>NC_137894.1:15697562-18493416 GCF_963455335.1 Martes martes
TAGAATACTCAAGAGAAAAAGGAAAGTTTATGGTATTTATATTTTTGTTTATTGTGTTCTTTATTCATTCTTGATGTTCCAAGTTTCCTTCTTTTATCATTTCCATTCTGTCCAAATAAATTCAGCCTTTCCTTTAGAGTAGACCTGCTGGTGACAAATTATTTTTCTTCTAATTTTTCTTCATTCCTAAAGGATATTTCAGCCAATATATGGGCTGACAACTCTTTTCTTTCAGTCCTATATTGTGCCACTTCTTTTTGGCCTCCATATTTTCTAGTGAGAAATCCACTGTCATTTCAATTATTTTCCCCTTATAGACAATGTGTTATTTTTCTCTGGCTTCTTTCAAGACATTTCTTTACTTTTAGCTTTCAAATGTCTAATTATGTGTCTTAGTGTGGATTTATTTGGGCTTTTCCTATTCTGGGGTTTCTTTTCAGCTTCTTAGATTTATAAGTTTATATCTCTCAACAAAGTTGGAGAGTTTTCAGACAATATTTCTTCTTTTTTTTTTTTTTTACTTTTTTTTCTTTAAATTCAACTAGCCAACACATGGTACATCATTAGTTTCAAATGTAGAGTTTAGTAATTTATCATTTGCATATAACATCCAGTGCTCATCACCTCACCTGCCCTCCTTAATGCCCATCACCCTGTTACCCCCCACCCACCTTCCCTCCAGCACCCCTCAGTTTGTTTCCTATAGCTAGGGATCTTTTCATGACTAGTCTCCCTCTCTGATTTCTTCCCATTCAGTTTTCCCTCCCTTCCCCTATGATCCTCTGTGCTGTTTCTTATATTCCACATATGAGTGAAACCAAATGATAATTGCCTTTCTCTGACTGACTTATTTTGCTCAGTACAATATCCTTCAGTTCCATCCACACTGATGTAAATGATAATATTTCATCCTTTTTGATGGCTGAGTAATATTCGTGTGTGTGTGTGTGTGTGTGTGTGTGTGTGTGTGTGTGAGAGAGAGAGAGAGAGAGAGAGAGATTTCTTTATCTATTCTTGTATTGATGGACATCTGGGTTCTTTTCATAGTTTGGCTATTGTGGAAATTGGTGCTATAAACATTGGGGTGCAGGTGCCCCTTCAGATCACTACATTTATATCTATGAGGTGAAGACCTAGTAGTGCAATTGCTGGCTTGTAGGGTATCTCTATTTTTAACTTCTTGAGGAAACACCATACTGTTTTTCAGAATGGCTGTGCCAGTTTTCATTCCCACCAACAGTGTAAGAGGGTTCCCCTTTTTTCCATATCCTTGACATTTGTTGTTTCCTGACTTGCTAATTTTAGCCATTCTGACTGGTGTGAGGTGGTATCTCATTGTGCTTTTGATTTGTTTTTCCCTGATTCAGGCAATATTTCTTACAGTACCTTTTCAGCCCCACCTTCTTTGTCTTCTCCCTCCAGGGTTTCCATAACACAAATGTTTGATCGTTTGTTATAATTCCATAGATCCCAAAGGTTCTGTTCTTTTTCATTTCTTAAGGTTTATTTTTTTATCAATGTTGCTCAGATTGCATAATTTCTATTTTTCCATCTTCCAGTTCACATATGCCTCCGTTGGCTCTGTTTCTGCCTTTGAATCCATCCACTGAGATTTTTGTTTCAAGCATCCAACTCTTGATTTCAGCTCAGGTCATGATCTCAGGGTCTTGAGATCAAGCCCCGCTTTGGGTTCTGTGCTCACTGTGGAGTGTGCTTGGGATTCTTGGATTCTCTCTCTCTGACCCTCTCTTTTAAATAAATAAGAAATTCCTATGAAGTCAGACCAAGGTGGGCTGATCTCCCTGGAACAAGGTCCAAGCAGCCAAACCAAGCAGCTTCCTGATAGCCCCTGACACTTGGGTGTTACTAGGAGGGTCTTGTATTGGAATAACTTTGGTTGGGGGCGGGGGAGGAAACAACTGTTTCTTTCTCTACAACAAGAGAAAATTAGCTTCCACTTGCCATGTGTCTCCTCACCAATGCTAAGGGTCTGGCAGCTGGCAATGGCTTTAGTGGTCATGAGTGGCAAAGCAGAAAATTAGAGAGCCCCTTCTGGATCTACCTGAAGATTAGAGATCTTCTCATTCAATTTCCATTCCTTCTGCTATGGTTAGAGTTTTCAATATTCTAGTGAAATCCTCTTGGCTATTTTTAGGCTAACCACAAGAAAATGTGGAAAATGTTGCAGGGATGTATTTCTCAATAGCCCTTCCCTAAAATTACCATGATATTTTATTAGGATGGACATTTAAAATCCTTTCTTCAGTAATCCATACAAAATGCCAGCATCAAAACTTTTAAAGATGCAAAGCTGCTGTCCCCCAAAGGATAGGCATCAGGGGGCCAAAGTAGGAATCAGTTGTGCGTTCTTTACAGACTCAGAGAATCACAAAATTGAAAGGGTAGGTGTGGAGTCCTTTAACTACCTGTCTGGGGGTGAGGAAGGGACAAGAGTGTTTACCCCTATTATGTGCACAATGACCCTCCATGCTTACATGAACGTGAGTGAGGTTATGGGGAAGTGTTAATTGTGATGAAGTATTAATTTCTTCTTGCCTTAACCATCCCTCTGCTGGTTCAGCAGAGAATCAGCCTATGCTCCCAGCTCCCAGGGAGGAACCGAACAGGGCAAAGGCAGTGTCTCCCTGAGAAGCCTCCAGACATTTGCTCCCCAGTGGGTCCTGAGGAGTGATTCAGAAATAAAAGTGTCTTGATCAGAAACATCAAAGTGTAAAGGAGAATTTTCTCAAAGAAGCTTTTGGAAATGAGGGAGAACAGTATGTGTGTGGGATGGGAGTGGGACGGCAGAGCTCCCTCCGTTCTGTAAACAGCACAAGCCGGAAAAACAGTGACTGCGGCTTCATCTAGGCAAGCAGGGCCCAAGCACCTTGGAAAAGTTCCAGTGTCCCAAGGATGGCTTGGAATGGCAGATGTTCTGGGCCAGAAAGCACTTGCTGACTCTGGTGGCAGACAGCTCCATATTATCCATGGATTTGAGTCTTGGTGTGACTTGGGAAGGAAGAAGCTTGAATGAGGGATTAGCATAGAAACTCCTGTTTTAGAAAATGCGGTGGTTTTTGTTCCTTCTCCCTTGGGTTTTGTGGCCTGTGTTCCAAGGGGACCACTGGAGACCTCACAGTATACTCCCATCGATCCTGACAGCATCCTGTGACAAGGTCCCATGGCCAGGAGGCAGAAGAGCAGCTCTGAATCACATGGGACTCTCCACCCACACATTTCACTTCATGGTGGATGGCCCTTACTTTCTGCCAAGGGGAAGCTTTAATAAAACACTTCTTGGAAAGTGCCATGGGCAGAAAGACATGTTCCAGGGAGGTGAGCATAGAAACTCATGAGGTATGTACCTCTCCTGTTCCAAGAGGTCTCTACTTCTCTCCAGCTCCTTGCTCCTTTGTATGGGAGGAGGAGGAGGCTTGTGTCTTCTCTTCAACAGTCTGTTCATTGCCTCTTGCTCATGTCAACTCATATGCATTTGCATGTGAAAATTACCTTCCTCGGCTCCCAAATTGATGTTTGCATGTGCAAGGAGAGAGTTCTCTCTCTGAAGCTCAAGAAGACATTGTTATAAAAAATAATTACGATTCCCATTCTGATGTTCACCCTGTGGCCCGCCGTACCTCACACATCAGAGTGTGCCAATAGGATACCACACACGCCAGCAAACATTCGTTTTATTTTTTGCATGGGCCCTCGGAGAGAAGTGGGTACTGCTTACCTCTAATTTAGTCTGACAAAATCCATACCCTGCAACTTAATTTCTCACAGTTCCTGTTTCATGACACTTTCTGATGTCAACTCTAACGTGATTTCATAGATTCTAGAACCATTTTCTTCAGGCACTGAGAATCCCTCCTTTTCTCCATAGATTGAAGTAAGTGTCTCACCACAAAGTACAAGAATAACTTTGCCGAAGTTAACAACACAGTGGTTTGTTGATTTACCCAGGGGCAGGAGGCTCCTTCCTCAGAGTCCCTGAACATTCATTCTAGAGGAGCCCCCGAACCCCAATGGCCCCTTGGAGGTCTCACCCCTCTGTGTCTCCCACAGGAGGATCCCGGAACTCATCCTTTGCCTGAATAGCACTGCAAATTTTTTGTTCCCCTCCCTAGTAATTAGTCAGCTACCAACAGCTTCCTTTCCAAGGGCTGCTTCTCAGAATTTGGTTCTCCTGACCCATAAGTAGCTCTGGATTTCTCTCAGGCAGACAGAAAGGTGGGGCTCATTCCCTCCCTCATCCTGCCTGTGATCTTGACAAGGACAACAATGAAGCATGATAACCAGGCCCTTACTTTAAGGTCTACAAAAATGGCTTTCAACCATCCACACACATTTTCAGATCGAATTCTAACCATAAGCGTACTGGGTAGGTAACAGATGTCCAAATCTGAAACAGGGGAACTCAAGGATCAAAGATTAATTTTCTCAAGATTCACAGTGAGTAAGGTGTGGAGACACATTCTTGGCAAACTCCCCCCCGATGATGTGACCCGGGGAAGCAAGGTGTGGGACATGCGTGCACACCACACATCATGGCGTCCCAAGGCAGGCCCTGTGGGCACTGGAGGCTCCACCCCATGTCCCTTTCTGCCCCTCTCCAAAAATCACAGCTACTCAGAAAAGGAGACAGAGCACATCTAGACGTGCAAACAGCACCAAGGCTAAAACAAAGGGAGGCCCATTCACCACACTGAGAGTGGATTCAGCGTCTTTCATTAACACCTTCTTTGACACAAAAAGGAGAAACTGAGAGCCACCGTCCAGACGAGTTCTCATCTTGGACAAGCTCCCAGCATCCAGACCATGCAGCCAACAGGCTTTCAGCCACCAAGAGGAATCGGGAAAGAATCAGCTTCCACAAAGGAGAGGCACTCTCTCCCACTAACACCCAACAGCAGCGACTGCACACCCATCAGGTCTCATGAGTTGTGTGGGATTCTGGGAATTGAGAAACCCCCCCAGAACATGGATGATGCTATAGATTCTGCCACAGAGCCCTTGCACAGGCAGGTTTTGTTTGATTCTGATCTCTCCTCTGTAAAGTATGTTGAGCAGAAATGATGATTCCCAATGAATTCATAAGAAACCTGAGGTCCATAAAGAATAGGGAGGTAAATAGGGAGGCAGCTATCGTTCACTTGGGAACGGGCCTTATGCTACAGCCATTTCCATGGCAAGTCTTCAAATCAGCACAACGACTTGTGATGTCCACCCTGAAGAGGAACAAGAGGGAGACCTGGAAAAGGTATGTGACGTGCCCAGGGTCCTTAAGCCAGGTAGAGGCAAGATTAGGTCCCACACTCTGGACTTCTGGTGTTAAGTTCACAGTTGTCTCTACCACTTGCCAAAGGCCTAAAGCTCTCTCCCAAGCCTCCTGGGAACCTCTGATGGGCATTGATGCAGACATATCCTTTAGAGGCTTGTCAGACCCCAAATAGAGAAGGTGATACAATCTGTTAAGTGGGGTGGAATCAGGATTTATACCCCCTGGGTGTGTTTAGGGCCTGGACAGCAAGCAGAGTCCTGATGGGACTATATGTGGAAAAATGCAGATATGAAGACATCTGCAGAGGCGGGATAGTAGGCTTCCCACCAAGCCGAATGTTTTCTCGGATTTTTCTGCCCAATGTATAATGAGCTCTGTTTGACAGATGAGGCCTTCTGAGGTTGATTTTAACCCCCCAACATAACCTACAGGTAGAGCATGGAGCGGTTGACTTAGAACCCACAGAGCACAAGTGCGGAAGGGCATCTCCAATACCAGTGTTTGTTTGGCATAACTGGAAGTCATGTGAGGGGTTATGGGGGCCGATACAGCAGAGTAAGGAGAACACACTGCCACAGGCTTTGAATGATCACGATTATATGGATGTCGAGGGGGAAAATAATTCACGAAGGAGAAGGTGTTGAATGTGAAGCTGGGTGCAGGGTGGGTGGCTCACGGGAGGGAAAGAGGAAATGGTCACACTACATCTTAAAGATGCAAACCCACTTCCCCGAGGAACACCTGTGCTCCAGTGCCCCTGCCCAGGAGGACCCTCGGAGTAACCTCCAGGACGATGCAGCATGCTCTCAACTCAGCCAGAGGAATGAGACACAGTTCAGACCTCTGTTCTGGCCAACAGAGCCTGCACCGGCGGCGGTGGGCATTGTTCATGGGGAGGAAAGCTGCTCATCCTGCAGAGGCCAGGGGCAGGGTCCGTGGGGCATCAGACTTCTCTGCTCAGCCCGAGACCGAGGGTCACAGACATAAAGGAGATGTCTTTTTGGAAGACGCACCCCCTGCTTTGGTTGTGGCAGGTGTGAAGGTGCGGATTTCCCCAACCCGCATAAAGCCTCCCGCTGCATAGACAGAAGCCTGAAACTGTGAGTGCTGCCCTCTGTGTTCACTCCAAAGGGCAACAGGACTCTGATCAAGGAAGGGCTCTGCGTGGAGACAGTGCTACTTTGCACTGCCCGTTTTACAGGGACAGTCTCTAAATTCTCAGTGGTCCTAAAGGTCAGGGCGTTGATCCCAGAGGTCCCTTGGCTCAAGGTCAACATCACGCAGGTAGAAGATCTTCCTTATTCCACAGCCCCAAGTCCTAGGCCTGTCCCCAGATGTCTCACTTCCTTATAATCTTTACCCGGAGCCCACTCTTGATGTTTCAGACTTCCTGAATGGAGACCAACAGAGTACACCCTAGAGGATGCCATTTCTCTGCCCCAACCTATGAAGAAGGATCTGGATGAAATGGTTTCAACTTCTGCTAGGAAAATGATGCTCAAGGGGAGGAAACTAATCACCAGCCAACTTCAAGGGGCCATTTACCACCTTGGGTTTCCCAGTGCACTCAACCAAGCACCAACCCCATGAAGTACACGTCCAAAAGGCTCCATTTTGAACCTTTCCCAGCTCCAGCCTCCTCCCGTTGAGTCACAATGGATCCAGCATATTAAAGACAGCAGTTAGTTACAAAATAAATAAATCCACTGCTTTGGCAAATTTCTTTTAACTTGAGCATCCCCCTGCCTATTTTGCAGAGGATGTCGTTGCATGATCAAGGTCAAGTTCAAAAAAAATTTTTTTTTAAGTAATTGGTCCAAGAAGTGGAAGGGGCTCTGGGGTTTGGGGGAGAGAGGGCTGAAGCAGCTAGTTCTGGGGAAAAGAGATTGTCTGAACAGGAGGGAGAGTGGGGTTTAGGGTTTTCTGTCCTGAAGAAGGGCAGTCCCCCAGTAAGGGGACACTGGTGGACATCTAGGGCGTTTCAGCCGCTAAACCTCAGGCAGGAGTCAAAGGGCATCAGGAGGCTGCTGTCCCCATCTCCCCCCACAGGGGGCCGTGCTGGCTTGGAAACTGAGCACAGCCTCGGGGTTAGTGGGCACCAACCACAGAGAGCCCTTGCCAACTGTTCCAGTATGCATGAGTCCCCTGCAGCCCTCACATGGAGGCTGGCAAAAAGGAGAATGCCCCTAAAAGAAGTGTGCATGGGGGTCCAGAGTCCCATCTCATGAGACTCACAGAAATAGAGTAAGAAGACATTCTTTACCTTGAGCCTCATGGTAATTCAAGCTGTACCTTATGAATAACACCTACCAACACTCCACGGAACGTGTTTTCTGCAGAATATTCATTAGGAAAGCCTCACGCAGGTAGACTTTGTCCCAAGGTTCTTCACTTCCCTTCCCTCCTGTTATAAAAAAGTTCATGAATGGTGTTATTTTAGCGACCAAAGAAATACGACCTCACACTCGGCTGGTATCAGCATCTTGCCAAACATCTGGATGAAAAGCAAAGACTTCATTCAGCTCCCTTCGATTTGCATTTTGAGATACCTGGACACCGGACCTCACCCATGGCAGCTGCAAGTTTCTCTCATGCATTTCCTCACCACTTTGGACTCAAGTACAATTTTTCAATCTACTCAGCCCAGCTTTCCGATGCCAAATGACCCATGAACTGAGTTTTGGAAGATAATCTTTAGATGATGAAATGTCCTGAGAAAACATTTACCATATATTGAGAAGCAAAATGCAAGCCACCGAACAGAACGTCCCACGTATCCAGCCAAGTCTCACGAGCGACGGTGGTCACAGTCTGTAAAGTGGCCATGGACAGTGACCGGGCATCCGCTGAACCACTGATCCGAGGGAAAATAAAGGTTTGATTCCTGCAAACCTCCGGTCCCATTTTCTTTCTTTTTTTTTTTTTAATTTATTTATTAGACAGACAGAGATCACAAGTAGGCAGAGAGGCAGGCAGAGAGAGAGGAAGAAGCAGGCTCCCTGCTGAGCAGAGAGCCCAATGCGGGGCTCGATCCCAGGACGCTAGGATCATGGCCTGAGCCAAAGGCAGAGGCTTTGACCCACGGAGCCACCCAGGTACCCCCGGTCCCATTTTCAACAACCGCATCAATTCGTATCCTTGTTTTATGTGTGTTTCCATACAAAGATGCCTTATTTAATATATAGTGCTGACGCATAAACCTTAAACTCACTGCCACTAGCTCTCTAACTCCCGCCTCCATGAGGTTTGACTGACACACATATTTTCTCTGCAAGGCACAGCGTGGGCTCCTTGCCTCTAGGAACACAAGATGTGCTACTGCGCTACCCTTGGGGGCCATTTTAAACAGCAAAATCATACAAAATCACACAAAGGCATAAAATGTGACCAAACAGACGTCAGAGGAACTTGTGTTTGGGATGAGCACCGACACAAGAAGCCTTGCTGTGTTCAATCTCAGCTGGGAACAGGAGCAGCTCGTGCACCGAGCATCCAATGTTCTGGGCAGGGACCTCGAGTCCTCTCTCCCTGAATTCGGCAAACTTGCTCCATTTCACTGATTGCAGATAATGAATATAATTGGTTTTTTTCCTTCTGATTCTAAGCCCCTCTATAGATGCTATAAATGTGGCAAAAAAAAGTGCTCCATCTCCTGTTTAGGGTAAACTTCCGAATATAAGGAGACCACACCCCATTTTCCCAATGTGAAGATTTTAATATAACATTATTAACTCGTGCAAATAAACCTGCAATGTTTTGGATTACAATTAAGCTGTGCATAGCTAATTGAAGTCTCTCATATCGCTGAGCAAGATATTATTTTTCAAAGAGTGCTTTTTAAAAAAGATTTTATTTATTTATTTGAGAGAGAGACAGAGACAGAGACAAAGAGAGAGAGAGAGACAGCACGAGTGGGGAGGACAGGGAGAAGCAGGCTCCCTGCTGAGCAAGAAGCCTGATGCGGGGTTTGATCCCAGGACCCTGAGATCATGACCTGAGCCGAAGACAGATGCTTAACCAACTGAGCCACCCAGGTGCCCCTTAGATGCTTTCTTTGCTCTCTAAATATGTCATAAAGCAATTCTATTCTCTACTTCTCTACATTTCTGGAACCTGTTGTCGAGCCATCCCTATGCCATTTTCCAGAACTGTCAACCTCCCTTCGATTCAAATTGTCAAAGATATGAGCTCTTCTAAACCATAAACGATACGATCACTCTGATTTTTATCCCAATCTTCAAGTCCCCATTGGCATGACATCAGGACGCTGCTTTCCCCCAGGTCTCCTGGAGTGATCTGACAAAATGTTTCTCTTTAAAGGATCTTTCAAAAGCTAGTTTACAATTAATGGCACTTGAAAGAGTGAAATCTTTTCCCTGAGGATAATTACTATTCCTGCATTAATACTCTCTCCCCCTCCCACTCCCTCTCACTAATTCTTTCCGGTGACCTCTACCGGCATCCCAACTAGAACTGACTGAGATCAGTGAAAGCTAATGTATCTTTCCTAGTTATACTTATTGTTCAAAGTCATTAACAGGCTGCCTGGTAATAGAAGAGAATTTGAAAGGATTTGAATAGGGGATACCTCCCTCTTTTCCGTAGCATGGTTTGAGAGGGAAGGAGGAGGCACCTTCTTCATCTATTTGGGTATATATTAAAATTTAATTCCAAGGAACTTGAGCAAAGCCTCTCTACGGGTCATCGACCTCTTCTAGAAAATCTGGCCCTCAGTGTCACAAAGCTCGACAAGCTGTGCCTTCACTGACCCAGTGCTGAGTAAAAGCTAAAACAGGGAGGCAGCAGCCAGGACAAAGTGACTGACTTTGCCACGGGTCAGGGGCATGTGGCCCACCTCATCAGCTGACAAGGCACATGCAGGTGACAAATCATGCTGATCGGGCTCGGAGCACTTGGAAACCGTCTTCAGCGTCTGAGTCCCACCGAGAAGCAAATCTCCAGGGATGCAAAAAAATTGGGGTAACAGGATTTGAGGAGAAACAACCACAGCAAACACATGTATTCGCTGAAGTTCCCCACTCTTTGGAAGGGGCCCACCTGGCTCGCCCGCCTGACCAAATCCTCCCCACGGCGCCGGAGCCCGCTGCGCTCTGAACGTGAGGCCTCTGCTCACCCCTGCTGGCCAAGGAGACGCCGCCCCATAGATGCCTCTGTCTGGGGTCTGCCTGCCTTGGGCTACGGCCCCCACTCACCACCTCCGGTTGCTCCGTGAGGGCAGGCCTGGCTGGCTCACGCCTCTCCTACAGTGACCGACTCTGTGCTCGCTGCTTCACTGAGGCCAAGGCCAACGTCACCGAACATTTTCCAGTCAAAGCACACACAACAGATGGTACTTCCGTGGACCAAACCCTCCCAACCCGCATGGCCCTGCAAGCCCTGTGGACCAGCCAGGCGCTCTCAACCCCATTCAGGGAAGCACGAGCCTCGGGGTGGATTGTTCTAGAAACGGTCTCCTCGAGTGCAGAAAACAGCGGGTCACCCACAATGACCCACTCTTGTGCTGTTGCTACCACGTTCCTTATGACACAGGCTCAGCGACCATGCGACTTCTCTTCTGTGATCTTTCGTCGTGGTTTGAATTCATCATTTTCACACGCATGAGCTGAAATTTTAAAAATGAGTATTTTCTTCAAGGTACAAAAAACACTACACATGAAACCACTGGAAAAACAACTCGTAATACATTTTTTTCAACTCATAAAGCAAAGGGCTAATTTCCTTAATCTGCAAAGAACTCTAAATCAATCAGAAGAAGGGGCGCCTGGGTGGCTCAGTTGTTAAGCATCTGCCTTTGGCTCAGGTCATGATCCCAGAGTACTGGGATCGAATCCGGCATCAGGCTCCCCCGATCAGCGGGGGGCCTGCTTCTCCCTCTCCCTCTGCTCCTGTTCATGTTACCTCTCTCGCTCACTCTCTCCCTCAAATAAAATCTTTTAAATAAATAAATGAGAAAGAAAAAGAGTAAAAACCCCATAAAAAATGGACAAGAGTTATAAAGAGCTCACCAATAAAGAACCATGATGGGTATTTGTGCTCTCATTCACAAGAGAAAGGAAATTAAAAAAATAGAACCTATTTTCACAATAAAGTTGGCAGTAATAAAAAAAATTAAGCATGTGTTGGAAGGATGTGGAGTAACGGGCATTCTCATGGATTGCTGGTAGGAGTTTACATTGGTTCAACGGTCATGATGGAAATTAAACAATAATGTTCAAAATTAAAAATGCAGACACCCTCTCATTCAGTAGTGCTGATGACAGCTATTATGTGCTAACGTATTCATTGCTGCATTGTGTATAATGACGAAAGATTAGAAACCAATAGGGAGCAAGTTACATAAATGACGGCATATACACGCACTGGCAAACTCTTCGGCCCTTCCAAGGAGTGAGACAGCTCTGCATGCGATGACACAGCATGACCACTGAGACAAACTGTTCAGTGCAAAGAACAAGAGACCAAACAGTGTGGATCACGCACGATCGTGTACGGAGGCAAAAGAAGATGCTATGGACACATTTTGTAATTGCAGAAAATATTTTCTAGAGAATACTCTTTCCTTCTCTCTCCCCAAGAAAACTTGGTAATAGTGATCACTAACAGGAAGAGGAACCGGATTGCAAGGATTCATGGGAAGGAGACTCCTTTTCCATTCCACGTTCTCTCAACCCTTTTGAACTATGCACATACAGTTCAGCTAATTTGAAAACACATTTCCACGGTTTCTTATAAGAATAAACATACATCTACCGTGTGTCCTAGCAATCTCGCTCCTGGGAATTTATTCTAGAGAAATGCAAACATGCATTCACACAAATTCCTGTATGCTAATGTTCACGGAATCTGGATTCGGGATTGGCAAAACGAGAGGAGACTTAAAAATGTCCCTCCCCGGGGTGCCTGGGTAACTCAGTGACCTTCGGCTCAGGTCATGGTCCCGGGGCCCTGGGATCAAGCCCTGCATCGGGTTCTCTGCTCCGCGGGGAGCCTACTTCCCCCCCACCCCCCGCCTGCCTGCCTCTCTGCCTACTTGTGATCTCTGTCTGTTAAATAAATAAAATATTTAAAAAAAAAATGTCCCTCCCATGGTGAGTGGCTAAACAAACTGTGGTATATTCATATAATAAAATACTCCCAAAAACAAACAAAAAAAAAAAAAGGAAGGAAGGGAGGGAGGGAGGGAGGGAGGGAGGGAGGGAAGGAATGAACTAACAAACTAATTGCTCTGGAACACCATGGACGAATCTCAGTGTCATGGTGCTAAGTGAAAGCAGCCAGATAGAAAAGGCGACACACTGCGTGACACCATTTGTACGGCTTTCTGGAAAAGTCAAAACCATAGGGGCAGAAAACAGGTCAGCAGTGACCTGGGGCTGGGGAGAACAGAAAGGGATTGACTACTACAAAGGGACAAGAGGAACCTTCACAGGGTGAGGTGGTGATTGTTCCTCAACTGTACACCTTTGTCAAAATGCACAGAACTGTAAGCCAAAGCAGACTGAATTTGACTATCTGTAAATTACTCCTCAATAAACATGGTATCTCAAGTTCACTGTGGGTAGCAAGGCTGACTATCTGAACTCTGCTCTCTGAGCAGAGCAGAAAGGGTCATGAAAAACTCAGACAACTCGGTCACTGATTCCCTGGGAACACGCCCAGCTGTCTCCCTTCCAAAGATGCTGAAGTCTCTGCAGGTTCATATGGGGTCCTCATTCAACGGCCCTGCCTCCGGGGGAAAGCATTTTACTATTATCCACCCCAAACACTGAGCGACAATATTATCTTTCCCCACCAGGCAGAGAGATTGCAAGTATGAATGCGATCTTAATTAGATGTTCCTCTTTTCAACTGGGTTATGAAGACAGTTGGCGCTGAGGTCAGAAAGAGATGGGAGAATTTGATTAAAGTCAGTCACTGGGAAAATAGCGTTAGCGTAGATGCAGAACTTAAAAAAAAAAAGATATGACAGGTACACTTTTTACAACCCTGTTCATTGCATTGATGATTGCGCTCTCAATGGGCATGACTTCCCAGTTGGTTCATAACGTACTACAGACACAATTATTTGAAGCAATTCATTTAAATGATGTTCAATTTTAAAATATGAGCCCCCCCAAAAATAAAAAAAATAAAAAAACAAAAAACAAAAAACACCTACCCCCCGTTCAGAGGCCCTGCTAAGTTGCTTTGTCTCAGAGAATCGTGAATGACTAATACCTCCTGGCTACTGGTTTCATGACTCTGACAGCTGAAATAACATGCTCGCGGCTTGCGTCCTTCTTGCCTGTTTGGGGTTAGGAAAATAATGGGCAGGTTATGCATGATATTTTCTAAATTAACTCGAGCTCTGCACTTGTCTAGAGCCCTACAAGGTTCAGTCGCAGTCCGGGTACCCGAGGGGGTGACAGGCACCAGCCGAGGGTTCTGCCTGACTGGGTGCCATTGTCATGGGGAGCCAGGTGTCACCCCTTGGAACACAAAGGAGTAAAATAACTTAATCTTTTAAGACAGACTCAATGAATCCATTCTACCCTGAAAGAGATAAATTCGTACATAAAGTACAAAAAGGAATCCCTGTGATAAGTGTGTTATACCTGCCTCGTGTCTGTGACACTGGAAAGTGAACAGAGCACTGATTATGAACATCTTGAAATTTAAAGCTATAAAAGAAGGAGGAGGAGGAAGAGGAGAAGAAGGGAAAGAGGAAGAAGAAGCTGTTGCCGATGTCATGCCCGTTTTGGCAATGCTTCCCCAGAATCCAGCCGTCTTCCTAGGAATGGCACAGAGAGGGGCTGGGCCTGCCCCCCTAGAAAAAGGAAGGCGCCGAAGGGCCTTTGGTTGTTCCCCCCTAAACTTTCCCAACAGAATAGGACTCAAGCTCCCAGATGATTTAAGCAGCCAGAATTCCTTTCCTTCATTCCACCTGTAATAAAAGTTAAATGCCAATAAAACAAAATTACTCTAAGTCCATGGAATTGGTGAATTGAACCCAGAGGACAACGTCACTGGAACGGCAGAGAAGGCATTTATCAGGGAGGTAAGATGATGAGGACAGAGAGGAGAGAAAGCAACAATGGAGAAGGTTACTGTCCTCTCTTGGAAGCTGGAAGGTTGGAGGGAGCAGAGCAAGCTGGTCCAGCAAAGGCCTGGGACCTTGGACGCGAGGGCAGGCACCCAAGTTGGGTGAGTGGGGAGGCAGGAGCACCATGGTTCTCCTTTCTGACCCTGAAATGGAGGGGCTATGGGCCCCAAGACACTATCCAACCCACCCAGTGACTACCGGCCTCCAACTCTTGCAAGGCCTTTGCGGTCATTCTGGAAAAACAAAGAAGGCCTGAACTTGGGGGGATGGTCACAGCCATGTAAAGATGAGGACTGGAAATAGGGAGCAGGGGCAAGTCCACGTTTGAGTTGGGGGAAGGGAAGACTGACCCCCTTCCTGCCCTTGCAAGCTGCTCTTCCCCACCTGTAAGACACGATGTGCGTGTGCAGTCAGGTGAGGGAGAAACTGACATATAGGATTCCCTCCTCCAACAGCTGTTCTCGGTATTTAACTTTTTTCTCTAATTTGATTCTTATTTATGAAAAGTGTCATTATGTGTCAGGCATGAGGTCCAGGGAGGCCATGGCTCTTTAAAGAATGGAATAATTGATAGTATGTTCACAGACACAATGTGTATCAGAGTCACAACGCAGATGGATAGGTTTTTTCCTATGCGTGCATACCTGCAATAAAGTTTAATTTAGGGGTGCCTGGGTGGCTCAGATGGTTAAGCGTCTGCCTTCGGCTCAGGTTATGATCTGTGGGTCCTGGGATCGAGTCCTGCATCGGGCTCCCAGCTCAGTGGGGGGTCTGCTTCTCCCTCTCCCTCTGCCACTCCCCCTGCTTGCGTACGTTCTCTCTCTGTATCTCTGTCACAAATAAATAAATAAAATCTTTTTAAAAAATAAATTAAAAATAAAGTTTAATTTACAAATTAGGCACAGTAAGAGATCAACCACAGTAACTTAGAATAGAATAGAATAATAGCAATATGTTATCATACAAGTGATGTGAATGTGGCCTCTCTCTCTTAAAATATCTTACTGTACTGTGTTCACCCTTCTTCTTGTGATGACATGAGATGCTAAAATGCCTATGTGATGAGATGAAATGAGGACAATGATGTGGGCCTTATGATGTAGCATCAGGCTACTACTGACCTGCTGATGACACATCAGAAGGGGGATCCTCTACTTCCCGACCAATATTGACCACAGGTAACAGAAACTGTAGAAAGTGAAACCACAGATGGGCGTGGTGGGGGGGTGCACTGCAGAGCTCTGCTAAGCAAGATAACATCCGAAACCCCTACAGGGGCTCTGCCTGGCACACAGCGAGCACTCAGGAAATGTAGGTTGCCTTCCTCTTTTCCCTCACTGCCATCTCTAGAAATACAGGGCTGTAAGAAGCTCCTGAGCCCACCGGCCCGGCCCCTTGGCTACAGGATCCGCAGGTCCCCCCGGGGAGAGTAGGGGGCACACAGGGTGCGGCACCTGGACCTGGAGGGGCTTATAGGCAGGCACAGCTAACAGTCCCATGCCATCTCATCTTTCCTAATTCTTAGAAAAATTAGTGAGAAAAAAAAAAAGCAGAGATAGACAAGATGTTGAAACTCCCAAGTGAAATACATATAAATTCAAAAAAAGCCCTTTTCTTACATACATTGAGCACCTAGTAGGTGCCTGGCTGTGTGCTAAGCACTTTGCACACATTGCTGTCTTTAAAGCTTGTGATAACACCCATAATTACTGAGCTAGAGAGGGGCAGAAGAGGCCAGAGACCGAGCTTTCCCAGATTCCAATTCTGGGATGTGTCTTGGTGTATAAGTTTAAGAATTGTGGGCCTCTCCTGTAAGAGCCTCCCAGGGGTTTCAGGCCTGGGACACTGGCCTTGAAAGGGACAACGTGGCAGCAGAGCCAGCCCTCTGCTGCAGGGGAGGGTGGGGTGGGCCACTAGGAAGCCTCCCTCACTCCTTGGCAGAAGATAAGAAAAGAAAATTGGAAACATAGGCTTATAGCCCTAGGCTAAGAAAATGCAAGGCATATTAATGTTAATCAGAAGATATACAAATGTGTTCCTCAACCTGTGATACTTCGCTCAAACTTGCCCTACCAAAATCTAGCCAAGTTTTAGTTGTATCTCTGGAGAAAGGGGTCTTTTACTGTTTAAAACTACAACACACACACACACACACACACACACACACACACACGAGATTATATAATAAGCACACATGTACTCTCCATCCATCAATGAGCGAGCAAGTATCCTTTCCTCCTCTAACACAACAGGTCTGCTAAATTCTCCTCCTTAAGGGGCCCTTTTAAGAACTGTTTTCAATGGCGCCACCTGGTGGGCCCATCCTAGAAATGCTATCTGTTCTTGCTCACAATCCAACGGATGTGAAAAGACAAATTCTAATGCATAATGGGACATCCGGCCCCCGAATTTTTTCCCCCCGGCGGCTTCCCTTTATTTTCTGTCTTAGGCACCTTCGGCCTCCTTTCCATTCCACTACAATCGACTGATCCTTGAAGTTCTCCATATCGTTTCATAGCCTTTCTGCTGCATGAGAGCCATTTTATGGCAAGATTTACAGCGATGTCAGAAATAAAGAAAACCGTTGTAAAATAACCACGGACAACATTATAAACCGGCAATAAAATTGGCCATAATGTACAGCTGGTATTTATGTAGACCACCTGTTCCATGTTTAGCCACTTCTGATCTACTGCTTTCAGCCCATTCACTGCGCTTTGAAAGACCTCTCACTGGCCTCCTTCCCTTCCCAAGGCCTTTGGAACTAACAATTTCCAGGATGTGCTGAGGCCTCACATCAAGCTATGTGCTTGTCCATGTAGCTGTAACCATGTCTAGAGGCTCATCCTGCCTGAGTCTTGCTTCCTCTTCTAGCTCTGCCAAAACTCAGACAAAAGAAAAGATTCTCAACGCCAGCCACAAGGTACACTTGAATCCAAACACACATATTCAATATAAAAAATTAAATGAAATATTTAAGTACTTATGTACTATTCACCAACTACGGAGAAGGTCCTACAGCCATAATCTGTTGGAGCGGTTCCCATTTAATGAGCACCTACTCAGTACAAGGTGAAAATGTTACATATATTATCTCTAATCCTTGCAATAATTTGACAAAGTTGGCTAAATCAATTGCTCACTACTTCTTGTGACTTCAGTAAATAATTCTATCACCTTACTTTAGAAGTTGGCCTATCAAACGTACAGGAATATACTGAGAATTCAAAGCAACAGAAGTAATAGCTAAGATAAAATTTATATTCTGTGCTAAGCATTCTTATGAGAACTCTCCACATATTAACTCATTTTATATAGGCACAGCCCAACCACTGAGTGAGTGCTGTTAGTATGCACAACTCATAAGAGAATACGGAGACCCAAAGAACCAAAGTAACTTGCCAAGAGCCACAGGTTAATAAATGGCAAAGTCAGGATGTGAACCCCAAATTTCATTCTCCAGGGCACCATGTTCTTTGACAACTAAAAGCGACAATAATTTTAATGATTTTTTTAAAATCGATGACTGCCATCAGCCTAAATGTTGGAATAAAGAGTTTCAAAGTTTCTTTTCTCTATAGAAGCAATAAGAAACTTGACAAAAAATTGCCAGCATTGACTTTTTCAGAACTTCAGAAATCAACCAAAGGTTTGCAGCAACTGAAAACCCTGTATTCAAGAAATCTCTGAATCTTGCTAAAAACAATGAGCTTTGTGGTTTTTAACTCACCTTACTCCCATCCCTCGCTCTCCTGCTCTGGCGGTGGCTTTGAATGGTAACAACCCACATTCCCAGTGTAGCCTTGGAGCCACCAGAGGGAGCAAAATGGAACTAGAGCTCTTTCAAGACCTCATTCTGAGAGGTCTGTCATTGTCTGACCTGTCTGGTCCCACCCATCCAGTGGCTCCCAGAAGACGCCCCCTGCAAGGATGCCTGTATTTGACCTGACTTAGAGATTTACTGGTTCCACGCATTTGAGGAAATCTCTGTCCAGTCATTATCTGACCATTAAGCAAAGCAAGTAGAGACTCCATCAGCCACACATGGTGAAGAATAGAGACTTTATCAAAAGTTCAGAGAAGTCACTAAATAAACAAAAACAACTGAAAGCAGTAACAGCAACAGACTCTGGGCGGGAGTGGGGGAATCTGATGTTCAGAGGTGAATTTTACTTATTTATTTATATTACTTTGTAATATAAAGTATATTATATAAAGTAATAGAAGGTAAATATTTTACATTTACTTATTTATTTATATTACTTTGGCCAATTTTCAACAACAACCAAAAAAACACAATATATGTAAAGAAACAAGAAAGTATGGCTCTTTAAATAAAATGATCAACAGAAATTGTCCCTGAGGAGCCACAGACATGAACTTACCAGGAAAAAACTTCAAATTGGCTATTTTACATATGTTTCAAAATCTAAACGAAATCCTGCCAAAAGAACTAAAGGAAAGTATGAAAGCGATGTCTCATCAAATAGACAATATCCACCCTGGGACAGGAATTATATATTTAAGAAACAGAAATTCTTAGAGTTTAGAAGTACAATGACTAAAATTAAAATTCACCATTGGAAAATTGAAACAGACTATGAGCAAGTATGCAAAAGTATTGCAAAATTTCAAGACAGGTCAATTAATATTATCTAGTCTATAGAACAGAAAGTAGAATAAAGAAAATGAACACAGCCTCAGAGGCCTGTGGGACAGCAAGAAGCAAACCAACATATACAAGATATCGCAGGAGAGGGAACAGAGAAAGATATAGAAAGAATACTTGAGGAAATGTGGCTAAAAACTTCCCAAATTTGATGGCAAGAAGTTTCAAGGAGTTCAACAAGGTCCCAATAGGATGAATAAACTAGACAGAGATGCACCCAAACACATCAAAAGCAAACTTGAAAGACAAAGACTAAGAGAAAAATCTTAAAAGCATGAGAAGAGAATCACCATGTACAGGGGATCTTCAGCAAGGATAACAGTTGATTTCTCATTAGAAGCCATGGAGGCCAGAAGACATATTGGATGACATATTCAAAATGCTGACAGAAAACAAGCAAACTAAAAAACCTCTTGACAGGAGAAGGGAGGGAAAACTGAACGGGAAGAAATCAGAGAGGGAGACAAAGCGTGAGAGACTCTGGATTCTGGGAAACAAACAGGGCTACAGAAGGGAAGGGAGTGGAGGGATGGGGTAACAGGGTGATGGGTATTAAGGAGGGTATGTGTGTGGTGAGCTCTGAGTGTTATACACAACTAATGAATTAATAGATCAAAAACTAATGATGCACTATATGTTAGCTAATTGAACATAATAATAAAAAATAAATAATAAATAAATTAAAAATAAAAATTAAAAAAAAAAACAACACTGTTGACAAAGAACTCTATATCCAGGAAAATTATTCTTCAAAACTGAAGAAGAGGGGCCCCTGCATGGCTCAGTCAGGTAAGTGTCTGACTTCAGCTCAGGTCATGATCCCAGGGTCCTGGGATTGAGTCCTGCATCAGGATCCCTGCTCAGTGGGGAGTCTGCTTCTCCCTCTCCCTCCCCCCCTCCCCTGGCTCATGCTCCCTCTCTCTCTGTCTCTCAGTCTCTCTCTCTCTCTCAAAAAAATAAATAAAATCTTTTTTAAAAATTGGGGCAGGAAAAAAGAGAGAATGGAAAAAAAGTTTGACAACACCAAAACTTATTTATTTGAAAAGATACACAAAAGTTATAAAAGTTTAATTAGACTGACGAAGGAAAAACAAAGAGTAGATTTAAATTACTAAAATCAAGAAAGAGAGGATATTATTTCCAGCTCCTAGAAATAAAAACAATAATATGGAAGACTATAAACAACTGTATGTCAACAAATTAGACAACTTAAATGAAATGGACAAGTTCCTAGAAAGGTTAAAAAAAAAAAAAGAATTCACCTTAACTTCCTCAAGAACAAATAGAAAATCTGAATAGACTTATGAGAAGTAAAGAGATTGAATTACTAACCATAGTCTTTTCAACAAACAATGCTTGGACAAGTGGAGAGCCACATAAAAAAGAATGAAGTTGGGACCCCTACCTCACACCTCTACAGGAATTGACTCAAAATTAAGGATCAAAAGTCTAAGTGGAATAGCTAAAACTATAAAAATCTTTAAGAGAATGGGAGTAAATCTTTGTGACCTTGGATTAGGCAATAGGTGAACTGGACTTCAGCAAACTGTAAAACTTTTTGAGTCAAAGGACACTATTTAGAAAGTGAAAAGACAACCCACAAAATGGGAGAAAATATTTGCAAATTATGTCTCTGATAATTATCTAGTATTCAGAATTTATATATATCTTTAAAACATTGTAACTCACCAATAACAAAACAGGTAATCTGATTTGAAACAGGCAAAGGATTTGAACAGACATTTCTCCAAAGAAGATATACAAATGATTAACAAAAACATGAAAAGATGCTCAATATCATTCATAACTAGGATAATACAAATCAAATCCACAAGGAGATACTACTTCACACCTACTAAAATATCTGTGTTATATACATCTTTCTAAATAACAAAGAACAAGAGTTAGTGTTGGTAAGGCTATGGAGAAATTTGAACAATCATGCATTTCTGTGGGAATGTTAAATGGCACAGCCACTTTGGCAAACACTCTGGTATGACCCAGAATTCCACTCCTTGGTATATACTGAAGAGAATGTAAACATAACTTGTGTCAAGAAACATAACATAAAAATATAAGTTGTGCAGATGTTGGTGATGATGTGGAGAAAGGGGAACCCTCTTGCAGTGTTGGTGGGAATGCAAACTGGTGCAGCCACTCTGGAGAACAGTTTGGAGGTTCCTCAAAAGTTAAAAGAATTACCCTGCGATCCAGCAATTGCACTACTAGGTCTTTACCAAAAGGATACAAAAATACAGATTCAAAGGGGCAGATGCACCCCAATGTTTCTCAACAGCCTTATCAACAATAGCCAAACTATGGAAGGAGCCCAAAGTTCATTGACTGGTGAATGGATAAAGAAGATATGGTATGTATATGTGTGTGTGTGTGTGTGTATGTATATGTATATATGTATATATGTATGTATATATGTGTGTATTATTATATGGTGTAATGTAATGGAATATTACTCAGCCATCAAAAAGAATGAAATCTTGCCATTTGCAATGGGGTGGATGGAGCTAGAATGTATTATGCTAAGGAAAATAAGTCAGTCAGAGAAAGACAAATACCATATGATCTCACTCATATGTGGAATTTAAGAAAGAAAACAGATGAACAGATGGGAAGGGGGAGGAAAGGAGAGAGGGAAACGAACCATAAGAGACTCTTAAAGATAGAGAACAAACTGAAGGTTGATAAGGGTGGGTAGGGAATGGGTTCAATGTGTGATGGATATTATTGTTATGATGAGCACTGGGTGTTGTATGTAAGGAATGAATCACTGAATTCTACTCCAGAAACCAATATATACGTGTGTGTGTGTGTGTGTGTGTGTGTGTGTGTGTGTGTAAAATCTTTTCCAAAAATAAATTAAAAAATAAAGTTTAATTTACAAATTAAAGGAAGAAGAAGAGGAAGAAGCTGTTGTTGATGTCATGGCCATTTTGGCAATGCTTCCCCAGAATCCAGCCATCTGGATATATATATATATATATATATATAACACAGCACAAAACTTGTACATGAATGTTTATAGCAGTATTAATCATAATATGCAAGAGGTAGAAACAACTATCAACGGATAAATGGATAAACAAAATATAGTATATCCACGTAATGGAAAAATTTTCAACCACAAAAAGAATGAAGTACTTTACATGATATGACATGGACAAACCGTGAAAACATTATGGGAAGAAGTCAGACACAAAAAATCATATAGCGTATGACTCCATTTACATGAAGTTTCCAGAACAGACAAATCCCTACAGAGAGAAAATAGATTAGCAGTTGCCAGTGGGTCGAGGAAGGAGCAAATGGCAGAGTGCTGCTAATGGTTACAAGGTATCTTTTGGGGATAATGAGAATGTTCTGGAGTAATAATAAATAGTGATGATTGCACAACCTAGTATACTAAAAACCAATTTTAAAAATCTGTTCCTCGAATCACATCAATTTTTTACATGTATGTAGTGATCTATAGCTTCCAAACTTCTGTTTTTGTTCAAATTCTGTTCTGTTTTGTACAATTTTTGATCTGATTTTCCTATTCTTATCCCATGTGTAAGGTGGGCATGATGACCTCCATGGTCATTTGTGGGTGCAGATTCTTTCCTTTGTGTCTCTGCCACGCATTATGGCATGGCCTTTGTCTGCATGGTCCAAACTCAGTCGTGATCACAGCCTGGAGTAGCATGGACCACTTCTGCTCAGATTCGACCAGGGAGAACTTCATTGCATGGTACATGTGCTCTGGAAGGAGGCTCACAAATACAGTCTAGCCATGTGCCTACTATCAGAGAAAACAGACATAAGAGGATGGGAATCTCTGCCCCATATTGAACTTTCTAGAGAACCAGACTCTAAGACACGGACCATTCTGCAGGAACGCATCTGGAGATGAGCAGCCATCATAAGAAATCCCAGTCTTCTGTCTACCTTCAAAAACCTCCCTAATCCATCCCCAGATCACTGGGGTTGCTCGGTGTTCCTTAACCCTCACCACACCACACTGCTCTGGTTCAGCTGGTTCCATGAGCCTGAGTGGATCATCCCAGCCACACACCCCTCTGCCGCCATGTTATTCAGGATGTGTTTGCCTCTCTCCCTTCATTCTGCCTAAAATCCCCCCTTCCACCAAGTCAATTTCAAGTGTAATTTGTCCTATAAAGCCATCCTTGTAGCCTATGCATGGTTCCGTGACCTCGCTGAGCTCTTAGCATGCAGGTAGAGTTACCTGGCTCTGTGTCAGTCACTATTGGCCTAAAGGAATGGCCTGGACTATCCCATGTGAAGAACAGCCTGGAAGACTGAACTTACAGTGCATCTACTGAAGCATCATGAGATGAAAAGTCTGGGGAAGGGGAAAAAAAAAAAGATGAAGGGTCTGCCCTCAATTATTTCATTCCTTCGTAGGGGAGATAATAGTAACTCTCCGTGGAAGACGTTCAGATAAATTGCCTTCAGAGTTCACATGTGGGAGAAGTTTCCCCTAAAGAGAGGGGTGGGGAGGCTAACTACAGAAGAAAGCTGGGGGTCAGCCCATATGCGACACATATGTGACAGGGCCCTTTTCATCTGTCTGAGTCCCCTCCTGTGCATCCTTCATACGAGCTACCAGGACAATCTCTCAAAAATCCACCCAGGCCTCTCCGCTGCTGAAAACCCTCCATGGCCCTCCTCAGCCCACAGCAGCCTTTCCCACGATGTGTTACAGCATCAAGCATTCCACCAACAGTGAGCTTTTGGCCAGTCTTGCATGAATCAACCCCCCCCAGAGACCCACACTGCACATTAACACTGAAAAGGCTCTGAAAATATTCCAGTTTAAAAAAAAAAAAAAATCTGCCTGGCTTCTGGACTCCTGCTTTTTTCAAGTGCATTTGACCACCACGATGTTCTTTTTCCTCAATTATCTTTTGTCCACCCCAAGGTGCTGGCGTGGTCCACACTGGAATGGCTGACCTAATAGATAAGGCACCCAAATGCCCACTAGAAATTACTTCTGTGGGGTTACACGGCACCATTTCTCACCCACCATCTCACTCTGAGCTTTAGCCACACTAAAGGCACCACACAGCTTCCTGCCCCTGCTTTTTTTCTTGACAAGTTCCTCTTTCCTCCCAGAATAACCCTCTGCCCACTCCTGGCCGGTCGTCCACTACACTTCGGGTCAGTTTGCTAAGGCAAAGCTAAGTTATGTTCTCTCAACTGCCCTGGAAATTTTATGAGGTTCTCCATTTATGCTTATTGGTTTTAGTCATGGGTTTAAGCATCAATTTCCCCCAGGATCATGGAAGTTTTTGAGGGTAAAGGCTCTACTTCCTCTTTGTCGCATCCCTAGTACTGACAGGGCGTTGGTGCTCAGCAAATGTCGAAATGAATGAAAGAATGAGCAAGGGATAAAATGGGGTCCTTCCAGAGGTGAGCAAATGCTTTGCCCTGGTTGTCTTTGATTACTAGGTATCCCAGAAAAAAAGCACAGATTCTGAGGTTGAGCCCATATACTGTGTTCCTTGGAGACCCAGGAAGCACATCAGTAGGTGAAGCCTGAAAACAGCTTCAGGAAAGCATGTTGATTAACCCAGGCTTTCCCGAGCATGTGGCCCTGGTTCCAGGAGCCAGAAGTCATGCCGAGCAGCAGCCACGCATCTGACTCCCCACAGAACTGGCACAGATCTCTCCTCTGAGAAGATAGATACAAGGAGCTGCTCCTGGCCTCTGCCCCATTCTTGTCCCCGCCCGCCATCTTGTCCTTTCTCATTCTTTCCCCTCTGTGGAGCAGTGTAGACCACATCCATCCTCCCAAACTCACACACTATGACACAACAGCCCACCTCACCTTCTAATGGACATCATTTCTTACACACCATACACCAAAGTCCTCAGCCCCATGGTTCTACCTTTCCACCTCTCACCCCGTCCATCCTCCTGCCTTCCTTTGGCCCCATCAGTCCTACCCGCTATGAACACAGTATTCTAACAGCTCCAACACGCACAACTACCCACCTCGTGCTCCCAGTGTGTAATACTCTCCTCCCTCTAAGACTCCCTGTCCTTATCTCCCATCCCCCACACAGGTGCCAATGGAACCCCAGTAAGATTTTTTCCCCTAAGGCCCTGACAATCACCATTGGGCCAGCTAAGCCAGTTACACCATTCCCAAATTCAAAGTACTTGTGGATCTGTGTCTGAGTTTGTTTCTAGCTCGGGTTTTAACGAGCAGTGGACAGCTTTTACCCCAGTGCTCTGGTTCATCCTTCATTTGTTGGGGACCCAACAGCTATCTTTAATGACTGTAAAAGAGCAAGCCAGTTGCCCCCAAGATAATTTAGCAGAATCAGCCACAGAAAATGGAAATTAAGAAAGCTCTGTCCAAGTAGACTCTCCATAGGCTCTGTCTCTAGTTCGCATGGCTTTCTGAAACATGCTGTGGGAAAAGCCAAGCCAGGTTCCCTATCTTCACCATGTTCACTCAGACTTTTTTCCAACTTAGGACACTTCTGTAAGGGTCCCCCTGCAGGGAGTCCCGGAGGGTGGGAGGCGGCCATTGTAGGCTGTAGGGTGCCTTCCTGTAGCAACAGTAGCCAAATGGGTGGGGTCTTCAGCCTTCAGGAGAAGTCCCCTAACCTTTGACCTGGGCCCCTTTCCTGGTCTTTATTTTGGCAGCAAATCTGATGAAAACAGGCCATTCTACTAGCCTGGACCTTCCACACCTGGCCTCCTGAGCTCAGGCTCTTGGAATGTCTTATTAGAACAACCTTAAAGCATCGCCTGGACCTCTGCCCCTTAGGACAACTCCAAAGTTCCAGTTCCCTTGGAAAATGCCTAAGGCCAAAAAGCAGTATTTGGACCAGTTCACATGAGGGCACATTCCTGGAGAAAAACCACCAAGTCTTTTAAAATTCTCAGTACAAGAAAAAGAAATCATGGAATAGAATGTCTCCTAAAGGGTACAATATGTATGGAAAATAAGATGACCTTAGGGGATAGTAATGTGACAGTATAAGAAATTACACAGTAAGAAAGTTTTTTTTAATATTTTATTTATTTATTTGACAGAGATCATAAGTAGGCAGAGAGAGGTGGGGGGGAAGCAGGCTCCCTGCTGAGCAGAGAGCCTGACGCGGGGCTCCATCCCAGGACTCTGAGATCATGACCTGAGCTGAAGGCAGAGGCTTAACCCACTGAGTCACCCAGGCGCCCCAGTAAGAAAGTTTTTGGTCCTTCTTCTTAGAGCAAGAAGAAAGTTGCGGTTTGGTAATGTTATTTTTCTAACCCTCCTGGACACACACTGAACATCCTCCTCAGCAAATCGGGCTAGGACCTCAGGCTCTGAGCCATGGGAAGCTAACTGTATCCTGGCCAGAATTTAATCGTTTCTTGTTTTTATTTTCCTTGTTTTTTTAATACTTATCTTCTCTTCATGGCAAGTAACTCTGGTTTTCCAATGATGGGAATGGCATAAAGTTTCCTTTCCAAATGAACAGAAGCTCAAAGAGAGTCAAATGGAAGAGGGCTAAGCGAATCACCTGGATGGTCTGCAGACTCTAGCACTGGCCAGAGGTGTATGTAGACTTTGAACATGGCCACACCAAGGAGGTGTTACATGAATGAGGAGTGGAAACACTGGTGAAGTAAAAACCCCTTGTTTCAGAGTGAAGAGAGCCAAATCAGAGTGAGTCTCAACTAGCTTCCTCGCAATGCCCATCCCCCACTTCCCCTGGCTCCTGGACCTTAACATCTAGCTGGACACAATGCTGCCTAGACAAAACACCCCATTCTCCAGTCACCCCTGCCACTGGGTACAGCGGGTGATTAAGTTCCAGGCTACAAGATAAAAAGGGAGGTTTTCTGGGCAACTTCCAGGAAGTCTTCCATTATCTTGCTGTCTGGTGTTGGGGTGTGATGGCTGGAACCCTAGGAGCCATTTTGGGCCATAAAGATGAGGCCATATGTAGCAAAGCTGGAAGCAGTCTAGGAGGCTAATGATTTCATGGACCTGCCACACCTGCCCAGGAATGCAAATCTCTGCCCTCTTACAGAGCGAGAAGAATTTATATTGTATTTAAGCCCACTGGGTTTGGGAGTCTTGTTCTCCTATGTGCCACCAAACCTAATTGGAACTGGTATGTTAGTTTTGCCTCCTCCTTTAGAATCCTTTAGCATATACAAAGCCCTACAACATCCACTGTCTTGTTTAATCCTCACAGCAACTTTGAGAGATATGCATGCAAAATCCCTTTTTTTTTTCTAAACACAGATTAAAAGACTGTAAGACCTAAGCTGGCAAGAGACCAGGGGCATTCCTGAGAACTAGGATTTCCAGCCCCAAACCCAAGTTCCATCTCTGTATCCAACAGCCCCAAGTGGTCAAGGCTCATCCTTGACCTGACTGTTCCCTGGCCCCTGAGACAACCTACTCAGGAAAGTCTCACCTTAGCCAGTGTCTGCATTCTCCAAGCAGCATCTTTGGTTTATTTAGCAGAGAACTCTGTACAATATTAGATGAAGCAACTCCCTTCCTCCATCCCCATGCTCTCTGGGGTGCCTGGACGGCTCAGTCAGTTAAATGTCCGATTCTTGGTTTCGGCTCAGCTCATGATCTCAGGGTTGTGGGATCGAGTCCCCAAGTCTGACTCGGCTGGAGATTATCTCCCTCTTCCTCTCCCTGTGCTCCTCCCCTAGTTCTCACTCTCCCTCTCTCTCTCTCTACAATAAACAAATAAAACCTTTAAAAAAATCAAGCTCTGCTTTCTGCTTCCATTTAATGTCAGAATGAGAAAGTGCCAAGTGCAGCCTTTCATCATCTGTGTTTTATAAATCCGCAGCCCAGCCCAGCCACCAAGGTCATGGACACTGCTGCGTCTTGCCGCCCCGACTGGTGAAACATCGTTCCCACAGCGGCACCCAAGGATATGCCAAGCGAGGCTGCCTGCTGGAGCAGCTGCAGGTCAGCCCCGTGACTGTGAGCCTGGACAGAGCGAGACACGACCAGCACCCTCTGGGCTGGGGGGGCTGGGGGCGTCCTCAGGCCACCATCCCAGGCATCTTTGAGGATTTTTGCTGCTGAGCTTAACGAAGCAGCCAGGAGTTTGCAGGTTGTGAAGTGAGGCTAAATTCCGGGCAAATCTATAAAACAAAAGAGCTTCACCCAAAGCAAATGAAAACAATACGAGGTAGCCTGACCCGGAATACAGGCCAAACCAAGTAGGTCTGAGCTCCGGAACGGTGTGCCGGTGAACGACACAGCAGGGAAAGCACTGCAGGTCATGGAGGACCATAGTCTGAATGCGAGGGTGCCTCCTGGACAGGGCTTGAAAAGCTGGGATGAATTAGCAACATGTGCAGGGGGCTAGGAATTAATCCTCCTAATGGACTCCATATTGTTCCCTTCCTCATTAGCATTCTTCAGCCAGTTTGTGGCCTCTGCATTTAAGAGGGATGACAAGACCTGGAGATGTTCCAGGGAAAAGCAGTAAAAATGATTAAAGGGCAGGGAAATGGGTCTTAGGAAAGGTGAGCAGAGGATTAGAGACTAGAGAAGGCAAGGCCACAGGTGACTCTAACCACGGCCTTTGTCTAAACAAAAGGTCAGAAGCATCCAAAGCCCAGAAAACTCATTCAGCAGCTAGGATGCGACCAATGGAGCCAAATGTCTAGGTATTTTGAAAAAGCCTCTTTTAAAGCTTTTTCTTTTCTCTTTTTCATCCAGCTGGTGTTGTATTAGCCCGGCCGGAGTCTAAATCAAGCACAGACATTTGCCTCCTTCAAGTCAGCCCCACCATGTGTTGGCTTCTGGTGTTGGGTCTCATCGATTGCTATGAACACAGGGATTGGTTGGGTGTAAAGTTTTCAATGAAAGGAGGGTGAAGGAGACATCAGAATTCCCATTCTGGTTAAATAACAGGTTTCAGAGAGAACACAAGAGAAAAAAGGGGGGAGAGACGGTTTAGGGGTCAACTATGGTCAATGATCTGTCTTAGGAGGACATGACTACTATGAATGAGTGAACCATGGTGCCTGTCTTCCAAGTGTTCCGGTGAGCTCAACAACGCGGTGTGAGGAGTGTCCGGATGGGGTCAGAGGCCCCATGCTACAAGTACCCATTGGGAGCACTTAACCCTCTCTGGGCAAGGGGTCCTTCATTTAATCTGAGGGGTATTTGCCTTTTGGCCCTGAGGTTTTGAAGTCAGTTTCTTACCCCAGATTGGACAGTCAAGCGAGCAAGGAGTCAAACGCCAACTCCAGGGCCAGGTTCCATAGCAACACAGCCAGGATGAAGTTGAGAAAGCAGTTCTAAAAAGTCCCATCTTGTCCATTTAAAGGATCATTTCCTATCAGTTACGAAGAGAAACTGACAGTAATCAGCCAACAAGCAGTTCCCGAAGACCAAGTGTGTGTGTGCTTTTGTAGATGCTCATGGGAAAGCCAAGACATCTGACCCCAAGCGATTAGGATCCTCTTGAGGAGAATCAGATATGGACAGTCAGGTGTTTAAGGTTCCAAGGCATCACAGAGATTCCATTATCACCTGCCTCCTGACCTCCACCCTGTCTGGCAGGGGGCCCAGAGAGGTGATATGGCCTGGCCCACAGCAGATGATCAACGGTATAGCCTGGGCCCAGCTGTAGTCTTTTGACTCGAAGGCCAGGGCTCCCAGAGCAACCAGTATACCAGGCTACAAATGGTAGAAACCCAGTAGGGACATCTTACACCTGTTGTGCTGTTACGGGGTCCTTTGTGCCTTTCCTACAGTCACTAATGTTCCCATCGTGTAACTGGTTCGAGACTGGAAAACGGGCAGGCATCCTTAGTTTTCCTTGTGTAGCTGCCCTCAGCCTCCTGATAAGTCATTTATCATTTCTTTTTATCATCTAGATTGAGCAAGGTATTTGTAGTCTGTCCCTCTGTCCCAACTTAGGCAACTCCCTATCCTGTTAACCACCTCCTCAGCTCCCTGGGTGTTCAGCCATCCCTGACTGCCACTCTGATCTTGCTGGTCACTAGAACAGGTGAGGACACCTTGTCCTGCCAGTTAAGCACCACCACCTGGCCCATTGCTGTCAGAAAGTCCATTTATGGAACAGCATCTACCATATTGGCCATGGCCTATAAAGGCTACTTATTCACCTTCCCAGCAATGCTGCTACCTTCATCCAAGGACATTCCTTAGCCCTTTGGTAGATAGAGTGTCCTCCAGGCCCTTCTTTGGCACCAACTCAGATGGTGGGCTTTCTGATCTGTATTCTATATACATAGTATACCCAGTCATATGCCCATGTCTCTGAGCCTTTTGATTCCCTTCTATCTTCACCTGAAATGACTGTTCTAGGATTTCTAATTTGCTTGGTGTACACCTTTGCTTTCTCCAAGCTTCCAAGAACCATGCTAGCTATGTGCTAGCATCATTTCCCAGATTCCTAGCAAAAATGCCAATCCTGTATCATGGGAGAGTGTCAATAAAGTTGCCCATAGCCAATGTTCTCTTCTCCCCTCCATCCAACAGCTGAGGACCCTGTTCTACACATACTCTCCTGAGTCCTGCTGATAGTTGACAGAGTCTCACAGCTCCTTCATGGTACAGTCCCTGTCCTCCCTCTGCAAGCCCAGCCCATAGCTGGCCAGCTCAGGTGGTGACTAAACCCTAGTTACTGATCTGCCGCTCTGATCATGGAGGAGTGGAGGTGGGTCCTGCTTGGGGGAGGGGCATTTTATCTTCAAGGCAAAGGACTCTGCATCATCTTTGGGGAAGGAAGGAGTGTTAGACTTTAACAGGGAAGAATGGGCCCATTGTGCAGGCCCAGAGGGCTCAGGCGAATCTGGGAATAAAGGATTTTTCACTACATCAACCCAGATGTCCCCATCCCGGGTGTCAGGTCTCACCCTTATTTTGCTCAGCACCTATCAGGGTTGAGAATTTCATCTTCCAGAAGACTCCCCTACTCTTATATTAAGTCCCAGGTCAAATCCTGGGCTTTTTCTGTCCTCTGGCTGGAAGAAATAAATGTCTTTAAAAGCTGCCAAGGAGGCCTTCCTGTTCTCACACTTAGCCTTCATTGGTGATTAATCATCCTTGGCCTTTCATTGTTTTTCTCCAATGTGTATTCAGAGCCCCATGAACAGTGTTCTAATTTCTAACTTTTAACGTTTAACCAAGCATCCAAATGCCTTAGATAGTATGCCCACCGTGCTCACTTTCCTCTGGTATCCCAGGCCAGCTTCCCACCTGTGAAAGTTCTACCAGTATAATTCTGCCCATGACAGAGACAGTCAGTACCTCACCTACCATGGAGATGGGGGATTTTACTCCCTGCTGGCCAGTAGTGTCCCAGCTTTGAATCGGCTACCTCAGGTCACTACTAACACCAACTAGTGTTGGTCAAGGTTCTCTGGGAGACAGACTTTAATGACTCCAGGACAAGGATTCCCGGCCTGCGATGACCACTCCTTGGGTGTCAACTGCCCTCAGGGAAGGAGTATGGCCTTGTGTGAGACAGCTCCCTCGGACACAGACAGGACAACTCTTGGAGAGGAACATGGTTATGAGTAGTCAGTGGGTAGCACCCCTGGCAGTCAGGGGAACGGGGGCCCCGTGCCCCAGGATCCACTGTAGTGTTGTAACCTAAAAGACTTCCACAAAGCCTATAAAATCCCATACCACAAGGTGAACAAAAGTAAAGAGACAGAACAGAACCACTAGGGATGAGAAAAGAATAAAACACAATTTCATTTAGCACACAACAGTTGTCAGGAAGGTGCTACTCAGATATTAAACATGAGCCACAAACCCGATCAAAAGCTCCTCAGTGACTGGTACTAGGGAGGAAATTTTTTTCTCTACCCTTTTTGATTCTCTGGCTGGCTTAATAACCAAATCAACATAGGATAGATAAATTAACAGGGAAAAAAAAACAAATTTCATTATGTGTGTCTAAGGGGGGGTTCCCATAATAGTGTGAGACCCAAAGACAAGTCAGGCAATTGAGGTTTCTATGCTATCATAAGGTAAGGAACGGGATACAGGCCTGGGGCTTCAAAGAGGAGGAGGGTAATTCCCAGGGTAGTAAGAAGGGCAGGTGTTTGGTAATGAGATGCTTGCCCTGCCCTACAGATAGTTCATTCCGATAAAAGCGCTCCCCTGTAGCAGCTCTCTCAGAGCCAGGCCCCTTACCTAAATTCTTTCAGGTGATTAAGGGAGAGGTGAAAGTTTTTCTTGAATTTGCTCAGTCCTGACTGCCTTCAGTTCAAAATTTTTCACATGCCGAACGGGGCACATTTTGGGGAGCCTTGTTGTCAACCCCTTCACTAGTAACAAGAGGAAAGCTGACCATCTCCAAGATGCACAGGATCGACAAAATAAAGACATCAACACCCGGAAGAGCATGACCATTTTATCTACCTATCTATCAATCTATCTATCTATTTTGGTGGCAAAGTCTAAAAGATTTTCCTCCTCTGGGTCCTTAGGAAGTGGACAAGAACACCAGATTATCCCTATGGTCAATATAATAACTAGTATTTCCAGCAGCTTCTCAGACCCCACCTAGAAGTGTGTCCCGGGCACAGGACAGAAGAGCAGCAGAATAAGCAAGTTGAAAATCTGTCCCTTTTCTTCAAAGAACCCAACTGTACATGAAACTCTTCCCAGGAGACTTCAAGCTCTACCTTCACAGAGAAAAATGTATGAAAACATTCTCGGAACACCTGTCTATCTGTTGGTAAATTTTTTTTAAAAAATTGGTACAATAACTGCAATAATCTATTGCCTTTTTAAAACATTTGTTCAGCAAACAGTCTTTTAAAAAGCAAATCATTTTCATTTGGTTGAAAGGCTGGTAATAAATTAAGCCTTTCATGCCCATAGAAAATGTTTTTTTGTTTTATTTCCAAATCTCCCATGTGGACATTCAGAGAGACATATTTACGAGAAGGCAAAACAGATGATCTGGCTGTACGCTGAAGGAGGACCACATCTGTCTCCAAGTACCGCCAGCCACTTCTCCTGGATAAATCTTCCTGTCCCAGAAACGTTAGAGCACTGGGCTTCTGGGCCCCTTCCCCGTCATGGCCTAATTCCAGCTCCCTTTCCCACACAGAGATATTCAACATGGTCCCAGCCTTCTCACTAGCCCCCAGCATCTTGGGACCCCGCCTCCTATATCCTTGGAGAATCAGCCCCATCCACTCTTTCCTGGAATCATCAACACACTTACCATCCTTTCCGATTTGAGGAGGTCAAGCATTATTCTCTCAATATCTTGCTGCATTCAGAGTTTTGTGGGGTTTTCCCCACCTCTTTGGAAGGACCTCGAGCTCTCCCAGGAGTAGAAGCATAAACAGTGAAATCTAAAACATTTTCCTCTCCTCTGCCTTCCGATCTTAAAGTGGTGCTCCATGAACAGGACTCCAGAGAGAGGCCGGGGCTTTGCCATTCCCACCCCCCACTCTCTGGGAGGCAAGACCAATGTCTTCTTGTTCCACACCAAAGCGATCCCCAGGCCAGAATGAAAGCCAAGGCTCCGTCAGCTTTATCTTCCTCGGCTTCACGTTGCTAACCCCTTAGCAAAAGACAGGAAAGCCCCCCCTCCAGATTTGCTGTGAGGGAGGAAGGACAGCCTGCCTTGGTGGTTGGGTTCTTAACTCAGCAGCCCATGAGACAGATTCAAGTACACCTCCTTTACCTGGAGATAAAGCTTTGTTTTCTAGGGCTGCTGTAACAAATTCCCCCAGACTGGGCGGTTTACACAGAGAAGGGCACGGTCTCACAGTGCTGGGGACCGGAAAGCCAACATCAAGGCCTCAGCAGGGTGGTTCTCACTGAGAGCTGTGACAGAAGGATCTAGTCCAGGCCTCCCTCCCTGACTTGTGCACGGCCACCTTCTCCTGGTCTTCACACTTCGTTCTTCTGTGTATGTCCCCATCCCAATCTCCTTGTCTTACAAAACATCTGTCAAACTGTATTAGGGGCCACACTGAAGACCTCATTTTAACTTATGCCACCCAAAATATGTCCCTTTGGCATAAGGATTGGTTTGTGATTTTTTTTTTCTTTTCTGTTTTTCTTTTTTTAATTTTATTATCATTTTTTCATTGATTTGAAGTAGAAGTGACACACAATGTTACATTAGTTTCAGGTGTCCACCATAGTGATCAATAATTCTACACGCTGTGCTACGTTTCCCGTAAATGTAGCTCCCATCTTTCACCAGAGGAGAGTTCAGTAGAGTTCACTATATTTTGAGCTGGTTATTTTGAGAAATTGCAGACCCAGAAGCAGCTCTGAAAACAGACAACTTACTTGAGGTAAGGGAAACCTGTGTTTAGAAAGGAAATTTACATTAGAAAGGGGGATTGTACCAGGAAGAGAGCCATTAGGAAAAGAAAACTTTTTCACCTAGGAGACTTAGGGGCAAGGCAGGATAAATTTTGCTCACCAGCCCTCTGGGTGCCTGTTTGACTCAGTTGGTTAAGTGTCTGCCTTGGGCTCAGGTTCTGATGCCAGGGTCCTGGCATGGAGTCCTGAGTCAGGCTCTGTGCTCAGCAGGGAGTCTGCTTCTCCCTCTGACCCTTCCTTCTCTTTCTCAAATAAATAAATAAAATCTTGAAGGAAACACACACACACACACACACACAGACACTTCCTTTTCTCACCCTCCTGCAAATTGTCTTCTCCCCTTTGGACACCCCAGACCGGTGTCCCTTGCCTTAGCTCAGGATGGTATAAAAGCCTCAAACATCTGGTTGCCTGTTGCACCTCACATCTTTGTGGGCTCCTGTACATACGTAATTAATTTTTTTTCTCCTGTTACTCTGTCTTTTATTATCGGGTGGTCTTAGCCAAGCAGAAGGGGAGAAGAAAATTGTGTTTCCTTCCCTACAGTTTATTACCCCTTTAAAAACTCAATCTCTAAACAGGGGTGTTGGACTTCAACCGATGATTTCTGGGGAGGATACCATTCAGCCCATAACAGCTCCCCAATACACCTCCCCCTAAAAGATAAAAATATAAAGATAAAAGATAAAAATAACACCCACAGGGAGTGTTGACATTGGGCAGGGAAACCAACAAAGGCTGTGTTGTCAACTTACTTCCTGCTCTTGGCAACTGGAACTCCAGCCCACTGGGAGTTCTAGGAGACAAGTTCCCAGTGATGTAGGAAAGAAAGTTAAGGTTCAAAGCCAATGGCCAAGAAAGAATTCTTGAGACATCTTTGGTGCAAAAAGGTGTTTTTATTAAAGCACAGGGACAGGAGCCATGGGCAGAAAGAGCTGCACTGGGTCATGAGGAGTGGCCTGTTATATACTTTGAGGTTGGGAGGACGTTAGGGAGAGCGTACGTCTCTAAGGAATTTTGGAAGCAAAGTTTCCAGAACCTCGAGGGAGCTAGCTATTATTGGGAAAAGGTCATTTATTACCATCTAATAAAACTTTAGACATGAGACTCTTCAGATGTGTATCAGTGGCCCATTTGCTTGGGGGACGACTGCCAACATGTATCTTGGGGGTGGGGGTTAGAGATAAAGGAAGTTTCCAAAAGAGTTTTTATACATTAAAGTAGGCTTATAGGATCCTGCGGAGCAGGGGAAGGACTAGGATTGCCTTTTGCCCTTAACAAAGTGTCAACATCGAGGCAGTTGAGTCCCTAGAGGAATGTCACTCTGCCTGTTTCGAGGACTTGTCAACAGGCTGCAGGTAGTAAGGAAATTTAATGATTTTTCTTCTGCCTTCTACCTTCTGCCTTCTGCCTTCTACCCATATCATTCAGCACACCAAGACTGACCCCAACTGAAGGCAGAGAACACTCACTTATTTATGAAGTTAATCATTGGTAATATTCCCTTGTGGGACTACCTTACAGGAATGGTATATATCCTAAATCCAAAATGCCCCCCCCCCAACAAAAAAGATATGAGGCTTCAGGAAAATGAGAAAAAGCATTACTGATTTTAACAATCACTGATTTAAACACACCCACTGACTCAGATCTGAAGCAGAAGCAAGAAAGTCTGACAGGTAGAGGAAGTTTAAGGTCAATGGTTCCAGAAACCAGGCAGGAGCACGTAGCAAGGGAACACCAGTCTCATGTGTCTTGCTGACCCTGTGACAAGGGCGTGTTCCTGGTCTGGTCTGCTGCTAATGTCATTCTTGCAAATACAATGAATATTAATAAGTTTATACACAGAGTGAACCTTATTCAAATCCTAGGCACAATGTTGGTGTTGCAAGAACTAACAAGTTTAGGAAGCAATGAAATACTATCCTTCCATCGGTCATCCTGATTCTGTGTGGTGCCATGAAGCCTGCTAAGATACTCAACATTACATTATTCAAATACTATCCCTTAAGGCTCACTGGTGTTTTCCAGCATACTTGCTTTTGGCTACAACTCTTAGCAAATACCACCGAAATACTTTTTTTAAACACTGTATTTAAAAATACTCAATATGACTTTCCCTTTGTAAATACAAGGGTAATACAGAATAATTTACGACTTTAGGAATTCCCAAGAATTCCCAGGAATTCTGATTGCTCAACCCCAAATCCCAAAGATAAATATCTGTCAGGAACTTCTCTTTAAGATTTTATTTATTTATTTTATCTACTTATTTACTTATTTATTTTAGAGAGAGCGAGAGAGAGAAAAGAGCACGGGCAGAGGGAGAGAGCCCGACATGGGGCTTGAACCCACAACCCCAAGATCATGACCTGAAATCAAGAATCCTTTGTTTGACCGACAGGAACTGTCAGGAAACTTTAAAGGCTAGTGGACAGGTGCCCCGGTAGACCTCCTGCTGTGGGCAGAGCCAGACTCGCTTCAGGAGGCAGAGCAAAGTCTGCTGACAGGGCTTGAGAGGTCAGTGGGGAGCAGCCAGGATGGAAAGTGGGGCCTCAGAGGGCATGTGGCAGGGCACCAGCAGCATGACAAGCGCCTCAGGAGCACCAGGCACACAGGCCAGAGCTCCCTCACAGCTGGATACAGCTGGGTGTCCCCACCAGGGCCACTGTCACATCCTTCCCCTGAAGGGTGTCCCACATTGTTCTGAGGCCTGGACCTGTGAGGGTGCATTCTGACGTCCAACAACTAAGCCACCACGTCAGATGGCCCCGCCAACCTGCTTCAGCCCAATTCTGCCACCATAAACTTTACATAAACATGCTTGGCCCAAGGGGCTTGGCTTTGGCTGGCTCCAGGGCGGTCCTGCAGGCCAGGCCAGAAGTGACCATTCTCCCCTCATTTTATTTCCTTCCCATTGAAATGTTCTTCATTCAGTTCCTAAATAGTGTTCACAGAGGCTCTTTAATCCCTGGCACAGGCCCCCATTTTGTGAAAGAGCATTCCTAGGCCCCAAGTCTATACTGGGGCCCACCTGCCATCTTGGAACCTGCTTGAATAGGCTTTTGGTGGAGCCCACTCACTTTTCCTGTGCTGAAAGATCCCCGTAGGAGGGTTTCAAATGAAGATTCCTTGGGCACACTCTCAGGAATGCTAGTTCTCAAGTAGGTGGCCAGGAAGCCTCACTCAGAGAAATGCCCTTCCCATGGACCACCCTTGGCAGTGTCTCCCTTCACTCTTGGGGACATTGGCAGCCATCACCCCACAGGGCCCCTCGGCCCTCCTCTGCCTTTCCCCTGGTCCGATGAGTCTGTGCGACTACAGATACCCTCTTAGGGACTTCTATTTCCCCGAGACAGGCCGTTCCCCATCACTTGGATAACTGTGCTACCAGCTTTTATTGGCAAAAGACTTATCCCTAAGATCTCTTAACTCTGAAACTCAATGCATCGACCTTGGTCCAATTAGGAGCCAGAAAGCTGATGGGATGGCAAGGTGGGAAAGGAATCGCCTTGGTACAGATTGAGACCTTTCATATAAAGAATTGTCAAGTCATGACATGAGGGTAGCTATAAATATGTCATGAAGAGCGCCTGGGTGGCTCACCTGGTTGAATGTCTGACTCTTGATTTCAGTTCCAGTCATGATCTCCGGGTTGTGAGATTGAGCCCCACAGCAGGCTCTGCACTTGGGATGGAGTTCGCTCAGGATTCTCTCTCTCCCTCTCTTCCTCTGCCCCTCCCCGCCCCCCGCTCACTCGTTCTCTCTCAAATAAATAAATAAAATATTTTAAAAAATACACGTAATGAGAACTCTAAGGGTATCCCAAGGGAAGCCAAGGAAAGACACACCTCCCCAAGGCTAGGATTCCAACTTTGTTGGAGAAGGTGGGGCTGTAGACACATGGTGACGGAGAAGCTCACCACAGACAAGGAACAAGTGGGAAGCAGCCTTCCAGGGTGTGAGAAGATGGCGGACACAGAGAGGTCACAGTGCTTGGAGTCCACTCACAGGTAAAGTGGTACCAGGCCTGGGTGTTTGCATGGGGTCTGCATGGGGAGGGTTCCAGGAAGATGGCCAGAGGGTCATGCCAGCCGGTCACATTGCCAGGGGTGTGTGTGCTCTGGGCATAGGGCTGGGGCAGAGAACACCCACGTGTCCCCCCACAACCACATTTCTGACCCACATGCAGCAGGAACCAGAAAAACAGCAAAGTGCAGTGCCTGGACACAGAAAGAGAAGCCCCTTCCTCCCACCCCTACCCTCCAGCAGTACCCTCTGCTGACAAAGCTTGCCATTGTGCTCAGGGTAAAAGGGAATCACCCCCTGAGGCCAACCAGGGAATGAAAAGGGAATGTGGAGCTGAGAAGAAATATGTTGATAATTGGCAGAGTCAAGAAACGAGGGAAGAACCCATGCCATGCACCATGAAAGCTAACGACCCTAACATGATGACTTTTCCATCATAAGAGCCCCACAACACCAATCTATTATATTAGGAAAATCAGGGATGGAAGTGAGGATCTTTTCAAAGCAGGCACTGGTTTGTTTGTTTTTAAAGATTTTATTTATTTATTTATTTATTTAAGAGAGAGAACAGAGCAAGAGAGAGAGAGAGCACAGGTAGAGTGAGGGGCAGAGGGAGAAGCAGGATCCCTGCTGAGCAAGGAGCTCAATTAGGGAATCCAGGGACTCGATCCCAGGACCCTGGGATCATGACCTGAGCTGAAGGCAGACACTTAACCGACTGAGTCGGAATACCTGTGGAATACCCAGGTATTCCACAAGCACTGGTTTAAAATGGGTTCTCCAGGGGCGCCTGGGTGGTCCTGGGATTGAGCCCCATGTTGGGTTCCCTGCTCAGCGGGGAGTCTGCTTTTCCCTCTGCCCTTCACCCGACTCATGCTCTCTCTCTCTCTCTTGCTCTGCACTCTCTCTTTCAAATACATAAATAAAATCTTTTAAAAAACTAAAAATTTTTAAAAATAAATAAAACAAAATAAAATGGGTTCTCTAGCAGCTGTGACAAGTTTAGAAGATTACGCGTGTACTTAGGGTTGTAAGGAAAAAGTATGAAAACACATTTTTCTCTCTCAGGTGGAGAATATCATATCTCTCTCCCTGTCCCCCCCTACACACATGCACACACACACACACACACACACACACACACACACACACACACAGAGGCCAGCAAAGAAAGCCTGCGCTTAGAATTAGGAAATCTGCTACCCTCTCAGGGGAACTAGAAGCACATCCAGGAGGCTCTGAGTCATACTGTTCGTCCATCTGAAAGGTAGGTCAGGCTTCAAACACTAAACAGCTGAACTCCGAGGTCAAACATACATGTTAGGCAGCCTTTGGTTTCAAGCAGCAGAATACGTGATTAAGAATGCCCTGAGAACTAGAAGTCTGAAGGCGGGCTGTCACAGAGCTAACTCTGTTACTCAGCCATGTCAGAGTGCTGGGTCAACGTCTCTTGATATCTTCTTGCCTTTCTCCTCCTGGTCACAAAATGGCTGCATGAACTCAAACCCTCAGATCCTCACATATCACTCAAAACTGACAGGATAGGAACAAAGTGTGCCTTCTCTTTTATGCTGTTCTCTTTTTTTATGGGGGAGGATCTTACCCTGGAAACCCCAGCTGACATCCCATCTCATTAGCCAGGACTACGAGGTCACATGCTCACGCACCTCCACACCAGTTGCTGGCCAAGGGACTGGCACTGTCTTGCCTAGCTGACACTAATCATAATTCATGCCTGGGACACGGGCACATTTACCCCAAAGGGAAACAGAGATGAATAGGAATAAGGAAATGATCGGTGCCAGAATGCTGTCAACAAGGTTCAGCGAACATTGTATTATACCCTCTCCTTACCGGGTTGCAAATGGGTTAAAAGTGTAATTACACATGAATAGTAAACATTATATTTTTAAAATGGAGTTTTTAAATGGAGGAAAATACTAATGTCCAAGATGAGAAAGGCAGCTTCATTTTGGAATGCAGATAGGAACCCTTACCAAGTAATAACAAGTTGCTCATGGAACGGCTTTGAATTGGATGCTTCGGTCAATTAAAAAAAAAAATCCTTAATTCTCCAGCAAATTTCAAGAATTGTCCCCAGAGCAGAAACAAGAGGCAGGAAAGACAGAGATAAGTGAGCTTGTGAGGTGTCCTTCTGTGGGGCCCCTGAATTCCTCTGAGATCAGAGTCCCTGCCACTGCCTGCCCGGCTGGGGGAGAAAAAGCTGCAGAAACTAGGTCTCTGCTGTCCTCTGTTTTAACAGGGGCTTACAGAATGTCTTCATCCTTCCCGGAGGAGGCCGCAGTGAAGACTTGACCCCATGCCTCTCCTCCCGTGTTCTTGACCCCTCTACTTCTTTCCCTTAAAGAACTCACTCTGCCCTGCCTTGTTTGCTTTTTCTTATTAGCATCAGTCATTAGCATTTTCCTGTCAGTCCGGAAACACAGCTCTCCTCCTGAGCCCCAGGCACCCTGCAGCATGAGCAATGACACTGGTGTCCCTTCTGCCCAGCAGGACATTGGCACTGGCCCTTCTCATTGTCCTGCCCTGACACATGGCGGAGTGTCATCTTAGAACCTTCCTGCAGCTCTTTCTCCATTTACATGGTGACCCAGGGCCCCGCTCATAATTAGGAACCCTGCGGCCATAGCACACAGGATGCTGGCAGAGAGGCAAAGCAATTTAGGAAAAAAGCAAGGATTTGGAAGTCAAGCAAATCTGGGCTCCAAGTCCCAGCTCTGCCTCTTACTAAACAGGGGTGTGGTAGTTGGAAGCTTCTTGATGTTCTTTGCTACTCCTCCCATTGAGAGATGGAATCCAGTCCCCTCCCTTTAAGTGCATGCGGGCTTCGGGGTTTTGCAGATCAAGGGGATATGTTGCCGATCAATGGGATATGTCCCAGATGCGACAATCTGGGACTTCTGAGGCCAGACTTGCAAGCCTTTGTAACCTCTGCCCCGAGGGAAAGCAGGTGCCATGCAAAAGTCTGACTACCCCACAGCACCCAAGCCAGCAAGATGGCAAAGGAAGCTGTAAGGAGAGTGTGAGGTCAGCCCAGCCCGGGTACCCAGGAGTAGGAGAAGTTACCTTGGCTTTTCTAGCCGCAGTAAATGGCAATTTGAAGAAGAACCAGCGACTCTAAGAGCCAGCCAGAACCAAGCCACCAGACAAGTTCCTCTAGGCCACCTCCAGTCATTTGAGCCTCGCTGGGAGCTCACTACCATGGAGCAGAGAGTAGCCACCCCACTTCTAACCCACAAACTCCCAAACACAACAGAAAGGCTATCGTCCCATGCAGTTAGGTCTGGAGCATAGATTTTGCTACAACAGGTCATGCCGGAACAAGACACACTGGGCATATCCTCGATCCTTCTGGGTCTCCATTTCCTTATCTGTAAAATGGGACTGAGGATAGCATCTAATTTACCTGTAGCACCTGTCTCTCATGGATTCAATGATGGTCCTCAAAGCGCAGCCTCGTGCTGAGCCCAGGGTAGTCAATGATTTAAGAGCGGTTCCCTTGTTCTGTTTTGGTTTCTTAAGATTTTATTTATTTATTAGAGAGTGAGGGATAGAGAGAGAGAGAGAGAGAGAGAGCATGCGTGAAGGGAGAAGCAGACTCCCCATTGAGCAGGAGGCCCGACAGGAGACTCGATCCAGAGATTCTGGGATCATGACCTGAGCCGAAGGCAGATGCTTAACCCACTGAGCCACCCAGATGCCCCAACATTGATCCCCTTGTTGTAAGATAAAAATATATTGTTGGCAGTCATAGGTAAGCTCCCAAGTAGAAGGCTGTTAACCATGGCTGATAATGCCTCTTATCACTGGGACTAAGTTGAGAGAATTGTTCATGGATATCTCTCAGATGCCAAGCAAAGCCCATAGAATCAGCCTAATGTGTGCTTCCCAGGAAGGTGGCTCAGTTCATAAGAAGCCTTCTAGGCTGAACTAGAAAATGAGAGCAAGTTCTTGTGGTTTATAGCCCTGGAAACAAATCTGGAGATGCAAGAGGTCTGGAGAATGGAAATATGAAGGAAGTAGCATCATCTATGATTTCAACCCCCAAAATACTGGTTATTGTGAGGGTCAATTTATGTATCAACTTGGCTGAGCCACAGTGCACAGATACATGGTCAAATATTCTTCTGGATGTTTCTTGGAAGGTGTTTGTTGGATGAGGTTATACATAAGTGGACTACAAGTCAATTAGATTGCTCTCGGTAATATGGTGGGCCTCATCATGTCAGTTGAAGGTCTGAATAGAACAGAGACTGACTGCCCCTGAGCAGGAAGGAATTCTACCAGCAGATTGCCTTTGGACTTGAACTGCAACACTGGCCCTTCCCTAGCTCTCCAGCTTGCCGGCCCACCCTGCAGATTTTGGACTTATCAGCCTCCATTACCATGTAAGTCAATTCCTTAAAATCTCCCTCTCCCTTTCTCTCTCTCTCTGTCCACCTGTCTCTGTCTGTCTCTCAATCTAGATATATAGATAGATCTGAAACATGTAGTGTATATCATACATTCTAAGTATGTACATTGGTTCTGTTTCTCTAGCGCTAATACAATTATTAATCCCAGCCATGTGATTGCAAAGTGAGGTTTGTCTCATCATGGGTGATCCGTATGAACTCATGATAATGTGGATCACCAAACTACAGACTCAGGAGGTGTTTAGAGATCCTTGGGGCTTGAGCCCAACCTTGCCATTTTCTCAGGATTTGGTAACAAAACAATGGATAACTATCATTTCTTGTTGATAGGACTATAAGCTTGGTACATCACAGATTGAGCAAGATTTGTTGTGGGCAGGGGAGGTCTTCAATTCTCTATATTCATTTTACAAAAGTTGGGAATACCATCTCTGTGCCATGCAGGGAGCGAGGCATAGGAAATATGGAGGGAATAAAGCAAGCATCCCCACCCTCTCAGAACTTACACTGGAGAAAACAGGGGTTGGATGCAAGGGAAGACAGGTGGGTCCATGGCCTGGTGAAAAGCTATCCCCAGACAGCAATGACGGAGTCCGTACCATTTCAAGGGAGCTTTCTGGTAGACCACTGGGGGAGGGGGTGCTTTGGGATATTTTTATCTTTACTCTTATGGATATGACTTCATTTACTACTACTACTACTACCTCTACTATTACTACTACTACTACTATTTGCTTGTGACATCTGCTTTTCATACATTTGGATGAATGAAGCTAGAAAGAATTGGAGGGGCAGGTGGTTGTGAATAACCACCATCAGGTCCCCCACAGACATTGACAGGCTCCAACAAAGGAGCATGGCTCTTCAGATGAAATTTAGCAAAGGTAAGTCCTGCACATAAGAAACCCCACCCCAGGGGCACCTGGATGGCTCAGTCACTTAAGCATCTGCCTTTGGCTCAGGTCATGATTCCAGAGTCCTGGGATGAAGTCCCGAGGTGGGCTCCCTGCTCAGCGGGGACTCTGTTTCTCCCTTTCCCCCATATTCATGTACTTTATTTCTTTCTTCCTTTCTTTCCTCTCCTTCCTTCCTCCCTTATTCCTTTCCTTCCTACCTTCTTTCCTTCCTTCCTTCCTCTCTTGGAGAGAGAGAGCACACATAGGGGGAAGGGCAGAGAGAGATAGAGAATATTAAGCAGACTCCAAGCTAAGCATGGAGGCCCTGGTATTTGTCCTTTTCATCACATTTCCCATGCCACCCCCCAACAGCCAATCTCTTATTCAGCGGGTAATCATTCTTCCCTGTAACCCATTCCCTCCCAGCCCTTCCCACCACAGCTGCCCTTGTTCAGCACCTTGGCATCTACCTCCAAGATCATGACAACAGAATCCAAACTGGTCTACATCCCTCTAATCCAGCCTCCCCTTCTCCAGAAGATAAATGTCTAAACACAGGTCTGACCATTTCTGTCCCTTGTCAAAAATTCTTCATGCAAAGTTCATGGTAAGTTCCATCCTAGGCCTAGCTGACAAGGGGCTCTGTGATTTGGTCCTTACTGCCTTTTCCAATTTTATGTCCTCCCCAGTCCATTCATATCCTTCCTTCTTGCCCAGATGACCTATCACAGCAGACCTACCTGACTCTGATGGCCTTTGGGGCAAAGTCTATGCCTAGGATATCTGCACATTCACCATACTTCTCTCGGCACCCGATAATCGTCAGTGTGCAATACATTGTAGAATGGATGAATCAGTGAATCAATGAATGAGTAAATGAATGAATGAATAACACACTGAGGATGCAAACGCAAAAGTCACCAATTCAATTTGGGGAGGTCCAAGAAACCTTTGCCAAGTACATGATGTTTGAAGCAGTCTGGAAGCATAGGTGGAAACGGCCCTTCAGGCAGCAAGAACAGCCCATGGAAAGGACTGGAGGCTTGAGAAAACATAGCATATTCTAGAAGTTTCTGTGGTTTAATACACAGGCGGGAATGGCAAAGTCAAGGCAGGAAATGTGTTCAGAAGGTGGACACTAAGAGCCCTTCTATGGCAGGTAGAATTTGTATGCAGAGGCTAGTAGAGTTTGTGTAAGCAACAAAGACACATGCAGAAGACAGGGTTGTAGCCAACTTAGACTTCCTGTCCTGATGAAAAGATTTCCAAAATTAAGGTTACAACTGAATACTGACTTGTTGAAATAAAAGATAACTATATGTCAGATTCTGTCTGCAAGCCACCAGTTCAGGTGATGAAAAGTCCTGGAAGAATTTCTTTTTTTTTTTTTAAGATTTTATTTATTTATTTGACGGCGGAGATCACAAGTAGGCAGAGAAGCAGGCAGAGAGAGAGGAAGAAGCAGGCTCCCTGCTGAGCAGAGAGCCAGATGCGGGGCGTGATCCCAGGACCCTGGGATCATGACCTGAGCCGAAGGCAGAGGCTTAACCCACTGAGCCACCCAGGCACCCCAATTGGAAGAATTTTGAACCATGGAATCATATGACCAGCTGGCGTTTGGGGAAGACCACTCTGGCAGAAGTTTCTAGGAAAGAGGTAGAATAGGGTGGGGTTAAAGGTAAGAAGAAACAAATGAAGAGACATCCAGTGAAGAGGTGATGAGGTTAGAACCAGGGTACTGGTGATGGGCATGGAGAGAAGAGACAGATTCCAGAGCTACATAGAACTTAGAATAAATGACAGTGGAAGAAGAAATGAAGTCACAAAGCAAAGATAATGATCATGACCTGATTTGTGGTGTACCCTTTCAAGGAGTCATGGTCTGTATATGTCCTTGAAGCCTGAGAAATTTAACCATTTGTGCAGATCAGCCCCCCAAAAATATGTTGCCTTTAAAGGCCCAATCTTAAATTTCAAAAAGATTCTATCTTTTGATAAATTACATTAGATGACAAGGTAGCCAACTGTTCTCCAGCTTTCCTAAACGAATCACCATTTTGCCTGGTGAGACATCTCTATGAAGCCACTCACTTCTCAACCTGGAGAAGCAAGAGTCAGGCCATAAGCATCATTGCAAACTGATGAGTGCATTGCCAGACAGTTCCACCAGCTGGGTCACCTAGATAGCAACCATCACAGCCAACAAGACTGTGCTCTTCACCTCCTACAGATTAATGGCTTCATCTAAGCCCATCGGCCTGCATCCCTCACTGTTTGGTAGCTTTCTATAAGACATGCTTAGCTGATTTTTATCATTCCAAAGAAGTTCTGCCAATACCAATAAAACACTTTTGCTGACACAGTCTTCATATTTCTTGACATCAGTGAGCACTAGCAGACCCATGAGGCTGGGGTTTCAGGCCCAGGGCTGATCTGGGCAGGACAGGTGTGGGGCTCATCTCTAGAATGACACCTAGCCTGTCATAGAAAGCCCCAAATGGAGGCTATATTCATCTGCCATCCAGGTGACCTTAGTGCTCTGAGATGAAGGCCTACTCCCAAACATTACCCATTATCTGCTCTTAGAATTAAAAACCAAGGGATGGGTGCCTGGGTGGCTCATTGGTCAAGCATCCGACTCTTGGTTTCAGCTCAGGTCATGATCTCAGGGTCATGAGATCGAGCCATGCATGGACTCCATGCTCAGCGCATGGGCTCCATTACCCCTCTACCTCCCCTAATTCTCTCTGTCCTCTCCCTCTTAAATAAATAAATAAATAAATAAATAAATAAATAAATAAAATCTTTAAAAAAGAAAAGAATTAAAAACCAAGGGAACTGTAGCATGAAATATTGGTAACCATCCATATGCCATTTGTACCCACCATCTACTATCATTCCACATATATCCACATTCCCTATATATCCAGGGATCCTTCTGCAAGCACCTCCAATCCTGTGTCTTGGGCTTTCTCTGTCCACAGGAGCTCGCTTCTGATTGCTCTTGATCGTCTTCTTATTAATAGAGGCTACTTTGGTTAGAAGAAATGTGTGCAGCTCTAGGGAAGAATGAAAATGCCAAGGTTCTAATGTCTATCCCTGTGAGTGGCATTCAACAATGATAGATGGGAGTTGGAGGATAAATACCCCAGCTCTCACTCCTTGATTGGGACAAGTCCGAGGCATGTTGTACAGTCCACCAGAGGACTGCAGTTGCCTACAGTCATGGATGAACCCCAGAAGCCTACAGTAGTAATTTGATTATTATGCTATCTTACATCTTATCTTATATTAAGGGAAGGGCTTCCTTCCCTTCCCTGCCTTACTCAGTGTTAGCAGAGGACTTAGAGATCCTAACCCAGATAAATATGCTGTGCTTCCTTAGCTCGCTTCCTAAATCAACAACTTACATTCAAATCCTTATCTCCAGGTCTTCTTGTAGGGGAGCCCAAGCTAGGGCTATGAAGAATTACTCATTGACTTTGGATCCTTCCCAGCTCTAAAATTTTTGCTTCCTAAATAACTAGCAAATGTGTCCCCTTCTCTATCATTACTGAGTTCAAAGTCTTATCTTTCCCAAGCATGACACAGCAGTACCCCTTTAATTCATCTTCCTTTCTTTTTCTATGTCCCCTTCCCATTTATCACCTCCACTGTTTCAGCACCATCTCTGTAAACTTCCAATCTTGTCATTTCACTGGTTTATCCTTCTGATTTTTCCCATTGACTAGAGGAAGGCTTTCAGACTCCATAGCTGATTTGGCTATATTCTCTGTGTTCAGCCCATCATATTCCCAAACCAAGAGTTTTGGAGTCAGAGTGCCTCTGCTGAATGTTTTGTTTTTCCTATACTGATACTTCTTTGCGATCCCACTGGTCTTCATCCATTAAGAGCCAGCTGGGAACGTGCTGTCCTCCAGCATTGTTTTAGAAAGCTTTGTCTTTCTCCGCCTTGTCATGTAGGTTTTATGGAATGTTGAGCATTTGTTTGATCTTTTGGTGCTAAACCTAGGGGAGAACTGAGCTCCAAAATGTCCAGTTGAATGATGCAAGAGACGAAGATTTCCCATGGAGAGTTTCAGAACGGACATCACAAGATAAGCATTTCTCCATGGGGAGCAAAGTTCAGAGCAGCAGGCTGTCAAGATTCACCCCTGATAATGTCTAAGGAGGTCACACTAATAGGAGAAATCTGACCTTGGGAGAGAGTTGTAAAATACTTCCGTGGGTAAGATTCCCCCCCCACACCCCATGATTTCTTTAAAAACATGGTGGGAAGGATCTGTCCTTTGCTCCTAGAATGTGGCAGACTTCATAATGTCAACAAAAATACTCTAAGACTTTGTCATCAGTCAGTTCTTCCTTCTTTTTGTTACCTCAGGATCCAAAGGACACTGGTTTCTGAACAAAGTGTCCTGACAGATTTCACGGGGACAAGTGTGTATTCCTATAGGCACACTTATCACTTTTCATTGACTCATCTCAATAAATCAGCGATGTATTCACCTCAGTTTTCCTCCCTATAAAATGGTGGGGGGGAGGATAGGAAAAACAAAAACATCTAATCTCATTAGGGTATTTGGAGGATAAAATGAGCTAACACATACAAAAACACTTAGAACGCCACAAGGCACAGAAGGGCTATCGCTTTCCTTTTTTCTTTATCATTAATATCACCACCTTTGTCAATATCCCAGGCTTAGAAGGAAACTGATCAACAGAGAATTATGTAATTTTCCCAAGATCACAAAGTGGGAAGTATAATACACAGGAATCAGTATCCATACTCATACCTGTCTGCTGCTTTGCCCCTCCAGCCATCACCGAACTTGAAGCTCCACCAAATACAATGGCCTTCCAGGCCTCTACATCTTCGTGTCTGCAAGCCTGACAAGCTTCACTGAGCCTTTAAGACTCAGCCTTTCTGTGTTCCTACAGAGCTATGGTATCTGATTGATAACTGGATTATGAACTCGTTCAGAGCCTTTCCTGTGTCTTATTTATCATTCTATTCTCAGCCCACAGAAGAGTACCTGGCATATGGTTACTCTCTAAATACACACTGAATAAATGTGTATACAAATACATACGTATATGAAGATGTTGGATTCATTTAAGAAAATGAGACTTTTTTTTTTTTCCATTTAGGAAACTGGTTGATACTTCCAAGAGCTCCAGGATTAAATTATTCCCATTCACACAATTTACCTTATGACTGAGCTATATATTGTTCAGAGGCAGGACTAGGGGAGGCTGGTGAGAAATGGAGAAAGGGGTTTATAGCCAGTCCTTCTAGAAGGCTCTATAATACATGTTTTCTACAGAAGAAGAGCTGTTTTATTTCATTCATGCATCTAATCATTTCTTCACTTATTCATGCACTTATTCAATAATTATTTATTTCTCCTTTATTCAATAAATATTCAATATAAGTTTATATATTTAAGTCCTTCTTGAATAGCTCTGCCCTATCTAGTTGTAGAAAAGTCTTAGTGGAAAAATAAAAGGGATGGACATGGGAGCTGTTCAAGACAGGGTCAAGTCCAGCCCTTGGGTCTGGTAATGAACCTCTCTATACTTGAGTTTCTGAAAAATAGCTCCCACCTCCTTGAGGCCAATGATGCACAGAAATGGTGCCAGTGTCTTTGTTCACCATCTTTTTCATCTTTACAAGTCTTCAAGCCTCCTTACCTCTCAAAGGATATAAGAAGATTCTAGAACTGAGGACACTTAGAACCAAACCAGGCAGGTAGCAGGCATTAGTCTGCTCCATTTCAGAAGAAACATCAACCAGGGAAGAAGCTGTGTCTCCAGCCCATCACCAGCTGATCAGAGCCACTCAGTCCTAAGACCCAAACTACTCCTGGAGAGCCATAAACGGAATCAAACATGCTCACACATCTGCTCCACAGAACGATCCATCACTGGCTGTTGTCTCCCAGGCTGAACCTCTTCAGTACCTTGACGTGTTTTGAGAAAACCCCCCTTTTCCCTCGACTTAGGTGGACAAAGAAAAGGATGTTGACTTTTCAAGCCCCTCGGGGGTTGCTTGAGGTCAGAGTTCACAACAATGCACCCAATGTGGGATATGGGATAGCAGGAAGACATTGCAGGCAGCAGAAATTCTCCCAAACCCAACGTGGGCAACCCCACAGTGCTCATGGTCCTGGGCAAAGAAGAGGCCCAGGCAGTGCCTGCAGATACAGGGTCCAGGACCCATCCCTGCCCCTTGCCCATAGGTCCAAACCATCCACAAGGAGGTGTCCAGTGGGCCACAAGGAACAGCCACTAGCCTTTGAGTATATGTGCCAGGTGCTGGGCAAGAAGCAATCCATACATCATATTCATTCTCCTTAACAGCTCTATAAACCTGATTGTACCATTTTTATAGGAGAGGGTCCTGAAGTTCAGAAAAAGCGAGGAACTTGCCTAAGTCTCCCAGCTAGTATGTGACAGTGCTAGGAGTCGAACCCATGCCTGTGTCATTCCACAGCACGTGCCCTCCACTGTGCCTTGTCATCTCCCGGATAACTCCATCAGCCCTGGACTCCAGTCCAAACAGGGCAGTTATCAATTGTTGACTAGAACACAGCAGGCCTTCAAGAAATGAGAGCTGCCATGGTTATTGCTATTGTTTTTATAATAATTATTATTATTACAATTTTATCACCAGTCGCAGTTAATAATCCAGAGTATTCAAGCTTTCACTTGTATCAGAACCTAATTAAAACTCATTCTCCAGCCATGAAGACTAAGATAAGAGGGAAGACGATCTCAACCCAAACAGTGGCTTGAGGGCTGAGCCTTGTTGGAACATCTCCTCTCATGCAAAGAGACACAAGATTATTTTTTACGAGCGAAACAGCAAACTACAATCCTGCAGTCATGGGGCCGTCTGCGTGAGGGAACACTCTTGGAGATCTTGTTTTCATTAAGAATCAACAGATCTGGGGTGCCTGGGTGGCTCAGTGGGTTAAGGCTCAGGTCATGATCTCAGGGTTCTGGGATCAAGCCCCACTTCAGACTCTCTGCTCAGTGGGGGCCTGCTTCCCCTGCCCCCTCTGCCTGCCTTTCTGCCTATTGTGATCTCTCTCTCTGTCGAATAAATAAATAAAATCTTAAAAAAAAAAAATCTACAGATCACACAGCAGTACAGCCACTAGATGGTCTGGTTTCCAGCCCCTCAGTGACCACAAACAAGCCACAGGCTCACTGAAAGAAGATGATTTATCTGATAGCATCCAGGAACAGCCTGCATGGCCTGAGGTTAGGGTAGCACTAGCATAAGCCAATGGTGTCTTGTCGAGACTTTTCCAGGGAACATTCACATCTGTGAGAACATGAAGTCCAAGCCAACTTAGCCATCTTGTTCCCTTCTCCTACTGTGGAGCCCGGCCCCTGATGGACACTCTGTGAATGTTGGTACAAAGTAAATGAATGACTAGAACCATTATTGGGTGCCCCAATATACGAAAACGGCATTAGTCAGATGAAAGACGGGTCTGGTCCACTTCTCTGGGAGGGCCTGAGGTGAGGGAGGGAAGCAGACGATTCTACTGCTGTCCTATCAGTACTGTGAGGAGAAGGGATCCCAGGGGGCAGCTTTGAAAGAATAAAAGAGGGAGTCCACAAGAAAGCTTCCAGGAGAAGAAGAGGTCCCACCTGGGAGGGAACGTATGAGCTAGGCCAAGAAGCAGAAGGCATGCCAGGCAGCAGCAAAGGAACAGAACGGATCAGAGAGAAGACAGAAAACATGTGAGTGGCCCCAGTGGGCTAGAGCATAGTGTGGGAGAGAAAGAGAGAGAGAAGCTAGGGGTGAGGCTGAAAACACAGAAGGCAGATCACCAGTCCTATAGTGGGACTCCATTCGTACCTAAAGCAGCGCTTTCCAGTGTTGTTCTCTAGAAGTGTAAGGTTTTTTGTTTTGTTTTGTTTTTTGAGATGCTGGGCAAGGAGAGGGTTCTGCGGTTAAATAGATTGGGGAACCACTTCTCTAACAGCCTCCCCACAAAGCGTCTTTTACACACAGGCTTTGAGGAGGCCCGTGCTCAAGGCCGCTGTTGATGCTGGCTTACCTCCAACTCTCAGGAAGAAGGCATCTGACCACAAAAGCCTTATATTTTCCCCACACCTCCTAGAGAGAGGCCCAGAACACACATTGAGAAATGGCCTCCAAAGGTATTCAAGAGTGACTGCCATGTTTTAATCCAAGGAATGAGATGATTGTTTATCTTTTAGAAATGATCACTGACCGTCGTAAAGAAGGAACGGGGGGTCAGAATACAGGATCCGGATCCATCCTCTCTCTGAGGAGAAACAGAAAAAGCTGGACAAAATAAAACCACAACCACAGCAGCAACAAAATATCTTCTTGAGGACATCCAAGAACTAACAAGGAAGGAAACAATTAGGGGCCAAGAGAGAAATGCGGAGAGACGGGGTCAGCGTTTAGGAACATCTTTTCCTGGGGCTGGAGACACGGACAAGGAGATATGCACTGATTTCAGAGGAGGCTGTGAAGCCCCACACTGGCTATTCATGTGGGGAAAAAACAAAAGCAAAAACCCTGACCTTACTTCATAGCATATACAAAAATTCCCAGTGAATTATAGCTCTAAATGTGAAAAGCAACACAGTAATTAATCTTAATGACTTCAGGGTAGAGGAATGTTTCTTTAAAAGTCAGAAAAGGCACTAGCCATTAAGAAGAGGTTTGGGTTGTTATCTCATTGTGTTAAAATCAAGAACTTTTATTTTCTTTAGGTTATTTATTTATTTGAGAGAGAGAAAGAGAGCGTGCGGAGGGAAGGGGCACAGGAAGAGAGAGAGAGAGAGAGAATCTCAAGCAGACTCCCCACTGAGGACAGAGCCCGACATGGGGCTCGATCCCACGACCCTGGGACCGTGAGCTGAGCCGAATCAAGAGTTAGACATTCACTGATGGAGCCACCCAAAATCAAGAACGTTTTGTTCATCAAGAGACACGCTTAAGAGAGTGAAAAGGGAAGAGGGGAGGAAATGTATTCGCTACCCAAACAGTTGATTATGCAACCTAAACAGTTCCAGACTATGGAAAGAACTTCTGCAAATCGATCTCCCCCAAAAGATAGTCAAACCAACAGGAAAAAAAGAAAGTCCAACAGGAACTTCAAAGGAAAGGTCTTACAAATGGACAACAAATAAATGAAAATGTACCCAATCTCATTAGTCACCAGAACTGCTAATTAAAACAACAATAAAATATCATATCACTAGAATGACTAAAACTGGAAAGGCCAACTACCCCAACAAGGCTATGAAGTAATGGGAGCTCTCGTATGCAACGGGTGGGATTTTAAACGGGTATAAGAAGTTTAGAAAACTGGAATCAGCTACTAAGTTGAAGAGATGCATGCCCCCCACCAAAAAAAAAAATCATGAACTCCTCTCTGAGAACAAGACCCCACATAAAAATGGGCACTAGGTACACTAGGAGGTACACGAGGAGACTTGCACAAAACCATTTATACCTATAGTATTCACAATGGCTTCAAGCCAGAAACAACCTACAGGATGACCCACAGAAGAATGGATACATAAAACCACAGCACCTTTGTGCAATAGAATGCTAAACCACTGGGCATACAAAGCATGCATAAACTTCATGGCTGTGACCTTGAGCCAAACGAACCAAACACCAAATGCATACCGTACAAGTCTGTTTATAGGATATTAAAGGGAAAGGCAAAACCCAACCATCGTGTCAAAATTCAGAGTAGTGGGAATGAAGGGAGAGCGTCATGATGGGGGGGCATATGCAGAAGGGTTTCTGGGGTGCTGGTACGTTCTATTTGTACAACCAAGTGGTGCTAACTGTTGCAGCCATGCATTATGCTCTGAGACCTCTTTTGGTATAAGTTAAATGCAAAAATAAAACAGGAGATTTTTTAAAAGGATTGGAGGAGAGGGGAGCCTAGAATCAGAAAGAAGCTGCCACCAACTAGACAAAAAAGTGATAAAGCAGAGACAGTTAGAAAGTGGAGGAGGGCCTGGATCACAGGAACTTCTGACTCTGAGAGTTAAGTTTGGAGAGAACTGGCATAATTTCATAAGATTTAACTCAACAAGTATCTTTTTTTTTTTAAGATTTTATTTATTTATTTGACAGAGAGAGACACAGCGAGAAAATGAACAGAAGCAGGAGAAGTGGAAGAGGGAGAAACAGGCTTCCCACCAAGTAGGGAGCCTGATGCAGGATTTGATCCCAGGACCCTGGGATCATGACCTAAGCTAAAGGCAGAGGCTTTAACCCACTGAGCCACCCAGGTGCCCCTCATCAAGTATCTTTAAATCCATGAGCTCACAGTGACTTTAAGGGAAAAATAAATCACCTTCAGAGGCTGAAAGGAAACCAATCTGTTGTCTTGAAAATTGTTAAATAAAGGGAAAGATTCAAGTATTTATTCTGCTTTTTTGCACGATCTGGACAACTGAGTAACCAAATGGTAGATGAGAAGAAGCATCTTTTTATCAAAGAAGTCCAAGGCACAAATGGCAAAAAAAAAAAAAAAATTATAAAATTAGAATCACTATTTTGCGGCTCCCTATAAAGTAAAGGACTTGGGCTCTGCAGGTCATTAGTCATCACACCATGAAAAGGAGACAGCCAGGGGTGCCGGATGGCTCTGTCCGTTGAGCGGCCGACCCTTGGTTTTGGCTCAGGTCATGATCTCGTCATCGTGAGATCAAGTCCCACATTGGGCTCTGTGCTCAGTGCAGAGTCTGCTTCAGATTCTCTTTCCCTCTACCTCCAGCTCATGCTCTCTCTCTCTCTCTCTCTCTCAAATAAAAAGAAAAGAGAGAGAGAGAGAGACAACCAGAAGTCACCTTCTGTGGCCTCCTGTGAAAGCATGTGGCATCACCCATTCATCTGGCCAAAGGAGCCTAACCTGAGTGTGAGCCAGCTTCTGGATCCAGCTGCCAGCATGCAGGAAGCGCAGAGGAGAGAGAGACTTGTTGAAGTTCACCATGCGTGTACAGTCAGTAAGATTCCGACTGGGGGAAACTGCAGGGCAAGTGAGCCTGTTCTCCATCAGATGGACTACAAGGGAGAAAAAAAACAGTAGATTAAAAGAGCCTTAAAAGATAACATCAGAACTTTTTCTAAAACAAGACTGTATCATAATGTTTGGGGGTACACATCTGGGGAATAAAAGAAGGAAACACAAGGAAATAATTTGCAGATGAGTCAAGATAGTGGAGAGAGAAGGGTCTGTGGTAGAGATGGAACGAATGGAGGAGAGGGGGCTTTCTAGGTGGCCCAGCTCTAGGTCTTGCCTGTGGTACTGGTTATAGGGATGTCCACCTTCCTGATAATGCATTAAACCAAACATTAGTGTTATACAGTTTTCTGTGTCCATGGTTTCTTTTCAGTAAAAATATTTTTTTTGTATGCAAGCATTCACTTGTCATATGGTATCGTTTCTACTTAAACAAAAACTTAAATTCTTTAGAATTCTAGAAGGAATAAGTATTAAACACAGCATTTACATAGCACTTTGTAATATTAAAGAAACTTTCATCTGCATTACTTCATGTAATAATTATGCCGATCCTTGTTGGTATTATCATACCCATTCCACAGATGAGGAGTGTGCTCGTCCTGTTTTTGCCTGTTTCTTTAACCCATGTTTTTCCCAACTCCAGATCCCACAGTTTTTCTTTGAACAGTTATCTGAACATTTTTTTGGCCATGGATTCTGTGGCCCACTCATTTCTATCATGACCAATGGAAATCCCAATGGGGAAGAAAAACCCACCACAATTATAATAATAGAAAAATAATTTAATGAGAAAAAATACTTAAAGAAGAAAACACATTTCAAAACTGAATAATCCACTCATAGGATTACTACTCAAGTGCCATTATTTGTAAGCAGACCCTAAAGTATATGGAAATCATGCGTAATACCACGGTAGGAACTCAAGAAAGAATGTGCAATTTTAAATGTTTCTAGCGTGCCAGGAGCATTTCTCTTCTTTTTTTTCCTTCCCTAGTAAGAGAGGGGTGAGGGTGGGGAGGGGAGAGAGAGAATCCCAAGGAGGATCCACACCCAGCACAGAGCCCAACGTGGGACTCCATCTCACAACCCTGAGATCATGACCTGAACCAAAGTCAAGAGCTGGATGCCTAACTGACTGAGCCACCCAGGCACCCCAGGAGCATTTCTCATAATAGCAAAACAACATAAATAATGCAGCATAAGGGATATGCAATTTGTCTTATTTATATAATATTATTAAAATGATAAATTAATCTTAGAAATATACTGTGAAGAAAAGAATTTCCCTTTCTAACACATCTCACCGTCTTGCTCCTTCTGCTTTCTAGATGTCTCCATCACCCAGCTTTCTCCATGCCCACCATCACCAGCTCTCAGGGGATTGCAGCAGAAGCCCTCCACTGCTCCCTCTGCTTCTAGCCTTGCCCTGCTCTTCTGCACAGCAGTCTTTTTAAAGAAGACTCTAACTCCAGGGGACATACAGAGAAGGGTTTTAACTACCAGGAGTCCGTGGTGCACAGACCTGCACAGACCCAATCCTCTCTCTACCATCTAGCAGTCACATGAACTTGAGCAAATCGCAGACCGTCCTGGAGCCTCAGTTTTTTTCATCTGTAAGATGGAAATAATCACCATTCTGATGCAGGGGAACCAGACAACTTCTCTTCCAAACTGGGGGTCACTGTTCCAACCACACAGTATTTGAGGACAAGTAGGATAATAATAATAATAGTGTCCTGCAATGATACGGGCAGGTGGCAAGCACTCAGGAGAGGTTAACTATGCATAATACATCACTTCCCTGCCTGGTAGGCTCCAGCTGCCTCAGGAATCAAGTCTAAACTGCTCAGCATGGCCTACAAGGCCCTTCGTGAACCAGGTCCTGCTTCTCTCCCCAACCTACCTCCTGACACTCTCCCTCTTGCTGTCTGTGCCACAGCCATGCTGATTTCCAGTCTCTGAATGGCCTTCCTCTCTGGGCCTTCACATGACTTCTTCACTTTGCCTGGAATATCCCCCACCTCTTCTACCTGGGCATCGTTCCATCCTCTGGGCCTCAGTTTACCTGTGATCTTCTCTTGCTTTGTTTACCCCCAGACTGTTACACTTCCCCTGTCATTATGTAATGGTCGACCTGCTAATGGTTGAAAAGCACCCATCTTTCTCTCCAGATATGCAACTGTTTTGCTAACCATCGTATTTCCAGCACCAGGCACAAGGTCTCTGGTATGGTAGGTCCTCAGTAATCTTTGTTGAATGGATGAATGAATGAATGAATGAATGAGTGAATTAAAATGAGTGAATTAAAAAAAAAGTACTTATGGACAGAAATTGCCACCCCTCCCGCACCTGTACCTCTGCCCTAAACAGGAGACATCCTCTCATAAAAACCCTTGGTTCCTTGGGAAGAGGTAAAGGAAAGACCTCTCTTTCCTAAGTCTTGAAGAATTTCATTATTGGCTTGTCCCAGGCTTATTCCATTGTCTGTTTATTCTTGAATTATCTCTCTTCCACTCATTTCTTATTCCTAACTTTGGAAGTCATTGTAAAAGTTATTGACCTTCCTTTATATCCCACCCTCAAAGGAGTTTACAATCTCTTCCAAAAGCCCTTGCCATTTGGGACACTTGGATGGTGCAGTCAGTTGAGCATCCAGCTCTTGGTTTCAGCTCATGTCCTGCTCTCAGAGTTGTGAGACTGAAGCCCACGTGGGGCGCTGTGCTCAGTGCAGAGTCTGCTTAGGACTCTCTCTCCCTCTCCCTCTGTCCCTCACCCCCACACTTTCTCTCTCTCAAATAAATAAATCTTTTTAAAAAAGAAAAAGCTCTTGTCCCTTGATATAAATATAATATAAATAAAAATATAATATAAATATAAAAAACTCAATCCCTTAAAATGCCCTTAATATCCTACCAATCAAGGAACTTAAATCTTGCACTGGTATTATGGATAACTTATAATTCAGAATATATTTTTCCAAACTGCTCATGTGCCCCTCCCCACCCTGTTTTGCTATGTCCCACCTTGAGAAAGCATGTACCATCTCCTCCTCCCCACTGCCACCATGGAGAATCCCCTGCTCTCGCCTTCTATCATGTGGCCATTTTGAGAAACGACCCACTTGGGCCTTTTTCTAATCCTAACGAGATTGAAAGAGAATTCAGACAGTATTGGCCAAAAAAGATTTAATGCCCACCATCAAAATGAGTTGATTTTATATCTCCTCCTGAAAAAAAAAAAAAAATGGACTCCTCCCAGCCACCCTATCTGTGCCTCCACCCAAGCAAGATGGCCGCCTCTCTGCTCTGGTTAAGGTAAGTATCTGCGCTACTGAGAACATGTATCTATCATTTTCTAATTCATAAATTATTCTAGAGTTTGAGATGGTTGCTGTAGATTCAAGGCCCCTGACAATTATAAGGGAATTTTAAGCAGAGATTTGGCTATACTTCTAAAATCAGATTAGCGTCCCAATTTGATATGGCAATGATTACTTCAAAGGCAGCTGTGGTTTCATAAAACAAAGGCTCCCTGCTGTAGGCATTTCTTATGGGTACAGGCCAAGGAGCTCAGGAATGCACCCCTGGGGGACAGCAGGCAGGATGGCTCTCTCCCACCAGGTCAGGAAGTCAATGTCACAGCTGGAATCTGCACCTGGGACAGGACAACTAGAACCAGCCCCAGGAGAAGGGAGGTGGGATGTCCGTGTGGAAAGCACAGCAATTTTGCTTTGGATATTTATCACTCATTTTTCATGCACAAGGAATAGCTCTGCTTCTGCCCATCCAGCCTTTTCTTCCTGGAGCGAGGACTGGACTGGGCCAGACACCAACCAGACCCCCCCACCTTTCTCTCTCACTTTCTGTTCCCTGGAGGTTAGGAGCAGGGCTTCCTGCCTTTCCATGCTAGTCATCCTAAAAGGAAACATTTTTAAATAGTCAGAGGAAAGGTGCTATTTCATTTTTGAGGAAGATTTACTGAAAGAGGTAGAGGACACAGGAGGGGGTGCATTTGTACACGACCTCACTTTTCTGGGCCCCTCGATACTGTTCATACCACCCTCCTAGTGAGTGTGTCTCTCTCCCTGTCTTCTGTTGGAGTTGGGGTTCTCCCAAAAGCAGACCCTGAGACAAGAACTCATGTTTGTGTTTATGTGGAAGGTGATCCCAGAAGTATTGTGAGGGTATGGGGGAGTAAGACAGAGAAGGGAATGGAGTGGATTGCCGCTGAAAGCCACTGGGGCTTAACCCACTCATGACCACAGGGAGCTGGTATAGACAGGCCCCTTCATCGCCTCATTGACAGCCAAGAAACCCAGTGTGCTTATTCACCAACATCCATCCCCTCACCTGCTGAGGGTAGCTCCTGGGGCATTAGTTCCTTGACTCTGTTCCCTGTTCTCCACCAAAGCCAGAGAAAGCTGTCAGGCAAAAAGACACAGAAAGCCACCACAGGACCATACAGGAAGTGCCCAGGAAGTGCCCACAGTGGCCAGAAGTACTTCAAGGGCATGCAAAGGACATCCGGTTGTCTGTTTCATTCCCTGTCCCTTTGCAGTGTCCCTGCTTTGTGGGGAGCCTGGTGCATAGAAGTGGCCAATGTGTTTAGGCTGAAATGAAATGGGCCCGTCGATGCCACCATGTTTACCTTCAAAGAAGGAGATCAGTAACATGAAGCACAGATCCTGGGACGGGGGACGCTCACCAAGGCTCCTAACTTGAGTGGGGTTGTGGGCTGTTCTGGATGACAGGAGAAACTAAAAGGGACAAAGTGACAGAAAGAGACAGAGGACATGGATGGAGGGGGCAGAGAAAGGAAAGGAAAGGATCTGGAGGCAAAAGAGGAGACAAGGGATGTGAGATCAATGAGGGGAAGTAGCAAAAAAGAAATGAGTAACCAAGCGGTGAGGAAATCTGCAGTCTCCCTCAGCATTTTGTTTGGCGTCTTCAAGCACAGCTGCATGTGCAAGAGCTGGGGTGAGGGGCCGAATAAGCACCCCCCCCCGCCCCACCCCCTACTCCTACTGAAGATGGCAGCACCCTAATAGCTGAGCCTGTCAGTTTGTCAATATGGCGCCTTACATGGTGAAAGGGCTTTGTGGAAGTGATTAGTTAAGGACTGTGAGACGGGGGGATTATCTGGAATTATCCTGGTGGGTCCTACCTACTCACAGGAAACCTTAAAATTGGAGAGTCTCTCTCCAGACTGTGGTCAGAAAGAGATAGCCCTGTAAGAAGGCTTCAGCACCCCTTTCCTGGTTCTGAAATGGGGGTTTACGTGCAAGTACCGGAGAGAGGCCTCCAGAAGCTGGAAAAGGCAAGGAAACAGACTCACCGCCAGAGCCTCCAGGAAGGAACACAGCTCCGTTGACACCTTCCTTTTAGCCCAGTGAGACCCATGTGGCGCCCCGACCTCTAGAACTGTAAGATAACAAATTCGTGTTTTAAGCCACAAAGTTTGTGGTCACTTGTTACAGCCGCAGTAGAAGATGAATACACCTAGGGACATCAAAAATGGAAAATTATCAAAAAGCGCTCTCCGATTCTCCGGTATTCTGCCTGTAATCGGTTTCCCATTTAGGCTGGAATTGTTTTTCCTCTCTGCAGAACAGAGAAGGGCTGCTCCCAGACTCATTAATATGCATAAAGGGTGGCATAATTAGTTGCCACAGGTAACCCCTCTCTGGCTGTGTGAACTGAGCTAATGTGCAAACGCGTGCTGCATGGTACGCAGGGCGGTGTGAATAAAAGTCCCTGTTTCATAAAAGGAAATATTTGAATAATATGGAAATGCACTAGATGCTATTAGCAGGATGTCAGGTTTGACAGTCTGTGTTATTGTGAAAATAAATGAGTTTTGACACAAATAACTTAGGTATGCATTGATTTTTTTAAAGCAAATCTTGGAACAAGATGTTATGTATTATGCTGTAGGCTTACAAAGATTTTGATGGCTATTAGGAGGAAATCATGGCGAAGGATCGTTTATTAATGCGTTCATTAAGCTTCTCTAAGGTGTAACAATCATTACTTTCCCCCAAAATGTATACTGTTCTTCTTGCATATTTAATTGACTCTGGCAACCCATATTTAAGAGAATGAGGGGAGCTGTCAGCGACCTGAGGACGGAAATAAACAGAAATCGAATTGCCATCATTGGTATCAAAAACGTTGTGCTGGGTCTTTTAAATCCTGGGAATATCTTCTCTGGCCTGGCTTTATCTCCAAGCAATCTATCCAATGAAATTTCTTTGGCCAATTTCATTTTTCTTTCTTTCCAGTGTCTCCCCTTTTGAGTATTTTTCTTCAGAGGCTCTGAAGATCCTGCTCTGACAGGCAGGATCCGGTGCCCAGGTCAGCACTTCCTGGCCCTGGTCAGAGGCCCGGCAGACCTGGAAGACCCTCCTGGCATCTGTTCTTGAGAGGCAAAAGAGAGAAGTGTTCATGAAGGAGCCCCACCCAAGGCCAAACATCTGCTGGAGAAGTTTCTGTGCCAAGTTCACCAGGCTCAGTGAAGGCAGCCATCTGGCCCCATCCATCCATCATCTCTAGGATCCTGAGCAGAAGAGCTGACAGGTCATCCCATCACAGGGATGATGCTCTCCTGGCTGAGCTGGTGGCCAATTTCCGGGTGTTCTCTGGGCAAGGTGGGTAAGGACCTCGTGAAGCCAAGGTCTGGGGTGGGTCCATCTCCACACAGACTTCGTTTGGAGTCAGGCAGCTAGGGGTTTTTGGATGTGGGGCAGACCTTCAGGAGGAAGAAGCAGACACCAAACATCCTGAGGCCCAGTTGTGATGGGTTTATGGATACTTGGTGCCCATAGAGCCCACTCTGCACAAAGGATTTTGATTCTCAGTTCTCCCCCTATGCTCCAAGGAAAATGAGAGGAAGCTCCTGGTATCCAGATGAAAACACAGCTTCACCTGGGACAGGAGATAAGTTGCCCTTGATCAGCAGAGTTGAGACCATTCAACTGTTCTCACCCAGGGCCTATAGACAGAGAAGCCAGGTAACTTGAAACCCTCTAGAAAGATCTAGAGATGCCCCTGGGAAAGAGATCTCACATGTAATGATGAGTGGCTACAAAAGATCATCACAGTTGGGCAAATTCCCCCCACTCTCTGAACCAGGAATACAGAGTCAAACACAACTCTTGCCCAGAGTGGATTTATGGGCTAATGCAAGAGCTAGATATATAGATATATACACACACACACACACACACACACACACACACACACACACAAATGGGCCACTGTGGGTCATCTGACAGCTCACCAAAGATTTCTAGTTATCCTTCTTCAAGGAACATGGCAATATTCTGTTTCCTTGTCTCTTGAGATTGTGGTGGTCTTATGACCTGCTTTGCAATAAAACATAAGTAGAAGCGCCCCACCACAGAAGCCCAGAGTGGCCACACTCACTTTCCCAGCATCCCTTGCTTGAAGTGCAGGCCCAGGATGTAGGTTCTGCGAGTCCCATGCCCCTCCCTGGACTCTGCCCAGGAAGGGAGAGCCACAGCAGGGGAGAAGCGCACCACCTCAGCTGTGGAGGTGGCCACATTCAGTTTCTGGAAGCAACAGCATCCATGGTCCCAGTGTGGATACAGGTGCAGTACCAGCAGAGGTATCTGAGGCAGGAACTGGAGTGACAACTATGGGGCTGCTTTGGGCAGAGTTTCTGGCCGTGAAGTCTGTATGGTAGCAGATGCAGAAAGCCAAACAGACCTGGAAGAAAGTGTGATTTTGTGGAAGGTCAACCTTGGGAGTAGGATTCCTCAAAAACTAGATGAGAGGGGGACTTGGAATCAGAAAGGTGTTATTAGAAAATTGGCAAGTTGTGTGGCGTCTTTGGGGAGAGTCTGTGAATGAGACAGCAAGGAGAGGCGCTACCCAGAGAGGAAGCCAGTGCCAGACCTCAGGAACACTGCGTGCTTACTTGCTTTATGAGTTGAGCACTCAATAGGGCTGAGGCGAGAAACAGCACTTTCTCAAGGAAGGTAGACTGGATATGGAAAGAATGCCCTAGAAATTACTGTGATTATCTTGCGTCAGTTTGGGGAATCCTGCAGGAGGCAGAATCGGACCATCTCTTACTCATCCATGGAAGGCATTTCACATGCCTTTCCACAGAAAGAAAAAAATAAACAGCCAGCTCCTCCTGACCTTTCCCTCCTCGCTAAGAGTCTTGGGGGAAAGGATGGTGGGTGTACAAGACGGCTTTTTAATTTCTCTTCCAAGCAGGAAGGTGAAACACCCTGTAATGAGTCAACCCAGAACTTTACTATTAGAATATAAGTTAGAGATCAAAGAACTTGAGGATGAAGTTTATCCTTCTGAAGGGGACATAGGGAAACTCCAGGGAAAAATTTGCAAAAGTCTAACAGGGAGCCCTAATGACAAGGCTGAAATCAGGATGAACTAAGGGGTGGGGTACACACCACCATCACACTTTCCCCAAAGACTCTTAGCTGAGAGTGAAAGGTCAGAGCCCATGCACTGGATGCTCTCTCTCTCTCTCTCTCTCTCTCTCACACACACACACACACACAGGGCCCAGTGTCTCAAGGCCGCTGGCCACACGCAGGCCAAGTCATCTTCCGCACGGCCTCCCAGGCAGACTTGCCTCAAACAAGCTCTCCAACAGTTCCAGAGAAACAAGGCCACCTATCAATCAATGCTCCTTCTCCATCTTTTTGCTCGTTTGACTAATTTCCCTCATCATAGGACCTCAAAAACTTCCAGAAATGGGGTTGCAAATGCTTAAAAATGCAACTGCTTATCCAAAATCCCAGTGGGTTTCCATCTGAGAAGCTGGTGCTCCGAAGGCCATCAGACAAGGCAGCCTGCTCCTTTCTCCTCCCCTGAACACATGAGCATGTGCAGAATCACTGTTACAGAGGCCCATGTAGCTGTGTTATGGCACCGCCATAACACAGGCTTAGCCCCGAGCAACATCCTCACACTGGTGATCTGAGTGCCATCCACTGGGGCCACATGGACACTGCTTCTGGTACCGCATGGGCACAATGCTCACATCTGCTCCGCTTGCAAACATTCCTTTCCACTTTGAAGCCACTGACATTAAACACGAACCAAATGGCTAAATGCGAGATGGACACTGGGGTCCTGGATTCCTAATTTCCGATCTAATGAGTAAGTTCTGTGATTTTCATGAGTATGTTTGCTCACTTACTTGGTAAAAAGCCCGTGAGCATTAATCAACAGGAGAATTCATTCTCCAGCAGTCAGCCCTTTGGCTTGTATCAACCACAGTCTATAAGTTGCAAGCCAGACACACCAATTCCATCTAATTCAAGCAAAAAAATAATAAATATATCAGAAGATTTCTGAGTGGCCCAGGGAGTCATCGTAGGAGGTTACATGGCCAGGAGAAATGTCCAAACTCTACACACAGAACATGTCTCATTGAGAATGGGACCTCACCACCTGCACAAAAATACTTCAGGGCTGAGCTCAGGGTCCCACTGATGGCATGACTATGGCTGCTCCTTCCAGAAATTGACTTAGTTACTGCAGCAGTCACCATTCTCACCAAAGTAAATCCCAAGAGGTCCCTGCTTCTGGCACTTCCAATGTCTGGCACGGTAGTGTCTGACTGGCAGAGCCAAGGTCACATATCGACCTACCGTTCCCCCACCTCCAGAAAGAGGGGCTGTGAAACAAGTCTAGTGTTTCAGTTTTTATCGCTGGGGTAGGTTACTGCCTCCTATCTTATCTTATAGAGACTCCCCCAGACATAGGAAGGCCATGAGATGTTGGGTAAACAAACATCCCCTGGCATCCATCAATATACACTCTTCTTACCAAACTTAAAATTCCCAAAGGTCAAAAATACTTCCCGCTGAACATGGTGTAACTCTCCAACACACAACCTGAATCACCTGGACACCTGGACACCCTAAAGGACTGTCAGTCATAGCATCCATCTCCAAGGCCAGCATCTCTGGATAATAGCCATTCATCCCCTAGCCTTTGTAATCCAGGCTCCATATTCGGTAATTATAAAGTTAACCACCACTGATACAACTTATATAAAATTGTGGAAGAAACGGAGAAAAAGGAATAAGGAAACAAATCAAATATATTATACACCAAAGAGAAAACCCGAATCAGTCCTACAATCCCTGTTTCTACAAATGCTCATGGGGCCCTACTTGAAAGAGGGACTTCATTCCTACCCTATCCACCTAAGTTTTCAGCAGGTGGGAAAACAGAAATCCGATCCCTTCATAGTACTGTCCATCTGGAATTGCTATAGTCTTCTCTAACTTTTTACTACTCAATATGGCAACCATGGCATAATAAAAAATAAGCAAATATTACTTCGGTATCTCCAGTTCCTGTCACAGAGCTCTTAAAACTTTTGGAATCCCCTGAGTGATAAGAGCATCTTCTGCATGCAATATGATGACTTATGGCCGGCAGGAAGGGCAGGAGGACAAATACTAGAAATAGCTTCAGCATGGGGGCTGGTCATCAGAAAGACCAAGCCATGATCAGAGGGTTGGAATTTTCAGCCCCACTCCCAGATCTCCAGGGAGGGGAGAGGGGCTAGACACTGAGTTCAATTACAAATGCCCAATGATTTCATCAGACATGCCTAGGTAATGAAGCATCCCTAAACACACCTCAGTGATGGGATTCAGAGAGCTGTTTTGGGTTGATGAACACGTTTAAGTGCTAGGAGGGTGAGGGACTTGGAGGGCATGGAAGCCATGCATTGCCAACACCCCCAAATCTTGCCCTATGCGTCTCTTCCATTTGGCCATTCCCGAATTGCAACCTTCATAATAAACCAGCAAACATAAGTAAAATGTGTTCCTGAGTTCTGTGAGTCATTCTAGCAAATTATAGAACCTGAGAGAAAGGATGGGGAAACTCTGATTTTATAGGTGGTTGGTCAAAGGCACAGGTATTTCTGGGACTTGCAACTGGTATGTGAAGTGGGGGCAGTCTTGTGGGACGCTGATGCCCCAGATACCAGTTGCCACAATGAACACTCTAACTCCCTCTCTGGCCTGTCTCACCAGTGACAAGAGGAGCCTGAAATAGTCAGCTTCTAGTTAAATGGAACCATGACTGCACTTTCTAGTAGAAGTGTTTCTCCCTTGGCTGCCAAGGCCTTGAAGCCAGCAGGGCCTAGAGCCTGGAGAGCAGGGAGCAACAAGTTTACAAGTGGGTTTCCTAGTGAGACATGCCAGTTCCTCTTCCAATCCTTGATTCCTAGGTACAAGGTGGATCGAATGCAGTCAGTCTCTCACCAGGTAGCTGACTGGTCCCTCCATGGTGTGGTGCCATTTTTAGATTAATTGTTGCTGCCTGCCAGTTGGGCAGACAGCAATGATGACATTAACTTAGTCTCCCTTCAGGAAGGTAAGGCCATGTTGTTAGCCCAGGCTTAGCCTCTGTTCCCTTGAACTCCACTGACTTCAGGAGATCACTGATCAAACAATGGATGGCTGGGGAGAGGCTGACTGACACAAGGGGGACGGGGGCCCCCTCATTACAGAAGGATTTCTCTCCAGCGAAAGCCTTTGGGTGAACGCATTTGGGAGGCAAGTATTTATCTTTATTTGTCATCCTCTCCTTCAAATTTCCATATCATCAACTGCAATCATGGTCCTTCTCAGACCTTGAGCATCCAGCCAAATCAACAGACACTTCTCATGATGAAGATTTTTAACCCAAACTCTCTCTCCTTCCAGGCAAGTACAGACTGAGATGCCACAGTTCTGTCCACTGGCAAGCGGCCCGTCCCCCTGTCCTTCAGGGCTCCCTAGGAGAGGGGCCATTATATAGCAGCCCACCATCTTGGATGGTGTCAGCATATTGTGCTGGGACATCAGTAAACTAGGAATAAGGTCTTTATCCTTCCCACTCAACATGAAAATATTGGGTTGGCGGGGAGGATGGCAGTGCCAGCAACAGCATACAAGGAAGGTGATCTTTCTCTTTATGCAGTTTCAGGGAGTGACTGGGCCCTTTTGGAGTATGTTTATCCACTCCAAGATAGGGCACTGTTGGGAATTACTGACACGCAGACACTAGACTCTGGGTCCTGCTGTCAGAACCACACCACTAGCCTTGGAAGCTGCATATAGCTATACCCCTGCCAGTATGAACTCTAGGAAGACCCTACTTCCTTAGTCACTAACTTCTACCAGTCTGACATGAGTGTGTCTGACCGGTGGGTCCAAGGCCACAGACCTGCACTCCAGCTGCCAAAAAAATGCAAGGGGAGTGAGTAGCTGGCATTTTTAGTTTTACCATGGGGTGTAACCTCTGCCTCTCAAGATAGAGGGAAATTCTCCTAACAGAGACATGGTTCAGATGCTAGACAGCCAGTAACAGAGATGTGCTCACATTCGTGATTAAGAATACAGGCTTCTGGGATGCCTGGGTGGCTCAGTTGGTTAAGTGTCTGCCCTCAGCTCAGGTCATGATCCCAGGGTCCTGATCAAGTCCTGCATCAGGCAAGGAGCCTGCTTCTTCCTTTCCCACTCCCCCTGCTTGTGTTCCCTTTCTCTCTCCTGTCTCTCTCTTTCAAATAAAATCTTAAAAAAAAAAAAAAAATACAGGCTCCAGAACCAAGCTGCCTTAGATCCTGATTCTACCATGTCTAGCCTTGGGCTACTAACTGATTCTCTCTGTACCTCATTCCCTCAACCAGAACAGAATTACACTTCACAGAAGTGTTATTTGTAAGGGGTAAGTGAGTTAGCCCGTGCAAAACATTTAAAACACCACCTAGCTCACATCAAATGTTGGATATAGTAGTAGTGATTAATATTGCTATATGCAGCATCCATCCTTTAAAAAAAAAGATTTTTTTTTTTTTAATTTGAGAGAGAGAGGGAGAGAAAGAGTGAGCAGGGGGAGGGGCAGAGGGAGAGGAAGAGAGAAAGTCCTCAAGCAGACTTCCCACTGAGTGCGGAGCCCAACCTGGGCTTGATCTCGTGACCCTGAGATCACAACCTGAGCCAAAATCAAGAGTTGGCCCCCTAACCAACTGAGCCACCTAGGCGCCCCTAGCTTTCATCCTGAAAGATGGGGAAAGAATGTAGCTTTCATAGAGTACCTACCAATTACTCTGAATTGGGCTAGGAATGATGTATTTATTTAATTCATTCATCATTTAATCCGACATTTCTCTTATAAAAGAGGAATGAAGTATAATTAACACATAATGTTATGTTAGTTTCAGGTGTACAACATAGTGATCAAAATTTCTATATATTATTCAGTGCTTACCACAGTAAATGTAATCACCATCATCACCACACAACATTATTATGATCTTACGGACTATATTCCCTATGGTGTAATTTTCGTCTCAGAGAATTATTTATTTTTAACAGGAAGTTTATACCTACTTCACCCATCTTTCCACCCACCTCCCCTTTGGTGATCACAAGTTTGTTCTCTGTATTTAAGAGTCTGGTTTTTGTTTGTTTGCTCATTTATTTTGTCTCTAGATTTCTTTGACGATGTAAGTGAAATCATATGGTATCACTTCTCAAGCATTCCTCCACATCCCCTGCCATGTGCCAGGCCGTGTTCTATGAGTGGGTACAGGACAGTGACAAAACAGAAGAAAGTCTCATATTTCATAATCATGAAACTCAGGGACATTAAGTAACTTCCTTTCAGTCACACAGTATGAATCTGATCTCAGGTCTGTATTCTTCTAACACTTTGCTCTACCCACCCTCCAACGACGACTAGAAAAGCAGTGTGATCCGGAGACTATATAAATTACAGAGATTCTCCCAAATCAACACATGAACTCAATTCAAGGTCTTTTTGTTTTCTGAGCAGGAACTGATATGCAGAAGGCAGATTAACTACCATCTTAATTGAATACTTTTCTTTATAATAACCACCCTCTGCTGGATTGTGATCCTTAACAAGCAGGGTCTTGGAACAAGCAATTTGGAAAGCAGCAGGAAGGCGGAATCAACTGCACTCCACCCTGGGATCGGGGGTCTGCTCCGGTAAGGGAGCCAAAGCTCATAAGATAGCTTTAAACACCCTTTCAAAGAGGCCCTTTCTCTGTCCTTTAAGTACTTTGAAATTCAAAGATTTAAAACTCCAATCCACACTGCATCCGTGGGTTTCCTGTGCAAAGAAATAATAATAAAATAAATAAATTCTTTATTTATTGTGTCTTAAGAATCCAGCCTGTGCCTCCAAGGGAAAAAGGTTTACAGCCGGTACATTATAAAAATAACTGAGATATATTTTTAGGAAAGAATTAATGGACAAGCAGGCACCCATCATTAGCTGTTGGCAACAATAAGAGATCAAAGAGGTCAGAGAGCATGGTTTGGAATTCTTTCTACAAATAAAGAGAAATCAAATGACGCCGAGTTAAATTTTCGTTAACTTTTTTTTTTTGCTGAAGAGAAGCCCAAAGATTTTCTATTTTCAGACATAAAACGTCATGGAAATTCTTCGGTCGACAAATGTTAATAAAACATTTGTGATATATTCCTGGAAAAGACATGTGGCAATATGCCAAAAACTATGGAAATCTCCCAAAGACACACAACCCACCTTTCTGAGGCACTCACTATGCTCAGCGGTCAACAACGGATTTGATAGTTAAACAAACACAGATAGGCTATGGAGTCCAATGCCGAATGTGCCCAAGTTTCTCACCACCGGTGAAAGGCTCCTTGAAACATACCCTGAAGCCCTCTTGAGTTATGATTTCACATTTCTCTCCTCTAGAAATGAATGATTCAGGGGAAAAGCCGATTTGTGGTAGACACGGCTCTGTATACCTTAAACCTTCCCCCGAAACAGTAGGCCACCAACCCGTCAAAGCCTGCCTGGCCGTGAGTTCTCAGAACAGCCTTTCGGAAAAACAAAACAAAATCAAAAACAGAAACGAAGGATACCCACTCAACAGAGGCTTCAAAAATGGTCAGCCTGAGAGTGTGAAACTCAATTATTGGACTATTCTCCACTTTAATCCATCAGATGGCAAATATGCTTTGCCGAGGCGGTTTTGAATTGTGGGAATGATTTGACTGCTTTGTTATCTTGCATGGATGGTCCTGGCCAGGTGAGGATCACGGTCAAAGGAACTAGGTACACAGGTCCTTCTTCTCTGTTGCAGATTTTGACCCTTCACAGTGCATCGACAGGGAAGGAATTTCGAATGAACATTAAAAACCCATGACATAAGGAGGGCAAGGTGGCAGATCAAACCAATAAATTTTCTCCTTCTCAGTACTCCATTAAAACGTTTTTAAAACACAAACCTGCAATGAGAGCAGCCACCAAATCTTGCAATAAAAAAAACCAGGTGGATATGTGACAACAGGCAGAGCAAACCTGAGATAGTCAAACGCCAAGGTACAGGTGGGGGAAATGGAGGTCCACCCAACCACAGGTCAGTATAAAATGAATCTTTCAGAATCTTCCAGGAAAAAAAAAAGTTCATGGATGTATACCCCATGCACCTTTGCAACTGCAAATAAAGAGGGGCAGAGACAGAAAAGATCATGTCTAAACTATCAGGGAGGGCGCCTGGGTGGCTCAGTGGGTTGGGCCTCTGCCTTCAGCTCAGGTCATGATCTCAGGGTCTGGGGATCGAGTCTCACATTGGGTTCTTTGCTCAGCAGGGAGCCTGCTTCTTCCCCCCCACCCTCCCCCCGCCTGCCTCTCTGCCTACTTGTGATCTCTCTCTGTCAAATAAATAAATAAAATCTTTAGAAAAAAAAGAATCAAGGAACAGACTGTCTAAAGACTTCTCAAAAGGGATTCTGGAAGAAAGAAGATAAAACCATGAAGGAAAATTATTTCCAACCTAAAAGCCATCCAAAATGAGCAGAGAACAAAGAATTTCAGGCATGTAAGATCTCAAAAATTGCATCCTCCAAGACGCTAATAGATAATATGTTCCACACCATCAGAGTAAATCAAGAAAGAGGGACACACAGGAGGCAGGACAAAGAAGATCCCATAAGAGAAAAGCAACGAGAAGGCCCAGATCATGGTAAAGGACACACGGTCTCGCTCAGAGCTCCGTGACTCAAGAGACAGACAAGGGGAGGGTTGTGTTAATAAACTTGCTGGGGACACTTAGACATGCTTTGTAACCCTGGGACTAAAGACCCAGGAGAGTCTGGTTCAGGATCTCACCTGGCTTTTACTTGTCCAAGGAGTGTTCTGCTCTCCATTCCCAGCTGCCTGGAGTTACTGAACACTTACCTGTCTTTCACCCCACAGAAGAGCCCAGAGAAGTACATTCCCCAAAGTCTGTGTCCCCACTGGACACCCATGTGTGACAGCCCCCTGCTCTGCCAGATCCCCAGATCTGGGGCTCCAGTTCCCAGGACTCTCAAGACCCTGCCTTCGGACATCCCCTATACTTGGTAAATCCAGGCTGACCCGCAGACTGTCCCTCTCCTCCCCCACCTTATCATACGAGCAACACTGTCTTGTCCTCACATACCTTGGCTTGTGCTGGCTACACAGGTGTCCAAACCCGAACAGTGGATTGTTTTCGGATAGTACCGAGGTGGCTAAAATATAAAGAAATATACAGAAATGATTAACACAAATTCTGGAGATGGGGAAGTAGAGGAATCAGCCTGGGAAAGGAGAGAAGGAGGCATCCTGGGCACTTGTAAAGTTCTCGATCTTCATCCTCAAGACGGACTCATGGGTGTTGACTTTATGACTATTCTTCCAACCATCTTTCTTGATTCTAATATTATTCTTTGAACCATACTATAAGTTTCTGCACTTCTTTGCATACATTTCATCATTATTTTTTAAAACCTCATGGCATTATTACAAAACATGAAATAGGATAAAAGACTCACTGAAAAACATCCTGAGAAATAGGGAAGGGTGTGGCGATGTACTTTTAAAGCATGATTTCTCAACACAGAAAATTTTTTTAAATGCCGAAGTACATATTGTTTGGTTTGGAATCAAATGAACACCAGCAGTTAAATTTATGTCTCAGCACCAAAATGGTCTTTCTATTACGGGGGGGGGGGGGGGGTGGGGGGGTGGGGGGGGAACTGCTGGGGCACCTGGCTGGCTCAGTGGGTAGAGCATGCAACTCTTGATCTCAGGGTTGTGAGTTCAAGCCCCAAGATGGGTGTAGAGATAACTTAAAAAAAAAAAATTCTTAAAAAAAAAAAAAAACACTGCTTTTATAGCCTGGTATATAGAATTCTTTCACTGTACTTAAAAAAAAATAAACTGCATTTCCATCATTATTTTTGAATTTTGATTTAAATGACAAAACAGGAGACACTGCTATTCTGGTTACTTTTCCAAAACCATATGGCGGTGCACCTGGGTGTCTCAGTCAGTTAAGCAGCCAACACTTGGTTTCAGCTCAGGTCATGATCTCAGGTTCATGGGATCGAGCCCCCGCACTGGGCTCTGTGCTCAGCAGGGAGTCTGCTGGTGGCCTTCTCCCTCTGCCTCTCCCCGCGCTCATGTGCTCTCTCATTCTCTCTCAGATAAATAAATAAATAAATCTTAAAAAAAAAAAAAACCAACATACAGCAAGCTCATCTAGTAAATGCTATAAACAGCCTCAGTTTGCAGACTGGATGCTTGTCCTCAGATGAATTATCATGTTTGCGTATCAACAGGAATAATAATTACAATGAATTCAAACACTTCAAATATGTTTAAATTCATGAGTTTATAATGATACCAAGCTTAAAAAACACTCATTGTCACCTCTTGAGAATGGCAGGGAGCTAACTCATTATTTTGAAAACAGCCAAGTAAAGAGAAAGAATCCTGCCTTCCCCGTAAAACGGTACCACGGGGTAAATGAATGAGGAATAAGGGGAAATCTCTCCTTTCAGGAGTATCCTAGGTAGTAAATGAGGAAGAATGACAGAGTGAAAATATCAGTAATTCACAACCAAAGTGATAAAGGATCAAAGCAGTGACTGACCCTGGGGCCGCTAACAAGACAGGAAGAGCCACCAGTCCCAAGGGGTCTCCTGACAGAGGCACCGCCACCGCCTATGACTTCATCTTGCAAAAAATAAAAATAAATGAATAAAATAATAATAAATAAAAAATAAATAAATATAATATATGATATATTATAATATATAGAATATAATATAATAATAAATATAATATAACAGAATAATAATAAAATATAATAAAACAAAATAAAAATAAAAAATAAAAATAAATAAAACCCTCATCTTATCCGTTCTTTAGATCAAACTACTAGTTTACAGGAAGTAAAGCCAGAACAACATAGAAAGAGTACTTTGAAATGGACTCAGAAAAATCCAGACCATGGAAAGTTCTACAGGACAAAAACATGGTTTCTTCATTAAATAACTACAAGGAAGTGGGGGGGTGGGGGAGGCAATGGCAATGATGCTATAATTCAATCCTAGTTCAAACAAAAACACTGTAAAAATTTTATGAGGCCATCTGGAACATCTGAACACTGACTAGATATTTAATAATATTGTTCAATTGTAGGTGAGATCATGACATGCTACTTATGTGTGCACGAAAGAAAGTTTACCTTTGGGAAATGTCTGCTTAAATACTAAGGCAGATGAGTTGCTGTCGAGGACATGCCTCAGAATACGTCAAGGCAGTGGAAGTGGGTGGACATGTTTATAAGATGGCGCAGGATGGTTATCAGTCTACAGATGTGGATGCTGGTGATGGGTCCATAGGATTTGCTATGTTATTCTCTTTACTATTCTATTTTTTTGATATTTTTATAAGAGAAATTTTTACAATTTTGCCTCAAATAAAAGGAGAAATTATATATGTGATATAGGATAGTTACAAAATAGTTAATACAAAAGGGCACCTGGATGGCTCAGTCAGTTAAGTGTCTGCCTTTGGCCCGGGTCACGATCTCAGGGTCCTGGGACCAAGCCCAGTGTCAGGTTCCCTGCTCAGCAGGGAGTCTGCTTCTCCCTCTCCCTCTGCTCCCTGCCCCCACCTCACACACACACATGCAGACACATACACACACACACACACACACACACACACACACACACACACACTCTTTCTCAAATAAATAAATAAAATATTTTTTTAAATAGCTCTTACCTATAAATGAGAAAAAGAACAACCCTAATATAAAAACACAAAGAATATGCACATGCTTCACAAAAAGAAAAATACATATGGCCAATGAATACATGGGGGATAAAAGTTTGAACTTTTTAATATTTAAAGAAATGCAAGGAGTGAGCATAATTCTGGGAGGAAGGTAAAGGAGAACAACCCAACTTCTCAGAGATCCGGTAGAGAAGGAAGAGCCAGCACCCAAATGAGCCTCTTGCGATGCACTTCACACTAAACTTTGTATTTTGAGATAATTGCATATATGTGTATAAAATTTATGAACAAAGCCAAGAGGATAAGCTTAAACAAAAGTATCCATTTGTGCACATTCTTACTTCATTAACCACAAAATTGTGTGATAAAATTGGGCCAATAATTTTAACCTAAAAAAAAAAAAAGAAAGCTCTTCAAAATTATCTGAAGTTTACAGTGATACACTGCACTTGCATTCTGCTTTTTAGTTCTGTATCAGAAGGTAAAAATATTCTCAAAAAAACAACCTTAAAGGGCACCTAGGTGGTTCAGTTGGTTAAGCATCTGCCTTCAGCTCAGGTCATAATCCCAGGGTCCTGGGATCGAGCCCCGCATCAGGCTCCCTGCTCCATAGGGAGCCTGCTTCTCCCTCTCTGTCTGCCTGCCTCTCTGCCTACTTGTGCTCTCATTCAATCTGTCAACTAAATAAATAATCTTTAAACAACAACAACAACATATAGGGTGTTGGCCATGTGAAGGACAGATTGTGTTATGTGCCACAGAAACAACAGAAGTGTCATGTCATACAAGTGACTAGGAGAGAGGTCTTTTTAGATAAGGTATACAGGGAGACCCTTTCCCAGGAGGTGACATTTGAGCTGACATCTAAATGACAAGGAGCAGATCTTGCAAAAGACTGAAAGGCAGAATATTCTAGATAGAGGGAACTCCAAATGCAAACGTCCTGAGCTGGTAGCACCCAGGGTGGAGGTAAGGAACCATAGAAGATACCTCCGGCCATGTGGCTATAGCACTGTACAAATGAAGAGTGTCCAGGACGAGCTCAGGAAGGAGGGCAAGGATAACTTATGGGAGGCGTTTAGATATCATGAGTTGGTGGGAGCCCTTCAAGTATTTCAAGCACAGGCTGGCACGATATGCTTTGTGTACCACAAAGCTCCCCCGATGGCCTGCACGGAGTGGAGGCCATAGAACAGGAAGATGAGCAAGCCTGAAATAAGAAAGCCCACCTCAGAGGCAGCTGCAGAGAGCCCAGGGAGAGACGAGGCCAGCTGGGCCAGCACAGCAAGAGGAAGAGGAAGAAGCCTAATCACCTGTTTCAGAGGTAGAGGAGACAGAACCTTCTGGAGGACTGCTTGCAGCAAGTGAGGTAATTAGAGAAATAAAATGATGACATCTGGGTTTTTAAGTGAATAAAATGATGGATGGAGGGGCTATTTACTGGGTTAGAAATGGCAGAGGAGAAACAGGAGGAAGGGAGGAGGACAGAGTTCTGTGTGATAACCAAAGTATGGACATGAGCTCAGTGTCTGTCAGCACGTAAATGAACCAAGAAGAGGGGATGTGTGCACACAATGGAATATTACACAGCCTTAAAAAAGGACGGCAGTCTGCCATCTGCAAATGTATGGATGAACCTGGAGGGCATTATGTAAGTGAAATAAGCCAGACAGAGAAAGACAACGACTGCATGGTATCATTTGTATGTGGAATCTAAAAAAATGAAAACAAAAGAAGTCTAACAAAGGAAAAGAATACAATATATGGCTACTAGAACCTGGAGGTGGGAGAAATAGGAAACAGTTTGTAAAAGGATACAAACTTGCAGTTGTAAGATGAATAAAGTCTGAGGATCTAATGTAGAACATGGTGACAATCATTGAAAACACTGTGCAGGAGAATTGAAATTTGCTGAGAGAGTAGAAATTGAATGGTCTCACCAAAAAAAAAAAAGGGGGGGGGGTGGGAGGGTAAATATGTGAGGTGAGGAGATGTGTCCATTACCTAGATGGGAAGAATGTTTTCACAGTATACATATATACCAGATCATCACACTGTATATTCTAAATATCTTATAATTTGATTTATCAATTATACCTCAATAAAGCCTAAAAAAAGTTCTGCCTTGGCCATTTTGTCTCAGATGACTATAATTGCAGACCCCATGGAGATGTCAAGTGGACAGCTGAGTAAGAGCCCACAGCTCCCAGGAGAAGGCAGACCTGGAGATTTAAATGTAGGAGTCACCAGCATAGAGATGATAATTAAACCGTCAGATTGAATAAGATTCCATAGGGAGAAAAGGTAGATAAAAAGAGAGATAGTATTGAGAACCAAGAGGTAGGCACTCTAGTCTTTGGAGAACCAAATAAAGTCAAAAATAGACTTTAAAGTAATAGAACTGACTTTAATGTTCACTTGATTCTTTTCTCTCCAAAAAAAAAAGAGATTTGTTAATAATTTTAAAATAAATGAATCTTAGCAAATACCCCTGGAGTGCATTCTACCAGCCTGGAAGCCCTCAGTCCTCTCTGTGATTCCAGGAAGTGAGTCTCAGCTTTTCCTCCCAACCTTGCCATGCACCTCCACCATCCCTTATGAGCCCCTACGTCATTTAGTTGTGTGCTATTTTCCGCTTCCAAAATTTGAAGCCAAACGTAACACTGAACATACAAGAAATCGTTGACAGGATGATGGGGCCATTAGGAATGCTGCTCATGTGTATTATCTGTTCTAATTTAATTTCTCTGGTGTAAACAAAGACCATTTGAACAGTATGAATTGAAATCTGGGCAGAGTGTGAGTAGGCAGCTGCCAGCAGTTAATGATGTGTGCATTTCTCTAGCAATTGGGCTTCTACCGGAAGGAAGAGACAAGGGAAGAGCCATCGCTCTTCTGTGGATAACTTTAATCCAGTCCAACGTTCCTTTCCCTTCCCCTTAGCTTGTCTTTCCTTTCTGTTTTATCCTCTGCCAAAAGGGGAGAAAACTGGTTGGGTGCAAGGGACACTGCCAATCATAGACCCATCTGGGAATTGCCCTGTAATAGTTAATTTCATCCATCCACTTGGCTAGGCTAGAGCTTAGTTGTCTGGACAAACACGAGTCTGGATGTTGTTGTGAAGGGTTTTTTTTTTTGCTTGCTTGTTTGTTTGTTTGTTTTTTAATGTGATGAACATTTAAGTAAGTAGACTTTGAGTAAAGCAGATTACCCTCCATAATGTGGGTGGGCCTCGTCCAATCAGTTGAAAGCCTTAAGCAATTATGCCTCACAACTGCAACACAGAAGCCCAACCTGAGTTTCCAGTCTGCAAGCTTCAAAGTCAAGAATTTAACACCAAGTCTTCCAGATAGATGGATGGACAAATAGAGAGATAGAGATAGATGATAGATAGATAGTAGATAGATAGATGATTGATAGATCGATAGATTATTAATATCCTATTGATTCTGTTTCTCTGGGGAACTATGACTAAGAGTAAACTTTAGAATCATGTGAACAAGTGCCATAAATCCCAAGCCTCAGGGAAGGGACAAGGATGAGCTACACCTGCTTATCACTTCTAACCCTGATGTGGTTGTCAAATCAGCATGAGAATCCTTTTTTTTTTTTTAATTTTTTATTTATTTTCAGTGTAACAGTATTCATTGTTTTTTTACCACACCCAGTGCTCCATGCAATCTGTGCCCTCCTTAATACCCACCACCTGGTTCCCCCAACCTCCCACCCCCTGCCCCTTCAAAACCCTCAGGTTGTTTTTCAGAGTCCATAGTCTCTCATGGCTCACCTCCCCTTCCAATTTCCCTCAACTCCCTTCTCCTCTCCATCTACCCCTGTCCTCCGTATTATTTGTTATGCTCCACAAATAAGTGAAACCATATGATACTTGACTCTCTCTGCTTGACTTATTTCACTCAGCATAATCTCTTCCAGTCCCGGCCATGTTGCTACAAAAGTTGGGTATTCGTCCTTTCTGATGGAGGCATAATACTCCTTAGTGTATATGGACCACACCTTCCTTATCCATTCATCTGTTGAAGGGCATCTTGGTTCTTTCCACAGTTTGGTGACCATGGCCATTGCTGCTATAAACATTGGGGTACAGATGGCCCTTCTTTTCACTACATCTGTATCTTTGGGGTAAATACCCAGTAGTGCAATTGCAGGGTCATAGGGAAGCTCTATTTTTAACTTCTTTTTTTTTTTTTAAAGATTTTATTTATTTATTTGACAGACAGAGATTACAAGTAGGCAGAGAGGCAGGCAGAGAGAGAGGAGGAGGAAGCAGGCTCCCTGCTGAGCAGAGACCCTGATGCGGGGCTCCATCCCAGGACCCTGGGATCATGACCTGAGCCGAAGGCAGAGGCTTTAACCTACTGAGCCACCCAGGCGCCCCATATTTTTAACTTCTTGAGGAATCTCCACACTGTTCTCCAAAGTGGCTGCACCAACTTGCATTCCCACCAACAGTGTAAGAGGGTTCCCCTTTCTCCACATCCTCTCCAACACACATTGTTTCCTGTCTTGCTAATTTTGGCCATTCTAACTGGTGTAAGGTGGTATCTCAATGTGGTTTTGATTTGAATCTCCCTGATGGCTAGTGATGATGAACATTTTTTCATGTGTCTGATAGCCATTTGTATGTCTTCATTGGAGAAGTGTCTGTTCATATCTTCTGCCCATTTTTTAATATGATTGTCTGTTTTGTGTGTGTTGAGTTTGAGAAGTTCTTTATAGATCCTGGATATCAACCTTTTGTCTGTACTGTCATTTGCAAATATCTTCTCCCATTCCGTGGGTTGCCTCTTTGTTTTGTTGACTGTTTCCTTTGCTGTGCAGAAGCTTTTGATCTTGATGAAGTCCCAAAAGTTCATTTTCGCTTTTGTTTCCTTCGCCTTTGGAGACATATCTTGAAAGAAGTTGCTGTGGCTGATATCGAAGAGGTTACAGCCTATGTTCTCCTTGAGGATTCTGATGGATTCCTGTCTCACGTTGAGGTCTTTTATCCATTTTGAGTTTATCTTTGTGTACGGTGTAAGAGAATGGTCGAGTTTCATTCTTCTACATATAGCTATCCAGTTTTCCCAGCACCATTTATTGGAGACTGTCTTTTTTCCACTGGATATTTTTTCCTGTTTTGTCGAAGATTATTTGATCATAGAGTTGAGGGTCCATATCTGGGCTCTCTACTCTGTTCCACTGGTCTACGTGTCTGTTTTTATGCCAGTACCACGCTGTCTTGGTGATCACAGCTTTGTAGTAAAGCTTGAAATCAGGTAACGTGATGCCACCAGTTTTATTTTTGTTTTTCAACATGTCCTTAGCAATTCGGGGTCTCTTCTGATTCCATACAAATTTTGGGATTATTTGCTCCAGCTCTTTGAAAAATACTGGTGGAATTTTGATCGAAATGGCATTAAAAGTATAGATTGCTATAGGCAGTATAGACATTTTTACAAGCATCCAAGAGCTTTGTCCCTAGTGTTAGCTGTAATAGTAAAGTACAAAGATTTTAGGAAACCTAATTTCATACTAAGGAAACATCTAAAAGAGAATGAGAGCATGACCCCTCAATTCTGCTACAGTATTTCCTTGCCTGAGTTTTTTCTGTCAATTTCTGATAGAAGAAATCTAATGGCTCTCAGTGCTCACAATATTCAAATTTTACATAAAATTAATATACCTCCCCAACTCAGTTGAGGATTTAGAACTCTATCGGAATAAATAATATACTACACTTTCATGACCTATTTTGGTTAAACAAAATAGTAAGTACACAGGCACAGCCATAATTAGATAGCAAATGCCATCTTAAACCTTTGGTTCAATTTTCAAAGAGAATCACATTCCATTCAAAGCACACCCTCAGGCTTCAGTGAACTTTTTACTTTGGGCCAAATCGGGAGCTAGAGGGTCGCAGTAGGAAGGACTTTGGAGAAGTAGAAAAGGTTTGATAACTTAGGTGCAAAGGCATGTGATTTCATGGAAAGTCCACTGAATTTGGAGTCAAGAACTCAAGGCTGTGTCTTCTACTCTGTAGTTATCTGGCTTTAAGAAAGGCCATTACCCCATGGAATCTCCATTTACCCATCTCTAAAATGGGATAATAGTCTTTATGTGACCCTCCTCAGTTTTGTTGTAATAATCAAGTGGGATAAGTGTATTCAAGTATTTTACACTGCACTTTCCTCCTATGATGACCCAGCACAGAATGGTTAGTGGTTTAGTTTAAGCAAAAATTCCAGAAAGGGATCCCTTACTCCTTATTTTATAAAAAGATTCTATTCATTTGAGAGAGAAAGGGCCTCAAGCAGGAAGGAGGGATAGAGAGAGAGGGAGAAGCAGGCTCCCAGCCAAGCAGGGAGCCCCACATGGGACTCAGTCCCAGGACCCTGGAATCAAAACCTGGGCTGAAGGTAGACACTTAACCGACTGAGCCACCCAGGTGCCTTCCTCGATCCTTACTAATCACACAATGTGCAAACTTCCAGAAGAGGCAAGCTCCCTTCCGGTTGTGCCCTACTTGGTGATTGAGACTGGCTCTTTCTTCTTTGTACCCAGGAGATCACAAAGAGTATTATACAGTCCCAGTGAAACAAGGGACTACAGGGGAAATACTGGACATTTTCCCATACGGTCGAGTGTGGTGTGTCTGGATGGTAGTAGGGCGCAGGCCTGACACCGTCTGAGAGGTAGAAGGTTTGCTTTCAGAGCCAAGTTTTATGGTTACCTCTCTTTTCTCCCCTGGCTGATGGAAGTATACGAATTCTCTGTAGATATCTGTGCGTCCCAAGTATTGCTTGAGAACTCCTGCTTCTCCTCAGTCGGGCACAGATATTTTAGAAGTTTCCAAAGTCTGGTTTAATGTGATATTGTTAGAGTTTCTCAACTGATACCTCTTTCCCCAGAATCTACCTTTTTTTTTTTTTTTTTTTTTTTTTTTAGTATTCATTAGTAAGATAGAGAAAGAGAGCATGAGCAAGGGGAGGGGCAGAGTCAGAGAGCATCCAAGCAGACTCCCACTGAGTGTGGAGCCCGATGCAGGGCTCAACCTCATGACCCATGAGATTAGAACCTGAGCCAAAAATCAAGAGTTGGATGCTTCACTGACTGAGCCACCCAGGCACCCTGGAATCTACTTATTTTTATTCCAATGACATAGGTACTAACTTGCTTTCCTGGACGGACCAGAAGCCATAAAAAGGTTGAAACCATGAGCATGTGAGGAGGGTTCTCTTTAAAAAAAAACACACACTGCGGTGCCTGGGTGGCTCAGTGGGTTAAAGCCTCTGCCTTCGGCTCAGGTCACGATCCCAGGGTCCTGGGATGGAGCCCCGCATCGGGCTCTCTGCTCAGTGGGGAGCCTGCTTCCTCCTTTCTCTCTGCCTGCCTCTCTGCCTACTTGTGATCTCTGTCTGTCAAATAAATAAATAAAATATTTTAGAAAAAAAAATTTAAAAAAAAGAAACACACACACACACAGAAGCCACCTGTTAGAAGCTAGCCTTTGGACCAGGACTGAAGCCAGGGCCTGGTACAGGGGGGTCAGTGAGCAAACGGCTAGGTAAGAATGCTCAGAAAACATGGCTGAAAACCCAAGAATAAGTAACAGGTAACCTCTGCCAAGGACTTCAGTCTACCAGGTTCCCTGACAAGCAATTAACATGCTTCCTTTCATTTAATCCTCATTTAAATAGTGTAAGGTAGGTAATCCTGTTGTCCCCAATTTATAGATAAGGAAACTGATGCTGAAGGTGGCTGTGTCTAGGCCAAGGTAGCACAAATGGCAGAAAAGGACTCCAAAGCCAGGCCACCTAAACCCCCACAGTCTGTTGCCTTCCCAGGATCTTAACAACCTCCCTATGATAAGGGCCATGTATTTTGACCACCAGAAGAGTTTTCTCAAATCACCCACTCAGTGACCCAAATGAATCACACCCAACCTAAAATTGGTGTGGATTTTTTTTTTGGGGGGGGGGATTTATTTATTTTACTTTTTAAGTAGTCTCTATACCTAACGTGGGGCTCAAACTCACAACCCCAAGATAAGAATCAATTTTAGCCTCCCAGGCTAAAATAGTTGATCAAGGATCAGTAAGCAGGAAGGGTGATGTATGGGAGCAGCTGGTAGAGAGAAACCAGTCACTTGTACCAAATGGCATTTATCTGGCCCAAATTTTGTGTTACCCAAGTCTCATTCTTCAGAGCTGTAGCCAAACCCTTGTTGGGTAGCACCAGAGGGCTACATCCACCAGTCACCCCTGATGTACAAGGTCTTCACAGGCTACTTTTTACCAAAACGTACTGAGACCTAGATAGAGTAGCATCCTTGCATCCAATGGAAAGAGGATGTCAAGACGATTTAAGGAAAGCATAGACTCTTCCATCAAATAGATGAGAAATAATCAAAGCTCTCATCTCATAGATAAGTATAATTGCCACCTGGGTAGCAAATGCCTTCAGATCGGATGGCTAGACATACCACTGTCAGAAGTGAGAGTTAATGAAGTATTTCACTGATGGTTTTCAGGTGGGCCTTGGGCTCTCTGGTCTATTACAGGAGGTATCAGGGATCCAAGGCCAATGAAAACCCACTGAAGGCACGGAGCACACCTCCAGGTAAAACCCATAAGATGGGAATGAAGGCAAAGAAGGGGAGCATTTGCTACCCCGTATCCTCTGGTTTGGACAGACGGTGCTGGACCCCAGAAGAAAAATGATCTCGCTACTATCGTGGGGCTCTGTGACATGTCTTCGCCCTGTCCTGTTCAAAAAGGCACCCGGAGTTTTCCTGCTCCTTCCACCCCTGCTCAGCTAGAGTCTCCCTACAAGCTCACGGTGGGGGCCGGGGTGGGGGGGTCAGAGCACATCAAGTTATGACAGGAGTCTGCACCAGAAGCAGGCAGCGGGGGTCCACGCACAAAGCCTCCTGAACCGCAGTGACAGGCTCATTTAGAAACAAATTAGGGGTTAAGTAAAAAGTGCATGACGAAGGCAAAACCGAGTTTCCCTTTCCCCCTTCCTGTCGGTTAGAATTAGAAAGTGCCTGTGAGCAGCGTGTGTCAAGAATATGAACGTGAGATGTCATTTCGCCTGCCTCTAATTGAAGCCAGGATAAATGGAGTGGAAAGGCAGCGTCTAATCCAATCAAAACATGAAAAAGGTATTTTGACATGTAAATTACAAACTTCCTGTGTATTTTGTCTCCCCAATTACACCCTCCCCTGTCATGTTTTTTTAAATTATATCTTAATCTCCCAGTCTCCTAATAATTATGTCATCATTCTTGGGCCCTGAACACTGTGTAATGGTATTTTATGGGATATGCCATTCATTATTAACTAAACTCACTCTCTGTCCCCAGTGATACCATATCTCATGGTGTTCAAATATGCCTGGTGTCAGCTCACGCCTTGTAAATGCCACAGCGGTTCCACTCTCCGCTTCACGATTCCGTGGAAGGGAGTTTGTGAAGCACTTTTGGACAGTTAATCCGACTCATCAGTATTTTATGTGGGGATACCCGACACCTTTTTTTTTTTTTAATGGAATGGGCGATGGGTTTAAAATATAAATCTCTTATCATCGGGGCTCATTAAAATAGTGCCACGCACAGAGATTTTACTGCTGCTCTTAACAAAATAGCCAATATTGAGATCACAACGAGAAGTCAGACAGCAGAGAAAAATGACAGCTGGATACTCAGAGAGCGGTTCTGCTGCTGCAGGAAAGCACTGGGAAATCCTGTTGCAGATCGTCTCTGAGCAGGAGGAAACCTGAAAGATCACCTGGCCTTGGCCCTGAATTTACAGGTGAGACAAAGGCCAGTGACCACGTAACTGTTCTCTGTCTCTCTGTTCACTGGAGGCAGAAACAGAAAGAGAACCTCAGCATGCCAACTGGCCTATACCGGGGTCCCATCGCCCCTGCCCCAGAGCCGCAGGAGCGACATTTGAGAGCTAGTGCAGTGTCTTTGGGGCCACTGGGGAGGCGCAAATGAGGCATCTCTGGGGAAGTGACCAAAGGCTTGGGCCAGGGCCACATACACACGAGCAGCAGGTAAAACCCAAAGTCACCACCGAGCAGTCTTCACTTCCAAGGAGCCCTGAGTTCCTCAAATGCTTTCTTTGAAAGGCCACCTTTTATTATTTTTAAAGGCTTTTTATTTATTTGATACAGACAGAGAGAGAGCACAAGTAGGCAGAGAGGCAGGCAGAGAGAGAGGGGGGAAGCAAGCTCCCCGCTGAGCAGGGAGCCCGAAGCGATATGGGGCTTGATCCCAGGACCCTGGGATCATGACCTGAGCTGAAGGCAGAGGCTTAACCGACTGAGCCACCCAGACACCCCAAAAGGCCTTGTTTTATTAAAGGGCTTATTTACCTGGAGCACCCGGGTGATGCGGAGAATTAAGCAGCCGACTCTTTCAGCAGCTGACTCTTGGTTTCAGCTCAGGTCCTGCTCTCAGAGTGGTGAGATCCAGCCCTGAGTCAGGCTCTGCACTCAGTAAGGAGTCTGCTTCGGACGCTCCCTCTCCTCGTTCCTCTGCCCCTCCCCTGCACTCTAGCATTCTCTTTCTCTCTCTCTCCCTCTCTCTAATAAACAAATTTTTAAAAAAGGGGGGACAATTATTTACCCTTAGAGCAAGTGGAGCAAGGAAAGGAACTGGGTTCAGAAGGAGGACGTTCTGATCCTGGATGTGCTGTGCTACATCTGAGTTCTTGCCTCGGGACAGTCGTGGGGCTTCCCTGGCTCAGGCTCAGGATGCTCACCTGCAGAACAGAGGCAACAATACCATCACTTCCACCGGGGCCTTCTCAAGAGGACTCGAGAGGACTTCATTCCTTCTGCGTGGCATGCCCATGTGCACTGGGGCCCCCGGGTGGCTCAGTTGGTTGAGCGTCTGACTCGGTTTCTGCTCAGGTCGTGATCTCAGGATTGTGAGATCAGGCCCATTGGATTCCGTGCTGGGCGTGGAGCCTGCCTAAGATTCTCTCCCTCCCTCTCTCTCTGCCCCTCCATCCCCACCTGTGCACACAGGAGTTCTCTCTCTCTCTTTCTAAAAATAAATAAGTAAATAACAAAAAATAAGAACTAAATAACCAACACAGCAGAACATACTGTCACTATGTTGTACACCAGAAATTAATGTAACATTGTGTGTCAACTATACTAATAAATAAATAAGAAAGAAAAGGGAAGGAGGGAGGGAGGGAAGCAGGGGTGGGGGAGGGAGATTACTAACCACTCCCCTCAAAAAATTAAATAGCCAAAACTAGAATATTACATTGTCAAGGATAGTCAAGAGCTTTGGTGTGGGCCCCTATTCTGCCATTTGTTAGCTGCCTCACCTCAGTTTCTCCTTTTTAAAAAATAGGTCTAATAATTTACCTCTCAGAGTTAAAATGAGGTAACGTGGGAGATGCCTGGGTGGCTCGGTGGGTTAAGCGTCTGCCTTCAGCTCAGGTCATGATCCCAGGGTCCTGGGATCAAGCCCAGCATTAGGCTCTCCCTGAGAGCTCTCCCAGGGGGCCTGCTTCCCCCTCTCTCTCTGCCTGTCTCTCTGACTACTTGTGATCTCTCTGTCAAATAAATAAATAAAATCTTTTTTTAAAAAATGAGGTAACGTGGGACTGCTTTACCAGGTGCAAGATGGTCAAAATACGTCACCCACCACTTACTCACAGGCTGGTCATTGAGACCACATTAGCTACCATGCTCCATAGTTTGGCTGTACCTAACCATCAGCCTTCAACCACCAGGATGGCCAGAAACAACAGACATGCCCGGAAATGTTCCATTTAGAGCACTCTCCACCCTCGGACAAATCCCTCTGAACAAGAAGGAAGTGGTTTGTTCTTTTTCATTTAAATCTGTGAGTACAGGAGGGCCTGAGGGGCAGCCTTGCCCACTCTCCTACACAGGTGTGAAGGGAAGTTTTGGACACCAGCAGGCAGGTAGTAACTTCCCTCTTTACGCTTCTTCGAGTAACAGTGAGTCCCGACCCCGTGGAAATTCAGAAATCATGAAGACACATTGTCTGTCTTTTAAGTCCAGAAGCAGAAATAAGAACTGTAGCAAAATTATCCCTAATTCAAAAGAGAACGTGAGAAACATTCTATGGGAGTTGCCAACAAGGTTCCAGGAAGATATTTTAATGCAATCCTAACCTTTATTATATTGGAAAGTTATCAAAGAAGTAAATGGAAGCCTACCCTAGTAACACAAAGAAAGAAAGAAGAGTGGCTAAGATGAAATCTCCCATGTTTTAAAAATGGCAGATAAAGAAGTTTGAACCACAAATAGTGATCTTACCATCTTGGAGGGTGTTACCAAAATGGGCCATAGAACCTCTTTATATTGTCCTAAAATTGTTCCCATGTTCTTTACTTCTCTGAATCAGGCTAGAACTGTTAGCCCAAAACATGCAGGCACCAAATTCAAGTTCTTCACATCCAACTGCTTTAATATCATCCAAATAAACATTTCTTTAGCCATTTAGAGCCTATCTATTCTGTATACCCCCACAAAATTGCATCTTCTGGCCACAGATAAGACCAGACCCAAAACAGCCGCCTTTCAAAGCTCTCTGACCTACAGACTCCTCAGCTAGCTGCTAAGCAACATGACCTAGACACATAAGGCCCCTCTCTTATTCCCCTCCCCTCCTTGGGAGGTCCCTTGCCCTATTCCCCTCCACCTGGTAACTTCACACCAGACTCTGGAAGGTCTCTTGCTGGGAGAGATCTCCCCTCTCACACAACCCTGTCCAAGCATGACCCAATAAAGTGTGTTGTATGTTAATGCCTGTCCTGGTCCCCTCTTCTCCTTGATCAGCTCTGAAATCCTCACACTTCCCACAGAGAGTTTCTTAGTCTGTTTGGACGGCTCTGACAGGATATCATAGGTGGCTCAGGCAGTTAGGCATCTGACTCTTGATTTCGGTTCAGGTCATATCTCAAGGTCGTGAGATCAAGCTTGTGTTGGGCTCTGCACTCAGCGGGGTATCTGCTTAAGGTTCTCCTCCCCCTCTGACCCTCCCTTCACTCTCTCTCTCTCAAAATAAATATATAAATCTTAAAAAAAAAAAAAAAGAACACCATAGACTGAATGGCTTTTAAATGGCAGATATCTATTTTTCACAGTTCTAGAGGCTGGAAGTCCAAGATCAAAGTGCCAAAAGATTCAGTGTCTGATAAGGGAGCACTTCCTGGTTCATTGATGCCTGCCCTCTGGTGTCCTCACATGACCAGATGAAGCTCTCTAGGAGCTCTCTCTTTTTTTTTTTTTTTTAAGATTTTATTTGTTTATTTGACAGACAGCAATCACAAGTAGGCAGAAAGGCAGACAGAGAGAGAGAGAGGGAAGCAGGCTCTCTGCTGAGCAGAGAGCTCGATGTAGGGCTCGATCCCAGGACCCTGGGATCTTGACCTGAGCCGAAGTCAGAGGCTTAACCCACTGAGCCACCCAGGCACCCCTCTCTAGGGTCTCTTGTATAAGTTCTCTAATTCCCACCAAAGGAACCACTTTCAAATACAACACATTGGGAATTAGGTTTCAACACAGGAATTTTGGCAGGGTGGTGAGGGGGAACAAAAATATTCAGTCTACAGCTGAGGGAAACCACCATCTAATGGAACCAAGACTGGACTTGGAATCAAAATCAGAATGTGAACCCCAGGTTCAACCAGGGACACGCTCTGTGGACTCGGGCCAGTTACTCATCCCTTTGAGTTTTCCATTGCCTCCTTGTGAAGTGAAGACACCTGCCTCACAGCCTCACTGTGGCCCAGACACTGTTAATGCATAAGGAGGAACCCAAAGAAGAACTCGGCAGGGCATCAGCAAGCCATGAGGCTTCTCCCTGTGTGCACTAGCAAAATTCCAATGTTGGATCAATGAGGAAATAATGTCTATGGTAACAGTAAGTGTCTAGTCCCTGAATAAGGAGAGGCTTAGAAAGGAAGTACCTTCACAGCTTGGGAAACACCATGTTGGAGCCTGCCTGCTCCAGTCCCATAAAGAAGACCAGGGGCCTACATAAAACTGGGGCCCCACAGGTAACCAATTAGCTCTTCTGGTTTCTGGCACTCATCTCAAGGGCCCAGCCCAGCTGAGTAGAGCAGTGACATGTTCCTACCAAGGGCAGAGCTGATCCTGACATTTGCTATCTACTGACCATGTTGGTCAGCTCATTCCCTCCTCCATCTTGTTCCTGGTAATGTGGGTGACCATAGCCTAGACATCCTTGTACATCAGCATGTTCCATGCCACAGATCAAGCTCTTGTCAGGAGACAGTTTTGACCTTGTCTCTTGCTTCAAGATCTGTGATGTTCAAGAGATCTTTCTATTATAAGAAATGTTCTACTTCTGTGCTATCCAATATGGTAGACTCTAGCTAGCCACACTAAGGACTTGAAATGTGACTGGGTATGACTGAGGGACTGAATTTCTTATTGTATTTGATTTTATTTGGTTTAAACAGTCCTGTGTAGCTAGTCACTACCAGTGGGACAACGCAGTTACAGAGTTTGCATGTTTGGATGCTCCTACACAATTCTCTAACTACAGCTAGTTTTTCTTGCTTTCTCACACCCCAGCTAACTTCCCTGTGAGTCCTAGAGCTCTCAGACTGGGAGCTTAACTAGCTTAATTTAGTTATCATTTTTTCTATTAGACATGCATTTCCAAAGTCATTAGTGCATCACGAGCTATCAGATGGAAGCCTTGAATGGGCTTTCACTGTGTATATCAAACACCCTGTGTGCAAAGCCCAGGGGGTTTAAGAAGCAGGGACCCAGCCCTAAGAAAAGTTGCCTTGGATAATGGACAGTGGGTCTTGATTATGGTAACAGTAGTAGAGGTGGGAAAGAGAAGCCAGATTCTGGATATATTTTGAAAGCAAAGTCAATAGGTTTTGAATTGGCTTGAATGTGGTGAACACAAGAGATGATGATGTAGAGGAATCAAAGGGGACCCTGGGAATTTGAGCCTGCAGGAGACAGCCAGCCCTACCAGAGATTGGACAGTGGACAGAAATACAGAAAATGGCTCAAACTTTGTGTGGCTCCCAAGCCCCTGAGACCTACCTAATGTTATTAACTGATTCTCCAGACATAACCACTCCCCAGGCTGCTTTTTTTCACAGCCCTGAGAACTTGTTCTGCTCACTACAATCCTGAGACTCTTGCTCATGTCTACACCCCACACACACCCCCGGAAAGCCTGTCTTCATTTTCATCCTACTTTATTCAAGGATAGGCTTCCTCGTGAATCACTTTGTCTCTAATCTTGACCTCTTCTAATGCTCCCATCCATTGACATTGTTCTTCCCATTTCTCTCTATTGATATCAAAACCCTGTGATGAGCTGTAGAATATACATTCTAGCATCCCATATGTACAAAACAAGTCCCAAACCCATTATCACCCTCTGTGAAACATGCCCTAGGCACCCACTGAGGCCTCTTCTATGATACTTCTATAGCTTATTTCACTTCCCACACTACATTACTTTCTCTAAATCCCTGTGATACTTAAACCCTGACCTCAATACATGGTAGGTGATCAACAGATACTTATTGACACATTAAATCCTCCATTTAGAATATTACAGCCTTTCAGTAGTTTTATTTGGCTTAGCCCCATCTTCCAGAAGGTATAGTCCAGAAGCTGCAAAAGCAAATATCTACAGGATTCAATTAGGGGAGGCAAATAAATAAACATAATGAGGTACAAACAATAGGGATAGTGGGGCTTGTGGCAAAGCATGAGCTTATGGCCTATCCAAAACTATTCTAAAGAAAAAATAATTACTGTGTCAGCCAAACAAAATTCTCTGCAAGAAATCTGGTCCACAGGCTGGGTAGCTCCCTTAACAGGTGGATCACCCCTGCTGCTCTAAGTTTGAATGTAATAAAGAATCCTTCCCACTGGTATGCTTTGTAAAGTTATTTGTAACTTATAGAGCCATGGGGTAAGTAAAGAGAGAACTCCTCAGGAGAAATTATCATGAGATACCCACGAGAAATTATCATGAGATATCCACGAGAAGTAGCCGAGAGCTTCCAATTCCCCTGCCAACACTTCCATCAGCCACCTTGTTGGAGGAGTGTTGCTGTCGAGTTCATCCCTTTTTCCCCCAGCACAATGTCCAGTATCAAGTAGAGGCTCAGTAAACACAGGTCAAATTAATGAATGAGTAACTAGTGCCGTGGATACCATTCCCTTTTTAGCTCTGAAACATTCTTGAAGCTACTCTTCCTTCCAACACTGCAAGGGCAACAAAGGCTCACCAGTGCCATAGTGGGCCTCAAAGGCAGCTACTGGAGGGCAAGAGGCCGGACTAAAAACAAAACAGCACGTGGACAGAGAGATCCCAGTGCCAAGCCCCAGCAATAAACAGCAAGCACTAGCCACATTTTTCACAAGTGCATGGGAGGCAGCGGCCACTTCCTGGAGCCTCTGCAGTGAAGCATACAGACAGGCAGAGGAAGTGGTTACTGTGAGGAAGCTCTGTTTAGAACCAGAACCCTGAGCCCCTAACGACCAAGAGGTTGAACAACCAGCAATTGGTAATCTACAGCCTGATGAATGGAGTGAAGGTAGCGGAAAGTCTCAATGATGAGAGACAAGAGAATCCAGACAGCACACAAAGGGACATATGCCCCAGGTCAGTCCCTAGGGAAGAGGCATTGGGAGCGGAGGCCAGTACCGCACCCATATTAAATATCGTTCAGAATGTTTAACTGACTTCCATTAACTGAAAGATAAGTGACATAGAACACACTCGGTACCTACACTTTGACTGACTGTCAAAACGATACCCTTAATACTCTACACAAATGGAGTTTGTGGTTTAACCAAATCTACATGTTTCTCCACTATTTTTACCCGGGGACCTGATTGGTTGCTGAATGAACAGAGGGCAAGCCCTCTGCCCTGCCAAGTCTTAGAACCACTCCTTCTCTACTGGTATTGCTTTCACAGCTTGCTTTTGTAAGAGAAATCTTTAAATAGAACTTAGTACGAAAAGAGGGGCAAGCTACAGCACTCTGTGGGAGGAAGTACCAGGGGCTATAATCAACACTCTCGCTGCCTCTCTTTCCCCATTCTCCATTCTTCCACCCCCAACCCAGGCAACCCCAGGAGGCTCTGGGGGGACCCCTAACCTTATAAGATTTGCTCTTAAGACTCCTCCATCCAGCTGGGCTATGTATGCCATGGGCTTTCTTATCCATAATCAGTGGCTTCCCAGGTGCCTCTACCTAGGCTGTCTGATGTTAGCCAATCAGAAATGAAGTTGTTGAAACTGACCTAATCTCTCTCCACCTGAGAACTCCGGACCCTCCCCTACCCACTCTGGAAGTGAGCTAGCTGCCAATCAAGCCTCTATGGTGTTCAGAGTATTTCAGGAGCATTCTCTCATTTGAGTATTATCTAATTATCTAGTTAGTTTCTCCTAAAGAGATATGATGGAAAGAGACCTGGCATCCCCATTCCAATTCAGTGGGAGGAAAGACCTCTCCAGGAGAAGACACTACCTGGAGCTCGTGCCCATTCCTCTGACTCTCTCATTCATAATTCAAGGCCGCCGTGGGACTCAGGAAGTATGTCTAGGTTGCCTCACCCCGTGCCTAGCTGTGCAGTAAACCTTCCCATACACCACCACTCCCAACCTTACACCCCTTCCCACTATTCAGCTCTACCCAACATGGAAATCAAGCTACCAGCACCTTGACTTGGACAATAATCCATGCCGAAATTCTTTAGTCCCTTGCCCCACCTCAAATTATCTTTCCTGACTTGTGCCTGACATTGGTTTCCCCAAATCCCTCCACTTCCTACATCTCTGGGCTCACACCCTCTCCCTGCAGCTTTAAGCTCTGGATCGTCTCACGTTGACCTTGGTTTCTCTTACTGGTAATGATTTAATGATCTGCATCCACTACTCAGATTATGAATGAAGTTGCCATCCAGGTAGTCTTAGTGGGCCTCCAGTGGATGTTCCTTACCCTTAGGGCCCCACCTGGCTAGAGCTTCCATAAGATGTCAGCCTCCCCCAAGGGGACAGACACACCTTTCCAAAGCCCCCTTTAGCCTTATAAGCCCTCATTATTTATCAAGGGCATAGGAGTAAGGTTAGAAATATGCCTTTCAAACAGTTGTTGCCAACACCACTCATTAGTAACTATGTAATATATAATAAAAAGTTAGTCTCTCAGCTGATTCTTCTAACAGGCTAATAAAGCATTGTTTATTATGTGTTTATTTTTTCACCATCTCAATGTTTTAAAAGAATTTAAGGAAGCTTCTGATGATGCATAAAATATAACTGATAAAAATAATGTGAAATTAATAAAAACAATGAAGGGAAAATAAGAAACAGTGGTCAAAAGTGAGTATCAATTTCAAATATGGGCAGTGAAATTTTATACATTTGAAATGGTTGAGTACCGAAACACCGAAGAATCAGTGTCAAGGAGGAGAAAAGAACCCCCCACCACACATATCATATGGGAAGAACAATAGCATCTACATCATGCCCTCTCCAAAAAACTCAACCATACGTTGGGTAATGCACATAGTTCTCAACAACATCATTACAGGAATGGACTAGTGAGGTTCAAGGAGTTGTTTCTCCTGCTGCCCTAAGAGAAGGCACAGTTGTGCTATGCCAAAATGCATTTCAGGGTCCATTCTGTCCATGGCCCAAAGAAGCAGTCCTACAACTGTTTCTTCTCCATATATTTGGAAACTCTGTTGTTAGGTACGTATTTAGAAATGTTGTTCTTCTGGGGAATCAAATGTTTTATTAGTATGAAATGAACTTTTATCTCTGATAATATATATTTTTTGCTCTGAAATCTACTTTATCTAGTCTTACTATAGCCACTCCACCTCCTGTTTCACTAGTGCTAGCATGTATATACCTTTTCCCATCCTTTCACTCTGCTAAGAGTATAAGAACTTTACAACAAAACAATTCCATGTCCTCATTTGTACTAGTGTTATTACACATTACACTTCCACATATGTTATAAACCCCACAATATATTTTTATTTTTCATTTAAACACTTATCTTTTAAAAACATTTCTATACTAAGAAAGAGACAATCTGTTATATTTTTCCACATAGTTACCAATTCCAAGCATCTTTGTTCCTTTGTGTAGATCCAGACTTCCTTCTCATATCACTTTCCTTCTGCCTGTAAGATGTTCTATAACATTTCTTGTTATGCTACTGATGATCACTTTAGTATTTTGTGTCTAAAAAAGTTCTAATTTCATCTTTGTTTTTGAAAGCGATTTTGCTGGCTTAACGGATTTTTTTTTCTTTCACTAATTTGACACCTCCTGCTCTTCCAACTTCTGACTTGCCTTGTTCTTGATGAAGAATCCGCTGTCATCCTTAACTCTGCTGCCCTGTACAAAGTGTGCCTGTTTACTCTGACCTCTTTTTAGACTTTTTATCACTAGTGTTGAGCAATTTGTTTATGATGGACTTCGGTATAATTTTCTCCATGTGGCTTTTACTTGGGGGTTTCCTGAGATTCTTGGATCTGTCTGTTTAGAATTGTGATCACATTTAGGAAATTTGGAACTCTTGCTTCCTCCAAGATCTCTGTTGTTCCCTCCCCATCTATTTACACGTATACCATTTGAATTTGTCCCCAAACAAACCAATGTTCACTTCTCCCCAGTCTTTTAGATGATTCTGTTTCATTTTTTTTTATTTTTTTTTATTTGAGAGAGAGAATGAGAGGAGAGAGGGTCAGAGGGAGAAGCAGACTCCCCACTGAGCAGGGAGCCTGAAGCAGGACTTGATCCTGGGACTCCAGGAGCATGACCTGAGCAGAAGGCAGTTGCTTAATCAACTGAGCCACCCAGGCGCCCCATCTGTTTCATTTTGAATGGTTGCTATTGGTATGTCTTCAAGTTCATGATTTTTTTCTTCTTTAATTCTAATCTGTCAGTTATTCCATCTAGTGTATTTTTCTTTATTTCATACATTGTAGGTCTTTTCTTTTATCTCTTATATGTTCAGACTTTCTTCTAGCTTCTTGGACATAGGGAATATAATTATAACCATCAAATACCCTTGTCTAGGAAGTCTATCATCTGTGCTATTTCTGTATGAATGTTGATTGATTTTTTTTCCTTCTCATTACAGTTCAGATATTTCTGCATCCTTGTATGACTGGTAATTTTTGAGTAGATACAGAACAGTATGAATTTTATTATGTTTAGTGCTGGGTTTTGTTGTTTTTTTTGTTTTGTTTTTGTTTTTGCTTTTTAGTATAAATACTCTTGAACTCTGCTCTAGCATGCAGTTAAGTTACTTAAAAATAGCTTAATTCTTTTATGTCTTGCTTTTCAGCGTTGTTAGCTCAAAAAAGCATTTAGTGTGGGGCTATTTTTCCCATACTATAAGACAAAATATTTCTGAATGTTATATATTATGCCCAGTGAATTATGAGATTTTCCACCCTGGCTGGTGATAAGAGGAATGGTTCTGGGCACTGTGTGAATCCTGGGGGTTATTAGTTTTAATCTGTCTTTCCAAAGCCTCAGGTAATTTTCTCACACACATGTGCTAATCAGTCACAACTATAGACTCAAGGGGGACTGACTACTGATATCCAGAGTATTCTCTCTCTCTCTCTCTCTCTCAGTACAGGTATCCAGTATATTCTCCTCCCTCACACACCTCTCTCTCTTCCTCTTTCTCTCTCTCTCTAGCCTTCTCCTCTCTGGTACTCTACTTCTAGCTACTCTGGCCTCTCTGAGTCCCCATCCTCATCTTCTCAACTTAGAAAGCCCTTTGAGCATTACCAGGATTTCCCCTCCCTCAGTGTATCTTGGAAACTCTCTCAGGCAGTAAGCTGGGGGCAGTTATAGGATTCACCTGGTTTATTTCCCTTCTTTTAGGGACCCCGTCCTTCAAAGTCTGAATCCAATGTCTTGAACTTGAAAACCATTATTTCATATGTTTTGTCTGGTTGTTTTTTTTTTTTTTTTTGTACTTATTTCAGGTAAATCTGGTCCATGTTACTTCACCTTGGCCAGGAGTAGAAATCCTGGAGTAACGTACTTGAGTCATAAAGATGAAATCAGACATCTGATTTCCATTCCATCAGCCAGCAAGAAGTGCCTCACAAAGCTTTGTGCTCAACTGCAGCGGTCTTCTTATAACCTCTGGTTGTTCTGGTTAACTATGTCCTCCTCTCTTGCTTGACTGGGTCCTGCCCTACTCTCCTTTCTTCCTTCTCTCCTTTCCTATATTTTTCCTTTTCTCGCTGGGTTTTTCCTTTGTTTCATCTTTCTTCTTCTCTCTCTTCTCCTTTTAGACATCCAGCAAACATTCCCTGCTACTAGGCAACAGGTTCTAAGCTAGTCTCCAGGGGTCAAAGATGAATAAGACAAGATCCGGTCTTCAATCAGCATTTAATTTTATTCCTTTAAAAAATTTTTTTAATTCTTTAATTTTTTTAAAAAAATTTAAGTTTATTCTTTAAAATTGGTTCTGATACCAATTAGGGGTTTAGAAACACTATTATTCAGCTTAGTGCAATAGATATAGTGTACATTTTCCAGATGATGTGACACCTTATCATTATTTGACTTTAAGCAAACCCCTTGACTCTTAGTTTCCATGGTCAGAAATTTCTAATTTCTAATTTCTCACAAGACTGCAGTAAACACTGAATGAACTCATGTTTGGGAAGTGTTCCTCACAGTTCCTGGCAGACAGTAGGTATTCTATAATTACTGGGGGGTTCCCCCCCCTTCTGTCTTTTCCAAGAAAAATGATAAACCCATGTTCTTTCCATTTTATGGAAGCAATAAAAAGTCAGATAGGCAAAAATTCAAGATCAGTTCCATGACCAGGAGTCTAGGTCATATGTACATTGAGTGCTCAGCTAGAATAATGCAACTTCCACAGAGTTCAAAAGTAAAGTCAGTCATTGAAGGTGAGAGAGTAAATCCAGTTCATGTGACTCCACTGTGGCCAGAAGTAGAGTTTTCCCCTCGGAGTTAACTCTTTCCCTGACCCTCACATGGTGTGACACCATCACTAGGACTCATGACTGTGGGTTGCAGGAATGCAACCAAAAAACAGCAGCCTGAGGACATTAGAATCATGGGCCTTTGACAAATTGGTAACCTGCATATCACAGAGGCATTTATTTATTTATCAGATTCATTTAAAGCGACTATTGCTAGAGAGTACCTACATAAGAGGAAATGAGGGAGGAAAGATTCTAACCAAAGCATGAAAAATGCCTCAAGTTGAGATGCACTTTTTTTTTTTTTTTTTTTTTTTAATTCTGGAGAAACTGACCTTACGCTAACCTGCTATAAAGAGAGAAGCCAGTCAGAAAGATTCATAGGCCAGGAAAAGTCACCAGAGCAAAAGAGCCTAGGTCAGTAAATGTAGGGCTTCAAAACACTGTCATGGCCTCCCAAGACAATGAGGATGCCAGTTGAAGTTAAAATCATAGCCTGCCTGCCCTATTTCCCACCCCCACCCCACCCCCAACAATCCCCTGCTTCCCATCCTTCTCCCACGGTCTGTTACTCTCACTTTCCAAATGGGCCACTTCCCTAGCACCTTTAAGCCTTTGCTCACCCTATCTACCCTGCCTGGAGCACCCCTCCCTCTTCTTCACTAGGTCAGCCCTGGTTCCTCTTTAAGACTCAAGCATAAAGCTCCTCTCCAGGAAACTTTTCCTGACTCCCTCACTTTTGCCCTCTAGGCTCCATTAAGTCTCCCCAGAGCCACAGCCACTATAAACTAGAAAAGGAAAGAAAGAGTAGCACAGGCCATGAAGGCAAATTTATCCAGTAGTTTTCGTTCGGCTTCTATGGAAAGATGGAATGAAGTCGTTTGAGATGCTAATCCCTAAAAGGATTCTGAACCACAGAGAGATTTTCCCATAGGATCAGAGTCTAGCCTCTACTTAGGAGTTTCACAATGGGGGAGTGGCTGGAATGAAATCCGCGTCTGAAACGCCGGGTGTTAGGAGACACACGCAGGCAAAATATTACAGTTATACATAATAAAGTGGCCCCTGCTGAGTGCAACGCATACACAAATGCACAGCAAAAACGCCTTTTACAACCCCCTTTAATGGGTACCACCTCTTCTCTGTCCCCCGCTTTTATGACAGGTCAAATAAAACCACCGAAAACTGCACGGGAACATGACAAACATCATCACGATTAAGAAGCCATTTTTCTTTTTGTTCTGGGGGTTCAGAGATCTCACTGCAGGAAAACAGAGCCCGCGCGATTTGGTGTAAATTCGTACACGTGCATACGCTTACAGCATACAAATGCAGGAGAAAAGAGCCACGGGCACGAGCTCATTGTGCAGACAGATCATTTGCGCATCCAATTAGGTGAGAGGAGAAATCAGAACATCCAGCTACTTCACCTCGTGTAGCCTAAGGTGTCCATTCCCTCCCAAAACCATTTTCAGGATGAAGACCGCCTCGACCATATGCAAGCCAGTAATTCACATGGGCGCTTACTGCACGGTTCGTCGTTCACGTCCGAAGTGAGACCCTTTCTCCGGGATGCATCCTTTCGCCCATCAAGTACATTATATGTAGTACATTTAGGTATTGTCTCAGAAAAAAATAATTGGCTGAGAAGGAGCTCTGTTTGCATTGTTTCAGTAATTTTCAGGTGGGATTTTAAAGCACGTTTCGCCAAGTCTTTGCTTATCATTCACATTGGTTTGTAAATTTGAGGTTATAACTTGTGTCAGCGTGACTGAAGTCATGGAGCAATAAACAAGCAAAGGACGGTATTTTTTAAGTCTTAATAAATCCAGCAAACAGTCCATACTCTATCGGTCGTGAAGCTGGATGGAAGTCCAACACATAGGCATAGATCCCACCTTCCATGCCACTTGGTCCATATCTTAAATAGCCCTCCCCTCTTAAAAGGCAGTGAGAAATGGCCACTTCTATTTTATGCCTAAGACAAAAGTCAACAGAAACCCTGTTGCTTAAAAAAAAAAAAAAAAAAAAAAAAAAAAACCCTGTTGCTTCTCTATCATCTCACTGAATGGACTTCGTGGAAATCACAGCTGGTTTAGGACCAAACCTCTCACTAATGGTAAAATGAAAACTATATCCCCAGTATCCAGGCCAGGGCCTACTATAGAGTAGATCAAAATAAATATTATTTGAATAAAGGCGTAAGTGTATGTATAAATGTACTCTGCAAAATAAACTAGCACAAGGTGTCAGAAAAATTTACCACTAAGGACCTCTTCCCACAGTCTTTATGTTTTACTGTTACAAAAACAACAACCCTCCCCAAAACATGTATTTCAACAGCTGAGAAATCTATCAATATAATACACCACAGGAGAAAAATCATATGATCACCTCAATAGTTGCAGAAATGTATCTTACCCCATTACAAATAGACAAGAAGTTCCTTAAATTGATAAAAAGAATATATTAAAAACCTATGGCAAACACTATAATTAATGGAAAAACAACAGACATGTCCTTAGACTGGAAATAAGACACGAAATCTCATTATTACTGTGATTGCTTAACATAGTACCAGAGGTCCTGGCCTATGCTTTAAGAGATGATATATAAGTAAAGTGTAAAGATAAAAAAAACAAACCACTATTTGCAGGCAATATGTTCCTTACCAATTAAATACAATAGAATCAACAGATAAGCTATTAGAATCACCATGACTGTTCAGAAAGCTTTCTAAGTACAAAATCACTTTAAAAAAATTAACAGCATTTTTTTACAATGGCGATAAACAACTAGAAAACACACTTAAAGAAAAGGTCACAATAGCTGCAAAAACTCGCAGTGTATCTGGGAATTTACTTAAGGAATATATCAAATTTCTATGAAGAATATTTTCCAACTGTAACAAAGAACAGGAAAGAACATCTGAATAAATGGGAGACGACTCCCCTGCTTCTAGGCAACTCCAAGTCAGGGACACAGACATCAGGCCCTGCAGAGAGAAACATAACATGGTTCAGCCATCCTGGGGAGCACTCAAATTAGCTATAGCGATGTCCTAGGACACAGCAGTGTGTTTTTTTGGCATATGTTCCAGAGACCTCACTCAAGTTCACAAGGAGACATGGGTAAGAACGTTCATCAGAGCATTGGTTGGGACATGGAGAGTTACGGGCAATCTAGGAGTCCTCTCGTGGCCTAATGGAGAAGCATAATGGGATGGATAGAATCCTTGCAGTAACTGTAGGAGACGAAAGTACTGGCAGCAATGAGAACAGATCTTTAATGCATAATACGGAGTGGGCGGGGAAAAAAGAAACAGAATGAGGTCAGTAGCATAATACCATCTATGTAAATTAGAAAATATCCTCACAAACAACAATACATGCTCTCCAAGAACACATGCTAATAAATATACATGTATACGTATATATGTGTATGTATGTATATGGGTGTGTGTGTGTGTGTGTGTGTGTGTGTGTGTAAACTACCTTAGCTGAGTTGTCTGTGAGGGAAGGAGGGTGGTTGGGCACAAAAGTGAGGAATGGGGATAAGGAGAGATAATAATAAACTAATTAAAAGAGAATCTTTATACTTACTGATTTGACAATATGCCAGGAGATGAAGGGCATGGTCAAGTCTTGTATTTGAATTTAGATTTTCTTATTGTCTCCATTATACATTATTTATGCTAGAATGTTTTTAACAAACATCCCCCCAAATACTTTAAATTGTACCTGATTTCCTTCCAAAGAAAATAGAGGGGTTGTACAGAAATTTTCTAACTTCCTTTTCTTAAATACCTTAAAGAGAAAGTACCATCATCAGACACTTTGCAAGAACATTTATAGCTATTTTTTAAAAATTTAGTTCTACTTAACCCACTCCTAAAAAGCTTCAAATGTTACAAATGGAATGGTAGCTATATAGAAAAAAAGCAAGCAAACCAGACCAGAAGACAGAGAATGGAGAAAGAGAGAGAGAACACAGCATAGGCTAGTGAGAAATAGAACTAAAAATGATAATTTCATCATTTCTTAACCAAATTAAGGATGTGCAAAATGAAATGCACAGCTTGGCAGGAAATACAGTTCTCTGAATTGGCCGGGTACGCTTGTGACCTCACACGTCCTAGTGTGACACGGACTTGAAAGTCCGTCTTAACTGATTCACAGCCTCTGTGTGTCTTTCCTTTCTTCCCCTCTGGAACACCGCCTTGTTAGGAGCTGGGAGTGCGGGCGTTTCTGGCCTGGCTGCCTGGCCGTTCCATCTGTGTTGCTCTACTCCCATCTACTGATAAGATGCTGCTACTTCTCCAGGAGCGCTCCTCCGCGTCCTCTCCAGTGTGGACCGCTAGAGCAGGAGGATCTGGGGCTGGAGGAAGTCACCTTGCCTGGGAGATTTTTCCCGTCTATGTGCATGTGTGCCTGGTCTGAGAGTAATTAACAGTACTCTAGTTTACTGACTGGTGAGTGACTGTTTAATTCCACTTTGACGATCAAAGAAAAGACAAGCATCACTTGAACCTGTTTCTTCTTCTTCTTTTTTTTTTTTTTTTTTTTTTTTGAAGAGGGCTGTCAGTTTCCTTAGGAAAAATAAATCATACATTTTGTGGTAGTTTTCGAAGCTCATTGTTGCTGTACATGTGTTGATATATATCAGGGTTTTTTGTTTGGGTTTGGCTCAATTGTAGGGTTTTCTGTATGTTTGTTTGTTTGTTTGTTTGGGTTTTTGAATCATGGAGGATCCTTTTCCCACTGGCTTAAGGAATAAGGTGTGCATGACCATAAGTAAAGTGCTTCAAAGGGGTTAGGATCCATCATGGATGGTTTCCCTAGCTGAGAGCAGAGGGCCATGGACTTAACGGGCTCCTGAGTGCTGGGAGGATTTTTTGGGGGATTCCATTAGGATGAAAAAATGGAGAGAAATTGTAACTCCACCAAATCACCCCATGAGCCATGTTCAATTAAATATCAGTGATTTGTGCAAGAAATTATAGCAATTTTTTTCAGGGATACACTCCCATCATGGGTAACTCCCCCTGCCCCACAAGCCAAAAGAGTAGACGATTCACCTTTAAGTTTGGTCTACGAGATTAGTTCATCTGAAAGAAATTAAACGTCAGTTTTATCTTGATTCATCACAGCTCTTTAATCAAAGTCAATGCATCACCTCCCCTGATTACCCCTCCATCAAACGCTGACCTGGAAATCTCACACCAAGCTTCCCCGCACAGGCTGGCTAATTAAGAACTTGGTTGTTCCACCTACAGCCTTGGAGAGAAGCGGATGGCAGGGCTGCCCCAAAGAGGTGGCCTCTTTATGGAGAAGGGTCCTGGAAAGAGGTCAGTGGTAATTACCAAGCAGCAGAACAGTCCATGTATGCATTGGACATTATTGGTCCATAAAATGTCTGGAGATTTACAGCAGAAAACAGAAGTCGTGTGTGTTGAATGTCAAACTGAACTAAATTAGCCCAGCGTGGTGAACTGGAGAATAGTGAGCCCTGTTGGGACGGAGGGGAGGAGACCATGCAAAGGGCTTGGCCTTGGAGGAGGGGTACATATACTCAATCTCCCACCCAACAGCTGTGTGACTTAGCCAAATTACAGTAGGGTTGTGTCCTGTGTTAGCTGAACAAGTTCAACCGCAGGAATCTACTGCAAAAGGGAAAGAGAGAAATTAGAGATGGGAGGGGACTCTACCCACTGTTTCCTTCAGTAAGTGACTGTCCCAGCGGAAGAGGCAGACAGACCACAGCACTCACCATCCCCAGTTCAGATATCAAGTTCCTCTCCAATCCAGAAGCTTCTTCACTGTTTTCATATATCCCACCCTGCTGATTGCAGGCCAACTGCTTTCACTGATAGTCCGTTGAAGAAATAATGGTTTAATCCAAGGCAAGAGGGAAATTGGTTGTGCTGGATTTATGGACAGTTTGTGTGTTTGTCTCCAATGTAGTAATTCCTTGTAGGAACATCAGGGTGGCTTGCCTGTTTGGAGCTGACTTGGGGACCCAGCCCCATATGAGCTGCTTCTCCACTGCCTTCAACCTCACTATGCCTCAGTTTTGTCTCCATAATTCAGAAATAGTAGAAGTATCTTTCTGTTGACATGGTTAACGAGACTACCTAAACAGTGCTTCTCATGAGGAATCGGGAGACCCGGATGTGGATGAGGGCTCTGTCACATGGTCACTGACTCCTACCTTTTAGGCCTTGTTTTTGTCATTGATGCAATGACCCCGTTGCATATGACAGGCTCCGAGGTCTCTTGCAGCCCCATCCTTGCTTAACCCCTATGGTTTGTCACCTATTATGTCATTTTTTTCATATAGGGCATGTATGATTCTTCATGGAAATGTAGATATGAACAATTGTATTGGACTTAACCCTTGCACATTTTCAACAAAAATACTGCAGTCTCCCATCGGAGAAGAAGCTTACCATGCCGAGAAGATTTGTTGAACTTTGTGTCAGGCATGGGGCCTTTTTCAATGCTCATACCACCCCTTGAATGAGGTACTGGTATTATCCTTGATTATATGCGGAATTACACACATGATCTACATGAATTATATACATGATACTTGATTATATACACGAGGAAAGAAGGACAGAGAGAGCCTTTAAGAAATGCTCAGGGAGTGTTGGACCTAGAGTTAAACCTACTCTTTGAACCAGTGCACAATAAGAATTTTCTCCTGATCAAAGTATTCAATAAACCCTTCTCCCCTTTTTCTTAGTCATAGGCCCAGGGCAGTCAAATGCTTCAGTTCCAACTTTACTTACTTTACTTTCAGTTCCAACTTACTACTAAGAAGGAATTGAAAGGGATACTGGTTCCAGATGGTGGACTGAGTACATGCCTTACATTCACTTCCTCAAAAACTCCCATTGAAAATACGGTATTGATGTATGAGAGGAAATAAATTCAGGACTATATTTTTAAAAGAAAAGTAACCATGGAATGGTATGGCCATCGGCAAAATATAAGCTTTTAAAAAGATTCAAGAAGACAAAAACTAGATTGGTTAAAGCAGATATTGGTTAATAAAAACTACAGTGGAAGGTGCCGTCTGTCACAGGAAACACAGAAGATGACAGGAGGAGAGGTCAGAGCCAGTTTTCTTGAGATGAAGAAACTCAAGGAGCAGGCAGAAAAGGAGGCATGGGAGGAAGGGGTTGGTGGATCGACGGCCTCTCTCAAACACTGCGACTCTCTTGCTCATTTCGGAGGCTGCTGGAAACAGCGTTCATTAGCTCTAGGCTAAAACTAGGGGACTGTACTCTAATGGCCATGAATGCATAGCCAGGAGAGAATAAGGGCTTGTAAGGCGGGAGAGCCGTCTCCACTGTAAAGCCCCCATATTGTAGTATGGAGGGTGCAAGGTGGAGGGTAGTGTCAGCCCGCCTGCTCCCAGCCCACACACCCGAAGGAGAAGCTGGTCTTTACTCACAGTGGCCTGTGTACAGAAACAGAAGTGATCAATATCCCGGGCAAGGCTGGCCAGCTGAGTACACTTAACATATTTTTTCATTCACCGATACGAACAGACAACCAAGAATCAGTGGCTATTTGAAGAAAACAAGTAGCATGAGAGAGAAAATCCAAGATGAACAAATATAACTTTTAGCCAAGGGGAAAGACAATGTCAAGAAATAGAAGACAGCTGTCAGTATCCCCAGGAAAAAAAAAAAAAAAAAGTCCTAATTTATTGATCCAGAAAACAAAAGCAGAAGCATTTTGGGATTAAGTGAGTTCTTACAAATTAAAAACATCATGGGTGAATTTAACAAAACAGAACAAAAAAAGGACTGGAACATAAACTCAAATCTCTATAAAATTACTCAAAAAGACAAAAGAAAGGAAAATATAAAAGAAAATAAACATCACAGAAGATAAATCCATGAAACTTAATAGACACCTTTTTTTAATGGAGAAGAGAAAAATAATCAAAAAAATTAAAAATTAACAACAACAACCCCCCCCCCAAACCTGATTGAAAGAGTCCACTGAATGCTAAGGAGGACAAATGGAAGACTAAAGAAACCTCAGAACTCCAGGACAAAGAAACTGTCTTAAAAGCTATTAGAGAAATGGAAAAAATAGTTTATTTACAAAGAAATAAGAATCAGATTGGTAACAGACTTATCATCAGAAAATTAGCTGCTAGGAAATAAGGGAAAGATGCCCTAAGAGTTGTAAGGGGAAATTATTTTCTTTTTTAAGGATTTATTTATTTGAGAAAGAGAGAGAAAGTACAGGGTGAGGGACAGAGGGAGAAGGAGAGAGAGAACACAGGGCTCAATCCCAGAACCCTGAGACCATGACCTGAGCTGAAACCAAGAGTCAGACATTCAAACAAGTGAGCCACCCAGGTGCCCCAAAAGCAAATTACTTTAAACCTTAACTTTGACATCCATCCAAACTGTCAGGAATGGGTGACATGGAGGCTTTCTTGAGACATTAAAAAAAAATTATTAAAAATTACTAAAAATATGTTCCAGGAAAATGGGGGGGGGGACAGAATGAAATAAAAAATAAAATCTAATAGACAGAGGAACTAACTTAGGATAAAATAAAATGAACCCCTGGCACCCAGGCTGTGTAACAAGCTGGTAAGGGATCCAAAGAGAAAGGAAGTCATACCCTGCTTGGAAAAATCTAAGAAAATCAAAGTGATTTCCCTTTCAACAATACGATTCAATAGCTGAACTTTAACAGAAATGTGATGAAGGGAAATATGTTTATTTTATCAGTAAGGAAAAAAAGAAAAGGAATTAGACTCCAGTAAACTAAAAACAATGCATGAGAAGAAGTACTCAAATACAAAATATTTCGAGAGAGCACGCATCACAGATCAGGAAGAGTCATGTCCCATGATTAATATATAAAACCACTGTATTGCACTTATATCTGGAATCTAAAAACAAAACAAATGAATAAACAAATGAAACAATAGAAACAGACCCATAATACAGAGAACACACTGATGGTTGCCAGAGGAGAGGGGGGTGGAAGGATGGGCCAAATGGATGGAGGGGAGTGGGAGATAGAGACCTCCAGTTATAGAATGAGTATGTCATGGGAATAAAAGGCCCACTGTAGGGAATTCACTCAATGGTATAATCGTGTTGTATGGTGAGCATAATAACATGAGATGTTGGATCACTATGTCGTACACCTGAAACTCCTATAACATCGTGTGTCAACTCTACTCAAATAAAGAAAAGTTTTTTTAAGTTAAACCCATTTGGGTACAGTATGATAGGTGATAGATGATAGATAGATAGATAGAACCACTGCCTAGAAATACAGATTCAAACATAATTCTGTTGGCATTTTTGTCATTTGCTAGCTCTCTGCAGTCACGCTGAGGCCCAGGCATAGACAATGAATGATACAGTATTTTGTCCCCAAATGAAAGGTGAGTGGAGCTCAGAAGCACCGTAAAACTCAGGCATGTGGTGTTCAAGCTTAGCATGTGTTCCTGACACTATCAAGACTCAGCTCAATATTATGGTTAAGGTCCTTCCAACTTTAAAATGCTATGTGCTTACTGGGTATTTACCCTAAAGATACAAATGTAGTGATCCGAAGGGGCACGTGCACCTGAATGTTTATAGCAGCAATGTCCACAATAGCCAAACTATGGAAAGAACCTGATGTCCATCAACAGATGAATGGATAAAGAAGATGTGGTATATATATACAATGGAATACTATGCAGCCATCAAAAGGAACGATATCTTGCCATTTACGACGACATGGATGGAACTAGAGGGTACTATGCTTAGCGAAATAAGTCAATCGGAGAAAGACAACTATCATATGATCTCCCTGATATGAGGAAGTGGTGATGCAACATGGGGGGTTTAGGGGGTAGGAAAAGAATAAATGAAACTAGATGGACTCGGGAGGGAGACAAACCATAATAGACTCTTAATGTCACAAAACAAACTGAGGGTGGCCAGGAGGAGGGGGGTAGGGAGAGGGTGGTGCGGTTATGGACATTGGGGAGAGTATGTGCTATGGTGAGTGCTGTTAAGTGTGTAAACCTGGCAATTCACAGACCTGTACCCCTGGGGCTAATAATACATTATATGTTTATAAAAAATTTTAAAAAAATAAAATGCTCAGTGCTTATGCTTAGGTTTTAAGCAGGCTATTTTTATGGCACTAGAATGCTCCTGTCGTATTTCCCATAAATTTTGGTAGGTGGCAGCTAAGTTTCCAGTGTATTATTCTTTCCATTATAAAGTTGCAGCAAGTCCTTCGTATTCAAATTCATTTTGTAATTATTATATTGATAAAGTGTTATTTTGAAAGGGCTTAGGGGATGCAGAAAGAAGGAACTTCTGACTCCTGGGACCAACAACCCTCAGGTTCATGGCCAATAAGGCTTTCTACTATAGTGATAAAGAGATAAGGGGTGTGCCTGTGTTCACCACAAGGCAAAGAGTAGGCACAAGATGGAAACATTGTCTCCAAGGCTCAACCATAGCTTTGTAGGTTTCTCTTATTTGGGTGGGTTGGGATTTGGTCTCTGAGCTTCTGTTCTGTTCCTGGAGGGATTCTCAGTCTATGACCAGGTCCTTCTCTCTGCCCTGTTCCCCAGTGTTCCTGATTTGGTCTCCTTCTCCCTCAGTATCTCTTCATTTTCCTGCTTCCTCTACACCCCATCTCTTCCCCCGAATTGTCAATAGTACATAAGTAAGAGTTATATTTATACTCCTCATTCCTTGATGAGTTTTATATGCATAATTATAACTTCTCATTTTATTATCAAAATAAATGAATAAGTAAGTAAAGCAAGTCTCTAGGCTGAGTTGCCTAATTTTTGTGATTTTTTTCTAAATTTAGAATAACGAGATTTAGAAAATTTGCTGAGTATATAGAGTCCCAAATACCCATTCCCAGTTTGTCATACTGCTAATATCCTCCGTTAATATGGCACGTTGGTCACAATTAATGAACTAATACTGGTACATTAATAACTGAAGTCCATGCTTTATTCCAATTTCCTTAGTTTTTCCTGTTCATTTTCTGTCCCAGGATCACACGGAGAATATCTCATTACATTCAGTCGTCATGTCTCCTTAGGTTTCTTTTGGCTGTGACAGATTCTCAGACTTTGGTGACTTTGGTAGTTTTGAGAAATACTGGCCCTGGAACATAGAACATCCCTGAAATGTGATTTTCCTGTTTTCCTCATGATTAAACCAAAGTTATTAGTTTGGGGAAGGAAGACCACAGAGGCAAACTGCCATTCTCATTATACCATATCAAGGGTATACACTATACCAACAGGACCTATCACTGTTGACCTTGAGGTAGTGTTGGTCAGATTTCTACGCTGTAAAGTTATTTTTGCCCCTTTCTGTACATACTTTTTGGATGGAAGCCACTATGTGCAGTCTGAGTTGCCTTTCAATCAGTTGATCTAACTTTTCCTGTGAGTAAGGAGATATCAATACAAACTTTCCCATATAGGATTAAATAACACAGTGATAAAATTGTACGTTATGCGAATGTGGGAAAACTGGAAGAAAAGGCTAATTTGAGGAAAAAGTAACTTAGTTACAACTAATTCTCAACCACCACTGATAACTATTGATTGGCCCTTGTACTTGAGTCAAATACCCTTGTATTTATTCTAGCTTGCAATCATCTTCAGATGGCAATCCAAGTTTGAAGAGCATGGTGCCTTCCTTGAAAAGCTGTTGCTGTGGTCCCTAGATTTTGGTCCAAGCAATCTCTGTTCTTTTTTTTTTTAATTTATTTAAAGATTTTTATTTATTTATTTGACAGACAGAGATCACAAGTAGGCAGAGAGACAGGCAGAGAGAGAGGAGGGAGCAGGCTCCCTGCTGAGCAGAGAGCCCAATTCGGGGCTCGATCCCAGGACCCTGAGACCAAGACCTGAGTCGAAGGCAGAGGCTTTAACCCACTGAGCCACCCAGGCGCCCCCTTTTTTTAAAAATTTAAATTCAATTAGCTGACATATAATACATTATTATGCATATGTATTATACATATGTATATGTATGTATATGTACATATACATATGTATTATGTATTTCAGTTATAGAGTTTAATAATTCACCAGGTGCATATAACACCCAGTCAAACAGTTTCTGTTCTGTGACAATTCCCACCCTCCAGTCAGCACAGGTCAGTCCTGGGCATGAAGAGGCAGCAGAACGATCTCTGAATGAGGAATCCTAGCTTCATCATTTAACAATATGTGGGAGCACCTTGGTATACTGGATGCAATCTATCGGGGCCGTGTCTACCTCTCAGGATTATTGTAAGCATCAATTCAAATAACATAGTCTGCTTTGCAAACATGAATATTCAGCATAAAGATGAAGTACTAAAGCAGAACTAACCAGGAAAGAATTATAAGGCTTCTACTGTTACTAAGTCATCCCAAATACGTAGGCCTCACCAGTTCAGCACTGGGGAACTTCCTATGTGCCCAGTGACTTGAAAGCCTTGTGACTGCCCTAGGAGATGGAGATGATGATGGTGATGAGGATGATGATGGTTCCCACTTCATAGATGAGCACAGTGAGGCCAAAGGAGGCCAAAGGTCACAATGCTAAGTCTTGAATCCTGGTCTGTTTCCTGGAGTCCTCTTATTGAATACTCCTAAGCATTTTGCTCATGCTGGTAGTATGGCAGTACAGTAGAACACAAACAACCACTGTAGGTGGGACTTCCATGGTGTTAATGATGCCTGTATTGTGGCCATCACGTACCCAGACCTATTGGACCTAACTTGGTTTTTAGAAGCATATCTATTCAAATCCAATAAAGCTACTGTTGGCTTTCTGCATAATATCAAAAAGCTGGTGCAACCGATTTTTTTTTTCCTTGTGCATTTCAAACAGCTGTTTGAATTCAGAATGTAGGCGGCTTTCATTACCAAGTGTTTAGCTGTTAATTTGGAGGTCCAGGACACTCTCTTGGCTGTGTGCGGGCAAAAGACGCAGAATTAAACACGACCAAAAGAATAGCTCCATGCATCTTCCATGCTGGGAAGATCACGAACCTGGAAACACCAGCCTAACCTTCTAGAAGGATGGCCTGATGGAGACACAGAAAACTAAGCCATCAGAATCCCCAGACTGTACCCAGCCATGGCTCCTATCATGGCAGCATCACTATTGGTCGGACCTATGAGCCTGAAAAGGAAGCAGATGAGTCAAGGACGTGCTGGAGGAGATCAGCAGGTGCATCTGCTCTCAACCCTAATGCCAGTGACCACCTTAGAAGCCTGAAATCAACCATGTAGAGAGGATTCATACCACAGCAATCAGAAAATGCTACAAATCAGGGTTTTCCCATTACCCCACCACCACCACCAGACAACTTATAAAATGCTTACCGCCATACCACTGGTTTGAACCCTGAGTCTTGGCAGTTTGTAATGTGGCCTCGTCAAACTTGCCTTTGCTGTGCCTCATAGACAGACCTTGAGACAATGGTTTCCTGTACATCCTATCCAGCAAGTTAGTCACTCGGCCCACATGTGCTGAGCCCTTCCTGTACACCTTGCCGCACACCAGACAGGTTTGATTGAACTGCGGCTATATTAATCAAAATGCCATAGAAAGGTCTAGAGTCCTAGGAAAGACTCAGAATGTCTCCAGAGCACACGTGCCCCAGTCTCCCTGTGGTGGAGGCTGCATGCTGAGATGTGTGTGGGCTTCAGCTCAGCCCACTGATTTATTTTGGGCAAATGAACAATACTACATGACTAAATGCTTTTAAGACATATATTTTTTTAAGCCACTGCTAAGGGGACACCCTGGACTGGAGGGGATTCAAGGGTAAATCGGAGACCCGCCTTCAAGGGGTTCATACTCTACAACGGGAAATGCAGCAGAAACTGGATCCCCTGTTATGCAAAATAAAAAGTGAGAGGCTCCCACAGGGAACACAGATAAAATGTCCTGTGGGTTCGGGGCGTAAGACATCCCCTTTGCTTGGTGGGTGAGAGAAGTCAGGAAGGCTCTCACCAGAACCAATGGCAAACTCCCCCACGAAGGGGTCCTTTCCTAGGGCTAGTACAGAAACAAAAAGAAAAAGAAAAGAAGGAAAGAAGAAAATGGACCACAGAGGCGAAAATGCCCTCTGCTGGTGAGACGATCAGCCCCGATTGTGATCATTTCCACATCAAACATAATCAATTTTTAATGGCATCAGTTTCACACAAGAGTTCTCAGCATGAATTTTTCCCTTCCTCCTGAAACCAACTGGGCCTGGAATTAAGAATATTTAGCACATGGTGCCCTTGATCAAAATCACAGATCCAAGATGTTTTTAAAACCTGAATGAAACAAGGCATTCGGAGCTAAGGCAGATCACAAAGGTGAGCTAGAAGGTCCAGAGGTAATCTCAGGAGACTGGTGTCTCTTGTGTACCATTGTCTTTCCAGGGGAGGATTTTTGGAGGCCCCCTTCCAGAACCAATGATGGGACAGATGGAAGTCTGACCAGTGCAACGTTAGCCACAGTGGAAGTTACCATTCAGTACACTCCTACACGGGTCCCAGGGTCCTAATCCAGTTTCAGAACAAACACTAAGGACTGAGAGAATCTGAATGGACATCTAAATCACTATTTCTCAATTTGAATTGTTGTGACCTCTCTGGACCTCAGTCTTCTCATGGGAAAAGTAGAGGGTAGGATTAAACAATCCGTAGGGCATTGCCCAGTGCTGACAATACGGTGTATTTCTTCTGTTTCCTTCAAAGCGACCATTTTTCAGAGCTGCTCTCCACTCTCATCAACCAATTAACTAGTAAAGTTGTAACGTTCACGTTCATTCAACAAAGTACCTTGGGAGGGAAGCGCTATTTAAATCAACTTATATAGTTTCTTAAAAACCAGAAAGATATTTGCCCCCTTCCTCTGTGGCATTTTCTTGACCCCATTGTAGTTTCTGCTTACCCACTGTTCTTGAATGCCTTTAGCCATTCTTCAAATAGCCATTGCTTTGCTAGATCATCATAACTCACAGGGAATAGCCAGATGTCCTCTGAGCCATTTGTCCGAAATGATGGTAATATTTTATGAAGGGCATTGACAAGCAACATGTTTCTGAATTTCATTTAGCATATTGAGCTTAAACAGTGAGAAGTGGAAGTCCACTCGACCTCCAAGATTACCCAAGGAGAAGGCAGAGAGTGATCACATGTTGGGGATTCACTAGGTGCTGGCGAGTATAACAGATGCTTCGTATATGGTATCCATTCATTTATTTTAAAAATGCAAGGGTGGACACAATGATAGTCCCCTGGTCCTTAAAGTTGTGGGCGATGTCTTGTGATAAATCCTAAGATCTGGGTAAATACAGGGCCACTTGGTCAGTAAACTAGCTGGAGAGAAACAGACTCGAAGAATGATTCAGAGTAAAAGATGGGGACAGAGATGCATTCCAGATAAAGGACTGGAAGTAGAGGAAAAAATAAAAATAAAAATCCATCCATGTTTAAATAAGTAAATGTCTGATGTGATGGAACAATTTATAAATATTCATGGAGGCCACTGGCCTGCCAAGATTTTCCATAGCCACTGCTGCTCGATTACTGGTATATTTTCAAACTGGGCTTACAGTCACTTGACTTTTTCACTTTCACCATCTACAATTAGAGCACATTTATATGCATGTTCACATCTGATCCCCCAGCAGCTAGGTAAGAGTAAGAGGAAAGGAACAAGACTTTGTCTATTGTAGACTATATGCCAACCATATAGGAATTCTATAGACCTTATTTCATTTTGTTTAATCCTCAATTCAACTCTGAATAAAGGTAGTATGATTCCCACTTTACAAAAGGGGAAACAGAGACTCAGCAAGGTGAGCTGCATAGTCAAGGTCACAGAAGATGAAACCAAGCTCCAAATACTCTAGCCCTAGTGGCCTTATGAAGACGAGGGCTTCCCCAAAGGCATGATGGCCTCCTTGAGAAGTAATCCCGCTCACCAGAAATGCCTCAACCAAGGCTGCTCATGGGGAGGGCGTCAGTGAATTACAGAAAAGATCTCCCTTCAGAAGAAGTCCGGAGGAGATGGCCTCTCAGATTTTTTCCAGCTTTCCAATTTATTGGATGGATGACCCCAGTGGTCATTAGGACAATTCACAAACATTCCAGTCCTTTTCTCTTCCTGGGCATCTGGAAGATAATGTCAAATGCCTTGTTTTAGCCAATGGGACAGACGTGTGTGTGTGTGTGTCTTAAAGCAAAGCTTGAGAGTGGGGCACAAAACACCTTGTTCCACCTCTCTCACTTGGGCGGTTCTGAAGGCAAGTGTTGGGACAGGGTCTCTTTCAGCTTGGGTCTCAATAATTCCAAAGAGCAGAGTCCCCTGCTGGCCCGCAGTGGATGCGTCATGTGGACAGAATTAAATTCTGGCGGTTTTAAGTAACTGAGACAGAGGTTCTTTATTGCCTCGGTGTAACCCACAGTATCCTGGCTGATAGGGTAGCATTTTAGATCTGAACTCAAGAGTCAACCTCTAGAACTCACCTCCTGCGTTAGTGAGTTGAGGGGGTGGGTCAGTGCAGCAGGGATAAGCAGCAAGTGACACAGACCAAAGGCGACCCTTGCCAAGTTGTGAGTATGAGAAGTGAGAAGAAAGAAATGTGGCGGAGGAGGGGTCTCTCCATTCAAGGAGCAGCATTATTCCTGGCAATCACTTGGGCACAAAATGCAGTAATTTACCACGGCTGCATTCTCTTGTCTCCCAGGAGGAAAGCAGAGGGCTTCCTTTCTAGAAAAACACTGACCTTTTCTATCACGCAGACAGACTAGCAGCAATTTAACAATGATTCCTCTAGTTCATCCCCCAGGACATCAGCTGTGCAAGGGAGAGTATCGATTTTTATCTTTTTAAAAAGAGAAACTTGCTAAAATAAGCACAGTGGCAATGTCTTGTGTTTTGTTTTTTGTTTTTTTCTTAACGAGAAGTGGGTTGAATTTTTTTGAAAGGAACAATGAATTCCAGCATCAGGATTATATGAAAGGATGGAAATGTTTGGGCTTTCAGACAGCAAACCTACCAAGACTAACACACCGCCGCTGTACCTTTGTCACCCAGGACAACCGGTGCTTTCAATAGAGATGTACTTCGGTCCCTTAATGAACTTCCCATCTGCATCTGCATCTTGGGCATTGTCAGCAAGGCAGGGCTTTACTGGGAAAACAGGTCATCTGGAGGCTCGGGTGGACCGGATCTGGAGGCTTGGGTGGATGAACTGGTCCTCCCGTGTCCAGCCCAGTACCCCGGCCTTGTGTGGGTCCATCCACAGACACAGTGAGGAGGACAGCAGAACGATAACGTGAACCGGAATCTTCCCGACAGCTGAAGCGGTTACTTAGCTCTACCATCTACTCTCCAGAAAGGGGCTGCAAGCCCCGTGCCGAGGCTCTGCGATAGGACCCCAGGCACGTCCTCTACATCCGGGCTGATTTTTGACAACACAGGTGAGGCGTGTTCGGCCACCCCTGTTTTGGGGACAATCTTCCATCACAGATAACTTCAAACTGAAGTCCCATGTGAAGCCTAGGGGGCTTATTTTTAACTGCCCTCCCCAGGCGACAAATGTTGCAGGCAAGGTAGATGAAAACAGAGGCTCACTTATGCTGTTGTGGAATTCCTAATTCTACTGCCACCTGAAAACCAAAAGCTGTCCCATGACAGAGATGGAAATGTTTGGGACGGAGAGAAGGGGACAGCTACTCCCAAACTGTGTCAGTGTTTTACGGCCGCAAAATAGGGTTTGGTCATTCTACAAACCTTCCTTGGGCAACTATCATTTTTTTTTCTTCCCATGCTGTCTTGACTCCGTTTCCAGGCTCTGGCTAGATGGCGGCTGGAGAAGTGCCCCTTGAGAAGCTGATTCAATCCACACCCTCACCACGGATGGGGCCCTCCCTGCCCAGGGCCACCATGCCCCTGCCCTCTTTGCCCCAGGGCCAGGCCCCAGACAGCCAACAGCAGCCACTATCCCCCGGGGCCCACGGAATTATTCAAATGAGCTCATCTACATGGAGCACGTGAAACCAAGCTAGCCCCACCCCGCTCCCGAACGTAAGCGACTCCAATAGTTCCATTTTGCTACTGGCCTGTCCCCTGGGTGCCCAAGCCCCTGGGTGGTCCTGCCCGGCAGGCTTCTCTCATTCTGAACTCTGTGTAGGACAGAGTTGTCCCTTCCGTCCATGTGAGTGTCGGTGCACGTGTTCTGCCATCCAAAGAACCTGTAAATCTTACAAAAGATCCTGAAAAACTGAGTGGATCCACTTCTCCATACAAGAAGATCAAACACACGGACCTGGTCCAGCCTCGCAGACATTCTGACAGACCTGACCAATCAGAACCTTTGAAACTGCTCACTGGGAACAAGCCAAGACGGTGAAATAAACACTACCACTGCCCTCCCCCATTCAAACACTTCACGTTATCGGCCTCGACTACTACCACTCTTCAGAAGTATAGACATCGTGTCTATGTCTACCGCCCTTATTGGGTCCGCTTCTACTCACCTCATTAACTCGGCATATGACAGTTTCTATCACAAAGCTGGTACTCAATAAATGCATGTTGAAATGAATGAAAAATGGGATAAAAAAGGCATAGAGAAAGCTAGCCATTCAGCCAGAAATTCCACGTGCATTTAATGGCTGCCTACTATATTCCAGTCACCTGGGTTCCATAAGTGATAACACTGTGCACTTCCGTATCTATAGGGAAACTAGCACATTGCCAGTATTTTTTTTAAGATTTTATTTACTTATTTGACAGAGAGAGATCACATGCAGGCAGAGAGGCAGGAAGAGAGAGGGGGAAAGCAGGCCCCCTGCTGAGCAGAGCGCCCGATGCGGGGCTCGATCCCAGGACCCTGAGATCATGACCTGAGCCGAAGGCAGAGGCTTTAACCCACTGAGCCACCCAGGCCACCCCAGCATATTACCAGTATTAACTGGTTTTCGCTTAGGGGGCATGCCATTGAAGACTTTAGGTCAGCACTTATTTGAGTCCAAGACTGAAGTCCTGAGTGGACCATTCCCTGACCATCCCAAGAGAGTTGTAACTTCCTTTCTCACGTCTCTGCATATCCATCATACTGTATTATACCCATTTGTAGACCTTGAGCTTCCTAAGAGAAAGGAGCATTTCTAATACATCTTCACATCCCTGAGGTTTAGCAAAGTGTCACCCAGGACATGGTAGGTACCCAGCAAGTTGCAGTTGAATGCACAGGTGATAAATAAATGAATGAATGTCCTCCCAGATGTCTCGTCCCATGTAGAAGCTAGGAAAGATGATGGCAGAGGAGAGCAGCCTAGAACAGTGGTTCTTGAGTGGGTATCAGAAAACCCTGGAGGGTTTAAGACATGGAGTGCTAGCCTCCAAACCCGGTCTCTGATTCTGGAGGTCCAGGGAGAAACCAGACAATGTGCATTTCTAACAGGTGTCCAGGTGATGTCGACACTGCTGATTTAAGGACCACACTATCAGAACCCCCAGTCTGAAGGAAGAATTGGATGTGGCTCCCCAAATGTCAAGGAGCATCTTGCAAACATATGCTCACATAGAGAAAGAACAGGGAGATTGCCAGTGACAAGCTTACTTAAAGCATTCTACAAATGGTGGGGTGAGACAGTGAACAGAGGGTCTATCAAGGCTGACTTCATTAGCAGCCTTCAAAGAGAGGGAAACAGATCCTATGAAACTGACTGATTTGTCAGAGGTGAAATCACAAGTTGGCTGGAGAGGTTTAAGAGAAATGCTTGTACATGACAGATGCGAAAATGACCCATACGAAAATGTCGACTTCTTTATCCATAATGGGCCCAAACTGGACAAATGACCATTAACAGTAAAATGAACAAATAAATTGGAGTATACAACTGTACAAAGGAATGCTACACAACCACTTTTAAGGAGAACTATGCTATATGCAACAGCAATAAATCTTACAAATGTTGAATAAGAGAAGTCAGACACACAAAAGAGTACATTCTGTTGAATTCTACTTACACTAACCACAGAGAGAGGCAAATACTCAGAGGTGAGAAGAATTCCTTTTGGGAATAAAAAAGGAAAGTCATCGCAGGGGGAGACCCCAGGGCATTTCTGGGTGCTGCTGGTAGTCTACTTGTTGACCTAGGTGGGGGTTATGAAGTATGCCCACTTGGATATTTTTTGCACTTTTCTGCATGGATATCATGCTTCAAAATGTTGGTTGTTTTGTTTTGTTTTGTTTTGTTAAGTGGTTGAAAGGAAGGAAGAAAATATTTACAAGGGGCACTAAATCTGTGAGTCGAGCCCCTATCCTGGGAGTTGACACAGAATCCCCCTTAACAGAGACAAGAAGGTGGTGGTGCGCTTTCCAAGGGGGCAGAAAGGAGCAGGGTCACCCCAGAATGCTTATTCTAGGCCGACAGAACAGGCGCAACCAGGGAAATGATCAGATAACCTCAACAGAACGATACTTACACTAATCTTTGACGTGAGAATTACAGAGATGGAACATCCCCGAGAGATCACTGAAGTTCAGAAGAAGAGTTTATAGGAACGTTTTTTTTAGAGTCTTTCACATAAACCAGCCCCAGTATTTATCTCAGCTGGGAGGCTGGCGAGGTGGGTCGGGGCAGCTGTCTTTCTTGGCGAGACTTCCTCCCCTATAAAACGGTTTGCTCGCTGGATCCTGTAACTTTTTCTCACCATCCAGGAAGACTTGGGCCTCCGCTCAGAAGATACCAGATTCTTTCTCTGCCCCCGTGGTTCTGATACGTGTGCAGAAACTGTGAAGGGAGGTGAGCAATCGAGAAGCACTGGTACCAGATCCTTCCCTGGGAAGCGAGGCTGTGCTTGGCCCTGCAATAAACCAAGCAGCCGGCCACTGTAAACATCTGGCCGGTTCAGAAACATGGCCTCCTAACTGATCTATTGCAGTAAATGGTCTAGACAGTGGGACTAGAACTCTTCGCTTTTTTACACTTCATAAACCTGTATCTAAGTGCAGGTGAAGGCAGTCGTAAATATAAAAACCACCAGAGCAGAATGGCCTTTGATTCTTTGTTTATCACAGGCTAATTAAAACACAAGCTGAACATAACTCAGTTCTTTAATGGAGGTCACCAGATGTGTTATTACTTGACCCCGCTCGGTATGAAGTCCGTGTATAATAACTATAATTTTTTATTTAGTACAGCAGCCCTGCTCTAGTGAAGGGTGTGTCTTTCTTTTGATTACAAGGCCCACATTTTAAGGAGGGGGGAAGAGGATGGTTAACTACTGAGAACATGTTCTCTGGGCATTGAAACTATGATTAATATAAGCCCTTCCCAGGAGTGAATTCTTGGGTGCCCTGCATACTATAGTTACACACCGTGCCAAAGACACATTTTCACGGGGAAGTATAATTACTGACTTCTAAAAGTCACCTTTCATCCCAGCGAACTCTGGCTCTCTCTAAAGCGTTAGAGAGCCATTACAAATTACAGTTAGAGTAATGGCTTTGGCCATTCGGCCATCACTTATGAAGCCCTTCAGCCGCCTGCAGCAGGAAAGGGCAAGCTTACAGGGCCAGCCCTCCTTAGCTGGGAAGCCATGTGGATCTTTTTCCAGTGTGGTGGCTTGGGGAGTGGTCTAGGAACTCTGAGCAGCTGCGATTGGCCGCATAGACCTGTACTGGGCTCCCAGCAAGGGCCACGAACGCTCGAGCATCTGAGATGCACACTTCCTCCATGGTAGCAGTGGGGCCAAGAGGAGAATTCTCCCAACTGCTGACCAGGGCACGGCCATCCCCCAACTTGGACCCCTTGACTCAGTCCCACTGGATCTCTACTTGGATGTCCCCTAGGGAACCTTAAATATAGCATTTCCAAAATGGAATGGAATTCCATGTCCTCTGGAAAACGACCCTTAGGTCCCAAGAAATCACAACACCTGCCACTTTAGGCATCGGCCAAATCCCCAAATCTGACCTTCATCTTTCAGTTCTCCCTCCCTCTCCATAGTCAACCTGTGCCCAAGATCTGCTCATTGTGCCTGTACAACCTTCCTTCCGACCCGCATATCTGCCATTACTGTCCATCCAGTTTGGGTCATCATGTGATGTCATTCCCTAAAACAAGGATTCTCAACAGGTGCAATGTCCCGCTTCCCCATCACACACACACACAGAAGGACCAGGGGACATTTAATGATGTCTGAAGACATTTCTGATTGTCCCAACTGGAGACTGGTGCTGCTGACAGCTAGGAGGCAGAGGCCAGGGGTGCCGCCAAACACCCTGCAAGGCAAAGTCCAGCCCCCACAGCAAGAAATCAAAAGTCCAGCATGTCAGTAGCACTGGCACTGAGAAACCTTGCCCTAAAAGATCTCCAAAGGTGCCTCAGTGAGCTCCATAAAACACACATCTTAACATGTAACTCTCCTGCTCAAAACCCTTCAAATAGCATTGCTTCTGGAACAAAGTCCCCAAGGTCCTTCACCCTCTGTCCCCAGCCTGCCTTCTCGGCCTCCTCTATAATTGCTCTCGCCTACCTTCCCTGAAGGCTCCAGGCTTCACGTGTCCGCACCAAATCTTTAAGTCCCACAAACTTCTGGGCCTCTGGCTGAAAGTCTCTGTCCATGTCCACCATGGAGTTCACCAGTATGAAGCGAACTCTTACTCGACCTTCTGATCTCAGTTTAACACAATCTCCTAGCCTGGGCGTGGCCTGTGCCTCCCATGGCGCATGCTTTTTTACCACCCTTTGCCTTGATTCTGTGCCCTGGTCCCCTCCCTTGCTCATCCATTGAGCCGGATGTATGCTCCCTGCGGGCAGGACCTGTCCGTCCACTCTATCCCCTGTCTCTTGCTTTAAGGCGCTGACTCACTCAATACACACTCACCGAAATAATGAACGTGGTATTACAGTAAAGTTGGCCTCTGAGGGTATTTATACTTGGATAACTTAAGATAACTTGTACCTTAAGCAAATTATAATTTCCTGTATCTTAAGTTGTTCGTTAAATCAGTGTCTCAGACACTTAAACAGGGCTTTAAAGTCATCTACTACATGTCACCCGATGCCCACATCCTCTCTATACAACTTCCCTGTGCATGTGTGGGCACACATGTACACATGTACACACATGTGAACACACCAAACACACAAACTCACATATATGCAAACACATATGCACGCACAAGCATACATACCAACATACATGCATGAACAAACACATATACATATACTAACACAAATATGCGTATAAACACAAACATAACCAGACATACACGTACACACAGCCAAAGACAACCTGCTTTGACTCAGACGCAGCTAGTAAAGCAGTCTCACTTCCTTTGAGACAGTCAGATCCACGTTTGGATTTGCCTCCTCTGAGCCTTCATGCGTCCCATCTGCTTGTCAATTCCTGTCCCACTGGGTCCTACAAGACAAGCCAACCCTCTCCCTACCCTTCTGCTGGCCCTTCTACCTGAAAGACAGACTCCTCCATCTCCTCTGGACCCCTTCCTCCTACAGTCTCTTACCTAGAATTTCTCTTCTGTGTCTGAAACTACCCTTGGTCAAGTTCTGTCTCAAGGTGTCTTCAGAAGAGTGGTTAGCATCCCACAGCTAGCTCGCCTCCAAAATCATGGCCAGGTCTTTGGACACGAATGTGGCAATACCCACCTAAGTTTAAAATTTGCATGCCTTTTGATCCAATAATGCACATTTCCAGGAATTTATCCTCACATATGCTCAGAGGCACATGCACAAGGGACATGTCTGGAGACATTTTTGGTTGTCACAACTGGAGGCAGAGGATGGAGCCCTGTGGACATCTTTTCAAGGGCAGAAGGTCCATCTTTGGAAGACAGGCTCATAAACCATGGCCCAGCCACACAAGAGAATGCCAGGCCTCTGCTAGGAAGAACAGGCAATCCTCAGCTTGCCAAAGTAGAACAGGCTGCCAAAACCAAAGTGCTGAACCATGCACATTGCTACACTCCCTAGGGTAAGAAGAGAGAAAGAAGGGAGGAGAAAAAGGGAAGGCGGGAGAGAGTGTGCCCCAAGGAAGAGAAAAGGCACAACTCTTACTGCTTTTGCTGGTTCTCCTTTTGCTCTCAGTTGTAACAAAATAACACCAGGGAAGACTAGCAACTAACTTGAGTGTTACCTAGTTACCTTGACCATTGGGGAAGAACTGCCATATCAGAGAGAGTGGATTGGTTCACCTTTGAAAATTGCAACCCTCTGGGGCTCAGTAAGGAGTCATAATTCTTTTTTGTTATTTAATCGTGATCTAATTAGCTGAATGCATGATAAACTCACTCAAGGAATGGAGTTGGGGCAGGTAAAATAAAGCAGATGTGGATTTATTCAAGCACTGCAGAGTGCTTCTCTAGAAAAAACATGACTTCTTTGAATTATAGGGACCCCTCCATGAGTTGACTTCCCAAAGAGAACCAGCATCTCTGATAGATTAACTAACAGCCAACCACCAATGCACAGCAAACCCAAACATACTCCATTGACTGTTCACAAGTCTTTTTTAGATGGTTCAAAAAAGCCACCCTGCTAATCTTCACTGGCTTCTTTTTGTACAGTTTTTAAGAATTAAGAGAATATTCTGTGTAGTGTTATTTATGTCTATATAACATTGGCTAGAGAAGTAAGTTTCCTGACTTGGCCCATTATGGAGAATCTGGGCAGACAAAAATTATGATGTGGTTAAAAGGGCCTTGGCCAAGGTAAATGTTGAAATGGTATTCTGCGAGATGGCATTTTCTTCTGCATAAGAATTGTTTTAGTAGGGGGGCACCGTGGTGGGGCAGTTGGTTAAGCATCCAGCTCTTGGTTTCAGGTCAGGTCTGATCTCTGGGTTATGAGATCAAGTCCCACATGGGGCTCTATGCTCAGCAGAGTCTGCTTGAGTTTTCCTCTCCCTCTTCCCCTCCCCCTGCATGCACTCTCTCTCAATCTCTCAAATAAATAAATGAATCTTTTAAAAAAAAAAAAAAAGAATTGTTTAAGTACAGCTCTGTTCTTTCTCATTTTGTGTATTACTACCACACACCAAAAAATTACCACCTTTTGTTGATGGAATGGTTTGATTTAGTTTCTACAATCTGAAACATCCTTGCTCTCTCTATCCTCTCCAGACTTCCACTTACGTGTGTGTACATGTAACTAAAACTCCCACTTAAGTAACTTGGGGTATAAATGAATGAATTCTTTCAATAGCCAAATTAAATAAGCCCCAGACCAAACCTCACCTAGGTTGAGAGAATACAGTCTTTCTCCCCTCCCCAGAGTCCTCCCTCCTGAGAAATCTCAGCAAGCGAGAAGCATTCTCTGTTACAAGATCAGCCCTAGCTACATTCCTGCCCAGGAAAGAGCTCTGACCATCAATGAGCCTCGTTCTCTTTGGCCAGTGCTGGTCTGGTCCATTCCAAAGTCTCTGTGATGGCCTTCCGTGTGCTGCCAGCACACTCTGTGGATGGAAGCACCCTATGGACTGGAGAGAGCGCTTGGAAGACAGCCGTCCCAACACCATCCCGCACCGGCAGGAGGTGAAATCTGATGGAAGAGGCTAGCTCTCTTCCCCACGAGTAGGCTTGGTTCTCACTTTCCCTACCCTTGCACTGTTCTGGAATTAGACAACTCTGCTGGCATGTGCGTGCGTGTACACACACACACACACACACACACACACACACAGCAGTTTCCCTGTGGCATGTCCTCAGTGCCAAATTAGTGAGCCCTAGTGAGATTTTTAGTCTCAGCCCCCTTCTACCTCTATCTTTGTGTTGTAGCCCTGAGCCACATCCCTCCCAGTCTAGGCCTGCACACCTCAAGATCTCGGGGGAAAACCCACACTCTTACATGTAAAACAAAGGGACTCAATATTGAACTCCCTAGGAAGCTTACAATCTTAAATTCCATGGTCCCTGATTCTATGATTTATGTAACGCCACCCATACGTGCTAGAGCTGGTCCCGTGATGTCTTTTTTTGGAACAAGAGGAAACAAAGATCTGTATTTAACAGACAATGGTCTATATGACAGAATTCAGTTTTTCAAAATTACTTTTAGGAAGTTAAAATGGGATCTCATTTGTCAGGCAACATGAGTTTCTGAAACCTAAACTTCAGGTAAGCCTTTCTTCTTTTCCAGATGAAATCTTTCTCTTCCTTTCTGGATGAAAGTTACTCATTCCTTCAGCAAAGCTCTTAGACCTGGATGCTGCTTCAGATGAACCCCTCTCCCCGTGCTGGGGCTATGGGAATGGAGAGAAAATAAGGCGTGGCTCTTGACTTTCTCAAGCTCACGTTCTAACAATGAAAACAACCTCTCCCAGAAATAACACCTTTATTACAGATATGTGGGCCAACCCTCCACACGTCTTCTGACTCCATCAGGAAATCAGACCGATGTTTAAATTCCTATCTAATGACATCTTACCCCCATACCCAGAACATAGAGGTGCTCACATCAATGAATGAATGAATGATGTACAGCACAGAAGCACCAGCCAGCCTTGCCAGTTCACATTGGTCATGAAAACACCTTCATCAGTGGAATCGGCCGCTTATTCACCAACGTGAACGCAATGACCATAAAATATCGACCCCAAATCTCCTATTTTCATTCCCACATTAACATGAGGGACCCAGGATTGTAAGATCACATGTTTCATCTACAGAATGTCTCCTAATGATAAAAATTAGCTTTGGTTTTAAGCTTCAGCTTCAAGTTTAGCTGGAACCCAGCCCACACCCAGGTGCTTCAGCTGGTGTGGATTTAAAGACTGGATTTTTCTAAAATATAATTAACACTTCTTTAATATTTCTTCGGAGTCTGTTTGCGTCATCTGTTGTGCCCAGCTCCTGGAAAGAAATTATTGGTGAACCCACAGGCTTTGAAAACCAGCCAACCACATCATCTTATGTCTTCATTTGTCTCTTTGAGGAAAAAAAAAATCCTGCCAGCAGTCTGAGAGTTAAACAGTATTCCTGTCATGTTTGCCCTGAACTTGCCCAGTTAAATTGCAACAGCATGGGTCTCCATAATTATCTAATTGTTAGTGTTGTGCCTTTACGTAATTTATGATGTAGCATTAAAGGCTGACCCTGGGTTTGAAATGAAGTGCAGTGCTGCTGACATCCAAGCTCAAATTAGTAGGTAAGCACCCAATTAACGATTATGCTTCTGAGCTTTCATTTCCATCTGACCACACTGCTACGCTAATCAGTTTTCTGAGCCTTTCACCTTCCCCATAACTAACAAGCATTTCTTCTGCTTTTTATGTCTATGGGTGCCCTGCATCCTCGTAAAAAGCTCTCCACGACTGCTGTCTTCAAGTCTCCTGCCAAAAATGGCTGCCCACAAGTGGGATGACCAGCTCTGGTGCCAAATACCAGCTTGGTGGGTTCCCGTTTCTCTCCTCTGAAAAAAGTGATCTCTGCAGAAGGCCTAGGCTCCCTAGATGGCTTCCATTGATGACTAGAATCTGTCAAGTAAAGGAAGGAGCCATGGAGATCATGGAGTTAGCAAATACTTCAAGCAATGGAGCCTCCCTCAAACCCCACCATCTATCTGACTACTGTGGGAAGACAGTAGTCAGTAGGAAGAAAATCAGGCAAAGCGCCTGTTCTAACCTCATGCCTCCCTCACTCATCTCCCCGCACCTCCTGGACCACTCTCCCCATTCCCTCCATCCACCTGCATGCCCCCTAAATGGAAGCACTGAGCATAAGATATTAGAATATTTTTAGAGGCTCAAGATAGCATTACTTTGACCTCCGTACCTGCAGGGTGGGGGCACCCTTAGTAAGTCTATTGTGAATGCTCAAATGAGCATCCTCATGGGGAAGTAACTTGCTAATTACTACACATGGGTAGTACAAATGCTGTAGGAGACCCCATCTTCTATCTTCCCAACCATCATTCTTTCTAGGACCTATATCACTTGGCATTTTGATTCCTAGTTAGCTGAGCCACTCCTTGCCCCACCTCCTAAAGTCAGAGAGAAGAAGAGCATATTCACTTACAACTCCTGCCAAACACACAAAATCAGAACTCAGTTTGGAATCTCCATTGTTACTTTCCCTACCATATACCCTAATTCTGTACTGAGACTGGTCTTCTACTCCAGATTCATCAACTTTTGTACAATGACGTAGACATCCTCCTGTCCACCTTATGTTTGTTCTAAGCATAAAGTCACCAAGAATCTTATCCAACATCATCGGTTTCAAACGTGAGTACCAGAAGCTTGTTCTTCTTTCTTTGACTCTTCCAATCAAATGAGTCAACTTATTCATTACTGCAGTATAAAAATCTTATTATGAAGAGGAGAGAAAGGGAGGAACAGGCAGAGCACAGAGGATTTGGGGGACAGTGACACTCCTCTGTAGGTTAATATAATGGTGGTTGCATGTCATTATATACTTGTTCAAAACCATAGAATGTACACCACCAACAGTGAACCTGAATGTAAACTATGGATTTGGGTGATTACAATGTGTCCAGGGAGGTTCATCAGTTGTAACAAATGTTACTACTCTGGTGAAGGATGCTGGTAAGGCGAGAAGATACCTGAGGAGGGGGGTCAAGGGTATATGGCAAATCTTTATAACCTCCCATCAATTTCACTGTGAACCTTAAACTGTTCAAAAAAAGAAAGAAGTCTTAACTTAAAAATCTCATGATGAAAAAAAGAAAAAAATAGAGCTCTTCTGATGAGAATGGGTTGATTCCCCACCAACACCACGAGGCTGCCATCAGAGGACACATTATTTGAAAACCACCATCTTAAAAGAAACTGTGGAAGCACATAAAAATCAAGGGATCCAATAAAAATAAATCTTTGATGTGACAGCACTTCCTTTTTTTTTTTTTTTTTTGTCATCTAAAGTGGATTAACATTCATTGAGTACAGAGGTGGGGTTTTTTTGGTTGTTGTTTTGTTTTATTTTATTTTTTTGAGAGAGAGAGAGAGTGCATGCAAAGGACAGAGGGAGAGGGAGATAATCTTAAGCAGGCCTTGTGTCCAGCATGGAGCCGAATGCAGGGCTTGATCTCATGACCTTGAGACCATGACCTGACCATGACCTGAGCCAAAATCGGGAGTCAGACACGTAATGACTGAGCTACCCAGGCACCCAAGTAGAAAGTTTATTTACCAACAGTGTAAGAGGGTTCCCCTTTCTCCACATCCTCTCCAACACATGTTGTTTCGGGTCTTGCTAATTTTGGCCATTCTAACTGGTGAAAGGTGGTATCTCAATATGGTTTTAATTTGAATCTCCCTAATGGCTAGTGATGATGAGCATTTTTTCATGTGTCTGATACCTGTTTGTATGTCTTCATTGGAGAAGTGTCTGTTCATATCTTCTGCCCATTTTTTAATATGATTGTCTGTTTTGTGTGTGTTGAGTTTGAGAAGTTCTTTATAGATCCTGGATATCAACCTTTTGTCTGTACTGTCATTTGCAAATATCTTCTCCCATTCCGTGGGTTGCCTCTTTGTTTTGTTGACTGTTTCCTTTGCTGTGCAGAAGCTTTTGATCTTGATGAAGTCCCAAAAGTTCATTTTCGCTTTTGTTTCCTTTGCCTTTGGAGACATATCTTGAAAGAAGTTGCTGTGGCTGATATCGAAGAGGTTACTGCCTATGTTCTCCTCGAGGATTCTGATGGATTCCTGTCTCATGTTGAGGTCTTTTATCCATTTGGAGTTTATCTTTGTGTATGGTGTAAGAGAATGGTCGAGTTTCATTCTTCTACATATAGTTGTCCAATTTTCCCAGCACCATTTATTGAAGAGACTGTCTTTTTCCCACTGTATATTTTTTCCTGCTTTGTGGAAGATTATTTGACCATAGAGTTGAGGGTCCATATCTGGACTCTCTACTCTGTTCCACTGGTCTATGTGTCTGTTTTTATGTCAGTACCATGCTGTCTTGGTGATGCAGCCACTTTGGAAAACAGTGTGGAGATTCCTCAAGAAATTAAAAATTAAAAATAGAGTTTCCTATGACCCTGCAATTACACTACTGGGTATTTACCCCAAAGATACAGATGTAGTGAAAAGAAGGGCCATCTGTACCCCAATGCTTATAGCAGCAATGGCCACGGTCGCCAAACTGTGGAAAGAACCAAGATGCCCTTCAACGGACGAATGGATAAGGAAGACGTGGTCCATATACACTATGGAGTATTATGCCTCCAACAGAAAGGATGAATGTCCAACTTTTGTAGCAACATGGATGGGACTGGAAGAGATTATGCTGAGTGAAATAAGTCAAGCAAAGAGAGTCAAGTATCATATGGTTTCACTTATTTGTGGAACATAACAAATAACATGGAGGACATAGGGAGATGGAGAGGAGATGGGAGTTGAGGGAAATTGGAAGGGGAGGTGAACCATGAGAGACTATGGACTCTGAAAAAACAATCTGAGGGTTTTGAAGGGGCGGGGGATGGGAGGTTGGGGGAGCCAGGTGGTGGGTATTAAGGAGGGCACATATTGCATGGAGCACTGGGTGTGGTGCAAAAACAATGAATTCTGTTATGCTGAAAAGAAAAAAAAAAGAAAGTTTATTTACTTTTTAAAATATTTCATTTATTTATTTGCCAGAGAGACAGAGGAAGAGCGCAAGCAGGGGGAACAGCAGGCAGAGGGAGAGGGAGAAGCAGGCATCCCGCTGAGCAAGGAGCCCACTATGGGGCTCAATCCCAAGACCCTGGGTTCATGATCTGAGCTGAAGGCAGATGCTTAATAAACTGAGCCACCCAGGTGCCCCCAGAGTTTATTTTTATTAATCTTTTGAGATAAGAAAAGAAGGAAGAAGGCATCTTTGTTCCTGTTTCACAGGTGCTCCAGGACACAGAGCTAGCTAAATTGGAAAGCTAGAATAAGAACTTGATCCCTGTCTCAGCCAGTTCTCTTTCCACTGTACCACAGTGTCTCCCCCCAGATGTTCATATGGTGTAGACATGTGTCATGATAACACACAGGCACTCAAGAAGTACTTTTGATACTGACAGTGAGGATGATGATGGTGAGGGCAAAGGAAATTGAGTTGAATGTGGACTGAAAAGAATACCCTATTAACACAACATTTGAGAAGCATATTATTGTGGGATCCGTCTTGATGTGGCGGACTTCTCATCCAACTCAACACCTCACTATATAAATTAATAAGAAGCAGGTCTCATCAAGGCCCACTAGGTAAGAGCAATGAGATGACGGTAGCCTATCTTCAGCTTTGATCAGGATTGTTTACAGCATGCAGTTATTTAAAAGCATAAAGTAAACAAATAAACCAAGTTCCTTCCAAACTTAGTGCTAAGTGGATGTAGATAACACACAATGCTGGAAATACTGCAGAGCAGTAGTCCCTGTCCCCAGACATTGCCCCAAAAGGATGGGAACAGCCTGTCAAGAAAACCACAAAAGTGCTTACGAGAAGGATACTTCCCTGCATGGAACCTGGAGAGAATAAAGGGCTGGGAGATTGGTGCAAGAAGCAGTGGAGGGGCAGTGTTGGGTGCATTTCCCTTTGCAGAGTAAATTCTAACATCTCTCTGGTCTACTGAGCAGTGTATGTGAACCTTTGAGATGCTTTAGGGCAAAGTACTTGTCTCGTAAAGATCTGTGGAAGAAACAAGCAAAGTGAAATGTGCTGTTAGCCATTAGGATCAAATCAAGAGCTTGTGACATAGACAGATTTAAAGTTCCAACTGCTCACATACTAGCAGAACCTAGCCAAGTAATTGAACCACTCCAAGACTTCCATGTTCTCACATCTGAAGGGGGGGATTCTAATCCCCATTTCACTGTGTAATTTGGGGATTCAATGAGATAATACCGAAAATCCATATGAAGCACAAGGGACATAATGAACACTCCCAAGATGCTAGTACCTTTCCATTTATCCATAAGATCCTGGATACAATGATACATGGCTCTCGGTTCCACAATTCAAAATAATTTACTAAAAGATGACCTCAAGCCTTGCTCTCATTGAGTTTCTAACCTAGGAATTACAGCTAAATTTCCATAAAAGTACAAGAAGTAACCCATTTTTCTGGATTAGGTAAGTTAGTGACCTCACTAACTCTTGAAGGCAGAGGAGAAAAACAAGAATGAACCCCCCACATTTCAAGTGTCATGGGAGTAGAGGCACAGTGATTACATTTACTGTGGCAGGTGTATATCAAAGACAGCAGTGGGAAGACACAAGAGGCAGACTGTATTCTGTCACAATTTTACCAGAACCTAGTAATGTAGGGTAATTTTATGAGAACCTTTCTCTGCCTTTGCCTCTGTATAGAAGATAAAGATAACTCATCATAGTTTAACCTTGAGTATCCTAGAGCCTATAGCTCAAGAAAAGCTAGCACTTATAAGGACAGAGACCCCAATGACAAAGTAATAATACTTTGCAGTAATACCCGCAGAAGTCAATTTGCATAACTGCAGACCACCTGTAGAGTCAGGGTATCAGTGAGGATATGATCCAAGAAGCAAGACGACTAGGAGGCATTTAGAATAATAGATGTGTTGCCTAATTAGACCTGGAGGGTGCAGAAGAGTCTATGCAAGCTGTTGCCTCTCCATCTGGTGGTGTGCCTGGAGCCACCATTATTGAGTCAGCTAGGTGGGCGGTCTTGTGGAAAAGTTGTATATAAAATGGGTGAACAAAGTAGGACTGGATCCCACACACATAAACTCTAACCCACAAAAATAATCTGGATGCCCCCCAGTTCTCTCTCATCACCTCTAACCTGAAAATCATGGTGGCATGAAGAAAAACCTGGCATCCTCTGCCGCATAGGGAATGCAGGAGGGAATTTATGGAAGACAGAGGAGCTGTAGATCCAGGTGCTGTCAATCCAGATGTTGTCCCATGCCGGCGAGGTGAGACAGCACATCGGTGACAATGTGTATTGGCTGCCACAGTGCTTGGAGCCCAATCTACCTCAACTCTTGGAGCATTAAACTGGCTTCTGCTTTACTTCTATCTTCCAAATCTCACACAAATTTCTTCAGTGACCAACCCCAACATGGAACCAGCCAGGAGAGGGCATTCTGGGAAATGTAGTTCCAGCTTAGCTAATTTCACACAGTACATCACCAGCACAGAGAGCAAACAACAATCCAATGATGAAAACACACTTCACTGGTATGCTGGTTGTGCCACCTAGCAGGCTCTTTCATTTCTCTCCATCCAAGCCCAGCATCCCTTGCCAAGTTTGGTTACCCTGCCAGTATATAAAATCTAAACGTGTCTTTTATTTCTATGGTCACAAACTACAGTTTCAATGAATAACCCCTGGTGATCATGGCGTCTCTTTGCTCCTCTGCCCCCGCTCACAATTTACCAAGGAAAGGATGTCTTAATGAAAGGGGTAATTTAATCTGAACTGCTCCTTAATTCCTAGACATCTCTCAACTGCCTAGCTGTCAAAAGAAAGTGTGTTTTTTTCAACTGCATGGTCTTTTGGTCTCTCATTAATCTATCACGTTTTAATATCCATTAGCGAGCATTAATCTAAAAGGAAGGATTTGGGGCAGAGATCCCATTCCTCTTGTCTTTTCTAAATTCCTGTCATGAGAAGAAGTTTATTATTTTTCTCCACAAAGCTCCAAAGAGGATCAAGTAAACTCAAGAGTGTTTGTCAATTTGTTCACATTGATAGATGGCTATTTCGGCCACCCTACGTGGATTGGAAGTTTCTTCTTGGGTTCTTCTTGCAAAGTGCACAGCACGAGTTCAACCTCATCTCATACTCGGTCATGAATCCCATCCTTCACCACTGACCACCAACATGCCTCTTGTTTGGAATACCTTCTCCTTTTCCATGTGTTCTTTCTGCTTCCTATACTTTCATTCAGCACCACAGATCTGGCCCCCAAATAGGCTGTGCAGTCCAGCTTATGGAAGCAAAGTGTCTGAATCTAAAGTCATCTTGGAGTCATTGAAAGTCGGTATAATCATCATAATTTTTTTAAAGTGATTCCAAGAGGGAGAAGAGACAAAAGTGTTTCCTGGTGGGTCTAGTAATTGTTACAGCAAGATTATTTTGTATTTCACCTATATCTTTCCCAGGATAGTCTAAAGCCTTGCCATCTCTGCAAAGATTGTATTCTTTTCTTTTCTTCTTCTTTTTTTTTTTTTTTGTTTGTTTATTTGACAGAGAGAGACACAGCGAGAGAGGGAACACAAGCAGTGGAGAGTAGGAGAGGGAGAAGCAGGCCTCCTCCCAAGCAGGGAGCCCGACGCAGGGCTCTATCCCAGAGTCCCGGGATCATGACCAGAGCCAAAGGCAGACACCCAATGACTGAGCCACCCACACACCCCAAAAGATTGTATTCTTGAGCCATTCCTTTATGTTAAGGTTTACCTTCAGAACAGAAAACACATTCAGAAAATGTGGCCTCTGACAGGATTTGGATGAGGAAGTCTTCCATCCAATATGCATAAATTCACCTAGCCAAAGAAACGTAATGCCATTGATTCAGGCTTGGAGACTTCATCTAAGAATTCAAGAGTTTTTCTGTTTTTGGGTTTTTTTTTTTTTTTACTATGACAAGAGTTCCCCGTACTCACATTCCCATCACAGAAGATTCCATTTGGTCTTAAAGAGGCAAAAACACAGAGTCTTCTGAATGTCCCACCTAATCACTTGCCTGATGTGAATTGCAAATATATAAATTACTTCAATTCACTTTCTAGATCACCCAGGATACACCTCCAGATGACGCATTGCATGGAGAAGTTCTAGTTCCTCATTCTGGATGTCAGAAAGCAGCAGGACAGTGTTGGTGACTCAATCAAAATGGGAAATCAGGGCAAACTAAATAGCACAGTCTCACGAGCACCAGGAATGCTATCCACCTCTGGCCAATGGTACCAACTGAAGTAGCAGAATTTAGAACCTAAATGTACAAGTTTTCTAATTTTTCAAGAAAAGCCAGAAATCTGCAGTTTTATATAAAAATCCTCCAAATCTAAAGATAAGCTTAAAATATGTTAAACCCTGGGGACGCCTGGGTGGCTCAGTTGGTTGGACAACTGCCTTCGTCTCAGGTCATGATCCCAGAGTCCCGGGATCGAGTCCCGCATCGGGCTCCCAGCTCCACGGGGAGTCTGCTTCTCCCTCTGACCTTCTCCTCGCTCATGCTCTCTCTCACTGCCTCCCTCTCAAATAAATAAATTTTTTAAAAAATGTTAAACCCTGTGTTAAATCGGTACTACAGGTGGAAAGCCAGCCCAGAAACTCCAGGTTTTGTAATCTCATTCCCAATGCCTTCATAGCAAGGTGATTCCCTCAAAAGGACTTGTCACTGGAAATATAAGTTCAGTCACTACTGGTGTTTTTAATCCACATTCATTTCAATTTTTTTTAGAGAGAGAGCTTGAGTGTAAGGTGGAGGCAGAGGGAGAGGAAGAGAGAATCTCAAGCAGGACCCACACCCAGCACAGAGCCCACTGAGGGGCTTGATCCCATGACCCTGAGATCATGACTTGAGCTGAAATCAAGAGTCAGATGCTCAACTGACAGAGCCACCCAGGCGCCCCTTAATCCACATTTATTTCTATCTGAAGTCACTAGAGAGAGGCAAAAGCAGATGGAAACTAGAGCCACACTGGGTAATATGCACGTCTATACAGAATTACACCTCAAGAAATGCCAAAGGAAGTTCTTGATCTCAGATTGATTCATCCATGTAGCTCTCACCAAGCTTGGTACAGAGACCTCTTCATAATAGGAACATCATAAAAATTAGGTCAATGCAAGAAATAATAAATCATTCCCTTCTTTTTTCTTGGAGTATGAGTTACCCTTTGACGACACCTCTGCTTACATTTGAAAAGAAGACACTGTTGCACTGACGGAAACTTAGAACTTACAGGGAAAAATAAAGAGCACTGGAATAGTGAGTGAGGGCAAAAACAAGAGACTATCTTTTTTCCTCTGAGTATCTTTAAATAGCAAGTGACTTTTTTTAATTACATATATATAAATGTATACATATACATACATATACATATATATACATTTCAGAGTATTTCAGAGTTTATAATACAGTTAATTTTTGAATAATGCCAGGAATAGGAGCGCCAACCTCCCATGCAGTCAAAAATCCAAGTATAGGGGCGCCTGGGTGGCTCAGTGGGTTAAGCCTCTGCCTTTGGTTCAGGTCGTGATCTCAGCATCCTGGGATTGAGTCCCGCATCGGGCTCTCTGCTCAGCGGAGAGCCTGCTTCCCTCTCTCTCTCTGCCTACTTGTGATTTCTATCTCTGTGTGTCACATAAATAAATAAAATCTTTAAAAATAAATAAATAAATAAATAATAGAAAAATAAAAACAAAGAAACTACAACAAACAAGACCCACCTAAAGGTCATCTATAAGAAAGAGACTGTAAATGTAAAGTTACAGATTGGTTAAATAAAAGGATGGGAAAAGACAGGCCATGCAAACTCAGCAAAATGAAGTGAATGTGGCTATATCCACACCAGATAAAATAAACTTCCTAGGGACATTCCTTCCTAATAAATGAGCCCATTCATCAAGAAGATATAACAATTCTTAATAAGTATGCACCTAATAACAGAGCCTCAAAATACATGAGGCAAAATTGACAGGAAAAGAAAAAGGTAGAAATATTCCTAGTTAGAGATTGTAACTGTAGGGGTGTAGACCATCTGTATTTAAATGGCACAGCATCCTGCTGCTTTCACAAAAGACATTCCACACATTTAACAAATGAGCCATGGGTTCTGAGCCATCAGAATAGGTATTGGACATAGAGCTGGAGGAAGGACTTAGAATCCTCTGCCTAGCCAGGCCTTACTGCTTTAGTCACTAGATCAAAGGAGAGAGATCAGGTAGGCCAGGTGTAGGAGGCTGAGGATAGTGCATATTCACCAGGGGGCATGACAGTATCACAATATTTCAACAATCAGAATGGCTCCACAGGTAAGTAGCAGATTAGCAGACTCCTTTCACGAGAAGAATTCCACCACCAGTTCTTTGAGAAGGTATTTTGCTAGACTGAAGTTTCCTTAAAAACAAGATCTGGGATTGATTCATCCATGTAGCTCTCACCAAGCTTGGTACAGAGACCTCTTCATAATAGAAACATCATAAAAATTAGGTCAATGCAAGAAATAATAAATCATTCCCTTCTTTTTTCTTGGAGCATGAGCTACCCTTTGGCAACACTTCCATCTACATTCAAAAAGATGACACTGTTGCACTTGAATTCTCTCATCACAATGGTTAAAGCCAGAGCTTGGCCAAACATATTGGGATGTTGGCACCTTCTGTTGAACAAGTTGTATATAAAATGCTGCTGAAAAGCAGCATATGTTTCTGATAACTGTAAAACACATTATATTTGCGAACCAGGAAGGAATGTAAATGCTGAATATTAATGCACTTGAAATCTTACTTAAATTAAAAGTTGATCTTTGATGTGACTTGATTCTTGCCAAAACACGACAATCTCTTCCGGGGTCTCTTCTGTGTAGGCTGCGTGGGTGAGAAGTCGGCTTTGCTCCTACTGCCTCCATAGCCCTGTCTCAGGTCTGGACTTAAGGATTAAGATGCCACACTCTGTTTTGAAAATGAAGTGGGTTAAAAGAGAAGTGAGGCCAAGATGTAAGGCGAGGCAATGCATTGTGTCACTGACCAACCCCTGACTCACTGTGAGCCCCAGAAACATAGCCTGCAGCCCAACACACACATCCACCCAGCCTGTGGGTCTTGTCTTCAAGGGAAGCAAGGAGGTGTCACACCTTCAGAGTTGTCCTCAAAAGCAGGAAGGGAGGGGGTCTGAATAGGCTTGGCTCCTTCCCATCCCCAAATTTCCCTGGGTCAAGGCTCACCCCCCTTGTGGAGCCAACCCCTCTGGGCTGCATCATCCTACCTTTCTAGAGGCCTCTCTGGGATCCAGAACTCATGACCTTCGGGTGGGCTTCATCCAAAACTGAGAGCAGAGGGCGGACTCATATGGATGAGAGCCTCGGAAAGCGAAATAAGGAAGTGGTCAAGGCGATCTGGGAGCAGGCCCAGGGTTTGGATCCCCTATACCCCCACACCAGCTAGTCCCATGGACCAGGGAGACATGGCCCCCAGCAATGATGGGGCCATGCAGCTCTGCAACCCTGCCAAAATGGTCAACTTCTCTCTGCAGTCTGAAGGTTGGACGAGCAGGGGATGGGGAACCTGGGTGGCTCAGTCAGTTAAGTGTCTACCCCTTCAGCTCAGGTAACGATCACAGTCTTGGGATCGAGCCCCACAGTCCGGCTCCCCGCTCAGTGGGGAGCCTGCTTCTCCCTCTCCTTCTGCTGCTCTCCCTGCCTGTGCTCTCTCTCTCTCTGCCATTCTCTTTCAAATAAATAAATCTTTAAAAAAAAAAAAAAGACAGAAAGAAAGAAAAGAAAAGAAAAGCAAGGAAAGAGTCATCAGCCCGGACAAAGTGTGAACAGAAGTAGTTTCTTCGGAAAAATGACTGCGTGCTGGAAAAGAGCTAAAACCTTACAAGTGGGTAAACCTCGGTTCAAATCCCATCTCCACACTCACTGCTTGTGCGACTTTGTGCAAGTCACTTAACTCTCAGAGCGAAGGCTTCCCAGCTTAAATGAGGATAAAAACAACTTTCTCAAGATATGTCATAGCATACGCCCAGCACAGGGCTCTCTCTGCCCATCAGACACAAGTCCCTGCGAACACCAGGGGTCGCATATCAATATCCACCGGCCCTCACCTCGCTTAATCAGTAATATTTGTTAGCAGGTCATCGCCTGATAAGCTAAGAGCATGAAAGGAAACTTGCCACCGCCCAAACAGCATATAGCATCGCCTATAAATAGCCCAGAGACGCACACAGGCACATGTACAGATATTCATAAATGCTCTGGGTCCACCTTGCCGGTCCCTGTGATGTTCCCCTGCAGCCCTAAAGAGCTCAGAAACTCAGCTCAGGGACAAGTTGCCTTCTTCTTCTTTTCTTTTTTTTTTTTTTTTTTTTTCGGTTTTGCAAGGACAAATCTGACAGAAATGTAGAACCCGGGTAGGTATTTCCACAGCCCCTGCAGCAGGGAAAGCCTTCAGCCCCGCCATGAGGGATGGACTGGACGACCACATCCACTATACAGATGAGCCCTCAAATTAGTGCGGGAGCTGCGAGTCCTGGGGCTCGGAGGAGAGAGGCGCCCAGCGCTCTGCCTCTGCCGCCGGCCCCGCCGCCAGGGGCATCCATCACGGTAAGTACCCGAGCAACAACACCTCTGATACCTCTTCATTGGGCCGACGGCAAATGAGGCACTAGATTAGGCCTGACACGGGCAGAGCGCAAGCCGAGGTTTGCCGGGTGTAATTAATTGGAACCTCGCCAGCTTGACAAATTGGGATGATGAATCTATCTTGTATGAATAGGGAAAAAATGCATAATCAGTCAAAGATTTAGTTAAGACAGCTTTACTCTGACTCCCTGCCACAGCTAAATCCATTAAGGCAAGGAGACATCACTTTAAAGAAGGCAATGTCCTTCATCTGTTCAATTTATAACTTTTTGTTCTTGAATTTATGAGGGAAGGCAACTCGGATTTGCTTGACTTTAAGGGAAGACGAGGTTTCTCTTGTGAGTTTAAAAAATAATTTGTCTCCTGTGTCTTGTGGTGCGGGGGAAATACGGGTAAATAGACTTTGGGGGGCAGATTTTGTTATCAATTCTAAAAGGCATTTTATTAGTAGTTGAACCCAATAGGCTGCTCTGCCTCTGTGCAGTTGGCTTTCTGCTAAATATAAAAAGAGAAACTTTCTCATCGGGTTCCTCCCACACGCCCCTGTTTTCTGGATCCCTGTTTATAGACTGTGAGAGATTTAGCCGTTAGGTGGGCGAGGACTGCTTTCTGTTCTAATTGGCAGGAGAGGTTATTTTTTAATTTCTTCTACATTCAAGTTGGATTTCCTTGTGAAAAGTGGCAATTAGGTGACTATTTGGTTAATTTGACAAATGTTAAAAAAAAAATCAAACAAGGTAAATCAGGCCTCCCATTAAAAAACAAAAAAAAAAAAAACAAAAAGAAAAGCAAAACTTCAGAATTATTGACCAGATTAACTAGATGGTTATCCCCTAGGCAAGAAGATATTGCTTCCAAGAAGAAAGAGAGAGGGCAGGTTCACACATCTTTGATTCTTTGGTGCATGACTTTGCAGGTATTAATTAGTTCATGACCCTGAAATCTACAGGATTTTTAAAAATTTATCTGTGTGTCACTATGACTGCTCACCCTTTCTACTAAATAATGAAGCAGTTCGGCCTGTTTCTTCTTATCCTTTGGAAAATGGAAGCTGTCTGTGGCTTTCACAGCCAAGGTCTTGCAAGCATTAATGACAGGGGAGAGAGACAGACAGAGAAAGAGTCTATATTTCAACCTGGACATGGTTCCTTTTCACCCAACATAGAGCAAAATGCGAAGATAGTAGTATGATTAACATGCTGAGACCTCACACGCAACCCCAAGATAGCTGAACCCCAACGTTGCATGTGCCCATGGAGACAGACCCTCTGTGTGCCTTCTGATACCAGTCAGCGCCTCCCTATATCACTTGTCCATACCCAGATGGATGCTTCTGGAGGCAAGCAGCCTGCAGCCCATTTGTGCATGGAAGAGCAACCCATCGTTGTTCAGTAACGCATGAAGGAAAGGGATCTAAGGAAAGACCTGGCCAGGCTGCACTGTGACCACACCTGGGCTGCAAAGGGCACGTTACCAGAGAGCTGCTAACTTGCTTTTTCTGCCCCTCTGTGCCAGTGCCCATGTCCTATAAAAAAGATACGTGTGAAACTTGCTAAATACCGCTTTGGAAATGGAGTCTCCTGTAATTTGGATCACACCTTAGCTTCAAGTGGCAAAATGCCTTTCCTCGCTACCCATAAAAACTTTTAATGTTCAATGAAACTTAAGAACTAGAAAGTGAGAAAAAAGTTGAAAGGTACTCAATTTTCCTTTCGTGGGTCTTTTTTACAGTCCTTTTCAAAGGATGTAGAGACCGACGCACTGTTTTACGGGAGTGGAGAGGAGAGGAGAAGCCCCTTGGGAGACCACTCAAGTTAAAATTAACAAAGGGTATGATGTTTTGCTGGAGGCACTAGAATTTACACTTAGGAAGATAATCGCCAAGCCAACTGGGGCCACCGTTGGCCAAACTTTACTTCTTCCTTTCGAAATCTTTTTTTTTTTTTTTTTTTTAAGTATAATAGTGTTCTGAAGGGTGGCATTCTCGTCTTTTCCATTTTTGTCTAAGTCAGTCCCTTCTTCCCAGCCATCACAGGACAGGAGAAATTTACCCTAGAAGAGTACTTTTCATTTTTAATGAATGTGCGTTCATGTATTCTCTCACTGAATCCTTCCAGTCTCCGTGAAGCTAGAACTGATTTTTTTTAAATGGGGTTCAGGGACAGTAGCCATCCATAGGTATTGCACCTGGGATCCCAAACCAAGGTTTTCAGATTCCAAATGCCATGGCCTTCCTACTATACAATAATGTGTTGTCGCCCCATAATAATAATAGTCTCACTGTCCTTAGAGTTTTTAAATTTAGTAATAGGGATGCCTGGGTGGCTCAGTCAGTTAAACGTCTGCCTTCAGCTCAGGTCATGATTCCGGGGTCCTGGGATCGAGTCCCATGTCAGGCTCCTTGCTCGGCAGGGAGTCTGATTGTCCCTCTCCCTCTGCCTCTACCCACTGCTCGTGCTCTCTCTCTCTTTCTCTCTCTCTCTCACTATGTGCATCTCAAATAAATAAATAAAATCTTTAAAAATTTTTAAAATAAGTTTAGTAATAAAAATAGCTGTCCGTGTGCCAGGCACTGTGCATGGCATTTACTCTAGTTAATCCTCACAACATCTCCAGCAAGCATGATCACTTCCCCTGTACGGATGAAGACATCAGTGCTGGAGAAATTGCTCTTTCTAGCTCCAGTCTAAGAGGGCCATAATTAGGTTCTAAGGGCTTTGTCTGTATCTTGCAATAATATTTCTTTCTATTTGACCCTCTTTGAGCAAGCTTCTGGGGCTTGCAAGCATTTTGCCCCAATTGAGATCCTCAACAAGCAGTAACTGCAATGATGACTCCAACATGAGTTACAATGACAGTGGCCATACCTTCCATAACATCAGATATTCCCAACTAAGATCAGCCAGGCCCCAACTAAAGCTACTTAGAATTCACTGACCTACAAAAGAGAGCACGACAGCAATAAGATAAATGCATGTCCTACGACCTTGCTGTACTAGACCCTTGGGCCAGCAATGTCAGTGCAACCTGGGACTTGTAAGAAGTGAAGAAATGCAGGCCCTAACCCAGACTTAGTGAGTCAAAATCTGCATTTCTACAAGCTTGCCAGGCGAATTATATGGATATGATGTTAAAGAAGTACTACCCTAGTAATAATACCTTCCCAGTGGAAAAAGAAAGGTGCCCACCAGTCACCTTCCTGGTCACCAGAACTGGTTCAGGTGATGGGGTTGGCAGAGCTCATCCTCCATTCCTCCCTCCTTGCTCCATGCAGACCCTCCCAAATCTGAAGGCTCACTGAAGAGGACAGTCTCCCTACCCAAAATGGACCATTGTTCAGTCAAGGAGAAAGGACTCAGCCTTGCAACCATTGGTCATCTAATCCTAGACCAGTGTGCCCACTCCCCCCTTGGATTACAGGATTTAACATCACACTTGTTAGATTAGAAACCCTTAAAGGGTTCTGTCCAGCTCCCAACACACCAAATAAAATGGCTGTTAAATATCTCTGCAGATTTTTTCAGCTCCCATCATCTGAAAGGCCATTAGAGGCAACTTGTGAAGCACAAGGAAAACGACATTGGAATCGTGCAGCTTTCACCTTCCAGCGACCTGATTTTCAGTAATAGGGGAATCACCACCCATCCCAGGGTCTTAGTGATGCAATAAAGCGGTGAGATTATGGATTTCATAGAGTCAGAATGAGAATATGTATGCTGTCTACTTATTCATGTGTTCATTCATTCATTTACTCTTTCATTTCCTCTTTCCAGTGACCCTGTTCTGACAGAGGACAGAAAGAGACAGGAGGTTTCGTTCTACAAGTCTGGATAAGGAGACAGGGATTGCCAAAGGGGCAACATATCAGATCCATGCAGACTCTCAGAACAGATCACTAGGTTTCCTGATTTGAAGGTGGATGAGAAAGTATGATGTGTGAATTAAAGCAAAGAGGGCAGATATTATAGTGAGTTTAAGTGGCTCAAATCCTGGCTGCATCTTAGTATCAGGTGAGTTTTTCTGGGCTACACATCTATCAAACCTGAATTCCACCACCTGTAAGATGGGGACAGCACCTTCCTCATGGGGAAAATGTCATTTCAAATCATTATTTCTTCACAGAAGAAGACATTTCATGACTGTTAGTACCTACCAAGAGCCTCCTGAAAGATGGACGACCTCAAGCCTGGTACCCCAAAGGAATGACGGTATTCAGCCCTCACAGTTGTTGTAAAGATTAAATGAGATAACGACTGTGATTGCCTTAGCACAGTGCCTGAACATTATCTAGTGTTCAGTACTGTTATCTTTACCATGACACAGATGTGCTCACATCCCAGGGACACACTAGCTCTGGGACCATCAGCAAGTTTACTGCTGGAAAAGCTACCTTACCTCAGAAAAGATTCGATGCCTTGTCAATTTACCTTGGTCTCCTCAACCACTCCATGAATCTGTTTCAAATACTATATGAGAAGACACACAGACAAACAGTTGCTAATATTTTTCTTTTTACTCCCCCAATTCATTCTCTGCTCTGCTCTGTGCCCCTGGAGCTTGACCCTGACAAGCCACACCCCTGGCTCTTTTGGTGGCTGACTTCTTTTGAGTCTGACCAATGCCAGAAAGGGAGGATGGTAAGAAATTGAGGCAGGAGTATTTCTTCTTCTTGCTCTCCCAGCTTCGGTGCAGCATCTCTGGGCACTATCAACATCCTCCATGGCCGTGGCTTTGTCAAGCAGCCTGTCTTCCAGTGCACCATTTTTTACCAGGCTATATAACACTATTTCCTCCATTTTCCACTTTTGGCCTCAAGTGGCAGCAGTTCCCCACTGTTACCAAACTCAGGGTGCGTCAATATTCCTGGTCCGGTCCCCTTAATGCTGTCCATTCTTCTGAAGGTAGTCCTTTCTTGAAAGTTTGTTCATGGAATCACCTGACTGAATTGTTTCCCTCCAGGACCTTCTATGTATCAAACTACTGGACCCCAGAATGATGTTCAATTTTAAGAGACACAGTATTAAACTACCTACTGAGATAGCCACCCACTCTTTGGAACTGATCTTCAGCCCCTTTGGAAGAAACCAAGAAACAAACCTAATCTAAAGAGAATGAAACCATAAACTGAATAAAGCCTGATAAATGTTTTCTGGAGAATCTGAGCTAAGAGAACCTGAGACTGAGTTGGTCAATGGTGGTGGAGGTCCCAGCCTGACAGAACAGAGAAAGAGAATTTGAAGGCAGGAAGAGAATTCACAGTTTTGTTCAATATTTTAGCAGCCCAATGCTCATGGCACTCCCTGGAATAGGGACTCCCCTCGTTGATTCCCAAGATAGAGACCTGGCTAACACAGGAGGAAGAGGGACTGGAATGGAAGCATGCCGCAAGGAAGAACATTATTGTCAGTGACATGGTAGTAAAATAAAGTAATGGTACACAGAATTCCAAAGAGCTAAAGGGTAGCCTTGGTGCTGGAACAATCTAGCTATTTGACTTTGGGCAAGCCATGGAATCCTTGATGGATTGTTTTGTTGACTGTTTCTTTTGCTGTGCAGAAGCTTTTGATCTTGATGAAGTCCCAAAAGTTCATCTTTGCCTTTGTTTCCTTCGCCTTTGGAGACATATCTTGAAAGAAGTTGCTGTGGCTGATATCAAAGAGGTTACTGCCTATGTTCTCCTCAAGGATTCTGATGGATTCCTGTCTCACATTGAGGTCTTTTATCCATTTCGAGTTTCTCTCAATGGTCACCTTTGAGCTTTTTACCTCCATCATATTTATCTATGTTGAGAATGAGTGTAATATTTTGAAATGTTGGGGTCAGGGAAAATGTTGATAGAATTCTTTTATAGAGAGACAATGGCCCACGTATAAGGAATATTTGCTTTTTTACTAGTTCAATTATTAACTCAATTTGGGAAAATGTAGCCTTTTGGGGTGTGAGGGTCTTTTTTGGGGGGGGGGATCTTTACTGTTTGTTTTTAAATGCCCTTACATGCTCCAGTGAAAATAAAGCACAGAAATGCAGAATAGGTCTTTGGATTTTCATTTGCAAATATGTAATTCCTGAATAGTAGACAAGATATTGGGATGGCTGCATTTTCCCATTGTTGAAACAGAAGATTTTAATTTTCTCTTGGAGTTTTCAAGATTGCTACTTTTTAATATAAATATTTTGGCATCAGATATCTACCATGTATGTTAGAGTTCCAATTTAAACTTGCAACTTCGATCACTATTTGGTTTTCATGAGAATATATATTCTTATAAAGAAACCATAAAATATGATTGTTCCTCTGGTTTGCAAAATTAACTGGAGAGGGGGGAAAAAGTAGTTGGTGCAGCCATAGGTTCTACTGGAAGGGAGAGGTAAAAATATATCTGGGGCTCAATTTTAAAACTGAATTACATCATAAATAAATCCAACTTTAAAAATGGTTACTTACCCCACTCCTACTTAAATTTGAAATGAGGTAGCTTACTTATGTGTAAGATTCTTTTTGGTTCAAGTTCTATTGTTTTCACTATAAACGCTAAGTGCTGTTAAAAATTATATGGCAATACAAATTACATATAAAGAAGTCTAACAAGGGACTTTGGCTCAGAAATCAGACTTCTGGGACCATAATTTAAAGAAATAACTGAAGAAACGAAATCCATGGGGATGAACACATTCATTTTCACATTATCCATTATATGGAAAATTGGAGACAATTTATAAGTCTAAAAATAAGAGATTTAATAAGTAAAATATGGAGCATAAAACTCAGTGGAATGGCCTAGAGTCATTGACATGTGACAACACAGAAAACCTTTGGTATACAAAGTTCACAAAAAAAAATAAAAAAAAAACCCAGAATATAAAATTTTACATTCATTATCACGGTAACCATGTAAAACTGTGATTAGATCTTTTAAGGGAACAGGTAAAAATGAAAACCATTGTATTAGATTGATGAGATTAGAAGTAATCCATCTGAAAAGGAAGTCCTTGCTATTGTTAGAAAATTGCCTTTTACAGCTTGAAATAGCAAATGAATCTAAAAGGAAGGATTCTCTGACAGGGCTCTGTGAAGAGAAAGAAGTGAACGTTTACTTCTGCATTAGGGATTACTGGTTTTCAGAAACAGAACCACACTCAACCCAGCTTAAGCAAAAGGAAATGTATTGTGAAGATACGATACAAATTCAGCAAGAAAATCATCACGGGACTGCAGAACAAGGCTAGGGCCAGAACTAAAGGCACAGCCTCTGGCCCACCACGGGGCCTCACACACCCCAACTTCTCATGAACAAAATGTCAAACTTTCAAATAAAGACCAGATTCGATCAGTCACTTGCATAACCCTGAGAGTGAATGTCTCACTTCCTCACCCTAATCCAGGCCCGTGTGTTCTGTACCTAAAAGTCTGACGTTTTGTTCATCGTGGACTTCTTGCGTTAATGTTTATTTCAAAAAAAAAAAACTATAATAAAGTATTCTTTGTCTTAATCAAGAGGGATTTGTGTGTGTTTGTTTGTTTTACCCGCCCCACCTTCAATTTTGTGCCCACTGCCAGTGCCTCACGCACACGGTGTTTGAAATTCTTCCACCTAAGCCCATCCTTCCCTCAGGGCACTGTCTCCCAAGAGGCTCTGCTGAGATCATAGCCCATTTCGTGATAATAACAGATGAACCCATTACTAGGGATTTTCATGCCAGACCGGCTGTGTCCATCAGATAAGCTGAGAGTAAGAAACAGGGCATACAACTTTTGTTTAGGGAGAGGATGGAGACAGGAGAAACCTGCCAGGGAGGCTCTGGGCCCTGCAGGGAAAGAAATGAGCCAGAGGAAATGTACATGACTTTTACAGCTGGGCGTAACTCAAACCCTGCTCTCTGCCCCTGCCTTCCTTTCTACCACCTCCCTGTTAGGGTGACAATGAGCTGCCAGGGATGGCATGCCCATGACAAAGACGGGTTTCTCCTGTTAAGAAGCAGTCCACCATGGAAACCCTTAATGTTACATCACAGTCTTGGCTTTCCCCTCCCCCAACCTTAGCCACCCCTGGGTGCCCAGCTCTGTGCTCCTGGACCCAGACAAGCCTCATCGCCTGGCCACAGCTCTAGCCCGCAATCCCACATAAGTCCCAGACTGCCCTCACGCACACTGATTGTTAAATCACATCAGGAGGAAAGATGATGAATGATGCTTGCTTGGTTTTATTCAAAGTGTGCTTCCCATTAAAGAGAAATGTCATTTGTGTCTCAAGCCATCTGAAGCCCATTTGTTTTCATATTTATGGGAGTATGTTTGCCATGCTCTCCCCTTTTCTCTCTCCACTTTCAAGTCTGCTCCTCACTTAGTCTCCCTCCTGCCCCCACTCACCTCCCACTCTGCACCCTATCCCCAATATTTCTTGCTAAAATATGGCTGAGAAGCCAAGGGAGCTGTCATCTTTGGAACACTCTAGTCACAGTGGACCCGAAGAAGAATCCCTATAATGTGAGAAACCTGACTTTCCCCTGCATGGTGAACCTTTCCACTCTGACCCCAAGGAGAGCCATTCACCTTTTCTCCGTGCACATCTCTGAGACTTCCCCTCGGGTTATCCGGTTAATCGCGTCTCCTTCTTCCTCTAGGAAGGAACTAAGGCCACTCCTACATTTCACTACTGCCTGATGGCAGATGGAAACAGGAAGCCACTGATAGGTCAGACTTTCTTAGCAGAATGCCAAGAAAACAAAGTACCTAGGTTTAATTACCAAGCCCTGTGCAGAGTTCTGAGAATGTCTAGTCTCAGTGGCATCTTTGAACTGTTTCCTTTGCCTGGTGATTTGATTACCATATCTATCAAATGCATTTTTGAAACCAGTCATCACAATCCTGGATATTCTTGGCTATTCTTGGAACGACAGAACTCTGTAGCCAAGACAATGGTATTTAGCTTCCAATTTTCATTCTTTGTTTCATCTGCAAATCATTTGTCTTTAAAGAAAGTAACCGAGTAGTTCAAACTTTCTGACTCATCTGTTATTAGTAGCCCCCCAACAGAATGATTTTATAAATGTTCCCTCTCCCCGGGCATGAGTTCGTGCACAAGCGCACACACGCTCGCAACCCAGCACTGCCTGTTTCGCTAGGTAAAGCCAGAACCTGATAAAAGACTGGAGAAACCAAATGAAATATGTCAACTACCAGAAGGTTTCCAGGCTCAGCTTCTCTGCTTCTGAATGGGGCAAAAACTGACCCATTCAAGACTTAAAGAAAACATGTGAAACACTGTATCTAGCAACTTCTGTGGATTCTAGCCAACTAATTCGTACTTCCACTGACAGCAATTGTGTTTCTTTACTGATATAAACCCTGTAAATATATTTATCTCTGAACAAACTCTAGAGGTTTGGCATTTTGAGTAACAGTGCATTGGGTCCACTCTGAAGGAATGACAGCAGGAGTGGAAACAAATGTCCCTCTCCTGACTCCTCCCCGGTTCGTTCCATCTGTGTTTACGCAACCTCCAAAACCGGAGACAGGTATTCTCAGCACTTACTCCACCTTGCACATCACCAGGGGACACCATCTCCCTACACAATGTATATTTCACTCAGTGCATCAATCTGGCTTCCACCACCCGCCAAATACTCCAGATCAAAGTCAGAACCAACCACGAACATTTCATCTTTGTTGTTCTTGTTGTGCCATCAGATGGGACTCCACAAAACCCGAAGTTCAAAGTAGGGAACTCAATGGCGGAATCACTTGACAGTCGGAAAGACCCAAGAATCACTTGACAGTCAGATAGACCCAAGCCAGAAAGCTGGCCATGCCACTTAGTAGCCATGACTTTGGGCAACGCACCCACACTTTCCAAGCCTGTTCTCCAGTCTCTGACCTTGACACTGCACACCTTACTGGTCTCTACTGAATATAAATCACAAAGCACAGCTCCAGGAACATTTCCAGGGATCCACAAATGTTAATCTGCACCATGTCATACACTTTTCCCTTCCTTTTTGGATCCTCCATCCTGACTAAGGATAGCCAACGGTAAGGTCTTGCTATAGAAGAAAGTGCTTAACATTACGAGGGCCAAGGGCATTAAATAGGAATGACTGCAGCTACCCTGGGGTCCCAAGAGCTAAACATGTCCTTTATATTTGGGGGGGTGGATTGTCTAACTTCCTTACTTTGGGAAGAAGAGGACCCCAAATCATCCTGTAAGATTGGCACAGCACAAACAACAGAGATTTCAGTGGTATCCCATCCCAAGGGAAAGACCAGCCGACTTAAGGTAACCTGCTGTATAGTCCCTTCTACACGATTTAGCATCTGACAGTTTGCAGTGTCTAGCCAGCCATGGTGCTGTGTTTTATGACTGGCCATTGAAAATAATTAGTTGGTGACCCAGAAAACTGATATATAAAATCCTTTTAATCACCAATATGGCTTTCAATTATACAGCGTAAACTTATTAACCTTTTTACTGCTGAGACTTGATTTATGGAATTTATCTACATGACCATTATGAGCAGAGATAAAAAGTATATTATCGGAGGTGTTGGCATTAACAATATAGAACTGCTTTTTCCCATCGCGGAGTCTTAACTAGCAGTGGCAGCCACCCACTAAGTCTCTAAGGACTCATCTGGTTCCAGTGACTGTTCGGTAATGGCTGACTAAGGACCTCCTGGACGTCTCCGTGGCTTTGTAACATCACAGGGTCAAGTCCAAACACCTTAGCATGGCCCTGACCCAAAATGGGGTGAGTTTGACCCCAACCCAGTTTTTTTCCAGCTTCCTCTCTTAAGAATTCACCAACCTCCGATGAGCTATGCTTTCCACTACTCTATTTCCTGACCATGTGCATCTTTTATCTTAAATGTCTCTGCCCATGCCTGCCAACAGCCACCCTAATTTAGCCACAGCTCCCATCCACATACCCTCTCTGCCCCACACTCTCTCATACAGCCCCCTCACACATAAATCCACCCCCCAGACACCCATACATGACCCCATATACAAACACTCAACCCTTACACACAAACAACCGCCTCACAACATCTCCCATAATACTACATACACACAACCCACCACACACACATATTAATTCTCCCTTGGCACCCATAATCCCCCAAACGCACCACAATCCCTATATATACCAATAACCCTGAAGCACACATGCAATCTCCTAACAAATCAGGAAAATACACACCAGCAACTACACACACACACACACACACACACACACAAACCTTCCCACACTCACACAACTCTCCTCACAACACACACACACACGCACGCGCGTGCGTGCGTGCACGCACACACACACACACAAATACCCCACCTTCCACAACACTTACACACAAACCTCTTCTCTGCCTGAAGAGATCCTTCTTATTGGGGGTCCCGTGAAATTTCTTCAGTTCCCAGGGCAGAGTGTGTCACTGTCTCCTTTCTGCTACTTCATCTAAGATCAGAGCACATGTCATCCCAACAGACTACAGACTCTTGAGTAGGACCTAATGTCTCATTAATTGTTCATGCCTAGAACCTAGAAGACTACACTGCATTGAAATGAACTAAGGATGCAAAGGAAGTGAGCAACACCATTCTGCTCCCAAGAGTCTTTGTCTCTCTAAGATGAAAATATATGGGGCACCTGGGTGGCTCAGTTGGTGAGGCATCTGCCTTCAGTTCAGGTCATGATCTCAGAGTTCTGGGATGGAGCCCTACACCGGCCTCCCTGCTCAGCAAGGAGTCTGTTTCTCCCTCTCCCTCTCCAATAAATAAATAAAATCTTCAAAATATATAAGATGATAGCATATGTATGTGTACGCACGTGAAGCAACTTCAAAACAACTAGAAAACAAGTCATGAACAACATTATCCATGAGACGGAAAGAGAGGGATCCTAAGAGTTATCAAAACACAATTTTTTGACTCCAGTATTATGTGCGGGGATGGTGCAGGGCAAAGAAAGGGCCCAAGGAATGAGCTGGCAAGATGAGTGCCTGAGTGGGGCTCTGGGAAGTAACGAGACCACGGGCTCGCATAGGGTGTACTGTGGATGGCGAGCCAGGAGGTTACAGGGTGAGCAAGCACCCAATGGAGATGCAAAGGCTTCAGCCTTTATTCAGAGCCACCACAGGCGGCTGAATTCCCATAGTGCTCTGAACTTACGCCCACCAAGCTTAGTGCCAGGCACCCGTACCCATGCTTGGTGTTGAGTGAGCCATGAGCACGCCCAGCGGAAGTGTAAGCCACCAGGAATACAGGGGATTCTAAAGACATTTTACTGACAACAGCATTCCAAAGTAGCATCAGAGTAGTCATCCCAGGAAAAGTCAGAATTTTGTTGGCCTTCCTTATGTATTTTATGGTTTAGTATTGATTTCCTTCAGAATTCCTAAGAGAAGGGGAAGTGAAGGTGAAATCACAATCTTTTCAGAGCTTAAGGACACTAAGGACCCAATCTTACTCTGATTAAAGTATGTATCCTACAACATCAAGTTTATTTATTAATATTTTTTCTCCCTAATCTGATTTTATAAATTCTCCAATGATAAAAAACATTATCGCATTTTCTCCTGTATCCCCATATCTAGCCCAGGGCTAGCATAAATGAATAAATTAGTTATTTATTAGCCATAAATAAATTACTCATAAAATGAATAAATAAATAAGCAAATAATTAGTATTCATTATTGGTCATTCCAGTCTCCATTTCCTCCACTGGACTTCAGCAGAATCCCAGTAAAATTAGGACAAATTTTTGGACTCATCATGTTATATTATAATTATCGATTTATGTGTATATCCTGCATAGGATTGTGTAATCCACCAGGGAAAGAAACAGTATGAAAATAGGAAACTAAAAATCCTGGAAGTTTACCTATATACTAGTCACTGAACTATGTACATAAGTTTTCTCATTATTTCTTATACAAACCCTACGAAATAGATACTATTATCAGTGCTACTTTACAGAGGAGGAAACTGAGCCATAAAAGATTTCTGTGACTCATCCAAGAACACACACTGAGTAACTCGTTGAGCCTGGATTTGAACCAAGTAACCTGGCTCCAGAACCTCACTTTGAATGAAAGGCTGCCTGGTTGAACGACAGTCGAATAAAAAGAATTTCAACATTCATTCCTTTTAGAACTCTATGTTGCATACCCTCCCCATGTCAGGAAATGGGTTAAGTACTTAGGATAAGATGGTGAGCACTCTGGGTAGGCTCCTTGCCCTCAGAGAGCTGGCAGCCCAGAGTGAGCCCCATGCTGGAGCAAACGATCACACAAGTTCATTATCCTAAGCTGTGCTAACTATGGTAAATGGGGTGTACAGGTGTAACATGGGTGACAACAGGGATGGCTGATGTGATAATAATGGAAGCCACCAGCATAGCTTTCTGAGGAAGGGACAGTTGACCTCCAAGATGCAAAATTTGTAGAGGTTAATAACACATCTGGGCCACAGAATCAGAAAAGATTTGGGGTGAGAGGTAGCTTGGGTGGTGCAGTCAGTTAAGCATCAGATTCTTGGTTTCAGCTCCAGTCCTGATCTCAGGGTCATGAGATCAAGCCCTGCATGGGGCCCTTGCTCAGTGCGGAGTCTGCTTGAGATTCTCTCCCTCTGCTTCACCCGCTTATGCTCTCTCTCCCTCTCTCTCAAATAAATAAATAAACCTTTTTTAAAAATTGGGGGGAGTGTTTTATGTGTTGATTGGTTCATTTCCTAATCCACCTTGCTTAAAAAAGAGATTAAAAGTCGTCTACAAAATTGCATTTAATGCCCAATGACACTCACTAGAAGTAGAGGAAAATGACAAAAGGATGGGAACATAAAAGGTGGTAAATCCAAAATGCATGCCTTCGTGTCCCAGACCTTTGCCCTAAGTACACCAGCAGTTTGGGGGCCACCATGGCAAAGGACAATTCACCAGTGACTCAGTTCCCAAGGCTCACAAAATTAAAGCAGACCAAGGACTCTGGGTGTGCTCCATATCCAGACAAAGCAGATTTGGAAGGGTCAGTTAGCAGGAACTTTAGGGAGCAACGGGTCTGCAGGTTTTCCAGGCTGATCCTGAGACAGCTGATAGAGTCTCCAGGGCTCCGGGCGCCAGCATGGGGAGGCCCAAGAACTTTCCAACCTAGAATAGGGAGGGGGGAGTGCTTACTTCAACCAGAGATGTTCCAATTCCATCTGTTTACATGGTAGATTTCTGCATACTCTTGCTTTTGAAGAAGGACCTTGTAATGCCAGAATCTAAATACATTCCAAAGTCTTGAATCCAACCTAATTTTTCCCTTCATTTTGCAAATGAGAGAAGGCACGATGCTTACCCAAGGCCACTGGCTGGTTAAGGTCAGAGCTGGGATGGCCCCTTCCTGTGGGGGGCAGAACGCTGAGTCAGCATGAACAGTATAAGGATTCTTAGCCATACAGAGCTCTCAGCCTCAGCCATAATAACCACATGTCCTAACCCTAACATGAACTAGCCACTGTTATGTGTCTGGGCAAGCTGCTTCTGTGCAAGCAAATGCAGTAGTACAATGTGGTTATTCGCTTCATGGAATCCCTGTGTTTCTAGTTATCAGAATATCTATTCCCCCAAAACATCAGCTCCCCACCATCCCTGAGAGTAAAGGGAGAGAAAATCTATACCTTTATCACAGAGATAGTTTTCAAGTTATCTTAGTAAGTCTAGCTGCTTATGACAAAAAAGCAGATTACTTTCTCATGGGTCCAGGAACCCCGTGGAAAATCCATTCCATAAGCCACCTTGTATGGTGGCTAACAGCACTGGCTTTGAGGCCTGAATCCAGCAGGTGTGTATCCAACCTCCACTTTGGCCCTTTCTTGCTGTATGACTTCACATGAAGTCCTTACCCTCCGATGCCCACTTGACGAAAATAAAAATGATAATCAGATCTACAGAATAGCTGTGGGGTTCCAATGAGATAATGAATGTAAAGTGCTTACCTTTATAGGCTGTCTAGCACCTAGTAAGCACTCAATAAATTTTTGCTATCATTGTTACTACACAAGTCACTCCCCTTATGAGGTCCCCTTCAGCCATTAATAATGACACCAACAGAGATGATTTGAATGATTTTAAAAGATATTTTCCAAATGAGCAATTAAAAAAAAATCAATGGTACCACGTAACCCCAGTCGGTGTCTTACTTCACTCACAAATCATCATTTGTTCAGCAGAGGAAATTATGAACTGTCTGGAAATAATACAGTAAAGACAGTCAATGACAATTAGAGCATAAAGAGTCTAATATAGACTCAGCAAAGAATCTGGGATTCTACTAAAATCCATTTATGACAAAAAATTCTGGAACCACTTTGCCATAAGTGGACATCATTTAGTGCTCAATTATAATGAAATTCCAATGGAAGTATATATTAAATGCAGAGCATCTACATTAATATCAAGAGAATCTGGTGAGATTGATGTTATTGCAATGAATACCAGATGAATAGTAAGTACCTCACTTAAACCTTCCAGGTCCTCGGGCTCAGGCACTGCTCCTTGCTCCCGTCATCTACATTTCCCTGGATTTTTATGGAGGTGGGAGTCAGGCACCAAGTCTGTTTTTATTTACTGGTAGTCTAAGTTAGAGCTAGATAGCACTCACACATTGATGAATCAAGACACATTGCATCATGATTTTAAAATCACAGACATTCCTCCACCACCATGAAAAGCAAGTCATTTTCCAAAGGGCTATAGATCTACCTAACGGGAAAATCTGTAAAAGGAGGTAATTTCAGGCTAAGCACTAAGAAGACATTTTAATGGCTCCAACATGGATTGAACTTAGTGGAGCAAAGAAATTTCCACTGAAGAATTAGGACGTGCCCTGTTCCAACGTGGGGCCGTTAAGGACTCAGGAGCGGGCAGTGCAGGGTGAAGTTTTCTGTTAAGGTCTTATTTCAACACAGGTTCCCTGGACTGCAAAGGAACTTCTTCTAGGGTCCTTTTTTATGCCAATCAAGAAAATAAAGCTCTTTGTATGTGCACACAGATGCAGATAGGAGGCCAAATTCCCATTAGAAAACTAGGGGGTCCTAAAAAATAGATGGTTTTCATGCCATTTGTCATGCTATGTTCCTGGGCCAGGAAGCAAGGGTACCTCACCCAGAGTCCAGGGCAGGGGAGGGGGGGTCTGCTTGCCTTACTATCAAATGATCCTGATTTAGGTCCAAGCTCAACCACTCAGTGACTGCAAACACTCTCAGACCTTCAATTTCATCTTTGGCAAAATGGCAATAACCACCTTATCCTGTTGCTGTGTGGCTCAAATGAGACGTAGCATGGGAAAGCTCCTAGGACAAGTATCCTCCTTGAAGGGCACCCAGTCGAGCTGCCTGAGCCTTGCTACTCTTCTGACATGGGCTACAGGCGCCTGTTCTATAGAAATCTGCTGTGGCCCCAACATAAACACAGAAATTTCTCCAGACCCAACCAGCACCAGAATCCTTCTTTCTAATCAGAGTCATCCCATGTCATTTGTATGTGGACACTTCTAGTTGCCCACAAGGGTTCTGACCCAGTGTGTCCCCAGCTGGCCAGCACCCCACCTTAGGCTTTCACCATATGGAACCCAGACAGGGAATCGGGAACCAAGTCCTCCACTGGCCTAGGACGAGCAAGTGGCGAAGTCTTAGGAAACCCTAAAGAAAGTCTATGCATTTTGTAATGCACCTAAACTATCTATCTACCCTCTGCAGGGGGAAATAAAAGGTTGGTAGATTTGTTGAGGCCAGAGATTGCAAACTAACCGCCAAAAGCCAGCTGTAGCTGTCACTCGGAGGGTGGCTGTTTCATTTGCATAGCGCCTCCATTTTGAAACAGGGAAACGTCACATTTAAAGGGGCACCTGGGCGACTCTGTTGGTCAAGCATCTGTTTTCAGCTCTGGTCCTGATCCCAGGGTCCTGGGATCAAGCTCAAGTTGGGCTCCCTGCTCAGCCGGGAGTCCACATCTCTGTCTCTTTCCCTCTGACCACACCCCTACCCTGGCTCATGTACACACTCTCTCTGTCTCTCAAATAAATAAATAAAATCTTAAAAAAAAAAAAAAAGATAAGATAAGAAAAAGAAGTTCTAGTTTCCACATACCATAATGGGCTGGAGCTCAGTTGAGGCTGCCCCCTTTAAATGGGTCCCACCACCCGTGACCTCCTGTGCCATCTCCAGGACGTCCCTGGGACCTCCAATGTTGGCCCAGTAATTCCACTATGCATCCGTCTGGTTCCTGCCATCATTAATATAAGCTTGGTTACTTGGCAAATATGAGTCCCGCATAATCCCCCTGGCACAAAGAAGCAAAACGAAGCCACATGCATGCACGGAAATGTGACAAGGGAAAACCAACAACGCTAAAAAATGAAATATGTGTTAAGTCCCCAAAGAAGTTCATTACCTGAAGGACACATTATCCCCTTCTCTTCCCATGAGTCAGCACAGTCAGTAGTCACTCCTAATTGGTTTAAAGCTTAGTATGAAATATTAGGATGCCACAGTATGCGATGACACAGCTGTATTCCTGAGGGGACAGCTGAGACGAATCTGTGCACAGTGGAGACAGGTGGAGACAAAGGGAGCAGGTGGAAATGGGTTGTAAATATACTATAACTTAAAAAATAATGGGGTGTGTTTTCCCTACAGGTTTCTGGTGCTTCATCACTAATTAAATATTGAAACTACAAAAGGAGAAATAAAGTTGTGTGGCTCTTTGGATTTGGGGCATAAATGTAAATATTTTGTACCATTAACTGCAATATCATTTGAAAAACACACGCCTGATCTGGGAGCATTGAGTTGTAGGCACGAGAGCTGAGAAGGGAGTAGATTTAAGGAAAATGTTAGCAGCTAATGGTGCTATCCGTTTTTCTTTAGGCCAGAAGGGGGTTTGGGATTGTGCGTTCCACGGCATATTTTTCAAGTTTACGAAATTCGTGAGTCTTTTAAGCAAAATAGTAGATTCCCTGTGATAAGGATTGCAGTCAGAATCACATCCCACAGGGTAGAGAGGCTGTTGCCAAATGCAGAAAATCAATAGGCAAATCACTTGGAATCCTTGGGTGATTCACACCAGAGAGCAGTAATTGAATCATTTATGGTCTCCATCCTCCAAGCCTATAATGGTGAGGCACTTGGAACTCCGAGGCACTGATTCTAGATCTTGGCTTTAGTGTAGGATGAGCTATAATTCCACAAAGAGAAGCAAGATGTTCTCGAACTACAAGAGTCAGAGTCACTTAGAGCTGGTTGGCCAACTTCCCGCCATGTCGGGCCCTTCCCAGTCTCTCCACTTACCTCCTCAAGGTACCTCGCTAGCTGGGGACAGACCCCACAGACAACCAGGAGGAGTTCATTCTTCCTGTTGGTTCACCCGGAAATCTGCCCCTCTACAACCTCCCTCACAGTTCTGCACAGCTTACAGGGTAACACAGGAAAGCATCTTCCCCCTTTCCCTCCATGTGACACCCGGTGGCTGGACTTGGATTCCAAAGACTCAGTTTCCTGGCCCGACCTCCCACCCCCAGCCAAGAAGCACTGACTTTCTCATCTATAAATGGCCTTCCATGACTCCGTCCTGAGGTTTTGTTCTGGGACGACACCCAAGTAGGGTAATCTGTGTCTTCTGTCCAACAGGAGACAGCCTGAGACACAGAGCAGACCCCGTATCTCGCAGCCAGCTCTCCTGGAAGATGAATGTGGAGCTTCAGTGTGTGATCTGGTGGAAACCACCTGTGAACTTAAAATAGGCAAACTCACACAAGTAGAGAGCAGGATGGTGGCTGCTAGCGGTTATTAAGGGAAGTATGAACAGAAAGGTGCAAAGTTTGAGGTATACAAGATGACTACACCCCAGAGCTCCACTGCACCATGTAGAACCGATAATTAGCAATACCATATTTTGTACTTAAAGACCTGCTAGGGTAGATCTTATGTTAACCATTCTCATCACGGGAAATAATAACAATAATAATGAGAGGGTGGGAAACTTTTGGAGGGAAGGGATATGTCCATGGCACAGACTGTAGCAATAGTCGTGGGTGTATACTTACCTCCAAAGTCATTAAGTTGTATACAGTAACTATGCACAGTCTTTGGTATGTCGACTGTGCCTCATAAAGTGGGTTTTTAAAAGTTAGGGATATAATAGCTTGCATTGAAGGGTTTTTGTTATAAATAAAGGAGGTAACGCATAAAATCCCTGGCATGCGCTAGTGCTCAACAAAGTTGCATCGTTCCCTTTGCCGAGCAGTATTATTAGAGATGGGAGCCGAGTCCAGCTATGTGAGCTGGTCTACAAACGGGACCATGAAATTCATAACATCCTCTGGCACCTGTGGCTGGCATTCATGCTCTGTGATCTGCATGCCCCCCGCCCCAGCTCCGCTCCAGCCATTGCCTTCCCTCTCCAGGCTCAACTCACAAGGAGGGGTGGATAGCAAAGGACAGCATAGGCCAGAGGCATCCAGAATGGACCTCACCCCAGCCACCACCTCTTCGGGGAAGACACCACAGATCTGATGGTGGGAGATCCTCATAGGAAGAGTGAAGGGGTTGCAAAGGCAGCCATTTGGGACCTTCGGAAGGAAGTAGCATTTGTGCTGCCAAGACATAGACTATTTTCTGGGTAGAAAGGTCCTTGTTCCTGGACGCAAGAGATGCCAGGACAGAGGCTCGAGAAAAAGAATTTGAGTTTTTGGGACTGATGTCCCACTAATGTCCCTTAAAGGAGAAACTAAAAGAGAACCTTGGGATTCCCTTTTGTGCTTTCTAGTCTGGGGCTGGAGAACAGGCAGGGATTATGAGTAGCAGCACCATTCCGGAAAAACACGTCTGAGTGGTGGGCCTCCACGGGGCAGGATAAACAGCCCACCCAAGTGGACAGCCCTAGAGTGGAGAGGAATGAGGATCTCTGTCTGTCACTGCACAGAATTCCTGACGAATTGTGCTGACATTAGTCCTCTCAGGACAAGCTATCATCATGACATGTCCAGTTGACAGAAACTTGTCAATAGTGATGACTGTAATTATCAGGAAGAAAGCTCAGGCCCTTCCATTTGTGTTCCAGTGGGGTTGGAAGTAATAGGGAGTGGGCAACATTCCAGTTTATCATGAAGGGTGTAGTCTATCAGATTTGGATCCCATCTCAAGAGGAAAAGGCCATATGCAATGGTTAAGTGTATAGGAAAACATCAAAAGTCAAGATTAAAAAGCAAAGATCAGGGACACCTGGAGGGCTCAGCCAGTTAAGTGTTTGACTTCACTTCAGGTCACGACCTCAGGGTCCTGGAATTGCTCCCTGAGGGAAGCCTGCTTCTCCCTCTCCCTCCTCTTCCACCCTTCCCCCTACATGTGCTCTCTCTGTCTCGCTCTCGAATACATAAATAAAATCTTTAAAAAAAAAAAAAAAAAAGCAATGATCAGGAGGCAGCCAAAAGAAAGTATGATGTTATCACACTTTCCAGAGAGGTAAAGTGACTTGTCTGAGGTCACACAGCTGTAAATGAAGGAACCAGGTCTTAACCCAACATGTATCTGGCTCCAGAGCTGATGTGCTTTCTTCCATCACCACCGCTTCCCAGAACAGAGCTGAATACCCAGAGATGGTGCCCCGCCCCCAATCACCCACTGTCTGAGACAGACCCCTAACAGTGGGATCACAGTGTCTCCCCTTCCTCTTTAGTCACCAGCTTGGCATTGTTTAATGCTGGGAAGGAGCAACCCGACACGATAGATGGCCCAGTACGAATACATTGATTAACATCCCATCTGCATGCCAGACACACCACCTGCATCAAACAGACGGGACAGTCCCCAGCTCAACTACAAGGTTGGCACTGGGCAAAAAAGTAAACCCCTCCCCTTCAAAAACCCACCCTTAAGTCGTCTGTTCACGCTAGTCATTCACCTGGTAGTAACCCCACTCATTCTCTTATCATATACATTATAAACATACAGATCGTGAAGAATGGAGCTCATCTTCCCTGCAGCTCCTCATTGATCCCTCCTGGGTCTGCCTGCAGAGCACGTGATCCCAGCAACAACGTGTGGATGTGGACCCTGGTGTCTGCCTCTATAGATGTGCCCGCTGAACATCAGAGAGGTTGAGGAGCTTGTTCCCGTCCCACAGCAATGTGTGGCAGAGGCAGATTTCAGCCCCAGTGGGAGCCTCGCCCAGATCTTGCTCAGTCCATCACATCACCCTCTCACTCCTTCCCTCCCCCCACCACATTCTTTCCCCTTCTTTTCTATCCCTCTGTCATTCTTCTTCGTTAGGGATCATTCTCCTCGCTTCTTGCCTAACCCATAATTCCCCTGAGGAAAATGCCAGGCTATGTAAAACTCCTGTTCTAAAATCCTAACAGGACTACAAATTCAAACTATTCCCGTATGAGTCAAAAATTTACTTACGTAACTCCTTGCCTATATAGTTAAATGATTTTTGACAAGATTATCAAGACCGTTCAATAGGGAAAGGACAGTGTTTTCAACAAATGGTGCTGGGAAAACTGCATATCCACATGCAGGAAAATGAAGTTGTACACTTTCCTAAAACTATATGCAAAAATTAACACAAAATGGACCAAACACCTAAGCATTGTGCTAAAACCATAAAGCTTTTAGAAAAACAAAGGGGAAAATCTTTGTGAGTTTGGATTTGGCAATGATTTCAGCAAAATTAAAAATGTTTGTGCATTGAAAGACACTATCAAAGTGAAAAGGCAACCCATGGAATGGGAGAAAGTATTTACAAATTATACACCTAATAAGGGATTGATATGCAGGACATACAAAAGACTCCTGCAACTCAAACACAAAAGCAAAAATAGAACAACTTGATTTAAAAATGGCCAGAGGACCTGGAGAGACATTTCTCCAAAGAAAATATTCAAATGTTCAATAAGTACATGAAAAGAAGCTCAAGATTATTAATAAGAAAATGCAAATCAAAATCACAATGACATACCACCTCACACCCACCAGAATGGCTATTGTCAAAGAAAAAAAAAAAAAAACAGAAAAATAACAGGTGTCAGTAAGGATGTGGGGAAATTGGAACACTCGTGCACCACCAGTGGGAATGTAAGATAGGACAGCCATGGAGGAAACCAGCATGGCCAGTCCTCAAAAAAACTTAACAGAGAACTATGCAGGGTTCAACGATTCCTCTTCTGTGTACGTACCCAAAAGTAATAAATGTGAGGACTTGAACAGATATTTGTCCACATGTGTTCCACAGCAGCACTGCTCCCAAGAGCCAAAAGGTAGAAGCAAGCCAGGTGTCCATAGATAGATGAATCTATTTTTTAAATGTAGCATAAATAATAATAATAATAATAATAATAAATGTAGTGTAAAATACAATGGAGTATTATTCAACTTTATTTTTTTTTTATTTATTTGACAGACAGAAATCACAAATAGGCAGAGAGGCAGGCAGAGAGAGAGGAGGAAGCAGGCTCCCCGCTGAGCAGAGAGCCCGACGCGGGGCTCGATCCCAGGACCCTGGGATCACGACCCGAGCCGAAGGCAAAGGCCCCAACCCGCTGAGCCACCCAGGCGCCCCTCAACTTTATTTTTTTAAGAGAGAGAGAGGGAACAAGGTGGGGAAGGAACAGAGGGAAAGAGAATCTCAAGCAGACTCATGCTGAGTGTGGAGTCCAATGGGGGCTCAATCCCATGACCCTGAGATCATGACCTGAGCCAAAACCAAGAGTCAGATGCTTAATTGACTGAGCCACCCAGGTATCCCCTATTATTCAACTGTAAGAGGGACAAGGATTCTGACACCTGCTACAACATGGATGAACCATGAAGACATTGGGCTAAGTGAGGTAAGACAGTTACGAAAGGATAAATACCATATGATTCCACTTAGAGGAAGTACCCAGAATAATGAAATTCATAAAGACAGAGAGTGGAATGGCAGCTGCCAGATGCTCAGGGCAGCAGGGAATAGAGAATTAGGAAGTTAGTGTTTAATGAGTACCAACTTTCAATTGGAGAAGATGAAAAAATTCTAGAGATGAATGGTGATAATGGTTGCACAACAGTGTGAATATATCTAATGCCACAGAACTGTCTAGTTAGAAATTATGAAAAAGTCTAATTTGATGTTACATATACTTTACTACAATTTTAAGAAAGAACAAATTTGTAGTAAACTTAATAATAACCCCCTCCCAAAAATGTCCATGTCCTAATTCCTAGAATTTGTGAACATGCTACTTTGTCCATAGTAAATGAGACTTTACAGATGTGATTATGGTAAAATGGAGTGACTGTCCTAAGGTGTGTTGGCAGGACCTCCTGTAACCATAAGGGTCCTTATTGAAAGGAGGTAGGAGAATCAGAGCCAGTAGTAGGAGATATGACAAAGATAAGAGGTTTTATTGAGACAAAGAAGGGCCCTTGAGCCAAGGAATACAGGCCTGGTGGCTTCTAGAAACTGAAAAAAGCAAGGGAACAGAATCTGCCTGAAGTTTTCAGAAGGAACACAGCCCCCCACACACCTTGATTTTAGACTTCTGACTTCCAAAAGAGTCCCTGCCCTCAGACACTCATCCCTTGGCTTTAGTTATCTCTCATTAAGAGATACTAAACTATCAAAGCTCTGATCTTACCAGGAACCAGGCAGAACTTACAGAAAAGCTGTTGGTATTCAGTTCTGTCACCCCTCTCAATTCCCACTCCTACGTCTTGACCAGAAAGACCCAGCTTTTCTCCCCTCTTCTATCTTCCCCTTTCCTTCCTGATCCAAGACACACAATTATGTGATGTGTTGAGAGGAATAGCCAGTATGACCTATAGCTCTGAGTGCCACATCCTGACATATGGTCTGCACCAGATTCTCCAATCAGCCAGGCTATTGGGGTAGAATATGGATTATTGACATGGGCCTGACCCTGGAACCACCTTGTGCAGATATTACCAGAAATCCTGTTTCCCAAATAAGAGAAACTGAGGCCCAAGTTTACATAAACAATAGTTGGCAGAGGTGGTGTTTGGATTCAGTTAAGTCAGACTTGATGTCCATCTTCCATTGCCCAGATTTATCCAAACAGAGGGATGCCAAAGAAAGCAATCTGCCCTGCCCAGCTCTTGGCCTATAATTATGTCCACCTGTCTATAACTCCATATCCTGACCATCACATACGTGTATACAATAGGAGCTGAATACTTTGCCCAAAGTCCCATTGGGGTGCCACCTGGAATTCTCCATAGAGAACCAGAGGTGTATGCGGTCACTATCTGAGCATTGCGTGTGGAGACGAGAACAAGAAGGGGTAGGGTTACTCAAAAGACTATCTTGTGGGAAAGATGTGCTTTCATCTCAGCCAACTGGATGGTCTACGACATGGTTGAGGAAAGAAGAAAGCAACTACAGAGATGAGACAGAGTCTTTGGGAAGCTGGAGTGGGTGAATTGGTGGCTTTGTGTTATTTCTTTTGACCTAAATATTTATTGAGTCAGCCCACTTGTCTCCATCTCTACCCTTATTACCCTAACCTAGGCTACAGTCACCTCTTGCAGGACATTGTAAGACTTTAAAAGCCTATGAATTGTTCTTTCCATATCCTCTCTAGCCACCTCTGACCCCCAAAATCCATTCCCCTTGCTGGAAACCATAGTAATCTTAGTACTTGGAAGATGTCATTCCATTGTCTTCTGCCTTCCATTGATTCTGTTGACAAGTTAGGTATCGACCTTATTATTGTTCTTTTGAAGGTAATGGGTACTTTTTTTTCTTTTTGTCTTTGATTTTTAGCAGTCTAGTTATGACATTTACTTATAATACAATACCGTGACATTGTATTTATACTTCTTGATATCACAGAGCTTCACAAACCCAGAGAGTAATACCATCCATCAGTTTTAGAAAATATTCAGCCATTATCTCTTTAAATATTGTTCTTGCTCTACTCACTAGCATTTCCTTCTGGAATGCCAGTTCTATGTTAGATTCATTGACTGAGTCCCACATGTCTATATAATGCTCTTTTCTGTATTTTCTATTCTTTCCTCCTTGTGTGCTACAGCATGGAGATTTTCCATTGACCTGCCCTCCAGTTCACTAATTTCACTTACTATCACATCCAGAATTACTGTTACTGATATCATTCATTCAGTTCTAGAATTACCCCTTTGATTTGATTTTACAAATTCATACCTCTGATATACCCTCTCTATTTTCAGTTTCTCTGTGTTCTTCAACGTATTTATCCAGTTACTTAAAAGTCTTGTAAAATAACTCCTATAGCTAGAGTATCTGTGGGCCTATTTCCTTGAACTGTTTTTCTCTTGGTTTTCAGTCATGTGGTTCTGAGTTTTGGCATGTCCAGCAGCTACTGATTTAATGGCTATTGTTTCTAAAACTTTTAGAGACTTCAGGTGATGTCATTTTCCTCCAGAGTCCATTTACCACCCTCCCTCCTTTAGGCAGACAGAGTACTAACTGATCGCCTCAGTCTAATGAGAGACTAGCTGGTCTGTCTAACCAAGACTACCCAACCAGCCTTTATCAAGGCTCTGTAGAACTCAAGACAAAGCTCAATCTACTTCCTGTTTAGCCTTATTGAAGGCACAGCCCTTCAAGATTCTGACCTGAAATTCTGTGTGCTCACCAGACTCCCTCCTCACAATGAGCTTGAACTTCCAACTCTGTCTTTTGAAACTGTGAAGACTGCTGAAAATTAAAACGCTGCTATATTCTTCTCAGAGGACTTCCACTTAGGATTTGGCCTCTCGCTCCACGCAGCCTCAGAATTCAACTGAAGGAAGAACCAGCCACATGCTTGGTGCTTTTTTGAGGCTTTCCCAGAAGCTCTGCAAGTTTCTCTTTTCCCCGATGGCAGCCTTCCACTAGGGCAAATCCTGGATTTTCAGTCTCCTGCCCATCCCTACACTTGCCAATGAATCCAATCTAGAAGAGGCTAGATAAGACAGCTCACCCTCACACAGTCCTAGCCACTCTCATCCTCTTTTCCTCAGCAGCTCTCTGCTGCCTTCAAGCCCAAGATCTGTGTATATTGTCTGAGATTTTTAGTTGTTCTCTCAGGAATACAATCTGCCCACCAGCCCCTCCATCCCAATAGGAAGCTGTGGTCTCTCAGTGTAACCTTTGAAACTCACAGAGCTATAAATCTGAGTATTCCTCTGCTTCAAACATCCAAATGGTTCCCACTGCTCCCAGAGTAAAATTCAAATTACTAGCCTACTTTACATAGCATGGTTGCCTGCTACCTTCCCAGCCTAGTGTTGCATCCGCTACACTCCCCATGCCCACTGCTAGATTTCCATCCCTCACTCCAGGCCTGGGCACACATACTATTCCCTCCTGTGACTATACTGCTTGAAAAGTCTTCCTACAAGGGTCTGGTTTGACAGTAGCGTTCCTCAACTGCGATCCCTGGTTTGAGAGGTGGGGATGGGGAGCAGAACCCTATATATCCCACTACTCCTCAGCCAACCGTTAGCCATACAAACTCAGAAAATGGATTGTTCTCTCTGAGCCTTAACACCTGCATCTGTAAAACGGGGAAAATATTCAAAAATTTTTGTGAGGACTAGTTAAAAATGGCATTTTCCAATACCTGCCTTTCCATAATTGTGAAAGGCAATTCCCTCTTTGTTCCAAAGCAAATCAACCAAGGAGGAATATTCCATCAGGAAGGCTGGGTTTAGTTTCTATGGCAATGTTCCATTTCTCTTTTCTCAACAGCTTGGCCTCAGCCATCAGGTATGTTTTGAAACATTGTAATGACACATAAACATTCCCATCTTAACCAGAACCATGCCCCCACTTAAGACCAAGAAGCTGCTCCTTTTACAAGCCATTATTTCTTGGGTAAACAAGAAAGAAATCCTTAGAAGAAAGGATGTCTTGTATTTTTAAAATATCCTAATCCTCGACTAACTGCAATATGCCTCTAATTGCTTTTTTCTTCTCATGTTTTATGTCTACTGTGTGGTTCTATTGTTCGAACATCACTTCAAATGAAATTGTGCCAGCAAAAAGACATAGCTTCTTTGGATCTTTTTAGTCCAGCTGTGAACTTTAGACTTAATCCTTTAGGGCACTCTTGTCTGGTAAGGTTTAATTTATATTAAATTTTCTAAAAGGGAAGGCAGAATGGTCAAAGTGAGATAGCGAGACAGACAAGAGGCTGTCTTTCATAAATTAATAAGCATCACCAACCGTCTTTCCTGACCCTTTAAACTCTGTGAAATTAATATAAGTAGACAACTAAGACCAGCTTGGCACCCCCCAGAGCCTTGCAAGTTCACTTAAGCAATCCAAGTTTCCTTAAAGTTTTATAAGCCAGCTTTTAGAGCAAGTCCTTTGTACTTATTACTGGTGACAGTGAGCATTACGGCAGCCAATGAACCTTACTGACTTACGACCCCAATATGGTCGAGCACTGTTATCAAGGGAAATATCAGAATCAATGCTTGTATATTACATTGAGGTCCTGACTTCTGAAAAAGCCCCCTATAGACCCTTCAGAATATGTCAGCAAAATAAACAGCTAATACTCCAAGACAATCTACTGACAATGGTTGGAAAGGGCTATTTATTTAACTACTTTTCAACCGTCCTAACCCTTCTAAAGGGGATATGTTTCCAAAAGAGAGGAGGAAAAAAAAAAAAAAACCTTCCATGCCCCCAATTCTTTCAGAATGGAACCACGTTTATACGCACTTTTTCAAGCACCAACATGTGTGGTTTTGCTAGAGGGAGCAGGGTCATCTTCCTCCCCGATTAATGGGCTTGCATTACTAAACAGCTACTAGTGGAAGGCGCCTGGGTCCAACGCCTTTTCTTCCTTGGCACCCCCATGTGAGCTTTCATTTACAGCCAGCACTTGCTGGAGGAAGGCTGGGCTCACAATCACCTTTTACTGACTGAAATTAATCATGTCACTGCTTCAATATTAACCTCTCCTACATATATAATCACCAACTCTGTGCACGGAATTTTTATGTAACTTTTAAAAAATTCCATTTCAGCCCTGCTTGGGATTTTTATGACTTAGATGCTCTACCAGGCATAGAAGAATAATCTATAATTATTGTGATTATCAGAGCATAAGTTTTTAGGGCTTTTTTTCTACAATAGATGAATATTACTGGAATACCAAAAAAGAATACACCCTTTCCTTTCCAGGTGACAAGAGGGTGCCTTGAAGATGTCTTCAGTCCTTCTAATGCAGGGATCCTCTCTCCTATTTTTCGTCTTTTTTTGTTTCCCCTCAATCACGGTGCACTGAGCAATCAAATGTTCCCATCTGGCAGAGTGCCAGTTTCCGAGGTTTGGCAGTCTACGGGAACGCCACTTGTAACCTTCAGCCCCTGGCATTGCATTCAATCTGAGCCAACCTGCCCAGAATTCAGTCCAAAAGTCAAAATTGCCACGGGGTGCTCAGGAGAAGATCAAAAAGGTCCTACTTCTCCCCCTCTGTGAGTCCAATCATCTTAATTTTGGCAAAAGGTAATTCGTATCAGTTTAACATTTTATTGAGGAACAGGCATTTAATGCTCCTCAAAGGAACCTGTTTGGACCAATTCAACAGCTGACTCGCCTTAGGCATCTTCTAAAGAGATTATGTTCTTTGGATGCCAATGATCACACCTGGGAGTGGGGTGTGGGTTGACCCCAGGGGCAGGACAGAAATCTGCCAATAGGACTGTGACAGGCATGGTGTCCTGCTCAAAGTGCCCAGAGTGTAACAGCAGAAGCAGCTGATTCCTTCTGGGTAGCCCCAAGGGTCAAAGCTGGGAAGGCTTCAGTGGTCAAGGCACAAAGGTCAGAATTGCAAGGCCCCTGGGTAGGAAATTGGACAAAGCTGGTGAAGTACAGACAAAGACAAGAGCAAAAGAGAGGATCCTATGTAATCAACGAAGGCAACACTCCAAAGCCCAGAAATTATTCTCAGCCAAACCTGAGTCCAAGGGCACAGATTAGATGAGAGTAGACAGTTGGCTCAGATGAGCCAGAAGTACCCTCACTATATAACATATTTACTAAGAACATCCTTTTCATTGTTAAAGGTACTTCTTCAGGAGTACCAGAAGGTCCAATGTCACTAAGTAAGAGCAAGGTCATTCTAGACCACAACACCAATGAGCCTTGGTGACTATAAGACAGTGATTGTAGACACTGACTTATGCCTTAGGATGAGCTGAAGGCTTCTGTAAAATACTATGACATGGGCCTCCCTGGAGACCAAGTGAAAGAGAGGCTCTAGGGATGTGGTGCAGACATTGGTACTTTTTAAATCTTCCAGGTGATTCTAATACAACCAAAGCAAAGAACCACGGGCCTGACGGAATCCTGATTTAAAGGAAACATAAGGAGATTTCAGGTCAACATCATTAGAACCCCATAAGGCACACCAACACAGGTGCCACCGCAGGCCACGTCAGGCACATGCCTGAAACCTTCTGACCCAACTGACATCCAGCCTACCTGAGTTCATCAGGGGAAAAAAATGCATCTGTAAAATCAAACCGACTCTGAACACCCACCAGTGACGAGCCCTTCAAATAACTTGGACCCTATCATCTTCTAATTGTTTAAATGTCCTCAGGTGGGTTTAACACCTCCCTACCCCACCCCTAAACATAAGCCCAAATCAAAGAGGATGGCGCTGCTTGACGTGGGGGGAGATCTTCCCCCACCCCGACCTCTGGTCCTCCGTTCAGCCTCCTAAGCCCCTTTGGTCCTCTGGATGATTAGTTACATGTACACCTCCCCCCTTTTCGCTGACTGACAAATTCCCACACATCCTTCAGCAACAACCACACAGGACATCCAGGACCCTGACAACAGAACTTTTATAGAGAATTTGCTCCAGGCACAGCTCCGCATGAAGCATTCTGTTTCAGACACCATCTCATTTAAAACCCACAATGATCCCGTGGTGCTGTACGCTCATTTATAGACACAGCCACAGCAAAGATCACAAAGGCTGTGACCAGGATCACATCCTAGGAGATGGTAGAGCAAGATCCTAGACCCACCAGCCCCCTCCAACCTGGGCTCCTTACCCTGATACTAAAGGCCCCTTTCGGAGATTTGTCTCAAATGCTACTGTCTTTATAAAGCCCATACCCCTTCCAACAGCTTAAGGGTGGGGGGAGGGGATTCATTCCTCTTGTATACCCTCCTCCTTGACCTACCATCTCAAGTGGCACTGTAACATTTTTTAAAACAGATGTATTCCCAAGATTGTGAACCACACATGGTGGGCACTCAACTTCATTCATCTTTGTTCATTCCAAAGCCAGCATGTGTGTGGTCCAGGGTATAACAGGGTCTCTGTATCTGCTCAGTGAATGAATGAATGACCAAACAATTAGTTCTCAAAGAAGAACTTCTTCACTGTTCCAACCTAAGCAGTCTATTCATCACAGCAGCCCAGTGCTCACTTCTACATTTCTTCTCTTTCCCTCTGCCCCACTTTGACAAAGAAAAAAAAATTTCTGCATGATTCCCCACCACGCTTGCTCTCCTTTCCTATGTTGAAATGAGAGTGGAGGCCTGCAGAAGCCTCTGGGATCAATCACTCTCACAGTTCAAACCTGGGTGCATGGGTGAGAGTTCTCTGGTGGTCTCTTTGTCCTTCCTTCCTAGGGTCCAAAATACTTGAGTCAAAATGCAAAGAAAAGGAGACTGTGAGTGTGGACCTCCCTTTCTAAGTTACTGAGCAACCTAAAGTAAGTACAGTCCTGCTTCAAGTGTTCCTTCAAGTGGGAAACAACTCACAAATCAGGAGAGTCCACTGGGAAAAGTTTGGACAAGCTACCATTTTCAAGCATCAAGATCATCAGTTTTAAGGGAATCTCTATATATCTATCTGAGAGCTATCTCATTCTAGACAAAATCCTGGGTCTAAGAAACAATGGCGCCTCCAGCCTCCTTCAGCAGATGCAGAATCAATTTGTATGGGGCAGGCACAGAGTGGTGGACCCTTGGCCCTCTCCCTACAGTCCGCTGGCCCCTGGCTGGCTATTAGCCATAGGCACATTCCAAAGATGGGAAAAGAATCCACAGACCTGTTGGAAGTCATGCGCACGTGACCAAAAGCAGGGCCTTTGAGGTCAAGTAGATCCGGATTTGAACCCCAGTTCTTCCTTTACTGGCTAAGCTTCAATTTCTGCACATGGACCTCTCCTACATGGTTCATATGAAGGGAATCCATTGAGACTGGAATATTATTTAATTATATGACTAAATATGTTTTAATAACCTTATTGAATAAAGACCATTAAATCCAAAACTGATCCTGAGAAATGTATACCCATTGGTATACATTGGGAATGTGCACATCAGAAAGGTGAGGATTTGGAAAGAGATTCCCTTAAAACTGTGAACTCTCTGACCGTCTTACACTGTTGGTGGGAATGCAAGTTGGTGCAGCCACTTTGGAAAACAGTGTGGAGATTCCTTAAGAAATTAAAAATAAAGCTACCCTATGACCCTGCAATTGCACTACTGGGTGCTCACCCCAAAGACACTGATGTAGTGAAAAAAAGGGCCATCTGTACCCCAATGTTCATAGCAGCAATGGCCACAGTCGTCAAACTGTGGAAAGAACCAAGATGCCCTTCAACGGACAAATGGATAAAGATGTGGTCCATATATACAATGGAGTATTATGTCTCCATCAGAAAGGATGAATACCCAACTTTTGTATCAACATGGATGAGACTGGAGGAGATTATGCCGAGTAAAGTAAGTCAAGCGGAGAGAGTCAATTATCATATGGTTTCACTTACTTGTGGAGCATAAGGAGTAACACAGAGGACATGGGGAGATGGAGAGGAGAAGGGAGCCGGGGAAAATCGGAGGGGGAGACGAACCATGAGAGACTGTGGATGCTGAGAAACAGACTGAGGGTTTTGGAAGGGGGGGGTGGGTGAGCCTGGTGGTGGGTATTGTGGAGGGCACATATTGCATGGAGCACTGGGTGTGATGCATAAACAATGAATTCTGGGGCACGGAAAAGAAATAAAATAAAATAAAATGAAAAAATTTTTTTTTAATTTGCTTGAAGAAAAAAAAAAAAACTGTGAACTCCCTGGAAAACCTTTAGCTACACTTTACCATTTAAAGATTTCCATCTGACACCATGTGCTTTCACAGTTCTTGTACTTGCCACATTAACTCTGCCTTGAATGGATTTTCCCCCTCTTCTCTCCTTACCAAATTCCTAGTCATCCTAAGGACACAGTTTAAATATTCCCGAGGGGATGGTCCCCTTAGTTGTTCTCCTTTCACTGACTCACAAAGCAACTTTCTACCTACCTCCACTTTGGCACATACCTCATGCTTGTTTTTGTGTGTCTTCCCTGGTAGAAATAAATCCCCAGGGGTGGCCCCCCGCTGCACAGTGTCTGAAACACAGTGGATGATGGATGTTTCACAAAAGGCCTTGACCCTGGTTCAGACACAACTGCAGGAGTGTTGGCTAAGGCGATGGCAGTCTGGACAAGTGTGATGGACTCAATGAGAAACAGCGGGATGAGCTCACAGGTCCTTTGGGTTGCGGAGGGAAGGGTACGAGTTAAAGATGATGCCCTGACCACCGGCCTAAGAACTGAGTTGATGGTAGTACTATTTCTCGCTGCAGAGAGGACTAGAGTGGGGAGGATTTAGCAGACAAAATCAAGATTTTAAAACTACCCATGGATTCTTAGGTAATAGGTTGAGTAGGCCGTTGGCTACAGAAGGACAGAGCAATAGGTCAAGGCTGAAAATATGAATTGCAGATTCATAACTGAACAGAAGGCGTTAAAAAGCCAGAGCGCTGGATAATATCAGCAAAGAGGAAAATGAGAAAATGTGCAGCAGAAAGATGTGAGGACCAAGGGCTGGGAAACTCTAACCTGATGAAAGAAAAGAGGGTTCAGCAAGAATGATGTGCAGATTTACATTTTTGATATGCAAAGCAGTTACTAAATAAAATATATCAAATTTCCCAAGGCTGGGGATATCGATTTTTTTAAATTTTTATTCTCTGTTTCATTCATTATTATGTTATTATTATGTTATTTATTTATTTAACATTTTCCTTTTCAATTACAAGTAACATGGTTTCCCCAATGTATTTTGCAGAGAATACTTTCTTTCCAGTAAACATCATTTTTCTCATTTATTGTCATAGTTTAGCCACTAAAACATCCTTCTTCATGCAAATGTGCCAAATTCATAGACAAGAATAGGCAGTCATGTGATTTTCAACCACCACCTGTGAATATTCATTAGAAAATCACTACTCTGCCTACAACTGCTTTCACTCCCCCATTCCCAAAAAGCAACAGAAAATAGCTTTCCATGGAATTTTAGTTTGTTGTTATGATCCATTTGTGCACTACACTTTTAACAGAAAAACCCTGTCAAAAAAACATTAATCAGTTTTCCCTTTGCCGTGGAGATTTCAAAGCTCTGTAATTAATGAGTGGTTTTGCTTAGCAGCAACGTTCATTTAAGTCAGTGACAGATCCTAATTTCACTTCCTCATATCAGAAAAACTCATGGAATCTGGAAAAGCCTTGGGACTTAGCTGCAGAAGAGACTTCATCTTTGAGTCAGTAAAGAAAAAATTATTTTATCAATCCCCCAATGATTAATTCATATTAAGAAGCCATGCTTGCCCTCCCTTTTCAGATTCAGGTGTTAGAGACTGAATTAGGGTTATTGGTTTGAGTTCCTATCACATACCTCGCCTCACCCATTAAACAGTTAACATTATCTGAGGACTTCTCCCTATGCTGGAATGAGCTTTTCTCTTCCTTCTACAAAATGGCTAACACTAAGTGAAAGTAGACATTCAGTAGCTAAGAGTTATGTGTGAACACATGAGGTCGAAAACTGAAAAGTAGTCACTGTCCATTAGAGAGAAAGTGATTTACTACATTTGATATAAGTTTGGATATTATACAGCCATTAAAATCATTTAGATTCTCCTAGTACCCAGATTATGGTCTCTAAATACCACTGCCAATTTAATAATAATAATAATAGTAGTAGTAATAGTAATAATAATAATAAAAAAACAACCAGGGTTTTTTTTAAATATTTTATTTATTTATTTGACAGACAGAGATCACAAGTAGGCAGAGAGGCAGGCAGACAGAGAGGAGGAAGCAGGCTCCCTGCTGAGCAGAGAGCCCAATGTGGGGATCGATCCCAGGACCCTGAGATCATGACCTGAGCCGAACGCAGAGGCTTTAACCACTGAGCCACCCAGGTGCCCCTCAACCAGGGTTTCTAATTCAGAGCAGGAAATGGACAAAATAAATCTGGAACATTTTACACCAGAAAGTAAAAAATCACTCAAACACCAATATAATCACATCCAAAAGACACAGAAGCTAGCTTAAATGACTGTCCACTGGCCAAAGAAGGGACCATGTGAGCATTAGAATAATAACTGCAATGACTAAAGCCTATCACATGTATTTCTGTCAATTTATAGGAATAATTATTTTTAAAACCTCACTGATCATCCTTAGGGGATGCTGAATCATTAATTCATTGTTTTGAAAGTTGGGAAATAAAAAGGAAGAACTGAGTATATCAGGCTTTCCATACGGACTGTACCTCTAGGTAACCCAAAGTTGATGAAATGAACTTGTCTTTTTGCGGAGGTAGTCAAGATGTTAAAAAAAAAATTTAAATAAAATTAGAAGGGCATCATTTTTCAACCCTTAATGAACTAGTGGATCTAGGTAACAATCATCAACAGGCTGCTAAAATTACAAAAAGAGAAATACCCAGGCATTCTATATCCCCTAATGGAAATATACAGCACGAGTAATAATACTTTTGAAAAAAATTGCATCTGAATCAGATCAAGCCTCTGGAACTATCAGTTTACAGAAAATGTGGGCACAGTAGAAGACATTAAGTGACACAAGAATGTAATCAACAAAATCCAGACTTAAAGTTCTACAGCAGTGCCACTCAAAGTGTGATCCACTGGCAATGTAGTCCACAAACTGTCTATCAGTGACCCATGATAAGTACAGAAATTGGGAGTAAGCATTTAGAAATGTTTATAGCAACTTAACATTGTAATTTAATATCCAATCCCCTGGTCAGTGGACTCACCTCATTGAATGGAGTGTAGACCTATTCACGTCACCTTAACTCACATCAAATTCACGTGATGAATCACATGGACTATGAACTATTTGTTAGTTCAGAGCAATAGAACCATTCTAGAATTAAATCCTAGTTTAAATGTAATTGGTTAACTGTGACCCAAAGGGTGTAGAAAATCTGGAATCTATTGAAAGAAATAATTAAAAAAGATAATTTAGGGTCAGAAAATAGATTAGTTGTTGCCAGGGAGTGGAGATTAAGGTGAGGAGAGAGATACCTTATGGAGAGCATTAAGGAAATTTTTGGAGGAAATTTTTGGATTAATATGGTCATTATGTTGACTATGGGAATTATTTCACAGACACATATGTCAAATGCATCAAACTATATTCTTTAACTATGTGCAGTTTATGTATTTATTTTTAAAGATTTTATTTATTTATTTGACAGACAGAGATCACAAGTAGGCAGAGAGGCAGGCAGAGAGAGAGGAGGAAGCAGATTCCCTGCTGAGCAGAGAGCCCGATGTGGGACTCAATCCCAGGACCCTGAGATCATGACCTGAGCTGAAGGCAGAGGCTTTAACCCACTGAGCCATCCAGGTGCTCTGAGCAGTTTATTTTAAATAAATTTTAATAAATAATAAATAAATTTAAATAAATAAATGCCTCAAAAGCCTGTAAACATTTTTGAAAAAGAAAAAGAAAACAAAAAGTTTAGGGATATCTGCTTCTCCTTAGGATTTAGAAAACTCCAAAGAATATCACTCCCAATTTAACATGAAAAAAAAAAGCTTAATAATCTAATAAAGCATAACTTTTCTTGAACCCATCATAAAGCTGTGGTAACCAGGCAACCAAGTGAACCATTTCCCATGAATGACTAGTCCTTCTGAAGAAGTACAAGACACATGAACGGTTCATATTTGACAGAGCCTGGAAGAAAGGCTGGCAACATACATGCCTAAGAGAAAAAAATTGTATAGGTTTTAATGAATTCTTAAAAGTCAAGGGTGAACTAGCAGTGTTATTGTGGAGTAGCTGGGAGCTCCAGACATAAAGGAAGTTTGCAGTCTCTGATGTTATTTTCTGTAAGTTTCATTTTTGTAATTGTGTATGTAAAATATCATTGAATTGATGTATCTTTTGAAGAAGTCAGCTGCTGGAAACTACACAAAATTTTGAATTGCTCTTAAAATATAGAAAACATTCTTTTTAATATTTTATTTATTTATTTGAGATAGAAAGAGAAAGAGAGAGAGAGTACGCACAAGCAGGGGGAGCAGCAGGCAGAGGGAGAAGCAGGCTCTCCACTGAGCAGGGAGCCTAATGTGGGGCTCGATCCCAGGACCCTGAGATCATGACCTGAGCAGAAGGCACTGAGCCACCCAGGCACCCCTCAAGTAATTAATTCTTAAATATTATCCAACTACTGGCTGCGATTTATTAAAATTAAAGCAACAACCACCCTAACAAAACCCTCATCCTTTACAGCATATACTTTGAGAAACACTGTCCTACCTAACAAATAACCCAGTTTCTTCAACAAATAAAGCTCAAAGAAAAACAAAAAGACTAGGAGGGGAAGTCTATCAATTGAGAGAGACTTAAAACACAGATCAACAAATTGCAAGCTATGGTGCTTATTTGGAACTTGACTTAAACAAACAAACAAAAATAAAATAAAAATTCTGAGACAACTGAGGAAAGGAGAAAAATGACTATTTGATTATGCTTAAAATTTTCTGTTAATCCATTAAGTGTGATAATAGATTCTAAGTACATTTTTGAATGAGTTCTCATATTTTAGAGATATATTCCCAAGTATTTATAGATGAAATGACATGTCTGGGATATGCGTCAAAATAATCACTGGGAAGGGGCGTTTTGCAAGTAGAGGGGACAAAATGGGCCTCAAGTAATCATCATCGAAGCTGGATAAAGGATACGTGAAGTCTTATTAATTATCCTGTTCTGACCCCTGTGTGTCTATTTCCAATTTTCTTAATAAAAAGTTTAAAGAAATGAAATCTATATCAGCGGACCAGGAGGGATTCCATGTTGTATCGGAGTGTGTGGTGAGAAAAGAGAGCAACGGCCTGGCAATGCACACCCACCAGGCCTTCTGGAATTGTGTTTACCCGAGATACTCACAGGGCGAGAAGGAGCAGCGGGGGGACAGCAGGAGCACTCTGGGAGAGGGCCCAGGATGTATGAAGGGAACATCACATTCTGAGAGAGGAGCTGTGACATGTAGAGTGGGGGGAGTAGGATGAAGGTCAGCCCCTGCCCTAGCAGGATCAGAGGCTGAGTCCCTTGTCACCAATAAAGCGGGATGGGCCCTTGGACCACAGCCCTGCCTGCCATCTCAACAGGCATCACACACCCTTGTCACAAAATTAATTATTAATAAAAAGTTTTTTAAAAACTAACTCACTCGGGCACCTGGGTGGCTCAGTGGGTTAAGCCTCTGCCTTTGGCGCAGGTCACGATCTCAGGGTCCTGGGATCGAGCCCCGCATCAGGCTCCCGGCTCAGCGGGGAGCCTGCTTCCCCCTCTCTCTCTGCCTGCCTCTCTGCCTACTTGTGATGTCTCTCTCTCTCTCTCTCTCCCCATAAAATAAATAAATAAATAATAAAATCTTTAAAAACTAACTCACTCAACTCTTTTCATGATAGAAAAGAGAAAGACCCTTTGCCATTGGTAGTGAAATCTAATGATTAAGAATAAGGATTTGGGGCTAGAGAGGCCTGGAATTGGGTCTGCCCAATTGTGTGACCTTTCAACCTCCAGGAACTTTTTTCCTGATTTGTGAACTGCATAAAATTCAGAGCATCATCGTGACAATGAAGCAACATGGTGCATGTAAAGCCTTTAGTACATACTGAATGCTCAAAAGAAAATGCCCAGTAAACAGCAGCTGATAATGCCGTTCTCATTAGCAAAGACAGAAGTATGAGCTCATTAAAACCAGAGCTGGTGCTGACTGGATAGAATGAGAGCTGTAGTTAAAAAGAATATAAACATCACACATCCAGTTGAAAATACCGTTTTGTGTCCAATACATTTGGGTAAACCGACAGAGACTGCGGTAGTAAGAAAATGGGCTTTATGTCCCATAGACCTCAGGGGGAAGCCCAGTCATTTCACCAACCACTGGTGTGTGGCCCTGGGAATTCTTGGCAAATCTGTGGGAAGCCGGCTCAGTGACACACATAACCAACGCTACCTTCTGCTCCCCTCACATCTCTTTGGCGCATATCCAACTTAGCATGGATATGAGATGACCCTCACTCCACCCATCCCCATCCCAGGAAGACAAGACCCTTTTGGAGGACTAAATGGGAGAAAGGAATAAGGTCATCTGGTGAGTTAAAAAAACACAGAGATAAATGACAATTCTTAATTTTCTTATGATAAGCAAAATCTTGTGTTTAGAACTCTGATGAAATATCAGTGTGTGTCCCTTAAAATATGTGCTTACCCAAAGTTTTCCAAATCCAAGGAAAAGGTTAAAAAAAAAAAGGCAATCCCCTAAATGTTTTGATTTCTTTTTTCCAAAGTCTGAGTTATTTCCCAACACTTCCACTTCGAAATGAGTAACTGGGATGTGCCATCAATGGGCTGGCTAAGAAGAACAAAAAACAGTTTAATCATCTCCAACGTCTATTTATACATGAAAAAAACTAGAGACATCATCTTGATAATAGACTGATCTCTGCATTTTTATATGACTCATTTACAATTATCATGCTAGCATATTATATTTTATCGATAATAGTATTACTATAGCCAGAAATTGGAAAGAAAGGGTCAAGACATACACACACACACACACACACACACACACACACACACGCAGAGTCTGTAAACAGCTTTTATTGCCTGATTCCTTTGGCTCCCTTCACAACATTTATGACTTTTTTAGACATCACACTTTTCTCCAGAAATTGTTCTTAGGCATTTGACAGATGCTAACACTTGTTTGCTAACAAGGATGAACAAGGGCAAACAATAAATGAAAGAATAAGCAGCCAATTAATTTAACAGAAAAAAAACAAATATTAATTCTTAGAATGTGTTGGGAGTTGCAGAATCTCTAGATGCACTTCTAGCTGACTTACTTTCTCCTAACGCAATCATTTCTAGTTGGCGGGAATTACATATGTTAGTATTAAATGGCATGCTGCCTTCATGGCCTGAGCTGGTTGGAAATCTTCAGACTGGGAGCTCATTTGTGCAGGGAGCCCTCTACCTGCAAACTCTGGGTGGGATATTCCTCCTCCCTCCCCGTGTGGCCCCCTTGTGGCCACATGGAGAGGGAGTTTAAGAGAAGGAGAAAAGGAAAAAGCAGAAATCTGATCCCTCCCTCCCCAGGTTCTCCCCTCTCTCCCCTCCCTTCCCCCCATCCTCAAAGGGAAGTGGGTAGAGAAAGACCCCAAGGTCAATGAAGGGTAATGCTGGACTCACCCCTGCAGAGATACCACCCTGTGTGGTGTCCTGACTCAGCAGACACTGGAATCCCATATGGGAGGGGGGACACGCCCAGCCTCACCATACATTTCACCACATCCTTGTTTTCCCTCCACTTTGATGGCTCCCAACTTTATGCCAATGTCTCATAAAATTTAATTTACAGCCTAAGCAAATGAAAATCAATCACCAAACACGAAAGCTCACTTGACTAAACTATTCTAGTCTATTTAACGTAACAAGCAACATATTTTCATGAGAAAAACCAGACAAAATATTAAAATGACCTTAGAGATTTAAAGGGCATTAAAAATATAAGGGCTGCACTGAGCTTTTTTTTCTCTTTTAACTTCCCAACTGGAATTTGTTTTTCACTGGAAAGGAAGAAAATTTTGCTATATTTTAGAGCATGCAGGATCTCAAAATTTATGAAAACGTTGAAGATCTACCAACAGTCTGGCCTCTATCTGGTAAGTGAACATAAACCAAGGAGAGCACATACACTGGTTCCACCATCTTCAGACTGAGGCTGGTGACGGCCCCTCTCAGGGTCTGTATTTTCAAAAAAAAAAAAAAAAAGCAGAGGGTCTTGGTGCCAGAGAATAGCACTCCTGCTTTAGAGTGGACATGCCGCTGTGGTGACCAGTATCTACTCCAAAAGTCACTCGCTGTGCAATCCTGGACAAGACCATAACCTCTCTGAGCCATTACTTCCTCATCTATAAAATGGGGGAAATAGGGGTGCCTGGGTGGCTCAGTTGGTTAGGCAACTAACTCTTGATCTTGGCTCAGGTCTCCATCTCAGGGTTGTGAATTCAAGCCCTGCGCTGGGCTCCACGCTGGGCGTGATAGTCCAAGTAGAAATGGTCAGAGCTGACATCATCTCAATCTTAATTCTGATGTCCACTGTAGGTCCTTCTTAGTTGGCTAGATTCCTGTTCGAAAACATGGGAGGTAGCCTCTCTCCAGTCTTACAAGATTGCTGTGACAACCCTTCATTAAATTTAACCATTCATTAAATCCCAGAAAGCAAAGAAACAACCCAGAGAAGAAAAGTATAGCCCAGTCCACAAAAATATAATTGCCCAAAAAAATGACGTATCTTAAAAACACGAAGTGGGAGCAGAAGAGAGTTCTTGTTCTGACTGATTAATAAAGTGGAACTGTTTCCTCCACATGCAGCTACACCATCGTTTTGGAAATGGAGAGTCCATTCAGAGCCAAATACTTTTATACAGGGCCAAATACGTTCTTTTAATTATCAAAGAAAACTGTATTTTTTTAAAGGTCACTTTTCAACAATTCTCCTCTAAAAAATAAATTTGGAGGCCAATTCAAAGTTAATTGTTCTTGGATATCCAGCATACCTTCCCATGATTAGACAGCTGATAGAGAAAGGACAGTCTGAGTGGTCTCTGGTCAGGAAGAAATGGTCACTTAGCACCGGACCTGATTTTAACACGAGGAATGTCTCTCTTTTTGTCAGTCCCTTTGTTAAGGCCACATTTTACCTCATTACAGCAACATTCAAACTTGTCTACACGACAGGAATGTGGTGGTTTCCACTCTCTTACTGCTCTGGTAAAAATTCACTTTCAAATCTATGTACTTTTTTCCCTTCTTATGTAGTTGGAAAGGAACAGCTCTTCCTCCCTTAGAAGAAGGAGGAAAAACTCTCTTTGATGTCCCAACTTTCATTTGTGATTCAGAAACCTCCTTGGCCCCCAGAGTAATTTTAAATTCAAAGAGAAACTTGCCTGATAGGGTTTTGCCTGCTTTTGTGAGTGTGTTGGGGAGAGGGAGAAACTTTTTCTAATAATGATCAAACGCAGATATAAAACACTATAATTAGCTAATTCAACGCTGTGCCATCCAAGTGATGCTCACTTTGAATTTTCAACCTTCATAAGGCCATGTCTTCACGGTTTTATTAAATTACCCATTCTCACTCAAATATGCTGCCTTCGGTAACGATTTCTGCATGATCAGTGAAATTAGTCGTGCCATTACTATGGTTATTAACAGTAAAGTCTGCTAATTGGCATTTGCAATCCAGAAATGTGTAGCCCACTTTTGGCAGGCACAGAAGGGTGAAAGAGCCACTTCCTGAGACCACCAGTCCGAAGTGTGGGGAGGCAGGGGAGGGAGGTGACAGGACTTCTCCACAGTGCATGTGCTGCTACTTCCCTGGCCCAGGGGAGCAGTGTACTGGTATATTTCCAGGGAGGGAGCCAGAGCTAGAGGCAGGCATTTGCAGAAAGCGCACAGTGGAGGAAAAAGCAAGATGCTGGGTGTTTCAGGAGTATATCAGCACATGGGCTGTGGGGACAATTGGTGTATAACAGCAGGTAAAGAGACTACGGAATCCCCCCTGCTCGGCTCGGAAAGTGCCAAGAAAGCAGAGCTGATTCAAACTCACAGTTGCACCAGAGATGACAACCTAAAGAGACTCCCTAGACCTATCTAACAGACTGATGAGAGCTGGAGGTCCCCAGGGGACCCGGAGCCCCATAGGGGACTGGAACTTAGGAGGGACCTGAGCTTGGTAACAGCACCAGACCACACAGCATTCATACTTTGGGGCCAACACTGGTAGGTGTTTCATTTGTGGAGTGGGACTTCGCCCATTTTGGAGAGCCAATAGTCAGAAAGCCCCCAAACACGTCATGTGTCATCAGAAATCAGCATTTGGACAACTGAGTTGGCACTGTAATGTCCCCAAAGCAGAATACTTTTCAGAAGGGGTAATACTTTTCAGAAGGGGCTCCAAATTAAAACCTTTGGAGATATTTCCAAGGTTTTGCAGGCATTCCCGTTAAAAGCTTCCTTCATGCTGCCACTGCGGGGAGGAGGGTGTGTGTGTGACAGTTGCGTTATTTGGGCCACCTGCATTCTAAGCTGAGAGTCACACAGGGTTTATGGGACATGATCTTTCTCATAAGCTCCTCAGGAGAACGTCTGTGCCGGGTACCTAAGCCCTTCCAGTGTGGAAACCCACACACGCCATGGAGGGATGGCGGGGACAACACACAGCAGCACAGGGGTAGCCCTACTCCATGATGGCTCCGTGATCGATGGTCCCCGCTCCCACCTGCACCCTCACAGATGCCACAAAGACAAGGACACAGGCTGATGCTGGTACAGTCAGGAGGATCCAAAGGAGGTTTCAACGTGGACCCAACATGTGCCCATGAAGGGACCTCTGTCAGGCCAGAGAACAGTGATGTGTCACCAGGCTCGAAACCCTCATCATTCTGGAATAAGCCGGAGGAGACACAAAGCAAAACAGGGCAGAGCTGGGAGGGAGGGTAAATAGAGCAGGGGACAGAATCCAAATCCCCAAAGAGGTGTCCATGTAGACTGCCAAAATTGCACACAACGAAGTCTGAGTGGTAAACATCGCCGTCTTCGCTAGAACATGAAAAGCTGGGCCACGGTTAAGGTAGTGAGGAAAGGAATGGGGTTTCCAGGAAGACATATGAAAAAATCTCAGAGTTTCCTAATATGAGTGAAATAAAAATCTAGTCACACATCTGCTGCCTACAGGGGCCTCCCACGGGCTTTAGCAGAAGGCAGAAGCCTTGTGTGGGCTTCAAGGCCCTTCTGAGACCAGGCCGACTCCAGGATGTGGCCTCATGCTCTTCTCCTCCCACCTCGCTCTCGGATCCAGTCACATCTATCTTTTCCTTCATCGTGCCTCACTCGTCCTCACCTCTGGGCCTTTGCATGTGCTGTCCTGGCTCGGAAGTCTCACCACATCCCTCTTTCTCCTCCCACTTCACCAGGTCTCAGTTGGACCAGTTCTACCTCAGGAGGCTGCCACCTCCCACAGAACCAGATCCAAGCCCATGCCCTATAATCCCATCGCTGCCCAGATCTCTCCTTCCCTAACACCCATGACTGGGATTCTTCCTTCTACGTGGATCTTTCCCACCACACTGAGAAGTCCATGTGGGCAGGCACCATGCTTTCTTACTCATCCTAGCACATCCCAGGACTCAAAAAATAGTGAACAGAAGTTGATGATGATAGTTGGTGTGATGTAGCTGCTGAAGAAACCAACCAATGTCTTGAGAGGCATGAAAAAAGTATATGTTCTGTGACAGATATGCCCCTTCTGTGCCAGTCCAATCACACACGAACATTCATGTTGGGTGCCAGACAAAAATGGTTAAGATGGGGAAGGAACTCGAAATCAGACCCTCCCAAGAATATTAAAGGCATTGAGCAGACTGAGGCTGGAAATAAGACAGGGGAATTGTGGCCACTAGATGCAAATATCTGAAGGGATCTTCAATGACACAGAATTGTCTCCTCGCAGAGGGGAGTGCAGGTAAGTGTTGCTGGAAAGATGTCTGAGGCTCCCTGGGACTGAAAGTGTTCAATCTGAGTCTTCCAGCCACTTGGCAAAACTCCCAGTGTAAGTCGGGCTATGAGACATTTCCTCTCTCTTCCAGCCTTGGGGGGTGAGGCGTGCATTCCCATTCCACTGCTCAAGGAATTCCATTCCAGAACTCAAGACTTGATCAGCCATCTGAGAAGGTCGCAGCAAGTCCTCCCTACAATGTTCTCTGCACTCATGCATCTGGAAGGCAGTGATGGGGAGCTTGTAATTATGAAGCTGAAATAGAAACTGATCACTCAAAATTATTCTCGCACTTAGAGGGCAACATTTCCTAAAACGGCCCGTTCTATCTGGTTTCTGGGACTTAATATTTCTGGAAGAAAATGATCCACTAAAATCAAATCCCTAACAAAACATGTATCCACATTTGATGAGTCAGTTGCCAAGGCATGACACGGAGGGAAAACTGTCTTTGCCTCCGTTACCTTTCAGCCCATGAAGGTTTGGATTCATGGTAACATCTTCAGAACATGCCAGAAACCCAAGAGCGCTCCGTTTTCAAATCACGGGAAAGGACCCTGCCGCTTCCCTCTCCACTTTGGCACAGAGGGCTGGGAGCACTAGAAATCATATTTTAATTCTAGAACATTCCCAAAGACCCAACATTTTCTGCTCCTGCATTCCAACCCCAGAGACCTACTGCTCCGTTTCCCTGTTTGCTTTGTCCTAAAACCTGTGTGCCAGGCCACCCTTCTTGAAAAGCCTCTATGCCCAACCCACGTTATGTTCTTACTCTCTCCTCCCTCTCCCTGAAGTGTTAAAAGGGTACACGCTACTCTAAGATCCATTTCTCCCTTTTCCCGCCTCCAAGTACCTTCATCCCCGTTTGCAACAGCCCCTAATGTGCACCTCCGTTCGATTTTCCTTACCCAGCGTGAAACCCGCATTCTAATTACCGTTTCAGTTTTCTTATATTTCTCCCTTGAGATGTCTCAATTAGTGTACTTTTTCATACCGCCTGTCACCTCTGAGCTGCAAGGTGGGTCTGACTCCAACCGAAACCAGGCAGAAAATAAATGAGGAGCCGTTCTGGGCGGCCGGGCCGAAGGTGGGGTTACGTTACAAACTAGCGCACCTTTAATTGATGATAAATGGACAGGAAAGTAGCCTTATTAATATAGCAGCCCTGATTCGGCTGGCATGCGGTGTCCTTTCATTACTCAAAGGTACAGGAGAGGCAGACCACGCTCAGACCTGGGTAAGGAGCTCCCATTCAGAGAAAGAGAGAGCGCGAGGCTAATTAACATAGTTCTGGTCAAAGTCGGAAATTAACTTGCCTCTTTAAGACCACAGCGAAAAATGCCATTTGTCTTCTCTGTAATTACACTTATAGGTAATTATACCTATTCCAGCATACGGCAAGTTAAATGGAGGTAGAGCTTTCTCCCCCTATCACATAACTCTTGTTATTCCAGTCCTGTCAAAAGACTAAACAAAAATAAAGGTGCCTGCCACAGTATATTTCTTCCATTAATGAGTGCTTTGTTGTCTTAAGGCTTCTCTAGAAAGCAGCAGTTGTGCGGTGTATCCCTTCGCTCCCCCTGGGAAGCCAGGGACTTACCTGAACCCTTCGGAATTTAGAAACACACCGAAGGTGAGTTGGCCTTAAAAGCCTTTTCCATCCACTAATACCTGCTTTGGTGTATCAAGGTCTGTGTGAAGGACAAGGACCAGACAGTCACCTCCCCCTTTTTCCCTCGGCTGGGCAGTATTTAGATCTTGCTGCCACATCGTATCTAATGGAGACCAGCCTACAACCCCTTCCTGTCACCTCAACTCTCTTCTAGTACTGTTAGCTTTCTAAGGATCTTCCAGGGGCCAAAGAAATAAAGAATGTGCACACAGAGGAGTGGCATCGAGCCCCGCTCTGGCTGGCGATGGGTACCCATCCCCTGGGTTCTAAGATGGTGGCCTGGCTCAGCCCTCCTAGGAGCCTTGGACTTGACTCTTCCCACTCCCCACATCCCAAGCAGCAGAGCATTCGAACTCCATGTGTCCCCAAAGGACGGGGTGGAATCCTCAACGGGTCCCACAAATTAGTCCTTCAAGACTCCCTAGGGGGCACCTGAGTGGCTCAGTCGGTTAAGCCTCTGCCTTTGGCTCAGGTCATGATCTCAGGGTCCTGGGATCGAGCCCCGCATTGGGCTCCCTGCTCAGCGAGGAGTCTGCTTCCCCCAACTCATGCTCTCTCTCACTATCTGTCTCTATCTCCATCTCTCCCTCTCGAATAAATAAATAAAAGCTTTAAAAAAAAAAAGACTCCACAGAGTACAGTTTCTGGAGGCAAAGCCTTTGAAGACTCTAGGAGGGGCAAAGGTGACTCGGGGCTCCCATCGGTGTCTCTCTCTCCCTATTTTACCCTCTTGCCTCATTTGGTTTCACAGGATCAGGGTGTCTTCCTCCCGCTCACCCACCCAGATCCTACCCAACTCCCTTTTGGCCTCCCCCAGACCTTTGCAAATTTGGTCCACTGCTAGCGAAGTTTTCGATGAAAAGATCGACTCTGACTCCTCTAAATCCCCACGTGCCTTTCATGCAGCTCTGAAGCCACACCACAGCCCTGGCTTCCATCTCGCTGAGCTGAGTGATTCCAAGGAAGAATCCAGAATTAAAAAATAAACATCTCTAGCCACACATTTGCTGGGTAATTACTTGCACAGCCCTCTCATGAAGCCATTTGGCAATACATATCAAGAGCAATAGAAATGTTGACTGAAACTTTCATGAGGAAATAGTCTAAAATTCAGAAAAATGTTCCAGACAGCGTAACAATATCACATAAAACAGCAGCAACAGCAACAAAAAGAGAAAATAACCTGAGTGTTCAAAATTGGAGAATGTTCAAATTAATTAAGCGGTATATCCACTTGATGGATTGTTATGTGACCACTAAAAGGGATGGTAGGGAGATCCTGCAAAATCTGAGCAACTGGTTGTAATATTAGGTTTAAAAATTCCAAATAGAAATCAGAAAAAAAAATGACACAGAAATCACACCAAAACACTACAGTAAATGGGTTAAAAAGAGATTTGAGTTGATCATTTTCTTCTTCCTTCAATTTTCCAAGTTCTCTACAATGCATTTATAATCCTTCTAATGTAAAACATATATTATTCTGGGGCGCCTGGGTGGCTCAGTCTGTTAAGCCTCTGCCTTTGGCTCAGGTCATGATCAAGTCCCGCATCGGGCTCTCTGCTCAGCGGGAAGTCTGCTTCTCCCTCTCCCTTCACCCCTCCCCCTGCTTGTGTGCACACACGTGCACTCACTCGCTCTCTCTCTCAAAAATAAATAAAGAAAGAAAATATATATTAATCTGGTGTGGAAAAGAAAAAAACATGTAACTCTTCTAAATGCGACACTTGGGAGCCTGTCAAATGAACCTAAAGCAAGTGGCTTGGTGAATGGATCCGTCCCTGAGCTGGGGCTGCTGAGACCGGCCACACGCCTGCTCCCCCGCTGATGAGCTGGGTGACCTGTGGGAGTCACTCAGTCTCCGGGCTTCAATTTCACCATGAAAAAGAACAATCTCTTCTCACAGCAGGTGGCCATGATTTTTCACCAGTGCACATGGTCCCACTCTCTTTCTCTGTCTCCCGAGCTACGCCTTCCAGGCCACCTTTGTCAAAGCCTCTCCTCTTGTCTTCCCATTAAATGTTGGGATCTGCCAGGATTCTGTCCTCTGCCTCCTCTCGCTCATTCTTCCTATGCCCCGGGTGTGGCCAACCTGCCACTCACAACTCTAGATGAACCTAGTCTGTCCCAGGTTCCAGAGCATCAGATCTGAGCTTCCAGAAGTTGCCTGGCTGTCTACACTCAGCATCATCTTCAAAAGTGAACTCATGATCTTTCCCCTAGCCCAGCCTGTGTCTGACCCCACATGCTCTCTCCGATGACAGAACTACCATCCACCTTCTTGTCTTGCTTGGGAAATCTTGGATTCCACTTGGTCTTGAACCCTGTCTCCTCTGACATCACCTGCTGACATGCTGTGTTGTATCTATCCCTGGTTTGCCTGCTTGTCCTCTGAATTGTCTCTGGGGAGAACCTCCGTAAGGTACACATCAGCCATGTAATTCACCACCCAACACTGCTGGGCATTTTCTGATCACTTGCAGGGGGACAGCCCAGGTCTATGACATGACTTCTTACAAGGCTCTACCTGCATTTCTGTCCCTCTCAACTCCACCTCTCAACCTCACTCACCTGGATGGTCTCTGGGGGGCTCTCTCCTTGCTCGGCTCTCATCGGGCTGGTCTGTCTGGCATTTCCAACCCCCCACCCCCATAATAAAGTGGTCTTAGCTACTGAGAGAGTGTTGTAACGACCCCGCCTCCCAACAAAGCCCATCTATGTCCACAGCTGCCTCCCCTCCCCATCCCAAAACTCTGGCCCAGGAAAGCCTAGTCTGGCCTCTTAGGAAATAACTGGTCCAGTGCTGAGTGGGTCTGCACCTTCTCAACGATGTCACACCTTGTGTGATCCTGAGGCCACCCGTCCCCACCAAGACTGGGATCCTCTCCGTAATGCCTTTATCAGAGAAGCAACCTGAGTCACGTGGGATGCTCAGCAGGTCCCACCTCCAGGTAAGTGCTTTGGGGAGCCATCAAGGAACTGGCTGACATTGGGGTGGACCCCCACCTCCCTGAAATGACCAGCACGGAACTTGAGAAGCAGGAAGTCTCGCTCCTACCCGGTAACCTTTTCTGTGTCCTGGGTACCTTGGCCCAGGGACCTCAGAAACAAAGATGGAACTTTACGACCCAAAATGCTCAGGCTGGGGCCTGGGTCAGGAAAAGGGAAGAGTCTAGATGTGGACTACTTAGGTCACATAGATGGCTCTTGCTAGCAACGGTGGGCTTGATTCCAGTGACATCCCCCCACCCGACCTCACGTCTATCACATGACCCTGTTCTGTTCTGCGGAACACTCACTAGTCTTGGTTATTTGTCCTGGATCCAGTGCCGAGCAGGGGCTCAAGTATTTGTCCGGGAATAAATACTCACTGTCTCCTGGGAAAAAAACGACTCTCTGACCCCCAACCCTTCACCCCAACCTCTTCTCCGCTGACATGCCCTTACTTCCTAGGTCTGCTCCGGAAAGGTCTACTCATCCTTCCAAACCCAGATCAACCACGATTCCTCAGGGGCACTTCCCTTCCCCATTCCTACCCCCATGGAGGATTCTTCCCGCCCCTCTGCAGTGTCCAATCACCTACACAGCGATACCCCTGTCTCAATCCATGCCCCCACCATGGCACTTCCTACAGGGGATAGTGACTCTTTATTTGAGGTTTAACCTTCATAAACTGTGAAGTTACTTAAGTCAGTATGTCTCTTTAGGGTTTCCTCACACACCAGCCACAAAGCACGTGCTCCGTAAACGTGGACTAAAAGTGTTGCTGACTGCATGGGGAAGTTACTCCTTCCTGCAGGCAGAGCACTAGGGACGTGAAGACTTTCCAGTTCACACAACTAAGGCTCAGTGAAGCAGTTACCATTTGAGGTCCTCCTAAGCGATAATCATTGCTACAAAGAGCGGTTCTCTGAATGAGTTCCCTATGGCCCCCCGACAGTCTTATGGACACAGTACAAATCTCCTCTTGGCAGACGATGCAAAGGGAGAATGTCCACCCTGGCCTGGTTGAAGTTTCAGATTCAAGATTAATGAGGTCTTAAAATGCAAAAGATTAACTCCTCCTTTCATAAAGACATTCCACTTCATCTAATATGCTTCCTTAGGAAGTGAGCAACACCCTGCCACCCGCAGGATGGGCTGTATCTAATGGAAATGGTGTGGGCTTGGCAACAAGGCAGATTTACATGCAGATGTGCCACCTGTGTGACTCTGGGCAAGTTACTGAACCTCTCTGAGCCTTCCTTGGTCATCTGTAAAACGGCAGTGATAATATGACCTCTACGTTTCACTGTGAAGACTGAATATGGCATCGACTGACCTATGAAGAATCTTTTTTTTTTTTTTTAAGATTTTGTTTATTTATCTGAGAGAGTGAAAGAGAATGAGAGAGAGCACGAGCAGTGGGGAGCGCAGATGGAGAAGGAGAGGCAGACTCCCTGCTGAGCAGACAGCCCAATGCGGGACTCGATCCCAGGACCCCAGGATCATGACCTGAGCTGAAGGCAGACGCTTCACCGACTGAGCCCCCCCAGGCACCCCTCAACCTATGCAGAATCTTACACGGAGCCAGGTACCTGGGCGATCAACAGAAGTCACTTCTCTTCATTTCCCTTCTTGTGCTAAAAATTTCTGTTTTCCTTTCAGTAAAGAGAAGACATGGACTAGGATGCAGTTTCCCAACTTCAGCACTACCGGCCTGACCATGCCTAGTTGTGGGGGGCTGTCCTGGGCACTCTAGGCTATTGGGTAGCATCACTCACGTCTCCCCAGGAGACGTCAATAGCAAACCTCCTTCCCAGCTGTGTGGACAAGCAAAAAATGGTCTCTAGACATTGCCCAATGCCCTTTGGGGACAAAACTGCCCCAGTTGAGAACCACTGGCCTGGGTTTCTATAACTCAAATGTCACTCAGGAAGAGAAGTTGCTTGATTTTCCCTGAGGACCCCTTGTGAGTGGCGTTAAAGGCACATGTGATGAAGGCCAGGCCAGCTGACCTTCAGGACAAGAGAGGACGCACTCCTGACGCCACTGTACCAGGAGGCCGCTGCTGCCAATGGCAGCCTCATTTGCTATGGACTGAACTGTGTCCCCCCAGTACACCTGCCCTGAAGCTGTAGCCCCCACGTGACTATACTTAGAGACAGAGCCTTTAAGAAGTAATTAAGGTTAAATGAGGCTATAAGGGTGGAGCCCTGCTAAGATTGTTGTCCTTATAAGAAGAGACACCACAGGGAAGCCTGGGTGGTTCATCTGGTGACACTCTGGCTCTTGCCTTCAGCTCAGGTCCTGATCTCGGAGTCCTGGGATTGAGCCCTGTGTTGGGCTATGTGCTCAGCAGGGAGCCTGCTTGAAATTCTCTCTCTTCCTCTCTCCCCGCCTCTCTCTCTGTCTCTCAAATAAATAAGTAAATCTTTAAGTAAGTAGGTAAGTAAATAAATAAAAGAGACACCAGAAAGCTCTCCCCCTCTCTTTCCAAGCACACACCAAGGAAAGGCCACGTGAGGACACAGAAAGAAGGTGGCCACGTGCAAGCTCCCACCAGAAACCAAATTGGTTCGCACCTTGATCTTGACCTTCCAGCCTCCATAGCTGTGAGCAAATGAATGCCTGCTGTCTTCAGCACCCCCGCCCAGTCTGTCATGTTCCTTTATGGCAGCCTCGACATCATTCTTTCACACTGGAGACTAAGTCACTGCATATCCCGACCTTCCCAGCACGCGTCTATCTGGTCAACCCCTTTTAGCTGATCATCTGTGAAATGCCAGGCCGCCGCACTAGGTGTCAAGGGAAAAGACAGCAAGGGCCTGCCTGCATGGAGTGTTTTCTCTTGCAGGGGCCACAGAGAGCACCCAATGGAGAGAGAACCAAATGCCAGAGATGAATGACATGAAGCAGGGGGGACTTCGGACAACGGATGTCCCCTTCCACAGACTGCACTTGTCTTCTCCCACCTGTGAGTGAGGACAGCAGCCAAGGCAAGGGCACCCCCCTGAGGCACCTACATTTTGGTCCTGCCTGAAGATGACCGAGACTCACAGCAGGGGGAATCCATTAAAGAAAGGAGAAGTTTGCCTTTGTCCCAGCACCCGCTCTGCAATTCGTTAATGCCACTAAGCTGTCAGAATTGTTTAGAGAGAAAAAAAAAAAACTAAAAAAAGTACTAGAGTACATGGATGTCAGTCCTTCCTACTCACCCCATATAAAGAATATTATAACCATAGCTCTCCTGTTTAAAGAAAAAAAAAGTATTGGAGGGGCACCTGGGTAGCTCAGTTGGTTAAGGGTCTGCCTTCAGCTCAGGTCATGATCGCAGGGTCCGGGATGGAGTCCTGCTTCTGGTTCCCTGCTCAGCAGGGAGCCTGCTTCTTCCTCTCCCTCTGTCCCTACCCCTGCTTGTGTACTCTTGCTCTCTCTCTCTCTCTCTCTCAAATAAATAAAATCTCTTTTAAAAAAAATATTGGCATTAGTAGTTGGGCTGCCTTTGATTGGTGGGATTATGGTTAACTTCTATGAATTCGCTATACCTTTATGGTTTAAAATGTCTGCCAGGAGCATTATTTCTTATAATTAAAAAGTCTCATAAACTTACTTAAAAGTGGGGGTACCACCGTGTCTGGTTTAATCCTGATTTATAACCAGGGTTTCTCTTGGATGGAGGAGGCTGCCACAAGAGAGAAAAGATTTACAACAGAGCTTCGTAATGTTTAATCATAAACAAAGACATGGAATTTTTTTAAAGCTTGAATGACTAGGTCGAACCCAGCAGAGCCATTGGAGCAGGCAGTGTGAAAATGGAAGGCACTTTTGAAAGCCTTTTGATGTGCAAGACTCCAGCATCTCCTTTCGAAACCACTGCAGTCACAAGCTCTCATGTACATCCTTCTTAATTTGCAAATTATTGACCTCAGAGCCCACTGGGAGCTGCATGGCAGGACCACAGACCGCCCAACGGTACAGGCACAAGGCTGAGGACCCTCGCCCAGGCACAATTCCCAGCATTGCTGCAGACTAATGGGCAAAATTCACTCTCTAAAATACAGAAGGCAGAGGAGGGAGTGAACACTGCCTGCCTTTCTCACTTCTCCTGCCGGCTGTTCTGTGCCAAGACCAAGCATTGTGGGTGAGGCCTGGGGCTCTTGACATCAGGCCCTTGAAGGGCCCACAGTGTATTCGGGCATCTGGGCTGGCTGGTCTGAGTCTCTACCTCCTCTCCCCAGCAAGGGACTCCAAGAACAGCTTCCGGGCGTACAAGGCCATGCATGGCCCCCAAGCTCTCCTCCCTCACCAAACAGCCTCTGGAAACCCACTGTAGGAGCCGCTGCTCCTCTCCACCCAAGTGGGGCACCCGCAGGTCCTGTGGGGACATCAGCTCCCAGAGGCTGGGTTCTATAATTCCGGCTCTGTGTCGTTGGCACAGGCCTGTTAGGAGCATAATTATTTCAAGTGCTATCCTGATACACTTCCCAGGAAAACATCAGTGCAAATTATGTCAAGCTTTGCAAATGTTCCAGCATGAGAGAGAGAAAAATCAATTCTTTTTATTACTCTTCCCCATTTACCTTTTTCTCTGTTTCACTAATTGGCTAAAAAGAAACTAAAATGAGCCCACTTTTTAACGTTGCTCCGAGGTGATGTAAATTTCTTGCCATTCATTGCTTCCTTGATTTTTTTTTCCCCCAGTCTAACTTGACCCTGATCATTCCCTTGACATACTCTGTAGTAATATATTTCTGCCTACAACTTTCCAACGTTTTTTGGTTTGGGTTCTTGATCCAAGAAGGATCCTCCTGAGAAGATTTCTCACAATCCCTCTGCATCTGGTAAAGAGACTTTCTCTTACGATCGGCTGTCCCTTCCTCTCACGCCCAGAACCCTTCTCTCCTGGAGCCACTGTCCATTTCCAGGTGGTGGAAAAGTGAGTTGTGTCCTAGTGTCTCAACTGGGAGATCCTTGGGGGAAAAGCTTTCCTGTAATTCCCTCTGGACTCTCAGTACCAGAGAAGGAGTTCTGATACATAGAAAGGGCTCAGCAGCACAGACAAATGAATGATCAAACGAAAGAGCCTTTGGATTCCTTACCTGAGACTGACAATGTGCTGGAAGCCATTTTGCTAAAAATGGCCACAGCAATGAAAGTCATTTTTGTTAATGAGAAGAAACCAGGCGAGACTATGGCCACCAGGTGCATTGCAACAGGGTGAAGTGAGACCAGAAGGAGTAATTCCAAACACTCCTGTCAGCCTGATCCTGCTGCAAACACAGGGCTCCCTCCTCTCCACAAGGCCTCCTGAATCCATCACCTGAACCCCAGGGCATAGCTAGCGGGCCAGTCTCTGCTCTCTGGGGGCTCATGGTGGGCCACACAGACTCTGTAGGAGTCCAGGCAAGTACTGAACCCGAAACTTAACCCTAACTCGAATTGCTGCATTTCACTTCTCAAGGCCACTGGGTAGAAGTGGGAAAAACAGAGCCGTGGGAATTCCACAGATACAGGTTCAAATCCCAAGTCTATCACTTACTGGAAGTGTAGCCCAGCACAAACTACTAAACTGCCCAGTACCTGGCTTCCCCATGTGTAAAACGGGATAATAATTCAGCATCTACCTTTCCAGACTTTTCCAAGGGCTGGCTATCCTGTCTGTCATGCTTTTCTGCCATTAAGGGTCTATTTCCAACCCAGGAGAAGGCACCCAGGTGAGTTGTGAAGGCTGAGTGTGAGGACATCAGGGGAACTGGGGGGAGAGGTCATTGCTTCAGTAGCCCTTGCTCAAGGGCTTCTAGAGAATTCCATTGTGCATGAGTGCAGGGCTTCAGGTGAGGACACCATCCTGCCCACACAGGGCCTAGTCCCTGGAGAATGTTCAGTGAACCTACAGTCAGTGCATGACCCTCCTGCTGCTCACAGTCCAGAAGCAAAGACAGACATGTGACAGGGGTATGCGGTGCCATGAAGGAGCAAAGGAGGACAATGCACCACACCGCGTTGGGGGTTCACTAGAGCCACTGGATGACTTATGTTCCAACCCATCGAATGCATTCTTGCCATACAGCTGAGGCCAGAGCTGTAATCACACCCACTCATTTCATCAGCATGATCAAAACAAATCACCAAACTAAGCCCATCTCCGTATCAAGACCATTAAAGGTACCTATAATTTTTTGCCAGTGATTTTTCTTCTGGAATTTACCTAGGGGAAATAATCAAATAATAAAATAATAAAAATTTACCTAAGGAAATAATCTCCCTTAGAGAAGTGTATGTAAAACTGGTCTGCATTTCAGCATTACTTATAAAATCAACCAACTCCTAGAAACAACATAAATGCCTGAAGTTAGCAGATCAATGTTTAAATATCCCTGTATGCCTCCATAGAAAAGAATACTAGACAGCCATCAAAAAGTTATCCATAAGAATGGCATATAAAGTTACATAATAGAGTGTATTACAAACCAGCACATAGCAAATGGTCCCAAATTTGCAAAATGTCTAGGCATTTTCAGAGAAGAAATGACAACTATGTGGTATCAGCAGTTTCACTCAGAGACAGTGGGTCTTTGTGGCTAAAAATGCTGGTTCCAGAGACCCACCGCTGGGGTTGAATCCTGACTGCATCAAGTCTGAGCGTGGAACACTAGAGAAGCTATCTCGCCTCCCTCATAATAGAGCAAATGGTTGCTAGTTGTCCCTTCTTCATAGAGAACTTGATGGACACGCCAACAGAGGAATGGTCCTAAACAGAGCCCAGATCCCAGTAAGCGCCTGTACACGTTATCTAAATGTCATGAATGATTACTGGTGGTGGGATTACTGGTCATGTCAATTCCCTGATTTATTCCTCTTTATACTTTCTACACGAAACTGTAGGTCCCTCATCATCATGGAAACGAAATAATTTTTTAATCCATTTCAGTCAACGAGATGAATTCAATGAAGAGATTAGTGAGAACTACTTTGCAATAATTGACACAACATCTGCTATTTCTAGAACTAAATCAAATAAAATACAGTCAACTCTTGATTCTACACCAGGCATGTTCATTTATCTGCGGCTAATCTTGCTTTCCTGTTTTTACTGGCCTCATTAAGCATTGGATATAACATCATATGTTACAGCTCTATCTAGCGTCTGTTTACTTTCTCTCCCACAGCCAACAGCTCAGCAAGAGCCTTGTAAACCAATTCTCTTAATGATCTATCCAGTCGGGGAAGGTGCACACCAATGATACCAGGAGCGCAGGCGCGAGGCCAGCGAGCTCTGTCTCCCAGAGGGGACTCGGTGGCGCCAGTGCGCATGGTCAGGACGGAAGGCTGAGCGCTGTGCTGGGTGCCTGGAGGCGAGGGGTCTTTAACTTAGTGCTGTGGGAAGAGAAAAGATTTACAGATTTCGGAGGAATGATGGGCCCTGCAATCTGTGATGAAGGTCCATGCTGTTATCACACACAAATCTGTGTAACACACGTATGCAGGGTAAGTTTCTGAGATGGGCTCTGCATTCCTCTCCATGAAAAACACAGATCCCCTGCGTGTGGCACAGAGCTGGCGAGGGGAGGGAGGGGTGGGGGGGAAGGGGGAAGGATGTTGTTTCTCATTCCAGACCCCATTTTAATAGATTTTCAGTCTTTATATCATTCATAGTCAACATTCCCCTCAAGAAGAGTGTGCCAGGGGCTCCTGGGTGGCTCAGTGGGTTAGAGCCTCTGCCTTCAGCTCAGGTCATGATCTCAGGGTCCTGGGATTGAGCCCCACATCAGGCTCTCTGCTCAGGAGGGAGCCTGCTTCCCTCTCTCTCTCTCTGCCTGCCTCTCTGCCTACTTGTGATCTCTGTCTGTCAAATAAATAAATAAAATCTTTTAAAAAAAGAAGAAGAAGAAGAAGAGTGTGCCAGAGCCTTGTTCCCCTCCCTTCCCCGGTGTCCTCACTGCATGAAAGAGACTGGGAGATCACGTGTTGTTGCTCTTCAGTCTCTGTACTAGAAGGGATGAAGGGCTGGGAATCGTGGTGAAGCCAGGCAACATTCAGGGTCTTCTCAGAGGACTGGGCATTTTTAGATTAAAACCAATCAGGTAAATGTTAAGTAAAATAAAAACAAACACCTAAATAATAAGCATTTCAAAACCAAACACACAGGGTTTTACCACCGGCCACGTGGGATTCTATCCCTTCTTGGTTTAGATCAGAAGTTCCCGGGGCGCCTGGGTGGCTCAATGGGTTGAAGCCTCTGCCTTTGGCTCAGGTCATGATCTCAGGGTCCTGGGATCGAGCCCCGCATCGGGCTCTCTGCTCAGCAGGGAGTCTGCTACCCCCCCCCATCTCTCTCTGCCTGCCTCTCTGCCTACTTGTGATCTATCTCTCTCTCTCTCTCTCTCTGTCAAATAAATAAAATCTTTAAAAAAAAAAAAAAGAAGAAGAAGTTCCCTAGCCTGGCTGCACATTAGAACCACCTGGGTGGGTCTTCAGACCACGGAGACTTTCTGGGGATGGGGCCCTGTAACTACACTCACAGGGAAAGCTCTCCGGACCACTAGGTTAGGAGCCCGAAGAGGACGAAGAGTACTTAGGTGAACCACGAGGGGGCGCAAGAGAGAGAACGTGGCCCTGAGGAATCCTCAGCTGGAGCTGCTCAATTTACCTAGGGACAGTTCCAAAGGCATAAAAGGCAATCGAACCTACACAGATGCACCCACCTCCCAGAACCACTCACTGTCTTACTGAATCCTGGCCACGCGGAATACACTGGGTTGCTATTTCGTACCTTTGGTAAGTTGGTAAACTAAGCCCGGAAAGTCTCAGAAACTGGCCCCAAATAAGCTAGAGCTTCAGTGGGGACTCCACATGGTAGGCGTCCCCTCCTTGGTGCCTTTCCCCTCTGTCACACAGAGAGCAGCCCGCCCTCTGGGCCTGGAGATGGGCCCTGAGCCCTGGGCAGCCCGCCCAGCTGTACCCCTGCTCCCTGCTGCATTCATCATCTATGGCTCTAGGCACCCCCTCCAGCTACAGCCAGCCACCAGCTCCCCTCCAGGAACAGCCTTCATTTACATCGTTCTCATCTCCCTTCAGAGACAGGGAGCTTGCTAATGCTGCCAGGAAGCTCCCCACCCCCCACAACCACCCCCACCCCGCCAGTTTCTAGCTGTCCTTTTAACCAACAGAGAGAAACTGGTGGCAATAAGCCTTCCAGAGCACACAGCCCCTAATTTCAATATGCAGGCAGCTCCAAACACTTGCAGTTTATGTAAAGCCACAAAGCCAGCATGGGAAGATCTAATTATCACGTGAATTAGTAAAAGCAAAAACAAAAAACAGATGTGAGGTTTAAAGAAAGGTCTTCCAGTGCCTAGGAAATGGCCACAGTTGATAAAGATACTGCAGAGACGTGCTGGGGACCAAGGCTGGCTCAGGCAGTCCCAACCCAGAAAGTGCTATCAACAGAGGCTGGCATCCCCACCCCCCACTTGCATTAAGGGAAAGAGCTGGCAAATAGTCCACGGGCAGCCACTGAAGAGTCTGATGCACGTGAACTACAATTATCAACAAGAGCCTCCCCCAGACTCTGCGGGAATGTGTTCATGGTTAATCAATTCGATTGATCACTGTTTATTAAGTAAAAACCTGCTTTCTAAACAGTTCCTCCCCAAATGGTGTTTTTGCAGGGTGTGAGAAGACAGGAGACTCATTAGGGCTTTTAATTTAAATCCAAGTAGGGGGATACAAGCCGGTACATTAGTAAAAAAAAAAAAAAAAATGGGGTGGGGGTGGGGCATATGGATATGGTGAGTCCCCAGATCCCTTCAGAGTAGCGAGGCTAAAGCTGACACGCTCCCCTAAAGACCTCCCTCCCTTCATCTCTCCGACCAAGAAGCCATCTGACCAAGTCAGAGGAGGACACCAGGAAGGCAGCCCACTGATAATATAGATTATGGGAATGTTGGAGCCACATCAGTGCTGTTAAATTGATCTACTCCATCCAGCACCTTGTGAACCCAGATGGGAAATCAATGGTGGGCGGGCAGGTTAGGTGCTGAGACAAGTTGGCCGTAGAGTATTTCTCTTATCTCCTTACACAGAATAATGATCTCAACTGCCTTGAGCGCTCTAAATCTGAGACCCCACCCCCCCCAAAAAAACCACACTGCAGATTCAATGCAGGTCTGGGTACGACACAGAGGGGTCAGGGCGATTATGCAATTATGGTGCAATCCAGGGGGTGGGGAGAACGGTCTGGCTTGCCTTTAGTTCAGGTCTTTTCCTAAACACGGCCACCCCAGGATGTGAGGAAGTGGACCTAGGATGCCTCATCATCTCCACTGCGTGCACATCAGCTCTCCACCTGCTTCGAGGGCTGGGGGCTTAGCAGAACGGCAGGCGACTGCCAATGTCAAGGCCCCTCTAACATGGACAGGAGCGGAGCCGGACCTCCAGAGAAGAAAGCCTTGCATACCCTGTGCGTCACTTGCCACTCCCGCAAAGTCTTCATCAAACCTCAGGAAGCTACTAGAGAGAGTGACAGGCTTCCGTTATTCCTGTCATTTCCTGTTAAGTTTGGTATTCAGGTCTTTGATGCCTGCCCAGATCAGAAACGCCACTGTCCCTGAACGATGACATGGCAAAGTCCTTCCAGGGCCCACTGGCCAGAGACAAAATTCCAATGAATAGGAGTTGTTAATTTAAAAAAAAATGCACATATTTGCCTGCAATTGTATATGAAATTTCTGCACAGGTAAGTATCCAAAGTGACAGCTATCCAAATATGAAATAATGTTACTCTGAAAAGGTACAAACCAAAGAAAATTGACGTTTTCTAGGAACACTGATATTAGGCTTTTAAATTCCAACTGATCAGCGCTTTTGAGGTGCAGCCAAACCTCTACCCCATCAGATGCACATTCCACCCACTGGATGCAAAGCTGGTCTTCTCTATCTCCGAAAATAGAAAGAGAAACTTCTGGACCATTCTGGACAATGGCTTCCACACAGTTTGTCTTCGCCCACCCGTCACGAGGGTTGTATGAAATTTGTCTCTATCTCAGTGTCATAAAGAAATATAAACCAGGTTACCAGCATTGAATACCAAAGTGGCAGGTATTTTTCTCCACCTGGAAAAGGAACACAGAAAACATCTAGAGGGTAGGAAGACGGTGCCTGAAAGTGACTGCTTACCCAGGAAACGGCAGCAGGTTCCTACTGGGCTCCCGTTGGAATATACACATCACAACAGCGCATTTCCACATTTCCGCAGGAAAGAGGGAAACTTTTAATAGAAGCCGGGCTGCATCAAAGCAACTCGTAATTAGGTACAAATTTGACTCATGGTTCAGCAATTAAACAGATTAGCTGCTCTGACCTTCCCAGCCCCAGGGTGCAAATTTCACATATGTGGTCGCAGAGTGACCTCTAGTGTTAAGAGGGAAGGAATTTATTTTAAAGACAACGTCAAAAATTCGCATCTCCTCTGTGGCCTTACTACCTATCTCTAGGAAGATTTCACAATGTAATAAGACATTGATGGGATCTCTTTGTTTAGTATGAAAATTGCCTTTGGTCAGAGAATATTCGAAACCTTCTGTTGTGAAAATTTCCAAAAGGTTTGCATAATTCAGAGATGTCTTTCTCTTTGTGTGTGGAGGCTGTGTGAAATTTTATGTCACAAACTGTGTGTGATTTGTATTACTCTCCAGCCTGTAGACAACATCGGATAGCAGGGAAGTAGGGTGCCTCACCCCCCACCCCAGGGCCTGCATCCCATCTCCAACCTGTTCCACCTCGGTTACTAAGTCAGAGACAGGATGCTGATTTTGATGTCACCCGAAGATTTAAATGACACCGCAGTTAATTTCAAATGAAGTGTAGGGACCGAGAGCATGAAAACACTGGGTGCCTCCGGGAATACCAAGGAGTGTGAGAGACAGAGAGAGAAAGAAAAATCGAGAATGTTGGGTGCATGGAAATTGCCACCTTCACTTGAGCCAGACCCTGTTCACTTTCTGTTTTTCCTGGGGTTGGTTTTAACCAGGTATGATAAGGCCGGCAGACACAGAAATGATGGTCAGGAAGAATCTTTTACTCACACTTCCCTAGAAGCAGGTACATGGCACACAGGGCCACACAGGGAGGCACAGAGCGAGGTCCCAGTAGCAGAGAGAGCAGGAGCGACAACATGGACAAGAGCCTCACTGTGGTTCCCACCGGAGGGAGTGGGTGAGGCAGGGTGAGCAGGTTTAGGATTAGCTCATTAAAGTCATTTCAGCAGGCTCCGGGTGTAGGGACTGTCCCTACTCCTGTGGTCCCTGGCCCTGGGGTGATTAGGGCAGGGGGGATAATGGCCCAGGGTAGAGGGGCAAGAAAGAGGAAGCAGGTGTGGGGAGCTCTGGATTGGTTGGTGAAAGGTGTACTCACAGGTGAGACCTCCAACGACCTCTAGGAATTGGCTGGTCTTGGGAGAGGCTGGCTCCCCAGATCAGTAAGTCCCCAGACATGACAACTCCAGAATAAAAAGACATGTTTAATATACGTTCGTGGTGCTCAGGGATTCTCTATCACCTGGCTCCCACTAACAGTCTGTGCCCCAAGAGGAGAGCCATTCAGCTCTGCCAGAGGTAAGGCCCCTTGGTGCACGCTCCTCCCATCCCCCTACTTCCACTTTGCTGCCTCCAAGGGGCCCTGAGATGTGCTCACTCACCAGCCCCTGCTGGTGCACTGACCACCGGGCCTTAATACCCAGCTGCTCTGCACTCCCCCCTCCCAGCTGGAGTCCCACGTTCACATGTGTCCTGGGCCCTGTGGGCCCTCCTCCTGGTTCCCACTGATACCCTTCTCCCTCTACTCTCTCCGTGGGGTTCACACCTTAAAAAACCCTTTAAAAATGTCTCCCTGGGTGGCTCAGTGGGTTAAGCCTCTGCCTTCAGCTCAGGTCATGATCTCAGGGTCCTGGGATCGAGCCCCATGTCCGGTTCTCTGCTCAGCGAGTTGGGCTCTCTGCTCAGTGGACCGACTGCTTCCCTCTCTCCCTCCGCCTGCCTCTCTACTTGTGATCTCTGTCTCTGTGTCAAATAAATAAATAAAATCTTTAAAAAAAAAAAGTCTCCAGAATGATGTTCCTCCCCACTCCCAACCAAGCAATCCCTGGTGGTTCCCGTAGGAATAAGGAAGGGACAGTTTTATCTAAGTATCTTTTCAGGAAATCTTCCTCCTTCTCACTAGATTTCCACTGCCTGGTTCACAGCCTCATGTTCTTCTTTCCTGTTAACCTCTGCCTCCCTCCTTGGGGGCAGAAGGTGGGGGGGTGCTTTCCATGGGGGGCTGTGCCCATCCCACCGCATCTCATCCAAACTCACTCCCCACGTTACAGCTGTGTGTGCGTGCGTGTGTGTGCATGTGTGTGTGCGTGCATAGGAAGGCTTTCAGAAGGAAACTTCTGTTAAAACACAGTGTCTCCCAGCTGTCTCTGCCAATAGCACCTTCTCTTTTTAAAAACACTTCCACTGGGGCACCTTGGGGGCTCAGTTGATTAAGCAGCTGCCTTTGGCTCAGGTCATGATCCTGGGGTCCTGGGAGGCAGCACCCACCCCACCCCACCCTACCCCCCCCCGCCCCTTCCCCGCCCAGCGGGGAGTCTGTCCTTCCCCTTGCTTGTGCTTGCTCTTTCTCTCATAAATAAATAAAATCTTAAATAAAAAAATAAATAATACATAAAATAAAAGCAGTTCCACAATAGGGATGAGATGTCCCAGCCTTATTTTCCATGAAGGCAGTAGGAGGTGAGGCGGGAGACTCTCCCTCGGGGGTCTGGAAGGAAATGCAGGCTCCTAGGTGGGCTGTGTGGCCATAACTCCTTTTCCCAGGCAAGTCCTGATTTCAAAGACACTGACCTCTATTCCACATAAGTGCTCTGAGACCCCAAAGGTGGTCTGCCCAACCTACGGGCTGGCTGGGGCCCGGCCACCACTTTAGCCTTCGGCGGGTCATTGACCCCTGTTTCTCAAGGGCGGTGTGAAGTTGCAAAGACAACGTGAAGTAACAAAATGCGTGCACCTCGAAAAAGTTAAAAATGCTGTAAGAGTGCGAGACATCGACCAGCTGTCTGCTTCTGTCAGGAAAAATGGGCAGTAACCCATCTCTATCCGGGACATTACAAATGCTGGCTAAGGCCTCACCATTATTCTTTCTATAAATACATCGGCAAAAGCATTACTGTGGGGTCCTGCCAATCACAATAACTAAAAACTTGTCCCCCCTCAAAACAAAGTACAGAAAGCGGGGACACGCTCCCAAGCGGTTCCAACTAATGCAAGCATCCGGTGTGTCCATTGATTCTATACATACAGAAGAATTGTATGAAATTATACTTGTCTTATCTCCTGTTTTTCCCCACTCAGCCAGATGCTTCTGTCAGGACCCAGCTGCATGGCACGTATGGTGTCTGGTATGCGGACACCAAATGGATCAGATCACTGTAAACGGATCAATAGCTCTGCCTGGCTTTGGCAGAGGCGGCTTGGGAATCCAGAGTAAGGAAAGCAGGCAAGGACTCCGTACCATCTGTTGCTTCAGGAAGAATTCTTTCTCTCTGGGCATACCATGCTTTACAGAAACGTTTTTGTTCAAGAAAGGGCTGGTTGTACAGAAACGCAGGGCTCATTTCACTTTTATTTTCTATTTCTGGAAGCGCACAGATCTGGCCACTGGGCTGTGTTCATTTGAACAGCAGTGTGGGACGGTCCCCCAGGGACCAGTCCTTCCTGGGAACCCACACTCTTCACTAACAGATGCTTGTGGCTTTGGAAGGTGCCAAAGCCACCACTCGGGACACAGTCTCCCCCGCTTTCCCCCGAGAGGTGATCATCAGCCCTGTAAAGTGATCGCAGTAAAATAAAACAAACAAAAAAGGATGCAGTGAGACAAGGAAGGAGGGGCGTCACTGCAATGAACACAGTCTTCCCAATTAGGTTATTAAAAAAAAAAAAAAACGGAAAGGGATTTTTTTTCCCCTCATGACTGAAACCTCCCCAGAATTCCCCAAACCACAGGGGGAAACGGATGTTGACAAAGACTCCACTCAAAGATGCTGTAACAGCCTTGACCCCTCCCAAGAGGGGAGGGGGCGCTGCCCTGACAGCTTTACAAATGGAACTGGTGTTCCCAGTTCAACCAGGGACTGGGTTGTGCTCCCCACCCCCAAACCCGTTTCCCAGACCCTAACGCCTGGCTGCCCAGGAGCCACACACAAAGAAACTAAGGCTCCAGAAACACCTCCAGCTTTTCCACCCCATTCAATGAACTTTTGACTGAGAACAGTATCCCATTTTATGAAGTGATTTCTTTTATGAGTTGTGAATAGGAAGCACTTGACCTGAAGCCTCAGAGAGACTCAGACTCAAATCGCTTTATCATTCAGTTCCTTAGATTTTGTATGTTACAACCACCCATTAACTGATTCCGGGACCTTTAGCGGGCCACTTGACCTCATTTGCTGAGTTTCTTCATACATAATAAAATCCCTCTACATCCAATAACACAGAAGCCACGTGACCTAGACACTTGCGTTCACAAGCTCTTGGAAGGAACCTGCCAAAAAGGCAGATTACACGCACGCGCGTGCGCGCGCGCGCACACACACACACACACCCCTAGAACATCCGAGTCCGCATCTAGGTGAACTGAATTCTTACCCTAAGCACCCCCAGAAAGTGTGGGGGCAGGTGGTCAGAGGACCTCATATGAAGAAACGGCAGTTTGCGCCTTTTTCTTATCCGACATGCTGCAGACCAACAAATTTATAAAGTGCTGAAAAGAGAAAGTCACAGCAAGTGGTAACAATGAATCAGCCGTGTCTGCATAAACATGCACTTTCCCAGACATGATGAAAACATATTTTGATAGTAAGGCATGACCCTGGCAGAGAGCATGTGTTCAGTAACCTCTGAATAGATGAGCCTTCCTTTTTTTTACTTTTTTTTTTTTAATTTCCACATTACCCTGCTCTAAAATACTGAATTATTTATCATTGCCGAAGGAAGCCAAAGGGAGATTACCTAGGTCTGAGCAAAACGGACTGGGTTTCACACTCACCTGCTCTCAAACAGACTTTGGACCCAACCCTAGTTACCCAACCCAAAGCTGCAATTTTCCAGGTCACGGGTGACAAAACGGACCAGAAACCTACATCCAAATCCACGACCAACAGCAGGACCCAGGTTAAAGTCACATTGACTTTGTATCCCATGGAAAGTCTTTTTTTTTTTTTTCTGTCATTATCAGTAACGCTGGGGTCAGCCACGGGGGGGATGCCACAGAACAGGATTTGAAAGAAGAGAAATTGGTGTATTGCAGGGGGAGTCCTTTGCTCCCAGGGGTCCCTGGCTTCTGACCTTCTTGCTAGAACCCTCAAGTAGCTGGGAGGAAGACAGGGGGTGCGGGGCGGGAGTGGACAGAGATGGGGTCCAGTGTTCTAGTTCCCATCCCTGGTATTAGTGCTCTGTGGAAATAAACAAAAACCAACCAAATGAGAAGAGGCAAAAGCATCCCAGAGCTGGCTATGGCAAGTGAATCAGCCACTGTCACTTGCATTTTGGCAGAGGAATGGCAAACAAGGGAAGGCTTCCAGTATGCCCTGATCAGAGGCTGTCCATGGGGAAGCTGGTAGCAGCTTTCTAGAAGGGGGTATCCTATGTCATCGCCTAGAGAAGCCCATTTGGCTTTCTCTGGTTGGTCCTAAATTGGAAGCAGGGACAAAATCGGGGATGCTGTCAGTTATTAATTAAGTCCTGGTTATTTGGGGGCTGTGATGTCCTAGACATCACAGTATGGCTTCCGGCAGGTCTGGCTTAGAGCAGGCTGGCTTCCTGGGCTGCTTAGTATAGAGGGTTGGATGGGCAGGATGCTACACGTAGTGGGTCAGAGTTGTAGTTTTACATACATACATAGTTTTACATACATGGTCTCGCCATTGTCCATTTGTCAGAGTTGTAGTTTTACATACATATGTAGTTTTACATACATACATTGTCATTTGTCAGAGTTGTAGTTTTACATACATACATAGTTTTACATACATGGTCTCGCCATTGTCCATTTGTCTCTTCAGCCACTCAGCTATACAGAACAATCAGATCTGTAGCGAAAGGCCCTGGATAATGTCCCTGGAGAGGGAACAGCCATCCCTCAATTCTGCTCTGCAAACTATACCTCTCACTCCGGGCAGCAACTGAGGCATGGGGGAGTTTACAGCAGGAAGAAAACAGGGGTCTGCTCTCCACTGCCTCATTTCAGAGATGAAGTTCATGGTCACTAGCTGGGGTGGCCAGGCAGAACTAGAACCCCAATCTCCTGACTTCCAGCTCAGTGCTCCCCAGACCCTGAGGTAGAAGCCATGATTCTGATGAGAGACACCACTATTTGCAATGAGACTATGTGGGTCATCTTTGAGTTTATAAAGGCACTTCTAGTGTCCTGCAGGGTAAGCTGGTGAGTATTGCCATTATGAATCATCTACCTCTCTAAGTCCTTATTTCCTCTTCTTCTGGAAAGTTATGGGCCTGGATGAGTACATTTCTGAAGAGCTTTCCAGTCTAACCTACTGTGACTCTAAGATCGAAATATGTCTACTGTGACTGTTTCCGAGGAGGTTCCTCCTGTCAGGAACAACAAAGGGGACTGCCCATGGGACTAAGACATTCTACTCAGATGGCCTCAATTCATCAGAGTAACTGCCCACTTAAAAGGGGGCTATGCAGGGCGCCTGGGTGGCTCAGTCAGTTAAGCACCTGCCTTTCAATCAGTCATGATCCCAAGATCCTGGGATTGAGCCCTTATGTCAGGCTCCCTGCCCAGTGGGGAGTCTGCCTCTCCCTCTACCTCTGCCATCTGTTCCTCCCCCTACCCATGCTCTATTTCCCTCTCTCTCAAACACATAAACAAATAATCTTAAAAAAAGAAAAAAAGGAGGCTATGAAAGTACGACCCCCACCGGCCCTTCACTCCTAAAGCAACTTCCAGAAAGTTGAACAATTTAATATGTCCCTCTTAATATGCCACACCTATGGTCATGCAAAGTTGCAAGTTTTCCCAATAAGAGCAAACAGGCAACATAAGAAAAAAGGTAAAAATAAAAAAAATAATAAAGGGTATCTGTATGTATCACATAAAACTCCAACTCTATTTCTTCATCCATTTGCTTCTCAAAATGAGTAAATTTGACTCTGTATCCTGTTCCATCAGTTCAGATAGTCAAGGAAAAAGAAGGTATGTGTAGTTCAAGTTTAAGAGATTACCTGGTATTTTATCTAATTCCTTTCCAATTCAAGAGCTGTGGATTCTCCTAACAGATGTTCATGGTATACAAACTGATGGCAGCCCACAGTTACATGACCACACAGAGAAAGAAGTCCCCTTACATATAAGTTGTTCATGTGTTTAAAAGTTGGAATCCAAAAGTGTTCCTTTCATATTTGAGATGGCAAGAGGGAATACATCCCATATATTGCTTTAGGCAAATGCTCTGTTGGTCTTGACTTTATGTCTTCTTGGTCTTTATGTTCTTGCTTCCTTCTCCCTTTCAGTTTCTGCTACAACCCCGTTTAGATCCCACTGTTAACTCTACTCTTTCATCTTTTCATTTTTTAATACTTTCCAAAAAAAAAAAAAAACTTTCCCAAAAAAGATTGCTGGGATTCAGAATACAAGCATTAAAACCTAAAATAAGTCACACACACCAAAATGTAACAAGTGGCCATGTGAATAAATCTAAGTAAGCACTGATTGCTGTAAGATGGTAATGCTGATGATGATGGGGGTCATGTGGCAGCTAATTCGGGGGATCTAAAACAAGGAATTAAATCTTGGAAAGTATAACATGGAAGATTGGAGAAATGTGAAAGAAACATTCTAGGGTCTTTGTACTCTTCAGGAGAAGAGAAGCAATGATTATTACCTTTAGACCTAAATCAAATGGGCACAGTACAAATTCAAGAATAAGAAAAAAAAAATAGAAGATATAGCTTCAAAACAAGTAAGTGAGGACAATTTTTAAAAATACTCAGCCTCTAACAGAAAACAAAATTTTTAAACAAAGCATGAGAAGTAGATAACAAAAAGAATGTGGTATAAATACATCTAAACATATTCACAATAAATGTAAATGGATTAAACTCTCCAGTTAAAGATCAGTTTTTCCAGACTGGACTTTTTAATTCAACTATATGTAAAATTAATATATTAGATTTACATATAAAAATGTTAACACATTTCAGAAATACAGTGTTCAGTTAAAAAAGGAAATTGAAAAAAAAAGTATTATCACCCAACTATGTACAATTTTCAGTGCATTTTAAATACCACACTGATGGATTATTTATGGATATATGGAGGGCAATTTAATGGGTAGAGTAGGGATAGATGTGAATTTCACCTGTACCTATAGAGTTGTATTTCTCTTGCAAAAAATTTTGAAGTAAACCATGCAGTAAAATATTAAAAGAGTTAAATCTAAATAAGGGGGCTTATGGGTACCTGCCATATTCTATATTTTAGGCTAGGCTTCAAATATTTCATGATAAAAAAGAAAAACTAACTCAATAACTGAATAAAACAAAGCAATATATGTGTGTGTGTGTGTATGTGTGTGTGTATATATATATATATATATATATATATATATATATAAATCCCATTTTGTTTTTCAAAATCTCTTCGTATTAAGAAGCTATTTTGGATATAATCCTAATACTTTTCTGTATTTCCCCTACTTTTTACAATGACAATGTTTTTATATATAAAAATGTTAGTTTTAGAAAAATTAAACATTTTCTAAACAAAAAAACTTTAGACATACTTTTTCAGAGAAAGACCTTTTATATACAAAAACAACCATAGGAACCAGTTCATTTACTCTGTCTCATAAGACCCTTTACTGATGGCACGTTAACCTAATACCTTTTTTGGCCAGCAGGTGGCAGTGATGCAATAGTCATTTTAAGTCAGGAATTTAAAATCCAGACATCATTCCTAAAGTGAAATAGTCATTCGATCACATCTGATTTTTGTACCAAATTTCTCTCCAGCTTATATGCGTTCTCCCCACATACGTTCATTTCTCTCTATTCACTAAGAATCTGTTCCAAAGCTTTGATGCTTCCCACTCCATTAACAGAAGCAATTCCCTGGAGAAGCAAGAAAGTTACAAAGCCAGAGGTAACGAATGGGGGAACTCAGTCCAGCTGGTTCCTTCAGTCCAAAGAAATGTTTTGTTGTTATTCTGCGTAAACCTGACCCAAAATAATGCTTTAGCTTTCAATTCAACATTCACCAGCTCGCTAAAAAAATATGAAACAAAATCCAAAAATTAGCCCTATGAAGAACAGAACTTTTCACCATCTGAATGTCACCTCTGTATGGCCTGAAGTGCCCAGATCAAGAATCTTGTGGAAAGTTAAGTTTACCTAGTGTGTATTGGACATGGAGCTATCTCAGCCTACGCATGTGTCTTGCAAACACCACTAACTCGCAAAGCTAACATTGCAGCAGAGCTAACTTGCAGAAACACCGTGTTCCCGTCTAACCAGAAACCAGCAGTGGAAGCTGGTGATTCTCTGCTCTACTCTTCCTGACAGGCTTCCTGTGAGTAACGTGCTTCCCAGGAGAATCTATCCACCCTCGTAGTGCCCGCCCAGAGAACTCTTTCCCTTTCTGCCTCCCTGGACTCTTAGAGGCCACATGGAGACTTTTCAGCCCTGTCCCAGCCTCTTTGCACACTAAAAGACCCAGAGACCCAAGGCAGAACCCACCGAGCTTCCTTCAAAGAAGGAACCTTATTTTTGTTCTTATTCTTTCCCTACCTCTTTTCTTTTATCTTCCATTAGGCACTTCCAGGCTCCCTTGAGGCCTCTCTTTCTCACAGTCCTCCAGGACTTCTCTCTATGGTCATTTCATGGAACAAGGATGGCAGAAGTGCAACCATTCAAGCTACTTTAAAGCATGGTTGCATATGGGAGAGGCCAGTTACAGAAGTAATTCATCATCAATAACCTGCAAGGCTGAGCGAGTGGGCTCTGGATTTCAGAGGTGCCCTGTGATGTCAATGCACCCCACATCTCACCCCCTTCCTCTTGGATCCCATATTCATCCTGGTAACTGCACTATGAGGCGGGAACTAGAAGTATGCCTTACCTGACTCTCACTAGGAGAATATCTGTTAGAAAGCTCTGCAAAAAGCTTTACCCTAAATTCCCTATTTGGCATTCCTGTATCTGAAGAGAGGATATAGGAAGTCATGGGACCAAGTTAAGTTCACTGATTTCCTTTCAACATTGCTTTTAAATATATACAATATGCCTTATTGCTATCATCTTCCTACACTACGAGGTGAAAATGCCTGCTAAGAAAGTGGAAAATCCTGTAAGACCAAAAGGGTTAGAAATACATTCAACAAAATGGTAGAAGCGGGAGAAAGGAACACCTGAACACTTGACTTGGTCACGTACAAGTTCACAATGACTCAATGGCCTTTCTAGGCCTTTCTAAGCATGGGAAAATAAAGAAAACTACAAAAGTGTGATCAGATGTGGAAAGCTTCATGGTGTTACTTAGGAAAGCATAATATTTGCTAAAAAGTGGAAAAACACCCAGCAGGGGGTCTTGATGGCCCCCATGGGATGCCAATGAACACCCTATTGAAATAACAGAAGGGGCTAATCCCTTTCAAAGGTCAGAAGAAGGAGACAGAAAATTCAGTGGAGAAGTTGAGTTCCAAACCAAGGCCTGGATGGTTGGTAAGATCTGAGAAAGACTGAAATATGAAAGAATGGCTATTTTCTGCTGGTGGTGATGCTGCAGACATTTTCCCCTGAGATCAGCAGAAAAGCCTGAAGGGAGGTGATTTACTGTAAACCACATTTTTTATGTTGATGAAATTAAGTGCTTTTCTTTTTTAATGGATGCCATCTTACTATGTGTATTGCAGAAGACAACAAAATGCGCCAGGACGTAAAGCCTCTAAGGAGAGGCCAACACTAATTTGGGGAGGAAATTATGAAGAAGGCATTAGGCTAAAACTCAGATTGGGGTACTCCTCCAATGAGGCCAACACCCTTTAGAACCATTTTGAAGAGAATGAATGAATGTGTTGTCTGTTGGGTGGCATTTGAATCGTATGCCCTGTAGCCATGATTACGTTATAAGCTTTGGGTCACCTTCTGCTAAAGAGTATATGAAGAATGAATTTTGCCATCAACACTCCTTTATCCATAGAGGGCACTCCTTCTAGTGTTGTTGATTACAAAGATAATATCCAAGTCACTGGCACAGCCTAGGGGCCAAAGAGTTGTATCTTCAAGACATCTCACAGACAGCAGTGACCCCAACCTCCATGTCCCCTCTCTCTCACCTCCCAATCTTACTCACCTTCAATCTGTAGGTTTTCAAACTCTTTGGACTCATATTTATTTTGTCTTCTTTATTTTACTTCACTATATGTTTTGGTATTTTTATGTGTTTTTGACATTTTACTTCATCTATATTAGAGTGTACGTGGGATAAAATGTACAAAGACAATAACCCTGGGAATACTGTACACACAACATACCCAACAATGAGATAACTAAGTGATTAAAATGATATTTTAAAATGGTATTTTAAATGCTTCTGTGTTCAGCAGTAATCTTTATTGGATGGTTATGAAGCATCTGAGTTTTAGTGATTTGGGGCAGGAGGGAGAGTCAGGAGGGCTCTAGGATGAGCTAGAAATGTACTCATTTTTCCCTATTTTAAATAATAGGATATAGGTTTCTGTTCTATGAATATTCACTGTCTTACACTATTTCAGGGACAAAGATACTTGCATTTTTATCCTCCCTTTATAGTGGAGGGAACTAAAGCACAGAGCATTTCAGTCACTTGTCCAAGATCACCTAAAGCAAATGGTAGAGCCGGGATCTGAACTACACTCAACTCTTTATACGGCCCAAGCTATTATCAACTACACCATACTCGCTCGCCCATAACAAGAAACATTTGTCCAAGTAGCAAAAAAAAAAAAAAAAAAAAGAATCAGAGCAAGAGCTCAATCCCTCAAGACTCACCAGGTTAGAAAGGCTAGTTTAAAATTTTTCAGTAGTTGAAAAACCCAAGTAACAAGCACATACATGAGAAGGTATCATTTGCTTCATAATAGCCTCCTTTGCAGGGGGTAGTGGGGATTTTTTTCATTACTAGTATGTTGCAAAGAGATTTGTTGTAAATTCCTAGCCTTCCAAGTTTTCCTGGTTTGTTGAAAGAGTTAAGAGTAAATTGTTGAATAGCCCCATAATTTATCAAAATCTAACTACACAGATGTAGAAATTTAGGGAAAAGTCATAGAAAAATAAACAAATAATTCGATCCAGAGTTACCCAAAAAGTCCAAACCTCAGGGAATGTTCTACAGCCAACATAGGTGGGCTCTACCCTTACCTTGCAAATGGAAAGTAGACAGCATTCTTACCTAAGAGACCACAGAGTTCCTCGAAACATAAATAAATAAAACATACTCTGCATGCCTTATGTAGCACAACACTGGGGAAAATATAGTGTTATTTTACATTTTCTACTTGACATTAAGTGTCATGGACACCTCTTCTCCAGAGCCAACAGATCCCTTAAGCCACAATCCCCAGGGTCCATAATACTTCGAAGGGCCATGAAAATAGTTTAATTTCTTTTGAAGCCAGAAGGAATAAATGCAAACTTTTCAGTGGAAGAAAAAGTTTTTGTTTTTGTTTTTGTTTTTTTTTAAGATTTTATTTATTTATTTGAGAGAGAGACAGTGAGAGAGAGCATGAGAGGGGAGAAGGTCAGAGGGAGAAGCAGACTCCCCGTGGAGCTGGGAGCCCGATAAGGGACTCGATCCCTGGACTCCGGGATCATGACCTGAGCCAAAGGCAGTTGCTTAACCAACTCAGCTACCTAGGCACCCCCCAAAAGTTTTAATATATAATTGTAATAATGTCATTTCTGGTGGTAACTTGTAGTAAAATACAGATTTTCTTTTTCTTTCTTTCTTCCTTTCTTCTTTCTTTCTTCCTTTCTTCCTTTCTTTCTTTCTTTCTTTCAACAGAAGGGCAAAAAGTTCCTAGAGCTCACGGAAGTCACACTGGGTCCCTACTGTCCTCCTCACATCATCTTCTCCCTTGTCCCAAGCAGTTTTGGTCAGTCTCTGTCTTCCTGTTCCGGACAGGAGGGAATGACAAAGGAAGGAAGTCACTGCTACTAAATACTGCACAAGGGCCAAGCACAGTGACTGGTGTCTTAGAGTCAACAGCCTGTGTGTGAGGACAGGTGATTCTCCAAGCTGACCATCAGTCGATTGGAAAATCAGCCCCAGAAGCAAGATGCCCATCCTCGGGAAATGGGGACATTGACGGATACCTTGATTCGGGTGTCAATCAAGGTCCACCCAAATGCCAAGTCAAGTGGTCAGGGCCTCACCCCCAAACCCCACCACCACAACTGGCCACACACAAACCCTTGTACACAAGGCCAGCAGTGTGGACAAAAGAAACCCCCAGAGCCTCACCAGAACTCTTTGAGTCATACAGCTGTTCCCTCTTCCACACCATTTTACTTTCTACTTGAAGAGAAACAATCGGGCACTGCTCCCCTCATTGCTTTCTCCCCCCCTTTGTGACCCACCGGGACGGGAGGCTCCGCGTCTGCAATGTCACAGTCTGCCGACTAAACACCGAGACCCAGGTCCCCTCGTGCGTGTCAGCTGCACGAGAAGCATCATTCTGACATTGACCCCCACCCATCGGCCGGCCCGCTGTGTGTGTCACCGGCCAAATCAATCCCGCACTGCTCCGCACAGTTAGAAACCGAGACTAATAAATCATTTGACCGCTCTCAGCCCACGGATGGTAAGTGTAGTTCAATGCAGGTAATTATATTAAAAAAATGAGTTTGGGAGCAAAAAAATCAAAACATGGGAGTAGGTGTCTAATAGAAAAAGCCTTCAAAGAGATTTGGGAGTTCTAATGACTCCGAGGAGCAGGTGGAAAGTCCGGAGCCTGACAGGAGCTGGGCAGGCTGAGTGACAGAATCGATCCCCTCACCCCCCGCAACAACATGGCCAGGCCCTAGATCTGCTCGCCCCTGGGGCCCCGTGCCAGGCGGCCAGGCAGGGGCTGGAGTGGTCCTCTCCCACCTTAATGCGTTTGCACAAAAGAGCCCCCACCAGCCCATCAATTATCAAGACTGTCAGCCCCGAGCAGGTGTTGGGACAGTGACAGGGCTAGGTAAAAGCCTTAGGGGCTAAGTTGAAAGCCAACTAGACACTTAAATCACTCTCCGTTTCTTCCTCCTGTCCTCCATTGCCCTCCTCTTCAAAAAATACATTTTTCCATTCCCTTTAACTTCCCCAAGAATGTTACAGTTTTGGGGGGGGGGGAGTAGTGTGGATGACGCATCGTCATTATTTCAGATGTCCCTCACATCTGAGGGGTCCTCCCCTCAGCTCTGAACCCCCTCTCTGTCTCCAAGCACGAACAGCATAATGGACATTTGGGTCCTTCCACTGTTTCATAAAGGAGACCATCCTTTCATACAAGATTTCAAGAGTTTTCCAGCTGGACATGAGAGATAACACACCATGCCCCCTCTCAGATTCCCTCAGAACAATCTGTTTATTGCCAAGGGATATTTTTCTGGATGTCCTTCGAGTGGAAATGTTCACTTCAGTTATTAAAAAGCATTTATCCATTTTCTGGTAGGAAGCGGAGTTATGCCCAAACAGAATTCACCCACGGTTCTTTGGGCCCTTTTGCTATGGAATGCCTCCAACAAACATTGTTAACCAAGGTGGCCATCCACCCTCCAGATGCATGTAAATATCCCTGATGCCCAGAACAGCTCTTGGGTAAATTAATGCAATCAGCCAATGAAGTGCTTACAAATAATTCAATTAACTGTTCGGCAGAATGGATCCATCACCATATTATTCAATAACTTTTCTAATTTTATAATTGTGTATATTTGAGGTGAACTGATACACATATAGTGAAATTATTACTACAACTAAACCAACTAATATCTCTGTCACATTTCCAGGATGCAAAACAGTATTACTAATTATAGTCATCATGCTATATGTTAGATCGCTACACTTATTCATCCTACCATAAAGTCAACTTTTGTACCCTTTGACCAATATCTCCCCATTTCCCCTACCTCCTTGCCCCTGGTAACCACTGTTCAATTCTGATTCTCTAGAACCCTCAGTGAGTGTCCACTTCATGCTAGACAATGAGAGAGGCTCTCGGAATACAGAGATGAAAACCTTCCGGTCCCACCTCACTTCATGGAAATCACAACCAAAGTTTCACATCTATGTCAGCAGCTTCAACAATTATTTTTTAACCACAGCAGGTAAAATGCAATTCACGTAAACTGATGAAAGGTCTATCAGAAGAACAGAACTAGAAAAAAGTACATTCTCACCCCCAGGTAAAAGAAAAAAAAGATCCTATAAATTCATGGTATAGAATTTATCTTGAGCTGTGCAAGTTATCAACTCCACATATAGTGGATTTCACTGAACTACCAAACTCTGAGTTGCTTTTGAGTGAACCCCATAGTTTGAGAATGTATTGTGTTTCTAAGCTCTAAGCCAAATTCTCACTAATAACAATTCCTGAAAAAGCTGAAAATGGAAAAGGCACACACACACACACACACACACACACACACACACACACACACGAGCTAATCCAGCTTCTTCCGGTCCTGGAGCCCCCACACACAATAGGGCCAACAGCTACAGCTTAATTAGCACCTTTTCATACCAAAGCCCATCAAGGCAAGGTGCAGAAGACCCAGTCATCATTTCATCAATCTGCAATGTCAAGGTGACAGATGAAAAGAAACAAAGGGAGAACGACGAAGATGTTCCATTTTTGATGCGCCAAAGGAAAACTGTGGCCAAAAACCAAAGAACCTTGAGTATATGCCAGGCTTGTTTTACGTGAATAGCCTCACAGAACGAAAAAACACTTGTATTAAAAGACAACAACAAAACAACATCCCATATAGGCCAATCAAAACATTCTTAGGAAACACCTATCTGAAAACTTTCTAATACTTCTTCTTGGCCACCATCCGAACTCACCTGGGAGAGAACCAATGGTGAGAATTCAGCTGGGATCGAGGGCAAATAATTAAGAGGCTGCATAATGTTCCCGTACTGCACATCTCACGTCTGGGGTGGGAGGTTGCCTGGTTCAAGACCCCAAGTGGAACTCAAGGTCACATCCAGGGAGGGTCATTCTCTCACCTCCCTGACCATCCAGGTGGAAATTAAAGATCCCAGGATACTTTTCAAAATAGCACAGGGGATCACCCAGCTGTCTGGCTTCAGTCTCAATAAAATCCAACTTAATGTTCCCAGCTGGGACTGAGTACTTCTTGAACATAGAGGAGTCTGTGTTCGAGTCCACAATTATTAAGCTGTCCTTCGAGCACTGTAATTACTTTACAACCCACAGAGGACACTAAGATACTTGGAGAGTGAGGGATGCTATGAAAAAGTCAATTCTATTGTAATTTATAATTGAATTTATCCACAAAGAAACAATTAGGCACTAAATGAAAGCGTCTTCCAGGGAACAAATTCACAGGTGTAGGCTTTACAACTACCAGAGGGCTTAGCTCCAAGAAAATTCCAATTCCAAAATAATAGCTTTCAACAACAATGTAACTTTTGGGTTGAGTGTTCACACTTTTGAAAAAATATCCAAAAATAACATTTTAATGGCTCAATTCCCTATTAGTTTAACACAGACTCAATCTAGGGGAAACAAGACCTAATGTAAAATGAAGATAAACCAAAACAGAGTTTCTTCTGTTAAGGAAAAATTTATTATCCCTTAATACATAATAGCAATGGATAGATGTTATGTGCTTTGTTTAAAAGTTAAGAAAATTGGGGCACGTGGGTGGCTCAGTCGATGAAGCATCTGACTCTCTGATTTCGGCTCAGGTCATAATCTCAGGGTTGTGAGATCAAGCCCCGAGACAGGCTCCACGCTCAGCACAGAGTCTGCTTGTGATTCTCTCCTTCTGCCCTCCCCATGCTCACTCTCTTTCTCTTTCTCTCTCTCTCTCTCCCTAAAATAAATACATCTTTTTTAAAAATCACAAAATTAAAAACCTATAAACTGTATGAATTTTATACTAATCTGTTTATAAGCAAAATAATAAGAGGGGAGCAAGTAGGATGTCTTAAAGCAGAACAAAATCACAGCATCACTTAGGTGTCAAAGCTCATATGAACAGCTGTAAAGGACATACCTAAGTTTAAATATTGCATCTATAATACATCTTTCAACCTATGAGATGAAAGGTATTCCTTTTTTTTTTTTTTAAGATTTTATTTATTTACTAGAGAGAGAGATAGAGACTGTATGAGTTGGGGGAGAGGCAAAGGGAGAGGGAGAAGCAGACTCCCCGCAGAGCAGGGAGCCCAATGCCGGGCTCGATACCAGGACCCTGAGATCACGACCTGAGCTGAAGGCAGATGTTAACTGACTGAGCCACCCAGGAGCCCCCTGAAAGGTATTTCTATTACCTCAAGAGAAAAGAGCAAAGAATAAGATAATGTGTTATTTTAGCTGTTGCTGCAAAAAAAAGGAAAAGTTATCCCAAAACTTAACATCTTTAAACAGCAAGCATTTCTTCTTCACAGTTTCTGCGGGTCAGGAATCCAGGTGTGGCTGAGCGGGATGTCTCCAGGGAGGAGCCCAGAGTCTCTCACAAGGTTCAGTCAAGGGGTTGGCAGGGTGTGGATCTCATCTCAAGGCTCAGCTAGGGATGGATCCACTTTCAGGCTTGCTCATGTGTTCGCTGCGATTCAGTTTCCCACAGGCAGTGGAACTACAGGTGTCAGTTCCTTGCTGGCTCCTGGCCAGAGGCCTCCCTCACTTCCTACCACTTGGGCCTCTCTGGAGGGCAGCTCACAACATGGCAGTTGGCTTCATCCATGCAAGAAACAGGACAACAAGATGGCAGGTGTACTCTTTCTATTCCCCTAATCCTAGAAGTGATTTCCACTATTTTTTTAGTTCTATTTGCTAGAAATGAGTCACTGTAGGTCCAGCCCACACTCAGATGGAGGGGGATGACAGGAGGTGGAGATGGCGGCCATCTCAGAGATGATCCGCCACAAGCATGTACTTCTGTGGTAAAGAGTAAGCTTTACCCAAAGAGAGGTCTGGCCTCTGCCTCTGCTCCTGAGAGGGAACCTCTAAATCTTGGAACTGCCTAAGTAAAAACAGTATATTTGTTATTCATGCTAGACCCCTGGATAGTTGATGCCAACAAGGTGCCTCGGGGTGGGGACTGACTATGAGAAAGACCAGCCACATGATCAGAGGGCTAGGGTCTGAGCCACATGGTATCAGTGGCCCTTCAAGGGAAGAGAGGGTAGAGGTAGAGCCATGTGGTCAAGGATACAATCAGTCATGCCTATGTCATGAAACACATTAGGGGAACACCGAGGACAATGATGTTTTGCATTTGGGACCCTCCCAGTCCCAGATTCTGCCCTATGTTTTCTTCCTTTGGCTAGTTCTTATTTACATCTTTTTGCTGTAAGAAAACTGTAATTGTGAGTTTAGTGCTTTCCCAAGTTCTGTGAGTCATTCTAGCATATTATCAAACCTAAGGGAGTCCATGAGGACCCCCAAGTTTATAACTCAAGTGAGGGTTGCCCTGGGGACTCCCATACTTGTAACTGGTGTCAGAAGTCTTGGGCAGACTTGGTCGTCTTGGAGGACTGTGCCCTTCACCTTGATTCTGGCTAACTCCAGGCCATCCCTAAGAGATTTGCTCTTCTATTTATTCCACAAGAAACTACTTTATATTGTCTGTGCTTTTGTTTTATTTGTTTTTGAAGACAATTTCCTCAATAGATGGCCTAGATAAAATGGTAGGGAAACTACTTTTATTCTTTAAAAGACCCCAGTCCCATCAAGTGACCACTGCCATTCTAAGGGAGCCTCCGGGACTATGGTGACCCCTGTGTCAAAGCACGATGACTGGAATATGAACACAATGACATGAACTTTATGAATCCCGCCAAATACAATGGCAGCTATATTACTGAATTGTTTGCCAATTTGATACCACAGTAAATATTTTGATATTTCTAGCCCAGTGTATTTTACTATTTGAAGGTCAGATTATTCCTTCGTCATAGTCCCTCATCATAGTAAATATTTATGGAGAGTATTCTACGTGCCAAGCACTGACAGTGCTTTCCAGAATACCTCCAATGAAATCCACTCCTGACGTCACAATTACTACATTATATATTGTATCTTACATATGGGGAAACTGAGGAACAGAGACAAAGTTGTCAAGAAAAACAGCACCCATTCTTGGGAGGGTCATTTTTCCTTAGGATGTAAAATTGATGGGCAAAGCAGTAGGCTTTGATTTTTCATTGCTGTGGATTGATCACTGTAGACTTCATTGCCTTTTAAAGGCAATTGAAATTATGTGTTTAAAAAAAAAAGCCTTTTAAAATTATCTTCTTCGAATAAAGATGGCAAACCCAAAAGGCTTGGGGACTGGGCAGATGACGGGAATGAGGGGGTAAAGCCCCTGGGTGTTGCCCGGGTGACCGCAGGCACACCAGCCCCACCGTACAGGCAGCAAAGACCAAAGCGTCCTACTGCAGTCTATGAGGACAGCATCCAAAACTTGGCATTTTCTGTGAAAACATCTGATTTTTAAATGTTGGCAACAGATTCATGTTTTTAAAACTCTGTAAGCTAAGCAAAACACATCAGTGGTTCAGAATTCTGACCTAGAAAAATGAACAAAGAAAACAACAGTTATTTTTGTTCATTTGATCCCTACGAAGAATCAAACCGGATAATCCTGGCCGGGGATGGCTGCCAAAGCAGCTTGACTCTGGAGAGTTGATCGCTTCACAGAGCAACTCTTCACCTCCGGAACTTTACAGACACTGAACTGACCAGGCAGACCGACAGCTAAGAAAGGCATCGTAAAGTCATGAGTTCTTGAGGTTGGGAGAACTCTTCAGAGATGAGCTAATCCATTAAAGGAATCCCTTCAACCAGTATTTCTAACAAGTAATTACTCCGTTTCTTCTTGAATCTTCTAGGGGACCAATTTGAAGGCAGCCCATCTCATTTCTAAAGAGCTCCAATGGCTATGAAAATTCTTCCTGATACTGGCTTGAAATGTGTGCCTTCTACCCACTGGTACTAGAAAGTTCTTTGGAGCCACATGACGACCCTTCCAATTTTCAAGACACCCTTCACCCCACGCTTTCTGTTACCTCAGGTTAGCACCCCCGGGGCCCCTCATAGAAAGTGCTTCCCCTTCTCCTGGGCAGCTTCAGGACAAAAGGCTCCCTTCTCAAAGGAAGCATCTACGACAACACAGGCCGGAAATGAGCCCTACCAACCCCTCAAAATAAAAGGGCCACACAGTTTCCCAATGAGAAAACCCTACAGGACACCGCACAGCCCACATGGCTACACAATCGAGGGGTTGAGATGAAATGGTCAAATGACTCCTTTAAATTTTTCATTTTAATTTCATAAGTTGAGGATTAAATTATTCTGGATGCTACATTCTAATATAACAGATTCGGTTAGAAGTGCGGCTTGTCTTTCCCACATTTCACCACAAAAATTTTTGACTCTTCATTTGCATCTCTGATGTCATTTTTTGCCATCTTTGCCATCGCAAGAGCTTCTTCTGGAATCATGTGAAGCCATTTTCCAGAGCCAACATCTTTAGCTCTAAGTTGTTCGAAGTGAAGTCTTTTTTAAAATTTTTTTTAAATTTATTTGAGAGAGAGAGATGACAAGTAGGTAGAGAGGCAGGCAGAGAGAGGGGGAAGCAGGCTCCCCGCTGAGCAGAGAGCCCGATGTGGGGCTGGAACCCAGGACCCTGAGACCACGACCCGGGACGAAGGCAGAGGCTTAACCCACTGAGCCACCAAGGCGCCCCCGGAGTGAAGTCTTTTTTAAAACGTTTCACTGTTCAGGTCATGATCTCAGGATTGTGGGATCGGGTGCCCAGTTGGGCTCTGCGCTGGGCGTGGAGCCTTATTAAGAGTCTCTCTCTCTCTCCCTCCATCCCTCTGCCCTCTGCCCCTATTCATGCTCTCTCTGTCTCTTAAAAAAGGGGGGGGGGACTCCTGGATGGCTCAGTGGGTTAAAGCCTCTGCCTTCAGCTCAGGTCATGATCCCAGGGTCCTGGGATGGAGCCCCGCATCGGGCTCTCTGCTCAGCAGGGAGCCTGCTTCCTCCTCTCTCTCTCTGCCTGCCTCTCTGCCTACTTGTAATCTCTGTCTGTCAAATAAATAATTTTTTTTAAAAATCTTTTAAAAAAAGGGGGGTAGAAAGGGGACTAAAAAAAAAAAACTTTTGTTTTAGTACTGTATTTAAGAAAGATGCACAAGGCATTTCTATTGGGCCTGCTGGCTTTGCACAAGGTGGACTGAGCCTTGCGCTTGTCATATGGCCAGTACCCTCAGGAGCCTCCACATCTCCCTCTTTCAGAAGGTAACCACCCCCTCACTTCTGGCACGATTTATTAGAGCTGCCTACTTTCGAATTTTATGTAAGTGCTCTCTTGTGTTTAGTTCTCCTTGGTCAAGATTCATCCATATTGTTTCCTTTTGTAGGTCAAGGAATCCAGTACTATTTAAATCTGTATGTGGTGCATGTACTAAAAATGTTCTCCTGAGCCACAAGTGTCCATTTGCATAGGATTAGGCAATTGGGTTTTTAAATTCATCTCATAGGTTAAGAGGGATCCCTTCCACCATGTGACCCCTTTCTGGTTAGGTTTTGTGGAGTGATTTCTAAAAGATCAGTGAAAGACTTGCTTACATCAACATTCAACATCTCAAACTGGGAAGTCATACAACTGGGAATAATCACAAAATTGATATTAAACTTCTTTGCCTTCTTTTTTAACCCATTCCTTCAAGGAGCTTCCCCGAGCATCACAACTAGCATTGACTGAGGTATTTTTTGCTAATATGTCTTCCTAATACAATACATTCTTTAGTCCTATAAATGAGGAAACAGACCCATAAATACAGAGAAGAAACTCGTGGTTGCCCGAAGGGCAAAATGGGTGAAGGAGAGTGGGAGGTACAGGCTTCCAGCTATGGAATGAGTAAGTCATGGGGATGGAAGGTGCAGCATAAGGAATGTAGCCAATGCGTGGAACAGTGCTGTACTGTGACAGATGGTAGTCACACTTGTGCCAAACACGGTGTAACACACAGAATTACCGGATCATGGGTCGCACACCCAAAACTAATGTAACACTGTATGTCAACTATACATCCATATAAACAAATGACTTAGAACTTGAATATAAGGTGGCTTTTTTTCCCCCTAATAGATGACTTTGGTAGGAAAAGAACGTATATTCAGGTAGAAAATGTGTCTCCTATTAACCTCTTATCATTTGGGTCCCACTACTGTCTCTTATTGAGTTTGTGATCAGTTAAAATACACCAATCTTTTGCACATAAGTGCCTATTAAACTCTTACTCCCCAAAGTATATTTATACTTGCACCTTTTTCTTTTAAGATTTTATTTATTAGAGAAAGAGAGAACGAGTGATGGGGTGAGAGGAGCAGGAGGGAAGGTTAGAGGGAGCAGGGACAAGCAGATTCTCCATTGAGCAGGAAGCCAGATTCAGGGCTCAATCCCTGGACCCTGCGATCATGACCTGAGACAAAGGCAGATGCTTAACTGACTGAGCCACCCAGGAAACCCCTATACTTATGCTTTCAAAGAAATAAAAAAAAAAAAATTTAGTACAATTTTACATTAAGATCATCTGGCCTGTACATAATGCTTAGGATTTTCCAAAACACTTTGTAATATACATGATTACAATTCAATGCAATAGCCCAGGGAATAAATTATTACATGCATTTTGTAGACAGGAATATAATTATCACTGCTACACTTCACTTTAAGGGATAATGCTCATGTTTTATAAAGGGCTCATTCAAATGAAAGAAGATATTACTTAACAAAACTGGCAAAACTGGCAAAAAGTCACGATACCTGAATACTCACAAAAAAAAAAAAACAAAAACAAAGAATAAGATAAGGGGAAAATGCCATTGCTATAAATTTTTAAAAATCAAACTGAAATAATCATGAATGCCATTTCCAACCTGGCCAATGAACAAAAGAATCGGGCAATTTCCAATGCTGACAAAATTGCAATAAAGTTGTTAAGCTCGTTATTTGCTGGTGACTATATCAATTAGCCAATTCTTCTGGAAAAGTAAATTGACAATATATATTTTTTAAATATCAAAAAACTCATTCCCTTTAGTCAACTATTCCCAGGTGTAAAACTTACTCTTGAGGAAATAATTCAGAAAAATAAAAGAGGTCCTTTAGAGGAAGATGTTCACTAGAGCAGTATTTACAATAATAAGGAAAAGAAAAAGCCAAGGTTTCTTTCAAGTATAATAAAACAAAGCCTTGTTTGAATGACCCCATCACCCAATCTCTCTCTCTTGCACACATAACTACACTTTGCAAACAGGAGAGGAAAAAATTGCCGTTCCTCCATTCTCATCAACCTCGTTGACTCCCACTATTACCAAGGAGGAACACATGGCTTTTCCCACAATACCGTCCACTCACATTTTCTCATCTAACCATGTAGCTAAGTTTGGATTTGTCCCAGAATGATCTGTGCAGCCCAAGCCTGAGAAGGCTAACAGGAGCTCCAAAACCTTACGACCACGGGGATCTTCCAAAACAGAGAGGTGCACTCTGGCAGAGGGATTGTGTGATGCAAATATATTTGCAAGAATCTCCAGGAAATCTGAGCAATTGCTTATCCAGTGACTGTGCCCTCCAGTTTGGAGGCACACCAGATGAATGCATCCCCAACAGGCATCTCTCTTTTAGTGTAAAAAATGCACCGGAGCTCCCCAACTACCTTGCTATTGGGGGAGGGAGAGCCTCATCCATGTCCTTTGTAACAAACCTAGACTAAATACACCCAGTTTAGACTTTAACATGAAATTCGATTTTCTCCTAGCAGGGAAATGTTCATTTAGTTCATACATCAGTGGGGAGGTGCGGGAAATACTGGGAGCAGAGAGCTGGGCCCTTATGGGAGTTCTTTGCTTTAAATAATCTAGTGCTTTAACGTTCCCTCCTAGGGGACCAAAGAACCCGCTCAGACCACTGAAACATGCCCAGTATCGGGGCTGGACTTCCCAACTTCACACGTTTCTGGCAGCTCCGGGACATGTTTATTGGTCTTGACGGGCAAGACATAGAACAGGAAACGGCAACCTTGCACCCACGTGACTAGCTGTGGGCGGACCAGCCTCTGGGTGGGCTCTGTGGGGTCCGTGTAGTAGCCTGAGCCCCGCCTGCTATTAACCGCCCTCACATCCAACTCGCTGTAAAATCTGTACCAGCAAGGCCAGCGCAGTTAGGTCTATGGCTGGGGTAAAGAAGCAGGTTACAGACGAATATGATTTGGTCTACAAAAAATTCTGTAAAAGGTTCCAGAGGCCTGTGTTTTCAGGATTGTAGCTTATTTATGGGGCTTTGCCAGGAAATGGCTAATTATGACACCTGCATGCATTTCGATGTAATTGGGCCCCGAGGACCGGCCACCTTGTGTATACAAGTCCGCCTTGCCTCTTCTGCAGGGAGGCACGATGGTCTCCCTGCACAGAAGAGGGCGAGCAAACGGGGCCTCGTTAGCAGCACCTTTGGAGAAAATGGCTCAGCTCACGGGGTGCTGGTATGCAAGACTAGCAGGTTTCACCCACGTTATGTCCTCAGGCAGCCAGTGCTAAAGACGCTGCCACTGAAAACCAGCCTCTTGCATGTCCCCTGTCCAGGCCAGGCCTTCTGAAGATGCACTCATTTCCATGAAAAGCTACTTCACAAGGGGCGCCTGGGTGGCTCAGTCGTTAAGCATCTGCCTTCAGCTCAGGTCATGATCCCAGGGCCCAGGGATAGAGTCCCGCATCGGGCTCCCTGTTCAGTGGGAAGCTTGCTTCTCCCTCTCCCACTCCCCCTGCTTGTGTTCCCTCTCTCGCTGTGTCTCTCTCTGTCCAATAAATAAAGTCTTATAAGAAAAGAAAAGCTACTTCACAGATTGGGCCATTATCAGGGAATAATTTCTCTGTCCCACAGGTCAGGGATTCTGTTCATGGCATTGAAGAACACTTCCTAAAACTGCAGGCAGAACTGGCAATGGGTAGAAGGATAAGGAAGGGTTGGATGGCTTTTATTTTTTCTCGAAAAGACTGTGGTTTGTCTCTGCCTGGTCTAAAGGCTCCGTTTCTGCTGTGGGGGTCTGTGGAAGAACTTGACGAATGGGAGCGTGACCCATTTTCTTCTTTTCCTGGGCAGATATGGCCCTACCATTGGGGCCTCAACAAGGGAATATGAAAAGGAAGATGGTACCTGTTCTGGCCAAGGTTTTTAAGAAGTGGCTGTCCCTTCCACACACTCTTTCTCCTTCCGCAGCCCAGGAAGAGGGTGGCAAGCATGTAGGGCATGATGGAACCAGAAGACAAAAGAAGGCTGGGTTCCTGAATCACCATGTGGAAGAAAGCTCTCCAGCAGCCATGCACAGCCGCCTCAGAATGGAAAGCAAAAAAGTAAGTACTGTCATGTCAAAGATTATCCGTGTCTGTACAGCCCGATCTCCCCTAATGCAGAGAGTGAGTGACATGGTGAGATTTGAATTTTAGAAAGAGCCTCACATTTCAAATATGGTTTTTGTGATGAGCAGAAACATCAGACTTTCATTCTCCTGCCATAGTTTTTGTATTATCACTTTTCAAAGTGCGCGACACATCCCATCATTCCCAGAGCGCCAAAATCTTAGACAAGAAAAAAGCATTTTATTTATAGATTGGCTGCGGGGTCATCTCCTTCAGACATCGGAAACAAGGGCAAAAAGTCTTCCCATACTATTTCCCTAAGTATTACATCCAATTTTCCCTCTAATACCTCTAGTTCTAGTGTCCTGACAGCTTCCTAAGCAAAATTATTCTACTGCTTGCTTGACCTTCATGGTTCAGAATGTTCTTTTCCTCAGTGTCAGACTTTAGTTCTCCTTCTCCTGACTTCAGAGAACTGGCCAGACTCTGGCAAATGAAATAGCCCCATAGTCAAAAACCCAAACTATGGCCTTGAATCTGAAATTCTCCCTAGATGCCATCTCACTGAAGCTTCGTAACAAGGGAATGGAACAAGAAATTCATCTGACAGCGTTTGAGATTCCAAACCACCCAGTGACCAGGGCTAAAACCATGACAGAGACTTGTCTGAAGAACCCAGTCCACTTGGCTTCCTTCCTGGTATTCGACCAAAGGAGGCACTGACTCGTGCTCAAGTTCCTCAATAGCCTGAGAGTTAAAACTTGGAATTCATTGAGCACTTTGGCTGTGACTGAGTCTACTTCTTGGGACTGGAACTATCTTGTTTTTAAAAGAATGGCAATTTCGGGGCACCTGGGTGACTCAGTCAGTTACCTGCCTGCCTTCGGCTTGGGTCATGATCTCAGGGTCCTGGGGGTCAAGCCCTGCATCAGGCTCCCTGCTCGGAAGGGAGTTTGCGTCTCCCTCTCTCTCTCCCCCTCACTTCTGCTCATGCTCTCTCTCTCTCTCTTTTTCTTCTCCTGGTCTCTCTCAAATAAATAAAAATCTTTTAAAAATAATAATAAATAAATAAAAGAAAGTATTGTAATTCCAGGGATGCCTGGGTGGCTCAGTTGGTTAAGCATCTGACTTCAGCTCAGGTTATAATCTTAGGGTCCTGGGATGAAGCCCCATGTTGGGCTCCCCGCTCAGCGGGGAACCTGTTTCTGCCTCTTCCTCTGCCTCTACCCCCGCCTCTGTCCTTCCCCCTGCTCCTGCTCATGGTCACGATCTCACTTGCTCTCTCTCATATAAATCAATTTAAAAAAAAAGTATTGTAATTCCCCTGGAAGTTACTTGGAGAATCTTTTGTAGGCAAGAGGTATCCAAAGGCAGTCAATTCAAGAAAATTACCGTTTTGTTGCTCAAAGTGAGCTCTCAGACTTGATCTGGAGTTGGGGAATTTTGGAAATCTTTTTTGGTCGTGATGGGTCCCTCTGTACAGGTGACAGCATTCTGAGACTAGGGGCCTGAGCATCTCTCGTCTCTTCTTCCTTCCATCCCCCTACTCCTGTCAGTAGGAGAAATAGTCCCCACACCCAGCAACACAGCCTCACACTCCCTTTCTTGTTCAGCAGCATGCAGGTGGTCTTTGCCAGGGGAAGGGTCAGCCTTCCCAAGCAAAGAGAGGGGGGCATCCACAGCCAACCTTGCTCCCGGGGCAGAGGCACGGGTGATGGGAGCCAGGCAGCCCTGAGCAGGTGGAAGTCACAGGGAGTCCGTGCCAGACTCACGGCCAGGGCTGCGTAATGAGGTCAGTGTGAACACAGCTGGAAGGCACGCTCCTTGGGACACACAGGCAAAGCGGAAACAGCCTGACCTTATGCTGTAGAATCCAAACCCATCGAGTCAATTGCCAGGAAACATGACATGACCTTTCAGAGGCAGTGAACATCTCTGCGAGAGCAGGCTGCCCTGCTCTTTTCCATTTCACCGCTGCCCCTGAGGCTGTAAGTCACTGGAAATAATAGCCCAGGCTCCAAATCTACGTTCCTTTAATGAAACACACACACGCAGCATCAAGGATTGACACTGGGGTGCACACACACACACACACACACACACACACACACCTATGTATGTGAGCATACAAACATACATATAACTAACTAACTAACTAACTATATATATATAAATAAATATACACTGTGTGTATTCAATTCTATATATATATATACATATATACATTTATAAAATATATACTGTGTGTATTCAATTCTTAATTTGTTTAAATCCCTTCCAACTTAGCACGGTACGTCCTTCATTAGTATATTCATTCTAGCTTACATTTTGAATAGAAATCTTTGGGAACCAGTGCCTGTTTTCAAATGAGAAACAAGCCCTATGGCTTCATTCTCAACAGCTGCCAGGCATCCCTGCCTTGAGACCATTAACAAAGCCACTTTCCAGCCCAACACTGACCCCACTCTGCAGAAGAAGGCCAACTAAATTTTCCATACTTCCTGTTTTCTCTCTTTTTTCCTTCCTTCCATGCTTCTCCACGTTCTGTTAGAATCCAGCCCCACAGCATTTTCTTCATGATTAGCAGTGGCACGTTTTCTCTCTCCAGAAAAACTGTTAACTTCTGTAATTGGAGTCTGAACCCCAAGCCAGGAATGCTTGCCTTGAAAGCTCCGGCCGGGGTTTCAAGGAATAAGCAGGGAAAAGATTTAAACGGTCTCTGAGCAGGAAGCTGCTTGTCTGAAGACTATTAGATCAGGGCCCGGTACATCACCACAAGCCCTTAGAAGGACTTCGCAAAGGATCTACGGCTCTGAACTTTCCAACGGGAAAAAACTTTCTAGCCAGAAGATGGAAAACACTAGCAATTCACTTAAGAGTCTGAATATGATCTTTTTTTCTTTTTTTTTTTTCAAAGAAACTCGGGGCAGGGTTAGGGGGTCCAATATGCAGTTCATACAAATGTTTTCTCTTTGTTCCTGGAGACAGAGCAGCATCACAGCAAGGAGGCTAGCTAAACACGGGTTAATTGCATGAGCGTTGCATACATTGAGTTCCCCGAAGGATAACGTATGCCAAGATTGCTCTCCTCATATTCTGTGCTCTACTTAAAGCTTGGAATGACAAATGGGCAACTGGGAGGGCTCCCGGGAGCTGTGAAATATATTCCCGATAGATTACAAAATACTTTGAGCAATCATTAGAAAATGTAATCACTACTTTATCATATAAAACTGTTTCTCACTGTTGGAAGTTGATTTTTGTAGGTTTAATATAGCTCTAGGTCATGCTTTATGGATCGCTCTGCAGAAACACTTTGCTGAAAGTTTCCATCAAGGTTAGCTCAGCAACGAGGAGGTTAGGGGGCTTGGGCAGGGGTGTGGCCTTCCTTCCCACTGAGCCAGAAGAAGATCATAATTCTTGGTACCCATGAGAGGGCTTCACTTAGGAGATGCTCCCAGCAAAGACATCCTACAGGTCCTGTTTTCTGTAGGGAAGCCCCAAGAAATTTATAAAATCAGCAAGTAATGGAAAACTCACATGGAGCCAAGTTGCCCTTGAAAATCCCTTAAGTAGCTCATTATATAGAACAAGAAGAATCAGGAGACCTAACACCTAGTGACAGCTTACCATGTGCCAACTCTATTCTAACCTCAAGAGGGAGATATGATTATGAGCTCCATTTTACAGATGTGGGATACTGAAGCACAGAGCAATTAAGTTAATTGTTATACTTGCCCAAGGTCATAGACCCACTACGTTGTGGAACCAGAACTTGAACACAGGGAAGTCTGGCTCCGGACTAGGCTCCAGAATCTGAATTCTATTGCCTCTCACTCAGCACACATGGTTTGGTGCCTTCTACCCAGTATGTTATTGTACACGTATAAAAATCCAGTGTCAGGTGAACTATGAAGAATGAGGATGAATCTTGTGTATCTGCCAGTGATGAGTCTCTCCCTTTCCCAATGCCACTGAAATTATCATTGTCCTCTTGTAAGGAGCGCAGAGAGGTGAATTTGGGTAAGTTAGGTGTTCGTCCAATGTGATTTTGCTGTACTCAAAGTGATTTTATTCTGTCAGAGCCAGACTGAAACTGGAGATCGTCGGGGAGAAAGCTACATCCTCCCCAGACTGAGTCAGTGCAGTCAAGGGCACCCAGCAGCACCTGGTGATCCAGGAATGTGTGATGCCTGGGGCTCTGCTGCCCCCTCTGAGTAACACTAGGACCCAGTCTGACTCACATCAACATCCTTCCTGCTCTAAGTGCTGCCTCAACAGCACAGCACTGTGCTTCAGGAGCAGTTCTGTTTCGAAGCTACCACAGTTAACAAGCCTATCCCCGTTTAACCAAAAAGGAGACCCAGGGAGCTGGACAGCTTACACGGTATTATGGGATTATTCCTCTTATCCTAAGGCATGAGTAAAACCAAAAAACTGGGATTAAACACGTTAAAAAAAAAAAAAAAGTAGTCTTGCCCAGGACAACCAAAGAAATATTTAGGAACTCCTTCTTCTTTCATGGACTCATATAACTAACTAAATCATCAAAAAACAAACACATGAAAAACTGTTGGTTAATCAGAAAGATATGTTGTCACTTGGAACATTTCCAGGAGAAAATGGAGTGGCATATCCCCTGAACAAGTCACCACGGCACTCTGTCATACCCTTCATTCTTAATGGCACAGAGCCCTGGTTCTGTTGTCTCCTAGAGCAAACTCACCATGGTCAAATCAAGAGAAATTGATGTATAAACCCAATGCCTTTGGCTTAAAGGCTTTGGTATGACTGGACTATTTTCTCAGGCACAGTCAGGAGAGAATCCAGAGTAGAAAACCAAATTACAATCAGAAAGGGACTTGAAGAACATGAAATTAGAACCAAGACATGTACCAGATCTGAAGAGTGTAGCTCAGAAGATATGTTTGATGCATTCTTCCCCATCATGGGAAGAACCTTGGCAAAGGGCATCACCCTAAACTCCTGCTGCCCAGTCCACAGCCTTGCCACAACCTCACTCTCACAGCAACAGTCAGTTCCAACCCTAGCTTCTTTGACTTCCCAGAAGCAGGAACACACAACCCCTCCTTAGAGGTCAGAGTCCCAGCTCCCTGGCACCCCTCCTACACCATCCTGAAGTCCCATCAGCAGCCAGATATGCCCCCACCTCCACCCTCTGAGTCCCAGATCCACAGAGCCCCACCCCTAAGCTCCTGGTTCCCAAAACCCTACATTCTGGTAGTAGCTTCTGGCAGTTGCTATCATCATGTTACTTGTGTTTGTTCTTTCAATCCTCCCATATTAAATCATCCCTACTGTTACAGCTATTGTGTTTGCTGTCTCTCTGTTTTCTTGATTGGACTCTGATCATTACACAACTATTTTTATCTCATTTGTATATTCTAGTAGGTACCTTCTTGGTTCTCCAGTGTTGCTCCCAACTGTAGGTGACAAAGCTTGCTTGCTGTTTGTGGAGGGACTGCAAAGGGGAAGGATGACAAAATATTTCCTATTTCTCCCTGAGATGTGTTGCATGGATAGCCAACACCCAGAGTCCTCTACACCGTGTCTGTCAGAATCACCTTGGAAGTTCTGTAAACACACAGACGTTGGGTCTTTCATCCAAATCACTCACTCAGAATCTTCAGGGGTCAGGCTGGGTAGCTACAGATTCTAAAAGCTCCACAAGTGATTAAGCTTAGTAACCTAGATTAAAAACCACCAATGGACTGAGACAAGTCACAACCGTTGCCCACAGGCTACTCCACACAACATGCTGATGGACCCCTTCTCTGGTCTTCAGCAGCTCACAGTTAAAGACAAGTTAGACCCAAATGGATTTCCAGTTTTAGTTCTGACATGTAAGGAGATTGGAAGCTATCACTCCCCTTCTTAGAAGAAAAGGCTGAACAAACTGAAAATCTGTGGCGTTTCTTAGACCCATCAGGGCACTGAGCGCTAGAGAGACAGGTGAATCCAGAGCCACCATGGGGATCTGCTCACCTGGAGTGGAAGGCTAAGGAGCAATTAGCTGGTTCAAAGACTTAAATGGCAAGCTGGAGAAAGTTCTGGAGGCTGGGTGTAGTAGTGTGAGACTAAGAAACTTTGGGGGCTACAGTCTTGCAGGACCCCCACACTTATGCGTGTTTTGCCACCAGGTTGTTACGGTATGGACCTGAGAAAGATCCCTTCAGGGATCTAACAGTGGTGAGGGCAGAGTAATCATGGTGAAATACCTCTGAGAATTCTCCATGATGAAGGCTTACTCTCCAAGGGAAAAGGCTTTCTTCACACAGCCTCATCCCAATGCAAGAAGGGCACTCCTCTGCCTCCAGCCCTTCCGGACTTTCCATCTCACCTGATGGGGTGGGGATAAGCTACTCCACCGGGGAAACACCTGTGAAGGCCACAGCCCAGAGACACAGGCCCACTAAAAGACTGAGATGTAACTGTAAGAGTATGGGTCACGTCCCTCCCCTACAAGTGATACCCCACCAACTGGTTCTCCCTAAAACATCAGGGGGTCACAGCCCAACAAGCTGCAAGAAGCAGATTCTGAGGACTGGTACCTCTGGAAGCCCAGAGCCACAGAGAACATGAAAATAAGGACACTGGAGTAATATAAAGTTCCTGGTTATTTAAAACTGAAAATAGTAGAAATAATATCACATACACCACTTAAAAACAAATAAAGCCTCTGGCAACTATGGCTATAGTAAACTCTGAATACAGCCCAACTCCTACCCAGACTGGCATCAAACCTCACACAAAGACTTCTTCAATTCAGTTCCTGTTACCCCATACGACACACCAAGCTTTCAACAATGACCAGATATGCCAAGAAAGAAAGAAAAAAAATAAGAAAAACACACACTGAAGAAACAAAGCAAGCATCAGGACCAGACTCAGATGTGTCAGAGATTTTGGACTTATCAGACCAGAATTTAAAAACTAACTATGCTTAATATGTTAAGGGCTCTAAAGGGAAATGTAGACAACATGCAAGAATATAAGCAGAGACATGGAAACTCCAGGATTCAAAAGAAAATCCTCAAAATCAAAAATACTGTAACAAAAATGGTGAATGCTTTTAATGGGCCAAACACTAGACTGGACACCATCTAGGAAAGAACCCATGAACTTGAAGAGACATCGACAGAAACTTCTCAAACTGAAATGCAAAGAGAAAAAAGAATGAAAGGAAAAAAAAAAAAAAGAACAGAACATCAAAGAAGTGTAGGACAAGTTCTGAAGAGGTATAACATGTGAATAATTAGAATACCAGAAGGAGACAGAAGAGAAGACAGAGCAGAAGAAATATCTGAAGTAATAATGGCTGAGAACTTTGCAAAATTCATGACAGATGGCAAGCCACAGATGAAGAAGCTCAGAGAACATCAAGAAAGATAAATACCAAAGTCACTACACCAAAGCATATCATATTCAAAATGCAGAAAACCTGGGTGCCTGGGTGGCTCAGTGGGTTAAGCCTCGGCCTTCAGCTTAGGTCATGATCTCAGGGTCCTAGGATCGAGCCCCAAATCGGGCTCTCTGCTCGGCAGGGAGCCTGCTTCCCACCGCCCCCCCCCCCCCCGCCTACTTCTCTGCCTACTTGTGATCTCTGTCAGATAAACAAATAAATAAAATCTTTAAAAAAAAAAAAAACGCAGAAAACCAAAGACAAAGAGAGGATCTTGAAAGACTCGCAGCCAACCTCTGACATGTGGACACAAACATTTTCAGAAATCAAAACAGCAGCATGAAAACCAGAGAGATTCAAAGTCCACTACAGCAAATTAAATACAACATAGCTCTTAATTAAAATTAATGTTCTGCATACCGAGTTTTAATACCTAGCGGGTTGGCAAATTTACTCATAATACACTCAGATGCACACTTAAAATGCACCTAATATATTTTCTTCCTGGGCATCAAAAAAATTTACATGCGCCAATTGGCTAATCTCCTGTCTCTTCAGGCTTGAATACTCTCCCTGTGGTTTAAACAACCCTCCTACGTAAAGTTCAACTCTCAGGTCAGGTGTCTTTCTCACTGACTTCATCTTACCAGTCAGATGCTTATCCTCTTCCCTCAAGTGAGTCTGCAGACACAAGAGGAGCTCCCTATGTTTTCAAGGGCCTGGAACAGGGAAAGATCCTTGAATCTACAGTGTCTCCAATCCTCCTTGGTCTCTGCTACCAAACTGAAGGACAGCTGATCATTAAAGTGTCAATGGTCTCCTGTGGCTTTTTGTCCTCACCTTGAACTCCTCTCTAGAGCCATGGCTAGGGCTAGTTAATACCAACCTCAAAGGCCCAGCCCCTGGCCCCATCACACCTACACATCCCATCACGAGGGCCCAGAGACCTCTGCATCCCAGGCTCTGCCATATTCAGGTCAACCTCGTGCTCGCTGATCTAGACCCCTCCTGCCAATACTGCTGTACTGTTGACATGGGTCATGTTGCAGAGGACAGAGGCAAGCATGCCATTAGGTTCATCTCCCATGAGACTCTTCCCCATATTTATCTAGATGTTTCCAAAGCAATACTCATCCACCTCCAAGGTGCAGGCCTTCATTCTATGATTCTGTCCCTTTTTTTTTTTTAATTTATTTTCAGCGTAACAGAATTCATTGTTTTTGCACCACACCCAGTGCTCCATGCAATACGTGCCCTCCTTAATACCCACCACCTGGCTCCCCCAACCTCCTACCCCACCCCTTCAAAACCTTCAGGGTGTTTTTCAGAGTCCATAGTCTCTCATGGTTCACCTCCCCTTCCAATTTCCCTCAACTCCCTTCTCCTCTCCATCTGTCCCTTCTTTATCCCACATTCCCTTAAGCCAGATGAGGCAGGCTTGGACCTATCCACTTCCATGTGACATCCTTCTTCTTTCCAGAGCAATAAGCCTCATGAGTTAGCCTTCATAAATGAAAGAGGACCTTCCCCACACTATAGAAAGCTATATGATCTGACACCTCCGAGATTTTATCTGGTTGCATTCAAGAATTTGGTTGCATTCAAGAATTTTCCTTTGATAATGCCAAGAACTTCAAACCAAAATCTTATTCAAAGGTCAAAGCTGAACAATGACTCATGCTAGCAAGTACCCATGCATCCCTGGAACACCTAACCCACAGCTCAATGGGTGTGAAGCCCAGAATTATGGAATGAGAAATAACAGAGAGCAGAATAAGAAAACTCTGCCCCATACCACTATGGTATGCTTGGGTAGTGCCTGCAGCTTGGATCTTTAGAAGTCTAGCACGATTACAGACCATATAAGGTAAGGCCAGGAAATTAACATCTCACTGAGCCCCTGCCATATTCCAGGTGCCAAACACAGCACTTTGTATCTTAACATTTAACTTACCAACAATCATGAAAGGCAGATATTCCTATCATGAGGCTGAGATTCGAACCCAGGTCTGCCTGGCTCTGCCCCACTTCAGGACATTGCATTTCCCTTCCTAACACCCCCTTCCAGTTCACAGTAATCAAACAAGCAGTCAATGAAACCAGACTGATCACATTTGAACTTGTGACCAACAAACCTGATGAAAAATGGATTCAAATACAACACTCCTTGGGCAAAGTTTTCAGACCAGAACAGGGAACTGGCTGCCTCTATGCCTTGTATGTCTGTCTCAGCCTCTATGACAGTGAGCCTGGGACATCAAGACGGTGGCAGTCTTCCATTGGTGGGACCTGGAGCCCCCCAGTTAACACGCTGGAGGGAGTAGAACTCATCTAGTTACTTTTGTGACATATTTTGCTCACATGCATTACACAGAGCGCAATTTACAGAGGCCCATAATTAACACCTTCATTCTCACAGAACAAACTCTATAAATGCAGAACAGGGAGCTCCCTTGACACATAAAGTACATCCAGGGGAAACCAGAAACCTCACCACAGTGAATGAGGAAAATGAATTGGCATTTTCAACAGTCTGAAATGGGAATGCCCTTCCATATGGCAAACATAGTTTTTTATTGATCATAACAAGGTTCCCAGTCCACCCAAACACTTCTTTGGGATATATAAGAGACACGTTGGAGCATTTGTAGCATCAGGTATATTTTAGGGGAAAGGGAAAGGAAGATACACCAATACAAACCCAGGAAAATGGAATGGCCACCCTGTGGTTTTTCTTGTTATGAGACGTTACATTTCACTTGTCTCTACCTCTTCACCTGACCTTCATGGGAGCGCTGGAGGATGCAAAATTTGTAGACTGAGGTTACAAGTGCTCAGGGTGGAGGGTTCTGACTGACCCCAGACCGTGGCAATCCTCAGACTGGAGCAGACAATGAGACAAAGTTCTGGGACAAGAGCAATGAACAGCTCAGGGCACACAGAAGACAAAGTGGGACCCGAGCATAGCAGCAAGGGCCAAAATACCTGCAGAGGCAGCCCTGAGAGGTCGGGACCCAGAGGAGGAGCTTGGAAGAAGAAAGGTGGGTATCCAAAGAAACCAGCCTTCAAAAATCACCCCAAGGAAGGCTGGCATCCTGCATGCACAAGCAGAAATAAGAATGTACTGGGAATAGGGACGGAAGCGTTGGCTCTCACTGTCGACCAGGAGACAGAGTCTGGAAAAGACCACCATCTCCACCAGAGTTTCTCCCACTGTCCAGGGAACAAGGGTCTACAGAGACAGTCTATGCTCCATGGCATGATGAAAGGCAGGACAAATGAGCCAGAGAACTGGGCTCAGGTGTCCTCCGCAGCACAATGTCTGGGAAAATGGATCCACCATGTCCCTTCTGGAGCCTTCTATTCAGCTCTCTTCAGTGGAAGAGATGGAGAACAGAGAATGACTCAGACAGGGAGAACAGCAGCACCTCTGCATCAGCTCCCTGGGGCTGCTGTAAGGAAATTCCACAAGCTTTGTGGCTTAAACAACACACACATAGTCTCTTATGTTTCTGGAAGTCAGAAGTCCAAGAGGAGTCTTAGGGGAGCTAAAATCGTGTCAGCCAGGTTGTATTCCTTTCTGGAGGTTCTAGGGGAGAATCTGTTGCCTTGACTTTTCCAACTTTTCCCAGAAGCTGCCAGCATTCCTCCATCTTTAGAGCCGGCCTCCTGCCTCCTTCTTACAAAGACCCCTGTGATGACATCACACCCAGCCCAAGTAACCCAAGGTAATTTCCCCATCTCAAGATCCTTAACTTAAACGCACCTGTAAAAATCCCTCTTACCACACAGGTGAATATGTTCACAGGTTCCAGGGACTAGGAGATGAGCATCTTTGGGAGCCATTATTTATCCTACTATAAGCTCTTACCTTTTTTAATGTATTATTTTGTCAATTGATACATAGGCAAGCACAGATATCTTTACTGAATAGTTCTGTCACAGGTCAAGCTTTCCTATAAGAAACAGCCTCTTGAGACAGAGATTTCAGTCCCGGTAGTTGATGGCGGAAGGATCCCAGACTGACATGGGAGGGGAGGCCTAAGTCGTGGCGAAGCTAATGCTCCCTTCATCTGTGGGGAAACATCAGCAGAGGATGCCGCCAAAACCCCCAGGTAAACAAAAATGGCCTCCAGGGAGTCGATACACCCGTCAGAAAATACAGAGACTAAAGACTCCCTTTGGTGAACTCATAAATGTTAAGACCAGAGGTCCTACAGCCTAACTTCATCATTTTACAGCAGGAGAAACCAAGGTCCCGAGAGATTGTTGCCCAAGGTCACACCAGTGGCTCCTAGAGCAGAATTTTATTTTTTTTTATTTTTTATTTTTTCATAAGCATATAATGTATTTTTATCCTCAGGGGTACAGGTCTGTGAATCGCCAGGTTTACACACTTCACAGCACTCACCATAGCACATACCCTCCCCAATGTCCATAACCCCACCCCCCTCTCCCAACCCCCCCTCCCCCCATAGAGCATAATTTTAGTCCATAAACTTGAGTTCCCACACAGAGCCTGGTACCTCATTCCTAGCTTACTGATTCTTATTTAACACACAGTACTAACAGCACTCTCCATTTTTCCCTCTCAAAGTTCATATGATTACTGTGGGGTGAGAGAGAGGGAAACATGAGGCAGAAACAGCAGCAAAAAGGGGGGAAAATGAATAGCCTAGGAATGCAGAAGGAGAAAGAACCAATGAAGAAGAAGTTCTGGAAAGCAGCCTGGGGACATTTAGTGTGAGAACACCTTGATCTTTCCTGAAGACACTGCAGTGTTCCCCAACTTAGGTTCATAACCACTTTGAGTCATGAAGAAAAGATAAAATTATATGCATTTTATGAAATGACGAGAAATGCGCCATCCTTATGAAAATATGTTCCATCCATTACACTTTGGATAAGGTTTGGAGCAAAAAAACTCCCTATACTGATCACCCCAAAATGGACAAGAAGAGATTTAAATACAGCATCTTTACTGAAAATGGTGTAACTTGAAAAATCTATTGCTGTGGCATAAACATTTCATCACCCAAATACAGCATCACTAAATAAAAACAGTTCTGGGAACACAGCCCAGATTATGTGGGCCTCTAATCACATTTTGCATTATTTCCCAAAGTGATAAAGAATAAACTCATCAAAATTTTTTCAAGTGAGAAAAACAGACAAAATGAGTCTAATCGCAGGCAAGCTTCAGTCACTTCCTGTATTACCTACGGAGGCACAGATTTATTATGCATTTTATGTTGTTATCTGAACTTTTGGAATTTAGGAAGAAAAGAATGGGAAGCTTGGAAATATGGAGGAGACAGAAAAACAGATGCAGAAATAGCCATAAATCCGGAAGCATGTGGATAAACAGAATGCTGATGCACTGAACTAAAAAACCACAATAACGTGGTGTTAAAACAAATACATCCACCTCTATAATAGAAAGAGGTCTCAAGGTTCCATTCATGTGAGAGGATCAGCAGATTTCTGCTCCATAATAATAACTGTTACTATTATTTATTAAGCACCTATCATACAATGGATGCCTGAGGCACCTTTTGTAAATGAAAGAGAAGAGAATTTTTTTTTAAATCAGTGCTGAAGGCCTTATGAAATAAGAAGATTCTATATCCAATTTAGGAAAGATAGTAATCGGAGCAATGTGCTTTTCCCTTGTGCTCCGTTTAATGCTTCCAATCAACACCGAAGAAAGCCTCTTGTCCTTCTTGGCCTTGGGAAAAAGAATCAATCATGAGTGCCTACAGGAACAAGGGACTAGAGGGCTGTTATCAAGGACCCATTGGAGCTTCAAATATCACAAAAGCTCTACCTTTATTAATAACAAGTACCTACTCGTGATGTGAGATGTTAGAAATGAATCACATATTACACATGGAACGGAAGACAAAAACTCTGCACAAAAACTACTTGCTTCATTGGGACAATGTGTTAATATTTTAGCTGGGTCTACATAACTAGAACAATTCATTGATTTGGCCCCAGTTCTGTTGAATAACCAATAAAGCTAACAAATAAATCAACTATAACTTGCTTTGTAGATGCAATGATCTATTAGCATCTAGGAAAGATGGATGGATGGATGGTGGGTGGACGGACGGATGGATGGATGGATGGACGGATAGATAGATGGATGGATTTACGAATGGAGAACAAGAGAGAGTAAAGATAGAAGAATTTCTTGCTGCTAAAATCTGCTCCAAAATCTTTTGTAAGCCCAGGGTCCAGATTTCAACCATCTTCAGCAAGACTTACATCACCCCCAAATGAACCCCAGTTTTGGGAGATACCATCTTTCTACCAGGACCAAAAGTCACTGAGGTTGTTTTGTGATTGTCTGCCTCTATTAAACCCTCCTTAGAGACAATGACTGTTCAATTCTATAGGGGCCACGCACATCGACTTTGCCAATCATTTGTAAGCAAGAACAACAGAGAGGGGAAACAGTATGATACCCTGGAATTTGATTAAATTGGCATGTGCTGAATGAGTTCAAGCATCCTTTTAAAGTAACTCCATCTAAGAGGTAAACTATAAATTGGCAAATGATGGCTGTTTGACAAGTCCCAGAGTCCCACATAAAAGATCACTAGGTACCTACTGCCAGAGCCCAGCTGTGGCGACGTGTTGAAGCTGTGACATAAAATAACAGGAATATTCACTGAGAATTTCCTCTCCACACAAACAACTTACAATCTCACAAAGCCCTGTAGTAGTATTATTATTATTCCCATTTCTCAGATGAGGAAACTGAGGCCAGCAACATTAATTAACTTGCCCAAGAACACAGGCCAGTAAGAGATGGAGTCAGGATCCAAAGCTGTCACCTGGGTCCCCACCCCACCTCATGAACAAGAAAGCTGTGCATCAGAAGACACATAAGCAATCCACAGACAGACAAGTGGGCAACCAAGAGGGGCTTGGCAACATCCATGGGGCACTGACTGGGGGCAGATCTCCTGGGCAAGGAAACACCCCTGGTCCCCCCAATTATTGCTGAAACCTCTAGTCACCAGCCACCTCCAGCCTCCTGGTTCCCCCTACCCAAATCCACCTGAATCCCAACACACATTCTCATCAAGTCACTCCGTTGTTCTAGAACCAAGAATGGGCCTAAAATGTACCAAACTCACAGTCCTCATCCTGATGCTTAAGGACCTACAAGCTGTGCTCCCTCCCAGCACCTGCTGCCTCACCCCACTTGTTCTCCCCGCTGCCTGTCCGCCTCCCTCCCCTTGGCACAGCTCATACTCCGGGCCCCTCAGCCCTCCCAGCCTGCCTCAACTCCAACTCCCTCCTGGTGCCTTGCCCCTTTCTGACCTCTCCTGACGCTGACTTTGGTTTCTGGACACGTAGTTTCTCTTGTTACATTCCAACTGCTTCCTTTGTGTGTTTTCTCCTCCCAACAGATCCCAGGCTCCCTGAGGACAGACACCTACCCACTGCTTCCTTGGCGGAATATTAGGAATGCAGTAACACCCTGCAAATACTGTTTGGTTGAGTCTTTTCACTTACTTTGTTCAGTTTGACCAACATTTACAGAGTGGAAAGCATCACGGGAAGAGTTGGAGATTTGGAAAATACTCCTCCTGCCTTGAAAGAGGTCGCTTCAAGGACAGACAGACTGCTGTTCCATCCCTGTTGATTCGCTTGTGAATGCCTTCTGACTGGAAAGCTTCTAAGTCAGGTGGATTAAAGCTACAGGGGCTGTTCTGGCTCTTAGCACCTAGTAACAAGCTACCCCAGAACTTAGTAGCTTAAAACCACAACAATTACTTACTTTGCTCACAGATCTGCAATTTAGGAAGAACTCAGCTGAACTGTTTTGTCTCTGCTCCAGAAGGCAATCTGGACTATGCTGGACGGATGGACCTTCAAGATGGCTCACCCTCAGGGCTGGTATGTTAATACCGGAAATCACCTGGGGGCCCAGCTAGGGCTGCGGGCCAGGGGCCCCCATTTCCTCCTCACGTGGGCCTATTCATGGAGGTCCAGGCTTGGACTTCCTCACAGCATGGAGATTGCTGTGTGAGGTGTGTCACCATCTATGTCCCAGCCTCTGAAGTCACATGGCATCACTCCCACCTTAGGTACGAGCCCACTTCTCTTCAAAGGGAAGGAACATATGCTCCACCTCCCACTGGGAAGAGTGTCAGAGTCAGGTTGCAGCCATCTGGGGAGAATACAGTCTGCCATGGTGAGGCTCAGTGATCAACAGTGACAACTAAGAAACAATTCTTGTCTTCAAGGTGCTCACAGATTTAGAGAGAAAGTTCTAAATAAAGCCAGAGTGAAGGTATATCTAACTTTTTGACCTATTAGTATGCCTCGGGTATTGTGCTAAAGCCTTTTCCCTACATTTTCTCATTGACCTTCCAACAACCATATCAAGTAAGGATTCTTAGAAGATTTGCTTTGTAGACTAGAAAACTGAGCCACGAGAGGCAAACCAAGTTGCATATAGTTTCAGAGCCAGCCATCAAGAGAGAGAGAAAGAGAGAGAGAGAGCATACTGGGGATCTGGCAGAGCTCTGCAGGGAAGGCACACTTATGTTGTGCTTTGGATTGCACCTGAGAGCTGGCCAAGAGGCAGGGAAGGTTCCAGAAGGGGGTGGAAACAGACTCTGCAGAGGACGGAAGTGAGAGGGAGAGGTCAGGCACACCCCTGGCAACACAGGGGGTTCCCAACAGCTGGAACGTCAGGTACAGTGACTGAGGGGACAGGAGGAAATGCCAGACAGCCGTGAGCAGGGTCGGCTCACCAAGCACAGTCACATGTGATGCAACAGAGCACGTGACACTAACACACACTGAAGACGACGAGCAGTGTTCTCTCCCATGTTATGAGAGAGGAAAAGCTGGGTTTTCACAGGATTGAGCTGCGGAAGCTTCTCAGAATGTGACAGGGGACTCAGAAGGAACAACAAGCTGCTCACTTGAGAGAAAAGATCACCAAGGATCCCTTTCCAGGGAAGATTGTTTTACTGCCCAGGGGACCACACAAGACTCATGGAAGGGCCTCCCGACCTGGGAGCCCAGGCCAGGGAGTTCTGGCCCCAGCTCCCCTCATCTTGTGACCAGATTAAACTTGTGTGTCCCCCAAGGCAGAGCTCTTGCCTGAAAACAGGCTCAGGACTCCCAACGTTGTCCTAGTTTTGTCTCCTGAACTAAGTCAAGTCAGAGGAGAGTCCCAGAATGTAGGGATAATAAAAAGTCTTGACGTCAACAGGTAACAGGAGGCAACATTATCCACAGGGAGCTAATTTATTGCGATGAGTGAGAAGGCAATTGTCAAGCAGGCTTCTGGCACCTTTGGGCCGGCTCAGCTCAGTCCTGGACAAGAGCAGCCATGAATCCTGTGCTCCTCCCCCCACCCTCACCATGCACCCGGCTCACTTCTTTCCTGCCTGGTCTGCACCAGTGTCCATCAAAGGCCATGCGTGGGTGCAAAGGAAGATCAATTCAGACAATGTTTAAATCCTTCATTCCTAATTAAGAACTCCCCTGGCATTTTAAGGTTACCCTTGAAGGGAGTCTGGAGACTCTCCTGGCTCCTAGACACAGTGATGCAGCTTCGAGGAGTCCTTCCCGGGTGAAAAAAAGACATTTAAATCTCAATGACTGGACTTTGTTTATGTTTGCACAATGGAATTTTCTCTTTGTCCTCAGCATTTCCCAGAGCTCATTATCTGGTCTGGTCTTCCACACTTAACTGAAGAGAAATGTGGGTGTGGGCTGGAAAATGCTTGACTTGGGAGTCCCAGCTATGCTCAGAAGTAGCTCTGACATGGCCAGCTTGTTGACTTTGTGGGCCCCCCAGCCATCTAGCATTGACCCCTACCTGGAGCATTAGTGCAGAGTGCACACAATGTCCTGTATTAGCTTGCTCTTGCTGTGTAACAAATAGTGCATAATTTATTGCCTCACAGCTTCTACAGGTCAAGAAATCACATGGCTCAGTAGAGCCCTCCACACTGGGGCTGCAATCAAGGCTCAAGATGGGGTCCCATCTGAAACCCAGGGCCCTCTTCCAAGCTCACATGGTGGTTGGCAGAAGTCAGTTCCTTGCAGTTGGAGGACTGAGCCCTCAGCTCCTAGAAGCTACCCACCAGTCCCTATCATGGGAGGCTCTCCATGGTCAGACCATAGCAGGGCCACTTGCGTCTTCCAGGCCAACAGGAGAGTTGCTCACTCCAGTCGGCTAACATGGTGTTATACAGCGTAACACAGTTACAGGAGAGATATCCCATTACCTTTGCCATATTCTATTGATTAGAGGCAAATCGTACGTCCTGCCCGCACTCACAGGGAGAAAATCACACAGAAGCACAGACGCCCGAGGGCCAGAGTACTTGGGATTCACTAGCTAGGGTCTGTCTGCCACAATGCCTAACATGGTGCCCAGTCTACTGAGTGTCCAAAAGCAGGTTTTACTTTTATGTGTGTGATGCTTGATTTGTATGAGTCACCTTGGCCAGGCTACAGAGTCCAGCTGTTTGGTCGAACACGAGTATAGATGTTGTTAGGAAGCTTTGTTTTTTTTAATACGATGAGTCAACAATCAGTAGATTTTGAGTAAAGCAGATCATAATGCGGGCCACATTCAATCAGTTGAAGGCCCTAGGAACAAAGACTGAGGGACCATGAAGAAGAAGTTATTGTGTCTCAAGTCTGCAACATAGAAAGCCTGCATGCGTTCTCAGCCTGCTACCCTGAGGACTTCGGACTCAAGACGGCACATGAGTTCCTACCTACACTTCTGGCACACGGGCCTGCCCTACAGATTTTGTCCTTGCCAGACCCCCAAATCGTGTGTTCCAAGTCCTTCAAGATCTACATATAGAATACATAGGTATAGACAATTGGTTCTGTTTCTCTGGAGAATCCTAACACAACGTCATTACTTTCTTATTTTCTACAAATCCAGTCAATGACTAAAGACTTATTCAGTCATTTCAAAGTATATGTACATATTACATATATATATACACACACATACATATCACATGTAATATACATATACATATATCACATACATATAAACATGTAATATTAAGCCCCACTATGTGCTAGGTGTTATGTCAGGCTAGATGTTGTGTCAGTGGAAATTTATATATAGATATAGATATAGGTATAGATGTAGATATAGGTATAGATATAAAGATCACCCGAATAAAAGTAGAATTGCACTTGAGTGCAGTGAAGGGTGAAGTATTTGGTGGGACAGAGAATGTAATCGGGCATCAGCTGGGTGGTGAGATAAGGAGAGGGGCAAGGCAGGGAGCATCCTTCTAAGAAAATCAGGAGAATGGGCCACATCTCTAGTATTAATGACTAAGCAACTACCAATTAGTGACTAGTTCATGTCAACAAGACCAGGCTTCCTACCAGTCCAGGATAAAGAGAAGAATGAAATCCCCGAAAATCAAACGGGAAGAAAGGGCCGACATGACAGTATCATCCTCAAATGAGAGACGGGATCCAGAAGTTGCAATGGATTTTGAAGGGCCTCTAGTCCAAGCCTCCAGCAGCTGCTCCCCTCCTCCCTACTTCTGGCCAGGTGACCCAAGGGTGTATTTCAGCCCGATCCATCTTGAGCATTTCTCACTCTTGGAAAGCTATTCCTTCGTTGAACTGAGCTCTGCCTTCCTCCAAAATGCTTCCTCATCAGTCCCGGCACAAACACCGGGGGCTATGCGGGGACTGTCTCCTCTGCTAGCAGTCTTTGCACATAGTAGAAGCTCAAAAAGAACTGTGTTGGATGAATGAGTGAGGGATGGAGAGACCAAATTAATTCAAAGTAAAATCAAAGGAGAGATTTCTGGAGAAAACTATTTTTAACATAGAAATTAAGCTAATAAAAGCAATGAGAGGAATTCTCTGACTATTTTCCGTATAAATTGGGTTAGGTGTTGAGTCGCTTGAAGGCAAGGAGCTGAACCAGAGGACCTCTCCAAGTCTTTTCTGCTTCATAATTCTATTCATACTAATTACATAACCATTTCTTCAACACCCACATGTTTCTTCAACACAGTTCCATAAGAATAGAGCTGACCTATACCAAAAATCGCTAGAATAAAAATCATAGTACAGACTCTATGAATGGAGAGATCCAAAGAAAGGAATTTATCCAATCATTTAACCTGCTCTGTGTAAATGAAGCTTCCAAATAAATCTTTCTTCTTTCGGTTATTTTGCTTGGCTAACAAACATTGCCAAGCAGAAGTCATACTTAAAATGAACGATGATTCAGAATTCTTCTGTCTGTGTATAATGCACCCCCATCTTTCTACCAGCAACTCTGACTAAAGGAACCGTTATTCTAGATACTTCAAGCTAACCAGTTGGCAAATGTGCCCCCATTCTCTTCATAGAAATGTGAGAAAATTCAAGAGATGGGAAAGGAATGGGTATGAGGAGAGATAAAGAGAACTCAAGTGAAGAAATGGGTTTTTTTTTTTTTAAGCACTGTCAGAAATCAATCCCTCTCAGAGGGGATTTGTGCCCCATCTAGAGGACTGAGAATGGACAGACACAAGAGCTGCTGGGCCTGAGGTCCGGCCAGGGAAACAGAAACCACACCAGTTCTATATAACAGAGAGAACTGATGTAAAGAATTGGTTAAACACCAATTGTACAGAACAAAGATGCAGGTTTCCCAAAAGACAGGACATGGAGCCCACAGAAGCAAGCTAGCCTAGCCAGTCAAAAGGTTATTGCCCAAAACCTACTCAGTCAAAAAGGTTATTGCCCTCCAGTACCATGTGGAGGACACTGAGACCTCAGAAGAGCCCAGGGGCTAAAATGGAACCCAAAGCAGTCAAAAGTAGTAAGACGTGATGTTTTTACTATTATTTGTAAAACCCAACAGCTGATATGTATTTCTTCCACATGTGTGTCTGCACTTTCTATATCAATTATGAAATCAGGGGCACTTGGGTGGCTTGGTCAGTTAAGCATCTGCCTTCGGCTCAGGTCATGATCCCAGGGTGCTGGGATCAAGCCCCACATCAGGCTCCCTGCTCAACAGGGAGCCTGCTTCTCTCCCTCCTTCTGCTGCTTCTCCCTGCTTGTGTTCTCTCTCTCTCTCTTTTAAAATCTTTTTAAAACCTTTAAAAATCTTTTTAAATCCTTTTAAAAAATATAAAATCTTTCTTAAAAAAATAAAGTGAAATCAAAATATCATAAACAGGTTTACACAGTGTAAGGATTGCTTCATACTCCAAAGCACTAACCTGAGAAATAGTTTCTCATGAATTAGCCAAGGGAAAGAGCATTCCAATTAAGAAATTTGACACTGCGGGGTGCCTGGGTGGCTCAGTCGGTTAAGTGGCTGCCTTTGGCTTGGGTCATGATCCTAGGGTCCCAGGATCAAGCCCCACATCAGGCTCCCCACTCAGCAGATAGCCTGTTTCTCCCCCTCCCTTTGCCTGCTGCTCTGCCTACTTGTGCTCTCTCTCCAGCTCTCAAATAAATAAAATCTTTAAAAAAAAAAAAAAACTTCACACTGAGGTACTTAATATGTACAAGTATATACCATTTCCATTATAAGCCCTGATCCATTACTGCTTTGAAAAACTTAACCCATAATATACAAATCATGTATTTTTTTTATCTTTTTATTTAAATTTAGTTGGCACAATGTTGCATTAGTTTCAGGTGTACAGTGTCATGATTCAAGAAGTTTACACATTATACTGTACTCACTGCAAGTGAACTACCATCCGTCACCATACAAAGCTACTATAACACCACTGACCATATTCCCTATCCCTATGCTGGAGCTTTTAGTTCCATGATTTATTTAATCCATAATGGGAAGCCTGTATCTCCCACTTCCCTTCACCCATTTTGCCCATCTCCCTGCTACTCTCCCCCCCTGGAAACCAACAGTTTGTTCTCTGTACTTATAGGTCTGATTTTTCTTTTTATTTATTTGGTTTGTTTTTTAGATTCCACATGTAAGTGAAATCAAAGGGTATTTGTCTTTCTCTGTCTAAATTATTTCACTCGGCATAATACTCTCTAGGTCCATCCATATTGTCACAAATGACATGGTCTCATCCTTTCTTGTGGCTACAGAATATTTCACATCTTCTTTATCCATTCATCTATCAATGGATACTTGGGTTGCTTCCATATTGGGCTATCATAAACAATGCTGCTTTAACAAACAAGAAGAGATGTATCTTTCCAAATTACTGTTTTCATGTTCTTTAGGTAAATATCCAGCAGTAGAATTACTCAATCATGTCGTCTTTCTTTTTTTTTTTAAGATTTTATTTATTCAACAGAGAGAGACACAGCGAGAGAGGGAACACAAGCAGGGGCAGTGGGAGAGGGAGAGGCAGGCTTCCCGCTGAGCAAGGAGTCTGATGCAGGGCTCGATCCCAGAACCCTGGGATCATGACCTGAGCCGAAGGCCCAATGACTGAGCCATCCAGGCACCCTCATGTCGTATTTCTGCTTTTAATTGAGAAACCTCCATACTGTTTACCATAGTGCTGCATTAGTTTTCATTCCTCCCAATGTGTATATTTTAAATTCCATCATTTAAAAAATAAACAGTCTTTTAGCAACTGACTAAATGAATCTCAAATGTATGCTGCCAGACAAATAACCTACCTAAAGACATGTAAGTTGTATAAACAGACCAGTTCTTCATAAAAAATAAATAAATAAATAAACTCATAGAAATTAGATGAAAATCAAAACAAACAAACAAACCAAAAAAAAAAAAAAAAAAAAAAAAAAGGCTGCTGAATGGCAGGTAGAGATCCCAGAGTGGAAGCAGAGAAGGGTCAGCTCAGCTGGGGACACCAACATCAGCCGGTTGGCAGCTATTCCGGCTGCATTGGACCAGTCCGCACTGCTAACCTGATGGGGCCAACGCAGCCAGGAGAGGGGAAGCAGCCAGCCCTCCAGCCTCCTCGGCCAGGAGCAGACTGCTCACCGAGATGCACAAGTGGCCTGTGGAGAAGGTGGAAGCCGTGTGATGACTAGACTGAAGAGCGCTGCTTCTTTTCCAGATGCACCAAGAGTCATCCAGAGACAAGAAAGAATGCCCCCAGGAAGGGGTTTGAACGGGGAAGAATGATTATGCATGAAACTACTTTACAGATCCCCCCCCTCTACATACGGCTCCTTCAATAAACCAGTCTGTCAGATCTTACTTAAGGAAAACCGGAACACAAGCTCTAATAGGCACCCACACCAGGACCCATGATGGGGAGTGACAGAAGCGGTGGGGACAGGGACAAATGGGCCAGAGGATGCCACAGCTAGTTCTAACTGCCTGTGGAGTTCAGATGCATCTACACAGAATAACGTCATGCTCTCCCGGAGCCAGATGCCCCCGTGGGCTATTTTGGGGCCAGACAGAAGGGTACCTCCCTTCCATTTAAAGGTATAAACCGCCCCAGCTCCGAGGTACTGTTGCCCCACAAGAATCGCAGGCCCAGTGTGGTCAAGTCTGCTGACTTTTCCCAAAAAAGCTGGAATTCTGGAAGATTATGTAAACTCCCTGAGTTTCCCAATACCGCCAACTAGTTCAAAATATTTTAGGACACTGTGTGCATCCAAGGTGTCTGCAGAGAGACTGGCCCGCCAGGCTGCTGCTGAGATATGTCTGGCCGAAATCGACTTCGTGCCTTGGTTAAAGCAGAGGTCAAGCAGACCTCGATTCAAGTTCTGGCTCTTATTTCTTACTTGTCTTGGGCTTCAGCTCCTTCCTCCATAGCATGCGGATGGTGCCCCTTATTTCCCAGGTGGTCCTGACAATTGAGATTACGCCTGTCACGTGTCCAGCATGGTGCCTGGCCCTGACAAGACACTTGGAAAAGTTACCTCTGAAGCTGACACAAGTGGTCAGATCTGGAGGGAAGCCACAGCCCTGGAGGTTTTGCTGTGTTGTCTGCCCCGACAGTCCCCAGCCTGTAAGTGAGAGGGCTCTCGGGGTGCTCCAACTCGCCAGGGTCATGTGAAGCAGAAACCTCTCTCCTTAGCCACTTTGCCCCTGCCCTACCTTGCCTCTCAGTTCCCAGGCTCTACCCAACATCTCCTTCTAGGGTTCAGCATCTGGAGAAGTCACAAGCTGAACAGTGAGACCACCTGTTTCAAGATGTCTGTAGGGGTCCAGCATGACTTCTCCCTCCCTCCCCAGGAGCCAGGACCTACGTGAGCTATGAGGCCCTCATCCCTGCTCTTCCTAACCTCTATCTAGTTTCAGTGCCTGAAAGTCCTTTGAAAATAACAATGAGTTTTCACAGTGAAGCATACACTAAGGGCGGGGATGCCACGAGCGCTTAAGTCAATGCCAAAGCAAAAAGCATTCTTCTGCCAGTAGAATTATCTTCCTTCCTTCCTTTCAAATTTTCTTTATTTGAGTTTTCAATTATCAAAAGACAGTAAGTAGATTGAGGAAATGTCTGTCTCCGTTCTACCTGAAACCCCATGGAAATTATAATGAAGGGGAGAAATGTGTAGCCTAGATAGTAAGGCAACAATGTCAAGTACATCAGTAGAAGAGAGATTTTGACACAGGTTTAGGAAACAGAAGGCAGATGGGGCAGTGGTGCCTGATTCCACGGACTGCAGGAAATGACAGCCCAGATGGTCTGCAGAGAGGCACACGGACAAGGAGAGCCCACCTGCCTCCCCAAATGCGTCTGGAGTCAGAGACCCAGGGTTGAATATAATGGTTAAAAGTCACATACAGAAAGGCTGGCCCCTATCCTCTCCCGGGCTCTACTCTCAGGCAGAATGCCAGCAGATGGCTTACACTCCACGCAGGAAAATGGAAGTCTACACCCTGGAGAAACTGAACGGGAATGAAGGTTACAGGACCCAAGAAACCTTATGTCTGAACTCGGGATGGGGCAGTGTCACTGAGGAACCAAAAATGGAGTGATCTTGACTCTCCGCTCCAATTTCACACCCCATATACAAAAAGCTGGAAGCCAAGGAAATATTCCTCCAGGAGACAGATTCCAATATTCACTTGGGAAAACTGAACAAACCGGAGAAAAGGCCACCAGACTCTCACGTTTGGGAACCACACAGGGAACTGCCAGGCACCCACTGAAACCATCAGATATTGCAGCAAGCGATCTGATAGGAAAAAGAGAGAAAAAATAAACAAATTTTTAAAAAAAAAGAGAAAGAAGAATGAACCCAGAGAAAAAGAGAAGTCATTCAGGGAACAGAGAGAAAAAAGAACGTTTTTAGTTCTATTTTGAGACAAGAATATATTTTGTTTTTGCCAAACTAAACATAATTTTTTTTATAAAATAATGCTCTTAGAAATTAAAAATATCATTTCAAAGTCAAAAAAATTAATAGAAATGTTCATAAAAATACTGGGAAATTTTCCCAGGAAATTTTTTTGTTCTACAAAAAAACAAAAAAATTTTTGTTCCACAAATTTTGTTCCACAAAATGACATATAGTTGAGACACAGAAGAAAAAGGTAAGAAATCTCAAGGATGGGGGCACCTGGATGACTCAGTCCTTTAAGTGTCTGCCTTTGGCTCAGGTCATGATCTCAGGATTCTGGGATCAAGTCCCGCATCAGGCTCCCTGCTTAGTGGGGCATCTGCCTGTCCCTTCCCCTCTGCCTCTGCCCCCTACTCCTGCTCATTCTCTCTCTCTCTCTAATAAATAAATAAAATCTTTATAAAATAAAAAATAAAACAGAAATTTCAAGGATCATGCGGAGGGTCCGAAATCTAACAAACAGTACAGAGAGCAGAAGATTACGGTGAAGAAACTCAAAAAATAAAACAAGAAAATTTTGCCAGGACTGAAAAATAACGGGTAGCTACACTGTGTGCTTAGTAAAATGAGAAAATACACATGCTCCTAAATAACACCACATTATCCTAACATTATAAAACTTCAGAAATGAAGAGAATATCCTAAAAGCTTCCAGAGAGAAAACAGAGTCGCAAGCGAAGACTCAGGAATCCGAAACACATCAAGCTTCCAGCACCAGACACTAGAAGACGGCGGGGCCGTAAAATGTTGACGGAATAATTCTCCAGTTAGAATTGTATATCCCGTCCAACTATGACTCAAACATAGGGAGAGAATGATGGCCTTTTTAGACACACAAAGATATGGAGTGTTTCCTTATGGAGCGCTCTTAAGAAACTACTATGCGACATGCTCCAAGCAGGGTTAAAGAGTACACAGAAAAGCAAAGGAAAACAAGCGGAACAGAGAACAGGACCTAACAAAGGGGAGCTGCTCACCTTGCTCCCACCTGTGTGTTCTCCACAAAACAGCCAGAGTGACCCTTCGAAGTATATATTCTCTCTGTGAAACCCTCCATTGGTTTCTCATCCCACAAAGAGGAAGGACCAAAGGGGGCCAGCAGGCATATGGGAAATCTCTGTACCTTCTGCTCAATTTTTCCTAAAACTACTCTACAAAATATTGTTCTTAAAAGAACAAAAAGCAGGGGCGCCTGGGTGGCTCAGTGGGCTAAAGCCTCAGGTCTTGATCCCGGGGTCCTGGGATCGAGCCCCGCGTTGGGCTCTCTGCTCAGCAGGGAGCCTGCTTCCCCTCCTCTCTTCTCTGCCTGCCTCTCTGCCTACTTGTGATCTCTGTCTGTCAAATAAATAAATAAAATCTTTAAAAAAAAAAAAAAAGAACAAAAAGCAGTATAAAGGCCTACATCTAAAAACTTTCAGACTTTCTTTAAACAACCCTTGACAGGAAGACAGCATTGTAACTGCAGAGTTAGAAAAAACAATATTACAAACAATATTACGAACTGTATTACAGAACACACAGGTTACAGCCAAACTGGTCCCATGAGAAAAATCACAGCTTTAATACTAAGAGAAATAAATAACAAAGAATTAAAATAAATGATTTAATACTCCAACTCAAGAAATTAGAAATATAACCAGAAAATTAAATTAAGTAAATCAGAAGAAGGAATCAATAAAGAATAGAAATAAATGATTTGGGATATAGAAAGTGGTAGAAATCAATCTAGAGACTTTTTTTAGAAAACATAATTTTTAACAGTTGTCACTAATAAGCCAATGGGAAAAAAAAAACAAAAAACAAAAAACAAAAAAACAGAAAAAGCCCACACATACACAAAAAACCTTTTTGAGTAACTATAGATACAGAGGAAATTTAGAGAACCATAGATTAGCTTGGATAATATGAATATATTGAATAATATATGGATAATACATATATACTCTGATAAAACAGATGATTTTCTAGGAAAATACAAGTTACATAAACTCATCAACTTTGGATATGAAAAATCTAAAGAGACAAATTTCCATTTAAAAAATGGAGCAAGTTGTGGGGCACCTAGGTGGTTCAGTCAGTTAAGCATCTGCCTTGGGCTCAGGTCATGATCTCAGGGTCCTGGGTTTGAGTCCCACATTGGGCTCTCTGCTCAGCAGGAAGCCTGCTTCTCCTCTTCCTCTGCCTGCCCCTCTCTCTGATGCTCTGCTGACTTGTGCTCTCTCTCTATCTCTCAAATAAATACATAAAATCTTTTAAAAAATGGAGCAAGTTGTCAAAAAGAGACATGCATGCATACAAAGGACCAGTTTACCAAATTTTACCAAGCACTAAAGAAACTGGTAACATAAATGCTATTTAAACTGTTAGCACAGCACAAAAAAAAAAAAAAAAAAAGAAGCATAGCTTTCAAATTCTTCTTATGAAGCCAGCATAATATTGACAGAAAATTAAACACAGATAAAATACCCAAACTGCAGAAAAATCTCCCCCATGAATATCAATGCAAAAATCCTAAATAAAATATTAGCAAACAGAATCCAGTAGCACAGTAAAAAAAAAAAAAGTACAGTGACTCAGTTCTCATATCAGTACTACAAAAATTATACAACCATTGGATATGTATTAAAATATTTATTACTACCATATCAAAAGAAAAAAAGTCGTATAATAATTTCTTTAAATACCACAAGGCTTCTAAAATAATATTCAACATCAATCTTGAATTTTGAAAAGATATTATTTATTTATTTATTTGAAAGAGAGAGAGAGAAAGAGAGCACAAGCAGAGGGAGGGGCAGAGGGAGAAGCAGACTCCCCACTGAGCAAGGAGCCTAACACAGGGCTCGATCCCAGGACCCTGGGATTATGACCTGAGCCAAAGGTAGACGCTTAACCGAACGAGCCACCTAAGTGCCCCAGAATTTTTTTAATTAGAAAAAGAAATTGATGCTTACTTGTTCAATATGGTTTCTTATACACATATACAGATGGATAATACATACACATACACATACCCATATGTAGCTATGTAGCTATATACACATACATACACACATACATACACATATGCTTAATGGTACATACTAGAGACTTTCCTTACTAACATCAGGAACGAGACAAGGATATGCCCTGTGCTCATTCTCTTTGCCCCTCCAGATCTACTCTATCCCTCCTGACCTTGCCCTTGCTAGGGAAGCTCACCTATGTAGAGCATCGAGGATGCCTTATCTCTGGCTACTCACTGGGTTCTACCAACGGGGCGCACTAGCACAGGAGGACAGGTGATCGGGCATCCATCTCCCATTCTCTTCTGTCATAGGTTCGCTGTGATGCTCAACTAAAGGCCACCACTCCTGTCTGAGCACCCTCCCCTACAGCTCTCTCTGGCTCCAGTCTCCAACAGCTTCTCCTGCCCTTCACCCCTTCAGGCCTCGAAGGGTTTAGAGTTTCCCACTGTTACTGGCCGGAGTACTGCACCACACCCCATTTCCCTACACTCGTTTATTAAACTTCTCTCCTATTCCCCAATTTGAATGGGCCACCTGTGTTATATTAGAACTCTGACTTCCTCCCCACTATCAGATGCAATTAGACATGAGGATGAAATTAGAGTATAAAAAGAATGGAGTAAAAGGATCATTATAAGCAGGGTACATAATTATATAGTGGAAAAACCTAAAAAGGAATCCACTGAAAACATTATGAAAATGTATTAAGTTGTCTAATTACAAACTATACAAAATTATTATATTCCCTACATACAACTTAGAAAACATAATGAAAAACTCTCAAAATAACAGTGGGGAAAAAAGCGAATATGTGAGAAGAAAATTAAAAAGAAATGTGTAAGACCTATCTAAATAAAATGTCATAATGCTTCTAAAGAATATCCTTAAACAAATTGAAAGGCATATGGCATTTGTTGAGATAGGGAGACTCAATATTAAAAGGATATCACACTTCCCTAAATTAATACATAAATTTAATACAATCTCAATATAAATACCAACCAAAAAAAATTAGAATACAATCTGATTCTGAAGTTTATATGGAAATACATAAAAAGCAAAAAAAAAAAAAAAAGGCACCTGACCAGCTCAGTAGGAGAGCATGTGACTCTTGGTCTCGATCTCAGGGTTGTGAGGGCAAGCCCCACACTGGAGGTAGATTTCATTTTAAAAATAAATAAATTAGGGGTGCCTGGGTGGCTCAGTCCGTTAAGCATCTGCCTTCAGCTACGCAGGATCTTGGGATCAATCCCTGCATTGGGCTCCCTGCTTAGCAGGAAGCCTGCTTCTCCCTCTCCCACTCTCCCTGCTTGTGCTTTCTCTCTCTCTCTCTCTCAAATATAATAAATAAAATCTGAAGAAGAAATGAAAAGAACTAAAAGTAAATTTAACTTTAAAATGAGCAAAAAAATTTTGAAAAAGAAAAGTTAAGAAGATGGCGGAGAAGTAGCAGGCTGAGACGACATCGGGTAGCAGGAGATCAGCTAGACAGCTTATCTAACCAATGTGAACACCTACAAATCCAACGGGAAATCGAAGAGAAGAAGAGCAACAATTCTAGAAACAGAGAATCGATAACTTTCTGAAAGGTAGGACCTGCGGAGAAGTGAATCCAAAGCGACAGGAAGATAGACCCCGGGGGGAGGAGCCGGCACCCGGCAAGCGGTGGAGCGACGGAGCACAAAATCAGGACTTTTAAAAGTCGGCTCCACTGGGAGACATCGCTCCAGAGGCTAAACGGGGGGGAAACCCAGGCGGGGTCAGCGTAACCCCAGGTCCCGCGGGGTCACAGAAGGACTGGGGGTGTCTGAGTGCCACAGAGCTCGCAGGTATTAGAGCGGAGAAGCCAGCTACAGCGACAAAGCCGAGGAGTGAGCTCTAAGCCCGGGGTTACCTTGTGCCGGTCGCAGGCTGGGTGGGCTCGGAGTGCGGCTGGAGGCTGCGGAGACGGAAGCGACCCGGCGCTTTTCTCCAGCTCCAGCAATTGACTGCTTTCCTCAAGGTGTGACCGCAGGCTAGGGAGGCGGGGCGGTTGGGCGCTTTGCTCTGAGAGCGCACTGACGAGCGGAACCCAAGCTCTCGGCTCCTCTGGGCCTAGAGATTGGGAGGCCGCCATCTTCATTCCCGTCCTCCGGAACTCTACGGAAAGCGCTCAGGGAACAAAAGCTCCCGAAAGCAAACCCGAGCGGATTACATAGCCCGGCCCCTGGCAAGGGCGGTGCAATTCCGCCTGCGGCAAAGACACTTGAGAATCACTACAACAGGCCCCTCCCCCAGAAGATCAACAAGAAACCCAGCCAAAACCAACGTTAGTCACCAAGAACAGCGGAATTCCACAGCAGGAGAAAGCAAATCTTATCTGGACAAAATGACAAGGCGGAAAAACTCACCTCAAAAAAAAGAACAAGAGGCCTTACCGAAGGCTGGAGACCTAATCAATACGGACATAGGTAACATGACAGATCTAGAGTTCAGAATGACAATTCTCAAGGTTCTAGCCGGGCTTGAAAAAGGCATAGAAGATATTAGAGAAACCCTCTCCGGAGAGATAAAAGCCCTTTCTGGAGAAATAAAAGAACTAAAATCTAACCAAGTCGAAATCAAAAAAGCTATTAATGAGGTGCAATCAAAAATGGAAGCTCTCACTGCTAGGATAAATGAGGCAGAAGAAAGAATTAGTGACATAGAAGACCAAATGACAGAGAATAAAGAAGCTGAGCAAAAGAGAGATAAACAAATACTGGACCACGAGGAGAGAATTCGAGAGATAAGCGACACCATAAGATGACACAACATTAGAATAATTGGGATTCCAGAAGAAGAAGAAAGAGAGAGGGGAGCAGAAGGTATATTGGAGACAATTATTGGAGAGAATTTCCCTAATATGGCAAAGGGAACAAACATCAAAATCCAGGAGATGCTAAGAACGCCCCTCAAAATCAATAAAAATAGGTCCACACCTCGTCACCTGATAGTAAAATTTACAAGTCTTAGCGACAAAGAGAAAATCCTGAAAGCAGCCCGGGAAAAGAAGTCTGTAACATACAAGGGTAAAAACATTAGATTGGCAGCGGACCTATCCACAGAGACCTGGCAGGCCAGAAAGAACTGGCATGATATATTCAGAGCACTAAATGAGAAAAACATGCAGCCAAGAATACTATATCTGGCTAGGCTATCATTGAAAATAGAAGGAGAGATAAAGAGCTTCCAGGACAAACAAAAGCTGAAAGAATTTGCAAACACCAAACCAGCTCTACAGGAAATATTGAAAGGGGTCCTCTAAGCAAAGAGAGACCCTAAAAGGAGTAGATCAGAAAGAAACAGAGACAATATACAGTAACAGTCACCTTATAGGCAATACAATGGCACTAAATTCATATCTCTCAATAGTTACCCTGAATGTTAATGGGCTCAATGCCCCAATCAAAAGACACAGGGTATCAGAATGGATAAAAAAACAAAACCCATCAATATGCTGCCTACAAGAAACTCATTTTAGACCCGAAGACACCTCCAGATTTAAAGTGAGGGGGTGGAAAACAATGTACCATGCTAATGGACATCAGAAGAAAGCTGGGGTGGCAATCCTTAGATCAGATCAATTAGATTTTAAGCCAAAGACTATAATAAGAGATGACGAAGGACACTATATCATACTCAACGGGTCTGTCCAACAAGAAGACCTAACAATCTTAAATATCTATGCCCCTAACATGGGAGCAGCCAACTATATAAACCAATTAATAACAAAATCAAAGAAATACATCAACAGTAATACAATAATAGCAGGGGACTTTAACACTCCCCTCACTGAAATGGACAGATCATCTAAGCAAAAGATCAATAAGGAAATAAAGGCCTTAAATGACACACTGGACCAGATGGACATCACAGATATATTCAGAACATTCCATCCCAAAGCAACTGAATATACATTCTTCTCTAGTGCACATGGAACATTCTCCAGAATAGACCACATCCTGGGTCATAAATCAGGTCTCAATCGGTCCCAAAAGATTGAGATCATTCCCTGCATATTTTCAGACCACAATGCTCTGAAGCTAGAACTCAATCACAAGAGGAAATTTGGAAAGAACGCAAATACATGGAAACTAAACAGCATCCTTCTAAAAAATGAATGGGTCAACCAGGAAATTAAAGAAGAATTGAAAAAATTCATGGAAACAAATGATAATGAAAACACAACGGTTCAAAATCTGTGGGACACAACAAAGGCAGTCCTGAGAGGAAAATATATAGCGGTGCAAGCCTTTCTCAAGAAACAAGAAAGGTCTCAAATACACAACCTAACCCTACACCTAAAGGAGCTGGAGAGAGAACAACAAAGAAAGCCTAAACCCAGCAGGAGAAGAGAAATCATAAAGATCAGAGCAGAAATCAATGAAATAGAAACTAAAAAAACAATAGAACAAATCAACGAAACTAGGAGCTGGTTCTTTGAAAGAATTAATAAGATTGATAAGCCTCTGGCCAGACTTATCAAAAAGAAAAGAGAAAGGACGCAAATAAATAAAATCATGAATGAAAGAGGAGAGATCACAACCAACACCAAAGAAATACAAACAATTATAAGAACATACTACGAGCAACCCTACACCAACAAATTTGACAATCTGGAAGAAATGGATACATTTCTAGAGACGTATAAACTACCACAATTGAACGAGGAAGAAATAGATAACCTGAACAGACCCATAACCAGTAAGGAGATTGAAACAGTCATCAAAAATCTCCAAACAAACAAAAGTCTAGGACCAGACGGCTTCCCAGGGGAATTCTACCAAACATTTAAAGAAGAATTAATTCCTATTCTCCTGAAACTGTTCCAAAAAATAGAAATGGAAGGAAAACTTCCAAACTCATTCTATGAGGCCAGCATCACCTTGATCCCAAAACTAGACAAAGATCTCACCAAAAAAGAGAATTACAGACCAATATCTTTGATGAACACAGATGAGAAAATTCTCACCAAAATACTGGCCAATAGGATCCAACAGTACGTTAAAAGGATTATTCACCACGACCAAGTGGGATTTATTCCAGGGCTGCAAGGTTGGTTCAACATGCGCAAATCCATTAATGTGATACAATATATTAATAAAAGAAAGAGTAAGAACCATATGATACTCTCAATAGATGCTGAAAAAGCATTTGACAAAGTGCAGCATCCCTTCCTGATTAAAACTCTTCAAAGTGTAGGGATAGAAGGCACATACCTCAATATTATCAAAGCCATCTATGAAAAACCCACCGCAAATATCATTCTCAATGGAGAAAAACTGAAAGTTTTTCCGCTAAGGTCAGGAACATGGCAGGGATGTCCGTTATCACCACTGCTGTTCAACATAGTACTAGAAGTCCTAGCCTCAGCAATCAGACAACAAAAAGAAATTAAAGGCATCCAAATTGGCAAAGAAGAAGTCAAACTATCACTCTTTGCAGATGATATGATACTATATGTGGAAAACCCAAAAGGCTCCACTCCAAAACTGCTAGAACTTATACAGGAATTCAGTAAAGTGTCAGGATATAAAGTCAATGCACAGAAATCAGTCGCATTTCTTTACACTAACAACAAGACAGAAGAAAGGGAAATTGAGGAGTCAGTCCCATTTACAATTGCACCCAAAACCATAAGATACCTAGGAATAAATCTAACCAAAGAGGCAAAGAATCTATACTCAGAAAACTATAAAGTACTCATGAAAGAAATTGAGGAAGACACAAAGAAATGGAAAAATATTCCATGCTCATGGATTGGAAGAACAAATATTGTGAAAATGTCTATTCTACCTAAAGCAATCTACACATTTAATGCAATCCCTATCAAAACCCCACCCATTTTTTTAAAGAAATAGAACAAATAATCCTAAAATTTATATGGAACCAGAAAAGACCTCGAATAGCCAAAGGAATATTGAAAAAGAAAGCCAAAGTCGGTGGCATCACAATTCCAGACTTCAAGCTCTATTACAAAGCTGTCATCATCAAGACAGTATGGTACTGGCATAAAAACAGACATATAGACCAATGGAACAGAATAGAGAGCCCAGAAATAGACTCTCAACTCTATGGTCAACTAATCTTCGACAAAGCAGGAAAGAATATCCAATGGAAAAAAGACAGCCTCTTCAACAAATGGTGATGGGAAAATTGGACAGCCACATGCAGAAAAATGAAATTGGACCATTTCCTTACACCACACACGAAAATAGACTCAAAGTGGATGAAGGACCTCAATGTGAGAAAGGAATCTATCAAAATCCTTGAGGACAATGCAGGCAGCAACCTCTTTGACCTCAACCGCAGCAACTTCTTCCTAGGAACATCGCCAAAGGCAACAGAAGCAAGGGCAAAAATGAACTATTGGGATTTCATCAAGATCAAAAGCTTTTGCACAGCAAAGGAAACAGTGAACAAAACCAAAAGACAACTGACAGAATGGGAGAAGATATTTGCAAACGACATATCAGATAAAGGGCTCGTATCCAAAATCTATAAAGAGCTTATCAAACTCAATACCCAAAGAACAAATAATCCAGTCAAGAAATGGGCAGAGGACATGAACAGACATTTCTGCAAAGAAGACATCCAGATGGCCAACAGACACATGAAAAAATGCTCCACATCACTCGGTATCAGGGAAATACAAATCAAAACCACAATGAGATACCACCTCACACCAGTCAGAATGGCTAAAATTAACAAGTCAAGAAATGACAGATGCTGGCGAGGATGCGGAGAGAGGGGAACCCTCCTACACTGCTGGTGGGAATGCAAGCTGGTGCAACCACTCTGGAAAACAGTGTGGAGGTTCCTCAAAAAACTGAAAATAGAGCTACCCTACGACCCAGCAATTGCACTCCTGGGTATATACCCTAAAGATACAAACGTGGTGCTCCGAAGGGGCACGTGCACCCGAATGTTTATAGCAGCAATGTCCACAATAGCCAAACTGTGGAAAGAGCCTAGATGTCCATCAACAGATGAATGGATAAAGAAGATGTGGTATATATACACAATGGAATACTATGCAGCCATCAAAAGACATGAAATCTTGCCATTTGCGATGACGTGGATGGAACGAGAGGGTATCATGCTTAGCGAAATAGGTCAATCGGAGAAAGACAACTATCATATGATCTCTTTGATATGAGGAAGTGGAGATGCAAGGCGGGGGGGGTGTTGGGGGGAGGTAGGAAAAGAAAAAATGAAAAGATGGGATTGGGAGGGAGACAAACCATAAAAGACTCAATCTCAAGAAACAGACTGAGGGTTGCGGTGGGGAGGGGGGACGGGAGAGGGTGGTGGGGGGAAATGGACATTGGGGAGGGTATGGGCTATGATGAGTGCTGTGAAATGTGTAAACCTAGCGATTCACAGACCTGTACTCCTGGGGATAAAAATACATTATATGTTTATTAAAATAAAAAAAAACCCAAAAAAAAAGAAAAAGAAAAGTTAAGAGGAGACACTTGCCCTAATAAATATTAAAATATATTATAAAATTAGCATTAAGGTATTATGAAAGTGGCATATGAATAATTAGATCAAGGCAACCAGATAGAAATCCCAGAAATAGACCAAAATATCTATTAAAATCTAGTATATTATGAAAATGACATTGAGTATCAGGAGGGGGAAATTCAGTACATTAATGGTATTAGGGAACTAAGTAGGTATTTGGGGGAAAAATTAAGCTAGATCTCTCAATCCTCAGACCAAATGAAATTAATTCCAGATGGATGAACACTTCTAATATAAAAACGAAACAAAAGTCGTACTAGAAGAAAACTGGAGTCTTTTTTTTTTTTTTAAGGTTTTTGAAGTGAGAAAGGCCAGGAGCCATGCCGCTATCTGTTAAAAATTGCATTCTAGGTGTATAGAAACTGAAACACAAAAGGACAAACTATTGCTACTGATGGTTCAGGATATCCCTGATGCCAAGCATAAGGTCTCTGCAATTCTTTTGCTCCTTCCTTCATGAACCAAAGATGGTTGCTGAAGCTCCAGCCATTTTTTCTGCTTCCCAGGCAACTGGGAAGAGAAAGGCAAACTGGCTTTCACAGAAGCCCCACTTGACAAATTTGGTTTTCTTCTTATTGCCCACCCTTACCTGCAAAGAAGCAGGAACACTGCCCAGCATTTTGTTGATAAGGAAGGATGACAGGGGTCCCTGGGTGGCTCAGTCAATTAAGCATCTGCCTTTGGCTTAGGTCATGACCTCAGGGTCCATGGGATCAAGCCCTGCACTGGGCTCCCTGCTCAGTAGGGAGTCTGCTTCTCCCTCTATCCCTTCCCCCCTGCCCATGATATCTATCTATCTCTCTCTCTCTCTCTCTCTCTCTCTCTGTCTCTCACGTGCTCTCGCTCTCTCAAATAAATAAATAAAATCTTAAAAAAAAAAAGGAAAGAGGATAAAATAAATATTGGGTAGACAATTGGCACCTTCTGCCAAAACTGCAAACTTTTTGAACTTTATTTTTTTTTAAGATTTTATTTACCCATTTGACAGACAGAGATCACAAGTAGGCAGAGAGGCAGGCAGAGAGAGAGGGAGAAGTAGGCTCCCTGCTGAGCAAGAGAGCCCATTGGGGGACTCGATCCCAGGACCCTGGGATCATGACCTGAGCCGAAGGCAGAGGCTTTAACCCACTGAACCACTCAGGTGCCCCCATTTTGAACTTTTTAAAACCAATTTTGGACCTACAAAAAAGTGGTAAAATAGAACAGATAACTTTTACATACCACTACCCCACCCCACTACCTTCCACTAATGTTAACATCTTACATAACCATAATATAATCATCAGAACTAAAAAAATACATACTGGCATGATACTGAAGACTTTTTACTGTGATCTCATCAGTTTTCCACCCATGTCCTTTTTCAGTTCCAGAAGCCTATCCAGATACTATGTTGCACTTAGTTGTCATTTCTCCTTACTCTGCTGCAGTCTCTAACAGACCCTAACTCTTTGGTGACCTTGACATTTTTGAAAAGCATTAAGTTATTTTGTTGAATGCTCCTCAATCTGGATTTGTCTGATGTTTTCTCAAAAGTGGACCAAGGTTACTACACAATGGCAAAATTTGGTTAGATAAAAACTGAAATTTTTGGCATGAAAAAAACATTATAAGCAAATTCTAAAGAAAAACCCCAAATCGAAGAAACAATCCACAAGAAAGAACACAACAAAAAGCCAATCCCCTTAATATATAAATAGTTTCAACAAATCAAAGGGATGTAGAATCCAACCAAAAATTGGCAAAATACACTATTAATTCACATAAAAAGAATTATAAGTGGTTCCAAAATTTATGAAAATACACTCAAACTTAATCATAATGACAGAAATGCAAAATAAAGCTGTAATTATATCTCATTGTAGTTCCCTGTCACTCTGGCAAAGAGGAAATTATTTAACGATATTCTCTGCTGGCGAAAGTCTAGAGAAACAAATTATGTTGGTGGAAATGTAAATTGATACCACCTCTCTGAAAAACAGCTTCACTGTGTCATCCAAACTTAAAATGGCTTTACTGTTTCACCAGAAATTCCTCATATAGGAACTCATCCATTTAGGTAGATAATAAACACGCATATGAAATGATGTGTGTAAAGAATATTCATTGCAGAGCTGATGATAATCTAAATTTCCATCAATAGAGCCCCAGTTAAATAAATGTGGGTGTGTGCTTACAACAGAATACGATGCAACCACCTGCTATAAAGAATAAGGTATGCTTACATGCGTAAATAGAGAACAATACCTTGGACACATTATTTAAAAAATAAAAAAGTTAGGGATATTGTGTATAGTGTGCTACTGTTTCATAGGGGAAGGAAATTGTATATATATGTATATGCGTGTGTGTGTGTGTATATATATGTATGTATATATATGTATATATGTGTGTATATATATGTATATATATGTGTGTGTATATATATGTGTATATATATGTGTGTATATATATGTATACACACACACACACACACACACATACATACATATATAAAATGCTTGAATGTGCATAAATTTAACGTAAAATAATGTCACATAAGAAAGGCCCACTGGGGGCACCTGGGTGGCTCAGTGGGTTAAGCCTCTGCCTTCGGCTCAGGTCATGGTCTCTGGGTCCCGGGATCGAGCCCCACATCGGGATCTCTGCTCAGTGGGGAGCCTGCTTCCCCCTCTCTCTCTGCCTGCCTCTCTGCCTCCTTGTGGTCTCTCTCGTCAAATAAATGAATAAAATTAAAAATAAATAAATAAATAAATAAATAAATACCTTAAAAAAAAAAAAAAGAAAGAAAGAAAGGCACACTGCTCTGAAGAGGGATTCTGCCTGGTAGGACATATCAATGGTAGAGGAAAAATTTTTACTAGAAACACACAGAATATCCGAGTAGTAAAGGAAATGCATTTATAGCAAGATACTGGACTTCGGCTCTCCAGGAAACCACAGTCAGTGATGATACACTTTTCATTGATTCAACTAATGGTTGTTAAACAAGGAAAACAAAGGAGAAGAGGGGTCAGGTGGGATGGGGTCGTGCCAGGGAGATAAATTCTCCCCCATAACATCAGGAAGACAGGGACAAAGTCTAAATGGGAGAAATCAGGAAAGAGAGGCATGAGTGTATGATTTAGAAATATGGAAGTAACCATGGAAAGAGAGAGTGGAGATAATTAAAAGTGATTGCCTGTGGGAAAAAGCAGGGCAGGGTCTCTTCCACCAAAATTTTTGTTGGTACCATTAGATTTTTAACACTGAGCACATTTTACTTCAATAAAAAGTAAAATTTTAATGCACGAATAATTTGTTGCAACAGATGTAACCCAAAGTTGTAGAAGAAAATAACTGATGTGCACAAAAACCCCTGCTTTGTTCTTGCCTCTGAAATAACTACACTCTTATGTGTGTACTTACCTTCATGTACATTTCTCTAGACCTATACAAATAGAAATATTACATATATACAAACAAATAATTTATAACATATATATGTCTCTATCTGGGTGTGTATATATATATATTTTTTGTATATGTGTATATGTGAAAATATATTTGTGTATGTACATATATTTATATATATCATACAAATATATATTATATATGCATATAAATATATTTTTTTATATTGAAAAGTTTTGTTTTGGGGCACCTGGGTGGCTCAGTTGGTTAAGCCTGCCTCCAGCTCAGTTTATGATCCTGAAGTCATAGGATCAGGCCCTGAGTCAGGCTCCCTACTCAGCAGGGAGTCTGCTTCTCCCTCTCACTCTGCCCCTCCACCTGCTGCTTCTTTCTCTCTCTCTCTCTCAAATAAATAAATAAATTCTTTAAAGAAAAAGAAGATGAGGAAGAGGAGGAGGAGGGGTACCTGGGTGGCACCATCAGTTAAGCATCTGCCTTCAGCTCAGGTCATGATCTAGGGGTCCTGGGATTGAGCCCCTCATCGGGTTCTGCACTCAGCGGGGAGCCTGCTTGAGATTCTCTCCCTCTGTCCCTCCAGCTTGTGCTTGCTCTCTTTCTCGCTCTCTTTCTCTCTCTCAAATAAATAAGTAAATCTTTTTTAAAAAGAAGAAAAAAAGTTTTGTTTTAAATTCTAGAAAACCTCCTTCTGCTCTAGGGCATACCACTGAAGTTATCCATATAGATACAGATGTACATATAGATATGAGAGCAAAGATACACAGAGATACAGCTAGAGATACAGATATAAATACAAAAATATCCTCCACATCTCTTTCTCTTCACCTCCAGTCTCCGTTCATGCGTTCGAGATTCTTCAGCAAGAATCTTCCACCAGGATTGTAAATGGCTGACAGCCTTCAGCCACAGCGCCTTTGGGACATGCTGCGGAGCTCAAGCTGAGGCCATATGCTCCTCAGGCCACTCCCAGCCAGTGGCTAAACCCAGTGTGGGCACAAGGACTGGCCATTTTGTCCCATCCAGACACCACAGGCAGTCTCTGGGCTAAAGAGCCACAGGGGGATGGCTGACTCTCACAGCTGCGTCTCAATGCTTCTCCCCTGTCTTCTGGCACAGAAAGCAGACCCTCATCATGTCTGAAGGCTTTCCCTGACTAGTCCTGCTCCTTCTCTTTGTCTTTCACAAGCATTAACCCCAAATGCCTTGTACTTCTAAGTGTGTCTTGGCAACTGCCTCCTAGATGACCCACGTGACTCACTTTGCAGCTGAGGAACACCAAAGGAACCTCCCTACTCTTGGGTGTAGTCATTTGACCAACAGGTTGTCCCAACCCCAAAGCCCATAGCTGATTAGTTCTCCAGCCTCTGCATGGGGCCCTTCCTGCTCTCTGGGATCAACACTATGGGCAGCCTCAGAGCAGAAGTTTCAGAAGGACTCCTCAGGAGAGCCCAAGCTTCTGCTGGCTGGAACTCCTCAGAAGCACAATGTCTGCAGTCTTCCCTCTGGGGAGCTGGGAGAGGTGGGTATTGTCCCCTGCACGGCTCCCTCCCAGTTAAACTGATGCCTTAGAGAATTCTACCCCTCTCCCATGCCCTTTCCACTAGTCTTCCTCAGACAGCTCAAATTCACAGCCATGCCTGTATTGGCCATTGGTCCTTACTGGTTGTTGTGTTCCTCCAAAGAGGAAGAGGGCCTCAGAGAGGCACATGTATGCCACCATCTTCCCAGAGTTCACTGGGAGTAATGACAGAAGTAAACTAGGAGGGTCCCAGATGCCAAATGGACAATGAGAAGGAAGGGGTATGAAGAGACGATCAGGGGCCACCCAGGACAAACAGGACCCACCACGCAACATGCCAACAGACTGGCTATATGGACAGAACTCAAACTGCCCTTTATGCCAAACAGTACAACAGAGACCTTGGTCTAACAAGATAAACCTCACTGACTGATTACTTTCACTTTGTGGATCTCTACATTTCCAAATTACCACAAGAGAATCAAGACTAGGCAGGATTTCCAAATTGGCCTCCACTCTCCCAGAAGTTCCGAATCCTTCAAATTAGCATCTGTCAATGAGTCTTGTCAGATAACAGGGGGAAAAAAAAAGTGGAGAGGGAATAAAGAAATAAAAGAAGCCCAACAACACTTATGTTCCTTCTAGTCAGTATTGATTGTATGTCATTAACTGTTGGATTGTTTTCCACCTTTTCACTTCAAAATTATTCCAGGAAGAAATGAATATTTTTCAGCCGCTGACAGAGATCATCAAATGTACTTCTGAACTCTTCTAATGAAAGACAATTACTTTCTGTTGCCTTAGGCTCTTTCCAACCAACAGAATGTCGATGTCAAATTCTCCAATTAAAAGGGACATTTATGAAGAGACTAATAAAAACTTTAAAGAATAAAGTTGCGCTTGCAGCCGTGCTAGCAATCATAACTTTCTATCAAGTAGCACGGCAGCTCCTGCTGTGTGCTGGAAAATGAACCAGAAAGTCCCATGGCCCCAGATCTGAATCTGAAATCCGCCACATAAGCTGTACCACTTGAGCAAAACGTCGAACTCACCAGGCCTTCATTTCCTCAGCTTTCATGTAATGGATTTGCAAAATATTTAACAATTGACTTCTTTTCCCAACAAATCTTCCCCAGAGCTTCAATCTATTATAAATATATGTGATGGGTTCAGCTCCCCCCAGCTCCCGACCAAAAAAATATGTGGAGTCCTAACCCCCAGTACCTCAGAGTGTGACCTTATTTAGAGACGGGGTCCTATAAAGATCATCAAGTTAAAATGAGGCCATTAAAGTGGGCCATCATCCAGTATGTCTGTTGTCCTTGTATAAAGTGACATCTGGACACAAAGGGAAGACGATGTGGAGAGACACAGGGAGAAGATAGCTGCCTAAAAGGCTTAGGCTGCCAGAGGGAAGGGGAGAAGCCAGGAACAGGTCCTCCTCCTCTGACCCACACCTTCAGAGAGCTCATGGCCCTCCCTACACCTTGATTTCAGTTGCTGGCCTCCGGAATGAGAAGACAGTAAATTTCTATTGTTCTAAGCCACCCAACGGTGGTGTTTCATTATGGCAGCCCTAGCAGACTAATACACCATGAATGCCAGGTTTAAACCTTCCATTGTTTTTTTGTTGGTTGGTTGGTTTTTATTATTATGTTCAGTTGGCCAACATATAGCACACCACTAGTTTTTGATGTAGTGTTTGTGAGATGCCACAGAGCACAACCCAAACCCCCAAAACCACATGATGGTTAAGAGACCCTGTGCCTCTTTTAGTCCATGGTAGCAAGTGTCCTTTCATGATCCTAAGGCACTAAAACTCCCAAGTCCTCATCCACAGAAGGGCATTTTGTTCTGTGATGCTGGAAAGTGAAGTGAGTGCTCATGAGGCCCAAGTCCGTAAGAACTAGTCAAGTGCGTATAGTTTATCTGCTACTCTTAATTGTAAAATTTAATTGACCTCAATATGCTATGCCCTACTCATGCCAGATAACAGAGAAACCAATTCGGATCCTTTTTTTTTTTTTTAAATAATTGGTGAAAGAGAGATAGATATTAAGATTGCATTTGTAACCTCTTAGTTATGTGAGCCATGCCCAAACGTGCTGGAGGATACAACCCAGTGCTGCCAAAAAGAAATCCCAGATTGAAAGAAACCACTAGGTGATGGTGTCAGTCACAACGTTCAGCTCTTCGTCTTTCCCATCCCTGGCCAGGCGGGTGTCCTAGAGTCTCCTTGTGTGGCCCTTTTCCCACCCTTCCCTCCTGGCAGACCACCAGCTTGCAATCCACCAGACTGGAAAGCCCCTGAGAGCTTCTTCAGAACCATCCTCTAGGTCTTCCGGAGTGAAACAGCTACAAGACCCACAACCATATCCCCTGACAACTGCAGCTCTTACAACACAGCTTGGATAAACTATAGGGTTAATAGTCTCTTTTTAACTCTTACCAAAAGTGTGTGTGTGTGTGTGTGTGTGTGTGTGTAATATAGAATTTTTTATTTATGTTTTATATATAACATGTTACATTATTACATATAATATATAATTAATAACATATTTCATTTAAATTTTATGTATATTTTATTATGTATATTATTGTAATTCATAGTTACATGTTTAATTGTTTCATATATTATTCATATATTTTTTTAGGAAAGGACACAAGGCACAGAAAAGAAGGGGCATGGCTGGCAAAAAAAAGCCCTCCTACCATCTATTTTATCTGCATTCTATCCACACAGATCTAAATCTAGATAAATAGTTTCACATTTACACTCATGTCAGTACAAAGATAGGATATAATGGGTGCCTGGGTGGCTCAGTCGGTTGAGCGTCCAACTTGGTTTTGGCTCAGGTCATGATCTCAGGGTGCTGGGATGAAACCCCATGTCGGGCTCTCTGCTCAGCTGGGAGTTTGCTTGAAGATTCTCTCTCTCTCTCTCTCCCCCTCCCCCCAAGCACATGGGCATGTTTGCTTTCTCTCTTTCTCTCTAAAATGAATAAATAAATCTTTAAAAACAACAACAACACAAAGGATATAAAATCCCAAGTGGGAAAAAAGTTGCTCAGTTCAAAACCCAATTTAACTGTCTAAAAGAGAGAGACCATTTCAGATGACAATACCTCCAAGTCATGGTTTCAAAACACACACAGGGACAGGAAATTTAAGCCATTGGACACTATCACAGGGACACCTCCCTTGCTCCCAGTTTCCTCTCTGGAAGAGCTTCACCACTGAAATGAGGCCCAGGGGGCTACACGCTCTTGGCTCAGACTGAAAGCCACCAACTGAATGAACACACAGCCAGACCACTGCCCTGTTCTTATAGTCTCCACTTACGGGGCTTTGACATTCATTATTTTGTTCAGCCCCACAGCACCCCCAAGGAAGTTCCTGTTAATCCTCCTTTGTGGTCAGGAGGGAAACTGAGACCCAGATTAAACAAATGTCTCAACTTGCTTGAGCAGAAGGACACTCCAGATCTTGAGAGCTCTGGAGTGACAAGGGACAAAGGCCATCCACTGTTTTCCTCGAGACACAGGACACCCCTCCGTGTGGCTGTATATTCCTCAGGTCCAGGCCTGGCTCCTTCTCAAACCCAGAGCCGCTGCCCTCAAGCTGCCCTCAGACTTCTCCTCTAAGAGGCCCTGGGAAAGTACAGGGCTCTGTGGGAGGAATAGCCCAGCCCTGCTGGAATCCCGTCAGTCGCTTCCTTTCTGGGAGGTTTTCTGCACCCTTCCGAGCCTCAGTTCCCTCATCTGGAAGGCGAGCGTAAGCCGTGCTCACCATGCAGCACATTCTCAGAACCCCAGGGGCTAACAGACTCAGCACCCACAAGACGGCGGCGCCAGGGACACAGCAAAGAGAAATGGGTTTGGATCTGTATTTCCTCCATGGGGATCTTTATCCAACCGAAAGATCCGCAAGCCACAGGCTCCAGCCACTTCAGTGTAGAGCCTTTCCAGGGAAGAACAGCCAGGGCCGCCTGCAAGGTGCTCTTTGAAAGCTGTGCAACCCCAGAACCTCAGAGTCCCTCTGAGTATCATGCAAACCTTGACTCTGGGCAGTATTATCCAAGGAAAGAGGAGGCCCTCTCACTTCATCAGTTACCAAGTTCAAATCCCTTAGTATCTATTGAGGCTTTATTCTTTCTTTCCTTTTTTTGGAATTTTCTGAAACTATTTTTTTAATGAATTTTGTTTTTTAAAGATTTTTGTTTATTTATTTGAGAGAGAGAGAGAGAAGGAGAACACAAGTGGTTGGGAGGGACAGAAGGAGAGGAAGCAGACTCCCTGCTGAGTTGGGAGCCCGATGTTACTGGGGCTGGATCCCAGGATCCCGAGATTATTACCTGAGCCGAAGGCAGACCCTTAACCGACCAAGCCACTCAGGCGCCCCCGAACCTAATTTGGTTTTGGCCTCTTCCTGCCCAGCATCCTGACCCTAAAACAAAACAGAAATCCCACTTGGTATATATGACTTAGAAACTTATTTTAACCATGCAAAGAGATTATCTGCAATTATTTAGCGATGCCCTGTGGTATAGAACTAGAACAGAAAAATATAATACTTTGCTTTAAAGACTGATTGATTGATTGATTGATTGACTGATTTCTATATCTGAGAGAGAGAGAGAGCGTAGGAACCTTCTCAAACAGGCTCCCCACTGATGAAGAGCCCGATGCAGGGCTCGATCTCAGGATGCTGAGACCACGACCTGAGCTGAAACCGAAAGTCCCTCGCTTAACTGACTGCAACACTGGGGCGCCCCCAGAAAATTATAATTCTAAACTGTTCTCCTCTATCCCATCTTTCTTAAAGGACAGAGAGAGAGAGAGTGTGTGTGTGTGTCTGTGTGTCTGTGTGTGTCTGTGTGTGTGTGTGTGTGCCTGGCTGTCAGTCTGTCTATGGAGTAAGAGGCTGTCAGTGCAGACAGGCAAGAAGATACAAGAGAGATGAAGTTACATTTTTACATTTGGAAACTGCATATTGAGCACACACTTTGAGCCAGGGCAGCAGGGAAGAGAAAGCAGTGGCACCTGTCTCTCCTAGCTCACAGTCTAGCTGCAGAAGCAGCCCAGGAAGCTTCTAAAGACAGATGAGTGTGGGAGATACTGAGATGCAGGGAATCCCTAAAGGGTATGGGAAGTCAAGGGAAGTGCATTTAAATCTGAAGGTGAGGAGGAAAAGGCGCTTCCCATCCTTCCTCAGCAGGGCTCACACACAGAGCTTTGTATTTTGCATGCCTATTTCCTGCCTTGGGTTTGTGGTCAGTCTAATTACTTGAAAGATTTATTCTAAGCTCTAATTCCTCTGCAGACGCCATCAAAAAGGAGAGCAGAGAGGGAACTTTCCGTGCTCAGAGAGCATTTCTCATGCAGGACAGTCTCCAACAGGCACTCTGATAATCCTCTTTGTTCCAGTTAATCTGGATGGTGTGTGACCCAGCGATTGCACTACTGGGTATTTACCCTAAAGATACAAATGTAGTGATCTGAAGGGGTATGTGCTCCCCAATGTTTGTAGCAGCAATGTCCACAATAGCCAAACTATGGAAAGAGCCTAGATGTCCATCAACAGGTAAATGGATAAAGATGTGGAATATATATACCATGGAATACTATGCAGCCATCAAAAAAACGAAATCTTTCCATTTGCAACAACGTGGATGGAACCAGAGGGTATTGTGCTGAGCCAAGTAAGTCAATCAGAGAAAGACAATTATCATATGATCTCTCTGATATGAGGAATTTGACAAGCAGGTCAGGGGGTTGAGGGGGGAAGGGAGGGAAAAATGAATCAAGATGGGACTGGGGAGGGAGACAAACCATAAGAGACTCTTAAACTCAGGAAACAAACTGACAGTTGCTGGTGGGTGGAGGGGTAGGAATAGGGTGGCGGGGTGATGTACATTGGGGTGGGTATGTGCTATGGTGAGTGCTGTGAATTGTGTAAGACTGATGATTCACAGACCTGTACCCCTGAAACAAATAATGCATTTTATGTTAACTTTTAAAAAGTTAAAAAAATAAAAATAAAGAAGTCTCAAAAAAATAAAAAATGGTATGCCACGGAGCCCTGCCTAACTATGAAAAGCTTTGACCAAGTGACTTGCAAGCCGAGCCTTCCCAGGGTTGTTCTGGAATCGTGTGTCATAAAAAGAAGCCCCACACACCTGGCTCCTGAGCACCCAGCACTGGGATGCTGTCTTGAGAAGCAACTTGATCTCGAACCAGAGCCTGAATTCAGACGCACTGTACAAGGCCCCATATGGAGAAGCACTGTTCCGTCTTACCACCTATGGTCCACGAACACAAAGCTGTGCATATGGGCCCGCACTCAGCAGACTTCCCCGTGCCTGGTGTTCGAAGCTGCCTACCTTAGTGGCCTGCCCCCTGGTCCCCAAAGTAAACGCCTTCTGTGCCACCCACCTCCGCCCTTCAGCCATCTCAAGGACGCCTTCTGATTCTGAGGAAAGTCTCTCCAGCCAGTTTCACATGATGCACTAACAACACAGAGAACTGTCATTTTGTTTACACAGGTAAGAGCTGTATTCTTTTTATTTTTAATTTTTGAAGACTTCTCATGAACTCTAAGCCACTGTGTCCATCAGGTGTAATCTGGCCCTGTCAGGTACATGCGAGCATCTGACTGCCTTTGCAAACACATCCAGAGAAAAAGCAGGCTTCTCCGGGCAAGAGCCACACTCAGCAGCAAGGACAGCCTCGAAGGGCTCGAAAATAAAGATGCCGCATCAGGGGCAACGGCTGCAACCAATGTCAATAACTCGCTTAAGGACAGGATCGTTCACACTCCTCCAGGATCTACCCCCCGCCCCCTGTGCCAGCCACAAAGGTCAGCTATAGGGGACTGTAGCAAGTTCAGGGCCAGTATCACTTATCTCTTCACATCTTCTGCAGCGGCGCTTCTGTCCACTCAGAGCCAGGACCGTAGTAGAGCATCTGGCTTACTATTGAGGCGGGGAAGAGAAGCTCCACGGACTTCCCACCCTAAAGAACTCAGTTAGGAACTCTGCCCACTGCCAAGTACATATATCCTCATTTTATATCCCCTAACTAGAGAGGTAACTGTAGGATGAGTTCACAGACATACTGAGACCCCTGAGGTCTGAGCTCAGCTCAGTTCCCCATTTATAACCTGAGCACCAGAAGCTCCCATTTCAACAGATGTTCCTGGGGCATTTTGGGTCTCCAGGAATCCAGGAATTAGCATCAGTTCAGAGTCAGAAAATCCTGAAGAGTCTCTGCATATTTTCTTCCCCAGTGTGGCATCACCCTTACTAATGACCTCACCTTCCTTTGGGGAAGGCTTGGAGGAAGGTTTAGGGTCTGTACTTGTGACAGCCCAGCAGTCTGCAGGGGAACACTGGCTCCCCAGTCAAGGGGCTCTAGATCTGAGAACCAGCTTGGAGCCTGGGATTGGAGCACAAGGCCAGACTCTCTACAGTGGAAAGTTTTCCATAATACGGATACATCTTTTTTTTTTTTTCATTCATTCATTTGAGAGAGAGAGAGCACACATGAGTGGGGGGAGGGGCAGAGGAAGAGGGAGAGAGAAGCAGACTCCCCACTGAGCAGGGAGCCTGACATAGGGCTCGATCCCTGGACCCTGAGATCATGAACTGAGCTGAAGGCAGGCGCTTAGCCAGCTGAGCCACCCAGGTGCCCCCCAAAAAATATGTTTTAGTAGGCTGCCCATCTGTCTCATTCCTAAGAACACTGTGATCATTAGCCACTGCCACAGATCCTGGTGGGCACAGCCCTCCATCCCCACCGAAGCCAGAGAGGCCAGCGGGGCAGCGGCACCTTCAATCATCAGGGAAGAGCAACCAGTGGAGTTTTTCAAGGATGTTAGCGTCCCCCCCTCGCCCCTGCATTTCTTAGCTCCTTAACAAGGGGAAGGTGCTCTGGGCCCTCTTGAGGGATGTGGTGGGCAGAGGAGAGTGAAGGTTTCACAAAATAAATCCACTTCTACATTCCCAACCCCACCAACCCTTCGGATCCCTTTCTCCGTATTATGCCGAAGACATTCTGGCATTTCGCCATCATGAAGTGCGTGTCCCCATGGGGTCCCAGCTGTAGCCATCCAACCAAATAAACCAGTAGACCAATCTGCAGCTGCACATGACCACCTGGTTCTCTGGTAAATGCAACCATACAGAGATATATGGTCCCCTGGTGTTGTATCCTGTCTTCTCTATCTAGCATCCTTAAAATACATGACTACACGTAGTTCCCAGAGTTCTGGTAATGTAAGTCATCAAAACCTTGCAATTATTTTGTAATCCAGGCTATTTTCTCCTGTGCATACTTTGTACTTGTTTCTTGGAGTGTGCTGAGCCGTGAGAGGTGGTTGGTTGGGTTTTGGTTAAGGTAGGCCTACCTTGCAAGGCCACTTCCCCGTGCAAGATTTCAGTGTCTTCACACGACGAAAGCCTGGTCTCGGGCACTGAAGGCAAGCTGCTCCCACAGTCAGAAAAAGGATCAAAGTGTCTCCGGGCTTCCAAATTACCAGCTTCACCTAAGTCCATCCAGATGTCCCCATCCCAGGACTCAGGGTCCCTCTCCTTCCCAAAGAACACCCTAAATTTCATGTTAGAGACTTGCCATAGCTATGATTTCACTTTTTAATTCAAAAAGTCTTTAAGAGGCACCTGGGTGTCTCAGTTGTCTAAGTGTCTGACCTTGGCTCAGGTCATGATCCCAGGGTCCTGGGATCGAGCCCCGCATCAGGCTCCGCACTCAGCAGGGAGTCTGTTTGAGATTCTCTCCCTCTGCCCCTCTCCCCACTGGTGCCCTCTCTTTCTCAAATAGATAAATAAATCGTTAAAAAGAAAAGAAACAAGGTGGACACATAGTTACTGTAGCGGTAGCACCTAAAATATCTCCCAAGTGAGCTTCCTAAGCAACTCCTCCAATCTACAATGTTTGGTAATAAAATGTTAATGACACTAAGAACCATAACAGGTCCTGATACCACTTAATAATCTTAGCTAATAGTAAGTTTTAAGTGTTTCCCACGGAAAGCAGTTATCTGTAGGCAGCAGTGACTGTCCCTGAGGCTACAGGGACAAAGGGAAGAGGTTGGAATCATTAAAATTTAGAGGCTTGAAGGAGAGATCTGCAGCGCTGGAAATCAGACCTACCAGGACAGGCCGCCGCTCCATGTGGACTGGGTGCCATGCTGACTGGTAGTGTGTTTCCTGGAAAAGGGCAACCAGACTGGTTCGAAGAGCCTAAGAAGGCTGCAACCAGATCCGTGGGGGTGAAAGAGAGCGGCTGCAGTGTGCAGTGACATCAGAAGGATGACATCCCTCCGTCAGCTCCCAGACCTCCAGCCTCTCCCCAGACGCCCCGACTAGCAATGCAAACTGAGCCATTTGGCAAAAGAGAATGTGGCTTCCAAAGTGCCATCCCCCGCATTGAGAAAGATGTAGGAAAGGGTAGGTTTGGAGCTCAAAGACAATAGGTTAATAACTAGCAGACCCACAGACAGAGAAATGCATAAAACCTCAGGATATACAAGTTAAACACTGACAATTCCAAGAAGCCCCTTCAAAACCTGTCTGCTCACAGTCCTCCCCACCCCACCCCATGAAGGCAATCATGGCCCTAACTATTAAGGTATCACCTTCATGTTTCTCTTTATATTTTTATCACCCATGTCTGCATCCCTAAACACTGTGGTTGATTATTTCCAGGTTGAAACCTACAAGATGTATTCTTTTGTGCCTGGGTTCTTTTACTCAACATGTAATTGTGCATAGCTATAGTGCATTCTCTTTTTTTGCCATATAGTAGTCCATTGTATAAATAGTGTATAAATATATCATTGTATAAATATATTGTATAAATACATCATCATTTATTAGCCATGATAGTTGATGGGACATTTAGGATGCTTCCAAACAACCAATAATTTTAAGGCACCAAAGATAGTTTGAATACTTAAGATATTATTTTGAATAATTAGGATATTTATTCTCAAACTTGCTGGTCTTGAGATCACTTTATACACTTAAAACTTACTGAGGACACCAGAGGTTTATACAGGTCTTATTTATCTGTCAATATTTACTGTATTATAAATTTAAAAAGAAAAAGTGAATATACTTATTAACTGACAAAAATAACAATAATAAATTATCACATGTTAACATAAATAACACAGTTTTACTTTTAAAAACTGTATATCCTGGGGCACCTGTGTAGCTCAGTCAGTTAAGCATCCAACTCTTGATTTCAGCTCAGGACATGATCTCAGGGTTGTGAGATCGAGCCCTGAATCATGCTCCATGCTGAATGAGGGGACAGCTTAAGATTCTCTCTCTCTTTCCCTCTCTCTCTCTCTCCCTCTGCCCCCTACCGCAGCTCACATGCACTCTCACTCTCTCTCGGGGGGGGAAAAATGTATTTCCCAAAACAAAACAAAACTTAGTGATAAGAGCGACATATTTTACATTTTGCAAGTCTCTTGAACATCTGGCTTGATGGAAGACAGCTGTATCACTGGATGTGCTTCTGCATTCAATCTGTTGTAATAACTGTTTGGTGGAAGTATATGAAGAAAAACCAGCCTCACACAGATATGTGATTGGAAAAGGGGGGATTTGCAGACTCTGAGAAAGAGTCTTGAGGACCCCCCAGAACACCCTTCCCGAACTTGAGAAAGATGGTCTAGGAAAAATAGATGCAATTCCTGAACAGAATTATATGGAGAAAGGCCAGGTGGGTTTTGCCAGTTCTTGTGACCCAAATGCTCTAGTTTAAAGCATTCCCCCTCTGCGAGCCTCCTACTGTGCTCTGTGCAAAAAGACAATTAACATTAAATTCATACAAATAGATGGGCAGAGGCACGGGCAGAGGGAGGCAGAATGGACCTGGGGGAGGGAGGTGCATCATCCCACCTGTTGACCAGGCAGTGCCACATCCGAATCGCAGTTTAAACTCAGCTAGAGCTTGCTCTCCAAGAGCATTGTGAGCAATTTCTATAGGAAACGCATAATGCATTCGTGATAAGAAAATAAAACCAATTTCCTAGAAGAAAACCTAAAACATGGGGGAGAGACAGAACATCCAGAAGCTTTCCCCCACTGCTCTTCTTAACCATGGCAGCCCCAGGGCAGAGAACAGGATGGTGGCTGAGAGGGAAGAGAGGAGGAAAAGGAATGTTCTGGTAGCTAAGAAGCCCAAGGTTCTGCTCACAGACAAGAAATTCACATGACATACATCAGAATGTGATTTCCTATTCTGCAAGAAAAGACAAAGGTATTTTTCTAAGTTCGTATTTCCCCATTGATGGGATTGAAATGCAAACCTTAAGAGTCAGGAACAGAAAGAAGGAGCAAGGACGATATACCAAACCCCGTTGGCCAAGACCCCCGCGCCCCTCACCCCCGCACCCCTCACCCCCGCACTCCCTCCCCCTTATGCATTACTCAGTGTCTCTGAGTTCCCACTTGAGCGAGTAGAGTAATAACCCCCAAGATCCCAAAGCAGATCGCTAAGTCAGATAAAGAAACTGTCCGCAAAGTACAACTGCATCAGAGCGCAAAAGGCGGGGCCTCACTAACGAACAGCAGCCTGGGTTGACAGCCTGGGCCGCTCGCCAGACTCATTTGTTTCCAGGCCTTCCGCCTGCCAACTGAAGTGGTTGAGAATTAATAGGTCCCCAAAATATTTCTCCGGATGCACAATGTAAGAGCTGCCAACTCTGGCCAGTTTCACTGATGTCAGAAGAAGCAACACTGAAATTAAGTGAAAAGGGAGGGCGGAGATAGGGTAAATCTCGCTCCAAAGGGAAGGCACCCGGACGGATAGTTCAGGAGAGGCACAGCATTGGAGGGCACTGTCCCTCCTAAATTCAGCGTCCGCTCTCAGGTGTCGGCAGGCTAAGGGGAGAATGTGAGAAGGGAAGGCTGCCTCTGCTACCATAAATAAAAATAAGAGTTTAAATTTATGGGCATTTTCACTTAAAATAAGCCGCGTAGTATACACTAATCTGCCTTGGGGGGAAATGACAGAAGGAGCTTTTAACTGGAACAGAGAATAAAAGGTGAAGTGAAAGGAAAGGAGAAGAGTTCTGGGATCCTGATAAGGATAAAATGTTAACCCTTTGATACATATTAAAATCTCTTTTTTAAAAAGTAGGTGAATTGGGGGGCGCCTGGGTGGCTCAGTGGGTTAAAGCCTCTGCCTTCAGCTCAGGTCATGATCTCAGGGTCCTGGGATCGAGCCCCGCTTCAGGCTCTCTGCTCCGCGGGGAGCCTGCTTCCTCCTCTCTCTCTGCCTGCCCCCTGCCTACTTGTGATCTCTGTCTGTCAAATAAATAAATAAAATCTTTTAAAAAAAAAAGTAGGTGAATTGGAGCAGATCGTTGGCTGCAAAGTGTCTCAGAGTATATGTGTTCTTATCGCACATGTTCTTATCAAACCACTTTCAAGACATTTCTGAATCTGGGGACTGGCCCCGCCCTCTGCTTCAACCCTGGAGACGAGTCTACGTGGTTCATGAGCATCGGGTCTCCCACTGGTTGAGCTTACGGGGCTCCCAGCACAGTGTTCAGTGCTCTCACCTACGTTACCGTACGTGAACCATATGTTCGGTTCTTGAGACAACCCAGACGGGTGGTCATATTTATCTCCATTTTCCACACAAAGAAACTGAATTTCAGAAGTGAAACAACTTGCTCTCTGATATTTAAACAGCCTTCAGTGCACCACTATTGGGATCAAAACCAAACAATGAGCAACTTTAAACTCTGTGTGTATATTTGTGTGTGTGTGTGTGTGTGCGCATGCGCGTGCGTGTGTGCGTGCAGGTGGTGGGGAGTGTGGCAGAAGGTGATAAAGTCGCCTAGAGCTATTTGCACAACTTGAGAATCTTCTATGAGCTAGATTCCAGAAGTGGCTGTAAGACATTCATCTTTATGTGTATGGAAAAACACAAGGAGGAATTCAGTTTGGCATTTCAAGGTACCACTAAGGAAAAACTCTAAGAGACCGAAGACAGACAAAACTGACAACTAGGGGCTGCGAGCTATTTTCAACCATTAGTGGCCTCCCCAAAAGCAAAGCCCATGTCAGCCATCTTCTAAGACATGTCACCAAAGGAATCTCCAACTGCAAGAGAATGTCTCCATAAAACAACTTACACACCCATCTCAGACCACCTGGGACATGGTTTCTCCCCACTAGCCAGTCAAGACTTACAAGGTTCAATATAGATGGTTGTCAACATCCCAAGCAGTCTGTATCAGTCAGGGCTATCAACACTAGCTGCTGTGACAAACAACCCCCAAATGTCTCACTGATGGAACAGACCAATGTGAGCTGCTTGACTTTATTCTAAGCTTGTCTTAGACATATCTTGTAGCTCTGCCACTGGGCCTTCTTAAAGTCCCTCTGAATCCTCCCCATTCAGAGTATGCATCCCATGTGAAAAGTTATTTCTGTCCATATCCCTGGCCTGAGCTCACTGATGTGAGGCCTGGAAAAAAGCAATTCAGTTGTGTGTCCAGGAAGGAGGGGAAAACCAGCTATTGTGAAGGCAAGTAGCTCATCCAACAGTCCCTGTGATTCCCAGGGGGCCACCATATGAGGGAATGTCTGTGGAGGAGGGGAGAGCAGTGTGGAGGCAGCGCTGGGAGAAGGCCTCACTGGATTCAGTCCCAGCTCTGCCAAGGACTAAGGCTATATCTTGGCCCAGATACTGAATCTCATGTAGCCTCAGTTTCCCCCATATGTGATATGACGCTTAAAATAACTGGTTCCAGGGTTGTTATGAGGACTGATTAGAGTAATGCATAGAAGTGTGGGCTTTAAATGATTAAAGACCAAATACTGGACCCTTTGCCAAGGAAGGACTTTGGTAATCTCCAAGAGGAAGCAGGAGAGAGCTGGTGATTCCTGCTGGTGGGAGGTGTGTTGCTCAGGAAGTCCCCAGCCTGAAAGCTGTTCCTTGCCCCCATCCAGGAAAGCCTGCCCAGCACATGGCCCCTGCACTCCAGCCCCACCTTCTGACGCCACAGAGTCTGCCCTTCTCCCAGAGAGGCAAGGCAGAGGCGTGGTGCCCTGAGTAGGAAGCATGACCCCAAGTAACAAACAAGTTAAGCAAGTATGAAGAGGTTTTAGCAGAAAGTACCACAAAGGAGGGAAACATCCCCTGGCTCATCTTTGCCTGGATCCAATAGCAGCATGTAGGATCAAGGAGAACCAGCAGTGTGGAAATGCACTCTGTTTTAGACAGTGACCTTTGGGCATTGGCAGGGAGAGGCACCAAAGGTTTTTTCCCAGTAGTCCTACCAGCCTTGATACAAGGATGCCCCTGTTCACTTCAGAACCAAGAGCGAAAGGAACTGACCGGGGCCCTACAAGTGGACATGTGATACACCAAGGGGATTGAGAAGACTCAGTGAAGACCAAAAGAGCCACATCCCTCAGCCACACACCAGAGGAAGCCAAAGACACCTCCTCCTCCAGCCCCCAAGCCCAGAGAATACACCCCTGCTCACCTCCTCAGGAAAGCCTTATGCCAAGCCATCCCAAATGACATCATGCTGCCCACGACTGGATTTTCTTTTGGCTCTATGCCTGAAGTCAGGAAAAGGCTTTTATTCTAAATCTCAACTTCATGGCTTGGGGCTTGATCACTTAAGATGCCTAATGGCAGGGCTCTCTCTTTCCCACTTGTCCTCAGAAACCACAAAGGGGCCGAGCTCCTTCTAGCTGTCAACACTACCAACCTGAGGACAGAAATTTCATCCCCATGGTTACAAAATGGCTGCCTAACCTCCAGCCCTTCCACTGCTGTTCCAGACCAGAAAAAGAGCAGAAAGGGAAGGCAAAAGGCAAAGAACAAAGGGCAAAAGGCACATGCCAGCTGACCCTGCCCCTTTTAATCAGGAAAACCAAAAAATTCCTCAGAAGCTCCACCCAGTAGACTTCCATGACTTTGGCCAACACTATATCCCATAGCCTCCCCAACGGCAAGACTTCATGGGAACTTATATTCTTTGGCCTGTACATTGTTCCCCGAGAAAAAAAAAAAATCTGTTCATAAAGAAGGGAAAACACATATTAGGCAGACAGCCAGCAGTATTGGCCACAGAGTGTATCCAAAAGGCCCAGAGAACTTCACTTTGGGAATAAAAATTAAATCTGAAATTGGGACTGAGGCAGGTAGAATGCCCTTTTTAGCATCCACTCTGACAGTTCATTTCCACCAAGGCCCAAATGCCTGGGACAAGACTATCAGTACATCATCCCCTTGACTCACTCAAACAGCTCAAAATGTGTGCATTTCCACATAATTACTGATTTCCTCAACAGATTTAATGTCTAAGTTTATCTTCACTTTAATCCAATTTCATGCTTGGAGCAGAGGGATTTCGGCAGAAGGTCTTCCTTAACCTTCTGATATCATTAATTATTGCTACACTGGGAGTTAGTGCATGGAACAAGCAGGTTTTTAAATAGAAATCATTTGTCTCTCAGCAGGGAGACTAACGGCTTTATTTCCGAACACTCAAACTGCCGAGCTTGAGTAATCGGTTCATGGTGATCTCCCTGCGCTCACCTCTGTGCGGGATCAATCCTTCCTCCTTGGTTCCCAGATCGGCCCAATTTGCCACCTGTAGCGGGAGGAGTCCATTTCCTCCTTTAATTGTTGAACGGGGTTTTCAAGAAGGAAAGGCCAGCCTTTCCCTGAGCTCTGGGCATTTGGTCATGGTTCCTGGTGATTTTCTGCTAAAGGAAATCCCCTAACTCATTAAAAAACAAAAAGAAAAAAAATAGATTAATTGACCAGTTCAGTAACAAGTCGCTCCAGGACCCAATAAACTTTGCAAAAAGTACATTCCAATTACAACTGTGCTCAGCGGGAACCCGGTGGGTAGACCAGCAGTCTTTCTCCAGCGTGCAGGAATTTTTACATTTTCGTTTAGATTCCTGTCACTCTTTTCCTTCAGTGTGGGCCATGGGTCTGGCGACGGTTCCCCCACCCTGTCACTCTACCTGCTGCTGTGGCCCACATGGTCAGCAAATGACTCTGTGACATCAGGGCAGGCGGCGGGGTGGGGATGGGGGGGAGTTTCAGAGAGGGTGGCTGCAGGCTTGAGTTGGCAGGAACCCTTGCGTGAGCCATTTTGGCCACGGACGGACCATCGTCCCTACAGCACAAACATCTGGGAAGTTGTGGGAGCCCCCGGCTGCTGGTGCAGCTGCAGCCTGCCCTCCGCAGCAGGGGAAGGTCAGCAGGAAGAAGGGATTTGGGTAACTAGCCTGATTGCAAAAGCAGGCCAAGGGAGTGTGAGATAAGGCACTTGCTGAAAGCCTCAATGGGGACACTTCTGAATAGCTCTGCTCCCTTTAGGGTGAGCTACACCAGCATGTGGAAGCCTCAGACACCAAAAAACATCCCCCCTGAAAGGACACCAAGTAGAGAGAGTGGAAGAGATTTTGTGCAGGTACGGATTCCACATCAACTCCATAGATGTTCAAGCAGAACCCCGTGTGTCAGCTCTCATCTAGAACTCAGGGGTTGCAAAACCCGTTAAGTCAAGGTCTTTCCCTGCCTCTCAAATAAAACACAATTTAGAGGTAAAAGTAAAGCTACTAAAGCATTCTAAATTCAGCATCTCTTTTCTCAGCTGTCTTCCCCTCGACATTTTTTCCCACCCCAACTTCCTTGCACTAGTGTCTCTTCCAATGCAGGCCAAAGGAGCTCATGCCACCAAGCACGGAAGAACAGGACTCGGGGCACAGGAGAAAAGGCCAAGTCTACACCTGAGTCCGTGTGGGGACTCAAGGGGAGGGGCTCTTGCTTCCAGAAACCCTCGGCTCACAGCCCTTCGGTGACCTCTGGCTGCATGCCTCAAAAGGTGTCCTCGCCATAGCCGACAAGCTCAAGGTCACCAATCAAGGCTGATTTATCTCAACACTCCCAGTCGTTGGCACAGTGTCCAGAAGCTAGTAGGTACTCAATCAGGGTTTCTCAACCTCGACACTATTAACATTTTGGGCCAGGTAATTTGTCGTGGGGGCTGTTCCGCGCCCTGGAGAATGTTTAGCCCTGTCCCTGATTCTACCCAGTAGATGCCATTCCAACAACCAAATATGTCTCCCGACGTTTTGCCTCTTTGGAAAACCCTGAAAGACACAAATGTTTGCTAACACAGAGGGAGAGGGAGAAGCAGGCTCTCTGCTGAGCAGGGAGCCAGATGTGGGGCTCCATCCCAGGACCCCGGGATCATGACCTGAGTGGCAGGCAGATGCTTAACAAACTAAGCCCCAGCCAATACTGCTTTTGAATTCTTATTTCTCATAGTGTTTCTCATGACCTTTGTGGAAGACCCCATGGTTGGGGAACAGGAGGATCACATAGATTCACCAGGCTCTTGGAGTTTGCAACGTTTTCCCTGAGTGTTGGTGGTGTTGCCCACAAGATGTTTATCTCAGAGACAGAGTAGTCGTGGTCATGGTCAGAGAGCATGGCCCCTGCTGAAAATCCCTCAGGCTAAAATATCCACAGCCCTTGGTGCAACTTGCAAGTTTTCCCATGATCTCAAATCCCCATGTCCTCACCAGCCTCACTCCCCACCACCCGCTATGGGCCCCTTACGTGCCAGACACCATGCCAACCTGCCAGCATTCTCCAAGCCTGCTCTGTCCTTCCTCCTTCTGCCTGGACCATCTTGGCCCCTTGGCACTCTGCAGGATGCCTCCTGATGGTTCAGCCCTGGGTTCTGAGCTCACCACCCCTCCCGGAGCGGAGGAAACACCTCCCCCAAACTCCCACCCGCCACATTGCTGCAAATGCCAGCAGGGCTCTGCTCTAACACAGGGCCAAATGCACATGTTCCAGGATGGGTACCATTACTGGGTTAAGGTCTGAAACACAGCTGCTGTGCCCTCATCCACATGACGTCATGCTGAGTGACCAACTCTCTCCTGCTCTGCCCGAAGCAGTAACACAATGGTAACTCATTTTTTTTTTTTCTAACATCATTAAGGAAAAAAAAAGAAATAACAAGCAGTTGATTAACTAAATTTGGAGTTGGATTTTTTTTTTCCTACTGGTTATTTGGGCACTGTGAATATACAATCAGAATTCTCGGTTCGCCAGACCTTACAACCATATTCTAAGCATGCTACAGATATTCAAAAATTACACACTGCAGTGGGAGGTGTTTTAAAAAACACATTAGTAAAATTGGATCTACAGCACCAAGTGTTAGCGACGGTTTAAAATATTAATGCATGTTGGATGCCAAGTTATTCTGAAGGCTCAACCAGACTTCTAATTTGGCAGGGATAATTTCATATAGGCAATTAGATACACGTGCAAATATTTAACTCTAAGTTGCTGCTTATACCATTGGAATATAGTGGTTTGTCAACTAGACGCCTGCTTGGCAGGGCCAATTAAGGGTGTGCCCATATGACAACAAAATCCTCTCCACCTTTTAAAATTCTCCCACCTTTTCAGCATTCTGGGAATACATACAATTTGGGCCAGTTTTAGGCAGAAAGTAAGAAAGGTTCAAAGATACCTCTGAATTCTCAATTTTCAATGGAGTCGAAAGGGCTGGAAATATGCCAGCTATAGACAGTCACCCATACTTCCCGTCGCATGTCTCCTAGGAGATCATGAATCGCTGAGTTGGCTAAACACACTCAAACTCATCCTTCAGTTTGGATGGATTTTCAACAATTGCACATTTCATGTAAGAAATTAACATTTTTGAAAAAAATCAATTAGCATATGAAAGATCAAGTTTCACCCTATATATTAAATAGTAAGTGCTAATGTGTGTATAAACACATACACACACGAATGGGAAAGATATGCCAATGGAAATGTGTAAGGAAGCCAGAATTTTCCAACGTCCAGCTTCACCACTTGTCCTGAAGAGCCAAATGACAGGAAATCCAGCATAACATACAGGAGCAAGAACCACACTTGGGATCAGAAGGTAGGATCCAGCCTGGCTTTTTGGTTCACAAGTGTGTGACCCTCGGGAAGCTAAACTCTCTGAGCCTCCATTTCCTCAATGGCAAAGTGGGAAAATCGTCTCAACCTTGGAAGGATGTGGCAAGAATTGCAACCGAAGAAGTCAAATGATCACTTTCTTCCTTTCTTCCTTCCAGAATAAGGGAAGCAGCCCTCCAAACCACCCTTGCCCAGGGCCCGTGGTCTTCTGAGGGGCTTATGGTGCAGGGAGCTTTCTCTGTGCTCCTAGAGCATGCTGTGGGAGGGCTCCTTCAACAGCCACATGTCTCCTGAGACACATTTCTAAATTAATACAACACTATATTCCAAATGAGCCTGACATTGGACAAGTGCTGTGGGGCTGGATTCAATAACATGAACTACCCCAGTGTTTAAGTTATAGGCTTTCCAACAATTCCAAGAAGCAACAATTTTTCAAGACAGCTATGGCACATTTTAGCCATGACACCCATATTTCAGGCTTCTGGCTTTTAAATATAGCAAGGCCTTCAAATTCCCTTAACAACTTAACTCACCAAGTCCATCCAAAAAATTCCCAGATACACATATTCTTTCTTTTGTAGCCCAAAGCAGCAAGCTTATATGGCATTTTGTCATTTATTGAAATGCTTCTGTGCCTTGCAAAGATTAATCCTAATAATAAATGTACCTTATCTTTTTATCAGTTGGTCAGCCATTTTGCAAAAGACAATCTGATCCTCAAAAATCTCAACAGGGACACCTATTAGTATCTTCAAGCTGAGAGCCCACAAGAGTTCACATCATTTTATGTCACAGTCAACAGCAGACCACACAAACACTGTTCCCACTCCTTACACCCTTGTTTTAGTAGGACAGCAGAGCAGCATGTGTGAAAGGACAAAGATGGAACCATTGGACAGGAGGGTCCTATTGGGCTTACTAACTGTGTGACTCTGGACTATTACCTACCCCTTTATAGCCTCAATGTCCTCATCCATAGAATGCAGTAAGAAGGACAGAGGACCAGAACAGACGTTGTCCCAAAGAAGACGCACAGGTGTCCAACAGACAGATGAGAAGATGATCAATATCACTCATCATCAGGAAATGTGAATCAAATCCAACTGTGAGGATGCCGTGTATCAAAAAGACAAGAACAAACAAGCATTGGTGAGGATGTGGAGGAAAGGTGAACCCTTGTGCACTGTTGGTGGAAATATAAATTGGTGCGGCCACTCTGGAAAACAGGAGGGAGGTTCCTCAAAAAACTAAAAATAGAGCTCCCATTTGATCCAGTAATTCCACTTCTGGGTATTTATCTAAAGAAAATGAAAGCATGTATTTGAAAAGAAATATACAGCCCCATGTATATTGCAGCATTATTTACAAAAACCAATATAAGGAAGCAGCCCAAGTGTCCGCTGATGGGTGAATGGACAAAGAAGATGTGGTACACATGTACAATGGAATATTACTCACCCATTTGCAGTAACATGGGTGGATCTAAGAAGGTATTATGCTAAGTAAAATAAGCCAGACATAAAAAGATGAACAGTGCATGATTTCACTTATATGTGGAATCTAAAAAACAAACGCACAAACCAACAGCAACAACAAAAAAAGAAAGTCTTATAAATGTAGAGAACAAATTGGTGGTTGCCACATGGGAAGGAGATGGGGATGGGCAAAATGGATGAAGGAGAGTAAAGGGAGTAAGAGGCATAAACTTCCAGTTATAAGATAAATAAGTGACAGAAATGAAAAGTACAGTAAAGAGAAAACAGTCAGTAACACTGTAATACACTTGTCACAGTGAGCATTTCATAATGTATATAATTGAAGAACTATGCTGTACCCCTGAAACTAACTTAATATTATATGTCAATTATAATTCAATTAAAGTAAAAAGGATGCAATAATTATACCAATGACTTGGGATCACTGTGCCCCACTGTGTTCCAGGTGCTGTTGAACAGAGCCCAAGAAGGTCCAGTGCCTCAAAAGAACAAAGTGCTAAACCCTTCCTTCTGCACAAACAGAATACCACACTCAGCGTGCTCACCTGACCGCCCTCGAAGCCGTTACCGGTAATGGCACAGATTTGTGGTGAACAAAAATCCTCTCTGGAACTTTCTCTTCAAAAAGTTATTTCTAGAAATTTTTTCTTTGGAAAAATAATACTGTTTTTCAGACAACAGACTTTATTCTGTTTTCATCAGTTTTACAGGCATTTATTCTGTGTGTGTGTGTGTGTATGTGTGTCTGTCCTAGCAATCTGATTCCATGAACAGATTCTTGAAGCCACCACTACCTCCAAACACAGGAATTCCTCTTGTAACACCTTTACAGGTGCACCTTAATACCAACTTTTTAAAATGGATTGGGGTGCATAGCAGCATAAGTCACAACAGAGAAGAGGTGAAAGGCATCCAAATGTCCACTATGGATATACAAAATGTGGCCTATCCATATAACAGAATATTATTCAATCCTTTTTTTAATTTTTTTCAGTGTTCCAAGATTCATTGTTTATGCACCACACCCAGTGCTCCATGCAATACGTGCCCTCCTTAACACCCACCACCAGGCTCACCCAACCCCTCCCACCCCTCTCCCCTCCAAAACCCTCAGTTTGTTTCTCAGAGTCCACAGTCTTTCATGGTTGTCTCCCTCTGATTTCCCCCAACTCACTTTCCCTCTTAAAAAGGAAGGAAATCCTGACACCTGCTACCACCTGGATGAGCCTTGAGGACATTCTGCCAAGTGAAATGTGCCAGTGACCAAAGGACAGATACTATATAACTCTGCGCATATGAGGCACCTAGAGTAGCCAAGTTCATGGAGACAGAAATTAAAACGATGGTGGCCGGGAATGGGGGAGGGAGGCCAGAATGAAGAGTTGGTGTTTAATGGAAACAGAGTTTCCTTTCACAGGATGGAAAGAGTTCAGGAGGTTGCTGTACAATAATGGGAACATACTTAGCATGACTGAACCATACACTGAAAAATGGTCATGATGGCAAATGTTACGTTATGTATTTCACCGTGATTAAAAATAAAAATAAACAAGAAATAAAACTGATAATGATTATGTGGCCTTCCAGTACTTCCAGGCCAACTTCAGTGTCACCCTGAGGAGGAGAAAGTGTCACACTGCAGTTACACACGCCACCCCTGGAAACAGGAGGCCCGAGGCTCAAATCCCAGCCTGGGATGTTTACTATCTATGCGGCTCCCTCCAGGCAGTTACCTATTCCAACCCCATTCCTACTCCTTCCCCATCTGAAAATGTCAATGGCAAGAGAACTTACTTCACAGGGTTCTGATGAAGATTAAATAAGGTATTGCTTCTGAAAGGTGCTTGGCCTATGTTTCATGCTCAGTGAATCCAAGACATGGGCCTAGAAGGCCACTATCCTCCTGATGGGTTTTCCAAGCCTCTCCTGCAAGATGGGAGCTGGGGGCTGGTTCAGAAAGGAGCCTAGATAACAAAGTAGATCACCAAGCAGAGCAGGCCCCCTGTCCCCAGGTCGCCGTCTGCCCACGGAAGGACCTGGGAACCCCAACTCACCCCAAGAGCGCTCCAACTCCTCGCCCACCCCCTTTGCAGTTTTTATCATATTTCTATTGATCTTCAGTCACAACAGTTTTGTGGGTTTTTAAAATTTCAGTCCTAAATCCCACTTGCCCCGCATTGGTAGCTTAAAAAATGTGAGAGGTCACAGAAAATATAGGCCAATGAAAATAACATTGCAGCAAGAAATTAATTGCTAAGCTTGTTTAATATGACAGGGGACTCCCTAAAATCCTATTATATCATTCCCTGCTTCCTTTCGTCGTGTGCACTGATTCTGTGCACAAAGGCCAGGGCAGGCTCCCCAGTGCATTGCTGCATTAATTTGACATTTCTGGCTCCAATTAACCTTACATTTTAGCTATTTTCTAAAGATTGTTCTTTTAATTTGTGATAAGGTTATTTTTTTTTTCTGTTGGTGCTCACTGGCTTGTGCACAAAGGCCTGTTGTAGAAAATCCAGCCCAGTTTCTGCATGCTTCAAGGTAACACACTGTTGTCTATACTGGTAAGCAGAAGGGTTGGGTCAAAGACCGTCTCACACCATGCGTGTTAGCATGGGACAGGCCCGATTCCAGAGCTGGGTAGAGTGACCTACACAGGTACAGTGGGCATGTTGAGCTAGCAGCCCATGCTCAAGGCAAGATCGAGAAAATCAGATATAAAAAGAACACTGGATTCTGACTCGGTGGATCTGGATTCAAGTCCAGTCCCACCGGCATCTCTTACCAGCTATGTTATCACAGGCAACCTGGTTCATTCTGTAGAGCCTCAGTGTTCTCACCCACCAAATGGGGCAAAGCCATCTCCCTCCTTGGAATATTAAATAAGAGATCACTAGGAAACCGCCCTTCTCAGAAGAAACCTTTCGGAATTGGTCCCCTACCTGCCTCTCTTAATGTCACACACAGTTCAAGAGTAGCAGTCAACACACACAGACTGTGGGCCAAATCCAGCCCACCACTTGATTTTGTAAATAAAGTTTTATTGGAACACAGCCACGCTCATTTATGTTTCTTATTATTAACAATGGCAGAGTTGAGAAGTGGTGACAGAGACTTTATAGCCCTCAAAACCTAAAATATTTACTATCTGGCCCTTCATAGACAAAGTGTGCCAACTTCTAGAGGAATGAAAGAAAGCAAGGAGGTCATGGGTCTTGGCACCGTGGCATGCCTCCTTTACTGCTGCCTGGCTTTGCCTAGTGGCTGGATCCTAGAGGCCTGAGAACTAGGGAAGATGCCGGTGAGGGTCCCCCATCTCCTCCACAGCACAGACACAAAACAGAGCTTCAGCTGATACTGTGGGTGATGCCCGCCTCTCAACTGGGGACCCTGGGATCGAGAACTCTCAGTTTCAATCATTTATTTCCAATCATCTTCGGAGTTGAAGCCCACTGTGGGATCAGATTTGACCTCTGCAAACACAGAATCGATTTCCCATAAGGTATTTTGAACAAGGGACTCTTCCCCAACTTTCTTCTCTAAACTGTCACCTTATAGCTCCTTCCATTAGAAGGGCACTGTGCTATGAATGACACTTGGAGGGGAACATAAATGACCCAGACGGCAGTCCTTATCGCCTTGATACCTATACTCTAAGAGGTATAGAGTAATGGGTATATCTATACTCTAGCAGGGAACATACGCATAAAACAAAATGTGTGACACAAAGTGCCACCCAGGCAGTAAATGTCTCACTCTTACTCAGTGTGTGGTCCAGGGACCAGCAACAACAGGGTCACCTAGAGCTGGTGAGAAACTGGGAGTCACAGGCAGGAGACTGATAAACATATGTGTCAACAGGGTCTGCTGGGCATTAGAAATACAAGAGATTATAAAGGGAAAGGGGTTCCGGAGCAGGAGGGGGAGACTTCAGTTCCGATCTGATGGCTGGGAGATCAGGCAGGCAGGCAGGCAGGCAGACAGCAGGCGGCCTCCCTGATAGATGCAGCCTGGAGAAAGCTCTGGCCAGACCAGCAGCAGGTGGCAAATGAACTGGACCATTTCAGTGACATAACCAACCCGCCTCTTTATCATCCTGCCCTTACTTCCCTTAGTCCTGTTTTTGTTTTGTAAGCCTCGAAACCTATGTGTAAAATCACATAATTTAAAAAAAAAATTCACATAAACCTGTTTTTATTTCTCAAGTTTGAGTAACCTTTTCTCAAAAGATGACCCTTCTCGTTGAATGTTGATATCACTTTTCTGCCAAACCAGTATTTAATGAAACTGTTTTATGGCTGAAATGTCAGGGATCATTTTTAAGTGCTTCCTGGACCATCAGATATATTCGCACCCCCCCCCCAAGCCCCCAACACGATCTTCCTCTGTCAAAGCTTTATGTTCTCTGGTAAGCTAAGAAAAAACTTTCCAGCTTTCGGTACGCACAGAAAGGATTAGAAAGATATTTTTTTCACACTTCAGGCATCAGATGCTGGGTTTTAAAATACCCTGCATGGTGTGAACTTAGCTTTCAACATCAAATGCAGCTTTAATCCAAGTTTGAAACCAAGCAGCTGAGAAATGAAGATGTTGAGCAGCAAAACACACGTTGCAGAGCGAGTGTCGGTCGTGCCGTGAAATTGACATAAGTGTGGGGAAGTGTAGCCATTCACACCCAAATAGACATCTGGAGATCCATACGTGATTCTGGATCCTCCACCTCCATCCCTGGTGGTGGGGTGGGGGGGAGTGTGCATGCACAAACACACACACACACACACACACACACACCAGTTACTAGAAACGCCAACTGAAATGTCATGTGTCCTTTGTATTAATGTCCATTCCATACGTGTACTCGACATCTGTACTAGGGGAAAGCTGGGGAGATGCCCAATGAAACACAGTTGCTACTCTTCCCATTTTAAAAAGAAATAGCCCCTCACACCCTGGAATTCACTGTGTTCTGTATCATCGTGATTTGCTCTGTTTCGACAACTCAGATTATTGAAGAACAGAAAATACTAGTTGAGCCTCTGTAGGACTGGGGGTTTGCTGCCTGCAGGTGCACCCAGAGGTGACACTGCTGGAGATGTGAGCCCCTGGCCCTGGTGCTTGTCCCACATTTCCAAGTCTAGCCTTGGTGATGTGGGTCCATGTGGCTGTTCTGTGTGCTGAACTTCAAAGGCAGGTGATCAGTGCAACAGGAGAAACCCAGCTTCAGATTGTAAGATCTGGCCCCAGTCCCAGCTCGACTGCCTGGCTCCCTCTGTTTATCAAGTGAGCCTCGATATGCTCCTCTGGAAAATGGGTCCATGTCCTTTCCTTGCATGGCTTAAGTAAAGATTCAAGGAGTGGAGGTAAATGGGCTTCATATACAATACGGGGGCCCCCAAAGCAAGACCAGCTTCCTGAGCACATGGCTGTCACCAAGGAAAGGGCAGACCGGGGCCTGGGTAGATCCAAGAAACTACAAGGGGTCAAAAAGCCTTTCCTACACTCACCCTCCAAAGTGCTTCTTCCCAGGGAAAAGCCCCTTTAATATTTAACAAAGTATGACAAAATCCTTTCAACATTAGTACTTCTTCCAACCCAACCACACCCCTGCGAGTCTCTTTGGAGAAGTCAGACTCTTAGTTTTTATTGCTTTGAAGCCTGATCAAAGTCATCCTTTTTAAGCATTTCATAACAGCATCTTTAATAGCCACACTATGTACAAGAAAGCACTAATAATAAATGTTTTATCTTTAGCCCTCGTAGCAGTCCCTACTTCACAGACGAGGAAAATCGAGGCACAGGAGGTGCAGTAAGACACCTTAGGCCACAGAGCTCATAAGCGGTGACACTAAGATCCAAACTGAGGGCTGTAACTGGCCAGCATGCATTCCCTTCACCACCAAGCTCTCCTGCCTTACCAGCACTCCTTAGAACACACCCCGCCCCCAACTGATACTTTAGGTATTTTAGATCCACAGGAATATTTAGGGAGCACCTGAAGGGAACACTGGGAAGGTGAAGGTAGAAACAAAGAAAAGGCCGTGATTACATTGGTGTCTAGTTCCCAAAGGGACCACCCTGACTGTCCCAGCTGAAACCTGATGTCCCTGCTTTACTAAGAGCTTTCCCCTTCATGCTCAGAAGTGGCCAGGCCAGGTCAATAAACTGTATGGTCATCGTAGGGTTAAATCTTTTGCAAAGATATATAGACAGTAAATGAATAATAAAAGGAATTTGCAAGAGGCTGTTCTTATGGAAAAACTAGCTATGGTTTCTCTGCAAAAACCCTGGGCAGACTTTATCTCATGCTTTACGATTTTTAGGTACCAAGTCCTTAAACCTAATCTGGATCACAGATTATAACATTGCTCTATAAATTAAATATCCAACACCTTAGTATGCAATACCACAAATCTAGGGGTCCCGGAGAATAAAGATCATTCCCAAACTCTGTTTTAAAACCTTGTCACTTCCTATTTTAAAGTACGCATTTGTGTGTGTGGCTCTGTTTTGCTTTGCTTTGTGAATTACATTCCAACTTCAGTTTACCTTTTTCTTTCTAATTTATTCCATGACTGCGGCTAGTAAATAAAGGAGACAATTATTTAAATCTTATTCTAATTACATAGTTTAAGACGATGTTTACCCGAAAATTGATGAATGTTTATGTTCAACTGAGTTAATAAAAAGTTCCATTTTATAGAAGTCTTTCTGGTTAGTTAACTCTAGACACCATAACTAAGTCAATAAGGAAAGTTGAACAGAACCGTGTAATTCCCCAAATCTTAGCTATTTAAATGAGGTATTTGGGTTAATAATAATTAAGGCATACTGGCTCATCGGTGTGAAGATTTCTCTCTGTGCTGAAAGGTGTAATTTTGTGAGAAGAACCCGCTGCTGGTCCCCACCCCCACCACTGCAGGATCTCTGCTCAGGGAATGAGAGCCCATCCTATCACCTGAGGGGTACCAGAGGAGGAAATAAAGGATCTTCTCGGTTCAAACCTCCCAACACAAACAGCTGGAACCCCGAGAGGCCACAGTTCTCTCCAGGAACCCATGGGTTTGCTCCCTGAGACCTGGAAGCCAAACCAATGACCACCCACTATCGGCAATTAGCACAGGATACAAGGAAGCTCTCCGTGACTCTGTAGGGTTCCTGTGCCAGAATGTTCCCCTGGCTAACTGGGGGGAAACTGCAGACAGACAAAAGTTTGGGGGAGAGAGCTCCAACTTAATCAACCTTAAATAAAGCAACTATTTTCCAGGAACAAAGCTTCTTCTAAGCTGCCTTTTACATAATGCAATTACCCACATTTCCAATTCTTTTCTCAGAGCCCCAGAGCTGGAACATTCGTTTCCTGTAAAATTGGGACCTCTGACCCCCTTCAACGTTGAAGTGTATCCCAGGTTGGGGCTACTGATTATCTCCTTTTTATTTTAGCTGGTTTCACTCAAAGGACAAAACATAGGGTCCTTGAGCATTTGACCCTCCTGAAAATATTTAACATCTGAATTAAACCGACAGGCTTTGCCAGAGTGCTCTTCACATTTTATGTCTGAGGCTATTTTCCCCCAGCACTGAATCACTAAAACATAAGTAGATAAAGACAGCCCTGATAAATTGTGTTCCCTGAACTAAACGCCATCAAGCAAATTCTTGAATTTTCCCTTTTCCGTAGCAAGTGTTATAAACCGTTCTACACCCTCCGTGTCCCCGCTGGATTCAATTATTCTGGAAACAAACATTATTGTTCAAAATGAAGATCCAGGGGCTATTAGCATGATCCAACAGCTGTACTAGGGGTGAACCCAGAAGCAATGAGGCAGAGATGCGGATGGAGGCGAGAAAGGCTGCTTTGATGGAGGACGAGAGACAATAAAATTATACAGCCATCTTGTTTACTGCCCTTTCGGGATTAACGCCAAAAGACCCATTCCATGACAATGGACTGCAAAGAGGAATAATGGGGCTTATTGGACATTTCCAGAAGGCATGTCTGGACTACCTTTTTCCCAGTGAATCAGTCAACAATATTTATTAAGCACCTCTGTCACATAAAACATGCTGCAAGGTGCTACGGGGATATGGAAAAGAAAGCAAGCACGGTGCCTTTCTCAAGAAAGACAGGCGTTCTTCTGCCTGGTAAACTGAGTACCTATTTCATGCAAAGTAATGGGCTAGACACGGGGAGTAGGAGGAGAGACACACTCTAGCCCGAGGCTGTGCATGCCCAGCTCCCACGCAGCCCGTGGCTTCGGTGGCCGTGTCAAGGCTAGTGGCCCTGTGGCCCTGGCCACAGCTGGACTCAACAGGGCAAAACCCCAGATTCTGGGTATGAAGTGAACCCTCCTGAAGTCTGATGGAAACCAGCGGGAGTCTTTTTTGAGAAGCCGAGCCACAAAACAGAGCAGATCAATGCAGTGCCAATAAGGCCACACAGACTCGGGCTTAGAGAAGGGGCCAGAACACAGGAGGAGATAGCAGCAGAGACGACCAAGGTCACATGCAGCCGATGTGGCCAGAGCTGTAGGTGACCATGTGGCCCCTAAGAAAGGGGACAAGAATTCAGGCACTGACCTCCAGGCTTCAGCATACATGGCTCTCTCAAAGGGGGGCTCTGAGCAGATCCCTGGAGTGAGGGGGAGGGTGGGTAGAGTGGCCTGTATCTGGCCCATCCTTGAGGGATCTAACGGAGAGGGGCAGAGAGTCTCACCTCTGCAGGTGAGCTGGGGACTCAGAGAGGAAACCACAGGTGGGAGCTTGTCCTGGAAACATTTTTAAAGGGATAAGCCCATGGGGCACATGGGTGGCTTGGTCAACTGAGCATCCGACTCTTTGATTTCCACTCAGGTCATGATCTCAGGGTCATGATATGGAGCCCCACGTCAGGCTCCACGCTCCCTGGGGAGTCTGCTTGGGATTCTCTCTCACTCTTTCTCTCTCTCTCAAATAAATAAATTCTCTAAAAGGATCAGACCACAGACAGGTGTGTGCAGATAGACGGATCGAGAAGCTGAGCCTGAGGAGGGGGTAAGAGCTACCAGCTGGAGGCAAGCCCCACTCTCCTCCTGCGGGCCAGAACCTCTGAAGGACCGACAGACACAGATGCATGATAACGATGGAGAGGTGGCTCTGGAGATTGGCTAGGCCCAGAGTAATAACTGCATAAAAGAGGGGCACTGATCAAGCACTACCAAATGATTTGTGTCCCCACCCCCACCCCTGCCAGCATCCATGTGTTGAAGCCTTGACCCCATGGTGATGGTACTTGGAGATTGGGTCTCTGTGAGAGAATCAGGTTTAGATGAGGTCATGATGGTGAAGCCCCATTATGGGATCGGTGCCCTTTAGAAGAAGAAACACCAAATGGCTCGCTTCCTTTCTCTCTTTCTGCCAAGTGAGGACACAGTGAGAAGGCAGCCAGCTGTCTACAAGTCAGGAAAGAGGGCCCTCACCAGAAACCAACCATGCTGGCACCTTGAACTTGGACTTCTGGCCTCCAGAACTGAGGAAACAGATTTCTCTGATGTTTAAGGCCCCTAGTCTATGGTATTTTGTTTTATAGCCCACACTAAGATATCTATAAAGTGGTCCCTACCTTCTCTTCCATTCTCCCTCCCCAGGCTCCAGTCTTGAGGGGTCAGTAGCCAGAACTACAAGCTGAGGGAAGGACGGCAATGGAGATGACCCCATACCCTCCCATGGGGGAAGCTGCCAGCCCCAGTCTAGATGTTTTAACTTCTTCTGAATCAGATTCAGAGCATTAAATACTATGCCGGACTGGTATCTTCATTCCTGGAAGGAAACTCCATTTGCTGTAGATGCTACAGGACCTCCTATTCCTTTAGAGTGACGGGTAAGGTCATCGAGTCCAGGGGTGGCAGGAAAGTGGGGAGAAAATTGAGTTGCATTTTGATCACATCCCCAAGCTGTGAATGTTTAAGAAAACAATAAGGAGTGACTGAAAAAACCCTCCACCATGGAGGTGGCTTCAAGTGAGGCATGTGGAATGAGCAAGTTCAAGTAAGTCAGGGCAGGGAAGGGAGAAGGTCAGGACAAGAAACTGGGAGGGTTACTAGTGACCAGAAATGTGACCTGGTCAAAGCAGGAAAGTGGCACGAAGTAAGCCATGTTTGGGGATGATAGCAGAAGCAAGACCAGTTAGCAGCTTTATAAATTCCTTAGCCAAGAAAATTATTAAGGCCTGCGGGTCAGATGCACAAACAGAAGAGAATGGGCACAGCGGAGGCATTCAAAGGTAGACCCATGGGACCTGGTCACAGGCTAGCTATCGGTGGGAGGTGATGGAGGAGAACACTCCCAAAAGGATGGGATACCACTGATCTGGGAAGAGTAGAGCAGCTTCAGGAGAAAGATTTACATTAGTCAGCGCTCTCCAGAGACACAAAACCAACACGAGACGTGTAGATACAGAGATTTATTCTAAGAAATTGACTTACACAATTATGGAGGCTGGGAAGTTCAAAGCTGCACGGTGGCTTGTAGGCTCAAGACCTAAGAGAGCCAACGGTGCAGTTCCAGTTCAAAGGAAGTCAGCTAGAGAATCTTCTCTTGCTGGGGGAGGCCAGTCAATTTGTTCTATTCAGGCCTTCAACTAATTGGATGAGGCCCATCCACGTTGTGGAAGCCACCAATCTGCTTTACCCAAAACCTACCAATTTAAATGTTCATCTCAACCTCAAACACCCTCCATGTTGACACATAAAATTAACCACCACAAAGAGCACTAAAACACCCAACTTGCTCAGTTGTCCACAAGCACAGTGGGAGCTCATTGCTCTCCTCAGTACAGAAATGTCAAAGTTCCCAGCCTCCAAGGATGGGTACACATCTCCTTGAAGAACCATGTGAGGACTTCTACTGACACCAACAGAAGCAAGTCCCCAGCCCTGCTGTGTCCAACCTGCAGCACAGAAGTCACGGCTGTTAGGTGGAGCCTTTGGAAACTTCCCAGCTGTGCCCATGAGCCCACCCTGAACATCATTATCAATTTAAGACAGAACTTTCCAGAGTTCACCCACATAGTCACTATGGTGAAGGAGGGGGAATATGAAAAGTTTTACCAATTTGTACAAATGATAAGGATTTTCCCAAACAAGGAACAATGTCTTACCAAGCAAATATGGAATCTATTTTGTACTCTGTGTTCTCCAAGTTCTAGCTGGTCTAAAGACTACAGGGTACCCAGTATCACCTTGTATCTGTTGGATGTTTTATAATGTGTTCATGCAAATGTGTTCCTGCACCTCCTCTCATTTAAACCTTAAGACAGCTCTGAAAGTTGGGTCATTATTCTCCATTTACAAGTTAGGAAAGGATACCAGGTGTCCTCACCAGCCTACAGCCTCTAACTCTGAGCCCAGTGGATCTCAGGCAACACAGTCTCTTCCAGAATGGAAGCCAGATGAATGACCAACCCGTGGGGCACTGGGATGGATCCTAGTGTCGATTGTTGCTGATCATGGTGCATTAACCCTTAAAAGAAGGAAGGGGTGATATAGTCAACAGGGGGGAAAGGTGCTGGGAATAAAAAATGGAGACCCTGCTCCCAGTAGGTCAGCAGAAAGCACATAAAAATGACGCAAGAAAATAACCCCTTCTTCATGTCACTGCAGCCTCTGCACACAGGGGACATATTCAGAGGCAAGCAAACCAGAGTGCCTCCAGGGAGATGAGCTGCCCAAAGAGATGCTGGAAGGATATACTTTCAGTAACAAGAATTATTACGGCATCCCTCCTCTCTCTCTGCCTGCTTCTCTGCCTACTTGTGATCTCTGTCTGTCATATAAACAAATAAAAATCTTAAAAAAAAAAAAAAAAGAATTACTATGGTAGGCAAATTCTGAGATGGCCCCTGAGCTTCCCTCCGCCAGTAAACCCAGTATACACCTACCTTGTCCCAAATATTCCATCGTCAAAAATGAATCTGTGTTCTGCCATGAAGAGATTTTACAGACACAACTAAGGTTCCAAGTCAGCTGACTTTAACTTAACAAAGGGAGAGTGTTCTGGGACTTCTGACACCAAACTAACTACCTGAGGCCTTAGATGGGACTGGGCTCCTCTTGGCCAAAGAGCCTCAAAGCATAAAAGATTTTTGATGTGGGGTGCCTGGGTGGCTCCCTTGGTTAAGCATCTGACTCTTGATTTTGGCTCAGGTCATGATCTCACGGTGGTGAGGTCGAGCCCTGAGTTGGGCTCCCCGCTCAGTGGGGAATCTGTTTGAGGGTCTCTCTCTCCCTCTCTCCCTTTGCCCCTCCCCCTGCTCTCACATGCATGTGCGCTCACGTGCTCTCTCTCTCTCAATAAATAAATAAATAAATATTTCAAAAATAAAAAGGGATTCAATGCAAGGGCAGAACTCTGTGGCTGACTTTGAAGATGGAGGAAACCACGTGGCAAGGCACATGGGTGCCCTATAGGAGCTGAGAGCTGCCCCCCACCAAAGGTCTGCTTAAAGGAACAGGGACCTTATCCCTACAGTGGTAAAGAGGTGAACCTGACCAGCCACGTGACTGAACTTGGGAGCAGATTCTTGCCCAGATCCCCCATGAAGGAACACAGCCCGGCCCACACCCTGATTCTGCCTGTCAGACCTTGAGCAGAGAATCCAGCCCTGCCACTTCATGACCTCCAACCTACAGAACTAGGAGCTAACACATGGGCAACCTGTTAAGCCACAAAGTACGTGGTAAAATGTTACACAGCAATAAAAAATAACTAATATAAATGCTAATACTCCAAACTTCCTCTTTGCCAGTCAGGACAAGTTTAATTAATTCAACTAATTCCCGGGACCCGTGAGGTACATACCGATCCCCATTTTACAGGTGAAAGAATCAGGGCCCAGAGCATTTAGCCAGTTCTTAACCATTTTTTTTAAAGATTTATTTATTCATTTATTTGACATACACAAAGAGAGACCACAAGTAGGCAGAGAGAGAGAGAGAGAGAGAGAGAGAGAGAGGAAGCAGGCTCCCCACTGAGCAGAGAGCCTGATGTGGGGCTCAATCCCAGGACCCTGGGATCATGACCTGAGCCAAAGGCAGAGGCTTTGACCCCTCAGGCGCCCCAACCATTTATTTTTTTAAATAAAGACTGTATACATGTAAGACTTGAAACAAGTTTTGATACACAAACACATAGTGAAAGGACTACAACAGTGACGCTAATAACACATCCATTCCATACTTACCGCATCGTGGCTCCCGTTGTGAGAGCACCTGTGGTCTCTCAGCAAACGTCCAGGCCGCAATTCAGTATTATTAACTCTAGTCACCACGGTGCACTTAGATCTCTAGAATGTATTCATCCTACGTAACCGAAACTCTGTACACTCTGACCAACATCTCCCCATTTCCCTGACCCTCCGGTAGCTGCTGTTCTTTGACTTTTTCAGATTCCACGTATAAATGAGATTATACAGTATTTCCCTCTGTCTGGCTTACTTCACTTGGCATAATGTCCTCCAGGTACAACCGTGTTGTTGAAGTGGCAGGATCTGCTTTTTTAAGGCTGAATAATATTTTATATTCAATATTTCATATATATATGACCCAGGTATCATATTTTCTCTGTCCATTCATCCGTCTATGGACACTTAGGTTGTTTCCATGTCTTGGCTATTGTGAATAATGTTGCAATGACACCAATCATGTTGCAAGATACCAGTTTCAGGCACGTAGGTGGCTCAGTTTGTTGAGCGACGACTCTCGAGTTCGGTTCAGGTCATAATCTCAGGGTCTTAAGATCAAACCCCGGGTCAGGCTCCATGCTCAGTGGAGAGTCTGCTTGTCCCTCCCCCTCCCCCTGCTTGCACTCTCTCTTTCTCAAATAAATAAATAAATAAATAAAATCTGTTTAAAAAGAAAAGGTATCGATTTCATTTCCTTTAAATATATGCCTGGAAGTGGGATTGGTGGATCATATGAATTTTTGAAGACATTCCATATTGCTTTCCACACTGGCTACACCAGTGCCCATCCCCATCAACAGTTCACAGGGTTACTTTTGCTCTACATCCTCACCAGGAATTTTTAGCTTGCATCTTCTTGACAACAGCCATTCTGACATGTGTGAGGTGATATCTCATTGTGGTTTTGGTTTGCATTTCCCTGATAATGGGTGAGATTGAGCCCATTTTCAGGTACCACTTGTGTCTTATCTACTTCTAACATTTAATCAGCACTGAAATTCCACGTGGCTGCTGGCCTCCCCCACCTCAGAGCCCTGGATTACTTCCACAAGCCCTTGTCTATCTACTCAGAATTAGTCTGAGGAGTACCTGCCTCCTGCCTCTGACATTGGGGCTCTAGTCTTACCTTCTTCAAGGCTGACGGGGTACCTCCTTGAGTGAGGTGACTCAGGGGCCCCCAAAATGGTGCTGAGTAGCAAACAGGTCACCCAAATCCAGCAGAGGGTGAAAGGCAGTGTGTTGCTTTGGTAGGCTGTCATAACAAAGTACCACGCACGGATGGGTTACTTAGGTCTCACAGTTCTGGAAGCTATGGGGCCAAGATCGTGGTGGTGGCAAGGTAGGTGTCTTCTGAGGACTCTCTCCTTGTAGACGGCCGCCTTCTTCTCTCTGGGGCTTCACATGTCTTCCCCCCACACGTGTCTGTGTCCTAACCTCCTCTTCTTATAAGGACACCAGTCAGGTTGGATTAGCTCCCACCTTCATGCCCTCATGTGAACCTAATTATCTCTTAAAAGACCCTACCTATCTCCAAATCCAGTCACGTTCTGAGGTACTGGATCAGGACTCCCGCATAGGAATTTGGGGGGGGGGGTAAGGGGGCAGGGGAAAGGCTGGGAAGGAGACGCAATTCAGTCTATAAGAGGCAACAAGTCCAAAACCAAAGGTTGGAACAAACTTGTTAGAGGCCAGGTGAAAGGCTCCTCAGGGCTCCGTGCCAGCAGCTCACAGTCTGATGCGCAGGAGAGCTGCCGTCCCCCTGATTCCATCTCCTCTGTCTCTCCAACCGTCCCTCCACCTGCACCCAGGACCCCTGGGCCTGGCACCCTTTCCTGCCCTGCCCCCCCACCCAGAGACACAGTCGGTGCCCCATAGAGCACCGGTACCACAGCACAATCAGCTCTCCTCCTCAGAATTTCAAAGGCGAGCAATATTTTGCAGTTCAAGTGGGGCCAAGGGCTGACATTAAACAAATTTCAAGGGTTATTTGAAGTTAATTGAGTTTAATCATATAATGATTTTATAATTAGTCATAGTGCTCTTGTTTCTATGTGAGTGGACCCAGGCTCTGAAGAAATGACCGTAGCAGCCAGGGCAGCATTGGGGGAAGGCAGCAGGGCCAGGGAGAAGGGGGCGGCTTGCGGAAGAGATGCTCTCGTGCCCTTGCTGGGTCCTGAACGGCAGCAGGCTCGAGCCGGGATATCCCAGCTGGGGCTCTGACACCCCACCGGGCTTGCTGGTGGTTCCTGCATGTCTGTCCGGCTGACCTGGTGTCGAAACCCGCCCCCCCCCCCCCCACCGATCTGGGCTGAAATGGAGCCTTAGCACCAGGAGCACAGCACAAGGGAAACTTCTGAGGTGAGCAGACTCATCTCCGGCTCCACAAATGTGGCGCCAGATCAGACCATGAATTTAGCAGGGCTTTTAGGCCAAAACACTGACTGAACATCATCCAGCAAAAGACCTGAACTCCCGAGCAGGAATCAGCGATAGCTGGCAGCCAGGCTTCCATCCCTGCAGGTCTTCCAAGTGGCTGTGGCATGGGTCCAGTGTCCCTACCCCCAGCCACACTTGGGTTGCAGGTTGGCTTCCAGTACCACCACATGCAGCGCTCAGGACCTCACTGTGCCCTTGACTGACTAGACTATGAGAGCCTGGCGGAGACTCCAGGGACTGCTCCGGGAAGCTGGGTCTCTTGGAGACAACCTGACTATCTCGGGTGGGTCAGGGGGAGGCTGAACAGCCCCACCTGACAGAGCACAACATATCCTCCTATGTGTGAGTCCCCAAACAATCAGGTAATATTTTCCTTACGGCCACAAAAGGAATGGAGAAGGAAACTCCTGTTTATGCAGCGCTCGCTCATGGTCAGACCCCGCGCTATCTCATTCGTTTCTCGGGGCCACCTTCTGGGGTCCCAACAGAACAGAGGCTCAAACAGGTAACGTCACCGGCCAGAAGTCACACGTTCAGGGCCAGGTCTATCTAACCACAGCACCTAGGACCAAGCGTCTACCACAACACACCGGCTGGTGGGTGGTAAGAAGGCATGATGGGAAATCTGGGTGGGTTAGGGCGGAAGCCCCCCCCCCCCCCACATTGGGCAAGGGCACCAGGAAGTGGCTCCAGCCCACTGTCCTTGCCAAAGGAAGTCCTAGGTTCCGGCTTACATGGAATGTCAACAAGAGGAACACTGAGGCTTATCTTTGCCTCCCCAACGCCTCCCCCACAGAGGTCATGTCAACCATAAGGATAGGATTCCAGGGAAATAATTCAAGGAGACCAAAGCATGGGCAATTGAAAGTATAGACTTCAGCCTTGTGGTTTTATTTGATGACAGAAACACTTTTAAAAGACAGTGTGCAGGGGCACCTGGGTGGCTCAGTATGTTAAGCCTCTGCCTTCGGCTCAGGTCATGATCTCAGGGTTCTGGGATCAAGCCCCGCATTGGGCTCTCTGCTCAGCGGGGAGCCTGCTACCTCCTCGCTCTCTGCCTGCCTCTCTGCCTACTTGTGATCTCTCTCTCTCTCTCTCTAATAAATAAAATCTTAAAAAAATATTTTAAAAAAAGACAGTGTGTGATCTACGTGCCCTTCGGCAGATGAGTGGACAAGCAAAACGTGGTCTCCTCATACAATAGACCCGAAAAGGAAGGAGATTTTAATACACACTACAGCATGGATGGACTTGGAGTCCATCACGCTAAGTGAAGCAAACATATCACGAAGGACCAAACCTGCACGACTGCACTTCCCTGAGGTCCCTGGAGTCATCAAGTTCATAGAGAAGGAAAGTAGGATGGTGCTGGCCAGGGGCTGTGGAGGGAGGCAATGGGGTGTGGGTGTTTAATGGGGGACAGAGATTCGATTTTGCAAGATGAGAAGAATTCTCGAGATGTGTAGTAGGGACGGGCAACAATGTGAATGCACTTAACACCATTGGACTGGGACCTAAAAACTGTTAAGATAGTAAATTTCATGTTGTGTCTATTTTACCACAATAAAAAGAATTGGGGGAAAAGGTGCCATGAAGTCAGGGCCTGTGCTACTTCCCGGAGCTCCTGGGTGAGCACCCACCCCCAAGCCACCCCCAGTGGAGCTTCCATTTCTAGAAAAAGTAAGGTGAGGCTATAGAGGCGAAGCCAGAGCCCAGCCTGACTGAGCCTCTCCCCCACCCTACAGAAGTTTGTCCCTAATAAATACTTGACTGGGGCTTCACCTAGGATGGTTGATTTTGTACAAGATCAAGATCCAGACACATCCCCAGCTGGTGGTACTGCTGCACTTGGCTGCCCTGTGCTGGCATTGCCTCCCCTCCCCCAGGCACCTGTGGCTGCGGCTCCTTAACCTTCCCCATCTCACTGCCAGCCCCAAGTTTGATGGAACTGTGACATGCAGTGCCACATTCTAGATGGTGCTGTGATGACACAGATCACATATGGATGACACACCGTAGGTGACATACGCCGCTTCTCTTACACACGCTCACGCACACAAATGCTACATGATTTGCAGGAGCCCACACCAATGGCACCGCAGGGAAGGGTATCTGCGTGCCTCCCCCGACTCCAGCCTGCAATTCGCATGCTCAGCTCCTACTGAGAAGGCCACCAGACAACAGTGACTGTCCTTCATGATGTCAGCCTCCTGAAAGGCCCAGCAGGAAAGGGAATGGCAATACAAGGCAACGGGGCAAGGACAGAGGGAAGCCCCGATGCTCCTAAGCACAGACGGAGGCCCCAACCTGGAGGTGGGAGGGAGCAGAAAGGGGTTCCCCGAGGGAGCCATTGACTTGAGTCTTGAAGGACAAGGAAATCTGGTCACCAAGGGAGAAGAGTGGCCCAGAAGAGGGCCACAGCCCATGTGGAGAAAGGTAGATGAGAAAGGCTAGCCCTGCTGCGCCCAGTCTCCCCTTCTCGTCACTCACTCGCTGACGGGTCTTGCTCACTGAAATCCCAGAAGTTTCCATTTCCTCGTCCCCAGAAGGGGAGCTAGTGCGTGGGGTTGTTAAGCTGCTTCTCCAGAGAAGGTCTTCTCCCCGGTCCAGCTGTCTGCCCACCTGGGGCTCTTCCTTCCTCAGCAGATAATGCTGTCCTCACCACCTCTTCAACCTCTGGGCTCCTGTTGGTTTCTTCCTTTGGCCTCCTGGCTTCCAGTCACTTCTCTCCCTCTCTCCCTCTCTCTCTCTCACACAAGCACATACACTTGCACACACTCACACAGGCAATATACACTCTCACACACACCCTCACACACCCTCACATCTTATACACTCACACTCTCACACATACACATTCATATATCACCCATACACACTCACTCACACATACACTCTCACACCTTGTACACTCATACACTTACAATCACACCTGTTCTCACAACACTCACATATACTCTTACATTCACAACCTACAATCTTTCATACACATACCCACTCACACACACACCTCACACACATACTCTCACAAAAGCATGTACATTCTCACACACTTACACAGACATATACACTCACATACAGACCTTCATATTCTCACACATCTCACATACACACACTCATACATCTTGCACTCTCATACAGTCCACACACAGTGCTCTCACAACTCACATACTTTCACACACATATCCACACTCACACATCTCACACACATATATACCCACATACACATTTTATGTGCATACACACTCTCATACTCACACTTCTCACATACTCACACATTCACACCGAGGCACACTCTTCCACACTCATCACTCACATGATCTTGCACACATACACACACCCCACCCTTGGACACACTATCATCCACACACTAATACACACTCTCTCGCCTACATACACACTCCCACACACATTCACACTCTCACATACATACTCTCACACACTCACAAATATACACACTCTCACACACGCAGTTAATCTCTCAGTCAATTCCATTAATCGATTCCTTCCCGAGGGGATCTTGTCACCTTCAGCTTCCTTGCTGCTCCTGTCACTGCTGAGCCCTCAAAGCAATAGTCTACAACTCTGGCTACCTCCCCACAAAGTGTTTCCCAGAACATTTGTTGAAAATGCAGACACTTGAACCCCATGCTGGGAGATTCCACTTTGGGTAGGCCTGGGCCGAGAATCTGTGATCTTAACTGATGATCTGGAGGTGTGAGGATAAGCTGAACTGGTATAACCCCTTGCTTGCCCCCGAGAGTCTTCTCGTCTCTCCATGTGCTTCCAGGTCCGGAGTTCTCCTGGAGAGCTGAAGGCACGGGAAGGTTGGTCTCCGACTCTCTGAAGTTTGACTATTCTTTAAAGCAACACGAAGTGCAATTTCCATCACTCATGGAAAGACAAACCATGAATGAGCATCCCTACCATGGAACTGGTACTGTTGGTTACATCTGACTATCTTAACAACTCACCAGGCCAGGTCTGTGGCTTCCAACACCCATGCCCCCTCCATATGGGATACCACCACTAAGACCCTCCATCAAGAGATCTGTTATTAACCCCAATGACTTCCCATGCCATTTTTTTCAGACATTCTGAAATTCAAACCCCCTTTCCATACTCAGCAGCTCGAACTGTGGGTTTCTAGAAAGTTAACCAGCATTATTGAGCCAAAATCCAGGAACACAACTAAACCCACAATATCTACCAGTGCCCGGTTTAGATGATTTCAACTCTAAGTGACACACCACCCAGATTGAAACTGGTTTTATTTTTTTTTTTAAGAATTTATTTATTTTTTTGGCAGAGAGAGATCACAAGTAGACAGAGAGAGAGAGGAGGAAGCAGGCTCCCCGCCGAGCAGAGAGCCCAATGCGGGGCTTTATCCCAGGACCCTGAGATCATGACCTGAGCCGAAGGCAGAGGCTTAACCCACTGAGCCACCCAGGTGCCCCTGAAACTGGTTTTAAAATAGGGACTTTGGGGCACCTGAGTGGCTCAGTCGGTTAAGCGACTGCCTTTGGCTCTGGTCATGATCGCAGGGTCCAGGGATTGAGTCCTGCATCGGGATCCCTCGTCGGTGGGGAGCCTGCTTGTGTTCCTGCTCTGTCTCTCTCTCTCTCTCTCTCTGTCAAATAAATAAATAAATAAAATCTTAAAAAATCAAATAAAATAAGGACTTCGATGACTTCCTATAACAGGGTGTCCAGGTGGGGCATTAATCTGTCCCTCAATGGTGTCTTCAAGGATTATGCTCTGCTATTCCCAGTCAACTTCATCTTAACACTGGTCCTTTCAAGGTTCAAAGTGGCTACCACCAGCAGCCCTCCATCAAAGCAGATGGGCTGGAAGGTAGATTGTTCTTATCTTGCACCAGAGAGAGCTCCCCCTCTACCAGTCCATCAGTTGGCTCTGGAACTTTTCTTATGGGGCTAACATGGGTACTATGCTCACCCTTTGACTCAGCTCGGCCGCCAGAAGACTGCTACAGGCCAATTCCCCAGCCACATCTCCCGCTTCCCACAGCTATACTGGGAGACAAGGGCCTAACAAAATCGAGGTCCCCTTAGGAAGGGGAATTGAATGCTAAGTAAATGGCCCCAAGAACCCCTGCAGTCCCCATGAGTTAGCTCTTCTCACGGCAAAGCCTGGATCAGACGCCCTTGGCCAATACATGGTAAGAAGCCAGCATACGCTCCTTGTGGCACATCTCTCCAGAAAGAAACTCATCCAAGTGGGGAGCATCACGAGCCAGTCCTGGCAAAGCCAGACGCCTCCATCACAGAGCCCTTCGTTGCTCTTACGGATTTGCAGGAGTTCTTTAAGAGCTTTGCTGTAAGCTCCTGATTAAACATTAATAAAAGGTCAAGGTTATGGTCCTAGGGACCTCCTGACAAAAATCACTCTTTGTCTCTCTCCCCAGGAACCCTCCTTTTGCAACACTGCGCTCTTCTCTATCTCCCTGCGTGTCCCGTGGCAGATTAAGGGCTGAGAGACCATGAGAACAAACGGTCTTTGGCGCACACAGAGGGAGACATTTCCAAAGCTTTGGCATTTAGGAACGCTGCCCCGGATCTGGGGCCTCTGGGGCTCTGGTTCAAAGAGTTTGGGCTTCCCCACAAAGTACTTCCAGGCCGCGAGGAACGGGTGGTCAGCATACTAGAATCTCTGCATTCAAGGCCACCTTTCCTGTAGGTTAGTGTTATTGATTACCTACACCTCGGGCCCTGACAGGTAATCAATAGGCCCTCTGACCCAGAGATGTGACTTGGCCTGTGGGGGCTTTAAAAACAAGAAGTGAACATGGCAAGTCTGGTTCGCGCTTTTCATACACGAGAATTACATTTTTTTTTTCCCCAGAGCTGCAAAGCTGTTTCTGCTCAAATTACCCCAGCCATCTGAGGAGAGCATAATCAGAAGGTTCTGTTCATTTTTCCTGCTGGTTAGTTCTACAACCAACTCAAGCCATTAAAAACAAGTGACAGGCCAAACTTTGGGAAAATCTATGGATGCCCCCAAAGAGCCAGGGCTCTCTACCATCATTGTTTAGGGAGGCTCAGCCAAGCTTCTCAGGAAGGGATGCAGGAAAGGAGGATGCCAAGGAGGAGGGAAGGGAGAACACGAAGGGGACTGAGCGTCTGCCAGGGAAAGGGGAGAGAATATAGAAGCCATCTGACATTGTGACCTTCAAAAATGGAAGGTTCATGGCCAGTGATAATGACACTGACCCTGAGAATACTGATGTAGTGGGATGGGGTGAGAAGTGGAGCTGTGAAGAGTAAACGACTCTCAAAAAGAAACAGAAGCCCAGTACCTCTGGAATGATTTCTGATGTCACCTCCTCCAGGAAGGCAGCCCTAATACAACTCGATACCCTATATAGACCAGGAGCCATCTTCTCAGTGTCCCCATATTCCCTGGGCACATCTGTCATGCTTTCTGCAGGTCTCTATGTATACGTATATATTTCTGTCCCCTCAAGGGTGAGTCCACTGAGGTTGAGGGTAGGTCACATTGAAATCCCAGCCCCAAATAAAACCCAGCACCTCACAGACTCCCAACAAAGCGGAATGAGTGAATGAATGAATGAGTAATTTACAAGTGAATGCATATATGAATGAGTAAAATAATTTAGGAGCAAGTTAAGTGAGTGAATGAAAGTATAGCATCCAAAAAAACACAGCTGACAAAGTGCTAATATCCCCAAGGATTATAACCTGAAGGAAATGGGGCATCTTTCGTCTCTTGCCCAGAAACCGGCAAAGAATTGGCTGGATGCCATATAAAGAACATAGACTTTCACATCCAGGGCTAGGTCCAAATCTTGGTTCCACAAGCAAAGGGAGTTTAGGCAAACTATTTCGCCTGTCCCTCAGTGCTATCATCTAAGAAATGGGAACACTATAAGGCCCACCTTATCAAGGTGTACTGAGAATTAGAGATAGGGTACGCTCAGGGCCTGGTGCACGGTTGGCACTCAGTAAGTTGTAGTTACTTTGGGGCAAGAGAGCAGCGTGGGCAAAGCTGGGGTATCTGTTACCATACAGGAAACGTTAACCTCACAACAAATGCCAGGGTCATTCTGAGATATCAGATGGCTGAGCTGAGTAACAAAAATATTAAGACCACAACTTCTTTCTCCCCAGTCTTGAAGATGATAACCAAGTCTAGCCATCCAATAGGTCATCCGAGGAAACTTCCTCCAGGAATGTGAATGGCTGAACCGGGGAAGGCAAAGGCACCGCCTCTGTGTAAATGAAGTTATGGCAAATATTAAGCTGCCAAGAACATCAATGCCACGTGTCAGCCAGGATATGCTAGGTTGTGCTGCAGTAACAAACAACAGCGAAATTTCAGTGGGTTACAAGTCATGTCATACGTCCTTTGCCAGTCTGCAGAGGGACTCGGTTTGGAGGTCCATGCATACTGAACAATTACCATTGAGTAATGAGTGAATTTACTCATTGAGTAATAAGTGAATGAGTGAATTAATTTAGGAGTGAGCGAGTGAAGGCAAGCACAGATTCCAACCAAACATGGCATTATCAAGGTGCTCATATCCCCAAGGAAAATAACCTGAAGCACAGGGGCATCTCTCATCTCTTTCCCCCAGTGCCAGGGGGAGAGGGAGTTCTAGAGGGTCTCACATTGGCAATTAAATGCCCAGTTTGTGGGTGACGCGGTCCACACACAATCCCTGGGGCCCACCCAACCACAAAGGAACCAGGAAATATAATCCCAGAGATGTGCCTAGAGTGGAGGTAAAGGGACACAGTTGGTGAAGAGCACTCCCGAGCCCCACACACCACAAGAGAAGGAACATCCAGTAAGCCCCATCCAAACCAGCCCCGGACAGCGGTGCCATGAGGATGACAAGAAGGAAAAGGCATCAAACTGCTCCAGGAATCCAGCAACTCAGAGAAGGGGGTCGTTGCAGACAATGGCTTTACTTTGCCTTTAGCAAAAGGTGGGGGGACTCAGAATTTCCTCGCTGCTCTCTTAAAAAAAAAAAAAAAAAAGTGAGCTGTGTTCCTACCAACTGAGCACACACATCCTCTCACAATACTGCCTGTGTTGGGCAAGAACAAGACAGAACGCCTCCAAGAGTTCAGATTCTTGCACGGGGGTGAGAAAGGGCTTCTTTCCCTAATTTGGAAGTGAGTTTTAAAATGTGCAAAGCAGCAGAAATTCCTCTGGGCACATTACTCTGCCAGGTACGGCTGTGAGTTATTAGCAGCGGCTCCCCCTGGCTCTGCCAAGGCTTACAGGGGACTCAGGAAAGGACCTCATTTTCCAGGTCAAGATCATTAGGGAGTTTAATTAGCACCTTGGCTTCAGAATCTTTATGTAAGCCCATCCTCTGAGGCTTATATAAAATCGACTGGGGATCCCCATTCCTTGCCAGATGGAAAGTTCAGTGCTCCCTAAGATATCTTTGGACTCTTGGGGCTTACATTCACAGGGCTCCTATGGTGCTGCTTCCCTTTTACCCCTGTCCGTCATCCCACCTGCGGAAGGGAACCATGAGCAAGACGCAGACATGGGGAACTGTCTTGTGCGACTCTACCAGCGAGGGCTCTGGTGCTGCGTGAACAAAACGAGGACATGACAGCGGGCTGGCAGATGGGGCACAGGGGGTCTTGGGTATCACGGACAGAAGCTGGACTCTAGCCAGCCCTAGGTAGAAAGGCAGGGAAGGATTTTAAGCAAGGAGTGAACAGAGTCAGAGACACACTTTGGATGGATCTCTGGCTATTGGTGAGCAAGTCAACAGAAGCGGAGAGAGGGCAGAGGGGAGGCTCCCACAGGACTGCTGGTGCAAGGCCAGGTGTCTGAGCTGGGGTCAGGGAGGGGAGGGAGTGAGTGAGGCAGGGACCGGATTTTGAAATAGATTGAGAAGGCAAAGTCGGCAGGGCTTAGTAACTGAAAACAGGGATGAGGGAGAAACAGGGGTTCGGAGGGTGATGGGAATCAGTGGAGGAAGAGGATGGGGAAGCCAGAATGTGTCCAGAAAAGAGCAAGGCATCCAGCCGGGCTGGCAGGTGTGATGTTCTTAGGAACAAGATATGGTGGGGGGCTTTGAAGCCCGGAATGGGGGGCGACTTTATGCTGAATCCTGTAGGGAAAAGGCAGCCCCTGGAGAGTGCTAAGCAAAGAACTAGCAGGTCTGGCTACCTTTGCTGGCAGCTTGTCTGTCTCGGCTGGGATAAACCAACATGGAAGAGCCTTAGAGACTCACTTCCTTAGGAAAATAGAAAGCAACCTTTCTATGAGGGATATGGTGATTCTAAAATAGGTCCCCAAATTCTTCGGAACTGCTCCCTTCAAAGGTGGGACCTAAGTCCCCTCCCTGAAAGTTGGGGTGGCTTCTGACAAATAGAATTTGTGGGAAGAAACGGGATCTGCCTCCAAGACTAGGTCTTAAGACACACTGCATCCTACCCATTGCTCTCTCTCATGGACCCTGTGCTCTGGGAGAAGCCAGCGGCCATGTGGTGAGAACACTCAAGCAGCACAGTGGAGAGGCCACATGGTGAGAAACTGAGGCCTCCCGCCAACGGTCATGGGAGCACACCGTCTTGGAAGTCCATCCTCTGGCCCCAGTCAACCGGTCAGATAACAGGGACTCCAGCGTCTTGGTGCTGCCTCACCACAGGCCCCGAGCCAGAACCACCTGGCTAAGACGCTGGCAAACTCCTGACTCTCAGAAGTGTGTGAGATGATAAATATTTGTTGGTTTTAACCACTACATGTGGGGGCGGAGTGATTTATTACACAGCAGTAGACAGCTATAGTGGGCTGTTCAGAATATCACTGGAAGTTGAGTGATAAAGTAAAGGGAGAAAGGAGACCCGTTAGACAGCTCTTGACAAAGTTTAGAAAAGACACGTGAGGGGCTGAAGGAGAGTGATGGAAACAAAAAGGACTGGACCACCCAGGACTGACGAAAGACAGAAACGCTAGGGATCTCAGTAACTGGCTGGCCACGAGAGGTGTAGGACAGGCAGATCGCAAAGATTACCAAAAGGTTTAGAGGCTGAGAGGTTGAGAGGGACCTAAAAGCCTTTTGGAAATGGAAATTGCGTGCATATGTCCTTGTCATAAACATCATTCCCACCATTGTTAGTTTGAGTGCTTAGAACAGTTTCCCCCTTTTTTTTGAAAGACTTATGTACGTATTTATTTTAGAGTGGGGGAGGGGTAGAGGGAGAGAATCTGCAAGCAGATCCCCTGCTGATCGAGGAGCCCCAGGCAGGGGTCTCGATCTCACAACCCTGAGATCATGACCTGAGCCGAAACCAAGATTCGGACACTCAGCCAACTGAGCCACACAGGCGCCCCAAGAACAGGTTGCCTTTTAAAGAATACATTCCCAAAGATGGCTTCTTTGAAAACTATTTCACTTAGAGGAGTTTCCAAACACACCAACTCAGTTCCTGAAATGACCAACGCAGGTCCTCTTCCACAAAAGAATCCCCATGTTGGTGTCGTGTTTTCTGAAATGTTTGTGATTGTCCTTCAGTATTTGAGGAACTTGGGAGCCGGCCTGGCCTCTTTCAGCGGTCAAGTGAGCAAGAGAAAAACCCTTTCCAGTAGCATCTCGGAGCACTTGGAACACGTGCGTGTTGACCACGGAGCTGGCTCGCATGCAAGCGTGCACACGGGCTCACCACCACCCCATCAGAGTCCCCAGTGGAGAGAACATCGCAGGCACCACACTGACTGACCCATCAACACTCCGGAGCCGAGCGGGGAGCAAAGCGCTCAGCTGGCCCCAGGCGGAGCGTCGACAGCGTCTTCTGCAGAGGATTCGTGAATCAGACGGTACTCTTCTGTTGGACAGCGCAGGGAACAGATGTAGATACACCTCTGCCAAGTGCCAGATACAGCCAAACATTTGGCAAAAGCCGAGGCTGGCCCCCTGGAAGCTGGCACATTTGCACGCTCCTCGCCGCGGCTCCCTGAAGGGGCCCCGGACACGCTGCAGGGATTCAAGGTTGAAGGGGGAAGGGAGAAGCAGCGCAGGTGCCCGCCTGCCACCAAATGAACTCACGCTCCTCCCCCAAGGTCATGCCAAGGTGAAGGGAAGGTCAAAGCAGAGTAACAGGGAAGGTCGTTTCATTCTTTATCTTATTCAGAGGCACCTCCACCTCCTTCTTTCGGGCACCCATCGTGATCCTCCCACGATGGCCAGACAGGCTGACCCTCCAGGCTGGGGTTTTAGGGGCCTGTGCTCGGTCACCTGCTCTACAGGCAGGTACTTCGAACTGACTGCTAGTTCCACTGCCAGGCCTCTAGAAAGAGCCCCGGCAGAGGCCCTGCCTGCCTCCACAGAGGCTCAGGGAGTGCTCTGTCTCTGCCATTGGATCAGCGGTTTTCAACCACTATGTGCTCTGTGTCACCCAGAGGGAGCTGAGTGATGTCTGGAGACGCTGTTTGATTGTCCCAACTCTGGGGGGAAGGGAGATGCTCCTGGCCTCAAGCATGTGGAGGGATGCAGCTAAGGTCCTTACAGAGCCCAGGACAGCACCCACAGCACACAGTCCTCCAGCCCAAAGGCTAGTACTGCCCGTGGTGAGAAGCCCTGGTCTGGAGGGTCAACTCCACCCAGGCAGGTATGGGGTCTTTTCTTGTTCACTGCTTTGTCCCCAGTGCCTAGGACACCGAGACTGGCTCACAGGAGGTCCGGGGGTGGGGAAGTTGGGAGCGGAGGCACACTGTCTGGAAAAAACTAAAGGCTGGATGAAGGAGCATTACTAATCTTGGCTTCACCTATGTATCAGAGTTTTAACACCCTCCAAAACCGTACCCATCCAAGCCCAGCTGTCGATGTCAAGCCAGATGCCCCTCCTGGCCCATCGGGCAGTGTCACTCTTGGTCAGCACACTTACTGTGCACACTCTGGGACCCACATGTGGCCTTACGCATCGTCCTTCACCCTCATCCCTAGAACCCACAAAGTCTGAGCCTGCGCGCACACACATGCACACATGGGTATGCACACATGGGAAGTAACATGCGGGGCCATGTGACTCTCTTGCCCAGTGCTGGAGCTCTTTGCCCAGTGCCCAAAGACGTTCCCGCTCCCACTGCAAACAAGACCCTGAGTTCTAAACTCCGCCATTGCAGAGTGGTCTGGACAACGTTTCCCCTCCCCTTCCAAGCTGCCCCCTGAAAGAGCAGGAACCCCAGTGAGACACGACACGGACGCCAAGTCAGCGTGCCAGCCTCTTCCAGAAGGGTCACTGCTCTCCTGGGCCCCTCCAGCCCACCCCAGGCCAGCGTCCCTGGTGACTGCCCTGGCTGACCAAGCAAGAAACAAAGTAAAGAGAAGCTGCTGACACGGTGTCCGCACCTGGCCCGCCCGTGGAGTTTTACATAATACTGGTGGCAGCTCCATTCGAATGACAAGCCCAGCCTTTCTGCAGCCACCTGGGAAGACCTCATCTGCAACAGGGAACCACGCAGTCTAGAATACCAGAAACATAAGCCAAGACCTTAAGGGACCAGGGCACAGCCTCGATGGGTGGAGTCCCTGAAGTTTGACCTTCCTCCTTAGCGGGGACTGAAGGTGTCTCTACTGATCCTGACTGTATGCTGATGCTTTGACATCTGAGGCCTGGCGGACCCTGGAGGGACTGCCCCCTCCAGGGCTAGCCAACTCCTAAACAATTCCATGATGCGGAGTTTCATAAGCAAACCCGCCCCTCCAGCGCACCACCCCCCAGTGCCTCCTCTATCAGGCTGGTACACTCAGAGCAGCTAAGCCTCTGCCCCAATCACCCAGGACTAAGGCACCAGACAACTAGGGACAGACCCTATGCCCCGGAGCCCTGAAGCTATTTAACCCAGCCAGTCCCGAGCTGTGCAACCTGCCTCACTCATCCCTCCCACGGAAACCACAAAGACACTCTTAACCCCCATTTTCCCTTGCTCCCTGTGCCTCCTGATTGACTGGGGCAGGCCCCCTGCGGCCCAAGGGGGAGTCCTGGGCCCCTGGCCCTAGAGAACTATGAATATGATAAACTTCTTTAGGACAATCATCTTTTTTGCTTCTGGTTAAAACAAAACAAATCCCAGGGGCCCTCAAAACAATGCCAAACCAGCAGTCGTCCGGAATGCCAATGCCGTCAGCATTTCTAGATGCCGGGGCCCACCCAGGCCTGGGTCGTGGCAGCCTGTCCAACACCTTCTCCAGTCTCAGTGCTGGAGGAGTGAAGGGAAAAGGCAGCCAGGATGTGAGAGGGGGAGAAAGGACACCTCGTTTTGGAAGCACCAACTGTGTGCAAATATGATGCCCATTAGGGACATTCTGCCTTTTCTCATGGTTACAAACTCTGAACACAGGAGGAACCCTGAGGCACTTGGCCTCGCACTCATCAGATCTGGAACCAAGAATTGAACCTGAGACTCAAATTCGGACACCCCATCCCCATGGACACTTTAAAGCATCAGAAACAATGTGTCCTTTTTTTTTTGCTGGGACTGGCAAGGATCATGCAGACAAAGCCACCTACAGGGTGTCCTTGCTATGGTCATAGCCTGTCCCCTGCAGTCTGGTTCTCCACCGTCCTCTCCCTGGTGACAATCGGTTGTCCGGTAGCCCATGGCCAATCACCACTTCCAGGGTCCCTTCTTCTTGGGACAGTAGCATTTTAAAGCTCCAAGGGGGAGGAAGCCTTCTAAGTGTTTTCTCCAAACCCCTGCTGTTTGTACCCATAACATATGCTGAAGCGTTTTAAAAACTATGCAGCAACACTGCCAAAAAGGTAAAAGGTAGATTGTTCCCAGGCCGGAGCTGCTCCTTGGGGAGGACTGAACGGAGCAGCCCTGCCAGTAAGTCCAGAGAACGGGACGTCTGCAAAGCGTGGGAACCTCCAGCATCGCTCATGCCTGAAGTCGGGACTTCCTGCCAGAAGCCAGGAGGCCCACTCAGCTCTTGCAACCACAGCAGAGAAGAAAGACTTTTTTTTTTCCAGAACCCACATTGAAAAAGAGCCACCTTTTGACATGACAGCGTGTGCACAGATCCTGCAGAAGCAAAGAGAAACAGAACCAGTTCGAGCTAGGAGGAGGCACTCGGGGAAGGTTCTGACTTTAAATCTGCCTCCAGATGTCACACTCAAGAAGGAACAACATCCCCTGCACTGTGTCCCCCAGCACGATCATACAGTAACACCAGACATGGGCAAAACAAGGAATGTCCCACTTAAAAAAAAAAAAAAAAAGCAGAGGTACTGTATGCTTTAGAAATGTCAATGTCATACAAAAAACAACTGTTGGGGCAACACTCAGATGAAGGGGTCTAAAGAGACATGACTAACAAATGTAGTCTCTGCTCCTCAACGGGATCTCATAGTACTTGGGTGGGGGGGGGGGCATGTGAAAAAGGACATTTTAGACCAAGCGACAGAACTAGAGTACAGATAGATTAAATGAAACTACCAGGGATGCCTGGGTGGCTCAGTTGGTTAAGCGGCTGCCTTCGGCTCAGGTCATGATCCCGGCGTCCTGGGATCGAGTCCCGCATCGGGCTCCTTGCTCCGCGGGGAGCCTGCTTCTCCCTCTGCCACTCTGTCTGCCTGTGCTCACTCTCTCTCTCTCTGACAAATAAATAAATAAAATCTTTAAAAAAAAAAATGAAACTACCATATCGATAAAAATTGATAATCACTGTGATCCCACAAGTGAGCATCTCTGTTCTTAGGAAATGGAGACTACATTAAATTTAAAAAAAAAGAGAGAGAGAAATATGCATGAAATATTCAGGTTTGGGAGCACCTGGGTGGCTCAGTCATTAAGCATCTGCCTTCAGCTCAGGTCATGATCTCGGGGTGCTGGGATCGAGCCCCGCACTGGGCTCCCTGCTCAGCAGGAAGCCTGTTTCTCCCTTTCCCACTCTGCCTGCTTGAGTTCCCTCTATGTGTGTGTGTGTATCTCTGTCAAATAAATAAATAAAATCTTTTTTAAAAATTACAAAATATTCAAAAAAAAAAAATAAAAAAAAATAAAAAAAAAAAAATTACAAAATATTCAAGTTTGTTAGGCCATGACAGACATAAAGACCTGAAAAGGAGCAGAAGAAAATATCACACACAGAGCAAATCCGGGTCAGGGGTGTGACGATGTCCCTCGTCCTAGCTGCAATTCTGCAGCTCCTGTCCATTTAAAATTAATTCCAAATAAAAACTTGGTTTTTAAATCTGATCTTGAGTGGCTACTGGCAGAGGGGGAGAACGTTCCACCATCAGAGCATTAGCCGTTGACAAAGCAAGATCGGACAGGGGCGGCACCAGCACGGGTCCGGGAGAGAACTGTCCTGATCTTCTCCAGTACCTGCTATGTTCCAGAAGCTTCCCTAGGCCTAGGTATATAGTAGGGATTGAAACTGAAACTGACAGTCTCACGGAGTTTATAGATCAGACAAGCTGGAAACCACACAAGTAAACTCCTCCCCAGAAACTGCTGGAAACTCTAAGGGAGAAGTTTGAAAAGGTATCAAAAGTAGTAAAATGGTAACGCAAAATTACAGAGGAGTTAGCCCAGAACAGGAAGCAAAGGAGGGGCCGGGCAGAGCAGTGAGGAGAAGGGGCCCCCTCCCTGACACGAGACCACCTCAAGGGCCCCATTCACTCCGCTGTTTCTTGCACTTGGACATCTTGCTCCCTCCAAGTTCATCTCTCTTAGGCTCTCTTGGACGCACCTGGCTCTGGCTGGCTGCTCGCCCTCACCTGGTCTTGTCCCTGCACCTGGGGCCCGGCTTCTCTTCTCTAGAAGAAGCCTCATTCTAAAACCAGAGCCTCGCCCATGCCTCCAGGTGGCCTTCACAGACTGAGCACTTTCTTGTCGGCCTCTCCGATGGACTCAGAACTGTGCCCTGTGGGGGCTGCCCTGGTTTTCTCAGGCAGCCCTGAGGCTTGGGGGAGCTGATCTGGGGAGGAGGAGGCAGGGGTGCCAGTGGAGCAATGTGTCCCCAGAGCAGCGGGGCCCCCCCCGCCTCCTCTAATGCCCATGAGAAGAGACAGATCTCAAGACGTCCCAGCAGGGGCAGCCCCCTCAGTCCAGACACGGCTTCCAGGGATGGCTCCTAGAGGCCACCCTTCTTCAGGTGTGGCCGCCCTCAGACCTTCTGTGCCTCTGTTTCCTCACCTGTAGACTGGTACACCACAGGCCGTCCCTTGTGGGGTGTGGGAGGATCCCACCAGCTCCTTCTTCTAGAACAGTGCCCAGCACACAGAAGGCATCTTATTGTCGCTGCTGCTGTTGTGCTTAGGGCTGGGCCAGCCTCATCGTCCAAGAGACAGCCAAGTCCGGGGGTGTTCCTAGACGTGGCCCTGTGCCACCCAGAACTCCATAGAGTCGCCACGCCATGGTGTCTAGCACACGGGGAGGCTCTTGGATTGGCCCTGCCTCGACCTTCGGCTCGCCCTAAACCCAGGGCCCGCCCTGTGCCGCCTGCTGTCCTGTGGCCTCCAACACCCACCGGCCCCCTCCTTCACGTGCCCTGGCCTGAAAGCCTCAAACCCAGCAGAAAGCTCTGACCCTCTGGAGGCCTTCTGCATGTCCCCTGCCAATCGGTGCTGCTTTTTCTTTTACTCCTGTCGCCGCTAAATTGATGCACAGATACACGAAAGAACAAGGGGGATGCAACCACATTAGAGGCTTTTCCGGGGAAGAAAAGAGCCTGTGGCCACTTTCATGAGCACTCCTCCACCGACCGATATTAGGGCCTGTGACCTGACCTATGCCACCCCACGGGGATAGGGCAGGGAGCAGGAGGAAGGCATGCAGTGTCTGGGGAGGGAGACTTGTAAAGTCCCAAAGAGCTTTCCAGCTACAGTCCCGCAGTCAGCGTCCCCCCTGGCCAAAGCCTCCTGGCTGGATATCACTTCCTGAACATCTTAGTGAAACAGGCCTCGGCTCACAATGGCACGTTGTTATTTCACTTGGGAGGCTGGTGGAACCCAGGGAAGCTGGGAGGCGGTGCCGCGCCACGCACGGCCCGCAGGAAAGTGCAACAGCGCCATCTAGTGGTCGCGTCTGGCAGCTGCGAGGTCCGAGCGCAGAGACCCAGCTTTCATTCTAGGGAAAACGTGATCCCGCCCCATCCAGGCTCCCAGCGTGGCGACAAGGCCTCCCGAGCTGCGAAGACAGCAAGATTGGCTACGCGGCCACATCATTAAGAGACGTAATAGCCAAAACGTGTACAGGAGGCTGACCTATTCGGCTTGGGCGTTGATGAGGGACCCAAAAGGGAAACAGCACAGGATTCCTGGCACTCCCAGTGCATGAAACCTGGTGCGGGGCCTCTGGGGTCTCAGGGCCTCTTGCCACGGTGAAAGCCAGCCAGTCCAGAGTGCCTATCTGCCTGGCCTGCCTGTTAGCAAAGCTGTCACGGAAAGGGCTCCTCCAAAGGGAGGAAGACTGTGTTCTTTGGAAAAGAGAGACCTCAAAGGGGCACAGGTTCTCAGACCTGAGTTTGCATCCGTGTCACCTAGAGGCTTTGTTAAAATAAGGATTCCTGAGCCACAGTCAAGGTTCTCTGACTTGTGTGTCTGGGGTGGGGCCTGAGAATCTGCATTTCTATCACACTCTTGGTTACATTGATGGTGCTCATCTAGGGCACCACTCTGAGACCTAAAAACTATTAGGCTTAAGCCTAATAGTTATTAAAAAAAAAAAAAAGCCTCATAGTTATTTAGGCTGGACCGCTTCTCCCTAAACATTTGGAAAGCTCCCGTGGTCGACACTTACCTTACTTCAGTTACACTGAATTCCAGAATTCAGAATGGCAGAATTCCAGTACCTCGGTCTGGCAACTCTCTTAGGAAAAGCCGGGGAGGAACCTGGGAGGACGGGTCTCTCCCATTTTCACGCCATCACAGGTTGGACTCCACCAGGAGACAAAGTCAGACCCAGTGCCAGGCCTGCTGACACTGCAAAGACCCTTGGTTCCAACCACAGCATCGAGCCGGACAATGGGCTCAGGATACCTACCATCCACATTCACAAGGGGACAGCTATACATCTTCTCTGCAAAGTTAATGTCTGTGTGCTTTCCACAACCTTCCCACAAAGACCCGTACTGAGGTCATTCCATGCTTGAGATTTATGAATACAAACGGGAAACTTTTGCACTGGTACAACCAGCATGATTCCTTGACAGGATGGTATTCTCAGCCTACAATTTTGAGTTTGCAGGCTTTGCCTGACACCCCGGCCAGCAAGCCAGCACATGTGTTCAGCCAATCAGAAGTGTGCCATGCTATAAATACTAACCTATCACATCCTGTCCAATCAGACTGCAAGGGTATTTAGCCAATCAGAAGTAAGCATTGTCCAGCGCCCCATCCCCATTGTGTACAAGCCAATCACACGATAAATGTTTCCAACCAATCAGAAGTAGGAGCAATGCTCTGCACCCGCCATCATAGCCAGTCAGACCACAGATAAATTCACCCAATCAGAAGTGATCAATAGGCTGCACTGTGCCCACAGAAATCTACAACACCGTTTATACCTGTTCTGTTAAGAACTGTTTCTCAGTTGATATGGCTCTTAATTGCATCAAAGATCAATTGAAAAGGTGATTTGCTTTTGACTGGGAACTACGGATTCATTACAAATGTTTGCCTGTGACAAAAATGTATAAAAGCTGGAGAAAAGCTAACCCCCTCAGAGTTGACTTAACCCTTAGCACAGCAGGCACTCTGCCTAGGGCTCAAGGAAATTATTTTATTTTAAAATAAGAAAGAAAAAAAGAAAAGAATACACTCTGTCCTGGGTTAGATTCATCTTTATACTAACAGAATAGCAAAATGTGATTTTTTTTTTTTTAATGGAGGAAGGGGCCCACAGAGGCAAAAGCACAAATGCCCATGGAAGTCACACATCAAGCAAATGGGCAGAATTAGATTGTCCTGAAAGCCAGTAACAGCTCTAACCATCTGGAGTTGTGTATAACTGCTTTGCCTTCTATAACCCTTGCCTTCTTTCTCTTCTACAAAGACAGCGTAAACTGGAGTAAAAAGCATATCAGTCTGGACTCTTGGTTGCAAGTAAAAAACAAACCAAAAAAATTCAAACTGGCTTAAGCAAAAGAGAGACTGCTGTCTCTTGGAAAATCTAGGGGGATGCTGGCTTCAGGTGCAACTGGATCCAGGGACTCCATCAAAGCCACTAGGATTTGGCACGTCCCCATCTCTCCACTCCAGTTCCATTTTCAGGCCCTCCCCTGTAGCCGCAGGATGACAGCAGTCTCGCCATACTCACTTCCCACCAGCTTCTTCTTAGGCAGCTTAGATTCATTCTGTCTTGACTAACACATCTTCTGACTGGCCTCGGTCAGGGTCACCTGCCCTGCTCAGACCTCAAGGCAGAAGAGCCACCATGACAACCCAATGGTACATGCCTAACAGGTGAGAAGTCTCTGCATATCTCAGGGTACAGGATCACCCAACAATCCTGGGGGGCCAGGATCTTATTATCCCCATTTCAAAGATGAGGAGACTGAGGCCCTGACAGGTTAAACAGCTCATCCAAGATCACCTGCCCAGAAAGTGGCAGAACCAGAACACTAAGCCAAATCTCCAGACTCTGAATATGCACTTGGCCACTTCACTACTATCTCCTCGCAGTCTAAGAATCAAGGAGAGAAAAGTATCACAGACCCCAAAGAGGTACAGGGGGAAGAAAACAAGAAAATGTGAACAAACTTTTACCAACACCCTTGCTGGTCAGTTCACTGCTGTAAGTCTAAGAGAGAGCCTTCCAGGTCAAGTCCTTGTGTTGTTTTCCAACCTCTGTCATACCCACATCACTCCTGTAATGTTGCCACGTACACAACTGTAACGTTGCCAAGTACTATTACTTGTTTTCCTTAAGTCAACTTGCCTATTCTACTTACAAAAATGGGCTTTAAACATCCTGTCATAACAGTAAATCACAACAGTAGCCTCTTTCCTCAAACGAAGACTCCTTTCAAAATCAACCCAGAATGATTCAAAGTGGTCACCTGTACCCTACTCAACATCACCCCTCATCCCAGGCAGGGTAGGGTCCATGGGCTCTGTTTGGGGAATCAGAGCTAGCTGGTCACACCAGAACACAGGCAATCACTGTGCTGTTCCGCTAAGGTCCTCTCCGGTGTGCCCACCACATCCCATGAACACTGGGGTCCAGGGGAGGAAAGTCAGAGCCCTCTGGGGCAGGAGGCATGGATGGTAGGCCCCAAGTGTGGCCAAAGCACCACTAGCTTAGGGCTCAGTCCCCTTCCTCCCTCATAAGGCAGCTGGGTGTGCTGCGGCATCCGTGATAGCTAATTTTATGTGTCAACTTGACTGGCTCACAGGGTGCCCAGATATTTGGCTATTATTTTGGGGTGTGTTTGTGAGGGTGTTTCCAGATGAGATCAGCGATCGAATCAGTAGAGTGAGTAAAGAAGATGGACGATGGCCCTCCCTAATTGTTGTGCATCATTCCAATCCACCGAGGGCCTGAATAGAACAAAAAGATGGAGAAAGAGCTCTCATTCATTCACTCTCTCTCTCTCTCTCTCCTTCCCTCCCTCCCTGCCTGACTGCATGAGCTGAGACATCAGTCTTTTCCCCTTAGACGGGGACCGATATCCTCATCACCCCTGGTTCTCAACCCTTCAGACCCAGACTGGAATTCACACCAACTTTCCTGGACCTCCAGCTTGAACATGGCAGGCCCTGGGACTTCTCGGCCTCCATCATTACAGGAGCCAATTCCTTATAATCAAGCTCTTGTTGGAGATGGACAGGTTGGCAGGTAGGTGGATGAAGAGGTAGATGAACACTTTAGTAGTTCTGTCTCTGGAGAGCCCTGACTAAAACAGCACCCTTGACCTCCTACCCTAAGGTAAGACGTTAATCAGGAGCCACAAGACCCTCGGTGGCTTCAGGAACACTCTTGGCTGGCCAGTTAGTCATCTCAGGTCCCCAGCTTACTTCCTCCATGATTATTTCCGTGATGCTCTGGGCGGAGGAGACCAAGGCAGCCCTGGGGTGAGCCGTGGCCATACCCACATCTTCGCCTACAGTCGCTCGGACCAGCTAGCCAGATGTATGGTAGTGTAAGTCTCTGCGGAGTTGGAGAGAGCCTTCAAAGCACCCACAAGGAGCACCTTACTGTATGGAGATGGAAAACTGCCCAGGGGTCTGTGGCTTCCCACCTCCCCCCACCCCGGGGTTACGGGGCAGAGATGGGCTAGGTCACAGTCCCCTGACTCTTGATACAATTTTCTCTTACTCGATCAAGAATATTCCCACTCCCAAATTAAACTGGGTCAGCTAAGGTTCCTAGCTCCAAATCCCCCAGAGGAACAACCTAGAAAATGGGCCAGAGTGATGAAAAAGAAGGGGAGAAGTGAACCCAAATCACAGCCGCATGGTGACCTGTCTCTAGGTACATGGTCCCCAGGGTTTCCTGAATCCCCTCTCCCAGGGGAGATTACGGAAAGGCTGGCAATGCTGAGAGGGAGCATGGGGTCTGGGGCATGGATGGAGGAAACAGCAAGGGGCCTGGGACCTGTGCTCCTCCCCTGCAAGATTTGCTCCTTAGTCAGTCAGTCAATGCACCCTCCCTTGGGAAGCTGGGTTGAGGCCTCCTGGGACCCCTTGCAGTGGAGTGCAGAAGGGAGGAAATGTGCTGAGTAAGAAAAATAAAATGCCATCAAATGTCAAAAATGAGTCAGGCTGAAAGAGTCCTGCCCTGGAGTGGGGGGGGGGAGCACCTTTAAAGAGACAGAATTGAAATCAGGATCCTGAAGAGGCATCTGCACCCCCTTGTTCACTGCAGCGTCATTGATAAGAACAATGACACGGAAACAAAGAGCCTGTCCACAGATGAACAGGGAAAGGACACAGGGAATATACATGCCATGGAATATTATTCAGCCTTAAAAAGGGAAATCCTGTGACCAGCAGCATGGACGAAACGGGAAAACATTCTGCTGAGTGAAAGAAGCTGGACACAGAAGGATAAATACCGCAGGATTCCACGTATATGCGGCACCTAAAATAATCAGACCCCTAGAAGCAAAGAGCTGAATGCTGTTTACCAGGGGCTGGGGGAGGGGGCCGGTGACAGTCCGTGAGTGAGTTCTAGAGATCTAAGGTACAGCAGAGTGCCTCCAGCCAGCCACACCAGGTATTATACACCTGAAACTGGCGAAGGGGGTGGATCTCATGTTAGGTGTTTTTACACCAATAGAAGGGGCACAGGAAACTCCTGGAGGTGACACACCAGACCATTACCCTGATAACATGGTGACGGCTGCACAGGTGTGTGCATATGGACAAACGCATCCAACTGTACGCACTAAATATGTGTAGTTTCGTGTGTGTCAGTTACACCTCAATGAAGCTGTTTTTAAAAGAGAACTGGGGCGCCTGGGTGGCTCAGTGGGTTAAGCGTCTCCCTTCGGCTCAGGTCATGATCCCGGGGTCCTGGAATCGAGACCCACATCGGGCTCCCTGCTCAGGAGAGCGTCTGCTTCTCCCTCTTCCTCTCCCCCTCCCCACCCTTCCTGCTGTCTCTCTCGCATATAAAGTCTTTAATAAGAGAGAGAGAGGGAGAACCAAAGGGAATGACCTCCCCACTTCCCTGCATGGGAACGATGTGGGCAACACGAACGGGTGGACGAAAACCAAGAAGGCAGGGTTCCCTTGACCAGCAGCACACCCGCTTCCCTTTCGAGACCGCATCTTCAAAGCTCTCAACCCGTGGGGGGTCTGGGGAGGAAGCAATGGCTCCCACTTTCCCCAGCAGCAAAGGGAGGCAGGGTGCACTGCACTGCGTCTTTATTTTTGCATTGGAAAGCCCACAGGGTTAATGAGGAAATGGGGAAATCTGGAACCTGTCTGCAACGCCTGGACTCCCAATGGAAGCTAAACATCTTTTCCTTTAAAGCACATCAACGAAACAGATTCAGAGAGGCAGGTATGTGCAGTCTGCACTCCCATTTCTTTCACTTTAAAGCTCAGTGTTCCCAATGACAACTAAAGACACCCCTCCCCACCAACAGCCAGGCTGGGCCTCTTTGGTTTCTGCCAGCGGGTGTCCACTGCCCAGGGACACTCCACTTGGGGCTGCGGCGGTTGGCGAAGCAGGCTTTGGTTTGTGCAAGGCTGCCATCGTGTGGCCGCCGCGGGTATTCTCCGAAAACTGCCCAGAGGAAGACGGGGCGTGCTCTCTGCAAACGGAGATTGAGATCACCCTCGTTCTGCCACTAGCTGGAATGGGGGCTGCAGACATAGATTAAGAGGAAAATCAATATGGTTTCACTTATTTGTGGAGCATAACAAATAATATAGAGGACAAGGGTAGATGGAAAGGAGAAGGGAGTTGAGGGAAATTGGAAGGGGAGGTGAACCATGAGAGACTATGGACTCTGAAAAACAACCTGAGGGTTTTGAAGGGGCGGGGGGTGGGAGGTTGGGGGAACCAGGTGGTGGGTATTAGGGAGGGCACAGATTGCATGGAGCACTGGGTGTGGTGAAAAAACAATGAATACTGTTACGCTGAAAATAAATAAAAAATTTAATAAAAAAAAAAAAAAAAAGAGGAAAATCAAGTCCTAATGTTGCCACCCACAGCTGAGTCTTCCCCAGGGCACTTCCCGGGCCCTATGATGGACCTCAGCTCTAGGCACATGGTGATTTCTCCAGTAAATGCGGAAGAATGGCCTCACCAGTCAGGGCAGTAGGGAGGACCAAGATGTGAAGCAGCCCCAAGCACTGGTGTGGTCTCCGCTGGGTCGTCCTGCGAGCCCCAACCCAGCCTTGAAGCTGCACACCCTCCCGGGGGCTCCTTGAACGTTCCTTGTGCAGGAACTGGGCCAGTACAAAACAAGCGCTCGGTCAATAGCACTTCAAGGTCTTCACCCTGGTCTCCTCAAGGCCTGACCTCTCGGCTCGCTCCGAAGCCCCATCCCAGCCTGGAGTTCCCAGAGAAGGAAAGGCCCCAAAGGGCAGCCTGAGTCCCGGGTTATGCAGGCGTCGTGGGGATGCCTGAGCCTACCCCACGTCAAAGCCACTACATCCCCAGTGGAAAGCAAATGATTTCCCTCGTGGCCAGGAGCAGCAAGACACGGGTGGTGAGGCCATCGCAGGTGTCGGCATCACCTCCCGGGGGGGACCAGGTGAAGCACCAGTGGATGCCAGTGGGGCTGCAGGGCCGGAGTCCAGGAGTCGAGGGCCACCAGCACTGTATCACGTGGTTGGGTCCCTGAGACCAGAGACACTGACAGGACAACTGTACCTGTGAGCTGGTGCCAGTGTAGGCAGGACAGATCCAGGCCAAGAGGTGATGTCCCCTCCTCGCCAAGGCCCCTGTCCCAGGCAGCCCCAGAAATGAATGCTCACTGAGGGAGGCCGCCAACGGCCCGAGTTCCACCTACTGGGTTACGCTTAAGTACGTTCCTTAAAGCGTTTCCTTGCGTAGTTTATGTGGATTTAATTTATACAGATTTTTTTTTTTTAAGATTTGATTTATTCAACAGAGAGAGACACGGCGAGAGAGGGAACACAAGCAAGGGGAGTGGGAGAGGGAGAAGCAGACTCGCCAGTGAGCAGGGAGCCCGATGCGGGGCTTGATCCCAGGACCCTGGGATTATGACCTGAGCCAAAGGCAGACGCTTAACAACTGAGCTACCCAGGAACCGCCAAACTTTTTCTTTTTATAAAAAAGATCTTATTTATTTTAGAGAGAAAGAGAGCACAAGCAGGAGGAAGGGCAGGAGGGGAGGGAGAAGCAGAGTCCCCGCTGAGCAGGGAGCCCGATGCGGGGCTGAATCCCAGAACCCTGGGATCATGACCTGAGTCAAAGGCAAGACTCTTAACCAACGGAGCCACCCCGGTGCCCTAATTTATACAAATTTTCTAAAGTTACTTTACAAATATAATATACACATTTATAGGTGTGTGTGTGAGGGGGGGTGTGTGTGTGTGTGTGTATTCAATGACATGCTTTTTACCCACTCTGTTGGTACCCCGAGAATCCAGCAAACATTCCCCAAATCAAGCAAGTGTAGAACCAAGAAGGAATAATAACCAACCAAGCCTATTCCTGCAAATCACACTGAGCCAGGAAGACTGTACCACACTCCACCCAAGGACATGCCTTCTAATCCCACGAAGTTTGAACAGAGTCCGCTAAGACCAAAGGAGCCATCTGCTCAGTGCACACCTCACACAACCTCTGTGAGGTGCCCACAAGTGAGCAGGTGCCACAAGTCAGGGGCAATGACGGCCCCGAGAGTCTGCAAGCTCTAGAGCTCATCTGCACACTGCCAAGGGTCACTGCTGGAGAAGTGACCTTCTAGACAGCCTGAGGAACACATTTAGGGGAGTCTTTCAGTTGCTGGGCCATTTGTAGGATTTTTCTTACAGGAAATTCTGCTTTCTGAGAAGGTCTCATCTGATGCTGCCAATGACAGAAAGGCCCGTTGCCTGGATGTTTGGTTGGGTGCTGGACTTGCAGACCCTCCGTGGGCATTGCTGTGGTTTCCAGCTCTTTTCTCTTGCTTGGCCAGGGTGACATATTGTGCCCTGTGTAAAATGGTGGAGCGGGAGGGGGAAGAGGAAGGTGGCCAAGGAATCTCATGGCTTCTCAACATGGAAACCCAGACACCTAACATCAAAACTTCCAGATGCTGACCATCTCTCCCTAGAAAGAGAACTAAATCAAAATCAACTTTTAGAATGTTTCTTGCAGAAAATGGGGGTTTTAGAAATTGTTTCATAATCTGTTGGGTCCCTAAGGTTTCTGCAAGTAGCTGACCAACTGGATTTCTTTCTTCCTCTTCCCAAAGGGCATGTTCTGAAAGCCTTCCTGAACAAAATATCTGATGCTAAGAATGCCTAAAACCCCAGTCCCCAAAAGGAAATCTGTCTGAGGCCCCAGTAGGCAACAGTGAAGTCCATCACCACTGCCAGATCCCGAATCCGTAAGGCAAGCTTCTGCAGGACCATGAACTCCCAACATCCTCTGCCCGCCTTGTAGCTGGTTTTTCCCACTTCGCATAATGTGTTTAAGGGTTTTCCATGGTGTAGCGCGTATCAGTACTTCATTCATTTTTATAGCTAAATACTATTCCGTTGTACGGATATAGTACATTTTGTTTATCCCTTTATCAGGCTTTGGGTCTGATTTCAGTTTGGCTATTACCAATTATGCTGCTTTAAACACCCGTGTGTGAGTTTCTGTGGCCACAGTTCTTCGGTTCTCTTGGTTATGTACCCAGAAGTAAATTTCTGGATCATATGGTAAGTTTGGGGTGCAGCGACGCACAAGGCACCACACCTCTCACAGGACACAGGATTGGGATCCAGAGATGGCTTTCTTCTAAGTACTGACTGCTTTGTAGATTTTTCTGTTATCATTGTATAATCAAACGACTTTCTCCCCAGTAATGCCCTTTAGATGGACGGCATTTATAAGACACAATCATTATTACTTCCACACCAAACGCACAAGCCACCAAAGAAAGTAGATAAACTGTGCATCACCAAGAATTCAAAATGCTGCACCTCAAAGGACACCATCAAGAATGCGAAGACACAACCCGCAGGATAGGAGAAATTATCTGCGAACGATATATACGATAAGAGACTTGGTTCTGAAATATACAAAGAACTGTTAAAACTCAATAATACAACAATCCAATGAAGAAATGGGTAAAAGGACCCGAGTAGACATGAAAAGAGCCAGGAAGCACAGGGAAAGGTGCTCCACCATTTAAATTAAATTAAAAAGTTTATTTAAAAAATTAAAGCCCATTAATTAATAAAAAGGTAAGTGAGCAAAATGCAGTATATATCCCTACAATGGAGTATTATTCAGCTATAAAAAGAGGGAGGGGAAAATAAAATAAGATGAAATCAGAGATGGAAACAAACCATAAGAGACTTTTTTTTTAAAGATTTTATTTATTTATTGGACACACAAAGATCACAAGTAGGCAGAGAGGCAGGCAGAGAGAGAGGAGGAAGCAGGCTCCCTGCTGAGCAGAGCGCCCAACGCAGGGCTCGATCCCAGGACCCTGGGATCATGACCTGAGCCAAAGACAGAGGCTTTAACCCACTGAGCCACCCAGGCGCCCCACCATAAGAGACTCTTAACTACAGGAAACAAACCCAGGGTTGCTGGAGGGGAGGTGGGGGAGGGGATAGGGTAACTGGGTGATGGGCGTTAAGGAGGGCACATGATGGAATGAGCACTGGGAGTTACACACAACTGATGAATCACTAAACTGCACCACGGAAACTAATAAGAGCCTGTATGTCAATTAATTGAATTTAAATTTTAAAAAACGAACAAAGAACTGATACAAGCTACAATGTGAATGAACTTTAAAAACATGACACCAGGGGTGCCTGGGTGGCTCGGTCGGTTAAGCATCCAACTCTTGGTTTCAGCTCAGGTCATCATCTCAGGGTCCCGAGATCAAGCCCCATGTCGAGCTCCATGCTCAGCACAGAGTTGACCTGTCCCTCTGCTCCTCCCCCATTTTCTTTCTCTCATGAATAAAAAAAAGTTTTAAAAAAAAAATCCTTGGGGTGCCTGGGTGGCTCAGTGGGTTAAAGCCTCTGCCTTCGGCTCAGGTCATGATCTCACGGTCCTGGGATCGAGCCCCGCATCGGGCTTTCTGCTCAGCAGGGAGCCTGCTTCCTCCTCTCTCTCTGCCTGCCTCTCTGCCTACTTGTGATCTCTTGTCTGTCAAATAAATAAATAAAATCTTTAAAAAAAAAATCCTTAAAAGGGGCACCTGGGTGGCTCAGATGGTCAAAGTCTGCCTTTGGCTCAGGTCATGACCTCCAGGTCTTGGGATCAAGCCCCGTGTTTGGCTCCCAGCTCAGCAGGGAGTCTGCTTCTCCCTCTCCTCCTGCTTGTGCTCTATTTCTGTGTCTCTCTCTCAAATGAATGAATGAATGAATAAATTAAATAAATAAATAAATAAATACATCCTTAAAAAACATTATGCCAAGTGAAAGAACCCAGATGGAAATAACCACACATAGTATAATTCTACTTGTAGGACATGTCCAGAACAGACAAATCTATATAGAGAGAAAGTAGGTTTGTGGTTGCCTTGGGCTGAGGGTGGGTGGAAAGGGAGAGACTACTAATAGGTACAGGGTTTCTTTTGGGGGTACGGATTATGGTGTTGATTGTACAACTCTGTCAATATACTAAAAACAATGGAATTTTATTCTTCAAATAAAATTAACTTGATGGTTTGTAAATTACTGATTTAACAAAAACAACACAACATACATGCACACACACGCTTTATGGGCATTTCCCACACAAACTACATGGAAAAGAACGCTGCACATGGCCCCAGACCCAACCCAACTTTGTCACTGGCTGGAGAGGGGGTTACTTGGAGCTCCAGTGTTTCCTTCTAACTCTGCAGGGTTTGTCTTTACATCTTTAAATGAACTACACCAACGCCATCAGTTCTTCTCCCTTGGGAGGGTGCTTTTATTGAACAGTGACTTCATCAAACCCCTGAGACATATTCATCAGTTCATTTCCATATAAACACAAAGCACCAGTCATTCACCCTGAACAGTACCAAGTTCACAGCAGACACTGAGTCACACATTGAAGATCTTGTCTGCCGCAGAGCGCCCCCTGGTTGCAGAGTCCACTTTTATGGTCTGTGCCTCCTTCACAAGGGGCTCACATGCACTGGGGGACTTCATGAGGTCTCCCTATGGAGCTCTAAACTCTACTTCTTTCTATTGGACTCTTCCCTCTTTCTAATGGGTGAAAGACAGACAACAACTCCAGGAGAACACTCTAGAAGAGACCCTTTCAGAGAGAAGAGTTTGAGTCCAGTAAACACCTTTCACTTATCTATATAAGCCCCGTGCCCAGCACAGAGATCAATCCTGAGCAAGCATGCTGAATATTTATTGTACATCAGGATGGATGGATAGAGAGAGGGATGGAAGGATGGAGAAATAAACGGGCCGATGTGGGCAGATGGATGGACAGACATGTAGGTAGGTGGATGTGATGGATGGATGGATGGATGGATGGACGGACAGACAGATGGATGGATAGACGTCAGGACAGATGGAAAGACAGGTGGGTAGATGGACAAGTGAATGGAAGAACGAACAGATGATCAGAGGGGTGGATGGACAGATGTGGAGAGATGGACAGTTGAGTCCATCGGATGAATGGATGGGCAGGTGAATAGACGAATGTGGACTGATGGATGGAGAGACAAGTGGGTAGATAGATGGAGGGATGGCCTGACAGCTGGGTAGATGGGTGGATGGACAGATGGCTGGGTGGACAGATAAGATGGAGAAGTGAATAAGTAACAGGTCCCATCCAATGTGCCCTCTGACCACTCAGGGAAACATCAGTACCTTGTCAGCACAGGGTGCTGGTGGTCTTCTCTCCATCCCCAGGCTCCAGGATGGGCTTTACTAAACCCTCAAAGAGCTGAAACTGTTCTCCATCCATCTCTAGGGTCGAACCACAGAGGAACAGAAGGAAGGTGTCACCCCTGACCCCCGGGGTGATCTGTTACCATTCATTCCCCACAGTTACTGAGGACCGGCTCTACACTGGCACTGAGGACACAAGGTGCAACTGAGGCGGCCCAGGGTTGACCCTGTGGGTGGCTCATGGAAATCAGAGCTGAGTGCCCAGTTCTTTGAGGTCACATGGGAAGGGGAGGAGGAGGTGGTCAGGAAGGGACATCTAAGCTGAGACTAGATGTCAGCCTGACTGACGAGCTGTGTCTGTGTGTGTGTGTGCGCGCACGCTCACACACGCACGCGAAGTTGGGGTGGGGGAAGGAGGGAGAGACAGAGGAAAAGGAGGACGGAAAGAAAGACAGGAGGACAGGAGGAGGGAGGGAGGGAAAGGCACATGCTCAGGGCACAGCAAGTGTGTGAGTGCTGACCCCGAAGCAAGAGCACAGGTGTGTCTGAGACTGAAAGCCCAGGCAGCCAGGATACAGAAGGCGAGGCAGGCACGCCGAGAGACGGGAGCAGTCGTCAGGGCCCCAGGTGCTCCAGACAGTGATCAAGCCTCAGACGGTTGTGTCCAGTGAGGAGATCAGACTTCCATTCACCCGCAAGTAGGGGCTGGGACTGGGCTGCCTGCCTGCCAGAAGACCCAGCTGGTTAGAAGGTTAAGAATCCTACTGAGCATCAGTGAGACTCGGCCAACTGCAGAGAACAGCAACTTCCGGGGAGCAGGCCCCAGGGCTCAGGAAGCAGCCCTGACCCCGTGGAAGGCCTGCCTGGCCTGTCCTCACCAGGGCCTTACGGGCAGGGTCCTTGGCTCAGCTTTGAATCCCCAAGTGCATGCCTCGAGCAGGGGGCGCAGGCAGCTGAGGCCAATGTCACAGCGGGGGCGGCCACTAGCTGCACAGTCACCTTGACCTCACGGCACCGAACGCTGTATAAAGGCCAGCAGCACAGTATCTGCTCCAGTGGCTTCCCCTCTGAATGAGGTCACGGCTAAGATCCTGACGCCCGCCTGGAGCCCACTGTGAGCACCTCCTGTATACTAGGCCAGACAAGGGCGAGGCGCTAAGAAATGGTGTGCACCAGGCAGTCCCTGCCACCGTCCTCGGGGAGCTTCTGCTCTGGCTGAAGCTTCTCTGGAAAAGAAACGAGTCTCCCTAGAAACCCGTCTGGTGTCTGTGGTCTCACAGTGACGTCTGGGGTAGGGCGGGGTGGGGGGGTGGGTAAACCTGAGACAGATTTCTGCAGCGCAGACCAGAACAGGCACAGCCCTTCTCAGAGCTTCCCTGCGCTTAAGAAAGAGGCATATCCGCGTGGTTCTAGTACAGTCTCTACCAGTTCACCCCAGGTAACAGAAACCGTATTGGGTTTAACAAACACACTTCTGAGATCTGAGCCCAGGAAAATGGCTGCTTGTACCTGCTTATTAGATCTCTGTGCTTGAGGGATAAAGCACTTTTTTAGGCTTCCTATCACCTGAGTCCACAAAACAAGCCCGAGGTGGGCAGGGTCTGTGCCGTCCCTTTCTCCTCAAAGGACAACACAGCAAGGGCAGAGGCCAGCTGCTGGGTGTGCGAGCACAGAGTGACGGAGGCAGTGCTCACGCCCATGTCCCCCAGAGCCCAGACAGGCCCCTCGAAGAGGCTCGGGTTTGCCCCCAGCAGTCAGGAGCTGGGCCGCAGGTGCTTCTGTTGGGACTCCCAGGCCAGCCCCGCCTCCACCGCTGTCCTCTTGGCCTCCTTCCCCTCCGGCTGGGCCCCACAGGCTCCTCCAAGCCACCCCGCTGCTGTTTCTTCTACTCCGCGGTCTTGATCGCTCTCTCTCTCTTCCCGTTCTCCACAGGTCCTCTCCTGAATCAGAAAACAATCAACACAGCTTTCCGATGCTGCCGTAAGGGACCTGCCGGTGTCCTGGCTGGGCCCTTGCGCACGCTGCGTGCTCAGATTCGGGCCAGATGAGCCGGGCTCCAGCGCCGCAGCCAGCCACAGGGACCCTGTAATTTGTTCATCAGATGCTCTGAGGACCTTTTTACTGGTGGGAATGTATTTCCTGGCAGGAACTGAAGAGCCCATGCATGGAGATCAGAGAAAGAGCAAAGCCAGGAAGCACTACTTTAAAAGGTGGCACTCTTACGCCTGAGTCTGTGGACCTCCCCGGACCCCCGGCCGTGGCCGTGACATCACACGAACACCTCCTGCTTCCTCTAATGGCCTTCAAGTCTTACGAGCGAAGTTGGGGACCAACAAAGAGGCAAAGCACAATACTCTCGCTTCAGTGGCCTGGAAAGGCTGTCAATGAGCCCCTTTCTCCATTGCAAACCAAGGAAAAGGAGAGCCCTCCTCTGCCAGCTTTTCTAAAGCAATCCAGCACTTACTGGGATAGCTTATGCCTTTGAAATTGAGTCTTCTATCCCTGTACCATCTACTTTCCAAATAAGCAGTATTGCTCACAAGTTGCAACTGGAAGTTCTGGGGTTTAAAATTATTAACAACTTTTTCGGACTTCAAGAGCAAAGACCCTTCTGTAGCAGAAAACGGATGTTACCAGAATTGCCCTGTATGGGCGAGGGTCTGTCTTGGCTTCAGGAAAATACTTAACGGAATCACATCGCTTCAAAGTCTTATAAAACACTGAACAACAGATAATGGGCCCCGAATTAATACTTAGTCTCCGTCCTTATTCCCAGTTCTCTTCTCCCACCACTCTGAGTTCTACAATAATCTAACGCCATATTCCATTTTCTAGCATCGGGGCTCGAGGGACAGAGGAGGAAAGAAAGACATTTGTCCACACATTTGCTCTGCTTCAAAGATGCTGGTCCGTGGCAGAATGTGAAATTCAGATTTTTCAATATTTCCTTACCAATGCAAGGTTACAGCTGATTCCCATGTGCTCTGTTAAGCTCTGGCTTCATGAGAGCTTGTCAAGCTTAGGGAAGAGGACCGTGAAAAGTCTAATTACAAAGGCCTCTCCTCCTACCGCAGGACAGAGCCCTGAGTATGAATCAATGACTCACTGCCATGGAGAAGCCCAAAGCCAAGGTGATTAGGAAGATGCCTTGCAGGTTTAGAGCACCCCTAAACAAGCATGACATGATTGCTGGGAAAACCGTTCCTAGAATGACACATTCACGACCATACCTTCTTGCCTTCTTTGGACTGTCCAGGTCCCTCATCTGGAGTAGTCTGCCCTTGACTGCTCACATCGTCCTTGGCATCTCCTGGCTGAGCTGCCCTCCCCAAGCAAGAGAGCGGGATGAGCAAATGGGGGTGGTTCCAAGGGAGAGGACAATCAAAAGATTAATAATACACCGGGGACCCCTCTAAAAGCACTGATCACCACGACCCAATTTCATCCTCTTGACTTACAATATGATACCTGCTACGGTGCCCTCCAGAGGACAGGGAAACCTGCCAGGTTTGGGGAGACAGGAATGGATGGTTCTACTCAATCATTTCTGAGCTGGAATAAGATCTTTTCTTCCATTATTCAGACATTAAATGGAGTCCGTTTCCAGTGCTACTCATGGTCCTTCTCTATGCTCACTGGAATTTTTACTCACAAGAGAGCCCATAATCACACTTTTTAATTCAGCTCCCCTAACCCTCTAACCAAATCAGTCCCAACTTATAAAGGGATGACTTTCTTATCCCACTGTGTACTTTCCTATACCCCATAATCCCTATGTGGAGGTATGTGTGTGTTAAGACGGCATTCAGATCCTTTAGAAAAAAATAATAATAATCGGTTCCCCATTTGAGCTGAAAATGCAAATGAAACACATTTTGCAGGGTGCCTGGGGGGATCAGTCAGTTAGGCATCTGACTCTTGATCTCAGCTCAGGACTTGATCTCAGGATTGAGAGTTCAAGCCTCACACTGGGCTCCACGATGGGCAAGGAACTGACTTAAAAAAAAAAAAAAAAAAGGCGGGGTGCCTGGGTGGGTCAGTCATTAAGCGTCCGCCTTCAGTTCAGGTCATGATCCCAGGGTCCTGGGATCCAGCCCCACATCCTGCTTGGCAGGAAACCTGCTTCTCCCTCTCTCACTGTCTCTCTCACTCTGTCAATTAAATAAATAAATAAAATCTTTAAATTAAAAAAAAAACACTTTCTTTTCAAATAAGAATATATTATTTAGTTGTTACCTATATACATAAATTATAAAGTTTATTTACAGACTTTATGAATTAGCCAACTTTGGTTTGGCAAAACTGAGTAAGAAGTATTTAAAAATACCCACATACTTTAGTGCTGTCTTGGAGTTTCTATATAATGCAGTAATGGATGCCCACGTACTTCTCTTTGCAAAAATGTAAGTTCATAAATGAGTTCAGAGACTCAGTCAGCCTTATTCACCACTGTATCCTTATTACCTCTACCAGTGGCCTGTCATTGATAGATCCTCCATCATAGTAATCCACTGAATGAATGAGAAAATACATGAACGAATGAATGAGGCAATGAAGTAGACAATCCATTATTTTCTACACTTTCTGGTGTGTGAAACTACATTTTTATGTGGTAGGGACTAAAGCATGCTAGAAACTACCAAATGTTAACTTGTATTTTATCCCTAACCAATAAAGGTCCGATAATCTTTAAAAATGAATGCTTTAATTTGGAAGCATCAGGACGAGAATCTGAGAAGCAACCACACAGGTAGGTCAAGGTAAGGTACCATCCCTGAGTGACCATACAGGACGCAATAGATGAAAATGGCCACTAGAGGGAGCGACATGACCTTTCAAAGAGCAGCATTAGGAAAAACCCATCCAGTATGGTGGTTCTGCTCTCAGCACTTCCCACCATAGCTCACCGCCATAAAATTGCACTATATAATGTCCAACTCACCAGAACAAGCTGAGATAAAGTTAGAGTTGCAGTTTGCTAGGATTCAGACTTTTAGAAAAATGACCCCACCCCCCAGCTCAAATATTTCACATCCTTTTGTGTACACTCTAGCATTAAAAATTAAACATAAATAGAGGAAAACTATTTCCCCTGTGGATGACAATTGAATCTATTAAAAAATGCACCTGGAAAGAAGGCAAAACTATAACCTAAAGAATGAAAAAATTTATTTTTAAAGCTGTGTGCAATTACTTCCTGTCTCCAGCCACATTTTTGTAAAGGAACTTTGAACTGCTGGAGCATTCAATTTCATCTCCTCCAGTAAAGAAACTTAAGGCATGTGCAAGCTGAGAAGTCATACCAGATAGAATTATGATCCTATTGGTCAAGTTTCAAAGGCTTCATATGTAACTGAGTGTCGGAAGAAAAACATTTCCCACAAACGCCTTCTCTCAAAAGTTCTGAAAACCCTGTAAATATTTTCGGGGCCATTAAAAGCCACAGATGTTATCAACAGGCAAGATCCATGCAAACTTTAAAAGACCTAGTCCATAAAGGTCGTTGCTTCAAAAATAGATTTTGAAACATTTGAAAGGAGCACAAGTTAACTTCCCTTTGGAACCATGTAAAATGTCCATGCCTTACTTAGAAGGTAAAAAGCAATTGGCTCCACTGGGCTTTTTGCTTACAGTTCTATCTCTACACCACATGAAATTGTAGGAAACCTCCAAAATAACAGCCAGAAATAAAGGAAGATAGAACTTGAAAAACAGAACAATTTAAGAAAGCAACTCTGAGAATCACTGATTAAAAACTAAAATTAAATTAAATGGCTCTGTGAGATTTCCAAGGCAAGAGAAGATTCCAGAACCTGCATTGTTTGGTGACCTGTGGGAAAACCTAATGGGCTAACACTCACAGAGTTCCATGAAGGCAGACAGACTAGAAACTGAGAAACTGCAGAGCATCTGGGCTAGTCTGTGATTGCATATGCAGCCCCCACTCACCAACCCGGAAAAAAACCTGAAATGTCAGTGCTGACAAAATTGTTACAAGATGAAGCTGGCTGGCTGAAAACCTTCCTGAGTGAATTAAAATCCTGACTGCTGGCCCTGGGGGAGACAGAAGTTGTGGGTGAAACTGGGAACTAGCCATGATTTATACAGCCAATGAAAAGATTGTAATTTTGAATTTTATAAAAATTATAGTTTTAAGTAATCTAATTATATCCTAATTATAATGATGACCCTTCTTCCTTCAAAGGACTCAAAGCATGCTTCTGGAACATTCTCTGTGAAAGTTCCCTCATTTGCTGTTTTAAAGAGAGAGTTGGCAAATCTCACAGTGAGTTAAAGTGACAAGTCTGGCATCTGACTTCCAGCTCAGTTTCCTGTGACCAGACCACACCAACTCTCAGCTCTGGAAATAACCCCCAGAGGAATTCTCTTCGGAGGAAAGCAATCTCCCCAATTATGAGAAAACGCCCTCCCCCTGCCTAGCTCCCTCTGGCCTGTGCAATTTCCACATTATTTCCACATTCTGATATGCAAACTTTTTTTTTTTTTTCATTCCCAGCCAAGGAACTGCAACGTCCAAGACACAAAGGCCTCGTCCACGTGGGAGCTGCAGGCTCATTTGTGAAGCTCCTCAATAAACCCGCTCAGCTGTTCAGCTTAGTGCATGGGGATCCGGGCCAGCTCCTCCTTCATTTCTAGCTATGGATGCCACAGGGCAAGTCACTTAACCGCCTCATTAGGATCACAGTCACAGTCCTGCCATGGCCTCCTTCCCAGGTGCCTGGTCACCCCATTAATATCTGTAAAGATCCATTAAGCCTTCTAGCTGAAAGGCACCACAAAAGCAAAACCTATCACTGTTATCATCAATAAACTCCAAGGCACTCTTCCCTGTCACCACCTAAGGTAAATCAGTTACCCACTGCCCCCTAATGAGTTACCTGCAGCCTGGTATATGGCATTTGATACTGACAAGAGCTTTCTTTCCCAGGAGGGAAGAAAAGCCAGTGCTTTCACTTTGGCCAGTGAACTTAAACTGTGAGAACCTCCAGCAACTCCCACCCATACGTTGCACCTGCAGCCTAACGCGCTCTGCCAGATCCAGCCCTGCCCCCAGGGACCCTCACCTTGAGCACTGAGCTAAGAACCACCAGCAGTGTGCAACCCATGCTCGACGTGGGAGAGGTGTTAGACGCACTGTTGAAAAGCACCTTGGAGAACCAGACACCAGTATGTCTGGTCTTCCCACCCGCTGCCTCCCTTTGCCTATTCTCATTGCTGGAAAATACCCTCCATCAAAACCCCGCCGGCAACACACCGTGGAGCTCTAACACACCAAACGGAGGGCAGTGTCTGTCTGTAACGTGGCTGCCCAAATAAACGATATCGCCACCCAGCACCCTACTATGCTGCCAGTAAGAAGGACAGGAAGAATAAGGGACTCCTTTGCAGAATGCTGTCTATGCAACACCACCACTTACATATGCATGTCATCTCCCACAAGGGGGAAGGGGAGGGGGCCTGGAAGCCTGGCTCCTCACAGCAAACCCTCGTGTGGCTTTCCAGCTGGTTGAACCTGGTGCGCACACTAATCTTCTAGGTTTCTGAGATCCTTTCTAGTCATAAACGGGGATCCCCTCCGTCCCAGGGAGCTTCTGGTTTAGCTAAATTGGGGGAGTTCTCGCACAAGGTTTAGAAGCTATCATTCATTCGGGAAAGGAAGGTGGGCCAAGGGCAAGAAGCCACCACTCTGGTCTCGATCCCTCCTCTGTTCCTGCAACCTGGACGGGCCTGACTTCATGGGTAGCATTAACCTGGGCTTCCAAGCGCACAGCGCTCACTGCGACTCACAGTCTGGAGGTCTTGACTGCTGTAGTCGAACCTTCAGCCAGATGCTGCCTCGCTGGCCCCAGGCTCCTGGGGGTTCCACCTCCCACAGGCGTCCGCGCTCCTCCGGATGGGCCAACAGGAACTTCCTGCAGACTGAGGATGCGCACGTGTGAGCCAGGAAGGCCCGCCCCCTCTGTCCTCAGGGGAAGACACTTCCGGTTCCTGTTGAGGCCCCGCCCACCTTGCTCTGGCTCTGTGCTCTGATCCCACTCTGCGCAAGCTACCGCTTTACCATCTCATCTCGTGCTCCCACTTTCACCCACCCTATCTTAGCTTGGGGCCGCCATAACAAAGGGTCGCACACTGAGTGGGGGGCTTCAACAACAGACTGGCTGTCTCCTAGTCGGGGAGGGAAGTCCCACATCCGGAGGTGGGAAGACGCTTGCAGTGGGCCTCCATGTCGCTGTGCCTTCACGTGGTCTTCCCTCTGTACCTGTGGCCCAGGCCCTGCTCATAAATATGAACCTCTTCCTACCACTCTACTGAATCAGGGCCTCACGCACATGACCTCACTTAATCACCTCTTTAATGGCCCCTCCTCCTAAAACAGTCACATGGGGAGCTAAAGCTTCAACATAAGACTTGGGGGTACCCAGTTGAGCCCATAACATCACCCCACACTGTCCTCTCCTTAGGCACTGTCCTTCCTCCGCTCGAACCTCCCCAGCTCTCCTCTCCCACAGAACCTTCCAGTGCATCCTCCACGGATGCCTTGATTCCAGAGTCACCTCAAGGCTTCTATGTACACGTTCACAGGGTGAGCACTTTCCACGGGGCAATGCCCCAAATCCTGCCAAATGGGAAGCTGCTCCTGGTCCTTCAGGTGCCCATGGGGACACCATCAGGCCCTCTCCTAATATTTCCCAGCCCAGGGCAACAGCACAGATGGAAACCTCCAGAACCTGACACTAAGTATTCAAAAAGTGTAAGCCGAGCTAGCAGAGTGCTAGATAGAATGTTCTGCTCTCCTATCTTGACAAATATAACTTCATAACAACAGGGAAAGCCAGTTTCAAATTTAGAATTTCTTGGACTCCTTGGAGTTTTGCACCAGAATGTGGCAATACCAAGAGAGATGGCCCCCAGCAGGCAGCCCACTTGCTTCTCCTCCTACCCCTGCCCCTCACACATACACCACAGGGGGCCTGTGCATACAAATGTGGACATCACGCCCACACTCCATCCACATCCCACCAATGGCTGCCCCTGGGATCTAAAGATATGCAAACTGGTGGCATGGTCCACCCTGAGATGCACATATCCAGGGATGGAGTCTACTCGGGCCCTGAGCACCACTGGTAGGAATCCTAGGGTCCTAGTACCTTGAGCTGGCTTATAAGGAGTGATCTAGCCCCAGGTAGGAATATTCTCTTGGGCCCACAGATTCCTCACACCATGGAGAGAGACAGAGCTGCCAAGGGGCTCTAAAGCATAGGGCTGTGGACAGGAGTCCCTCTTGTCCATTCAAAGGGCAGGACTGTACTCAATAAAGGCCAGTCAGTGAAAGATGTGGTCAGTGCACCTGGACCCAGTCTTGAGCATCCAGCAGCTTCTTTCTCCACATTCTACCTCCATGGTTTACCTACATGCCCAGATACAGCCAGGGGTGCTGTAAAAGACTGAGGCCCCAGCATCCTTGGCTAGGCAGCTGAAACTCCTAAGACAAGTAGCAAGCTTCAGAATAAGAGCCTTCATATCTTCTTTCTCTGCAAGGCAGAGACAGAGAAGGGAGAACAGAGATCCCCAGAACCCTGCAAGGGTCTTAGCAGCACTGTCCCTGGGGCAGCCTCCCCCCTGGAAGCTTCTATTACCCTGGGAAACCTGAGGTGGCCGCCCTGGGAGGCCAGTGTACTCAAACAAAAGTCTCAGAGGCATAGCAAAATTAGGGCTGGGGGAGGGGCCCCTGGGTGGCTCCATCAGTTAAGCAGACACCTTCAGCTCAGGTCATGATCTCAGGGTCCTGAGATCAAGTCCCACGTCTGACTCCCTGCTCAGCAAGTCCACTTCTCCCTCTCCCTCTGCCTGCCACTCCTCCTACTTGTGCTCTCTCTCTCAAATAAATAAAATCTTAATAAATAAATAAATAAGGAGAGGGACAAAAAGGACAGGTATGTGGACAGAGAACCAGCTGCCTAGGTTCTGAAACTTTCCAGCACCTCAAAGTGAGCAACACGGTACAGGAAGCCTGGAATGCTCTTTGCAGAAATTTAAGGATCTTCAGAGTTTAATTATAGACAAAGACTTTGGAAATACAAAGAAATGACTAAACCTACTTGAAATATGTTTCACCTGCTTTTCTTAGGACTTCAGAGCAACGGAAATGTCCTTATCTTTCCTGCCTTTTCTCTCTTATCTGTTGTCCCCATATGATAGTGGCACTGGAAACTCAATACTAAGGGCTCAAAATCACCTATGGTTTTGACAATAAGTGAAACAGAACCCAATGTGGGGTGTGTGGGGTGCAAAGGGACCCTGGGGAAATACCCATCAGAATCTGCTGCCCTTACTGACTTGGAATGTGATGTTTAGCATCAGAGCTTTTTTCATTTCCTCTGACAAATACACATAAAGCTTTCTCTTCCAGAATGTGGAAAGGAACTGAGACAGTTCATTTTAAGTCTCAACTTGACTGAGCCAAGAGTGCCCAGATATTTGGTCTAACATTATTCTGGGTGTGTCTGTAAAGGTGTTTTGGATGAGATCAGCATTTGAATCAGTAGACTGTGTAAAACAGATTGCTGTCCCTCCTGTGGGTGGGCCTCACCCAATCAGTTGAAGGCCTGCGTATGGAACAAAAAAGGCTGACATCCCACAAGTAAGAGGGAACTCCTCCTGTCTGTTGAGCTGAGACATCAATTTTTTTAATGTAGATTTTTATTTATTTATTTATTTATTTATTTAAGAGAGAGAGAGAACATGAGAAGGGAAAAGTTCAGAGGGAGAAGCAGACTCCCCGTGGAGCTGGGAGCCCAATGCGGGACTCGATCCTGGGACTCCGGGACCATGACCCAAGCCGAAAGCAGTGGCTTAACCAACTGAGCCACCCAGGCACCCCAAGGACATTGATCTTTTATTGCCTTTGGATTTGAACCAAAATCTTGTTGTTTGCTTTTCTTGGGTCTGGCACCTGTGGGCATTTGGACCCTTAAGGCACCATTGGCTCTCCTGAGTCTCCAGTTTGCTAACGGCTACAGATCTTGGGAGTCTCAGTCTCTACACCATGCAAGTCAATTCCTCATAATAAATCTCTTCTCTCTATATATCTACATCCTACTGGTTCTGTTTCTCTGGAGAACCCTGACCAATAGAGGGACTCAGTAGGTCAAGAATGCAAGAGCGGACTGTCTTCTGCAATAGGAGCTACAGTCACCTGGGGGCTCACGCTGCCAGAGCTTGCTTTTTGCACGCCAGCTGCCCTCCCAGCTGAAGCTCCTGGGGATCCCTGGCAGCTTCTAGTGGAAAGGACAAAGTCATGGGCTCTAAGCTTCAAGTGAAGGAGCAAAGGCCCTCTGAGCACCAGCAGCAATTAGCAGCACAGGTGCACTTCTCTGGATTCTGCCTCTCTCTGAGGTCATGCAACTTCTTTTTTATTATCTCTAAATCCAATTATTTCTCAGGCTGGGAGGGGCTCGCCCCCTGTAATGCAGCATAAAGCCTCATCTGTGCAGAAGCAATGGGAGAGTTCTAAGGAAGAAGAGAAAACCCAGACACCGAGAATGCCAAGGAACCTCCCTCCCCCACAGTCACCTAGAACACACATGCATTATCCATCACCATTACCTCAACACTTCCTCCTGATACAAGGTGGGTTTACCTTGGTACATAGCAGGAGAAATCGGCCAACTGACGCCCAGGGCTTCATCCTCTCGGAACGTCTCACAGAAGTCCTGCAGCATGGCCATGCCCAGGCCTTGACGACGGTACATCCTCCTGACAAACACGGTGTCGAAGACAGGTAGCAGGTAGCACGCACCTGTGCCATCACCACACAGGCTGCCTGTAGGGAAAGGAAGTGATATGCACTGGCCACAAACTTGCGCCAAGCCACCAGGACCCTAAGGAATGCTTGCACAGCCAGGTCATTGGTACCAGCTGGAGGAAGGGCTCACATCACTAACTAAACAACCTATGACAAAACAGCAGTTCCTCCCAAACCACCAGTGCTCCAGCTGGCCGATCAGTCCACATGTGATTGAGCACTGGGAGTACAGCCACCAGACTATTGTACTGAAATGAAAAACAAACCCAGATGAATGCACCATTCACGCACCCAAGACCCTCAGATGCTGCCCTCTCTGCACACAGGTCACGGAGACACTCGAAGTCCATGATGAGCATCTGGGTGACATCAAAGTTCCCCATGAACCCAGGGAATCCGGGCTGGGAGACCCACCCAACACATCTCTAGGGCATGGACTTGTTTTGGTAACTCTAGCAAGCAGTCATCGCGTCTTACTAAGGTGAAGTACATTTACCCTGAATAGACTAAGTTGTATTTCTCCTACATCATCAATGACCTTGCTATAGCAGAGCAGGAGAAGCAACAGCTTCCCACTTTTCCACCCTGAACTGAACTTCACTTCACTGCAACCAGCCCCAATTACCAGCACGGTTGCTGTTTCTGCAGTGGGAACTTAGAGTGACAACCAGTCACCTTTGTCATCACCCTAACCAGAAAATCAATGCTGCATGGAGCCTACTACAGCATCTTTCTCACTTCCAAACTGCACAGGTGCCTGTGCCCTAAATGCACTAGAGTCCAGGAAAAGAAGTATGTAGTATATTCAGTTCCTATCGGAAAAAGAGGCATTCGTCCCCACCAAGATTCAGAAGGTGGGTAATTTCCCAAACAAAAATGATTCCAATTCTAATTGGCCAGACTGAGTTGTAGAGACATACGCTGCTGTAGTTAAATGGCCACAGTTATCTCCCTTCCTATATCCACATCCCTTCACATGCGGTTCTGAAGCACCTGCCATCAAGAGATGGGGTCTGGCCTCACAGGGTCCAGTGCCCATCTGTTCCATCTCATATCTCTGCCACTCGCCCCAAGAACAAACCTGGACTAGCCTGTCACCATGACAGAAACATGACCTGGGCACCCCTGTGGTCTCAGCAAACATCAAGCCACCCCCAAATAGCAGAGCCACCTACTAAATGGTTTAAAACCCCATGGAAACTGTCAATCAAAAGAATGGGGAGCTGAATGGTTGGTTTTGTGGAAAAATGAATGAATAAATAAATAATCTGTGGCCAGCGATCAATACCACCTAATTCACTTAACATGGTAACAACAGAGTACTTGAATTTCACCTTCAGTGTTCTTGAAATGATAGTACAAACTTGGGCTGGAATTCTGTAACTACCAACTTTTATAGATGATGACAACAACATTCCCCAAATGATAAAGTCTTCCAAAGCTGAAAAGGTTTAAAATTAAATAAAAATACAATTCCACTCACAATAATCTTTAAAAAGAGTCAGTATTTAGGAATACAGTTAACAAAAGAAACACAAGCTGTGAATACTGAAAAACTACAAAACAATGTTGAGAGAAATTAAAGAAAATCTAAATAAATGGAGACATTCCATGTTCATGGATTGGATGGCTCAATACTGTTAAGATGGCAATTCTTCTCAAACTGGTCTGTAATTTCAATGCCAGCCCTACCAAATCCTCGCAGGTATTTTCTTTTTTTAAAAGAGAGTGAGAGAGAGGACAGAATGGGGGCAGGTGGAGGTGGGGGAGAGAACCTTAAGCAGGCTCCATGCCCAGCAAGAGCCCAACATGGGACTTGATCTCAACACCCTGAGATCATGACCTGAGCTGAAATCAAGAGTCAGACACAACCAACTGAGCCACCCAGGCACCCCACCAGCAGGCATTTTTGTGGACAATGAGAAGCGGATACTAAAATTGATATGAAATGCAAAGTCCTTATAATAAGCAACCCAGTTCTGAAAAAGAAGAGTACAACTGGAAGTTTTACACTACCCAATTTCAAGGTTTCTTATAAAATCAAGGCAGGCAAGTCAGTGGGATACTGGTGCAAGGATAGGCATGCATATCAGTGAAATAGAAATGAGTCCAGAAATAAACTTATACTTTGAACTTCAAAACAGCGCCCTTTTCAAATGAGGAAAAGACAATCTTTTCAAGAAATGGTGGTAGAGTATTGGGGAGGGCACGTATTGCATGGAGCACTGGGTGTGGTGCAAAAACAATGAATATTGTTACACTGAAAAGAAGTTTAAAATATATATTTAAAAAAAAAAGAAATGGTGGTAGGATGACTAGATATTGAAAAATCAAAAAAAAAAATTTTTTTTTAAGGGAAGAAGAAGCTGGAACAGAACAGAAAGCCCAGAATTAGACCCGCACCAATACAGTCAAATGATCTTTGACAAAGGAGCAAAGTCAGGTCAGTGGAGAAAGGACCGTCCCCATAAGTAATACTGGACAACTAGATATCCACATGAAAAAAAAATAATAATCTAGACCTTAAACCCTTCAAAAACTTTACCTTAAAATGAGTCACAGGCATAATGTAAAATGCAAAACTACAAAACTCCTAGAAAATAGCATGAGAGAATATCTAGATGACCTTGGGTTTAGCGATAATTTTTTTACATACAATACCAAAGGCATGACCCATGGAGGGAAAAAATGACAAGCTGAATTTCATTAAAATTAAAATTTGCTGCTCTGTGAAAGACCATGTCAAAAGAATGAAAAGGCAAGGCATGAACTGGGGAAAAACAGTTGAAAAAGACACATTTGTCTGATAAAGGACTGTTATCTGAAATATGCAAAGAAATTTAAAACTCAATGGTAAGAAAACAAACAACTTGATTAAAAAGGGGACCAAAAGGGGCGTCTGGGTGGCTCAGTGGGTTAAGCCTCTGCCTTCGGTTCCCATCATGATCTCAGGGTCCTGAGATCAAGGCCCACATTGGGCTCTCTGCTCAGCGGGGAGCCTTCTTCCCCTCTCTCTCTGCCTGCCTCTCTGCCTACTTGTGATCTCTCTCTCTGTCAAATAAATAAATAAAAATCTTTAAAAAAAAAAAAGCGGACCAAAGATTTTAATAGAGACCTTATCCAAGAAGCTATACATACAACAGATGAGCATATCAAAAGATGCTCCACATCATATGTCATCAGGGAAATGCCAATTAAACCAAGAAGATATCACTGCCCACCTAAAACAGTGGCCAAATTCCAGAACACCGTCAACACCAAATGCTGGTAAGGATGTGGAGCAACATTCCTTGTTGGGGGGAATGCAAAATGGTACAGCAACTCTGGATGACAGCTTGGTAGGTTTTACAAAAGTAAACATACCCATACTATATGATTCATCAATTGTGCTCCTTGATATTTATCAAAAGGAGTTGAGAACTTATGTCCACGCAAATGTTCATGGCACCTGTATTGATAATTGTTACAACCTAGAAGTAACCAAGATATCCTTCCATACCTGAACAGATGAATAAACTACAGTACACCCAGATAACAGACTATTTAGTGCCAAAAGGAAATAAGCTATCAAGCCACAAAGACATAGAGAAATGTTAAGGCATATTACTTAGTGAAAAAAGTCAATCTGAAAAGGCTACAATTGCACCAATGATAGAACATTCTGGAAAAGGCAAAACTAGGAAGGCAGTGAAAAGATCAGTGGTTGTCAAGGGGTCATGTGGAGGGAGGGACGAATGGGTTGGGCCCAGGAATTTTTAGGGCAGTGAAGCTATTCTGTATGATGCTACAAGGGTAGCTACATGTCATTATACATTTGTTAAAACCCATAGACTATACAACACAAAGAATAAACCCTCAGGTAAACTATGGGCTTTAGTTAATAATAATGTATCCTTCTAGAATGAATTGTGTCTCCCCAAAGTCCTACATTGAAGCCCAACTGCCGGTACCTTGGAATGTGACTATATTTGGAGACAGGCACTTTCAGTGGTGATGGCGTTAAAGAGAAGTCTTTTGAATAAGTTCTCATCCAATCTGATGGGTGTCTTTATGAGAAAAGGAAATTTGGACACACAGAAGAAAGACTGTATAAGGACACAGTGAGAAGCGGCCATCTACAAGTTAAGGAGAGAGACCTCGGGAGAAACCAAACCTGCCAACACCTTGATCTTGGAATTCCGGCCTCAGGAACTGTGAGAAAATTAATTTCTGTTGTTTGAGCCACTCAGTCTGTGGTATTTTGTCATGGCAGTCCCAACTGATTAATAGGTGTATCAGTTTTGGTTTACAAATAGTAATAAATGTGTCACACTAATGTAATGCATTAATAATAGAGGAAAGTGTGTATGCATGGAGGAGGATGGAGGGATGTTGGGAACTCTCTGTACTTTGTCCTCAATTTTTCTATAACCTAAAACTGCTGTAAAAAACAAAGCCTATTAATTTTTTAATGTACTAGGTGTTTTTAAAAATTAAGTTGAACACTCACCTCACATCATATATAAAAAATTAATTCAAAGATGGATCTAGGCATAAATACAAGCTAAAACTACAAAGCTTTGGGGAGAAAACATAGAGGAAAATCTTCACAACCTTGGATTAGTCACAGAGTTCTTAAATTCAATACCAGAAGCATAATCAATTGACAAATCTGACTTCATTAAAGTTAACTTCTGTACTTTGAAGTTAGACTATAAGAAAATGTTTATGAATCACATTTCTGATAAAGGACATATCCAGACTATATAAAGAACTCTTATAATATAATAAAAAGAAAACAAACAACCAATTAAAAATGGACAGATGATCTAAATAGAAACTTCTTCAAAGAAGACATACAGGGACGCCTGGGTGGCTCACTGGGTTAAAGCCTCTGCCTTCAGCTTGGGTCATGATTTCAGGGTCCTGGGATCGAGCCCCACACTGGGGTCTCTGCTCAGTGGAGAACCTGCTTTCCCCTCTCTCTCTGCCTACCTCTCTGTCTACTGATGATCTCTGTCTGTCAAATAAATTAATAAAATCTTAAAAAAAAAAGAAGACATACAAATAGTTAATCAATGAAAAGATACTCAACATCATTAGGAAAATGAAAATCAAAACCATAGTGCAAAGCTACTTTTGACCTACTAAAAAATGGCTATAGTCAAGGCAACCAGCAGTCATAAGTGTTGACAAGATATGGAGAAATTGAAACCGTCACATAGTGCTGATGGGAATTTGTAATGGTAAAGCCACTTTGTCAAATAATTTGACAGTTTCTTAAAGTTAAACATGTGTTTATCCAATGACCCACCAATTCTATTCCTAGGAAGCTAATATTTGCTACAATTTGGATGAACCTCAAAAACATTAAGAAAAACAATTCAGGCACAAAAGGCCACATACTGTATCATTCCATTTAGATGAGCTGCCCCAGAAAGGCAAATTGATAGGGACAGAGAGCAGACTGGGGTTGCCTAGAGCTGGGGTGGAAACAGATTGATAGCCAACAGGCAACTTTTTCGGGTGATGGAAATATCCAAAATCTAGATAGTGGTGATGGTTACACAACTCTAAATTTTTCAGAAATCACTTACCCTTGGCAAATTTTATGCAGTGTAAAATTATACCTCAACAAAATCGATTTTTAAAAGATTCAGTGGGGGTGCCTAGGTGGCTCAGTGGGTTAAGCCTCTGCCTTCAGCTCAGGTCATGGTCTCAGGGTCCTGGGATCAAGCTCCACATCTGGCTCTCTGCTCAGCAGGGAGCCTGCTTCTCTCTCTCTCTCTGCCTGCCTCTCTGCCTACTTGTGATCTCTGTCTGTCAAATAAATAAATAAATAAAATCGTTAAAAGATTCAATGAATTGTATTAAAATTATTGTATTGGGGTGCCTGGGTGACTCAATGGGTTAGGCATCCAACTTTGGCTTCAGCTCAGGTCATATGAGATCTTTCAGTCATGAGACTGAGCCCCATGTCCAGCCCCCCACTCATGTTCTGCTTCATGTTCTTTCTCCCTCTCTCTCCCCTTTTGCCCCTTTCTACTCACATGTTCTCTCTCTCTCTCTCTAATAAATAAATAACATCTTTAAATAAATAATAAAAATAAAATTATTATATTGAAATTACATGAAAAAGATACAATCAAGAGTGAAAGAGGGAAAACAGTATCTTTAGGGTGAAGAAACCTGTCAGACACCCCTGTGAGTGATCAGAGTGAGCATGGCTAATAGTAATGCTGGGATCATGGGCTTTCACGTGGGATGGAAGCATGTGAGGACAAGGACACTTACTTCACGTTCTGCCAAACCCATATCCCAGTCTAATCATAAGAAAATATCAGACAGACCTAAATTAAGGGACAGTCCGCAAATCTCCTGACCAGTACGCTTCAAAAGTGTCCAGGTCATGAAAGACAAGGAGAACGAAGAAATGGTCACAGATCAGGCAAGGGAACTAAAAAGATCTGAACTGCGTGCAAGGTGGTATCCTGGATCAAACCCTATAAGAGAAAAAGGACATTGCTGAAAAATTAACCAATGTTAATTTCTTAGGTTTGATCCCCGCACTGTGGTCCTGTCTTATGTTACCAGTGGGGGAGGTAGAGGAAGGGTATAACGGGAACTCTGAACTATTTTGCAGCTGTTCTGTAAATCTAAAATTATTTCAAAATAAAAAGCTGGGGAAGGGGGAGAGGCAGAAGAAACAAAAGCACTCCACCAGCCCTTTCTAACCGCTAATCATACCATCAGGTTGGTCAAATAAAATCTGTCTTCTAAAATCAGTTCCTGGGGCACCTGCGTGACTCAATGGATTAAGCATCTGCCTTTGGCTCAGGTCATCATCCCAGGGTCCTAGAATTGATCCACTGATCAATGGGGGATCCACTGATCCCCTGCTCAGTGGGGAGTCTGCTTCTCCCTCTCCCTCTATCCCACCCCCAGCTCTTGCTTTCTCTCTTTCTCTCTCTCAAAAAAAAAAAAAAAAAAAAAAAAAAAAAACTTTAAAATCAATTCCCAAAACCAAAGAATTGCCTTTTTATGAAGGATACTAATTAACTGTAATAAGAATATTATGTGATTATGAACAGGGGCAGAGATAATGAGCTGGCTGCATGCCAATGGACTCTCCACTCATAATCAGAACGTCAAGTTCAAGGAATTCATATCACATAGCATGGAATGGTTGGGAAGGACCTCAGCGATGATCTCATTCATTCTGCCCATTTTACAGACATGGCAGCTGACAGGGTCAAGAAAGTTTCAAGAACAAACAAACAAACAAAACAAAACACACAGAGAATAAAAGGCTTGGCTCTCTTCTGTCAGTAACATCTGCCCAACTGGGTCCTCTCAGCTCACAGAGAGTCTGGTGAACCCAGAGCAAACTCAGACCAGCCACGCCACCAAGGTAGCTGGGGGAGGAACTAAGCCAAGAACCAAGACCACCTGGTGCCCTTTCTTCTTTCTGGCTGCTTCATGTCCAAAATTACCTTCAGTGATTACATAGGTTGCCTCTACCTAACAACACTTAGAAGATTAAAGCATATTCCAGATGGGCACTGTTCAAAATCAGAACAAAGATGCTGTCTCTCGGGCAAATTTACATATCCAAAAAGGTCTTTTACCTGAGGACAATGGATCATGGAAAGAAAGTTCATGGGAACAGATCCATGGAGACCATAATTCATAGTAAATGGTGGGGATAAAACAAAATAAAAACAAACAAACAAAGAAAAGTCTGGTAAAGCACAAACCAGTCAGAACTGGTTAAATGAGCAGCAGGATGAGATCATTTTTTACCATAAATGCTGGTAGGAAATAAACAAGTAAAACCGAAAATTAACAAACCAAGCATCAGAATTTAAAAGACTGAAAAAGAACAGAAGAGAGATCCGAAGAAAATAAAGGGAAGGAGACAAGGATGATAGAAATTAATAAAATAGGGGCACCTGGGTGGCTCAGTGGGTTAAAGCCTCTGCCTTGGGCTCAGGTCATGGTCTCAGGGTCCTGGGATCAAGCTCCGCATCTGGCTCTCTGCTCAGAAGGGGGCCTGCTTCCCCTCTCTCTGCCTGCCTCTCTGCCTACATGTGATCTCTGTCAAATAAATAAATAAAATCTTTTTTTTTTTTAAAAACTTAATAAAATAGAAAACAAAAATATAAACATAAAGGATTTTTTTTTAATTTTAAGAGTTATTAAAGGAAGATTGAATATATCATACATAAAGCACATTGGGAATTAAAATAAAGATATCACTATAGACATGGCAGAAATTTCAAAGGTAAGAGAATATAATAAATATCTCTACACCAATAAACTGGAAAAAAAGATGAAAAGGACAAATTCCTAGGACAATACAAACCACCAAAACTGACTTATAAAAAAAAACAGACCAACCTGTCCTATGAGCATCAAAACATGAACTCAGTAGTTTAAACTTCTCCCACACTGAACACATCAGGCCAGGTGGGTCTAAGTTCTACGAACCTTCCAAGGAAAGCCTTCCAGAGAACAGAAAAAGGGAGAATATTCTCCAACTTAGTCTCTGAGTCTCACCTTTTAAGGAAAAAGAAAAAGAAATAGCCAAGGAGGGGCACCTGGGTGGCTCAGTGGGTTAAGGCCTCTGCCTTCGGCTCAGGTCATGATCCCAGGGTCCTGGGATCGAGCCCCGAGTCGGGCTCTCTGCTCAGCGGGGAGCCTGCTTCCCCCTCTCTCTCTGCCTGCCTCTGCCTACTTGTGATCTGTCTGTCAAATAAATAAAATCTTAAAAAAAAAAAAAAGAAAAGAAACAGCCAAGGATCAGAAAAATAGGTAAATAACAGTAATTCATAAGCATAAGACAAAAAACTTACACCCATATTAACAAACTGCATTCAACGGGGTGTACAAAGTTAACTTAGATCACGGTAAGGGGCTGGTTTTCTGCTCACCACTCTGGCTATTCTGGGGGAGATGCAGAACCAGTAAGGGGCATGAGCTAAGACTACACATAATGAAGGCTTTGCCTTCAACAGCCTGGGAGGACCTGAAGAAGGAACTTCTGAAAGAAGGAAACAAAACTTACCGAAGAGTAGGCAGACAACATGGTACCAACAGGCTGTCCATTAAAAATAGGCACCCCAACAAAACACAGAAAAAGACAAGGAGGGTTACTTCACGAAGACATTGAGTGAATTCTTGGAATACCTAAGACAGCATTCACAGATGGTGCACCACGGGGGAAATGATAGCAACAGGCAGCCAGAAAGTAAGGGAAGAAATGAAATCGGCTTCAAAGAGAGAGATTTGCTGGGAGGAAGATAAAACAGGCAGGGGGCGAGACGATGGTCACAGTGTATTCCCCCCATTGGCTGCTTTTGAGAACTAAGACCTGGGCACCGGGGAAGTTTATCGTGGGAGGCCCCAAGGCACAAAACAGCCAAGCGCCTGGCCAAACGCAGCCCGGCTCTTGGTGCGTTTCCTTTTGCAAAGTAGCATTTGTGTGGGCTGGGAAGCACCTGTCCAGGTTTGTCCAGCTGATCCCAAAGACAGTTTGCTGTCCGTGGCTGCTTAGAAACTTGGCCTTGCGAAGCATTTTAAGCATAACCACTCTAAAAATCCAAATTCAGGCCACAGTTGCTAGTCCAAGAGATTCAGTGCAGACCACAAAGATATTTGGGATACTCCTAACCCATGGACATAGAAATAGCTAAAATCGTTAACTTTCACTAGCCATTAGCACTATCCTTTTGTTACAATCATACTAGATGTGGGTGGTGAACCCACTGCACAAGGTCAGAGTCAGACATCCCTCGGAACCGGGGTCAGAGCCAGACTTCCTGGGTACCCACTGCACAAGGTCAGAGCCAGACTGCCTTGAAACCTGGGGCAGTTGAGCATGTACTGACGATTCTAGTGAATGACCTGGATGTTTCTGAATTCTTCCCACCAAGGAGCATTGCTAACACCTATCTGCATAAAATCTTTTTTTTTTTTTCTTTTTGAGTATGAGACATTTAAGTTGTATTTGCTGGACTAGGCACTGGCAAACTTTTTCTGTAAATTCCAAACAGAAAATACTTTTAGGCTTTAGGGGAAACCGTTCATCTCTGCAGTTGTGCAAAATCAGCTGTGGACATTATGAACGGGCACGGCTATGTTCCAATCGATTTCTATTTACAAAAACAGGCGATGAGCAGAATTTGGCCATCAGGCCATAGTTGCTAATGCCTGCTCCAGAAAAAACATCACTTTTACAGGTAGGACTAAGTGTTTATAATATCTATTTGTAATAATCATCTTTTCTCAAGAGCAACTGAAAACAATGCATTAATGTCAACCACTCCAAAACAAGATACATTTATTTTTAATTTTTTCCTAAAATTTTATTTATTTATTTGACACAGAGAGAGAGACAGCAAGAGCAGGAACACAAGCAGGGGGAGTGGGAGAGGGAGAAGCAGGGTTCTCGACGAACAGGGAGCCCAATGTGGGGCTCCATCCCAGGACCCGAGGAACATGACCTGAGCCAAAGGCAAACACTTAATGATTAAGCCACCCAGGCGCCCCAAAACAAGATACATTTAGAGATAAGAATTATATCATTTTTTTTCTTCTAACATTTCTTTGTATGTATTCTACTATTATAAGAGGAATTTATTTATTTATAAGATGCCATGAAATTCTCTCTTAAATATTGGGGGAAGAAAGTTTATCTGCTTAAAGAAATAACTTTGGCCAAGTTGACTTTATCTCAGATTTTAGATGAAAATCTGTATCAATAAGTCACCTCCTTTTCAGATTACAAGAGAAAGAACTGTCCCAGTTCAACTCTGTGCTAGAGGACCCTGGATGAAATCCAGTCCATGTGGCATAGAACAAAGGAAAATTATAAAACCCCAAAAAACTACCAGTTCCTCCTTTTTTTTCTTTTTTTTTTTAAGATTTTATTTATTTATTTGAGAGAGAGAGAAAAAACAAGAGCAAGGGGAAGGGCAGAGGGAGAGTCAGGCTCCCCGCTGAACAGAGAGCCCAATGCGGGACTCAGTCCCACGACTCTGGGATCATGACTTGAGCAGAAGGCAGACGCTTCGCAGACTGAGTCAGCAGGTGCCCCTAGCAGTTCCTCTTCTAAGTATACACTCTCAAGTGGTGTTGCCCAAATGTTTTCTCATTATCACCAACCTAAGGAGCCATTTCTTCCTAATAGCGCACCCCCGCCCCCGACTAGATACTAAGGAATAAGGCTTTGTTGGACAGGGCTGAGGTTTGGAGGGCCACAGACCATTGTATTATCCATGATTCCTTTGCTCCCCAAAGGTTTGACTGTTGAGGGCAATGCCACCCCACTGAGAATGCATGCCTTGGGTGAGTGGGTCTCCAACTTCAGAGTTCTTGGGAGTCACCTGGAGGGCTTGCTAAGACAGATCACAGGGGTCCAATCCACCGCCAGGATTTCAGAGGCAGCAGGTCTTGGATGGAGCCTGAGAACTCCTTTAGCCCATAATATGTGAGCAGCACGAACTGCCAGCTGAGCACTCCATCCGTTATACACCAGCCACTGTGCAAGCAAGGAAGGGCTGCCTGGTGGTGGTGACCACAAGTATTCCAGGCCAGACTGAGATTACTTTATGAACAGGATTCTTCCATGGATTATTATGGGCTGTCTATCCAGCCCACAGTCCTTTAAAATTGCCCCTACCACAGCCAAGAACGAAGGCTAGGTGGCCATACCTGGACCACGAAAGCCAGCCCCCCACCCCCAATCCACAGTCAGTTGAGCTAAAGGTGAACCCATGATGCAGAAGAAAACCAATCCACGGGCCAGCTAGACCAATCCGATTCTTTCAAGAGACTTAAAATGATGTGAAAAAGAGATCACAAATGATCTTGGCCCTTTAAGGTAGGTACAAGGAGAGGCCAGGGGGCATGACGGCAAATGAAAGTCAAGGTTACAAGGAAGCAGGAGATAAAAGTGGGTAATGTTAGCAGCTTTGCAAGGCTGAGAATGTAACAGCTGCTGGTGCACATTCCAGCAGAAGAAGCCAGGCTGCATCCCGTGCATCCCCCCCGCCCCCACACCCTCCAATGCCCCATCTCCACGGGGACCTCCATTCCTCGTCAACAGCAACCACTTTCTCATCAGGCAGCACTCCCCACTCACAAGAGCACACTCCCCACTCATGCCACCTTTGCTACTGATGTTTCTGCATAAGTCCAGAAGATGGCCTGAGGCAGGCCTTCCTGATGAGACAGCCCAGCAGGAGGGACCTGTGGCATTGGGCTTCTGGGGGAGGGGAGAGCAGAAAACCCTCCCCACCCCCCACTACAAAGAGCAGGGCAGCCAAGGCCACTTCAAAACCTCACTGCTGTCCCGAAGGTCACGTGCTTGTCTGGATGGCAAGTCACCTAATTTAATACTTTTCAGTGCCACTCCTGTTTTTATGATTCGCATTAGTGTTGGAGCTTTCAGGCAGCTGAAACGGAAAGCTGTTCTTTTTAGATTTTTATACAAAAGCAACACACGTCTTAGCTCTGCCTCAAATTGGCCAAACTCGCCACTTACCAGTCCAGTATTTTCTTCCCTTGAAAGCTAACAGTCAGTGGACTAGTGCTCTGAGAACAAAAGGTCAAGTAAAACCTCATTAGTTTTGATTATCTAGGGAGAATTTCAACATAAAATAGTGAACTGGCTGAAGTGTCAATATTACTGAACAGTCAAATGAAGGCAGAAATTCAAACCAGCCTATTAAGAATATGTCCCCAAAGAGAGGTCTACCTGAAAAGATCTCATTCAGTCCACACAAAAGCACCCACTTGTTGTAAACTGAATGTGCCCGTCAGCAATAAAGAGGCACAAACTACTGATCTACACATTGACTTGGATGAATAAAGGCATTATACTGAGTGAAAAGAGTCAGTCTCTTGGGGCGCCTGGGTGGCTCAGTTGTTTGAGCGGCCGAGTCTCAATTTCGGCGCATGTCATGATCTTGGAGTCCTGGGATCGAGCCCCGATCAGGCTCCACACTCAGCATGGAATCGCTTGAGAGTCTTTCTCTGTCCCTCTGCCCCCGCCCTCTGCTCATGCCCTCTCAATATATATAACATAAATATATAAAATCTTTAAAAAAGAAAAAAAGAAAGAAAGAAAAGAGTCAGTCTCAAAGGGTTATAAACTGTATGATTCCATTACACAACACTTTAGAAAAGACAAAACGATAGTGATGGAGAACAAATCGTTGTTTTCCAGGGCTTTCAGGTGCCAGTTAGGGGGCAAGGAATGACAAGGGATAACATGAAGGAGGTTTTGGGGGTGGTGGATTTTATTCATTATTTTAATTATGGTGATAGTTATATGAATCTATACATAGGTCAAAGTCCACAGAAGTGTAAAGCAAAAAAAAAAAAAAAAGGTCAATTTTACTGTCTGATAAGTTTTTAAAATACTTAAAAGTATGTGCCAAGGAAGTGTTTAGAAACAATGTCTACTCTTAAATAGGTGGCCCCTGACCCCTGCCATCCAATTTATGCAATGAATCTGCACATTTTCTTTTCCTCTCAGAATGAAATTATACACTGCAGCCCAGCTTAAGCTAAATTAAGATATTCTAAATCAAAAGGACCCAATCTCATGAAGAAAAATCGTAATGCTGCAAAGCTGAGAAGCATGTCATGTGCTACACCAGTATCCTCAGCATCAACACAAAAACACTACATAATGTCATGACAAACACTGAGGACAGAGCCGAGACTAAAGAAATGTTAACTGTTCTGAACTTGTGAACTACAAACTCCTCCTGTAGGCCATTAAATTATATGTATTCACCAGTGATTTTTTTTGTAAATCGTGTGTGCAAATAATAAAACATAAAATATATTTATCCACTAAATTATGTTTTGTTTAATCTACTTATATGCTGCTCTATCAACCATTTCCTTTTTTTTATTTTTAGATTTCATTTATTTATTTGACACAAAGAGAGAGCACAAGTGGGGGAAGCTTCAGGCAGAGGGAGAGGGAGAAACAGGCCTCCCACCAAGCAGGGAGCCCCATGTGGGACTCAACCCCAAGATCCCAGGATCATGACCCAAGCTGAAGGCAGACATCTAACAACTGAGCCACCCATGTGCCCTGCTATATCAACCATTTCTTAATTCATCAACATAAATCTCTTTCTCTGATTATAGAAAAAGATGAGAAGGAAAGGAATAAAATTCCCTGATCCATACCTAATAGGATCCCTATCAGAAAATGGTGGTGGAAGGAAATGTTTGTTTTTGGTTCCTGCTGTTTTGGGGTTCTGTACTTTCATTATGCAAATCATATTGTGCAAATCCCACATATAATAACTACTTAATAAATAAATAAAGGTGAGAAATCATTTAAAGTTACCACTGGGTAGAGGAAAATTTAATTTCAGGAATTTGCAACTAGAAATGGTGCCTCAGTGGTCCAGTTGGTTAAGCATCCAACTCTTGATCTCAGCCCAGGTCTTGATCTCATCATGAGTTGAAGCCTGGAAGTGGTCTCCATACTGGGCATGGAGCCTACAAGGAGGGAAGGAAGGAAGGGTGGGAGGGAGGGAGGGAGGAAAGGAGGAAGGGAGGAAAGAAAGAAAGAGAGAGAGAGAAAGAAAATAAAGTTGCAAGTGGACTAGGTAAAACCTATGAGTTTGCAGCTTACTGGCCATGGGGTATAATTCAACCCCCAAAGCTACAGAAAACACTCATGGGAAAAACTGAAACATTACCCATTAAATGTGTCACAGATCAGATTTACAATTAGGAAAGCAGCTGGAAATGTAAAGCAGCATGAGATCCACAGAATGAACCAAACTCAAATTCAAAGCAACTGCCACAGCTAGCCAACACATGAGTGAAGGAGCCCCCATGAAACCCAACAAGAAAAAAGTCAAAGACCAGAGAGACAATTTGAAAAATGGCACCACACAGGATCAGATGTGACAGTTTGATGCTTTTCTCAAAAATAGACCTTCCTCAACTGAGACAGTTCAAGTGGGAGAGAGTTGAAGCCAAATGGGCTTAAACAGTGAAAGTACAGAACCCCAAAACAGCAGGAACCAAAAACAAATAACAACAAAACAAAACAAGCCAACAAAAAACAAAAACAAACAAACAAAAAAAAAAAAAAAAAAGAAAAGCAAAACAAAAACACAAAGCCACACACACAAAAAAACCCTCAGGAAAAGTAATCAAATCCATATGAAAATCTTTGGTCACCAAATCTGCAGGCACACTGAAGACCTCTACAGGGCCAGCCTAAAGAAACAGCCACGGGAAGTCACACAAACAGATGTCAGCAGCTATAAATCACAAAGGTGACAAAGTCTACCCTTTGAAGCTAGGCAGGTTGAACAGCTACTAGATCAAAAATCTAAAAATCCTCAGAAAACACACACCAAAAAAAAATTGAGCTGTTACACTATACCTGCAATATCTAATTTTCGACCAAAAATTATTCAACACACACACACACACACACACACACACACACAGCCAAGAATGTGTGACCCATACTCAGGGGGAAAAAAAAAAAGTTGTCAATATAACTGATTTTAAACAGACCCAGATGTTGGACTTTGCAAAGGCCTCAAAACAACTTTATAAATATATTTGAAATATGAAAATAAAATAATTCAAAAAATTAAAGGGAAATATATGGAAAATCTCAGCAGAGAAATAGCAACTACAAAAAATAATATAAATTCTAGAGCTAAAAAGTACAATAACTAACAATTTTCAACGAGCTCAACAACAGATTGGAGATGGCAGATGAACTTGAATAGGTGCCAGTAGAAATTACCCAACAAAGAGAGAAAAACGTTTGAAGAAAAATGAATAAAACCTCCGAGACAAAACTTAAAGACATTATGAAGCACCCCAGCACACACACAACTGGAACAATGAAGGCAGTATTTTTTTTTAAGATTTTATTTATTTATTTGAGAGAGAGAGAGTGGGAGAGAATATGAGAGGGAAGAAGGTCAGAGGGAAAAGCAGACTCCCCACAGAGCTTGGAACCCAATGCAAGACTCAATCCCAGGACTCCGGGATCATGACCTGAGCCGAAACAATGGCTTAAGCAACTGAGCCACTCGGGTGCCCTGAAAGCAGCATTTTTTAAAAACTGAAGAAATAATGGCCCAAAACTTCCAAAATATGACAGAAAACATAAAGATTCAACAAGCTCACCAAAGCCCAAGAAAGATAAACAGAACTAAAATCATTTCTAGACACACTATAGTCGAACACAAAAAAAGCTAAAGTTAAAGGGAAAACTTTGAAAGCAATCAGAGAAACCTATGTGTTATGTATGAGGGAATAACAATAAATAACTGGCTAACTTCTCACCAGAAACTATGAAAGACAGAAGCCTGGAAAAACATATTCAAATCACTGAAGGGAGTGGGGGAATTATCAGTCATAATTCTATAGCCAGCTAAACTATCCTTCAAATATGACTGTAAAATAAAATATATTTCAGTAAACAAAACCTGAGATATTTGTCGCCAACAGAACCACACTACAGCAAATTCTAAAGGAAGTATTTTAGCCTAAAGGAAAAATGACACTGGATGGCAAGTGGGACCTATATTAAAATTTTTTTAAAGGTAAGTATGTGAGAAAGATTTTAGCTATATTTATTTTATTTCTTTTAAAAGATATGACTACTAAATTAAAAATTATAAATCAATACACATAGGTGTATAACATGAACAGATCTAATATGTAACAATAGCACTATGTAAATAAGGGATAAACAAAAATACACTGTTAAAAGATTTCTATATTTCACCTGAGGTAATTCAGTATTAACTGTAAGTAAATCGGGAAAAGTTTAAGATGCATACGTGATCCCCAGAGCAAAAACTAAAAATGCAACAATACAGAACTAGAAAGCAAATAGAGAAATTAAAATGAAATACTAAAAAATATCTGATTAAAATAAAAGAAGATATAAAGGAGGGAGAGAAGAACCAAAAAAACAGAAGACACAAAATAAATTGCAAATAAGAAGACCTCAGTATAATCATATCAATAATTAAATGTAAGTGGACTAACACTCCATTCAAAAGACAGACATTTTTAAGACTAGGTTTAAAATCCAAAGATCCAGGGATGCTTGTGTGGTTCAGTCAGTTAAGTGTCTGTCTTTGGCTCAGGTCCCAGTTTCCTGGGATTGAGTCCTGCATTGGGCTCCTTGTTCAGTGGGGAGCCTGATTTTCTCACTCCCTGCCACACCCCCTGCTTGTGTGCATACTCTCTCTTTCTCTCTGACAAATAAATAAATAAAATCTAAAAGTAAATAAATAAATAAATAAATAAATAAATAAATGGGATCCCATACCCAGCTGTATGCTGTCAACAAAATACATGTTTCAGATAATAAAGACATGAACAGACTAAAAGTAAAAGGCTACAAGCTACAATACAAGACTGTATTCCATACAAATCATAAGAAAGATGATGGGTCTATATATATTAATATCAAACAAAACAGACCTCATAATAAGAAATATTACTAAAGACAACTGGGGACTTCATAATGATAAAATGACCAATATATCGGGTAGGTATAACAATCATAAATATTGACGTGACTGATAACAAAGCTTCAAAACACATAAAGTAAAAACTAACAAAACTAAAATGAGAGATGAATGCACAATCATAGACTTTCACAAACTCTCAGAAATTGATAGAACTAGACAAAAATAATCAGTAAGAATGTAGAAAATCTAAACATTATTAATTACCTTATCCCAAATGATATTTCCAGAACACTAAACCCAATACCTGCAGAATATACACATTCCTTCAAGTCTACAGGGAATGTCTACCAATACAGACCATATAATGGGCCATTAACAATTCTCAATAATTCTTAAAATATTAAAAAATTCAAAATATTTTTAAATTGTTAAATTTATATTTATATTAATTACATTTATATAAATATAAATTTATATTATAAATTATAATATCTATTTATATATGAAATAATTATTTATATTATAAATACATATAAATTAACCTTATATTAATAAAATTAATGTTTAGAATATTTAAAAATTTAAATATTAATATTTAAAATAGTAAAATAGACTACATTCTTTTACTGCAAAGGAATTAAGTTAGAAATCAAAACTAAGGGGCGCCTGGGTGGCTCACTGGGTTAAGCCTCTGCCTTCAGCTCAGGTCATGATCCTAGGGTCCTGGGGTCAAGCCCCACATCAGGCTTTCTGCTCAACAGGGATCCTGCTTCCCCCTCTCTCTCTGCCTGCCTCTCTGCCTACTTGTGATCTCTCTCTGTCAAATAAATAAATACAATCTTAAAAAAAAAAAGAAATCAAAGGTAAATCAATAAGTAAAACATTTGGAATATCTGGAAATTTAAAACTCATTTTAAAATATTCATAAAAATCACAAAGTAAATTTAGAAAATATTTTGAACAAAATAATAATGAAAATTGGTAAACTGATAAAATAGAGTCCATCAAAATTTCAAATGTTTGTTCTCTGAGAAATACTGTCATGCCAAAATGAAAATGTTTTCCAAATATATATCTGATAAAGAACTGACACCTAGGGGTACCTGGGTGGCTCAGTGGGTTAAATCCTCTGCCTTTGGCTCAGGTCATGATCCCAGGGTCCTGGGATGAAGCCCTGCATCACATACGTTTCTCTGCTCAGCAGGGAGCATGTTTCCGCCCCCCCCCACCGCCTGCTTCTCTGCCTACTTGTGATCTCTGTCTGTCAAATAAATAAATAAAATCTTAAAAAAAAAAAAAGAACTGACACCTATTAACATATGAAGAAACTACAATAAGCAAAAACCCAATAAAATATGGGCCAAAATATTTAACAGACACTTAAAGAAGATAAGCAACCATCAACAAAGCACACAAAAACATTATCAATATCATTTGCAATTAAGGAAATGCAAATTACAACCAAAATTAAATACTACTTCCCATCATGTAGAATAGGTAAAATTAAAAAGACTCACAATACCAAGTACTGGCAAGGTTGCAGAATGGCTGCAACTCTCATACTTTCCTGGTGGTAATATGTATGCAATTATTCTAACAGAAATATTTTTATTCTGTCTCTCCAAAAATAAGCTAATCCAGCAAAAGGCAGTAAAAAAAAATGTTTTAATTGGCAACATATACCTGAAGCATATATTTTCATTAATTTTATACTGGTTTGGTACTTCTTAAATGAAATAAATTGTTGAGTAACTAAAAGTCAATTGCCACTTAAAAAAAACAATCAGTTCATGGATGAAACGACGAGACCCAATAAGCGGCTTCAGAGAACTTTCCACCACATTCATGGAATTCATCCAAAATGAAGAAGCAGCAGAAATCCAAGCACCTAGTCTGGTCTACCTTAGCTTGACAATCTTAAGGTCCTCCTTCCACTTTGAGTTCTGGGTCAGCCTCGGGAAAAAGGAGGCGGCCACAACCAACCTCTCTACTTGAGTGTCCGGACTGACCTTGACAAGTAGTTAACTAACAGAGTTACTTGCATGGGAAACCGGTCATCTTACACAGGCGGGGGTGGGGGGGTGGGGGGGAATAGGGTTGACCAGGAGTGGGGAGGGAGAGAAGTGGATTTGTTCCATCCTGGACAGGTGGAACAAACACACAGTATGCACAACGTTCAACAGCACAATCAGCCTTCTGAGCCCCGAGAAAAACACGTAACCCAGGAGAACAGCATGTCCATGGTGGTTCACCGGGAGACTATTCTTGCTAAAATTTAGGACTTCATAAGAACTGAAGGACAGGGCTGGGACCGCTTGGAGTAGAGATGTTGACAGCCTTTAAAAAATTCAATAAAGTATTAAAGAAAACGACTTTAAAGAAACAGACCAATCCCCAAGGCAAAATGGTCCTAGGATCACACTCACTTCTCGTCAGAGCCCCTAAAAATAAGTCCCAGTGTTTCACCCCGACCTTGTTATCATGGCCGACCTCCCCCTCCTCTGAGGTAATGTCTATAAATCTTGGCATCCCGTGTGCTTTTGCGCCACATGTCAGCTATTAGCGATGGTATTTTTCCTGACAGCTAATGGGTAGCCTTAAAGAAAAGAAATGAAGAGTGTCGTGCTTTGCAGAGTCATTTTACACCATTAGCAGCAATAAGCATTTATGCGGGACATGGTACTGCCTGGGAATCAAAAGGACACGTTTTTCACCCTATTTGCCAGTACAATGAGAAATGAGAAAATGAAATCCATACCTTGGGTTTACTTGGGTTTATTTACAGGATGGCTGAGTTAGTGACACTTTCTGTGCCAGAAGACTCTCTCCAAGGAATACATGTGCTGAGGGAGTCCTCGGTCGCAGGCAGACATCTAGGGGGCCTCCCCATCCCATCCCCTCCCCCCTCCCCAGGGCCGTGGGTCCCTTACCTTTCCTTTTGGTCGTGTAAAATCCAACAGCTGACCCATCCCGCCACAGAATCTTTGCTTGCTCCTTCACAGAGTGAGGTAAAAAAAACATGTCTCGGTCATCCAAATTTCTCTCCAGTCTTCCAAAAATAACGACATTTAGAATGAAAAGCACAATCCTTTCCCCAAATGACTGAACCTTTGAAGGGGAAAAAAAAAAAAAAAGAAGAAGAAGAAGAAGAAGAAACAAAGGAAGAACAAGCAAGTGAGAGCGGAAAATCACACACGATAAATTTTGCACTTGGAATCAACCCACACATCAGGGCCAGGTGTGTGCGCCACCATCACACGATTCCCCTCGTGCTCAAGAGCCAAAATGTGACTCACAGTTTCTCACCAAGGTTTTCACACCCCTGACCTTTCACACTCATCGGCCTCCAGGAGTGAGGGGCAGTCCCAGAGGGGCCTCCCTGGTCCCCAAGGCTACCTATGTGTAATGAATATAAGTAGACAGAAAAAAGTCCATTGCAGGTCAACAAAACAGGAAGTTACCTCCAGGGGGGTCAGGCAAGACATTTCAGCAGATCCCCTGGATGTGTCTAGAAATATACCCAATCCACCATTTTTTTTTTGAAGATTTTATTCATTTATTTGAGAGACAGAGATCACAAGTAGGCAGAGAGGCAGGCAGAGAGAGAGGAGGAAGCAGGCTCCCTCCTGAGCAGAGAGCCCCATGAGGGGCTCGATCCCAGGACCCTGGGATCATGACCTGAGCCGAAGGCAGAGGCTTAACCCAGTGAGCCACCCAGGCACCCCCACCATTTTTAATAACAGCCCCAGAATTCTGGCCCTCAGAAGGAGGGCAAAGAATTGGGGGGAATTAAAAAAAAAAAAAAAGAACTGGGAGGATCAATAGCTACATCAGAAACGTGATTTTTCAATGGCTTGTGACATAGTAGATTTGGAGCACATGCTACAGTCCCAATCCCAGAGAATTACCAGGAATCAAGGGCCATCTTGTTCTAAGGCTATCAAATGAAACCACTTCTTGCCCACCACAATGTCATGGCAGGTGAAGAAAGTATGTGGTCAAGGTCAGGCCCACACAGAGTTTTAGCATTAACAAGTCAAAATGAGGGGCGCCTGGGTGGCTCAGTGGGTTAAAGCCTCTACCTTCAGCTCCAGTCATGATCCCAAAGTCCTGGGATCAAGCCCCGAATCAGGCTCCCTGCTTAGCAGGGAGCCTGCTTCCTCCTCTGTCTCTCTCTGCCTGCCTCTCTGCCTGCTTGTGATCTTTATCTGTCAAATAAATAAATAAATAATCTTAAAAAAAAAAAAAACATCCAAATGACTTCATGGTCCTGTCTGTTAAAATTTTCTGCATTTGGAGAGCCGCCGGGGGGGGGGGGGGGGGACAAATACATAGCAAAAACGGAGGCCTCCGGCTTCTGCACCCAAAGCAGACATAACTAATCAATCCCACTCTATGTGGCTCAGCCTGGATAACGTCAGAGTCCTTCTACATGCACTCCTGTGGACAACCACAAGCCAGCACTAAATGTGATTCTTGACATGAACCAAATCAGCTATTGATCAAGGGACAGCACTGTTTTATTAGATTTTACTCTGGCAAGACATGTGTGACATGACAAGATTTTACCCTGACAAGACTATGCGACAGCCTACGTGTGGGGGTGTTTGTCCCCCATCCTATGCAGCACCATGGGATCAGCAATGCCATTGAATGAGCTGTGACTCCCACCCACAAGCTAGCATTTGATTCTCCCACCCGCTGGGGAGGTCCTGATTTATGGGTAAGGAAACAGAAACCCAAGGAGGGTAAGTGATCCATTTATTGATTTCCCCGTCTCATTCCAAAGAGGACTTATGACATCTGGACGAGGGCTCTGTCCGAGGCATCAGGCTCAAAACAACAGACCAGGGCCTTCCGGGTCTCAGGCTGGTCCCAACCCATGGTTGCCGCCAGCATCTTCACCCATTACAACTAAGGCTTTGGAAAAGGGAACTTTAATATAAATATATACACTTCGTTTTATATTGAATACTTAATCCTTATATTTTTATCATCATCATCATCATCAATCATTTGTGACCGTGACTTCTCAGCCTAGCTTTGCTGGGAGATCTTGAGCAATGCCCAACTTTCTGAGCCTCTCTTTCTCCCACTGATCAAGGGAGAAGATTGTCTGAGGCATCCTTAAAACACTTGTTTTGGGGAAGGATGGGTAAAAAAAAAAAAAAAAATACATTTGTTTTCAAATGCTCCGATAACAAAAAATAAGGCAGCTTGCTGCCCCCCTTACAAATGGCACAAAGTGTTCAGTGCCAATAAATCTATTAATTGGTCCAGAATGTAAAATAGTTCACCTTCATCTGGAGCCAAATCTTAAATGAGGAAAAGCTTTGTGAAAACCACACCAGCTCAGCTCTGAGAAGCTGCCGCAATTTTGTATCTCAGACAGTAGCAGCCAAACCCAGTTCAGACTTTGAAGAATCACTAGCTGGTGACAAAACCTGAGTGGGGTGATGTGGGAGGTTATATTTTTCAACTTACAAAACCAAAAAGTTCAGAGGAAAGCCAGAAGAGAAAAGCAGATTGCATCTGGCAGAAGGGAAATATCCAATCAAAAACTGGCAGGAGAAAAAGGAGAAAAGAAAATGCACTGAATTTATCCAATTTCATTACGGGGGGCGGGGGGAGAAATGTGTGTGATTCTGACTTAGAAACATTTCTGGAAACACAAAGCCGAGATGCAGTTCTAATCCCTCAATTAGGACCACTAATTATGTTAATAGAAAGAACATTAAGCATTTTTTTTTGTAATTTATGAAGAATAGTTGGCTAAGAAACAAAATATAATTAAAAGGGAAAAAAAAAGTCAAGACCCCAAATTCTTGGGGGATGGTTGGGGTAGATCGATCTTTACAACATGGTTCATTAAAAGCAAGTAACATCCAAGTTTCTTTCTGTTCACAACATAGGCCACATTTTTCAGAAAATATGGGGTTTCCCTCATCTAAACACAGAGGAATTGACACATGGAACAAGTGAATGCTCTTGTTCTGAAAAAAATAAAATAAATAAAATAAAATATGAAAGAATTATTTAAAGAGCATGTTAGACTCCTCCTGGCCATTCAAAACACCCAACCAGTAAATATCTCTGGCCCACCTGTGGGAAGGGTCCAGAACAGCGAGGCAAATGGGCCAGGCCACCCCACTGGGTACCTCACACTCATTGACTGAATCTCAAGCCACAGTTAAATCTGCTGGCGTGGGGGTGGGGAGGGGGAAACTTTTCAAAACAGTATCTACCCAGTCAATTAAAACCAGACCTGAAAGTATCCTGCTGTTTGCAACAATATGGATGTAACTAGAGGGCATTATACAAAGTGAAGTAAGTCAGACAAAGACAAATCCTGCATGATCTCATGTGCACATGAAATCTTAACAAAGCCCAACTCATCACAACAGAGAACAGAATGGTGGTTACCAGGGGCTGTGGGTGGGAGAAGAGAGATGTCGGTCAAAAGGTACAAACTTCCAATTATAAGATGAATAAGTTCTGGGAATCTAATATACAGCAGGGTAATTATAGCTAATAATACTGTATTATATTAAAGTTGCTAAGACAGTAGATCTTAAATGTTCTCATCACACACAAAAAAATGGTAATTATGTAATACAAAGCTGGTGTCAGCCAACACCACGGTGTCCATCATTTGGCGATACGTAAGTATACCAGATCAACACCTCCTGTGCCTCAAATTCACACAATGTTTATGTCAGATATATCTCAGTAAAGCTGGGGAGGGGAACAGGCATGCAAAAGACAACCCACAGACAGGAAAACAATATCTGTCAATCCAAAAAGGCAATGTGTGCAATAAGGAGTTGCATCCAGAATATATGAAAAATGTTTGTAACTCAACGGTCAGACGTCAAGTAACCCAATTAAAAAGTGGGCCAAGGATTTTAATAGATATTTTCCCAAAGGGGATATATGAATGGCCAATAAGTACATGAAAAAATGCGTCACAGCTTTGGCCATCAGAGCAATGCGGCTCAAGACCACAGTGAGATACCACTTCCCACCCAGTCAGATGGAGAGCATACAAAACCAGACAATAAACAAGTGACAGGATGGACATGGAGAGACGGAAGCCATCAGAGATTACCAGTGGGACTATTCGTGGTACACCTGCCGTGGAAAATAGTTCAGTGGTTCCTCAACAAGTTATATAGAGAATTACCATGTGACCAGCAACTCCACTCCTGGGTATATACCCAAGAGAATTGAAAATACATGTGCTCCCAAAAACTTGTACATAAATGTTCATGGTGCCGTTATTTGTAATGGCCAAAAGGTGGAAACAACACGTGTCAATCAACACATCCATGGATAAACACACATGTTCGAGCCATGCAGTGGGAAATGACCCAGCCATAAAAAGGAATGCGGCTCTAACACACACTACAGTGTGGGTGAACGATGAAGACATTACGCTCAGTGAGAGAAGCTGGACACAAAAGGCTATATATTATATGATTCTAGGAATCGCAATGTCCAGGAGAAACAAATCCACAGAGGCAGACTCCTTGCCAGGGGCTGGGGAAAGAGAGAAATGAGGTGTGACTGCTGATGGGTAAGGGGTTTCTTTTGGGGGCGATGAAAACATTCTAGAATTCAAGAGCAGTGACTGGGGCACAACTCTGTGCAAATACTGAAAATCACTGAACCGTACACTTTGAAAGGGTGAAATTTATAGGACATGAATTGTATCTCAATGAAGTTGTTGTTTGAAGGAAAATAAAACTGAATTTGGTTTTGTTTTTTTTTTATTCATTCAAGCGAGGGGGGGGGGGGACATATTATCAATTCCTTCTCTAAACCAGACCCAAAAGAATACTGGTCATTCACTCAGTATTTGTAGGTCCCAATGAGGGAGGTCAAGTGGAATTCCAGACCACTACAGACAGATCCACCATTTTAAGACTGCCAAGAAGCACCTATAGAATTAAGATAAATATGCCAATCAAATGAAAATGGGCAGACATGAAGCAAATAGTCTAAATTCTACACTAGTTACTACCTTTCTCGTCAGATCTGCAGTGGAGCAGATGCCACAGGGACCCTGAGGAGCTGCTGTGGCACCTGCCCTCACCCCTACCATCCTAGGTTTTGGCTTTACAACTGCTCCATAAAGCCACAGCCCATCCAAGACCTTCAGGCCTGACATCACAGAAACTGGAGTTTGTGTCCAACCCACTCACTCACTAGCTGTGTGGCTCGGCCTCAATTTCTTCATCTGCAAAACAGTACCTTGAGGATTCTAAAATTAGATAATCCCTGTAAAGAGTCTGAGAACACAGGCGAGTACCTAACACAATGTCTGACTCAGAGTGAGTACCAAAAAAATAATACTTGGACGCAATAAGCAAAAATTTTCCTACACACTAGAGCGACGACGGGGATTTAAGTTTTAAAATGAAGACACGAGAGGCCACTCAGGAAGGTAAGAGAGATCTGCCAATAGCCAGATGTCTGCGGCATACAGCCTTTTATTGCTATTTTCCTTACTGGCAGGGCATTCTAGATTGAATCGCATCCCCTGGAAAGATGTTCCAAGACCTAATATCCAGTACTTGGGGATGTGACTTATTTAGAAATAGTCTCTACAGATGATCAAGTGAACATGAGGTCATTGGGGGGGGGGGGGGTCCTAATCCAAAATGACTGGTGTCCATATAGAAACGGGGGGGATCTGGACAGAGGGAGATCCACACTGAGGGAAGATGATGTGAAGACATGCGGAGAAGGCCATCTCCAGGCCAAGGAACGCCTGAGGCCACCAGCAGCCAGGACAGAGTCCTGGAACACAGTCTCCCTCGTGGCCCTCAGAAGGAACCCTGATTTCGGGCTTATAGTCTCAGATGCTGGGAGACAACTCCTTTCTGCTGTTTCAGCACTCCCCCCGCCCCCATCTGTGAAACTTTGTTTCTTGCAGCCAGGGAAGATGAGTCCACAGAGGCCAAGTACTTTCGATCATTAACATGATAATCAACACACTGACTTTAAAACCTGTTTTGCAGTATCTGTTCCTCACCTTCATCAGACCTTCTCTGGCAGGATCAGAGGTTCGTAGGACATCTTCAGTGGGCCACCAGGACTCCTTTATGTAAACAGCCACCACTAGAGAGAAAACCAAGAAAAAATTAAGCCAGCCGGCCACAGCCACCCCGGGGGCCGGTTCAACAGAGCGTGGCCATTGTCAAGGTGCAAAGGACAAGTACGTGTGGGCAAGGCAGGTGATTTTTCTAGAGCTTAGTTCTCTGAGAGCACTGACCAGGACGGAGTGGCCACTCTCACCCAAAGAGGACTTCACTGAGGTCTTCACAGATGGCCTGCTGCCGCCTCCAAAACTACAAGTGCGTCTCCCGATGAGACTGGGCAAAAAGTGCTACACAACAACACGGACAAATTCAATGGAAAAGAGGGGCGCCTGGGGGCCTCAGTCGTTAAGTGTCTGCCTTTGGCTTGGATCCTGGTCCCAGGGTCCTGGGATTAAGCACCCCCATCAGGCTCCTTGCTCCGCGGGAAGCTTGCTTCTCTCTCTCCCACTCCCCCCACTTGTGTTCCTGCCCTTGCTATCTCTCTCTCTATCAAATAAATAAACAAAATCTTTTTTTTTTTTAAATCGATGGAAAAGAATCACATTTGTTTTTCAAAGTCTGGTTACGTGCCACAACTCAGAACTCCCCATGCAGTCAAATCCGACATTATCAAAGGGCATTGAGCACAGAATCTTCTAATTTTTTTTTAAAGATTTTATTTATTTGATTGAGAGAAAGCATGAGCAGGGGGAGGGGCAGAGGGAGAGAGAGAAGTAGACTCCCCTGCTGAGCAGGGAGCCTGACATGGGGCTCGATCCCATGACCCGGAAATCGTAAGAGGAGCTGAAGGCAGACTCTTAACCAACTGAGCCACCCAGGCGCCCCATGAGCACAGAATCTTCTTATGGCTCTCTGCACCAGGCCTGGAACTGTCTCCTTTTCCATGATTTTTTTTTCCCTTCTCACAGTGAAACTGCCACCTGTGTTTTTCTGAGGAGGACACTGACACCCTGAGCAGTAAGTAGCTTGAAGGCAGCCAGCAAGGGGGGCCTGAGGTAGGTCCACCCCCGAGCCATGGACTCCAAGTGCAGTGCTCTCTTGCAGAGGCCAGAAATGAGTCACGGGTTAGGAAATGGGTGAACCCTGCAGGGGTGGGGGGTGCCTTTGAATAAGGAGGCTCTCTTGCAAAAGGAAGAGAGACACCTCCTCCCCCCACTCCTGCCCCCATCCCAGTCTAGATAGTCCCTGAAGCTTCTGGATTCTGCCCATTCCACGTTTGGGCATCAGTCCTGCTATGGTAGAGGTAACCTTGGAACAACCACAACCTCACAAAGCCCCAAGCTCCTCATCAGTGTTGCCCAAACTGATCCCCCGAGGTGGCTGACAAGTTCCGATGAAGATGGGGTGTGAAACACCCACCACAGAGCCCGGTGTGCCAAACGCGCTCGGTGACAGCTGATAAATGTCACCTCTCCCCTCTTTCCCCCAGCCCCACCCACGCCGCTGCCACCAAATCAACGAGCTCCACCTGCTGCCTCGTGATGAGCTCTGTCCCCTCCTCCCCAGCCCCAGATGCCAGCAGGGTCCTGCCACCATCCACAGAAGACTGGGATGGTACCTCACCTGGTCCCCTGCCTCAGTCTCCCCCTCTGATCCATCCTAACCGAGTGGCCGCTCCAAAGGCACATCCAGTCATAGCCTCTGCCTCTTGTCTCTCAGCCGGGCAGCCCTCCTTTCCTTGCTTAGGGACTCCATTTAAACAGCAAAGTTACTTTGGTTGTTTTCTTGTATGTTTGTTTTTATTTAATTAAGATCATTTTTTACAGCAGTTTTAGGTGCACAGCAAAACTGAAAAGAAGGTACAGAGACTTCCCACATGCCCGTACATATCACGTCCCCCAGTGTCAGCATCTGCCCCAGAGTAACTGGGGCATTTGTTACATTTGTAACATTTGTTACGAGATGAACCTACACGGACACATCAGAGTCAAAGCCCATAATCTGCATTACAGTCCACTCTTGTTCTACATTCTATGGGTTTGGGCAAATATGTAATGACATGCATCTACCATTATGGATAGATTATCATATACATCATAATTTTCACTGCCCTAAAAGTCCTCTGGTCTCCATCTATTAAACCCCTGCTCTCACCCCCCACTCCACCCCTGGGAACGACTGACTTTTTTTATTTTTGGTCTCTATACTTTTGCCTTTTCCAGAATGTCATTTAATTGGAATCATACGGTCTGTAGCCCTTTTCAGATTGCCTTCTTTCGCTTAGTAATATACTGTTAAGTTTCCTCCCTGTCTTTGCCTGGCTAGAGATCTCAAAAGTCTTTTTAGCACTGAAAAATATTCCATTGTCTGGATGTACCACAATTTCTCTTCTGGTATCTTTTTTCCACCCGCTCTCATAAAAATTGCCATTTTTACACCAACTTCTCAAGCCACGTGTCTGAGCCTGAGCCACATGATAAAAAGATGCACATTCCCAGTCAAATCATTTTAGCTGAAGATGTGTAGGAAAATATCATGGAACAGGAAACAAGAGTTACTTGAATACTTATATAAGGCTCAAGACTTTTCAACTCATTTTGTGGGCCAATGAGGTTAAGTTTGCTACCACTTTCTTCCCTATTTCTGTCTGCTCCTTGAGGAACTTTAGTAGAAAATTCTGTGAAGACCAGGTTACAACGACATCAGTCAGTGATTAAGCGTGATCTCTGCCCAGCCAGCCTCTCTTCCCCAAAGACATGTCAGTTTCATCTCACTGGTAAATTATATCATCAACAATAGTTCCAAAGTTGATTGAGCTGGCTGAGAGAGAAGGGCCAATTAAATGCTTGACACCTGCCTTCATTTATTCCATTCAATTCATGTTCGAAATGGCACCTACTAGAACTTACAGGAGGTTTATAAAGCCATAAGGATTATTTTCCTGCTTAACAAGGTGAATCGATAAAAGATGTTCCATTTACTAATACAGTCTATTGCTATAATACAGATGTTCAATTTGCTAAGACAGTTTCAAACAGGACACGTGTTACGATTTGGCATTTGTGTGGTGCCTTGCAAGTTTCACGGTGTTCTGCAGAGCATTAATTAGTCACACAAGTTGTCACAAAATAGATTGAACTGTTTTTTTTTGGGTTTTTTTTTGTTTTTTTTTTTCAAAACGTATCTGAAGCTGGTAAGGATATATAACAACGAAGGGGAAGTCAAATCAAATTTAACAGGCCTAAAATAAATTGTCCTCCAAACCAAGTCTTGAAAAAAAAGCCAGAATCAGCCTTCTGGAAACCAGTAGCTTTTGATCAGAGAAGCATAATACCCAGTCAAGAGGAAACAGTAGGAAAGAACGGTGGCAGAGGCCTGGGAGAGAGGCTGTATCCAGCTCAGTGAGGACAAAGGACAGATTCTGGGGACTTTGACAGGCACTATAGGGCCAGCCTCAGGGCACCACTGAGACCCTGAAGCCAGCTAGTTCCAAGAGTTAGAAAGTAGAAGCCACGCCATCTGTGGTTTTAAAAGGAAAAAAAAAAAATGATCAGTCTCCTCTAGGCTTTCTCCCATCCAGGGCCAGAGCAGAGACCGGACACTCACAGAAGGCTGTCCAGTGGTGACAACAGTCAACAGGGCACTAAGAGTTAAAAGCCAGCCTCGCTGCATTTATTTAATTTACCTACCCCCCCTGAGTGAAAGGCGATGTGGATGACGGAGAAATGTCAGTAATGGAGTCTCTTCTGTGACATTCCAAAGTTTCCCAAACAACTTAAGACTGTGAGGTTGCCTAAGGCTAAGTCCCAGTGGCCTTGCTTCTCTGAAGCTCAGCGTGATCAACTCTATTCAGCTACCCATGGCCGAGTCCCTGAATGTGTGAACAGTGCTGTCCGTCCCAAGGCCCCAGCAGCAGATGAATCAGTCCCCATCCTTGCCCCTGGGGGGTGGCAGGCTGCAGAGGAAGAGAATGAGCAATAATCAAGTTGCTCCAGTATAGGCTGGGGACATGAAAGGTGCTGAACTCGAGATGGGAACCAACGTGTCACCAGAGGAGAGGCAATTCTGTGGAAGGGTATTAGAAAAGCATTCCTGGGGATTTCACACAGCTCGGGTTCTGGATCAATGGGTAAGCTTTCAACAGGCAGAGACAGCAGACAAGGGCAATACAGGCAGGGTAACCCGTGAGCAGAGGCACAGAGCCCTACAAGTCCAAGGCCACACTGAGGGCATCGCAACAACAGGGATAGCTAGAATGAGGCCTACACAATGGAAAGACGGGGCTGCAAACTTTGATTACAAGGAAGTTTCAGAATACAAAGCTAATATACAAAAGCCAACTGCTTTCCTAAATACCAGTCATGAACAAGTGGAATTTGAAATTAAAAAACACAACAGTATTCACATCAACACTCCCAAAAATGAAATACTTCAGTATAAATCTAACAAAATTTGTACAAGATCTACAAGAAAAATTACAAAACACTGAAAAACAAAGTCAAAGAACAAATAAAGAGATATCCTATGTTCATGGATATGATGACTCAATATTGTCAAGATGTTAGTTCTTTCCAGTTGGTTCGATGGATTCAATGCCATCCCAATCAAAATCCCAACAAGTTATTTTGTGGATATCAACACACTGATCCTAAAGTTTATACAGAGAGGCAAAAGACCCAGGATAGCCAACATGAGGTTGAAAGAGAACAAATTTGGAGGAATGACACTACCCAACTTCAAGACTTACTATAAAGCTACAATAATCAAGACAGTGTGGTTTGGTGAAAGAAGAGACAAAAAGATCAATGGAACAGAATGAAGATCCCACAAAAATGAACTATTGGGACTTCATCAAGATCAAAAGCTTTTGCACAGCAAAGGAAACAGTTAACAAAACCAAAAGAAAACTGACAGAATGGGAGAAGATATTTGCAATTGACATATCAGATAAAGGGCTAGTATCCAAAATCTATAAAGAACTTATCAAACTCATCACCCAAAGAACAAATAATCCAATCAAGAAATGGGCAGAGGACATGAACAGACATTTCTGCAAAGAAGACATCCAGATGGCCAACAGACACATGAAAAAGTGCTCCACATCACTCAGCATCAGGGAAATACAAATCAAAACCACAATGAGATACCACCTCACACCAGTCAGAATGGCTAAAATTAACAAGTTAGGGAATGACAGATGCCGGCGAGGATGTGGAGAAAGGGGAACCCTCCTACACTGTTGGTGGGAATGCGAGCTGGTGCAACCACTCTGGAAAACAGCATGGAGGATCCTCAAAAAGTTGAAAATAGAGTTACCCTATGACCCAGCAATCGCACTACTGAGTATTTACTCTAAAGATGCAAATGTAGTGATCTGAAGGGGCACGTGCACCCGAATGTTTATAGCAGCAATGTCCACAATAGCCAAACTATGGAAAGAACCTAGATGTCCATCAACAGATGAATGGATAAAGAAGATGTGGTATATATATGCAATGGAATACTATGCAGCCATCAAAAGAAATGAAATCTTGCCATTTGCGACGACGTGGATGGAACTAGAGGGTATTATGCTGAGCGAAATAAGTGAAATAAGCGAAATCAGGGAAAGACAATTATCATATGATCTCCCTGATATGAGGAAGTTGAGAGGCAATGTGGGGGATTTGGGGGGTAGGAAAGGAATAAACGAAACACGATGGGATCAGGAGGGAGACAAACCATAAGAGACTCTTAATCTCACAAAACAAACTGAGGGTTGCCACGGGGAGGGAGGTAGGGAGAGGGTGATTGGTTATGGACATTAGGGAAGGTATGTGCTATGGTGAGTGCTGTGAAGTATAAACCTGGCGATTCACAGACCTGTACCCCTGGGGCTAATAATACATTGTATATTAATAAAAAATAAATATAGAAAACTGACTTTTATATAGTCACTTTTATATAGTAAATATAGTCAACTGACTTTTGACAAAGGAGCAAAGGCAATACAATGGAACAAAGAAAGTCTTTCCAACCTACGGTGCTAGAACAACTGGACATCCACACACATAAAAATGAAGCTAGATATAGACCTCTTACCCTTCACAAACACCACCTCAAAAAAATGTAAGCATCATGCATTCCCTGATCTCTAACGGACTTCACTGCCTACAAATAAAATGACACAAAGCATTTAGATGTGGCCCCATCCACCTGTGTAGGGAAAAGATTACAGACTTCAGAACCAGATGGGGCTCAAATTCCGGCTTCTCCCACTACTGATTATGTGACCTTGACCCCCTCCCCAAGCCTAAAGTCCCCCACCTGTCAAGTGGAGACCAGAACATCCTCTCACCTGGTCATTATGCAGGTTAGGTGAAAGAGCTCACTTCCTCAAACTGCTTTTCCTAACATGTCTGAAGCTTGTCAGTGGTTTCCAGAAACTTCCTCCACTTGCTTCAAGTGGTGCTCTGGGGTTTGGAAGAAGGATGAAAAGCCCTTTGTTATTTGTTGGCTTTTGTCAGCGAGACAATGGAAACTGCTTCATAACATTCCCATCTCCTCCTGGGAACTCCCATTCCAAACTTTCTGTTCTGGTTTGCACAGAAATGTCTGTCTTTCTCCCCCGCAGCTTGACTACTGCAGTCCTGTCTCCTCCTTCAAGAGGATATAAGTTTCCACATTGAGATACCACTTTACACCAGTTAAAATGGCCAAAATTAGCAAGACAGGAAACAACAAGTGTTGGAGAGGATGTGGAGAAAGGGGAACCCTCTTCCACTGTTGGTGGGAATGCAAGTTGGTGCAGCCACTTTGGAGAACAGTGTGGAGATTCCTTAAGAAATTAAAAATAGATTTCCCTATAACCCTGCAATTGCACTACTGGGTATTTACCCCAAAGATACAGATGTAGTGAAAAGAAGGGCCATCTGTACCCCAATGTTTATAGCAGCAATGGCCACGGTCGCCAAACTGTGGAAAGAACCAAGATGCCCTTCAACGGATGAATGGATAAGGAAGATGTGGTCCATATACACTATGGAGTATTATGCCTCCATCAGAAAGGATGAATACCCAACTTCTGTAGCAACATGGACGGGACTGGAAGAGATTATGCTGAGTGAAATAAGTCAAGCAGAGAGAGTCAAGTATCATATGGTTTCACTTATTTGTGGAGCATAAGAAATAACATGGAGGACATGGGGAGATGGAGAGGAGAAGGGAGTTGAGGGAAATTGGAGGGGGAGATGAACCATGAGATACTATGGACTCTGAAAAACAGGGTTTTGAAGGGGCGGGGGGGGTGGGAGGTTGGGGGAGCCAGGTGGTGGGCATTATGGAGGGCACGTATTGCATGGAGCACTGGGTGTAGTGCATAAACAATGAATTCTGTTATGCTGAAAAGAAATTTAAAAAAAAATAAAATAAAACACTGATTTATAAAGGGAAAAAAAAGCTCATAACAAAAAAAAAAAAAAAAGAAAAGAAAAGAAAACCATTCTGTTTACTTTGCAAAAGATTTGCACCCGCTTCAATCTTTTAAACTTCTCTAGAACTTTTGGGTCTGGCATCAGCATTACTGACAATAGACAGTGGAGAAAAAGGGAAAGAGATGGTTTCTTAGTGAGTTGGAGAACTAAGGCTTGAACCTGAAGAAGGTTCATACATGGCAGAGAAGATAGGACTATACACTTCCATTGACCATGTCAAGATTGGTGCCAGGAGTTAATTTTATTTAATCCTGAGCAAAGTCTCTTGAGGTTGAGACTACCATCAATATGAATGCAGATAGTTGCTGTTGATAAAACAAGTTTCAGAGATTTAAGGTAATTCTTTGGATTTCTTGTATTAACATAGATGGTAAACAGATGCAGATACTTCTATATGAAATTTCTATTTAAAAAGAATCTTATCTTGGGGCACCTGGGTGGCTCAGTGGGTTAAGCCTCTGCCTTCAGCTCAGGTCATGATCTCAGGGTCCTGGGATCGAGCCCCACATCAGGCTCTCCGCTCAGCAGGAAGCCTGCTTCCTCCTCTCTCTCTCTGCCTGCCTCTCTGCCTACTTGTGCTCTCTCTCTCTCTCTGTGTCAAATAAATGAAAAAACAAAACTTTTAAAAAATAAAAATTAAAAAATAAATAAATAAAAATAAAAAAAATAAAAAGAATCTTATCTTAACACTAAATATTTTAGGCAACAATTAGGAAATAACAAATGGTTATTTTTAACTACTCAATACTAAATAGAAATTAAAAGAAAAATTTTAAAGCTATTGATTAAAAATGCACTATTAATGAAACCGCGTCAAGAATACATGCACATTATTTAAGCCTAAGTAAATTGGGTAGTGCTTCTATATTGTCATTTCAAGATATTTCTTGTTTCCTCTCATTTTCAGTCTTAATCATATTTTCTCTTGTTCTTGCAACCATCGATTTTTAATCAACAGTGTAGAGAATACACACATCACTTCCAGATCCTCTCAATGAACTCTAACCCATGTCCTGCCCCCATACCAAAGTTGCCCTAGGTGGTTTTGCTTACAAAGATCAACCTTCTCTTTATTACCTCCTCTGTAAATTGCTTTGTAAATGTATATATTCAGTTTATTCCTACATCATAATGAGGAAGTTCCTCTAAATAATGGCATTTATAAATAATTTGCATATTACCATTTTTATTTTAGTTTAAGAATATTTAATAAGCATTATCTATATTACAGATATTATTTTCCCTGTTTTCCATGTTCGTATTCAGTTGCAAATAAAATTTGAAAAACCTCTCAAAAAAAAAAAAAAAAGAGGTTATAGGTTTCTACCCACCACATCTTCTCATGCCAGCTCCTTTTTCTGTCAGGGAGTGTGAAGCTGACTACCGCATCCTTCTCCTTCCATGATGCTTAAGACATACACTTGACCCCACTGGGTACCTCTCAACAAAACTTTTAAACCTTTCATCTTGCCTACTAAGAATTCTTAAAAGAGCTATCAGAAGAGACCCCGAATTGCTAGGGAAATGTTGGAAAAGAGAAACAAAACTGGCGGCATCACATTGCCTGATTTCAAGCTTTACTACAAAGCTGTGATCACTAAGACAGCATGGTACTGGCATGAAAACAGACACATAGACCAGTGGAACAGAGTAGAGAGCCCAGATATGGACCCTCAACTCTATGGTCAAATAATCTTCCACAAAGCAGGAAAAAATATACAGTGGAAAAAAGACCGTCTCTTCAATAAATGGTGCTGGGAAAACTGGACAGCTATATGTAGAAGAATGAAACTCGAACATTCTCTTACACCGTACACAAAGATAAATTCGAAATGCATAAAAGACCTCAACATGACACAGGAATCCATCAGAATCCTAGAGGAGAACATAGATATCAGCCACAGCAACTTCTTTCAAGATATGTCTCCAAAGTCAAAAGAAACAAAAGTGAAAATGAACTTTTGGGACTTCATCAAGATCAAAAGCTTCTGCACAGCAAAGGAAACAGTCAACAAAACAAAGAGGCAACCCACAGAATGGGCGAAGATATTTGCAAATGATAGTACAGACACAAGGCTGATATCCAGGATCTATAAAGAACTTCTCAAACTCAACACACACAAAACAGATAATCATATCAAAAAATGGGCAGAAGACATGGACAGACACTTCCCCAATGAAGACATACAAATGTTCATCATCACTAGTGATCAGGGAGATTCAAATTAAAACCACATTGAGATACCACCTTACACCAGTTAGAATGGCCAAAATTCGCAAGACAGTAAACAACAAGTGTTGGAGAGGATGTAGAGAAAGGGGAACCCTCTTCCACTGTTGTTGGGAATGCAAGTTGGTGCAACCAATTCGGAGAACAGTGTGGAGATTCCTTAAGAAATTAAAAATAGAGCTTCCCTATGACCCTGCAATTGCACTACTGGGTATTTACCCCAAAGATACAGATGTAGTGAAAAGAAGGGCCATCTGTACCCCAATGTTCATAACAGCAATGGCCACAGTCGCCAAACTGTGGAAAAAACAAAGATGCCCTTCAGTGGACGAATGGATAAGGACGATGTGGTTCATATAACCTATGGAGTATTATGCCTGCATCAGAAAGGATGAGTACCCAACTTCTGTAGCAACATGGACGGGACTGGAGGAGATGATGCTGAGTGAAATAAGTCAAGCAGAGAGAGTCAATTATCATATGGTTTCACTTATTTGTGGAGCATAAGAAATCACACAGAGGACATGGGGAGATGGATAGGAGAAGGGAGTTGAGGGAAATTGGAAGGGGAGGTGAACCATGAGAGACTATGGACTCTGAAAAACAATCTGAGGGTTTTGAAGGGGCGGGGGGTGGGAGGTTTGGGGAGCCTGGTGGTGGGTATTAGGGAGGGCACGGATTGCATAGAGCACTGGGTGTGGTGCATAAACAATGAATTCTGGAACACTGAAAAGAAATTAAATAAATTTTAAAAAAAGAGCTAACTCCTTTTTTTACTTAAACATGCTCTTCATAATGAATCAATAAACAAAGAAATCATTGTTGGGAGGCTGATATGATGTTTCCATAGCACGGGGCAAGGAGAGCTGATTGTCACCTGTCACCTCGGAAGGATGGGCCATGACAGAGGGGAGCTTTCCTGAGGAGGATTCTGAGGCCACATTCCAAGTCGGCAAGGAGGAAGGAGCACTGGGACGGATTAGCAACGTCCGGGAGGACAACTGAGGCACCCTGTGGTTATGGGTGTCATCCCTCCTCATCTGCTCCAGCACAGGGGACAGCGGTAGGTGGCACCCCAGTTGTACACGGACCCTGCGAAGGTCACAACTCTGAAGCATTTGTTCCCCATTGAACCCACATGTTGAGTCACTAGGATGTGCAAAAGACATAATAAACCCACTCAAGGAATTAAATTCAGACTCAGGCTAAAGACACTGACAGCTCAGAGGAAGAGGCAGTGCCTGGGACATGAAGCCGAAAGAAACCAAAATCAGCTCAAGACCTCGGAGAGGAAGAAGCAGGCATCCCCACCGAGGCGCCTGCAGCAGGCCTCAAGAAGGAGGCAGGAAAGGGGACTCCGGCTGGGGTAGGGGAGAAAGCCTCAGACATGTGAGGCACACAGCATGCCAGGCAAGGACAGGAAGGCGCAGGGAGCAGGGAGGAGGCCGGTCAGGGAAGACTCCAGGACCCTACTCTAGAGACCACTGCCGCCGGCGGAGGAAATAAAGGGACAGGACCCAGCTGCAGGTTTAAAACAGTCATGCGTCCCACAACCACAGGTGCAGGTCCTCACCACATGTCTGGCACGATGCCAAGGGTGGGAATCTCAGTTCCTGCTTGCCACAGCTGATTCTTGTGTTCCAGGTGAGGCTCAGAGGGCCTAGGACCCCGGCTCAAGGTCATGTGCCTACAAACAGCAGCACTAGGACCGGATGCAAACGGGGTCTGCTGGTTCCAGAGGCCCTGTGCTCCAGGTGAAGGAATGGACAGACAGCCAAGAGGACAGAGCTGGGGGCCAGGCCCCCATGAAAGCTCACAGAGTCAGAAAGAGAGAAATGAAGGCTGAGGAAGGGACAAGCCAAGACACTGTGACGAGAAAGGAGAGATCAGCACGGAAAGACCTTACTGCGATGGATGCCTGAGGATTTCATTTTGCACTTCGGGAGGGGACAGGATCTGCCATTTACTTAGCACTAACAAGCGTCAGGCACTGTACTTGGCACCAGCGGGGGTAAGACAGGTGACCAGGCCATGACCACACACACACCATGACCTCCGAGACATAAGCGGCAGTCACGCCCCCTCCTAAGAGCTGTATGTTCATCCCTTTGGGCTGCCACGGCAAAATACCATAGACATTTATAGGTTTATCAACAGCAGAAACATAGTTGTCACATTTCTGGAAGTCTGAGATCGGGGCGCCAGCATGAGCAGGTTCTGGCTGGGACCCTCCCTCCTCCACGTTCCAGGCTCTAACCTCTGGCAGGGTTCTCGCATGGCGGAAGGGGAAGGGGAGTCCTCTGGGGTCTCCTGCATAAGGACATGATTCCCATTCATGAGGGTGGGGCGCCTCCCCAAAACCCCTCATCCTAATGCCATCACCAAGGTTTGGATTTCAACATATGAATTTATGGGGAGACGCAAACCTTGGGACCACAGCAGTCTTTCTGGAGGGCGGGGGAAGACAGCCAGTATGGGCCAGAGCCAGAATGGGCTTCACAGCTGGGGGCTGCGGGGACCAGGTGGAGGGAGGACCTTCACAGGAAGCCTCTGGAAGGGTCTGACCAATGAGAGACATAATCAGAGTGATGTTTTAGAAAAAGAAGACTTGGATTATGCCCTGGTCAGAGGAATTAGCCCTTTGGGGTTTTTTTGTGTTTTTTTTTTAAGATTTTATTTATTCATTTGTCAGTGAGAGAGAGACAGAGAGCATAGGCAGGCAGAGGGAGAAGGAGGATCCCTGCTGAACAACGAGCCCGATGCGGGACTCGATCCTAGGACGCTGGGGTCATGACTTGAGCAGAAGGCAGACGCTTAACGACTGAGCCACCCAGCCATCCCCAAAGTAGCCCTTTTGAAGTTTAAAAAAAAAAGAGGGGGGTGCCTGGGTGGCTCAGTGGGTTAAGGCCTCTGCCAGGGTTGCCAGGGGAGAGTACACATTCCCTGGGAATTGGACTGGTCTAAGGTAGAAAAGAGGAAGGCCGGGGTGGCAGGGGAGGCTGGGGTGGCAGGTGTCTCTGGAGCCTGAGTGAAAGACACAGGTGCCTTGACCAGGAAAAAGGCAAGATACAAAGATGGAGACATGAACGTTTCAGGTTTGAAATTCCTGTTAGAGAGAGGTCAGGGCAGCCAGGAGGCAGCTGGATACACAGCCCGGAGCTGAGCAGGGCCACAGAGAATGTCCCTGCCCCCGTACCATCCTGGGAACCAAAGACGGAAGGGTTGACACAAAATATATCTCCCCTCCTCACACTGACTTCAAGTTCACGTACTGGTCCCTCGTCTATATGTGTTCGATCACAACCGAAAGGCCTTTAAGTCCCCTGCTGCCCACCCCTCACCCCACCTTGAGGGCTCCCCTGGAGTCTTAGCTGCCGTTGATTGCCTCATTACAAATCGAAGAAATATGTAGTTGGACCAAAAAAAAAAAAAAAAAAAAAAGCACAGTTAAACCAAAGTGACAGGCCATCTTCTCAAAAGCAAAATACACGTAGGGGGGAAAAAAAAAAAAACGCTGAAAAGTTCTGGCAGAGGACAGCACATAAACACATTCCAAGGCATTGCATGACTTTTATGCAACATTGAGCGAGCAGGTCAATAATTTAAGGGGAGGGGAAAAATACGCAAGTTGACATAGCAACTGTCACATCGCATTACTCGGGCGACCGTTTCCATACAGATGTCTTCCTTAAAGGAAAACACTTCCCCAGATGCCCCGTGAACTCGGGCGCCTCTCTGCCACGGAGGAAGAAACATCTGGTTTGCGGTATGTTTGCAACAGGCTTCCCTGTGGTTCTCGGGCCTTTCTTGCCTCAAGCAATTTTTGTTTTCATGAGTCTAGATTTTAACTCAGGGAAGAGAGGCAAGAAGGGGTGCCTGGACCCTGAGCGTCAGCGAGGCTGCAAGGTGTTGGAGCAGAGAGAAGCCCGCGCCAATGCTAGCGCATCGAGGAAAGAAATCTTAAAATCACCAAGCGGGACCGAGGCAAGGGAGGCACAGAGAGAGTGCAAACAGCCCAAAGTGCACTGGTAAAACCGTCAGATGCCTCCCAGACGCACCCCCGGCCCCAGACAATGGCTCCATCCCTGGCACTAGAAATATTTTCCTTGGACCTTCCCTGTTTTGCAAATACCATTAGTCCCTTGGTAAGAATGACATGTCTTTGTTTGCGGGATGCTGTTTTCCCCTACGCTGAAATCCAACTCACAGTAAGTGCCATAAATTAACAGGGAACCAAGAAGAAAATCCCAAACAATAGCCAACATGTGTTCCCAAAACACGATGCTGTCACTGCGAATAGTTCTTCAATCTGCGTCCGTCGCTGCCCAAGGAAAACAGAACCCTCCATTTCAGGCACGGAGCTCCTCTGGCTTAAGTGAACTCAGGTCCTTCCGAACCTGGGGGTCGCCTTCGCGGCAAAAAAGAGCAGGTTTCTAAACTGAAGCTGCTTCCCTGGCCAGAACTCTTTTCCCCCTAACTGTCAAACCCACTTAAGTGGGTTTCTTAACTTAAGTGGGACTCTACCAGTGTGGAAGGTGGGACGAGGGGCCCGTCCTGGGCTGACGTTGGTCTTTGCTTTACCCAAAAGGCAGGCACAGACTCCAAACACCCCGATCCAGGGCCCCTGGGTGGCTCAGTTGGTTAAGCGTCTGCCTTTGGCTCAGGTCATGATCCCAAGGTCCTGGGATCGAGCCCCATGTCAGGTTCCCTGCTCAGAGGGGAGTCTGCTTCTTCCTCTCCCTCTGCTGCTCGCCCTATTTGTACTCTCTCTCTCTCTCTTTGTGTGTGTCAAATAAATAACTAAAACCTTAAAAAAAAAACAAAAACAAGATCCACTGTCCACACGATCATGGGAAGCTACCCCAGTGGAGTGTCAAATAACCAGGTGGTTCCTGGACACTAGGATTCGTGAATGTGTGGGGTCCTCATGCTTCAAAGCAGAAAAAGTGCAATCACTTCTCATGCTGAATATCAGATTTCGCCAGGCTTGCAAGCCTCGCCTCCACCCAACCCCCATAGTAGCTTGCTTCTTACCGCACAGACAGAAGCCCCCATTTCACTGGGTCAGATTGACACGCCCACCCTGCTAAGCAGAGCTGTGTTTAAGCCCCATCCGTGCCCCCGCCAGGCAGCCAGGCCCTCTCTTAAAGGCACACTCAGGACAAGGAGCTGCCCTAGTGGTTCCCCTTCTGGGCATCAGAAGTTCAACAGAACCCTTCTACCACCACCTTTGGACCTCCCATCCTTGCCCCGTCCCCCAAAGTCTGGATAGCATGCTCAAAAGTGAGGAGCGTCCCAGGCAGGGTTCCCCAATTCTGAAGGCCCCTGGGCAGCTCAGGGGCACACCTCCCATTCCCGACCCCTCACCCCCGACCCACCACCCACCTGCCCCGAACGCAGCCCCAAGTCGGCCTGGACCCGGGCCCAGCGTGTCGCAATCCCACCAGGCATGACAGCCACTGGGAAGGCGGGCTCCACAGCGTTTCCAGTTTCATCTGAATGTTTGCCTTGGCTCTTGCTGTCACTGAAGGCCTAGCCTGGGCATGCTTTTCCAGGAAAAAATCATCATTTTTTGATTCCCTGCTTGTTTTTCTCAGGGTGCGCATGACATGCAATCACCAAAAACTGTAAATAAATTAGCAGCAATTTGAAGGATGAGTGTTATGCTTGGTCACAAAACGTCCTGGAAGCAAGCTAGGGGGAGAGATGTTCTAATCAGAGAAGTCAACATGCGGTAAAGACAGCAAACAGTTGCTCCCCCGGCTGCCTTCTCCAGAAGGATCCTGCTTTCTGTTTGTCAGCCTCGCCGCCTCCCCGGCTCACGTCTGTCTGTCCTGCGCGGGGACTGATGAGAATTTAGCCAACACCCTCTGGGAAGAGCAACCCCCCTCAAAGAACTGACCGTCCACCTAAGAAGATCAGCGACAGGAAATGACCAGAGACATGAACAGCCGCCAAGGACCAACTCCGAAGTGATGGGTCCCACCCCGACGGTGCACCCAGGGTGCAGGGCCCCAGCCAGAGCCCTCCCTCCAATCTGAGGTCCCACAGACCCTTCGGACTGAGCTCAATTTACCGTCACCCCAAATTTTTCCTTCCAAATCACCTAGCACTGTTGACAGTACCGCCAAGCCCAGCTGCAATCCAAGCTACTCCCAGCCCTTCATCCCCGCACCTGCCATCCACCTCCAATCCTGTCATCCCCACTCTTTCTCCAACCCGGGCCCTGCCCGCCAGGAAAGTCCTCAGCATCCCTCTCCTGGACGCTAAGCACCTCCAGAGGATCTACTGGCTTCTCCTCCCATCTGGTCATGCATGGCGCATTCTGCTCAGGGCTGAAGATCCAAACAGGACCCATGTCTCAAGCCCCAGAAGCCCCCCATCCTCCAGAGCATCACTCAGCGTCGCTTTCCCTGCCCTCAGCATGGCCTCCCTCCAGCCAAGGGCTGGGAACATAATGAGAAGGTTCTGTGAAAGGAAACTTCAAAATATTCAAAGAAGGAACAGACCCTCCAAGATGAAGAGATGCTGGGAGTGGGGGGGGGGGCACCTTCCGGGTTCCCTGTGCCTCTGCATGCACTCCTTCAGGTCCCGAACCCCCAGCCCTGACAGAGGAAAAGCCTCTGTGATCATCATGTGACCACCGGTGAGCTTAAATGTCCGGAGAGAGAACCAGAGGTCCCAGGAAATAGACAGTGGACAATTCCTGCGCCCGATTTTGACCAGATCGCCACTTCCCTACCAAGAACTAGGGCTGGCCCCTCCCTACACCCAGCAAAACCCAAATGGCCCTTTATTCTGGAAACTTCTGTAGCACTGTGGCATTAGTTCTCCTTCATTTGGCTTAATTATAAATTATAATTTTTTAAGACTTTGTTTATTTATTTGGCAGAGAGAGATCATAGCAGGCAGAGACGCAGGCAAAGGGAGAGGGGGAAGCAGGTTTCCTGCTGAGCAGAGAGCCTGATGCAGGACTCGATCCCAGGACCCTGGGATCATGACCTGAGCCGAAGGCAGAGGCTTTAACCCACTGAGCCACCCAGGTGCCCCTAAATTGCCATTTTTAATCAGCGTCTGGACATTCTTCGTCATCCTCTCTGATCATCTGACCACTAGGTTTTATATGAAAAACAAACAAACAAACACACACACACACACACAAAACGCTGAACAGATACTTGTCAGAAACATGCTGGGGGGGAAAAAATCTGGCAAGTTTCTTAACAAGGAAAACAGGTAGGGATCATCTAGGAAAATGATACATGTGGCCCAGAACCTTGCAGAAAGACCTTCCAACAGAAAGGGTCAGAGGTTAAAAGAGTAAGTATAGAGGACGGGCGGCCCCTCATAACCAAGGACAGGTCCCCGGGCCCGGCACAATCCTTTGAGATCACATGGGAAAGGCTGGAGCACTGAGTAAATCTAGGCGGGCTAGGAAAATAGAGTGCGCAGCCTGAGGAGGCTGGCTCGAGTCCGAGCGGAGAACGCGGAGGGAGGAATGCACCCTAGCCAGATGCGTTAATGATCACAGAGGACCAGCTTCACTGGGAAGGTGGAGGGTCTCCAAATGTGGAGCAAGGTTGGCAACTGGAAATAGTGGAAAGGCAAGAGGGCTGCATTGGCTGCTTTCAGAGAAGCTCAAGTCTCTAGACACAGTGAACTGATGTCCCAGGGGCCAAAAATTCCTACAAATGTGATCCTAGAGCTGTAACCCCCAATCTCAGGGAGCATGGGAGGCCAGAGAACCCCAGAATGAACCAGTGCTTATCCTAGTGTGTCAGGGGAAGATGTCGATCTTGGAACCAATGCCTGGTTTCCCGAACATCTCCTCCTGATGACAGTCTAGAGTGAATGATAAAAGATGGTCCGTAACGACCCCAGAAAAAGGAAGACAGGATTTAAAACCAGCAGGAATTCACCACGACCAAAGAAGACACACTGGCCTCACTCCCTCTTCTGACAAGCGTTCCAGGCTAGCGTTAGGAAAATAATTAAACATAAGTAATCTTAATTTCACTGGCCAGATTTCCCGCCATTCTTAACTTCAGACATACATTTCATAAAGGCTCCTTAAATCTCCTTGTGGATGAACGAGAGATGTAAGTTAAATAATGGCTTGTATGTGTAATAACTGCATGAATTTAAAAAAAAAAAATATTTTCGGGGAGTGCCTGGATGGCTCAGTCGTTAAGCCGCCGACTCTCAATCTCAACTCCTGTCTTGATCTCAAGATTTTGAGTTCAAGCCCTATGAGGGGTTCTACACTGGGTGTGAAGCCTACTTAAAAAAATAAAATAAAATAAAAACCAGCATTTTAAAAAAATTACTTGGATTTAGAAATAAAGAATGCACACCTTCAGGGGCACCTGGCCGGCTCAGGCAGTGGACCACAAGATTCTGGATCTCAGGATCATGATTTCGAGCCCCATGTGGGGTGTAGAAATTACTCAAAAAATAAAATAAATAAATAAACCTAAAATTCAAAAAAAAAGAACACACACCTTCAGAAGGTTAAATGACGTTAACTAAATGGCTAGAAGGAGGAGTTCATCTAACTGGATAGAGAGACTTACTCTTCTAACAAGCAAAGTTTTCTTAGATATGACACCAAAAGTACAAGCCACCAAACACAGATAAACTGAGCCTAATAAAAATTTTAAACTTTTGTGATTCTAAGGACACTATCAAGAAAGTAAAAAGAAAACCCACAGAACAGGAGAAAATTTTTGCAAATCATATATATAGTAAGGATCTTATATCCAGAATATGTAAAGAACTCCTACAACTCAAAAACAAGAACACAAATAATCCAATGTAAAAAGAGGCAAAGAGGGGCACCTGGATGGCTCAGTCGTTAAGCCTCTGCCTTCGGCTCAGGTCATGATCCCAGGGTCCTGGGATCGAGCCCCGCATCGAGCTCCCTGCTCAAAGGGAAGCCTACTTCTCCCTCACCCACTCCCCCTGCTTGTGTTCCCTCTCTCGCTGTGTCTCTCTCACTGTCAAATAAATAAATAAAATCTTGAAAAAAAAAAAAAAGCAAAACGGGCACAGAGTCTGAATAGATAGTTCTCCAGAGAAGATATAAAAATGTTCAGTAAACACTTGAAAAGATGTTCAACATCACTAGTCATCAGGGAAATGCAAATCAAAACCACAGTGACTCTAAAAAATAAAAATAAACATAAAATAAATAAAATTTTTTAAAAACCACAATGACTCCTTGACATTGATCTTGGCAATGACTTTTTTGGATCTGACACCAAAAGCAAAGGCAACAAAAGCAAAATAAACAAGTGGGACTACATCATACTGAAAAACCTCTACACAGCAAAGAAAACCATCAACAAAATGAAAAGGCAACCCACCAAATAGGAGAAAACATTTGCAAATCATGTATGTGATCAAGGGTTAGCATTCAAAATATATAAAGAACTCCTACAACTCCACAGAAAAAAAAAGAAAACAATCCAATTACAAAATGGGCAGAGGATCTGTGTAATACCGTAATTTACAATTTATATACATAGTTGATCTTCATCCTGGCAGAGCTCCTAAAACTATTGTAATTTCTTAAGGTACAAAGGTCTCTGTTGTTATGTTAACAAGGCGACTTATGGAGCTCCTAAGGCTAGAGGCTGGTTGTCAGGAGAACCAAACATGTGATTTGTCATGGGGACTTTCAGTTCCATCACCTTGACCTCTGAGAAGAGGGGGCTAGAGGTCAAATCAACTGCCAGTAGCCAATGATTTCATCTCTCATGTCCATACCATGAAGGAGAGGGTTCAGAGAGCCTCCAGGCTGGTGAAAATGAGGAGCCCCTCGCCCTTTCTCCATACTTTGCCCTACACAATTCTTCCATCTGGCTGTTCTGAGTTGTATCCCTTGGTATAAACCAGTAATGTAGTACGTCAAATGTTTCTCTGAGTTCTGTGAGCTTCCCTAGCAAACAAATCAAACTAAAGAAGTGGGAAACTCTGATTTCTGAAGCACAGCTAACAACCTAGTTGTTCAATTGGGATCTGAAGTTCAAAGAGAAAAGGTTGTGGGAACCTCCAATTTGTAGCCAGTTGGTCAGAAGTCAATGGAGCAATCTGGGTTTGCAACTGGTGTCTGAAGGGGGTGGGAAAGTCTTGTAGGACTAAACCCTTACCCCATGGGATCTGATGCAAGGAAGAGTTCATCGAACTGGATAGAAAGACTTACTCTCCCAACAAGCAAAGTTTTCTTAGATATGACACCAAAAGCATAAACAACCAAACATAGATAAACTGAGCAAAATAAAAATTTTAAACTTTTATGCTTCTACGGACACATCAACCTCTACCCTGTCCCATCTACCTCTGGGTAGATAGCGTCAGAATTGAGTGGTGTAACCATTCAACTCAATTCTGAATGGGTTGATAGTGTCAGAATTGAGCTGAATGGTGTAACACCCAGCCGGTTTAAGGAGAATTACTTGGTGTTATGTGGGAAAACACCCGCTCCACCCATTGGAAATGGAGTCTCAGAATACAAGTAACACAAATAGACATTTTTCCAAAGAAGACACACACACGGCCAACAGGTACATGACAAAGTGTTCAGTATCACCAACCATCAGGGCACTGCAAACCAAAATAATGAGACATCACCTCCTTATCTGTTAGAATGGCTAGTGTCAAAAAGACAATAAGCATCAGCTACTGGTGAGGGAACCCTTGTGCCCAATTGGTGGGAACATACATTGAGACAGCCACTGTGGAAAACACCGAAGGGTCCTCACGAAATTTAAAATAAAACTGTCATGTCATCCAGCAGCTCCACTGTCTGAAGGAAATAGAAACACTAACTAGAAAAGAGACAGGCACATCTACCCACACAAAACCTTGCATATGAATTTCCACAGCAGTCTCATTCGTAAGAGCCAAAAGGCAGAAATGACCCAAATGCCCATCAACTGATGAATGGAGAGACAAAATGCAGTATATCCATACAATGGAATAGTACTGAGCCATAAAAATACATCAAGTATTCAAACATCTATAACAGGAAGACCCTTGAAGACATTATGCTAAGTGAAGGAAATCAGACACAACCATTGCAGGATTCCATTCATACACAATCTCCAAAACAGGCAAATTCATAGAAACCGAATGGATTGCCTGAGGATGAGGAGGGGAGGTGGGCAGAAGGAAGTTATACAAAGGGGAGGCAGGTTGGTTTCCTTTAGGGATAGTGAAAATGACATGTGGTGATAAATGTGCAATTCTGTGAAATATACTAACGACCATTGAACTGTATGCTTTCAATGGGTAATTGTACGGTATGGGAATTATGTCATAATAAATCTGTTTATATATATAATGGGAATAAAAGTAGTCTTTACTGAAAGTTCAAAACATCAACTCCCCAAATGGGAGGATGGGGCCAGGTCTTAAATAATGAGTTTGTGTTTAAAAAGCCCAGAAGCTAAATAAAATCTTAAAAAAAAAAAAAAAAAGGTGGAGGGGGGTTGCCTGGGTGGCTCAGTCACTAAACGTCTGTTTCGGCTCAGGTCGTGATCCCAGGGTCTGGGATCGAGCCCCATATCAGGCTCCCTGCTCACAGGAAACCTGCTTCTCCTCTCTCCGCCCCCACCCCCCACTGCCCGTTTGTGTGCCCTCTCTCGATGTGTCTCTCTCTGTCAAATAAATTTTAAAAATCTTTTAAAAAAATTAAAAATAGAAGAAATAAAAAATAAAAAGCCCAGAAACCAGACGTGCATTACTATGAACTAACTGCAAGCAAGATGCAAGTCAGCCTTGGGTTGGTTCTACTGAAATGCCAAGGCACACTGAGGCTAAGTTGGCAGAAGAACATCCAAAGAGAGTGGGAAAAGCTTTCCGCCACCACGAGCATCTTGCTGTTCCTGAGCAAGCATTTCTTAGGTGGTAATAATGTGTACCAGTTACCCGGGGATCTTGTTAAAGTATAGATTCTAACTCAGCAGGTCTGAGTGGGACCGAAGCTCCTCCATTTCTTTCTTTTTTTTTTTTTTTTGTTTTTTAAGATTTTATTTATTTATTTGTCAGACAGAAAGCACAAGGAGGCAGAGAGGCAGGCAGAGAGAGAGGAGAAAGCAGGCTCCCCGCTGAGCAGAGAGCCCGTGTGGGGCTCAATCCCAGGACCCTGGGATCAAGACCTGAGCTGAAGGCAGAAGCTTTAACCCACTGAGCCACCCAGGCGCCCCAAGCTCCTGCATTTCTAACAGGCTTCCTGGTGATGCCTTGCTGCTGGGCCACGGGCCGGACCACCGAGTAAAAAGACAGGAAACTGAAGCTCAGAGATGCTCAGTAACTGAACCCAGGGCCACCTGTCTCACCAAGCACAGAGGACTTGAAGTCCAGTCTAACTGACTCCAAAAACCCAGGCTCTTTCCACAGCAGCACCCATGATGTGGGTCCTGGACGCCATGTTCCGGGAGAAGCTCAGATCTGAGTGAAGGAAGAATCCAGGATGAAATGAGCTCTGGAGCCCACGTGATGGAAGAATGAGAAATGTGTGACAGATTCGGCAGTTGGCCCAAGCCTGGGAAGGTCTGTCCTGGAGAGGAGTCATACCTAAAGGCTGGGATGGCCCCAGTGGGGGCCCCAGGCCAGGGAGGAGACATACGGGCATATCAGTTTGGACTCCTTAAGAATGTTCTACTAGAGCTGTCCCAGAATAGAACGAGCCATCCCAGACTAGAAGCCAGCGCTCCCCAGACACCACCTTCCTCGTTCCGACAGAATCATACACCAACCTTATTAGCCCTACCACAAAGGAGGCATCATTGGCTGTGACAAAAATAAATCTTAGACAAATCTTTCAATTCTAGCCACGGGCTCTCAGCTGGGAGACCTATTTTCTTTTCTGCCTTTGTTTTTAAGATGAACAAGGGTTAGAGAAGCATCAAAGGCATGTTCGTGGGAAAGGAAACTTTTTCCTTGATACATTTAGGATTGAACTGAAACTCAAAAGATCACCTATCCTTTTTCTCCTTCTGGAATTCAATCGCACCACCGAAAATCATCTTGGAAAATACTGAACCTAATGATCGAAACTGCCCTTTGATCGTGAGCCTCCAGACCCCCGCATCCCTCCTCCAAAGCCAAACAGCCCTGGGTTCCGCAAACCTTGTTCAAATGGTCTTCAAGCCCTCTCATCACCCGGGTCTTCTCCACGGATAAGAACCAGTTTGCTTCCTGGGGGGCCTGACCGGCACCAAAGAGAACGGAGCTGTAATTGCACTGGGGGTTCATCCTTCCATCAATGCAGTCCCAGGTCACAACTGATTTCCAGCAGCCCCCCTTCAATGCCGGGGCTCACTGTGCTTTCTGAGAATGAGAACTGCCATCAGTGCCTTTCTCTGTGTAGAGACACAGCCTCCTTGATCATTGGTTGTTTGTGGATGGACTGCATGACCTTCATCCGATGAGGCAGTCTGGGATCAGTAGAAGGAACAACTCTTTTACAGTTAGGGTTGTTCAAAAACAGACTAACCTGGCCTATCATGGTACTCTCTTCCTATCCATAAGGTATGCAAGCAGAATTCATCAGGGAGGGAATTCAGCGGCCAACGTTTGGCCCACAGTGGACAAGAAGGCCTCGCACACTAAAATCCCAGGCTTCTATCACACAACACTGGAAGATGGAGGAAAAGCAAGCAGAGGCACGCCATGATGGAAGAATTCTGCTAGGGTCATGCCTGCTCTCTGCCTGGGGCTGGGGCGGGGGGAGGTCCCGATGATCACACATCACTTCATTCCCCCAAGCACCCTATGAGCGGGATGTCCCATTTTGCAAATGACCAAATTGGCTCGGACCAAATCACTCCTCTGGGTCCCCCGTCAGGTGGCAGAGCCAGGACACCAAGTTCGTTGTCTCTGACACCGCCCATCCAGGCTCATCCGATTCTATTCTGCAAATCGCAGGATATGAGAAAGGCAAAAGGCCATCAGCTGATGGGACTCTGGCATGCAGGGGTAAGCAGTTTTGATTTAATGCAGGAAATAGGAAAAAGACCACAGCTTTTTTTGATAAGGAGTCTTTTTTTTTTTCATCTCTGTAAACAGTTGACATCAGTTAATAATTTAAAAATAGGAGGAATAACAAAACGAGGGGGAAGAAATGAAAGAAAAGGCCCTTGAGAGGTACAAAGGTAACTAAAAAATACGGGAGGTCCTCAGCAGTCTTGGTGACAGACCAGCCTCTGACCAGAGAAACAGTCCAGACTGAACCCCACGGGGACGAAGGCACGCGCTTCCCAAACCACCTTTCTGGAACATGCCTCCCCAGCTTCTTCAACGGGGGAGCTACAGACTTATTACTTACATCCTAACAGGTCATGAGCATTAACTGCTTGCCTCCCCCCCACCCCCAGGAATTAGAACTCCAGGGTGGTTTTCCTTTGCTTGCGGGCTTGTCCCAAATGGCTGTGATGGCTTCAACCAACTTCTCCATAGTTGACGCATGCATGGAGAGCGCTTATCAAACAGTGCCAGATCCATCTAACCACACGCACACACAAACACACCCTCAGTCTTCCCAGACACAACCCTTCCAACAGAATTACAAAGGAACCTGGGACCATAGGATCAACGGTCACCACTGAGCCCAGGAGGGAAGTGGCAAACGGGTCAAAGCTGGGAAAAGAGTCTAGGGATACCATCGGCTGCTTCCGAGTCTGTTTGCTTCAAGCTACGGGAAGCGCATTTATGCAATCGTGTCGGCTTCTCAATATTAGATTGAAGGGCACGAGGTATGGATTACACCTGTGCGATTTTTGGAACCCGTGCAAAATTTCAGCGAGCCCCATAGAGTCCCAGCCAGTGGGAAGACATTTGAAAACGTTGTTTCAAATGCTATGATATATAAGGAAAGGTCCAGAGTGAGATTGCTCGGAGCTTATGAATATTTATTACAATGCATTCTTGAGAACAACCAAAAAATTAAGTACAGTATAAATAGAAAACAGATTTAGGAGTCAGTCATAGGTTTACATTATGCAAATGATAGTTAAAGACCTACAACCAGGATGTTGTTAAATGCCGGAAAAGGGGGGGGGGGCTGCTGCTATTTGGACATTTTCTTAGAATCGACAAATGATATTTTGAGTTTTTTGACAATCTGTTCACCGACGAGTGCCTATGGGCACATCTTGTCACTTTCGCTAACCTGGTGGGGGAGTCCCAAATTCAAAGCAAAGACGCAGGCCTGGGGTTTTCACAGCCCCCCTTGTTCACGGCAGGCAAGGCTTCGGGGGACAGAAAGTGGTCCCGAACCTCAACACGAAAGCTCTCACACACAGCTCAGCCAACCCTCAGCCTCGGAGCAATGAAGAGGCTTTGACAACATTCAAAAACTCCCAGACAGCTAGCTGAGCGCACTTGCGTCTCCAGATTAACAAGAAAAGAAGCATGAACAGGAGTCTTTGTGCTGAATAACTTTATCCCATCAAGGATGTCACCTTGGGCTTTGCGACACCACTCAGGCAGGCCGTCCTCTGAGCACAAAGCCCAGATAGGCATGCAGGGGTTAAAGGCAAAGGTCCGTCTCTTGGGGAGCAGGAGAGCCGGAAGAAGCCCCCTTTGCAAACTGTAGTGAAAGACCTCTAACCCCAAACTTTCACCAGATCCCACATCCTTTAAGGACGGCTGGCTGTTGAAGGGTTGGTTTGGTCTTGCCACTTCTTGTGAGGAAAGCAATACATATACGGTCATGGAAAGAAATACGTAAAATGCAGAAAAATAGAAACAAAGAGAAAATTTCGAAAATAGAATCAAACTTCAGTTGGGACCCCCTCCAATTCAGAGACCTCAAAGATGCTTTGCTTACAGCTCCTGGGGGCCCTGGAAGTGCCCAGGTGGAAAGGATGGGCTGTCACACTTCTCCCCTCCCCACCTCCTGCTGCCCACAGCCCACAGCCCCTGCTCCCTGCCCCATACCCAACTCAGCACTCACTCCAAGGAGCTGAAACCAGTCACCAATGGTCTCTTCATGATGCGGAGTAAGAATAAATGAGTTACAGATTCCATAAACTTCCCCACCAGAAATACAACCCCACCCGACCATCACCTGGCAAAAATTCCCTCCCAGGCCCCGGCTGCGTGGCTGCGGGCAACTCACTAGACCATCAGCGTGGCCCAGGGCGGTGAGACAGTCGCACAAACGGGCTCCACCCTGTGCATGCACCCCTGCATGTTATTAAGGAGACCAGCAAGGGCTCCCCTCCAAAGCAGCTCGGAATATAGTCATCGTGGCTGAGAGGGAGTCCAGTGTCAATACAAAAATCCACAGGAGCGTCAGTAAACACAAATAATGCGCCAGCTGTCAGCAGTCTAAACGCCGAGAACACAGCCCTCGGGCTTTGATACTCCTCTAGGTCCAGCCTCAGAGTCCAGCCCTCATTTCCAACATAGTTCCCTCCGTCGGTTATAAACAATAAAATCAGAATCCCCGTGTTTGGTTTTGTTTTTTTAAGATTTTATTTATTTATTTGACAGAGAGAGATCACAAGTAGGCAGAGAGACAGACAGAGGGGAAGGCGGGGGGTGGGGGGGAAGCAGGCCCCCTGCTGAGCAGAAAGCCCGATGCGGGACTCGATCCCAGGACCCTGAGATCATGACCTGAGCCGAAGGCAGAGGCTTAACCCACTGAGCCCCCTGGGCGCCCCAGAATCCCCGTGTTTTAAATCCATTAGTAACTACCAACCTGTCTTCGTGTCCTGGGGATTAACCAAGACTAATATTTTATGTTGAGGTTCGTCACGGTGCACAGTGCAAAAGCAAACAGCCGAGGCTTCAAGTTTAACCTGAAAAAAAAAAACAAAATCGCCATTTTGTTCTGTCATCAAAGTAAGGGCACGGGAAATTACTTACCAATTAATTAGCACCATATTCACTGAAAGAACACTGTTGCACAGAGGTTAATTTGACAGGATGGAAGCAAGGTAAAAATGGAAACCTTACGCACTCTGAGCTAAACACAAGTGGGATGTGACAAAGGCCTTTCCTCCGACTCCCACCAGCCAGCCCTCCCCATCCCTCCTGTACCTGTCCATCCGCCCAAGTACTGATTAAACACCCACTCAGCGGATACCCTCCAGCCTCCCCCTTCCAAATGCTTCGGGCCCCAATGCCTCCCCCACCCTGATCCCCTTCCGGCGCCAGCCCACAAAAGCTGGTGACCACACCCCCCCCTCAGGCTTTCACCTGCCATGCCGGCCTCAACGTTCCTCCCGGGGCCAATCCACAGAAACAGCCCGAACAAGCCTGTGTCCACCACCCCCGCTGCCACTCAGGCTGCCGGCTGCCCAGCCTCGGATCTCGGCAAGGAGTCTCAGCAAATCCTTACCCCTTCTGGGCCCTGCAGGCTCGGCTCTGACTTTGAGGCAGCCCAAGGGCAGAGAACCTCTGCTGTGAGACAGAGAACAGTGCTCGTGCCTGTTTGCTTATGAACGAGGGGAACACCAAGCAGCGTCTGGGGGCCTCCAACACTGGGACCCTCCCACCCAGAGCCTTCTCGCAAGGGCTGGTAGCCTCTCTGTGGCCATCAGACGTCATGTTCCCGGCTCCAAAGCAAAAGGTCAACACGTTCCATTGCCAAGTCTGTTTGGAAAACGGAGGAGAGCAGAAGAAAATGGAAAGAGAATGTGTCGGCTGAGCTAGGCGGGCAGGTCGCCCATATAAGTTTATAGCAGGCCTCCGCGGTTTGAGAGAAATGTTTCCTAACAAATGCTGAGAGCCGCGAACATCTGGGTGGCTCCCTGTCTTCAAGTCCCCTGTGGGGAGAGTCCCCGAGCTGGCTGTCCCGCGGTGGTTATGCGAAGCACAGTTCACCCACGAGGGGGCTGTTAGAGGCCATTAAAAATATGCACAGGAGTGCCTGGCTGGCTCAGAGGTGGTGGAAGCATAGAACGCTTCATCTCAGGGTTGTGAGTTCGAGCCCCATGTTGGGTACAGACAGAGATTCCTAAAAAATAAAATCCTTTAAAAAAATGTACAAAGCATTATATCGACATGGAAATTTATTTCCATTATATCGACATGGCATTTATTACACCTGAGAGTGTATTCTGAGAGTGACCTAAATATTTAAAAAGTATATGCAGAAATAAAAGTCAAATGGAAACATATCAAAATGTTCACAGCATCAACTGTGATGTTTTTTTCATTTTCTCTGTCTCTGGCGATAGTTCCCAAATATCATACAAGTGTTACTGTATTGTATTTTTTTAATTGTATTTTAAATGTGATAGGGCAGTTTCAAGATTGGAAACAGTTAACCGGGACTTTCCGGAGCAATGTGGCATGATGTATCCTCAAACCACTTTCTCATCTTTCTCTCCATTTGGAAAAATTTCTCTGGACTCCAAAAGAAAAACTAAATTTGCTAAAAGCCATGAGGAAGTCTGATACCACCCCAAATGAGACTATTTCAACTGCTAAGTGATAGGGAATGCCTGCCATTTCTTAAGTAACTGTTAAAATGGTAGGAAAACAATTGAAAATCTTCTCATGAAAATTTATTTTCTTCTAAGGGGGGGAGAAGCAGATAGCTATAAAGTCCTTTCGGCATTTCTATCACATAAAAACAACTTAATTTTAAGCGCTGTCTTATTTTATTATGTTTTTGCTAATCACACTAAAATTATTCACTCACTGCACAGACTCACATAATAGGTTTATGTAATGCAATCTCGTAAGCAAGGGTGAAATGAAAGCTGAGGACTGAAACTGCTTCGTAGAGCCTTTCAGAGCTAGCTTTCAGATTTCACCCGCTTCTCAGGTTGCCCTCCCCACACTCCAGCCCACCCTGCAGCCCACAGCCCGTGCCTCCCCCAGAGAATTAGCAGCCCTAACCCCAACGGAGAGCTTGCTTCCGTCTTCGGCTTAACTGCCACTAGGGGGCGCTGAAAGAGTGTGAGTGCAGGGACCTCGGTCTGCAGCTCAACATCGTAGAATCACCCAGGGGATTCTTGTAGCACTTGATCTTGAACTAGCGTGATCTCCAAGATCTCAAGAAAGCCACAACTGTATAAGCTGCACAAGCCACTGTTCTAATGAACTCTGGAACAGCTTCAGTACAGTGAACTAAAACTCTGCAGTGCTGGATACACAGCCATGGTATCAGTAGGTACGAACAAAGTCTACGATAACCAAGAAAATCTTGTCTCTTGGAACAGATCGGTCGTAAATCTGAAAGAAGTGTTACAGATTGAGGTACAGCCCAAGATTCAGATTTCTTTTTTCAACTTACTGCATAGGAAAAAAATGTTCTTCACAGTAATGCAATTTAAAAATTTTAGGGGCGCCTGGGTGGCTCAGTGGGTTAAGCCTCTGCCTTAGGCTCAGGTCATGATCTCAGGGTCCTGGGATCGAGCCCCACATCGGGCTCTCTGCTCAGCAGGGAGCCTGCTTCCCCCTCTCTCTCTGCCTGCTTCTCTGCCAACTTGTGATCTCTCTCTCTCTCTCTCTGTCAAATAAATAAATAAAGTCTTAAAAAAAAAAAAATTTACCCACGGTCCCTCCATCCTAACAAACAAAGGGTTTTCATTTTTCTCTGTTCTCTCCCAGCCCTAATCTGAAAGGCTATCTTATCAGAGCCTAAAATCATATGGATATAACCAAAGTCCTATTGACAAAACTTCATTCCAAATCACGAAATTTTAAAGCTGAGCCAAACCAGAGAGACCAAAGAGCAACCAAGCCCCTCATTTGACATATGGGGAAACTGAGGCCCAACCAGGCATTACGTAAACACAGTGTCTCCTTTAGTCCTCCTTAAGGACAATCCAAGGTACGTTCCAACAGGGGAAGTGGGTGGGGTTTTTTTGCTTTTGCTTTTGTTTCCCAAATAGGCTCCACGCCCAATGTGGGGCTTGAACACAGGACCCTAAGGTCAAGAGTCTGATGCTCTACCAAGGAAGCCACCAGGCACCCCAATAAGCTCTGTTATTGTCCCAATTTTATTTTTTTTAAAGATTTTATTTATTTATTTGACAGAGAGAGACACTGCAAGAGAGGGAACACAAGCAGGGGCAGTGAGAGAGGGAGAAGCAGGCTTCCCGCCGAGCAGGGAGCCTGATGTGGGGCTCGATCCCAGGACCCTGGCATCATGACCTGAGCTGAAGGCAGATGCTTAACTGACTGATCACCCAGGCGCCCCCTTTTCTTTTTAAAGATTTTTATTGTCCCAATTTTAGATATGAGAACATCAACACCAGAAAAGTTAAGACACTTGCTCAAGGTCACATAGCTAGTAAGCGGTAGGTGTGGGATTCACAGCAGGCTATTTTGCTCACTGCCTTGCATAACCGGACTTATCCTCAAGACTCCAGAATCCCATTCTAGAATTCCTTCTGCTTCTCAAAGTGGAATTATTCTAGTCTTCACTCCAGAAGTTGTTGTTGTTTTTAAATCTGTAATACTCTTTTTAGTACTAACTTGCTACTCTCTAGTAAGTTAGATTTTACGATCACACGTACCTGCTCCCCCGTGGGAAGAGAGAAAAGCTCTACTGAGGGCTGTATCCCTTCCCTAAGCGTAGCATAGTAAGCCAGGGCTGCTTCCCGATGCCTTTCAGGGTCATCTTCCAAAATATCCACAGGGTAAACACCTGCCAGGAGGAAAAAAAAACAGTAAGAAATGACATTAGTTTTATTCTGTTGTTAAAGGGGAGGTCCCTTATTTCTCGAAGATTTTTTTTTGTAAGCACACAAGTAACATTTGCCATAAAAATTATGTTCGCCTATTTTTTTAAGTTTTTTTTAAAAGATTTTAATTATTTATTTGGGGAAGAGAGAGAGTGAGTGAGAGACGAGCCCGGGGAGGGGGGGTAGAAAGAGAGGGAGACGAAGACTCCCCTGCCGAGCAGGGAGCCCCATGTGGGTCTCCACCCCAGGTCTCTGGGATCATGACTTGAGCCGAAGGCAGACACTTCACCAACTGAGCTACCCAGCCACCCCGTTTCCCTATTTTTTCTTTTAATGAAAAAATAGTTCCGCATCAGGCGCTGAAAGAAAATAGAAGACATTCCCAATGGCAGGGTTGGCAGGGACACGGGGGAGATAGGAAATTCCACCTGGGGGAGTCTGGGTGGCTCAGTCCTTAGGCAGCTGCCTTCGGCTCAGGTCATGATCCCAGGGTCCTGGGATCGAGCCCCCCATCAGGCTCCCTGTTTGGCGGGAAGCCTGCTTCTCCCTCTCCCACTCCCCCTGCTTGTGTTCCCTCTCTTGCAGTGTCTCTCTCTGTCAAACAAATAAATAAAATCTTAAAAAAAAAAAAAAAAAAGGAAGCTGCAACTGACCCCCGCCTTAGAATGCTACAGAAACTTCCTTGCATACACCCAAACCACCAAACTGTTTCCCAAGGAGGGAAGCCACAGCAGTCACATGCACAGGCAGGGACATCGAGAGCCCACACTAGCTGGTGAGAACCTTGATAACGGACAAAATTGAGATCCAGTTACTATTTTGCCAGCCTCCGTACTCGCTGTGCGGTTGATGAGATTTGCCAGCCCGTCTCCTTGCACTCGGCCACTGTTACGTAGAGAGCTGAAATGTACAAATTGGCGGGAACTGCAAACGTGTCCATACACAGGGAGACTCCTGCACACATTCCTGTGCAAGTTTCCCGCGGGCTCCTCCTCGGCATCTCTTTCTTGTCCTCACACTTGCAAGGAAAGTTATACCCTCGAAGAATCATCCAAATTGATAGCATCCGATTCAGCTCGGAAGCAGTGGTCAGTTTTCCTGGGATGCTGGCCAGCCTCAGCTGGGCATGTCCCCAAGTGGGAAGGAGCTCTGTGGTCCCCTCTCTTCTGTGGATCTTGCCTCTGATTCGGCTCTGGGCATCCTATGTGGAGGGGAGGATGTCCAGAGCACCTGTGGACCAGACCCCCACCTATGCGTTAGCCCACCTCCTGCCCCGGGCTTGACATGCTGAACGTGTCCTGGGCACACGCAGAGAGTGACAAGTCACTGAGCAAATACGTTCTCCCACTATTCAATTTTTTTTTTAATATTTGAGGGAAACATGGGTCCCAAGAAATTACAACTATAAATGCACGGATACAAATGTTTCAAATAAAGACAAAGAATTAACAGTCCTCTTGGTGACAATGAGTAAGTCAATGAGGAACTCTGGGATCTCTCCCTCTCTAAAAAGGGCTGTACCCCCAGCCAACATATTCTGCTGTGAAAGGCACATGCTTGTGGACACACATATACGTGCAAAAAGCCAAGGGAGCCCAGACTCCCCACCATGAGCCCCAAAGCCCCCCGCCCTGCACAGAAGACACCCCCATCCCCCAAGGTCTTTCTCCCACTGAGCACTTGGGAAATTCGGGTAGGCAGTCAGCTGGGCTCTTCCTTCAAACTGCTGGTCATCCTTCTAGAAAGTCAGGTGGCTTCCCACAGGTATGAGAAAAGACTGTGCACATTGAAATAACCAAGAAGACCAAACGGGAGAGAGGGTTGCTTCGACCCTGAAGTAGCCAGGGCACGTCGGCCCCATGAAAGCAGCTTGAACAACCACGTTTCCCTAACTGCCCCCAGGAGGGAGTAAAGATCCGCCTCCCTCCACCTCCCTGCTGCCTGGGGCTTCTCAGGAGAGACGCTTGTCAGCCCCAGGCCTCGAGAGCCCTCCAGTGAGGTCTGAGGCTCCCAGGACAGTGGCATCCCCCAGCTCCACTGAGAAGCCAACTGGGCCCCTTGGGACACTGCGGTCCTCCAGGCTCTGGGAGGGGGGCGCCGCACCATGGCCACAAGGCCCGGAAAAGCCTGGGTGCTCCCAGGAGGGCCTGGGGAGCCTCCTGCCTCGCTCCCTCACAGGCTGCCAAGGGTTACCTGGCCTCAGTTCTGGTCGCCTGTGGTCAGGAGAAATGCAATGAATGTGTTGTGCTCCTCACACACCATGAAATCATTTCCCCTGCTGGCTCTGCCGGCTGACGCTGTGAGACCCCCCTCAGAGAACTCCTTGGACAGTAACCTCAGGCCACCCTTGGCTCTCCTTGTTGGGGGGGAGTGTTGTGGGGGGGTGTTGCTCACAAGAAGAATCAGGCCTGCCTGTGGGGAGCAGGCCCTGAAGGGCAGAGATGAACCCTCCGGGAAGTGGAGGGCAGCTGCAAACACCTCAACACTCACAGAACAACCCAGCACCCGTGCTCTGTTCCCCCCTTTAAATCCTCCAAGCTGGGCACAGACCCCAAAACTCCTAAGAAGTGTCCTGGGGCAGGCAAACCAGCCTAGGGGAGGGAAGCTCAATGTTCAGCCCTTTGGGTTTTAATTAGTTCTCCTCCGTCTGGGTGTGGGGGGTGGAGGGGTGGAAATCCCCCATTAGAAAAGCTCCAGCAGCTTAGCTCTGACACACAAAATGTTTGGGTTTGTTTTCTGGAAATCTGGGTAGGAATGAAAAAAGGCGATGCTTACAGCAGGAGGGGAAGCACTCAGTGCTCAATGGGAAAGGGAACCCCTGCCCTTCTGGAGGAAGAAAGACCCCTCCCCAAATGGGTGGGAAGACAGACTCCCTCCGCAGCCCAGGAGGCACATGTGCACGCACGCACGCATGTGCGCGCGCGCGCGCGCGCACACACACACACACACGACCCCCAGAGGAAGGAAGCCTCCCACCCACCCAAACCGCAAGGGCACACTTGGGCAGTGCCCAGGGGCCTCCAGGAAGTAAACAAGTCTGGGGTGTTTCACACATGCGCTCTGGAACCGAGCTGGGCGGCCACACTCCCCTCCCTGGTGATGGAAGGCTGACTCTGGGCAGGGGCTTCCAGATGTGAAATGCTAACAGGCTTTAATGGCTTGAACTGAACAGGAAATATTTTTCCAAAGCCAAAAGAATGTAATCTTTTCAGTACAACGTAAAATGCTTTTATGAAAAAGGCACACAGTTGAAATAATAATTCACTGCAGACTGTAAAGAAAATGAAATCCCCAAACAAGCCCCCAATTTAAGAATTCACTTTAAGCATATGTTTGCTGTAGTCACCAGAACAACAACAAAGTGGTACCTCTTAAAGCATACTTCTGGGGAAAATACTTGAATCATTCAGGATCTTTGTCCCAAAGCTCCAGTTCCCAGGGTGGATGAATGGTGTCCCACTGAGCCACTACCTGTCACCCACTGCCCATCAGCCACAGCCACTACTGGGTCAGCACTGCTGCTCAGTCCAGCAAAGCCTAATGCTCTAGGGCATTCCCAGCACTTTTGGGTCCTCCTGATATAAACAGCAATGCCTATTAATGAAAAATCTGAAAGAAGTCAATGCTCTGCACTTAACCATTTATTCAGTATCACTTGCAGAATATTCTTTCCAAGTACTACCTCACCACAACGATGAGAAAAGTTCTTTCATTTTAGCAAAGTGAGATTTTTCTCATATGGGACTATTATTATGAGAAACATTAACAGATATTTTAAGTTTTACTAGCCCTGCTCTTGAGAATTTTGACCTCAGTGAAAGCCTCTATCCATCCATCATTTAACTACAAGGCATTATGTCACTGGAAAAGCTGACTGTAATCACTTGATTTTTTCGTAGTCATGTGGGTTGTCATTCTTGAATTATAGTTAAGAACAACTCTTGCTCATACCATGTGAAAAAAATTTCAGGGACACAAAATTATAAGGTAGTATTCTACTTTTATTTTTCAAAAATGGTTTAAGTGTGGATATTCCTAATATAGAATTTTTTTTCCCTTTCTTTATTTTTCTCACCAGTGGCCTCCTTTTCCCTCACAAATCAATTTTCTTCTGAAAAGAACTTATAAGAAGGAATCTTTATTATAGAAGAAACTGCCAATGGGGATTAAACGACTAATTTGGGACTTAGCAGGAAATATGGAGACTAGTTTGTAACCAGAGAGAGGAGGGCACCAGGAGATACCAAGGCATGTTGCAAGAAGGCACTGTGGAGTTCTGAATGCAGGTGTTCTGCACACCCAAGCCTGTGAGGGCAGCACCTAAGGGAGAAGGTTCCCCAATGCTACCTCAGGAGCTCAGAATTCAGGACCAGGAATTCATCAGTTTCCCCAATTTCTAGTGAAACGTGTGTTACCACACAGCGCAATCCCAGAGCTATGTGTCTTCGAACTCTATGCTTTAAATCTCCATAGTCACGGGGCACCTGGGTGGCTCAGGTGGTTGGACATCTGCCTTCAGCTCAGGTCATGATTTTGGGGTCCTGGGATGGAGCCCCGAGTCGGACTCCCTGCTCGGTGAGGAGTCTGCTTCTCCCTCTCCTTCTGCCCCTCCCACCCCCTTTTGTGTGCCCTCCCCCTCTCTTTCAAATAAATAAATAAAATCATTAAAAATAAAGATTTTATGTATTTATTTGACAGAGAGAGAGAGATCACAATAGGCAGAGAGGCAGGCAGAGAGAGAGGGGGAAGCAGCCTCCCTGCTGAGCAGAGAGCCTGATGTGGAGCTCAATCCCACTGAGCCATGAGACCATGACCTGAGCCAAAGGTAGAGTTTTAACCCACTGAGCCACCCAGGTGCACCAATAAATAAAATCTATTTTAAAAAATCCATATTCACAAACTTCATCTTGGGTCTCCAAAGCTTTCACCACAGGATGCCTTCAAACTGAGACTTTTGCTTTGATGATCAAAGATGAAAAGCAAAAATAGTGTTCAGCATCCATTCTGCAGTGAGCCCTTACAGACACACCACACAGCTGAGCTGAGACCATGGTCCTGACAAGCTCCTTCCCCAGAAACGACATCACGCATCAAGCTAAGCTCCCAGAACTCTGCACAGTGTCCGTGTGCCTCTGTCCTTTATCTCGATTTATTTTATGTATCCCTTAGCAAGACATGTCCTAAGGAATCAGAAAAATCCCAGACAGGTCAGTTGTGGGTCTAGGCATGCTCAAAACCTTTTGCATATACGTTAATGGTAACTGATTCTTCTCTTTAGCCAGTTCCAGCTTACAAGAGGTTTCATGGGAACGTTCTACTTCCAAACAGTCAGGGAAACCGGTGCTGAGAAAACCCACCGTTGTGCAAAACGTGGCCTTTTACTTTCTATCAAAGAATCCCAGTCGGTACAGCCAGCACGATGACTCTCCTCGTGCCATTCCCAGGCATATCCTGCGGAACACGAGCTCCCTAAGAGGCTTTGAATGGGGCTCCTACGGCCAGCACGTTTCAAAAAGGAGGTCTGCTGTGGCACTTAGGGGTGCCTGGGTGGCTCTGTCGGTTAAGCACCTGACTCTTTGATTCTGCCTCAGGTCATGATCTCAGGGTTTTGGGATTGAGCCCCACATCAGGCTCCACAGTCAAGCAGGGAGGCTGCTTGAGACTGTCTCCCTCTCTCTCTGCCCCACTCCCACCCCGCACATTCACATTCTCTCTCTAAAATAAATAAAACCTTAAAAACAAAGGAAAAAGAAAAAAGGAGGTCTGTTGTGGCACCTAGAACTCACTTCTGGGAGTTCCACAGGCCTATCAGCAAATGGAACATTTAGAAATCCTAAAGCAAAAAAAAGAAAAGAAAGAAATTCTAAAGTAGTGGAATTTGCTTAATCCAGCATTTATTTCCCAGACTTATTAAACCAAGGACCTCTTGTCCCAAAACACTGACAGATGACAAGCATACCTTGGAGAAGAGTGTTTTGTTGTTGTTGTTGTGATTTTATTTATTTGACAGAGAGAGACACAGAGAGAAAGGGAACACAAGCAAGAGGAGTGGGAAAGGGAGAAGCAGGCTTCCTGCTGAGCAGGGAGCCTGATGCGGGGGCTCCATCCCGGGACCCTGGGATCATGACCTGAGCCGAAGGCAGATGCACACGGTTCTTGGGTGCCCGGGACTGAGCCTCCCGGGCACCCAAGAACCGTGTTTTGAAGTAACACCAGGGCAGAAGCAAGCATCACTCTCAGACAGGCAGCAAAGGTGCAAATGCCTGGGGCCAACGGCCCGCCCGGCAGGGGGCCACCCTGCCAGCAGAGCGACTGTCTACAGAAAGGAGCAGAAAACAGAAGGTGAAGCAAACACACACTTGGATATTTTTGTTGGTTTTGAAGAGCATCTGATTGCCAAAATAGTCTTAGCAAAGAATTGAAAAAACAAAAAAAAGTTGGAAGACAGAATGTAGAATCTGTTAGAATTTTTCGAGCAGATGAGCAAAATTGTCAGGGAACGGAGGCACGCTGGGGAAAGGTCTGCAGGTGGTGGCGGGAAGGTTTCGTTCCCCAGTAATTGACAGGGTGCCTGTCGCTGTGTTATCACATATTTAGTACTGGCCCACTTGCAGCTTGTCATTGCCTTGGCTGAGAATAAATCACTTGTCCCAAATCTAAGAGAGTAAAATATGCAGATGATTTTATGTGCCTCCCACACAAAGGTTTATGTAATCCTAATTGCTTCTAATACGAAGGTCTCGAAATCTGAGCATTGGTGCGTCTTACTTTTTAGGCAAAGGATACAAAGATAAAACTATCTTTTCCCCCTGCATCATTCAAAAGGATTTGAGGTGGGAACGAAAGGACTCTTCCCTTTGCAAACAGAGAGGGGGACAAACGTGAAGCCCTGTTTGGGGTAGACGGGACGAAACAGCATCTCACATATATGCTTCCTGATGAATGGTAACAAAAGAGGGGCCCTTGCTCCCACAACTGCAGGAAGCTCAGCCTTCCCTCACCCCCGAACCAAGCCGCTCTATGCCATGTGGTCATCAGCATGGTGCCAGATTTGTTTAACCTTTACTGAGAAGGAAGAAGCCTTTTGCACATACCCAGGAGAACACTGAAAGCCTGACTCTTTGTATCCTGCATGTAATTGACCAAGAACTTGAAGAAAAGCAAAAAACATATCCAGCCCCAGTGTCAATAACACCACCATTAACACATGCTGGCTCTAGAGCTGGTGGGGAAATGATGTGGGGAGCCACCATTCAGAGTGGAACCAGAGCCCTAACCCACACAGCACTGCGATGAAGAGGAAGAAAAAATAACTCTTCGCCAACCTAATGCTTTTACCCACTACTCACAGAATAACATTTCTCAGAACTTACCCCAAAATCATGGCTATTAATGGATTTCACAAACCTTCATCCAGAAATCATCTCTCTATATGTTCATCTATTACACTGCAAATGATAGCAACTCTGAAGAGGAACAAAAAAAAAAAAAAAAATCACTTCTATTTGGCATGCCCAGCCCCGTGCAAAGAAACAAAGGGAGCTGAAAATAGATCAGTGCTTAGTCTCCGGAACCCAGTCCTAGACGAAGTTGTGCACATGTAATAGTACTTACAATCATCACCCAGAGTACCATGCAAGGAGAATGGATGGAAAAGAATTGGTTTACATTAAACCTCAAAAGTTACTTACTTAGGAAGAAGGCCATTACTCTCCAGTAACTGGAAATGTATTGAGGTAGCTACTTTTTTATAAGGGCACTGGACTCTTGTGTAAAACTAAAAAGTAGATGAAGAAATACACGCCACGTAACGATTACTTGCATCAAAGTTAGTACCAGCACAGTTTTAAATGGAAGAAATTTAAAAAATAATAATAAAAAGAATATTCTGCCTTCTGTGGATAAAGTTTCTAAAGTACTGGCAAAGTGGGGCACCTGGCTGGCTCATTCACAAGGACATGCAACTCTTTGACCTAGGGATCGTGAGTTCAAGCCCCACATTGGGCGTAGAGATACTTAAAGGAATAAAAAATAGATTTTTTTTAAAAAGTATTAGCAGGGAGAAAAAGTATTAGGATATTGATGATAAGTTCTCACGTTAGAATGAACCCTTTTTGTTTATAAAAAAATTAAAAATTAAAAGTAAAAAAAAAATGAACCCTTTTACATCTTATATTCGCAGAGTGTTTTTGCAATTTACAAAGGGCTCTTGCAATTGACAAAGGGCTCCCACACAAGTCCTTGCTGGTTTGAAACTTACATCAACTCCTGGAAGTCAACAAAGTGCTCACCCCCATTTTTCAGCTGTGGAGGCCGAAGTTCAAAAACAGAAAATCAGTAGTAGGGTTGGACTCAAACTCAGATCTGAAGATTTCCAGCACAGCCTTTACCAACGCCCCTGCTTACTAATTTATATCATGTCAAGAGCCACACATTATCTACCAGCACCAAATGACAGCTAGTCCTCAGCACAGCACCGCTTAAAATACCTTTTTAAGGCTGAATAATATTACATTATGTAATACGTGTATGTGTGTGTGGGTATGCAAAATGGTATAAAAATACCATTTTGTTTACCCATTCGCCTGTTGTTGGACACTTGGGCTGCTATCATCTTTTGGCTATTGCAAAGAACGCTGCAATGAACGTGGATTTAAAATATTTCCTTCAGTCCCCGCTTTCCCTTCTTTTGGGAACTAGAATTGTTGGATCATAGGGTAATTCTATGCTTAATTGTTTAAGGAACTACCATACTGTTTTCCACAATGGCTGCACCATTTTACATCCCCACCAAAAGTTTGCATGAGTTCCAATTTCCCCGCATTCTCGCCAACACTTGTTATTTTTTGGGTTTTGTGGGGGTTTGGGTTGTTTTTTTTTTTCCCTATAACAGCCATTCTAATGGGTGCAAAGTGGTATTTGTTATGGTTTTAATTTGCATTTCCCTAATGATTAGTGATGTTTAGCATCTTTTTAAGGGCTTGCTGGCATCTGTATGTCTTTTTTGGAAAAAGGCCTATTTGAGTCTTTCGAAAATTATGGTCATACTTTTAACATGTGCTTTGAAAACCTTGTGAAAAGTAAAGGGACATGAATTTGCAAGGGGTTAAATGACAAGGCTGATGTGGCCTAAGTGGGCTACCTGCAGAGGATACGTTCACACGACCTGCATCACAAGTCAATGATGCCCACCTCTGCCCCCTGTCCAGCTCAGACGCACTCCAAACAAAGATAGCAGTGGCTGGGAGGTGGCTAAAGTCGAGTGTACAGACTGAGTGTGCACTGTCATTTGGTAAGTCATTTTAAAGCTTGGAAGGGGGGAGCGCCTGGGTGGCTCAGTCAGTTAGGCGTCTGCCTTTGGTTTGGGTCATGATCCCAGAGTCCCGGGATCAAGCCCTGGGACTCCCTGCTCAGCGGCGAGTCTGCTTCTCCCTCTCCCACTCTCCCTGCTCATGCTCGCTCACTCTCTCTCTCTCAATAAATGAAATTTAAATTAAAAAAAAAAAAACCTCCACCAGTTTAAATAATAATAATAGTAATATAGTAATGCCCTAAAGCTTCTATGACACCTGCTCCTAGGGTCCCTATCCAAGGGTGACACCAGCTTAGACCAAGGTCTTCGTGTTACCCCAGGGTCCTAGGAAGAGTTCTAATCAGACCCTGGTCACATTCAATACTAACCCCACAGCCAAGGTTTGCAAAATTTTCTTCTATAAGGCTATGTTAAAATGTGCAACATAAAACATCATGGCCATCATTTAGGGTGCCAGACATTACACTGGCGAAAAAAGCAGAAACAGTCTCTCCACTTATAGGACTTAGAGGCTGGTCGGGGAGACACAAAAACAGTTGAACACCCCCATGGTATGGCAGGGGAAGGGAAGGGGAGACAGGATGACTTGGGAAGTTCGATGTGGAGGCAACCATTCAGCAGAGGACCGAAGAATAAAATGTCAGCCCTGTGCAGAGCAGAGGCAAGGGCCCCCCAGACATACAGGAGGAAGAAAGGAACGGAAGGATTCCAAGAGCTATAGGTCAGCCAGTGTGGCTGCAGCAAGACTGGCCAAGGGAAGAAGGGCAGGAATCACGGAAAGCAGGTGGGCAGAAGCCAAAGTTACAGGACCTTGGCCTTGTTCCTGACTTCAGGGTTCAAGGACAATGTAAGAGGAGGCTGCTGAAATGTCCCTAACAGGGCGTGATAGCTGGAAGGCGTGTTTACTGCTTCTTCCAGAACACAGCGCAGCAGGAAACCAAAGAGACGATACAGGTTAAGGCAGCCAACAACAATGGTTTGGAACCATTGTGATGGCAGTGGAGATGACAAGAAAGAGATGACAGGCATGTGATGGCAGTGGAGATGACAAGAAAGAGATGACAGGCATGAGCCAGATGTGCGGTAGACATGGCAGAACTCACTGCTACTTAGATGTGTGGGGTGAGGGGCCAAGGTGACCTTCTACTCTAACCCATCCCCTCCACATAAGTCAATGAAATTCTACGGGGAGCTTTCAACTTGTGACAGATTTATAAACTAACATTGGAAGCAGTCTCAGTCTGCTAAGATCCTAGTTCTTTCCGAAGAGGAAAATCGATGAACCTGCCAACAGAAAGAGTAAGATGTACATTATTCTAAAATATTACGAATTTTCCTTAAGGTATTATGAAATGAGCCCATCTTGAAAGATAGATGAAGCAGCCATAAAAGGAGCTCCCCAGTACTGAGCCACACAGGTCATGACATTTGAGCACCAGCACTGGGGTCATTCAGACCTGATTTCAAAAACCTCTGAACATGGGCAACACTCTCAGATCCCCTCCCTCTTTGGGAGCTTTGTGCTATCGCTCAAAAAACTTCATTGTCGCTCAAAAAAAAAAAAAAAAAAATCTCTGAACATATGATGAAATAAACAGCCACAATAGGAGCAGCACAAATCCGACCCACAGAGACTATAGATGTTGAAATTATCCAGTATATAAGATAAGAAGAGTAAATACAGCTAAAGAAATTTAAATTTAAATTTAGGGTATGTAAAGAGCCAAAATTATTGTTTGAGCAGTAAAATTCTAGGGGAAAAGAAGTAGATCTAGATACGAATGTCTTAAGTAGCCGATGAACTGGAAAATATATCTGGAGAAATTACCCAGAATGCAGCCCAGAAAGACACTGATGTCAGATATGGTAGGCAGGTTAAGAAAGAGGGTAAGTAGGATAACCAGGTCCAGTAACAATCTTAACGGAGGTTCTAGAAGGAGAAAATAGGATGAACAAGAGTCAGGATTTGAAGAAATGATTGTTTTCCATAATTGATGAAAGATACCTGTCCTCAGATATTAGAATCCCAACCAGTCCCCAAAGCAGGAAAAAGAAAAAGAGAAATCCTCACCTAGACACACTGTGGTCAATCTGCAAAACAAAAAAAACACAAAAATAGGACCGTAAAAGCAGCCAGAAGACAAAGACAGAGCCTCCAAGGCCAAGTAGACTGACAGCGGCCTTCTCCACCGCAACTATGGCAGCCAGATGACAATAGAAGAACATTTTTAAAGGACTTTTCATCCTCTCCCTAGCAAAAGTAACTTCCAAGAACATGGGCTAATAAAGAAAATCCTCACTAAAGTTATTTCTAAAGGATACACATCAGGAGACAGGAAAATAACTTCAAGAGAAAGTTAATTAAGAAGGCATGGGATCATGGGCCCCTGGCTGGCTCAGTAGATTGAGCATCTGCCTTCAGCTCAGGTCATGATCTTGCTGTCCTGAGATCAAGCCTCTGTGGGGCTCCTTGCTCATCAGGAAGTCTGCTTCTCCCTCTCCCTCTGTCCCTTCCCCCCACCCCCCCACCTCATGCTTGCTCTCTTTCTCTCTCTCAAATAAATAAAATCTTAAAGGGGGGGGGGGGAAGAACGGGAGAAAAGAAAATAATAAACACATGATAAAATCCAAGCCAGTGCTGACCATATGAAACAAAACATCTAACTGGAAGAAATTAGAAATCATCATAGAACAGGTTGCTATGTAACAACAGCACAAAAACTGGGAAGGGGATCTGTGGAATGAAAGTACTATAAGGCTTTTAGATGACTCCAGAGAAGGTTTAAAATTCATTAATTTCAGAATTAGAATTAACATGCATATTAAAATTTCTAAGTTAGCCCCCCAAAGAACAGAAACATAGGTAGCCTATTTCAAAGTAGGAGAGACAAAAAATAGAATTAAGGCAAGGGTTGGGGTGGGGGATCTCAATATAAAAGACATAAAAACAAGATGATTTGTTGATTATTCACATTTCATTTTTATGATTAACAACAGCTATTCCTCAACAAGTAACTAGACGATCCTTTAGCAGGAGAATATATTTTACCCCAAATATTTCTAAGTATTTTAGTATTTCTATCAGTGTTCGTGTAGTAAGGAAAAACACAAAGCCATACCTTTCTTTCTGGATAGCTTAAAATAATTTTTTTCCCAAGATGTTCTAACAGCCCAAATGTAGGCAATACACACACTTTACAGAAATCACTTGTTGGAAAAAATAAAGGTCAAAACGAATGCCAATTATAATTCACTGTTTGGGTATTATACCGCTCTATCTGCTACATACACTGGGTAAAAATAATTCACGAAGTTGGGGCACCTGGATGGCTCAGTCGGCTAAGCGTCTGCCTTCGGCTCAGGTCGTGAGCCCAGGGTCCTGGCATGGAGCCCCATGTCAGGCTCCCGACTCAAGAGGGAGTCTTCTTCTCCCTCTCCTTCTCTCCAACCCCCCTTCTGCTTGTGTGATCTCTCTCTCCCTCTCTCTAGTACTTAAAGAAAATCTTTTAAAATAATAATAATAATAATAGTCCACGAAGTAGCAGTCTAAGAGAAGAGATCTGGACAGGGACAGTACCACCAGAAGAAGGTTTATACAATGGGGAAGTCTCCATAACATTGACTTCTCAAGCTCTTACCACTGAGTGAAATATTCAGGGACTCTGATTAGGGTTTATTTCAGCAAAATGCAACGAAGGCATGAACACAGCTTTCTCCCTCTCTTAATGGAATTCAAGAGTAGTGGTTAGAAACTTGGTTTCCAAGAAAAACACATTTATCTTAATTTCTACAAGTCTAGGAAACCGAGCGGTCTAGAAGAGATTTGGGGCCTTGGGAGCCCCCAAAACATGCAGGGATGGGAGCTCCCCCTCGGCCCTCCCTTTGGCCCCCCAGCCCTCACCTCAGCTGGGTCCCAGTGGCCCTGTAGCTGCCCCGGTTTGGAGGAGCAAAGAAGCACAGGGAAAGGTTTCTATGCCTGGACAGACAATAGGTACTGGGTTAAGTAGGAAATGAGGCCACAGCCCAGGCATGGGGAATGCAAAGGGTCTGATGGGAGAGAGCTCCCAGGGGGCCAGAGTCGGGTGGGAACAGCATGCCTGGATGTCAACAGACATGCCTTTGGGGACACACACGCTGTGTCCCACCCTCCGACCCAAGCTTGGAAAAGAAAACCTACAACAGAGGGTGAACTAAAAGGCATGGAATTTCCAAGCCAAAGCTGTTACATCCTAATGAACCTTATTCAAAAGCCCCAACCCTCTGCTGCTACTGACAGTCTTAACTGCCACCCCCCCCAACTCCCCCCCACCCACCCCCGGCAACCCAGCAACCCTGACTTTAAAAGTCACAGGACACCGGGGGCATCTGACCAACAAATGTACCTGAATTTTGTCCTGACTTATCTTTCTGTATCACACGACACAGCAGAAAACATGGTCTTTTTCTACAATCCTCTGTTTGGAATTTCCCAATTCTACAAATAAGAATGTCATCAGAAGAGCCCGGAGCCAATTGCTGTCAGGATCCCAGCGAAGGCCAGTCAGCAGGTCAGCAGACTAGGGTTTCAAAGGTCAGAAAGACAACACCTCAGTACCCACTGCCCTCCTACCATCCAGTCTGAGTCTCGGCCCCTCGATCATTCACTCCATCCTGCCAAGACATGTCAGGAGGTCAGAACCCCAGCCATTTCTGGTCTGGCTTCATGCAGTGGAGATCACCACTGAACACGGACATAATACAGCCCTTGTTTAGAATTGGAGGCGAGCGAGAACCATCTCTAGCATGGAGAGCATTCTAGGGCAGGGAATCACAGCCAAGGGGTGGGGGAGGTAACATGAAATGCCCAAGCCTGTAGGGGGGCCTGCTCAGGACCGGGTCTCCCAGGACAAGTGGGACCCTGGAAAGATATTCCAAGGGATGCACAGACCACAGCACTGTTCAGGGGCGCGTCTGCCCCAGGGATGGCAGGCCAGCCTGTATCATCACCCCATATCCTGATACCCCCAATCTGCAGAAAATTCCCCAGTAATCCTACAACCACACAACCCACAAAAGCTTTCACCAGCTCCTAGGGGAAATGATTTCTCCGTTCAAAGCTCAGGTAGCTCCTGCTATGTGCCAGGTAAGGGCAAGGTACTCAAGAAGAAAGATCACTGGAGGTCCTACCCTCAGTCTGGTTGGGTGGGAAGTAACTGACAAACCTCACAGCCAAAAGGATTTTTAGAGACCCTCCCACCCAGCCTCTCCCTTCCTCCCTGATGAAGGGACAGAGACTCGCCAAGGGTCATGAACGCTCTTTGTGGCCATGACACGAGTCCCAGTGGCCAGTCCAGCCCACTGCCCCCAGTGAGACCCTGCTTCCAGAAACTCACTTGGCCACATGCGTCTATGGGAAGGCTTCTATACCTTGAACTAGAGAAGATCCAAAACACCTGATTGATATTTGATTTTTTTTTTTTTAAGTTTTATGATCATAAGAGGTCCTCCCTGAGGAGGGAGGCCCCTTCGGGACTGGCTCATGGAGTATTTCCTTCCAGAGCCTACACTCTTTTGGGGTGGGGTGAGAGGCCATGGCGGTTCCCCCATCAAACATCACCATAACAACAGGCTCCTTTCTCTGGGGATCAGACCATTACCACCACCCCCATGTGACTCCCAAACCTGCCACTTCCTAGCAAGTGACCTTAGGTAAGTTACTTCTCCCTTGCCCTGACCCACTTTCAAGCAGACGCCACTCTGTACCCACCTCAGCCTCTCCCGGCACCAGGCCCTGCCAAGGGCTTCTTTGATTCCTGGTCTCTCCTCCTCTGGGTCCAGGTCTCATAATCTCAGAACTCCACCCTCTCTGAGCCCTCGGGCTGTGCCCTCAGCTCCTCTCCTCCTCCCACATCCCAGGGCACACCTCAGCAGGCCTTCCAGGGTCCCCAACAGGGCTCACGGCAGGCACTACTGGCCTTTCTAGATTCTTCCCACACACCGGCGTTAGTGTTCCTGACTAACTCTTCAGTTATCTCCAACGAGAGGCATGTTCTGGAACATTCTGAAATCACTGTGTCTAGATTGCTTCATGTTTGCCCCCTCCAAAAGTTGGTTCCTTCCCTGGTATCACCACTCTCCCTGTTCCCCTGACCCAAGCTTCGGAGTCAACCCATCTTTTACAGTCTTCCTAGCTCGCTAGCTTTCCTATAAAGCTCGGCTTGATTACTCGTGCAAACTTTCCAACACCGAACTTTTCTTAACCGGAACACTAAGCTGACTTTCTAAATGGAGATCATCAAACCGGCAAGTCTCACAAATGCTTCAATTTGGGTATAAACAGAAGGGATGAGGGCAAACCAAACGGCCCTCTCAGAAGGGACCCCAAATTTTACTCTGGGCCCAGCCCTCGGCTGTGATGAGCACAGGGTCTCATGGAACCCTTCTGAGGTAGGTCAAGTCCTTATCTCACCGAGGAGGGAAATTCAAGGTGAAGGATGAGGAGAGTCCAGAACTAGGACACGTGTGACTTTCGTTTTCTTCTCCAGGATGCTCCAAGCTAAAATGACAGCAGCAGAAGGGCTGCTGAAACCTAAGAAGTTCTTCAGCATCAGAGAAATAAAAAACACATACAAACTCTGAGAGAGAGAGAGAGAGTGTGTGTGTGTGTGTGTGTGTGTGTCCCTGGGGCATGTCTTGAATTACTGGGGGTAGCTCCAGAGCCCCACTAGATAGTGCCCCCCAACTGGACATCCCAATATTGAGGAGATTCATCTAGATATAGAACATGACTCCCACGGAAATGTCACCTGCCCTTTCCCTATATGTTAGGGCTAAAGTAGTGACCGAGACACAGCCTTGTCCGAAAGCACGTCTTAGTTTAATGCTTCCTTGTGAAAGGAATATGGACTCCGACACAGACACGATTTGTTCAGGCCCTTTTTGGAAACAGGCTATCAATGCTCAGGCATTGGTTCGGCTAACGTCAAAAGTCCAACCCATGAAGCTCTAACACACACGGAAATGATTAACGTGGAACGGCCATGGGTCCTCTGGTCCATCAGCAACCATGAAAGCCAGAGCCAACGCTGAAAGAAATACACGAAAACCCTTAAACCAGTTAGGCCAAATTCCACTTTTCCAGAAGGTGAAGTTACCATGACTTTTCCCATGAAACGTAGAAAGACTGGGTAGGATAAGCACAGCGCCAAGGCCATAGCTGGGAGAACTCTCTGACCCACGGGACTACTTGAGAGGAGGAAGAGAAGGGAGAAGATATGGATCGAGCAACTCTGTGCCCACCAAGTGCTGAGGGTAAGGGACATAGCTCTGAACAGTAAGTCCCTAAGTGGCCAAATCCTCTCCATCTAGCAGAGGTATTGGATGAGATCAGAACAGCCAGTCAATTGTGTTTCTTGACTCCGTTCTCAAGCAAACTGGCAGCACCACTCCCACAACTATGGCGACCAACTTTCCAGAAAGGACGGGGGAGTGGGGGGGGGATTAAAAAAACGAAACAGTATCCTCTCCCTCTTTAAAAACAGAGAGAAACCATTTCTCAATCTCTAGACCAATGAAAACTTTCCCAAGGAATGGAAAATTCATACAATTGGCTAGCGGCCACTTTCTCGTCTTAACTCACTGGAAATCTGGGGAAAACAACTCAAAGTCACAGCTTTTAAAGGCAGGCCATAAAAACCAGTTATCTGTCGCTGTTGGCTTCCAATAAAAGGCAGAGGAGCTTCCATAAGATTGGTTATTTTTTTCCTTACACAAATGTGTGGCGGGAGAAAGCGCCCAGTCTGGGGTTGGAGTGCACTTGGGGGGCAGGGCTGGTCAACCGTGGCCGCGTGCCTCCTGGCTGGCCTGGACGTGTAGGGGACCAGAGGTCGAGAGGTACTGGCCCCAGGAGCCCTTCCAGCCGCCTGTCCCCGCAGAAAGAAGATGATGCGGGGGGCAGGGAGGCATTTCCTCAGCATCCAGTACCAGGACGCCAGCTCCCTTGCAAACACTCCTTTTGCGGAACTGGCAGCCACCCCGCTAGGGATTTGTTCCACGTGCTTTCAAAGTCAGAAGTGGCACCGTTTTTGCCTGATTCTCCGGAGACAAAACGGGCAGGGGCTAGCGAGAGGAGGAGTTTGGGGGAAAGGAAGGGGCGCGCCCTCAAATCCAGAGTCTCCAGCTGGCCTGCTGGGCTGGGGGCCGCGCGCCCTTCGCCCAAGGTGCCTGGGGGCCAAACAGGCTGTCCCAGAGGCCCGGAAGGGGGTGGCGCGGGGGCAGAGGCGCCCGCTGTAACCCGAGCTGCTGTACTGTTTTCTCCCCCACCGAGCGGTTCCCATTTCACAGACAAGGCCACCAAGGCTATGGGAAGGCGGGGAGCTCGCCAAGCCCGGGTCAGCGGTCAGGACGCCGGGTGGCCCCGGAGACGCGCTGGAGAGCCGTGGCCGTGACCCTTCCCGGACGGCCCCTCCTGGGGGTGAGCGCCGCAGCACCCCGCAGCCGACGTCCCGGGTCTCCGCGTCCTCCTCGTTCCCCGGCGGCGACAGGTGCGCGGCCTGTGGCGCCCTGGCGCCGACTCCGGGGAAAGTTTCCTGGCCGCCGCGCGCTGTTTACGGTCTCGTTTTGCAGCTCTGGGGCCCCGAGCTCTCGGGCCAGCCCAGCCATTGAAACCCGACACGCGGGGAGGGGCCATCGCGGCGGCCAGCGGGGGAGGCGAGCGGGCTCGGGGCCCGGCCGGCCGCGGCTCCCCTTACCTGCGACTCTGCGAGCGGCCTCGGCCTCCATGCTCGGCTCCGGCTGCGCTGCGTCCCTCCCCGGGGGCTGCCCCATTTCCCCTCTCCGCCTCCGCCCCTCCCCGCTCGAGGGCTGCCCCCGCCCCCCCTCCCCCGGGGCTGCCCTGGCTCCAGGCTCTCGGCTCCTGGCTCCCTACCCGCGAGCTGGCCCTGCCCCCGGCCCCCACCCCCTGCCTGGGGCCTTCACAGCCAGCCAGCGACCTTGACTCCCCAGTTTGCAAAGCCAGTCCTACACCTCCGAGGAGTTTCTTAATTCTTTGGACGAGAAAACTATTAGCAGCGCAATCCATAGCCAGTGCCCCGCTTCTGAGCTCCTTTTCAGTTCCTTCGGCTATTTCTGTTTACAGGGACAAGAATCATTTACATTATCCCTTTTAAGAAATGTACACAGTTTAAAAATAACAGAAAGACCATGAATGGCACACTTAGGGCAGAACAGCCAATGACCTGTTCTGCCCCTTTCCAAATTTTTTCTGATGACTGTAATGTGCCTGTTTTTGCTGATAACTAATACTTGCATCGATTAAATGTTCAGGCTTGTGAGCAACTTGAACTAGCGTGATTCAATGACAGCCAGCTGTTTCTCCAGTATTTCAAAGTGTTTTTTACAGGAAAGGTGTGGAGCTGGGCTGCTTTTGGAAATGCTGATGGCCTTGGAACCCAAGGTCTGTGGTCAGTCAACTAGTGCTTGTTCTCCTGTTGGCAGCTCTGAAATTGGCCCTTGTAGACAGCCACGCAAGCTGCATCCTGGGTCCTTATGGACTCAAGGGTCTAGCGTTCATCTGCCTGCCTACCCTCTGCCCCAGCAACCAGCTGCTCAGAGAATCCCCCCAACCGCTCCCCACTGTGCACCCCCAACTTCAGAACAATGGACTTGCCATAGCCCAGGGTATCTTCATGCGTGGCATGAAAAATGACCCCAGTTCCACTTCCACTGCTCATTGTAGCAGTATGCAGGTTAATGGAGACCAGAGCTGGAGACCCTCCTTAGATCCAGCCTGAGTCACTTCCCGAAGTCTGAGATTTCATTTTTCTACAGCAATAAAATGCAGAGCTCCCTGGGCAATAGCTTTAACTTCTCCAATCACCTGTCCTCATTAAACACGGGTTTATTAGGCTCCTACTATGTGCCCTATCCTGTTCCAGATTCTAGTGATTCAGCAGTGAACAAAACTAATAAAACTTTACCTTTGAGGCTTATTTCTAGTGGGTAAAAGTGAGCAGGAGATAGAACATCATAGTATGGTAAATAAGGGCTAGGGGAAAAAATTAATATAACAGAGAAAGGGAAGCAAAAACATGAAGGGAGGGAGGTTAAGTATGTGAGAAGAGGAAATGGCGAAAGTGGCAACAAGTGCAAACAAAGGCCCTGAGGTTAGGGTTAGGAACAAGTCTCTTTTTGGGAGCCACGCATCTTTGTTGAACCCCTCATATTTGTGGGTGTTACTTAAGCTATTGACACACACAGCTAAAGGCTTATTAATCTCTTCTCTAAAGTATACTTCTTCAAGGCCTTGTTACATTTCTTTAAAGTTTTTGCATTGTTTTTTTTCAGTTACTCAGAGTTCCAGGGCTGGAGAGTGAGGTTCTCATCTCATGGAGTCCAAGAAAGAATCTCGAGGACAAAGGAAAGTGAGTAAAGCCATAGAGTTTTATTGAAAAAGGATCCAGAAAAAGCTCTCACGAGTGAGAGGGCTCCCAATAGGGTGGCCAGTGGGGACCTCCACCGACAGTCTTTTATTTAGAAGTAACAGGGGAGCCTGTGGCCTTATCATTCTTGTGATATCTTGGTTTGAGTAAGGCCTGGTGATAACATCTTTAATGCCTTACTTCTTCTTTGGGGTGTGGTTATTGTTTGTTGGGCACCATATGACTGCCATTAAAAAAAGAAAAACCGGGACGCCTGGGTGGCTCAGTTGGTTGAGCCGCTGCCTTCGGCTCGGGTCGTGATCCCAGGGTCCTGGGATCGAGTCCCACATCGGGCTCCTTGCTCAGCAGGGAGCCTGCTTCTCTCGCTGCCTCTGCCTGCCTCTCTGCCTGCTTGTGTGTACTCTCTCTCTGACAAATAAATAAATAAAATCTTTAAAAAAAAACAAAGAAAAACCAAAAAACCACCACTACCACCACCAAAAACAACCCCACCTCCTACCCTCCTACTCTCCCTACCCCCCCATCCCCCACCCCGCTCTGCTCCCCAGGGCAGGGTGGTCTGGTTTTTTCCCTTGTCGCTGATGTCCTTATACCTCAGAATTTCTGGGATTTCCTTGAGCCTGATCCATAGCCCCCTACCTATCCCTGCCTAACTAGCTTGGCCTGTCCCTTACTCAGTTACCGTTACTCAGTTACATGAATACATGTTCCTTCAGGAAAAAAAAAAAATTTTTTTTTAGATGGAAAAGTTCCCTGTTTCTCATTAAACACCTGTTCCCGAAGTTGGTATTTAGTCAAATAATCCCTCTTTTCCGTAATAGTTTCCGGGTTTTCTGTCTCACTTGGGTAGGCTAAAACTACCCCAAAATTAGAAAACAAATTCTTCTACATTTGCTTCCAATATTTTTATTGTTTTGGTCTTTAGATCCCACACCATCAAATGGCTCATTCTTTGCCCCATTATTATAAATTACTTCCTAAATCATATATTAAATTCCTATATATATTATGGCTCTTCTTTTTTTTTTTTAAGATTTTATTTATTTATTTGACAGATAGAGATCACAAGTAGGCAGAGAGGCAGGCAGAGAGAGAAAGAGAGAGAGAGGAAAAAGCAGGCTCCCTGCTGAGCAGAGAGCCCAATGTGGGCCTTGATCCCAGGACCCTGAGACCGTGACCCGAGCCAAAGGCAGAGGCTTAACCCACTGAGCCACCCAAGCGCCCCCATTATGGCTCTTTTTTTAATTGACCATTCTTCCTATTTCTACTACAATACCACACCATCTTAATGACCACAGCTTTATCATGTGTTTGGACATCCAGGAGGACAAGCCCTTCTTAGTCAAATATTCAAACGAGGTAGTTCAAGATACTGAGAGTTGGCATAGATTACTTCTTACCTTGAACATTAATCTGCATAGCATTCATATCTTTAAAGTTTTGAGTGTTCCAATCAAAGAACAGAAGCACACCTAGGTTTATTTGGGTGTTTTGGGGGGGCAGGGGATTGCTGAAGCTCCATTCTTACAGATGGACCTCAGACATTTCTTTTTTCTTTTTTTTTTTTTTAAGATTTTATTTATTTATGTGACAGAGAGAGAGATCACAAGCAGGCAGAGAGTCACGCAGAGAGAGAGGGGGAAGCAGGCTCCCCGCTGAGTAGAGAGCTTGATCCAGGGACCCTGAGATCATGACCTGAGCTGAAGGCAGAGGCTTAACCCACTGAGCCATCGCGGCGCCCCCGGATCTTAGATATTTCTTATTCTGGGTTTATTTCTATACATTTCTGATACTTGTTGGCCATTATGAATGGGCTTTCTCTTTTTTCCGGTTATACTTGCTAATTGGGTATTGAGGGTACATAAGAAAACTATTGGCTTGGATATATGTCAGTGTCGTATCCTGCCACTCTTTTGAGGTCTAATAGCCCCTCAGATTGTCTATAAATTAAGTTGTTGGGTGTCTAAACCTTCCTCAAACCTCAGTGACTCCGCACTCACTACTGACACTAAAATTGCCCTTAATCCTAACCAAGAACAGAGGAAAATATTATTTATATACATACACCAGAAAATAGGGGCCCCATAAAGTCCTAGAACATGTTTTCAGTATGGCTCTGTCTAATATCCGGGAGGTAGTCTTGTCCTCCCTCATTTATCTCCGTGGGAATTTCTTCAGTGTTAAGAATCCAACTATTCTGGGGTGGCTCAGTCTGTTAAGCCTCTGCCTTTGGCTCTGGTCATGATCCCAGAGTCCTGGGATCGAGCCCCACATTGGGCTCCCTGCTCAGCAGGGTGTCTGCCTGTCCCTCTTCCTCTGCCTCTTCCCCTTCTCTATCTCTCCAATAAATAAAAATCTTTACATTAAAAAAACCACCACACACACACACACACACACACACACACACACAAGTGTTCTAGCCATTCCCAAGGTATTTGTGAAATTTGAAAGAAAAATCCAGTATTTAAACAAAAGGGCTAGCAAGCTACTAGATTTTATTTAATACGTAAACAAATTCCTCTTGTAGCTGTTGTTACTTTTTGGTCAAGGAGCTGTAGTCCTGAAAAAAGGAGAAAGAAAAAGCCAGATCAAGGCTTAGCAAAAATGGGAGGAAAGATATATAAGACAGAAGAAAAATATAGACAAACCTTTCTCCTATAAAATGCAGGGGAAATAGTACTTTGTGATGTATCAGAGCAAATTGCTAGAAATTTTAAAACACAAATCTTCTATTAATTCACAATTCTTCAGTGACATTATACAGACTAGTATCTTTCTATACCAGCTTCCCATGGATTATGGAACATAATCTCAACATTGTTGTATGGTTTCTAACATATCAGTTCTCTGATTGTTTTAAAACAGTTTCAAATGGTTGTTTCTGAATACTGTAAGTCTAAAGCTTTCCTTTTTTAAATGATTTTTTAATATTTTATTTATTTATTTAACAGACAGAGATCACAAGTAGGCAGAGAAGCAGGCAGAGAGAGGAGGAAGCAGGTTCCCCACACAGCAGAGAGTCCGACGTGGGGCTCGATCCCAGGACCCTGGGATCATGACCCAAGCCAAAGGCAAAGACTTTAACCCACTGAGCCACCCAGGCACCCCTAAAGTTTTCCTTTTTTAAAAAATGATTTTATTTATTTATTTGAGAGAGAACACAAGCAGGGAGAGTGGCAGAGAGAGGGAGAAAGACTTCCCACTGATCAGGGAGCCCAATGTGGGGCTCCATCCCAGGACCCCGGAATCATGACCTGAACCAAAGGCACTTAAATGACTGAGCCACCCAGGTACCCCTAAAATTTTCTACTTTTAAATCAGTGAATGCCGTGAGCATTTGAAAGCTATTCTTTTTTTAAAAGATTTTATTTATTTACTTGACAGGGAGGGAGAGCACACAAGTAGGCAGAGCAGCAGGCAGAGAGAGAGGAGGAAGCAGGCTCCCCAGTGAGCAGGGAGCCCGATGCGGGGCTCGATCTCAGGAGGCTGGGATCGTGACCTGAGCCGAAGGCAGACGCTTAACCAACTGAGCCACCCAGGCACCCTCGAAAGCTCTTCTTTAGTGGTAAAGTTAAAAGCATGAACACGTGGTGTCAGAAATCGGCAAAAAGGTGAAGTACAGCTTTAGGTCCTTCCTCACATGGGTGTTGGAGCCAAATCTCGCCTAGGAAACCAGCAATAGCATGAGAAAAAAATATCTGTTGCTAATTGCTTCAGTGAGCAATTCCACAGTAGTAAAAACCATAAATACTATAATTTTGAACACAAAACTGTTTGCAACATTTATTCAGAATGCTCTTCCAATTTAACACGGTTAGGAATTAGTTGGACTGTTAGGTAGTGAGGGAGTCAGGACCACGGTCCCCAATAAGAAAATATGGAGCCAGGACAGCTAAGATACAACGGCCCTGCCATCCTGTTTTGCAGCTCAGACGGGACCGCCCTGACATTCTGCTTTGCAGCCTTTGCAGAAATGACTTCTGCAAAATGTCCCAAAATAAAACAATGAACCACAAAATGTTTGTCAATATCGGGGGCAAGGGGCAGTGAAGACCTAAGCCTCCAGATGTCAGCCAAAAAAGAAAAAAAGACCATCAGCATATGGACATTAACCTAATAGGTAGACAGATACATGACCAAAGCCCTGATTGGCACGACACAGCACACCCTGATTGCTTAAGAAAGTTCTGCAAAAGAGCTCATAAAAACCCCCAACTTAGAAAGGGGGGGGCAACCCATTTGGGTACCCTCCTCCCTCTCCAGGAGCTTTATACTCTTGCTCAATAAACTTTGCTCTGCTGTCCTCCACTCTTCGTCTGGTCTCTTTCTTCAAAGCAGCGTCACCAAGAACCATGGGCGCTAAGGGAACACAAAATCCTGGAACACCAGCCCAATCTAACACAAAAGGGAAAGCCAAAAAAAAAAAAAAAAAAAAAAAAGCGGGGGCGGGTGTGTGGAATATGGAATATTCTGAATCGCTCAAACCTCATTTTGATTTTAACTAAATCTAGTTACTCCTTTAACTGCAAATTTGTTAGTGTATCCCATAAGGTCACTATATCATCAACCATATCCCCTTCCTTACGGAAGAAACATTGTATTCTAGCGCGCAGGGTCTGGCAAACGACCGTCCACTGCCCCTGCCCAGCCCTCCGTCTATTTTTGGTACAGCCTGTGAGCTAAAAACAGTTTTTACGTTTGTAAATAGTTCAAAAAAAATCAAAAGAGGAATAATGGTTTGTGACACGTGGGCATTGTATGTACTCAAAATTCATAGTTGTTCGAACACAGCCACGCCCCCTCGTTTGCATATCATCTGCGCTGCTTTGAAAGCTACAAGGATGGAGTGGAACAGTTGAGCAGAGAGCCGGTGGCCCAGGGTCTTTACAGAGACTGTGTTTTGGCCCCTTTTGAGCTATTAAGCTGGGAAAGCAAAGGAATGGGGTGAGTGAGTCCCAAAGGCTATCTTGGAAGAGTGACATTTTTCAAGATTCAGTCAAGGCTTTGACAAGAGGCAGTTTGGGTGTGAGTTTCTATATATATAGAGAGAGAGTTTTGTATTTTATTATAGACATTAGTAGCTGAGCTGGAAGCAGAGACGTGTGAAGTAGGAGAGACCTATTACTATTATTATTATTATTTAATTGCAAGTGCATCTTGATGATTGATTTATTCTCCCCACCTCCCAAGAGGAATTTGACCAGGTTGATTAAATTTCATTTATGTCAAGTGTACAAAATGTGTTGTAAGAGCTGTTCATGGTCAGAGACAAATAAACAAACCCTTTTAATCCTTTTTCTTGCTTAAGCAGGAAGTCACAACTTGCCAATGAGAAATTTAAAACAAATCCCACAAAGTCGTATGTTTGGTTCAAAACTCGAAATATTTAGGTCTTGGGATATCACAGTCTTGGCAGCCAGCATCTGTCGTCCCTGGTGAGAACACGTGTGTCCTGTTGCTTGCTTTTCAGTTCACTGGGAGAGGGTCGCACCTTGCCCTCTTAATCCTAGAGTCAAACACAATTACAAATATTTTCCTCTCGGGAAACTAACTCATAAGGAAGATCACTGTGCTTATTTGTTAAATAAAACATCTCTCTTTAGTTGCCTTATTCATTCTCAGGCTTACTATGTTTCACGGGCCTAAAGACTGTGTTTGACATCAACAATTGTTAGAGACCATTTGTTTTTACAATGGAAAAAGAAATGAAAGTGCAGATGTCAGACTTCAAAATCCATACTTCTCTGAATTGTTTTCATTTTAGAGAATGAGAATGTGTTTTTTTTCCTGGGTGGGGATGGATGCAATCAGAGACATGTCACTGTTGCTAAGTAAAAATGTTTTACATCTCTCCCTTTCTTATTAATTGCAAAGTGAAGGGAAAGTTTAGAACATAAGAAAAAATAGTGAATTATGGGAACGTGAAAATTCCAGGACACATTCCAGTTTAAGTTAAAATAAGAAAAGTTTACTTCAAACCCTGAAACAAATAAAAATAAAAATTGCAATGTCGTTATCAGAAAAGTAGCATCATTAACTACTGGCAGTCTTAACAACAGTTGAGTCTGTTTTGAGATATGATGGGTTAACAACAGTAAACACTATAAGCTACCCAGATCTCATTAGTGTTGATATCAGAGTTTGACCTTGGCAGCAGCCAGCTTTACAAATTCTGGCATTTCCAGTGGCCTAATTTGTTTATGACTGTGATGGGCAAGCAAAACCCTCCGGACACAAGAAGTAGGTAAGTGACAAGAACTTGAACCAGGGGAGCCATTCACCAAGGTAGGGAGTTGACATTATATCCACAATGCCCGAGGGAGTATGAGAAACTGGGTAATTGCTTTCAAACTTGGATTTCTGTATTGTCTACTCTAATCTCAAAAGAAAGTATAATGCAACGCCTTCTGTGTCCCTGAAAAAACAAGGTGGCCCCAGCCTCCCAGAGCAGGTAGGGAAAGGCCACTGGGGGAAAAATACCACTTCCCACCTGCTCTCTGCTATAAATAAGCCTGCAGCCCACACCAGGGGCCAATTAAAAGGAATGGCCTTTGGTTCAGCATCCCAGGAAGGCATCAGGTGAAATCGAGTCCTTGGCAGTGATCCCAGTTAAAGGGGGTGGTATAGTTTTTTCTACCAGGGGCCCAATTAAGAAGATGGAACCACATGGTCACACCCTCTAATACAGGGCACTCTGAACTTGGGAAAGCACTGTGACCCGAGAGGAGCTCTGCCAGTCTCCCTGGGATGGAGCTTCTCATGGCCATGCCTAGATGGGGAAAGAGAATGTTTTTTTGTATCTCCTACTAGACAGCTTTCTGTCTTTTATTTTTTTTTTTAAAGATTTTATTTACTTATTTGAGAGAGAGAGCAGCAGGAGAGGTAGAGAGGGAGAGAGAGAATCTCAAGCAGACTCCCCACTGAATGGGGAACCCCACATGGGGGCTCGATTCCAGGACCGTGAGATCATGACCTGAGCCAAAATTAAGAGTCGGATGCTTAGGGATGCCTAGGTGAACTCAGTCTGCCTTCCGCTCAGATCAGGATCCTGGGATCCTGGGATCGAGCCCTGTACCGTGTTCCCTGCTCAGCGGGCCATCTGCTTCTCCCTCTACCCCTCCCCACTGCTTGTGTGCACTCTCCCTCTCTCTCTCTCTCTCAAATAAATTAATTAAAAAACGAAAAAGGAGTCGAATGCTTAACAATGGAGCCACCCAGGCTCCCCACCTCCTAATAGCCGGCTTTCTAAAAAAAAATATTTTTAGCTAAAGAACTGTATAACATATACAAATATATATAAAACTTTTATATAGTCATAGATATATAAAAGCTACAAAAGTTACATAAAATATAGAAGTTTTATATATATAAAAGTTTAAATATAAAAATGACATAAAACTTTTATATATGAAGCTATATAAACATATATATAAAAAACTGTATAGCTATAATATATATAATATATTCTGAAAGGTCAAGATGTTGTATAACATGGCTTCTTCCATAGAAAACTAGCCCCGAATGTGAGCTTCAGTGACTCTGACACAATTAAGAAGGCGGAGGAATGTGTACAGAGCCAGGTGGGAGGTCACCACGGGGCGGCAGCTAACATTCCGTGTAGTTAGTCCAGCACCGCGTTACCGGCTGGTGGCAGGCGGGATGCAGCGTGGGGAGGGCACAGTCTGAGAAGCCAGCGAAGACTTTGCTGGCGGGGTGAGCCTCTGCCCCTGCCAGGGCTGGGTTTTAGGGACTGAGGACAATGTCCCCAGGGCTCAGGGGGGCTCCATTCAGGAAGGGGCTGTTGTGATCCTCCCCATTTCATAGAAAGGGGAGACAGGGCACAGAGAGGAGAACTTGTCTGGGGACCCACAGCTTTATAGGTGACCGGTGCTTTCAACTAACACTTTTTTTTTTTTTTAAGATCTTATTTATTTATTTGACAGACAGAGATCACAAGTAGGCAGAGAGGCAGGCAGAGAGAGGGGGAGGCAGGCCCCCCGCCGAGCAGAGAGCCCCATCCCAGGACCCCGACACCACGACCCGAGCCGAACGCAGAGGCCTTAACCCACTGAGTCACCCAGGCGGCCCTCAACCAACACTTTTACCATAAGCTTCATCCCTGGGTTTGGTTTTCTTTTTCCTTTTTTTTTTTAACATGTTTTGCATCATCAGTTTCAAGAGCAACCAAATTTCACAAAAGTCATGGCCGAACACAACAAGGGACTGCAGGGGAGGGAAGGGGGGAAGATTACTGAAGAGAGGAAACAAGATCTAAACAAACAGGTCGGGGGGCACCCACCAACCTGATTTGCCTGGGACTCCACGGGTTACAGCACATTTCAGTACCTCCCCCCACCCGCCAGCCCCCACCAACCTCCCCAGTCCCAGAAACCCCTCAGTCGCAGGCAAACAGGGACAGTTGGTCACCAAACTCGTGGCTCACCTTTGACTCATACCCAGCAACAAACGGAAACAAGCTGATCCAGACCCCAAGGGTCCAGAAAGTCCCTGATGGTGCTCCGACCCTCTATTTGTCTGTTATCCAAAGCCTCTGAGCCCCGAACTGGTAGCTTCTGCTTTCAAGGGGCGTCATTTTACCACCCTACCCCCACCCCAGAGTCCTCAGCCTTTCAGGGGGCTGCCTCCCGGCCAGACAAGGCTGAACACCCATCCCCCCCAGGAGCCTGAGGCTGCCAGCAGCCGGGCAGGCGGGAGGGGTGCCCGGTGTTCCGAGTGCCCAGTGCCCTGGGCGGAGCCTTGGCCGCCTGACCCCCAGAGACACAGAGACACGCTCCCCACTTGGGTTTCATGGATTCCCAGCCCAGCTGCGTGGTGGTGACTGGTAAGACTGTTTTTCTGCTTTCCCATTTGCTGCTGCTTTTAGCCTGATCTGCTCATAAACAGCTCCCTCTCGGGGAAAGAAGAGTGGCCACCGGTGGTGCCAATAATTCCAGATGGAAGCTCGTGTCTTGCCATGCCCTAATTGAAAAACAGTCCAGGAGACAGAGCGGCATTCGGCTCGGGTCCTATCCTTCACTTCAAAGGTGCCTACAGGTGGCTCAGGCTCAGACCTTGTCCATTCGCCCACCAGGGAGGAATCGAGGTGGGCACCTGCTGTCCCTGAACCCTATAGCACCCACTCGGGAGTCAGCTCCATAGCAAAGCAGTGGGAGTTGGGGATCCAGAAAGGGTGGGACCTTATAAGGCTGGGACAGCGGTCCTTCTACAAGAACCTCCCCCAAAGGAGCACACAGCCCCCAACACCCAGACTGAAGAGCTTTCAGCCACTGAGAAAACCCTAAGCACCACCTGAGAACCTCCAAGGCGAGACTCTGAACCCCAAAAGATCAACTTGGAGGGAACAGTAGCCACGTACTCCTACCTTCCAACAGCTCATCCCAAATCCCCCCACAGCTGCCCTCAGTCATTGTCAAAACTGGTCCCTGAAGGGCTTGATTTCTTTACAAAGTTCCTTCTTTCTAGTTAGACACTGACATATTTAAAGTTTTTCAAATTGTGTGTGATGAAGGAAACAGGACACAAGGATTCCTATGGACATGGAAAACCGAAACTTAACTATCTTAATATTTTCAGACTATAATCAAATTCCTGTTAACCTTCTGAGGCAAAGAAAATTCTTAGGAAAACCTTTTATCTCCCCTGTTCTCATTTGTGTTATTTGGAGGTAGAGAGACTGAGTGTTTCAAACTATTCTTGAATTGTTAAGGAAACTGTATCCCTGATAAATGCAATGCTTGTCACAAATGAATTATGAATATTGAAGCCCAGTTGGCATGTCTTTGACTCACACTGACCCCTGCCTCTGGCCTGTCAGCTTGTGGTTTGCTGGCAAACACTAGGTTTTTTGATGAAATACCTGATTATCCTCCACGATGTGGGAATGCCCACTGGCTTCTAAGAGTGTGGCCTGCCTTTATTAAAAATGCTTTGGACTGCCAAGGGTAGTCTCTTCTTGTAATTGGATTTGCGTGGAAATCTGGCCAAGACAGTTGGCACAGAGACTGATGCGGGTGGGGGAGGACGGGGCTCTGACAAACGGGCCTCAGGTTCAAGGCATTCTGACTGGCACCAGTAAGAACAGTGAGAGGCTGAGAAAACCTGCATCCCTCCCTCCAGAGGGCCTCCCATGATTTCAAGAGAAGATTCCCCAGCCTTATGCAAATTTCATCCCCGAGGGCCTGCCAAGTTTAAAGTGTAAGGTTTGACCCTATAGAACAAGAACTTCAAACCTGTACTTGCTGAGTTGTTTTTCCCAATTAGAAACAGAGAAGAGATGATCTGACCGTGCTGATCTGAATATGATTCTAAAGCCGAATGTGATTTTTTTTTTAATGGCTCTGCATTTTTATAATGTCTGCAATCATCCCAGGAGTTACCTGGTTTCTCAGTGATCTTTTCTAAATCTCAGTATTTTCTAAAACTTTTTTTTTTTTTTTTTTTTTCCCCAGACTGCCTCCAGTGGCAGCCACAGTCTTATTTATTGTCTAGGAGTCAGTCAGTGTCAAGAGGACGCACCATGGGCTTCCTGGGGTCAAGACATCCTGTCCAGAATTTCTGCATTGCCCGAGAAAGAGGGATGGATGCCTTGTGAGCCACGCTTGTTAGCCATTCCAGACTCAGAGGCTCGGGAACTTCAAAGGCACCATCCTCTCCAGGACTGGTGCCTATTCTGAAAGCCTGAGTTCTGTGCAGCCACTGGCCTCCTCTGCAGGGGCGGGGGGGGGGGGTGACCCAGGAGCTCTGTGCAAGGGCCACTCTCTCAAGGAGAGAGAAAATAAGCAGTCTCCTGGGTGTGGTCACTCCTGCACCATCTTTTAGGCACTGTGATGGTTAATTTTAGGTCTCAACTTGACTTGGCCGCAGGGTATCTAGATACGGGCTGAAAACAAGCCGCTTCCCCCACCTCTAACTCCTCACTGCCATTAAGCTGTTTTGCATCTGTACAATTATGTTATTTTACAAATATTGCATAAATGGCATCGTGAAGTATGTATCCTTTTGAGATTGGCTTGTTTTCACTCAGCATATTTCCTTTGAGGTTCATCCAAGCTGTTGTCTGTATCAGTGGTTCCTTTTTTTTTTTTTTTTTAATGGCTTTATGGAGATGAAATTCACATGCTATACAATTCACTTAAGATGGACAGTTGTCATGTGCGGCTCAGTCAGTGGAGTGTGTGACTCTTGATCTCGGGTTTGTGAGCTTGAGCTGCATGTTGGGTACAGAGATTATTTAAAAATAAAATCTTTCGGGGCACCTGGATGGCTCAGTGGGTTAAAGCCTCCGCTTCCGGCTCAGGTCATGATCTCAGGGTCCCGGGATCGAGCCCCACAGCAGGTTCTCTGCTCAGCAGTGAGCCTGTTTCCCCCCCTCTCTCTCTGCCTGCCTCTCTGCCTACTTGTGATCTCTGTCTGTCAAATAAATAAATAAAATATTTAAAAAACAATAATAAAAATATAATAAAAAAATAAAATCTTAAAAAAAATAAAATGGACAGTTCGATGGTTTTTAGTATATTCATAGTTATGCATTCCTCACACAACCAATTTTAGAACATTTGAATTACCCCGAAAGCAAATCCCAAGCCCCTTAGCTATCACTCCCTAATCCACCCTGATGTAGGAAAGGTGTTAGGGTTCAGAGCTGAAGGCCAAGAAAGAATTCTTGAGACATCTTTGGTGCAAAAAGGTGGTTGGTTTTATTAAAGCATGGGATCTGTGGGCAGAAAGCGCTGGAATGGGGCACGAGGAGTGGCCCATCATATACTTTCAAGTTGAGAGAGGCTTAGGGATAACATAATTCTCTAAGGAATTTTGGTAGCAAGGTTTCCAGGACCTTGAGGGAGCTAGCTAGTTGGGAAAAGGTCGTTTTATTACTGTCCAAGAAAATCTTAGTCACGAAACCCTTCCGATGTATATCAGTGGGCCATATGCTTGGGGGACGACTGCCAACATGTATCTTGGGGAGCAGAGATAAATGAAATTTCTAAAGGAATTTTTATATGTTAAAGACTTACGGGCTAAGATTGCCTTTCACCCTTAGCAAAGCGTTAACAGTGAGGCAGCTGAGTTCCTAGAGGAATATCACTCTGCCTGTTTTAAGGACTGGTCAGTGGGCTGTAAGTAGAGAGAAATTTTAATTTTTCTTTTGTCTTTTTTTCCCCGCACCGCCCCCCAGCCCGCCCCCCACTCCAAATCTACGAACCACTAACCTATTTTCTGTCTCTCTAGATTGCCAATTCTGGATGTATCGTATAAATGCGGCCATACGCTGTGTGGTCCTTTGCGGCTGGCTTCTTTTACTTGGCATAATATTTTCAAGGCTAAGCCATGCTGTACCATGTATTAGTACTTCATTTCCTTTTCTATGAATCGCACATTTTGTTTACCCATTCGTCAGTGGATGCACACATTTGTGTGGTTTCGACTTTTTTCTTTTCACTGCTGAGTCATATTCCATGATCCGGAATTCTTGCTTTACTGTTCACCTCTTGAGGGACATTTGAGTAGTTTCCAGCTTTGGGTTATTACCGATAAAACTGCTGTGAACATGTGTGTACAAGTTTCTGTGTGAAAACAGGTCTTCACATCTCTGGGATAAACATCCGGGAGTGCATACGCTGGGAAGTCCGCTTTCAGTTTTAAAAGAATCTAGCAAACTATTTCCCAGAGTGGCAGTACCATGTTGCGTTCCCACTAAGCAAGGTGTATGAGCCAGTTTCTCCTCATCTCTGTCAGCTTTTGGTGTTATCAGCATTTCTATTTTAGCCGCTCTTCTAGAAATGTGATAATATCTCATTGTGGTTTTAATTCGTGTCTCCCTGCTGGCAAGCGGGTCAGACAGTCCCCACTCTGCTTGTTTGCTGTCTGTACGTAGATCTTCTTCAGTGAAATATCCCTTTGTGTATTTTGCCAACTTTTTAATCGGGTTGTTTCTTTAACTTTGCGTTTTGAGAGTTCTTTATAGAGTCTACCTACAAGGCCTTCCTCAGATGTGTGATCTGCAGCTGTTTTTGTTTTTGTTTTTGTTTTCCTGTCCATGCCTTTCTTTTCATTCTCTCAAAAGGCGTTTCGTACAGCAGTTTTCATTTGGTTGGGGTTCAGTTTATTAACATTTACTTTCATAGATCATGGTGTGCTCTTGGCATCAAGAATTTGCCTAAGCCTAGGTCTCAAGATTTTCTCCCTTTTTCCCCCATAAAAGTTTTATCGTTTTCCCTTTTTTGTTGAAGGCCATGGTCCACTTCGAGTTCATTTTTGTGCAAGGTGCCGGACTGAGGTTGGGGATTCGTGTTTTTGCCTCCGGGTATCCTGTTGTTCCAGCCCGGTTTGTTGGGAAGGCCATCCTCCCCCACTTCCCCGAACTGACTCCACACCTCTCCTAGCAAACAACGGGGCATGTTCCCACGGGTGTACTTCTAGGCTCTTAACAAAGCATGCATTTTAACCGGACATTTGTGCACTTTCTCAAGCCTTGCTAGCTTGGGGGTGGGCCGGCAGCACGTTCCTTTTTGGCTCCCCCACAATGCCTGACACAGAGAACTCTGAAAATGCTCCCAGACTGGCAAGGTGGCAGGTCTCCTGAAGAAGGGGGGGGTGCATGGAGTACCCCAGGCCCACCACGGCCCCGGGAGCAGCAGGAAGCTCCCCTGGGAATTTGGGAAGCAGCCCAGGTGTAGAGGCCCAATAGCCCCGAACTGAGCTAACCAGGGTCTCTTTGGCTTCAGGTTTTGGGCCCTTCCGGCAGCACCTGGTGAATTCCAGCTGGGAAGCAGTGAAGGTAAACAAACGCCCGCCAGGCCCAGACCTCACAGCTCAGGGCTCCACCGATTCCTTTTGTGGCTGAGAAACCCTGTGTACAAGGCCCCTTGGTAGCCAGGTTCCCATCGGAGGGGAGAAGACAAATTCTCAGGACCCTGACAGAAGGACTAACCTTTGGTCCTTGGGTTGAGATTCACCTGCCCCCAGCTGGCCCTTCCAGCTATGTGGTAAAGAAGAGACGGTGGGGACACTCCTGGGAAGGACAGGGAGTGCCCGAAAGCAGGCTCTGCTGCCCCGAGAGCTAGATTCTCATGACCCCTGCCCCCTTTTGGCCCTGGGGCCTCGGGAAAATCACTTCCCCTGGGCTTAGTTTCCTTATGCATGAAATGAGTGGGTAATAGTGCAGGTCTTACAGAGGCGGAGGAAAAGGGACAAGCACGTAAAGCAAGTAAGCATGGAAGTCTGTAAAAACAGCTTTTTATAGTGCCTGGCACAAGGTAAGTAAGTGCTTAACAGTTGTCCTTATTAGAAAGGACACACATTTTTTATTATTTAAATTCAATTTAATTAACATATCGTGTATTATTAGCTTCAGAGGTGGAATCCAGTGATTCATCAGTTGCGTATAACTTCCAGTGCTCATTCCATCAAGGGCCCTCCTTAATGCCCGTCCCCCTGTTACCCCATCCCCCCACCCACCTCCCCCTCCTCGAACCCTCCCTGTGTTCCCTAGAGTTAAGAGTCTCTTATGGTTTGTCTCCCTCTCTGTTTTCATCTTATTTTATTTTTCCTTCCCTTCCCCTATGTTCATTTGTTTTGTTTCTTAAAGTCTACATATGAGTAATAAAGGTGTGTCCTAATAGCGTATGATTTCACTCATATGAGGACACACCTTTATTTTGAAGGAGGTAGCCGACCAGTAGAAAGCACGTCCTGGGACAGGGTGAGGAGGGGTCAGGGTCTCATCACTAGAGGGGACCACCTGCCCTCCTTGAAGCAAATGCCTCCTATCAGTCCCATGTGGGTGTCACTTAGAGACTTGGAACACAGCTGGCTGTTGATTCATACTTGACCGTCAATTTCATGCCTCTGTTGGATCAAGTCAAAGGTATGGGCTTGAGTCTATTTTCAGGGCTTCCCAGTGGAGCTGAAAATGTCACAAAGCTACTTGCATCACGAGTTTTCAGCCACTATACCATTGCTTTTCTAGACTATCCACACAGATGCAGTCACAGAGCTCTTGAGTGAGTTGTTTTATTTTTGCTGGGTTGTTTGTTGTTGTTGTTGTTTTTCCCAGCCAGAAAAAAAGCCCAGAGAACCCCAGACCCACCGCCAAACCTCACTGCTATTCACATTGTACCAGAAAGGCCAGGTCACGGCTTTCATGAGCAACCGGGTGTCTGTAGCCTTTTACTCAAAAAACAGGGCTTTTTCTGCTGAACGCTGGAAGGCCCTGAGCCCTGGCATTTCTTTTTGCCATCATGAAAAAAGAAAAGAGACAAGCTGCCTGCGTTTGCCCCCCCCCCCAGCTCCAACAACTGCAATCTCTGGGACCCAAAATAAGTCCCCCAGCTTTTCTCTGCCTCAGTTTCCTTATCTGCAAAGTCGGATGGTTGTCATGACTATGGGAGTTAACACATGTAAAACCCTTGGAACAGGGGTAGCTGGGTGGCTCAGTCGGTTAAGCATCTGCCTTCATCTCAGGTCCTGATCTCGGGGTCCTGGGATAGAGCCCCACATCGAGCTCCCCACTCAGTGGGGAGTCTGCTACTCTCTCTTTCTCCCTCTGCGCCTCTCCTCCACTCATGCTCTGTTTCTCAAATAAATAAAATCTTAAAAAAACAAAACAAAAAACAAAACAAAACCAAAAACCAAACCCTCGGAATGGGGCAGGGCGCACTGCTGGTGTTCACAGATATTATCCTTATTACCAGGAAGCTATTCTATTGGTCGGTCTTCTCAGCTGCGGGTCAACAGATTCTGAGTTTGGAGAGTCACACAGGAAATGGAAGGATGGAGAGGATTCTTTGAGAGACTCAAGATTGACCGATAAAGCCAGAGAAGCGGGGCAGAAACAGAAGCAGGCTAGGGGCTTCCGGCAGTGGAATAGGATGGCAAATTAGGTGCTCTGAGGGGCCCTTCCACTGTAGATAAACTAGAGGGGACAGAACTTCTGTGTATTGTTGGACACGATGTATGATGCTTTCCAGGAAAGCTTGCGTACCTGGCATTGTGTGCCTGTACCCATCACACTTTGGAAGGGCTGTCACCTGAAGGAGAGACACAAGAGGCAGGTGTGGGCAAATACCATTATCAGTAGTCAGCAGCAAAGAGATTTGAGATGAAACCAAGACTTGAACTATAAATTAGACCCTTGGAAGGGGGTCCTGTGGTTTCTAGAACCCCAGCTCCCAGCAGAAGCCTATGCAAATTCTCTGGAAGGTTTGAAACCCCAGATTCGCCACAAACCAAGACCAACTAAACAGTAGTTTCCATTCAGATATCACCAAATACCTAAAGAAACAAACAGCTTTGAGGAAAAACCAGCAGACTTAGAATCTCAAGAATGTGAGATGCTTAATCATTCTCCTAGACATCATCATAAAATAGCATACGTGTGAAATATTTAGAGAAGTAAAGATGGGATGACAGAAATGAGACTATGGGGGGGGAAGACTATTAAAAGATCAGGTAAGTTGAAAAAGGGAGTAAAAGAACTTACAGAAATTTTAAAAAATTGTTGAGGTGAGGAATTCAACAGATGGCTTATAAGGCAGTTTAGAGTTATGTTAAGTGAAAGATACCAGTCACAAAAGATGACAGGGTAGGATTCCATTTAGATGAATGTCCAGATGAGGCAAATCTGTTGAGACAAAAGTAGGCTTGCAGTTGCCAAAGGCAGGGGAGGGGAAATTGGAGGAAAGAGGAAAAGACTGTTGATGGGTACAGTGTTACTTTAGAGGTGATGAAAAGATTCTAAACTTGATCATTGCACAACTCTGTGAATATACTAAAAATCACTGAATTATAGACTTCATTTTTTTAAAGTATAGACCTTAAATGGGTGAATTGTGGAATATACACATAAATTTACATACATATGGCAGTTTAGAGAGTGATGAAGAGAAAATTAGTGAACTAGAAGATGGATCTGAAGATATTTTTAAGGGCAGATTAAAAAAAGGTGGACAAAGAAGCGAAAAAGGAAATTAAAAGGTATGGATAATAAAATGAGATATTCTAACATATGGCTAATAGGCATTCCACAAGGAGAGACTAATGAGAATGGAAGAGAAGTAATATTCGAAGACAATGATTGAGACAATTCCAGAAGTGACGAAAGACATGAATCCACAGAGAAAAGAGGTACAAAATGTACCAAGCAAAAACTAACAAAATCCACACTTACACACACAGTAAAACCACACAAAACCAAAGACAAAGAGATCTAAAAACTTGCCCGAGAGAAAAGATAGCCAGTTGCAGAAATTGGTCATACAATGAGACCGAGAGTAAATTTCTCTAAAACAATAGTAAAAGCCAGAGAACAGTGGAGTAATATCTTCAAAGGGCTGGGGGCAGAAAATGTCAACCTGAAACTGTTTTTCAAGAAATTATTTTTCAAGAGCAAGAATGAAATGAAGACATTTTATAAAAATAAGCACCAGTAGGAGCCCTACCCCACCTGGCCACCTCATTAGCATAACAAAGACACTCCAGTCCCTCAGGAAATTCTAGGAGTTTTGAAGCTCTGTGCCTGGAACTAGGGACAAAAACCAGATCGACTCTTTCTTATACCATGGTTCCTTCCAGGGGTTTCCAGTCTGGAAAGAGGAGGTGACCTTTAAGTAAAATCATTATAACTCAAAGCAGATTCTGAGAAGCTCAACACTGTGAGATACTCTGAAGAGGAAGAGATTCACTTCATTCCGGAGAACATATGGAGGAAAGGAACCTAAAGCAAAATGAGAGGAAACTGCTCCCCACCCGCACTCCAGAGGTCCACTGGGATGGCCATCTAGTGGATGCAGGATGAAGCACAGGCTGATTTCTGCCAAGTGGGAACAAATTCTCAAACCACTGTGTGCTGGGTACCACACGGGACACTTCAGGCAGAAGAGCTTATGGAGTTCTTCCTGCAGTCCAGAGAAATTGATATTTATTCCCATTGTGGAGGTGGGGAAATGGATGGGCGGGGAGGTTGAGTATCTGGCCCAAGGACATATGCCGTCTAGATTTCAGTCGTAGATGGTCCTGGTGAGTGAAGTCCAGGTTCATCCCACTTGCTTCTGTCTTCCCTTGCAGGAAAATAACATCAATAATGGCTTATAAACTTCCTAGAACTCAAGAAACATCCAAAACCGCACTACCCAATGACCCTCAGGTGAGCAAAGTGAGGAGACTCACCCAAATGCCTTAGCCCTATGGCCATGTCAACATGGCTGACTGTCCGCTGTGATCTGATCTCCACGCCCTTCCCAGCTCTCCCACCAGCATCTGAGACACAGACAAGGCAACAGCCTGCTCAGTCTCCTAGCTCACGAGGAACCACAGTGGTGATGACCAGAACAGAAGCCACCCTAATAGCCAGTGAAGAAGGGAGCCCAAGTCCTGCCACCCCCATTTGCCTCCTCCACTGGTCCCTGCTCTGGGTCTCTGGTTTCTGCTCTGCTCTTCTTTCCGGCTTTTTTCTCCAGGGCGGAGTCGCCTGTGATGAATTTAGAGGCTCTTTTCACTTTTAATCTGCAGGGCCGTTCTCACTTCCTGGGCCTCCCTGGGTCATTCTATGTCCTCCACTAACATGTCTGCAGACTCTACTCAGTGTTAGACTTCCCCCTTCGGGTTTGGGACCACGCTGGTAGCATCCACTGAAAGTTACCAGCAGACCATCGACAGAACATCCTTTGCAGAGCTAATCGTCTAAGCGGCCATCCTAAGGCAAAGGTCCAGCCTAGTTCATGTATATACGTTTGACCCATTATCCAGAGATGGAGACTCAGACGGGCAAAATAATGCAAAAAGAACCCCACAGAGGGCCTAGCCCGAAGCAGGTATTCCAATGGCTAGATGCATGAATGAATGCTTTGCTTTCTTTCTCTTTCTTTCTTCCTTCCTTTCTTTTCTTCTTTTCCTTTCTTTTCTTCCTTCCTCCTTCTCTCCCTCCCTTCCTTTCTTCTTTCCTTCCTTCCTTTCTTTTAAAAAATATTTCATTTATATAGTTGAGAGAGAGCGAGAGAGTACAAGCCAGGGGAAGAGGCAGAGGGAGAAGGAGAAGCAGGCTTCCCACAGAGCAGGGAGTCTGATGCAGGGCTTGATCCCAGGACCCTGGGATCATGACCTGAGCCAAAGGCAGACGCTTAACCAACTAAGCCACCCAGGCGCCCCAGTGTCATGCTTTTCTATCCCCACGCTCTCTCCTAGCGACGTCAGTCTTGTCAATATCATGGGCAATGTTTAATGAGCACTTACTCTTTGGCAGGCCTCCTAAGTGGGCATTAAGGAATCAAAAGGAGGAAAAAAGTCTTATTTTACACTTACAGCATCTCACCTCTAAGAGAGGTGAGCTATTAACAAATAGTAACTTGAATGCGGTTTTGGTGGAGTTGCCCTTAAAAGTTTTTATTCCCGTAATCTCTACACCCTACATGGGGCTTGAGCTCATGAGGTCAAGGGTCGCACGCTCCTCGGACAGAGCCAGCCAGAAGACTGTTTTTAAAAAGAAGGAAAATATAGAAGAATAATATAAATGCTAGAAGTCCAAATGAAAAGAGGCGTTTGCTACAAGCTCCCAGAAGGGTGATTTAATGCTGTTTACCACTAGCATGTGCCAAAGTATTTAACATCGCGCTGGCCCTTGGTGGGCGCCCCTCCCTCCCTGCCCATAAGTTTTATCTAGTGACTTATGAATGCAACGGCTGCACCATTATCTCCTGGGCTTTGGACACTTTAATTTTGGAGCCAGAACCACTTCACATTCTTTCAAAAGGAATGATGTCCTTAGCTCTTCTACAAGTGCCTGAGCCTGGAAAGGCAGCAAATAAAACAAAAGTTTGTAAATCACACCATGGATCAGTTGGGCCAAGACATTATGTAACCGCACAGAAGATAAACCCAGCCTGGGTGGCCAGAGGGTCAAGGCTCTTGCCAGATTTCATAAACTTGATACAGAATAATTTCTCTTTACTCCAAAGATGAAGGGGCATCGTGGCTTTATTACATGTTGCTTTAAAAAATCATCATAATAAAGAGTAAAGGGCAGCGCATCAGAAGATCGCAAAAAGCACCTTGCCTAAGGGCACTTTACAGAGAAGGGTGAGTCTTGGGGACAAGCAAGGGACTGTCTGCCTTTCCGAGTAGAAGTCAATTGTTTCTTTGATTCATCTGTATCTTCTCTTGTAGGAAGGCCTCGATTCATTTGTTAGACTGCTGCTTCATGGATTATTATTATTATTATTTTTAAAGATTTTATTTTTTTATTTGAGAGAGAGCAAGTGTGCAAGTGAGGGGGAGGGGCAGAAGGAGAGGAAGAAGCAGGCTCCCCGCTGAGCAGGGAGCCTAGTGCGGGGCTCCATCCCAGGAGCCCGATGTGGGGCTCGATCCCGGGATCCTGGGATCATGACCTGAGCCAAAGGCAGCTGCTTAACCGACCGAGCCACCCAGGTGTCCCTTTTCTCATGATTTCTTACACCTCCTCTCTCCAGTCTGATGACTAGAGTGTGAGCCCATTTTTTTGGTAGGAAGAGAAGTAGCTATGTTCCTCCATGCGCTGGCCCCAGGACCTCATGGAACAGGTTGTCCCCACGATCCCATTTTGCGGTGGCACAAGAAGTCACCAGAATAGGAGGCATATGTGAGCACATGGCAAGGAGCCTGGGTCCTGGACAGAAGGCTTATGGCAGTGAGAGCCTTCACAGGAAGCTGGGCCGCCGAGAATCGGCTAGATAAAGGCGAGCAGAGAGAAACCCCACCCGTTGGTGGGTTTTCCATGTTCATGAAGAGTGTCTTCTGTGGTTTCACACATACCTCCCCCCTCCATAAACACCAGCTTTTATTAAACAGCCAGGGAAATGCATTTAGTCGGCTTACTTGGGGGAGAACTTGCCATTTGCAGGCAAGTGAGTCAAAGGTTTAGTTCTTGCTAAACCCTAAATCTCTTCCCACGTGGACAGGAAGACAAACCCGAGGAACCAGAGTAAGATCTTTCCAAATCACAGCAGCATTTTCCCAGGGCCCATCTGAGGGATGCCTGCCCCGTGCCCTCTAGCCAATGCAGAGTCTTCAACTGTCTCCCAGGACCAAAGCAGGGCAGATTGTCCGACTTCTCACCTGCCTGTTTAAATAAACTTTTTACTTAAAAACACATTGAGATGAGGGGTGCCCGGGTGGCTCCATCAGTTAAGCGTCTGACTTGATCTCAGCTCAGGTCTTGATCTCAGGATCCTGAGTTGAAGCCCAGAGATGAGCTCCATGCTAAGCATGGAGATGATTTAAAAAAAAAAAAAAAAAAAAAAGGCCGCCTGGGTGGCTCAGTAGGTTAAGCGTCTGCCTCCTGCTCAGGTCATGATCCCAGGGTCCCGGGATTGAGTGCCCTCTTGGGCTCCCTTCTTAGTGGGGAGCCTGTTTCTTCCTCTCCCTCTGCCTCCTGCTCGTGCTCTCTCTCTTGCTCTCTATTCCAAATAAGTAAATACAATCTTAAAAAATAAAATAAGAGAGAAGAAAAAACAGTTTCCATATATTCCACACCTACTCTTCCCTCCTTTTTTTTTTTTTTTAATTTATTTATTTGACAGACAGAGATCACAAGCAGGCAGAGAAGCAGGCAGAGAGGCAGAGAGGAGGAAGCAGGCTCCGCGCCAAGCAGAGAGCCCGATGCGGGGCTCGACCCCAGGACCCTGAGACCATGACCTGAGCCGAAGGCAGAGGCTTAACCCACTGAGCCACCCAGGCATCCCCTACTTTCCCCTCTTATTAACGTCTTACATCTATATGGTACTTTTGTCACAATGAATGAACCAACATTAATAACATACCAAGGGCCCATCGATATGGCGGATCACCACTGATGACCTGGCTTGACAGGTTTCTCACTGTAAAGTTGCTCCCCGCCCCATCACCCCCTTTCCCTATCAGGCTCTTAGGAAGGACAGCACTAAGCCCCACCCACCAATGGGGAGTAGGGAGTGACGCCCCTTGAGGGCAGAGTATCTGCGGAAATTACTCGGAAGGCACCTGCACACAAGCGTTGGTTCTTCCATCCCCCCACCGATGTACGTATTTACTTCATCGCGTCTTCACATCGGTACGGACTCCTGGATATTTATTTTATACTTTGGATTATGGCCTGTATTCACCTCCCTTACAATCCCTGGTCACAGAGGCCCCTTTCCTCCAAAGGAAACGCATGGCTCCATATTTCGTTTTCCACCGTGCGCTTGGCTGTACTGGGTTCCTCTCAGGTGGACACTTTTGAAATAACTGCGCTCGTTTTCTGTAGAAGTCTGAGCGTGTTCTCCTGTCCTCCTTCACATGCACCCATCATCTTTTATGGATGCAAAAAGCCACTTAAAAAAAAAAAAAAGCACGGGGGCATCCTCAAATTAGATGAATCTTCCAGTCATTTGCATCTCACGCTTTGCCATAGTTGAGCAGAACTTTTTGCTTTCGTGGTGGTTCATCCAATAATGCTTGGCGTTCCATCTCTGAGTCTGAGATTGGATGAAATTCATCATGTCCTTTCTGGATTACACATTCTGTCGGCATGGAAAGCACTCTGGCCTGTTTATCTTGCTTCGTAGAGTCTAGACCAGAACTTTGAGGGGATTAACGTTGTATTTGTGCTGCCCTAGATACGATGAAACTGTACCCTGCAACACACACAGTCCAACACCAGCGGAAAGTGCGCAAACAAGCCTGACCTTGGAATCATGCCGCTTACTCAGCACTCCCCCCCCCCGACTCCCGCAACCCCCCTCACCCCACCCCCGGCCTCAGATTTGAGGCGCCTTTTCATTCTGGGGAGGGACAGAATTTGGGGAAAAACTAACAAAAAGTTCTTGGACCTACTTTTCTTCTTCTCCATCCTCACAGCCAGTCACATTAGAAAGGCCATTACAATTTTTTTTTTCAAATATTGCATTTATTTATTTGAGAGAAAAAGAGAGGGCACGAGGGGTAATAGGGAGAAACAGCCTCCTCCCTGCGCAGGGAGCCCGATGTGGGGCTCGATCCCGGGACTCCGGAATCTTGACCTGAACCAAAGGCAGAGGCTCAGCACCTGAGCCACCCAGGCGCTCCAGCAGACTCCAAATCTTAAAAGTAATGTCAGCATTACCCGGGATTCCAAAACCCATCCAGACTTTGTGGGCTTGCAGGCTGAGAGGCCGTTTGAGACGCCCTTAGACAGGTCCCAGCTTCTGCGCTGACGTCCGTAATCATGCAGGAATATGCCCCTCCCCTTCCAGCCTCAGTAAGGCTTATACGTCTCCAGGGTGCTCCCCGCTCTCCCACCCTTGGCCCGGGTGCTCACGTGCACACTGCACCTTCTCTCTGGGCAGGAAGCTGTGCTCAGACCGTCTTTCTTCTCTTGCAGGCACTTGCAAACCAGACAGGGACTAATGAATCCAAAGGCTCTATGGCGGTCAAATTTCAGGCACTGGGTCCCCCAACGGCGGGGCAATGTTTGGGGAGCCACAAGATGCATTTCGGGTATCGGTCCTCAGGCTGCTGGGATCACGTTCTTTTTTGCCACTTGTAAAATTATTCCTATCCTTTAGCTGTCTTGGTAACTGTGTTCCAAGATGTCAAATTTGGAGTCAGAGAGCCGGTTCGCAATTATGGAAGACGCAGCCATTTAACGGAGGTCAGGTAATCCAGAAGACATAACAGCCCTAAACATTTATGTCCCTAATGACAGCACTTCCGAAATATATGAAGCAAAAAGGAATGAACGTATAAGGAAAATAGAAAACCCCACAATTTTGTCAGTGCTTTTATTTATTTTAAAGATTCTATTTATTTACTTGACTGAGAGAGAGAGCAAAAACAGGGGAAACGACAGGCAGAGGGAGAGGGAGATCAGGACACCTGATGCGGGGCTTGATCCCAGGACCCTGGGCTCATGACCTGAGCTAAAGGCAGACACTTAACCGACTGAGCCACCCAGGTGCCCCTTTGTCAGAGATTTTATTACCCCTCTCTCAATAAGTGATAGAACACAGACAGAAAATCATCAAATGTACATAAGACTTGAACAGACCATCAGCCAACTTGACCTAAGTGACATTTATAGAACACTCCACCAGGATCCACAGAATACACACTCTTTCAAGTGTGTATGGAACATTTTTCATATGTTTAAGATAGACCGTATCCTGGGCCACAAAACAAGTCTAAACAAATTCAAAAGGATCCAAGTCATGCAAAGTATGTTCCCTGGGCACAGTGGATTTAAATTAGAAATCAACAAAAGAGTGATGTCTGGAAAATCCCCAAATATTTGGAAACTAAATGCATATCTAAATAAGCCATGGCCCAAATAAATCAAAAGCGATGTTAGAAAGTCTTTGGAAATGAATGAGAATTAAAAGAGAGCATATTAAAATGCGAGGCGTGCTGCTGACGCAGAACTCAGGAGGAAATGTGTAGCACTGAACAATACTAGTAAAGAAGAAAGGTCTCAAATCAGTGACCACAGTTTCTACTGTAAGAAACTAGAAAAAGAAGAGCAAGTTAAACCCGAACTAAAGAGAAGAAAGGAAATAATAAGATCAGAGCAGAAATCAGTGAAACAGAGAACAGAATCCTAACAATGAAAATCAAAGAAACCGAAAACTGGTTCTTCGAGAAAAATCAATAAAACTGATAAATCTGTAGTGAGACTGATCACGGAAAAAGAGAGAAAAGAGAGAAGGAGGGAGGAAGAGATAGACAATGATTTCTATATTAATTTTCAAGTTCATTTACCACTGCCGGGCTTCCCGTCCTGGTTCCACACTCGAACTGTTCCCATCAGTCACCAAGGCCTTCCCCCCCCCCCCCCAGTTTGCTTGAGCTCTCTGGGATCCTAATAATCTTTGTGGTGGATACCATATGGTTATTATTCCCATTGTACAGGTCGAAGACTGAGGCCCAGATTGACCAGGTCCCTTTGTCTCCCTGTCTTGGCTTGAAAGGCAGCTGTGAGCGTTCAACCAAATACAATAATAACCTGAAAAGTCTTAGTTCAGCCCACATACATCAAATAAACACTGAATCATGAGCTTCCCTTAGCAAGACCCTCTTCCAACTGGCTCGCCATCCTCCGAGCCCCACCTCCAGATAAACCCAGGAGTCACCCTTATCCCTGCCTCTTCCCTTATTCCTGGGGAGACATCCAGATTTTGATGGCCCTGGGTTTGCAATACAGCCTTTATATGGGAATAATTGCCATCCATAAAGACTTCTCTTTAGGATCCCTCAAATTCTGAGACACTTTCCGTAAGCAAACAGCTCAGACACTGTTCCCTTTCAGGCTCTCCTGCCCTCATCTGAGAAGAGGACTTCTAGATCTTGATGCCATAAAACCCTAGAAGACTTTCAGATATGGAAAAGAGTAGGCTTTGTTAAAATCCCCACATAACAGGGGCACCTGTGTGGCTCAGTCGGCTGAGTGGCTGTCTCTTGACTTGGGCTTAGGTCATGATCTCAGGGTCCTGGGATCGAGCCCCATGTTGGGCTCAATGCTCAGCTGGGAGTCTGCTTGAGGATTCTCTCTCTCTCTCCTTCTACCCTTCATCCCACTTGCTCACACACTCTCTCTCTCAGATAAGTAAATATTTTTTAAAAGCCCCACATAATTATTAGCCCTGTCTAAAAGATGGTGGCATCAGCCTGAGCCTAGTCACTGGCCATTCAGTCTTTCTTCAGATCGCACTTCTATCCAGGCTAAACAATGTTGGTGGCCAAGCATGATGGTGAAGTCCATAAATTTTTTTTAAACTATGACAAAATATACATAATAGTAGATTTATCATTTACTCCTTTGAAGTGTACAGGTTGATGGCATTAAATAATTCACATCATTATGCAACCATCACCAGCATCCCTCTCCAGAACTTTCCATCATCCTAAACAGAAACTCTGTCACCATTAAACCGTAACTCCCCATCTCCCCCTGGTAACCGTCATTCCATTTCCCTTCTCTATGAATTTGACTATTCTAGTTTACCTCATATAAGTAGAATCATACAGTATCTGTTCATTTGTGTCTGGCTTCTTTCTCTATGAATCTTTATTTCTGCTTACATTTGCTACTAAACTTGGCCACTCCCCCCACCCCCATTACACTGTTCTTGGTATTTGCCTGTCTTCTCCCTTGTCCATCTTGGTCTCCAGTTCGTCATGAGTACCTAGCACAGGCCTAGAACATGGTAGAAGCAAAATTACTATATTTGGAGGAATATCATTTTTAAAGAAATGCTACTTCCTCAAGGAAGCAAGAAACATACACGTTACTTTTAACACATGTTGTTCTTTTTTCCAATTCCAAATGAGTGGTTAGGTAAGACCTCCAAAGACCACAGGGAAGCACGAAGGAAAACAGATTGTAACACACCAACACCACCTAACAAACTAGTATAGTGTGTGCCCTCCTAATCTTTATCGTTATGCTCTGTGTTGGGTACTTATTGCTGGGCTTTGACACCACCCTAGGACTTACTGGTGTCAAACAACCAGCCCTGTGATCTCTCCCAGCACTGTGGGGCCACTGGGCTGAACTGGGCAGTTCTTCTGCTGATCTTGCTTGAGTCTCTCATTGGTTGCGTTAATATGGAGGCTAGGGGGGCACCTGGGTGGCTCAGTGGGTTAAAGCCTCTGCCTTTGGCTTGGGTCATGATCCCAGAGTCCTGGGATCGAGCATCCCAGCTCGAAGCAGGGAGCCTGCTTCCTCCTCTCTCTCTGCCTGCCTCTCTGCCTACTTGTGATCTCTGTCTGTCAAATAAATAAATTTTTAAAATCTTAAAAAAAAAAAAAAAGAGAGAGGCTAGGGCAGGATCATGGAAGTGTGACTGGGGTGCTGGGACAGCAAGGCCTTTGTCCTCCCCACACGAGGTCTCCTCAATAGGGTAGCCAGACTCTGAAGGTGTAGGTCAGGCCCTGACCCAGCTGAATTCTCAGTTAAAATGAGTCACAGGTCAGTTCAGACTCAGCGGCGGGGCAGGGGGCGGGATACAGAATTCCACCAGGGTGTGAATATTAGAAAATGTGCTTCATTAGAAACTGTTTTAGTTGGCTTAGGCTACTATATGGGATACCATAGACTGGGAGCTTAAACAATACACATTTATTCGTCACAGTTCTGGAGGCTGGAAGTGTGAGATCAGGGTGCCAGCAAGGTTAGGTTTTTGATGGAGCCCTGCTTCCTGGTTATGACCTCACACAGACTTTCTTTCTTGCTCTCAGAGAGTTCTAGTTTCATCCTGCTTTTTTAAGGGCCACTCGTCCCATCACAGGGGCCCCACCATCATGACCTCATCTAAACCTAATTGTCTCCCACAGGCCCCACCTCTAAATATTGTCACATTGGGGATTAGGGTTTCAACATCTGCATTTTGAGGGACACAAACATTCAGTCCATAGTGGGGGCCTTCCTAGAGCTACTGTGTCACATGAAACAATATTCCCCCTCAGAAGAGATGTACCAGTTTCCCCTTCCAGCAGCAGGGAATGTGAATGTGGTCGTTTCACATGCACCCCAACCCGGGGACAGAGAGGGGGGAGATTTTAAAACTTTTGCTAGTCTGATTAGTGTTCCATTGTTCATATAAATCCTATTAAACCAGCACTCTTAAATGAAGAGTCAAGGACCAAGGTCAGTGAAAGAAGTGGAGAGGTGTCATGAACTCAATCCCTATGAGTTTCTTGACTGGTCAGTTTGTAGACGCTGAAAATAATCCCGATAATAATAGATAGCGTCTGTATGTTTGGAAAATTGTCCCAAGTTTTTTACAGTTGTGGATCTCAAGTGGTATGGTTTGTCGCTCGTCATGAGCAGTAGATGGGCACGGGCCAAAATATCGCCCACATTGGATTTAGGAAAATAAACTGAAAATAAAATTAAATGTAAACACCCTCCTTGCTCATCGAGATGACAGAAACTTCTGGTTCCTTCTTCAGGGTGTTCCCACAAAGGGCTGGTCATTCAAACCTTCAAATTTCCGTGATTAGAAACATTGTTTGATAAAATTCTGGAAGCGTAAGTAGGCAGAATTATTATCGTGTTTTTTTGGATTAATCCTAGAATTCCAGTGAAGAGCCCCACCATGGATCTGTGGGGACACCGTTCAGGGACAGGCCGGTCACTCCCTGCTTGATTCCAGGACATGTGGGACACACCTGCATGCCAGGTGTTTAGAGCCTCAGCCTCCGTCCCTGTGGCGCTGGCCTTCTGCAGCAGGAAAAAGACTAGAAAGAACTCAGATCTAAGCAACACGACGTCAGTGAATGTGAAGGGCCACCAAGCATGAACCCAGGGTGACCCGGTGGGTGGTGGCCAGTGAGCTCCTCTCACAGACATGAGCCAGAAGACCTCTCTGAGTAGGTGACATTTCAGCTGCATCCTGAGTGACGAGGAGAAGCCACTCGGGGACAATGTTCCAGGCAGAGGGGCACCTGCTGGAAATCCAAGGGGCATCATTGTGGGACCACAGTGCCAGAGCCGAGAAGAGAGGCAGAGGGGAAGTCGAGGCAGCCTTCTCTTCGCAGACCTAAGTTCCTTTGACTACGAGCTTCCAGCTAAGTAGAAACTAGACGTGCCAGAGGAATGTTCTTCTGAGATGAGATTACTTGGGGTTAATTGTTAAATGAGGGTGCGTTTCCATCCTCTTGCTGAAACAAAGTGCCCATTGAGCAGCCTCAGGGAGTCTGAAAACCGACTGATACTCAGGGAGAAATTCGTTCTGTAAAATGGCTCTCTTGCCAGGACTATGCGAGTGAAGAAGTACCCCGCTCCCGGCTCTGGCCCCCACAGTGCCCCGCACGGGCATCTAGAGTGGGGACTGCTGCCCTTCCAGCCTGAACAGCCTTGACTTTACCATTATGAGGCATGTTGATGGTCTGGGTAAGCCTTGCCTCCTGGTTGCTGAGAACACCTAGAGTCTCCATGTCCCCGGAGAGGGGGTACCCCGAAGCCTCAATCTGCCCAGACTCCCTGATGGGGACTGGGACCTCCCAGGAGCTGAGGGGCACGGTTGACAGACCAGGAGGGTGTGGCGTTATTCTTGGGGCCAAACCAGTGGAGATGCATTCAGCCAAGTCTAATGGCAGTCTCCACTGACCTTCCCTTCTGGCCGACTCCCCACTGCTATTCTTTGGCTAGACGGAGGGGCTGATTGCCTCTTGTCCTTTTTCTTCCCCATTCAGTCCTGTCTGGTCATCATGGGCCAAATGTAGCTGAGAAACTTGTAAGTTAAAATGCAAGATCCCTAATATGTAAAGAGCTTCTATGAATAGAAAAAAAAAATTGGTGAATAACGTTCTAGAAAAATGGGCCAGAGATGTGAAAGGATGCTTTATAGAGAAAGGAATACAAATGCCTTCCCCCATGTGATATTATGTTCCAACTTGTTCCTATGAGAAAAGCAAATTAAAACTATACTAAGATCAGATTGGCAACAATCCAAATGTGTGACAACTTCTCTGGGAGGCTGTGAGGCTGATGGGTATTGTCAAGCCTTGCCAGTGGGAATGCAACATGGTACAATCTCAATGGAAGGGAATTTGGCAATACAAGACAAAGGGACATATGCTTATAGCCTAGAATCGAGCAAATTCCTAGGAAGCTCTCCCAAAGATACTCTGGCAAATATAAGAAAAGACATATGCACAATGATGGAGAAAAATTATATAATAAGAATGGAGGGGTACTGAATAAATGTTCCATATTTGTTTATGATAATAAAAAGGTGGAAGGATAAATCATAAAACTGAAAAATGATTTCCTATGGGGGGGAAGGGAAGAGACTAGATTTCTCTGAGTCAAGCTTGTTTTGTGGATTTAACTTTGGACCCATGTGGGGTATTTTGCATACTAATAAAACAAAATTATATTTTTTTTAAAAAAGCAATCCATAGAAATTAAAAGTAAATTGAGTTAATAAGCCTCAAAGCGTATCTAGTTTGTGACACGATCACAGATGGTTTTGAAACACAGCAATTCCTTTAAGGATAGAAACAAAAACAAAACAAGGACACCTGGGTGGCTCAGTTAGTTAAGCTGCTGCCTTTGGCTCAGGTCATGATCCCGGGATCCTGGGATCGAGTCCCTCATCAGGTTCCTTGCTCAGTGGGGAGCCTGCTTCTCTCTCTGCCTCTGCCTGCCACTCTGCCTGCTTGTGCTTTCTCTCTCTGACAAATAAATAAATAAAATATTTTAAAAATAAATAAAACAAAACAAAAATATCTTCATCTTAATCAGTAACTATATTGTTGGAAGTGGAGTTAGTATTATTACTCTGAGATCACTGTAGATAGAGGGTGGGATAAAGTAAAATATGCACTCGGGGATATTCAAGCTGTTAACCTCCTAGACATGGCCAGCCAGTAGGTTTCCCCAAAATACTGAAAATACCCCACATAGGTCAAATACCCCCTCAGGGACAGCATCACTATGAAGAGCCAATACAAAGACAGAAGTCATGTCTCAGGTTTACAGGTAAGGCCTGTGAAGCTCCTAGAGCCCAAGTCATTTGTCCAAGGCCAAGAGCCTGAGCTGGTACCCTAGGGGGCACGTCTGGAATTGAACCTGCCTCCACCAGGCTCCAAGCCGCTTCTCTCAAATCCTACAATGTACAATGTCCTCCAATTTGTACCTACCTGGTCTCTCCTGGCCCACCCTCTACTTGATCTGAGGACATTTACCCTCTGTGGGCATTTCCCATTCACGGTAGAAACAGGGCAGCACAATGGTTAGTGGAAGGAAGGGCTCAAAAAATACTGAACGAATGAATGAATGAATACAGAGAAAATCGTCTTCTTTCCTACTTGAACCAAAAGCTAGGAGGAAAAAAGAAAAGAGAAATGATTTTTTTTTCAAGATTTTTAAAAATTTATTTGACAGAGAGAATGAGAGAGCACAAACAGGGGTTGTGGCAGAGGCAGAGGGAGAATCAGGCTCCGCACTGAGCAGAGAGCCTGATGTGGGGCTCGATCCCCGGACCCTGGGACCAAGACCTGAGCTGAAAGCAGACGTTTAACCGACTGAGCCCCCAGATGCCCTGGGAGAAATGATTCTAAAGGAAGAACCAGGACCCAAGAAACGCTGAGAGGCCTGTGTAAGGTGCTCCCAAGGTGATTCTCAGGCTCTATAATACACCTGACTCAGGACTCCGAAAATCTGTTAAAAGATTAAAATTGGCAAAGGGAAAAGGGCATGAGCAAAGACCAGGAGAGATCAGGCACGAGCTTCTGAACATCATCTCCCAGGGGAGTTCTGGGGGTCCACGTTACTCTCCCAGCCATGACCTATGACAACAAATGTGTGGTGTTTTCAATCCGGGAAACATCTGAGTCTTGGTTTTTATTGAGGGTCAGTCCTATAAGCAGGCAGTGCCCTCCTGGTGGACCTCAGCTACTCAGACTCCAGAGCAGAAACAAATCACACTGTTAGCAGAAACTAATCAAGTTAATATGATGTGACCCAATGCTTCAAGGATACAAAACCACTCTGACTGGGGAGAACAATCAAGGGCTCAGAGCTCTTCTCCCAGGAGCTAGCCAAGGGCCAATCCCGAGGACAGGTCTTTCTTGGGAATATGCAGGGTTTGAGCAGTCCGGACCTCCTGAGGCAACCACCCCTTCCTTTCCAGTCCCTAACCAGAGGTGTGTGGCCCCCCACCCCTCACCCCGAGGTCTTTCCAATACTTCCTACATCAGCACCAACTTGAGGATCCAATCTCATTTCCATAGTGGGGTTCACTGGGCTATAGGATGAAGACGTTAGGCTCTCCATTTCTACGTTATTTTAAAAACTGTGATGGAAAACATAAAATTTACCATCTGCACCATTTTTAAGTGTATAGTTCAATAGTTTTAAGTATATTCATATTGTTCTGCAACAGAGCTCAAGTCTTCTTGCAAGAGTGAAACTCAATACCTGATGAAAACAACTTCCCATTGTCCCCTGCCCCCCGCCCCAGGGGACCACCATCTTCCTTTCTGTCTCTACCAGTTTGGCTACTTTGGGTCCCATGTATAAGTGGAGTCACACAAGATTTGTCTTTTCTTTTTTTTAAGAGATTTTTAAAATATATTTGACGCTGAGAGAGATCACAAGTAGGCAGAGCAGTAGGTAGAGAGAGAGGGGGAAGCAGGCTCCCCGCTGAGCAGAGAGCCCGATGTGCGGCTTGATCCCAGGACCCTGAGATCATGACCTGAGCTGAAGGCAGAGGCCCAACCCACTGAGCCACCCAGGTGCCCCGAGATTTATCTTTTGGGGACCGGTTTATTTCACGGAGCATCGTGCCTTCAAGGTTCTCTAGGTTTGTGGCACGTGTCAGAAGTTTCTTCCTTCTTAAGGCCAATTAATATTCCATTGCTGGTATAGGCCACACTTTTGTTCATCCGTTCACCCACTGATGGACATCTGAGTTACTTCCGCCTCTCAGCCCTGGTGAAAAAGCTGCATTGAACCTGGGTGTGCCAATATCTCTTTGAGATCACACTTTCCGTTCTTTTGGATGTATACCCAGAAATAGGATTGCGGGTCATAATGCTGACTCTATTTTTCAAACATGGAGGGACCGCCATACTGTTGTCCACAGCGGCCGCGCCATTTTGCATGCCAACCAACAGTGCAAAGGGTTACTGTTTCTGCACACATTCACCAACACCTGTTTTTTTCTTCCCTTTCTTTTTTTACCCCCCCCCCAGTTTCCATCCTAACAGGTGTGAATTTTTATGTTTTTAGTCTATGAAAATAATCAAGAAATTAGCCTTGACCGATATCTCATAGTTGGACTACTGTTGGCCTTGGTGGGTATGTGCGCAGGGACATGAATTGTAACACTGCACGACACTGTGTAAAATGTAAAACAACACATTTTTCAGAGGGCCAAAGGAACGTGTCACCCTTGGGGTGAGGGATGCTTTTGGTGCTGGAGAAGCCCTCCTTCTGATTCACTTTAATTTATTACAATTATTTCAGCCAAGTTAATAGGTTTCAGGATGATATTACCCAGCTTTAATTACACTAATCTTTAAATTATGATCAAAGAACCCTCACAAATATAATCTGCAAAAACCCACAGATAAAAGATAACATGATTCATGCGAACCCGAGCAAACATGTGAAAGTAACGGGTACTCCTGCTTCTCCAAGGAGCGCTGTACCCCCTTCTCCAAGGAGCTCTGTGCCTGCCAAGGTGTTTACATTAAAACAATGACCAGCTGATAAGAAGTTGCCCCTTCCCCCAAAAGAGGAGGAATTAAGAAAACCATTGAAATTAGAGATTTATATCTGCTTAGGAATAATGAAGCCTATTGAAAGGTGTATCATCTCTTGGGACATTAAGACATTAGCTAATGGGAGTGTGTGTGTGTGTGTGTGTGTGTCCGTGCATGCACACATCTGTGTACACACTAAAATCTTTTATTAATAGGGGCACATGATCAAAATGTTTGGAAACAACTGCTCCATAGAGAGGTTTGGGAATTACAGGGGTCTCTGTTTTTTATTACTGGCTCTTTCAGACCAAGACCCGCAAGTGTGGAGGAATGAGTTGGAGGAGTATGCTAGGACAGTCGTCATATATGGAGAAGGGAATGTGGCATTGTTAAGAGAGAGTGAACTTTTTTTTTTAAAGATTTTATTTATTTATGTATTTGTCAGAGAGACAGAGAGAGAGAGGGAGAACACAAGCAGGCAGAGTGGCAGGCAGAGGCAGAGAGAGAAGCAGGCTCCCCGCTGAGCAAGGAGACGGATGTGGGACTCGATCCCAGGACCCTAGGATCATGACCTGAGCTGAAGGCAGCGGCTCAACCAACTGAGCCACCCAGGCGTCCTGAGAGTGAACTTTTTTTATGTTTAAAGATTTTTAAAAAATTTTTTTGAAAGAGAGAGTGTAGGAGCATGGGGGAGCGGCAGAGGGAGAGGGAGAATCAGGCTCCCTGCTCAGCAGGGAGCGGGACACGGGGCTTCAGCCCAGGACCCTGAAATTATGACCTGAGCTGAACACAGACATTTAACTGCTTAACCCACTGAGCCACGCTGGTGCCCGGAGAGTGACCTTTAAACAGAATCCCAAGATTTCCCAAATCACTTATGATTTCCCAAATTACTTGAACAGTTGACCCTGCTGTTGTGCTAACATCGCCTTGTAATCGGATCCTCTCTGGGCCTCAGTTTCTTCATCTGAAAAATGGGTGCATTGTTAGCATTTCATCAGGAAGGTTCTGAAGAGGTGGGCATGGTACACTACACAGCAAGCATTCTCCAGGAGCAGCCAGGCTGATTAGCGAGCCATTTTTGTTTTCAAGATTTTAGAACCAGAAAAATAGTATGTGCATACCCATTGTAAAAGTCCTATGAAGACTATACAAAGAGGTAAGAATTGCCCCTACAGATGTCAATTATACTACAATAATAATAATAAAAAGAGAATCAGTCTAACTCTCCCCTCAAGGGAGTATCTCAAGGGATACTCATTTCAGTATGTTTCCATTTCCATGAATGGCTACAGGAAATAGCCCGAGATCTGGCTTTGTTTTTGTTTTTTTTTAAATTTTATTTATTTATTTGACAGACAGAGATCACAAGTAGGCAGAGAGACAGGCAGAGAGAAAGGAAGGGAAGCAGGCTCCCGGCCAAGCAGAGAGCCCGATGCGGGGCTCGATCCCAGAACCCTGGGATCATGACCTGAGCTGAAGGCAGAGGCTTTAACCCACTGAGCCACCCAGGTGCCCCTGTTTTGTTTTTTTTAACTTATTTCTTCTCAGGGGTTTTCCAGTGTCAGTAAATTCATTGTAAAGGGAGGGAAAGAGGGAAGAAGAAAGGGAGGGGGACAGAGAGAGAGAGAGAGAGAGAGGAGTGTCTGCATACACCTCCAAGCCTCACTCTTGCTTTCCCTAGCAATATCTTGCTAATCCTCCAAGTCCTGGTCAGAGCCCCCTCCTCCCTGCAGCCCTCTCAGACTGCAACTCCGCGTGTACAGCTTAAACTTTACAGCAACCCATATGAGGTTGGTCCCGTTTTACTGTGGTTTACAGATGGGGAAACTGAGGCTCATCAAGTTTCAATGACTTGCCCAAACTCACACAATTGGGAATGGGAGAGGCAAGGTTTGGGCTCCTTCTCTCTTATCCGCCCCCCCCCCCCACCAGCTTCCGCAGCCCAAGGAGGGCCCAACCCAGCCGTTCCTGCCAGGATCCTGTCATCACCTCCTGTTTCTAGTCTGTGTCTCCTCTAAGAATGTGACCCACCAGGACACACTAAGCCTGGAGCTGAGGACAGCCCTGGAGGCTCCCGGGAGTTTTGCTCAAACGACTGAAGGAAGATATGCATCCTTGCTTGCCGGTCCTAGCCGGGAACTCTCATCTGATAGGGGAAGCAATCACATTTTGGAAAAAACAGCAACTGTTTTTCCAACACCAGTTGGTGTCCCAGCCTCGGTGGATTTGAAAAAATTCAGAGAGCAACTGGTGTCTTTTTCCCTCTCTTCGGTTCCCTTTGTTAAACTGCCATGTGTTCTTGGTGACCAGATTTCAGGCGACGCGGAGACAGGAAGAAGTGGGAGGAGGAGGCAGAAGGCGGGCTCCCTGCTTCCCCAGGACCTTAGCACCTGGTGGGGTTTGGGCTTCTTTGAGGGACTATGGGCCCTGCGTGGGCACTCGGCGTCCTGCTGGGCCTTGTCATTCCTCTGGCTGGCACAGCCCTCGGGATTCCGCTGTGGTACGCGTGCTTATGCCAGGCTCAATCTCTCTCCCCTCCTTGAGCACAAAGCATTGTGCCAATCCGGGAAGCACAAACCCCTGGCTCCCTCCAGGTCTGCACAGAACCTACATTCTCTTTGCTAAAACAACCAGCCCTGCTCGGCAGAGAGAAGGCCTGCCTTCTGCTTAGGCAGAATGTTCGACTCACTGCTTCTGACAGGCCCCAGGCTCATCAAATTCTACTAAATGTCACTTTCAATAAATCCTTGCATGACTTTCCCAATTATAATTATTAATTATAAGCACTGATCCCTCATATAGATCCCTGTGTGCCAGGCACTGTGCTAGGCACTTTTTTTGGCGAATCCTCTTACTTAATATTCGTGAAAACTGTTCAGACTTTTCATTCTCCCCATTTCACAGATGAGAAAACGGAGTCGCACCCAGCTAGTAACATGCCCGAGTTCACCTGCTGGAAGGTGGCAGAGCCAAGTCTCAAACCAGGGTCTTCCTGACCCCAAAGCCCACGCCTTTCGCTGTGGCCCTGTAGCTGGGATCTGACTCTGTCTGTGTTCGCCTTCTGCCCTGCGCCCTCCTCGATAAGACTAAGGCTGATGAGGAGAACTAGCTTGCCCTTCTTTTTTGTAAAATGCCTTTGTCTGCCATGGGCCCTGGTAGGTGGCCCAGGACACCAAGGTGTGTGTGTGTGTGAGAGAGAGAGAGAGAGAATGAGAGAACGACCAGACTGTCCCCATGAGGTAGTGCCTAGAGACTCTCTTCATAATGTCGAGTTAGAAAAGTTTCCTCAATATCCCGAGTCAGGACTACAGTCGCTGGCCGCGTGGGAGACCAAGGTCCCCGCAGATTCCTTTCTGGTGAGAACCCTCTCCCTGGCTGCCAGAGAGCCACCTTCTGGCTGTGTCCTCACGCGGCAGGGAAAGAAAGGCTCTGGTGTCTCCTCCTCTTCTTATCAGACTCTAATCCCGTCCTGGGCCCCCCACCCTCCTGACCTCATCTGTCACCTCCCAAGGGCCTCGTCTGCAAATACCATCACACTGGGAGGGGTAGGGCCTCAGTCTATAAATGTTGGGGGGGACACATTTCAGTCCAGAGGACCCTCTCTTACACTTCTACGGTCCCCTACCTGTCCTGGTGACCTTGGGATGGCTGCAGACTTCCCACGGTCGCCCAGGCGGCTTGGCCAGGGCCCAGGCGAGGCCTGCAGCCTGTGAAGGTATGGACGCTCTCCCGGCTGTCCTCCCTCCTCTGTCAGCTTGCGTTGTCGTCCACAACCCCCGCCCCCGGCCCCAGGTCGAAAGGCTCCAGGGGACCCAGCTCAGGCCTCCGGACTTGCAGCCGTACCGAGTGGGTGGCCGCGGTCACCTCCTCCCTGGGGAGGCTCTGCAGCTTGAGAAGAGTCTGGTGACTGGGCAGACCCGCCAAGCTGCAGGCTCTTCCCTTGTCAGGACAACAGTGGAGAGAGAGAGGAGAGGATGACATTCTCATTAGAAAGAGAGCATACACCAGGAAGACACTGAAGGCACCGCCTGAACAAGTTCAAGTCGACACAGGTCCAGAAGCCCTTATGTGCAACTCTCATATCCAAAGGTCTCTAGACACGAAGCTTTTCTTCATTGACTGGTTGGCCACACATGGCCGACCTGATGGGACGCAGTGCGTGGCACCTGTCCTTATCCGACCCGGAGTCCGTGACCGCATGACCCGTGCCGCGGTTTCCGTGGGGCTGGCCATGGGGCTGGGCCGTGGCCGCGGACGTCCGCTGGAACCCATGGGAGGGGGGCATGCGAGCACCAGCCTGCGGTCAAGTGCATCTGGGCATCAGATTGGCCGATAAAAGGAAACATGTGATGTGCAGAAGCGGGGTGCTTTAATCTCCTGGGAATTATTTTCCAGATACAGAAAAAACCACAAAGCGGTCAAGTCGGATGTCGAACACCATCCATCCCACAGCGGCTCTGTGGATTCCCAGGACGGTGACAGTTCAGCATCCTGGCACTTCCTACTTTGGTGAGGGTGATGCCATCGCCTTCTGGGACAGTGTCAGGGGCTGAGTGTCCTTATAAAACGGGGGGACCTGGACTCGAGGCAGCTGTGTGCAGAGGGAAGACAAGGGGAAGCCCGCAGAGACACCGCGGAGGCCCAGGGCTGCCCGGGACTCCTGGAAGTTGGAAGAAGCAGGCGGGGTCCCCCTCCTACAGGTTCATGGCCCTGCCGACACCTGCATTTTGGGCTCCTTTTTCCTACAGGCTTGGGTGATAAAATTTGCAGCTGAGCCACCCACTTTGTCATGACACCATAGGAAACTCATGCAAAGAGCTCCCCAAAGCCGGCCCCCGGAACCCCAGCTGCGGCTGTGGGACCCGCGAGATGCCAGGGGCTTGCTTCCTCTCTCCTCTCCCCTCAGCTGGCATGGCGTGGGATGGCAAGAAAAAGCTGAGGTAGGGAAAAAAAAAAAAGAGGGAGGCCCCTTCCGCAGCCTGTTTTGGTCTGGGCTTCTGTGTGCCAACCCAGAACAGGAGCCTCGTTCCTCCTGGGGCACCGCGTCTTTACAGGCTTAGTAAGCGTAATCACTCGACATTTCCGCTGACGGCTGGGCTACAGCAGCTTCTCGGCGGGGACAGCTCTGAAGGCAGATTCCCTGATAATTCTCTTTGGTTCTGGGGCTCCCCTGCAGGCTTTGCTCAGAGCCAGACCCCATGAGAATGCCACCAAGTAGAAGAAACTAGTTCTTCGCAGATGACTAGGGTCTGAGAAGCAGCCGGGAGCCAAGCCACGGCCTCCTCACTGTCCTCACGTCAAAGGCAAAGGCCTGAGTGATGCCTGTCTCCCATGGGAGCTTCTAGAGGGGTCCAGCCTCCCTGGTCCTGTCTCACTCATGCCCCACAGGATAGGTCAAGGCAGGGACACAGGAGCTGGAAATCCCTTGGTCTGTCTGGCCCCTGGAATGTCTGTCTGGAAGCTCGGCCTCCAGGCTCCCGTCCCAGGTCACCTGGCCCTCCTTCCTGCCTCCCCCCGCCACCGGAGTCAGGCAAATGAAGTCTCCCCTTCAGGCCCCAAATGGGGATGCGATCTTGGCACTTACTTTTGGAAGAGGACAAAGCTTGAGCCGGGTGGAGGAACTGGGCTTCTGAGTGGGTGTCCTGTGGGCCGAGCTGAGCCTTTCAGGACCGCCGAGCTTGTCGAGGCCAGACCTGAGACATCGAAAGTCAGCCAGAAGTGCTCTCCTCCATGAGAGCAGCAGAGGCCGATCCGCACTGGGACCCATCATCCCTGCCTGTTTCCTCTGAAGCCCAGGGCAGGGCCCCAGAATGTCCCATGTGTGACCTTTGGGCAGGCCTGACAAGCCCTACAGCAACCTCTCTCCAAGGAGACACACTCCTGGATATCCTAAATTGCCAGCGAAGGGAGGCAGGGAAAAAGAGAGGTGCTAATCCGAAACCATCCTGGTGACAAGCCCAGCTCCTGGAGTGGGGAAAGGATACGGCCTCCAGGTTTCTGATTTAACGTTTCCCAACAGCGCATTGCACAGGCCTAAGATCTCACTCCCTGGCTTTCTTCCTTCCAAACTTCCGCCCGTGAAGGAGGGTGCTCCCTGACCTTGGGTTTTTCTCCACAGGACTTCTTTCCTATCTCTGCCCCCCACCCCATCCCATCCAGATCTCACCTAAACCCATGTTTTTGCAGCCTTGACATGCTACTGTCTTCCCAGAATCCTCTCTGTGAGCTCCAAACGCACAGAGCCAAGAAGCCAGGTCCCTCCCCTTCAAACTCAGCAGGTCCAAAGCCAACCTCATGATCCACACCCCCACCCCCAGCCCCCTTCCACTGCCATCCTCTTAGGAAGAAGCTCTGACCCATTAGCTCCTTGCACACAATCCTTGGATGGCTCCCTCTTGCTCTAGCTAAAGTCCAAACTCTAGTGGATCCCCCAGTCTGGATTCCATAGACTTTCCTAGCTTCTATTCCCACCCTTACCCACGTGCAGTGCCTCCTGTTACACCATTGATGGTGGTGGCTTCCTTGTCACAATGCCCAGGGGTGCCACAGGCAGTTAATGCTCGGCTCAGAGTCCAGGGGTGCTAAACATCCTGTCCTTGGAGATGCAGGACACCCGAAAGAAGGCTTTCCCTGCCTCACACCCACTGCCCAGCGCCAGGTCCCACTAGGTTTCCCAGCGGCTCTGGTCCTCATCCTCCCCCGTGCCCTTGGAGCCCCCTCCCTGGCACGCTCTTCCCCAGCTTCTGGCTGGGTCGCTCCCATTTGGCTCACACCCATTTCTTCTCTACATCTACCCTGCATCCCTTTGGCGGACTATCATTCTAACCGGCAGGCTGGGTCAGATATGCCGTGGGGGTACCCCTCTTTTGGGGCCTTGAGGGGCAGGAACTGTGACTCTCCTGCTGGCCCCTCACCAGCACATGAGCTCCTTGAGGGCAGGGTCCAGGCCCACAGAAGACCCTGGAAATAGAGTGAGTGACCCAAGTGTTAGCTTTTCAGGGTCCTCCCATTAGGGTGAGTCTACCTGCTTCTTTCTGCAGGAGCTGTCCAAGCTGGGCCTGAACGGTGACGGGGACGTAGAGCTGCGGATTCTCCAGCTGCCCGTAGATTACAGGGAGGTGAAGCAGAAGGTCACCAGAATCTGGGAAGATCTTAAACCGCAAGTAAACGATGGCTGGGGAGGCAGTGAAGCTGGAGGGGATGGGGTCGGGGATGATGACGTGGTGGAGTCCCAGAGCCTGTAAACACATGGACCCTGGTTCTAGGGTTGTCCCACCAGTAAGGTCCCAGCCAATTTTCTAAGGTTCTGGGTCTGTTCATAAAAGTTTAAGCTGAAATACAGAGTGGATCTTGGAAGAAGATTCTGGAGACAGGGAAGGAGGAAAATAAATGGAATCTTTATTCTTTGCCCGGACTCAGAGATAGTTTCCACCCAACCAATAAGCCCTTGGGTTAGGTCCCAGCCATGGCCATGCAGGGCAGGTTGGCTGTGAGGTGAAGGGAGAGACAAGGACCTTTTGCGCCTGGAAGGGAGGTTGGCAGGTGGCTCATTTGGGGAGGTCCCATCTTCATCACACCCAGCCTTTTTTTATCCGAACAGAGTCACTATATAAAAAAATTGGCACAAATGTCCAAAAAATAGAAAGTCCTGATGATGAGGTTAACACAACACACAGCATCAAACTATTAAGACAACTGCCCCAGGTGTTTGGATAAAATGCAACACGGCTATTTTTTCAAAGAGGAAAAATAATCAGCTCAAAAAACCCCAACAGTGTTTTATCACACTGTTACTTCCTTTATTAGAGTTTCATAAAAGAGAGGGGAGTTTCCCCGGAAATGGTAAGCTGCTCCTGTGCTAGTCTTAGCTACAGGGGGACCCCCCCCCGCCGTGAAAAGAAGGGGAAATACATCACCCATCAAGAATATTTGCCCCTATAATAGTAGTTAAATTAAATGTCACATGGGTTTCTATCCAGTTGTTTTGCATTCCCGCACATTCATGGTTGGAGGGTTGGCGGGGGGGAGAGTCGATGGGGAAGCCCGGAGGTTGTGTGCCAGATCTGGGCTTTGCGATGCTTTGCACCTTGTGCTCTTGCTGGACTTGGACCTTCAGCCATAACCAGGGAGCATATCAGGCCTCAGTTTCCCTAATCTCTTGGCCGCCGCGTGTATGCATGCAGCTCGTTGTGCACATCGGCATGGACGCCTCCGCCAAGGCCATCATTCTGGAGCAGTGCGCCAAGAACCGGAGCTACCGGGACGCCGACATCCGGGGCTTCCGGCCGGCGCGTGGCGAGTGTCTTCCGGATGGCCCGGAAGTGATCGCGTCGGAGGTCAGCATGAAGGCTGTGGGCAAGCGCGTCGCGGTGGAGGGTGTGGAAGTGACCTTTTCTCGAGATGCCGGCAGGTAACTCCCGTGGGTGTTGGGTCCCTGAAGGGGTAGAGGAGGGGAAACGACCGCAGCGCGTCCTCCGACCAGGGTCTCTCCCCGGATGTCCCCTTCCCCATGGGGAGGCCATCCTGCGGGTTCCGGCTGGGCATTTGTTCACGCGGTGCCACCCCAGGGGGGGCTCCTGCAGACCACCGAGTTGTCATCCCCTCCCCGGATCTCGGGTCCAAGGCCCCCGACCCCAACCCCGGCCTTTGGTGCTTGGATAGAGAAGAGATGGGAAGGCATGTTTTGAGAGCCAATGACGCTTGTGGATGCTTTGTTTTTCTTTATGGCAGCCCAGGTTGTGAGTTAACTATTGTGATTTAGCCCCACATAGAGATGAATTTACCTTGGTTCCTCCAAACTCTGACCCCCCGGTAGATAGTTTCTCCACTACGGCCCCCCTCCTCCCCCCACTCCCCAAGAATGAATAAACAAGTGACTCAGTAGACATGAATGAGAGGGGTTCGGGTGTAAAAGTGTTTTGAACTAGTTGCTTGAAAATCTGGTCCCTTCCCAGGCTCTGCTGCTTGCTGATTGTCGGACCGTGAGACCAAGAATCAGTCTCTCCCTGGTTCATTCCCAGCAGTTCTTCTTTGTAAGGCAGAAGAACAAAACCTAATTCTCTCTTGGTGGCAGTCCGAAGTCTTTGTGCTTTGGGGATGCTGCATTGTCCCTTATGCTTCCACTTCCCTGGGATTAGAGGCTGGCTCAGGGAGTAGTAACACAGCATTTCGTGTGGTTGCAGATACGTCTGTGATTACACCTACTACCTGTCTTTGCATCATGGAAATGGGTACGCGGCACTCATCCACGTGCCTCGATTATCCCGTTGGCTCCCAGCCAGGCTGCTGGGCAAAGCCCTGCAAGTCATCATCCAGGACATGCTGGAGGAGCTGAGAAAGCCTGAGCTTGAAGCCTCGTTCGCAGAAAACTCAACCGTGGTGATTCCAGCCCAGGGGAACCAATTGGGGGACTGCTCCTTTAGAGAAAATTAAATGTTTCAATCCTGTGTGCAGAGTTCAGCTGTGCTTTGAGAGACTTTTAAAAAATGGCTTGTAAAACAGTTTACACGAGGAAAAAAAGCTCTGAATTAGCCCAACGAAATCACAAAGGGTTATTTTATTGTCAGAAGAAAGAAGAACACTCTGAAAGGCAGACATTTCACAAGGGATTAACTAGCTTCAGTTATGGTTTTCATGACAATAAAATGAAATCCTAGTAATTTTTTTTTTTTCTCTTAAAAAGACTGCGCAGGGGCCTGTGGAATCCTGCCCAAATTGCTAAGACCGCAGACCTGTTGGGCAGAGCTGCATGTGGTGGGTTGATCTGTGACCAGCTGGCCAGGGGGAAACATGGGGGAGGGGGGGAGCAGCCGCTTGGCACCCCTCCCTGGCTTCCACCCTCATGCATCAAGTGCCATGTGCTGCTTCTAACCCTTGAATCTCTACGGTTTGGTTTTTCTTTTTCTACTCTTTTTAGTAGTAAAATTGTATTTAATATACAACATAAAATTTACCCTTTTAACCATTTTTCAGTGTTTATGGACATTCACTTGCGCAGTCATCATCACTGTCTCTCTCTCTAGAACTTTCTCAGCATCCCAAACTGAAACTCTGTCTCCATTAAACAACATCTTTCCCACTCCCCCTAGCCGTTGGCAACCATTATTCCACCCTCCAACTCTGAATTTGGCTACTCTAAGGACCTCGTATAAATGAACCATACTCTTTGTCCTTTTGTGACTGGTTTAGTTCACGGAGCACAACGTCTTCGAGGTTCATCCATGTTGTAGCATGTGTCAGAATTTCCTTTTTTAGACTGAGTAATATTTCATTTTTGCACAGACCACATTTTGTTTATCCAGTCATCCTTTGGTGGACACTGGGTTGCTTCCACCTTTTGGTTATTATGAGTACTACTACTGGTGTGCAAAAGAAAAATTATGTTAGAGTCCCTAATTTCAGTTGTTTTGTTTATATACCTAAAAGGGGAATTGTTGGATCATAAGGTATTCGTACATTTATGGTGTTGAGGGTCCGCCATGTTGTTTTCCATGGTGGCTGCACTATTTTATATTCCTAGCGGTCATGCTTGGTCTTAAAACAAAGGATAATAGCCAGGTTTGGCTTCTCTGCCAGGTTGGGTGTTATCCTTACCTTTTAAAACCAGAATCTCCCCTTTCCAGCCACCATATGTTGCCTTTGGGCAACACTGCCCTGGCTCTGAGTGCCAAGCTGCTGAAAGCAACGTTTCGCTTGTCTAGGGTGTTCTGGGGGCAAATATCCATTGAGATACACTGGTTTTTGGAGGAAGGGGTTGATGATGAGGTTGATGCCACCTTTTGGAGGAAGGTGGCAGTGGCTAAGCTCTGGGAAATTTCTTACTGTGTTGTGCTCACAGCTATCACTTTCACTTAGTTACTTTTTTTTTTTTTTTAAAACATTGTTTATTCTGTGTCCAGATTTTTTCACTATAAGGAAAAGCATTTGCCGGTTAACAACAAAGGAACCAGGCAGGCTTTGCTTGTTTTATCATTAGCTCTCTAGCATACTTGAGCCTTTGGTACAGACTATACAGGACCCCTTTGGCAAATGAAACTGGCTTAGTTGACATGAAACAGATCAGAGTCCCCTGGAGCAGATCAGAGCCAGCCAAGCGGGCTGGGATGGTATGGCCAGCACGTGCAGGTTCCGGCTGCACAGTTATAAATGACGAGATCCTTCTGTATTTGGAGGCAAACACCTGCTGCCCAGAGTCCTGTCCCCCTTCCCCACTGTAGCTTCCCTCTCAGGCCAGGGGCAAGCAGGGGGCATCAGGACCCTGCTTCAGAGTTATTTCAGATTGCTTGGCACCAAACCATACACATTTTGCAGACTTTTAGATGTCATCTGGTGAGGAGGCCCAGAGCTCCCTCTTGATGCATGTCTCTATCGTCTCTTCCTGTGTGACCTCCAGGGTTCATGAGGAAGATTCCCAGAGGGCCCGGGTCCCTCCCAGGCTCAGCAGCCGTCCATCCACCCCTGTGGATATGTCCTGGGGCCTGTTCACCTGTGGCTGGGATGCGGTGGTTCAGAGTCCCTTTGAAAGCTGACCCCGTGTAAACAGGTTGAACTCTGGGTTGGTCACATACTAGTTGGTGGGTCTTGGGCAGGTCTGTGTGTTTGCTCATCTATAAAAAAAATAAAAACCCTCTCTTTGCCGAGTTGTGAGCATCTGCTGAGAGAAGGGATGTACGAGGCGGCCAGCGATGAGCGCACGCTCTACACACACATGCCATACCGAGTATGGGCTCCTAGCTGGACCGTGGAGGCCAGATACGGAAACGGCCCCGCTGGCTCCGTGGTCTCGGCGCGGCATGCTGGGGGGAGGCGCTGGCGTTTGTAAGGACTCGGCACCTTCAGCCTGGGAAGAAACTGTGCTGCTCCCGGCAGAGCATGGGTGTGGAGTGCACCTCGGCTGGCAGGAAGCACAGCGTGTACCCACACAGGACACTCCTAGTACCCACCTCCCCGGCAGCCCACGTGCCCATCCGAGCCTCAAAAAGGAGCCTGGAGACTGCCTGGAGCCACCTGTCATCTAGGGCCAGTCGGTTGAGGGCGAGGGCCAGCCACTCTGTGACAATGGTAAGCAGAAACCCCGGGGCCACCCCAAGAACTTGAGAGAGTCCTTGCTCTTAGGCCTTTTGTTTTTAGGTCCAAATATATGTGAGACTGACCAGATCTGAAATAACTATGGCCTTTGATTTACTTCTACTGCCTATACCTTGTTGTTTAGCCCTTTATATGGTGGCCTGACTTTGTTTCTGGAGTAGAGTTTCCTGCGATCGAAGTTCAGTGAAATGGTCAGCTTGCATCCTCCCCCCTCCCCCATGTGCCTGCGTGTCTCTGGTCTGATTCCAGAACACTTCCAGCTTGTTTCCTTTGAACATACATTCATACTTCTTACTGTGGCCATTTCCCCCAGCAGTAAAACAATGCCTGGATTGTAGAGGCCTTGGGACAGGCCAAGATCCTCGGTTAGAAAGGAACGTTCTGAACACCTCCCGCGAGCCACAGCCTGTGCACGCTTGCTTGCTCCTGACCTGCATCCCGAGCATGTGTGCTGGTTGCAAGGTACCAACAAGGTACAGGGAAATGGGAAGTGTGAGTCCTTTGTCCCAGAGTCACCTACAGCAAACCTGCCCGGGCCTGACTTGTGTCAGTGGAAGATACAGCAGAAGTCTACAGATCAGTCAAAAATGAAGTACAGATTTCTGTATCTTATGTATTCAAATTTTCTTCGAGCTGATTTAATGGAGTGAGAAAGCGAATAGCTTCCCTGTCTTCACCAGCAATTTGCATGCTGAGAAGTTTCAGCTGTCAGAAAGCAAGCAAAGCCTTTCCGCAGAACACCTCCGAGCGACATGTGTGAACACACGGGCCACACGTGGCTCGGCTTCCCTGCCTCGGAAACCTCAGATTCTTCCAGAAAGGGAGGGGAACCAAATCAGACACCAAAAATGCATACAGAATTCTTTTATTTAACTTAAACCATGTAGTACTTTAACTACTAGAAAAAAGCAGAGTAAGAGAAACTAAAGTTGCCTTAGCTTCAGCCATTCAAAATAGACAAAGTTTTTTTTTTTCATAATGTAAAGAGTCCAGAGTATATCGCAGTAACAGGAATAAATTCTTACAACAGAATATACAAAAACATTTTGAAATTTTTTTCATCTACTGATTTTTTTTTATAAACAGAAGAATTTTTTTTTTTTTAGGAATAATTTGTACACAGAAAGTCATTTATGTAACAAATTGGCCATGTTATTACCTTTTTTTTTTTTTTTACTTTTTTAAAAAACTTTTTTTTAAACAAGGAAACTCAGAAAATGCATTATTTGTGATGCATCCATTCCATTGCGCCTTCTGGTTTAATTCTCTTTTTTTGTCCCAGAGGTAGACATACTCTGGCAAACCTCTCACCTCAACCTCACTGGCTTAGAAAGCAGACAGGTGTTTTTGCCAAGCATCTGTTTCACCTGTGGATGTGTATATGCAACGCCAAACATCTCAATGAACAGTTGAACCAAAAAAACCCTAATTGTTTCTGGACCTTTCTCCCATGTAGTGCAAAACACCCAGATGTTTCTACTGATGGAGACTTTGTGGAGAAGTGTAGACATGGCCAATAATCCATTGGAGGCTAGAGGAAATGGAGCCCGACTGAAACACATTTGTATGTGTGTGTGTCGTTTTTACTTAAACGGACTTGGTTTGGACTGGAAAAATGTGTCTTCAGTGTTCTGCCTTAAATAAAATAAATAGGGTCTCTTCCTTGTTATAACAAAGCACAAATCACGGTATGAGGCATGTAAGCAAACGGCCCGTGTGCACCAGAGTTATCATCGTTCGCAAGATAAGTCTGTATGCTGTGATCACTGTGAAACCATCAGCTGTGCCATCCAGGCTTTCCCTCCCCAGGCATTGCACGACAATGGTGACAACCAGCCCAACCCGCCAGATGCTCACGAGTGCCATGGCTGCTGCTGGGCTGTAACACCTCTGCTGTGTCCTTGGCCAATGAGGTTCTTTCAGTCTGTTAAAGTAGCTACACTCCAAAGGGAAATGACCAGTAGAAGATGATCCCCTTCCCAACCAGAGGGTTCTGGAAGACCAAGATACTGAAGATACAGAACTACTTCTTAAATCATCATCTTTCCTTTGTTATAAGCTAGGGCACAAAGCATGGAGGAAAAGAGGGTGAACCATGGCCTGGGTCAGGGAGAATCTTTTTTTTTTTTTTTTTTTTTTTTTTTTGGCATATTGTAAAGCTAGCTAGGAACAGGTGTCCTAAAAATAATGGATCACAGACACACATTTGCACACACAGAGGAAAAAAGTGTCTTTAAATTATTTTCGGCAATTATAAACTACAAACATTTTATAAAATTATTCTATGTTCTTACAAAAATGCAATGAAACATTTAATTAGTTCTTGTAAACCAGATCTTCGTCAACTGACTACCCGTAATCTACTGGACTTGAGAGCCCTATTGAGAACGCTAATGAGTGACTAATTAGAACAATGTTTCCCAGAAAGATGTGGACACACACAAACGTGGACATACAGATGAGTGATCATTATGTTCTTGCATAAACAAAATAAAACAAACCCTAAAGTCATGCCCCAGAACTGACAACTGACGGGTGCGGTGCAGTTCCGTTCTTGACCGATTTCACTGAACTCTGCAACAACAATGTCCAAAGGAGGATGTTCGGTTTCTTTGCCGAAACCCAATGCCCACGGGTGACTGTCGAGCCTTGATGTGGTCTGATACCTTCAGAAACCATCAGGTTCAAAACATGGCCCATACTTCTTCCCAGCCCCGTACCCTTCTGCTCGCCAGTCTTTGCTTGGCATCACATCACGTCCCCAATACAGTGGTTTCTTACTGCCTCATCATCCCACCGTCAAGGATTGTCCAGTCTGCTTTTTCTCTAAGTGATCAACGAGTCATCTAAGCTGGAGGCCTGGGATGAAACCCTCTGGCCTGTCCAAGGTCTGTATCTTCAGCATCTCTGGCAACAGAGGTTCAATCTAGACAACATCCTCTCTTGAAATTCTCATTTGTACCACCGACTAGTCAGAGGGGAGTAAAAAAGGTTGACTTTCATCACAGGTGCTTAGAGGTTGGATCTGGTCCATATCTCCCAACGCTGCTTAGCCCAGAAAATTAAAAAAAAAAAAAAAAAAAGACAACAGCCGACAAACACAAAAGTAACAGTAACAAAAGAACAAACCCCAAACCTTAAATGTATTAGTGGGACTACTGGAATGGGCCAGGGCATACTGCGGAGCATTACTGCCAACTGGAGGGTGCCTATGTTTTGGAAGGGAGTTGCTTTTGACACAGGCCACCCTAGGGGGACCCAGCAGTGACAGCCGCGGACCTTGGACCAAGCACCCTAGGCTCCTCACCCATCTGAGCTAGCGTGACCTTGCCACGACAGCAGCCTGCATCACGCCCCGCCACCTGCCAGCAGAGGTGAGCTGCTGACAAGAGGCTTTGGTGGAACAAACTGGCCTAGAGTTCGGCATCATACTTGGCTCGTACATCTGTTATCCCAACCGAAGCTCATCACCTCCTGCCAAGCATTTTGCCGTTGGGTAGTTCCACAATAAGCACTTTTTAAATTTTTTTTCAGATTTTACCAAGCCACGTTTCCTCCCATCGAAATGTTGTCCCAAGTCCTAAGGAACAGGCTGGAAGGAGAGGCCAGTGTTGGCCACGAACACGGTCTTCCGTCTTCCACGGAGGAAGCGCATTCCAATTGTGTGTCAAACGTCATGACATCCCATAAAGGAGAGCTGGGTGGTCTGGGTCTCGCACAGCTGAAGTTCGACAGTGTCTCCAGAATGCACCAGCTCCTGCTGCCTCGGGGAAGGGCTGTGTGTGCTAATGTTTTAATGCTCACATCAACTCAATGATGTGCCTCAGTGGTTCACGTCACTTCAAGCAGTGTGAGCTGCTGTCAGAAGGAGGTTGCATGGAAAATGCCACAACTCAGCTTGATTAGATTATTTGGAGCATACAAAAGAGAAAAATCAAGAAGAGGTGGGAAAATCAGCATAAAATTAGGCGAGAACTGTGGATAGATGATGCCTTGGGATAGTCAAGGTGGGTGGTTTGGTCCAGTAAAATGACTGCACCATCACACAAGCAAAATTTTCTTTTATTTAAGTGTTTCTGAAGCATTTGTTATGATGGGCACTACACTATTAGTGTTTTCTTTTCACTTAAAGAAAAACCACCTACGTAAAACAAAAACAAAAGGACACCAACAACTCGGACAGTTGAAACAAAACCCTTATAACCAGCTGAATGATCTGTAGAAATCCAGTTGTGGAAACCGGTAGGTATGTGCAAAAGAGGAGCGGCCACTATTCCAAGGGGTCACCTACAGTGTGGAAGAAGAAAACCCTGATCCAACGGTATTTCTCAGTGACCTTTCGATGCCAGGGGCCTTGGGAAAAGAGGGTAGTGTTCTCGCAGGGGAAAGAGCGCTCCCGAGCCTAGCCGCAGCGCTAGAACTGAAAGGAGCCATCCCTGCTTCGGGAAAACCCCCACCACCTTTCCCAGATTGAGTCACCAGTGCCTGTGAGAGCAGCTGCTGGAATCGGGACGTGCGCCCTCCACCCGTGTGAGCAGCAGGACGACGGGATGAAGGCGCAGCCCTGGCAGGAGGCGCGCCACCCTAGGAGGAGGCTGGGCGCTGACCACCGGCCCTTTCCAGCCCGAAGGTTTGGTCTCTGTTTTCCCCTGGGGGAAGAGGAGATGAGGGTGAAGCTGAAGAACAGTCTGGGGTGGGTGGGGGGGGAATCATGTCCTCTGTACATCCTGAATGGGACCGGCTGGCAGGTCGGTCAGGAACCTCTGCATCCCCCACAGGAGGCCTGGCAGACCGAGCTCTCAAAAGGGCTGTTGTGGCTGCACCACTGAACTTGACCCAGTGCCGTGAGAGCACGTCCCCACCTCGGGCAGGCCTGCCCACGGCGGCCGGAGCAGTGACCCAAATCCAAATATCGCACCTTTCCGGGTGGGACTCTAACCCAAAGACTGCCGGCCTGCCCTCCCCACCACCCCACTCCCCGGGGCCTGCCTGCCCTTCAAACCTAGAAGATGAGCGCTCTCCCAATGACAGAATCTGTCTGTTGTTCGAGCTGCGCGAAGACCCTTTCAAAGCCAGAGAGCCAGGGGCAGCCAAGTGGCCTCCCCGCGGCTCGGTCTGCGTGCCTCTCAGCCAAGTGCGGGCGCCCCGGGCCGGGAGGAAGGAAATCCTAACACCTCACAACCTCTTAGGTAACCAAGTTGGGAGAAGAAGAATGAAAGCAACACAAAATGAGACATTTCAGGAAAAGGCAAGCTATCTGACACGGGAGGAGAGGTGTATTAGTGTTGCTTTGACCCCCGGATACAGCCTGGCCTCCCCCTGCCTCACCTGGCGTGTGCGGCCTGTGGTGTGGATAGAGGTTACTGGTATCAACGGCATATTGTCAGGTGCTGAGAAATGTGAGATGTATTGTTTTGTATATATACACATATAAAAAATAAGAGTGAGGTAGATAAATGTTTGAAAACCAAAACCAAGAAAAAAAAAAACGAAAGAAAAAAAAACCCAAAAACTGTCCTGTCTTACACACACACACACACACACACACACACACACACAAAACCCTTTTCTCAGTATTTAAATTCATAACGGGGCTTCTCTACAGTGATTGAAACTGGTATCACAAAATAAATTAAAAGAAAACTCCTACATATAATACCTTCTTAATTAATTTTTTCTTTTTTCTCTTTTTTTTTTTTAAGGGAAAAAACTATGGGACAGAGGCTAGAGAAAATTGTAGGACTGAAGCTACCGACAAGCAGGAAAGCACTACACACTTGCTTTCTCGTGTTTAATCTCCAGTCACAACTAGCAATCATCATATTCGAGCTTTGTTCCTACTCATAATTTAAACATTTCCATCCCAGAAGCAACTCGTGTGCTGTCATCACTCTGGTGAGAAGTGCTAAAAACTAAACAAAACAAGACCCCAGGCCCCAAGGACTTGGATTCCTGGCCAGGAAAAGCATGCCAGTGCCAGGGCTCCGGTCCCCTGGGAGCGAGCATGGGGCTCCCCGGCCACGGCGGCGGTGCTCGCCCCGACCAGGCCCTCCAGCCGCCAGACCTGGTGGAGGGCTCGCCGCCAACCCGAGGAGGCTGCCCCTGTGGCCCCTTCCCCGCTGGTGCCAAGGAGGGGCCTGGGGATTTTCGGGTTCTAGAGACAGGCAGGTCGGTCTGGAGGGTGGTGGCGGGAGCCACAGAGGGGCCCACTGGACCACGCCCGCTGCACCCTGGGACTCAGCAGCTGTTTCTCGTGGGATGGAAGGATTAAATATCCATTAAAAAAAATAGTAATCCAAATGCCTAGTGTGTGCAGTTAAAACTGCTGTTGTACCCAAGAATTAAAAAAATAGATATATGTGTGTCACAATCAAAACAAAGGTGCGGGAAAGAGAAGGTGAGACTTTCCAACAAGGGCGACTAGAAACACTGAACAAGGATGTGTGAAGTATTTAACCTTTTTTTTTTTTTTTTTTTCTGACCTGAGTTTGTATCGTGTCTTGCACTGTAACAGACCCCAGCGCTGTGTGGGAGCAGGCCGAGGAGTGGGGTGCCGCCCGCTGCCTGCCTGCGTCCCTCACCAGCCTCGTGCCCACAGAGCCTCCGGGTTAGAACATAACTAACGGGTGGGGGGGAGCGGGGAGGGGAGGGTGTGTTTATAAAAAGGCATCAAACAGTTCATGGCAAATTATGTTATAGAAGTATCAGTTACTGGGAAGAGAGGAAGAAAGTCACGCACGCTAGTACAAAGCATAAGAAGTTTCTTGGAGTGAGCAGAAAGGGAAGAGGGGTAGACCTGAAGGTTTTCATAGATTAAATCCACAAAGATAAAGGACAAAAAAAATAGCAGCTTTTTTTTTTTTTCTGTACAGACGTATAGATGAATATCTGAACCGTAAAAAAGTTATAAAAGTGACATTAAAGACGATGTGTATGCAAATGTTTCATGGTCTAACATAGAACTGTAAGACCCATGAAGAAGTCCTAGTAACAGAGAAAATGTCAACAAAGCTTAGAATGCTTGAATCCATTTACTGCTTTTCTTCTTACTGTTGTGGTGGTGTTTGAATTCCTTTCCTTGCAAACCTGCATAAACAGTTGGGCTGAGTCCCTGGAAACCCCTTCCCATCTGCGTCCTGGGGGGCCGGGAACCGGTGGGGGGGGGGCGGCCGAGGTGGGGGGACAGGAGGCTGGCATGTGGACGACCTTTCCTCAAAGCCTGTCTGCCAGGCTCTCGACAGGGCCTACTTTCTCCAGAATTCCTGGGGGCTAGCAGGTGGGGGGTGGGGAAGAGGGGTTTCAGCCTCTCCCAGTCTCCACTGAGAGAAAAATCCCATTCTGTCCACTTCCCCCAAATAATAACCTAGTCAAAAAGCAACTGGACCTGTGTGAACGTAGGACTGGAAAAGAACACCAGGGGCGATCGGATGGAGTGTGTCCTCAACGGGGCTCCTACATGGTGTGACTAGCTACCGTGCTCGCCCCATGCCTCTGGAAACAAGGAAACAGGTGCTGGGATCGGGAGGGAGGAAGTCGAGGGTTTTGGCAGAATTTGGCAGCATTAAAATGGTAACAACCTTGAATGCATGATGGCCCTTTTTCAATTTCGTATGTCCCTAAAAAGGTGAAAGATACAGTTAAAAAAATTCCGTCTCAACGTGTTTTTTGTTTTTGTTTTTTTATAAAGACCTACGGTGACAGGCAGGTGTGTACGGAGGGGGGCAATGTGGGGCCACAGGGAGGGACAGCCAGTTCCTCAATCTGATCGAAAGGGTGTCCCAGCTGGGCTTGCGGCAAAGGTTTTTCCATTATGAAGCAGAGAAAAAGAGAAAGGGGAGAGAGGGAGGGAGTGAGGGCGGGAGACAGGTCTGAGAGAAGTGAGGAGTGGCAGGGAGAGCGTGAGGAGGCTCGATTCTCGAGTGTTCTGTTGCTATTAAGTGTTGTCATTAAGGTTCTTAAAGGCCCATGTCAGTTAAGGGTTTGGGTAGGGAAATAAAAAGCTGCTTGCATATTGAAAAAAGGAACATCCCAAACGTGTTTACTGCAGAGAAGCCGTCTCCCGTGGGCAGCACTGGCAGTTCTGAAGATCCACTGAGGTACAAGAGGCTGTGAATAGATTGTTCAAACTCTCTCCCCCCACCCGCCGCCCGGCGTGCGCACACGTTACTGTTTGCACGGGATCCGGGATCCCAGGATCAGCAGGTCGAAGACTGGGGCAGAGGCAAGGCCCTCTCGTTCTTGCGTCCCCCGTTCATGTGCGCGTACGGCTGTCTCTCATCGAAGCTGGCTCGGAGCACCAGCACGCCAGGGCCTGGGCCGTTCTCGGCCTTGTGTCCTGAGTGTCTGTCGGGCAGCGGCAGGGAGGACGAGGAGGCGGAGGGGTCCAGGGGGACGCTCTCCATGTTCTCGGGCTCCAGGTCCAGCTCCTCCGGCTCGGGCGGCTTGTTCTCCTCGCTGTAGTAGAAGGACACCTCCCGGAAGCCGGGCTCCATCTCGTCCTTGACGCTGCCGATGATCTCCAGGAAGGAGGGCCTCATCTTGGGGTTGTACTGCCAGCACATGCGCATCAGCTCGAACCTGAGGTGAGGACACACGGCACATGGGCCCCGCCGCCTCCCCTGGCCACACGCAGAGACCCCCGGGGGCGCTGCCGCTTCTCTGAGCCTCCGCCTTTCTCTCTCGATGGCCCGAGGAGCCTTCAGCCTCCCCTGTCCCGTGTCCTACCGCGGCTTTCGCTTCACCCAGCACCCAGGACCCTTCTCGGGGCAAAACCTAAGCGCTCGTTCCCCGAGGAGGACAGATCTAGGTGCTATGGTGACAGTGCTGAGACAAAAACAGGAGCGCCTGGGTGGCACAGTGGGTGAAGTGTCTGAGACTCGGTTTCAGCTCAGGTCGTGATCTCAGGGCCATGGGCTCGAGCCCCGAGTCGGGCTCTACGGTTAGCAGCGAGTCTGCCTCAGATTCTCTCTCCCTCTAGCCCTCCCCCACTCTCTCTCTAAAATAAATAAATATTTAAGAAAGAAATAAAAATAAAAAAACCTATACAGGATTCTGCTTAAAGCATCTCTTATAGCCACGGATGGAACATTATTTCTGGAATCAGGGTGCAGCAAACCTCTGGTGCCTTGGTAACAAGGGTTAGAAGCAAGCGCAACTATCCCGACAGTGACCTCTCTCTTAATCCCACCTCTGCTATTTCTAGGTTTCCCGCAGGGGCTGGGGACAGCCAGCAGGGGACCTGCAGAATAGGCAGTGGGGCGGTGCGGCGACAAGACGGAAGGAGCATGTGTTCCAAGTCGCCCCGGGGTCCTGTCCAGTGCCGCCCAGGCTGCCTGCTGCGCGCCCCACCATGCAGAGCCTGCTCTCGGATCCAGGCTGCTCCGAACTGAGTGACAGTCCCAGCGAAGACCTGCATCCAGAGCCCAACAAGGCAGGAGGCGCTGGTGGAGGCAGGCGGCAGACACAGTGTGATGCCTGTGTGGGGACCCTCACCAGCTGGACCACAACGGCATTTGGGTTGCAAACCTCTGCAAAACCATCAGCGCCACGTGACCACCGAGAATCTTCCTGGCAATGGGACGGGGCCCCCCGGAGAGGCAGAGCCTGCGCCCGGAAGGAGACAGGAGGTATGGGGTGGTGGGGCCAGCCGACCTAGGGGAGGCCTGGGCTTTGACAGTTCAGGATGGCCGGGGGAGGAGGGATGCCTCTGATTAACCCACAACCCAGACAGACCCAGCTTAGTAGACCTTGGGAGTGGAAAGGAGGGTGACGGAGCAAACAACCAGGCCGGCCCCAGAGCCGGAGGAGGCCACGGTTCCGAGAAGGGATTGGCCAGTGGCCCTTTCTCGCGTGAGCCTGAAACAAAAGAACCTTCCCTTCCCACTGTTGTTCTTGCCAGAAAATTCTATTCTCTATAAAACTTCTAGCTAAAGAGATGCTTTTCGATAAAGATGGCTCCATGGAACTCCCCATATTTGGGAAGCACAGAGCCTCCCAGATTGGCTTCTAGCCTTCCTTCGGGCTGACCATTTGACGGACAGAGCACCTGCTTGTGTCTGGCCCCAGGGAAGAAGCCAGGGGAGAAGCCCGTGGGACCCAGAACCTAGTCTGCAAAGAGACTAGGTTAGGCTTAGCTTAGGCTCCTAAGCTAATGGCCCCAGCTACCTTGAAAGAACTGGGGAAAAGGTGTCAAGTCGTTTGGAGGGAAAAGGATGTGACTTTGAGGGTGGACATAGGAGAGAGGCTTTCCGCCCATGTTGCTACCTGTTTCTGTAAACCGTGTTTTATTGGACCAGCCACACCCATTTGTTTACATATGTCTGTGGCTGCTTTCAAGGGACAACTTCTAGTTGAGTAGTTGGAAGAGAGACTGGCCTAGAAGCCCAAAATATTCGCCGTGTGGCCCTATACAGAAAACATCTGCCACCCATCCTTGGGCAGAAAAAGATCTGGACAAAATGTGAAGCCTGATCTGATTGCTCCCCTCCCCACACTACCCCCGACCCCTTGGCCACGCCACTCACCACGTGGCAGGACTGACCCCCCAGTTAACGCGCTCAGTGACACACACGGGGTGGCAGGCAGGGTTTGACACACGTGAGCCGCCTTCCTCCTCCCAAGCCTGGGAAGAAGGCGCCTTAGAATATGTGCCCATTTTGTAGCTGAAGAAGTAGAGGCACCAAGAGCTTCCATGATCTGTGCGAGCAGTGAGGGTGAGCGGGGTGGGGCGCTCCCCTGGAGAGGAGCGCTGGGCTTTGAGCAACATCTACCTCAGGAACAGGGGCATTTTCTCAGCCTCAACAAAAGCAACCCTGGTCCTCCGAGGAGACCGGGTGCCTTTCCTCTGGTCACAAGTGCTGTGGGGGATTTGCACTGATAAACAGGGAGCTCCTGCCTTGGGTCCCGTGGCAAGCACGCCCACCTTCCCTGACCAGAGGAAAAGGGCTCCCCTCCCCCCGGCCCCCCAAATAAGTCAGGCCATAAATACACAGGACCCCTCTCTGTGGCTCGGCTGCAATTTCCTCTCTGGCTGACTGACTTGTCCCTGAATAGAAGTGCGGCCGGCCAGGAACACGTGATGAGCGCTGGCTCAGGGCTGCTGGGGTGGGGGCTGGGGGGGGTGCGAGGAGGTGCCACTGGCAGGGGAGTGACTGGAGTGACATCAGCACAAACAAGCCATGTGATGCCTCTCTTAACCCATCCCCGAGTCACAGCCCTTCCAGGGCTGCCCATAAAAGGAAGTCTTTTTCACTCTGTAGGATCCAAGACCTTGTTTACACTATCTCCACAAGAAAACTTTCCAGTAGGCTCTAGAAGGATTTATGGGCTGATAAACCTCTTCTTTAAAAAAGCACATGTTTTACAACTAGTTGGCTCTGGTGCGGCCCAGCCATCCTTTCCCGAATGCCCTCTTCTGGGGGCCGGCGAGGGGTAGGAGGAGATCAAACGGGGCTGCTGGCAGTGAAGGGTGAAGCCGCTTAAGGGAGTCCAGTGTGGCCCCGGGGGGCAGCGCGAGGTAAGAGCGACGCCGGCTCGCTCCCTCCCATCCTGCACACTGAGGGCCCTGGATCGTCACCCTACCCTCAGCCCTGCCGTGCACGCACGCAGGTTGTGAGCACAAGCCAGGAAGTGAGATGCAGCGCAGCCTCCGTCCACGTGGCCACTGTCGCAACAAAGACCAGATTCCAGAAAGGCCTGGAAGGGCTTGGTGGGCCCCTCCTCCACCTCCTCCTGGCAGCCTGGAACAGCCAGGATTGTCTCGTGAGCCTCTTCTCAGCTGGGGCCAGCAGTGGGACAGCAGGACTGCTGGACCCCCCACCCCACACCACTCTGTCTTTGGGCCGAGATCAAATGCAGGGCCCAGGTACCACGAGACAGCCCATGGTCGCAAGGCTAAGCAGGCGAGGACGGCCATTCCTGACTGTCTGGATTCTACTCCAGCACCCAAGTCCCACCAAACCAGCATGGATCACCAGTGCCAAGGGAGCCTTCATCAGCAGAGCCTACTGAATCTGTTTCAGATGGGCTCAGAAGTTCAAATTCTGTCCCACGTACTGTGTCCTGAAGACCGCCTCTGGCAACTGTCCGGACATGTGACACTGTGGAAGTTTTACCGAAGACCAAACAGCTTCTTGGCCCAGGGCTTACGACTCCAAGCGCCCCTCTGCTCGAGCTCTAGCCTGCGGCGTGAGAACCCTGTCCTGCCGCCCCGCTTCCGAGAGCTAGGACCCGGCCTTGCCACCGTCTCTGGGGTGTCAGCATTCAGCATGTAGCCAGAGGGACGCAATTCCTGGTGTAAGTACAGAGCCGTGAGATGGGCTCATCAATTTAAAATGCAAACCACCGGCGAACCACAAGCCAAAGCTGATCTCGTGCCCCTTGTTAAATTAATTCAAACCGAGTCTTAGCGTTAAGACTCCCAAGCCTGGATGGGACTGTGTGTGGCTTGGACCACTCTGCCTTTCCTCGAAGCCGCGGTGCACCTGGCCACTGGGGGACGGGCGTACCGGCCACTGCAGAGCAGTCCGCCGCACCTGCCTGCGTGGACGCTGAGCTGAGGGCCCCCGGCAGCCTCTGCTCCTCCCCCCCGCCCCCACGTTATCACACTGGGGCCCATTCAGACCCCTGGAACCACACCATCGAAGGGTCTCTCTCCCACATGGAGGCCCACTGGGGCTTTGGGGCAATTCCCAAGAGCTCAGTGACTCGACTCTCCTCTCCTCTGGGAGAAATGGGAGTCCGTTCTTGCCGCGCCGGTGACCAAAGATGTACACTCCCAGAACCCTTCTTCACCCAGGCTCATCGACACGTTCAAGCCAACCCAGCCGTTCCCTATACAAGCAACTCGCCTCCTTTCATTTTGTTATTTTCTTAGAAGGGAGAACAATCGGCCAAGATGGGGGTTCTGGATGGCAAAGCCGGAAATGCCTCGTGAGTTAGACATCTAATACCCAACAGTAACCTCTCCGTGCAGGCTTCCTGGTCACTCTGTGCTGGGAACAGGAAGTGAGCTGCGTTTCCCATGGCAGGTGGGCTGCTTCCCAGGCCTATTAAATTAGTATCAAAACTCCAGTCACCGGGAGGTAGCTCAACTCTAGGAGTCCTACAAGTTTCTCAGCGGCCAACATTTATCCCAAAGAGGAAGCTCGAAAACAATACCTCTCCTCCCACCACCCCCAAACCACGTGAACGCAATGCACACGTGCTTTCTTGGACTGTCTCCAAGCTTGCTACCACACTGCGGGTTCTAGCCACCGCCTCTGCTCTGCACCAGACACTTGGATGCGAATTCAGTGCACATCATTCCTCGTGCTCCATGACAGATTTCCGCTCTGAAGGAAGACCTTTGTTATAATGCGCTGACAAGAATACGGCAGCCGCACTGTTTGGAGAGAATAGCCCCCAGTGACAGCCCACCCCGGGGAGGCCCCCCGGAATCTCCAGCCACGTCACGGAGGGCTGCCCCCCGATGTTAGGCGGGAAAGGCCACCATGGTTTCTGCTCTGCTCTGGAATCATCTGCTCTGGGGCAAGGGAGGCAAGCTACAGGCGCTTGTGGCCTACTGGCTGGTTTTGTAAGGCCTAGGAGCTAAAAATGGTTTTTTACACTTTTAAGTGGTTAAAAAATATCAAAATAAGAATAATATTTTGTGACGTGAGGAGTACGGGAAATTCAAACTTCAGTATCCCCAAACCAAGCTGTCCAGGAGCACAGCCGTGCCCAGTCACGTGGTATGTGTGACGGCTTTGGCTCTGTGACAGAGGTGAGTGGCTGTCACTGCGACCGTGTGGGTCCCTGGAGCTGGAAAATATTTCCTCTCTGTCCTTCCAGAGGAAGCGTTTGCTGAACCTGCTCGGGGAGAAGCCAACTGCCTGGCACCTGGCCCCATGGGCATGCCACCTTGCAAGTGGGTCCCAGCCCTGGTCAAGCCCACTGCGGACAGCGGCCCTGGGCGGGAGACTCAGGCTGCAGCTGGCTGGCTTCCGCCTTCAGACACTCTGTGGGATGGCAAATGCTGATTGTTGTTTTCAACTCTTAAGTTTGGGATAATGTCCTGCAATGGAAAACTGGTATAGGTACAGGTCGGGAGAGGGAGCGTTTCCACGCTAGCAAGAAATGCACTAAGTGACTTTTTTTTTAAACTAAGTGACCTTTGAGTCTCTTCTAACTTTGGGTCCTGAAGTCTAAGAGGCTAATTGGGAAGGTTCTTGAGGGACCTGGGAAACCCTGCTGCCTCCCACTCTGTCTCCGCCACCCTTTCCCCACCCCCCAGCATTCACACTGCCCACTGAGAAGAGGAGCCTCCCGTCACTGGTGGGCCTACTCTGTGCCCCACGTGGAGGACCATGCAAAGTTCCCACGCTGGGCCCAGGCTCAGATGATCAGTGGGTTCCCCGGTCCCACACCACACACACACACACAAGAGCAATGCAAGGTTGCTGCTTTCCCTATGGTAGTGGTAGGTCCGCTCTCATACTTCCACGCAAACTGTCCATGGGCTAGAATGGGCTTCAGCTGAACAAACATTCACAAGCAGCAGCTACAGGGCCCAGGGCCCAGCTAATGTGCTCCCCAGCACAGGGGTGCCACACTGAGTCACCCCCAGCCCGCAGGCCCCGCAGCTGCGCAGTCAGGGCCATGGGAACAAGGCTTCCCACATCTCCATGGAGCTGGGGAGTCAGTCTTGGTAGCAACCCAGTCCTTCAGAAAAAAACACAAAAGCCTGGTTTATTGACGGACAATGGTTTCTGCTTCCCAAGCCATGGCAGCCGGACCCTAAGACGCTCCCCGAGATTCCTGCCCCTGTAACCCCTCACCTGAATGCGGGTTGGACTGAGGAAGATGACGGGATTTCCCTCGGCTATTTCGGTTTTCTCATCAGCTGACTCTGAGTTAACCACAAGGGAGATTATCTGGGGTAGATGTGGCTTAATCAGGTAAAACAAAAGGTAAAAGCAGCGGAGAGAGGGTCTTCCTGGGTCTGAAGAAGTAAGCTGCTCGGGTGGGAGAAGACCCAGTCTCCGGGAGGGCGACAGTCCCGCAGCCACAGGACTGAATCCTGCGGACAACCTGAGGGGCGTGGAAGAGGGAGGCCCAGGGCCTGGGACGATGGTGGCCCCAGATTTCAGTCTGCTGAGACTGAGCAGAGGGGCCAGCCCACCTGCGTCTGGATTCCTGCCCCAAGGAAACTGCTGGGAGACTCACAAGCCTCACTCTCATGGCTATTGAGGCCAGTTTCCCTGGTGTCCGCCCGACAGGGTATCTGCCTCACGTTTGCAAGCCATCCCGCCGCTCGGAGGCGGCCTGAGGCAGTGCTCACGTGAGGCAGATCTAGGGGGTCTTCCACATAGACACAGACGCAGCCCCACAGTCCCTCTGGGATCTTTCCTCACGTGAAGCCAAACAGGCCCTGAAAAGCCCTTCTGGAAAATTCCTGAATTGGCCCCCAGGTCCGAGGTACTAGTGGTGGTAGCCCACCTTCCACCCATTGGGATCCAGAAGAATCTCTGGGCCCCACCTTCACGGGCGTGTTAAAACCAAGTGCACCACTCTCTACCCGTCCCTGTCCTGCACCCAACGACCCTGCCCCAGGCCACCTTCACACCCTCCTCTGACTTATTCCTCCTCCGCCAGACAGTGAGGCCCAACCACCTCCCGCAGCCCTGGCCTCCGGCAGCTTCTCCTAAGTGCTGAGCAGCGAGGCCCAGGAGGCACGCGGACACTCTGCATTAGGCTCCCCAGGTGTCCCTGCCTGAAGCTCCAGGGAGCATGTCCCTTGCATGGTTTACGACTTCTGTCCACGCTCAGCAAGGAGGAAACCTGAGGGCAGCGCCACGGCGGAGGCAAGGGCGGACGCCAGTTCTCACAGGCCTGCCCATGGCTGCGGGGTCAAGAGCTCTCAGTGTCATGCAGGTGTCCCCCATGACCCCCCTTTTTTGAAACTTTGCAGGGAGAAGACGGGTAAGGATTGCTTTGGGCAAATACTCCACAGAGACGTGTGGCCTGAGAGGACCAGTGCCAGCTGGTCCATCAGAACCCTAAGGGAGACAGAGTGAAACTGAGGCAGCCCCACGAAGGCACAGGTTCCCGCCATCAAGAAGACCCTCTTCGAAACTGTCCCCCACCGGCCATCATGGCATCCCACCGGCCTGAGAGACTGGCTCCCAGAACCGTGCCCCCCACCCCAGGTCACGGGTCAGGAAACACGGAGGGGGTGCGGCGGGGGCCCAGGGAGGACGTACAGCATGTCGGGACAGTTGTCTGGCTTGTCCAGAAGGCCGCCCTCCATAACGAAGCGAAGGACCTGCTCGTTGGACAAGCCCTGGTAGGGCTGCTCGGCCAGCGTGGCGATCTCCCAGAGCACGACCCCGAAGGACCTGTGGGAGAGAGGGGACAACGTGAGGGCTCAGAAAGGGGAGGGCAGACCGCGCTGGCCCTGTCCGCCCAGCACCTGCCCGCCCCGGGGGCAGCCGCCCGCGTGTCCTGCCGCAGGCCCGGCACTGGCGGGCTGTGCATGTCTGTCTCCCTCGGTTGCTGCTCATGTCCCCTGCACAGGAGACACAGCCCTGGGGCACAGTGGAGGAAGCCAAGGTGGAGGGGGTTTGCAGGGTCCCCTGAAGGACTAGGAAGCGCCTGAGCGCTCCTGTGAAGCCCGGACAACCCGAGGTCAGGGCCCCAGCTGCGCAGCGGGCAGGACAGTCTCCCAAACGCGCTGTATCCTGTAATCAAAGGCAGATCCCCAGGCCCTGCCCAGACCACGGTGCAGTGGGCTCGAACGCAGCCTAGGACAGCCAAGCCGGTGAACGAGCTCCCCCGATTTGGGAAGCTGTACCCAAGTAGCTCTCAAGGCTGCCTGCAGAGTAGAGTCTCCTGGCAAGTTTTTAAAACACACGGATGCCTGCGGTCCCTGGCCACAGTTCGGATCCCATCGGTCTGGAGTGTTGGAAAACTCACCGGGGATCTCCCAGGGCCAGTGGGGGCAGTGCGGAGAGAAGCCCCCGGGGGCTGTGGGAGCTGCCGGCCTGTGGGGGGCTCAGTCTCATGGCGGGGATGGGGGGGAGGGAGCAAGGAGGGTGGGACTGGCTGGTTTGGGGGTTCCCTGGCAGCCGGGTGTCCTTAGGCAGAGTTCAGCCAAGTGGCAAAGGGGCCAAGAAGTCAATTCAGCAAGGGGAGCAGAGAGCGACTCTGCCAAGCGTGCAGTCTGTCTGCTGGTTTAGAAGATCCAATGACCGGAAAACAAATTAAAATACATATATACGCACACTGAAAGGTCAGACGGGTAGTGTTTAAAGAGGCGATGCTGTAATCTGCAGAGTAAAGGTGCCTTCCCGACGCACACGGCCGTCTCCTCTGTCTGTCTGCCTTTACATTCAGTGGAATAAAGTAGGCTCGCCAGCAGCCCATGGCCCGAGGGGCTTCCGATGGGACTCTGCGAGGCCAGGGGTGCTGGCAGAGCCGCACGGAACATTCTGGGGCTTGGTGCTTCCCACCGAGACCTCTCGGGATCCTGAGCCAGGAGGGGCTCGGACTCTACCACAATCGTGAGTGGAAGGCTTCTGGGCAAATTGTTGCTGAGAGCCGATTTGGGACACAAAGACAGAATCTCAGCAGAGGACGCACCCACCCAAGGTCCTTTTTAATTTCCAGTGACCAAGAAAGAGTCTTTAATGTTGCACAAGAGACGTAGAAAAGCCAGAGACCGCAGAGGCCCCCGTGCGTGTTCAGAGGCTCGGGCTGGGGCCAGCTTCTCCATCAGCTTCGGCGGTGCGATCTCCTACCGCAGGGCACCTGGTCCCAGCGGCACATGTCCTGGAGGCCACCGCTGCCACACAGGGCAGCCCAAGAAACGGCCAGCTTGCCGTGTTTACTGACTGCAGGCCGGGGGAGCATCTGGGAGCGAGGCTCCCTCCCGAGTCACCTGTGCTCTGCAGGCCGCAGCAGCCGGGCTCACTCACCGGCTCCCGCCTGGACCCTTCCAGCCGCTCTGGCTCAAGCTCCCGGTCACGGTCCCCTGGCCGTCCGTAAACCTCACAGGTCACAACTGCAGTCTGTCCCATAGCCCTGCTCTTCTGGCCTCACTGGGGCAGTCCACCCCAGGTGACCTGTCCCTCTGCCTCCTCGGAGCACAGCACCGCGCCCCAGGGTCCCGTTGGAGCGCCAGCACCTGACTCCACGCAGCCTTGGCCTCCAGCTGATGGAAACATCTTAAACCACAGCGCCAGGTCCCACTCCTGGGTCCCTCTGCCTTCAGTGGCTCTGTGGGTCTTTGCAGAACCTGAAGGGTCAGGCCCAAGCCCCTGACACAGCGCTGGTCTTTCTCTCTCCTAACCCCTCAGGGGAGTCCCACCGTCCTCCAGAAGCAGCAGGCGCATCCTGCCACCATGGCTTCCCCTGCGTTCCCGCTGCCAGGAACCCGCACCCTCACGGCTCTGGCGGGGACAATTCACACTTTAGGGTGCCACACGACCCCATCTCTCCTGGCCAGGCTTCCGTGACTCTAGTCCCTCGGGATTGTTTCCTCTTCTCCACAAGACTTCACCCCTCAAGGACAGGAGTCCTCCCTGCCACCGAGCCTTTCCTGGGCCTCACCAGGCCCTCGTGATCACACCCGTGAAGTGACACGGCAGGTAAGAGGCCCGGCTCTCCCCCGGAGGCCTCCCCCGAGTGACTCCTGTGTGATGTCAGTGTCGCTCATCAGGGAGGGCCACTTACTGCTGGAGCCTGGTCATCCTTCACGGGACGTGACCAGCTGCAGGGAGTCTATGGATGGAGGCTGAACCGACTGTACCCAATACCGAGACGCCCCCCTGGCATCCCGGGTTGTCACAGGAGCCATTTAAACATCAGTCAAGCTCTTGCAGGCCTCACAGGGCGTGCTGACATTCCCAAACAGACCTCACCCGCAGACGGAGCAACCAAAGCCCCGAGATGTCCCACAGTTTGACCGAGGCCCCACAGCCAGTCAGGGATGCTGAGAAAGAGGCAAAACCCATGTGTTTCTCAAAGCAGCTACTTAGCAATGTGGCACATTTTATGTGAACATAAAACCAAGTCACGAATTCCGTGGACACGGCTCTTCCTGAAACATCGGACAAATGCCTTCATGTGCCGTCTTTTCGAATTACGAGCATTGCTTTCCCCAGAGACAGAGCAGCTTGCTGTGAATCTCGCAGGTCAGTGCCGGCACTGCCTGGGGTCAGCGTTCAGGGACCGCGCCTCCACACACCAAGACCGGATCGTGTCACTGTCCCACACGCCAGCAGCTCAAGACCTACAGAGAGATCCATGTTCCCCTCTCTCATATTTGAGCCACTAGAGAAGCAGATGATTGTAAATGGGTACAACCGGCCCTGGATATTTGTGGCTGTTTGGAAACCTTAGTGAGTCAAGAAATGAAGACCACTGGAGACCAGTCCACGTGTCCAGGAAGGGAACACACTTGTGTCTCCTGACCTGAAGGAACTGCTGGCAGAGACACAGGGCTAGAGAGGAGCCAACACCGGGTCCAAGGGCCTGGGAATAAAATCTCAAAGGGGCACAGAAAAACGTGGAAATGTCCAAACTGGAGACAAGAGATGCCTTCCTTGTGACTTCGAGGCCCGTCTTATCAGAAACACAGCACGGTGTGCAACTCTGCCTCAGAGAAGGGCCAAGAGGTATCACCAAGAGACTGATGTGAGCCTAATATGAGTAAGACCAGCAAAGAGCAGGGACGTCTTAAGAAGTCGGGTGGTCTGTTTTTGTGAGGGAGGGAGTAAGCCGTCCCTGGAGACATGAGCAGAATCTACTCAACTACTAGCTGTCGGAGACCGTGGATGGGACCTGGGGGCTGGACGTGACCACACGGATACCCCCCAGGCCTGAGATTCTGGGGTCTCCTTTCCAAAGTCAAATAAAATTCTTTGTCTCTCTTTCTAGATTTTTGACTGTTTAGGAATGACTATGCTGTTGACTATATTCTAAAATGACTGGGGCGCGTGGGTGGCTCAGTCGGCTAAGCGTCTGTCTCTGGGTCAGGTCACGATCCCAGGGTCCTGAGATCGAGTCCCACATCGGGCTCCCTGCTCAGCGGGGAGTCTGCTTCTCCCTCTCCTTCTGCTACTCCCCCTGCTTGTGCTCTTTCTCTCTCTCTGTCAAATAAATAAAATCTTAAAAAAAAAAAAAGAATAGGGGTGCCTGGGCAGCTCAGTCATGAAGCATGTGCCTTCGTCGGCTCAGGTCATTATCCCAGGGTCCTGGGGTCGAGCCTTGCATCAGGCTCTCTGCTTGGTGGGAAGCCTGCTTCTCCCTCACCCACTCCCCCTGCTTGTGTTCCCTCTCTCACTGTGTCTCTCTGTGTCAAATAAATAAATAAAATCTTAAAAAAATAAAAAAAATAAGAATAAAAACCTTAAAAAAATGATTTCCATTCCTTCGACATGGAAAGCTTTAAATCCTAGGCGCTCTTCACCAACATCTTGGCTGGCCTACCCTACCTACCTGTGTTACCCTCGAAGGCTGTGTTAAAAAAAAAAAAAATCTAATGCCTGGACATTGAATGGAACGAATACCAAATACCCACTCTTGTTTATATAAATATATTATTGGTTCATGATCGATGCCATCAAGCGGGAGAACACTGGCATCGAACACTCTCTATGTCCCTCTGTTGCCGCTTGTCTCAATCGTTGCTAACCTGAGTTTGGGCAAAATTAGCCTGGAGATAATAATAACTTCAGTTTTATTGTCCTATTCTGCCCCTTGTTTTCCCTGGCTCTCACAGTTTTCTCTATTTTATTGTACTATAAGCTGACCTTGGAGCTTTTGGAGGTACAGGGGCTAGAATAATGAGATGCGTGAACAGACCCAGGCCTGTCCCCTCCCCATCATCTCTATATCTAAAAATGACGGTGAGCACTTTGATTTGACAGCAAAGAGATAACTACCCTGGACAGGCTGATTGCAAAACAGATCTCATAGATGAACTCGAGAAGCAACTGTGCTTTGCCGGGTCATATTCAAATGCTATTTTCAATTTGCACCTGTCTTCAAAGGAAGATCCAAGGCCCTTGAACTGTGAAAGGTTCATGAGGTTAAAAAAAAAAAAAAAAATGATGTCGGTCACTATTTAAATAGCTCCTGTGTGTGGTCGTCCAGACAAGAGGAGTGAACAACTACCATTTCTATAATACATCAGCATTGGGATCTCCGGAGGGGACAGCCAAGAAACTAGCTGACGTGCTAGAAGGCAGATGTGCCAGGACCTCAGCCTGCCAAGGACCCCAGTTGTATTTTAGAACCTGACCTCCTCTCTATAAGGTTCTTGATGAATCACAACAGTACTACTAAGAGTCCTTCGCACTCCGCAGCTGGTAAGCTTTCTACCCCGAGACACATTTATCTTTAAGGGAGGCATTCTGCTTTCCATACCATCCCTGGGTCAACGATGATGGTGCCCATGGAAAAAGGACGGATAGCAGACAGGACCAACAAGAAAACACATCCAGACTCATAAGCTTTTTGTCTAAATAAAGTAATGTCTGCAATTCAAATTTGAATCAAATAAGGCAGCCACGCACATGCAAAGTATCTGTTGGGAAAGATAAAATGAGAGCAGGCAGATAGGGGAGAAGGTGAAGTTCTCTGACTCCTGGTGTTCTGTCTCTAGGGCTCCTGGCCACTTAGCCAGCAGCTAAGGATCGGAAGAAAGGTTGGTTCTATAAATTTTTCAGATCCCACAAATGCCCTTAGCGAGGCTGCCCACAACAGGAACCTTAGACAATGCAGGAGTGTGGCCCACATGACACTTCTGGACTGAAGCTGGAAATGGGTAAGAGTGAGCAGAAAACAGGAAAAAAATAAAGCCCCCGAGACTGAGCCAATGGGATCTATGGAGGCTGGAGGGTGCTGGGCTTGTATTATAGGAAAAGTCTCTCATACCAGACGTCAGAGTGAGTGGTGAAGACTCCATCCTTGAGAGACTCGGGGGACATCCAGCGCACAGGCAGCAGCCCCTTTCCTCCTTTCCGGTAATAGTCTGTCTCGTAGATGTCTCTCGTCATACCGAAATCTGTAAGGTGGAGAGAAGGTGCCAGAGTGATGCGCTTTGAGCAGCTCTCGGGGCAGAAGCAAAGATGTCCCATCCCTGCTGCAGGTGAGGGTCCCATACGCACATCCAAGGGGGAGTGTATTTTAAGGAGGCTGGACCTCAGTGTTTGCAATTGTATAAGGCAGACTCGGCAAGGGATAATTGATTAATCACATGACAAGGAAATACCAAGAAATCTCGGCTTTCAAATAGGTTTCTAATTTGAGTCTCCAAAAAAGTTAATTCCAGAAGTGCCGTGGTGGCTTAGTTGGTTAAGCGACCAACTTTTGATTTCAGCTCAGGTCATGATCTCAGGTTGGTGAGATCGAGCCCCGAGTTGGGCTCCACACTCAGCCAGGAGTCTGCTTGAGATTCTCTCTCTCTCTCTCTCTCTCTCTCTCTCTCTCCTTTTGCCCCTCCCTCTGCTCTCTCTCCCTCTCTCTTTCAAATAATCATTTTTAAAAAGCTAATTCCAAATAAATAAATAAATAGTTAATTTCTTTACTTAAAAATGAGAAGCATTTACAAATTATCGAGCCATACAGTTTATTAAGAAAATACATACTGTGTAGACCCAAAAGTCACTTTTATGTGGTTTTAAAACCTGGTGAAATAAACAAGGGCATGTTGACTCTTATTGCCTTGGTAGCACTGCCCACTGCCAGAGGAAATAAGGTAGTTTTGCTGCTTAATATGGGGGAAAATATTGAAAGTACAAATCCACGGGGGAAAAAAGTACCCTAAGATGCCTGGGAGAGGCTATTTACTAGGCCCCTGGAGCTATTACTCAATAATGTTTTTCAACATAATACTCCCACTCATTTTTGAAAACTTCTTCCATTTTCCAGTCTCCAGAAGATGTCACCTAATTACGTTTGATGGCAGGCTTGCTTTATAATCCTAAATTATTGCTTCTTTGTCAGATTTTGATTTTCCACTCAATCGTACAACCTTTTTTTACAGGGACTCTTCCGTTCTCCTTCCCAGGAGAAAGGGCTGCTCTCCTTTCTAAAATGTTCATTCATGTCTCTAACTATGCCACAAAGCCATCAGGCTACAAAGCAAACAACATGGGGAATAAAGTTCCTGGGACGTTAACCAACACGATTTACTTGTACTGAGCTGAGGGCCATCAAACTGCCTCTGGTGAAATTACTTGTCATGTTTGTAATCCAGGAGACACTGGGCATAGGAAAAATAGGGGTTTTGAACCCTAGTGAAGAATAAAAATGAATACTGAAGTCTTATCTTGGAATTAATCCAGTGACATGCAAATGAGAGGATTTGCCTTTATTTGCACAGAAAGGGGAAAAAAAAAAAAGGAAATCCCAGAAAAAGGACACAAGCTATTTTTTAACACAAAAGAAAAATTTCAAATTTTAGTGAGAAAAACCACAAGTACCAAGAAAATGTCACTATAAATGTGCCACCTAGTTAAACGGCAAATATGGTCCTTGCTGATTTGGACTTCCAACGGCAAGAGGCACAATACTAGCTCTCCCACCGTGATGTGAAGCCAGGAAGAAAGGAGTGTGAACTGAGCTCCTGCATGTGCCAGGAAGAGGGTGGGAAGCATGATGCCAATGGTTGGAGGACATAACATCTATAGAGGGCAAGGCATGTGCTTATAGCCTCCCTGCACCCACTTCTTCCCACCGTCTCATCTGCTGTATCAGCATGCCCATTTCAGAAGGACAGAGACTGAGGCTCACAGAACTTAAGGCACTTGCCCCAAGTCTTATCTGTTATTGGCAGAACCAGGATTTAAGCTCAGGCCTTCTGGTTGCGGAAGGGGAGCTGTTTGGCATCTCTGTGGGAACAATCTGAGTCTTCATCGAGAAGGGAGGGCAACACAAAAGCAAGGGCAAGTGAGCAGGAAGCACAAAGAAAGCCCAGACAGCAGCCAGAGAGGCTCTTCCTTGGAAACCCGGGAGCATGACGGCCTCTCAGGCTTCAAGGGGCACCATATGTGTGGAAGCTTCAAAGGGCCAAATCTGGGACCGGTGGCTCCTGAATGAGTAATTCTGAGGACCAAGGGATGTTTATTCTATGATACCGTTCCACTCATCACCTCTGTCTCCTACAGATGGAAAATCTCATTTGGTAACTATTCTAGAGGTGATACTCACTGTGCACAATTGAAGGGCCCACACAGTTCATTCAAAATCATTGCTAAAGAAAAAAATTATTGCTAAGAGTGCACTTCCAGAATAGACAGTTCAAGAGCTAGACAAAGAGGTTAGTTTTATTTCACTTTATTATCTTTTCGGTACTTTGAATGCATCATGCCATTCCCTTTGGGCCTGCAAAGTTTCTGCTGAAAAATCAGCTTATAGTTTTATGGGGTTTCCCTTGTATATAACTGTTTTCTTTTCTCTTGCTGCTTTTAAAATTCTCTTTATCACTACTTTTAGCCATTTTAATTATTATGTATCTTGGCGTGGACCTAAAATCAACATTGGGTTGATTTTACTGGGGGCTCTCTCTGCTTCCGGGGTCTGTTTCCTTCCCCAGATTGGGGAAGTTTTCAGCTATTATTTCTTTATTTTATAAATTTTCTTTCTCTTCTCTTTCTGGCATCCCTAAAATGTGAATGCTATTATGTTTGATGGTGTCAGTGACTTCCTTTAACTTATCCTCTAACTTCCTTTAACCTATCTTTTGTTCCTGTTCCCTTTGGTTGCTTTCCATGACTCTCCCTTCCAGCTCATGGATCTGTTCTTCTGTCTCCTCTACTACATACTCCCTCTAGTGTATTTTTAATTTCAGTTACTGAGTTTTTCATCTCTGATTGGTTCTTTGGTATACTTTCTATCACTTTGTTGAAGGTCTCAAATGAGGTCCTCCACTCTTTTCTCAAGTCCAGTGAGTATTGTTATGACCATTACTTTGCATTCTCTATCAGGCATATCACTTATCACTGATTTGTTTAGCTCTGTTGTTGTGATTTTGCCCTGTTCTTTCATTTGGGACATATTCCTCTGTCCCCTCACTCTCTGTGTCTGTTTTTATGTATTGGGACAGTCAGCAAAATCAAAGAGGTTAATTTTAAGTAGATTTCGGATGTAAAGTGTCCCCTGCAGTTTCTCAGGATAAATATTTGATGTTTTTCTGAACCATCATCATCTCATAGTAGGAAGATAAGGGTCCTGGTAAGAGCAGGTGTCTTCCTGGGCAGCCCTAAGGTTGTATGTGGTTTTTGTTTTGTTTTGTTTTGTTTAGATCAGGATTAAGAGATCAAGGCAAAACCTACAACTAAAGGTTGAAATAAATTTCTAACTTACACTAGAAATGCAATCCAACCCTCTTTTTTTTTTTTTTTTTTTTGGTAGAGGGGTGTTTGAGTGGGTGGTGGCAACAAGAGGTCTAATCAGCAGGTTGGTTAGCTACGTATTACAACAGACAGGTCACGAGTTTAGAAGTTGATCAACCTGGGCATGAACCCCAATTAGCAGTGATCTTTCCTTACCCGAGGGATTGCCACTGCCCTGTCACTGTTCCTACTCTATGTAGGGCCTTCACCGTCAGGCGACCTCACCTCTTAGAAAACTCCATGGACCACTGGAAGACAAAGTTCCTTTCAAGCTCGGAATATTAGGGGAAATACTGATAGTTTGGATAGCAACTTTTATTCCCAAGTCAAAATCACCTGAGGATGTCGCCTCAATTATTTCTGTAACTAATGCTTAGAACTGTTCTGCCAAGAAATGCCTCAAGTGCCAGGAGAGGCTACCTCAGGGGACACGGCCTCAGTCCGTCCTCGCCCACTACTTGTTCCGCTGTGTCCACATGTGCGGTAGGGATCTGAGCCAACCCGGCCAGATTTGCAATCGACTATCAACTGGAAACAACCACATTAATCCCAAGAGCAAGACTCTGTACTCATGGGATGCACTGGAAAACCTCTTTGCACGTAGGCTAATGCCAGCTCAGTCCCTGAAACATGTGTGAGTTTAGTTCTTGCTCGGCTCTGGAGGGCTAAGAACACACCTCCGATTTTGACCGTGAAATCTTCGGCCACCATGCAGTTCCGGGCAGCCAGGTCTCTGTGGACAAACTTGTTGGCGTTGAGGTATGCCATGCCATCTGCAATCTCCCCAGCCATCTGGATCATCTTGCTTAGGCTTGGAGGTGCTAGGACTGGATTATTCTGTTGGAGATTAGGAAAAACAAAAAAAATTCACATGAGAATTTAGGAGTTCTTCCCACCCTACATTCTTTCAGGGTGTGCAAATCCATCTTGGTTCAATCTGAGCGCCACAGGTCATTCTGCTAAGAAACAGGACTTGCTCAGAAGGAACATATTATTATGGAGACCAGAGCATCTGCTTCGTGGTAAAGTCATGCGCTTGCTCACTGACCACATCACACAAAGCTGCAGAGAGAAACACCAATTAGCACAACTTGGGACCAGCATTTTCTATTTTGGGTAGCACAAAAATTATTTAAAGTGAAACTAACAATTTCTGATATTATGAATTCTTGGTTATTCAATTTTTTTAAATCTTTTTTTTTTTTTTAAGATTTTTTTTTTATTTATGTGACAGAGAGAGACACAGCGAGAGAGAGAACACAAGCAGGGGGAGAGGGAGAAGGGAGAAGCAGGCTTCCTGCTGAGCAAATAGCCCGAAGCGGGGCTTGACCCCAGGACCCTGGGATCATGACCTGAGCGGAAGGCAGACGCTTAATGACTGAGCCACCCAGGCGCCCCTTGGTTACTCAACTTTTATCAGTTCCTGTGTTGCTTTATTTCTATAATGAAAGTCCAAGTAAAAGGATGGAGAAGATATTACAAAGGCTATGCAGAAATAAGCAGGTGTGTTACCCAAATGGACACCATATGCTTTATTTCCCACATAAGCACTGTTATAAATTACTTGATCTTTTTCTTTCTCTTCAACTTTCTTCTAAAGTACAAAAATATCGAGATTAATGTTTTCACCTTACAATGTGGCATTCCTTGGATTATCGTTTTCCGTGGGCACCAAGGAAAACGGGCACTTGCCAATTCATTTAAGTCCAGGTGAAGCTTATTTCAGAGGCAGATGAATACAAAACAGTGACAAGTAACATGCATAAGAATTTCCTTTTTGCAGAGGAGGGGAACACTGGCTTTAGAACTAAAGAGCAAATAATAATAATAATAAATCCATTTGGAAAAAAAAAGTTTATATAAGCCATGTGGCCAAATCTCTCCATCCTCAAAAACAAAATACAAAGCCAATCAGCTTGCGACAGTTTAGATGCTAACTACCTCTTGCTCATGCTGGTACAGTAGATTTTACCTCGGTTTCCCTGACTACAGAGAATCTGTTACAACACCGCAAAGCCACATTGCTCCGACAGGTCCCACACGCCACCTCCTCAGCTCAAACCCTGTGGAGCGTGGGCACAGCATGCTTGGGTGGGGTCACTGCTGGGAGGACGAGCTGGGACCATGCATGGAAAGTGCCTGGCAGTGCCTGGAGCCTGGACAGGGTCCACGCTTGGCGGCAGTTGGCTTTGTCCAGGGACGTGCTAGTTTCTGTTGAAAGCTGCCTTCTAGAAGCAGGGTAACAACCCTCCAAGTACTTCCCAGTTAGTTCCCTACGCTTGACGTACATTTACCTCCTGAAGAGACTATCAACATGGTCTCTGGTGATTTAAAATACTTATCACTGAGTTTCCCGGGGAAGTGACATGATGTCCCCAAGGGTAACCCCGAGCCACCACTTTCTTTTACACAGGAACCTTGTTTAGACAAGCTGTTGTTCCCCCTGGACCCACCAGTGCCTTTTTAACCTTTCCAGGGCTCTAGAAATGCACGGTATGCTAGAAAATGTGAAGTTTATGCTCACGATCCTTAAGCTGTGGAATATTAAGTACGTGTGTTTACTAGACGTGGTCATTCATAATTAATATGAAAAACAGACTCAATGAAAGGAACCTGGTTGTAAGTGTCAGAAGAGAGAGCTGACACTTGGTCGGCTCATGGAGCCGCAGCGCCGTTCGTTCAGACATTTTAGAGAGCGGAAATCTTTCATTTGCTTAGAGCTACTGGAGACATGTATACACAAACACCCACATTTAGCCAAGTAAATGAGCAAATCTTCACTTGGGGAGAAGATGCCAAGTAGAATATAATGAATCTGCAGGACAAGCAGACGTATTTTTATACTTGACATGAGTTAGGAAGAACGAGTTTAAATCTGACAAATCTTAGAGTGAATTCTAGATCTGAAAAGGACTTGGGTAATCATCTTGTCCAACCCTCTTATTTTACACGTGCAGGCGCCGCGGTGCAGGGGCCCGGAGCGGCTGCCTGAGGACGGCAGACAGCTAAGCAGCCGAGCCAGGACTGAGACAACGTGTTCCAAATGTTGATTCTGGGCCTGAAGCCGGGGAGACAGGGAGTGAGGCTTCTGCACTTTTCAGAGGTGCCTCGAAATGAATCTGGTAAGAACTCTCTCTGGTGCCGTGCCTCTCTAGCCGCCCGTCCCCATCCCAGGAGGTGGTTCTCATTCACGCTGGCTTGTGAATGAGCAAAGTGAGCCGGGAAAAGGCATTAAGATCCGGGGAGCTGGGGACCCACGCCAGCAGAGCGGGGCAGGATGGGGTGTGCTGTCCATCACTCTGCCCGCGGGGCCCCGGGCCACACTCAGCCTCGTGACTCTCCCAGAACCACAAGCATCATCTTTTGTGGATAAAGGAGGCCACATGTGAACAGGTGTTCAGAGCTCAAATTAAGGAACTACTACGACGTGGGGGATAAGGAAGCTGCAGATTAAAAGAAAACAGAAGATTAAACTCAGGCAGAGAAAGGATGTAGGCATTCAAAAGGGGGAGAGAAAGAGAAGGACCCTGGCAGAGGCAAGCAGGCGCAAAGCCTACTCGACGCCGAGCAAAGTCAGGGTGAAGGTTAGGACTTTAAACCCACGGAGGCAGCCCAATGAAAGGCGGATGTTGTCGGTATTATTTGTAAGTGTTTATCTACCGGGTTATTCTCAGAATTCCTTCCTTTACAGGTCATGCTTCTATATGCTAAAAAGATGGCCTGTGGGTTCCTGCCACAGAAGAGGGGACTAATGAAAAACTGCCCAGGGTTTCTGCCAGTGTAGACTGTGAAGCTCGTAATGCAAATGGATCTTTTTGCCTAGACGAAGAGACGGTCCCGCTGAGGCGATTAGCACTCTGCCTCAGGATCCGGCCTGACGTGCGGATGCAGTTTGAGAAACAGGGCTTCCCAGCCTGGAAGGCGCAGACCAGGCTGGCGTTGGGGGTCTTGTGAATGAGCCGAACCTCTTGGGCATGGGAGCTGAGTGGGAAACCACCCTGGCAGGAGAATCGTGTCCACCTGACACAGAACTCTGACAAGCGTTGACTCAAACACTTGCCACCAACACTGACCCTGAACCGGGCGTGGCTGGGCCCGGGGTGGAAGGGGGATCCACCCAGAGGACCGGTGAGCAGAGAGGTCAGGGGAGGAGATGGTTCCTCCTGGCCAAGGTCAGGGGGGCAGGAAAGGCTTCAGGGAGGCAGCAGCCCTGACCCGGGTCTGCAGGTGGGGATCAGGGGGCACCGGCGGTGCAGGGGGTGACGAGCGGTAGAGGGACTGCAGGAGCAGACACACGGAGGGGTTAGGTAAGGTGGTACCTGAGGAAGGCCAAGTGCCTCCCGCCAAAGCTCACGGTCTCCCTCTAGTCAGGGAAATGGTTCGCGTGAAGGACCAAGTGTGCAGCAAGAAACATTCGATGCTGAAAGTCAGTAGATTCAAAGACACCGTGTCTCCTGGGGGAAGGCGCTCAAGAGAGGATGGGTAACATGCGACGTCGGTTAAAACCAAAACTGACCTCTATTTCTGGCCTCAGAGACCTGAGATAGCTTTTGAGATCCCCCCGCGTCATCAGTTCCATGATGACCAGCGTCGGCTGGCCCTGGGACACCACGCCCAGCAACCGCACCTGCGAGGAAGGACAAAAGAGAAGGGCTCAGAGGGTGAGGGTGGCCCACCGCGGTCCCCAGCCACGCTGCCCCGGGGTCTGCCTCCCATGCACGGACGTCTAAGGGCCACCGTGAGGTGATGGGGGACTCTGGAAGGTGGTGGGGGAGGAGGCACCCTAAGGGAGTCCAGGGGCAGGGGACTCCGGGGGAGGTTTTCCCTGTGTCAGGTTCTGGCTCCTCAGGGTTGTCTCTTACCACGTGGTGACAGTTGAACTCCTTCATCACCGAAGCCTCATTGAGAAATTCAATCCTTTCGCGCATGCTGGCGGCCTCGTTCACTGTTTTAATGGCCACCCTGGTTTCGGGCTCATCCTTAACCACGCCTTTGGCGACTCCTTCGTACACCATCCCAAAGGAGCCCTGCCCCAGCTCGCGGCTCATGGTGATCTTCTCTCGAGCGACCTCCCACTCGTCAGGTACGTATACTAGAGAAGAAACCAGAACCGAGCCAGGTCAGGCGAGGGGCCCCTGAGCAGAACGTGCTTTTGGGTGGAAACTGAAGGACGCGAGATGCCACTCCCTAAAGCCCACAGAGGACATCAGGGAACCATGACGCGGCTCGTCCTGAGATCTCTGTGAGGCAGCTATACGGTCAAATACAGGTATTTCAAGTCTTCAAGGAGCCCAGAAGAACCACAGAGGAGTCCAATTTGAGATGTGACAACTGCGGGATTCACAACAAGTACATAGACTTGGGGGTGCCCAGCGGGCTCAGTGGGGGGAGCGTGTGACTCCTGATCTCGGGGTCGTGAATTTGAGCCCCGCGTTGGGTGGAGAGATGACTTAAATAAGTAAAACTTGAAAAAACCAAAAAAGCCCACAAAGACTTAGCACAAATAATCATGTAAATATTTCAATAGTTTTTGGGCGATTACATATTAAAATTGATAATATTTTGCATACATTGGGTTAAAGAAAGCCTATTGTTAATACTTATTTCACCTGCTTCTTTTACATTTTTTTTTAAATGGCCACTAGAAAAACTTGAGGTTACCTATGGGACTGGCATTATATTTCCACTGGTAGCAGTGTCCTCATCTAGACAAGTGTGTCCAGCCTCACCAAAGATTCTGCGGGGTCTGTCTATAGGGGTACAGAACTGGCTGAGCTCTGGCACCAGGGAGTTGTGAGTGGTGAGTTGGGGGGGGGCAGTGGTGAGTTGAGGGGGCAGCTGATGAGCAGTGGGGTCTCACCAAGGCTCTGGTCTGAGCTCCGTGAACTCAGGGACCTCCCATAACCGGGGGAGGGGGGTGGTGAGGGGCTGGGAGGTGGGACATGCTAAGACTGAGCCCAACTAGGACTTCTCCAGCCCAGTCTTTCGGTCAGTCTGGTTTAAGGAGTGAAATAAGTAATTCCAGGCAGACAGGAACGAGAAAGAAAGAGGAAAAGGGAGAAGGGAGGTAAGACAGAAAAGAAAACAAAACAGAAGCTCCTTCCCACAACTGGAATGGGCAGGATAAAAACTACATTAGACACCTCGGAGGAGGGTCCAACTGAGCCTATGTTAATCTAGAATTTTCTCTCATACACACTTCTGGTGAATATTATACTGCATGTGTGTTTTGGAATTTCAGAAGCGGAAGTCTACCCTCTGTACGGCTTCGGTGCCACACAGCCCCCAGAAGGGGCTGATGCCTGCTTACGAGAGTAAGTCCGCCAGACGAGCAGGTAGGGAAGACTCTTCACAACATCCCTCCGAAAGTATAAAGAGACACTTTGTCCTAAGCCCCGCCAAGCCCCCCAGCCCGCTGCTGGTTCTGTGCACAAAGTAATCAGCACTTCCCTCGAGGGGATTTTCGGTGTCCTCAGGAGAACGGTGACATGCAGATTAGCTTTTGGAGAAAGGAGTTTTGAAAGCCCTTGCGAAGGGCAATGTCCTTTTGTCACCCCTTGAGGAAAGGAGCTATGAGGTGCTTGTGAAAGGCCAAAGAAATTAAGTTCAAATGAGGTGACGGTGTTCCTACCTGTTGGCCAGGGCAACAGGGAGTTTGGGTTTTGTTTATTTTTAAAGAAGAATCAAGGCCCATTATGAAAGCAGTTGTGGAAAGATACACATTTTGAATTCCAATCACCGGTACTGTCTGATATTGTTGTATTAATGCTCTTTCCAAACTTCCCGGATGCTTCGTAGTCAAAGCTACAAATGCCAGTCTCCTGAGCTTTATTTCAAAGCAGAGCAAAGTCTCTGGGAGAGTCTTAGTCCACCTTTACAGAGAGGGAAAGTGGCTTCCCCCATCAATTCCATTAAGGGTGTGATGACTCCTTATCTTGTATTTTTTTAAAAAGCTATCATTCATACAAACAATGCATAAAAATCCTTTGTTTTTTTTAATGAAGAAAAAGATCCTCTCCACAAGTAACTACTATTTTAAGTTTGGTGTGTATCCTTCCAGAATGCATTATATACATAATGCATTATGTATGCATTATATACATACACACATTATATATAGAAATACAGAGGTATGTGTATGAATATGTACACACAAATATACATATACATGCCTATTAAAAATAAAACTTTGTGAGATCTTTATAGATCGAGGAATTATTCAGCACTTGATTCCTACTCCGGCAGGCTGCTTGTTTTTTTGTTTTTTGTTTTTTTTTAAGATTTTATTTATTCATTTATTTGACAGACAGAGATCACAAGTGGGCAGAGAGGCAGGCAGAGAGAGAGGGGGAAGCAGGCTCCCTGCTGAGCAGAGAGCCCGATTCGGGGTTGATCCCGGGACCCTTCCCAGGACCCTGAGATCATGACCTGAGCCGAAGGCAGAGGCTTATAGTCCACTGAGCCATCCAGGTGCCCCCAGGGAGGCAGTTTTTGACTGGCTTTACTATAAGCAGAACTGAATTAGAAGTTATTAAAGAAATCACAGTGAGACTTTATATAGTGCTTTAGAGTGTCTAAGTGTTTTTCTTATGTTTTCCATTTGACCAGGATAATCAATCAGCATAACCATGAATCTGTGTCCTATCTCCCCCACATCTACATCTGCTTTCACTTCACCTGAAGCCAAGAGGCAAATGGTTTTTCGAAATGCATCTACCCGGTTTCATGCACTTATTCACTTGATAAACCCAACCTGGCTCCTCCTGCCGGTCAGCTTCCCCGCCCGCCCCGAGGACCTCACTGTCCTTTTCCATGGTGACTGCATCACGCTGTTGACAAGACCTCAGGGGCTGCGTCACCCTGACTTCTCAACTGCCTCGCTACGTGACCTGGGCAAGCCTCTGCCCCGAACCTCCCTGCCTCACCTCCGCACAGGTGGGCCCAAGAACAGTGACCTAACGCAGATGTAGGGACCAAATGGGGCAGCATTCATAAAAGCCCCCAGGAAAGTGCCAGGTCATGGTGCTAGTGTTGCTGGACTCCAGGACCAATGCCCTGCACTGACTGACTTTGAAAGGTCTGGGTTCAAGCCCCTGAGGGAGAAGAGACAGCAAACAAGGAAGAGAAATACCGATGGGGTACAACCCAGCTTCCAAGTCAAACCTTCTCACTTGCTGGACTAAATGGCCCTCATGAGTTATGACCCAGGGGTCTGTGAAGGGGCCGTGAGGATAGAAATCCTGTGATCCCGGTCAGGAGGGGGTGAACAGAAAAACTCTGAGACAGAAAAATGCAGGGAGGCCGTGAGTGATCAAAGACAGTCCCAGCAATATGAAACTCAAGCTGAAACCAGTTTAAGAGGACTGTTTGGTCAGCTGCGGCATACTCACCGACTAGATGTCAACAATTAAAGCGGCTTTTGTCATTCTAGCATAAAATTTCAGGCAATTAAGTAAATGGACTACCTCGCTGACCAGTCATCTCTGAAGCCTGTTTTCCTTTGGGGCATTCTGCACGGTCCTAGAATTTTTGACATACTCAGTGAACTTGCTAGAAACTTTGATTTAAAAAAAAAAAAAAAAAGGTGTTAACCAAGATGTATTCTGAGGCCAAAGTTACCTTAAAATAATGCGAACCTCTTTGCCCTACGTTAGCCACACTCCCGAAAGCTCCCCGATCTGGGATGTCCCCAGGCAGGGACCCCGGCTTAGCCACTTACCGTCGGCGGCGCTGAAGTACTCTGGGTTCACAGAAGCATACAGCACTCCATTGCCCAGCCTGCTGTTATTCCTGTCAAAGGGATAAAATTCAGGTTAAAAAAACGCATCTCCGCGCGTGTCATCTTGGTGCTCTCAGTTCTCTCTGTCCTGTTTCGTGAAGGGGCATCCAGGGGAAGGGAGTGCGGGTAATTCCAGCCTGCCGCTCTCGCCTACGCTTTGCCATCGGGCCCCAAAGCCATCTTGCTAACACGTTCTTGGGCTTCTTCAGGGGACTCGGGTTAAAGCTTTTAAGGAAACACTGGTTTCTTTACTTCATCAGAAACGGGACGGCCTACTGGCCAGAAGAGGCTGGACACTGTGTTTGGAAAAATCTCTGCATATGTGAGCAGCGGGATACGTGAGCGAAGGGATGAACCATACCGGCCCCAAATACATCTTCTGTTGTTGCTGAATCCTTAGAAAATATTCTCTTTTTCCTGTGAGGAATCTTTGATGGGAAAATCGGGTCACCCATTCCGTAAAATATTCCCTCGAGATCCTTAGGACGTTTCCCTGCCCTCGGGGCCCCATCACCAGACCGCGCAGCCACCTAAGGTGTCCGAGCTTCCCCCGGGGCCACTCACCTTTTCCTGTGGAAGACGTACAGCATTATAACAAGCCCCCCCACTATCAACAGGACAGCGACGGGCAGAGCGATGATCAGGTGGATGAAATTTTCGTACGTTACTGCAGAAACAAGGGAAATGACAAAAATATCACGAGATGCACAGGCTGGTCATTTTTTGTTTGCTTTCTTTTGTTTTAGCAGCAAGTATGAGAAAAAAAAATCCCCGAAAATTCCTTTACTGCCCTATCGCAAACTAGGAATTCCGAAGGTAAACAGTATCAGATAGCACAGCAAAACACTCTGAGTTATTCGGGGGAAAGAAAAAAAAAAGATAAAATGAATACACACAGAGGAGTAACTCATTTTTAAAGTACAGTGTACCCTGACATAATAGTTCACGTGGTGGGCTCAGGTAAAGTCATCTTTGTGTGCAATTTAATGACTACTAGTGGATACGCGCGCGCGCGCGCGCGCGCACACACACACACACACATTTGCAAAAATAAAAGGAATGGATTCTTACATATTTAGAGCCCAAGTGATACTGATCCTTGTATTTAGATCATAAATGTATTATTTAATCTGTTTGGTATGAAACTGGTGTCCTAGGAAGCTCTGTTGACCTTTATCTGTCTTAAGAAAGTTCCAGAGATGATTTAAAAACACCTCACCGTATGGCACCCCTGGCCAAAGTTGTTCTGAATTCCCCCCAAACATTCAGGTATAGTTACAAGCCTGACCGCCACACCTGCTCATCCCTGTCACCAGCACTCAGGTGACAGGTGGGCACCTGGGATGCTGCTGCGCACCCTTGAAGACTCTGCTGGATGCGGGAAGTCACTGTGTTCCCAGGGAGCACCAACACCGAAAAGGTAGACTGCCCACATTTTGCAAGGATGCCCACGGTTGCAAGGACATGGAGAGCAAGGCAGAGGAGAGAAGGGAGTCGGGGAAGCTTTCCAAGCGCAGAGGAATGGTTGGAGATGATACTGGGGAGAAGCAGGGTTGGCTCCCAATGGGCCTGTTCAACCCAAGCAGTTTGAACCTCATTCTGCAGATGAAAGGGAGCCAGTGTGAGCTCTCGGGCCCCACAGTAAACTGAGCACATTTGTGTATGTTGGGACGGCGGTGCTGGAGGACAGTCTGCGGCGGGGCTAGTATGGAGGAGGCACGGCCACATCTCGGAGGGTGCCAGAGGGCAGGAGGGGACCTGGCTGTGTTCTGCATTATCCAGCCCAGACCTCACAAAGAGACCAGTGCTCCTTGGCTACAAAGGAAGAAGACTCACAGAGATGGATGGTCCTCCCCAGGGTTACACAGGCAGCTGGGAAGCATGGTCCCGGGACTGCTCCTGCCCCCACAGCTCAGACCTGCCCCCCACGGCAAGCACTCCGCAGGCTATGAGAGGAGGCCGTGGTGGTGGTAGAAGGGGCTGGATTTCAGGGACACAGAAGAAGCAGAATCAATGAGACTGGGGGTTGAATGGGAAATGGGTGGCTGGAGGTGGGGGGGGGGAGAGAGAGAGGAGGATGTAAGGTTTCAGGCTTGCATGAGGCGTGGATCATGGCGCCACTAACTGACCTTGGGAACAAAAGGACAGAGAGATACTCGGAGGACAGCAACCATGATTTCGGTTTTGGTACTCATGGGAGTGGGAGGCACTCATGGGACCACCCAAGTAGAGATGTCTATGTGGAAACGATGGAACTCACTGGGACCCAGGGACACCTGGTAAAAGTCACATATCAGTGATTTTTTTTTTTTAAGATTTTATTTATTTATTTGACAGAGAAAGAGATCCCAAGTAGGCAGAGAGGCAGGCAGAGAGGGGGGAGGGAAGCAGGCTCCCTGCTGAGCAGAGAGCCCGATGCGGGGCTCGATCCCAGGACCCTGAGATCATGACCTGAGCCGAAGGCAGAGGCTTAACGCACTGAGCCACCCAGGCGCCCCTATCAGTGATTATTTTGCCACTAAAAATCATCATCACCATTATGACTCTTTATGGATTATTAATGCTATTTTGATTTTTTAAATTAAGGACATTTTCATCAGATTGCTCTCAACATGGATGGATCTCCTGCACTTTCTCATTCTCGAAAACACTCTCAAATTATCACTGCTGTTGGGAAACCAGCCAAGTTTTAGTTCTTCCTCCTGAGGACGACTTCTTACATTCGTATCACTTAGCCTACTGGTCAGGTTGTACCGTGTTCTGAGTTTCCCATTTCAGTAGGGGACACAGAGAAACTGGAACGTAGCCGGAGAGGAGCACAACGATGAAATGGCTAGAAAATTGGTCTGTGTGACTGGGCAACAAGAAAAGGCCAAGAGACTGGGGATTATTTAGTCTGGAGAAGGAAAGTCTGAAGAGCCATTTAATAGCATTCAAGCACATGAAGGGTTCCTAAAAGGACAGTGGTTGCCAGAAAGCTTGCAAAGCTTCTGTCTCCTCTGAGGATTAAACAAGAGGAAAAGAGACTGTGCGGTAGCAGGAGAGTCTTGTCTGACATAAGGACAAACAGCAAAGCAGGCATGCAGATTTCATTTTCCTGCGGTACGCGCCAACTTCTGCTGGAAGGAGTCCATCAGAGGGGCTCTCGGGGTTCCCAGTGGCATCCCAGCACTGCCGGGGTTAAAGACGGGTAGCAATGGCGGAGGGGAACGTGTCCTCTCCGAAGAGAAGCCAAGTCAGCTATTTCAAAGACTGCGGCCTGATGCTACGCCCCTAAGCCTAGGCTCTGTTCCTAAGGGATCGATGCAGAGAAAAGAGAAAAGGGGAGAAGAGAAAGAGAGCCACGGCTCTGGAGAGGGTTCTAGGCATCGCTGGGAAGGTTCTAGCCCTGGACCGGGTGGCAGAGGCTTGCTGGGGAGAGCAGGTTAGTGGGCCCTATGGAGAATTCAGACTCTTAGAGCCGATGGAATTATCTGCCGAAGTTGTCTGTTTACCCCTAAAACCGGAACTCAGGCACAGTGCCAGGCTCATCAAATGCCACTTCAAGGTCTGCGGTCCTATGCACGCCGTTCTTCTTTTGATATCTGTACTATTAGGATTTTCAAACACCTGTCTTTGACTCTTAGGTACTAACCAGGTGGACAGCTGGATTGGTTGAATCCTGAATTTAAAAACTGAGACGCTAGATCAGGGCAGCCCAGATGCGGACACTGGGAGGGACCAGAGACGTGAGGACCACCCACCGAACCCAAAAGTAGCACCCGTCCGCACGGTGGGCTGCTCTTTCATGTGGGGTAGTGAGGAACAGTGTCCGGCCAAACCAGATCCCATAATCGGAACAGGAAATCATCCGAAAAACTGGGTTCCTAATAAGAAATGGAAACTCAACGTGGAAATAACGAGGAATATTTGTGTCACCAAATAAACTACTGTGTTTTCTCGGCCCAACAAGCACAAGACCGTGGTGCACTTACGCATGTTACAAAACTCAGTTTTCAAATCGGAAAGCCTTGCCTAGTATGGCCTTCTAAAAATTCTGTCTTGTCAACGGCTTGAGCATAAAATCACGCTGTGTGCTTTCCAAGCGTGCAGGTGCTTTAAAAATACATCTGTATTTTTACCCACAGGCAGTGAAGGGGATAAGGCCTTAGTCTGAGACGCTGTCACAAAGACTCTTACCCTGGAACAGGCTGGACACGATGGCCCCCAGGTTTCGGTCACCCCTTGGGATTCTAAGCCCTAAGTCTGAGTCCTAACCAGCAGCCCAATTGGACAAGAGTTGGACTGGTCAATTCAGGGCTTTGTAAAATGCTTCCCACGGAAAACAAGTTGAGAACAAAGGCCTCTTGCTGAGCCCCTGACCCTCAAAAGGGGCTCAGACCCTCTCCCCGCCCATCAAATGAGGTGGGAACTCCAAGCAGCAGCTCCCCGTGCTCGAGCTCCCAAAGGAGGAGCTGGCAGAAGTGTGACCCTTCTGAAATCCGGCCAACTCCATTCCAGTGGAAAATCAGAAAGGCAGAGAGCGCCCCGACAGCCCAGGCTTTCCCAATCCCGGCCCAACCTGCTTTCATGTTTTCCAGTTACTGCTTCTCCAAGACTTACTTTTGGCTGGGACGTAGAAGAACACCGGATCTGTCCAGGACCCATTCCCGGAGAGAGAGGTGGCCTGGATCCGGGCTGTGTAGTTCCCAGGGTTGAGCCGGTTAAGCTTGGCGCCCCCATACTTCCTGTACTCCTGTCTTGATACGCACTCCCGCTGGTCCTGGGGGAAACAGAACACAAGTGCCAATTCCCCGCAAGCCTGTGAGAAATGGGTGCCTCTTGCTGCCCCCCCTCCATCTCGCGCCCCACCTGACACTGATCCCGATTTGCATTAATACAGGGAAGGAAGCGCATGTTGAATGGCCGTCTTCCAGTAACTGTAAACACACCCAAGTTCTAACCAAACAGATCTCTTTTTTTGGTAATCAAAAAGAGCCCCACAAAGGTAAAAAGTTCTGAAGGACAATCTAGCTTATGCGGAAAGATCATTTTCTGTAACAAAGTCGTTTCTTACAGGGGAGAACCAGCACCCCTCCTCATATACTCTGAGTACTGTCCTCAGAGACTGTGGGGCTCGTGGAAAGACTTAAGTCCTTACTGCTCAGTTCCTCATTTTCCGGGGTTAAGTCCTCCACTAACCGGGAGGCGGTCTGTCCTGTCCCGCCAGCGCGTGCCATCAGTTGGAATGGGGACCCAGATACGGACACTGAGCCAGTCTTACCTCGACTTGTGATCCGTATTTTATTTCATACATGAGAATCAATCCGTTGGGATTCTCAGGTTCTGGCCACTTGAGAAAGATGGAATTTTCAGGCCTCGACTCCCAGGTCACCGGCCCAGGAATGTCATCTGCCCCTTCTGCGTGACAATTTAAACAAGTGAGAAAGTCGGATTCGGGTCCTCCCCCAGTGGGGTGGGCTACCCTGAGCACACCCTCCCCCAGTCCGTGTGTGCAGGGCTGAGGACAGGGACCGCACAGACTCCCCCACAGTTGGCTGCTCACATGTAGCACAGGGTTTGGAAGCCAGGCAGCCTAATGATGGGTCTCAGGACAACCTTGCTTCCCCTCGGCAACCCATCCTCCCCTGCAAAAAAGCCTGCTCTGTCAAGTACAGTTGGAAAACCCCGGCAGCCTGCCTAACTTATTTCTGGTTTTTGGCTTCTACCCCTCGAGAAGGGAAACTGTGTGATGCCCTCAAGCACAAACAGCATCGAAAAGGCTCCTTGTGAGTGGAGGCGGTGGCCACAAGCCTCCAGGCGGCAACACAGAGCCTTCCAGGTCTGTATCTGCGTGCAGCAAACGCAACCTTGATGTGGGCATGAAGGACGGCCCCCAAGCTGGGCCTCCGTCCACCCTTCCTCGAGCCACGGCTAGCTGAGGCCGGGGGCTCACGCTCTTGCTGCTGCTTAAAGCAGTAAGCTGGGCGGTGAGCTGGAGTTTCTGCAAGTTACAGCCAGGGAAGGCTCTTCTGTCTCTCCCAGAAGGTGGGGAAACTGAGGCCAGGCAGCTGAGAGCAGCCCTGAGACATGCCGTGCATCACTGCCAGAATGGCGTCCTGGAGGGCCCCCCTCCTAGACTCCACTTCTGGGCTCCTTCTCTGCTAGCCGCTAACCCCGGGCAGGAATGGGCAGTTCCCCCATCCTTAAACATGGATGGTTGGCCATGTGAACAACAGACAGCTTTTAACTTCCAAGGGGAAGGTGAAGACCCAAGAGGCAGGACCAACGGCTACTCCAGGAGTAGACCTTGAGGAGCAAAGGTCATCCTGAATCAAGGCAGCTAACGGATTCCACGGAACCTGACGACTCAGGAGGGACCGGGCAAATTTCTGTGTGCACAAATGGGGACTAGGGCCATGGGAATATACAATGTGAATGAAGTGGGAGGAGGGAGTTGACCCTGAAGGGCAGTCCCTGCTCTTGTAGGACTCTGTGCAAAGACTGGGTTGGAAATGATGTCACTACGAAGGGACTCCATTCCCTGGGCTGCTGGTCTACCATGCTGCCTACAAATAACCACGCATTCTCTAATAAGCAGGACGGAGACTAAGGGTCATTGCCCTGGATGACAGATTCTGTGTCCATAAAACACAAGCTTCTCCACTGGACTGTGAGTGAGTCGGGAGTGGGGTTCGCTGGATCACACCCTACCTGCAGGCATGGTTCTTGCAAAAACAAAGTTGGAGGCGCTGCAGCCCAGCTTCTCAGCCTCGTGGTTACAGCTGTGGATGTCAATGCGGTACAGAGTGAAAGGCCGCAGGTTGGAGATTACAGTTCTCTCCTTGTTATCCACTCTGCTCTCAAAGAAAGGGTATTCTGTCTCGAGCTCTTCTGGGTCTGTGATATTATAGGTGTCCACCACTGTGGTGTTCCTGCCTCGGCTGGACATGGTAGTGTTGGTGACTTGGGTGACATCTCTCCGCTTCCTTTCAGGTCTGCAAGGAAGAGAAAAACTTGGCTTGTAAGTGCCTCTACCTCTTTTGTCCCTTCTATGACTTGGGTGAGAGTAACGGAAAGAAAAGAAAAAATCCTAAGTTTGGATGAAAGGAGCTATTCAGCCCTTTTGGATAAGAACCAACAAATAATATGGGGATTTCCTTTTTCGTTATTTTGCTTTCTCTACTCTGCAAACCTCAGAATCGGCACACAAACTGCCCCCTGGCCCCCAGAGTGGTGACTCAGTTGTATCTAGAGGCAGAGAAATGCCTCAGTCACTCCTGGCTCTGCAGCCTCCTGGCCCTTTGGTCAGAATGTCCGTGCTACCCGGTCCACCGGCCTTATGGTTGAGCATTGAACGTGACCAACCTGCTGGCCACACAAGGATTTATTAGGGGGTGAGGAGAGAGCTGAGCTGTGTGGTACAAGCCCCAGAGGATGGCTTCGCTGACCCCCTTTTGTGGAAAGAAAGATACCAAGTAGCAAGTACTTGCGTGGACCCCCACACCCTTCCCTTTGGGGCTCCCTCTGCCCCTGTCTTCTGAGACCCCAGTGTCTGGATTTTTCACACTCCTGGAGGTCTTTCCAGTCTGGCCTGCCTCCCACTCAGCAGCGACCTCCTGTGGCCTCTCCCAGGCCCTGCTGTTGACAGGGGTAGAGGCTGCTCACGGCCTGCACTAGGGCTCAGAACAACAGCTATAAAAGCAATAGGACAGCAAAAGAGAAATCAAAAGAGAACGTTCGCACCCAAAGGGCAGAAGAGGTGATCCACGCAGCTGGTGAGGGTGACTCTTCCAATGGCTGCTGTTGTGGGATATGGAAACAAAGGCTTTGGGCTCCCCTCAGAAACCTTAAAAATAAGCCCCTCGCATTTATAGGAAGCAATAGCAACAGAACATGAGAGTAAGTACCCAGACAAGGGACAGTCACCCGCAGGCCAACCGCCGGCAACAGCGGGCAGCAGGCTGCTGTCGGTTCCACGCGGAGGCTGTCTGTGGGCCTCACTCCTCCCGTGCATAAGCGAAGGGTCCCAGAACAAAGCTCATCTGGGAAAGAAAACCAAGGGCCCAAGGCAAGGAGAAAGATCATTAAGTGGGAATGCTCCTCAGCTCTCATGCAGGGGAGAGGGAGAAGTCCCATGGGGATTCGGGGCACCTGAGAAGCCACTTAGGGCTCAAGTGACACTCAGCAGGTTTCCTGTGGGTCCTTATCTGCCTGGATTGAAAAACTTGGAAGGGAAAAGCGGGAGCTTAAGGAAAGGGCCTCTGGCTCCCCAGTCTGCCTGGTCCATGGATTCCCCTGCAGAAAATGCCATCACCGCTTTTGTGCAGTGACCCAGTGGGTCCTAACCTAAAACATCAACCCAGAAATGCTCATCCCACCAGATAGGGAGCCGCAGGGTCAGGCCGTGCGCTGACGGCTCCACTGCGTTCGCTTTCATGATATTGGGGAAGGAAAGATTAGGAGAGGAGACTGACCATTTCCCATCTTCACACTCTACACACCAACCAATCTTCCCAAAAGGGAAGGACACAAAGAACTACATTTATCGCTAGGGAACCCTTTTCTGACATCTACCAGAACGAATGTCCTGCCTTCTCTTCAAAACCAATGCCACCCATAAAACCAACACAACACATCCTCATGTCTATGAGAGAGAAGTGGCTTGGGTTTAATCCACTGCAAATTAATACTCTGCCCAAACCCCTCCCACAGCCCATCCTCATTTACCTGGGATTATAGCTGTTTCTAGCGACACCAAGTTAGGGGCTGGGGGGAGGGAGGCCATACAGGACATTATCGGGAAGACAAGGTATGAGGCAAGCAGAATGGCACACCCACGATTCTTTGTAAACAGCCACATTTTCAAATGGTGTGACCGACAGCAAGGATCACTGTCAGCTTTCCCCATTCCCATTCCATGACCCAACTTACTCTATCGGAAAACCCTGCGGTCTTCAACATCTGTCAACATTTCAGTTACTTAAATCCAACAATGTGATTTAAAAAATAAAAGCCATGGTCAAACAAAAGACATTCACCACCAGATATGGACTCCAGAAAGCAACTTAACAAACTCTAGCTTGCAATCTACTTCAAACCACATGGGACACGCTGGACAACATGTAACATACCAAACCTGACTTGATTGGCTTGTTCTTAGAATCAACGGAAAGAGGGGCACCTGGGTGGCTCAGTCAGTTAAGCGTCTGCTTTCGGTTCAGGTCATGATCTCAGGGTCCTGGGACTGAGCCCTGCATCGGGCTCCCTGCTTGGCGGGGAGCCTGCTTCTCCCTCTCCTCCCCACTCATGTTCTCTCTCTTACAATCTCTGTCACTCTCTTTCTCTCTCTGAGATAAATTAAATTCTTAAAGAAAAAAAAAAAAGAATGAATTGAAAGAAAGAAAAGCCGTCTTTGGAAAGTTTAGTTGTAAAACAGAAAACCTTCCTTTATGATTCAATCATTCTGCCAACTAGACATTCCTCCTATCAAAATTTTTGCAAATTGTGTGGACATGAGATTTATATCCTCGGTAGGAGGCATTAAAAAAAAACAATTCAAAGTGTATATAAATCGTAGCCTCTCACTGTGGGCAAATACAGTATTTAGAGTCATCCTATGAAAAGACAAAATAGCAGGTTAGACTTGTCTTAGGAGAGACAGTGTCAGGGCCAAATGGGCGGAGGTGAGCATCCGTCAGGGGGAGTTTGGCATAGAAGAAACTTATTTTGAATTCGACAACGCGAACACAGGGCATTACTAATATCTGTGTCGACCACAGCTCCACCTTCACGTTGCCCGATCTTGCGTTCCCCACTGATGAGAAAGAAAGTCACTGCTTTGTGACTGCAAACTGAAAGCTCGGGGCCCTTTGGCAAAACTTCTCCAAAGCTGGGGCTCACGACCTGAACTTCTAGCGGGCCAGTGGGATGAGACAGCAAGGGGGCCGACCGCTTCCGCTGGCAATAAACAGACAACTGCCCATCTGCTTTGCGTCCACAGGAAGGGCCAGTAGCTGTGCTTCTGCCGGGATGGGGGGGGGGGTTGCGGCGGCCCACATCGAGCAGCCACGCCACCAAAGGACAAGGGCCCTAATGTGTCAAAATGTAAGGCTAAGTGCCAAATGAATTGTTCAGTAATTAGGCTGTTGGAGAAGTCACTAAGCCTGACTTCTAGTTTTTAAACCTCTTTGAGCTCCTTAAACGCTCTTTTTCTTGGAAATACACATGACCTGCAGACAATTGGGACTGCACTTGAATGCAGCCGTGGGAGGAGAGGTCTCGGGCGGAGCAGGTCAGGGGGACCCACAGAAGGCTCTCCTACCTTCACAGCCCAGGGGTTTCAACAACTAGAGAGGAGAGGAGGGGCGGAAAGGCATGAAGCAATGAGAAACTTCGTTCTGAAAAGAACGCCTGCCACTCTAAGTCATCTTTCTTTACGATTTTTCAAAGTCAAATGGGTATCTTGGAATATTACACAAATATCAGGAAAGTCACTCGACGGGGGAAAAAAAAATCACTTTAAAAGCCATTTGTTGTTACAACCCAAGTAAGCCTTTAAGGGCCAAGTCATTACAGAATAAACTGAAGTTACGGGCTTCTGGTGCCTCTCACGGTCGGGGGCACAAGGCACGGCGATCACAGAACACGCCGGGCGGTGGGCTGGTAGCGGAAGTGCCGTGGGGACCAGGACTGCATAGGTGCAAAGTGGATCCAGGTCCTCTGCTCACATCTCAGGCAAGGGGCGGTTTGTAAACACCGCGCTGTGATCTCTCAGGAGGCAAAGGGAGACGAGGACCACCACTCTGTTTCCATCTCCTTCCCCAGACACGGCAGGTCTACCCTGCTGGGCTCCCCTTCATGTTTTTGTTTTGTGTGTGTGTGTGTGTGTGTGTGTGTGTGTGTGTGTGTGTGTTTTAAGACTGGATTTATTTATTTGACAGAGAGAGAGAGAGAGATCACAAGTAGGCAGAGAGGCAGACAGAGGAAGAGGGAGAAGCAGGCTCCCCGCCAAGCAGAGAGTCCGATGTGGGACTTGATCCCAGGACCCTAAGATCATGACCCAAGCAGAAGGCAGAGACTTAACCCACTGAGCTACCCAGGTGCCCCGCATGTTTTTGTTTTTTAAATCATTTCTTATTGTGGTAAGATCAAATTTTTGAACAAAAAAAATACCCAAATCTTGCCGTTTTAGCCATTTTTAAGCATAGAGTTCCAGACACTGATTGCATTCATGATTCTGTACAATCATTATTACCACTGTTTCCAGAAGTTTCCATCACCTCAAACAGAAGCTCTTAGACCCATTAAGGCCCAACTCCCCATCTCCCTCTCCTCCCCGCCCCCGCCCCAGAGCCCTGAAAACCTGAATGCACTTTCTGTCACCATGAATTTGCCTCTGGTGAGGCTTCACAGGTAAGGAATTCTACCATATCTGTTCCTTTCACATCTGGCTTCTTTCACTTAGTGTAATGTTTTCAAGGTCAATCCCAGCGGTGCCCTTCGTCAGAATCACATTCCTTTTTTTTTTTTTTTTTAATTTATTTATTGGACAGAGAGAGATCAGAAGTAGGCAGAGAGGCAGGCAGAGAGAGAGGGGGAAGCAGGCTCCCCACTGAGCAGAGAGCCCGATGCGGGGCTCGATCTCAGGACCCCAGGATCATGACCTGAGCCGAAGGCAGAGGCTTTAACCCACTGAGCCACCCAGGCGCCCCCGCATTCCTTTTTATGGCTGGATAATATGCCATCGAGAGGCTAGACCGTATTTTGCGTATCTCTTCACCCACTCCTGGGCACGTGGGTTGTTACCAGCTTTGGCTGCTGTGACAAGTGCAGCTTTGTACCTTTGCCTCCTTCCATTTTTGTCCCCACTTGGCAGACCCGGGACTGAAGCAGGGGAGCAGAGATTCCTGGGGACGGGGCTGCACTGCCTTGAAAGGCCGTCCTCTCCGCTGCTTTGCAAACCTGCTTGTCGCGGATGTCTGTGGCACCTGGTTGTGTCTGGGAGTTGGGCCACTTTCAAAACTCATTCTGGTTTTCTCCCTCCGCCGGGCTTTGAGAGGCCGCAGGGAGAAGTGGGATGGGCAAGAAAGGCCCGCATGGGTCTCCATGGGTAGGGGCCTCTCTGAGCTTCACTTCCCGTCCCCGCAGCTGAGAACCCACCTGCCCTCCACGGGAGGCCTTGTGGCTGAGGCAGGGGCATTGACGTGCCTGTGGCCCCCCGGGGCACGATCCCCCGGTCCCCCTTTCCTTTGGCGCTAACTGCCTTCCCCAGACACCCACTCTCCCAAGCTGATGGACTGTTCTTGTTGTTCTGTTGTCCCCCTCTCAATGGCTACGGGGTTCTGCCCCGAGGCTGCTGACCTCACAAGACCCCCTGCGTGGGGAGCGCGCCACAGAGCCTGCCAGAGGGGCGCCAGCCTGGAGACGTTTTCAAATGACACCAGGTACCTGGGCACAAAGATGGAGTTGTGCAGGAAGTTCTCAAAGACTTTGCGGTACTCGGCTTCCTCCTTCTCGGCCTGCTTCTCGGCCTCCGTTTTGGGGCAGGCGCAGCAAGGCCCCTTCTCTCCGCCGCACACCTCGGTCTTGGGATTCTCCGTCACCTCCTCGACGTCGATGGTGCCGTCGGCGTACTTCCTGATGGGGATTTTGTCTGTTCGGGAAAGAGAAGCCCGACAAGAGCAGACATGAAGGCTAAGTCGGGTGGGCCAGTGGGCGGGTGGGCAGAAGTCAGCACGCTTAACCGAGAACGTGGCCAGTCTCCGACGACGGGCTCGAACTGTCAGGGGCTACGTGGTACGTCGGAGCACGGATACTCCAGATGGCGGGAGTTCGGTTCCAGGTCCACACCCTCCCCACCATGGGCAACCCCCACCTTACCTTTGGAGCAGTAATTGTGCCGGTAAAGGTAGCTGTCCTGGGGCTGCCGTTGCCATCTCACGATGTAGTAACTGAGGTTGCCGTTGGGCAGGGACGGCGGGTTCCACTTCACGATGAGCTGGGAAGAGGAGTTGGACGCGGAGAGAACATCCAGGGGAATGGAAGGAACTGGAAAGGGGAACACAGGCCATTTCAGAAAATGGAACGCACCCTGAATCCAGGCGGTCACTGGATCACTGAATCACTGCAAGCCTACGAGAAGCCACAGATTTGACACGGACACGGAAACGGTGGTCAACGCAGACACGCAAACCGAGAAGGGAACCTTCTTTTGAAATCGCATTAATTTAAACGCCCACATTTCTCTTTGTACTATCTACTCTCAGATCATCTCTGTGAAAACAGAACAGAGAGGCCCGTGGAGAAAGGTCGGGGGTGGGGGACCCGCCAGGGTTACAGGTGGGTGACCTAAAAACCTACAGCTGATTCCAACACCAGTCCAACCACCAGTCTCCAAATTGCCAGACTCCAGCAGTTCTAGCAAGGGGCGAAAAGGACTGATTTGGGTTTCATTTGAGGTTCTGGAGCTCTTATAAAAGTGGCAAGATGCCAAAATGAAAAGGGGGAGTGAGAAAGGGCCAGAGTGTGTGTGCACATGTGCGTGTGTGCATGGGGTGTGTAAGAGGCGTGGAAGACGAGAGGACCTGCGAGTCTCTCGGTTTTTTTTAAGATTTTTTTTTAAAATTTATTCATTTGACAGAGATCATGAGTAGGCAGAGAGGCAGGCAGAAACAGAGAGGAGGAAGCAGGCTCCCCGCTGAGCAGAGAGCCCGATGCGGGGATCGATCCCAGGACCCCAAGATCATGACCTAAGCCGAAGATAGAGGCTTTAACCCACTAGCCACCCAGGTGCCCCAGAGTCTCTCGGTTCAATAACCTCACTTCTGTGGGATAAATGAGATAGGACAAGGGAATGCCATCCAAAACCCAAAGACATAGAGAGCCCCAACTGCAGGCAATGGCCTCTGTTGCCAGCCAAAGAATATTCATTTACAGGCAAAGCATAATAGTCTGGTCAAGCTTTATTTGCTACTGCCTCTCAAACTGAAACCCAGAGCTGCCTTATGTATAAAGGGCAAACACATCCCAGGACCGCTGAAATCTTATTTTCCTTGGGTTCCCAAGAAAACACTGATTTTCGGGGGTTTTCCAAAGTGCAAGAGATCTCTTTACTGTCTGTCACTTAAACAACATGGTCATCCAAGCCACTTTTTAAAATGTCAAAGGGGCGAGGAGCTTAAGGGTACTTTAAGGCCCATAATATCATAGACAAGGTTCTGAACACCTATACGGAGTGGGTGCTTTAGGGAAAAGTTGTAACTAACGCCAGCTTTTTCAGGAAAAACATAACCACTGGATGCTCGACCACTTTCAGGTTTCCAAAGTCAAGTATTTCAAGAATAAACAGCACATCCCAGATGTTTCAACTGTAAGTGTCACAAAAAAAGCAGAGGCAGAGGACCAAGTCTTCCTCTGTCTCTACCACTTGTAAGGACAGGGGTCAAGATGTAGGGAACCCGCCCAGTTCCCCATCTTTGGGGAAAGGAAATCGGTTTCTTAAGAATTTGTCATATAATAAGGGGCGTATGGGTGGCTTAGTTGGTTGGGTGGCTGACTCTTAATTTCAGCTCAGGTCATGGTCTTGGGGTCCTGGGATCGAACCCCACATTGGGTTCTGTGTTTGGTGGGGAGTCTGCTTGAGGATCTTCTCTCTCCTTCTCTCTCTCTGTCCCTTCCTCTACTCACTCTCTCTAAAGTAAGTGAATGGATTAAAAAAAAAAGAAGAATTTGTCATAAGAAAAAATGTTGTTTTTCCTGAGCTGGGTACAATAAATTACTTCCAAGCCTAGAAGAATAACTTGTTTTGTTGCCTTTGAGCCTCTGTTACAGCATCCCACACCCAGAATCAGAAATCCGTGCCAGATTTATTTCTATAAACACTTCAGGGCCCGTGACATGATTGTGACCACTTATGGGATCCTTCAGATGGGGCAGGGGAGGAGGGAGGGGGAATGAGGCGCGTGTGAGCCAAAGGTTTTCCCCATCAACACTTCTTCCTCACCCTCTCTGCTATTTAAATTTATTTCGTGCTACCTTATGGGTGTTTTATAAAACAACCATCCAAGGATATTTATCATTGCGTTTAGAAATGATGTCCATTTTCCTACCTCTAAGCTGGTTTTCATATACTTGGCTAATAGACACAAACGTTTGCTTTCATTAGTTCCAGATTCTGGAGTTCAGAAAAATGAGGTGGTTTAGAAAATGAAGACAGAGACAGAAGGAGGAACATTTTCACCAGCGAATTTCTGGAATGTCCACGGTATACTCTGTCTGACGCTTTCCAAATTCCGTCTACCTCCTTGGAACCCTTGCCCCTACAGAATGTAGATGGAAAACCCACGAGCCGCGTGAGGTAACTGGAACACCCAATCAGCATGTGTTCAGTTCCTGGAGGTTCAACTATGAAAATAAAACAGTGGGTTGAATCCTGGCTGGGTCCTCCAAGCAAACCACCCCAGCCCCGTAGGAGGACCTGGGCTCACTGGCACAGAGCAGGCAGATAATGGAATATGGGCCAGAAAGATGGCCCGGAAGAGCCCAGGGGATTGGGACTGGGGAAAAAAATAATATGATATAGCACTAGATATTGATAAGAAACACATACAAGACACAGACTCGTCCAGGATCGAGACATCTTGTAGTAAGCACGGTGAGCTCATGAAAAATACGGGATGCGTGCTGTGTGGCTACCTGAAGCATTGGTGCGAATGTACAAGATTTCACTCTTGGCCCCACGGATGTGGTCGTTCTCCACCATGGTGAGGGTCACCGCCTTGACATACACCGCGTACTGCGTCCAGGGCTTTAGTCCTTGCAGTAAAATGCCAGGCTCGACATCCTTGTTGGGAGGGAGGTCCACATCTACCATGTTCCAGCTGTTGGAGCCACAGGCATCCTGCCCGTCATACTCCGTGACGTTTTTAAAAGGTCTAGAAAGACAGCAGATGAAGCTCAGAGGAAGGTTTAGGTCTCTGACATCAAAGCTCACTGAAATCTTTCCCAGGGGCATGTCACACTTTTTATAACGGGAATTCTAAATAAAGCAGAAAGTCCACTGGATTTGTTTCGAAGAATAAAATAAAATGGACCCCAGGTTCCACATTTACAAACACACCGTAGAACGGTGTACCCTGCCCCAGGAAGAGTAAATTCTGATTGTTACTGGGACGGAAAACACTGCTCCTTAAGCATGCAGGCAAAGGCTCATTTTCTCTCTTCCAGTCATGGCATTTTTCACCATTAAGAGAAAACAAGCATAATCATTTCATGCAAACATCAGCTACCGATGAAGAATAAAACTTTGGGGGGAAAAGGACTTTTGCTACAGAAAAAGAGCTTCTAAAGTAGAGATTCCAAAATCCCATTTGCTTACAAACAATTGTGATTGTTTTGTATCTGATAATATTCAAATATTTGGTTTCCGGATTGTCTCAGAAACTAGCACCAGCTCCTTGGTGGGATTACCAGCACTGGGGGAACTATCAAAGAGAAGAGAGTACTTTGCACACATGCTTGGGTGGGGAGGGGTTCTCCAGCTATCAGATGAAAGGGCTGGACAGCCCCTTGCCCCTGGCTTCTGAAAGAGAGGTTAACCTACCCCTCCCCGTCCTCACGATGGAAGACCATGAATGACTCCCATCCATAAACACACTGAACGCCTAATAATCCGGAAACCCGATTTTTTCACAGCTATGACCCCAGGGGAAAGGGGACCAGATACTGTCCTTGGTGGCTCTGGTTCTAGCGCTGAGGAAGCCAGTCACTGGGGAAGGAGACCTACGGTATCACAGTGGGGGCTGGATTAAGGAGGGTGACTAAGCAGGCTGGTGGTACCACCTGGATAAGGAGGCAAAGGAAGGAAGAGGGAGACCAAAAGAGCTGCCATCTGGAGGAACAAGTCACAGCTGCCGAGGCACGCGAATATAACCAGAAGGCAAGAGAAAAGCCCCCAGCAGATTTTGGGATAAATCATGAAATGTTCAGAACACAGAGGTCAGTCTCTCTCCATTTTCCTTCCCTAGTTCATGACCTAGAGCAGAGGACCAGGTCTTGGGAAGGGCTCATGGAATAACGTGATATATCTGTCTGGGGGTCCCCCCCAGGGGAGCTAAGCATCCCATCGTGTGTTCCTGGAGTATGGGTCAGTGGACAGACACATCCTCTATCCCACTTCATGAACGTTGGGACTTAACCTAATTCTCTAAAACACAAGCTTTTCTCTTTGCAATTATTTTATTCAAACCCCTCTAAATTACCCACTGAAAAATGAGAGGCCTCAGGCTAACACTGTGATGTTGTGGTCGTCACCATGGTGATGGATATCCTGTGACAGCTGAGAGGGACCATGAGGATGAAGCTCTGCCTTTCCCGCCCACAGCCACGCCCACAGCCACACCCACAGCCACGCCCACAGGACCCCAAGGAGCACAGAAACTCACGCCTCCTTGTAGTAGACAGTGAAGCTGATGAGGTCCCTGTAGTCAGGGGGCCGGTAACGGTGCCACGTTATGATGATGCGGTTCTTCCACGTGGTGGTAGAGGTGAAATGCAGGACGTCGCTTTCACCTGGGGCACAAAGGTACATCTGTGAGTGACAGAGATCAACACCCCTGCCCTCCACTGGTTGGACAAGTCACCTGCCCCGCCCTATCTCCCCCTTCTCCAAAACTGGCTGCACAGGCCAAGCCCTGTCCTGGACTTCTCAGTGGCTCCCATTTCTACTGAGAACCCAGACATTTTACCACACGGAGCTGCAACAAAGTTCACGCCTTTATTTTAGCACAATTGGTCGCACCTGGACCCGAGTCTGTGATTCCTAACCTGACAGGGAGGAACTGCTTGACTGAGCAAGGCACCTGGTCTTTCAGCGGACCCCTAAGGCCTCGGGCTCCCAGGGGGACCAGGGAAGGTGAGGATAAACCTCTAGGCTGGGCTCAATCTTCTGTGATACGCTGGTGCCCATCCAGGGGTTCTGTGATCCCCCTTGTTCTGTTCAACTGGCAAAGTCAGGCCAATGGCCCAGGTGTGCCATCGAGGGGGGGGAGGACGACACTTTCCTGTGTCCAAACTTGGCATTGACCTGGAAGGATACGGACCCCCCTGGAAGGTCTCCGGCTGGGGCTGACACACTGACAAGAACAATGTCATTGGCCAAGCTGCCCGTGTGCCATGGGAAGTTGCTGGAGAGCTACAGCGGGGATCTTGCCCTGAGCCACGACTTGTTCTTCCGTCCAGATTCAAATGACCCCCAAGAACCAGGGCAGAGTTGCTGACTGCTTCCCCTCACGGGCACCAGAAGCTCCCTGACCGACTGTCCTTGTCTGCCTCTATTTGCCTGAACACGCACTCAGCGGGTGAAGCAGAGGCTAAACGCGGTTAAAACTAAGAAGTCAGCGGGGCAAAACATGCCGGTCTGAGAGTAGAACTAAGCTGTAGCTCCTGCTAATGTGTTATTTAAGGAGAAAACATGATTTTGTTTTCAAAGGAAAGTACACGGCTACTGTATTCACTGTCCTACAGATCAGACTGGCTGACCGGGCCGAGAAAACGCTTGGGAAATGCTCAGTCACATCAGTCCTGCCCTGGTCGGAACAGGGGGACTGGTAAGGGCTGCACTGGGCGGGTGAGGGAGAAGGTGCCAACTGCCAACACACCAGGCAGCTTCGTGTCAGGCCTCTTCCCTCTTCCAGAGCAATCTGCGTGTCTACCAGGTAAATCTAGACACCAGCAAAAGGAATCAGTCAAATGCTAATGGTTTCTCAATGCTCCCCTCCCGTGTGTGTGTGTGTGTGTGTGTGTGCACGCGCATGTGAGCAAATCGCCTCTGATCATGTAAATTACTCTATTTTTTTTTTTTCCTAGTACCCTCCCTTTATTAAAAGCTGATGGCGGAGAGACAATTTACTTTTATAACCCTCTCCAGCTGAACAGTACCACAACATTTTACAAAGCGGCTTGATAAACAGGGTTAGAGGAGAGACGTGCTGTTAGATCTCAGATACAAGACCTGAATGTATATATAACCATGGCAAGGTTATAATTATGTGGTTCTCAATTTAAAAAGCGGCATCCGTTCATCGAGGTGGGCTCTCTATCCTTTCCGTGTTGGGGTGGGAATGAGGAGGAGGCCAAGGGAGAGAGAGGGAACCCATGGCCACCGTGCTGGGCTTGGAGCTCAGTCCCCTCTGCCCTGAGGCTTCCTCTACACTGGGGGAGACTGAGCCGAGTGTGCGCCCAGCAATGGAGAGGACTAGCTCTTCCTTGAAAAATGATCTCACTGTCTACCTATGCCTTAAAATACATTTAACCCTACATTCTGTAAGCACTTCTTGTTTTTTTTTTTTTTAAGATTTTTTTTTTTTAAATCAGAGAGAGTGCGCATGAGTAGGGGAAGGGGCAGAGGCAGAGGGAGAAGCAGGCTCCCCGTTGAGCAGGGAGCCTGATGTGGGATTTGATGCCAGGACCCTGGGATCATGACCTGAGCCAAAGGCAGCCGCTAAACCAACGGAGCCACCCAGGGGTCCATGTAAGGCACTTCCGTAAAATACTCCCTTTGAGCAGGAGCCCATTTCTAAATGTTCAGCACACTCCTAGAGATGCTAAGGGACACTGACAAATAAGAATCTCTCATGAATTGGCCCCACTACTGACTTTGAAGATACACACACATTGGAGCAAAGTGCTGGCTCAGGAGGCCCTGTGTTCCCCCCCCCCCAACTCCCCCACAGAGTGAGGCATGGAGGGCGCCACCCACGGAGCCAGCCATCAGCAGAGGGGCTGCACTTTATCACGGTTGCTGGGGTCACTCACAGGAGGCTCGCTCTCCGTTGTTCCTGGTGTTTATGTCCCCTTTGCTCTGGCGTCCTTTCGTCCCCGTCACCTCCTCCATGCGGTAAATCTCGGACACACACAATTTGGGATTGAAAGCAAAGTACATCTTCCCAGCTTTGATGGTCAGGTTGCGATGGTCCCAGTCCCATAGCTGCTGCAAGTTCTGGTTGTCGAGGACATAGAAGGAGTAGTTCCTGGAAGCACAGAAATCCTCGTGAGTGCTCCGGCCCTTTCCCAGTGCCCCCTCCTGCCCGCCGGCCACCCCACGCCAGTCCTCCTCGGCACGGGGCTCTGGAACACGCTGCCTTTGCCAAAAAGAGATTTAGATATTAACAGTGTGTGAGAGTGGACAGTTACTGTTAACAATAGAACAGCATGACTCAAGGACAGCATATTGAAATCGATAAGACACTAATTAATTTTAGGACCTCTATTACCAACAAATAATGCCTCTCACACCAGAGGATATTACTGGAATCATTCCGGAGAAATGCCTTTGGGTATTTCTCTCGGAGCAGAGTATGTATAACGAACTTGAAATCAGTCCATGGGAGAACAGATATGCTCGGCTACTCAACCGGAACGGCTTACATATTTGCTGGAGAGTCTGCTGTTATCCTTGGGGGTAAATCCCATCCGTGCCATCCGTGGCCTATGGTGGGCTAGGAGAGAGAACGGGGCAGGGATACAGACCCGGTGGTGGACCAGCCCTGGGCCAGCTCTCTCCTCCAGATTCACCCCATCCTAAAAATCTTCAACCACAGTCCCTAGAGAAGGTGGGGGAAGAGAGCCCCCTTTGGGCAGTGCCCTTGTGCTCCCCCACCCCCGCCCAATCCAGGCAGCAGTGACTCAGTGACCAACACTCCCAGGTTAGTGTGCACAAGGCTTGTTTTTGGATGGCTGGGGCCCCTTCCCAGAGTTTCTCATTAGTAGGGCTGGCTGGGCCAGGAATATGCGTCGCTAACCTGCACCCAGGTGATGATCGCACTTGGAGGGGCACTGGGCTAACAGGTGCTGGGCACCAACAAGGGGCTGTTGGTTAGCAACAAGCTGACCAAGTGAGATATGGGTCCTGCCCCTAGGCGGGGAGGACACAGAAGCAGAAACAGAAGTTCCACCTGTCGACTGAAGGAAAGACGGAAGGATGGCCAGAATCTGCAACACGATCTCCAGCTGCCCAGAGAAAAATGCATCCTCTGCGGGGTGGCAGCATAGACAGCTACAGCTGGGGGTTCTGGAGAAAGATCCAGGCTGTATACCTCTTTCTCTAGGTAGGCAGGACCATCCTGCCCATCCAAGTCCTCTGTGATGAAAGGTCTACTCCCCATGGACCTCGAATCCTTCCTGTCCCCCTCCCGGTCCCCAGCCTCAGGCTTTCCGGAGCTCACTCAAGCACTTCATGCAGAACGGAGTCTAGGAATGGGTGTAGCACTCTGAGCTACTGTTAACATCCACTGAACGATCCAACACACAAGCTGCAGAGAAGAGAGGATGACCCGCTTTCCAAAGCCAGGACAGAAGTCCAGGGCACTCCTCTGTCCCAGAGGCTGTGTTCATGGGGCCTGATGGGTTTCCTTGCACATATCACACCAGCACCTTTACCCGCTCAGTCAACCCCAGCCTGAGTCTCATTAAGAAGAATGTTATGGTTCTAATAAGGCCTAGCAGACTCGTGACACCTGCCTGGGAACTCATCAGGGAGTTCAGAGACAAGGGTCAGAGCCACGTAGCCATAGGCGGTTCCCTTAGTGCTCTCTGTAGCCATCCAGCCAGTTTTCTTGAAGGACCAGGGACAGGGGCACGAACACACACTCAGAGGACAACAAGGGTTATAAACATCTGAGCTCCCTGTTTGTCTTACGAGTCTAAAACCCTAATGCCTGAGAGGAGTCACAGAGCTGAGGGGGATTCTGTCCCATCAGCCTGAGCCCAAGCCCTCCAGAGGCACTGGACCCATGCACAGACATGCAGGGGGTGGGAGTGGGAGCCCTGCCTGCACATGGTTCAGTGGGCAGAGGGAGTCCAAGGGCAGTGCCTCTGCAACCGCATGAGCCTTCTCACTGACCCACCCTGGCTGGACACATTCAAGGCCACCAAAGCAGGCAGCAAAAACTTGAGTTGACAGGAAGAGCTCACTCTCAGGAAGAGCTCACTCCCTGACACATCCATCCACTGGAAAAGGAGCCTCAGACACTGTCCACATGAATCTACTTGGGATATGCAACACAAGCCCAGGTATGCAGGTGGGAAGCACTGGGACATGGCAAGGTGAGACCTGCTGTCCCTTGGGGACGGTCGCCACCCACATCTCCTTGCTCCCCCAGTGCCAGGCTGAAGCTGATGCTGGGTGATTGGGTCGTCAGACGACCGAAGGTGGGGTTTGCAGGTAGAAACCAGAGGCCTCCTAGACAGGCCCATTCTCGTCCACGAATACGTCCAGCTCTCAAGGACACTCTGTAGTGCCAGTACCAAGGTCTGGCTGCTCCCAGCTTCCTCCGCTGGCTCCCATGGGATGAAACCTCCTTGTCAGTGCAGAAACCTCAGGCCGGAAGGAAAGGCATTAACCTGGTCAAACCTCTGTCTCAACACAGAACGAGGCTTCTTTTTAGTAGACGGATCTCGCCGGCAGGGAACAGAAACCGCGCTGAAAATACCTCCTGAACAAAACATGCTTCTTCCCATGGGAGGAAGCATGAATTATAAATCAGGAATTTGACAAATGAATGGCAGGCCCACTGAAATTCTGTGTGTGTGATTAATCACTTTGAAAAGGAAGATTATCTTTTTACAGTAAACACAAACATTTTTTTTTACAACACTGAGAAGGCCTGGAGCCAGGATACCAGTATCAATAAAACCCAGGCGTTATGGAGCCTCTGTGAGCGACGAAAAAACAAAAATAAAACTCTCATCAGAATAATAAGCAAGCCATTCATGAGCTGCCTGTCAATACTGCTTTTGCTTTTCTAACCCTGGGTTGGGGCCTAGCTCCCCCCCAACTCCCCTTCCGTGATCAGGTGACAATTAAGAGATGGCAAAAGGCAGAGACCTGTCTGAACATTTTACGCACACACACACCCCCCTTCTCATTGTCTCCTAAAGGAAATGACTATACAAGTCAGTTGCTCAGTAAATGTGATTTCCTAATTGTTCCCAAACTTACTGCCTTTACATTCAGAAAATATTTTTTAAAAATTAACTTTATTTTTTTCTGTAGCTTACACAGATGCCTGGGTTTTACAGATCTTGGTATTCTGACTCCCAGCCTTCTTAGTGCGGCAAAAGTTGTTTGTTTCTGTACTTGGCGGGGCAGGGGGGCCCGTCTGATGGGATGTAGACCGACTGAGGTGGGTTGAAAGTGGTCGGTCCTTTCCGTGAGGATATCTGTATGTTATCTGTGTCGATCTTCTAGATGCCTACTGTACACTATACGCAGAGGTGCTTTACGGATGGCTCCAGACTTGGGGTTGTCTTACCTCTGATTTATCAACAACCACCCACCTCCCTACCTGCTCTGATGAAGGGCAGGAAGGATGTGGAAGCAGAGGAAAGCGAAAGCGCTGGGGATTTGCACAGTGCACAGAAGACGAGCCCGGGGCCGGGATTTGGAGCATCGTTTTTTGCGAGTCCAAAGATCAGGGTCTGAGCGACATCTCTACCACTTACTAAAGCAACAACACGAGATAACATATTTATTTGGCTTCTCCCAGCCCAGGGGCAGTGGGATTGGAAGGCTGGGAGTCCAGAAGATGGGGAGATGGGGGTAGGAAGGGATATCCCAACCCCCTCACCTCACTCCCCTTCAGTCCTTACTGACAAACCAGAAAAAAAAAAATCTGCAAATAACTGATGATTCCCTTTCGCTTCTCCGAGGAGAAAGCATGGACTCTTTCCGGCTGTCTCTAGGGGGCATCAGAACCCAGCACACAGGGCTGTCTCCAGCATCCTAGCAATCTGCAACAGACCCAGGATTTGGCTTTTTCGCAGATGCTCACACCACGTTCAATCTCCTTCAAATCCAATATTTACACCAACCTTGGGGGGTCGGCAAGGCTGGGGATTTATATTCAAGTGGCACTGGGTACCAAAGGAGAAACTCAGAAAATGTTTCCTCTTTGAGGGTTTTCCAAATAGCTTAACCGAGGTATAATTTACATACCAAAAATTGTACCCACCCTAAGGATACAGAGCCATGAGCTTCAGTAAATACATCCAGCTGTCCCACCAGCACCACTATGCAGTTTCTGAACATTTCCACGATCTAAAGGTTCTCCCGCTGCCAATGGTGGTCAGGCTGTACTCCTACCCCCAGCCCTCGCCGATCTGCTGTCTCCGTAGTCCTGCTTTCGCTAGAAACTAATGGAATCATACTATGTGCAGCCCTTTGTGTTGGCTTTTTTTCACTTAGCTTAACGTTTCTGAGGTTCACCCGTGTTGTTATATCATTGTTATATCATATCACTATTCCATTGTACCACATTTCGTTTATCCATTCATCTGTTGATGGATATCTGGATTGTTTCCTGTGGGTTTTGAGGGGAGGGCAGGAGGGGGCTCGAGTGAATAATATTGTTACGAACATTCACGTTGAAGTCTTGTGTGGGCATGTTTTCATTTCTCTTGGGAAGATATTGGGTAGAGCCTGGAAATGCTGAGTCACATGGTTGAGTCTTTTTTAAAGTCCCAGGAAGTATTAATACGCAGCTCTGTTGCAACCTAATCTTAGAATTGCAGGAAGGTAGCATGAAGCACCAAGTGTTGCAAAGTCAAGGGCTGGGGTCATGAGCGTAGAGATGCCCAAATGTACCCAAGAATTTCTAGTCTTAGAACCCTATTACCTCTATCTGCTTTTAGGCTTTTTGGGGCGATGATCTTTGGTGGTACCAAAGAATATGAAATTTTACCTCTTTCTTTGTCTGATGCCCTAAGAAGGGTTCACTTCAAGGTTATTCACCTCAAGGAACTGTCCAGATAACAGAAATATCCGGTTTTCTATTCAAGGGCTTAAAAATGAGTCATTTTCTAGAAATCTTATACATGTGTATTACAAAATCCACTTCCTTCTTAAGCAGCAGAAAAACCTAAGTTTATTATTCTAGAAACACATCACATTGCACAGACTGAGTGACATCCTCTAGGGAACCCGGATGTCTTAGTTCTTATGGACAAACTGATGCCCGCCTGATGCCGTCTGGGGCCCGCTCTCCAGCCACCAGAACACTGGAACGTGATTCTGCCTCCCTCTTTCACCACCCTGGAAATTCGATTACAAAGTCGGCAGGCTCTGGAGATAGCCTAGAGTTCTCCTCTAGCTATAGTGCTTGAATGTCATGTTCTGGATGTGACTCAGTGGTCTGGGCTGCTCAGGGGACTTGGAGGCAGGTCCCAGTTCCAGTTTGGAAAGCCAAGGTGGTCAGATGCTGAGGAACCCAGCACTTCGAACTCCCCATCAAAACAAAATGCTGTAAGGCTCCCATCCTACTGAACCAAATGGAGGCACTTAAACATTTTCTTTGGCTGTAGAAGGTCAAGAAAAATAGTACTTACAGGCAATGGTGTGACAATTAAATATTTAGGAAAAAAGGCAAAGCGCTTTGCGGATTCACATATGAGAAGAAGAAATAATGGGACACGGCAGTGGTATTTAATCTTGGCTACACAGTGAAATTACTTTGGATTTTTAAGAAAAATCATTGATGCCTGGATCCCACCCCCAGACATTCTGACTGAACGGGGAGTGCATTTTGGGTTATTGGGACTTTTTTTTTTTTTTTAGCCTGGCCCCACCCAAGACAGTTCTTAACGTCGAAGTCTGGGAACCACTGGGATAAAAGTTATCTTGGCTTAAACCAAAGACGCACAGAAATGAAACATCCAGGTGGCTTTGCTAACACTCCTGCAGCTCAAAAGCCTTGACTGCATTCCATCACCTACCTAAATTATAACCTCCACACCCGGGTGCGTAACACCTTACGTAATTCTAATACCACTTACCTCTCCAGCATTATTTGCCAAACAGGTCCCAGGATGCCCCAACTCGCTGCCTCTGCTCTTACTGCCCTATCCTGAACTGCCTCCTTCACCCTCCACTTTCTGAATGTTTTTGGAAACCCTTCAAGGCCCATCTCCAATGCTACCTCTTCTTGAAAGCCTGTGAGATCTTTTTTTGTTTTTGTTTTTAAGATTTTATTTATTTATTTGACAGAGAGAGAGAGGGAGAGATCACAAGTAGGCAGAGAGGCAGGCAGAGAGAGAGAGGAGGAAGGAGGCTTCCCCCTGAGCAGAGAGCCCGATGCGGGGCTCGATCCTGGGACCCTGAGATCATGACCTGAGCCGATGGCAGATGCTTAACCCACTGAGACACCCCAGATGCCCCCTGTGGGATCTTCTTAATCAGATTCTCTGCCTCTTCTTCATGCCCATGGCACATTCCTTTTCTTTCCCTCGTAGCTCCTTGCAAGTTCTGCTTTGCACTGTTGTTGGCATGAATCTATCATATTCCTTTCTTCTCTGCCTCTTTCTGACTCTTCCCTCCTTGCAGGAGTGAGGAGAGCTGGTCAAGGGCTGGGACTTAGTGTCTTTCCTGAGTCTGAGGATGCACAATAAAGAACGGAGTTGTTGCTACCAGTCACCTCTGATCCAAAGAACTGCGGGGGCATTCGTCACAAGCGAGGATGGCCTTTACCTCTTTTAATCCTGGGTAAGGAAGGGAGGTGAGAGAACCCAACTCCCATCCAGACAAGCAAGATCCTCCAGCACCCCAGCTAAACATAGAGCATGTAGGAGGGATAGGCTGGCAGGACAGTATCCTCAGAGCTGCAGGGCCCCTGATCAGCAGCAGGGTATGAAAACCCAAGGCCAATTTGCCCTCCCTGGTCATCTAAAATGTTCACAGCAGGGGAGGGGCCTGGAGTGTACTTGAACTTTGAGAAGTTCCAAACACCTGAGCAATGGCAGGCATCCTTAAAGTGTTCCCAATTGGGACATCCGGTTTTATACAAGTTTCAGATGATGAGAAATGTACCTTAAATATCCGTGCAAATAAAAGTCCAGTCTCAGTTCTCAGCTCCATAGAAGGGTGTAATACTTTCAGTTAACACATGGCTAAAAGGTAATCCCATCATGTAATAATTCTTCATAGAAATTAAATTCTTGGGGTGTCTGGGTGGCCCAGTCGAAGCATGGGATTCTTGGTTCCAGCTCAGGTCATGATCTCAGGGTTGCGAGATCGAGCCCCGATGTAGGCTCGGGGCTCAGTGCGGGGTCTGCTGGAGATTCTCTCCCCTTTGCTCTCCCTCCCCCTCTGCTCCTCCCTTCCCCTTTATTTCTCTCAAATAAATAAATAAATAAAATATTTTAAAAAAATTTTAAATTCTCCTTCTAGTTTTCCCCTCTATGTCTATCACTTGTTCAGCCTGAAAAAAGAAAAAGTGTATCGTTAAGCAGCAGGAAAAGTTGCAGATCCTGATCTGCCCCCGCCCACCACCCCCCCCCAAAAGTGTTTTCCAACATGAGGGATTCCAGAAACAAACCTACCTGAAAAGGGGGGGAAAAACCATGCTAACATCCACTTTAAAATTTAATACAACAAACAAGAACCAGGACCTCAAAACGGCAGAGCCCCAGCATGCCATGTTAAGTGACTTGTGACACTCGGGGGCTGGGCATGGTGGCAGCCTCCCCGGATTTGCAAGGAGAAGGAAATTTTTTCCCTAGAGAATCAGTGTTCCCAGTGGGGAGGACAGTGTGTTTTTCAAGGATGGAATGAAGAGCTGCCCTTACTCTTTAGCTGTGTCAGAGGATGAAATTTTAAGAATTTGAGACTGACCAAGAGTTAGTCTGAGAAAAGTAGGGAGACTGTAAAGAAACCCTTATGGGGTAACTTTACCCAGTCAGGGAAGATAAATCAGCAAGGACAACCTTTCCCATGACCTTCCCACCTGTTTCTTTCCTAAATTATTTCCCCAAATTCTCTTTGGAAGGAATTCGCTCATTAATGGATGTCTCCTTTTATTTCAAAGCTTAAAGCCAGGCAAGAGCTGTATTTAAAGGGAGCATGAAGAGAAAGGTGTATACGTGAGGTACCCAGAGGACAACTGCTGGACAGAAACTATAGCAACAAGCACCAGCTCTTATCTATCTTGTGCTGAAAAGCCTCTGGTTATCATGAAGCTCATCTCTGCAGAAGGCGAAAATTCTACCAGTGTGCAAATCCAACAGGCTCATCAATTAAACAGTTTTGTCCATTAGGATTTCTTTTATAACAAAACGAACTATCCATACTCCTCCAAATCTCTTATGTGCTAATATAGTTTACCCAATAACGTGGGGGTTTGGGCGGGGACACTCTGCACAGTCGCCAACTGACATAGAATTGTTGACATCCTCCAGACTTAACTACTAAGAGTCTACTGCTGACCAGAAGTCTTACGGTAACAGTTGACTAACGTATGTTTTGTATATTATATGCATGATATACCAAATTCTTACAATGAAGTCAGCTAGAAAAAAAATTTTTCTTTAAAAATAAGGAAAATACATTTACAGTCCTGTACTGTATTTATCCAAACCAAACTAAACCAAATTGAGTCTAAGTAGACCCACACAATTCAAACCATGTTGTTCAAGGGTCAACTGGATTTTCTTCTCTTTTCTTTTTTTAAAAAAGATTTTATTTTTTTACTTATTTGAGAGAGAAGAGGGATAGGGAGCAGAGGGAGAGGGACAAGCAGACCTCATGTTCAGTGCGGAGCCTGATGCGGGGCTCGATCCTATGACCCTGAGATCACGACCCAAGCTGAAATTAAGAATCAGACGCTCAACTGTCTGAGTCACCCAGGTGCTCCTGTGTTTATAAAAGATGGAATGATTTTACATAGTACAGCATTCTGGGGATAAGAGTCACGTCAGTGATGATCTCATAGAGGGCTAAGCACCTGATACCCATTTCTGTTGTTCTTGGCTCAGAGGGTCCCCCAAAGCACCCCTTTCTGCTCTTTCCACAGTCACATCAGATACACGGTGCTTGACTGACAGGTCACAATGCCATTTTCCAGAACAGCAATATCCCCAGGATGGAGAATCATGGCTGCACGGGACTCTGTCCGAGGGGATGGGCCATCACGCAGGGGACACCGGCCTTCCCTTGGCTTCCTCCTTTCATCTTTGTAATAAGAAAGAGTCCTCACCTTAGTAACGTGGAGTTTCGAAAGCATGCGACTTAGTTTGTAATAGGAGCACGTCAGCCCATGAAATCTGGAGCACTTACCCCTCGAGCTGCTCCTCTCCTAAGATCTGGCGAAGGTTTTTTAGGAAGGACAAGGAGACCAAGGCGTGAGAATGGCGGATCTTCACGTAGCCGGTCACCACCTCGATGAGCCCCATGAAGTTCTCCAGTTCTGAGGCAATGTTATCTGTGAGAGGAGGGGGCCATGTTAGTGAGCCTTCGTGTAGTGCGGGGATGACCCACTCGGTTGCTCGCCAACATGTCAGGAGAACGATTCCGTGGCGGGTCTCGGCGCCTCTGAGAGACTCAGGTTGCTGGCACAGGGCCTGCCATCCTTGTCAAAAATGTACCTCCCTGGCCTTGACTTTCAACGACCTCTCCTGGGACAGGGCCCCCCTCCGAGGCAGGGCAAGGAGACTTTTTAGAAGGCTGGGTACTCTAGCTCCCAGGCTGATTAACCGAATGTAAAATCATAAATACCAGACTGCCAATTAGCTAAGGCTGACAAATCTAGGGAACGTCTTTTAATACCCTCTGTCAACAGACAGCACTGCCTCCACAGTACAAGGGCATGACTGAATAAACAACATTTTCTCGGTCTCATTAGGAACTGCCTTTGCTGCATTTCCAGTTCCTAAGATACAGGGATCTATATTTAAAGAGTCCGTCTTACTAAGACTGGGAGAAAACACACCAAAATATTAACATACCAGGTTATCTGCTGGTGATTTTTCAAAATTCGTTTCTGGGCTTCTGAGTTTTCTATAATGTGCACATCTGATTCTCGTAATGAGAGGACAGTTTGAGAAATAGTTGCTACTACTAAGTATGTGAAAACAATGTAATCTATACACACTGTATTTCCCATCATCCTGTTCGGCCTGTCTTTTCCTCATAGTTTAAAAAAAAAAAAAAGGAACATCAACTTCGGTTCAACTTATGCCAAAATTACAATAAATACTATAATCAGTTGGGTATGGTCCAACCTAATGGGATTTTATTGCACATGATTTGTTGAAGGCTTACTTAATGAGAGGTTCTATTTTGCTTTGAATGGATAAAAATAAAAGAATAAGGATCTTGTCTTGGAGGGCTGGGGGCTATGCTTACTGTAGAGTTTAATGGTTTTCTAGGAGAAATTCAAGTTACAAACACCAGAAGTTGCCTGTGGTGGATATTTCAAGAAAAAGACCCTGAACTTTAAACTCAGGGTAGGATGGATGCCTGTCTTGAGTCGAGGCTGGGGATGCCCTTTCCAGTGAGATGTCTTATTCCCTCGTATCCAAGTGATTTCTTCCACTGGACATACACCGGAAGACACATTTCACCACCGTGCATGAATATGTACTTATTCCTTCTTAAATTCTACTCCTCCACGGATTTAATTCATGGATTAAATTCTTACCTTCAGGATATGAACATTTGAAAGAAAAAAAAAGGAGATTTAGGTGCTTAAAGGGTATGTTCTAGGAATAAGGGCATCTTTTCAAAAATTAAGTAATTTAGTAAGAACAAAAGGAATAAAACCTCATCATTTATTTAGTTATTTACGTATTTATTAAGTAGGCCCCACACCCAGTGTGGAGCCTAACGCTAGGCTCAAACTCATGACCTTGAGATCAAGACATGAGCTGGGATCGAGAGTCGGGACGCTTAACCCACTGAGCCACCCAGGTGCCCCAGGAACAAAACTTTAGAAGCACCATGAGGGTAAGAGAATTCTAGCCATGTGGAAGCAAAGTTATTTCTGTGGTGGAGGGGTGGAAGGGGTTCTGGAAAATGAGGAGAACCAAATGATCCAAAAGGACTGAGCGCAAACGTGTTTCTACCATCTCTAAGCCGTAAGAGCTTGGCTCGCTCACCGAACAAACGGTATTAAGGAGAAGTAAATCCACAGAATAAATCAATCAGCCATTTCCCACCCCACCCGAATCAACCTGCAAAAATTTCTCCACAAAAGGATTTAAGGGAAAAAAAAAAATCCTTTCAACCTCAAGGTCTTTTTATGATTTTTATTCTAGATTATGAAACTATCAGAAATACCTTGACCGAGTGGTCCCAGTGGTGGAGAATTTAAGGCTAGGAAGCCATCGTCAATTAAAGATCAGAAGTGAAAAGATCACGGAATAAGTCCATGAGTAGTTTTTGCACACACGCAATCACCAGGAACGCCATCTACTACAAACGCCGGCGATCCTACAGGGGTGAGGATCGAAGCTTTAAATACGGGATGACACACCCTAGTATTTTATTTTTATTTTATTTTATTTTTGCTCTCCAAAGTAAATTTGGAGATTAACCACTCTTTGGACTTAATAAAGTTTTAAAGGGGTATCATTAACTTCTTCCCTTTGCACAGTCTCCTCAACACCTCCCAGGGAACCAGACCTCTTTGGGCTTGAAGCCGTATGGCTCTGGCTCCAGCTGGAGGCTGCTGAATGACACTTTTGATCCCCCAGCCTCTTCTGGGGCTGGTGTGTGCTGGGATGTGCGTCTCCTGCGTGAGACGGGCCTCACAGAAAGATGAGCCATGATCCTGGGCGTGAATAAATGCCGAGCCAAGAGCTGCAAAATAGACTGCCTTTCAATCTGGTTTTCTCTTTTTTTCTTTTTTTAATCTTTGAGGGAAACTCGAAAAAAGACACATTGAGCACGAGGCTTATGCCCCATGCTGTTTTTTCCAGGCCCAGGTTTCAGGTGTGAGTCATGGAGGGGAAGGGACAGCAAGTCAACAAAAGAAAACCAGGTGGTCCGGCCACCTTTTTCAGTTGGGGGGCGGGGGGATGGGACAGGATACTTACTGCCTCGGCGGATATTAATGAGCAAATTGCCCTTGAAGATGGTGCATCCTTGGAGCATCTGAGCAGAGGTAACAGAATCAATGGTTTTTGTTTTCTTTTCTTCCTCGCAGACCTTGGGGCAAGGACCTTCACAAGGTATGCAGTACATGCTGGTGAAGATAAAAAATCAACCCAAAACACGGAGAACTGAGTCAGGCTTCTTGAGTTAAGGAAAAAAAAAACATGAAGACACGCTTTTATTCTAAGTTGTTTGTGCGGTACACATTACCAAAAACAACTGTTGGGAAGGGTTCAAGTGGGCACACTGTATCTCATCCCGAAGCCACCCAGCCAGGATCAGCCATTCAAACTGCAACCACAAGAAGAAAGTGCCTACAAAGGAAAAGCGTGCCTCTTGTTTCCAGACAAAATATGTGATGCATCCTTGAGGCATGTGTGTATCAGAGGCTGTCGGCTGGGGAGCCAGCTGGTTCCATGTGGGAGAAACAGCCTTGAAGAAAGGACACAGTGGTGGCTCCCGAGGAAAAACGGGGCCGCTCTCTATGCGGCCTTGCCCGGCACACCCTGGGGGAGAAGCTGGGAGACTGGACAAGGACCAGGAAAGGGACCGTGATGACCGTGATGTCTCTGCCACTAACGGGAGTCTCACTCTCGCAGTCAAGGCATCCCAGCAAAACCCAGCAAGGAGTTCCAAAATGCGTGGGGAAGAACACACAGCCCTTATTTTCTTGCTAATGTACAACTGAAATTATTTCTTGACAGTGTTTTGCAGAAACTCGTAAATTGATCGGAATGTTGTTTTCGCGGCATGTGCGCTGAAAGCAAGGAACTTCCGTTACTTTGTAATAAACTCCCGTTTCCAGTGCTATCCCACACATGCTACAGGACCGCCATGAGTCAGGGATCAGGGAGCAAGATTGGCATTCTCCTGCTTATCGACCATTCATTTACGAAATTGTGGACACAACGCTAATCTGGCTGCTGAACCACAGAGGATCAAAGTTGGGTTGATTTCCAAACAAAGGCTACCACCTTATTTTGTGTGTGTGTGTGTGTGTGTGTGTGTGTTTGCGTGCGCATGTGCGTGTAAAATAAATAGGACGGAGAACTGGAGAGCCAGGTATATTGTCGTTATTGTTCTTAAATGATCTCTTAAACTTCGTGAAGATAAATAAAGTGTAAGTGTTAGCTTACATGAAAGCTTTTGTGTTGTTTTGTTTTAACGAAATCTTACTGCCTATCTAAGGCAAAGATGCAGGGATTTGTTTTGTTTACAAACTTACAGGTAAACAAAATTTCCCTACTCTTTTCCTATTTCGTATGGGGAGAATGCTAGGCAAGGTTTCCCAAGGAACTGGGCCAAGCACAGAAGGGGAGATTTCTCTTTTCTAGAACATCATACGTAACCTTCTTATTTCCACTATGGGTAACAGCTTCCTGTCTCCACTTTTTTTGTTGTTTTTTTGGTCTTTTATTCTAATTTATCTACATACCATGTAATGCCTCCACCCTCCTTCTTTAAAAAAAACTTTCTATCCTGAAACAGACTCTCAAAAAGTTACAAAAAGTACTTTCCCCCTGCATCCCAGATGGCAACATCTTATATTACTATAAATGGAATATCAAAACCAGGAAATTTACACTGGTACAATGAATGCATAATTCCGTGTCACCTTATATCCCTTTTGTGATCTTCACCCCGTCAAGATACAGAAGTACTTCGGGAAGATCTCCCAAAGAGCTACCTCCAATCCTCACATCCCTAACTCCGTCCTCCTGACTATTAATCTATTCTTCATCATGGCAATGTTGTCATTTTGAGCCTGTTATATAAATGGAGTTCTATAGTACGGGATCTTTTGAGATCACCTTCTTTTTTCCCCCCCCACACAGCATAATGTCCTTGAGATCTGTCCCCAGTCGTCGCGTATTTCAACAGCTTGCTCTTTTTTTCTGGCTGAATAATAGTCCATGGCATGGATGTACCACAGTCTGTTTAACCATTTCCCTACGGTAGAACATCTGAGTTGTCTTTTGTCTTTGGCTATTACGCACGGAGCTGCCGTGAACACTTGTGTACGTGTTGTTACACGGACGTACATTTTCATTTCTCTGGGAGGAGTGTCCACGAGTGTGACTTATAGGTTGTAATGTCAAGTGTTTGTTTAGCTTTCCCCGACGTTTTATTCAAACAGCAATTTCTGAACCAAACACCTTTGCTAAAATGTCTAGGAATCATCTAGCCCTTTAGAAATGTTTTTCTAAGGAAGTGCTCTGATTACACTTTTATGGAGCAAGCTTCCTTGAATCCATTCGGGTACAGAGAGGGTACAAACAGTATTAATAAATATTTTAAACTCAGTGTCAAATAGGTCTTAAAGGTTGAGAGTGGTATTTATTCTTTCTTCACGGTGTTTTATTTTAAAACAGAAGAGTTAGATCTGTAGCTCTGAACAGACTATAAGAATGGGTAGGGAAAAAAAAAAACAGCTCAGTTCTTTGAAAATGCTCCACCATGGGAGAAACACTGCTGAAATGCACAGCAGTCCCCTCTTGCTGGCCCCCACTATGTCACAGGACAGTGTATCCCCAGGACAAAGATGGTACCATCCTCCCCCCCCCCCCGCACCCCCTGGCCCCTTTCATGCACCAGCTGTCCCATCTCTGCTCCGCCCCCAGGAGGAGCCGTGGCTGAGCCTCATCTGGGTTCCAGGCATGGCCCAAGGTACCGGGAAAGCCCTCGTAAGTTCTAAGGCTACCAATAAACTGTGAGTAAAATGCGGTAGACTTATTCTGGGTGGCATTTGCATACTTTACAGTCCTTTGGGAGTCCTTGGACACTTCGCTTTTAAAAAAGTATTCAGAATAATTTTTACTATTATAATAGTAAAGACGAGACAACAGATGGAAAGTTGCTCTAATGTTAAGAAAGAATGGGAGTTTTATCTTTGGTTTGAAGATGAAGGAAGCATTTGGCCCATGGCAACTAAACTGTTCTTTCCTAAAGTTCTCTGCTCTACCTAGAGGAGGGAAGAACGACCCCAAACCTCTGGTCTTTCGAATTCCAGGGCTACAGTTCTGTATTTTATAACAATGCCACTATTGCCTTTCTCAAAAACATAAACAACAACAAATTTACAGAAGCCCAGCCCACATACACCAGAGGGATGCTTTTTGCTGTAAAGAACGCCTTTGCTTCCCAAGCAAAGTCTCAATGTTCAGGAAAGAAAACGAGAGAGGCAGAGAAAACTGGAGAGAAGGGCACGGTCGAAGGAAAAGAGAGAGAGAGAGAGAGGAACAGGTGCTAATGGAAAACAGGTTACTGTAAGCTCCTGGTTACTCTTCATGGCAGCTAGGGCAGGCACAGGATGGAGTTTGTGCTAACGGACCGTCCCGCCTGCCGGCTGCCTCAAGGACGCTGTTCAGGGCTCGGCTTGTCTTCTCTCCGCCACTCCCCAAGACTTCACAGAGCTGGTGCTGGGTGGCACCAGGGATAGGACAACCTAAATGTATGGTCCTCCCGGGTTTACCCCACACCTGCTTAGCAGGCAGCCTGGCGAGTGCAGGGAGGGGAGACTGTGACCTCCACGTACCCAGGCCAGCACAGCAAGCCACGTACTTAACTTCAAGTGGCTTGGCAGTACACTTCTAAGACACAATATAAAACAAACGCATTTTATTTTGTGGTTGTGGGTGAAGGGGGGAGTTGTTGGGCGGGGCTGGGGGTATTGAGGGGCATGGAGGGGAGCTGCATGACTGACCTCTGACTGCCGTTCCGGATGAAGCCAGAGGGGCACTCCTGCATGCACTCGCCGTCGTGGATGACGAACCCCTCGGAGTCGCTGCTCTCGGCATTGGGGATGTTGGCGCAGAAGTCGCGGTCTACGCAGCGCCAGCCCTCGAAGCGGTAGGTGTTGGGCGGGCAGGTGGGCACGCACACGCCGGCGTAGTAGTAATGCCTGCAGGCCACGCAGGCCGTGTCGTTGTCGGGCGCGCTGCAGCTGCCCAGACACTCGGGGTGACAGCACTCGTTGTTCTCGGTGCACGCGCGCTTCCCGCACGCGCTCGGGCACACTGTGGGGGCAGAGGGGACAGCAGGTGAGACTGGGGGGTCGGGTTTGGACTGCCTCGTCCAGGCCTGGCCTGCTTTGTCCTGGGTCACTGGCCACCCTGGACCAGATCACCCCAGTGACAGTCAACCACCCACTCGCCGCCCAGAGACGCACCCACGATATCCCCAAACGGAGCTTCCCAGGGCTCTGTAGCCCGCGGCAGACTTGCAATGACAGTATTACAGACCCTAGTCACAGTTTCATTAAGGCGGGGAGAAAATACTCTTGTGTTTTGAGTTCGGCCTCTCTTATTTACTCTCTGTGTACTCCTGAGGAGTCATTAGCTTCTCTGACTTTGACCCTCTCTTTTTACATCTATACAATGGGGGTAGTAATATCCATATGAGAGCTTTGCTGGAGGCCAACATGATAATGCAACAGCCCAATGGGAACAATGAGGCGTATTATTCCTTTTAAAGGCATGATGTATTGTTCCTCTGCAGTATGACCATGTTCCATGAAATACCTTGAAAAGCTTTAGTGTGAAGAAATGATTATTTAAAAAATTATTTTATTACATATATTATTACAAGTATTTTTAAATCATTCAAAAATCGTTTATTTAAAAAATGATGAAACTGGAATATTAAAGGTGATACTATTTGGGTTTACAAAATGGCTTTAGAAAAAGTTTGTGTCCGTTTCTATGTCAAAGTTCTTGCTCCCCAAAAATGATGGTATTAACTTATTCACAGAGCCTAACCTATTATAACACCAAGTCCCTGTGTCTGATTGTTATTCTCAAATAAGAAAAAAAGGGGGGCGGTGGAGAGTGTCTCTGAGCCCAGAGGAGTCACTCATAGCATATTAGAAACCATCTCCTTTGAGCCACTCTGCCAAACTTTAGTGGAAGCAGTGTCTAAAAAGCAGAGATCCACAATTCATGTCCCAAGTAGATGAGCTGGCATTTATTTCCATAACAACAATGTAATGATCACACTCTGTGGGGCTGTTAGCCTCACTAGCAAATAAAGTATAAATCAACCAAATACGAAATCTGGTTTATATTAAATGTTTCCTACTTTTTCTTGAGCTGGGAAACAACACAAAATTATTTAAATATGTATATTATTGAATCTGACATATATTATTTAGTGAAGATTCTATTACTGTTTTCCTTATAAACAAAATATGTGCTAAAAAAAAATCAGAGATCACAGATAAATGAAAATATATAGGACGTCTAGTCCATCTGCCCCAAATACCCCCTTTATCAATACCTTCATGTGGATCCCCCTAGGTCCCCCCCCTTTTTTTTAAGATTTTATTTATTTATTTGACAGAGATCACAAGTGGGCAGAGAGGCAGGCAGAGAGAGAGGAGGAAGCAGGCTCCCCACCAAGCAGAGAGCCTGACGCGGGGCTCGATCCCAGAACCCTGAGATCATGACCTGAGTCGAAGGCAGAGGCTTAACCCACTGAACTGCCCAGGCACCCGGCCCCAGGTCCCTTTCTATGCATGAGTATGTACATATAAATATCTTCAAAAAAGGAACAAACTATCCTGAAACCATTTTTTCTTTTTTGGTATAATATATCGTGAATTCCATAATCACTTAACAGCTACATTGCATCTCACAGTATAGTGTAAGTTATAACCTGTCTCCTACTATGAAACATTTTGTTTACTCCTGACATTTTATTATTACAATGAACACTGCGATCTTCATGAGAAATCTTAACTATTTCCTTAGGATCAATTTCCAGAATTGACCTCACCAGGTCAAACTATCTTCTGGAAAGTTTTTACCAATTTACACCCCACTAACTGCACCCAAAAGTTCCTATTTTACTGTGGAAAGGTGAATTTAAAAACGAACATCAGAACTTGGCCATTCAAATGAACACTGTCACCTCTGAAGAAAACAGATACATTCTCATGATACTGTCAAGCTCCTTAAAATAATTTTCCAAGTTTCTCCTTTGAAATTATCCTTTTGCAGAGACCGTAAGTTGCTTTCCATTATTTATTCTTTTTATCTACTTTGATAATAGAACCTTGATTTTTAATTGGGCATTTGGCCACCCAGCTAGATATTCTATCTCCTAGCCTCTCTTGTAGCTAGAAGTGACGTATGTCCTAACCAGTGAGATATAAGAAAACTTTTTTGGTTGGTAGTTAATGGAAGATGCCTTAAAAACATTGAGTGTGCCCTTCCTCCTTGCCGGCTGGAATGCAGGAGCAACGCATCATGCTCCGGCAGCCATCTTGGTCATGAGGTAGCCCACTAAGAAGGTGGAGTAAGATAAAAGGATCTTGGTCTGCCAAAAGGCTAACCCTGTACTGCTTACCTCTAGACCTGGCTTTCTCTAGAGAGAGAAATAAATTTTTGTCCTCTATATGTGCCTGCTGTTCATTACACCCAACTGAGACACACTTTCAGAGCTACTTACAAGCAAAGAAGAAAACCATTCCCGTTGGTTTGTATCACTTCTGTTTACCAGAACTGCCTCAATGACTTATGGCTATTTCCAGAAACTAAGCTACCCAATAAATAACAAGGAGTAAGTATCTCTAAGCACCCCGAAAAAGTAGGTGTTATAGATAGGAGTTGCAAAAATGTGGTGATACATATATTGTCCACCTGGGTGATCATCTTGAGGAGGGTGACACTAATTTGAATTTACAAGTCTAGCGTATTTGTAGTAAAGGTATACAAACACACACACACACACACACACACACACACACACACACACGAGCACATTCTCTCCCATCAGATCTCATACCTGAAGACATCTAACTATCAAATAGATTCAGTGACAATTTAATTTCAAATCTATCCTGTATGGAGGTTAACTTCAAGGCTCAAGATCTAAGGAAACAAATACATTGTGTGTCTTTTAGTTCAGGTTTTTAAAGTAGTAACGGGAACAGAAGTCCATTTACCCGCCGGTTGTCGATGCATTTAGCAAGTGTTTATTCAGCAACGTCCCCGCACTTGCGTGCCAGACCCCGCCCTCGAGGAATGGGCGATATGCCAGGGAAGTACAGGGTCGAGTGCACGTTCATGGCACGCCCTGGGCATCAGGGATGGTTTTGAAGAGATGCTCAGGCTGGAGATGCAAGATGAAAGACGAGGAGGAGAAGAATAAAGAAGGACACGGAGGAAATCACACGTCAATGTGCGTAAAGGCAATTCTGTCGCTGTGGCGGGAGGACTGGGTGCCCGTGAAGATAGCAGGAGGCTAGTCGCCAACTGGTGGGTGATGGGCATCACTGGAGATTTTAGGAAGGGGAAGAGCAAAAAAGGCAGCTTTTTATATTGGAAAGGTCGTCTGGGAGCTGCACAGAGGGCACCATGACCTGAGGGGGCTGAGCTGACCGAAGAGGGATCAGGTGAGGGGAGAGGAGAGACACATCCTTGTTATGTGGCCCCGACAAGGTTTCTGTAATATTAACAGACCCATAGGTTCATGTGGTTAACATGAAACTGGCTGAAGAAGCCTGTGTTCACAGTCTTGAGTGCTGGCACGAGCACCCCCTCACTCAGAGCCCTGAAGTCGCCATCATCAGCCACCACCAAGCTTTGTGATTGGAGGAAGGGAAAATTGATGAGAAATCTCACGATCATCAACAGAAATGAACAGGGGCCACTATCTGCTTGCCAAGCCCCCTTTCCCTCACTTATAATTTAAATAACACACTATATAAAATCGTTAAGTGGCAGGCATTAATATTAAAGTGTACTAAAAACTCGAGAGCATTTAAAAGCATAGAAAAGAAAACATCCCTGTGCTCTTGCTGGGAATCGGCTATGCCCACGTGCAAATGTTGGGCATCTCTAGTAGGAGAAAGAAAAAGAAATCCCCCAAACCTGACAAAGTATTTTCCCATTCCGATGGCAACGGCATCTCTGGGCAGTGGTCCCCCCGAGGTCCTTTCAAAGGCGTGTGTTACGTGGAAAACACGGTCCGTCAGTTCTTGCCACAAGCAGCACACAGGCTGGGGAATTAGGGTTTTGTTTCAGCAAGGAGAGCTCCTTCAGAAGGAATTTCAGCAAAGCTTAAATTAGGTGAAATCTTGTTATTTATAAGCAGAACAATTCCTCTTAAAGGGATCACAAATCAAGGGGTTCCTTTATGGTATGGGATTCAAACGGCATGACACGTATCGACGACTCGAGGGGAGTAAGAATGGGGTGTGATGGGGAGTGGGGAGAAAGGAGAGGTGACTGGTTTGCTGGAGGACAAACTCTGTAAATAAGAGACTGCTCCAGGGACAGAAGATCCCCTGGCCACAGCAGAACCCGAGGATTCTGGGAGGCGGGAGAACACGCAGGAAATTCAGGGTTAGAGAGTCCCGGAGTCAGCCCCAGAAGCCTGCTGTAAATTTTGTCTCATCTCAATGTATATAAATATTATTAGTGTTTAGGACTATTAAGGGATTTCTCAAAAAGCCCCGGGCAGTGCGTCTCGCCAGCAGATGGATAGCTGTTCCATACAAATGCCAAAATTTAAAATTTAGTACAGTTACCAAATTTCCAATTACGGAGCTATGGGAGAAAGGAAGGGAGCCTCTTTCCCGGCTTCCGTGGAGAAGGAACACACCTAATGTGATTAAAGGCATTTGTACTTTTCAAAATAAAGGGAAAATGGAGGCTGCTATGAACTACAAACATAAAGGGGGAAAAGCAAATTTACTGTACCCATGAGAGCTTTCTCCTCATTGGAATTCTTAGAACGACCAACAATAAAAATCAAACCTGATCTAAGCTGTTGGAAAAGCTAACGGCATGTCCCTTATCTACTGCTAAAAGGATAGATTTGGGGTCACCGTCACATAAAAAATGAAGGTGCTGGATGTAAAGGCTCATTCTCTTTATTTTGGGGGATAGGAAATAAGTCGCACATCAGCCTTGAACTCCCTCCCTCCCCAGTGTCCTTATATTCACTAAGTTTTTTCTGGGTTTTTTTACATTTATTTTTGTTCTTCCCAGGGAGTTCCTTAGCCATCTTTACTCAAGAGCAACCATTTTTAAAAGCATACAATTATAAAGTGTTCTCACTGGAAGAGAAGGTGGAGAACTCAACCTCTTCTCAAGAAACAGAAAATGGAAAGGGGGCCACTTAAGTCACCATTGTATCCCAAATAATTTCAAAAGAATGGAAATAAGTTCATGGATGTTCGAATGAGGTCAAGCTTCTGACTCAAACACAGGCTGGTTTAGAGACATCTTAGTTATTTCTGGGCTACCCTAAGTGACACAGCACTGTTCCATATAAAGAAAGGGACGTCTTTCCTATTTGACACGCATCGTTATGCATGAAGGTGAGCCGCTACTAACTTCAGAAAAGTGTACTTCAGCTCCAAAGTGCATCGGGGACGTAGAGGGGCAGAGGAATTTTATAGTTTTCTTGTCCTGCCAAGGCAGGCAGTGACTCCATTAGATACCATGGAGGGGGGACCCCAGCTGGGTCAGCTGAATGCCCAGGTCCACTCAAAGCTGTAGGCACTGTCCTGCAGGGAGTACTTAGCCCCCGGTGAGGGGATGAGAAAGGCTCCTTTTGACTGTTAAAATATCAGCCTTATGAGCCAGGCCCCAGGCTAGGTCCTACAGACAGGCAAGCATAAGATAGGCAGCACTCCTCCCCCCGGGGGACTCCCCACCCTGAAGGAAGGCAAATGGAGTACCAAGAGAGGCAAGCAAGGGACCAGTGAGGAGGGCTTTCCAGGAGAAGGGACAACCAGGCCCAAGCGTGAAAAGCCAGCAGGAGCTAGCAGGTGCATGGGGCTATTGGCAGGGCTGATGGGGAGCACGGGCCAAGCGAACCAGACTCAGAATGAATGGGTGACCGACTGGGCTGGAAGAGGAGTGGGAGACAGGAAAGATGGTGAGACCAGAGGCAGAGAGAGGTGAGAAGGGCCTTTTAAGCCACGAGTGGGAGTTTGGACCACTCTTAAAGAGGAAATGCTGCTATTGAAGGATTATAAGCAGGGCGTCCCCTGAGCACATATACATTTTAGAAGGATCACTCTGGCTGCTGAGTGGAACACAGAATGGAAGGGTGACCCACGGAGTCATGGCAGCTGTTTCCATGAGCCACGATGCTGGTCTAGATCAGGGAGATCTAGAGATCAGAGATGCAGGAGATGAATGATCTATCTGGAGAACATGGGAAGAGTGGCCAGCTTTTGTTTTCGGAGGGACAGAGATTAGCTTAGTTTGAGATGTGCTGCTTGGTGGACAGCGGATGCTCTCACCCTCTGAAATTGTCTTCGGTCTGTCCTCCCTTTTATCCATGCACATCCTCCTCCCCATACGTCCCCCCACCCCCACCCCAGCAAAGACCTCTATCAATGGGAGCGGAGTGGCGGGGACTATCAAGGTTTCTCCGGCTCAGGGAGAACAGCAATATTTTATCCTAGCACATTTGTCTGTAGTTCCCTAAACAAGTCAGCTAGCCTGGAAAAGCAGGCTTATGTGAAAATGCTTAGAAGCCATGAAATAAAGCTAAAATGATCCTCGTACAACCACGTGTGAGCTACATGCTTTCGTGCGTGTGTGTGCACATGTGAAGTATATGTATATATAGCAAAGCACAATTTTCTCAAAGGGAAGACGACGGCCTTCCTTTGAGAAGAATCAACTGTCAAGTCTCCTGACACCCTGAGAACTGGCTAATGGAAAACTCCAGAGAACCACTACCTAGAAATCCCAGGTGGAGCTTGAAACAACTCCCAGACAAGCTTCTGCCTGAGACACTGTAGGCTGGTAAACCGAATCTGTTAGCTACCCACGGCAAAAGGAAGTTCAAGTGGGAATCCGGGTGTCTTAAATGGTCACAAGAGAAAGTCACATTTGCAACAATGTTTCTCCTCTCCAAGCCAAAAGAAACCTCCTCCTTGTGCTGGAGAAAATCCCACCATAGTCGGGGCAAGCCAGAGAGACATTTTCATGGTTAGAATACTGAAGATCCTTCGCCTTCTCTTTTTGGAACCAAAAGTATTCAGTGCGCCCACTGGGAGGTTATAGTGAGAACTGGGGCTCCGGGAATTTGCAGACAGAGAGAGGCCTGGGGAACAGAACTGGGAGCGAGCACAGAAAGGCTGGTGGGCAAAAGAGGTGGGCCACAATTTTTTGAACATAAGGTACCTGGAAGCTCTCATTTTCTCCCAAGCGTGTACGAAGGAGTTCCTTTTTTGCAACGTGAAGTGGTTTTCAAGACCCAAGTTCCCAGTCTGCTTCTTTCCTAACAGGAAGGCCCCTGGACAAAGCATCCTTGAGTTGACTCACATCTGACCATTCTGAAACACTGAGGTTTGCAGAGGGGGGGGCAAGAAGTTACGTCCTTCTGCTCCTCACCACTCCCCCCTCCCACGCCGGCAGCTCCCCAGTCAACTGTCTTCTTTAACCTTCCACTCTCTCCCAAGTCAGAATGTGTGCCAGCAGAAGTTCCGAGGGCCAGTAGATCTGTCCTCAGTTTAGAAGCAACAAGCACTTACACAGTCATGTTCATCCCTATCATCCAAGCACAGGGTCTTAGAGCGGAAAGGTAGTTTCCAGGTCATGCATATCTCATGCCTGTCTCGGATATTTCTCTGCAAAAACCTAGGTGGGCCTTCAAGCAATGTCTAGGGGGTTGGTTACCTTAGAGAAAGTGCTACTCCAACTGTTAGGCAGCACCAAATGTGACCAAGTTGTTCCTTCCACCCAACAAGAATGCATTTTCCTCCCTGACATGCTCCCCAGGCCTCATTCAGCTTGTCTGATACTCAGGGGAAGCAGAGGCTTTCTTCTTTATAGGTCAGACTTTCAAACACACGGGCTCAAAATTCCGAGACAGTTATCCTGGCCTCCCTCCGAGGGCCTTACTCAGTCATGGCTCATGCAATACCCATGAATACCATCGCTTCTTAACACCTGCCCCCAAGCCTGCTCTTAACACAGCAGAAAGTTGGGACAGTGTGGCATACAAGAGGACTAGGAGACCCTTGGTGGCTGTCCATGACCAAGGTAGTATGCTTGGAGTGATCTCTGCATGGTCTTTAAAAGAGCTATCATCATCACACCAAGGAGGCTCATTCTGAGCTTCTCATTGTCGAAGAATCCTCTCTTCTTTTTCACAATAACGGTTTTAGTCTCTCCTGTCTGGATACAACTCTGATCTGAATACAGGTCTCCCTGTTAACATAAAGTCAAACGTTTCTGGGGACATTTTACACGTGCCCGACAGCCTATTCAGTACCTTATAGATGTTAATGCAATCTTCCTAACGATCACACAGGGTATCACCATTCTCATTTGTAAGTGACCGAACGGAGACACAGAGATTTAATCACTGTCCAGGGCTATTAACAGTCTAGTTTAATCATTGTTAAGCTACAAATGTGGGCTAGATCTGCCAGACGGGGGCGGGCAGCCTCTTCACCCGCTCTGTCCCGCGGTGGCACAATGTTTCAGCTGGTCTGTGTGGTCTCAAAGGAAAGGGCTAAGGTGTCCTTCTTATGCCCCTTTTCTTTTTGAGCATGTACCCATCAGGAAAAAAAAAAAAAATCAATCTCAAGTCCTAGTGCCCTTTTCTCCTCCCTGAGGTGTAACAGTCAGAAGGAAGGACAAAACCCGTGAAACATGACACGGTGGCAAGGAGGCAAGTGTCCAGGTGATATTAAGGAGATAACGTGTGCCCCTTCTTTGTTTACTGAGTCATAGCAAGTAGAACCTTCAAGGGCATTTCTCCTAGCACAAATTTGTAAGGCTGAGCCCTGTCGGGTTTATCATTAAATGTCACTGCTCAAGTCGCACTGCAGCTCCCATCGTGGAAGGCACGGCATTAGCACACATTCTGTGGGGCCAATGCAATTCCATATACACGACCGTGCTATCAGGAGGCCAGACCAGCAAGACCCAGGGAGACTCCGTGGCTTGCAGAACCCATGTCATCCGAGTAAGTCTTACTCATGAGAGTAGATAACCAGAGTTTATATTCTTCACCAATTCATCTGTCTCAGCAAGACGGAAAATTTGGTGTAGTGATCCGAAGGGGCACGGGCATGTTTATAGCAGTAATGTCCACCATAGCTAAACTATGGAAAGAACATAGATGTCCATAAACAGATGAACAGATAAAGAAGATGTGGTATATATATATACAATGGAATACTATGCAGCCATCAAAAGAAATGAAATCTTGACATTTGAGATGACGTGGATGGAACTAGAGAGTATTATGCTTAGCGAAAGAAGTCAATCGGAGAAAGAAAACCATCATATGATCTCCCTGATATGAGGAAGTGGAGATGCAACATGAGGGGCTTGGGGGGGACTAAATGTAACAAGATGGGATCGGGAGGGAGACAAACCATAGGAGACTCTTAATCTCACAAAACAAACTGAGGGTTGCTGGGGGGAGGCGGGTAGGGAGAGGGTGGTGGGGTTATGGACATTGGGGAGGGTATGTGCTATGGTGAGTGCTGTGAAGTGTGTAAACCTGGCGATTCACAGACCTGTACCCCTGGGGCTAATAATACATTATATGTTTATAAAAAAATAAAAAAATTATTAAAAAAAAGATTAAAAAAAAAAGAAAATTTGGTCAGGGAGGAGGAAAAAACAAAACAAAAAACCCAGTTCTGTGCCTTTCTCTCAGTCAGGCACATAAACACACAAAATCAAGGCTTACAGAAATAAGAAATAGTCGAGCTCTGAGACTAGACCTCACCTGTCTAGTACACAAGGTAAGCCAAGAGGTCTGGGAAAACATTTCACACCAGCGACTGAAAGTATCTGTGAATATTTCATTAATAAGCAAAAGAAATAATAATCTACAGACAGTGCTCATTGAATCACTAAAGTCTCCAAGATCCAAGAAGTAGTGCTGGGCAGAGCATGGGGGAAAATGGGGGGCGGGGGGAAGCAAGCAAGAAACCCAAAAGGAGAAAAGTTACAGACAGCATTATTAAGTAAAAATTTCACGCGCTAAATAGTAAGAGTAAAGAAAGGGCAGCCATCGGTTGAAAGACACAATGTGGAATCACAAGGGATAGCAAAGCTAAGCGAGAAGCGGAAGGCAGATCAGGAACCCTCCTCTGGCTGAGCTGGTTTGGTGACTGTGGGTGGGCTATGTGACTTTTCTCTCCCTTTACACATTTTTTGTAACAGCTTTATTGAGATAGAATTTACACCCAATTCACAAATTGAGGGGTGCCTGGATGGCTCAGTCCACTAAGTGTCTGACTCTTGACTTTGGCTCAGGTCGTGATCTCAGGGTCATGAGCTCGAGGCCCAGCAGCAGGCTCTGTGCTCACTGGGGAATCTGCTGGAGATTCTCTCTGCCCCCCCCCTCCAATAAATAAATAAATCTTTAAAAAGATAAACTCCTATTCAAAGCCTACATACAAATTTGGGAGACACAGGTAAGTTCCAATGGGGGAAAATTTGAGGAAAAAGGGGATAGACTTCAGGGGGGGCCAGAAAGTCTGTGGCGAGGGCAGCCAGTACCTGCTTCTTCCCGTGAGAACACCGAGCGTCTGCCTCATACACAACCCACACCCTCAACCTCCATCTTTTTTTTTGAGTCTTTCACTGTCAAATGGGTGATTCCTTGGAGACTCGCCCCAGTGCTGCAACCGCCAGGCGTGAGCCCATAAAGACACCCGTCACTTACTACTGCCTGTCACAGATGCTTAAATGGACAGGGTGGAAAAAAAATTCTTTTCACACACTTAAAAATTACTCCAAGTTATTTTAAATTTGGAACTGTTTGTATATTCCTTATAAGTTTATAAAACTCACACTGTCCCTCCATGACTAACTAAAGTGGAATTGAGCGAGTATTCTATATTTATAACTTGTCTGGTTGCTCGTGCTTACAGCCCTATTTCCACTCTGTGTTACTGTACACAGAGTTATGTGAGGTATTGTGGGCTCCTAAACTTTGCTGATTTCCTAACAAGGCAGGCCTGTGTCCCGTAGGGACAAATTGGGGGCTGTTTTGTCCAAGTGGAGGCCGAGCTCGGAGGGAGAGGCCTCCAGCTCTGTGGTTTTGGCTACAGCTCTTAAAACCGGTGTGAGGGCCCATTTCTGGGCAATGGTGCGCCTCACTCGTGTTGACCAAGTATCAATGCTCCCGATAGACTGTTTGTTGCACAAACCCATGAGGATCTCCGTGCTAACAGCTATGGCTACACATACCACTCCTTCCTACTTATTTTGGTGGACACTGTCGGTCCACAAGGTACACTGCTCCAACCCCCCATACAAAAGCCCCTTTCCACATACATAACCATTTACATCAACATCATTTAAATGAATTCACTGAGTTCAACCACTTGCAGGGAACAACACTGCTGAGACCAACAGGCCATGTTTTGGGTAAAACTCATCAACAAGTGAACCGTTTAATCAGGACACAGTGATAAACGCACCTGTGGAGGTAGATGTTTCCAGTATGTATGGAATTGACATGTGTGCAATGCACACCTGCACACACACACACACGTGTGCATCACGGTGTAGACTCCTCACGGGTGTGGAGCAAATAAATATGAATGGCTCCTCCCAAGCTGCCCCCTTGGGGGGACAAGCACCTAGTTGATGACCTCAGAGTTTTGCAAAGCCCTCTCAGGGTCCTCTTTTGGAAAATGCTTCTAGAGACCCTAGCACATTCTCTGAGACAGCCTCGAAAGTGCCCCACTTTGTAAAAGGAAAGGGAGAACAGCCCCTAAACCCATTTTTCTTTCTTTCCTCATGTCAGAAGGGGTAATAGGTTTCTCATCTCAGGTCTGTGGCTGTCACTGAGGTTGGGGTTTTATGTTTTTTTTTTTTCCCTCCCTCCTCTCCCATCCCATTTCGTGATCATTTGTACAACCTCTTGAGTTAACTTTCAATGTCTTTGGTCCATTTTCTTGGGATATTAAGTTTTTACTAATTATTTGAATTTGAGCCCATTAAGATGTATATGCTTTTTTTTTTTTTAATTTTTACTTTTTTGAGAGAGTGCAGGGGGCAGGGATAGGAGGAAAGGGACACAGAGAGAGAGAGAGAGAGAGAGAGAGAGAGAGAGAGAGAATCCCAAGCAGGTCTGATGCCCGACTGGATCCCACAAGCCTGAGACCATGAGCTGAGCTGGAATCAAGAGTTGGATACCTAACCGACTAAGCCATCCAGGCGCCCCAAAGATGTATAGGCTTTTTATTTATTTATTTTTAAAATTTTATTCATTTATTTGACAGAGAGACAGCGAGAGAGGGAACACAAGCAGAGGGAGTGGGAGAGGGAGAAGCAGTCTTCCCGCCAGCAGGAAACCCGACATGGGGCTCGATCCTAGGACTCAGGGATCATGACCTGAGCCGAAGGCAGATGCCTAATGACTGAGCCACTGAAGCATCCCTGTATATGTTTTTTTAAACACAGTATTGTGCCTTGAAAAAAATTTTTAGGGGTGCCTGGGTGGCTCAGTTGGTTAAGTGTCTGCCTTTGGCTTGGGCTGTAATCCCAGGGTCCTGGAATGGAGCCCTGTGTCAGGCTCCCTGCTGGGCAGAGAGCCTGCTTCTCCCTCTCTCTCTCTGCCTGCTGCTCTGCTCTCTATCTCTCTGTCAAATAAATAAATAAAATCTTTAAAAAAAAAAAAACAAAACTGGGGGGGCTTGAGAGAAAAATGCTCCCTCCTTCTGGAACGGAATCTACCTGAGGAGCATGAGTAGTAACAGTAGGCTTTTAATCTTTCTACCTCTCCACCTTCTCTGCTCCTTTCTCCTTTGATCCTTTTACTTCCTGACGGCACACTTTCGCACACTTTCGGACTTATAAACATCTCTTTCAGACCATATGTTATGCTACAACCACGTCATTCTTTTCCATTATCTAATCTGATTGCTGGCCCCGCTTCCCAAAGTTAAAGTACTTTTACTACTGTGGAAAAACCACAAAAGATTCACTAGACTGCCCAAGTACAGTAAGCTCTGTTATCGGGATAGAAAGGGAACAGGGTGTCCCAGATGAGCATACATTCTGGTTCACAGAATTACCACACAAACCTTCTGAGGACCAGTCCTGGAGAGCTGGCCCACAGAACACCTACATCCACAAAAATCCACCCAACTTTTATTTCATCTAGTCGACGATTCAGAAGTGCCTTGGAAAAACACACAAATGTAGAATGTTGGCACGTCCTTGCAAAGATTATTACACACACACACACACAAAATCTAAAAAAACAAAAAACAAAAATAAAAACAAAAACACCCAAACCAAAAATACCTTGTCATTCCCACAGAATTCTGTTGGTTTATATTTGATTTTGTTTAGTTTTTTTTATGGTTGTGGGTGGTGGAGGTGGTGGTGGTTGGCGGAGGCAGCAGTATTGATCAAAATGGCATTGCCCTTTGGCCCTTGGGTGGCTCACTTGGTTAAGCCACTGCCTTCAGCTCAAGTCATGATCCTGGAGTCTCAGGATCGAATCCCCCATTGGGCTCCCTGCTCGGCTCTTCCCTCTGACCCAGCCACATCTCATGCTCTCTCTCTCTCTCTCATTCTCTCTCTCAAATAAATAAATAAAATCTTAAAAATAAAGACGTTATTGGCCTTCCCGGAAAGCGTTAAAAGTGCTACAATCCCATCTTAGCGATACAAATCCAGTCTTGTTGGAAATTATCATTTTGTCAGTTTCCTGTGGGGAAAAATCTTTTTCTTTTTTTTAAGATTTTATTTATTTATTTGACAGTGAGAGAGGGAACACAAGCAGGGGGAGTGGGAATGGGAGAAACAGGCTTCCCGCCCAGCAGGGAGCCTGATGCGATGTGCGGCTTGATCCTAGTCATGACCTGAGCCAAAGGCAGATGGTTAACAACCAAGCCACCCAGGTGCCCTTCTTTGAAAGGAAAAAAAAAAAAAAAAGGTTTTACGTATTTATTTGAAAGAGACAGGGAGAGAGAGCAGGAGCAAGGGAGGGAGGGTGGATAGAGGGAGAGGGAGAGGCAGATTCCCCACTGAGCTCAGAGCCTGAATGTGGGGCTCCATCCCAGGACCCCGAGACCACAACCTGAGCCAAAGGCAGATGCTTAACCGACTGAGCCACCCAGGCCCCCCTAATGTGGAGGAAAAGAATCTTGACTCTGTACTTTGGGAAGGTTGATTCCAAGTTTAAGACTCCCCTTCCCCCAATGTAAAAAAAATTTTTTTTTTTAACCCTTGTAGTTGAATTTCTTGGTCTATGGTTTTTTAATAAGTGGTCAATAAAATTGGGTTGAATTGAACTGCCCACATAGGCATCTCATGTGTAAAAAGCTAGTTGAAAGAGCGTGTTTCAGTTGTAACTACCCCATGGAGAAGGGCTCCCAGGTACCTTCTGCTTTTTCCAATTAAATAGGAAACCTCAGAGAGCATATTTTTATTTGATCTCTGAACCATTGCATATCTAGTATCATTTCGGATTTTAGATATTCAGCTTTTTCCCAGAGTACTATCCAAATTATAAAGTGAATTGTAGCACTGCAGGCCTAACATCACTTAGGGTTCTAAGAAAACTGGAATGTGAAGCAAAATACGGCAAGGCCTACCGTTCACTCTGTAAAGCAGGGAGCAAAGTTCAGGGGCTTTCCCTTTCCGACACTGCCCATCGTGGGCCTTGAAGCACAGGAAATGACCTGACCACTGCAGGCCAGGCTGAAGGGATGATGGGCAGCAAACCCAGCGAGTGCTGGGGGACAGGTGGGTCTCTCTCCCCTTCTGGTCTGAGCAACCTTCCCCCGACCCCACCTCTTTTATCTTTCCACTGCCTCCCAAACACTATCTGTTATATACCACAGTCTGACTTTTCAGGCTTCAAAGGAATTTTCTTTGGGAGATGGAAGAACTTAACACTTAGGGCTAATTTTATTTAAAAACGAAACAAAACAACAACAACAAAAAACAAGCAGGGCAGCTCTATCATGTAAAATAGAAATGAGGCCCCAAACTTGGAAACCACATCCAAGAATCATTCTTTCTTTCCATCCTTGGCCTTAAGACTGAGGCGATTTGCACAAGAAGTTCATAAACATAAAGGGGTCCAATTGCTCTCCAGCCCCGGCCAGGATGACTGTGCCCACGAGGCCACACGTTCGGCATACCCCGAGAGGGTATAAGGTTTACTCGTGAAAATGAAGGGATCCAGGAGATCGGGAAGGATTTAGAACACGTGACTGTGCTGCACAAGTCAACTTTTTAACCCTTTCCCGAAACACTGAAAACCCCAAACTGGCTAAGTTGCTTTAAAAAAAGAGAGAGAGAAAGAGAGGAAAGAAAAGGAACTTTCTCAAGCACAGAGCTCTTCTTCAAAAATCTATCCCAAACCCTGGACTTGGGGGCGCCTGGGTGGCTCAGTTGGTTAAGCTGTTGCCTTCGGCTCAGGTCATGATCCTGGGGTTCTGGGATCGAGTCCCACATCGGGCTCCTTGCTCGGCAGGGAGCCTGCTTCCTCCTCTCTCTCCTCTCTCTCTGCCTGCTTGTGTGTATTCTCTCTCTCTGACAAATAAAATCTTTAAAAAAAAAAAAAAACAAACAACAACAAAAAAACCCCGGACTTGAATAAACTGAAGACAGGGATCTGAAAATGTTAAAGAGGTCCCTCGTCTTTGTCCTTCAAAGGAATGAGCGCTGCGGCAACTTCCATGAACTTGACGTGCCAACAACTGCTGTCTATTGAATTCCCTGAGCATCCTCGTTCAGGGCATCCTCATCCCCAGCAGACGGCCTGGGAGACTAGGATGGGGAGGCCCCAGCGCCCTGCCGCTAACTGGATCTGGATCCCTCCTCACGGGATCCCTCAGGACCTGTTTGTGGCTTACTCACAGAGAGAACAAGTACTGGCAAGGGACAAAAAAAAAAAAAAAAAAAAGAACATGTTTTGCAAACAATCAGAGTGAGTGACCTGAAGCCCAGGGTAAAGACTGAAGTAAGCATTCGTTTGCTGCAGCTCGAGCCAGGCTCTGTGCAATGCTTGCTAAGTGGAGTGCCCTGCGGGAGGAAAAGGCTTCTTGGTTTCCCATTCACCCGGGAGGACCTCTCACCTAAGGCCACGCCGCACCCCCAGGCGGAGCTGCCTGCCTTTGTTTTGCTTCACTGCCTGGCTGGGAGCATCTCTAAAGGGAGGTGAATGCCCCAAGGAGAGAGTCCTCCCTGGTCTGGAGCTGAAAGCAAACCACAACGGAGCATCTAGTCTTGTCTTCACTTGGCCCCGGCAGAAAAGGAAATGCAGACAGCTGAAGCTCTGTCAGTCACAGGACACAGGAGAGCTGGGCCCGGTACCTAGGTCTCTGGAGCCCCAAGCCCAGGGCCCCCACCACACAGTGATGTGCTGTCCCCAGGCCCCCTACGCATTTGCAAAGAGAGGCATCTCCCGGACCTCTAAAAACCATATGACCCCTTTCAGGACAATTCACTTACACATCCTCTTTGACATAGCTGGCAATTTTTGTTTGTTTGCTTGTTTTAGACATTTTTTTAAGGTCATATCTACACCCAATGTGGGGCTCGAAATCACAACCCTGAGACCAAGAGGCACACCCTTCACCTACTGAGCCAGGCGGATGCACAGCAGTTGTAAATTTTGGGATGGATTATTTCCCCCCATTTTCCAATTCTGAATCTGCCTATTCATAAGGTATGTTCCTTCCAAGTGCACCTGTCCCCCACTCCACAAACTTACCTCTCCGGGTCTAAGTAAAGCCTATTAAATGCACATCTGCCTCAATTGTACCCCTCTGCCCCTCATCTAAAGAAAGGTGCCTACATCTCCCCCAGAGTCTACTTTTTCCTGCCACAGATGGGCAGACCTGAGCTTCCTAAATTTCCATTCCCAGCCCACCCCAAGCTCCGCAGGCGCACAGCAGACACGTTTGGGACCTGTTGCTTCCCTCCTCCTGCCCTCTCCAGAGTGCCTGCCATAATTCCTCCTCCCCAACCCCCATCCTTTGAAATTTCTAAACCCCAGTAGAGGAAGTGCCTCCGGCTCTTAATAAGCTCAGTCATGCTCAAAATATCCGCTTCACCCACGAGGCATTGTAGCTGGCAATTCTGACCGGGGTACACATTTAGGGAAAAGATGATCTTTCTGCAAGACTCAAGATTTAGAATTCCTGAAAAGACCACTCCGACTTCTTTTCACTAGTGTGCCTGCGAACTCACAACAGGCCAGGGGTTGAACAGAACACCTCCCGCAATACCCACCGTTCACCTACACATGTAACAATAGGGGATTAAGAAATCGCCCTTCACGAGGCTGTGACCACAGAGGGTACATATTGTAACTCTCCTCCCTTGGGACTTGCAAAACTTACAGGAAATCTTCCACCACCTACAGATTTCATCCACTGCCAGCAAAATGAAGTATAAACACTCTATATCAAATTAGCCAGGTGTCTAAAAAAATATAACATTATCCCAACCCAATATTTTCAAATCTTGGCTCACTTTCAAGTCTCACAGTGCATTCAGGAGCAGAGGTGCAGCAGACACGTGTCTGTGTCCCTTTGTGAGGGGCATGTTTTGCTTTTTTGATTAATCCAAACAATCTGCAATTTGGCACCCATGTTAAACAAGCCAGGGAAAGAAGACAGGGATCCCATTTCCTTTATCTGGGATTGTCCTCCACATCTTTACGTGGGACAACGATGGACATCATGCATAGGGATCGATTTATCTAGAGATAAGTCTTTAATTGGGTCTTAGGCTTTACTAGAGATCATTTTGGAAGTAGTATCAAGGAGAATAAAGAAACAGAATCAACAGGAAAATGTGGAAAACGCTAATGCGTTTTAGTTTCCCGGCGAACACAGGAATACATGTTTTGAGATATGCAAAAAATCAACAAGCCCTCCAAGCCTATCATTTACCTCCATCCCTCCCACTGCCTTCTGGGTGTACGTTCCCTGATGCGGCCCCAGGACACCCCTGGCTTACAGTCAAGGAGGAGGGATTCAATGCAAAGCAGCGGCATTCCTCCGCACATAAATAGTCTCAAAACTACATTCACAAGCAAACAAAAGGACTAGCCTAGAAGTTATGCTGGCAAAATTTAAAGCAACATTTTAGAAATAGCCTATGCCCATTTATGCACCAGCTTGGCCACATTTTTAAGGGCCCAAGTCATGTCTGCCTGTCTACTTAAAAAAAAAAAAAAAAAAAAAAAGTGGTTTTAGGGAGAATCAAGTGTTCAAAATCTTGAGCTACTTAAGTTCATCCTCTGTTTTGGAGACATGACATGAGAGAGCAGGCAGTGTTCACATTAGAGGAGACTCCGGGGAGAGACAGAAGTGAGTTGAAGTCCCAGCTCTGCTGTTTATTGACTGCTGTGCAACAAAGGGACTCGGTTTCTTCTGTGTACGTCTAAGAAAGATAAAACCATCTCCCGCTATCAGCGCAAGATTAAATGTGATCAACCATGTAACTATACAGAATATTTTTCCTGGCATGTCATGGACCCTCTGTAAATATTAGCTATTACAGGGGTGCCTGGATGGCTCAGTGGGTTAAGCCTCTGCCTTGGGCTCAGGTCATGATCTCAGGGTCCTGGGATGGAGGCCCTCTGCCCAGTGGGGAGCCTGCTTCCCCTTCTCTCTCTGCCTGCCTCTCTGCCTACTTCTGATCTCTCTCTCTCTGTCAAATAAATGAATAAAGTCTTAAAAAATTACTATTATTATTATTATTATTTGATCTTTAGACTGGATTTTAAGGTCTTAGGGCTCCAGTCCTGCTTCTGCCAACTGTCTGCCTGCTCAGCAGACGTGTGTGGGGTAAGAGAGATAACTAGTCTCACTCTGTGACCCAGTGGCCTCTATCTAATGCCCCTGGAGGTGCCCTGTGGGCCATCACATGCTGGGAAGGGCAATGGGAGAGACCAAGCGCCATGTTCCTGATTGGTTTTGGATACTGAGACACACACAAGACTTCATTTCAGGGGGAGATAACGTGGCTAAGAAACAAAAAGAAAAGAAAACCAACAGACGGGATTCTAAAATATTTCAGATTTCCTCTCTGCCTAAACAAATAAAAATACTATAAATTTCAGACTGGCTTGGCCTTTTTTTTTTTTTTTTTAAATTTTATTTATTTATTTATTTGACAGAGAGACAGCGAGAGAGGGAACACAAGCCAGGGGAGAGAGAGTGGGAAGGAGAAGCAGGTTTCCTGCTGAGCAGGGAGCTGGGTGCGAGGCTCCATCTTGGGACCCTGGGATCATGACCTGAGCTGAAAGCAGATGCTTAATGACTGAGCTACCCAGATGCACCTTGGCATGGCATTCTAATTCCCATTTTTTAGTGCTGTTCATAAATACATTTGCTCCAAAATGATCCTCACTTAGTGCAAGGTGGACAGTAACTTACCCAAGACATCATCAGCTGAAGATTGGTTGTAGTTTTGGTTACTATGGAAGGGCCCTCAAGCTACCGGTCGGGGGCTGGGGAGGTTTGGAGACAGCAAGAGGCAGATTACTTTCTAAAGCCTGCCAAGAAAGGCTTCATGGCATGGAAGTTAAACCTTACAAGAAAAAGAATTTTCTATGTTTCAAAAGACTTCACTTGGCTCTTCAAAAAGGCGTAAAAATTCCCAATACAATTTTCTCCTAAATAGCTTTATTCACCTTTTACATGGGTGAGATGAAGATCCTCTGCAGCAAAGATAGACACAAGTCTCCTTCCTCTACGGTACTGAACCAACTCCCTGCAAACCACAGAGAGGTAAAGAAGCACCTCCCTTGTTCATTACTGGGCTAAGGGGTCGGGGAGACCAACATGGTGCCGCCAACATTTGGGACAGGTATCACCAGCTGTCATCAATGTTCAGATAAATGGACAGTGCTCCAACAATTCCCAAGGGCTCTGCCACTAGAGTCTGCTGTCAAGTTCATAGGCTACTCAAATTTAGGAGTTTACAGGAACCACTCAGAGGCCGGCTTGTGAGTGAAGGAAAACTAATTGCCATTATGATTTTTCAGGTCAAAGAAAGCTCTTGTAGGATCCATGGGTTAGACCTCTGAGCTGCAACCAAGAACATGCGCAAAGCTGTTTGAAAAAGACATTGGCTTTGTGCACAGGCACCCCAGGCTGGCTCCTCCTCATAGAGAGGGGAAGGACAGCCAGCTGGCTAGAGCGGCCGTCAGACTTTCCAGTTCCCACGCCGCCTGCACCTCCCTATCTAGAACCCACTGCTCTTGCTTCACCAAACAATGAGCCTGGGTGCCGGGGCCACAGGGACGGTCCCTCACCCTGGCCCCACCACTCCAGGCCCCCTGGGATGGGAAGAGGGCTGCGAGGAGGATGCTGACCACCTGCTCCTCTCAGACCTCCCTGCTCTGAGCCTGTATCAAGGAAGATGCACTTGTTCAGCCAGCCAGGAAGGATTTTTGTGAATTCCTGCGGCAGGCACTGCCCGGAGTTCGGAGAAGCCGCTGTGAGTTTGTATGCCAGGTTACTAAAAAGCTTCAGACGGACCGTGTTAGTTTAGGACACGCTGAGGACAATTTTCCTGAATCATCATGAGGATAACACAAACATCCGTACACATGCTAAACTGAAACTTTTCATCCTCCTGGCCCCCGAGCCAACCACACTGGCTCCTTTTTCTTTCTGGAAGAAGGTGGACCCTGCCGTGACGCCGAGCCATCACACATGCTGTTCCTTCTGCCTGGCTTATGCTCCTTCCCGCTCTCGATCTGTCTCCCTAGCTCTTAGGGCTGGGTGATTGTCTTCACCCCCCAAAGGCCTCTCCTCACCACCGTCTTTGGGTGGGAGCCCTACCTGCTGTCCCATCATTTTATGTCACAGCGTCCTCTTCATCTCCCTCAAAGCACTGACCACATTCACAGACTTTTTTTTTTTTTTTGCTGGAGGGAAGAGGGGTTTAGGGGAGTTACTGTTTCACGGATACAAAGTTTCAGTTGTGCAACATGAAAAGAGTTCGGGAGATGATGTTGGTGAGGTTGCGCAACAATGGGAATGTACGTAGTGCCACTAAACCATATAAAAATGGTTAAGATGTAAATTTTATGATATACGTATTGTACCACAATTTTAAAAAGTAAGACTTGGGAAGCCCGAGTGGCTCAGTCAGTTAAGTGTCTGACTCTTGATCTCAGCTCAGGTCTTGATCTCAGGATTGTGAGTTCAAGCCCTGCGTTGGGCTCCCCCCAAAAAATAACTTAATGCCTCTTTCTCTTTCTTCCACTGGTGCACAATGCACCAAGGCAGGACTCCTCTGTTCTTTCCCTCACTGTGTTCCCAGGGCCATGCCCAGAACCTGGTCCATTATGGTTCCACGACTCATGGTTTCCTACACAACTGTAAACTCTTCAAGGACAGGGGTTCCATTCCTTATTTTCGTTTTCTTCACAGCTCCTTCCAGAACATCTTACGAATTCCGGTGGCATCAGATGCTACTTTAACCCCATACTACTACTTCTGCAAACTTTCCAAAACCCAAGACCTTGTATGGGGGCTTTGCATATCTACATAGGCAGATTTTACTGTCTTTCCTCTTTGCCTTGAGGAAATTCTTGCTGCCAAGAATGCCAGAGGGACCAGATTCCAAGACTAATCATCCTTCTAGCATGGTGTGGTTATCTTGCTGACTTGGCTCTTCAGGTCCCATGTCATCCAGAGTTTTTTTGTTTTGTTTTGTTCTTTTGTTTTTAATTGGACTCTGCCTCAGATTCTCTTTGGCAGTAGACAAAGTATAAATTGAAAGCAAATAAGTGAGTAACAGAAGGGAGTTTCCTGTATGATAAGTATATTTTCTATGTTCCGATAGTGAATTGTTATTAGATAAATGACAACGATGACAAGAGTAATATGAAAAACTACTCTCCTTGCCCCGTCCTAAAAAAGGAGGAAAAAAAAAAAAGAGAAAAATCAGAGAAGCTACTTTTGGGTGATATGGAATGAAATGAACCATAGTCCTCTGACTTCATTGTGTGGCTGGTTTTCCCCAAGAATACCCAAAGAAATCATCTGACCCTAATGTCAAGCCCCAGCTTTCTTTCAGGTCATACTTACTTTTGGGGAGACTAAAACTTTTTTAATGTAACAATTCTCTCTCTCTCAAGGCTTGGAAAGAAGTAAAAGCTGAAGGTACTAGATGGGAAGAAAAACAATGAATGTGTGTTATCGCTATATTAAGGCATCCACCATATATGGGGCACTTACTGCTATGTGTAGTTGGCATGCACTGTCTGATTTAATCTCCACAACTCCAAGGAGGAGAGCCTATTTTCCCATCCTCTGAACCAGAGCCTGAGGTACAGAGACAGGGGCTTGCCCTGAGTCACAGGGCTTGAAGGAGGCAGAGGTAGAAATTGAAACCAAGCGAGAGGACTCCAGGGTCCATGTTTCCATCCAGTATTGTACCATGCCTATGCATCTGCCACAAACTTTTCTACTGTAATTCTCATAACCTACCCTCGTAAGTCAGAGAAAGGAATCAGCAGTATTTCACTGATAAAGAGATAGAGGACCAAAGAGGCTGTGACTCACCAGGGAGACAGAGGACAAACAGAAGACAAGCACTGGAGGCCGGTAGCTCGATTCTAAGACCCTGCATGAGGCTCATTTCTGTGCCTTAAAGACTGGTTAGGGTCATTTGGCGCCATCCCAAAGGACCAAAAAGCAATGAATTTGACTATGTAGAAAAGTGGGAACTTCAGTCCTGTGCTTAACCTAACACTAAAATATTTCTCAATTATTTCTACTTTAAATGGCATAATTCACACGAATTCAGAGAGCACAAAATTCGTTCTGCTCCAAACAGAGTGTTTAATAACAATGGCTTTTTAAAAAAACACAAAGAGCTCCTCTTTTTGTAAATTCTTCTGGATTAAATAGTTGTTTATTTAACACCTAGGTGGCACCTGTCTGGAAGACACGTCAGGTACTGTACATACAGATAATAATTCAAGGGAAAGATTCATGCCCTAAGAGACACACAACAGGAAGACAAGAATACTGAGTGGACCATGGAATGGGAGGACGTGTGCAAGGCAGGACTGCCTGAAAAGGGACTCTTAGAATAGGTAAGGGAGCCCTGGTGTCTCAGGGACTAGGGGGTGAGGGATGGGTTTGCCACATATTTCAACAGAAGACTATAAATTCCCATCTTTATTAGCACATAACTGAAATTTAAAAAAAAATGACCTCCGTGCATTTTTGCCTTTAAGGAAGATTTTAATTAAACAAGATCAAATTTGTTTAAAACATCACAGGATGAGGTCCAGAAAGAGGCTTCTGTTGCTGTCGAAAGTTAATGCCTATGGATCATCTATTGCTAAAGTTGCTTAGAATGGGCTATTCTCCCACCCCTGCCTCCCTTCTCTGTCCTGGCACAAGGAAATTTTAAGCCATCTACAATCCCTCCATTAAATTAAAAAAATAAACAAACAAACCTCTATTGTGAGAGGCGCCATTGGTGAGTGCCTCCTTGTCTTCCCATCACAAAAGGAGAGGAGTGCTAAAGAACAGACTCACTGGTCAGTTTTTCATGAATTTAAAAAAGTGTAGCAATGCTGCTTGGCCAGACACAGCGAAACACAAAAACCTCAGTCATTTGTTTAAACAAACTCACAAAAACAAAACCACTTCCTCAACATACTCCGTGAATTCTAAAAAGGATCGCAGGTTTAATATGGTTTTTAAAACCTTAACTTTCACAAATTAAAAGCAGGATAATAGGATCGAACAAATGGACATCACCCCTTGGTCTTGCTTATCTATTTCTGGCTTCATTCAGCTGCCAAAACCAAACAGCACTTCCTCTCATCCCAACAGGAAAATTTCATGGCTCCTGAAGGTCTGAGTCAGACCAGAAAGCTCATGAATATTCTGATTTTCTGGAGCTGATGCAAGGAAATCACTATAATTGATGACCAGACACAGAGTTACCTACCCAGTGTCTGGTCCCCAAAACTACGCTGAAATAATTTATCGAAAGTTGGATTTCCATTTTTCAAAGTTATTCATCATAACGAAGGTCTGTTTCTGAGCTTTAACATGAGGTTTTATCTTTCCAGCCCTCCTTCTTTTCAATAAATTCTCTCTATACCCTGGGATCTCCAGCCATAAACTCCTTTCGCTTTACCGCATTTTAATGAAGGTGACCAGAAAGGAAACCGAGGAGAACCTTAACTTCTCACGCGAAATGGGAAGCAATGAGAGCGCCGAGGATTTAAATTAGGATCCGCATTTATCAGGTGCCAGGAAATTAAGAGGGTGCGTGTGCCTGCGGGGTGGCGGCGGGGGACGGCGGCACCTTCCCGCGGAAGGCGCGAGCATCCTGGGCGGTTTCCATGTGGTCCGGGATCGACAGGAGCACGTAATCGGGCGTTAGCTGGGAACAATAAGACCCAAGTCCAATTTGAGAACGCACGCCTTTCTTCCATGTTAGTTTTTCTTTCTTGCGAACCTATTTCGATCTTTTCTTTTCCTTTTCCTCTTCCATTACGCACGGCTCCCAAGTACAGGAGCAACGAACCGGGAGGGACCCGCGCAAGTTGTCTACTCCGGGGGCCTCCCGCCGCGGCAAAGCGGCAACAATGCCGCGGACGTGGGCGGCTGGAGCCCCCTCGTCCTACAACTTTAGGACAGCTGGTTTTCCATCGGAACTGAGTGATCGCTAAGAAGAAACGAGGGCTCGTAGCGAAACGGTTTAGGACGGTTTCCTTTCCTGCCGTGAAACGGATCATCGACATTCGGGAAACGCAAGCCGTCCGCGTCCCGAGGGAGGCAGCGTGGCTCCGGCACTGTGGGATCGACTCCCCGAGATGGAAACCACGTTCTCATAAAGAAACTTGAGCCACCCAGGGGGGAGTAGATGACATGATCGGAAATACATGAGAACCGCTTTTTGCATTTTTACGTATCCAGATTAAAGAATTAGAAAGGGGGTAAAAAAAAAAAAAAAACCACCACCAAACCAGGAAGCTCATGTCTTCCAAAACCCGAACGCCACACCCGGCCGCTCCCTTTTCCATCCACTCTCGCACATGGTGTCCGGAGACCACGTGAGGTGGCGGCGGGCGTGGCCGGAGCGCGGTCACGTGGCCGGCCAGCCCTCCCCGCGCGGGCACGCGCCTGCCGAGCCCCGCCTTCCGCCAGGCTGGGCTGGAGCGGGCGCCACGAGGCTCGGCGGCGGCGGCGGCGGCGGCGGCAGCGGCGGCGGCGCCGCTCCGGAACCCGGTCCGCGCGAGCACGTGCTCTAACTTTAACGGATGCGCTGGAACTTTTTCCAGCACTGGGCTTGGGGGCTAGAAATAACACTCAAAGAAACGTTACCTAGCTCGCTTGGCTCTGCCGCCAGCCTTTAAACGTTCCCCAAGGCACTGCCAACACGAAAGCAGCTCGGAACTCGGAATCCTGAGTTCTGGGCAGCCACACCTTTTAAAAGCCGTTAGTATCGCGCATCCGACCTACTTCAGAACCATCAGTTCTACCGCCAGAATTCCTACGTGGTCTGGTAAATGTCCGTGTCCTGGCCACCTCTCATGAGCATCGACATAGCGTTTGGAGTGTGTGAGGTTCTTTTTGCTTTTCCTAATGTAACAGTTACATTGCAGGCTCCTAAAATGTGATTCGTGGGGAGTTACAAACGGCCATGAGGCAGACAAGAGGGCCGCAGGAATTTCGCGTACCGGGTGGAGTGCGATCTTGCCTGAGTGTGAGGATAAAATTACAAACTGGGATGAACTGTGGGATACTTAAAAACGTAACCATTCACAGTTCTTACAAAAAGATGTGTGAGCTTTGATAAAATATTATAGTTGAGGAATGTAAATACTTTTTCATCCTTTTAAGGTATAAGTATAAAGGATTTTTTTTTTTTAAATCACATTGGTAGGATCACAAAGAATAAAATAGCTCAACTAAAAAAAAAAAACAAACCTCTAGCAGTAAAGAGTAAGTTTAATCTTTTGGTGATAAAGAATTCAAAATAATGATTTCTTCACAAGACTCTGATTTGGGGCTGCTGAAATTTAATTAAATGGGGGGGGGTCCTCCAAACTGTTTGCCATGTCGGTAACAGTGAATATTCTAAAAGAAGGAAACAGTATCTTGAGCACTCCTTTCAATTACAGCTTAAAAAGCTCAGAGATAAAATTTCATACTCTTAATTAAAGTTCTTATGGTGGTGTAAGCCTTCTTAGCCTATCCAAGACATTCAGGGCTGTGCTCCAGAGAGTCTTCCAACTGTGTTCTCTCTCTCAAATCTTCAAAAGCAAGGGACATTTGCAGCCAGGACCAAAACTAATGGAACTTTTTTACGGGGGGTGGGGGGGTGGGGGTGGTTTGAGATCTCCTTCCCTCTACTTCACCTCCTCTGAAGGGAAATATGGCACGACATCTTGAATAACATTCATATTTGAGATTTCTCAGGCTTCTACATATTTTTCTGCTTCATGTCATTCATAATTGTCCTCCCAGAAAAAGTGGAGCTGCCACTGCTATTTAAAAAAGTTTTATGTCCCTCATTTTAAAAATACACAGAGTTCTCCGAGTAGAATTCCAATTACTAAGTGTAGAAAACAGAAATAGCAAAATCGCCATTTGGCAAACACCACAGTAATGGATGTTAAAATTAGGAGGTGAAAGAATAATAAGGAACAGTATGAACAGTATAGTCTCAAGCGTCTACCCCTGAAAGATGCTTCCTAATTACCAAGGTTAAGAGCTGTAACAACAGAGGCATTTGCAGAGACCACCTTAACCAAGTGATCAAAATTCACATGATCAGAAGCGAAACACCTGGGCATCATGTGTCTCCTGATGGGATGCCCTGAGAAGGGTAGGGGGGCACTTCTGTGATGCTCTTGCTAAAACTGTAAGTCTTGCTATAATTAATCACAAGCAAACACAAAGCGAAGGGACGTTCTACAAAATAACTGGTCCATGCTCTTCAAAAATGTGAAGGTGGTAAAAGCTACCAAGGAAGACAGAAGAAAACGTCCTAGATTAAAGGGAACTGAGGAGATCGAACAACAAATGTGAGATGGGATCCCCTCCTGGACCTAGGACCAGAAAAAGGATATCAGTGGAGTCTGCATCTACTCTGGAAATTCATAGTACCGCGTCAGTGTTAACGTGACTGTTTTGATAGACCTATGATGGTTACATAAGCTGTTGACATTTGGGGTGTTCAGAAACTCGTGGTATTTTCTGTAACTTTTTTCTTTTTAAGTCTGAAATGATTTCAAAATGTAAAGGTAAAAACTGAAAGTCACTAGAAAGTTCATAAAGGAAAAGAAAGGAAGCATAGCATAGCCATCCAGTGAATGGACTCCTAAACTGCCAGGATACATGCCAATCAATCATTGCTAATTCCCAAATCTCACTCTGAATGAGGGACTTAACTTTGTGTGCTTCCCACCTGAACCAGTTACTATCCACCCTGTCCTCCAGGACGTTGTCCCTGACAGAATTTCATAAATAAGGTAAACCCCTAATTTGGAGGCAAGGCAAGTCTCTATTTTCTATAGCTGATTCCCAGAGCAGTGCTGTTGCCAGAGGGTAAATGAGGCTGGTGGAGGACCGGGCGTGCATGCTGAGGGCCCTATCCATTCTGACACACCGCCTAATGTTTCATTTATCTTTGAAATATCCTCCAAAGGCATGGAAGGAGAAAGGAAGATGGTTGAGAAATGCAAAGAGAAACAACAAAATGGACACCAGGACACTACGTACGACTCTCCTAGAGCCTTGTAACAACTCTGCCTTGTTGCTTGGAACTGGAGTGAGAAATGTCTTTTTCTGGACTGGACCTATACTCTGTCATCTGCTACAGATAATACGGGCTTCGGCTTTCTTTGTGTTATGCAGAAAAGGGATCAAATTCCTTCAAGAGCAAAAGCTTCACTCCATTGGCCGCAACTTCCCAGCACTGCAAGGTACAGTTTCCCGAACCGCCACTATGTGGTAGCGAAGGCAATAGAAAGAGTTTGTCAGGATTGCACTAAAATCTCATCGGAAAAGCTTGATCTACTTTTTTTTTTCCCCCCAGATACTGGTCTCAAATGAAAGGATCCTCACTGGGGAATAATAGAAAATTGAGGCCAAAAATGAATGTGTGAAAGCCACCATTTTTGCTCGGGTATTTCCAGTATTGCAGGGTGTGCAAGAGAAGATGAGAAATTTGCTGTCAGCCCTTTGTAACGACCTGGGCCACACAGAAGTAATAATACTGAAAATACTGAAAGGCAGGGAAGAAGCTGTCGTGGAGTAACAACCACCCCCCCCCACGCCCCCCGCTGCCGACTTTGCACTGAGAATCGGGGGACTGAATCCGTACAAACTCCTTTCCGCAGACAGGGGATTTAGGCTCCGTGTTGGGTCTGACTCGGCCAAGGTCAGGCGGCCAAGGGAACACTTGGATGCCAGTGGGCTTCATTCCAAGATCCAGGTTCTGTTTTACCTCGTGGCCTCCCAAATCAAATTAAAGTTGGCTTGCAGAGCCTGTGACAATGGAGAGGTGTCCAGGGGAGTGGACGGTGGAAAGCTGGTATCCCCTAGAAGGACTGCTGGAAAGGCCCAAGAAAACTCTTAAAGGGACAACAGAGAGGTACAGAAGCACTGGAGGTAGAAGGCAAGGAGGAGTCTTACCATCAGGGTCAGCGTGGGCCAAGGAGAAAGACCGCAGTGGGAGCTAACAACGGGGGACAGAAGAACCCTACCAAGCTGACTGCGAAAGCCTCTTTGAGCATATTTATCTCAAAACAGGGGACCCTTCTAAAATTCCACGTCATTATACTAGTTGCTGACGACTGGCCTAGGACACGGAAGGGGGGATTGCATGCCTTTTGAAAAAAAAATTTTTTTTTTTTTAAGATTTTATTTATTTATTTGACAGAGAGAGAGATCACAAGTAGGCAGAGAGGCAGGCAGAAGAGGGCTGGGGGAAGCAGGCTCCCCGTTGAGCAGAGAGCCCGATGCGGGGCTCAATCCCAGGACCCTGGGATCATGACCTGAGCCCAAGGCAGAAGTTTTAACCCACTGAGCCACCCAGGTGCCCTTTGAAAATGTTTTTTTGACCACGACAAGAAGCTCCCACGTGGATAAATGGGTTCTACTCATTTTAATTCTTCCAGCAACTGTCCTGCTGTGAGAGAGAGAGAAACAGAGACATGGATGCACAGAGAGAGAGAGGTAAAAGAAAAAAAAATGATCACGAGAAGGAGAAACACTTCTCACAGATGGACACTGCACCCTTCCAGAACTCAACTGTCCAGTGATACATGTTTCTGGGGGAACACGGCTGAGGACCGGAGAGAAGCTAGATCTCACAGCCTACTTACTCTTACATACCATCCCAACAAGCTTGGAAATCCATTTTCAAAGGGCCCACAGCAAAGAGGAAGCAGCAAATGACCACCTACAGAAGGGCTGATAGAGCTTTCCTGTCTTACTGCAGTAAGTCTATTATACAGAAATGGGGACATAAAAATGATAAAACTAAACCATCAGAACACAATAAACACAAGAAATCTTCAGTATAGGGCAAACTGTCTCCCACTACGCCTTGAGGCTATCACCATATTATGCATAATACAACAATATATGTTCACTGATGTCCCCAAGTTGGCCAGAAATGATTAAATTATCTTCACCAAAGTAAGAAGCCAAGAAGTACATAATTTATTTTGGAAAGATTTCCAGCATGACAGTGTGCGTGACTGTGGGAGTCTCAGCCATCCCTATGGCTGTTACGGTACTTCTTGTCTATTCATGCTTTCATTTGACAGATTATTGACTGAACACACTGGAGAGAGCGCTGTGAGTGGCAAGGTTCCGACTCTCATGCGGTTCACCATCTAGGTTGTACATTTCATGCTCACACGCACATTCCTACCAGGAAAGCTTGCACAAGTGTTTGGACTTCTTGTGGTCAGTGCTACATACTGAGTCTCGAAGAAGTTTTAATTTATTTTTGGATCTGAGCGACCGAACCTGGCCAAAGTCTTGGATCAGGCAGCAATCGAACAGCAGTCACTACTTGAAGAAACAAGACCCACGACCAAGGCAGGCAGCTTTGCTTGCACAAAAATCTAACAATACCGAAGGCCAACAGAACTACAATCCTGAGTTGGTCAGCTCTTTCTCCTTGTTGAGGCAATTAATCTGGACACACATGCCCTCTTATATGTAGGCTGTCATATCTTATACCTGAATCACTCTACAGTTAATGCATTTGAGAATGGGACACGCATGTTTTAAGTAGGGATTCATTTTTTTTTTTTTTAAGAAAATTCCTAGATAGCTTGATACTGTTTGAAAAATTTACAGGGTCACAAAAACCGTAACTGAATCGGATAACCTAGATACAATAAAATTACTTTTCATTTTCTTATTGTTTTAGGGACCCATGAGTTTCTTTCCCCTTTTGAGGGCAAATCTTAAAAACTGGAAAACTTTTGTTTGTTGATCTGTTTAGAGATTTTTATTTATCTGAGAGAGAGAGAGAGAGAGGGAGAGAGAGAGTGCCGAGGAGAGAGGGAGAGGGAGAGACAGTCCCAAGCAGACTCTGCACTCAGCGGGGAGACGGACACAGGGCTGGATCTCACGACCTTGAGATGATGACCCAAGCCAAAACCTGGAGTTGGACGCCTAATGGACCAGCCAGGTGCCCCTGGAAGTTTTTGTCTTAATGAGCTCTTTCTTGGAGGAAAACATGAGACTGGAATTTTTCTCTAATGTCTGGGTGCAAAGGTTGTAGATGCACTAGAGAGAAAGCACACATTTTTAGAATTGCGGGTATCTCGATTCCTGTCTCTCGTACCTCCCAGGTGTGTGTCAACGCACAGTTTATTTTCTCCAGGCTTCCACTGGCTCAACAGTAAAACGACGCTGGTAGAATCGACCCCACCGGCTATGGCCGAAACGAAATGAAATGCCAGCGTGTAGTAAATTCTTAATAGGTGAACGTGCTGAATTTTCAAACGGACTCCAATATCCCTGCGCTTTGTAACCAGAATGATCGCACAAGGGAGCTCAAACCGGATGTGTTTCTGTATCAGCCATGAGCTTTCCTTTCTCCTTGGAAGAGAGGCTCACCTTCCCCTGAGGCTGGGCTTCCTAGTAAGCTGAAGTTACTAAGGAACAGCAACAAAATAAAAGGGCAGCGCTAAGGCAGGAGTCTGCTCCGGAGACCAGGGGCCGGCTTGCCATTTTTTCCTGAAGAAGGAGGTGAGCCGCTCCATGGCGTATTCAAACACCTTCTAGAATAGCTGGTCCCAGATGTCAGATGGGGTTTGGAAAGAGGAGGTTTCAACATCTATGGCCTTGGCAGACACTCACGAGTTGTTCAAAATAAAGCTCTACGAGGAGGATGGGTTAAGATGGAGTGAGCGATTCCCGAGTACTTGCTGCACTGGTCGGCCGCGTGGCGGTGTGGGGAAGCCAGGGCCCCGAGAGGGCCTCGCCCGTGTTTATGAGCATCCTGCACGGCAGTCTGGGCCTCGGAACCTCACCATGCGCAGAGTCTTTATATCGCCATTAAATGGCTGCGTACTTGGGCGGATTGATGTTATTTCTAAAGTATGCAGTTCATTTCAAGGGGGAGAGGGAGGATTAAGTTGGAAATATTTTTCTATTGAGAAGAAAAATTAAATGTAAGTGGAAATGTTTTCATGAAAATGTTTTTATATTTCAACATTTCCCCGAAGCACTCTGATCTCAGTATAACACAGGACTGTGCTAGACTAGAAGGAATGGAGACAAAATGAATTTAAATAAAATTGAAACCGACCAGCGGGGTTGTATTCTCCCAACCTGAGGAGACAATAAGGCTGGGTGGGTAGGGAGGGGGAGGGGAGAGGACCATGGAGGAACCAAAAGAAGAAATAAAAATAAACTCCACTAAAATTTTAAACTCAGAGGAGAGTTTCAGTTTTGTTTCAAAATTTCTAAAATCTAGCTTATTTTTACAAAAGCTTTTTGAATGTCCATGAATCAACAGTCACTTGATAGAACCATAAAGACCTCCTTGACTATTTTCTCTCGACCAAGAAACCCACTGGTATTCAGTCATAGAAGATGACTTGCTTGTTTTATAGTTCCTAGGTTATTGGGAGTAGTCAGTACTGGCCAGTTATCAAGGCTAACAGCTCAGATGATGTGTGCAATTACATAGCTGGTCTGATTGTGTTGCCTCTTTTAAAATTTGCACGCCCCCTTTATTAGCTGTAAATAGGACAGGGAAAATGAAATGCACAGGTCTTAGTTACCCTTATCAAAATAAACACATCCTTCAGGAGGAAAGAGTTTTGTCGGTTAATCTTCTGTCTAGATCTGTAGTGTCTAGTAACCACAAGCCGCAAGTGGCTATTCAAATGTAAACTAATTGAAAATGAAATAAAACCTGAAATTCACCTCCTTGTCCCACTAGCCACATTTCAGGTGCTCCCCTGCCACACGCGGCTAAGCAACTACTTTCCTGGGCAGGGAAGATACAGAACATTTCCACCATTGCATAAAGTTCTATAGGACAGCTCTGGTTTAGATGAAAGGACAGATCTGTGAGCTTTGGGTATTTACACTGAGTTTTAAAGATGTACACAACATGGTTTACCTGAACTTGGGGGTCACTTTGGGACAGCGTCTTTAAAACACTTTTCCAAAGGCACACAACCACTTTCCCTAAATCACCTCAATGCAAACCAGCCAAGGAAAACCCAGTTCATAGTGCCTCTTCTCCATCATCTCCAGCTTGATTTTTCTTTTAAGTAGGCTCCATGCCCAGAGGGGGGCTTGAACTCATGACCCTGAGATCAAGAGTGGGCAAGCTCCACCAACCCTCTCTACCACCCCTCCACCAACTGAGCCAGCCAGGCACCCCCTCCAAGTAATTGAAAGCTTACTTTCGATTGTAAAACGGCTCTCTTCCCAAATAACAGAAGCTCTCACTCAAAACATGAACAGGATTCCTACTGCCTATAGAGAAAAGAGTTATTTGCAGGCAAAAGGACAAATCATTATTTTTAGATGGAAAGACCTTCCCAAGATACATTTAAATATTAACACACATAGCAGGTGTTAAACATTAAAACACACAGCAGGCTTCCCCCTATATGGCCATCATCACACTTCTATTTATTTAACGTCTACATTCCCTGTCCAAGTGTCAGCCTGATATGAGCAGAAAGCAAGTGTTCTGTTTGCTGTTGTACACCCATTACAAGCACAGTGCCTGGGACAAAACAGATGCTCAGATTTTTGTGGAATGATTGAATGAAACTTAAGAAGAATGGTATTTTGCTAAAGAACAGCAAACATCCTTTTAGAGCCTGGATCCAATTCTTTTATATTTGGACAGCAATCCACCCTTTATTTTCAGATGCAAACTTAAAATAACTCAGCAGACTGATTCATGCAAGCATGCGAGCTACGGTTCAATATCTTCCATACTCAGCCATGGCTCCTTCTAAAAGGCACAGCAAAAGGCACAGCACTAAGCATTTCACATACGCCATCTATCTCACCGGCCCCTCACTCTGGCATCTTCTCTGCTGTGAGAAGGAGGAAATCCGGGCTTCGGGAAATTAAGTGACCTGTCCAAGGTCACAAGAGCTATAGACATAGAGTTGGAACAGCTCCCCTGGTAACCATTGTGGATTGCCCCCATTGTCATGCCTGGCTGTACAATCAGCTCCTGCTTGGGTCAGGAGATCTACAAGGGTCCCGGGCACTCTTTCAAAGGAAGTGGGGTACTCTGTATCTTTGGACCCCCAGAGTTTAGCCGAACATCTGCTCTGTAGGCAACCACGAATACTTGCTGCCAAAGCTCAGTAGTCCTAATGGTTCTGGGGGACCCAGCACCAGGGAAGGTGTGTACTAGGGTCACAGGAGGGGGGGCAGAGCTCTGCCCACCCCATCTCTCTCCCACAGTGGCAGTGGCAGGTGACCCTGCCTCCCACACAGCAGCGCCATGCTTTGGCCCCTTCGTGCTTGCTTCTGCACATGGACCAGCTGCATGGCCCCGGGAGAAGTTGGCAGCACTTCAAATGTTACCATTTTTCTCGCTACTCAGAACTTCTGCACCCGAACCCCAGTACTTTAAAAACACACTTGAGGAAGATTCAGTAAGGATCCACTGGGCCCCAGGTGTTGGTCCCATAACTCAGGGGCTCAGACTTCCTTGTTTGGCCCCGATTTCCTCAGGTTAGAGGTTCTAGAAATCTGACCTGTAAGCGTTCATTTTCATTAAAAAAAAAAAAGTCACTATCAATGAAGAGCAGGTTCTGAAATTTACACATAGAAAGAGCAATTTTATTTTTAGTATTTACAGAGGGTTTGCCGAATGGGGCCCAAAAGGGCCCAAGTAGAGTAAGACGTGCCTGTCCTTATGGAAGAAAAGTAAATGGACATTAATGGGATTCCCTACTAAGGGACTATGCATTATTCTCAGTTATCCTCTCACTGGTCCTGTGAAGTGGGTAAAATGTCAATCTATGGCTGATTAAAAAAAAACAACCGTTACAAAAACTCACGCTTACTGAGCGCCTGCTAGGCGCAGACTTGGGCGGACTCAGCGCCAAGCACAGTTAAGCCTCCCAGCTCCCCCAAGGGAGAGGTATTATCACCCCCTCCTACCGATGAGGAAAGACGGGCTCCGAGGGTCAGTCATGTGTCTGAGGTGCCAGTGTGTCTGGCTCTGTCGTCCGAGCTGCCATTATACAACACAGCTTCTCCCTGGGGCCGGGGCACACGTGGGAAGTAAAGGGTGAACCTAGGACCACGGAGGATACACCCCAAGAATGCATGTTTCCCACCTGGTGGGGAGAACAGGGCTCAGGAGAAAAGGAGGAGCAGCGCTGGTCAGGGGGCGGTCGGCAGGGCGTGGGCTCAGGAGGGCCGGTCTGAAGTTGGTTCCAGAAGATAGGGCCCATCTGGCACTGGGGAGGCCAGGTAAGTTAAGGCCATGTGAGGACCCCACATAGTCACAGGAGCACAGAGTAGTCTGGTAGATGGCAGACTCACAGGCACATGCTGGGGGCAAGGTGGGGGCTGGAGGCAAAGGCAGGCGGAAGTCAGATGCCAAGAGCTCAAAGCTCAGTCCTACGGGGCCGAAAGAGGGGAACCCGACGTGAGGGTGGGGGGATGAGAGGTGTGATTTCAGGAGATTCACCGGGTGATTCAAAAACGTGTCTCGAGGCATCGAGGAGCTGAGCAGGCGGGGCTCTTCTGCTCCCCCCACGTAGTTGAACCAGAGAAAGCCACTTGGCTCCTGGACCGGCCTGCCCTGGCATTCTCCAGCAGGGAAACATGCTTTGGTTATTCAGACGTGACTTACTGGCACAGAGAGGCTGTTGGCATGGAAAAATGAGCCGGCTGACCTGGCCAGAAAGGAGCAGGTGACGCAGAAACCCAGCAAAAGATGAGCTCAACATGCCGTGCTGAGAAGGAGGAGGCGTCTGTGAAGGGCCACCGTAGAGCAAGCTGGGAGACAGAGGGCAAGCCGGGGCCCAGCACAGAGGCAGGCACACTTCTTAAGGTTTTCTCCTTGTGTCCTTACAATATCACATAGACACCACTGTTCCTATCTTGTGCAGGGGGCACTGAGGCTCACAGAGGTGAAACCCCCACCCCTACCCTCCCACTGAGCTAACTGGGGGGTGGGGTGCGGGAGCCAGAGCGGAGGTCGGTCTAGCACACTTCCTTGTAGTGTGGTTCTGCCTGCAATCAAGTGCTTAGTTGATAACTTTATAAGCTGTTATTATGATGCTGCAGGGAACTTGACGGCCCTGGGGCCCTCTCCCTCACCTGCTGTCACCTCTTGACTCAGAAGAGCCATTTCTCTCGACTCAAGCAGCGACAGTGGAACCCATTCAAATAACACCATGATTTACATTGATCTGATCATCTTGGAAAAAATATTCCTAGCCAGGGAGGGAATACAAATGGACAACTGGAGGAGGAAAAGGAGAGATGGAAAGGGAGAGAGAAAGAGAAAGAGGAAGAGACAGGGAGAGAGAAACCCAAATCACATGTGGTAGCTAACTTGAAATAGGACATGTTTCCTGGGGCTTAAGTAGGTCTAGAAGCTGCTCTTGCAAATCCTGGCCACCACGTGCCATTCCTTACATTTATGCTTGCAATGGATCTTTTCTCCTTTTCATTCCCCAGAAGCATCTCCAAAGCCCCAGGGCTGAAAAAGTACACAGGCTGCAGGGCTGAGATGGGCCCACACTCCCTCTCCTCCCCATAGCTGCAGCTCCCGGGAATATTCCTGTAATTCCTATAAATCAAGAAATGGTTCTCTCTCTCTCTCTCTCTCTGTGATGCAGAACACGAAGGAGGTCTAACCTCCGCTCAGCGAACCCAAACCTCAAAATCATCATTTTTTTGTTGACCAGGCTTCTCACAAAATACCGCAAACAAGCCACCTTCATAGCTAACTTTTCCCTTCTTTTAAAAAGAAAAGCTAAAGAAGACTGGATGTCACATGGACTAGCAGCTCCTAGAAAAGGGCATTTTCGAACCGAATGCCACATGCCGTATTTTGCCATTTTGCCTGCGCTTCCTGCTTGGAGCCTGTGCAACATAACAGAAGAGCCTCAGACACTGGAGCTGCTCCAGGCCACGCAAACTCCGCTCCGCATCTTCCAGGCAGCCCTGTCGCAAATAATTCATGTCCACTACGCCCCTATCACACTGAATACAACCACATTGTGCAGCTGGAAATGGGAAACCTGATTCAGATCACAGAAGAAGGTACAAAAACATTTAGTCCAACACAATGCTGTTTTTTTTTTTTTGCAGTGTTTGTGTGTGTGTGTGTGTGTGTGTGTGTGTACATATCTCAAATTTACCAGTGGGTAAAGGATTCAAGACCCATCTTGGAAGAAAACAGAATTAAAATAGCGTATCATGTGTCCAAAAACAGCAACAACAACAAAAAACCACCCAGTGCTTCCAGAGCTGCGCCTGTTTCGGCTGCAGCGTTCCTAACCACAATCAATGCAGCCCATGCACGCAATTTAAAAAGGCAGCAGGATCTCCGCAGAAAATGGTGCATGTTGACAAAGCATGACTTGTCCCACATGGACGAGAATAAAAGGAAAACAAGTCTGACCACAACCCAGCCTCCTTTACTCTGTGGACCAGAGGGTGGGAAAGAAAAAGGCCGGAATAAGGGCAGCGAGGCGCGAGCAATGGAGGACGGGGTCCAGGAAGATGCTTCTGCCCTACGGGATTTTGGTAAACAGCAGCCTGTAATGGCCACTGTTAGAGAGAAGGGAAAACAGACATGGAGGGAAACGTGTTTACAACTGCAGCGGCGGCGGGAGGGAGGCGGAGGGAGGGAGGGATTCCCCGACTCTGCGCTCAGCCCGCTCCGCTCCAGTGGGGCCCCAGGGCTGGGTAGTGCTTCGAAGCCCCCCCTGCCTCGCTTTATTGGGGGGGGGGGGCACCGCTTGTTTATGGGGAAGGTTACTCCTCCTCCGCTCTGGTGATCGCGTCCCTAATACTCCTGCTGCATCCTTGCGGGATGCCCGCTTGACTGACAGCTGCCCCAGCCAGTCGCCGCCCAGGCCCCGCAGAAAGGTGGACTTTCCCAACGAGCCGATTGGGTGGCGGGGAGGGCGGGCCCTCGTGATTGGCGTGCTACTCGGAGTAGAAAGTAGTAAACAACCTTGGTCCACCGCGGCTGGGAGGGCGCGGGATGCCAGCTCCCTCGCCCTCAGCCCGAGCTGCGGGCAGCACTCGAGACAAAAGGAACCCGCAGTGGGGAGGCGGACGACGAAGGGCCGCCCAGAAAAGCAAACGCGAGTGGGCGTCCTTTAGAGCCCCTGGGCGAGAACTGCTGACTTGCAGCTTCGCATCATTTTTGTTCTGTGCAAAACCGTTAAGGGTCTGTTGCCGTGATTCTTACTCCCCTTCTTCTTTGGGTTGGAAACTCTCATCGGAAGAGAGCGAGAGCCAATTTAGTTGACCCTCCTTCCTGCCAGTCTCCTCCTCCCCCGCCTCCCCCCCCCCCCACCTTAGATTTTTCATTCTGGCTTTTTAGAAGTTGATTTAAATACCTGCACTAAAAATTGTTTCCTCACTCAGTACGACGGGGTTAATGGCACAGAGGTCAATCAGATGCCCTGTTAGACCGAGTCATCGCAAGTTTCTGGAGCTGGCTCACCGGAAGGTGCCTGTGTTCTGCAGCATGTATAAAAAGAAACTTGAGACGACGGTATTAAGCTCACTTGACAAGAAATAAGCGGTTAACTTGCATTTTCCATAGAGGGTGTAGTTCACCCAGGATACTGCAATGGAAGGTAATTCCCCATCTGGTCTGACTTGAATCACAATCCACTCCTCATTCCGGTCTCACCATCCTCGGGACCATAGCGTGAAAATCTGCGGCGCCCAGCATGGAGGCACTGCTCTCAAGTGTGGCAGCTCCTGGGGCTGCCTCCAGGAGGTGCCTCGTGGCCTCCGAGGTCCACACAAACAGCCTCCCCCAGAGAGATTCTAGAGAGGCCCCTCCCTGTGCCGGTGGCGGACAGGGAAGGCCAGAGAAGGGCACCAGGGAGCTGGACCCAGGAGGGATCTCCACATCCCTTGTTTTCCCCAGTGACTCTACACTGATGATAAGCCATGCTGTCATTGCTGGCCAGATACCCAGATGAGCCAAGTTTAAAACATTAAAGAAAGGTACAACAGAATCCTTGTAGAACGGAGCTTAGGGCAAACTGACGGCAGGGGAGAGGGGGTCCTTTTCTTCACCCCAAAACCCACCCTCTTCTCCAGGCTATGGTGTCTCTGTGCTCGAATCATGCCTCACCCCCAACAGTCCCCAGGGAAACCTCTCAGCCCTTCAGTCACCACTCCTGTAAAAAGCCTACAGAATGGAGTTAGTCCCCTTTGGACCTTCCAGCCTGGCCCCCAACCCCATATGTGCAGCCTCCTTCCTTCCAAGCACCCCTCCCTCCAGCCAATCTGTTCCTGTCCCAGGTCCCTGCACCAACACACACACACACACACACACACACACACACACACACACACACACCCTTCACTCTGTTCCCTCTGCTTTCTAGGCCTTACCCCTGCCTGCCCGGGAGAGGCCACTGTTCTCCATTACTTCCCCTGTCCCTGCAGAGCTCCTCTGAACTCTGCGGCACGCCTGTCAACACCACTGAGCTTCCAGCTCTCTGTCCGGACTCTGCTTGTGGCCCTGTCCACGTCAGTAGACCCTGAACTTCCTGAGGTCAAGGGCTGTCTGTGTCATATTTTGACTCATGTCTCTATTGGAGATACAGGCCCACCATCAACACACCCCAGACATGCCAAACATTTGCATGCGGTCTCCATCCTCTCCCTGTCTCCTCCCTCCCTCCAGCCCCCATCCCTGGCCAGTTCCTCATGTTCTCCCACTGGCTCCTTGCTAACATGCTCCCCCAAATCCGCGGATCAGAGACCCTGGCTCTGCCCCTGCCCACCCCTCAGAAGCTCCTTCTGCAGACACAGCTGCTCTTAGCTCAGGCTGCTTGCCTTGCCAGTTAGATCCTTTTCTGCCTTTTCTGCTCAGCAAATTCCTCGCCTGCCTAAAAATCACCTCCTACCTTGGGCAGACCTTCCACAAGCTCCACCCCACTCCCTGTGTCCCCAGAGCATTTTGCAGGGTGAGGCCTCTGGGCATCCTCTCCTCCCTAACTAGGGGACTACAACTGGCAATATCCAGGAGCAGAAAAGCAGATTCACAAATTGGTCCCCCAAGGCAGCTGCAGAGCCAGTGTAGTGCGCTCTGGTCTCCAGACAGGACACGTGCCGTGTTTCAGGCTTGTCTCCGCCACAGGGCCCCTCCCTGCTCTTTCTTCCTGAAGGTTCCTCTGTGTCCGAGAGTGGCTGGCTGCTTCTCAACCTTCAGGTCCCCGCTCAGATGTCACCCCACCATGCCCACCTGCTGACCACTATCACACAGATCTGTTTAATTTCTTCATGAGATTTAACTATCATCCTTCTTATGTGATTATCCACTTGTTGGCTTTGTAGTCGGTCGTCTCCCGTCCCCGGCGCATGAGCTCCGGTTAGGACAGGACATTTTCATCTGCTGTGCTCACCATGTCTTCAGTACCCCTACGGAAATGCCTGACCCATACCAGAAGTTCCAAATTAACTTTCAGCACAATAAAGGTCAACTGAGAACAAATCACTCAGCTCTATAACCAGGTAAAGGGAAGACAAGCTTTGCGGGAAGGCTTGCTTTGGTAAATATCCTAAGGCTGACAGTCTGTAAACAGCCAAGAGAAAGACAGGATGAAGCTCTGTGGCCTCACTTGACCCAATAAGTTCCAGGTGCTCTGAGCACCCCAGGGTCCCCGACCTGGGACTCCAGGACCCTGTCTGTGCCCAGCGTAACACGTTATGTGCACCATCCCTTATATACTCCCGAATGGATACAGATTAATGGTGGGAAAGGGTACACTGGTACTGACAAACTTAGTACTTTCAATAATAAGAACTAGCCCTGCACTAAGCCTCTTACATCTATTAAAATTTTTTGGTATAAGTAATAACTACATGGCTCAGAAATGGAAAAAGAAGTGTAGCTACAAGACAGAGCAAGGCTCGTCCTTCTTGGGATTCTTTGCTTTCAGTATTTGCCAAATACGAGTATTTTTATTTCTCTATTTTACACAAATAATAACCTTTTGTACACACTGTTCTGCTTGCTATTTTGTTCACTTACTACACCATGGAGATCTCTGTTTTAACGGCTAAATAATATTCCACCCTAATTTAGTGGTTCCCAAACTTGTCTGTATGTTGGAATCACTTGGGGAACCTAAAAAAAGAAGAAGAAGGAAGAGAAGGAGAAGAAGAAATCTGTGTTGCACCTTCCCATGACTGATTTAATTGGTCTGGGGTGTGACCTGAACTTCGAAATTTAAAAAAAAGCAAAAAACAAAAAAAACTCCAGATGATTATCGTGAGCACCTGAGCTTGAGAGCCCTTGCCCTCAGTGATCTGTTTTCTTAATTATGGAAAGTTGGGTTATTTCCCATCTTTTGCCATATCAAACAATGCTACCATGAATTATTTCACACAATTGCCATTTTGTATGTGTGCAAGGATATGTGTTGGGTAAATGCTTTCCCTAAAGTTGCTGAGTCTGAGGATGGGGGTGCGTGCGTGCGTGTGTGTGTGTGTGTGTGTGTGTATCTTGAGAGATACTGTCAAATTCCCCTCCACGATGTGCTACCATTTTGTAGCCCTTTCAGCACCATGGGGTTGTTTTCCCAGGGGTTTGTCATCCGAATGTGTTATCAAACATTTCACTGCCCGCCCCCCGCAATATGAGAGGTTAAAAAAAATGTATCTCAGTGTAGTTTTAATTTCCATTTCTTTTACAAGTGAGATTAAACATTTTTCCACATGTTTAATATGTATGTGTATTTCCTTCTCTGTGAATTATCTGTTCAATGCTTCACCCCCAAATCTGTTGGAACTGTGAGTCCTTTCCTTATCAATTTCTAGGAGCTATAGTGTGTGTGTGTGTGTGTGTGTGTGTGTGTTTTTAAAGGAGGAAGATTTGCTCTTTGTCAGTGACAGAAGTTGCATATGTGTTCCCAGTTTGGCATTTATCTTTGTTTATGATTTTTTGCTATGCAGAAATTTTTTGTTTTTTAAATAATGTATTCAATTCTTATGAATATTCTCTTTTTTGGTTTCTGGATTATATGCTGCAACCAAAAAGGCCTGCCCCACCCCAGGGTTATAAAGGAATTCCCTCATATGTTCTTTTAGGATTTTAATGGTTTTATTGTTTACATTTTTACCTTGGATCCATTTGGAGTTTAACCCGGTGTATGGTATGATGGATGGACCCACCTTGATTTCTTTTCCAAATGATTACCCATGCCCCAATGCCAGTAAATGAAGCATTCATCTTTATTCCGCTGCTTTCAGAGGTTACCTTTATCAAATACTAAATTTCCAAACATACTTATGTCTGTATTTGGACTGTGTGCTCTGTTCCACTGGCCTGTCTCTTCATGCACCTACCTCACTATTTTAATTAAGACTCTATGGACTAGTTTAATATCTGATAAGGCTAGGGCTCCCCATTGTTCTTCTACAGTTTTCTTGCCTACCTTGTCTTTTACATAATAACTTTAGAATTGGTCTAATTGGAAAAAAAGAAAATCCTGATGGCATTTGGATCACATTAAATTTATAAATTAACTTATGAAGAACCGACATCTTGATAATGTTGACTATTTCTGTTTAAAAATATGGTATCTCTTTCCATTTACTCAAGTCATCCTTTGTATTTTTTTAATAGCAGTATGTTTTCTTGTTAATTCTTAGATATCGTCTCTTTTTGTTTTCAATGGAAATAAAGTCTTTTCTTCTATATCTTCGAACAAGTTACTTGCATACCGTAGGATTGTATTATGGCCAAACGATTTGTTTCTAGCAGAGGACATTCTATTCTGTGCCTTTAGAAAAATACAATGGGATGGGAAACAAAAAATCAAAGGTTGAACATTCTTAACAATAAACAGAGGATAAATTCTTAATCAACCATCAAAGTAACCCATTTTGAGTTGGCATTGACAACAATGAGAAAGTCAACTGGTGTGGGGCATGTTATTGGAATGGTCGATGCACTGGCAAGAAGATGGTATTCTTTAAGCTGTGGACCCCGCAGATTCAGAGGGGTTAGGGAAAATACAGAAAAAACAAATTAAGGGCTGACCTCACAATCACAAATAGCTGATTCCATGCCTTCCTGAAGGCGTGATGATACCTTGGCTAGACCGTCATACAGTAGCAGTGCGTGTATTGAAACTAAAAGCCAAGGAGATTGGCACCTGGGTGGAAGGAGGAAAATTGTGGGTAAGGGGCTCTACCTCCCGTAAGGTGATTACCGCAAGGCCATTGGTATTTTCCAAATCAAGAAATAGTTTCCTGTTTAAAGAGATGTCCCTTTCAAAATAACCAGAACATCTACTTTTCAAATCTAGGAGTCCCAACTGGAAACGTCGGGGCTGTGTGGGCACGGAGGTGCATGGCTTGGCTCCCTTTCAGACACGATCTACTGTCCAGCTGTGCTGGGTCCCTAGCTAACAGCCTCCAGCTGTTGACTCTTTCAGGGTCCACTTCAGCTTTTGGCCGGGGTCACACTCTTCTCAGGGCAGCCCCTGGCCAGTCACTGAGCATGATGATGGTCCTGGGGCCCAGTTATATCCATCCAACAATGGTCTCCTCAATGGGTCCTCTTTGCTCTGAGCTCCTTGAGGGCTGGCAGAACTTCTGTCAGATCAGAATCCTGGACAGATGCCCCCTTACCTCCGGCGCACACCCACCACCTCCTCCTCCTATCTTCTTTCTGCAAGTGTTGCTCTTTAGTAAATCCTTTGTATTCCTAACTTCACCTCCAAGTCTGCAGGAAAATCCAACCTGTAATGGCGGTACTTAGTGTGTCAGGGGCAGGGAGGGGGAGGAGGGAATAAAAATCCCCACATGATGTAGGACCAGATAATTCTAGGCCCAGAAATAGTAAGGCCTCCGATCCCATGTCTCAAATAAATGCACCTCCAAGGTTAGCATCATCAAATTTGAGAAACCCTCCAAACTTCCATGGCTATATGTCAGCATTTACTGCATGCTGGGCAGTTACCGAGTTTGTCTGGCCTAATTCATCCTTGCATCCATCTAGGGCAGCAGGTATGATCACTTCTATTTTACAGACAAAGAGCACCTGATGCAAATAATTGGTAGAACTTGGGTTCAAGTGCAGACTGTTTGGTTCCAATGCAGACTGTTTGGTTCCAATGCTTCTCTCTTCCTGATGGTGGTCTGCTGTCCTACACTCCTAGTTTATCAGCACAGCGTCATGGAGCTGATGAAGTCTGGGGCTAGCATGGCACCCCGGGTGCTTCTGTGCCTATCCTCAGATACTCCCTGCACACAACGGGCTGTTGCATCCTTGTTTTATGGGCAGATATAATAACGGGTAGTCTAGGGGCATACTCCTGGGTCAAGGCTGCCCTTCGTTTCTGCCAAGCCAAAGCCAGAGCATTCACACATTTAGTTAAACATCTCCTGAGAAAGTGTTGGTATCATTTCCTTGGATTGCACTGATGGATTAAACTGTTAAAATTAAGCTTGGATGGCGGGAGCCAAGGTGGTTCTCCAGTGGCTTTCGGACCCTGTTTTCAGGCAGCAGGAGAGGAGCAGAGCAGTGCTGCTTTTGCTGGACTGGGTCTCTGAGTGCAGCAGTCAAGACCGCCTTCTTCTCTGCACAGGGACTTCTAGAAACCCTGGCTGTGTGACCCAGAGACTAGACAGCACCTCTGGTGTTCCCCAGTAGTAGCGCTGAAGAAACCAACCAGCAGGTCAGCCTAAAGTCGGCCAACTTGTTAGAGGCGCTACTGGGAACAGATCCTAATTTTCGTGTCCTGGAGTTCCTCCTACTGTGGTTTGTTATAAGCACAAAGGTAAAGATTATGCTTAACTACATTACCCTTCAATTCTCTCCAACTTCATTTATTACTTAGCCAAGCGGCACAGTTGTACCTCCACACTGGCCACTGCCCAGGGAAGCATGAACGCATCAGTGATGCCTTGACAACTTTATCAGCTCGCAGAAGCACCAAGGAGTCAGCGGAGGACGTTAAAGATGCTGAACAACACAAATTACAAACGGATCGTCAGCACGTGGGCTCGTGCTGCTTTGTACGCATGGCTTAGGGGACTGGTGTGATATTAAATTTTTATAAGCCACTGGAAAGAGCACACTTTGATATTAATGGCAATGAGATGGTGGTGGAGGGGGGATATACATCACCAAAGGAAGTTTCTTTGGTTGATATCAGAGAAGCTACAGAAAAATTAGCAACACATCTTTCAGAAAAAAACAAGATGAAAAGGCAACAGCCACTGATGATAGTCCCATGACAACAGAAGAAAAATAACAGGAAGAAAGAAGGAAGGAAGTGGGGGAAGGAGGGAGAGAGGAAGGAAGGAAGGCAGGCAGGCAGGCAAAAAGAGAAACAGCAAAGGCAACCCAATGACGTTGTGCAATTGTGAGCCTTAATCTAGCTCATACCTCTAAACTTTTATTTTGTAAAGCTGCCAACTCCATTTTATAGTACAGAAATTTCTAGGGGACATTTAATATTCACTGTATCTAGCAGGAGAGAAAAAAAATATCTTAGGAGAGCTTTTAAAAATACTACTTTGGAACACTTATGGGCAAACAAGAGTTGGAGCATTAATCACTGTAATTTCCCCACCAAGATCACTAGGTGAGGTGTTCAAAAACTGATGGAGGTAAGTGATGATTCAGCTGCAGTAGAAGAACAGTGAGCTGCCAATCAATTGCGAATAGAGTGCTTCACAGGCTTATCTCAACTGGCAGGAAAGGCTGCACATCAGAAAGACGGAAAAGGGAAATAGGGAGAGAGAATATATAGGGATGGGGAGGTGGACAGACAGACTGACTCAATTTCCATGTTGCACAAATACACAAAGGTCCTTAAGGCTTATCGTGCCAGACCTGATCCTGAATTTGGGTGAATGAAAAGTCAAGTCCGAGGCACAGTTCACAGGGAAAGTCAGAATGGACACTCTGTTCATAACACACGTTGACAAAGCATTAGAAGGGCTTGTACGATGCCTCTTCCTACTCTCAGAGCCCCTTCCATACAGAAGATACCAGGAGAATTTGCAAAGTGTTGGGCACGGCTCAGATATTTCCCAGGTGAACTAGGCAAAAATATTCATGGTAACTTCATCTTCAAAGAGGTGATGGATATGTTAATGAGCTTAATTGTGGATCCCTTCCCAATGTATACGCACATCCAAACATCAACTTGTACCCCTTGGGAAGGTGGTCAATTATTTTCATTTGTCAATTATACCTCAATAAAGCTGGGGGGGGGGGCCCAGCCCTCCTGTGAAATCCTTTGATGAATGAGCGTGTGGTATGCGGAGCGGGTTGGCAGGGGGCCGGCTGATGCCCTCAAGTTTCTCTGCTTATCTCAAAGGGCTGGCTGTAGAATTACTAATATTTTAAACAATGCAAATGTAATTATAGCAGGAGTACATTCTCTACAGAAGGAAGAAAAGATTGACATTTAGAAGCTTCATTAAACTTTTGGCCTTTTCAAGGCTAAATGAATCTTAGGGAAGAAATAAAAAGTTCCCATTGATTGATTTAAAAGCAGATTTCTTGCAATTAACAGATCTAGATCTATGAAAAGGGGAGCATTTAATAGTAATTTCAATAATCTCTCACTTTCTCTAGATACTCGAAAAAGAGTGTATACCTCTTTGTAGAATATGTGTGTGTGTGTGTGTGTGTATAGCTCAGCAAAACTTAATTTTTTATTTTCTAATATCAAGGAAATGTTAGTTACATGTGCGCAGGTGTGAGTAGATGGAGGCAACATATTTACAGAGAGGCATGCCTGCTGGAAGATTTGGTAAAGAAAAAAAAAAATGTGTTCGTCTATAATGCCTTGTCCTCCCACCCCAATTACTCTTTTGGTCAGCAGAAGAGTTATAAGAGTACCTTTGGAGAACATTAAAATGTTCAGCACTTAGAATATCCCTTTTCTTCTGCCCCTTATCCCAACATACAAATTGGGATGATTTGTTAAAAAGATGTAACTAAATTATCATATTCTCTTCATCTTCCAAATTTATTTAGACTTGCTATCCTGCTCTATCTCTGGAATTTCCTTTGCTTTTTCTTTTGTCAGTAAACTAAATTACTTCTCCTCCCACATGCATAAAAGCATTAATTTATAAAACACATAGCCATATGTCATATCTCATGTAATTCTATTCTACATTTCACCGCCACCCAGACTTATCTAACATGAACAAATAGATATTATTTACTGTAGTCAGTATGAGAATCATCTAATGCCACTTACATAGCCATAAATTGATTTTTGATTAATGTTTAAGCAAAAAGCAAACAAGCCCATCTGTTCTGAAAACAAACAAACAAAAGGAAGCATCAGAGAACACAGTTCACAGGAATTTCTTCGATATTAGTATGTTTCAGCTGCTGGTGAGAATCTTTATTTCCTCCCCCATCGCTATTATGAAAATGTACTGCTGACAAGAATATAATTCTATATCTAGATGTAGTTTCTCCTCTAGCAACTGTTCATTTAATAGACTATTACTTATGGTAAAATAAAAACCAATCCCACTCTGCAGAAAAGCCCAGAAGACCTGTAACCAGCAGTGAATGTCTTCTGGACCACTCAGTGGGAGCAAAGGAAATCTCACGCAAATCCATTTCTCTTCTGTTAGGGGCTGCTCTCCATGGTCAAGTTGAGAATGAAGATGAGCGAGGTATCCTGTCTACACAGGGAAAGCGAGGGCCGGAGGAGGAAGACTTAAAAATATTTTAAACTGTTGACTGGGTATATGAAATTTCCTTTTCAATGCAGCCCAGAATTGGCAAGCCTCTAAAACCGAGAAATAAAGAAAAACAAGAAGAAAAAGCCTCCATCCTCTTTATTTCTGGAATCTCCAGGGCACGCTGGCACAGAGCACAGCATGCCAAAGAATGGGTTGATGGGGAGCTCTACTCCACTTGGAATTTACCCTACTTCCTGCCACACTGGGTGGGAGTTCCGCAAATACCGATGAAATTCCAATATTCAGACTTTTGGGGGAGGGGGAAGATGTGCAAAAAAGACTAAAAAGACTCTAGTGATTAAATTTTGAACTCAAATGAAGAGCAGGTACGTGTCTGGAAATGTGGCTCAGCCAGTTAAAGGATGAAGGGTTGGCTAGGAGCTTTTTGAGCAAACAAAATGACACAAGAACACATAAACGCGGGGAGCCCTTGGAAGATACACCTTCCGCAAGAAGGAGAAATCCAACTCGCAACTTTCCCAACTGAATCCTAAATCTGGCAATGAGAAGAAAATTTTAAATCCTATTTGCCATGCTATGTATACAACATACTGCTCTTTGTCGGTAGGATGTAGACAAAAGAGCACAACTGAGTGTCTGTAGGTTTTCTACAAATGTTTACTCCCAGATGAAGAGAGATAACCAGTAAGGCGAACAAATCACTTTATGACTGTATTTCAGCTTTGGAAATCTTGGGCTCCCACTTGAATGCTTGCACAAATCCTATCACACCTCCATAAAAATGACTGTTACAGGGTTTTATTGTAAGAGTTCATTTCAAAATTGTTCTTTAAAGCATTACACACACACACACACACACACACACACACACACACACAGGCCTACGGAACAAGGTTCTTTGTCTTTCTTTGCCAAAAGACAGTGTTTCTTGAGGCCTGTTTTTGCCTTCGATGGACAGCTCTGATTTTGGCTTCAGAGAAATAAGTACAGGACTGCCCTGAACTGGAGAGAGAAAAACCTCAAACAAACAATGTTAACATATCAATTACATCAACCTTTCTAAATTACAACTCTGCATTTCATTATTCTCCAGGCAAAACGAGTACCTTAAGTTTAGAGCACCAGGTAAACAAAACCTTTCACTGTCCCTGCTTCCAAAGTTTGTTTTTATAAACATTCCCCTTGTCCCCCAAACCAAACTCCAGCAGCACAATGGCCCTATTGTTGAGCATGGCCTTGACCTCTACAGGACAATAGATTGTTTTTTCTCTTAGCCCACTCAGAGAGAAATTAGTTTTAAGGAAGCCTCTTCCTTATTAAAGTACGCAAAAGAGTAAAAACAAATTTAAAAAATGAACATACATAATAGCATAGATTTCTAAGCTTAGATTGTTCAAAAACGGTGGGTACTCGGGTTGCCAGGAAAGCACGTCACCTGCTTCTGCTTCTCTCTAGGGATAGAGATTAAGGGGTCTGTTCTGGAATTTTCCAAGGAGGCCATTTTGGGTATCATAACAGGGAACTTTCTAGCCAGGGGAAAAAAAAAAAAGAAAAGAAAACACCAAAAGCAAAACCAAACACACAGAAAATTGTTTCTAAAGGAGTCACAGGAAGGAGTTTATCTAGAAAGAAGATGCCCAGAGTCACCCCTTTTTAGGAAGACAGAAAGGACAAAAGTTCTTCTCAGAGAGCCAACAGTAGTATAGAAGCAAATAAGCTAGGAAGTCAGTGGAGAAGCCGCTTTAACAGAACCTTGGGAGGAGTGGATGAACTTTTTTTTTTTTAAGATTTTATTTATTTGACAGAGATCACAAGTAGACAGAGAGGTGTGGGGGGAGGGGGGAGTAGGCTCCCTGCTGAGCAGAGAGCATGATGAGGGGCTCAATCCCAGGACCCTGAGATCAGGACCTGAGCCGAAGGCAGAGGCTTAACCCACGGAGCCACCCAGGCACCCCTGAACTTCTTTTTAAATGTACAAGCCCAGCAGACGAGTGGTCCCATGTGTTGAGGAAGAGAAGCAGCCGGCACCCCAGCCCTGCAGCAGGTGACCAGAACGAACCAGGCAGTCTGTTTCCCAAATGCACCTCTCAAAGTCTTCCACAGGTTTGTGTGTGTCTCTATTTCAAAGACTCTCGACGTGCAGAGGATTGGCTAACACAGGCCGTGCGACCAGTCACGACCTCCCAACCCGAACTCCCCCCTGGATGGTGACGTGGGTAAACGCAAGACAAGACTAGAGAAATGGCCTTTCTTGGTGGCCTGCAGAAATGCACGTGGTAACTTCATTGTGATGGTAAGACTGATTTTACACACACACACACATACACACGGGCACAAACTCTCTCTCTCTTAAAAAAAAAAAAAAAAGCCTACTGGTAAAGCCAGGCCCCTTCAGTATATCTTCTCTTTCTACCTTCTTCTTCTTCCCCTTTTTTTTTCCTAAAGGTTATGAGTTACTCACTTTTTTCACTGGTTTAGATAATACCAGAAGAAATAGGACACTATAAAAAGCTTATTTTGCTGCATCTTAAGGCATTAAAGCAACATCTGAAGGCATTCAGGCTTCCTAACAGCACACACTGTGTCTTCCATCAACGGTGGCTCTCACAGTGTGCTTTGGGCTCCCTGGACACTCCCTTCTGGAATGCCCCGGCTCAGGGGGCTGCAGGGGATTCCCAACAGCCTGCCTGCCCCAACCGCGCTAGCGAAAATGTCCAGGAAGGACAGAAAAGGAGGCAACGTGCAATTAAAACTCCAAGGGGAATGATTTATGCGGGGAGAGTTAATGACAAGGGCCACGTCGAAGCGGGGCGGAAAAACTGCGTTTTCAGGAGGGACCTGAAAAAGACTTACCTGCAAGACAAATAACATGGTAAAAAGTCTGGGTTATGCCTTTTAAGAAATAATACAGACAAAACGACAACAGGCCAAAGATTTTCCGTCCAACGTGAAATGACCCGGGGACCCTTTGAGCCAAGACATCCACTCACGTGAGGATGCGACAAACAGCCCAGCCAAGGAGGAGCGAGAAGAACGGTGAGAGAGGGGAGCACCACCCCGCAGGGCAGAGAACGGCTCTGCAGGAGCAGGGATTTGTGGAGATATTCTTCTGAATGCTTCTCCTGGCCACCCAGCAGCACCACGAGGCTGGTGGAGAGACAGCTATTTATTTAGAGAATGGAGGAGGCTGGGGGTCCTCCCACCTGTCACCGATGGGGGCAAAGGAGACCCAGGGGCTGTTGCAGCCCACCTGCCCCCACCATCCCCGCCATCCAGGGTACAGCTGTCAATCTAGAAAGAGGAGGGGACGCAGTCTCATGACCAAAAAGGGCTGCTTGTGTCGCCGAACATTTCTCCTCCTTCCTCAACAGAAAGCCAGTAGGTTATCTGAAGTCTGAGTAGCGTCTGACCCTCACATTTTCCTGTCTGAGGCATCTCAGAGCTGTGAAACCACTTCCAGCCATCTGAGCCATCCAGCCAGATTCAGTGTAGGGGTTGGGGGTGGAGAACTTGTAATAAGAGGCAGTAGAGAATGGGATCTAAGAGTATAGACTCTGGAACCCAGACTGCTTGGGTTCAAATCCCCGGTCAGCTACTTAGTGGCTGTGCTTCCTTGCTCAAGTTCCTTACCTTCTCTGTGCCTCTGTTTTCTCACCTCTAAAGTGGGGATAATAAGTGTAGCTATGTGAAGACAGAGTGGGCATGTGTAAAGTGCTTAGAATAGTACCAGGCACACAGGGCGTGCTGTATAAGTGTGAGCTATTGTTGCCATTAAAGTGTAAGCTTGCCAGCAGCAGGGATGAGAATCTGGGAAGGCTAGCAAGCTACAGCTTGGCTGGCAGTGCTATCTGTGAAGCCCACTGGCCTTTTCACCCCTGAATCGTCCTCTAGTCCTCCTGCCCCTGGTGGCCTTGGCAGGAGTTTGAGGTTGGGTGGGGATCGAGACACCTGAAACTCGCCCAGCAAAAGCAGGAGCCTCATCTCTCCAAAAGATGCTACGGAACAGATTCTTGTATTTTTTCAAGATCAGCTGAGTGGTCACAAGAGGAAAGCGGAGGGGCAGGAGAACAGAGCCTCGGGCAAGGACAAGGGAGACTGAACTTCTCCCCCAGGACTGCAGCCAGCCAGAGGCTTATTCGAGTTGTCCTAAGTCCCATTTTAAAGGGATACTCTGGGCACTGAGGCCTACAGATGAAAAGAGCTGAGTGAGGCAAGGGTAACACCATGTTCAGATCAGCATGGTCCACTGCCCTTTGGCCTCAGAGTGCTGGAAAGGTCTTGATGGGCAAGCGCAGAAGAAGACCACAAAAGCACAGGCTTCAAACAGCCAGTCAGGAGCCCTGCCCAGCTGCACACAGGCTGCCATCTACCTTCTAAATAGCAAGTTTGGAATTCAAGAAAGCAAACTTAGGCATCCTTACCATTCCCTTCCCCTAAATATGCATATTCCAATAAGTCTTAGAATAGATTTAGTTCTTAACACTCCATTTTCAACTGCAAAACCCGGAGTGAGAGGCAGAGAATTTTCAGGGTCATGTACGAGTTTGCATTGCTTTACAGGCAAGATGCATGGGGCATTTGAACGTCCATCCTTTTAAATATGGTTTGGCCACCATCCCTTTTGAGGACTCTATTTTGATCCCACGATTTTAGTAGCTGTGCATCAATAATACATCATTATCATCACTTGGTAGAACTGAAGCCAACCTATCTCTCTGATCTCCTTGCAGGATATCCAGCTTTTGATCATCTGCGGTAAGCGTGGCCGAAGAGCATGGTTAATTGAAATCTACAGATAATCTTGGAAATTCCTTTTAGCCAATAATGTCAATTTCCTCTCTTCTTCTAATCTTTACCATAGACTTCTGATACAACTCCAGAGGTATATTTCATTCCATTCACTGATCTTAAAACCTTTGGTGAAGACGCTGACATGAACTGAGATGGTCAAATGTGGACAGACGGGAAAGAAAGAGGTCTGGATGATTGCCTAAGTTGGTAGTGATAGAAAGCGAAAAGGCTGAAATCAGAAAATCTAAATTCTTGGGACGTCTGGGTGGCACAGTTGGTTAAGTGTCTCAGTCTTGGTTTCGGCTCAGATCGTGATCTCGAGGTAATGAGCCTGAGCTCCATGCTGGGCCCCATGTTCAGCACAGAGTCTGCTTGGGATTCTCTTTCCCTCTGCCTCTCCACCCCTCTCTTTCTTTCTCTCTCTCTCTCAAATAAATAAATCTTTTAAAAAAAATCCAAATTCTAATAAAGGTGGACCCAAAACATGTTCTACAATATCCTATGAAATAAAGCCTGTTTGTAAAGAAATAGTTTTTAAAAATCAGTATCAGAAAGACTCTCAAGCTCTGAGAACTATTTTGTAAATGGTCTAATAGGTGTGACAATCCAGTGGATTTAAATCAGAACTGTGGTCAAGGCAGTTTGTAGAGTCTCAGTGTCAGGTGAAAAAAGTACTCTTTGCACCCATTTCATTGGTATCTTTTCAACATTTAAAAGATAGCACCACCCATTCTTTGTAAATCACCTTCAGCCACCCAGAAAGTTCTCAAGAGGAAAACTATGGTTAAAGAGTCTATTCAGGGGAGAAGGGCAACTCTTTCTTATAGAAAAATTCCAATGAATAAATAGAAGGAAATAGAAAATTGCCATGAGAATATCATAGCAATAATTATCCACAGTAAGCAACACCAATAGATGCCAAAATTAGTGAGGGATGAGAAACAGGACATTTGCATAGTCTCCAAGTATCATCCCCTACCTGAGGTTTTAGTTACAGAGGGGAAAGTAGTGACTACAGTGGACAAACTTGTTAAGGCAGACACCACCTTAACCAAGTGATCAAGGTTACCATCACTAGTAGGAAACATATTAACATCACCCTGATACGAGGCACTGAGGAGGACACAACATCACTCCTGTGGTATCCTTCCCCCAAACACAGACATTGAATCTAATTAGAAGAAAACATCAGAGAAGCTCAAGTTGAAGATCATTCTATAAAATAACTGATCAAAAATCTTCAAAAGTGTCAAGGTCATGAAAAACAAGGCAAGATAGAGAAACTGTCACAACTGGAAGAGACCACGCAGATATAGTAAATAAATGAAATAAATGAAGGATTCTGGGGCTGGAAAAGGATACTTGTACCCAAACTGGCGAGATCTGAATACACTCTGTAGTTAATAATATTGTGCCAATATTAATTTCTTGGTTTTGACAATTGGATTATGGTTATGTATGGTGTTAACATTAGGGATAACTGGGCGATGTTTCAGATACACTCTGCTGTTGTGCAACTTTTGTGTAAGTCTAAAACTAATAAAAAGTTAAAAAAAAAAAAAAGGAAAGAGGAGCTGTTGAGTTTTCCCCTGGAGAATGGGGTCATCCTCTGGTTTTGGTTCTAGCTCTCCAGATTTTCCTCACTTGATGGATTTTATAATCTTTGGTAGCAGTAATATTACACAGCTGAAATTCAAATTGAGGAGAATGAAGGAAGAACATGAACAAAGAAGTCACACTGACATTAAGGAAAGAGGAATAACTGAGAAATTTAAAAATTCTGAGTACTCTACATCACCCTCACAAATCACATAACCCTCAGCCACCCTTTCCATGGGCAAATATCCCTCAACAACAGTGTAGTAATTTGGCAAGTGTCCAAAACAAACACTCCTTATTCAGAGCTTGGTTTTGTAGGAAATACAGTTCTGACAAACTTCTGTGTATTACTGAAAGATGCAGAGGCTCCATTAAACAGAAAGAACTGGGAGCCAGTGTTCTTCCCAGACCTCACCAGCATAGAAGGCTGCTGGGATGGCTCTTGTTTTTCACTCCTTCTTGACTTCCTTACAGACTAAGTCAATATCACTTGTTACCAGGAACTTCAATTTTGCCCAACTCAACCTAGTGTACCTAAAATTTAACTAACATTAAGCTTAACTAAAAGCATGAAGAAAAACAGCTTTAAACAACTATGGAAAAACCTATCATTGTGGAGAGGAACAATTACACCTGAAGGAAATCTCCACTTTAAAGCCATGGTTACAATCACTCCATACCACAACTGTTTCTGAAGGCATAAAATGAAAAATGATGATGGAAGACAAGTGCTGCCACTTTGCTGATAAGAGTTAATGGCAGGTGGCCCTACCTGTACAGTTGTACCTGTATAGTTCCTCTCAGTGAAGCCTTTAAATCATGTGTGTGTATGTGTGTGTGTGTGTGCGTGTGGCGTTGTTGTGTTCCTTTATCTCTTGCCCTGGCCACCTAAAAACGCTGAGTTACTTCTAACATAGGTAAACATTACTTTTGCTTCAATATAAGCCCATAAGCCAGAGCTCAACATGTTCTCTCTCTCTCTCTTTCAAATATTTTACTTATTTATTTGAGAGAGAGCGAGAGAGAGAGAGAGAGAGAGAGAGCATGAGCAGAGGGAGGAGCAGGAGAGGGACAAGCAGACTCCACACTGAGTGCAGAGCCTGATGCGGGCTTCATCTCACGACCCTGAGATCACGACCTAAGCCGAAGTCAAGAGTGGATACTTAATTGACTGAGCCACCGACGGGCCCCAACACTCTCTCCCTTAAGAACACAGGCAAACATTGATGTGGTCCCCACTGGTTCCCCCCAAAATTCCCAGCCAAAACTGTTGATAACAGTGACAACAGTCTAAGTGCAAGTAAGAGTATGCATCCTAGGGGTGCCTGGGTGGCTCAGTGGGTTAAAGCCTCTGCCTTCAGCTCAGGTCATGATCCCAGGCTCCTGGGATCGAGCCCCGCATCGGGCTCTCTGCTCAGTGGGAAGCCTGCTTCCCTTCCTCTCTCCTTCTGCCTGCCTCTCTGCTTACTTGTAATCTCTGTCTGTCAAATAACTAAGTAGGGACGCCTGGGTGGCTCAGTTGGTTAAGCAGCTGCCTTCGGCTCAGGTCATGATCCCAGCGTCCTGGGATCGAGTCCCACATCGGGCTCCTTGCTCGGCAGGGAGCCTGCTTCTCCCTCTGCGGGCCACTCTGTCTGCTTGTGCTCACTCTCGCTCCTCTCTCTCTCTCTCTCTCTCTCTGACAAATAAATAAATAAATAAATCTTTAAAAAAAATAACTATGTAAAAATCTTTAAAAAGAAAGAAAGAAAGAAATCTCACCTGCAAAAAAAAAAAAAAAAAAAAAAAGAGTATGCATCCTAGACACAGAGGTTTGATTTGTACTACTAGGCTTATATCTGCTACCTTTTTTTTTAAAGGATTTATTTACTTGTTTGACAGACAGAGATCACAAGTAGGCAGAGAGGCAGGCAGAGAGAGAGAGAGAGAGAGAGAGAGAGAGAGAGAGAAAGGAGGAAGCAGGCTCCCTGCTGAGCAGAGAGCCCGATGTGGGGCTCGATCCCAGGACCCTGAGATCATGACCTGAGCCGAAGGCAGAGGCTTAACCCATTGAGCCACCCAGGCACCCCTGTATCTGCTACTTTTTGACAATGCCCAGAATGTCTTTCTCAATTAAAACCCTTCCAAGTCCAAGAATGTCCTTGATCTAATGCTTGAGCCAGCGGAACCATCCAGAATGGCTTTCCCTGGCTCTTCTAGTGAAACTCTGCCTTTCAGAGCTGTTATAAGGATCTACAAAAGTAAGGATGCTTAGAAATACCCACTTATCAGTACCTGCTACTTTCAGGTATGTCTGATAACCCCCAGTTCCAATTCAGTCTTTTCAGCTCAGTTTGTCCCAACTGGAGCCTTACTGACCCAGGTATCAATTCTGGTGGAGCTAAATAGTGAATAAGAAAGAATGAGGCAGAATTAAGTTTGAAGGCAAGGGTTTTCATGGGAATCTGGTCTTTAGTGACATAACTCACACAATAAAAGCACAGAATATACTGTGGAAACTGGAGTGTTTAACGCCTTCCACTTTCTTAAGAATATCTTCTCTCCAAACAGATGACAACGACCCATGGCTAGAGGAACTGATTGCTCCTGATGTTTCTACCATAAACATAGTATGTTTCTATCATAAATGTAATTCCTACTGTGCACCAGGCACCACAGTAATGCCAGGGATACCAAGATAAGTCAGAATGAAACTTCAAAGTCTTAAAAATCCTTTAAAAAACCTCAGTCTAGTCAAAGATCAAGCTGTAAACATATAACTACAACATAAATTGTTACATGCTACAGAGATAAAATGATCAATCTCTGGGGGGTGGTAGAGAAGGATCATAAGGGTAAAGAAGGGTTTTAATTAGGAGGTGGCATTTAGCAAGACTTCATAAACCCAGCAGAGTAGACATCTGGCCATAATAAATCAAACCCCTGCACTCAGGGTCCACACGATTACTCAACAAGGATAATTCATGCAATTACTAGAGTTATCATGATCCAACACATAAGTTCACTTGAGGACCCCAACTATGTAAGCCTGAATAGTTTTTGGCTGCCTTTAGCTAGCACGTTTATGAAAAACAGGTTAAGTTACTGGCTCCAAATTACTTTTTAATGAAAAAAGCAAACAACAACAAAAAAAAAGCCGAAGCTTTTAAGATTTTCTTTTTTAAAAACTGGAAAATAATCTCCCTGTCAAGAGCATGCATGATTAATGATTTATATGATATAAGCCTGCATATCTGTGTTCCTGTTACATGCATTTCCTAACACTGTATAATTGCCCAAAGGGTCTTCTGGAACTGATACGCCCCCTCCCCACTCCTACCTCCTTTGAAAAAAAAAAATGCTTGTGTAATTTCTGGAAAATTTTAGACTACCACTATCAATGGGCCATTCAAAAATGGTACGTATTGTCAAGTCATTCACATGAAACTCTGAAGGTATTACCTTCAAGAGAATAATCCACCTCCATAAAATGGCTGATACAAACATTGTACTTCAGCTGGACACTTGGAAGTAACACTACAAAGCTGTCTTTGAACCCATTCTGGGGCTAGACCAAATCAGGTTGACCAGGTCAGAAAGTAGGACTGAATCAAGCAGTCAAGTCAACATAACACTCAGAACTGTTGTTTTCATCATGGTATGGGATTCTTTGAGAGACTACAGGCAAGAGTCTAGAACAGGGAGCATCGTACAATCAGATACTCTCCAAAGATGGTGTTTCTTAAATTTTCCAGATGGGGAGCAGAGGGGCTAACTGTTCAAAACTCTTTGTTTGACAGATGAAGAAAGTGATGTTGATGTAGATTAAATGAGTTAATGTAAGAGCCTGGGTCTGTCTGTTTTTCCAGGATGGTCCACCACATCCTGATACTCTACTGAGTTTCGGGAGAGGGGACCAGTGGACACCTCAACCCAAAGTGACTTCTCTTTGACAGTTCTGAATTAGAGAGAAGGTCTAGAAGTGGTTCCTGGCATCTCCTATCAAAAACGGCTAGCATCAGGGGCGCCTGGGTGGCTCAGTTGGTTAAGCAGCTGCCTTCAGCTCAGGTCATGATTCCAGGGTCCTGGGATCGAGCCCTGCATCGGGCTCCCTGCTTAGCAGAGAGCCTGCTTCTCTCTCTCCCTCTGCCTGCTGCTCTGCTTACTTGTGTGCACTCTCTCTCTCTGTGTCAAATAAATAAATAAATAAATAAATCTAAAAAAAAAAAAAAATGGCTAGCATCAGACCCAACCCAAACCTACAGCATGGGTTCAACATTGAGGTCCCCAAGTCAAGGCCACAAATGAATGAAGTCATTACTACAGATGCGGACTGCTTAGGATGTGAAGCAATTAAACTGATAACAGAACTACTTGCAATAAGAAATTGGTTTCACAAATCTGTGAGTCACAGGGACCAGGTGAATGTGCCTAAAATTTTATAAACCATGGCTTACGTTTTATAGCATATATATGTAATATATATACACACACATATACTGTATGTATATATAGTAGGCACAACAAGCAAAATATATATATATAGTGTAGACAAAGCAAGTAAATAGAGTTTAGGAAGCCAGTTTCCATTTAGCATAAGGTAATTAACTGTGTCTTAAAAAAAAGAGAAGAGAAAGGTGCCTCAAGATGCTTTAGGAGGCGTCCCACCTAACTCGAGTTTGCTTTTCTAAAGAAAATTGTGCGGCCAGGAAAGGCAACCAAGATTTACATAGTTAATTCACATTCACGGAGATGGGTCAACATATATCTGTAAAAGGATTATGCTTAATCTTTCAGGTTCTTTGAATAGGAATAAAATGCCCAGACCATGGCTTAAGGAAATCTAACTTGTGACGAGGTTAAATATCTCAGAGATAACCCAATAATACAAACTTTTATAAACTTACCTTCCTCTCTTCTCTCCCTCATTCAGGCATGTATTTAAATATGTAATGAGCTTCTAGAATGAGCTTGGGCCTGTGCCATGTGCCATGCCTGATTGCTGACCCACAAATGAAGCTGGGGTTGGAGTGTTTTAAGATATCTGACCACACTCTAGTATTTTAGGACATAATCCCTGCCCTCTAGGAGTTTACAATTACCTTGAGTGTACAGAAGCGGCACATAATGATAAAATTAAATAAAAGTAGAGTACTGGAAAGCAAAAGAAATGTGACTTCTGGGGGGTGGAGAGGAAGAAGTATTCCCTGGGGGAAGAAAAGAATCAAGGACCCAGAAACATGGAAAAGAGGGTGAACACTATTTCTGGCATATAAAAGACAATGAGATGCCCAGATAGGAACGTGGATGGCATACACGGTCAGGACAAACGGGTAAAGATTTCATGCAAGATAGGAAGCGGGGTGTGGGGTTCTACAGCTGGTCATGGTGAGCTACACTCATTCATGCCTGAGCAAGGTCCATGCAAAGGAGTATTAAGCTGGCAGGTGGCAAGGCAAGACGGATTTAGGTGGGGAGAAAGTGGACGCAAGAAATTCATGTGGGATACTAGACATCCTGGGATAGGATAAGGGTGGGACAAATGGAAAACGGAGCTTCGAAAGAACTGGTAGAAGCTGATCATTGATGGCAGAGTTCAAGGTTTTGAGCTTGGGCCAATACATCCGTAGTAGAGTCCAGGAGGCAGGTTGGCTTTGAAAAACCAATGCATTTGGTGTTTCACAGGATGAGTTAGAAACAATGGTGGGGAGGGGGGGGAAGGCTTCCAAACACATGAGTCTGGTGGACCATAGAGACATGGGGAGAACAAAAAGAGAAGGTTCAAGAACCCATCTGTACGGCCATGACACAGCCATGAAGGTGATAAGCTCCTGCCACATGCAACAAGGAGCACGGAAGGCAAGAACCCTGCTCCAGGAACTTGGAAGAAGACCCAGGTGCACAGGAAAGAGTCTCTACAGAAGCAAGGCTGGGGCTGAACTCAGAGTCCTTCAGCTTTGCTGAAGGGATGGGAAAAGGGCATTCCAGGCCAGGACACAGTGGGGAAAATGGAACAAGACTTCAAAGGACAGGCTACCCTCCTCCTGTTGTCTCCACATCAGAAACCCACGTTTAACATATTTGGTTATTTGATAAGCAGTCAATTAGTTACAACTATATGGAACTGCCCCCCTTACACTCAATTTTACTTTGCTTTTTTCTCTCTTAGTTATTTTCAAAAATAAATTATTTTCCAATAAAAAACAAGGTACATGGAGAAAAAGCGAGGGCATTGGATTTCACCAAAACACTGTGCTCCAAACACAGCAGTGGTCAATTCTGGTCCATCTGAGACAATCTGGTCTCTGGCATTTGTGCATTAAAAATTTTTTCAAGTCGACGAATGCTAATATTAGAGTGGCCCATTATTCAAGGTCATAATTGCTGCATATAAAAAGATGTAGAGTCACAGACTGTCCGCAAACAGCAGGAGCCCTTGTGGCCTGCCTCTCCCAGGATCCAAGAGGTACAGTGTTCTCCTGTTCTATTTAGAGCATCATGAATGCTAAATGGAAATATTAAAAAATTTATTCCACAAAACAAAGCAAAGCAGACATCATCCCCCCGTAGACCCATACCCTGAAGCGGTTCGCCACTCAATGTTGGCTTGTGAATTTATGCTTAAAAGTGGACTCCTTGTTTGCCAGCTATAGCCCCCAAACTGCCTAATTACATATTTGTGTACAGGGAGGGGGAAAAAAAAAACCCTCAAGTTATTTTTTAAAGTAATAGCCACTATTACTGCAGGAAAATCACAGAGCAATTCTGTCAAATCAGTACTTTGGTTACTTAGCATCGCGTTATCTCAGACATGGATAATGGTAAAGGCGCGCAGGGAAAGGGGCATCAGGACTGATCACAGTAACAACGGGGAGTCTTGCAAAAATGTTCTTCTCTCACGAAGCACATCAAATGTGGCGGAAAAAAAAAAAGCAGCTCTTTGAGGAGGGCTTATTGGTAAAAATGGCTTGTTTGAATGAAGTCTGAACGGGAGATTATTTTTAAATTAATGAAGTTTCTCTACTGGTAAGGACTTACAATAACAAGAAGGACTTATAATAACAAGGAGCAGTATCCTAAGAAGCCCTCAGGGATTTGTTTTAATGAATAAGAATAATGTGCAATTAGGCCAACAATTGTAACTAAGTGTTTCTGAGGGCTGGAAAGTAGTTGTTCTCAAGTAGTTCAAATATCATCAAGTTCATATAAAAGATTCTATGGCATTTAACTGAATCGGTCAACTCTGTCACGCGGTGGGATATTAACAAGAAGAAATGCCATAAGGAGTACATGTCAGGCACTCCCAGGGTTAAAAAAGAAAAACAAACTACAAAAATAGGGAGGAAAAAGCTGAAAAAAAAAAAAAAACAAACAAACAACCAACCAAACACACGCTGAGTCAATATATTAGGATAAATATGAATTAGAAAAATATTCAATTCAGGATTCCTTTAACTAGTCAGTCCTAGCCATGCCTGTAAGTATTTCTTCACAGATCGTTAATTACTTGGTGCAGCCAATGGGGTGCAGAGCCTGCATGGCCAGAGCACAGGAAGTGAAGCTCAAAGGGGTTTTGAAAAGTGTGCATCCTCTTTTCAAAACTTACCAACTCCCCCTTCTCTCCCCACGGTTTCCAGAGGCCACCTCATCACCCCGTTTGAATCCAATTAGTCAGAAGGATAAGACATCAGATGCATAAATGAGTCATTTCGCTGCTGCCTGCCTGCCCGGGTGGCCAACTGCCAGCCTGCCCTGTGATCAGTGCTAGTGACCCGACCAAGGTGCTGCATCTCCCATGGCCATGTCAGAGGGCTCTGGGAGGCTCCTGTTAGCATTCTGGCCAGGGCAGAACAACCTCGGGAGTCAAAGAAAGGTTCCCAACAGCCTCTCCTGAGGCTAAAGGTCTGATGGTAAAAAGTTCAGTTGGTGCAAGCGCATGTTTCATACACCTGAAAATTTTAAAAACAACCAAACCATAGCACTCCCTCCAGGGATTTAACTTGCTAAATGTAGAAGACTGAATGATAGAACATGTACACTGTATTTTTCTTGGGATTCCACACACTGTCCATGTTGCAACTTATAATTAAAGATTTTTGGAAAGCAACATAAAAATGATTTACTTTTCTATAATTGGTTTCCTGAAAGCAAAAAGATATTTATGTGAGCTGCAATGAAAGATACAACTTCTCTAGGTTATCGTCGAGGAGCATTTTCAAAGTATATGGAATGACAACAGCTTAAATGTATTAAATATTCTAGAGGAAGACATAGTTAGGCTATAAATCCATAGACTCCTCTGGAATCTGTCTTCCTTCTTCTCTCCCAGGTGTAAGGAGATTTTAAGTTCTTAGACCTCAGTGGAAGGAAGATTTAAGGTTCCAGGAATACATTTGTATCTCTTTTAAATTTTCTATTGTTTATCAATGACATACATAAATGTTTTAGGGAAGTGTGCGTTGTAACAGTACCCACTTTAGCTCTGTGCACCTGTCTGGCAACCAGTGTGATAAAGACAGAAGGAAGTGCTGTATTTTGTTGCTGACAAGGATAGCTTGAAAGTGCCAGAGTACTTGGATAGGCAGTAAAATACCGAGAGCTGCTCCTGGAGCGACTTCCTCTATGTGACACGTCTGAGGGGTTTATAATCAGAAGGGCCATACGCCTGCCTAGGCTCACACTCTCTTCCCATCACACTCAACACTCTTCTTAGAAAAAAAGAACAAAGAGATAGTTTATTTTAAAATGCAATCGCTGGGTTACTGAGATTTGAATTTAGTACTGAGAATAAACCATTATCCGTTAGAGAAATGGACTGGTTGAACATTTTTAATCTAACCTTCCGCCCACCCCCGGCCAAAATCAGAGAGGAAATAATGAATGAACATGACAGAGAGGGTCTTACTGTTGGCATTGTCGTACCTGTGTTCCGGAGTTTCAGAGTGAACAGCTCTTGGAAAAAATGCAGAATACAATGTAACGGCGTTTGTGGGCACCTTCAGAATCTGTGCCCCGTGGCTGCTGTGCACATGGGATTTGAATATATATACCTCAAGACACAATCCATTAAGACCCCCCTTAGTCCGGATCGCTTTGTTGCATTTAAGTGATGTTAACATTCTTAATGAACCAAAAAGGAAGCAGTTATGGAAGAAGAGCCTGGGCTAGATTTCCTTCTAATGTTTATAAGGAGAGTCTGAGGGAACCCACCGACTTGGCGCACTGAGGCACTTGCAGACAGTGTGAATTAGTTTAAAAGGCCATTTGCCCCTTCTTTGGTAAATGGGCTTTTAAGCCAACTCTAACTTAGCTGATTTAAATGTGGTCATTTAAGCTGCTAGTAACAATCAGAAGGGAATACATTCCCATTGTGGTATTCTGCAACGGGGATGGGGGGCTGCACAGACATTTTTCTCTCCTACTTTCCTCTTACCTGCTAAAAGCTGAATGACCAGTCAGGTATTGATTTTTCCCTATTGGTAAGAAACTAGCTTCCGGCATTCAAGGTAGGGGATGAGGGTTGGAGATGTGATCGGAGGGGAAAAAAAATAAAAGGCAGCTGGGAGACGCATCACCTGGAAATTCAGCACTCCACATGCTTGAGCTAATATTTACTGACTATTTACTGAACTTCTGCAACATGCAGGTGTCCAGACTTGGGGAAGGGATTTGGGGACCTCTGTGATTTCAAGGAGTCAAGTACAACCACCATGGCCAGCTGCTCTGTGGGCACTGAGGGCATGCCTGGCACACACAGGCCATCCTACTTCACCCCACCACATTCCTGGAGGGAACTCATCCCATTGGAAAGATATGGAAGGTGACGCCGAGGGCCATAAAGGGCCATAAAGGGCTGGTAATACTGAAAGAGCCGTCCAACTCCCAAACCCACAGAGCTGACCCAACTAGGGCACTAGACAATGCCTTCCGGGCTACGCCAAGCTTGTGAAATTAAAGAACAGAGCAACCCAGTGCATGATCACGTCTTGGTGGAGAAACTGAAGACTACAATGACAATAAAGGGCTTAGAAACAAACAAACAAACAAACAAACAAACAAAAAATATACCTTAGCAAGGGAGTGATGGTTAAGAAAAGAGGGAAGGGAGAAATTCTGATCCAGTGTTAGAGAGCATGAGTGAAGGCATGAGGGGGAGACAGCATCTTAGCAGAAGCTTCAGGGAAGCTAGTTCAGTGGCTCATGCCTCTGGGGAGCAGCCAAAGACAAGCCTAGGTATGGACAGGGGAGCTAGGTCTAACAGGACTTCACATCATAGACAATAGCGAGCCCTGGTGAATTATTCTGCACAGGGGAGTATCTTAACCAGAGCAGCAGTTCAGATAGAACAGTCTGGCCGTCTGTTACAGGAGGGACTGGAGGGGTGGGGGGTGGGGGTGGTAAGTGAGGACTCTAACTAGGGAGCCCAGCCCAGGTTAGGGTCTCGGCGTGGGGACTGAAAGAGGAAGGGGAATGGGAAGCACCTGCGTGGAAGAGAGAAGGATGTGAAGGATGCGGGCTGGGAGGAAGATTTCTTCCACACTCTGCCTGAAGACGACGAGCCACATGACACGCGTGGGGAAGTGAGAATAGAAGCAGGTGGGCGTGCACACGGGCCCGTGCATTTGTTCTCTTCTACAGCGGAGACGCGGGGCTACCTGGGGCTAACTACCCAGCCTGTCCTCTCCTGCATGGGCTGAGTCAGCCCCGGGCATCGCCACCACACTCTCCTGCGACCGTCGCTGGTTCGGAATGTGGCACACACACGTTTCTGATGAGAAAGACTCTTCCCACTTGAGTTCTGTTGGAACCGTATCCTTCACAAATGACTTGAGTGATAAAAGATCACCACAGTCCTGGTGCTCGGTTTTAGGATGTCTCGTCTCTTCTCTCTCTCTCTCTCTCTCTCAGAACATGCCCAAGAGTAATCGTGTTAACCAAGTTGTTTTTGTTTGTTTGTTTTTTTGCAGTGGCTGGTTTTTTGTTTTTAAAACCAGGGTGGTCCAGAGCGAGAAGCATTCGCTGGGAGAGTTTCAACTATTAGATCCCAAACCGAAAACGTGGGGAGGCTATGCAAAGACCTCCATGATAATCAAACCAAACAGTTATTGCCACTAAAATTCAGGAAACATAACATTAAGCTTCAAAACCACATGTCTGTCCCCCCGCCCCGGAAAAGTGCCATAGGGCTCATGGCCTCACAACCCTGACTGGCATCAAACCTGACCCTACCCCAATTTCTCACACAAAAGGAATGTTTCTGGCCATCTCGGTAGGGCAAAAACAGAAAATAAGGTCTGACTCAGCCTGGATGCTCTGCAAAAACCTACTAACTTAAGATGCGTCCTCCACGAACACCCCGGGACTGCTGGCCGTTCGCTGCCTCTGTTCTCTGGAAGTCTGCTGTGGGTGATGGGAACAGGGGTGGCGGGGGTGGTGGAGGGGGCTTCAGCCATTAATTTTGTTCTGTGGGCATTTGAAATAGTTGCCAGCCACGTGATACCAACTGTTCCCATTGTTCTGGGTGACATCACTTTGTTATTCAACTTTGTTTGCATTTCAGCTTCCCCCCTTGCGGGGGACCTCAAGACCTCACGAAGCCAAGTCATTTCGAAGAGAGAGAGAGAGAGAGAGAAGCAGCACGTCTTTGGTAGGCATCAAGTGCCAGACGACCTTTGTTTTCCTTCACCCAGTTTATAACAGAACTGGTGAAATAAAGGTTTCAATCAACACCACAACAGTGTGAAACTTTCTTCAAAGCACGAGGAGGGAGACGGGCAGAGGAGTAAAGGTTGCTGCTGATCTCGGAGTATGTTAAATCTGATCGGCTTAAATAAAAATCCTGACAGTTTGTTTTCAAGCAGGAGAGCTATAAAATGGAAACCACACTCAATTCTACGCCAGAACCTCATTTAAATCATTCACACTTCGGAAATTCAGAGAACATTCCTAATTTAGTAAACTACTACCTCTCTTTTTCTACGGGTCCTCTTAATTTATTTCACCTAACCCTGTTATTTTTACATTAACAATGTGACCACCAGAAGTTGGAGCGACTCCTTTCTGATTCTGCAAATTAAAGCACTTTACTCTGAATTTTTCCCATCCTCCATACAGTGAGTTACCAAAGAAGTCACCAAGCGGCAGAGAAAGTTCAAGCACCCCAGCGTAAAATTATTAACTTTTTGTGTCCCACGCAAAAAAGCTTCCTTGTAGGATAATGTGTTTAAACAATTAATGGGCTTTACAAATCCATCCCAATACCAATGAGAAGCTCGGTGATTCACCGGTTACACCAGCTTCCAACACCAATGGGCTAAATGCATTTTATTTATTTGCTTTTAAAGATTGATTTATTTATTCCAGAGAGAGAGAGAAAAAAAAAAAGAGGAAGAGTGTGTGCACGAGTGAGCAGAGGGGAGGGGCAGTGGGAGAGGGAGTCCTAAGTGGACTCTGCTCTGAGCGCGGAGCTCTCTGGGCGTGGACCCCAACATGGGGCTTGATCCCACGACCCCGGGGAGATCACAACCCAAGCCAAAACCAAGAATTGGCTGCTCAACCAACTGCGCCACCCCTGGTTAAATGCATTTTAAATTCTAAGTAAGGCTTACTGGGATTTGTAAGACAGGAATTTCTATCACTCCAGAACTTTACTATCTCACAGGAAAGGAAGTAACAGTAACCAGGCATACAAAGCCATCTTAGAGCTAAAACATGCCTCTGACTCCAATCTTGTACTTACTTGCTCCTTGCCAGAAACATAACCGAGACAGGTGAACACACTCCGGAGAACTCCACCTTGGCCTCTGGGCCAAGTACAGGACCGAGAACCACACACAATCACTGCTCTTGGTGAAAATCTCAGGAAGGGGCTCGCTCTCTCTCTCTCTCTCTCTCTCTCTCTCGGCTGCCTTTTCTTGGAACATTTAGTAGATAACTACTAAAGGGGGCCTAAATGTTTTAAAACAGTCCTTGCAGGGATGAAGGGAATCTCTACTTTCTGAAGGCCTAACATCTTTTTTTCTTGAATTTTCACCGATTCTTCCCTGCCCAAACTTGCCGGTCAATTATTATTTATCATTTACAGAGTAATTCTTATTTGCAACATACTTTGTAAGTATTTTTAGCACTTCATAAGCCCTTTGTAAGTACATAATGACCTGTTGAGGGGAAGGGAACTTGGCTGGAATTCAGAATCCACATGTATACATGTTTGTATTCATGTTGTATTCATGTCATGTTGTATACATGTGTGTCTCTCCACATGCTGCTGGGCCAGTCACTAATTCCCTCCCGACCTATGATATTTGAAATCTTGGCCCCTTGGGAATGTAAATTGGTGCAATCACTGTGGAAAACAGGAAGGAGTTTCCTTTAAAAATTAAAAATAAAAATACCACACAATCCAGTCATTCCACTACTGGGTATTTATCCAAACAAAATGAAAACACTAACTGGGAAAGATACATGCACCCCTATGTTTAATGCAGCATTATTTACAATAGCCAAGATATGGAAGGAACCCAAGCGTCCATCAACAGAAGAATGGATAAAGATGTGGTATATATACAACAGGGTGTTACTTGGCCATAAAAACGGATGAGCTCTTGACATTTGTGACAATATGAATGGACCCAGAGGCTATAATGCTAACTGAAGTAAGTCAGAGAAAGGCAAGTACCATACGATTTCACAATATGTGGAATCTAAAAAACCAAAGCAAATGAACAAACAAAACCAACAGACTCTTAAATACAGAGAATAAACTGGTGGTTGCCAAGGAAAAGGTAGGTGGTTGGGGGGGGATAGATAAAATAGATAAAGGGGATGAAGAGGTATAAACTTTCAGTTATAAAAGAAATAAGTCACAAAGATGAAACGTACAGTATAGGGGATATAGTCAATGATACTGTAATGCTGGGGCATCTGGGTGGCTCAGTCAGTTAAGAGTCTGCCTTTGGCTCAGACCATGATCTCAGGGTCCTGGGACTGAGCCCCACATCAGGCTCCCTGCTCACAGGAAACCTGCTTCTCACTCTCTTCCCTTTTTGTGCCTTCTCTCTCGCTTTCTCTCTCTCTCATAAATAAAACCTTAAAAATTAAAATAATCAAGGGCTCACCTTTAAAAAATAGTATTATAATGTTAACTATACCAGAATTAAAATTAAGAAATAATGTTGTGATAACATTGTATGGTGACAGATAATGACTACACTTACTGTGACAAACACTGCATAGAGAATCACTGCCAATCACTGGGCTGTACTTCTAAAACTAATATGATATTGTATGTTTACTGTGTTTCAATTAAAAAAAAAAAATCTTGGCCCCTTGGCCCCAGGCATCCTACTCTTGAAGTTCCTTGCAGAGATCAAACCAAGCAAATTTGGTTATTCCAAGTAGTTTCAGGTCTAGTTTCATGAATAAATCAGTTGTACTCCCACCACTAACCAAGGTCAGAGAACGACATCTCATTTCCCTGCCTTGGTTTTATTATCTGTGAAAAAGAAACCATAGTGGATATAAAAAGATCTGAAACATTTTAGAGTATTAGGCACATTCAACACCTCTCTTACCCATAACTCAACTAGTTAGCAAGTCACCCTTTCCCCTTCCACTCCCTCCCAACATGGTTACAAACCCAACATCTTGCAAGGAAGGGACTGCAGTGACTACAGATTCATGATTCTGTCTTAGTCATCTAAATTCATTTATAGTCTACTGAATATTAACTTGTGTATACTTGTAGCAAGATTAAATATTTAAGTTCTAAGCCCAAAGTAGATCAGAAACAGCCAACTCTAGAGAGTAGGGCTAGAAACAGTGATTATAAAAGCGGTAAAAACAAAACAAAACAAAAACCATGAGGAATGCAAACAAAACAAAACAAACAAACAAAGAAAAAAAACAACAACCAACAACAACTATAAAAAGCCAACAATATCTTAAAAATCAGGCACTCAACAGCCATTTTGCATATTGCTGCTCATACCAAAAGCTCTTCTGCACGCTCTTGAGGGCTCAAGAGTTCTTAATAATTTTTATTTTGTTTGTTTTCATTGTAAGTATTATCTACTTTTCTTTTTATTTAAAAAAAATTTTATTAAGGTATTATCTAATTTTCTATCTTCCAGTTCATCTATTTAACCTTAGAATTTCATGCACCAAGTGATTTTAGCATCAGCCATTATATCAGAAAACACTGGAAACAAACTATTACTCTAGCTGTTGTACCCCAAAAAGAAGGGAAAAGGTGCACTGAACATCTAAACATGTGTTTACATATCAGGTAAAGACCAAACTAGGTTGTGGTGCTCTGTGTGAATGGAGGCTTTACAATACTTAAAGAGAAAAGCCAAGTGACGTGTCAAAAATAAGCATTCCATAACTCAAAGGTACTCATGTCTTTGAGGTCTGTAATTTATTCACATTTTGAGTGGAGATCTAGTGTCAGCAAAATATCACCCAGGTCATTAAATTGATGTTTGGGTCTGAATTATTTTTTTAAAGATTTTATTTATTTATTTGACAGAGAGGGAGATCACAAGTAGGCAGAGAGGCAGGCAGAGAGAGAGAGGAGGAAGCAGGCTCCCTGCTGAGCAGAGGGCCCGACGCGGGGCTCGATCCCAGGACCATGAGATCATGACTTGAACCAAAGGCAGAGGCTTAACCCACTGACCCACCCAGGCGCTTCTGGGTCTGAATTTTTTTTATCTGCATTTAATATGTACGTTTTATTTATTTTTTAAAAAGATTCATTTATTCACTTGAGAGGGAGAGCACGCAAGCAGGGGAAGAGGGAGAGAATCCTCAACACCACTCTCCCCCCACCCCCCCACCGAAGCCACCCTCTGAGCCCCACTCCTATCTCCAGACTCCCTGCTAAGCAGGGCTTTATCCCAGGTTCCTAAGATCACGGCCTGAGCCAAAACCAAGAGTCGGATGTTCAACCAGCTCACCCACCCAGGTGCCCCTGTACATTTATTTAATTAAGAGTTAATAAAAATATCTAGAATCGTAAGAAGTTTATGTATAGTGTTATAGTTGTAGGTATTTAAGTATCTTTATACCAATGGCACTGAGGGGCAGTGATTATCTCTGTCCTTTAAAAGGGGTCTCAATTACCACAAAGAAAAACACTGCTCTGGAGGCGTCACTGTATTATCTCGTCATAGAATAAAGCTACTTTCAGAATGCTGACCTTGGGTATTCAGAAAAAGAGATTATGTTCCCTATATTGTCTTTAATGCAAACAATGTGAAAGGTCCTTTAGAAATATTTCCTTTAAAAATGATTTTAATTGTGCTTAAAAAAGCTGACTCCTAGAGCAGCCAGGTAGCTTGGTTGTCATTTACATAATTAAAGTTCTTCCTCGTATTCTTAGAATGTTCTGCTGTTTTGGACTTACTTCTGTGATGCGAAAGCACTTATGTATGTCTTCTACTGACCAGAGAGGAAAGTTAAAATTACACATAGATGCAAGCGGCTTTAGTTGAAGAGGGCCAGACTCTGAAATATCAACTTGGGGTATGGAACTCGTTATCCGTGAAGAGCTTCAGACACACTCCAAACAGCATAAAAATCAGGGGACTGACTCTCCAGCTCAATGGTTCTCGTAGCGTGGTCTGTGCGGCCCGTTGGGTGGGTCTCCGAGAGCAAATTATTTTCATCCCACTACGAAGATACTATTTGCCTTTTCACTCTCATTGTCTCACAAGGATATGTGTAGTGGGTTTTGCAAGTCCCTAAGTATCCCTAGATCTATCCACTACCAATCACTCATATTCTAAGGTTCTCCACAAGGGACACATCTGGCAAGGGAACATCTGGCAACTTCTGGATAAATTTTTGATTGGCATGACTGGGGGGGTAGGGCAGGTGGGCTACTGTTGTCTAGTAAGTAAAGGAAAGCTAGCCATGTTGCATGGGACAGCCTCAAACCCCACCCCCTACCCCAAAAACACACCCAGGGCTTATCTGAGTCCAAATGTCAATAGTCCTAACATTGAGGACCCAGCTCTGGCCCAAGCCACTGATCTCTCTCTCCACTGAATTATCCCAACAGCATCCCAACGGTCTCCCTGCTCTTCTATTAGTATCCCTTCCCAACTCTGCTCCATTCTCCACATAGCAGCCAGAGTAACTGTTATAAAACATAAAAATCAGAGCCCACCACTCTTCTGGTTCACACTGAGTAAATTCTCACTCTTGCCATGGCCTAGAGGCTCTCCCCGCTCTGGTTCCAGATCTGTCTTATAATTCAGTGCTGTGGACTGAATTGGGCATTGTCCCCTCAACTTCTTATGTTGAAGACCTAACCCGTATTGGAGACAGGGCCTTTAAGAAGGTTATCAGGATCAAATGGGGGCATAAGGGTAAGGCCCTGATGCACTAGGATTTGTGTCCTTATAAGCATTGCCCAAGCTTGCCAGCTCACTCTGCCACATGTGAACACAGTAAGAAGGTGGCCGTCCACAAGTCAGAAACAGAGTCCTTATCAGAACCCAACCTTGCTGGCACCTGATTGTAGACTCAGCCTCCAGACCTGTAAGAAGATACATGTATGCTGTTTAAAGCCACCCAGGCCGTGGTATTTTGTTATGAAAGCCCCAGCTGATGGATACACCCAATTTCCCTAACCTGCTGAATCCCAGCCTCCTGGGCGTCAGTCCGTGCTGACCTCACAGTGTTTTGTCCTTGTTCTTCTCCCTGAACTTCCCCTAGCTGACCCCTCACCAACCATCCTTAGTTCAAAGGCCACCTCCTCAGGGAGACCTCCCTGACTGCTCAGCCTAACACAGAATCCCCAACCATGCACACCCCTGCCCAGCACTCCTGCGTTTCAATTACAATAGTGATGGCTAACCATCACTAGCCTATTATTCCCTTTGTTTATTGTCTGACCCCCCCCCCCGCCCCCCGCTTCCGGTAGGGAAGGCAGAAACCTTTTCTGTCTTGTTCACTGCTATACCGAGACAGGACACAGAGGAAAGGCTTCCTATTTGCCAAATCAATAAGTGAGTGAATGAATGTGTCTTTGCTGGTCTTCAGTGTAAAGCATGGGGCTTTCCAGCCACTCTCTGAGCTAGTCCGCTTTCAGGAGCCATGAGGCCCAGCGAATGGGCCTTGCCCCATGACTCATCTCCGTGCCACCCCCCTCCCCCACCACCTCTCCAAAGAAAGTCATCATGTATGTGACCATCTCAGATTCCTCTGGGGACCAAGTGGGACAGGAGAGAATAATTAACTACAATACCCACAGTGAGTAGTTATTCATACTCTCTCACTCCACGGAGCATCGGGTCTCAATGTCATGTTGAAACATGGGCCTGGGGGAAAAAAATCATCCAGGCACAGAAGAAGCATGAGGGTAGACCCTGATGGTATCTGCAGCTAGAGAGAGGTTGTCACGTCAATTAGACAACTTCTCAAGGGCCCAACTTTGAACAGCCTAAAGAGACGAAAAGCAAGTCATGGGAGAAGAGAAGGGAAGGAAGGGTGGGTCCATGGGGAGAGCCCTGCCAGCTGGGACTGAAGGGGCTTTTTTGCTACCACTATCTCATGCAGGCAGGTGCTTCTGAATTATCAGATCATTGAAAAGGGAGGTCGGGACACAAAGGGCAGGGTGAGGAATGATTCTGTGAAGGAAAATGTAAAGTGGAAACAGTAAATTCACAGATTCCCGAAGGCCGACTGTGTGCAAGGATTGAGCAGCTCCCGGACTAACTGATGGGAATTTCGTGCAGAGTCTTAAGGCGGGACGAGTTGCTCAAATCACAGACAGGCAGGGTGATAGCCCTGATTAGGGCCACCAGAGAAGACTAGGAAGAAGAGAATGGGATGAAAGCCATTTTAAAGGAGATGCAGTGGGCACAGGCGAGGGGGCTGTAATTGTTAGAGTGTGAAGCCCCCCAGGGAGGAGTGAGGCTGGACTGCAGGACGAGCAGACCTCAAACTGCTCGGTGTGCAAGGGGTGGGGGGAAGTGTGCCTGAAGTCTGGAAGAGCACACAATGTTAAAAGTGGACATCCACAGGGAGAGGGGTGGCTGCAAGTATTTTCTCATTTTCCCCTAATAATTAATTAAGAGTCAACATAGCAGGTCCAGACTTCAATCAGAGTGGAGGCAGGGTGTGGGCAAAAGTACAAGGAAAGCATCCAGAAGTAAGAGGGGACAGGAAGGCTCAAACCCAGGACAAGCTGCCTCCTATCAGCCTTGGGCCAAGTAAGGCCATCCCTTCTCCCATTCCTGGGACCAATGCTGGGGATGTTTCAAATTTCTCTGCCCTGAACACCCAGACACACAGAGTCACATAACACTGTCCCCTACACCCTATGGGATCTGGAGTGGATGGGACAAGAGGTGAGCCTCCTGCCCTCCCTCCTACAGTCCCCCACACCCAACCTCTTCCAAAAACATCAAATATTTTCTTCCATAAATAATTGCAATAGGATGCCGTAGCTTTTCCCAAACAAACAATAGCCTGATTGTGCCCTGTTTGCCAGGGGCCCAGCCCAGCACAGACAAAGGCCTGCTTTCAGAAGCCGGACCCGTTCTCTGTTACAGAAGGACGGATAGGATTCTCCCCTCCCCATTTCTTCAACAACTTCACTGATTCCATTAGGAAAGGACCTACAGGAAGAGGCTGTTACCACAGGAAAAAGGAACACCACCCATGAAAGAGAAAAGCCATTGTTCCCCACATTTTCTGTTGCCTTTAACCTTACCCAGAAAGTTCTCCTTTCACCAGAAGAGGGCTGTTTGTTCTAAAATCCAAATGCCACCGTTTTAGGCTGGCAATTTCCTTTCCACTTTTTATGAAATGTCAACTACGATTTTACATTGTAGTAAGTTTCAACTTTAAAATGTTCCTGTTTTTGTGGGGTTTTTTTGTATTTTACCAGTTACCAGTTTTGGAATTAAACAGAGTTTGAGCGAGTGCCTGTATTTTTGTACTCCTGAGTACTTTTCCTGTTTTTGGTTTTGTTTTTTTTTTTAAGTGGGAAATAAAGAATAAAACATACAGATTCCTAGTTGCCGCTTGAAAAATGCATCCTTTGTCTTTAAAAATACAAAACATATGTATCCTTTCAGAGTTTAAGTTTGATTTTTGCCCCTCAGGTACAAGGAAGCCTCTGAGTCATAAATGCCCATATTTGCCAGTTACAACATTTCCACGAAGGAAATGTAAAGATCTTCTTTGTATTTCCAGTAATTCAGATTGACCACTCTCTGAGTGTGAGCCACAGACTTTGGACACAAGAGGGTTACTTCTCTTGTACTCTTTTAAGTTTAAATGAAATGGGACTTCCAAATGGCTAAGACACTAATAAACTCTCCAAAGGCACCTGGAGAGCATACACATTTTTGTTTTTCCAACCAGGTAAACAGACCCTATGAGCCCGGAGAGATCAATGCCACGTCAGGGCATAAAAGGGACCTTTAGCTGCCCGGGAAAAGTGAGCTTCTTATATGAATTTCATTCATGCCAGTAGGAGTAACTCAAACTAAAATGTGTCTTAAAGTTTAATCTTGGTTTCTCGACAGGATCTAGTGAGGCAAGCAGTCCACCATCATGTGTTTCATGTGTTCTGAAGCCCCAGCAGGGGTCCCTGGCTTTCTCACCATCTCATACACCTCAGTTACCTCAAATACCCAAGAGGTGCTTTCGTATCTGCTCGGGCTTCAGCACTAGAAGTAAAAAACATCAATTATGGTTGACCAAAATCTGTTCCGGATCTTTTTTTCCAATGGACTAAGTTACGCTGTCAAAAGTCACCATGATTTTCAGCATGTGGACCCATGATGATGGAGGGGTTTCAGGTATCTTCGACCCAGTTCATCACACAAGGCAAAGAGTGGTACTCAGGCTCCTCTGTACCTTTTCTAAAATCTCAGAGCTCAGACAAAAAGAAAAGAGTTGGGGCCACTCTGCACCCAGTAAGATTGCCCTGACCCCCCTACATTTCTCATTGTGTGACAATCTCAAAGTGTTTTATGATGTAGGGTTTATTGTTATTTAGGTAGGAGGAGGCCAACAGATCAGGGGATGATGGCCACTGGAAAGACAGTTTGTTACCATTCCCAGATGGAGTGTTTGGGCCAGGCCACGCACTACGCAGGACCCATGGAGAAGAAGCAGGGTCCATGAGGAGGCAGAGGGAATGGAGGAAAACGGAGCAAGAGATTTGTTGTAGGTTCTGCAGGAAGAAACAGGGTAAGCAGGCTTAGGACTGGGCAGGGTTGAGTATTTTCCATGGGCAATGGGAGCTAGCTCTTATTGCTTGGTCCCTCAGTGTGAACCCCTGAGTGTGAGAGCCCCATCCCAGAGGTGGTGGGACCGTGTGTTTATATACAACAGGTATACTCATTTACTAACTCTAGAAGTGGGCTATTCCTGGGAGGGTCCAGAATCAGTATGGCCCCCAAGATGTCAAAGCACCAGAATTACAAAAGTAAAAAGGCATGATTAATACACAAAGGTAGCACACATCTATCAGGTCAAAATGTCCACGGCCCCAAGTAGTAACCCTCACTCAAGTCAAAGGGCCCGATGAGATCATCTCAATAGAAGCTCTCAATTCACCAGCATGGCTAGAAATGCCACTTAAACCACTGCTTTTCAGCTGAAGGTTAGAGCAGCCTAAAAGAAGCAAAGTGGGTCTAGGTAATGGAATGATGGTCACTTGTCAACAAGAGTCCATCCCATGATAACATGGGAAGGCAGCTCATCTGGGGTCAACCTGGAGTTAAGCAGTGGAAAGGCCAAGAGGGACCTAGACAATATACATATGAAATTCGAAGACAAGTTATTTAGAAAAAAATAGGATATAAAAAGATGAAATTTGGAAAGAGGGTCCAAATCTTACACAACCAAGTTTTGAAACACTTTAGTAAGAACAACAACAATGTAAGCGTGATGAGCGGTGGTGACAGGGCTAACAGCTGAAAGGGTCAGAGAGTCCAGAATGCTCCGCTGGCTCATGTCGACAACTCAGCAGCGCAGGAGGCCTCCAAGGAAGATGACACAGTCTCCAGCTACATCCCAAGGGCCACGGCATCCAAAATAAGGGCCGTATGCGGTCCTAGTCTGATTTCTACTGGTTAGGACCCTCAAAAGTGACTTTTTAAATTCTCACAGACATGGTTTAGAGAGTTGTGAAACTAGAATTTATCCAATGGAGACTACAAATTCTGAAATTTAAAAAAAAAAAGATAAAATAACGAGAAACGTTTAATCTAGAGGGCTTAATTCAGAGAGTACTGGAAAGATGTCCTCATATTCAAAAGCGCAATTATCTTGAAAATATATGTAACTTATTTTTTTATGGCTCATAAAATACAAATAGAACCAACATATATGAAGTTTTAAAGGAGTAAGATTTTGTTTGTTTCTGTAAGGGAAGAATTTTCCAACCCACTTAAGTTGTCTGAAAATGGAATGAGCTCCCTTGTAAGATGATGAGTTTCTTGGGTGTAGAGGTGTATGAGGAGAATCTAACTTTTCTTTTGCCAAATACACTGGTGTTCAGCAAACTTCTTCAGTAAAAAGATTTGCAAACCATGCTGTCTCCGTCAAACTATTCAGCTCTGCTATTATAATGTGAAAACAGCAGCCAGAGACAGACAATATGTAAGCTAATGAATGCGATCGTGTTTCAATAAAACTTTATTCAGAAAAACAGGTGTGTTGGGCCAGATTTAGCAGCGTGGGCCAAAGTTTGCCAACCCTTTAATTACATTTCAGAAAATCATTTTTAATCTTTGATTTTGCAAGAGTTGCTCACCTATAAGTAGGATATAAAGGGATGCCTATATAGATAACTGGACATACTTGGAAATGTATTGCTTTCCCCAAGATGAATTTAGCCAGAGGCTAAAATAAAAATTTTTGTGTTTTCACCTTAAAATAGCAAGGTTTTGCTTTGGGGTGGGATGAGGAACCTCACCAAAAACATGTCAGTACTAGCTTACAAACAAGGCACAGTAATTGTGTAAATAGTCAGGTTCTAACATGGGATTGATATTAATGCAGACATTAAGCAAACCACCAGCATGTTACTAATCCCAGAATGCAGAGAGCAGTGCCCCAGTCAGGTTCCCCAGAGATGCAAAGAAAACAACTGCCCTCCACCCACGGCGTCTAAGGTTGGATATCCTGGACCCCATCTTCCAAGGCTGGGATGTGCATTAGCCTTTACTAAAACCATAAAAGTGGCTCTTGTGACCTCTCTTCACTTAGTTCATCCAAAATGCCCCAAAGCAAGGCTGTGTTTTGGGTCAGTTTGTTGTCCCTCAGGATGGAGCACACCTACCAAGCTCACGCCAAGCCCTGTGCGGCTGTCCTTCTCCCGCCTAGGTGCCATGGTAGGGGTGGTGGGTTTTCATTAAGTTAACAAAACACACGGGGAACATGATTTTAGCAACTAGGATGGAGAGCAGGAAACCCACTGGAACCACTTCCCTCCAAAGCAGTAGTGCCCACTGCAGGCGCTCACTGGGGCCGTGCGGACACTCCTACATCTTGGGTAGCACTTTACGTTGGAGAATGGAACCAAACAAACATTTTCTTTAAGTATTCCTCAAAACCCAAACTGGTCTCCTCTGGGGTCGAATCCAGAAACTCTAAGACTATTTGCACAGGATTTATAATCTGGTGTCTACTCAGTGGTGTTATAAAAACACGGAATGGGGGAAAAAATGTCAGTTAAAGAGTCTGCTAATTCACTGCCAGTTCACTGCGGTGGTTCACGTTTCTTGCCCGGCAGGCCAGGCAATGCTCCCAATGCCCAAAGCCTTGGCACCAGGCAAGCCTCTCCAGCCGGCAGGAGTGGGGAAGTAGCAGAGCTCACACTGACCTAATGGCTCCTCTCCCAGATTTACCTTAGCAGAAGCTATTCCTTCCAGCGCTTAAGACCCTGAGCTAATAGAGTCTAATCTCAATTGCCCTGGAAAAGGTGAATCCAAGCTTACAACAGGAGGTCCCCAGGCCTCCCAGCACCCTGACGTGCTGCTGGCCAGGCCACAGATCCCCGTGCCACCCTGAACCCTGTTCCACCCCCAATACGTGATGGGGAGTCAGGGTGAGGGTGCCGTGGAATATCAAAGGGCCTCAGCCAGAGTTCCAGAACACGTGTCCTCTTCCGAGTTTTATTTCCCACAATAGAACAGCACTGAAGCCACCCAGCACCTAAAGGAACGGCAACATGCAACACAGGTGAACATCCGGACAGCCTCTTCCCTTAACTGCCTAAAAGGAATCGTTCAAGATTCTATCTCCCCTATCCCTGCACAGACTGTAGGTGAAATTCATGTCATAGGTGTCACCATGATCTCCAGCACCAAAAACCATCATGGCCTATGGTGTGTTCTCAATGGATGGATATTAAACTCATCTGCTTTCTAGGCGCCCATATGTTCTTGGTGACACAGGTATATACAGCAATCCCAGGGGGCTTCTTTAATCATTCTTTTTTTTTTTTTTAAGTTTTTATTTATTTATTTATTTGGCAGAGAGAGTGTGTGCACAAGCAGGGGAGCAGCAGAGGGAGAGGGAGAAGCAGGCTCCCCGCTGAGCAAGGAGTCTGATGCGGGGCTTGATCCCAGGATCCTGGGATCATGATGTGAGCCGAAGGCAGATGCTTAACCAACTGAGCCACCCCAAGCAGCCGCCCCTTCTTTAATCATTCTTATAGTCACTGATCTTTTGATGCAAGATTGCTATATTGGCAATATTAAAAATCAAAATGCAATGATTACTCACAATTTACTCCAGAGGTAGAAACATATTTTTGAGGGAGGTAAACCTATTGACAAGAAAAGTGGAAGTCTTTCAACTCCAGGTTTCAGAATCAGTGAAAGGCTATTTACTTGTAGGCATTTATTTTGGTAGCTACCCAATAGCCTGATATCTTATTATCAATTTAAAATCATTTTTAATATTAATAGATCTAATACTACCAAATGCGAATTTACCTTTTAAGCTCCTCAAAGGAATACTCCAACGTCATTCTTTCTTTCCCGTCATGCCAACCTGCCCTGAATACTTTTAAGATTTTATTTATTTATTTGAAAGAGAGAGAGAGAGAGAGAACAAGCAGAAGGAGCAGCAGGCAGAGGGAGAAGCAGGCTTCCTCCAAGCAGGGAGCCCGATGTGGGACTCATCCCAGGACCCTGGGATCAGGACCTGAGCTGAAGGCAGACACTTAACTGACTGTGCCACCCAGGCATCCCTGCCCTGAATAATTTTTACTCAATTACTGAACAACAGATATCTGGTATCTTTGTATCACAGTTTCTTTACCACGCAGACATGATACCTCAACTATCCAAAAGTAGTGTCCATGGGAGCTGTTTGTAAAGAGTTTTCCAATTAGAAGGTAATGGCTATAGTGAGAGATTGTGAATCAAATACACTGACGAAATTTACAAATATCAGTTTGCAAGGAAAGTTACTGTTTCCCTACAGCTGCTACTGTTTCCTCTAGAAAAACAGTGTGTGAAACATAGGGGCTTTCTTTTGTTTCACAGGAAGTTCCACTGCTAGGATGAAAGGAAAAAAAAGAAGAAAGAAAAAAGCAAGGAGAGTGCATGCATTAATTACTGATAATGCTGACAAAAGCAAAGATGGTTTACATGTACCCATGTGGCATTTTGCGATAGTCCCGGCACCATGAAACCCCTCGTGTGAATTAGTTCAGTCAGACAAACCATCCCTCAAGGTGGGCCCCCAGTACTGATGCCATCTTACACAAGGGGAAACAGAGGCACAAATCTGAGCCAGTAAGTGGTTGAATCCGGCAGGATCCGATCTGGCAGCAGGCTGATGCTTTCCGCCCCTACCTGATCTCAGAGAATGCATTCACAACTGAAACTATGCTGGGAATCTAAATTTAACTCAAACAAACTTCATATAACCACTACGCCTCAGATATCACAAAGGAGTACATTTATTGCACGATGCTGTGCAAAGAAAGTCTCCAGAAAGTATGCCCGGGTCTTGGACAGTTCACGCAGCCAAAGGAAAGTTTTCTGAGACAAAATAAATAAATAAATAAATAAATAAATAAATAAATACCTGATAAATAAATAAATAAATAAATCACATGATGTTGTTCATCTGTTAATACGTCCTACACTCATTGCCCTACTTTGAAGAATCTATGCTTTATGATTAGTATGTGTTCTGCTGCTAAAAATGTGACAACTAGGGCACCTGGGTGGCTCAGTTGGTTAAGCGACTGCCTTCGGCTCAGGTCATGATCCCGGAGTCCTGGGATCGAGTCCCGCATTGGGCTCCCTGCTCAGCAAGGTGTCTGCTTCTCCCTCTGACCTTCTCCCCTCTCATGCTCTCTCTCACTGTCTCTCTCTCTGTCAAATAAGTAAATAAAACCTTTGAAAAAAAAATGTGACAACTATCTCCAAGTTACTTAGATTTATAAAAATCCCATCAATGCTACAATGAACAGAGCATTTACTGAGCAATGGTGAGCCAGGCACAGGGCAGTGAGCAGAGGAAGGCCGGGTTGGGGATGGTAACGAATAAGGCAGGTCTGACATCAGTCCTAGAGGACACAGAACACTAGATGTCATATAATCTGCAACCTGCGCAATATTAACTACAATGTCAGGTCTAGGGTTGGTTGTGCTCTAAAACACTTAGGTCAGTATCCTGCGGATGTCTGGGCTATGCAGGTAAATATACATGTGTGCCTATCTCTTACTAGTGCCAGAGAATGGCTTTTTCTGGGCGAAGTACCATTCCTGACTTTCATGTCCAGAACAAGGACCAGGAAAAGGGACATCCCTGGGAGTCAGATTTCTGTTCACAGTGCTGAATCACTGTGAGAGAACATCCCTAGGAGTTCTGGGAACACCTACTAGCAGGTGTTTCTCCCCATACATGCCAATTATATAGAAAGGCTCCTTTCACTTATCCAGAACTTTTCATTTTTTTGGAAGCTCCTCTCAAGAAACAGTTGAAGAGGGAGGAGGCAAGGCGCTTCAAGCCAAAGGCACCAGCACAGGGGGCACACGGTGAACAAGGCTGGGGGCAGGGGTGGGGTGCTGGCCCCAGGCTGGTGTCCCTGAGTGGGCCTGGACGTCGCACAGACCTTAGCCCACCCCAAGCAGGTTAGCAGATGGACAAGGTATTGCGGCTAAGTTCTCAGCTTCTTAGACACTTCTGTACACCGTGGCTGGAAAACTTCATTTTTTGCTTCTCGCTCTTCCTGCTGCCTCCCCTTCTCCTACTGTCGTCCCAAGCTAGCCTCCAACTTTCTCAATATAAGAAGGCAGAGGAAGGAGAGAGACTGTGTTCTATCCTGCAGTGCTCTGGTACTAGCTAGAAATGCGGTGTGGCTGCGACAGGAAAGGAGTCTCCTTGGGGAGTTCCCTGAACCATGTGCCCCACACCAGGAACGCTGGTCGGAGTCAGAGGAAAGGCATGCTTCCCTGGAACCCGGGGGTCTGGGGGCAGTGGGGTGGGAAGGGCCAATGGAGGACACAGGACTCTTTCTGCACCTTCCTCTGACACACGAGACACATCTAGACAGTTGGCCCCACTAAACCGCCAGGCTAACCCATCCCAGCTTCCCCTACGATGTTCCCAATTAGTTCACCAGAAGCAGGGAACGTTTAAGACAAAGACTCGCATAGAAACTTGAAACAGATAGGAGGCAGAGGCTGGGTGGGAACATGTGTGGGTCCATGTTCATGCCAGCTCCTGAAAGACGCCCACACATGCCCTGCATCTCGCCTGGGCCCCCTGCGTGGTCTCCACATCTAACAAATTCTGTCCCACATCTACTGGCAGAAGGGCTGCGGGAAGCCCATGTTGGGTGCTCTTCTGGTTTAAAGGAACAAAATCCATTTGTCTTTCCTACTAAGACAACATGACTCTTAGAAATGGTTTCGGTGACAAAGCCCACCCAGCAGAAAGAAAAGGGTATGGTGAGTCCTTCATGTTAATTCACACACAAAAAATAATAATTTATAGTAACTACGTATCAGAGCTACTTTAGTATTTTAGAGTTTCTTTTAAGGACTAAGATTAAAGGTTTAATTGGTTTAAACAAGTCAACCAAAATAAACACTTCCTTCTGACTCTCCTGGAATTATCATAGGTTGCTACCTAACAGGACAACTAAAACAAACAAGAAAAGCTGTATCTCAAGGCTGCTGGAGGTGATGGGGGCAGATACAGAGTGCCTTGAATCACACACACACACACACACACCAACATACCATATACATACAACAGCACCTTCTGGAAAGGACAAGTGTAACAGCACATTAAAATGCAGCATGCCATTTGGAAGTCCCGTCTTGCTGTGATGCCCAGTCGCAGGGGTGAATGAGTACACGCTTCAGGGGAAACAATCCTAGAGAAACATTAGCTCTGTAAAAAATGAGGAACATTTCATCCAAAGTGAAAACCTGCTTTTGGAAGGAGTGGGGGGCGGGGAGCAAGCCTTATCTGAATTTCTTTTAACTTTTCACTTTGCTTGCCAACTCTGGCAGCATTAAGTTAAAATGCGGGGATATCTTCGAATTAAAATTTAATCTGTCTATGAGAGGCCTGTCCCGATGAGGCTCCACAAATATGTCAAGATTTAAAATCAGGAATCATCTCAATTCAAACCATAAACAAAAAACCATCCAGAAAGAAAACATCCTTGAATATAATGATTATTTCAAATTCTGGTGAGGGGCGCCTGGGTGGCTCAGTAGGTTAAAGCCTCTGCCTTCGCCTCGGGTCATGATCCCAGGATCCTGGGATCGAGCCGCACATCGGGCTCTCTGCTCATCGGGGAGCCTGCTTCCCTTCCTCTCTCTCTCTGCCTGCCTCTCTGCCTACTTGTGATCTCTGTCAAATAAATAAACAAAATCTTTTAAAAAAAAAGAAAAAGAAACTATCAAATTCTGGTGAATAATTATCCTATATTCCCTGTATTTACCATTTCTTGTAAAAATCCTCTCCAGTTCCCTTGTCTTCCAACAAACAGATTCGTAAAAATTTTTGGAGTATCTAGATGGTCTTACTACGCTTCTCCTAACTCACTATCACATCTGCACACACTGCACACCACACCACCCCCTCCCCCGACACAAACGCACTTCGCTTTTTCAGGGTCATTCCCCTTCTACTGACCCTGGACTGTATCCCTCGCTCTCCATACTCTTCAAGTTAAATCAACAAGCGAACTACTATCCTTCCTTTAAAAAGAAGAAGCATGTGTTTACTTCTTCCCTTTCACTAGTGTCCCTTAAATTCAGTCCTGACCAGCCCTCAGAAAACTGGCTACATGTAACGTTATTCCAAAAATGGAAGATTACCTTGCAAAATGGCATGATAATGCCTCACCTAGACATTTCACAGCATTTTAGAATTACAGAGAAAAGTTTTTTTTTTAAGATTTTTTATTTATTTGACAGAGAGAGAGAGAGATCACAAGTAGGCAGAGAGGCAGGCAGAGAGAGAGGGGGAAGCAGGCTCCCCGCTGAGCAGAGAGCCCGATGTGGGGCTCGATCCCAGGACCCTGAGATCATGACCTGGGCTGAAGGCAGAGGCTCAACCCACTGAGCCACCCAGACTGCCCCTACAGAGAAAAGATTTTTTTAAGCCCTCTAAATAAATAATAATGTAATGAATATATAAAACAGACTATTCATTAGTTCTTCCGTCCCATCTAGCTATTACACAAGAGCACTGCTTGGTTAACCCACGGCTATGGAATATAAATACGATACTGAGATCTAGACACTTCTAATTAATTTCAAGTTACTGAATCCAGCTTTAACAGTAACAAAACAAAACAGCAGGAAACCACTTTTTTTCACTGTCTCAAGTCAGCTACAATTAAAAAATCATTAGTTCAGTGTCAACCCAAAATGGAAACAATTACCAATAAAATGTTACATATTACATTTACATTTCACTTCTAGGTAGCACAGTTCTTGTCTAGGAAACAGAAAGAATCATGTGTAAGAAAAGTAAGAAAAAGAAATCAAAATTCTTAGGGGGTCTGACCACAAATATGAGGGAGAAAAATATGATGATATAAACAAAAGTGGCTCAAAATTTAAAAGCATTACGGAGAAATCTTTCCCATTTGGAATTCACGTCCGAGTTTGTGTTTAGAGTAAAGCTATGTCTCTGACGGACAGGAATCTAGCATCTCAAGCATGAAATACTTAGAACCTGATATCAACATAAAAGCAATCTCAAAAAGCCCTTTGAGCTTCATGGAAAATCATTTACAAAAATTCAGAGTTATCTATTTTACTGAAAGATAGTTAACCGAAGATCAGAATTCACAGTCCCTGAATACAGGGAGAATACACAAAATGAATCAAATATAAACCTGCAGAGATGTCCAAGGCCATTTAGTTTAAGGAAAATCAGAGCCCCACGTGGCAACGGATTCTGCGGTAACAGGTTTCATAATACTGCCTGGGTTACCAAGAAAATGATCCACCATTAAAGCCAGCAAAGGGCTGTTAACCAATAATAACTCAGAGAACAATGTAAATATCTTGCACTCTGAGAAAGGGAGCTTCAGTTACTTGGGAAATCAACTCAGGCTAAAAACTTCTGTTTCGAGGATGCTAGCCGTACAAAACGCACACGTAGATGTCTGCATGTACAGAAAGACTGCAGCTATGATGGGATGCATTCTTTAAATATGCATTTGCACATACCTATAACTCCTCTGTTTAGGAGCCAAGGTCAAAGCCTGCATACCTTGCTCCACAGAGTTGCTGTTAGTCAAAGCACCTCTGAAACTCTCCTTGACCTTGACAGTGCTGGCTCTCTTGACCTCACTCTTGCAGCCAAGCCAAACAAAACAAAGCCAACACCTTCAGCCCTGCTGCATCTTCCCTCTTCCATCTTCTAGCCATCTTTCAGAAAGAGGCGTCCAGCCCTCCTGCCGCTGCTGAAAGCTTGACCCTTGGGCTCCCAGCTCCTTCTACGGAAATGGTTTTGGACCCAATCACCCAACAACATTTCAACTGCCTAACATAAGGAAATAACTCTTTGAGAATTGATTTGCTCCCTCTTCTAGAGCAGTTCTCTCCTGTTCCTTCTCTTGTTTCTTACCGTGATCTTCTCCATTCCTTTTCCCTCCTTAAGTCTTGAAGATCTCCATGGGACTAGACTATGGGCTTAAGGGACCGGCCATCATGAGCAATCAGACCAGGGCCAGAATCCCATCTTGGAACCTGCCAGCCCCACCCAGCTGCAGCTCAGGAGGACTTTTTTCTAACTAGGGTCCCAGCGGGACTCCAAGGCAGAGTCCATCTCTGCCCTTGGTGTTGGCACAGGCAGTGTGCTTTTACTTCGGACCCTGAGAATGCTGGGCACAGTGATTTCATGGTGGCTACTTGCTAAAACAAGAAACCTGACAATTAAGAACCCAAGACTAGCTCTTTATATCCAGTCCTCAACACAGTCCCTCTCAAACCTTCCTTTGGTGTAATTGCAATGAAATGACCAACAATCCACCCTGCCTTTCCCTTCACAGTGAGAACACCAAGCTCCCATTGCCCACGCCTAATATAGCCCAGGCGGGCACGCGGTTTGGGGAGAAGCTATGTGGTGCTCACAGGACACGCAACACCCACACAGGAGGGAAACCAAGGGACCGGGAAGGTGATTTTGGTTTGCAGAGGTGCATACCCACCAGCACTGGGAAATGACACCAGCACCGGGAAATGGTGCTTTGGGGTCATGGCTGGTTGTGTTTCTACAACATCCACACATCGAGAGCAAAAGAAAGATGTTCAGTGCATCTGGACAGTGTGTGTTTGTGGAGGTGTCTTAAGGTACCTGGTTGCTACTAGCAACAAAGGGAGGGGTCCTATGTAAAAGCTGGAGCAAAAAACAAAACAAAACAAAATAAAAACAGTTTAATCCTCTCGGAGTCTATTCTCAGGGTCCACCCTGGAGGAGTGTTTAACCCCATCGACAGTACAGCTTTCAAACAGAATTATGCTCTCTCTACACAGCTCTGAGGCCTCTGGGGTAATTCTCTTCCCCCAAACGTGCTCAGGAACATACACTCAGCATTTCTGATTTGGGGAGTCATTCTGAGGGTGGCTTTGGGGTTTAAGTGGGGGGTGGTTTGCTCTCTGGGCAGAGGATGGTCACCAAGGAAGGCCTCACCCAGCCCTTAAAGCCCTCTTTGTGAGGAATAAGGCCCTCTGACTGGGCTCACACAGGCAGCTGTAACCATGCCGCCCCCTCGCTGGGTGTTTGTTTTGATAGAACTTTGTTTATGCCCAAGACAATGCCAACTCTCTTGGTTCTGCCCCCAGCAGGAAGCAGTGGTGGGGGGGGAGGCAGGCAGGGCTGTCACACAGCTTCCAATTCAGGTTTTGGTACATGGACAATGGGGCCCCAAGAGCCACCGGCTGGGAGCGGGACAGGCGGGCAGGCACAGGGAGACCTGGGCAGACCCCAGGTGAAAGTAACCCCATCAATCAATCAATCGATCGATCAATCAGCACTACACTATGACGGCTCCCAAGGCTGAACAGAGGGACCCCACTGGCCTCCTCGTAGCAGGATACAGGCACAGAGACCGAACTAAGGCTCGCAGGGATGACAACGCCTTCTCTACCCTTCTCTCCGTTCACCTCTACTGCCATTTCCCCCAACTAAACGAGCGAACACTCAAAAAAAAAAACAAAAAACCAAAAACCAAAAAACCAAAAACAATAAAAAACCCAAGAAACAAAAAACACACACATACACAAACACACACACATGCTTAATGTTCTAATTTACAGACAGTTGCACAGCGGGGGGAAACAGTCTAATTTGAATCACCCAAAGTGAACAATATCCTTTAAAATACAGCCCGGACTAGATGGCTGGGAGTGAATGAAATCATTACCCAACTGCTGGTGTAACTCAAGCCCTCTCCTCCCCCTCTTGGACCTCATTCATAAAAAGCCTGCTTTGCCCCAGCAGCTGCAGGAATCGGGACTGGATCTGCGTCTGTGTTTTCCAAGACAGAGGCAAAACAACAGAGACAAAGAGAATCCCTCGGATAAGACCACGGAGTTTGCCTTCTCTTGGGAAGACGGCTGCTGCTTCTCTCCGTCTCCAGATCTGCTACCCAGACAGGCAGAGGGCATTCTGCGCAGCTCTGTCGGTAGCCGCTCTAATGCTAACACACCCAGCGTGTTATTAAAGAATTCCCATCTGCTGAGTCAGACTCTGCATTTTTCACCTCCCTATCATTTTTTAAAAAATGATAAAAAGTGAGAATCAGAAGTTCTTCCTTGTGGGTAAAATGGGGGCTGCTGGTTTATCTAAAGATCGCCAAATTCAGGCGGAGGTGGCAACCAGTTTCTTACAGAGTGGGCGTTTCTCGATTGTCCTCTTTTAATTTGGTACCACCAGCCTCAAACTTTTTACAGCCACACTAGGAACCCTAGGAGGGAAGACACAACTTTGATTCTTTTTTTTTTTTTTTAAAGGATTTTACTTATTTATTTGACAGACAGAGATCACAAGTAGGCAGAGAGGCAGGCAGAGAGAGAGGAGGAAGCAGACTCCCTGCTGAGCAGAGAGCCCGATGCGATGCGGGGCTCGATCCCAGGACCCTGGGATCATGACCTGAGCCGAAAGCAGAGGCTTTAACCCACTGAGCCCCCCAGGTGCCCCACAATATTGATTCTTAATATTACTTCGCAAACAAGCCAACGACCATGATGCTGCATCCACGGCTAAGAGTACCCCCACGAGTCCGGTCCCTTTTCTGTGCCCTCCCCCCACCCCGCACAGCGTCACCTCGCACCTCCCAGGCCCACGGAGGCCAGTGCTGGCAAATGAACCAGCTTTGCTCAAGCACACCCTCCCTTAGGAAAGTCAGACCCCACCATGAAAAACGAGAGGCTAGCAATCAGTTTAGACTCAACGCCCTTCTTAAAAACAAGGCCAGACACAAGAGCAGGATCTAATTTACTAGGAATGGTTTTAATGCAAAGAACTAAATAGTAACAGAGTACAGGAAGGGAAGACAGAGATCAGACCATTCTTGCTGCCCTAATACCAGAGCTGTCTTCTGGTGAATTGAGAGAGAAATTCACTCCAGACAAGATGATCTGAGCTATTATCTGGTCCCCTCCCAACTCTGGCAAAAACAAATAGGGCTTCGGAATCTCCTATGGCCAGGGATCCGGGGAGTCTGTTACATTTCCAGAAAATACGAATGCTAATATCGCCATCCCTCCCTAATCCCACCCTGCTCCTCAGGCCTGGGGACCAGGATTTCGTGTTCCTACACGCTCTCCAGCCAGACGCCGGGAGTGTAACAGAAGCCATGGGCGCTCTCCTTAGGTAAACATTCATTTCCACCAAAGTCTCTCCCTGCAAGGCAACCCCTCCCCCAACCTTCGCCCAGGGACCGACAGCCAGAAAAAACAAGAAAATAATTTGGAGATAGCAAATGAATCTTGTGAAATACCTGGTCTGTGATTAAATCACAATAATTCTATAACCTCTTCAAAGGCAAAAATGTCAAGATAACAAGCTGAGAGCAAAATAAACAAGTCTTAGAGAAATTATGCCAAGCTTTATAAAGAGATTACCCACACCTTCTGGAGGCTACAGCCCAGAATCCACAATAATCTTCGTTTTTTTTTTTTTTTTAATTGGTCTCAGACCTTCTGGCCACTATGTTAGAACTTCTAGTAGAGACCGACAAGTCTGTGGTTCTCTGCAGGTTTTCTGTGACCACGAACATGCTTTATTTACGTGTACCCATGATTGTTTTGGGGGGGGGGTCCGCAGGAGGGGGTGGGTACTTGAGTCATAGAAGAGAAACAGATTTACTGAGATTTTAATACCTAAATTGCCTCTGGCCCCAAATGCTTCTTACACCCTTAGGGCTATCCAAAGATGCATAACTTCCCGAGAGGAACATTAAAATACATACTAGGACACCCTCATTTAATGAAGTTTATACCTAACTAAATGTGTGATATTGGGCAAGTTATCTAATCTCGACGTACCTCTGTGTTCTCATTTACGGAATGGGTGTTTAACAAAACTGGCCCTTGCAGTGTTGTTGCAAAGGACTAGTCCACAATAAGCACCCAGTAAATGTTAGTCGTTGTTCCTAATATGGTTCACTCGGCCATTCCACGACCTGTCTCACGCCTCTACTGCCTTCCCAACACACAGAACAGAATCTGAATTCCTCACCGTGACTCCACTGCCCGTGTGATCTGGCTGGGCCCGTGCTCTGCCTTGCCCCCCGACCCGTCTCTTCCTCCTTCCCTGCTACCCCACAGATCGCTGCCCGTTCTGTTGGCACTTCCAGATTCTGACTGCCTCCCCCACCACCGCCCTGGTCTAAGATGCATCTTCTCTGCCCTGGACTGTGGCCACCGTCTCCTCCTACTAGTCTACTTCTATCTGAGCCTCGTGGTCTATTCTCAACTCAGCAGCTAGCATGCCATGGCTCAGGTCGCTCCTCTGCTCAGGACCCGGCCAGCTCCTGCCAGAGTCAAAGCCAAATTCCTTACCATGCTTGGCCTCCGGCCCCAACTGACCTGCTGCACTATGGCCTTCTGGCCTCCTTGCTTTCCTGCGTTCCCAGTTTTAGGTCTCTGTCCGAATGCCATCACCTCCGAGCACACTATATAAAGGAGCACTCCAGCCCCAGAAGAGCACGCCCCCCCCACCCCGCATCCACCATCTTCGCTTTAACAAAAGTGCCATGAAGGAGAGGCCCTGTTGTGTCCACCACTCCAGTCCCACACCAGCACTGGCATAGGCGAGTGCTCGGGAAGCATACTTGTGGAGTGAATAAATGGCTTTTGCTCCCCGAACCCCAAGATCTTTCCCACCTTGGGACCCTTCTATCTCACGCTCATCTTCTACGGCTTCGCTTCCCCACATCTTCTGGCTCACTCCTGGTCTCAGAGCACCTGCCCCCTCTTCTGGGATGCCTTCTCTAAGAGCCCGAACCATAGTCCCTGCCCCCACCCCTTATTCCCTCGCTGTCCGATGTCGTCACTTGTATGCTTGTTTGCTGTCTGTTTCTGCCACAAGGATGCTTCTAGCCAGGCAGGGATCTGCGGCTACCTCAGTGCCACGGTGCCCTCGATCTGTCTTTCTGAATGGATGGTGGTGTGTATACCCACAGTCTTCGAAAACGAAAAGCACAGATGCAGGAAAGGGGCTGGGGGATATCCATGCTGTAGCTTCTCCTTCAGTGAAGCACCCTGGGCCCCTGAAAACACCCCCTGCACCCCGATCCGCTTTCCGTGGTGGCTGGTGGGAGCACTCAGGACCTCGAGGCGGCTTCTGCACATGGTAAACAAATCAAAGTTACTAAATAACAGCCCGACATCTGTCACCGCAGATGCGCGACTCTGTGCACAGCTACCAGCAGCTGCGTGGTGTTACCTGTCCAAATACCGGGTGACAGGTGTACCTTCTCGCTGAGTGGGCTTTACAGCGGTCCTCACAGCTGCCTGGGAGACAGCCACTCAGAAACAGGCGACAATCACAGCCCCGAGGGGCCCCGCACCACGCTCCTAAAGCCTCAGATGCGTTTCTTACGCAGTTGGGATGTCAGGTGACTTCCCTGAAGAGGAAAAATTACCCTCATGGCCACTGAGAATGCAGGTGTGAGGCTTAATGGTGCTGCTGTCGTGACTGCGGGGAAGCCGGGAACCGCAAAACGTGACTGTGGGCACAGGGCTCTGCCCCAGCACAGGGGAGAGGACAGCGCTGGGAGGAATGCCAGGGACCAACTCAATCAGCCGGGAGAAAAGGTGGAAGCAAGTTCACCCACCCCCAAGACACCCCGGGACTGTGGCTCTGAGAGACAGATACCCTCTTAGGGACTCGTAAGTGTGAGTGTTCAAACAAATCCAGTGTGATCGCACATTCAGCAAACATTGACTGAAGCTTTGGTGACTCAGGCTCTGTCTAGGTGCTTAGGAGACAGGCGTAAGGAAAACAAAAAAGATAAGATACCTGCCTTTACAAAGCTCATCAGTAGGAGGGAGGGGGGGGAGGAAGGGGAGACAGAGAAAATATACAAAAGACTTAAATTATTAAGCAAGTTGGGCACCTGGGTGGCTCAGTGGGTTAAAGCCTCTGCCTTTGGCTCAGATCATGATCTCAGGGTCCTCGGATCAAGCCCCGCATCCAGCTCTCTGCTCAGCAGGGAGCCCTGCTTCCCTCTCTCTCTGTGCCTGCCTCTCTGCCTACTTATGATCTCTCTCTCACTCTCTCTCTCTGTCAAACAAAAAATTTTAAAAAATTAAGCAAGTTAAATCATATGGTAGAACACAAGTGGAGAAATCCAGATTAAAGTCTGGATTTTAGGGGGGCCTGGGTGGCTCAGTGGGTTAAAGCCTCTGCCTTTGGCTCAGGTCATGATCCCAGGGTCCTGGGATCGAGCCCCACATCCAGCTCTCTGCTCAGCGGGGAGCCTGCTTCCCTTCCTCTCTCTCTGCCTGCCTCTCTGTCTACTTGTGATCTCTGTCAAATAAATAAATAAAATCTTTAAAAAAAAAAAATCTGGATTTTACCAGTCATGAGATCCCAGAAGCTGAGACCATGTTCGTGGAGTTGGAGAAACTAGAGAAGTTTCTGGTATTGGGTGGACCAAAGTGTTCCCATCAGAATGCAAACGGCAGGACCATACTATCCTCATCGCTTTTGCTCTCTGAAGGATTCTCAGCTCAACAAGGGTGCCTGGCACAGGGCAGACGTTCAGCAGGCATTTCTTGAGAAACGAAATGCTTGCCCACCAAGCTCTCACTTCTGCACCACCCCCGGCAGGTGACTCTCTCAATGGCACTGGAATTTTTCCAAAGGTGAGGAGGTGGGCTTGAACAGCAAACCCTAGATAAATCTCTCCCCCCAGCCCACATATATGCTCCCGCAGGCACCTCTGCTAGGCCCTCCTCCGGACTCCCCTGTGGCACACAGAGGTCTACACTGGGGAATGCCCATGCTCACAAGCATAGGACCCACCACGACGCCTGGCCCACAGAGGTCACACCTCTTGTCAGCCACTCTCCTCCAACAGAGATGCCTCTTCCTCTGCTTGTGGAGCAGAGCCATGCCTGAGCACCGGGCCACCTGCTGGGACAGGCAACAGAGCACAGTCGTCTGTCCACGGGGCAGAGAAGCGTGCAAACCACACGTGACAGGCACAGCATCGCCAGTATCATCGGTATTCTAAAGGGACTTTATAAACCTCAATGCTGATCTGGTTATTTTACTTGTCAGAGGTAATTGAAATAGCTGCTTCATGTTACTGGGAAGAAAACATGGAGAACACAAAGGGGTTGCCCCAAATATTTGGCACACTCCAGCTAAAGCAACGATTACAAGAGATGGCACAGGTAAAATGGGCTTCTTGAAGTGAGGTCTTTCCTTCATATTATGTTAGATCGATTCTAACACAGTAATCTGTGTATCATTAAATGTTTAACTTATTAATACACGTGGTTATGCTTTTTTAAGACATAAAATACATGACTATTTAACCAGGCTTAGAGGGCAAAGGAAGACTATGGCAGCATATGAGTTAAAGGGAGTTTCTATGATTCTTTTTCTCCCCCTTTAAACATAAATTTACCTTTTAGCTATTTCCTAAATAATTTACAACTGCTATCATATTCAATTCTTTTCCCACTTAACTTTATCTGTGGACTTGAGGGCTCAGTGTTAGTACTTTTCACATAATTCAGTGCTGACCCATCAGCAGACCCAGCTTCCTCCTTAAGGTGACCCCCGGTGAGGTTAAGGTCAAGGAAAGTCTCCTGACTTCTGGCCCAAACTGAGAGCAACACTAACATATAAACAATCAGGTCATGGCTTGGAAGTGAAGGGAGAAGGTCAAAGGTTACATAGTACAAATGCTGACGTTCACCAAAAAAGGGTGAAGACTCTGGCCAAAGACGATGAGGGTCAAGAGACAGGGGAGTCTTGCTTTGAGGAGATACTGAGAACATCTCACAGTTAGAGAGTCTGTAATCGATCAAGACCGCTTGGTATTTTAAGTGTCTCCCCCCAACTACTATAAATGAAGGGCTCTGAAATTTTTCCATTTGGAAACTCGTTACCGATTTTGTCACAACCCAACAGCAGCCAACATCACTACAGAAGTTTGCGGTCATTGTACGTAAAGCACTGTGGAGGACATCCCTTGGGAGATGGAATCTCTCACAGACACCTCAGAGTGCCGCTTGCCTAACGGAGACCGTCTGTTTACGGACTGATTTCCAAGGCCATTTGGCAAATAAAAACAAGAACAGGCCCATCCTGGAGAAGCACGAGGCTCTTCACAGAGCTGTGAGGGGGAGGTATGGCCTTGGTCCTCTGTCTCTGCTTCTTTCCTTCTCACACATAATCCATCTGAACACCGGCGTGGCTAACATCGCCTCTCTGATTCCGAATGTATCCTACAGACCCATCCACTTTTAGGGAAAATCATCTCGGACAACGCCCACCTGAAAAGTACCTCCAAGAGCCATCTAATAACATCCAAAACCACGGCCATGATGCCCAAACATCAGAAGTCCAGGCTGTTTTCTCTAAATATGCCAGAGAGAAGCATTCAGTATGCGACATCTGGTAAACCCACAGCTGTTGAACAATGTCTCAACAGAGCTGAACCCAGAGGAGACTCATTCTCACAACAGCATTTCCTTTCTGGACCAGAACGCACCATTTTCGGTGGTACTCTCGGCCATTTCGTAAACACTGAGATCAGGCAGCTAACTGACCGTCGTCCACCTCGCTCGGTTTTTGAAATTTTGAAAACCAAAATTTCACACCTGAAATCCCCTTCCTTTTTTGCCTTTTTGCAAAAGCAAAGCTATTAAAGTCCTAGCAAAAAAATAAACGCATGTATGTCAGGGAGACTCCACCTGAAGCGTCCCAAAGATTCAAGGGTGTTTCCTCTTAGAATAGAGCTCTATCTTTGTTGCAATAAACGGTCTTAATATAGTCAGGGGCTCCTGGATGGCTCAGTTAGTTAAGCATCTGCCTTCAGCTCAGGTCATGATACCAGGGTCATGGGATTGAGTACCACATCGGGATCCCTGCTCAGTGGGGAGCCTGCTTCTCCCTCTCCCACTGCAGTTTCCCCTGCTTGTGCTCTCTCTCTCTCTCTCTCTCTCTCTGTCAAATAAATAAATAAATAACTTTTTTTTTTTTTTTAAAGAAAAAGGTCTTAATATAGTCTTTTGCCTACAGACCTCTGGATGTAAATTACAGATTGTTATTAACACAGTGGAAGAGATTTAAGGCCAAGGACATTTCTTTCATAAGAATCTCATGGATCAGGACATACAATCTAGGCTATAAATATTTACCGAAGGACAATATGACATATTTACTAATACTTCCATCAAAATAACCACATCTAAACTGTCATTTTAACAGTCTAGCTTCTTGGGTTTCAGCACAGAGGAGCACAGGATACAGCCTCTTTTCTTTCTAAAGAGAAATGTATCGTGATGGCACCGAAATCAGGAGTAGCTTAAGTCTGTAGAGCTAAGCCTTATGCCTACGGTGATAAGAGTAACAGAAGCATTTGATTACACATAAGCTGGCTTTCCATAAGCCCTGAAAAATGATGAGGCCTCCATTCTCATGACGAATGTTTGAAAATGCTTTTAAGGTGGATTCGTTTATTGACAATACAAGATTTTTTTTTTTTTTAAGTACTTGTTTTCCCCTCCTAAAAGGAAGACGTTCGGCCATGTTGATTTTCACATCTGTCAGTGACTGACAACCAGATCTGCTGGGTAAACATTGATTCTTTTTTTGACAAAGAAACTTCACATAACATGTAGCTCTTAATGGAATTTTAGGATCGAGGGTAAGAGAATTTGGAGCGACTTCGTAAACAGTAGTAACTAAGAGTGTGCACACCTTAGAGGTTCTCTTGCAGTGGTCCCTGGGGAACAGGCCAGCCTTTGTATCAGCACAGAACAGAAAGGCCAGAGCTTTTCAGGAAGAAAAGGAGAAAAAAAAAATCAATACGGCGATATACAATGGTAGACAAAGCTACACGTGTTTACAGAGTTTGAGCACATAGAAACATCCGGTTCAAAAGCCTGTTGGACTTAAATCTGTAAAGGGACTCTCACAGGAAGCAACCCCCAACAAAATATCAACTCCTATTGAACAACAACAAATTCTTTTGTTTAGACACAGAATATCGGTTCAAAACATCCAGAAACTAAAGCAAACTTTTCTTAAAGAAAAACACAGTAAATCCAAGGAAAAATATCCAATTGTTAAGAGGAATGATGATTGTTTAAAATTTGGGCCTTCAGAGTTTGTCCTCATACCTGTCTCCACCTAAGGAGGTTAAAATATATTTATTTTTTCATATGTATACACACACACACACATATGAATGAATATGAAAGAGCCTAGGATTTGCACCAGCCATAATGGTCTTAATACGGTAACCTGCATACTAAGCACCCACCAGAATTTAGCCTCTGATGAAAATGGCCACACACTGATAGCTTTTACTTTAAAAGCCTCTTTCCAAACAGAACTCAAATCAGAAGACACATTCTGAAATTAGGAAGATTTTGCCAATTTGTCTTCCATGTTTCCAAAGATTGACTCTCGCTCAGAAATCTCACTTGTGGGTGCTCCTGTCTCTCAAGATACATAAAAATGTCTCATAAATGCTAAGTTCATATGACGATGGGTATCTGTGTGGGTGCCAGGCGTCTTTGCTCCTTCCTGACGTTGAACGGCTACCATTTGAAGGCTTTGATTTCACCTCCAATACATTTAGACTTTCTTTCTTTTTTTTTTTAAGATTTTATTTATTTATTTGACAGAGATCACAAGCAGGCAGAGAGAGAGGAAGAAGCAGGCTCCCTGCCGAGCAGAGAGCCCGATGTGGGGCTCGATCCCAGGACCCTGAGACCATGACCTGAGCTGAAGTCAGAGGCTTTAACCCACTGAGCCACCCAGGCGCCCCACATTCAGACTTTCTGGAGTCTGCCAGTTAAACACTCATTTGAATCAGCAGACAAATGGGGGTCAGGCACTGAGCGAAGAGAGCGGCCAGCCGATTGTACCTTAAACCTTAATGTTAGGAAGGGAATCTGATTCAAGTTGTCCACAGGAAGAGCGTGTGGGGGGTTTTAAGGTAATAGGGAGGAAAAAGAGAGATTTTTCTCATAACTGGTTGGTTGGCCCTATAAAGGGGACAAAAAACTGTATAAACCCTGAGTTGCCCTATCTAACACCTTCTACTTCACCCCCTGCTAGACGAGGATCTATGTCTCCGTCATGTACTGGAAGTAATTAGAGCAGAATTTTCACTCTGCCAACTTCCCTCTTCCTGTCTTCCGCTTCTCCTCCTCCAAACCATACCACTGAAACTCTCCATTTGTGTTTGTGTAAAGTAACAAGGACCTTCACTGTGCTACCCTCTCTTTGTGCATCACTGCCACGCAACACCATAAATGTGCCTAGCATCAAGTGCATCACAGGTGCCTTGAATCCGAACTCATTCTAGCACTGTAACTCTATTTACTAAAATACCCCCAACCGTTACTGGTCACACAGTGTTTTCACCAACTTACAAATTAAAATGGAATCAGATATAGTACATGGTCTTTTGTGACTTGGCTTCTTTGGCCTGGCATACTGTTTCCAAGATGCATCCATACGTTTTACCCTTCATCAGATGGTGAAAGGATTTGCCCATCTGTGATATCAAGGCTTTTGGTTGGAAAACTGTCCTTGTTTCAGACAAGTGGTTACACAGTAGGTAGGTGGTCAGGGACGGGGATGTTAACCTGTTCGAACAGTCACCAATCTTCTAGGCTTTATCCTTTTACAAGTACAATTCAATACTAACAAAAAAGGTGAACCCCCTAGTATGTTTAATAGTAAGTAAAAAATAAAAAATTGAAATAAATTATTATAGAAAAAGATGCAAAACAAGTTAGTTGTTGCTTCTGTAAGTCTTTCAAGATACCGAAGTAATATTTGTTGCATTTGATGAATAGCATAACAGCTTAAAACAAAAGCAACCACACCCACAAGGCCTTCCTGGCACCCTAAGAATATGATTTAGGGACGAAAAGAATGTGCTGTAACATTTATTAGTCAATAGTTCGTTGGGCATCGTTAAGTAATTTCTAATCATGAATCCATCATCACTGAACCATTTGAACATGAACTCGCTGCTACAAAACTTTCACAAAAGTTTTGGGACAAGCTTCAGCCTAATGAAGGCTTAGGAATGGTTTTAGTTTGTACAAGATGAGAGTTTATCTGGCTAGGGAGCATCAAGAAGATTAAAAAGAAAATGAGGGGTGCCTGGCTGGCTCAGTCGGTAGACCACGTGTGACTCTTAATCTCAGGGCCATGAGTTCAAGTTCAAGCCCCACATCAGCACATGAAGCCTAGTTAAAAAATAATTTTTTTAAAGTTGTAACAAAAAAAAAAGAAGAAGACAAAGAACATGATCTTGCTTCACATTTACCAGTATCATTTTCTGTTTTTGTTTTAAGCATTATAAAGTAAGTGAGTTGAATACCCATACTTAGGGTAGTAAGTGAGAACTCCATCATTTGATTTAGCTTGACTACATGATTCAACAAGAAATGGAAAAAAAATGGGTTTTATAAGGTGGCAGAAGTTTTAAACTTGATTTTAATGCTGATAACTATTTTTTCTTCTTATCTCTGCTAGGGGAAGAAGTTAACCCCTTCCCTCCTTCTATATATGCCCTCAGGACAGACTAAAAGGTCTTTAGTAGGAAGAGACCAGGGAGGCCAGAGGCTTTGCTGGGCCCATAAAAACAGCAAGGAGTTGCCTTCTTCCCAGGTCCCTGGGCTCTGGGGCTCCCTCCACCCACGGCACCCCAGCCCCTTTGTGAGGTGCAAAATGAATTTGAGATAAGCTTCCTCAGACGTGCCTCCACATGGCAGTTCTGATGTCTTCTGTCCTGGTCTGTCACACCTCTATGGAGGGGTGTCACCTGGAAGGACAGGAAGGGAGAAATGATCCCTGAGCCTCCTTCACATGCTTCTTTTATTCAGTTATTTTTTTTAAGACTTTACTTATTTATTTGAGAGATCTAGTGGGGGCAGGAACAGAGGGAGAGGGACAGGCTTCGGGCTTGACAAGCTCAGGCCGAGTGTGAGCCCAACACAGGGCTCAACCTTATGACCGATACGATCATGGCCTGAGCTGAAATCAAGAGTCAGTCGCTTAAACGACTGAGCCACTCAGGCCTCCCCTCACCTGCTTCTTTAACAAAAAAACCGATGACCTTTCTAGGCAAGGACACAGGTCACCCAAGTGCCCTCTTTGCATTCTGTTGCACCATGCCCGCAGAATTCCCACTACTCCCTGTTCCAGCCCCTTCCCCAACCCGAGTGGAACAGAGCCACTGGTTCCTTCACGAAGTAGCCTCGGGTTGGGGTGGGGGGGCCAAAGCCTTAGAATACAAGCCACCGAAACTCAACGGTTAATGTGATTTCTCCTCTGGCTAAGTCACAGATATTAAATGTTGGCAGATGGAGTATACCCAAAGCAAATCTGGTCTATTTTCAGTGTCTGAACTTTCTTTTTTCCCTCTGAGCCCCAGGAGCCCCTTCTCTGACCATCTCCCTCCGGAAATTCCACCTCATAAAGTAGACAACCCCTTAAGGCCATGAAAGATCCCCCCAGGGTTACCCACCCTGGTCATAGGATCTAAGAACACATGCCCTGTACAGCCTGGTTTATTTTTTCCTTATTAAACTGTAAGATCATCATCTAATTTGTGAGGCCCCTCCCGCAAGAAAAAGTTTAATGGCCTCATTTTAAAGGTCCACTTCAAAAGCCACAGATGTATGTAATTACATTTAAGAAATGGCATGTCGCCTTCTCTGTAAGGCATGGAATTTTTAGTATTCAAATGGAAGAAAACCACCTCCTCCAAGGAAAGGACCAGAAGTCAGGAGTAGGGACGTGGTGGGCAGAGGAAGGGAGAACATGAGACATCAATCACAAAATCTGGAATTGTGACATTTGAGTTTTCTGAAAAACACACTATATATGCAATGAAAATGATCATGGTATAAATTAAGACTATGGTTTTTTGCCTTTAAAAAAAAAAAAAAAAAGGCTAGCCAGCTGACATCAACCTTATCGCCCCCATGGTTCCAAGTGGAAGAAAGCGTCACAGACGCAATCGTACAGGCCTAGAACAATGCGTTCCTGTAAACACTGAGAGAGCTTTTTTTTCCTTTCAAAGATAAATAAAGAAGGCATAACCTAGAAATAATATAACTACTTACGCACAAAGAAAGAAGTTGGCAGTCGTGATCTGAGTTAGCCTTAAGGGTTTGCTTGTTTGTCTTTCCATTTTACAGAAAGGTAAATGAACAGGAAAGGGAGCTGGAAAAAGTAAGCCATGAGCTCACGTGTTCTCTTCTGTTATCACCGTGGTCTACCTTCAGAGACTTGGAGAGCAAGCAAGCAAGCAAGCAGGCAAGAATCCATGGTAAAACTAGTTTCTAAGTTAAAAGTTAGAAAAAAATAACATGTAACTGATTACCGAGCACAAAAATTCTTCAACTGCTTTCATTAACTGAAATAGACGCTAGAAGTCCCAGCTGAGAAACCACAGAGAATAAGCAGGAAGCCCAGCGCCTTGCCCCAAACCATGAAGCTATCAGGCTGAAAAGGGAGAAGAGAGAGAAAATGTGTCTTATGCAAAGATTACGGGAGCTGGTCCTGCACAGCCTCCACCCAGAGCTGAATCACCCACTGGAGTGCAGGAGAGAGGACAGTCCCCCACTCCCCTCCCCGAGCTGTTCAGAGCTCAGTGCCAACCGGGGGCATCCTCAGGGAGCCCGAGCAAGGCAGAGCGGTAAACACACAGTTGGAAGAATTACCCAAACCGCAAAGCTGCCATCACTCTGTACGTGCAGGCAGGCAATAGACGCCCCTGCATAGGGAGACCTGTATGTGAGAAGCACCTGAGAAATCCTTTCACGGAAGGGATGTTCGTTATATGTAAACAGACACTGGCATCTCTCAGTGGGAGCACGTAGGGTGTGATGGGGCCCAGAGGACAGGAAGAGGGTTCATGATGTAGAAGACAAAAGAACTTCCCTCCAGCTCCTGACGCTGGGACTGTCTCCTTCCTCCCCCGCCCCAGAGAAATGCCTGCATTTCCCAGTCTAACATCTTCCACGTCCCAGAAACTCCTCTCCTCGGAGCTCTGGGATCAGGGCAACCACAGCATCCGTGCCCATGAGCAGGTAAGTGGCACGGGGCACCTGGGTGGCTCAGTGGGTTAAGCATCTGCCTTCGGCTCAGGTTATGAACCAGGGTCCTGGGATCGAGCCCCATGTTGGGTTCCCTGTCAGCGAGGTTGTGCTGCCCCCTCTGCCTCTGCCCCCAAGCGTACTCTTTCTTTCTCCCTCCGTCTCTCTCTCTCTCTCTCTCTCTGAAATAAAGAAAATCATAATAAAATAAATAACTCTGGGTGCCTGGGTGGCTTGTTTGTTAAGCGTCTCACTGTAGCTCGGGTCATGATCCCAGGGTCTTGGGATCGAGTCTGCTTCTCATTCCACCCTTTCCTCCTGCTCTCTCTCTCCCTCTCTCTCTCAAATAAATAAAATCTTTAAAACAAATAAATCTACAAGTGGTGCCCAATCTGATGCTTTCAGATGAATGTCTGCCCGTTGGGAAGGCGGATCAGACATTTGCTCTGCCTGAAGCCCCTCGGGACAGCACGGGCAGGTGCAGGTCACCCCAGTATTCTTCACTGACACAGATCAATCCTTAATCTAGTTACCAAAAGGAAAACACCAGAGAAGGGGGGGAAAATCCCCTGGCCATAGCTGGACTGAGGACCCAGAGGCAAATCTGTCACGAAGCCCGGTGTGCAAACTGAGACCCCGCCCCCCCCACCCCCGGAAAGATGCAGGCCTGAGAATCATTCCCATTTCTCCTTTGCCTCCTTTAGGCCTCCTCAAGTGACACATTCTCAAGCCACAGATGGCCTTTGGGCACTTGCAAAAAAGAACTACCCCCCCAACCCCATTCAAAAACCAGAGATAGACCCTGACCAGAAACTACCAGCTGGGTATTCCAATTCCTTCCTTCAGAGCTGAGGCTTCTGGGAGTTTCCTCAGAGTGCTTCTAATGCAGAATTATTCTAGTCAGAAGTACCTGGAGTGAGTGTGTGTGGTCATCTTTCTCAGGATCAATCAGTAAAGGATCCTTGCTATATTCTTTCTAAGGGTTCAAGGGCTCTAGTAAAGGTGTGCATGTTGGGGGGAGAGCTACATAACTTTTCATTTGGATTGGGAAAGGCAAACCACTCTAGCTACATGTTGCACTGGCTTATACTCCTGTGCCTTCTCCTGGATTTAGCCAACCTGAAAGTCTCACCATCTCGAGATGGGTGGTTTGGAGAGTCACAGTGTTTGTATTTGTCTGAACGTGTTTTATTGGGGAGAGCCATGGGGGCTCTTTCTACCCAAGCCCTGAAGACAGCCACCCTGAAAACTCAGGTTAGCAAGGAGATGTGAGGATGGTGACTTATTCTGCTCTGTAGGCCAGACAGACTCAGGAGGCGGCAGAAAACAGGGAGACCCGTGTACCCACATCATGCAGGAGTCCCACCGCTGAGCCTCCCAGGACAGGGATGCCTTCCCCAGCAACCTCCACCCCCAGGTCCCATGACCAAGTCCGAATGGGTGCTGATGGAACCCGGGCACTCCGGCGGGTATTTCAACTACACTGCAGGCTTAGGGGATGTCATCAACAGCCAGAAATAGTGTCATTTCAATCCGGAACCTGGTTTCTGAGCAGTTCTCAAGTGGGTGAGAGAGGGAAGGAATGCCCAAGTCTGGATCAGCTACCCATGACTTAGGAAAAGATTAGGATGGCAACATAGCAAGGCAGAGTGTTCTCATTTCAAAAGTGACTCAAACTGCCCAGCTCTCTAACCTCTGATGGTGCAGGCACTTGCTTGATGGTCTTGGGACTGGGGACATGGCCTGAGAACAATGTCCTCCCCAGACCATTCTAAATAAGCCCTATGAGGGACAATATAACACACAGAAAACCTGAATTTTTTTTTTGCCCCAACACAAATAAAAGAGAGGGTTTCTCACTGTATTCAAGAGTCAGCATGGAGATCACCCATGTTCACAGGTCCCACAAGCTAACACCCGGGTCCTTTCCTGCACTGAGGTCACTTTCTTTCACGTGGATGATCTGTTCAGAATGGTTGACAGGTTTTTTTTTTTCCTTTTTCATTGTAAAAGGAAAAAAAAAAATAACTCTATGGCTAACAAACCACAGAGTGAGAACTCTTTGCAACAATGATAATGATCCTCGGCCTCATCGGATGAGCCAAAGAAATCCTGGGGACACCTTCAAGATTCCTTCATGGTGTTTTACTTCTCCTGGCCTTCAATAGGTGCGACCCCCAGGTGGCTGCGATGAGCACAACCTATACTGGGAGGGTCTGAAAAGTCTAACACTCAGCCACAGTCCTCTGCAGCTTGCTCAGGCACATGCAGCCAAAGCCTACAAACGCTTGGGATTTCCAGGGCAACCACAGACCAGGCACAGACAGAAAGGGAAGAGTGAGGGAAGCCGGGTCTGCAGGGGAGGTGGCCGCAGCTGGAAGGCTGGGGACACTGAGAAACCACCCATAATTAGATAAGGCAGCCACTGCCAACCCACACTTTCAGTACACCCAGCCCAGCTAGTGGTCATGTAGGTATACTTTATTTTAGGGACCCTCAACATCCCACATTCCAGATTTACAATAAAGATCCATTACTGGGGGGCATCTGGGAGGCTCAGTCGGTTAAGCGTCTGCCTTCGGCTTAGGTCACGATCCCAGGGTGCTGGGATCGAGCCCCTCATCAGGCTCCCTGCTCAGCGGGGAGCCTGCTTCTCTCTCTCACTGCCCCTGCTTGTGCTCTCTGTCAAATAAATCAAACCGTTAAAAAAAAAGAAAAGACCCATTATTGGGCATCTCACATGGTCAGACCTTCCACCTCTTTCCCCCTCGTGCCTGGGGCACAAATTGTGCCAGAAAGAGCTCCAAGGGAAATCAACATGGGTTACTGATTAACATTAATAGTATAATGTAGCAGGCTGCTTTACCTGCATTATCTAATTCATGACTCAAAATACCTCTAAAGGCACTTATTTATTTCCACTGCATCAGGACACTGTGTAAGTTCTATAAAACTCCTCAGAGTTACAAGGTCTCTTGGATCCCAAAGCCCATTCCCCTAACGGGCTGATCAACACTCCCTCCTATAATCAGTATTCAAACGTAAAATTCACCACCCTGCCCCTATGAGAACATTATTTAGTCTAGTGGTGATATAGTCTAGTGGTGATATTACCTGATGTTCCCAAATTCAGTGCAAACACACACATACACACACACACACACACACACCTTTCATGTGCTATGGTGGCTTAACATCTGACAGAAAGAAAGAAGAAACTCACACTTCAAAAAGAATCTCCAAGTACCTGCCTGGGTACATTTGATTCTTGCTACAAAGTAGATATACAGTGTACTGTTTCTAAAAACAGCCTGGATATAAGAAAATTAGATTCAGTTCCTTGTAACAAGATGTCATGCCCATGAGCTAGAGATTACCAGAAGACACTAACCAATCAAGGCAAATTTCAGTTGTAAAACTGGGCTTTAAAACTGTAATCATAAAATTACAAGCTAGTAGGAACCAGACATTACTTTCCACGTTTAACCGTTTGCCCCCTTCTAAACACGCACACGCACTTGTGCGTTCATATTGTTCCAGTTGGACCCACGTCGTCAAAAAATTAGACGTGTTATAAATTTGCAGTTTGAAATGATAAACGATTAGAATTTTAAGAACTCGGGTAAGGGATGTCCATAAATTAGACACAGGACATGTCTAATCACATGCCTTAACTGGGGCATGTGATCAAGTATGAGTTACTCCCGCCTAAACTGCTGAGCAGGATCCTCTGTATTTGAGCCAACTCTGACACCTAGGCTGCCACCTCATCCTGACACAGTAAGAGAAAAAAAGGCTGTCACATACTCTGTACTTCTACATGGGGCAGGATTCCCCTAGTCTCCTCTGTTTACTGCCCTGAGAAGAATGCCAGATCTCTGTACCATGTATAAACTAATCCCCAAGGTAGAGAAAAACTTCCTACAGTTTAAAAATTGAATTTAACTGCCATATTATCTGTGACAGACCAATCAGAAACTATATGTGCATGCAGTATATAAATAACTTCTACGTAGGAGTTTTATACAGAGAGAGGTTTTAAATATATATAAACTCACTTTGTGACAAAAAGTGCTTTCTGGGAAATAGCAGCAGTATGCTCCCCAAAGTTTATCAAGTGGTCCCTAATAAAAACTATAGGAGTTTACATATACCGAATATAGACTAACGCCTCTAGACTAGATTAAAATGAAATGCCATCGCATGGTGGTAAGACAGATGTTAGTACTATCCAGTACTACCCAGTACAGGAAAAAGTTTTGAAAAAGAAAAGTATTTTACTTTATCTTTAAGAAATAGAAGATTGTATTTCAGCTTTAAGTTAAAACAACCACCACCACCACCACCACACATGAAAACCCTTCTAACATCATGAGCAAAGCAAGCAAGTCTCCTATCACCACCCTTATTCAGCCACTGCAATAAGGCAAGAAAAGGGATTAAAAGGCATACAGATTGGAAAAAAAAGAAGTGAAACTGTCTTTATTTGCAGAGGGCATATTGTTTGTGCAGAAAATCTTAAGAAATTCTACCCCCCCCCAAAAAAAAACCCTCTTAAAACTAATCAATGAGTTCAACAAGCTGCATCTTCATATGCCAGCAATGAACAAAAAAATTAAATACTTAGATACAACTCCAGGGCTTGCATTTTGAAAACTACAAAATGAGGGGCACCTGGGTGGCTCAGTCAGTTGAGTGGCTGCCTTCAGCTCAGGTCATGGTCCCAGGGACCTGGAATCGAGTACTGCATCAGGCTCCTTGCTGAGTGGGGAGCCTGCTTCTCTCTTTGTCTCTGCCTGCCATTCTGCCTGCTTGTACTCTCTCTCTCTCTCTCTGACAAATAAATAAAATAAAATCTTTTTTAAAAAATGAAAGCAAAAAAAAAAATGAGAGCTACAAAATGATCATGAAAGAAATAAAAAAAGGAAACTAAAATAAATGGAGAGACACCATATTCAAAGAATAAAAGACTCAACGTCGTAAAGATATCAATTCTCCTCCCCCAATTGATCTACAGATTTATTGCCATTCCTAGCAAGATGCCAGTATGATATTTTAATATGTAGACATGTTTATTCCATTATTGAAAGGAAAAAGGACTATAATAGTTAAAAAACAATTTTGAAAAAGAAGAATGAAGTGGGAGGAATCAGTTTACCTGTTCTCAAAATTTACTATACAGCTACATTAATCAAAACTGTGTGATATGGCAGATCAATGGAGTAGACCCACACACATATGCATGACTGATTTTTGACAAAGGTGCAAAAGCAATTCAAGGGAGGAATGGTAGCTTTTACTAAAGATGATGCTGGAGTAAGTAGACATCCCCAGGCAAAAAACAAAAACAAAAAAACTTCAACCTAAATCTCATACCTTATAAAAAAAATTAACTCAAAATGGATCATGGACTTAAATGTAAAACATAACATTATAAATCTTTTAGGAAAAAAAAAACAAAACAGGAAAATCTTGGAATCTAGTGCTAGGCCGAGTTGTTCGACTAGACATTGGAAGTGAAACCATAAAAGGAAAATTGGTAAATTTTCTGACTTAAATAAATACAATTTAAATAAAATTCAATAAAAAATTTAAAACTTCTGCTCAGCAAAAGACCTCGTTAAGAAGATGAAAAGACAAGCTACAGCCTGGGAGAAGATGCTTATAAACCATGTATCCAACAAGGGACTAGTCTCTGGAATACTGAAAGAACACTGAAAACTCAACATTTAAAAAAAAATCCATCTAGAAAATCAGCAAAAGACATGAACACATGCTTCACCAATGAGGATATATAGATACACAGATAGCAAATAAACACATGCAAAGGCGTTCCACATCATCAGCCACCACAGAAAGGCAAATTAAAACCACAATGAGGTATCATTTATATCTATCAAAATAGGCTAAAATAAAACATAGTGATGACACCAAATGCTGGCAAGGATGTGGAGAAGCTGGGTCATTCATACATTGCTGGGGGTTATATAAAATAGAACAGCCAATCTGAAAAAGTTTGGCAGTTTCTCAAAAAATGAAGCATGTATCTAGTATTTTACCTAGCAACTGCACTCCTGAACAGTTTTCCCAGAGAAATAAAAACACAGTCGCACAAAAACCTATATGTGAATATTTATAGCAACTTTCTAATAGCCAAAAACTGGAAACGATCCAGACGTTCTTCGTGCGGCAAATGGTTAAATAAACAGTGGTACATCCCCACCATGGGATATTACTCAGGAATAAAAAGGAACATGGGATGAATCCAGAGGGAACTTAGAGGAATCTATGGGGAATGAGTCTGAGGGGAAAAAAGCCAATCCCCAAAGGTTACATACTGGATAATTCCATTTAAAGAACATTCTTAAAATGACAATGTTTTAGAGATGGAGAGATTATTTGTAACTAGGATTAAGGAGGGGGCAGAGGAGAAGGGAAGTAGGTATGGCTATAAAACGGCAATAGGAGAGTCCCTTGTGTGATGAAAATGTTCCATATCTTGACTGTAACCATGTCAATATCCTACTTTTGATACTGTAACACGGTTTCACAAAATGTTACTATTGGGGGAAATGTGCACAGTGATCTATTATTTCTTCTAACCACACGTGAATCTATAATTATCTCAAATTTTTAAAAAAGGTTTGATGGAAAAAGGCCTTTCAACAGCAAATAAGTTAACTCGCCCTTCTCCAGCAGCCTAGGCGGACAAATAGCTTCTCGAAAATCCCGATGTCGGCCATCCAGATGCAGAACATACTCTGCCCGTGCCTTACCACTTCATCAAGAAGTCACAGCTCCAAGGAGGTGAATTTTTAAGTCTCTATTTAGAAATCCCATCTTTAAGCAAAACTGCATTTGTAGCAAAAGGTCTGTTTCTGTTACAGTAACTTGGGATTATATGCTGTGAAAACAATAAACTAAAGGAAGAACTTAAAAAATAAGCAATCATAGCAATTAGCACCGAAGAATTTCTAAGCCGATTACTGAGCAACTCTATGAAGAAACAAGACTGTTTTAAACTAAAAGAATGCATACCCAAGACATGGCAGGGTTATTTGTAATGCTAAAAAACTGGGAACAACCTAGGTGCCTAATTTCGAGTGATTAAAGAAATTCTGCCCATCATTCTAGCATGATGCAATGGTTAAAAATAAAGGGTAGAGGGGTGCCTGGGTGGCTCAGTGGGTCAAGCCTCTGCCTTCAGCTCAGGTCATGCTCCCAGGGTCCTGGGATCGAGCCTCACATCGGGCTCTCTGCTCAGCGGGAGCCTGCTTCCCTTCCTCTCTCTCTGTCTGCCTCTCTGCCTGCTTGTGATCTCTGTCAAATAAATAAATAAAATCTTACAAAAAAAAAAAGGAGGAGGGTGCCTGGGTGGCTCAGTGGGTTAAGCCACTGCCTTCGGCTCAGGTCATGATCTCAGGGTCCTGGGATCAAGTCCCGCATCGGGCTCTCTGCTCGGCAGGGAGCCTGCTTCCCTTCCTCTCTCTCTGTCTGCCTCTCTGCCTACTTGTGATCTTTGCCTGTCAAATAAATAAATAAAATCTTTAAAAAAAAAAAAAAAAGGAGGATGGATTTAAAAAAAAAATAAAGGATAGATCCATACCCACTGACAGTGAGTAATAATCAAGGTACATTATTAAGCTGAAAAAAGGTAAAGATTAATGCAAAGAATGTCCCCATTAAAACTGTATATTATAATTTAAGACAATAGAATATGTTGTATATGATGTAAATGAGAGAATATTTTAAAAGTTATTTGTGAATAAAGACTTGAGGGGGAGAGGGATGGTGAACCGGGTGGGTGAAGGAGGAAGGGCTTTACGCTACACATTTAAAAATGTATTCTTGGGGCGCCTGGGTGGCTCAGTCATTAAGTGTCTGCCTTCGGGTCAGGTCATGATCCCAGGGTCCTGGGTTCGAGCCCCGCATCGAGCTCCCTGCTCAGCAGGGGGCCTCCTTCTCTTTCCCCCACTCTTGCTGCTTATGTTCCCTTTCTCGCTGTGTCTCTCTGTCAAATAAATATTTTTTTAAAAAAATGTATTCCCATTATAAAAAAAATCAATCAATCACAACACACAAATTTAGATTTCTATCAACTGTGATTAAAATGGGATGTGTTTTCCACATAATTCAACAGGGTTAAAAAAAAATAGTTACTTCCTCTAATATCCTCCCCAAATTCACAGATTCCAGTTTTTATCCAAATCTGTCACTGAATTGTTTCTTCTTTAAAAGGTGAGTAGATCAGGGACTCTGAAAACTCAAGTCTTTCAAGGAATCGTGTATAGTAACAAGAAAGGTATTTATTAAATGAGGTTTGAAAAATGCTGGTTAAAACAGACATAGGAAGGGAATATAGTAAACAGCCTTTGACTTGGCCAGTGCAGGAAAAGATGCTCTGTGAATCTCAGAGTTTGAGAAATGCTGACCTTGTCTCCCATGCCTTTGCCATATCACAAAGTCGTCCGTATTATCCATCAAGTTGACAAAGACAAGAAATGGACCCAATACAGTGACACAATGATAGCGCGGGGCGCTCTCCCACGTACAAGGCACATATGATGTGCGTATGCAAATAGTAAGAGTTAAAATCTGCAAGGTATGCAAAGTTCCAAGCGGTTTAAATATTTGCTCTACCATCTGGTTTATTCTATTAATTTACCGAGGCAGATTAAATGGGATAAATCATCATTTCTCTTCAAAAAGGAGTTGATAAACAGTAAAAATACAGCCAAGTATCCTTTACAAAAGTCCGGTTAAGTAATCTAAGCTGAAAACAGAGAAACTGGGTTCTACATGTCCTAACCAGAGTCTTCACCAGTTTTTCGGTAGCGCTCCTTAAAAGGTAAAATCTGGGGTGCCCGGGTGGCTCAGTCGGTTAAGCATCTAACTTTTGATTTTGGCTCAGGTCATGATCTCAGGGTCCTGGGACTGAGCTCGGTGTCTGCTTGGGATTCTCTCTCTCTCTCCCCCTTGGCCCTCCCCCCTGCTCATGGGCTCTCCCTTTCTCAAGTAAATAAATATTTTTTTTTAAGCTAAAAATCTTCTAATGGCTTTAAATGTAACCTGGGGTGCAACATTAGTAATTTTGAGGGGACATTTAATTCTAACAAAAGCCATCAGGCAAACCCCCTCCATGCCCCAACCCCCATTTTCTCCTTTTTCCCCAAAATTTTAAAAATGTGCCTCACCTACTGAAGCTTCAAGATAAACTTTAGAATCACTTTATCAAGGTCCAACAAATTGCAGAAGCAAGAAAGTGGTTTTTAAATTACAAATCCAATTGGGAAAGAGTGACATTGGTAATAGTCTAGCTTCCCATCTAGGAAAAAAGACATTTCGTTTTATTTCAATCTACTTTTTCTGTGTTTCTCAGTAAGATTACGCAGATTTTCCATAAATACGTCCTGCACATTTCATATTAGAGTTATTCCTTGTTATCTAGATTATATAATTAAAAAGAAACGCACTGTTATTAATTTCAAATGTATTAAGCAATTCAATTAAGTCATCCATCTAAACCTTAAGGGGATCCTTCAGGAGCTAACCTGCTCCTGAGTGAATAGTGAGGGATGATTTGTAATTAGCATGTTAATTTCACCTGTAAATAGGAAATTATGAAACTCTTCAAGGTACTTAAGAGTTCTATCAAGTAGGTTACATATTCGCCTTATAGTCTTATTTATTGTATTAATTTACATTGTCCAGAATTATTAAATCAAGAGAATACATTGCAAACACCTAGAATAGCATCTGACACACAGAGATAGATATTCAATGAACACGAATGCTTGTTGTTGTTACACCGAGAAAAACATCCACTGGCTCCATTCTTGGACACTAACTTTGAACAGATGGTATTGAAGTGGATGAGGTGTGTCTTTTGCATCGAGCCCTCCTTACCTCCCGTCTAGAGGCTGTCCTCTGGCACAGGACTCCCCAGATGACAGCTCCATAAAGCTGCCTGCAGGTCCCTACAACACCAGGACCTTCCCAAGCCAGAGAGCTCGGTGAGGGTTTTAATGATCACAACAGAACAGGGAACTCCAGGTCCCCACGCAGACTTGACCACAGAGGCCTGGCAGGAAAATTCCACTGCTCATTAACTCATCTCCGACCTTCCTTTCTTTGCTTGGGTTCGCTCTGTCCGTCTTCACCTCTGTTCTGCCCGCACATCCAGGACAGGGAGCCGCTCACGTGTTCCCTCTACTGGAGGGAAGGCTGTGGTCCCAGAGTTGCTGCAGCCCTAGCCCACACTCCCGTGAAGGTCGTCCTCGTCCATAAACAAGGCCACCTCATTTGTGGCTATGTTATCACCACGACTGACTCCCACAGAAAGAGCTGGTGTTTTTTAATGAGAGTTCTGCCTCAGGAAAGATTCCGAGATGTGTCACTGGAGAGGACAGAACTTCACACTGGTTATCCCGAGCTTAAAAAGCAGTCAAGACCTCTAACGAGCTGTGCCCCTTGAGCAACTTACTTTAACCTCTCTGTGGCTCGGTTTCCTCACCTGTAAAATGGGCACAGAGGTAATTTACCTAATGAGGTTGAGGATTAAATAAACTAGTATTTTGGAAGCGATGGGACCTAGCATACAGCAGTCCTTTGTAACTACTTCTTGAGGGGCTGAAATAAAATAAGCAAAAGTCTACCCTAAACCTTAAGAGGTTTGTTTTTTTTTTTTAAATCAGTCCAAATTCTAAAAAGTGAAATTTTAGAATCAATTGCGTTTTACAAGTCATTACTAAACGCGGGGTGCTTCCACACATTCACTTGTGCTGGATTACATAACAGACAAAAAACTTATTCTCCTGGGAATTTCCAGAACCCTGTAGCACAGCCAAAATACACTGACCTTGAATACATTGTTCTTGAACAAAGTGGATGTACTGAACACTGAATTGATGTTACTACTTCGTACCTAGCACACGGTGCTGAACGCTGTCGTGCTCAATTATCTGACAGTGATGCCAGTACGTAAGAATAATACATAATTTTTAATCTTATTTGAAATGTATTATGCACTCCCGGAGCACTTACACGACACTACTCTTCTGCTCCTCATGGTTCGCTATCTATTCATCAGCAGAAAGACAGCTGGTTTGGGGATGCTGGTGGGTTTTTCCATTGTTTTCGAAAGACAGAGAGCTGCCCACGTGGTAGCTTAGAGAGATGCTAGTCACTAGATGATCAGTCACTGGAAATCACACAGAAAAGGTCACCACCAGGGATCTAACACAGAGCTCTGGGAGCACCCACTGTGGGGCCACTACAAGGCTATTGCTCGGTCCCGGGAAGGTGGCTCCATGCAGGACAGATGTGCAAGGAAGTAGTTATTCAGAAGGGAACAGCCTCACTTGCTTACTCTGCTGAAAGGAGCAGATTCAGGGGTCCAGGGGAGCTGGCCAGAGTCACACGGCCAGAGACCAGTGCGTGTCCACCCAGCCCAGGGCTATCCCCACTCTCCTCCCTTGGAAGGTGTCCTTCTTGTTGTCAAGGAGCCTACGGACTAGAGAGTCTGAAAGCCTCTGTGCCCACTGGGCTTCTGCACTGTTTGGCTCAGCATAAATCCCAGCCTGTCTGGGTCTCAGTCTTCTCACCTGTGAAGTGGAGGGGTGGGACCCGATGACTGCCAATAGGAATGCGGGTCACAAATCATGCATAATAAAACAAGGGACTGTAGATTAAGAAACCAAGTCCATAGCTGAGTGTCAAGGATTGTGAGAAAGGAGCAGAAGGTATCCAGCCACTCTCGGCCTTCCAAATAATAAAACTGAAATCAAATCAACATCACCAAGTCTTACGGCTTCTCTGTTTCCCACGGGAGCTAAGATAACTGGAGGCCATGCAGCACGGCTGGGGGAACAAGGGCCACTGGCGGACGCCTCTCTTCAGGGGCCTGCAGGCAGAGCTGGTCATGCTGGCCCCTGGTCCGCGCTTGTATGCACAGTTCAGGGGTATAATCACTCGTTTCTGCTCCATCTGCCTCCCGCAAACCAGTCTAGAACCCGATCTTCTTAAGCTCTGCTTTGTCTCTGCAGAATACCCCACCTGCCACGTAGCAGGTGCTCAATAAACGAAAACAGCCCTCCCATCCCCAGCCCGCGCACAGACCAAAATGAGGATAATAGCATCTACAGGTCTTTATAGTACAAGGGTCTGTTCTCCTCTCCCCTACTTCCCAGTCCGTCCATCTAGACCCTACTGTAACAACCTCCACATGGGACCCTAACAGCGAACTTATGCTACTTTTCAGAAAAATAATGCGGTGGCTCCAAGTGACGTCTCTCCACCTTCAGGGAGACTTCCTGCAGCTCTGTCTCCCATCTATGTTGTTCTCTTTTCGCTAGGCTAAAATGCCAGTCTCTCCATGAGCTGTCAGGATGTGCTTGCCCTTGCCTCACCGCTGGGACGGCCACGGTGTCCGCCATGACTTTGGCCAACCCCCTCAGTGGGTATCACTCCTTAGCTGCTCTACCACTGACGTCAGTCTGGGAGGCCAGAGCAACCTGTACCCTTGAGATTCCCCTTTCATCACCATTCCTTCCTCGGACAGGACACTAGCTTCCTGATATAGGCCAGAAGGCTAGGTCCTGGGCCAACACTTTATTTCTTAAGGCTGTCCCCTGTTCCCCACCTTCCCGCCACTCCCCCAAACTCCCAGACCCTGAAATGAATTCAAGGCAAGTTCTTCCCACTTAGGGAGGTTATACCTAACAGTGCCTACACTTTAAACCTGCAAAGCACACGCATCTCCTCTACCAAGTGCCAGGGTCATGTGAATTAAGGGACGGCCCACTGAAAACAAACCACACCAAGCAGCTCGAAGGAACGGCCACACTTGGGACAAGTGCAAAATTCAAACGCAGGCCGTGATTAAGCATTGAGTTTGCTTCCGAAACCCCCTTACCCCCCCTTGCCCCCCGCCCGCTGCGGTGACACACGTGGGCTGACACGGCATCTAAGCATACCCCGGGAAGCAGACCGCAGCCCTCCCTGGCGCCCGGGGATTACAGGGCAGGGCTGAACGCAGCGGCAAGAACCGAGAAACAAAGCCTTCTGTGAAACCAGAAACCACACAAGGTCACAGAAACAGCAAGAACTTGTAAATCCCAAAAGCCCTTCGGTAAGGAATTTTCCTAAGCACCTGTATCCAGTGTGGAACCGACGGCAGGCTTGACACATACCTGAGGTGACACGAGCACAAGTCCAGCCACCCCACCAGAAAGACCATTCAAGGTCACGGGCGATGGAGGTGTGCTTCCCGTTGCAGGGTTATCTGTGGGGTGACCTCCAGGAACTGAACAAACCACTGCTTGGAAAAGTTGCCTGTGAGGAGACAGACGGGGTCCTGGCTCATGAATGTGGCCTCAGGTGAGGGGAGGGAGGTCAGGGCCGAGGAGCCCTGATAACAGGTGACCAGACCACACCTGTTCAGAGCCCCGGACTCAACCCAACCCAGGGCAAGCGGCTCGGGGGTGGGGGCGGGCAGCTAAAGAGGCATTTACAGTCACGCTTATGGAGTCAAGTAGTTAGAAGGCAGCTTTGCTAATAACTAATAAGCCTTAAAAAGAAAGAAAGAAAGAAATATAATCTCTTCTGCCCCTCCCGCCCTCCCTTCAGGAGTTTAAGGAAAATCACCGCAAAGAAAACCCAAGTCGGTCAAAAGTTGCTTAAAGGAAGTGCAATTACGTGTGATTGAGAAAGCCTACGTATGATTAAAGCCAGAAAGAAGGCTGTGTACTTGGCAAATGGTTGGCGATGTATTTAAGCAAATACTCTCTCAACCCTCCGGGGCATCCTTCCCTCCACAACACACCTCCCTAATTTGCAGATCTGCTCAACAGGCCAGCGATTCTCAAAGTGCGCTCCAGGACCCGTGGCGGAGGGGTCATGGGAGAACTTGTTAGAAGACCTGCTGAGTCAGAAGCCGTGAAGGTAGGGCCAGTCAGGTGAGTTTTAACAAGCCCCCCGGGGGTTCCGGTCCCACAACCACGCGTAGGGCAAGGATCCTTCAGCTGCTGATCCCAGGCCCAGCCTCCACTCACAGCCTCAGAGCCAGGGCAGAAGACCCTACCCCAAGGGCTCGTCCACAAGTGGGGCCTTGGGACAGGCCATACGTGGCGTGACCGTGATGGCAGCCATGACAGCAGTCCCACACCTGTTGAGGTCAGCGGTCTCTGAACTTGTTTGCATGTGGTACTCTCCTGGGAGCTTTAAAAATACGGATGCCCTCCCTGCTGGCTGACCGTCAGGGCCATGAAAATCAAAGCCACAAGGAGACATCATCACCTCACACCTGTCCAAATGGCTCGGCTCCAAAGGAGAGAGGATGGTAAGTGTTGTGAGGATGTGGGGAAAAGGAATACCACATGCACAGTGGGTGGGAATGCAAATCGGTGCAGCCACCTGGAAAACAGTACCCAGACTCCTCAAAAATTAACAACAGAACCACCCTCTGCTTCAGCAATCCCACTTCTGGGTATACACCCAAAAGAAATGAAATCATTATCAGGAAGAGATAGCTGCACTCTTGTGTTCGCTGCAGCATTGTCCGCAATAGACAAGTGGCAGGAACAACCTAAGTGTCCACTAATGAATGAATGGATAAAGAAAATATGATATGTGTGTGTATACGCACACACACACGTGTGCATGCACACACACACACACACAATAATGGAATATTATTCAGCCATAAAAAGAAGGAAATCCTACCATTTATGGCAACATGGATGAATTGGAGGTCATCATGTTAAGTAAGCCAGACAAAGACTGCACGTTGTCACTTACATATGGAATCTCAAGTAAAATGTCAAACTCAAGAAACAGTAGAATGGTCTATTTTCCTTATAAGGAATCTGGGGCTAAGACAGGTTAGTATTGCACTCAGAGTCATACAGCCCCCAAATGGAGCCAGGACTCACACCCAGGGCTGCCTGGCTGGTGTGCGAGCTTGGCCCCAAGTTCCCTGAGCTACAAAGTAAGCAAGTGAGCCCCCACTTCCTACCCCCTGATCTAAGAGCCAATGACCAGCTAGTACATTTCTTCCTGTTTAAAAAAAAAATTAACTTGGGTTAATTGTGATGAAATATACACAAAATTTACCATCTCAACTATTTTTAAGTGTACAGTTTACCAGCATTAAGTGCATTCACATAGTTGAGCAACCATCATCAATCATCATTCATTCATCTCCAGAACTCTTTTCATCACCTTGTAAAACCGAACCTCTGTGTCTATTACACAGGAGCTCTCCGTTCCCCTCCCCCAGCCCCTGGCAATCACCACTCTCCTTTCTGTCTATGAATCTGATTACCCTAGGTGCCTCATATAAATGGAATCAAACACTATTTGTCCTTTGTTGACTTGCTTACTTCCCTTAGCATAATGTCTTCCAGGTTCACCTATGTCCTGGCAGGTGTTGGAATTCTCTTCCTGTTTTAGGCTGAAAAATAGCCTATGTTTCTTCTTAAAGAAACAATTATCAATTTAAAAACTAAAGTCTATCATCAAGCTCTCCAATTCCCATTCCTGGGACTATATGCACCAGTTCTGTGATCTGTGGTAAAAGAATCCCTCAACCCTTTGTGGGGAAATGTGCAAGATGTTCTCAATTTTCAATCACTGCATTGTATCTTGGACCAGGGGAATGCACTTTTGCAGCCTGAATCATGAAGGATTCAAGATGGTATTGTAGCCAATCACACTTAATATGCAACATTTCTAAGCACAGAAGAACTTAATCTGATTTGAGAGGGCTGAAGAAGGGCTCAGAAAACTGGAGTGAGTGGCCCTCCACTTTCAAGATCCTCCCCTTTTTATCATAGTATTACATCTAACCCATAGCCTTGTTCCTCACCTATTTCCAAATTGTGGCAATTGACCAGCAATCAACTCCAAAAAAATAAAAAGAATTGATTAAAACTGATTATAAAATAAAGGGGATTTGCTCAAAATTGAAACATAAAGAAACAGCGTGGGTTTCAGGCACAGTTTGCTCTGGGTTTCTACTCTGTTTCCATTATTCTCTTTGTCCTGTCTCCACACTGGCTTTGTCTTCAGGCTGGCATCCCTCATGATCATACGATGGCTTTCACACCAACTGGAGTGATGTACAACCTTACACTCTCTTTCAGAACTTCTCTTAGGGTACTGACTTTATCCCTTATGATCAAGTAACAGTTCACAGGTGCTTTGATCTTCCCTAACTATGTGTATTTTTATAACACTGAACTTCCAAGCCAATAGCAGCCACATTTATCTTTTAACAAATGACATTCAGTCTGAGCCCCGAGTTTTGTACAGTCCCCAACATTCTCTGGATGGGAATGCATCTGGGGGGAGGGCGTGGAGACATTTTGAAACAGAAACTGCTTCTCTAGCACGGCAATGACAACAATGAGAAGAAGTATTTGGCCACTGTAGCCAGGGAAGAAGATGCTCAAAATTCCCCACTGGAAATGATTTTCTAACTCTCTTATCTATACTCGGCCAGCAGTGGCCTGAGGTAAGGATCATAACCAGGATTCAACTTCAGAAAGACACATGTAAATGGTCTCTATAACTTCAATGTTTGGGGCACCTGGGTGGTGCAATCGGTTGAATGTCTAACTCTTGGTTCTGGCTCAGGTCTTGATCTCAAGGTCCTGGGATCAAGTCCCACATGGGGCTCTGTGTTCAGCATGGAGTCCGCTGGAGATTCTCTCTCTCCCTCTCCATCTGCCCTTCCTACTCTTGCTCTCTCTCTCTCTTTCTCTAAAATAAATAAATAAATTTTTTAGAAATGTTAACCAGTGATTTGCTTCAGGGAGTAGTAATGATGACCTCACCCTAGGAGAAGGGGAATGACTCTCCCCACTGGCCTTCCATATCCCCCCAGCTCAAAAGCAAACACCGTCCTGTGATTGAAAGGTAGTATAGGTAAGATCTTTACTTATCTGCCCTGGAGAAGTGACTACAGATCATGGCTGCTACTCCCGTTCCACACTCCTCTTCCCCTTTGGACCAAAGTTTAAAGAAAAAAAAAAAAGTATAACAAAAATATCAGTCACTTTCAAAAAGTTCCTTTTTCCCGGGACAAGAAAGTATTAATAAATCAACGAATATTCACAAATCCACATTAGGAATTTTTAATGCAATGGGTTTAATATTTATCTCATACATTTTTTAAGTCAGAAAACTTATCATCCAACACCTGTTTCATGTTTTCAGAAATTTTCAAATTATTCCACAGATGTCATGGGGTCCTACCTTAAAGGAAAAAAATCGTGCTTGCAGTTCAATGGAAATTCTGTTTATTCACACTTTGGGGATCTCACTGGAGAAGCCCTCAGTGCGTGTGTATAAAGAACATAAGCAACGTACTCTTTTTTTTAAAGATTTTATTTATTTATTTGACAGATAGAGATCACAAGTAGGCAGAGAGTCAGGCAGAGAGAGAGAGAGGAGGAAACAGGCTTCCCACTGAGCAGAGAGCCCGATGTGGGGCTCGATCCCAGGAACCTGGGATCATGACCTGAGCTGAAGGCAGAGGCTTTAATCCACTGAGCCACCCAGGTGCCCCGCAACGTACTCATTTTAAGAACTCAGCTGTGCAAAGGTCTTTCTTCACCTAAGTGGCTATGAACGCACCACTAGAGGGGAGACATTTCAGTTATTCCCAGGCTGTTGAAATACTAAAAGCCTTCCTGCCTACTTAACCAAAAAATTGCAAGGGGACCTGGCGGGCTTAGTTGGTGGCGCATGTGACTCTTGATCTCAGGGTGGTGAGTTCGAGCCCCACAGTGGGGGTGGAGTTTACTTTAAAAAAGTAAATTAAATTTAAAATTGTAGGCAGGGTGGGGGGAAAAGGAGGAGGAAGGGAGAGAGGAAGGAAGGAAGGGAAAGTAAGCTTGAGTCTCAGTAACCTCATAAGCAGGCTACTGGTAAATGGTAAACAAAGGATATTTCAGGCTTTGTAAACAATTGCCAATAACCAAATAATGCCAACTTAAGCCTGCCCTTAAATTTCTTCCTCTCCCTTATCACTGAAAATGTTCACTCTGAAACAAAAACCTTACCTCTTGCACATTGCCTGCTCACAGATAAGCTGCTGCAGGGAACCCTAAGCCCCACGGGGAGATCTGTTCTCTCCAAGATGCCTGTGGGGCTCACGGGAGATCTCGGCTCTGCGGGCAGATTCTGGCGTCATCGACGGCCTCACCTTCCACAACACTGTCTCCTGGTTATCCCTCCATAGGAAACGTAGCTTACTGGTCAAAGCCATGGCCTTGTCCCTCCTCCTTGGCGAACACACATGCCTGTGTAAGCACATACACCTGCACAAGAGTTCACTCCCTTCCGAGGAATCAGGGAACCCCCAGGAAACACCAGATAGTAAGGGAAAGGAAAAGGAGGGAAAGATGGACAAAAAGGGAGGGGGGGATTGGAAGCCACGTGCGGGAAAAGGAATCCACAAATCCTAATTCGCATTGTTCTTCAGAAAACTGCATGTCGGCTGCCCCACCATGTGCTAGAAAGAGAAAAACAGGGTCTAGATGCCAGTGAGCTTTCCAGTCTCCATCCCGGGCACGTGGATTAAGGATGTATAGATGGTTGGAGCACACAGAAACAGCAAGGTGATGACCAACTCCCCAACTCAGAGGGTCCCACCAGGTCCAAGCCCAACCCCTACCAAAGGTCCCCACTCAGAGCTTCATTATTCTCCAACTTGAGCCGCTCAAACACACTGCCATGCAGACTAGTAAGACAGCACCAGGACCCTCTTGTTGACTGGGGATTTCTACACGTTTAGGGGGCAGAAAGCTCTTTGAGAGTTTAGTGATGATTTAGAGACCCTCTTGCCCACAAAAATGCATATCAGTTTTGATCCCTATTGAGGGGCTCATGGGCTCCCCATACTCTGAAGCTGTGCCTCATTTCCCAGTTCAAAGGTCCTCAGGGTAAAAATGAATGCCCAACCCATCTCTTACCCAACTTGTGACTCCTAACAGAGGGTCACTAGGTCAGCCTGAGGGCTCTCATTACCACCTCCAGATCTGGAAGTCACAGTGACATGGTGGTGATCCAGATTCCACATCATAGACGAATTCCAATTTAGATGCTCACCAGGGTGCAGAACCAGGGTAGCTCTTGGAGGCAAGGGACTTAAGAGGCATCTAATGGCCACTTAACATCCAGAGATCTCCAGGGAACAAGGAATGAACCCAAAGACCCCAGCAAAGCTGAGACAACACACAGGCATAACCTGCGACAGAAGGAGAAGGACAACCTCAGCTGCCAAGGTACGGAAATTTTGCCTGGAAACCCCCTGGCTTATGTGCCATGACATGTAAGTTAAAAACAAACAAAACAACAACAACAACAACAACAACAAAAACACACAGCAATGGCTTCTGAGCATCAAAGTTGTGTTGCTGGCTACTTGCAGGAACGTGGGAGAGAATCATAAACTCCCAAGCAAAATAAGACCGAGAAAATAGCCATGTCGACAATGTCTAATGAAAGTGCCAATAAGCCCCCTTCGCCTCCTGATCTAATTAAACCTTTTCCACAAATGCCAGCAATCAATAAAGAATTATTTCTTATTCAATTTGGACTTCAGTATTAATTCCTAGTAGCGCAACACTCTGGGATCCTGAGAGCATCTGAGGGGTTCTGATCTGTTTCTTCCAAGTACAGAAGGAAAGGCTGATGCCAGGACGTCTTCCTACCCTCCCCGCTCGCTCACGCAGCACCTGTTGCTAGAGGGAGGGCTTCAAAGGCTCCCAGGAGTGCGTCTGGGCATACGGCTCCCGGACTCTTCCCAGAAAAAGAACAGTAGGAAGTCAGCAGAAAAGGTGAGAATAAGAGTTCGCTTCCATTCATTTTCTGACACCTTGTACTTGTCAGAGCAAAAATAGGCAGATCTGGCAACACTTTTAAAAGCTTGAAGTGATTTAAACAACACGACGCACAGCGCGTCCCTTCACGGACCAGTCAGGAGACGTGCACTGTGAGCGCAGAGATGGGCTACTTCTGGACACTGCTCGCTCCCAACGAAAATAGGAATTCTTTGTTTCACATTTTTCACAAAACTAAGCGGAATATGTATTTACACACTTAAAACTGTGGCTGATTCTTTTGATACAGAAATCTGTGTCAAAGGACCTAAAACAACGGGTGACATCAAATAAACTATTTTTTGCAACAGATATCAAAGCAGATTCACATTTTCCACTAAATTTATTAATAGGTAAGCTCTGAGGGGCCAGAGTTCTGGCACTCTTTCCTTTTAAACCTGAGACCTCTGAGGGTGCCTGGGGGGCTCAGTTGGTTGAGCATCCAACTCTCAAATCTCAGCTCAGGTCTTGATCTCAGGGTCATGAGTTCAAGCCCCACGTTGGGCTCCACGCTGGACATGTAGCCTACTTAAAAAAAAAAAAAAAAGCCTGATACCTCTGGAACAATACCACAATGTAGAAAGGGCATCTGATGAATATTTTCTTTGGAGAGACTCCCTATTGACTGAAATCAGTTACTGGAAAAAAAAAAAAATTCATCATCTCAGTGCAGCTGAAGGTATCAGGAGACATCGTAGGCCCCAAGGTAGGTAAGTATGAGAAGAGAAGCTGTGGGTTTTCACTGGGCAACCAGGGGGACAAAGAGGCCACCATCTCCTTCAGCAGTTTCGTTTCTCTAACAAAAGTTTGTCTTTTCCGTCAACCTGAATTTCTACCTCATTGCTAAAAGGCACACGCCACTCGGCTACAGTCTGCAGACAGAGGAACTCCGGGAATTTCTATGATTTAGCAACATTCTCAGGAAAACATCACCCCCACACAAACACACAAATATTCAAACAATGCTAAGGATCTGACTTGGGAGATAGGACGGGCACAGTGCTTGCCTCTTCCCGATCAACCGTGCCCGCCTGGAGGTGGCTTCCCCAACCAGCCAGGGATGCCGGCTGCCTATGCGAAACCAAATGGTTTCAGATGGAAAGTTCCGTTCGCGTTCACTACCCCTCTTCATCCTATTTTAAGTAAGAACCATATGTTTTAATCCATTAAATTCCATCATGTCTAAAAACATTTATCTTGGTAAAAACCTACCTCCAAGATCCTTGCACTTGCAAACTGTTGAATACCGACAACAAACACTATTTCCTGGGTTATGTGAAACATTTATAAAACTTTTCCACTACACCTTTATCTTCAAACAGCATTTAGAGGAGAAAAATGACCTCACTTTTGGTCCCAATTTTTCTAAATTTTGTGGAGAGGTAGGAGACAACACAAACCCATCCAACTAGATAATGGTGGTTCTGTCTCATGGACCAAGGCACCCTTTCCTACTGCATGACTATAGCAATCCTGGCAAGAGAGGCACTCCTAGACAGAGCCACGGCACAGAATTACAGCCTACCTGGAAGAGAAAAATGGAACAGAAAAATCCATGCTCAGCAAAGATTCCATCCATCGGAGCTATTCAAAATAACACTATTAAGATCATTCACCCCCAGTATGCTTATCAAGAGATTACATGAAGCACCTAATGCATGCATGTAAAAATGAGCTATTTCCAAAGAATGATCCAGAGAACACAAAACAAATACAGATGGGAAAATTAATGATCCCCAGTGACCACTCCAAAACACCTATCTGGGTTTCTAAGAGCTCAGAGCACCACTGGGAGGGTAGCCAACTAAGCGGGGAGGGTTCAGGGTTGAGGGCATCCCTGGGGGAAGCCCATTCCAACATCACACAGTGCCAGATGATGTGGCTGGCTGGATGTGTTAGAGTTCTTCTACAAACAGAATTATCCATTTGTTACTTAAGTAATCTCTTATTGCTATTTTCACAGAAATTTTAATAAACTAATTAATTCAATACAGAATTATAGGTATGAGATGATCATGACAAAATAATTTAGAATAAATCAGTAGGCTTGTTTCCTACCACCCACAGGAACTGCATCAACTTCAGCAAAGGTTGACATTGTGAAATTTTTTTTTTTTAAGATTTTATTTATTTGCCAGCGAGAGAGAGAGAGGGAGAGTACATACAAGCAGGCCGAGAGGCAGGCAGAGGCAGCGAGAGAAGCAGGCTCCCTGACGAGCAAGGAGCCCAATGTGGGACTCGATCCCAGAACCCTGGGATCATGACCTGAGCCGAAGGCAGCGGCCTAACCAACTGAGCCACCCAGGCATCCCACATTGTGAAATTTTTAAAAAGTGGACTAAAAAGTGGACACAGGCATATCAAGATGGGTCCTTGAGGACACACAGAGAGTTATATGATCAAGAAATGAGTAATTCAGTCACCAACTACTCAAATCCTACAGACATATTAAGAGTATATCTTAAGATAGGGTGTCTGCCTGGCTCAGTTGGTAGAGCATCTAACCTGATCTCAGGGTTGTGAGTTCGAGTCCCACATTAGGTATAGAGATCACATAAATAAATAAAACTTAAAAAAAAAATACACCTTAAGCTATATTAAGAATGACCCTTAAAAAAAAAAAAACCACCACCACAAAAAGAATGATCCTTGAAGTACAGAATATAATGATTAATTATCTTTCAACAGATTAAAGATCCCATATTAACAATTCAGAATACTGAAATTTTCAGAACACCCACTTTGTCCTTATTTTGCTGAAGTACATAAGCGCACTATGCAGAAAAGTGAGGAAAAGTGGGTGTGGGAATCGAAAGAAGTGTGGTTTCACAATCTGCACAGTTTGGTGGGAGGGTACAAAGATTTCCAGGGATTTGGAGAGCCTGGTGGAATTCAGCTCCTCACTTGGGTGCCGGTCAGTTTAATAGTACTGATTTTTTTTTAATTTATTTATTTGACATACAGAGATCACAAGCAGGCAGAGAGGCAGGCAGAGAGAGAGAGGAAGGGAAGCAGGCTCCCCGCTGAGCAGAGAGCCCGATGCGGGGCTCGATCCTAGGACCCTGGGATCATGATCTGAGCTGAAGGCAGAGGCTTTAACCTACCGAGCCACCCAGGCGCCCCAATAGTACTGAATTTATTTAAGCCTCAGAAGTAATGAACTGGAGAAATTCTGGTTCAGTGGAAAATGCTTCTGGGGTATCCATATGACTGAGGAATGAAGGATGCTTGCATGACCCTGTGCCCACCTGTGGTCCAGCCTCACTCCCTCCACGTGCAGCTCCCAGACCTGTACCCTACCCGGGGCTCTGCTCTTCCCCCTGCCCCAGCCCGGTCCCCCAGCTCTGCCAATGCCACCCCAGAGAACTGGAAACCTTCTCCGTGTGCACGCCACCAGGACATCCACTATGAGCAGCTCAGCACCAGCCCAGAAGTCTGTCCCAAGTCTGACAGACTTGTCCCAAAAGTCATCTCCCCCCACTGGACTGTGAACTGGAAGATGGTCTCTGGGGGTGATGCCAGGTGTATGGCTGGTCCCCAATACGTGTTGGCTGAGAACTGAGCTGTGAGATCCTGGGGAAATTTTTCTGCAATGCTACACTATTGTAAAGAATGTAGCCATTCTAAATTAACGTAGGTTAGCTTGAACTATAGAAATACAAGTTACCTCGTAACTGTTAGAGATCATGTGTTTAAAGTGCTCTCACTTCTACTGTTCAGATGCATTCTAACTAGCCATCTCTAAGAAGTGTTGGCATGACTGTTTGGTTTCTGAGAGGAAGAAAGAGAGAGAGAGATAATGCACTCACTGTGTGTCCAGCCCAGGATAAAGACTGAGATGTTGAGTCCTGGGATTATGCAATAAAGAGTAACTCTTGTGGATAAACATAAACGTGGTATATCCATACAATGGAATATTATTTGACCGTAGAAAAGAACGAAGGGCTGATACGTGCTTCACCATGAATGAATTAATTCGTATGAAGTGTCTGGAATGAGTATATCCATAGAGACAAAAGCAGAATGATGGTTGCAGGGGCTGGGAATAATGGGCAAAGGGGCGGGGGGAGCAACTACTGAATGGAAACAGGGTTTCCTTTTGGAGTGATGACAATGTTTTAGAAAGAAATGTCGGCTGCACAGCACTGTGAATGCACCAAATGTTGCTGCATTGTTCACTTTATGTCATTAACAATATGTTATGTGAATTTTATCTCAATAAAAAAATAATAAACTTGCTTTTTTAAAAAAAGCAAATCTTTCATCATATACATCAGAAAAAAAGTCATCCAACATATTCTCAGTGGCTGTGAAAACACACAGGCACCTCCTCGGTGGGGCTATGGATTTGTAAACAGCATAAGAAATTATCATTCAAACAGTGTCATTAAAAACATATACTGGAAATTGTTTCAATTAAGTTTAGTATCCTCTGTTATTCTATTATCTCTAAAAACTCTTCACAATATTTATAAAGTGCCCCCTTTCCTGTGCTGAAAGCCTCTATTTGGAAAGAGATCTAATTTCCCTTATTCGGTAAAAGTCCCCGGAATTCTCCTGTATGTAATGCCTTTGCAGCAAATGCCACACCAACATTCTATGTGTTACTCATAAAGGCTGATGATTTCAGCATCCGAATAATTTATTTTTTGCTTGTAAAATTTCCCTTTTTTCTTCTGTGATGATAAAGGTAGTGCAACAAAAATTTTTTTCAAAGAGAAAAAGCTTATTTGTGACTATTCCTCCATTCTGTTATAAATTATAACACTCTTGGTGGCTTTTTCTGATTAATAAGGAGAAAAGTTACATACCAGTTCAGACACAAAAGCCTCATGCGATTAAAAGCTCTACTACGCCACAAAAAGCTGATTCTGTAGTGAAGCAGACCGAAGGAAGAAAATTTGTTAAATATGCAAACTGAGCATCTATTTATTGCTAATACAGCAGCCACGAGAACAAATCAGATGCAATGCCAAGGGTTCTCATCAACAATATTTTCTCCATGGGCGCCTGGGTGGCTCAGTCAGCTGGGTGGCCAAGTTGATTTTGACTCAGGTCACACACAGTCTGGGAGTCGGGGGATTGAACCCCGTATGTCTTCAGGCTCGTGCTCAGTGTGGAGTCTGCTTGTCCCTCCCTCAGATCACATGCTCTCTCCCTCCCTCCCTCACTCTCTAATAAACAAATAAATAAATAATCCTAAAAACAAAAACAAAACAGTATTTTCCCCAGGATAATCGAAAAGCTGAAACACGCAACCTACCCAGCACACACACAAGGCCAGGCCCGCTCCTGAGCACCCAGGATGGGAACGAATGCTCTAAAACAAGATATACTCACCTTAACAGGGTCATACTCAGCATCACAGCTGCAGGGCCCTGATAGAAGGGTATGGCCATCCCATATGCATCCCATTACTGAAAGCATATCCCACGTTTGCTGTAACGTTATTCACAAGATGTGGACAACTGAAATGTCTGTTGATGGATGAATGCCACGCGCACGTGCACACACAAACACACACACACACACACACACACCCCAAAATATTATTCAGTCATAAAAAAGAAGGAAATCCTGCCATTTATGACAACCTGGATGAACCTGGAAAACATTAGGCTAAGTGAAATAAGCCAGAAAAAGATAAATACTGCATGATCTCACTTATTTTTTTTTAAATTAAAGATTTTATTTATTTATTTGAGAGAGAGAGAGGAAGACAGCACAGCAGCGGGGAGAGGGGAGGCAGAAGGAGAGGGAGAAGCAGGCTCCTCGCTGAGCAAGGAGCCCAATGCGGAGCTCGATCCCAGGACTCTGGGATCTTGACCAGAGTCAAAGGCAGAGGCTCACTGACTGAGCCACCCAGGCGCCCCGTGAACTCCCTTATATGTGGAATCTAAAAAGTCGAACCTGTACAACCAGAGGGTAGAAAGGTGGTTGCCAGGGGCTGGGAGTTAGGAAAAGGGGAAATTCTGCTCAAAAGGTACAAACTTTCAATTATAAGGTGAACACACTATTAGGGCCTAATGTACGGCATGGTGACTATAGTTAATACTCTGTCATATACTTGAAATTTGCTTAAAAGGTAGATGGGAAGTGTTCTCAATATACACACAGGAACGGCAACAATGTGCGGTGATGGATGCATTCATTAATTCAACCGTGGCCATCATGTCACCATGTATACGTGTATCAAATCATCGCATTGGGCACCCTAAAAAAACTTGGTTGTGCTGACAGTTGCATGATTCTGAATATACTAACGGCCACTGAATTGTACATTTTAAATGGGTGAATTGTATGGTATGTGAATAGTATCCTGATAACGCTATTACCAAAAAAATAATAATAATAAAGGCACCGTATGCCATTTACAGGTACACAGGCCGGACCAACCACCTGCAGAGGAAGGTCAATGGTCCTCACCTAGTCAGGTGGCCTCTAAGGGACTCTTTGGCCCAAGCATTCAGAACAAAGGCATAAAAGAGGTTAAACCACTCACCCCAGTTTTAACAAGAGAATCCGTGCCAGGATTTAAGGTTACAACTTGGATGAGACTGAGACCCAGAGGTTTCTAAAGGGAACCCATACAGGTCCCAGGGTCAGGACCATTAACAAGCTTTAGAATGCTTCACACATAGGGGAAAGGTGGGTGGGTGTCAGGGGTAGGCCACCTGCTTCACACCAGGATGACAATGGACATAAGGCTTTGTTCTTAAAAAAAAAAAAAAAAAAAATCCCAAACAAGAATCCCAACCATGTTAGTTACACAATGTCAACTGTGCTAAAAACAAGAAAACGAACATGGCCTGGGGATGGTTTCCTTGCTTTCCAAGATTTGTTTGTGACCCCTAATTCACAGGCTAGAGCACAACACTCCAAATTAACAAAACAGCAGAGGGAAGAATCTAAATGCATCGAGAAAAATGAAGTTAGAATGAAAAAATATCTCCCTGGCTAGACTATGTAAGCTGAACACCATAGAAGATGTCCACAGTAAATAAGAAAAGCGTCTCCACACCCCATTTTGCACACTACAGTGGTTTTCATTTCCTCACAAGTGTTTACTTTTTCTTTTAAATTTAGCTTTAAATTTAAACTTTAAACTTAAAAATGTCTGAATGCATGTGATCTCCCAAACAGAGAAATTAACCTTTGGATGGGAATGCATTTTTGAAAGATGCATTTTTTTTTAAATTTATAACTTTTTTTTTTTGACTAGGTATTCACACAGTTTGAAAACCAAAATGCTATCAATAGGTACATATTTAGGAAGTAATCCTTTTCAGTAGTTTCTTATATGTGCTTCCATTTCTTGACACCAGTGTCATAGCCACTGCACATGTGCAAGAGTGACTGCTGTCATCGGACCAAGCCAGCCGCATCATCGCTAGGGGTGGGGAAATGCACTGCGGTCCCCATATGGAAAGTCGGCCGTACACATCACCCATGCTCCGAAACTGGGAATAAATGTCAGGAAGGCGAGACTGGCTGATAAAACAGGTAAAGAATAAAACTGTGTGCAGTGAAGGCGTTAAGTGTTGTCTGTTTCTCCCCCTAGACAATGAGCTCCCTGAAAGCAGGAACACGGGTGAGTTCATCACGGTACCACCCTCCCCACCCCTGCCCACGCAGAGCATGGGGACTGGCGTATGACAGGTGTCCAATAAATGTTACAGGAGTGGATCTACCAATATATATTCCATCCTAAGGAGTTAGGGATTGAAGGGGATCCGAAAGAAAGGAAGGATATGGAGAGACCCACAGAAGGCTTTTCTGGCAAGAACAATGGCTCATGCTTGGGTCAGACGGGTGAGGGACTCTTGGGTGGAAAGGCCACTCGAGCGTCTGCCTCAAAGCCCAGCAAAAAGGACAAGTCCCCACAAAGCTGTATGCAGGACAAGGGCATGTCTGGCCTCCGTACCCTTGGCTCTGGCCAACGCACCCTGGCTGGTCTCAGACAAGCTCTGGAATCAAGTCCTGGGGGCTTCACCCCTGGCTGAGTCCCTCTCTGTGAAATGGTAGAGGAAGTCATTTCCTTACCTGCTCTGGATGTTCTTCCCTCCATATCCATTCCCCTTCCTGCCTCTTTAAGACTTCATAGCCCCTCCCCCCCACCATGGCTCTGGAATGTGCTCTTCCTCCCTCCTGACTCTTTCCCTGAAACTGATCTGGGACCCAGCAGAAACTGGAAAGCCATGCAGTGACAGAGCACCCTGATTCCCGTGGGTGACAGTGGCATGTCTCCATGAGACCTCAAGCCATCTGATCCAAGGACAGTCCATAACAGATGTGCAAACACCCAAGTGTTCTGCTGCGCCCTTGCAGACATGCCCGTGGGAGAACATTCTGGAACTCAGAGCTAGGGCTGCCTTGAACACAGAGCTTCCGGATCCCCCAGCAGAGCTGGTCCCCCAGCCGCTGGCCAGATGGCACCTGGACCTCGACTTCACCAAGAGGATAGCTTGACTCTATGCTAAACTTGTCTCTAGTTTATTTGACGTTTGGCATGAAGAGGCTGTTCAGAGTATAAGTCACTTTAAAGTGTTTTAATTAATTAGAAATCAAAAAGCCAATGATATCAGCCAAGAGAAGAGTTGAGCAACAGTCTCTTCCCGCTTTTCATCACTTTCGGTGCTCTGTTTGGCCTGTCTCAAATGGTGGGTCATCACTGGGAAACCAAAGAAACACAACTTCTTACATAACACCCTCCAAGCCGGGCAGAGACTGGGAGTTCCCAAAAACAGATTCTCCCATCTTGCCAAAAAAAGAAGAGATCCTAAAACCTCCTGCATGGCAGTGGAGAGCTGGAGAAGACACACTGCAGGCATCACAAGCTGGAGACGGGCTGGCCTCCCCGCTTGTCCAAGGGCGACCCAGCAGACGCCCACTGCAGAAGCCAGCTTGCACACATCCACGCAGACGCGCGCTCAGCTCGGCTGGAGGCGCACAAGGACCCGTGTAAATGGTCAAAGTGTTCGCGTCTCACAGTAAATAATGGCACTTGTATTACAGCTATCGTTACAAAAATCTGTAACACTTCAAGAGACCATTATGGGGCTATTAAAAAGATATTGCATTCAGTTTTCAAGATGACTTAGGCAGAATGCCATTGCTGCGGTAATTACTTTATTTATCACTATGTAAACGGACCTTACTGCTTCATTAAAAAAGAGAAAAATGATGGTGTTCCCTTGCACTAACCAGGCAAAAGTGGCAGCAAAGGCAGCGGACCCGTCGGCAAACACTGGTGGATGGAGGTAGGAAGCGAGTCTCGAGGGGCCTTGCGACAGGCAGCTGACCCATCTGAGATGTGAAAAGCTTAGCAGCTTTAAGGAACCTCACAAGTGACACCATGGTTGAGCCTCACACGGCAAGCGCAGACACCCATGTTCACAAACTTGAATGCATAGGCCTGATATGCAAGAATATTCTAAACAGAATACGTACCCGAGGAATGCAAAAAAAGATACCTTGAAAATATTCAAGTTGACCTGACATATTGCCCCAGACCCCTACCAGACAAAGATAACAAAAAGTTAAAAAAAAAATTCAGTATGGAAGGGGTTAAGTAATCTGAGCTATGTGCACAGCAACAATTTCCAGGTTCTTGCTTGTGTTGCCAATTTTGCAAGGACGTGTAACTCTTTCTGTAGCACCTCTGCAATAACAGGAGTTCATCCAACAGACCACAGAGGAGGCCCTTCTTCTGGGATGCGAGGGAAGGTATTTCCCACGGCATCCCACCAACATCGGACCAAACCGTGCCGGTACTTGGGCGCTTAAATTCTAAGATACTGAAAAATGGGGAAACATACTTAATTCCAAAGACAAGACTGGCATGAAGATGAAGAATGAGCACACGTAGTTTTAACCTAATGCTGCAGTCCTTTCTGGGGCGCCCAATGCCACTTTCTATAAATAGCCTGTGAATATAAGCCATAAACACCTGCACAGAGATGCCGATACTAACACTCTCAAATTCAGGCCAAGCTGGTTAGGCATTTTGCCTCAAGGTTTTTAGCCGTGAAGAGAAGCAATGCCACCTTTCCCTGCATGTGTGTGTGTGTGTGTGTGTGTGTGTGTGTGTCTACACACTTCAGCCATGTAATTAATGTTATTAACAAAGATTATTCCATTGCTAGGATGTATTATTCTCTGAATCGAGTGATGCAGGGGAGAAGATGCTGGGGGTGGGGAAGAAGGGTAAGAAGTAGAGTCCTTCCGGTAACAGAACCATACTCTGCATTGTGTTTCCTTTAAGGAATTATCCTAATTTCCACAATTAAATTAAAGTCAATCCCACTCCACGGATGCATCCTTGTTCTCGGAGGTGTTTCCGAGTGCACATCTCTTTCCTACTTCCATCCCAAAACACAGCAAGTAAAAATCTACTCTAACATTCTTTGTGGGGCAATGGTGGCCTGAGTGAACGCTCCTGACCCTACCTCCCTTCCCAGTCCGCTCCTGGAAGGAGCAGGACAACTATCTAAAAAGCTTGCAGGTGTTAGGGGCTTCGAAGGCCCTGGGATCCCTAGTAACTACAGGAGAGACAGCAGGCATGGTTCTCCGTGGTCTTTGCAGCTGAGGGCCCAAAGGAAAAGAAGCCTGGCGATCCTGCTCATGCCACTGACCCAGCGGAAACCCAAGGGAGGGGGCTTCAAGGGAAGGTGGCGCTGTTCCGAGCTGGTGGTCAGGGCTGGCTGGGGACAGAGCACCGTAACAGCGGGGGATCTCTTTTCTCACTGCTGTCATCTCCCACCTGCCACTACCTTTGAGACACCAAGCTGGAAGCTGTACGTCTCCTGAGGGCAGCCATAAGCAAGCGAAGAAAAACCACAACCCACTGAGAAGGACACAGGAGCCCCAGGGAGGGTGACCAAGCCGAACTTCAAGGAGCACCTACAGAAGTAAAACCAATCAGACAGAGGAGAATTTTAACGGAAAAGTAATGAGAACATACGTGGAGATGCAAACGAAGCATGACAACTTTGTGATTCAAAATAAAAAAACAATTTAAAAAACCTAAAAAAATAACAGGAAAGCATGAAGTCTCCGTTAAGCGAGGTGAATAAATTGTGAAGATCTGCTATGTAACTCTGTCCTTATAGTCAACCACACTGTAGGATACACTTAAAAATTCGCTAAGAGGGTAGATCTCACAGAAAGTGTTAGCACAACAAAATAAAAATTTTAAAATAAAAAATAAAATTCACAGAAAGTATCTATTGCTCTAGAGTATGAAATTAATATTTTGGAGGATGAAGGAGAAGAAATGCACGGGTGCCTGGGTGGCTCAGCTGGAAGAGCACGTGACTCTTTTTTTTTTTTAATTTTATTTATTTATTTGACAGAGATCACAAGTAGACAGAGAGGCAGGCAGAGAGAGGGAGGAAGCAGGCTCCCCACTGAGCAGAGAGCCCAATGCGGGGCTCGATCCCAGGACCCTGAGATCATGACCTGAGCCGAAGGCAGAGGCTTTAACCCACTGAGCCACCCAGGTGCCCCAGCATGTGACTCTTGATTTAAGGGTCGTGAGTTCGAGCCTCACGTTGGATGTAGAGATTATTAACTATAAAATCTGAAGAAGAAGGAAAAGGAGAAGAAGAAGAAATGCACGTAACTCAAGAGTAAGGAATAGGAACATGGAATTCATGAGTCCGAAGATACGAAGCTTGGAGGACAGATCAAGGAGATACAGAGAGCTACACACAGTACAGGAGCTGAGCAAATGGGTATCCTGGTGGATGAGCCAGTGATTGGATACTGGTGTGCTAGAAGAGAAAGTGTTACTTGCAACACTTAGTCACTGTTGGAACTGAAAAGAACGTAACTTTCAAGTTAACAAGGGAACTGTTCAATTAACACAGGGATTGAGAGACCCAAAACAAATATAAGGAAAAACCACTGAGTAAGGTGAAAGCAATCAAGCAACATGTCTCAGTGATTACAATCGAAACGGACAAGGCAACATGTCCCCATAAAAAGACAAAACTGTAATACTGGATTTGAAAAGTCCAGCTCTGTTTAATGACAACAACAAAAAGGGACCTACCCAAAACAAAGTGACAAGGTTTACAGATGAAGAGCTGAACAAAGGTGTATCAAGCAAGTATAAATAAAAAGCCAATAAGGGTGGCAATACTGAAATCAAAGGAAAATTCAAGGCCATCAGCCAGAGAGATATTATATAAGGACAAATATGCAACCTGAGGAAAATGTAAGAATTATAGATCTTTATGCATCAAACAAAATGGCAGGTGGACACATTAAGCAAAAGCTGTAAGAAACAGTCAAGTTAAAAAATTATAAAAGATAGTCGAACCTACCATTCAAGTTGACAGTTAATGATAAACAAGGATTTGGAGGCTCTAGTTGAATAGAATAGAATCAGGAAGTTTGATTCACTCAATATTAAAAAAAATGGAGCTCTGTGCTCTACGGAGGATATGGTTTTTCAATGTCCACGGAACAATTAAAAATTGATCATGTACTTAGACACAAGTAAACTTTAATGAATCCCTTCAGACAGAGATTTCAGAGCTACATCACAGATCATAGCAAAATATCAAAAGAAGCACAAGATTTAGGAACATGCTTCAAAATAATCTCAGAATCAAAAGGTGAATAAATATTTTAATTACAAGCCATCTAGAAAAGAACAAAATGATTAATTCTCCAAAACCAAAGGTACATAGCTAAAGAGGAAAGTGATAGCCTGAAATGCCCTTACTTTAAGACTAAGAGGAAAATGAGATAGGCATTCAACTTAATAAAAACTAAGTCAAAAAGAACAGTAAAAGTGAATTAATGAAGATTAATATTGAAATTAAAGTTAAAAGATGAATATGAAATTGATACACCCAGTTCTTTCGAGAAAATAAAATATATAAGCTTCTAACAAGCTTGATTAAGGAAAAAAGGGACAAAAGCAAAAATATGCACGAGTAACGAGAAAGAAGTTATTACAAGGAATACCAAAAAAATTTATAACAATATTATGTATAACTCTATGCACTAAACTTCTATTTGAGGTAAACTAATTCCCCCAGCAATTAGAAAATATCAAAATCCAGAGAAAAGGTAAAAGAACTGAACAGAACAATTTTAATTTACCCTGGAAAACTAAAGAATGTGCTTTAAAAGATTTCAGGGTAGAATGGGGGAAGATACCAAACCCAGGTGGTTTTCCAGTTGATTTTTCATTAATATTTAAGAAATAGTTATTTCTTATATTGTGTTAAATGCTTCCAGACTCTAGAAAATGATGAGGTATCTCTTAAATCATTTTCAAAACATAATCGTAATATCAATATGGGATAGAACTCAAATAAGGAAAAACATCCAGACCCATCTCAAAGCTGTAGTCATAAAAATTAAATAAAATATTAGCAAATCAAATTTAGCAACATATCAAAAGAATACCACACTGTAACAAATTCGGGTTTCTTCCAGGAATGCAAAGATGATTCAGTATTGGGAAATCTAATCAATATAATTTATTACACCACAAAATAAAGGCAAAAGCTTTCAATTACATCATGCCCCAAAGGCATTTAATAAAATCCGTCAGCCTCTTTCAATAAAAATTAAAACATGAACGGATACACACAACTTAAAAAAGATGAATTATATTTTCCAAAACCTAACAAGCATATTCAATACTTACAACACTGTAATATTTTTATTAAAGTCGGAAGAAAGATAGCAATGTTCTTTTCCACAGAAACAAACGTACCGGCAAACAAACAAGGATGGATATCTCTATATATATACAAGTGAATTTACTGTAATCCTGTTTTAGTAGCAAAACAAAGCACAGGAAAACAAACAAACCCAAAGCAACAAGACTGTTCGTGGACACAAGATGACTGGCTCAATCACGACACATCCATATTGTAAACTGTTAAAATCTTAACTCTTATTGCCATATATGCAATAAATGCATATATATATGCAATAAAATGATATCCATACTTGAACAAAAGGCTACATACAGAACACTCCATACAGAATATTCCATGTTAACAGCATGATCCCATTTTTAGGAACACCCCAAATTATATTATATCTATATACAGAGGTTTATGCTCTAAGAGAAAGAAGACAGTAGAGATTTTTCTATATGTATCTTTTTTTTTATCTGCATCACTGTTTAATTGCTTACATTTTGTGAGAGAAACTTTCAAAGGGGTCCAGAAATATATATCCATTTTGACAGTACAAAGCACCTGACAGGCACACAGAATTTAGAAAAGAGATCTGCATATCGCAGCTTCCTGGAAGGTCAGAAGGGCGTACGTTTCAGCAGGTGGCCTCAGATCAAGCTAGGTTTGAGTCCCAGCTTCACTTAGTAGCAAATTTCTAAGTTTGAGTCTCTACTTCATCATCTGTAAAATGGGTACAGTTTCCCCCACCCTTCATTGGCTTGTCAAGAGGATTAAACTGTAGGTACATGACCTGCAAAGCTAGTCATTACTAGTGTCCTTTTATTACTTCTATCCTCTCAAAAACGAAGACAGAAAGAAGGAACAAAGCTTGCCTCCCCGTGGGTTTCCCAGGGCTGCCCGGCAGTCTCTAAGTCCATGGCTTTTGCTACTTCCAACTACAGCCAAACATGTGTGGATTCCTTTCCAGTGTTACAAGTGCTGCCAGCGTAAGTGAGTCCAAGGTGACTGAAAATGTCGGCAGTCCTCACCTGTCACACTGGGAGTCGGTAACAACCACGACATCAGCCTTGAACTTCTCAACTGGTATTTAAAAAGCGGCAACTTCTCTCCAATATTCACAGGCAGACTGCTGGCAGAGGCCAGGGATTTCCTGGAGAAGAGCACGTTAAGACTCTTCTGGACAATAAGAAAGGACAAAGGAGGCAGCGGTCGAACCCTCTCCTTCCAACTTGCAGAGGGTGCTGCCGTTGGCTGGGAGAGTGGTGAGCGGAGCTGCCTTACAAATTCCAGGGGGACACGGAGAAGAAAAACATCAAGGAGGGTCAAAGCTATGGCTTCCAAGCTGCCTGGATTAATGAAGGGCCATGCAAGGCAGAAAAGAACAAAACAGAAAAAGGGCATTTGGAGACCTGGTCACCTCCCTGTGCTGACACGGATCCCTTTTTGTAAGACAGTCCTGGTTAAGTACAAAATACAGAAAAAAGGGCAACAAGGCAGGGAGTTAAACAGTGTGTTGAAAATACATTTAGGTTTTCTAAAAAAGAAAGACGGGGCTTCTCTGAGAAATAAGGTGGCCGGGAGGGTGGCAGGAGCACTACACAGTCAAGGAGCAGATAGGGTCCCAACACAGAACCGAGAACGGCACAGAAGCTTTTTGCAACACAGTCACAGCCAAGAGTGAAAAGGAAAAACATCTCGGCTAAAACTGAAAGTATCCGTTCTCTATTACAGAGAGAAACTCACATCTTTGTATCTCAGATTCTCCGAGACACTTGTTCCATGATCCAAGTAATATGAAAAGGAAATAAAACCATCTGTAAGAAACATCAATTCAACATGGTTTTACTAACGGGGAATTCTCCACAACCTCCTCCCAGATGATAAGTTAAAAACTAAACAAAATGATGCAAAAGACACAATCTCATTAACTTTAGAAATACGCTTCACAAAAAAGTCTCCATGTCCCTTTAAGACTTTATCTGACTCTCGAGCCCCAAACATAGTCCTCATCTCATCTGAGTAACTGTTTTACTACTGTTTTAGGTTTTTCTTCTTATTTGTTTCTAATTGAAATGATACATTTTCATTAAAAGTTAATTATGTATTATTTATAATAATTCAAAGTACCTTTAGTATTACATATATCACGAGGTTGAGCTATATCACTCACATATAAAATACAGCTAGAGGATAAAACTTAGATATCATTAAATTAGTAAATACTCCATTCCTTAAAAATGGGTTTACATCAAAATGACTCCACAGGCGGCAGGACCCATTAGCTATGATGGCCATATGTCCTGAGTTTTCAGTTGCATATCCTGATTTTTATTAAAAATGACCTGGTTTGGGGTTCAGAAAACAGTCATAAGTGGGGGCGCCTAGGTGGCTCAGTGGGTTAAAGCCTCTGCCTTCGGCTCAGGTCATGATCCCAGGGTCCTGGGATCGAGCCCCGCATCGGGCTCTCTGCTCAGCAGGGAACCTGCTTCCCCCACTCTCTGTGCCTGCCTCTCTGCCTACTTGTGATCTCTGTCTGTCAAATAAATAAAATCTTTGGAAAAAAATAGTTACAAATGTCAAAAGTCCACAGGTGAGTATTTTGTTGAGAGCATCTTCTTGTTACGGGCTAATATAGAGGGGAGGGAGATCTGGAAGGGCAAATACTCAGGCCACGTGTCTGGACAGTTGTCTCAATGGGTTTCGAGACCACCTCAATTCAGGACCCAAAGAACTAAGTCTGTACAAATTGTGTATGTTGGACTCCTGAGAAGACCTAGCCTGATGCTCTAATTCCCATGTAAACAAACACTAACATGGGCTGACAAAATAAATGTATAATATAAGTATTAAGGAGTTTATATTACACACATTGATTATCAAGAGGATTGACTTGGGCTGGGGAGTGGATGGGGATAAGAGATGCCCACCCAAATCACAGCATATATCAAAACAGTAGCGTTATTCTCTCTCTTTATGGTTTTCTTATTCGTGGATAATTTCTCACAAAGTGATCATGAAGATCTCGCACACAGGACTTAGGAGCTCCAGCCCAAGTATGAATGGGAATAAGTTGCCCAGGAAGCAATTTGGCCATATGGGTCAAGAGCCTCAAATTCATACCTTTCCTCAGAAATCCTATTTCAGGGGAATACATCCTAAGAATTAATTTGAAGTAAAGGACAAAACTTAAGGCACAACAACATTCATTGCAGCCTTACCTACAATCTTGAAAAATTATGAAGAATTGGAACCAATGCAAATGCCCAACATGGGGGAATGTGCACCATAGCACCTCCATCCCATGTAACTTTATGTAACCTTTAAAAATAAGGCTGAGAATGGGTTTGTGGCCATTCAAAATGCCAGGAAATAAACATATTACTGTAAGAGGCTGGATTACACTAATATATACTTAAAAATCTAGCAGAAAAGGGGTTCTGGGGTAGCTAAGGAAGTTAAGCGTCTGCCTTCAGCTCAGGTCATGATCTCAGGGTCCTGGGATCGAGTCCTGCATCAGGCTCCCTGCTCAGCAGGGAGTCTGCTTCTCCCTCTCCCTCTGCCTCTCCACCTCCACCCCACACCCCGCAACCCGCTCATGCTAGCTCGCTCTCTCTCAAAAATAAATAAAATCTTAAAAAAAAAAAACCCTAGCATAAAGTACACTCAGCTACTCTCAGTGATGGACTTATAGGAGACTTGACTTTTCTGAGTTTGGGTTTGTTTTTTTTTTTTTTTCCAAACTCTTTAGCTCAGGGACAAACTTTTGTTCCTAGAGTCTGAGTAGCTTTAGGCAATTAAAAAAAAAAAAAAAAAAAAAAACAGAACAAAATAAAAACAAGATATGCTAGAAAGAGTACCAGACTAAGCTCAAAAAGACTTGGATTGTAGTCCCAGCTCTACCCTTGGACAAACTGTTCAACACCTCGGAGCACCAAGCTTTTATACCTGGAAGATGATTGGATTAGATAGTTCCAGCGTCCTTCTCAAGCAAAGTGTGACTGGTCAGGGAGGCCAGCCCCCTGCCGGCAACCCTCAAAGCCTTAGCGCACAGGGACACAGTGAGACCTGTAGAGCCGGCCTCCCAGGGGAGGCACGGGTGCTCCAGCATCCCCAGATGAGGCTTCCTCTCCCCAGCCTGCCCAGTCCCAGCCTGCCCAGTCCCAGCCTGCATCGCAGGAAGACGGGTGCCTCAGGTCAAAGGTTGAGGAATGCCAAAAGGGAAGGATGAAGACTTCTGCTGGAGTTCAAGTGGTATTACTGTAGGCGAGCAATTCATTTTCACAGCTTCACATCTCTTAAGGGTAAGGAAGGGGGAGGAGAAAGGATGGCCCCTCTTGGTTGATATCCAGCAAATATCTTTATTCACTAAGAAACTAGAAGAATAAAATATCCAAATGAGAAGAGTTTTTCTCTCTCTTTTAAGCACAAAATCAAAAGCTTGAAAATATCTATTTACTTTTTGAAGATTTTATTTATTTATTTGACAAAGAGAGAGAGAGATCACAAGTAGACATAGAGGCAGGCAGAAGAGGAGGGGGAAAGAGCCTCCCTGCTAGGCAGAGAGCCCGATGCGGGGCTCGATCCCAGGACCCTGAGATCATGACCTGAGCTGAAGGCAGACGCTTAACCCACTGAGCCACCCAGGCGCCCCTAAAAATATCTATTTTAAAAATCTAAAATAATCAAAATGATTTTTCCCAGGTGACACAGTGAACATTACGGTGAACCAGTCTATCCAGAAAAATGAGAAGAGTTACCCCACGCTGTCACTTGCCTGGGCCAGGCTAGTAACAGCCAAATCTAATCTCATAGGCAAAATACGGTATGATAGGATTACATAATTAATTTTCCTGTTAGGCATAATTGTTACTGACTTTATGTCATTACAGTGTCAGCTCATCTGGTAGATGATTGCGATCACATTCTAATTACAAAAACACACAAACAATTTGTAACCGTTCATTATTAAATAACGAGAGAGGCCACAGTTGCTGATGGGAAGGAACTTCGAAAACTGAGAAGACCAAGCCAAACTGGGAAAGAGGTGCTTAAAAATTAATAAATTAATCCTGATGAAATTTCTCCCTTGTTTTACTAGGAATCTTGCTCTCAGATTACCTGCTAGACATATTTTCCAAGAGCTACATTGTTTAATTTGATTAAATGTCAGAGTGACCCAAATCACTTTGTGTCACCAAGAACAAACAGAAATACAAATATTAAAGATACAGTTTAAACTTCTGCCTCTGCACACACTGAAAGACAGCAGTCCTCACTGGCTAACTACAACAAGGCAAGTACAAAAGCCCGGAGTTTTAAAAAATAGGTGAATTAAACAGTATTTACATAATAAAAGGACTTATTCTGTGGCTCCCACTAGTAGGTACTAGTAGAAGCTTATAAAGCTTGAACAAGGGGAGTGGTCGCAAGAAGAAAGACCCTTACTTTCAAGGGTCAGGACCTCACGTGGGTGGGTTGTAAAGCAACCTAAAAATCAAACAGAAGCATCTCTGAAATCAGCTTTGAGGTTGCTGGCTCCCAGGGTGAATCACTTGTTACTCAAAAAAATGTGAGCCTGGAGTATCTGAGCCAGTTAGATAGGTGGTATCAGTTCCATCTCATGGGTGAAGGAGAGTTTCAGAGAGGGGGTAAATAATCCATTAAATTATACTGCCTCGACCCTAATCTTACCTAAACTCAATCTTTTAAAGCTAAGAGAGAGAGAGAGAGAGAGAGAGAAATAAGCAATGGTATCTTCAGAAACAACAAATACTGGTTGAATAATGGACCAACCGGAACCACTTAACGAATGCACATTTGGGGTCTCACCGGGGGAAAAAAAGAAAGAGATGCATCCAAAAGGTTTTCTCCCACCCCACCTGGCAGCAGAGAGCCCTTCTAGACAACCCGACCCCCCACCACACGCAATATGTGAGTGCACCGGCCCAGCCTAAAATGTGACATAAACAGCATCTCTCTCTGGCTTTTAATTCTAATAACTCCTGGAATAGCTGTTGTAGCTGCTGAAAATCAAGTCTTAGGAGTAAAGCAAGGAGGGCTTCAAGAATAAAAGCAATTAACGAAATGTCTGCAGTAAAGAGGCCAAAATACGGATTGCCAATGGACTAATCTACTTACACAGCAAAAAGTTTTAAAACACTCTGAATGCTGAAAAAAGGCAAGCAAGTCCTACAAGTGAGTATTAGGAGTCATAAATGGGATTTGTTTTAGATCCCACAGCTTTTTCAGGTTTTACAATGAAAGTCAATAGAAAAAGGCGATTTGCCCACACATTTTCCTTTTACAATAATCCTGAGGTGTGTACCTAATGGGTAAAGAAAGGACAAATTATACATGCAGAAGTATAAATGTAAAAGCATACTCTGGCCATATAGGAATTATTCCCTGTCAGCAGTAAGCAAAATCAGAAATAAAAGAACAAGGGAGGGGGTATTTTTAGTTTTAGAACCATTCAACAGACAAACATTTATCTCCTCCGGAGGGATTTCAAAAATCTTTGACCTAACTAATCCCCTCTCCACCCCACACAGGAATACATATACAGGCACACACGTGCATACACATACACACACACACACACACACACACACAGTGAACCATTCTGTTACTAAAGCTAGTATTAGGGGTCATATTTTTAAGAGTCCCTAACAAGCCATTTTGCCAACAATCTAGAGATACTCACTCGTGTGTGCTTCAACACAGCTGACCCAAATTTGAAATTACTGTCTCTCCCTTGCTTTTGAGAGAGACAACAGAACCTTACAGACTTTCCCAAAAGTCCCAACCACAGAGTGATAATCCACCAGTCAATTCACTATCCAAAAGGTACAGTTTGGGGTAGCTTTTTCTTTTTTAAAATTTTGAAACCTCTTCTAATCACTACCAACCCCCCTCCAGGACTACACAACACAGCTCTCATGCTCACATGTCTCTTCTTCTAATATTTCGTCGTCAGAAAGAATCTGAGATTGAAAATCACCCATACTCAACTAATTGACATAGCACCCAAAATTGCTTACTCTGTTTACAACCGAATAGGAAAAGGGTGCCAATAAATGGGATTATATCCAATTATAAACAGCTATAATTTGAAAGGTAGATTGCCTGAGTCACCAGCATGAATTTACTTTATTTCCTCAACATTCGGCTTTAGACAGTTAAATAGCAGATAGCTTGAGAAATTAATCAGAGTGATCCAGAACCCTGGTGAATTACAAGTTCATATATCAAGACAGCGTAGGATCAATGCACGAGTGGATAAGACAGCAGGTAAGAACACTGCCACTCCAAAGGCATGTTCAAAGGGTTTCCTCACCAGTCCTAATTAGGGAAAAATCAAAACCATTCAAGTGCCAAAAGAGGTTCAAAGAACTAACAAGACACACCCATTTGGCCCTTTGAATTCATTACTGCATGCACCTAGGGGCCTCTGTTCTCAAAAACAAAACAGAAGAGAAATAAGTTCTTTAAAATAAGGGAGAGTATCTAATCAGCAGAACCTGTGACTTAATAATGACAAGGACGAGGAGACCAAAAGAAAAAGACAGGCATGTTGTGTGGAGATAGCCCTTTCTACAGACCAAGACAATACACAGGCATCTCCTCTACTGATGAGTGGGAGGTTAGAAAGATAGAGACTGTGGAAGAAATCCATGCAACTGCCAGGGTGATTTCTGTGAAGCATCCTAGGGCAGCTGCCTGAATGGCCTGCATGTTACATAAAAAGATCTACCCAAGGGGGATGGACTTGCACCTGTCACTTGGTCTTCCTGCAAGAGGGAATGCCATCCTAGATCAACCTAGAGGGAGATCCAAAGCACAACGGGAGAGAGCCCAGCAGTGCTGCTTTTTGCTTTCCAAGTTTTAATCTGTAGGGGCGCCTGGGTGGTTCAGTCATTAAGCATCGGCCCTCGGCTCAGGTCATGGTCCCAGGGTCCTGGGATCGAACCCCGTGTCTGGCTCCCCGCTCTGCGGAAAGCCTGCTTCTCCTCTCCCACTCCCCCTGCTTGTGTTCCCTCTCTCACCGTCTCTCTCTCTGTGTCAAATAAATAAATAAAATCTTTAAAAGTTTTGACCTGTAATATAAGCACAAGACTTAAGATAAAAAATGATGCAAAAATGTAAACCATAGGCAGGGCCCTCCTATCCCCGTCCCCACCCAGTTTGTTCTCCACCTGCCCCCGAATGTCATCACGCTAACCAGTTTCTTGGTTTTCCTTCTCTACACAGACATCAATGAATGCAAAGATACAGTCTTGTTTACTTTTCTCAATTTCACAAAAAAGAAGCATTTCTTGCCTTCTTCACTTCTATCCTGGAGACCTTCACACAGAACATGGAGCACCCTCACACCTCAGGAAGCTAGGGTACTCCATTTTGTGCGTAACTCTTCCTTTACCAACCAGTCCCCCCACTGAAGGACACCAGGGTTGTTCCCGTCTATCACTATCACAAACAGTGCTGCAGTTAGTGCGAGCACAGGTGTCCTCCAGCGACAAATTCCCAGAAGTGACTTCCAGGGCAAAGGTTACTCGCCTTTACACGACTCTCACGGATACCCCCAAGCTGCCTTCCACAAAGGCGGCGCCATTTTGCCCTCTCCACAGCGATGCCTGAAGAGTTCTAGTTTCTCCACAGCCTTGACAATGGAGATGGCTGGACTCACTTGTCAATTTCAGAACAGCGTTCACCCTCAAACCGGGAAAGAAAGAGAAAACAAAAGTTTCTCCGAAGAGGAATTTGAGCAGGCGCCAGGAGTTGCAGCCCGACATCTTCCTCAGAAGCATCTGCGATTCCTCGAAGATGTTTCTTTTTCTCCCCCTCGTTTATCCTCAAGATATCGTCACAAAACCAGAGAGGAGCACGGCGCTCCTGCCCTACCAAGGGCCCCCATGCAGGCCAGTTTCCAAAGTCTGCTCTCATTTCAAGTGAGATGAGAGAGAGGGCAGTGGGGACCCAGGAGGGAAGGACAGGTCTAGCTCTGCCACTTAGTTTCCCAAAGGCCCCTGCCTGGGGGTCTCTGCCTCTCCCAGCTCCCTCCCCGGTAACTGGACATGTCACTGGTCATTCCAGGGACCCCTAGGGCAGCCAACTGGGGGGGGGGGGAGAGGCGCAAAAGCTTAGTGCCACAAGTGGCCCTTCAAAAAAGAATAAGCAGTACCATTTTAGAACAAATGTGTGGCCATCATTTCATGATGCCCAGAGTGTAACGAGGTGTAAATTAACCCTGTAATTTAGCAGAAAGCTCAATGCACTGAATCAATACCCAGAATCTGTTTTACTTGAAGAGTGCTCAGCTTTCCCCTCCCTACACTAGTTAATATTTCTAGAAAAAGAGCTAATCATTAAAATAAATGCAACCATCCCCGAAAGCAGTGTGTTCATGTTAAATTTTACTGGGTAAAAAAGTCCTTACACAACTACACCCCGGCCTCTGGGTCAGAGTACAAGCCACCATTCCACACCAGCTGGGCTCAGGGAAGGGGACTGCCTGGGCCATCACCCCTTGCTAGCCGTGCTAGCCGTGCTAGCCGTCTCCGCTGGGGGCTTGAGGGCTGTTTCTTACCCCTCCAGGGTTTCGTGTCCTCCTCTACAAGAAGGTAATGGCAGCGTCTACACACAGGATTTTGCAAGGATGAAATGAGGAAACATATACAAAGCCCGTAGTGAATACCATAATAGGACATAAAACAGGGAGCAGTTTACATTATCATCCCCTTTAAGGGACCCTCTGTCCTTTCTCTTAATTACAGGGAACACCTTCATCTGAGCTTGGGAGCCACCGCAGGTCTCTGGAGCAGTACTGGGCTTTCCCCCTCCGCTCCCCACTCCACCCTCCCCTCCTGGCAGAGTCCCTCCGAGGGCCCCTATTGTCTGTGACAGAAAACAGTCTGCACTGGAAGCCTCCCCCTCCCCAGCTGCCATCCTCTCCTCCCAGGCACAGCCACACTTCTCTGTGTCCTCACAGTCCTCCCCCACAGTCCTGCCCGCTCTCCCAAGCTGCGGCTGGCCTCACCCCTGCACTGACTCAGCTCTCAGGTGCGGTCCTCAAGGGCCTCCCGGTTCTAAGACCCGGTAGACGTCTTCGTATCCCTTCCTCATTTGCTCCTTAGTGTCCACTGGCTCCCCTGACCAGCCACCTTCTCCTAAAACCCGACCCCCTGGAATCCTGAACGCCACACTCCCTGGCTTTCCTCCTTGCACTCGGACCACTTGTGTCTTTGGAGACCCCTGCATTCCTAGAGACCCCTGGACGCTGCCATTCCAGGATCTGTCCCTGGCCTAACCTTCTTGCCCCGAACCCCCTGGGGTGCTGGACTGTTTCTGCCTTCAAGGACCACCTCCACACAGACAACCTCCCAAGTCAACTGTCTGCCCAGACCTCCCTCTGAGCACCAGTCCCCACTTCCAACGGCCTCTATGACTCAGAGGCACTCAGACTCACCACCTCTAAAAAAACACATTCGGGCTCACCATCTTTGTCTCTGGTCTCCCTCCAGCATTCCCTCACCCCAGCATGAGAAGTCCAGATATGACCCTGGACATCTCGCCTACTTGCTCCTCAACACAAATCTGGGCAATGTCACCTCCTCGTCTCTCTCCAGTCAACTTCTCAGTACGTCCACTAGTCCAAGTGGGCTTCATGCCTGACCTTGCTCACTTCGACAGAAGTGTAATCAGCCTCCTTTCTTATCTATCTTCACGTTGTGGCCACAGTGATTTTTTTTTTATGCCAACATGACATTTTCTCTCTCTCTCTCTCTCTCTCTCACTCACACACACACACACACACACACATCCTATCCGTTCAATATTCTACACTGATTTTCCATTGCTCTTATTAAAACCCAACCCTCAAGATGGCTCCTGGGCCCTGCCATGGCCTGGCCGCTCACTCCTCGCTTCCCCCTTACTCCCACCACAGGCCCTTTACACATCATTTCCTTTCCCTCCTGGTCTCATAGCATTACGCCTGGCCCTTGTGGCAGGCATCACGGATGCAATGTTCCGTTTGTTTGTGGCTGGTGTGATTCACGTGTCTCCTGATAGTCCATCCACGGGGGCAAGCGCCAGTGTATGCAAACGACTCCTTGGTGCCCGGTGAGCATTTAATATGTATTTATATAATGAATGAACCTAATGAAAGAAGACATGAATGAGTCACTGGCCTGCCCTCCTCCAGATGACATGAAAATCCCACTTACCTCAAAGGTATCTTGCAAGAACTTGATGTATCTGTGTCATGGAAACACAGTTTACTGTGTTTGTGCTTCTAAATCTTATCAACAACAAATTATAAAAACAGCAATGCATTTCCATCTTACCTCCTTTATGTTAACATCCATCTAATTAGTACTTTATTTTCAAAAGGCAGACACAGAAGCGCTAGTCTCTTGAAAGAAGGGGCAATAAAAAAAATCTGAAAATGACCTATTTACTATGAAATCGTGATTAACTTAACACATGTCTCCTTAAGGGATTTGTTATGAGGGCAATTATTATACCGGTGAGCCAATTTTTATAACAAGTGAAAATAATATTATTTAGAAACAACCCAAATGATCAGTGTCTGTTATTTTAAAATAAGGAAAAAAAATACTTTTTTTTTTTTCAATTTGAACTTCAGAAAACTTGATGCTAATATTACAACGCAGGAGTTCTGGCTGGGAGTAGCTCAGATCAAGCCACGTCAGCCTGGAGTTAACTCTAGAAAATTATTTGAATCCCTTCAGAAATTGTTGCAAACACCTTCACGGTGTCAGAACTCCCCAGCCCACACAGATTCCCATGAGCTGGTCCCACGTGTTCCCTCAAGCATTTTTACAGCTCAGCCAGACCAAACTATTCACCACTCCTGCCTGCTTTCACGGTGACCAAGAGCAGCACGAGCTCTGTTGGGTTTATTTTCAAAATTTCACCGAATTCCTCATTTATCCACAAACGGATCTGTTTTTAGACCTGGCTCCCTGATGTCCATTCTCCAGGCCCGGGCTAATTTTAAACTGATATTTAACAGGATATGCATGTGGGAGGGCTGGATACACTCCTCGGAAGAAACTCTGATCTTGAAAGAGACTTTTTCCCACCCAGCTGAATGGGGGGTAAACCATTTCAGGAACCAGCTAAGGAAGGAGGTGCTGTAGCCTGGCTTACCAGGAACAGAATGATTCTGAAACGTCGGAGTTCCCTCCCTCACGCCGGCTCAGCTTTTGTCTCCCCCGTCCCCGCCACTGTCGCGGATACTCCTCAGAGCCTACCATAAACTAAGCCTCTCAATCCTTTCAAAGGTACTAGAAGTCTTTCGTGAATATGCGCGCGCACACACACGTACATATATGTGCATATATAACATATATATTATAAACATAAGCAATGGAAATTAAATGAATAAATATATACAATTATATTATTAACCACATAAAAATTCACATGTAGGGAGAGAACAAGAGAGATACACCTTTTTTTTCTTTTAAAGATCTTATTTATTTGAGAGAAAGCGAGCACAGGAGCAGAGGGAGGGGCAGAAGGAGAGGGAGAAGCAGGCTCCCCGCTGAGCAGAGAGCCCGATGCAGGGCTCGATCCTAGGACCCCGAGATCATGACTGAGCTAAAGGCAGATGCCAAACCGATGGAGCCACCCAGGTGCCCCAGAGAGATGCCTTTAAACATACTTTTTGAAAGTTTTACACCAAGACCTGGTTTTATTTCTTTAAGACAACCCTTCACAGCATCTCCTGGGAAAATCCAACAATCCAGAGGGATCCTCTCGATTAAGCAGAGCGACTCTCCAAAAAGGGGAGAGAGAGAGTACCAGAAGGCAGTGAGGGGCTAGCAGCGGCCAGCAGGTATGCAAGCACACGTCTGCTCTCCAACATGTGGAAATGCGACCCGTGAAGCCCCCTTCATTGGCCTGGAAAGGACTTGGCAATTTATTCTCATGCGGGGAGGTTTTTGCTAAGAGTCTGCTGTTTTCTGACATGACCCTCTGGGTGCCTGGTGAAAGGCAATGCAGAGTCTCCCTCTGATGCAGAAGGAAATGAGCAAGACTGGAGTGCGCACCTCACCCAGGAAGGAAGGATTTTACCTAATCCTGGAGGAAAGTCCCATCTCCACGTAGCATCTACAAGTTTTAGGAAATGATATAAACTGAAAAGCCAATAGTTTGCCATAGTGCACCGATTTCTGTTGACCCCCAAACGCTCAGGAAAAAGAACACATTTGAGCCATATCAAAAGACTTCCAGGAGAGACAGCCTTGAAGGAAAGGGATACGGACATGTCAACATGGGAGTTTCTACAAACAACCTTCCCGAGATTTATTCTCCAATAGGAAATTCAGAAATGTGAAGTCTGGTTGAAATATACAGAACATAAAACTCTTCAGAAAAAAAAAATCTCAAAGCATTGTTAAACACCATTCTTCGCTATTTCTACTCAGTTGAAGGATTTTTTTGGACCACAGATACATTCGACTGAGATCTGCTGACCAGAAAGACCTCTTCTTGTGGGCTACGAAGTGGGGTTTCCCGAGACCATTAAATTTCACTCAATCGCTTTAAAGAGCCAATCCGGATTCATACCAGGGAATGGTGGGGCAGAGGGGAGAAAGAGGCACGTGGGGATGCCAAGGGATGGAGAGAGGACTTCCTAAATCAACCACTTTTTATTTTATTTTTTTTCTTTTAAAAGATTTTATTTATTTATTTGACAGACAGAGATCACAAGTAGGCAGAGAGGCAGGCAGAGAGAGAGGAGGAATCAGGCTCCCCACTGAGCAGGGAGCCCGATGCAGGGCTCGATCCCAGGACCCTGGGATCATGATCTGAGCCCAAGGCAGAGGCTTAACCCACTGAGGCACCCAGGGGCCCCTCAACCACTTTTTAAACGGTGTGCATTTTATAGTGTTCTCACATGTGCAGCCATAATGCATAGAATAGAGCTGGGAGTTTTAATGCCCTCTTTCATCCTGTGTTCAAGACCCTACCAGCCAAATCTTTGCCCTTACAGAGATGGCAAGCCACATATTTATTGTAACTAAAATATCTCAAAATAAGTTATTTCCCTTTGTTGTACTTTTCTCCTCAAAAAGAGAAATTTTGCTTCTCTTGGACATATCAATTTCTTATGTCACATATGACCAACCATAAAAGTCTTTTTGAGTTTATAGTGTGATTTGGCAAGCAAGGCTGCAGGGAATTCTGAAACTTGGGTTTTGATGGGTGTGCTTCAAGACTGTGTTTTGGCTTTGTGTGGCTTTCTTGTTTTTTGTTTCTTCTTTTTTTTTTAAGATTTTTTTTTAAATTTGTCTATTTGACAGACAGAGATCACAAGTAGGCAGAGAGGCAGGCAGAGAGAGAGAGGAGGAAGCAGGCTCCCTGCTGAGCAGAGAGCCCGATGTGGGGCTCGATCCCAGGACCCTGGGATCATGACCTGAGCCGAAGGCAGAGGCTTATTTAACCCACTGAGCCACCCAGGCACCCCTTTTGTTTCTTCTTCTTAAAAGCTTCAGATTCTTGACCTGTTAAATGCTTTTTTAGCCTTCATTTAGTCTCGGCCCCATTTATCATCTCGCCAACCACAGCAATGGTGTTCTCTGAGGGGGGTGAAAAAACCCGGAAAGGGGAGTTCAAAAAGCCACAGGCATCCCATGGTGAATTAACGGCATGCACCAGGTGTGGTCAATCAGGGCCAAACATCACGCGTGCAACAAACGGAGGAATGGGAAGACATTTGGAGCATCAAGAACTAATCAAAACTTAACTAATCAAAACTTAACAGAACATTTAGCCCTCATGCTTTCACTTTCCAAAGCAAAGAATGGAGGCAAAATATTTTAAGTTGAAAGTGACTCTATGCGAGGTTCCTTCCGTAGGCTTGAGTATCTCATAGAGCCCTTAAACCTTATCCCTTATAAACACACATGGCAGGGGGGACCAGGACACATGCTGGACCCAGTCACGAGATTCCCATCCTCTCCTTCAGAGCAAGTCTCCAGCCGAAAGCTTAATATTTTCTTTGAGCAAAGGGGCCATTTTTCACAGACTATTTTTCTACTTTCATAGCAAGTTCATGCAGGTAGCATAAGTTCAAAGGCAAATTTTTAAGGGAGGCTCTGATGAAGCCAAAAAAGTGCCACTTGGTATCAGAAGACAGAAGGTCACAAATCAATGTGTAATTCTGTTGATAATAAAATATCCACGGTTATACTCTGATGCAGAAAAAGCGCCAAAGTGCCACTTTGAGGAAAGGGGTGAAAAAATACCACGAGAGCTGCTGGAAAGGACGAGAGGAGCAGAAGATTCAAAGGCAGAAGATTCTCTCTCCCACTAGACCTTCCTCGGGTTCCCAGACACTCGGCGCACGAGCCATCCTTTCACAAAACCAAGAACGGCCAAGATCAGCCACCACCCTTTCCTGGCTGTTCTGCAGTTCCTGAGTCAAGCATGAATCAGGTCGATTTTGTCTAAAATGCACAAAGAGTACAAATCCCCGATGTACAGTGACCACACGCAAACAGTGAGCACGTTGTTCCCACAAAGTTAGAACTACTTTTTTTTTTTTCCCAAGCAATGTAAACTTTGAAGTTTTTAAGTAGGACAAAAGGTCATCCGAACCTTGTTCTTATTTTGTTTTGTGTTTCAGGATGTAAGAGTATACATCCTGGGTGGGGGAGAAGGTGTGAGGGTTCACATTTAACCACCATTTATCCACTTAACCATGGGTATTTTTTTATCAACTTAAGAAGCTTCAGCAAAAGCACTTGATGTTCGGTTGTCTGGAATGTAAACCAGAGTTCATTATGCTGACCTAAGTGGCAGTTGGGTGGTTCAAAGGAGTATGCCTGGCAAATTGTAACATGGGATGGTAGGCGTCATTAGGTATTCAAGTACAAGTCCGAATTTCCAGTAATTCTGGTCATTTATAACCTTAATAGGGAAATTCACCTGAAAATACAACTGAGGATTATCCACCCAAATCTTCAAAAGCATTGGGGGTTGGGCAGGGGGATGGCTTGGTCTCAAAAGGACACAAGTGCCTGGTAATATGCAAGTCAGGACTGAAATGCTATGGCATGGCATTCTAGCCCAGATATCAATACTGGAACCTAAAGCCAATGACTGTACACATTCATCAATACCTCCTCTCTGGTATTGATCAGGCCTGAGTCCTGTACAAGGCAAGGAGGCTCAGCCTTATGGTGTCCAGGAGCAAAGGTGGGCCCTCACCCACATCGAGCAAGGACACCCACCCTAGACACACAGCATCTGAGACAAGGGCTTGGGTGTGAGCAGTACAAAAGCCTAATTCTGAATAGGATACCACATCCCACCGGTCATTCTAAATCCTACTCATTTAGAAGAAAGCTCTTCCTCAGCTGGCTTCCCAACAGGACCAAACTGAGGAATAAATCATGTTTTACTCAAGTAAAGGCTATCGGCTGCCTCTCATTTTTCATCGTAGGGCCCCTGTGAACAAATGCAGATATGCGCTGGGGGACCGTCCCAGGATTTTAATCCAGGCGCGCCACGAGCATGACCAGCCAGCACGGGAAAACCCACAGGGACAACTGCAGCCAGAGGAAACAGCCTGCCTGGAGGTGTCATCCAAATCGGAGTGACAGACCTCCGTAAACAAGGCCGCAGGAACGTAGCTCAGGACGGGGAAACACTTGTGCTCCTGCAACAGCCATCCAGAGCCTGAGTGGGTCTTTCCTTGGTGATGCAGCACAAAGAGCACAAATCCTCAAGGGCTGACTGAGGGCCAGAGAAAAGGCTAGAGAAGGTTCCAGAACTTCCCACTCTTGCCCCACCCACACTCTCCCTCTCCTCCTCCGACTCCATCCTGCCGCTCTTGGATCAACAGTGATCGACCTGAGCCTTGACAGGCTCAGACTGCTTTAAAAGTATATGATGACAGGGGCGCCTGCGTGGCTCAGTCAGTAGTAAAGTGCCGACTCTGGATTTCAGCTCACGTCATGATCTCAGGGTTGTGGGATCAAGCCCCACGTTGGGATCTGCACTCAGGGAGGAGTCTGCTTCTCCCCCTTCACTCTTCCTCATGCTCGCTCTCTCTTGTTCTCTCTTGTTCTCTAAAATAAATAAATAAAATCTTAAGATATATATATATATATATATATATATATATATATATATATATATGATGGCAAAAAGTTTTTCTAAAACCTACTTTTCTTCCTCCTAGGATACTGGTGAGGACGGGAGAAGAGGATACAAGATGAACCCTTCAAATTCTTCTTTTAAATGACTTGTTTTTGGAAAATTCCTGTTGAAAAATTTACCAGAGGACAATCTGGAATTTGCCAGATCGCAACGTCAGAAGTTCTGTGCCTCAGCCCACCCTTTTGGATGAGTCCCTCCCGAAAGAGTATTTCTAGGTCCTATCACTCACTCCCTACTCCTCCCAGGCGAGAGAGAGAGAAAGAGACAGACAGGTCATGTTCTTGGCAGGACAGATTCTCTCTGGGTTCCTAATCTCTGTGCTGAAAGACACTAAGGAACCAACTGGTGGCCAAATGTCACCAGCCCAAAGCTGCAACACCGTGTCCCAGAGAGAATGCCACATGGCGGCTCCCAAGATGATGGACAGGCCCGGGCGGCTTGCGGGCTGTGCCCACTCCCACCGCTGACCACTGAGCAAGTCACGGAAAGCCACAGACAATTAAAGAGAAGGGATCACGGCAGGTATCACGCATGTGGGCAAGTGGCTGGGCCAACCACGTCACCGTAGACAAGGTACCCCTCCCAGAACACCCCCTCTCCAAAATGCTGTCTTCAGCAGCAGCTGGTTGGTTCCAGCAAAGTGACTGAACTTCAAAGTGTCTGGTGCTATAGGTCTTGGTAATTCCTAGATGCTTTTACAACAGGAGGGAAGGCTTTACTATTTAGGAAGGTGAGGTGACTTGTTTTTCTCTTTAAAACTAGCCCCCACTGATTAGGAAAACATATGCAGCCCCCTTGCAGATTTTAAAAAGAGGGAGCACCTTTTGTAGTGTGCTCTATGTCACGTACAGTGACCAGACTGCCCCACGAACAGACAGCACCCAACACTGACTGCCCACCACCCGGTCAGATGTAAAGAGAAGAAAGTATTAAGTGTTTCTCACCAAAAGCTATTTATCTGGGGGGGTGTAAAAGAACCCACGGGGTTTTTATTATCCAAGCTTTCGGGACAGTTTGAGTTCAACACACACAATGTTTCATTCATGCTGTTAAATGGATAATATTAACCTTTCTTGCTGAGACGCATTAAAAATGCTGGCTTTTCAGAGCAAATGTAATTAGTTCACATTAGTAACTTCACCAGTGGCAGTGACAGGAGCAAAGTGAACTAACAGGATATAGATTAATGCAATCAAAATATCATCTCCTATCATCTCCACTCGTTAGGCAGCTGGCTGCACTTCCTCTGTTGCATTTTTTTTTCTTTTTAATAAAAACGATAGATCAATGAAATGGATGAGTAACTACTTGCAATCCCCCCTCAGGGAAGTGCTGTACAGGAAACCATTTTGGTGAGCGATCCCAAAAGTTTTTAATTTGATGTCCCTGTTCGATACAATTGTGACAACAGAGCACTGGCGCAGGGCTCTTTTTCCGGGCAGAGATAAGTAACTCTCTGAGAAAAAAACCCAGAAGCGGTGTGTTTGCCCTCTGAAGCACTTCCACACTATTCACACGCTGAAATGTATGTCTGCAAACATCCTACTGACCATCCATGGTCAGCGAGTGCTATCTCCCAACCCTCCTTCTTCTGAGCAGAATATCCTCATTTTCCTCGGGTGGACCGCCCTGTCCTCTTCCTCCTTGAGGTTCGGGGACCCATGGCCCACGCCGGCTCATAAAAGCATCCTTTCTTTGGAAGCCACTGGTGGAGGGCAGGCATGGTTTATAGAGCACAAAGACATAAGGAAACAAAGCTGTGGCATTAGACCAGACGCTCTCTCTTCCGGTCTGAATCCAAAGCTGGGGGATGCAGGGTTGAAGCTGCTGATAACCCTTCCGCTGCCCCCAAGGACCCCAAGAATGAGGCCCACGAGCTGACAGCTGAGTTGTGAAAAGCACCCCCCCACCAGTGGGACTCTCGAAGCCTGCCCCAGTCCAAGACTTTTCCATTAAGTAAGATGGGTTGTTGTTTCGCTTACTTTGTCTTGTTTTGCATTAAACCAGTTGAAATGGTTCCCTACCTCCAACCCTACCCCCAATCCCACCCCCGGCCTTTGGAAATGTAAGTGAAGATACAGCACACAACTCATTTCCCGTAAGGCCCACAAGGCCCCTCCTGGATTTGAAGGAATGGGATATTGCTGGGCTGGAGTGGTCATCTCCCTGCATGCTGGGTGTCAGCACTGCAGGGAACAGCCCCTCCGAGCTCCCAAAGTTGGGAACCCACAGTGCCTACAGCTATAATCCAATCAGCACTGTCACTAGAACATTCCAAGGTCTCATGCATCACTAGGAAGCAGAGACGAGAAGAAAGGATATTGCTACCGATACTTTTCTTTTTTTTTTAATGCAGGAAATTGAAAGTAGAATTTAACAGCCCTTCCTCAGGGCCAGGTTCTACATTTAAGCTGTACAGAATTTTTTTTTTTTTAAAGTTTAACCTACAAATGCATCCCCACATAGATGGGAAATACCAAATTTGGAACAACATCATAAAAAGAAAACAATACAAAAATTGTATTTCAAAGAAAGTCATCCATAGTGTCCCAAAAGTCCTTTTTAAGTGGGAAGGCACCATCTTCACTTAGTTCTTCTCCAAACTCAGGGAGGCATTCAAAGGTTACACAATCAGCCTCCTGGCATCATTAAAGTACAAAGTGCAGTTAATATTTAGAAGGGTAATCACCAATTAGTCCAAAACATGCACTGATTTATCAAGCTCACACCTCCGTTTAAGTTTTAAGTTGCTTTGTTAGCGCCTGACTAAGCTGGAAGTGACACAGGTCTGGGATCAGTTACTTTACTGCAAAGTTAATGCCACTCTTATGAAGGCTCCCCGGATGCAAATTCCACAAGCCATTCCGGGTACAGTGAGAGAACTCGAAACATGCTACTTTTTTCTCCACGTGTTTCCATTTCAAGGGGGGGAAAAAAAGCATGATGAGAAATATTGAGATTTGATTGAGGCTGACCTACTTGGAAATAAAAAAAGGATGCATTTATAGCTGAGTATTTTAAAAATAAAAAAAAAAGGTTGAATACAAAAAAGGCATGTCCTATAACTTCAGGTTAATGCATCTGAGTGCAAAGACTAGGGGAGAACACCTGTTATTATGCCCAGTTGCCAAGCCTGCATGATCTTCACATCAAGTAAGGCCATTATGGAGAATTTCCAAAGAAATTACAGGACAACAAAAACTTGGAAATAGTAGCACAGTTTATAGGAATTGGACGTACATGCCTTTGCGCCTAAGGATTGCAACATGCACAGCCAGCATCTGAGGGTCCCATGAGGCGGGCTGATGTTCCCTGCTGCTCAGGGAAACTATTCTACCACCATTGTGCCGTGTTTGTAAAGGACTTTCGAGATATGTAATATCAGCCCCCATTATGGTCTTGCCTGTTAGCAGGTCAAGTGTACTAAATTATCTAGGCATAAGACTTGCAAGAATGGCAAAGGAAGAGATGATTAGAGGTAAACTAGACAAATCCCTAGGCTTTGCCTCCCCCAGGTACCTGTCGAGGCCCCTATCATGGTGACTTGGGAAACAAATAGCTTGCGAGGATTTTATTACGATGATCCATCCGATTTTATTAAGATGTGATGATGTGGGGCGGAGGGGGGTGTCCATCACTTCTCCTCTTTATCAGGTGTTTATGCTGCAAATGGCTTGTACTGAGAATAAGGGTAGAGATTTTGGTGAATTTTTCTTTCAAACGATAGTGCTGGAGGAAGGCAATGGCAGTGGAGGCCTGACTTCTCCAAGGGCCGGGTGGCCTTGGGCCATTTTGCTTACTCGCGATCCTCTGGCCTCCTCTAGACCACACACCGGTGAAACAGACCTTCTCTGAGGAAGATTCTGAGCCTCTCAAGACAACCTCTTCCCTGGGGCCTCAGAGGTGCCCTTGGACCCAGTCCTCTGTGCAAGGGAGGTTCACACGGAAAGCTCTCCTCCACACAATACGCCAGGTGCTCGATGACACACATACCCTTCCGTTGGGCAGCTACTCCTTATCTAAAGTGTTCAAAAAGACCAAGATTTATCCAAAAAACCGGGCCCCAGAAGCTCTCTTCTTCCCACCCCCCACAACCCCTCCAAAGTACTGGGAGGACTCCCAAAAGAGGTATCCAGTGCTGTTTCCAGCTGGGTCGGTGTTTCCAGAAACCTCCTAGACCAGCTCCACGTGCTCAGGCCACAAGCAACTCAAGTTCAACATGTTGAATCTATAAACATTCTCTTTCCTCCCCCCACCAAATTCCTATCCTGTTTTTTTTTCCCCCATCCTAGTTAATGGCATCGATGATCGATCAGCCTCTCCAACGGGTCCCCAGTGATCCTTAACGCCTTTGCTTCTCTTCTACCTCCACCCTCACCCTCTTCCGTCACCGTACCCTACTAACCCTATCTCCGAAAGGTCTCTGACACCTCTTTCTACACTCACTCTCCACCTACCGGCGCCGTCAGCTCCTCTCTCTCCCTCTCCAAATGACTGTCGGAGAATCTTTACGGAGCCCAGATCTGCTTATAGCTAGGCGCTGCTTCACAGCCACCGCCTGCCTGTGAAGTCAGGTCCAATCTCCAGAGCCAGGCAGCCCCACCAGCCCCACACAACCGGGTTTTGCCAGCCTCTCTCCCTTACTTGTTGAGGCAATCTGCTCATCCTGATTGATTCTTATACGGCCTTTATTCACCCCAGACCCCAAGCTCTGCTGCCTGGAGAGCTTCTCTGCATCGGCTGAGGTCCTGCCCCACAGTAAGCCTTTCCCTGACACCGTCCACACCAACATGCCCCCTTCCAGACACCCATGACGCTGTAACCACAGCCCGAATACAACCCGCTCCACGCTCCTGTGTGGCTTATTCACCTGTTAATGTCCCCCAAACCCAACCCAGGCAAGGCTCCTCCTAGGCAGCTGCTGCGGCTCCCTTGTCTTCAGATCCCCCCACCGGAGCTGAGTATGGCGCCTGGCGGAGGGCGGCAACCTGCAAACATCTGCTGAGCCTGGCTGACTGGGCCCAGAACTGAGAGGGAGCTCCGAGAGGAACACTGTGCCTACGAGATAAACACAGTGGGTCTAACGCTACACACTTGGCCAAGGGAAGCTGGACCTCCCCCGATGCCAGTGACCCCAGTCAACAAGTAGAACCAAACAACACAACCGTGCAGAAACATGCCGTCCACTGTCGCTGCTGACCACGTTTTCCAACCGGCTGCTCCGCATCCCTGCCCAAATGGTTAATGGCTATTCGTGAGTCTCCGACCTGTATGCCCCTAAGGAGAGAAGGAACCAACACAGACTCTTTTCATTACTACCCTGGTGCTCAGAAGATAAAGGGGAGGCACAAAACTGAACGGTCCACAGTACCTTACGGGAAATGGGACATGATTTGTGCCGACTCCCAGTCCCCACTCCCTGAAGAGGCGCCCTCCCCCCAACCCCGACCCCGGGGAAGGAGAGGCACGAAATTCCAGCCCCAGAACCCAAGGTCACTGGATGCAGCTTAAACAAACAAATCTATGGAAACAGTTATCAGTGATGATTAATTGTTCGTCATGACCCAGCTTTTGAAAAATTCACTGGGAGCAACAAACAATAGGCAAAATAACAAGTCAAATGAGGGGAGAAAAAAAAAATCGAACCTTTTTAAATGCCATTCATTCTTAAGGGTTAATGATTACGCAGATACATGACTTGTGTAGAAAACAAAGAGGCGGCCAAGCAGCTAGCCCCTAATAAGTATTCAGGCCTCGACTAAAATATTCCTTCAGTTGGTATAAACTATAATGTGGAGGAAAGGATTCACACATCCCATGACATCTATTTTTACAACACGCAGCCCAGAGTTAGCCATATCACTTTTAATGACTTGAGATTCTAGAAGAATTATCACTATGGTAACATTTCAAAATGGCTATCAAAGTTACCAGGCACCGGTCCACAACAGTTTGGATCTAGTAGGGTGTTTAGAACAGACCAAGTTGTTTTCAAAATTCATCTAATGATTCCGCACGCCCAACAATGCCTGCCTAGAACTTGGCTAATGGGGTTATTTATGAGTGTGACTTAATAGGAAGAATGCCCCGTAGATAATAAGCACTCAAATATTATCTGCTGTCACTCCGTCTGACGCCTTTCGTACAAAATAATTCACCGGTGATTACGCCGATGTGATCAAACTCTTTAAATTTTTTTGTGTGGATCAAAGTATGAGGAGGAACAGGGAGGTAGAAAATTTGCCATTGTTTCTGTTACTTTAATCACCGGCCTTAAATTATTTTACAGAAAAAGGAACTGACATAAATTATACAAGATAAAATAGATTCCAAATATTCAAAAGTGCTTGTGGTTAGACAACAAAATACATCCTACGATTAGGAACATAGACTTAAATTCTCAAAATCCTCCCATCCTCAAGGGGTAGCCTTAAAAGAAACAAGTAATGCCCTTTACTTCTCATTTTCATAAGAAAACAGAAGGCTGACCTCAAAGGTCCCATTCCACCTGTACTGGCTGCAAGCTTCTCCACTCACAGTGAACAAACTCAAAGCCAGAACCAGAAAAGACCTTAATAATGTGCTTTTAAAACTACTAGTTGCCCTCCATCAGTTCTCAAAATCTGTTTGAATGCATCTCTTAGCGTTTGAACAGTAGACAGTCTGAGGGTACTAAGAAGGAAGGGTAGCAAGGAGTGAGCACTATGTTACAGGTCATACAAAAAGTATCCTAAGAACATTTATTTTAGTGATACACTTATTTTGTCCTGGGGTCCTGATGTAGATCTATGTCTTACTGTGGGTCTGGTCAAAGCATTCGGAAACCCCTGATGCGGTGTATGTACCTTTATTTCCAAGAGAGACGAGTTAACCTGCCCCAGGTTAATGCCTAGGAAGCAGTGGTATGCTGACATTAGAATTGGAGTCCTCGTTTTTAAACATTCTCTCCCTTATGTAATCTTGCCTCTTTTCATCAATAAAACATTCAACATAAGAAGCCAGTAGGATGAATTTACAAATAACCATATTTGAGAAATTAAGGGAGCCGCTGACAGAAATTCTGCTTTTAACTGGGCTGTTCAGACCAGATACCCTTTAAATGGGCCCTGTGATCCCATAAACTTCTAATTACAAAATCATGGACCTGCAGAAACAGGGTGTTACAAGTGAGAACTGTTCTTTCCAAGGGTTACGCAGGGAAAACCTTATCCAAGTTTGCCAGAAGCACACAGGACACTTCCAAGGCCATTTACCAAGGACACACACACACACACACACACACACACAGTCCCAAGGGCATTCTAAACCAAGGCCCTTGCCAGGGCCTACTGTTTGAGCTTTCATGGAGATGGAGAATCCTAGGCTTCAATCCCTAAGAAAGCCCAGTTCTCACTGGGAAAGGCAAGGAGGCTCCCAGCTAATGTCTCTAGGGAGCTGGGGAGTTCACCGAGACCTCACACAGAGCCTGTTTTCACAGAAGGACAATCAGATGTAGAAAAGTCTGTCTTATGAAAACACATTAGAGGTTTGTTTGTTTGCTTTTAACACAAAGGAGTGTAATAAAGAATATAGAGGATGGACCCTACCCTATTGTCTATATAATACCAGTTGATCTCCGTAAAGAATAAAAGCAAAGCAAGCACGTGGTCAGAAAATCCAAACAGGGCAAAAAATGTACAAGACGAGCAGTGAGGGTCACCCAGAATCTCCAGTCACTTTCCACGGAAAAATACGTGTTTCTCACATTCTGGGATTCCCTTCTGGAAAACTTTTTAATGACTGTACCAGCATTTACCAGAATATATTTACCACCAAAAAAACCCAAAACAAAACAAAAAAAACAACGCACTTTTTAAAGTCAGACCTGAAGGATTACGCGACGCACAGGGGTCTGCGTGTTTTTCCACTTAATTTATATAAGCATATGTAGATTTAATTTTCTTCTCCAGGAGGAACTGCTCTGTGAGTCGGCGTAGATTGGGCGGGTTCAAGGACGAGGTGAGTTCAGGGTCTTCCTCCAGCGCCATCTTGGACCGGAACTCTTCTGTAGATCTGACTTTTTTCAGAACAGCTGTTCTGAAAGTGAGAATTCTACTCTTTAGAAACGTATGAATCAGAAGCCAGTTCGATGTGCGATATTCTTTGGGCCTACTCTGCCATCCTAAAAGGACTGTTCAACAATTATACCCTCGGGAACAAAAATCTTAAAATGCCTCAGTTAGTCTCTCACCTGAAGAGCTGTCCTGCATCCGGCCCTGTGTTGAGTCCTTTCCTTTCCTCCTCAGGACAGCCTTGGAAGGGAGCTAGCTCGGTCTTACAGAAGAAGTGCCTTAGATAAGCTCCTGAGCAAGGTGTCAGAGGCAGGAAGTGACAGAGCCAAGACTTTAAGCCAGATCTGTCTGATTCTCAGATCTCCTACTAGAAGGGGCTTTCTTGACATAGGGTGAAGGTGCTGGCTTCCCCACCAGAGAAAAGGAAGCCACCTAAAAAACTGTACAAAGAAAGGGCCACTACCCACTCCCTGGGGTTTCAGCCAGCAGTTGGCTTTGGGAGAGAGGGCAGAATGGGCTCAACCAAGTTAGCATGGGAGGAGCTAGGAGCTACGGCTCACCTCTGCTCTGTTGTCCCCTAACAGGGGTCTGGAGCAAAGGAGCGAAGGAACTGCTCCGGCCTCTCCAGGAGAAGGAAGACTGCCCAGGCTGAAGCCAGCCGACCTCACCCTTTACTCCCGACCCCACCAAGTCCAGCCAGCCTTTCCCAGACAGACAAAAGGACTGGTTATCAACAGAGGCAACCATAGGCAAGCTTTCTCCCCGGAAACGTCACTTTTCACTAAAATGTCTATCTTGAATAACTGTGGGTATGTCTACAGATCCGGGAATGTGCAAAAACAAAAATACTTAAGAAGTATTTAAAAAGTGAGTAGAAACAGTCATCTTCAGTGAGTGCAGTGGCTACCTCCTGTTCCTTTCTTCTATGACGGGAAAAGAAGAGGGGGCTTTATTTTGCCTCAGCAGGGCCTCCAGGAGACCTTTTCCGGCCCAGCCGGCATTCCTTTGGGGTGACAGAGTGCCCGGCTGCGGTTTCCCCATCCTCCCGCAGCCCCGCAAGCGCGGTGACTAAGCCCACAGGAATCTGGCCCGTGCCCGACCCACCCAGAGGACAGCGAGGACAGGCAGCCGGAGGAAGCCCCGTGGCTGCCCGGGGCCCCTCCGGGGAAAGAAAACCCCAGCTCTGCCCTTAAGCCCCAGGTGCAACTTGGAGGGCTTGGAGGGTCACTTCTGCTGCTACTGCGGAAGGAAAAGAGGCCACCTGAGCACAGGTGACAGCCCTCTGCCCTCCACAGGCCTTGCAGAGCAGCCCAGACGCAGGCCTGACTTAGCTAAGGGACGGCAAAGCCAAGCAGCAGGCTACACCTTTCTCTCCGAGAAAAACTCCACGTAAATGCTGGTTGTTTGCCTGAGGGAAGCAGCATTAAACTCTGGGCAGGCAACCACAAGTTCAGTTTGCCCAATAAATAAAAGAAAACAAGAAAAAATAATAAATGTAAGGTTACATGGCCAACTGATTTTTCAGGCGCCTCATTCATGGTCAAATCAGCATTCTGAGATCTGATTTCGATAAATCATTTGCTGACACTTTATATTTTACTCCCTATATGACTGTTATTTTGTGTGTGTGTGTGTGTGTGTGTGTGTATAGAATAAAAAGTTTCCTGTAAACCACATCCCTTTCTTCCTTTACCACAATCTGCCATTCATCAGAGCTGAAGCACCGCTCACCCCTCCCCCACCATTTAAAGATATTTTTGTAAGTTTAAAGAAGGATTTTAAAAAGAAAAAAAAAATCTGGTTAAAAATCAGTTTTTAAAAAAGGTGCTTGATCACTGATCAGCATCCAGGTTGGGTTCCCCACATGAAAATAATCCATCAACGTAAAAATGAATCCTGCCTAAGAGAGCATCTTACAGACAGAGACAAAGGCAAGGCACTACAACTCAGAAGCAAGTTGTTTCATAATTAAGCATCTGTAATTTGACCACCATTATGTCACTCCATTTTCATCTTTCCTTTATCAGAGGAGTTGTAAATTTTCTGATCATGTATTTGAGAGAGAGAGAGAGCATGAGATAGGGGAGCAGCCAGTAGAGGGAGAGGGAGAAGCAGGCTCCCCGCTGAACAGACAGCCCCATGCAGGACGCGATCCCAGGACCCTGAGCCAAGGCAGATGCTCAACCGACTGAGCCACCCAAATTTTCTGATCATGTAAAGAAGGGGGGTGGTCTAGGGAGGAAGAGGGGAAGAGCGGGGGCGGGGGCCAAGCTACAGAAACCTAGTCACTAGGCAGACAGTCACTAAAGCCCCCTGGGCTATCAAGAACTCATCACACATTGTGCCTGGCCTTGGCCCGTGCATGGCAGGCCATCCAGTCATTGTTGGGGGAGTATTCACTGGATGGTTCAGGAATAGGGGGCTTGGAGGGCGGGGGTGCTCCCTGGGAAATGGCAGAGGGGCAGTGGGCAACGGGGAGAGTCAGGAAGGAGCTACGGAATCAAAGAAAAGCAAATATGGATTCAGGTTGGCTGCTTAGCTTTGCACGACATCTTAACACATGTTATATTGGGTATGCTGGTGGCCTCAGTTTCTTTACCCACAAAACAAGGAATGGCAGTACCCACCCTACGGGCAGACACAGATTAAATGAGAATACTCATAAGGTGTCTGGGACATGCTAATTGCTCATTATGAATGCCAGTCATGACGGCAAACACACTGCTTCCTAAGAGACTGTTAATTGCCACAGGGATCCAGAGGGCAACCAAAGTCCATTCCTCCACGTAGAGATCTCATACCTGACTCCTCTCCACACAGAGCCCACATCCTGATGTCCAAAAGGGGCCTCGCATGCACGGGTTAGCTTAACAGCAACCTCAGAAGTCCGGCTGATGGGGGTGGTACCAAAGCACCGTCAGGGAAACGGGCTCTCCTCTGCGAAACCTCCAAATGCACGGGAATCTTCTAAAAGATTCTGAAGAGCTTTAACACCGATTAGCAAAAACGCCCTTTTGTCAACATGGTTACTATGGCCTAGGATTGCTATTCAGAGAACACTGAGTCACGTAAAGACATCGGACAAGAAGACAAAGATTCTGGCCTAATAAGATGCTGTAACCCCGTTTCTACCGTCAGATGAATAGGTTTGTTTTGGCGTGGTTCACGGTGTCACCAGTGACACTCACCCCCTCTCTCCAAGAGCCCTGGAGGGTAGGAGAGGGAGCAGAACAAAGGGGATGGTGGCAGGGGAAGGAGAGAGTGTGCCTAGGTGGAGACATGGATGGGACATGTCCCAGGTTCTGATCTGGCTGGACCCTCAGAGTCTTGGGCGTGGCCTTGGCTCAATGTTCCCATCCTTTTCCAAGTTAGCTTCCCTCTAACTCACTGTGACTTTTCGGGGTGTGGTGGGGGGAGGCGGTTAACAGAGCGTGTGAAGTTATTTTCTAGAAAGTGCTCATGGAATGAAAAATTCTAATCGAACTTGTATTCATTCCAGGGCCTAAGCCTTCTCTTATGTTTTAATGGCAGTGCACTCCTGGATAACCAAATCCGTAGATACGGGACAGCTCCGAAGGACTCTGCTGTGAGTGACAAGGCATGAGACCAGGTCACTCAGCCTCCTGCAACTTTCTTTGTCTGCTGCAGGAAAACCCCTCTTCTCACCTGCTAAGCCGGAGCCTCTTCCACGGAGGGGGCAAAGCACCCCAGGGTCATCGCAGTCCTGTCTGCTCTCCCTGCCGGCCCCCTCCTCCCACCTAGAAGACCCACCCTCAGTCAAGGATACCTTTCGATACACAAGACCATGGCAAGGCTGTGTCGATTACAGAGGTCTCGGCTTAACTGGGATACAAATACAGGGACTAGTAACTGAAATATGTGGGCCCGGGAGTAGTTCACGGTGATTCCTGTAACTTCGGTAAAAATAGCAGGTGCATGAAAGCACCTGCTGGAGATCCTGGAAGAAGGGATTCCTGAACTCAGTCAGGGAGCCAACTCAATGATTTTCCTTCCCTTTCCAAGAGCCACGGACACAGAGCGTTTCCTTGATCTGGCTTCCTCATCCCCCAGGAGCAGTCCCTGGAAGCCATATGTGGAGGGCAAGCCAAGCGCATGATCGCCCCTCACTGTCCCACCTGGACAGAGGACCCCTCTCCTCCAGGAAACTCATGTCTGGGGCCCACACAGAAAATGGCCTTAGCACAGAAATCCAGAGAGCTGAGTCTCCTTTAAAAAAAAAAAAATTGGTCTTATAAGCTCATAGGTTTTGGCTCACAGGTGTTGCAAATGGAATCATTTGTTTGAGGAAGGGGGGAGATGACCCAGGACACAAAAAGTTAACGGTTACCTGCTGTGGTCTGCTTTGGTCTGTTAGTTCAAATGTTAACTCATTTGCGATAGCCATAAATAACTAAATAAAATCCTAGAAGAAATGGAAATTTGTTTCTTTCCATTTTCTTGAAATATTAATCATCGCTACAATTAACTGTGGATTGGCCTCAACTGCTCCAAAGCTCTTTCGACCTGCTAATTAAATTTGCCCTCGCTACCATCATAAAAAGTCTTGGAAACCTTGGGCTTCTGAGCAAACTACAGAGGATGAGAGAATCGCGGCCACTGAGTTCCAATCGCCCACTCCGTTTAATAAACAAAAAAACGTTAACAACATACATTAAAAAAAATCTAAGTGGCTTCCTAAGGTAGACATTGCGAGTCTCCCCAGAATGCACAACGAAGGCTTCAGACAAGAGTTTAATGAGCTGTTAACCGCTATCTTCTGGGCCTGGTGAGTTTAGCTTCTCCCCCTCCTACGGAGGTTGTGCAAAAAGCAATAAGCATCACAATCCGTGCTAAACGGAGCTGCACACTTAAACATCTTCCCCTTTACAGTCTGTAATCCAAGCCGCTCTATTAGCAGACAGAAGAATCCTGGCTAGCGTCAAAACTCCCTCATCTTTCCATTACTCCAAATGACAACCCTTCCCCACTACTGTCTTTGCATTAAGTACCAGGAGCTGAAAGATGCAATCAATTTAATACTTCTTTCTGCCCATTTACATTGCCGATTCGTTGCAGCAATTCCTCTTCGCCGCAAATCCTTCCTTTGCCCATTCATGTCTGCATACTTAACATAGATCTAATATTTCTTTAGGCCAAAGATCATACACTGAGTTCTTCTTTGACTGGAAGACAGAAGAGACATGGAGAGAGGGAGGATGTCTGAAATCCCTTCATTCTCACGGACAGACCCAGAGAACGATTCTCAATAAATTGTCAAAAGCTTGGATCAGCATCCCCTACATTTCAGATCCAAAGTGGTGGGGAGGACAGGAGAAGCCACCAAAAAATGTACCGAGCCCATCCTGGTTTCAGACACTGTCAGTCCCTTTCCTGACTTTATATCATAAAACTTGCTCGGGGGCCCTGTGGTGGAGCAGGGGGTCTAAACCAGACACAACCCCAAGACCATATTTCATAGAACTCATGACATGAGTAACGAACCAAAAGTCCACCACGCAGAAACCAACTCAAGTCCTTTGAGGGCAAGAATCCCATCTTCTACTTGTTACCTCCTGTGGCACTTGGTAGACGTGTTCCAAATTTCACCTTAGAATCTTCCCACCCAGACAGGCAGGCAGAAACCCAGGAGTGCTGACTCCCAGCTCCTATCCTGTTCCCCCAAGCCTGAACATCTGGGAAATGCTAAGCCCTCAAAGAGAGAATCCTTCCCCCACCCCCTTTCCAAAAAATCAGATATAAAGTGGAAACCACCAGCTTCCCACCACCACCCCTGCCTCACCCATCAGACACTTAAAGAGATAGAGTTTTTGGATAGAGCTCCATAGGTCTCCCTCACCCCCAGAACCATAGCTATGGGCACTCACTGGATAGAAAGGATACCTAAAACAAACAAGCTTTGGGCAGGTTGGGGGTACAGAAGTGGGGCTCCTGGCTGGGACCTCAACTACCACTCTAATTTCTGTTTTTATGAAATAATATGCTCTACATTCCAAATGCCTTGCAAAGTTTTGGAGTGCAACCCATTCGCAAGGTGAGGGCTGTATATACAATGCCAAGCAAATAGTATTGAGCAAGTGTAGACACCTTAAGGAAAAGTCTCGACTTCACGTGAGGCAAATATTCTTTCCACGCAAAGCCCCAAATATGGAACTCTCCCCCTTCTCTGCTCTTAGCACTCTTTGCCTCTCCTCCTCTTTTGGCCAAAATTCTGGAGTACCTCATTACACAGCATAAATCGTCTCCTTCCTGGGGAATGTCATGTGCTTTATCTTATCTCATAACAAAATCACAAGTTTCTTTCATACTGCCTAGCACGGAACTTGCACTAAATAGACCCATCAACAGAAACAATGGAAATTTTGGCCAAGGAACAACCGAAACCTGCACAGACACATCAAGACCTAACTCAGATGTCACTCACAGGTCAAGCCTCTTTGCCACCATCCCTCATCACGGGAATGATATGTACGTAATATATTCTCTTTCCCTTCATTAAGGACCCCAGATTTCTATTAACGAGAACAGTGAAGGAGGAGCGGGAGACCCCAGGTAATTCACAGCTCAGCAGAGGTCACGGACTCATGCAAACCATTTGCGGGTACACACACTCTCCCACCCCGACTCCCCGATTGCTCTTGAACTCTATGGATAGTTGGTTTTTTCATTCCAGACAGAACTGCTTTGGCCATCCAAAATTATTTTATCGACCCCTTTATAAAATTCCTGGACTAGAGTGATACAAGCTCAGTGGCCAAAGTGCAAGACGGAACAGACGCTCGCTCTCACACCTGCACTGCCCCAAGCAGACTCCCCAGTCTATGCTGCCCTCACAACCCAGCCTCCCCATCTTCACGAGAGCCAAACTACTCCGGTGCCACCCAGGGTCAAGACTCCGCGGGAGATGGACTCGTACAGAATATCTTTTCCATGAGACTCCCTCTGGCTATGAGGGTAGCGAACCGAAACTTATGAACAGGGCTCAAGTCCTAACCTACAAGTTGTTTATCATCTATTTGCAGAAAGACACAAATGGCAAGTAAGCAAGGTTTTCTAAAACAACGGTTAGAATACAGAGGGAAGCGATCGCTGACCAAAGAACACGGCAATGGTGTGATACCAGCCCATGAATGAACTTGCAGGTACCTGAGCCCTCCAGAAGGGAGTTATGGGGAGGTCTCATGGAAGAGCGGTCTTGAGCAGAGCTTTGAGGAGCAGGAGGACAATGGTTAGGGAGAAACCACGAAGAGCATGGCAACGTTTGCTCCAGCTGAAACTCGCCGCGTAGACGCACCAAAGCCAGAGCGCCCAGAACCAAAATGCTCAGCAAGATACACCCAACTCTCCAACTACTGAGAAAGTATTTTAATTTCACTTGGATCATTCCAGAAGAGCTTGTGAGTCCAAAGCAAGTCAGCAGTATCATGGCAGACATCAGTCACTTGCCATGATAGCAGGAAACTCTTGCTGGGCTATCAGTTTGCTCAGATTCTGGAAGAGGGAAAGCTTACTTTAGTTGAAAAGAATGATTTAGATGAATTTAAATTCATTCAACTTAATCGTGTTACATCGGTATTTCTCAAAGTACTTATGAATAATTCACTTTGGTAACAGCAAAAGCCAGACCAGAATAAGTCACTTCAAAGATACAAGACTTAACATAAATCCTACTGATTTTCCTACCCTCAACGCCTTCTCTAACCACTTTTATTTCTTTCTACCCTATCGCGGAGATGCTTCGCCAGCCTCCTATCCTACATCTGCTACCAGCTCATCAGAGCTCATGAATCACAGCCACCTCCTGGGACCCCACAGCCTACCACTCTCCGGTCCTGTCTCTAGGGGTGGGGCCCATTCAAAGACCAGGTCAACTGCTTTAAGCCTTTGCAAGTCAAGACTGTCTGTTTCCATCTCTCTAGCAGTGATGAGTGACAACCAGGGCCAATGGACCCACCCTAGGTTCCCAACACCCTACTCTGCAACAATGAATCTCAGAGCTGGAAGGAAACTCAGGGCGCACTTGGTTCAACAGATGAGGAGACCAAGGAACAGGGAGGCTAAGTGCCTGGCTTCCAGCCTCTGGGCCAAGGTGTAGTGCTTTCTGCAGGCTTTCTGCAAATCCATGCTTTCTGCAATAAATGGTGATGCTCGTATGTACACAATTTTCCTGCAAACTCTGCTTGATCGTGAGGCTGGGCTGTCCTCTTCACCTTCTCGCCACTCAATTGGCCAGTCACCTGCCTCTCCAGCCTGACTTCAGAGAGAAGGCACTGACCAGAGCTTTGCATTTACTCTGATATGGTGGCGGCATCGGAGACCAGAGTTACAGGAGTATGAAGAGCTGATGTAGGAGAGAGACTTCATGCCTCACACCTTTGGAAAATGCATAACGTACCGGGGCTTGTTTACCCACACAGAGTCTGAGCTAGCTCATACCATACGCAACGAGTCACAAAAACCACGCACCTTTTATCTCAGCTGAAGTGGGGTCTGAACACCATCGCGATCACCATTTCTCTCTAATAACCACTTAAATGCCTTCCTTGGAGGCTCTTCATGCATATTCTGAGGCTTTCCATGAACGTGGTGGCTGGCCAGATAAAGCTGCCTGGCAAGATCCGGATGAACGGCAGAAACCTCCCTGTGGGACCAGATCAAGTTGAGGGTCTAAAGTCCCCCAACCCTGCAGTGCTAACCTGAAATTCAGGGCATCTTCCTGGGGCACGGGAATGGGCAGAAGGTACAGCGAGGCATGGAGAGCGATCACAGTGTGGCCATCCGTAAATCCACCTCCACATCAATCTCATGCAACAACCTTCTCTTGAAACAGTAGTGTGTTAAGTTGGCTTTGCCTGTTTTAGCAACTGTCCAGCAATAAAATCCTCCTGACTTAAGCACCCCCAAGATGTTCACCCTACTAACCACCATCTCTGGCATCCAGTGATTTTTCCAAGGAGAGTTTTTTTTTTTTCCCCCCAACAAACAAGAAGTATTTTTGAGCTAAAGAAGCATTCTTCCAAGAAAATTATACATTCTCAGAATTCCATTCATAAACGACTACAATGACAAGATCCTTCAAGCCTTGACTGCCTGTGAGCCTAAAAAGAGGGCCAGAGAGGAGATGGCAGTTAGGGAAGAAGGGGGCAAGAAACCCAATGATCTCAGAGGACGATACCATGCCACCTGGGCCACACCACCTTGCTGGTGTGATCAGGACCATGCATGAAATTACAAAGAGGAAGTAAAGGGTATTCAATGCTGCATCCGGGCTTCTCTCTGTCTTTCCTTGTAGGTGGGAGAGAAGACAAGGTACATTTTCCATGACCTTGCATAAAACCCATTCCAGGGGCACCTGGGTGGCTCAGTGGATTAAAGCCTCTGCCTTCAGCTCAGGTCATGATCTCAGGGTCCTGGGATCGAGCCCCGCATCGGGCTCTCTGCTCGGCGGCGAGCCTGCTTCCCCCTCTCTCCCTGCCTCTCTGCCTGCTTGTGATCTCTGTCTGTTAAGTAAATAAATAAAATCTTAAAAAACAACAACAACAACATTCCAAAGCTTCTTTGACACAGTTACTTAAAACCCTTTAATGGAAGGACCTATGTATTATCAAAGAATCCAAACATGTCAAGTTCACTGGGGAAGAGAATAAGAAAACTTATCCCTACATCCTATTTGAGGGATAGTCTAGGAACCTACTAATATCATCTACTCCGTAAAGCCTAAGGGGCCATTTAGAGGTTAAGGAATCAGAACAGAATCGTCATACAACTCCAGGAACAATACTCATCTCTTCTGGACCTAGGGATCTGCCTAGTTTCCATTTGTCTCCATCATTACCACTAATACCTTCTGTGGGGGCCATGGGGGTTCCTAACTCGAACACTACGGCTCCCCAGGAAGTGTTTCTAATAATATCAGGCTTCATCTTGCCCTTTTTTGTATCATAGGCTATTTGCTCTCCAATCTTCCTTTATTGTTTTCCCATTCCTTTTTGCAACTAAGCCCAACTCCCTGGTCTCGGCAGCTGCTAAAAACCATCCAAGCACTTTGCATCCACCCGGAAATCCAGAATGGCAGCCTCAGTTCATAGATCTGCTGCCAAGGGCAGATGCACGCACGTCACGCAGCTGGACCGTCCTCCCCACGGGCCCCTGGGCACAGCGGGCTTGGGCCCAGGGGCTGCAGAGCCGGTCTTGCACGCCGGATGGCAGGGCCTGCCTGCATGGGCTCCGGCAGCAACAAGCTCACACGCTTCACCCAAGTGTCCTCTTTAGAACTTGCAAAAACAAAAGTGGAGGCAGCTACACACTGGGTCAGTCTGCACAGCCTTTGTACACAAGGCTACGAGTAGCAAACAACACAAAGTCCCCAAACATGCCGCCTCTGTTCCCATCCCACGTGGATTCCGCGAAAAATGGCACGGAGAAAGGAGAGAGGACCGGGTGGTTGTTTGTGACCGAGGCAAAGAAACAAAAAGTGACTTCTGTCCAATAATGAGATGAAACAGAAGCCGGGCTTCCGGGAGAGGGCCTGACATTCCTGCACAGCATTTTCCCACCCACCTGATCCCCTCGAACGGAAGGAAGATCTAAGGGAGGACAGAGAGAGCCAGTGTTTGTTTCCTGCACCGGGGGCGAGAGCAGGGAAACGAAACAAAACAAAACAGCCGAAACGGGGGAGAGGCTGGGAGGCTGGGTGGGAGCATAAAGTGGTACGCACACGCAAGTACACACACACACACCCTCGGCTAGCATTACCCACCAGAAGACGATAAACAGGCACGTGCTTCAGCCTGGAGCAGATGCTTGGCTACCTTTACTATGTGAGCCCGGAAGATGTCCCAAATAAAAATGCACATCCTTGTTATCGTTACCAAAAACTGTGCCCACTGTATAACCACCTTACTGCTCTCCGCAAAAAAACACATTAAAAAAAAAAAAAAAAAAAGATAAGGGACGTCTGGGTGGCTCAGTTGGTTAAGCCGTACCTTCGGCTCGGGTTATGATTCCAGGGTCGTGGGATCGAGTCCCACATAGGGCTCCTTGCTCAGCAGGGAGCCTGCTTCTCTCTCTGCTTCTGCCTGCCACTCTGCCTGCATGTGAGCGCGCGCTCCCATTCTCTCTGATAAATAAAATCTTTAAAAAATAAGATAATATTTAACGGTAATATCAAACAAGAATCTTATTGTTGACATTTCTTAAATTCTTCCCAACACCAAGCTTGCAAGCAGAATCAATTCACAGGGTTTGATAACCGAATAAATAGCGTTTACATGTAACTACAGAGGCCCCACAGGCATCCTGATAGAGACATATGGACCTCACTGAATGTTCTTTAAAGATACGGCTTATCTGGACAGACACAAGAATTTGAACAATTTGGATTAAATTAGCAAGAACCACTCCTACGCTATGCCATGCTATTTATGATAATTGAATTTTTGCAATTTAGAAAAAGCAATAGAGAAAGACCATATAAGATATGGCAGTAAACATACGTGGTCAATCCAGTTTAACACTCAGAATTCTAGATGGTCTCCGAAGGCAGCTCTGAGATACTTTAATTTTCGAAAGACCAGCAATGGCTATCATTTCCCAAAAAACTACTATGTGCTAGGCAGTCTGTCTGGGGCGGTCTGTCAAGTTCTGTATCTGCCCGTCCCTGTTTCACAGATGGAAGATGAGGTCTGGCGGCCCCATTCCAGCACCTGGGAATGCAGGAGGCTGATGAATGGAATCCTCTTGATTCATTGACTGTTCTTAAACCTTTGTCATGTGATGGCACTTGTCTATATGTGTAGTGTGTATGCACATGTGTGCGTGTATCTATGTATGTATACATATAAATAAGATAAGTATGCCTGGGTGGCTCAGTCGGTTAAGCGTCTGCCTTCAGCTCAGGTCATGATCCTGGGGTCCTGGGATCGAGTCCCACATCAGCCTCCTTGCTCAGCAAGAAGCCTGCTTCTCCCTCTGCCTGCCGCTCCCCCTGCTTGTGTTCTCTCTCTCATACACACAAATAAATAAAAATCTTTACAAAAATAAAATAAAATAAATAGATTCCATTTTGTACAAAATTAGATCTTCTTGCAAATATCAACGTTCGTATGCCACAGTGGTCCACGGGGGGACAATCACTGGTGCAAGGCTCACGAACCGTGCCCGAAGACGAGTCAGACAGAGGGTGGCAGGCATGTGACGGCAGCTGCGGTCTCCACGGAATCCACACCACTGTCAAGGGTGGATACCCTGGGACTCTCAGGAGTGAGGCTCTAACCAGCCCCGTGACATCCTAAGAACTGAGGAACCTTGGCCAAGAGGATCCTGCAGGAGCACACTCTTCCCTGGAGAGCCATGCTTCCTGTGACTCTCCCTACACCACCGGCCCCAGAAGCCCTCATCACTCCCTGGCCCGAGATGACAACCGTCTCCACCAAGCTCTGGGACCTGCTGGGCTCCCGTGCCCGCTCCTGTGTGGTTCAGGCGGTTTCAGGGCTCGGAGGGGAGCTACATTTCCAAAGACAGAGAAGACAGGCCAGACACAGAATAGAACCCAGAATGGTCTAGATTTTGGATTTTGACCAGGGGCTGGCTCCTTCTTCCACAAGGAAGATTTCTAAATTGCTTCAACTCAGATTCCCAAGTTATGCACAGTGATAAACAGATGTCTCCTCTGCTTAATATCCTCACCATGACCGTTGGGAAGATTACATCTCCTGCTACCAGCATTCCTAGAACACCGTGGCCATCTCTTACTTGCTCCTTGTCAGGGGAGCATTCTATCATGGGATGGTGCTCGGGGACCCCGCTTCCTACAGCCTGAGTCCCAGGAGTCACACTATAGACTAAAAGGAGGTATGTTTCCAATTCATGGCTTCCCACTCACCGGGTGCCAAACCTAACTTTTGAACCACCCCGTGCGCTCGAGTTGAGCAACGCAATCTAGGACAAGGTTAGCCACAGCCCACACAATCCACATCATTCCCACTCACAAGACGGGGCGCCTGGGTGGCTCAGTCAGTTAGGCATCTGCCTTCGGCTCAGGTCATGATCCCAGGGTCCTGGGATCGAGCCCCGCACCGGGCTCCTTACTCAGTGGGGAGCCTGCTTCTCCCTCTCCCTGCTGCTCCCCCTGCTTGTGTGCTCGCTCTCTCTCTCTCTCTGTCAAATAAACAAATAAAATATTTTTTAAAAAGAAAATACAGGGGCGCCTGGGTGGCTCAGTGGGTTAAAGCCTCTGCCTTCAGCTCAGGTCATGATCTCAGGGTCCTGGGATCAAGCCCCGCATCGGGCTCTCTGCTCAGTGGGGAGCCTGCTTCCCTTCCTCTCTCTCTGCCTGCCTCTCTGCCTGCTTGTGATCTCTGTCTGTCAAATAAATAAATAAAATCTTTTAAAAAAATAAAAAAGAAAATACACAAGAAAAGCAATGTAGAAATATTAATGTAACAGAAGAGGTGTTTTAGGAGTAGGAAGAAATCAGGACAATCTTAAAAGTGAGCTCAACCGGTGAGATCTGAAGAGACTCCAGATAGTTCCCGATATATAGAATTGCAAAAATCACCCAAGGAGAGTTATCCCGAAAAGCCTTTTGCTCTCGAAGCTGAGATCTTTATTAAAAAAAAAAAAAAAACAAACAAAAAACAAACTTCTGAAGGGAGCCCAGGAAAGTGATACCTTAATTAGGGGACAGTTAGCCAAGAGCAAAGCCTTTCCATAACCAGGCCCCAGAACTAGGAGATGGGGATGGGCTACGAGGGGTTGCAGAGAGCCATGGACACAAACTGCTTCACCATCTTGGTAAAAAGGGTCGACAGGGAGAACAGAATGTGATCTCCATGCCTGACTATAAAAGGCAGAGAAATGAGGCCCAGGGGCATGTGACCCCCTTCTAAATAAAGATCACCCCCACACTGGGAGCAGCTGACCAGAGCAGAGGCCTTCCAGGGGAAGACAGACACGCTCCTGCAGACAACACAACCCCAGAGCCTGCTCAACGGACTGCCTTCCCGTCCACGATCCACGGGGCTGTCTCGGCTCCAGCGGGCAATGCAGGCCCCTTCCTCATTCACAGGGGGCAGTCTGGAGGGCCGCAGCATGCAAGAACCCGGTGGCCGACCACATTTCACAGAAATACCCCTCACGGGAAGCTTAAAACTTGAAGGGGGGTGGGGGGAGAGGAGGAGGAACAATTAAGAAGAAATAATGCACATCGCATGCATGAGGGCTCAGGGCAGAGACATTGTGCCCCTCACCTCACCCCAATCCAGCAGGTGATTTACACTTAAACCAGCCCCCCACTTGGACCTGGCAGGCCAGAGGTACCCATCTATAAGAAAACGAGGAAGAAATCCAGAAGAAAATGAAGAAGGGGAACCCTTCCACTGCACGCACCAATACCGCCCTGTGAGATGTATTTGATAGGCAGGAACACGAGAACCCGTAAAGAGGGGGGAAAACGTAGAACTGTCTTTTTTATGCTCCCTGACTTCATTTGAAGTCCCCGATCTCATCAGTGAGATGGCCAGGAAATGTTTTCCTTTTGTCAATGAAGGCAGCCACTTACTGCCTTCTCATGCAAGGGCTCCGATCTGCTATTTTCCTGGTTTGTCCTCTGGAAGGCGGTGGGAAATGCAGCCACACTCCAGGACCGCTGTTGCCGGTCAATGCCCTTTTAACTGAAATAAGGCTGCACCACCAGCAAAGCCAGTCTGGACCACAGCCAGGCTCGCCACCTTCATGCATTTTCTGCCAAAGACAAGGCCTGCCCGTGGGCAACACAGTGATCTGAGCAGACCCGAAACTGTCCGTTCTGTTGGGTTAAGAAGTACTTGGAGACGTTAAGTTTAGTAGGAAGTTTTAGATTTTTGTGTTTGTTTTGGTGAGGGGGTCTCTAGATCTGCAATCCCGTACCAGAAAGCCCCGAGGGCAAGCGAACAGCGGACACCACTGGGCAGAAAGAGAACCACGTCTTACAAGAGGATCCGCTCCCTCTTCCCTCCTTGTACAGGTCGGCTTTCAGCGTATGACTGCCGTCCAAAGTAACGAACAGCGCCGCAGGGCCAAGCCTTGACTTTGAAGATGATTCCCGTATTTCTCCACCATCTTTGGCCTTGAATCATTCTGACAAGGGCTGGAGAGAAAGGAGCTGTGACCGTCCATGGCTGACCCTCCCCGCTCGTGATGAGCTGGAGAAGAGTTTTGGTGACCTCACTCCTGGGGAGCAAGGACGGACCGGGAAAATGACACAAGAAACATCCGCATTTCGCAATCCTTGAATCTTTTGGCTCGCCGGGGACTGTCATCACACACTGATGTCTGCTCAAGGTGGGAAACAGATCTTTCCGAGCATAAATCTTTCACAAAGCAGGTGCCACGCTCGCCCCTGGGGTGACAGCCATGCTCTCCAAGACTGGGAGGACACGCCCAGTATTTACTCGGCGATGCAGAAAGGGCTACTGCCAGGCTTCTCTGTGGCGAGACAGCCCACCAGAGTCTGCAGAGTCCCAAAGTCCTCCGCCAACGGGCACGGAGTCTGCCAGGAGCACACCGTCACGGGCCGAGGATACCGCCGGCAGAAGGCAGGGAGGTGGCTTGTCAGGGCCATGGCCCAGTTTCACGAGCACTCACGGGCTCCCACTACAGGATTTCAGGTTGGGGGGGGCTATCGGTCAGAGTGTAGGTTAGGGAGCTCACTGGGCCCAGGCACCGGCACGGGGAGGCTTGAGAGAGGCCGGGTCACGGAAGGGCAGAGGGGACCGCAGGGCATAGCAGATTCGGGAAACATGTATGATGGAAAGGGCTTGTCATTCAACTGGAGGAGGGAGCATCCAGAGGACACCCATGTTTCTGACATGGGAGCAGGGAGCCCAAGAATGCTGCCTATGCAGAAGGGAGAATCCAAGAAAGACAACGGGTAGAGGTGAGGAGACAGAGAAGCCCAGCAGACACGGAGTCGCCCGCAGTTGTCTGGACAGGAATGGATCTGTGGGTCCGGGGCTCACAAAGAGGTCTAGGCTACAGATGGTATTTGCAGACAAGGTGCAGACGGAAGGGTGCTGAAGCCTCAGATGGGACATCCTGGGGGAACAAGGACAGTGAAAAGAGGCCTAGGATGGAAGTCTGGAGACCGCCAGGCATCAGAGCCTCAACCAAGGGAAAGGAGCCCACCAAGAAACAGCTGTAGAGACGGAAGAGAAGTCCTGTCAGAAGGCAGGGGAGGAGGACTCACCAGTGCCGAATGTCAAGGGCACCAGTCCCATTTCTACTGAAGGGAAAATGCCGTACGTAACTTTTTTAAGGGTCAGTCACTTTTTAGGAGTAACTCAAGCCTCAATAAAACCACCCCTCCAGGGGCCCCTGGGTGGCTCAGTAGGTGAACCATCTACCTTTGGCTCACATCATAACCCCAGAGTCCTGGGATCGAGCCCCGAGTCAGGGTCCTGGCTCCGGAGGGAGTCTGCTTCTCCCTCTCCCTCTGTCCCTCCGCCCTGCTCATGCTCTCTCTCAAAGAAATAAATAAAATACCCCTCCAAATCATAAGACAACAGAGAAATACAGAAGTGTGCAGGGAACCCATAAAGTCGCCATTTCCTTAATGGGGCGATCCATGAAGCTGCCACAGTAATGAGAGAAAAGAAGGAGTTTAAGGGAGAGCGTCAAGTAGAAACTGCGCATCGGCACTCCATAATTGAGAGTTTCTCTGTGATGTCAAAAATTTCACACACATCCTTGATCCGACGGAGCTCTCCAGATGCTCTCCCTCCCTCCGTAGGCAGCCCTGTGGAGAACAACTCAATGGGATTCTGCCACACTTCATCGTTTTCAATGGCCACCTTAACGCTCATGTTGACTTCCCGGTAGATGACGCGCTGTCCAGACTCAATGCCCTTCACCTGGCTCCTTGAACGGTTCGTCGGCATCCTGCTGGAGAGGGGTAGGAATACCACAGCACCGCAGTGCTCAGCCACAGACACGATGGGGGTGGGGGGGGGGGCGGGGAGGGGTGGAGAACGCATGGCCATAGGGAGCCCCACCTGTCATTTCAAATGCTCTAGTAACCACGTGAAAAACTACAGAAACAGGTGAAATTAATTTAATAACATAGTTTACTTAACCTACAGGTCCAAAATACTATCATTTCGACACAGAGTCAATACATTACGAACTACTAAGGCGATAACCTTACTACTTCTCCCCTCATACTACGTCTTTGAAATCCAGTATATTTTATACTTCAAGTGAGTCTCTGTTCGCACCAGAGGACATTCAAGCATGCGATCAGCCACATGTGGCTAGTGGCTGTCACCCCGCACAGCACAGGTCTCAAGGGACTCTATGCAAAGGGAGAGTTCCAGTTCAATGGGAAAATCTCAGGGAAACCTGCCGATGCTGGAGTTTTCCTCAAAGCCCAAGATGGAGGGAAGACAGTTTCCTCGAATGCTGTTCATGATTTTCAATAAATACGCCCTCCTAAAATCTCAGAAAGACGTCAGCCGGACTGAGACAACTGGCAGGGGAGAAGGCTGCAGGGTATGGCCTTGGGCAAGCAGGGGTCCAGCCAACAGGCCTGTCAGCATCAGCCGTACCAGCACCAAGGCCCAGTTTCTAACCCCATTGGTTTTTTTTTGGTATTTTTCCTTTTTTTTTATACTTTTTTTTTTTTTTTAATAATCCCTATGAAAGGCCGGATCTCTCCAGATTGAAAAAACAAAAAACAAAAAACAAAAAAAAAACGGACGGCCAAACCACTTAAATTACTTGCTACCAGACCTGGACTCAGAACCCACCCCTGCTCCCGGCTTCTCCAACAACTTGCTGGTCAGAAACAGCCAAAGTCCACAGCAACCCCAGAGTAGATACCAAATGGCCCACCTAATGACTTTTTAAATAACATCTCCCTTTTGTACAGAGCTGATGAGTTTTCAAAGCAGTTTTGTACACGTTTGGTTGTCACTAAGGAATAACATGGGACGGCCCTAAGAAATGTTCTGAAGATGCCCAACTATACAGCCCAGAAGGACTGGCTTGTCCAAGGTCACCTGGGCCACTTAGACGGCATCCAACCCTTTCCCACCACACAGGATGCCTCCCCTGATGACACCGTTTTCTTTTAAAACAAAATTTTAAAATGTCAAGACTACTTAAAAAGGTGTTTTTGCTGTTTTCTCAAAACCAGTGGGTAACCTAAGGGTAGGGTACAGTTTTAATCAATCACAAATGGGACGTCAGCGCCGTATCTTCCTCCAACCCGAGCCGACAGGGACTCTTCAAGAGGCCTGATGGTGTTCTCGGCCATCCAACATCCTGGTTATAGCCGAGACCCCTTCCCTTATGAATCAGATGTTCACAGACACACGGGTGGATTGATAGCGTAAACATGTGTGCTGGGCCAAAGAAACCTTCCCTTTCCCGGCTTCCGCCCTGGCTGGACCAGGAACAAAAAGAACAGCTACCTGTGGGGTCTGGCCTTTGATTTGTTTATTTTATACACTTCACGGTTTAGGCAAGACTACCAGTTTGGGATTCCTTGGCTCTTCATGACCAGCTAGAATACATGAGCTCCTTGGTCTTTAACTGGGCCAACCATTAAATAATAGCTATTTATAGCTACCACACTGACTTCCACACCAGGGAGAGGAACCTTCCCAGCCAACATACCTGAACATTGCTGAAAGCAACGCGGCAAAGGCCCAGACTTGCCTTCTAATAGCAAACAACCTGGGTCTCCAGGTAATTGATCACAATAACTCAAGAGTCCGGTTATACTCAAGAGAAGAATAAGCATGTTCCTGATAAAGAAGCAGCTTCAAAATACCACCCCCGGAACCCGGAGCACCATGAACACATTTCAAAATTCTTTCACTAGGCGATTTCAGAAGATCTGCACAACTCTTTGGGGGGAAAAGGTAGGGAAAAAAGGAAATGGAAGCCCAGGGCGTAGGAGTACGCCCACTACAGAGCTCCTTGCAAGTACGACCTGAATCTGGGATTCCCGGGAACCGGTCCAGGGCTCTCCCACCTCGGCGAGGTGCTCCACCACAAACAGGCACACCTAAGTCTCGTGACTGTCCCTGGGGACCAAGCATGGGGCGCAAGTCCCCACTTTCACAAGACGTGAATTGAATTTTGACTTCCCCTTTATTCAACCATTATTCCAAGTACAGTCCTCCTAAGGAAGTCCCGCCACAGCCAAATCTGCCTTTTCCCACAAAGGACGAACCCAGTCGATGCATAAGCAGTCCCCGACTGCTGGGGCCTGGGGGACCTCCGAAGGACACCGGGTCACCTTTCTCACTAGAATCCAAAGCTCAAGGTCAGCACGCTTCTGGCCCGGAAGGTGCTGAATTATTTCTAGGACACGACTGGGATGCTCTTGACGGCAGCCATGACGGGGTCCTGCGTTCCCCGAGATCTCGGATGCAAAAGGAAGCCAGCCGAGACCCCTGCCTGCGCCCAGCAGGCGGCCTCCTCCTCAGTGTGACACAACCACGCCCTCCCCGCAGAACCCCCAGCGGAAGGCACTGCGCGCTCAGAAGAGGAGGGAGGCGAGGGAGAGCAGGAGGGGGAAAGAGAAGCAGAGGGAAAGCCGCAACAGCGTCTCCTTACTTTTCTGGCAGCGGTTGGTGGTCCAGCAGCGATAGTTGTACTCGTTGTTGATGGTCGTCTTCTCGCACAAGGGCTTCTCCTCCATCGTCCCCGGACACAGGTCCCCGCATTCCTTCGGGGGCTTGTTCCCCACGATGTAGTTATTGGACACCGCATCCAGGATCAGGGACCAGTCCACCGTGGAGAGGTAACAGAGGTCGGCATTCTTCTCAATCCTGATGGCCCCCCGGGTGATGTTCCTCAGATTATAAAGCCCGATATCCTTGAGATTGGTCATCTCAAAGATGACCAGGGCATAGTTGTAGAAGAGTTTCCAGCCGCGGATGACCGTGAGGTTGGGGAAGAGGTCCCCGAGGCTCTCGAGGCCGGCCACACGGAACAGCAGCAGGTACTCGGTGATGACCGTGAGCTTGGGGAAGCGGTAGCTGCGGTAGTCCTCTGCCTTGGAGATGAGCAGGATGTGGAGGTAGCCTTCGATCACCGTGCAGTTCTCCAGGCGCTTTAGCTGCTGATAGTCATTGCGGATGTCGATGCCCGGCCCGCAGACTGAGGGGAGACAAGAGGGCAAGGGCGGGACACGTCTGAGTTACAAGGAAATCGTTTTCGGAACTATTTCCCAACCCACGATATGGCCCGTTTTTCAGGACACCTATATTATGACGATTAAGGCGAGAAGACCCATTCTTTGCTGGGGACTAACGTTAGGTATGGGCTGTCCGCGGCCATTCATGGAGTGTCTGCACTGGGCCAGGTGTCGTGCAACATCCTCAGGGACCGTGGGGAGGGTCATTCCCACCCTGCTTATGTACAAACCACAGCTTAGAGCCCAGGGTCACACAGGAGCACAGATGAGAGTCAAGGTCGCACAGTCAAAGCTCTGCACCTGCCAGGCTGCACACCCCCACCCCTCGTGCCTCCTGCATGGCCCCAGTGCCCAAAGTCTGAACAAACAGCTCAGCAGCCACAAAACAACAACCTACTACTGCAGCCAGCCACAAGGACCCCAAGCAATGAAGTCTGCACGGGAGAACAGTCACCGTGACCTACAAAGCAAGGACCGAAAGAAGCAAGTTCTCACATTTCTTGCTACCATCTGACATGGGTCAGGTGGCCTTGTGTTCTTCCCCAATACTGTATGAATATAGAAACAAAGCCTAATTCAACAGAGAGGCAAGAACATGTGATTTCTATGGATAAAAGAGGTATGCCAACCAGTTTCAAAAAAATTGTTTTATTAAGCAAGAAAACAAGCTTCCTATAGAAAGGTTTGGTAAAAGACAGTAAAAATCATCCATATCTCCACATCCAAAGATAATCACTATTACCAGTGCCTATACCAGTGATCATTTCTCCAGAAGTAATTTAATTAAGGTAAAAGAAATCAGAAAAGATTTCCTTCCTGCACTTAATATGAACATTTCACCAAGTCAACAGATGTCCTTCTATGTTACCACTTGAAGAAGACAGTAATTCTAGGGTACGAATATGCACCATGAGTTATTTTATTTTTTTATTTATTCATCTGAGAGAGAGAGAAAGAGCATGAGCAGAGGGAGAAGCAGAGGGAGAGGGGAAAGCAGATCATCTCCAGCTGATTTCACACTGAGCCTAGAGTCTGATGTGGGGCTCGATCCCAAGACCCCAAGATCATGACCCAAGCCGAGACAAGAGTCAGACGCTCAACAACTGAGCCACCCAGGCACCCCTGGTTCTTTTATTTTTCTTAAACCAATCCCCTATCTTTGGATATTTAGTTTATCTCCAGTTCTTCACATCATAAACACCACTCCAGTGAATATTCTCAGCAAATGTCCAAGACTATTTTCTTGGGATAAATCCCTAGGCATAGAATTGCTGGACCAAGACATCTGCAGATCTGAAGGGCTTTTGATACAACAGCCTCAATACTGGAGACTTTATTTTTAAAATACTAGACATGTACACAGACTCACAGACACAAACCTTGGTTAATATCCTTTCTTATGATTTAATAATCCCATGCCTTCCATTAAAGCTTCTCAGACGGAGTCAAGTTTTCTGATGGATGTAATTCATTAATTTTTGGCGCACTCAACATGTAGGATGCTGTAAGAGCGTCAGAGAAGCCGTGTCTGCCCTCTGAGGAGGCTCACGGTGAAGGCCACAAGCTAAGACCCACGACAAACAATAGTCATATGAGGCAGAAGGTGGTCAGTGGTGTACACAGTGTAAATCTACTGTGGATGGGAATGGAACTAAGCAGGACAGATGGGGTAGCCTTGGAGCTTCCTGCAGGGAAGTTCCTTTCTACTGGAGCGCCCAGGAAAGCTCTGGCTCCTATAGGATTTAAAACTGAGTATTAAGGGATGCCTGGGTGGCTCAGTCAGTTAAGCCTCTGCCTTCAGCTCAGGTCATGATCCCAGGGTCCTAGGATCGAGCCCCACATCGGGTTCCGTGGTTGGTGGGGAGTCTCCTTCTCCCTCAGACCCTCCCCCATCTCCTGCTTGCTCTCTCTCTCAAATAAATAAATAAAAACCATTAAAAAAATAAAACTGGGTATCAACATTCCAGAGGCCAGAGAAAAGGGAGAACAAGATACACTCAAAGGCCAGCGATGCTGATGGCTAGGGATGTAGAGAAGAGCAGAGGAAATGAGTTTGGTAGAGTCCAAGTCATAAAAGGTCACAGGTGGGGATGGAAACTTTCATCTCAGGAATGAGGCCCCTCTCAAGACTCCTGAGTGAAAGAGAAGTCCAAAGGAGGCCTTTTGTGGGAAGAATATTCTGGTATAAGACAGTATAAGACAGAATCAAAGTGGAGCAGGTGACGGAAAAGGGGAGAGAGGTCCAGCGGGCCTCAGAGCCACAGACACAAACTGGACAGAGAATGGCAGGCAGGGGATGGTGTCTCGGGGACCCAAGAGCTGAGCAGCGGACGAGGCTTGAGAACCTAGAACCTGACACCTCACTTGGTCCAACTGCCTTCTTTCACTGATGAGAAAATGAAGCCTCTACAACAAAGAAGAGAATGGGAGAAACCAGCGCTCTGAGAACGTCTGAGAACATTCCATGCCGGACAAAGGCTGTGAAGGAAGCTTTGTTTCACCTCATGTGAGCCTTTCAAATACTTTCAAATACTTCAAAGTATCTCACACTATGTATTATCATCGCCACTTTGAAGGTGAGGAAGCAGATCTGGAGAAGTGGAACTTGACACATGGTTTCTGGATTGTGCCAGCTCTCAGCATCCTCACCAACGGGTCACCCCCAGACCACTCTGATGAAGCTTCTGCCCCAATCATGATACCGAAGCACTCTCTGCGGAGCCCCTGATGACGTTATCAATGCCAATGACTGGTCCCTGTCCTCCTGTGACTTGACCCTTTAAGCCATTTGACATCGCCTCCTTCCCAAGGCCTCTCTGATTCCACTCACCCCTTTACCCCTCTTCTCCCACCTGACCTCTAAATGCTGCCCTCTGGCCTCAGCCTCCCCCCTCTGTCCTCTCACGTGGACAAGTGGCCTCCTGTGCCACCCACACACTGCATGATTGTCAACTGCAAATCCTTGGGGCACCTCCAGAGTTCACACCCATCTGCCTACTCAATGTCTCCATTTAGGTGTCTAATAACTCATTCCCTTCCCCCCACAAAATCCGCCTCCGGCGCTCCCATAGCTCAGTGGGTGGCATTCCCATTCTCTGAATTGCACGTGTCGAAAATCAAAGGGTCATTCCTGATTCTTGTCTCCCCTTACGCTGCACATGCCCAGTCCTCTTGGGCCTTGTGCTAACTGCAGTGTCAGACACAGAGACACACACTTTATGTTCTCACATACACGTAGAATCGAAAAAAGCCAAATGCATAGCAAAGATGAGCTAGAATGGTAGTTGTCAGGGGCTGGGAGGTGAGGGGGAATGGGGAGCTGTTGGTCAAAGGGTACAGACTCTTAGCTCGAAGATAAATAAGATCTAGGGATCGCCGGCACAGTGTGGAAACTAGAATTGACAATACGGTACTCTTGGAAGTTGTTAGAGGAGTCGATATTAAATGTTATCTCCACATGCACACACCAATTACACTGATGTAAGAGGATGGAGGTGTTTACTAACTTTATCGTGGTAATCATTTTGCAATGTATACACGTATCTAATTATCACATTGTACACCTTAAACTTACATACATTAATGCCAGTAATATCTCAGAGAAGCTGAAAAAAACAGTCCTCTTGGCACCAGTTCCCAAGCCTATGAGGAACTGGGGCGTTCTGCCCACCATGACGCCCCACTTCTTCAGGCCACTGTTCCTCGACCACCCTGTTCACTTCCCTCCTAGTGCATGTCTGCCCTCCTCGGGCCCTCTTCTCACCCCGGGGTCTCTCCCTCTGATCTCTCCCCCTGCCGTGGCGGCTCCAGGAGGAGGGGGAATTACTGTCCATCTCCCCCCCAGTGATGCCCCCAGGGCCTGAAGCAGTACTTGGTGCCTGGTGTTCGCACCATTAATTCACATGTGGAATGAATGGATTGTTCCACATCTGCCTCTCCCCACTGTTCTAACCTTGATCCGAGCCACTGTCATCTCCAGCCTCGTCTAGAACAGTACCTTCCCCACGGTCCAGCCTCCATCCCCCAGTCCGTCGCTGACCCAGCACCACTCCACAGGGGCTCATCCCTGTCGACTTCTACCTCAGCAACTAGAATGTTCTTGCTTCACACGCTGCGGCACCAAGCTCCTTCCTCCTCTTCCCCTGCTGACTGGGGTGCTTCCCCGGTCACACGGATGCCCCCCACCCCATTCTCATCCTGTGGCTCTCCATTCTCACATCATCTCATGATGTGAGATTTAAGGGTCCCCCTCAATTACCCCATTTCCCTATTTTTACCATTTTTATAGCACTTTTCATGTGTGACAAGGGTTGGGACCTGAAAGGACATATTAGTTGAGTGATCACTGTCTATGAACCTCACTGAAATTAGAGGCTCTGTATTGTTTGCATTCTGCCTGTCTCCCTGTCTCCTAACATCCGGGCATACAGCAGCTTCCAGGAAGACGGGCTGCCCGACCCAGGCCGTGGGGAACCTAAAGTGGAACAGAGAGAACAAAGCCTCTTGGGTATTTGCCACCAGAGTACTCTCAAAACCAGGGAATACCACCCAACAATAGCTTCAGGTCAGGGACTCATCATGGAAGTCTTTTTTTTTTTGCTTTTGTACTATTTGTGTTTTCCTAAGCCCAACTGAAAGTTCTGTAGTCCTTCTGTGTCATCATCAATTAAGTGTATTAGTTAGCTCTTAAATGAGGAACGTACATACGTGTAGAGGAGTGCTTGGAGGGCATCTAGCATTGCCTCCAGTGTGTGTCTGATCGTACTGTAAAGTGTTAGGCAACCGTTTGCTTGCTATCCTTTCCCACGGACCAGAAAATTCAGTACCCAGTGAAAGACCATGAAGACTCCTAACCAAAGTTTGCCAACCTTTCATACTGTCATCGAAACAGACCCTAGGAAAGAATTGGCTTCCCTCTGCCTCCCGTTCCCCGCCTGTGTAGAGCCCTCAGTTAACAAGCCGCACGGCAGAGCTGGAATGGACGGATTCTTCAAGTGAAAGAACTGTCTCCCCGTGGGACACTCTCACCCCATTTGCAGAAGAAAATAAAAAAAAAAGAGAGAGAGAGAAACTAACCACTTACTCCCGAAGAGAAGACAAGCCCAAGCCACAATGTGCGAAGCAGGACCCGGCCACCAGCTGTTTTGGATTCTGTTCGTGATACTGTTGGCCTTTGGGGTATTTTGTGATAGGAGCAGAAAAAGGAAAACCCAGCTGGACCAGGAATGATAACACAGCATTCAAAAGGCACAAGCCACAAACAGGAAAGAGAATACAACATGCTTCATTGGTGCCGTGAAATGATACAAGCACCGAGGGAGTAAATATTCCACGCAGCGCGTGAGAGAGAGACACACCCTTGCTACTACTCACTGATGATTAAAAGGAAATTGCAAAATACTGTTTCTCCCTTTTCAAAGCAACCGATATCCCAAAACCCGACTTGAAGGAAGGCACTGGAATGGGAGCTCTCAAGCCGGCCCTCAAAAAATCATCGAAGCTTATGGAGATGAGGGCAAACAGGAAGCAGAGGGAAAGAACACACTGGAAGGTAGGGCCAGCGGGCCTGGGCAGCAGGCCCAAAGCCAGTGAACAGGAACGGCAGAACGAAACAGATGGAGGACCGCCAGTGCGGGAGCAGAGGGCCCGGGAAGGGGTGAGGATGGGAGGCGCAGGGTGGCCTGGTACCCAAGCCAGGCCCCCTTGGAGGCAGGCAGGCAGGCAGGTGAGGGCCTGGGAAGTAGAAATCACTTGCCCCAAAATAAGATTTTTTTTTAAAGATTTTTTAAATTTATTTGACAGACAGAGACCACAAGTAGGCAGAGAGGCAGGCAGAGAGAGAGGGGGAAGGCCGCTCCCTGCCGAGCAGAGAGCCCAATGCAGGGCTCGATCCCAGGACCCTGAGATCATGTCCCGAGCCGAAGCAGAGGCTTTAACCCCCTGAGCCACCCAGGCGCCCCTAAAATAAGATTTTTTAAATTAAGTCTTTCAGTTGAAAGGACACTGCTTCCAATAAATTCCTACATATTTTTTAAAACATCAAAAGATAGAATTTCTGCTCTAGGGACTTAAGTGAATGGAATAAACAAACTACACATATTTGGGAAATAAATTCCTAAGATCTGCTACTATGAGAAGGGTTAATAACAAGCAGTTGCCTGAGAAAACCCCCAAAAGAAAAGCTGCGTATCTAAGGATATGGAAAAGCTATAGGAGGAATTCAGTAACGGCTTTAGTATATGCTCCACGCTAAACACAGTCTTGTGTCCTGAGAAGGAGAAATGGGATGGGTCCGAGTCCTCAGTGCCATTTATGGGCTCCTGCCCCTAGGAAGTGAGGTACCCTTCCAAAGCCTGAAAAATGGGCTGTTCACACAGGTACCCTAAGGAAGCTGTCCTAAAGATCAGAGGCGTGCTTTTGTGTTCCTGTGGCCAGCACTGGGCTTTAAGCAATGTTACTACATAAATTAAACATTCCTTAAAAACATTCAACCATTCCGTTGCCCCAAACTAAATATTAACAACACACAACAAAGGGGGAAATGAACAAAATTTGTTGATTAGCCTTCTGACACCCAATTCCATGAAAGATGATCAGAGGTAGTTATCTAATAAAAATGCTTTTAAATCTAATCAACTCTTCTTGAAAATATGGGGCAGTCTTAACTCACAGATGGGAATAAAAGACATCGGGAAGCATCATTAGCATTTTACTACAGGTCTGTAGGCAGAATGAGTAAAACAATAGTCAACCAGTTGTCACCTCTGGTTCTTGGTGGTAAAGTTCAATACAACATAACCATTCCCTACCCCCATCCCGACACTGGCCCTCTATACAAGTTCTTTACGTCCCATAAAATGAATTCTTTGGACCTAGTAAGTTAGTACTCTAGAAACTCTGGACTCTGTGAAAGCCACACTCGTTTAAGAGGTTAGGAGAGGATTCATGTGTATTCATGTGAATCCAAAATTCATGTGAATTTTGGACAAGCAGACAGAGCAACCACCTCTCTCCTCAGCCAGGGCCAAATTAAGTGAGGTAAAAGTTTTAACAGGTCGATGAGCAGGGCTGCGGGACCACGAAGACAGGGGCCCATGACTCCCCATCTCTAGGGAGGTCAAGAAGCCGTCTCAGATGAGGGGATCCCTGAGGACAGTCTGAAAAACAAGCAGAGTCTTGCCAGGAAAGGCAAGGAGGCAGGGTGTCAGGCAGAGGGAGGGGCTGTCCACCTCTGGCTGCTGGATCCCCAGCCCCTAGACCCTGGGCATGCAGGGAAGGGGAGGCATGGCTTTGTCCCTGCCCACTCCTTCCAGCCTGCAAGGAACCAAAAAATCAGAAATGGGGGGGGGGGGGGAGACAATATTGTGATAACAAACACTATGGATATTCCAGAGTTTGTTAGAGTAGAATTTTCTATGTAAGTGTAAATAGACACAATTCATGTTAAGCCTTTTTTATCTTCATGCGTCAAGGAGAATGTGTTTACATTGTATATGTAATTGATACGTTACTAGCCAGGCAAGCAGTCCCTACCACCTGACAAACGCTCCACAGCTAAGGACAGTCCTAAGAATGCAAGGGATTGCATGGTGCAGGTGACTTTCCAAACAGAAATTAAAAATTAAGTGTATTTTTCAAGGTGCAAATTGTCCTCCACTGGCCCGCAGAAGAGCCATCTCTATCACACATATAAACATCATCTAAAAACCCATTCACACGTAAGATGTAGCCCTGAAGGCTCCAGAGCGTTAATAGAGCGCGCTACAATGTGGCAAAGAATTCATAAAGTGGGCTGAGATGTTTACATCCTGCCTCTCCAATGAAGAAATGGAAACTTCACTGGGAAATACTTCAAGGACTGGAGGGAACATAAGCCCCAGTGTCCCCATCACATAAAGCATCTGGAACTTCAGAGATGCATACAGAACGAAGCCGTCTTTGCTCCGATGGAAGAACAACACCTATTTTCCTGGGTCTTCATGAAAACAACTTTGCCTGCTCTCATGGTGATTCCAAACTCCTTTCTGATCTTAAAATATCGAAAGTCCAATATTCTAAGTCCCTATATTTTAAATCATCTTTATAAGAGCCCCGAATCCTTTGAAACTATTCCCAGTCCCAATGGTTGGTTCCTTTTTAAAAAATATTTTACTTAGGGGCACCTGGGTGGCTCAGAGGGTTAAGCCTCTGCCTTCAGCTCAGGTCATGATCTCAGGGTCCTGGAATCAAGCCCCGCATCGGGCTCTCTACTCACCAGAGGGCCTGCTTCCCCACCCCCCCCCCAACTCCCGGCCCCAACCCTGCCTGCCTCTCTACCTGCTTGTGATCTCTCTCTCTGTGTCAAATAAATAAAATCTTTAAAAAATATATTTATTTATTTGAGATAGAGAGAGAGAGAGTGGAGGGTTGAAGGGGTGTAGGGAGAGGGAGAAGCAGACTACCCGCTGAGCAGGGAGCCTGGAGCCTGACACGGGGCTCGATCCCAGGACTCTGAGATCATGATCTGAGCAGAAGGCAGATGCTTAACCAACTGAGCCCCCCAGGCGCCCCAGCTGGTTGCCTTTTTGATGAAAGGGCACGCGAGGACTAGACTCCCTTGGTTATACCCCCCACCCACTACCAGACACTCAGCCCCCCATGGGCCCAGTGGGAGCCTGCATCAGGCTTCGCTGCCAGGCCTCCCAGGGGAGCACCACCACCAGGCAGGCAAGTGCAGGCTAGACAGCACCCTGAACCACCTAACAGGGAATCTGTGCAGCCAGCGGATGGCGCTGTGGGCCCCCAGGGGCTGGAGGAGGGGAGCTACAGAGCCAGGAGGAGGCAAGCCCAGAAGCTGCAGGCGCCTGACCTGGAAAATACAGGCTCCTCCTGCCGCCTTCTCCCCTCTCTCTTGACTTTGGGTTTTCTGTTCAGAACCAGGCTAACCTTCCAAATAAAAGTCAGCCCTGTGGCCCCCATCCTATCTCACCGGCTTTTAAAGAACGTGTTACATCATTCCAGTTCACATCCTCATTTCAAAAATATTATAAAATGTTCCAGTTACCTCGAGTGACCTGTACTCTTGCAATTAGCCCGTTATCTACACAAACTCATTACCGGGGTACGAGTCCCCCTCCTCTGCTCCCCCCGCACCAGGCTGCACGTCTTCGCGGATCTGGTGTGAAAGGTCAGTCTCTGGAACTGTTGGGGCCTTTTAGTTGATTTGGGGCCTTTGTCAGAGGGGAGGGGACGAAGCCCTGCCACTTGGCCTGAGGTCAGCTGCTTCCCTGTTCTGTGCCTCAGTTTCCCCACAATTCAGATCCAGGTTTGGGACTACATTTATTTAGTCCTCCCACAAATACTGAGAAAACACCTACAGCGTGCAGATATATACTTCCCCGGGGCTCGGAAGTCAGCAGGGAACAAAATCAACATATTATTCCTGCCGTCCTGGAGCAGCCTGTCCTGGCGGGGCCCTAAAACCAGCACACCCCGTGTCTCTAATGCAGACTCCCAGGTTCACCTGCCGCCACCCGAATGGAGCCAGCACCACGGGCCTGATGCACACTCAGCCGCCCCGGCTGCATGTACCAAGAGTCAACACGTACCTACAGCAAAGAGCTGTCACACGAAACATGACAGGACACCGGATCTCTGATGCCCAGAGACAGCTGTCCTGGGACAAGCAAGTCTCACCAAAAGGAACACACACCAGGAGCTGCTGATGGCAGCCGGGGCCACGTGGAGCTGGGGGAGGGGGCGGCAGGGACTGAAGCAGCGGAGAAGAAAGGGGAGGGAGAGGTCGGAGGAGAGCAGGAAGAGAAGCAAAGCATGGCCACTGGAGAAGGGCAAAGGGAACAGCGCCTGGAACAGAAGGTGCTAAAGAAACCAACAGGGAAAACCCCAGACAGATGCACGGCCTCAGCCCTCACAAAGGGACAGAACAACCATGGAGGAGCCTGGGCATGAATACCATAAAAATAAGGACTTTGGGAGGGGTCATCCCGGCAGTGGTCAGTAACTAAACAAAAATAGAGAGGATCGCACACCCATGTCCATAGCGGCATCATTCCCGAGGGCCGAAAGGAGGAAGCAACTCAAGTGTCCACTGATGGACAGATGGACACACAAAATGTGGTCTATTCATACCCTGGAATATTATTTGGCCTTAAAAAGGAAGGAACTTCAGACACCTGCTACAGCACAAAGGAACCTTGAGGACCCCCTGCTGAGTGAAATTAGCCAGGACAGAAGTACAAATACTGTACGATTCCACTAGCTACAGTGGTCCGATTCACACAGATGGAAAGCAGAATGGCACGTGCAGGGTGTGAGAAGCAGGGAGGGGGAGTTGTTGGTTAACGGGTGCAGGGTCTCATCTTTTCCAGATGAAGACAGTTCTGGAGATTGGCTGTGCCACAATGCGAATGTACTTAATAGGACTGTATACTAAAAACTGGTTAAGATGGTGAATTTCAAGTTATGTGTACTTGACCACACTTTTTTTTTCCTTCAAGAAGAAGGGAAAACTTTCACTGCATTTTATTCTGCCCCTCGTGCGGGTCACACAACTGTAAACGGACAGCTAAAGACAGGCTGTGCTGCCCATCGAGCAGCGAGACCCAAGGAGAGCTCAGCAGGAAGGAAAGCAGGCTCCCCGACAGGCGGGGCATTCAGAACTCTGCCTCCAGGCCAGGCATGGCTGTGGGGTGGCACCCAGCACAGCCAGACCTCGGGGCACAAAGAGCAGGTCTCAGCAAGAGTCCTGCACAGACTCCCCAGGGAAAAGGGCTCTGAGCATGCGTGGCAGGTGTAAGCGGTCACACAGATGGGCGCCTGCGTGCCCTTCCCTAGCGAGTGGGCAGAAGCTAAAACCCCCATGCAAGTCACCACCTCTGCAAATGAGCCTGTGGCTAACCCTCATGATCTGATACAACCCAAAGGCAGAATCCTCCTTGCTCCATTTGCTCAATCTTCTAGCTCTGGGTGTCGGCAAATTGTATCTTATGGCCAGATACAGCTGTAGCTCCACGCAGCTCTTTGCCTTGTAAGACGCGGTAGAGGAAGCATGACAAGGGGGAATCACACTCCAGCCTGTCCATGCCACCCCCTCCCATTATCACTCCCACTCTTGTGAAGGTCTTTGTACCCTCTATCATATCTGCATTTATTATTCGGCTCCAACACCTCCAGAGAGGTATTTTTTCCACTCTGTTCTTCCCCAGGCATCTGGAGGCCGATGCATCCCTGACTCCTTCACTGAGGTATGCTGCAATTTCTACCAAGACCATGTACCCTCTGCATTTGGGATTTCTCCAGCCATGCCTCGGGGGCGTCCACCCACCAGCCTGGTCAGTGGCCCACTGAGGCCACTCTCGCTGTCCTGGCAGGAGAGGATATCCTGAACTATGCCCTCCCAGACCTCCCCGAAAAAGATCAGTTAAACACCTCTCGCTCAATCCCACCCTGCTCTAGCTAATAGCCCAAAACCCAAGCGACCCAGTAGCAACATTCCCCACTGCACTTCCACAGTCTTATCAACCGACTTCAGAATAAAAGAAACAACACTGCTGTAGCGCGAAGCCATGGGTCATAAGCCTTAAGCCATCCTAACCCACAAGGACTTGTGATTTTTTTGGATTTTTTTTTCTTTAGGATTTTTTAATTGGTAGATTGTGGGGACACTAGACTTGATCTATAGTGCCTTGTTAAAATCTCATCACATCCTTGATGAGCTACATTAGACAAGCTGGGTAAACATGCAATTCACCCTCCAAAGTGCTGATGAATGAATGGCCCAAAGAAGGTCTCTAGTGGAAGGTCACAGGGCTCTTTCTGCGTCCTCTATGTTTCAACATTTTTATCAATTACTTGAACGACAGCACAGATAAAATGTTTATCTAATTCAAGGATGCCAAGTTTCTAGGAGAGATGGCAAATACATTGGATGACAGAGTCAAGAGCTAAAAAGATCAACAGATTGGAATTGCAATCGAGAGGAAATAATGTTATTTGGACACTTGGGTGCAAAAAAAAGAAATGCACAAATGTAGGAGGTGTGAAAAAGACTCGGGAGATTTAATTGGATATAATTTCTGCATGTGATGATGGGGCGTTGTGGCTGCCAAAAAAAAGAAAGAAAGAAAAAGTCAGGTGGTCTTAGACTGTACTAAGGGAGACTTAGCAAGAGTAAGGGGCCAGAGGAGAGCTCCCCCAAACTGGGTCTCTGTCTCCGTAGTTGAAAAGAGATGAGACCAAAGGGGAGAATATCCGCATGACAGCCAGGAAGGAGCAGGCACCAGAAATCCCTCTCCTGGCTGCAGGGTCCTATGTGACCCTGATGGGGGAGGGGAACACAGAACTCGGACCCCCACAGGGGAACAGATGTGGGCTCCACAGGAGAACACACAGTGGGATTTACTCGAAGTCAGGCAGGGCTGCCTAAAGAGGTAATAAAGGTCTATGGAGATCTCACAAGCCTGACTGCATTTACCGCTAACTCTACAGCTGTATCGTCTGCCCTGTTTACAGCTGAGGACACCAAGACTAAACAACCAAATGACCCACAAAGGTCACTCTGTTACGGGAGGAGCGGGACAGAGCTGGGGCTTAAATCTTGATTTCCTCCCACCACCCTGGAGCAGAGAATTCCTCTTCGGAGGTCCTACGAGGTGGCAAGGACGCCACGGCCATGTGCATGGGTATGGGAGAGCCCCTCTCCACACGCACGCACCCCAGGACCCTCTGACCATCATCGGCACCCCTTTAACAGCTCTCAGGGTAGACACTCCTGTCAAGCCCGAAGCTCTGACCCGTCACAGGAAAAGAGCCTTACAAGTATCCCCATCCACATACCAAGGAACATGACGGTGACCGAGGAGGTTAACTGTTCGTGTTTCCGACCTCATGTTCCACCAAAAAGCATAGACTATCACCATAAGGTAACCCCACTGCAGAATGTCAAATTCTTTTGTTGTTGTTGTTCACAAACCACGGGGAAAAAATTGACCAAAGACACAATCTCACCCAAGTACAAGAACTCTTCCTGTCCATGTGATAGTGTCCTCAGTGGATGGAGACGGAGCTCGCAAATCTGGAACACGGGATTTCAACTCGGCCAGACAATTGCCCCTCGTCGCTCTCTGTGCCCCCACGAAATCACAGACCCACCTTTATCTCGACACTCAAATAGTTTTCCTTCCACGCATTGCTCTTTGTAACAATTCCACTTAGAAACGGGTCAAACTTTCCTCCGCAAGTCACAGAGAAGCCAGCCCCCTCGACCTTAGCACACCCGTTCTTTATTTGATGCTGAAATTCAGACCACACAACGTTAAGAGAGCTACCAGCCCAACCAAAAAATCTCTGTTCTTCCAGAGCCATTGAGAAGTTTTTTTTTTTTTTTCTTTACACATTCAGGTAGGGAACAATGCAACTCTCGACTCTATGGAGAACTTGGACAAGCATGAGCAACTCTTGCCTTTAAACCACGCAGTGAGCGGTGAGAGGCAACGTCTCCCTCCATCAGCATCAGCATCAGCATCCCCCTCTCCTCCCAGCCTTCCATTCAAGCAGGCTCAGGGGTGCCGGGGCCAGGGCCCTGTAGCCGGAGGCCCTGAGGCAAGGAGGTGAAGCCATGCAGCCGTCCCCACTCACTCCAGCAAGGTGGCAGGTGCTCGCGAAGCCGCCCAGTGGTACAGCCAGGGCCCTGGAGCCTGCCCAAGGCTCCTTCTCATTAGTGAAGGGGTGACACACACGCCCACTTGACAGACTGTCATAGAGGATGAATGAGCCTGGCATGGAATGACACTCCTCTGAGTAGCCCCCTGATACCCAGTTCGGTTTCCCTGCACCCTTACACCCCAGCCTGTTACTGGGTTAATTTGCTTAAAAGGTACATCCATGGAGACAAGAACAATTATGAATTTTAGCTTGCAGAATTAAACTAGTAGAAGTGTGGCAGTTCAGCGCGACGGGGTAAATGCCAGCACTCCTCGGTACAGGGTAGCAGACACAATTCAGATGGGAGCCGGAGAGAAGACAGGTGCGGTGAAGAAGCCCCGCCCCTGGCACCTTCCCTTAGAGAGTCCAGAGTTTCTCCCATCTTCCCTCTTTAGGGTAACACGGGGTGCAGCCTTTATGATTTCTACCACAGACAGCCGGGAAACACAGAAAACAGATGACCATTCTTGTAGGAACAAACAGACCCTGGGGAGGCAGAGCCAGCACCATGCATGGCGCTCGGACAGGCCGGCCTCTGCAGTCCGTGCATGGGGGGAGAAGCCGACCCCAGAGGGGCCCCCGACCAGGTCGGCAGCATCCTTCATGTTCTGCAGGTGGAGGCAAGAGCCACTGGACAGTAGCTGCGCTCGGGAGCTGGGCAGACCAGCCTTCCCGGGGCCCTGCCAAGTACACTATTCCAGTGGAGCTGTTTGCAAAGGAGAAAAAAAATCTGAACCAAAGCCTCAAGTCCCTGCAGAAGAGTGATAAAGCCTGTGCCCCCCACATGCAGGGTGATACTACTAACAGGCAGGGATAATGCTCTCCAGCCCAGGCCCAGCACCTCTCACACCAGCTGCCTTCCGTTCCTCCTGAACCCGACCTCATGGGGCTCCCAGTCCCAGCCCTGCTGCTGGACAGCCGATCGAGGGGCACTAAGGAGCAGGTGTTCACGTGGCATCAAGCGACACGGCTGGAGGGGAAGGAGTGTGCTTGCACATGATCCACTGCCCCTCCCTGCTCGCTATGGAGGTCAGTGCCTTGGGCAAAGGAGACAGGAGCCAAACCCCTGGCAAAGTGTAAGGACCCTGGAGATGAAGGACCCCAGGTTCCCATGCAGCTTGACCACCCCTGCATCCCACCCAGGCTAGCATCTACTGAGTGCTTTCTGTATTTAAATCCTGGCGCCTATGCCCAAGGAGAATTTTTTTTTAAAGATTTTATTTATTTGAGACAGAGACATACAGAGAGAGAGAGAAAGCTTGAGCAGGGGGAGAGGTGAAGGGAGAGGGAGAAGCAGACTCCCTGCTGAGCCAGGAGCCCACCACAGGGCTCAATCCCAGGACCTGGAAATCATGACCTGCACCAAAGGCAGACGCTTAACCAACTAACACCCAGAGCCCCTAGGAGACTATCTTAGGTGGATGTCGTGGGGAAAAGAGATTTTTAAATGAAGGCTCTGATTCCTCGAGAAGAGATCATGATTTTTTTTCCTCTCAGAGTTTTGTACTAAATAAATGCTTACCAAATGTTACTGCGGAGTCTAGTCCTTGTGCTCACCGACATTCTGGTTTTCCAGGGCATCATCAACATGCTTCCTGTGATTAATGTGAACTAAAACATTTTTAAATTCTCAGATTAGCAAAAAGTTGCAAATCTAATAACACCAAGCTTGGGGGAGATGTGAGGCAACGTGTCAATGGCACACTTACGACCATTCCGGGAAGGCAATGTCAACACAAAAATCCGAATGCCCAAAGCCTGGGACCCAGTCCCTAGCTTCTTGGGACCACCCCTCCCATAGCTGGGGCAAATGGACAGAAAGTATTCCCTGGAATTTTGTTTATAAAATCAAAAACTGGGACACAACCTGTGTTGTCCATCTTTCACAGAAACTACAAGTCCCCCTTACATCGATCAATACAGAGCAAGCGGAAAGAACAGAGAGTATAGATACGTAGCTGATTTTTAAAAAGCCCTTTCCAGGAGAGAAGCCCGGTAAATGCCACATCAGCCAAGGGGCGGGGAGGGTGTCAGAGATAACATTCCTGGGGATCAGACACGCTGACAGGGTGTTCCCTGGACAGGCTGGAGCAGAAAAGCCCTTTACTTCCAGGGTCTTCCCACCCCAAACCCATGATCTCAGTCTCACCACAGGAAAACCATCGGACAAACCCAAATGAAGGGACACTCCCCATACACCAGTGCTCCTCAGAGTGGTCACAGCCACCAAGGACGAGGAAAGTCTGAGAAACCATCACAGATCAGAGATGCTGATGGAGACACAGAGACTAAATGCAATGCAGGATCCTGTGTGGGATGTCGGGACAAAAGAAGAATTACTGGGCAAACCCTGGTGAGATCCAAGTCTAGTACTGAGTGTAGGTAATGAATAGTAACACAGTGACGCTGGCAAGGGGACCAGGCCACACGGGACATTGGAGGGGAAGCTGTGAAGGGGCAGGCACGAACTCCGTACTGTCGCGGCAGCTCGTCTGTAAATCTAAAACTATTCTAGCAGAAAAGGGTATTTAAAAGGGACAAGACTCAGGACAATAGGAATTATACTTATGTTTTTGTTTTTTTTAATTATCTAGGGGCACCTGGGTGGCTGAGTCTGTTAAACGTCTCAGGTCATGATCTCAAAGTTGTGAGATCAAGCCCCACATCCGGCTCTACACTGAGCACAGAGTCTGCTTGGGATTCTCTCTCTCTCCCTCTCCCTCTGCACCTTCCCCCTTGCCCCAAAAACCACAGCTGTCTGTATCACTCTGCAGGTGCTTCCCGTTCTCACCCACCAACCCCCTCCCCAGTTTATACCGGTGTCTACATACACACGCAGGAGAAAACACCTGGAGGACCACTCACTGAGTGGTCAGGGGTGGTTACCTCCGGGGGCAGGGAGAGGACGGACAGGTTACAGTCGTCACCTTCCCCTCTGCGATGTGCCATTTTCATTTTTGCAAGGAGCATATATTCATGGATTACTTCCACACCCAAAGCCATTTTAAAAACAAAGATCATTCCGCTACAGGAAGACGTCCAAGACACAGTAGATCGAAAAACCACAAATTGCACGTTGATGTGTTAAAAGGACCGAGGACACGACATTTTGCTGTGCGTGGTGAGTATCTGCAAAGCTCACCTGTGGGAAGCAGATGGAAGGAACAAGAGTCTGAAGAGAGAGGAGCAGGAGGGGGCTCGGGGCGCTTGCACCTTCCCTTCTGGTTAAGGGTTTTACGGAAAGCATGTCATTTTTGTTATAATCATCATCAAAATGACAATAAACGCTCGCAGTTTATTCCTTCCCTGCTGCATATTCTTGGCCCTAAACCACACCCAAAGGAAGCGGACAAGCGTTTTGTCCTCCTGCTTCCAGGGCCATGTGCCCCTCCCTGCCCCCGGCCCACAGCTCCTCCTCCCCCTCACAGGTTCGCTAGACCACTGGAAACAGAATCCTTCTCTCCAACAGGGTCTGCAGGGTACCGATGCTTCTCTCCACTGCAGCACCCGGCAGAGCTCCAGGAACGTGGGAACGGATACCCACGATGGCAGGCAAGTACGGCAGGATCCTAATGTGTCTTCTGAACCATCTTTAAACTATGCAAGGTCTCCTCCAGCAGTCAGCAGCCTGTCACACTTTGGATTAATACTTTCTATGACAAACCCCTGGGTCCCCAGCCGGGCATCTAACTACCTCCTACTAATGCCCAAAGCTGCTTCTCCTCGAAAAGGACCTCAAAAACAAACCAATGGCAAGAACTGGAAGCTACCTAGAGGGAGGGCACGGCACGATGAATATGAGAAACTGACATTCTATGATGCTTTTAAAGATCAAGTGACTTAATTTCACTAACATCGATTTTTCTCGGCATGATTTAATTTCGTTAACCCTTGCTGAGTTTCTGCTTCCTCGATTGGAACCTCTGGGCAGGACCAAGTCAGCCACCACCACTCAGAGGAGGGGAGGGGAGTGTTAGGCCAGGAGGGGCGGTCCAGATGCCCGCGCTGATTAATGCAAGTGTGGAGCCTCTGACATTGATCACAGTGTTTTTCATCTGCATCTCTCTGCATCTCTCAGGAGGTCGGATAAAGGCTGGGCCCTTTCTCCAAAGACCTATACTTACAAAGAGTTTGTGTGCAGTTGCAAGAGGTCTTCTGAACCCCATCTGCAGGCCTCCCGAGTTACAGATCACTAATCAGGAACTCTTGAGCCTTAAACCTCTATAATGCCATTTTACAGATGGATAAACGGAACTCTACAGAGAGTCGGTAGCTTTCCCCAAATTCCCCCACTCGTTGGCAGCAGGATGGAAATGAAGCCCTGGTCTCATGCTACAGAGCAGAGATGTTTCCAAAGACACGCCGCACAGGAGTGCCTGGGTGGCTCAGTCGGTGAAGCACCCACCCAGCTCTTGATTTTGACTCGAGTTGTGATCTCAGGGTCATGAGGTTAAGCCCTGTATCGAGCTCTCCACTCAGCGTGGAGTCTAACTAAGACTCTCTCTCTCTCCCTCTCCCTCTGTCCCTCCCCCTGCTCTCTCTGTTTCAAATAAAATCAACCAGTCAATCAAAATATGCAGCACACCCGGCAGAAGTCGGCCTGGATCCCCCCTTCCCCAGCAGAGAGATGATAACATCATTCCCACACTTACCGATGCCGCACAATGGGACACAGAAGGCACAATACGGTCCTAAGGCACCCAGGTGTGTAGTGAGTGTGCGTAGTGAGCAAGAGCGTCGTGACGAACACAGGTCAGGGCCGGAATCCGCAAGCCCAACCCCTGCACTCATGCCCGAAACACGAGTCCAGGTTCGGCTTGCTGGAGAACACCCAGAGAAGCCTGGTGGGCAGCAACCTACTCCTTTAAATATCAAGCAAGCAGGCAGGCAGAGACCCTCAACCACGGGGTCCTGTGCCCTCCCTAATAGCCTCTGTCTCTCGCCACAAGCTGCAGGACACGTGGCCTCTGCAGCAGTCCCACGAGCAAAAACCCCCAGGTGGGTGGCCCTGCGTCATCCGTCTCTACAGACACTCCTGTCACTGCACAGGGGCCGGCGGTCTTGAGTTTTACTTTCAGCTGAGCGATCAGTGACTTCCACCTTCTGCTGGAGGCCACAGTTGGCAAAGCTAAAGCCTGAAAGCCAAACAAGACTGAGAGCTGTCAGAGCTGTTCTTTGAACTTTTCTTTGTCTGAATTTAACCATTATGCAATGGCCACTTTGGGATGCGGTGGCATCTATACCAAGCCCTCACTGCCACTGCCACCACTTCTTCCTTGGTTACTACACAGCACACACCTGGCTGGGGGCTCGACCCCCAAGTCTAACCCTTTATAATCTACTCTCTACCCTGATTCCAAGGCAGTCTTCCTAAAATACAAATCTGATGGTGCCCATCTCCTCACTTCAAGTTCTCCAAAGGCTCCCTGCACCTTCCAGATAAAATCAAACCTCCTTAGAATGGCCTGTAAGACCCTTTGTGATCTGACCCATGCCAACACCACCAGTCTCAGTTTCTGGTATGAACCCACCTTAGTTTCCCAGTATCTAAGACACCAGGCGTACAGGCTTCTCAGTAGCTCCTTCTACCAAAACACCATCTTCTCTATGCCAGTCAGCCTTCGGCTCAGGTTGTGATCTCAGGGTTCTGGGATTGAGCCCTGCGTCAGGCCTCCTGCTCAGCGGGGAGTCTGCTTTTCCCTCTCCCTCTGCCCCTCCCCCCGCCCCATAACTAAATAAAACCTTTAAAAAAATCACCTTGGTGCCAACTCCATCCTCTACTCTCTGCTCTGCACCAGGCGGCACTTATCTTCCCCCTTGTGTCTGGGCGCTCACTAACTAACCTACTGGACTGTGAGCCCCTGGGCAGCAAGGACCGCCTTGCATCTGTTTTTGGTCTTTCACAAGGCCTCCCCAGCACAGGCCTGCAGAATAGCAGGTGCCTAGTAAAACAGGGCAAATGAATGACCGGTACCAAATCAGCTACTAACAGTCATTCATACCTTCTCGCTCCTTTCCTCCACCGAAAACCTTCAGGTTTTCAGTCCACGAGTGCCCATGAAAAGTCCAACACTTCACTGAAATTGGCTTAAACTCTAAAATGCCCTCCATCGAAAATAAGCTCCCTTCTCATACCCATTAGGATGGCTACTACCAATCCACCGCACAAACAGAACAAACATCGACGAGGATGTGGTGAAGCTGGACCCCGTGCACAATGCTGGTGGGAACGTAAAACAGCGCCGCAGTGGTAGGAAACAGTATCGTGGTTCCTCGAAAATCCTACACAGAATTACCACATGACACAGCAATTCCCCATCTGGGTACGCACCCAAAGAACCGAGAGCAGGGACTCACAAAGATACCGGCACACCCTGGTGTGCATACCAGCATTCTGCACAGTCGCCAAAAGATGGAAGCGACCACGTGCCCATGGACAGATGAATGGATATACAAAGTGCTGTTTATCCAAATAACGGAATATGACTCAGCCTTGAAAAGAAAGGAAAATCTGACATAGGCTACAACGTGGGTGGGCCTTGCAAACATCGTCTAAGTGAATGAGCCAGATACAAAAGGACAAATGGTGTTCGATCCCACTTCTATCAGGTTCCCAGAGCAGTCAAATTCGTAGAGACGGAGGGTCAAATGGTGGTTAGCAAGGACTGGGAGCCGGAAAAGGGTGCAGAGATGGGAAGATGCTGTTTGTTAAACTGGGACGGTTTTAGTTTTCCAATATTAAAAGAGTTCTGGAAATAGCAGGGATGGGTGCACAACAGGGTGAAAATATTGAATGTCTCTGAACTGTACACTTAAAAATAGTTACGATGGCCAATTTTATGTATATTTTGTTATGTATATATAAATTTTACGTTACGTGCACAATCAAAACTGGGGATGGGGGGAGTGCATTTGCTCCCGTCTGACACTGTTCCAAGCGAAGTTCAAAGTAGCTTCAGGTACTGAATGCTGATCCAACATCCGAAGAAGCTATAGCCCAAAGGCTCAGTGATGAGGCTGCACAGGGTACAGGAAAGGGACCCTGCTTGCCAGCCCCGAACCAGATCTGCAACACCAGGAGCACACTGGTCTTTTGCACCCCCTTTTCCCACCTTCAACAGTCATTTGAGGGTATCCCTTGGGGGCTCAGCTCTCAAGAGTCATCTCACAGAGATCCCGAGCAGGCAATCGGCAAATATACATGAGGTCTGAGGCAGTCAGGGCTGCCTCCGGAGGTCCAGGAGAGAGGCAGCCACTGGAACGATGCCAAAGGGCAAAGAGCTGTAAGAAGACGACCTTCCCAGCAGGGCATGCAGGAGGAGAACACTGCAGGAAGCTGCAGATGGGAAACCCCGGCAAAGCTGGTGCCCCATATGCCTCAGCCCCCTGCGTTAACCAACCCAAGCAGGAATTACAGGGTCTGTGCTCTTGTAAGCTGCGGCCCCAGTGAGGACCCACAGTGGGCTGTTCCCAGGGATCCGCGGAGCACAACACACCACTGTTGGGCTCTCTTATTCCCGCCATCCACCATTTCCATTCAGTTCCCAGAAATCACAGTGATGTTGACGATGAATCCAAACACAGCATCATTCTTCTGAAAAGCAGAGAGCTCCAACTGCAAAGTTAAATGGAATTTTGAAATGGCTAGGAACCAATCTTCGGATTTTCAATCTAGTGAAATTCGACCGTCCAGTATCCATCGGATGGAATGGCAAAGAAACAGATAAATTAAAATAACCTAAACTGGTTTCCTTTTAACTTTGTAATATGATTTGGGACTGTATAACTGACTTTCCTCATTACACTTGGCCTAAGATAGTATTAAAATGAATTTTCAATTTCCAGATTATGTTAACAAATGGCACCCAATTATGGGCAGAGTGGCAGGGCAAAATCAAAGCTAGGAACGATGAAAGCAGGGACAATCTCCGGTGTAGAGGCTAAGAAGAGGAAGAAAAAGTGTAGAGCGTATAGGAGGGGACCCAACTCTTTATGAGGTTTCCCAAACATCGTGAAGCCCAGGGAAACTCCATAATTTACCTGAAACTGATCACTAAATATTAATGTGGGGGAAAATGCAAGCCCAGATTTACCAAGCCCAAACCCTATGCAAGCCCTCCCAGAACACAGAGGGTCTCCCCATAGGCACAAGTCTCTCTCTGCTCTCTAAAATGCAGCATCCAAAGGGCCGAATTTTGCTCCTTTAAAAAAAAAAAAAGAAAGCAAGCTCCCTGCTCTCATCTGGATAAGCTTTAGTTATGTTTGTAAAACATTCAGAAAAGGCCATAAAAAGATCTTCACCAAGAGCTGTGCTAAGTATTAAGTATTATTCAATAAACCACAGCTTGGAGGCTGCCAGCTGACGTCTAGCTATAACCTGGAAAGAACACTGGCTGAATACATCTTTTTTTTTTTTTCCGGTTTAAATTTCTAGGTATCGTTTATGTTCATCTGCAACCCCCTCTCCCCCATTAAAAAGCATAAAACAAAACAGCAGACTTACAGTGGATACGACCAGAGTAGGTGGTATATTATGATAAACAAGGATGACAATAAAGCATTTTTCCAGCTGTGATAAACATATTTAAGATCTATCATAGAGGCTGCTGGAGTTACAACTGAAAATGATCAAAATTACAAGTTGTTTATAACACAGAATTTATGTCTTCAAAGCTTTTATGTTTTAGGCAGAACTTGTCTCACTAGGAGATCATTCCCTTACCTTTTTTTTTTCCCCAAATTTGAACTTTTATTTTTCCCCCTAAGTTGTGACTTTCTAAGGTTGTTAACACATCCAAAGTGATTTAACAACTAAAGACGCGGCTCGGAGTGGCCGCATCTGCCTCAGGACCGGTCCCAGGGACCCACACCGGCCTGGTGGTCACAACACTCGCATTTCATTACATCTCAGTATTTGGAACAAGCAGTTCAATGAACAGCTATTTCAAGTCCCAGAGATCAGAAGTAACAGAGTAAGAGGAAATGGGAATTATGTCCAGATTCCTAAATATCGATGCCTTCGTGCCATTCTTGGCCTCTGAAACCATTTGGTGTCTACACAGAGGCTTCCTTTCCTTACTTTAAACACACACACGCACACACACACGTTAAACAATAAACCTTGCCATCCAACTGTGACTGAGGAAATGTGCTTGTGAAATGGGCTTGTCACATGCACTTCTGTATGAGGCTACCCACTAGACTGCAATTCATAACGTCCCTAACATCCTAAAAACTTCAAGAGACAACGATTTCCTCCACAAACAAAACTGTTGTGTATAAAACTAAGCTGAGCTAAGATTACCTCATCCCTTGAAAACCAACGGCAGTAAACAAGTTGTAACCCAGCTGGGCAGTGCCCACACGAGGACACATCCTTTGCAGAGCCCAGGGGACTTGCCAGCAATCTCTTTGCTTTCTGAGCAGGAACAGCCCCCAAATCTGGGACTCTGGGGGAGAGTCAACAGAAGTGGGTAACATCGGATTGTGAAAGGCGTGGTCTCCTAAATGAACACTTTACTTTCTGAATCTTAAAATAAACAGCCTGATTGCTTGAAGAATCACCAAGGTGCAGCCTTGAAAAGACACTTCGTCTCCTTGGAGCACCCAAACTAGTCAGATGTCCCCTAAAACCCTTGGAATGTCAACCTAATTCCACCTGTTTTAATGAACACCTACTGTGTGCCAAGTACTTCATCAGACTCTAGGGAGACAGAAAACATATCCCTATATAGGATCCCTGTAACGGTGGGGGAAGAGAAAGATAAACCAGTCATCCCAGTACCAAGAGGTCAGTATAGCTTGCAATGCATACTAGGTATACTGGTGGGTAAGGAGATCACTAAGATGAAAGAGTGACCAGCTCTTGGGACAGAAGTGCTGCCCAGAGGCTACTCTGAGTAAAATGCATAGGAAGAAAAGTTAAGTATAACCACTTACTCCATCTGAGACCCAAATAAGACATGGAACATAAATTTTAAAAGCAATCCAGAGAAAGATATTAGTTTCTGTGTCCCTAAGGAAAATGTAAAAATGTAGACAAGGTCTCCAGTTAAACTTCCGACATCTCAGAATCAACTGTTTATAGAAAAGGACTTCTCTTACAATTACATTGGACACTTTTCCCCATGAAGAGCACTGTGAAGGCTGGTCTTTCTGGGCCCTGAAGGGAACCCTAGCTCACCCAACAGGAGGACCCTGGGCAAACCTAAGGGAGGCACTTCTCCTGGAATGCTCCCAGTCCCTTCTAGAAAACAGTTCAGATCACCTTTGTAGAGGAAAGAGCCCTAGCACTATTACTATTTGGGAGATGAAGTTTCCTCAAAAGTATGCCACATCAGATCACCACAAACACTTTCTAGAACCAAATGACAGTGGCAAGGCCTCACAGGTTTCCAGGTGCAGGCCTGGTCCCGTGTCCACCCTGTGGCTCCCCCTGTCCCCGGACAAAGACTCTGGGCCCAAGGACCTCCTTACGGGCAGCCAACTCCTTCCTCGTCACTCTCCACCTTACGTGGAAAATCACCCAGCTCCAAGGAAAAAATACAAGGATGCCATCAGAATTCTGAAATGATTTCACACGATGCAATAAAAATCGTGGCATTTCTCCTCCCTCCCTCCACTCCTGCTGAATAATGACAATCTCCTCGTGGTCACGTATGCCAACCACTAATTCAGATGATATCAGAGAAAGACCCTAAATTCAAGGATTGGCTTGACAGAGGTCTAAATCAAGAGACACGAACACACACACACAAAGAAAAAGAGAGAGACACGAACAGAATTTCAAATTGAACCGAGCCAGTCTGAGCTTTACCGATACACAGGGTGAGACTCCACTGAGCCAAAGGCTGTGTCACAGCATCTCCAAGAAGAGCCTTAAGGTTGGAGCAAGAGATCTTGAGGAGACCCAAGCTACCCCTCCCATGGGACATCACCCTGCTGAAGCTCTCCCAACTCTGCTTCCCCCTCTGCAGCCAGGAACCCCCTAAAGGCCGTCCAAAGCCACCTTCCGGGGTCCTCCAAATAGCCAGCCAATTACAATACTACCTCGACGTGGAGGTCGATGCAGGGGCTACCCTTTGGGATGAACCCAAGACAGCAAGCATCTTCCTCTCTGCAAAGCCCTGAAAGTCCATGCGATACCCACTGCACAGACTGCCATCAATGGAAACCTCCCTGTAACTCTGTTAAGTGTGCAAAGTCACAGGCAGAGAAGCAAAAAGTAAAGAACTGGGTGTGCGTCATGTGCTGGGTTCATGTGCCGGGTAGGTACGTGAAAACAAGAGAGGCTCAGCACCTGCCCTTGAGGAACTCCTGAGCTATCAGCAAAGCCCACGGGTCAGGAGACAGAATCCTAACAGAAGCAAAGTGCCAGTAAAGCTTAAAGAAGGAAGTAATTAATTCTGGTTCTTTGGTGGGGAAGGGAGGTGGGAAGCACAAAACAAAGAAAATTCTGGCAGGTCTAATCAAGAATAAAAGGGGAAAGCAACTAAAAATAGAAATAAGGAAACAAATACAAGAGGAAAACATAGGAGGAAATAACACCATCAAGAAAACTCCAGATAAGTGAGATACAATTTTTAAATGTGATGAAAGTGATTTGTTGGAAACGTGTAACTTCCCAAAACTGACTCAAAAAACCAGAAACCCGAGAAATGCCGATCCCCATGGGAGAATTTTTTTTTTTTTAATTCTCACGGAACTATCCATTTTTAAAAGCGTCAGCCTCCAACTGCTTAGCAAGTGAGCTCTTTCAAACCTTCAAAGACAGCGTATTGCCACACTATATAATCTGTTACAGAGAAGAAAGTTAAGTCATTAATTCGTTTCACCAAGTTAACATAAACCTGATAGCAAAATCAGGAAAAGATAATATATAAAGAGAACCATAAAATTATCTCACTTAAATTTAGAGATGAAAAATTCTAAATGTAATGTTAGCAAACCAAATATAATTAGGAATCTAAACGGTCGCCCACAACCACCAAAAAACGATCTATCCCAGAAACTGAGGAATTACCTCCAGGTAATCTATTCCCGCATCACATGACTAAGTATAACACCAACATCTGAACCTGAATGGATGCTAAAATGACATCTAATGACATGCAACACCCGTCCCTAAGACGTCCCCCATGCAAACCAGACAGATAATTCTTCAACATGATGAAACCCTCTCTTAAACCAGAAGAGATCATACATATTGGGGAGTATCAGAGGCATTACCATTCCTATAAGCCAAAACAGACAAATACACCCCCTAATCAGCATTTAATACTATTCTGGATGTACCAGCCAAAACAGGACCCTGCAGTCAGTGCTGCCTGGCTGACCCAAGCCCCATGCCAGGCCCACCAGCCACCTCCCACCTTCTCCTCAGGGGGCAACCAGCTGACTCAGTCCTGGCCATGAGAGGGAGGGGCGGCTGGCTCAGCAGGGCTTGCTGACAAGTCATTCTGGCCCTTTGCCCTTTGTCTTTCACCTTCCTCTTTCTTCCTGTCTGAAACAGGATGTGATGCCTTGAGGCACTGGGGCCATCTTGTGACATGAAGACAAATCCATGTGGATGGATGGAGAAACAGAAGCCAGGAGTCTGGTCTTCCATGCTCTCTTTGAGCACACTGCAATGGCCACAAATTGCTTCCCTGTAAAGTTCCTGAACTGGAGGAAAATAGGTCCAGCCCTGACTGCTTACATTTTTATTAGGCAGGTTTCCTGTTATTTGCATTCATTTGTATTCCTAGAGGACTCATATCTGAAACAGAGTTACAAGGCATAAGTACTGGGAAAATGGAAACAAAATTATCCTCATTGGGTATCAGCCATTCTCTGCATGGAAAAATCAGGAGAATTAACTGAAAAAAATAACTAGTAAGAGCAATCAATGAATTGTGTAGATACAAGATAAATATACAAAATAGCAAAGATTTCCTCAAACGCAAGCATTAATCAGTTGAAAGGTATAACGGTGAGTAATGATTCCTTCCAGGGCGCCTGGATGGCTCAGTGGGTTAAAGCCTCTGCCTTCAGTTCAGGTCATGATCCCGGGGTCCTGGGATCGAGCCCCACATGGGCCTCTCTGCTCAGCAGGGAGCCTGCTTCCTTCTCTCTCTCTCTGCCTGCCTCTCTGCCTACTTGTGATCTCTGTCTGTCAAATAAATAAATAAAATCAAAAAAAAAAAAAAAAAGATTCCTTCCACATTAGGAACAAAAGTGTTAATTACCTAGGATAACCCAAAAGGAAAAGTAGAAGTCTTCTATGACCTTCAATAATTTCTTAATTTTATAAATAGGAGTTGAGTAAATGGAGAGCCATGAAATGTCCTTGAATGAGAAGTCCAAATATTTGGAAATGTTATTTTCCCCAAACTGATTTATCATCACAACCAAATCTAACGGATTTCTCCTTTTTTAGGAGGGTGTGGAGACGATGCTTGCAAAAACAAAACAAAGCAACACACACACACACACACACAACGCTTCATCTGGAGGAAAGCATCTTCAAAAATTTTTTAGTTACTGAGTATTCTTCCTGGAAGATATGTGTAATTAAGCTGTCACATATAAGATGACCACAACCAGCAGACAGATTACTGGGGAAAGACAGCTTTAAAACAGATCCCGTAACATAAAATACAGTCCAATGAGGAAAAAATAAAATGTTGGGAAAACTGAATAATCAACAGGGGAAGGTAGTTCACTTCATTTAAATACAAAATAAGTCCTCGAAGTATTAAACAATTAAATGAAAAAAAAATTAAAAGAAAAAATTTTTCTTTTTTTTTTGAACATAAAGTAGAATAGGCATGATTAAATCTGACTGTTTTTGACATGAATGTTAACTATCACAACAAAAGGGTTAAAGACCATAATGAAGAGGCTGCTATTCCATATTAAAACGAAACACTGGGCATCTCAACAAGTAAATAAACAATAAACCAGGGGGACTATCCACCACAGAAGAGCATATGGGTGGCGGGAGGCGGGGGGACACACATCTTTATAACAGAAGGGTCTACACAAATCTAGACAAATACATTGATAATTAACCCAAGTGGGAAAAAAAATGGGGAAAAAAGCAAAATGAAGAGCCCATCAATAATTTTCTAAAAAAGGAAATTAAAACAGTGAGACAAAAATTTTTAAATGCTAAATCTGCAAGACTCAATTTAGCATCCAACATTGGTGAAGAGTATGGGCGGCAGACATTCCTGCCAGGAGCTTAAACTGGAGTTTTCTGGAAAGCGATTTGGCAATATTTACTTAGGATCGAACGTATGCACACTTTAAAAATTCCTAGTATTCCATACTTTCAACTTTTAAGAAATTAACCCAAAGAAATAGAATAGCAACAGTACACAATGATTTCATCACATCACTTTTAATGGCAAAAAAATTGTAAAAATGCTTAAATTCAGCCGTTATATATTAAAGACCATATTCCAGATGATAAAAGTATAACGTGGGGAAAATGAAGACAAAAAACTGTGTATATAGTATAATATCCATTTTATTTTTAAAAATATACAGATATACAAGTAAGTTTAAGGTAAAAGACTTCGGGAAATTACAACAAAATATTAACGATTACCTCTGGATTGATCGACTAAAGATGATTTTTATTTTCCTCTTTACCTCAAGATAGTTTCAGATTTTCCCCTAATAACCATGTATTTCTATTATAATTTGAAGAAAGCAATGAGGGCAATAATTATAGGATAAGGTAGCAGGCAAATTTGCCCCTAATTAAAGGTTCATTTTTCATCAAAGTGCAGGTTATCTCTGAACAGGTCAAATAATGTGAAATGGTTGCATCGCCATATAGACACATGATAGTTGAATCAAATTCTCAGAACTCCTGAACCCTCTCTTAGAGGACCCATATGTGGGAGGCAGTAGGCTCTCCTGGGAGCATAGTCACTCGAAGGAGGCAGGAAAGCCTTGCTTGGATTGGAATCTTGACCAAGACCTTAAAACTCTCTGGACTTTCATTTCTTTAATGTACATATATAGAAAACCCATTATGTGCCAGGTACCATGGACCTACAGGAACATGGCTCTTGCAGTCATGGAATTTATGGCTTCCCTTTCCAAAATTTTACATTAAAGCAAGAACGACCCCTGCTTTGCCCTTTTGGAATGGGTGAGTATGATTTGATAACCAATTCTGTTCCCAGTACAAGAATCAGTTTCATTTTACAGCAATTTTTTTAAAGTGTGTCTAAAATCCACTCTCCCCAAAATCTGAGAACTTACCATTATGACTTTTAAACATACAAACTTGCTAGAACCTATCAAAAGCATTAATATTTTGACACTTCAGGGACCACCACCGACTTGTTCTGCCAATTAAACCTGTCAAAGCTCCCAAGGTAGCCTTCATGAGACAAGAGAAACATGCTCCACAGTTTCCACAAATATTTTTGGAGGAACGGCAACCACAATGGAACACTCACTGCATGAGGAGAAAAGGGAGCTCGCTGACTACCGGAGAGGAAAAGATGGTGGCTTCAAACACACAAAATTCAAAACCAATCAGCAGAGCCCGAAGCAAAGGGGGTGCTTATCAGGAATGTGCACATCACCTATTTCGCAGAATGAACAGGGGCCTCAAACAGCAGTTGCCCATTTGCTAATTTAGAGCACCCAGCTCCCAAGTGCTCTGCACCATCAGCAGCAATTGGAAAGATTTCTTCAACAGCCCAACGTGGGGCAGCAGGGTCCGACTGTGATTGCAGAGCCGTGAACCCTGCCTGGAAGAATCCAGTGGTCACCATCTAGTTTGTTACAAACACAGGTGTTCCCAAAGATGATATGTAAGGTCCTTCCGCTAGGAAGGAAGGAAGGAAGGGAGGGAGGGAAGGAGGGAGAGAGGGAGGGAAGGAAGGAAGGAAAGAGAGAGAGAGAAAGAAAGAAAAAGAGGAGGGAGGGAGGGAGGGAGGAAGGAAGGAAGGGGAAAGAAAAGAAAAAAAATCTAAAAAGTTACACCCAGGAATTTGAGGGTTCCCCCCAATTTTTACTGTTAAGAGAACCCCCACAAAACTATAGCTAAGAGAGCTGTCGTTCCCCAACTGGATGGGCAGTTAAGGGAAGACAAAACAAAAAGCTGTATTTCCTATTTATGACTCCTAGAAAGAAGGTCCCTGGAAGACAGGCTGTTCCACCAGTATATCAATGAACCACACTGGGTAAAACCATGTGTCCTCCAAATGGACCCAAAAAGAACCCAGGAGAAGGTAGGCAATAGTGCCTTAATGCACCCCTAGCTGACAACACAGCCCAGCATCTCCAAAGATCAACTACTGGGTTATATGGTAGAAGCTGGACATCAGGATTTCCACCCAGAAATATTTGTGTTAATCCTCATGAAGCCCCAGACCAAGTATCACTAGATGTCCTGCTGCAACTTCTTAGGCACCTGGATTGGGGAGGGGGGCCGAGGGAGGCAGAGAGAATCTGTTCACCACAGATGAAATGATTCTGAGACCAGAATTAGTCAACTCAATCAGGACCACGTCAGTGGCCAAAACACCATCCCTTAAAGCTGAAAGGTTTTTGGATTTCTGAAAATGTTTTGACGTTTATGACAAAATAGACCAGATATTTCAAATTTTCATATTTATTCAAAGGAGGAATAAAAGTCAGAGCCCAGGAGCATTTGGACTTGAGACACTTTTGCTGATCTACATTTTTATCTAACGGGAAGGGTTTGTTGGGGAAACGTGAAGTCTGACAACCCATCATTTTCTTGATGACTTTGGATCTTTCTCCCTTGTTGCAGGAACCCTAAATGGTCCCGCTTCTTTTAGAGTCACAAGATGTAATCTGTACCTGAGTAGGTTTTTTAAATAAATAAATAAACAAACAAACAAACATTACCGTGAAGGAAACAATCGGTGTTGTTGAAAATGTGTATGGGCCCAGGCTAAGTCACTGTTCCGTGGATTACATTCATAGACATGCCAGGAAGCTAAGAAAGAACCCAAAATTTAGCCTATGCCCTCCTGTGCTGATTAAACTGAAGTTCTTTTAACTTATCGCCTTCATACAGATACAGCCCTATCCAAACAAAAGATCTCAAGAATTCTTTTGAAAAGAGCCCAAACAAGAGCTTAAACTTGCAAAGCTATTTTTCAGAGCTCGATAGTACAACAACAGGAAGTAGAACTTCTGGGATGGGGATTTTGCTATTTATTTTTTCTTTCAATGGCTGCTTTTAGCCGAGAGAGAGAAAGTCTACAAGGCATTACAAATCCTGGAAGCTATGAATCAGGAAGTGGGAACTGGTTGATGCTAAAATGGCCAGTCTGAAAATCCTGGCTCTTTTATGTAGTCAAGTCTCCAAGGCCAGGAATTTCAGAAATCTTAGGCATTTTTGCATTATTTTCTGAATCTTAAAAGAGCTGAGACTTGAGAGAGAAATGCCAGAGAAAATTAACCAGTAAGTAAGCCCCTAGCCTCTGGCTTCATGCCCCAACCACCACGCATACCTTGCCCCCATAATTAAAGGCTCAGTGGGAACGCGCTGTCTATAAATGGGGTTTTGTTTAAGATGCTGCTAAGGGGTGGGGGGTGAGAGACTCATGGTTTTGCACAGACAGAGCCTGCCCCCACGCTTCAGCCTCCTCATTCTTGCCCCGTGGTGAACCTTTGGAAGGCTCGGGACGGTAAATGGCTCTCATCTCAAAACAGCCGCCGGATGATTAAAAATAATGGTCACTTTTGTTTTCGGGGGAGAGACACCACCGGATGGATCCTGCTACATCTCAGTAAAATCCAAAGGTCCATGGAACAAAACTACATGAATGCGTTCAGCCCTGAAGATTGGAGGGGATGCTGCTCTCGTTTTAGATCACCTGTCTCTAACGGGAGCTCGAGGAACAGCGTGGAGCTCGCTTTCTACAAAGGCTGCATTTGCATCAACCTGAGACACTCCTCGAATGTCCGCGCGGGAGTTTTATTATGCTGATCAAGGGAGAAGCGAGCACCGCCGTCCTCCTTCCAAAAGTAATAACAACTCAATCAGAAACTCATTCCTGTTCCAAAGTCCTAACAATCTGAACAGCAGAAAGCTACCAGAGCTTGTAAAATATTCCCAATTATTTTCTATAGATATCAAACATAGCACCTCTACTAGCAAATTATATTAGATGACAGGTTTTTAAAAATGTTCATCTAGGTGGAAAGGAATGGGGAAAAAAGAAGGAAATAAAGTCGTTTCCACTTACTCCTGTCAGATACTATCATTTGGGAGGGCTTATTTTTTTTTTCTCCCAGACATCCCCATAAGTAAACGTGACACAATCAAGCAAGAAAATACAAACTGGAAAGCGCAGAATGAAGACCTGCACGGATACACCAGGAAGGGACCACGGAGGATCCCTGGACCCCTCATGTCCCCCACCCGACGTTCACCACAACCTCCCCAAAAAGACTCTGGGTTATTTCATGAAGACCACTAGGCTCCAGTTTATAGGATTTTAATATAGCATCAATAAGAGAACCAATCTTTAATAAACTGTTTTTGCCCTCAGGGAACAACCATATCCCTTAATCTGGTCCCTGAGGACCCCCCAAATCGCTCCCAATTTACCAGCCCCACCCCCTTCCCCACTACTAGCTCGATAAACCTTCCTTTTCCTCTTCTGCCTTCTTCAAGCCCTGACCTCAAGTCCTGACCTCAGCCCACCCCCACAGGCAGGAAAATCCTTCTGGTCCTCCAACCACCTCTTCCGTGAAGCCCCCAGGATCCCCTCGGCGGCGTTGGGATCTCTTCTCCACCTTCCACAGCCCTTCCCCAGCGCGCTCATTCTGTTCTCATTCATAAAAGGGTCTTCACCCCAGCAGGCATGCGCTCCTTACCTTCCCAACTAAACCAGCTCTTTTTAAGGCCGGGGCTGCACTGTATGCCCATGGCTACCTCAAGCAGGTCCTTGAACATCCAGGCTCTCCAACCTGTCTCTCTCTTCAGCTCCTACAAAACCAGATTCTCCCTACCTAGCTCAGCTCGGCCTCCCTCGGGCCCCTGACCTGCCCCTCTACCTCGTCTGCTCTGCGGCACAAGCAACACCAAATCCTTCTCCTCTCTTGCTCATGGCAGCCGAGTCCCAGTGGTATCATCAGCCCATGCTCCCATGGGCACCCTGGGCAGTACCAGTGGACATGACCCACCACCCCTGCCGGGATCCAGAGTACCCCTCTCTGCCCAGGGCAGCTTCCTCCCCAGGCCGCCAACCTCCACGGCCACGGACACCCCCATGGTTGTCCCCTGCAATCTGCACGCCTACCTGGCAAGGCTGCTGAGGGGGCTGAGGAAAGGTGGGTGTGAGAGCCTTCCCACTGCCCTCCAGAGAGTCGCGGTGGAGTTCCCGGACCCAAGAAAAAGGAGGGAGTCCCAGAGTTCCCGCTGCTGTCCGGCGCCATCACACTCCACCCACACACCTCCCCCTCAAACTTTCTCAGCTGAGAAGAATCCACAGGACCAGCCGCGCACACGTGACCCTCAGAACAACTTGGGGACCCAGACTAGGAAAAGATGGCAAATCAGACACTCTATTCAGAGCCCAGGGCGATAAAAAAAATAAATGCGTAAATAAAGGATCATGACTTCCTCGCAGTTAATTGACACACGTTCACCGAATATTCAGACGGTAGTGGAGGTGAAGTTCAGGGAGGAAAGAAGCAGGGGAAATGTCCCGTGGGCTTAGGTCCCCTTTACTTGATCCCGCCCCGTTTTCAGGCAGAGGAGGCTCCCAGAAGCGCATTCAAAACGCTCCTTGCAGGTCCCAGGCCTGCAGGTAAAAGGGGCTAACGCCGCCCTAAGGAAACCCAGCTGTCGGCGGCAACCCACATGCAGGGATCCTCGTGGGTAGAAACCTTAAGACGGTCTTTATCCGTCTCTAAACTGCTTGCGGGATTAACAAGAAGGCTCGATCGATACTGATTTTACTGTCATGGGAGTGACTCACCATTAAATCCTACCCAGCTTAAAACTCAGCTGTGAACAGAAACAAAACAACATAATAGCAGGGTCTGATTTAAAATAGCAAGTATGACTTGTAAACAGTTAATGCTTATAAACAATTAACAATCACCTCCCTGGCCTTCTGCATTTGCCACCAAAGGAAGCTCCCACCAAGCTCGCTGAAGTGGGCGACTGTCCTCCGCGGACCCCCTCCCGCCCCCCACAACCCACAGACCCTGGGGGCGTCGAGAGGAGAGCCTCTGAGCTGGATTCCATACATCCAACAGGCGTGTGCGCACTGAGGAATGGAGCTTTCCAAAACCCAAAGCTAAGCTCTCCTGCAGTATCGTTCTCCTCGGTGCGGCTATTGCGGAGTTTAAAAGCAGCAACTTCTTTGTCCAAAAGTGGGGGAAATGGGGTCATTTCCTGTGAGATTTCTCAGTAATTGTATTCCTCTCCAGCGGTATTCACTTGAAGAAAAGCACCAGGCTACACAGAAGACAAACCACACATTTCAAGCGCTTGACCGGAGCCTCTGAAGGCTACTGTGTTTAGTGCCATTCCGAAAACATGCCCTCTCAGGTACCAGACTCCGCAGAACTGTTCAAAATTGATCTGTAACCAATGCTCAAAATTGGCCGAGAATTTATAGGTAAACAGAGTCCTGGTCTTGAGAAGTCTCAGCCACAGCTCATTCCTCCGCCATTATACCAAAGCCCCAACCCCCAATGGGATGGGAGTAGAAGGTGGGGTCTTGGTGAGGTGATTAGGATTAGATGAGGTCCTGCGGATGGGACCCCATGATGAGGTGAGTGTCCTTAGAAGAAGAGAAAGACACCAGAACTTTCCACCTCCCTCCCCCCACCACCTCTACCTCTCTCCCCCTCTACCACATGACACTACAATGAAACAGCCATCTGTACACCAGGAAGGGGGCCCTCATCAGACACAGCATCTACCAACACCTTGGTCTCGGACTTCCAGCCTCCAGACCTGGGAGAAATGAATGTCTGTTCTTTAAGCCATCTAGTCCATGGTAATTTATTACAGCAGCTTAAGCTGATACAGACCTCCCCACAGCTCTAGAGGGGGATGTGTCGCCAACCTGGGGTAAAGGCAACCCCCCCACCCCGGCATGTGAAGGCACTGCCCATTGAGGGAAAGAGTGGTCACACAGGCTTCTCAGGCTTGTTTCCAAGATGCAGGGAAAATGCCAGTCCAGTGTCCAGACCCGGATGAGCCGTGGCGGCCAGCACCCTCCCTCCCACAGGGCCCAGACCAAGAGGCTGCTCCACTGAGTGGAGGGAGAGAACTCCTCTTGTAGCCACACAAGCTCAGCGACCTCCCAGTCTTGCTGGAATGGAGCAGGTCCAGGCCTGAGCCCTGACTCCTGGTTAAAGCAGAGGGTGATAACTCAGTCCAAAGAACCAGCCCCAAGAGCATCTGCTGGAATGGCGGGCGGCCAGACAGACCTCACCTTCGACACGCACCACACGCTCTGTGCCATTCAGCAACCCCCTTGGAGCCTCAGTTTCTCCCTCCGCAAGGCGAAGGCTCTGGCTCTTCTCTTCTTTTGAGATGCTCCCATTTTTGCCCAAGGAGGTCAATCCCTTTTCTTGGGGGCTTCCTATGGAATGGGGGAGTCAGTGCCCAATTAAAAAATGGAGCTGTCAAAACAAATGAAAAACTTCCAGTGTAATCAGTGAGGGAACCAAATATCTAAACAAATCTCTCTTCTGGAAAAAATAAGGAAATGAAAAGCAATTACGCATCACATGGCTGATTAGCAATAAATTTCACTTGTGACTTGACGGCACGAAAGTCTGACTCCTGACTTACTTTCCCTGAAAGGAAAACATTATCTGCGATACTCTTCTCATCATGAAAAACAAACCCATCCCCGGTGACTCAGCCCAAGTAGACTTTTTTTTTTTTTTTTATGAAGACTTCCCTGACCTCACACATCCTCCACTGTGCTCCCCATAACACCTGCAACAGCCCCGGCTTGCCCCCTCCCCCAGGGCCATCCCAGGCAAGAGCTGGTCTTCTCAAATCTGTCCCCTCTGCCCCAAACACACTGTCCCACATGGTATATGCCCACAACTGAATCAATCAAGAAATAAGGCGTTTTTTCTATTGTAGTAAAATAAATGCAACATAAAATTTACCATTTTGACCATTTTTAAATGCACGAGTCAGTGCCTAAAAGTACATTCACACCGTTGCATGACAACTACAACCACCCCCATCCACCACAGAACTCTTTATCAAAATTAAAACTCTCAGGGTACCTGGGTGGCTCAGTGGGTTCAAGCCTCTGCCTTCAGCTCAGGTCATGGTCTCAGGGTCCTGGGATCGGGCCCTGCATTGGGTTCTCTGCTCAGTGGGGAGCCTGCTTCCTCCTCTCTCTGCCTGCCTCTCTGCCTACTTGTGATCTTTATCAAATAAATAAATAATCTTTTTTAAAAAGTTAAAAAAAAAAAAACTCTAAACCCATCAGAAACGAAGTTCCCATTTGCCGCCCCTCTCAGTCCCTGACAACGGCCATTCTACTGTCTGTCTCTATAAATCCCATGACCCTAAGCACCTCATATGAGTGGAGTAATATAGTATTCGATTTTTCGTGACTAGCTCATTTCACTTAGCAGGATGTCCTCAAACTTCATCCAAGCTATAGCCTGTGTCTGAATCTCCTTCCTTTTTCAGGCTGCATAATATTCCATTGCATGTACACACCACATTCTGTTTAACCATTCAAGCACTGACGGACACTCGGGTACCTTCCACCTTTTGGCCACTGCAAATTGTTATATGCTGCTGTGAACATGGATATGCAACCATCTGTTCAGCTCTATGCTTTCAATTCTTCGGGGTATATACTAAAGTAAGGTTGCTAGATACGACTACAATTCCACATTTCATTTTTTGAGGAACCGCCATAAGGTTTTCCAGTGACTACAGCCTTTCCATGCCCAGTAGCAAGGCACAAGGGTTCCCATTTCTTCACATCCCTGCCAACACTTGCTATTTTCAATTTTTTGGGAATCGTTGCCCTAACGAGTGTGAAGTGGTCTCTCATTGCGGCTTTGATTTGCATTTCCCTAATGACGGAGTAATGTTGAGCATCTTTTCATGCGCTTATAAGAAGTAAGTTTTAAACCAAAGGAATTAACTGCTCCTCCCCAGAGAGCTCTTCTCACAAAACAAAAGCACAGTCACTTACTTTGAGTTCAAAAGGTTGATTAAGTGGCTTGGATTCACAATACATTTCCCTTGGAAACATCACCATTAGGTGATGCCCCCCTACCAAGACCACCCAAGACCACCCACCTAATGAACTCTTGAAAGAAGACGATGCCTGAATCCCAATCCTGGGAAGTGGAGACCCTGTATGACCCAAGGTTGTGGAGCAAGGGGGCAGTCCCTTCTCACTGTCCCAGAGGAAGGTTCTCCAGCAAAACATTTACTAACCGGGGGCCATTTCTTCTCTTTTTTCTTTCTTTCTTTCTTTTTTTTTTTTTTTTTTTTTTTTAAGAGAGAGATAGCACATGAGCAAGTGAGCAGGAGGAGGGGCAAAGGGAGAGAGAGAATCTTAAGCAGACTCCATCCCCAACATGGAGCCCGTCACAGGGCTCGATCTCACGACCCTGAGATTATGACCTGAGCTGAAATCAAGAGCCAGATGCTTAACCGACTGAGCCACCCAGGCGCCCCACCAGGTGCCATTTCTGCAGCTGCTTCCTACCCCCTGACTAAAGCTTCCTCTGGAAGTCCCCAGCCCCAGACTCTGGGGACTCCCATCTCTGCAAGCAGCCTTTGACCAATAAGGAACACGGATTCTCAATTTTCTCCACTTTCAATCTAAAATATTTTAATTCATTTTTCTGGATATGTACAATCATGCTTTTCAGACCCCGTGTCCTAAATTTTGCCTGGGGATGGCACTCTTGGCCCCAACTACTCATGCCCTTGACCAGGCAGATCTGGTTCTTTCCTAGAAGGCCACTGGCCCCCTGGTTACCTGGCTGTCCCTGAGCAGGAAGAGTGCTAGGAAGTACACCATTCACACTACCATGTGAATGACTCGTTTCTGTCATCAGGCCCAACACATGGGCTTTTTGGGGATCCAAATTATCCCTCTCCTGGAGGAGAATGTTTCGTGCCCCTCCACAGAAGCAGAGGGGTACCAGGAAGGGAGAGAAACTCAGGGGAGGGAGGCACATTTCCCAGAGACAGAGAGGCTGGACAGCATACTTCTGAAACGCCTCTAGGTGTAACAAAACTAATGTGAAGGTCAGAAAAGGCAAACGTAGTAAGAGCAAAACACAGAAATCCGACACACCCAGGAGGGCATCATTTTGAGGAAACAACATCTAATGTGTAAATCCTCCATCCTTAATGACAGTAACTCCTAATGGTCATGGTAGACACGCCATGCTAAGGGACTGGTGTGTATTCATTTATGAACACTTGTAACCATCCTCTGAGATGGGCGTCCTTATCATCTCCCATTTTACAGACGAGAAAGCTGCGGCAGAGGTGGCAAACCAGGTGTCCCAGGAACAGCACAGCTGTAGACTCCTTTGGAGAGGTTCCGGGCTCTAATTCAAAACTCAAAATGGAACCTGGACTATCCACCACGACTGGGGCAGACAACATCTGGGAGATGGCAGAAGGCCCGCTTTCCAGATGAAGAAAACACAGACCAGTTGAGATCCTTGGCTCTACTTGCTCAAACAGGCAGAAGATGATTTAAAATTCAGAATTCACTATCCTGATAGCAGAAAAATAATGCATAATCCCCCAGGCCACATGATGTCACCCTCCCAGGAAGCCTCTTGCTTTACTGCGTTTTGCCATGTTATTTGTCCGGTAGAAACAGTTTCGGCCGTAGAACAAGCAGCACGAATCTCCACGCACCAAGTGTGGGCTAAGGGCCGGCGATTGCTTCTCATTGAGAACTACAATGTGCCCAGTCGAGTTAAAAACATAAATCAATAGGAGTTAAAAAGCACCAGTAGCAAAGCCCAGACCTGGACGCAAAGTTGGCATCCTCCTTCAAACATATCAACAAATCATTCCTCATTCCTCTCAGCCTGCGCGGTAGGGGTTGGAAACTGCCGCGCAAGATCTGCCAGCACTGCGGGGGGTCGGAGTGAGGGCAGGTGGGCGGGGAAGGGGGGGTAGAGGCCCCTCCCCGTCTCAGGTCCACCCGACCCAGCACAGATGGGGACGAGGGCCCTCTCTCACCTGGCTTCCCTTAGAAAGTCAGAAAGCAGGGCCCTTGGTGGTGAACGTAAGAGGGCTAACCTGGAAAGGTTTCCCTTTGAGAGGAATCTGGTAGGACTCTCACAGTTGTAGCACTGGTCCTTGACCTTACCAGGTACCCCTGCGGCCCCTGATGAAGGTAAGGGCTCCTCCACGGGAGCTTTTCTCAAGTCCAGGGAGGCAGTTTCCAAACGGCTCAGCTGTGTCAGCTGCCTCGCTGGAGGCTGCTCCTCCAGGGGTCTCCCCTCACTGGAGGCTGCTCCTCTCAGGGTCTCCCTTGCTGGAGGCTGCTCCTCCAGGGGTCTCCCCTCACTGGAGGATGCTCCTGGGGGGGGGTCTCCCTCACTGGAGGCTACTCCTCCGGGGGTCTCCCTCAGTGGAGACTGCTCCTCCGGGAGTCTCCCTCACTGGAGGGTGCTCCTCCGGGGGCCTCCCTCACTGGAGGCTGCTCCTCCGGGGGCCTCCCTCACTGGAGGCTGCTCCTCCGGGGGCCTCCCTCACTGGAGGCTGCTCCTCTGGGGGTCTCCCTCACTGGAGACTGCTCCTCCGGGGGCCTCCCTCACTGGAGGCTGCTCCTCCGGAGGTCTCCCTCACTGGAGGCTGTTCCTCCTGGGGTCTCCCTCATCTACACCTTCACTGGTCCCCACCAACCCTGACCCCATCAAGAGGCCAGAACAGCCTCCCCAGCACTCTTCCACCAGTCCGCTCCACTGCTCAAAAGGTTTCAAAGTTCCCCACTCTCTACCCATCACTGAATCCCTTCTCAGGTGCCCATGGTTCTAAGGACCGGGTCCACCCCCTCGGCATGCACAGCCACCACAGCCCCCACAGGCCCTGCCCTCCTAGGGTGCTATCCCCTGGAACCCTGAGTCAGAATCCCTGAAGCCTTCTCAGGTTCCTCAGCAGCTCAACAACCCCACCCCAACAGCTCACACACTTCTCCACGGCCTTCGTCAGCTGCCATAATTAAGCAGTGAACATACGTGCCTGGGACCATTCACCAGAATCTGATGGTCCCTAACTAGAGAGTAAGCCCTTGAGGAGAGAGAAAGTAGTACACATGTTTTCCATATGCTCTCAGAGGAGCTGAGGTCATTGGAGGCCTTGATGTAAAAAAAACAGGGCTTTGTAGCCTCCCCACAGCCCACCTTGTACCTCTCCTCTTTATTTTTTCTTTTTTAAAGATTTATTTGAGAACACACGTAAGCGGGTGCAGGGGGAGGAACAGAGGGAGAGGGACAGAGTCCACACTGAGAGTGGAGCCCAGTGCAGGGCTCAGTCCCACAACCCTGAGATCATGACCTGAGCTGAAGCCAAGAACCACGTGCTTAACCCACTGAGCCATCTCAGTGCGCCTCCCCCCCCTGCCGCCCTCCTCTTTAGATGGAACATAACCTTGAATGTAAGGATCCATGGGAGTCAGTTGGGTTGGCTTAAAAGACAACTTCTCTTGCTCAGAGATGCAGCCTGTTAGCGGTTCCAGAGGCTGAGCTGAGGCTCAAACTTAATGAGTTAAAAACTGCACAGGGGGCGCCTGGGTAGCTCAGTGGGTTAAGCCTCTGCCTTCAGCTCAGGTCATGATCTTAGGGTTCTGGGATCGAGCCCTGCATCGGGCTCTCTGCTCAGCAGGGAGTCTGCTTCCCCTTCTCTCTCTGCCTGCCTCTCTGCCAACTTGCAATCTGTTTCTCTCTGTCAAATAAATAAATAAAATCTTAAAAAAAAAAAAAACTGACGGGACAGAAGGGAAAGGAGGTCCGGCCTTGAGTAATGGTGCCTGGGGCACTCGGGAGCCCCGGAGAAAGACCAGCGGGGGCCGCCATGGCGTACGGAAATGACAGATAAAAACATGCCTTTGTTGGATGTTTTCAACCTGCTGGTTCTGCTGGGCATCTCAGCTACGTTAGTGCTAATCCTCATAGCATCCCGAATGTCCCAAGCTACAGAGGCAGACAGACGCCCGTAGCTCCCTTCCCCAGATGCCTCCCTGCATCAGAGAGAGCGAAGCAGAGAGGTGTGTCAGGAGACGGGGCTTCAAAGGCAGTGCTCTGGACACACAAACCCCACTGACACGGGCAGATGAAAGGCAGGCGCTGTACCAGCTTGTCCTGCTGAGTTCACATTCACCCTGTTGAACGTTCACATGGCAATTTTACAAGACACTTTTTTTTTTTTACAAGGTATGCTTGAAATTAATATGCCAGGTTCAAATGATTATGTTTACATTTTCCGTAAGAAATATCCCGCCTCACCAGTCTCCTCAGGAGCATGAAGCTGTTAAGGATAATTTCTTAGGTGTTAATTAGTTTCAGGAGTCCTCTTCACGCCATCCTAGACAAGGAAACTTCCGGGGCCGGGGGTCAGGGAGCTGACTGCACCTTCACTGGTCCCACAGTGGAGCCAATCAATGGCCTTGGCCAAAAGCCCAAAAGGAGAGGGGGCCCTCGAGGGATGAGGGGCCTTTACGATCAGCTGCCATCCCTATCAGGATCCAAGGCAAATCTTACTGGCCTCACCAAGAAATCGAAGCAAGAAACAGAAGCAAATACCTGTTCGCAGTATTTCTGCTGGTTCCAACCAGACCTTCCAAAGACCTCCAGCTCTTTCTCCCTTGTGTCTTGGGATCTGAAGGCTAGAAAGGTCATGAGAATTGCCCCGGGCCTGCCCTGTGATTCAGGAGAGCGAGAGTAAGCAGCTGCAGAGGCGGCCCAAGACTCCACCCAGGTCCTCCACATCAGGCCAGGCCCGGACCACAACACCGCCAAGCCCAGCTGGACTGCCTGCCTTCAGTCGGGCACCCGGCACCACCAGGGTGGCCCACTACCAGCAACTGGTGGCGGTGACTCACTCACTAAATCCTATGTGCAGGGAACTCAGGGAACAAGGTCTCCCTCCACAGGGATGGGGCAGCCTTGCCACAGGGCTGGACTCGCAAATAGCCTTTCCAGGAGTTTTAAGGTTTTTGTTCACCTCAGTGTGTAAAAAGCCTGATGAAAGAATGATTTTTTTTTTGAGATTTAGTTATTTTTATTTGAGAGAGAAAGTGAGCAAGCAGGAGGGAGAGGGAGAGCCAATCTCAAGCAGACTCTGTGCTGAGTGCAGAGCCTGATCGAGATCGAGCCTGATGTGGGGCTCGATCTCACCCCCGAGATCATGACCTGAGCCAAAACCAAGAGTTGGATGCTCAACTGATTGAGCACCAGGGCACCCAGGTGCCCTGAAAGAATGATTTTAAAGATAATTTCATTGCTTTCAAGTTCTACATAGTAGTAACTAGCACGATAAAATGTTTCTGCTGGCAGAGCTATAATGAAAAGATGACAATGAATTTGTTGTAAAAGGGTACTTCCAAGTGAATGAGAGGGGCAGGTGCACGGGGGTTTACCCTCCTAAGAAGTCTTCTATCTGAGGTCTTCCTATGTGCCAGGCACTGGGCCATTTCCAGGAATTCAAAGATGACCGAGGTACCATCTTTCCCATCCCCAGCCACTGGGAGAAACAGTATGGGGGCCATGTGCTAACAGAGCTACAGTCTCACGGGACCCCCTGGCATGCAAAATCCAGGCCATCAGAGAGGGTGAAATTGTAGCTAGTGCTTCACAAAGTTTTCCAGAGGGCAAATCGGTAACATAGTTGTTTCAAGCAAAGGGGATTCCACCTGCCAAGGCGAAGAGACCTCAATGTGTACAGCCGGTTTGAAAAAGAGCTGAAGGAGTGGCTGGAAACATGAAACATCTGAGTCAATGGCACATGGCAGTCCTCTCTGAGAGCTGAAGAAATGATCTCCAAATTAAAAATAATAAAAAGCAATCATGGGGAAACACATCTAAAACATTCAAGGTGTAAAGGGGAATAACCACATATACACTAAGTGTCGTCTCAACAAAAGAAGTGAGAAAGTAGATTCTCAAAATACCCCAAAAGGCATGAAACCAAATACAGAAAAATACCTAACAAACTATATATGATGTAAGACCTAACACCAGTGACCAAGTGTCTGTTCTCCATCAGGAATTCTGACTGGTGAACATCCTAACAGACATAAAATTGCTCAAGGCAACACCTGTTACCTTGAATGTGTTACCACATCTCAATAGCGCACTGGGAAGTAAATCTTGCTTTATTTTTCAAAACGCATTGGTAGGGGTTTTTTTTTAACCTCCTAATCTCGAAAAAAATATTTTAGAACTTTTTATTTATTAAAGTCCTGTAGAAACGTCTTCAATCCTGAATTGTGAAACATACGCTAGATACAACAATTCTGCCAAAACTGTTTGCATCACTTAGGAAGACCCTAATTGTAGCTAATTCTTAAAGGAGTCAGCTGACACCATTCAGCAATCTTAGTCCAAAACCAGATCCCAGTGGTTTCTAGAGAAGCCTGCAGTCCCCACATTTTCCTGCAATCAGTTCCCAGGAACCAAGCCAGAAGGCGAAATCTAAAGGATGGGGGAGGATGGGGGTGGTGTCTGGAGGGAGGAGGAGATTGCTATCTCCATCCTTGGGGCCCCAGCTCGCTTAAATCAGTCACCGAACAGGCTGAATTTCCTTTCTGACCACTAGGTGTCGCCTACGCATTAGTGAGGTGGGCAAAACACACACAGGACACTTCAAAGGCACTGGTAGAAATGGACAACTGGAAGAATTGGGGGGAGGGGGAAGCATAATGAAAAGATCCTTGAAGTCAAAGGTGAACTACAGCGGTTTAGCACCGTTTGCTGAAAAAAGGTAAAATAGTACCACTGAGCTTTAATGAGCCAAATGCATCTTGTCAAGCACTTTAACAAAATTAAGTTTTATTGTAGAACATTTATTAAGCCCCTACTCTAGGTCAGGCTTTATATCCATCACATATAAATGACAAGGGCAGTCCAGTATCTAGTGTGTCCTATTTTTCCGGCACTATCCAAACAACACCTGTGTTTAAGAATGTCCCATCCAAAAAAGCAGTAACAAGCTGAAGTTTGAGGGGCTGAGTACATGTCAGCCTCTGTTCTAAGTCCTTGACGCAGGTCACTTAATTTTTATAAAATTTTTATATAATTTTTATATAATTTTTATAATTTTTATAAAATTTTATAATTTTTATAAAAAATGAAGTAAGTAGGTTCTACTAAAATGACGTTTCACAGATAAGGAAACTGAGACACAGGAAAATTAAGGAATTGGCCTAGGATCTTAGCTACTGAGGAGCTGAGATTTCATGCAGGTTCATTGGTTCCCCGGCTCCCTACAGCCTCATACAATGACCACAGCTCAGGTACAAGACAAAACAAATTGCCACTGTTAACCAGCACGGTAGTGGTTACGAACTCAAAGGAGTAAGGGGAGAATTAGGTCTATAGAAGTGACAGTAATCTGGAAAGCTTCATGAAAGAGGACTCTGAGTTAGAAATGAAAAGATGTCATCTGAGATCTATCAAAACCATAGAAAGGTATTAGGGGAAATTAATTCCACCTTTAGATAGCTAACACCCATGGGGTGCCTGGGTGGCTCAGTTGGTTAAGTGTCTGCCTTCAGCTCAAATCATGATCCCGGGGTCCTGGGATCAAGCCCCATGTTGGGCTCCCTGCTCCGTGGGCAGTCTGCTTCTCCCTCTCCCTACACCACCCCCCCCGCATGCTCGCAAGCTCTTTAGATAGCTACCATCCTGTCCCTACTTTAGAGATCTGAAACCTAGAGGTTTCTAAAAATAAAAAACTCCATCCCCCCAATTTTTCTGACTTTAGGTTTCCATATGTATTAGAAAATGTTTTTATGTTGTTGTTTAATGAGAAAAGGAGAAAACCTCCCCAATTATTTTAAGTGTCTACATTTCTGTCGAGACTCAGAAAAAACTTAAATAACTTTTCAGGGCCAAATACCTAACGGGCAGCAAAGGAGAAACCAGGACCAGGTGACTCCGCTGTGCTCTAGAGTCACCCCTCCCACTCTTCAGTATGGGGAGGAGGGGGGATAGCAGAGCAGCAAAAAAGGAAAAACATTCCAGACCATGAACACAGCAGGAACAAAACAACGGAGATGGGAATGGCACTCTTCATTAACCACAGAGCTGAAGCGTGGGTGCTGGGGAGTGCTGGGAATTAACATAGGATCCCTACAGCAGAGTCTGACTAAGGATGTATCACAGCCCAGTATGAGGAGCCCTGCACTTGATTCTTGAACTACAATGCAGCACCACAAAAGGCACATGCAGAAATTTGAGGCTGGCCAATCCATCAAACCAGGGAGAGAGCCCAGGAGTCAAAGTGGCCAAAGCAGCTCAGAGGCCCCCTGAGCATCTCCTCAGAGAGATGACGCAGGCCTGGCCTGGACCAGGGTGGAGCCAGAATCAGGAGCAAATCTGAATGACTTCAAGGGACTCAGTGAGGCAGAAAGGAAACAGTCAATTAACCAGTCTCCCCAGAAAAGAATGGGTTGTTGAACCAAAATTTAACTAGACATTCCATCCCGATCCGACATCCGTTGTTGGAAGTCTTACTGAGGTGCATGTTAGAAAGCAAATCCCAAATCTATCTCCCAACCATGTAAAGCGATGATATCAAATGAATTTCCTGTAACCAAACGATACCATGTTGCGACCTAACATATGCCGTGAACTCATTATCCACAGAAATCAGACAGCAGAGCAAAGGAACGCTGAACAGCGGCTCTTCCTCTGTCACTGGTCTCTTTGTTCATTTGTTTTCATTGCACTCTGTGCTTCTCTTTCAAATCCTGCATGTGTGAGCTTGTGTATTATCCCACAATTATGAGACCCAGGAAAAAAAGAGGCAGAGAATAAATTCAAGACAACACAGATAAATCTGAGCCCATCTGATGATTTTACAATCTAAATAAAGCTAATGATTTAGGACATGTTTGCCACCTGACACAGCCAGGTGGCTTATGGACCTCACACCTTGGCTTTCTCTAGCTTCCTACTTTTTTTCTAGGAAGTTATTAAAAGTCACTCAGATACTTCAAATTTGGGGGAAACTGTTGTGCAGAAACTCATCTCTCCCTAATTACCATCAGACTTCTGTTCCTTAACTATTCACTAGAGCTATTAACTAAAATTTGCCTAACCCAAATTGGTGCTGTCTCATTTACTTAGTCAAATATGTATTTCCAATGATCAGTTTTAGAGAGACACACCACCCACTGACTGTATTTTTACAGGAGAGGACAAGCTGAAAGTATGCATCTGAAATATCTCAGGAAAATTTAAAAGTTCTGCTCTATAAAACATTTATGCTTTAAGACTGTCAAAATATATTTGTGCTTCCATGTCAAGAGTAATTTAAACAGCAGTATGCATACACCTGAATTACCAAACTGACAAATAATCCCAAAGCCGGTTTATAGAAAGTTAGTGCCAGGTTAAAATGATAGTAGGCATACAAAGTATACAAGACAGAAACAATAACATATTTAAAGCTGTCAGAATTTGAATGGATGGATGGAAACACACGCACACACACAATTTTGAACAGCATTTTTATTATATAATTATTACTGAAGTAGATACCTGTCTTGTTAAGGGGGCTAAGAGAGTGAGGAATGAGATAAAAGAATAAAGTTTTGGGGCACCTGGGTGGCTCAGTGGGTTAAGCCTCTGCCTTCAGCTCAGGTCATGATCTCAGGGTCCTGGGATGGAGCCCGCAGTGGGCTCTCTGCTCAGCAGGGGGCCTGTTTCTCCCTCCCCCTCTGCCTGCCTCTCTGCCTACTTGTGCTCTCTCTGTCAAATAAATAAATAAAATCTTTAAAAAAAAAAAAAGAATAAAGTTTCAACCATCCCCCCCACCCCTGCCACCACCAAGAACCCTCTGGACCAGGAATAGAATACTTCTAAAGTCTTTAAATATAAATTTTTTTTTAAAAATCCAGACTATTATAATGTAAGCAATTTAAGGAAGGCATGGCTCTCAGAGCAGTATTTGGTGGCACCAGTCACATGCATCCCCATGAGGCTAAGCCACCAAACTATTTCAAATAAGAAAGTAAGAGCAGCAAGACTGTCAGCCACCCTACGTGGGCAAAGTCATTCAGCTCCATGGACGTATCCACAGCCACTTACACAGTAAGCCAGCACCAGCACTACCCAAAGAGAGGATAGAGGATAAAGTCAGTCCCCACGTCCCTACTTACTTTTCCCAGGCATAAATAACAGCAACAGTACACTTTAAAAGTTACTATAATCATAGGCATCCATCCCTCATCATAAAAGAAATTACTTTGTTATGTTCCAGTAAGATCTGAATAGCAACCTGTAAGTTTAAAAATTCTTTTAGTCAGGGCAAAAAAAAAAAAAAAAAAAAAGAAAGAAAAAGAAAACAAATGAAAGTTTTGCTTACTAGTTTCTTTAGGGTTCTAAATAAACACAGCGAGTGATTTCTATGGTTTGACTCTACCTTGAAAAGCGTAGGTAAAATATTTTATGGTATCAGAATGAATTTCTAAACTTAAAGACCTGAGTCCCATAAGTGTTGTGTGTTTTTACTGAAAAAGCTGAGGGAGGGAAATAAAAACTATTTCTCAGTTCAAGAAATATCAATATTTCCTTAAGATTTTGAAATGAATCAATTTCATAAGCCATAAGTGAAATTGGCATAACTGAAAAAAAATTTAAAAAGTAAGGAAATCTTCAAAACTGATAACTGGGATTTCACAACATGAGTAAAACGGACGCTTTCAAAGTTGAAAACAATCTAGTCTTCGGAAGCTCAAAAGTCTCAAAATCAAAGGTATTGTTACTATTTTGAGTCCAGAAAAGGCCATCACAATTTAACAAAAGAAACAAACTTCATCTTGCCAAGGGAATATGCATCTATCGCCATAACAACTTAACTTGTTTTTCAAGATCCTTTGTTTACTAATCATTTTATACCAAACATATGCCCTTTTCTCAGAACAAATCAGTTTTTTAGCGGTCCTTGGAGGTGGGAGGGGGAGGGTAATACATATCTCAGAGTTTCAATCGTTCCAAATACTGAAAATTAGTTATGCTCCCCAAATGTCAACAAGTCTCAATGTGCACAAACATCAGGACTGTTGCATGTACCACACCCCGCCCACCTCAAGTTTAAGCCAGATCATATCTTTACAAGTAACAGGAAAACCTCCTCTTGATAATCTGAAGCCAAACACCGTATTTTCAAGGGTTGGCCAGGGGAAGGGGGGTCAGAGGGCTTCATTCATTATTTAGTTTGTTGTCTTTAGGGTGTTCAAAATTTTCCTGCCAAACATCTCAGAGAAATCTAGAAACCATATCCCAAGCATGTGCGCAACCATTATTTATTAAGCACAATCGAGAGGAGGGCATCTCTTGGACTCAGCACCAGTCACAGGTTGGCTAAGAAAAGCTGTTCAAAGCAAGTTGGCCAGCAGGCACAGACACCCCTTCGTGGATTTTTTTTTTTAATAAGTTTTGAAAACAAATCGCAATAAATCACAACCGAGAGAGAAACATGGCTTCTACTTTTTAGGATTAAAAAAAAATTTTTTTTCAAGATTTAATTGCCTCCTCAATCTTCTTCTCACCCCTTCGCACCCTTAAAAACAGCGAGTTCTTTTAAATTATAAAGCCTTACAATTTAGAAAGTGTCCTGATAATTTCCAGAAAGCTAAGCAATGTGTAAATCCAGAATGGTTTTGAAATAAGTTTCATCTTCCTTACAACTCAAAACATGCTGTGCAACATTCATGTACACACCTATAACTCCTAAAGTTTTGGCAAAAGGTAAAGGCAACACTCCATACTTTTAATCACAATTGTCATAACCAATGTTCTCAAAAAGCAGAGAGGCTGAGCAAAGATGGGTGAATGTGTCCTATGTGTCACAGCCCGCTATACCACTGCAGTAGGGGGTAGTATGGTAAGGTGGCAAAAATGGTACAATACAGGCCTTGAGAAGATTCAGCAACACTGGTTCACTTCATATTTTAAGTCTATAGAAATGTTTTTAAAGAGCCTTTAAAATGCTGTTTGCTCTCCGTTTGATTTGAAAACAGCCTATCCTGTGTCGTGTCTAAAAAAGATCTGAATATCCAAGCAACTTCGTTTCATGCAGGAGCTTATAAAATGCCCCAAGGACAAAAGCAAAGTCTTCTCTGCTTACACACTGCCTAGCACAGGGTCCAGCTTTCATACAGAAGGTGCCCAATAAGTGCTGGCTGGATTCGGCTGCTTCTCGCAGCACATTCTCACGAAACAAATGAAGCCAGACTTAAAAGGAAGCTACTGTCCCTTGGGGTCTCCCCTTGGCAAAACTCTAAGGCAACAAGTGAAAATGATACAGCTGATTTTCATTAGGGCCCTGATCTTGCAACAATAAGGACAGGAAACATTTTTATTAGTAAACTAAGCCTTAGACAAAGACCAAAAACAAATGTAAACAACAATTATTCTCTATGCCTTTTACTGTTAAAAGGCCAAGGTAAACCTGGAAAAAGGCATAACAGTTTAAAAACAAAAATGCCTCTGCTGTATTTGTAAACCTTTTGTTCCATGAGAAATTTGAAATTTAAAAAAATTGCTGTATGCCTGCAATCACCACTATCTCTTACAAAGATGGTGTTATCCTGCTCAGATTCTAGAGCTCTTTAAAAAAATGAGCATCAAAGAAAAAAACCACCACATTCAGCCTCAGTCTTTACTACCAGAGTAGTTAATCTGGGATGTCCAAAATAGAAAGTGGAAAGTCTTTCCCACCTTAAAACATACATTATTTCTTTGTTAGAAAACATATGTAAGAAAACTGGAAATAACAAAAAAGCCATCCAGACTCGGCTCCTAAACTTTAATCTTGGAAAAACCAACTTCGCTTCAGATGCAGTGAAAGATTTTACTGTCACAAATCTGTCTTTCACTAGCATTGGTGTTCTTGTTTTTTCGTTTTAATCCAACCCCCTAATCCTTAACTTGAGCTATGTGGAACCAAGATTTTTTTTTTTCCCTTGTCCATTTCTCCTGCGACCTTGAATCCCTGCTGCTCAACAAAGAACCTCAACCTTGAATTTGTTGTACTTCTTGCTTATAGGCATGGATCTGAAGAACTCCACAAATGAAAAAGAGACAGACACCAACCTGCCGGACAAATTTACTAATTTGAATCTAATCTCTACGTTCAAAGGAACAGAATGCATTCTTGTCAACCTTCATATAGCTCTTACCAAAAAACACAACAGGTTTACTGGGATGTAATTTGCATGCCATAGAAGTCACTAATTTAAAGTGTACAATTCAATGGTTTTTAGTACCTTCAGAGTTGTACAGCCATCACTACAATCTAATTTTAGAACATTTTCATTACCCCCAAAAGAAACCCCATACCCATTAACAGTCACTCCCTGTTCCCTCCTCCCCACCCCCCTTCACAACCACTAATCTGCTTTCAGTCTCTATGGATTTGCTTATTCTGGACTTCGTATAAATGGAATCATACAATATGTGGTCTTTTGTGACTGACTCCTTTTCACTCAGAACTTTGTTTTTAAGGTTCTTCCAGTCAACCTTAGCATACTTCTTAAGGCTGGATTTTTCTAATCCTTCTGACAAATCAAACATATAACCTTTTAAACTTCAAATCCTGACCCACACCCCATCCCTCCTCAAAAGTACCATTTACTTGCTAGTTCCCTCTAGAGAGTCTAAACTATAATTTGCTATTTAGGTTCTTTCCCAACTTCTTATTCTGGGCTCTTCCTCTGGTAATAAAACGCCAACTTCTTTAAACACCAACCTTTCACATACCTATATTTCTCTGACGATAGGATATGGCTGTGCCTGGGGCAGAAAGATGACTGAGTCCTTTTAATGAGATGGCCACGGTATGTTTGAAGTGTGTATGGATTTTGAAAAAGAAGAGGAGAATGGAGAAGCCCTCAGATGATCTATCACCCATAACTTCCATGAACCCCTTATTTAAATGCTCTGTTCACCTACTGATACAACCACATGTGGAGTTCATCTGCCTCAACAGCTTCTAAATAGTCTAAGATTTAAAAGAAAATCACCCTACTGCTGTAGGTTTCAGTGTTCGAAGAGTAAACACTAATCCTTAAATATGCCAACACGATAGGAACCAACCCCATCCCAATTTTTATCGCTAGACTAGAGAGCCAAAAGAATTACCCATCTCTGATTGGATTCAGTAGTTTATTTCCATCAGAATTAAGTCTTCTAGCACTTTTCTAACAAAGAAAAAGAACACATGTTAACACTGAGTTTATCATTTTCTCCTGAAAACTTCAGAGCTGTGGGAAGGAGCGTACAGGGAGTGAGGACTTCCACAAACCAAATCAGGAGTCAGGGTGCCTCCTGGCCATCCGTCAGTTTTTCAGGAACCAACAATTTTGGAGGGATCCCTGAGAAAAACTTTGGTCTCTCGGTATCATGAAAAATGTCCCTTCTCCTCCTGTTTTCTCAAGAAAGAGCTGCCTTTCAGAAAGAGTATTTTTCATGAAGATCGCTCCAAACAACAAGCCATCCTATTTTAAAATGCCCGACTCCTTCCTCAAGAAGCAAGGCCATCACTGCCGTGGTGAATTTCAGAACTTACTAACGTTAAATAATAAAACTAGAGGCATAACACACTTCAGTAGCATGCCATAAAAAATGGATTGGCTCTCCTGTGTCTTCTAAACTACATTTTAATTTTTGGAGGCTAGGAAACCCTCTTCTGTCGTTCCCCCCCCCCCCCAATACCATCTGTAATCCTTAGAAGGGAGCCGAAAACCTTTCGTCCAATCCAGTGAGCTGGAAGTTTAGAAAACAAAGAGCAGGAGAGCTCAGATTTGTGGAAGGTCCGGCCTCAATCTGCGACTTACTCCGTGTAGTAAACACTAATTCTTTAAAAATCTGCTCTTACTCCATCATGAACTCATTTCTTACAAGACACTTAAGAAGGGTTTGTTTACACAAACAGTCTTTCCGAATCGCCCCTGTGCTGGGGCCAGAGCGCCCCCCCCCCGCGCCACCTCCCGATTCTCCCCCCCCCCCCCGACTCCTCAAGGCTCAGTCCTGATTTTTTTTTTCAAAGTTAATTGGCACCACCTGCATACCCTCGGCAAACATTACTCACCAACACGCCCTCACCGTTCCCAGCCCCAGTTCTCCAACTGCATTTAAACTTTAATCGTGTTCAAATTATCCTACCATCGCGAATGTGCCAGTAAAGCATGCTTCGGCTTTTTGAGGATGTGAACCCCCTCCCTCGCCTCCCTCCAAACACCGCGGGGCCCTAAATCCTCCCTCCCTCCCTCCTCGCGCTTCCCTACCCCTACCCGACGCTACCAAAACAAAAGCTATCAGATTGCAAGCGATAGCGAGCGCGGAGCGATATTGCTTATTAACTTTGTACAAAGGGAGTGCGGGGTGTGGGGGAGGTAGAGTCACACAACTCAGGCCACAAACCCAAGGCGAGGGCTCTGCGCTCGCAAAACAAAACACCCTCCCGCCCACCGCCCCCGCTGCCGCAGACCCTGGCGCTCCTCAAACCGCGGCGCACGACACCTCTCGCCAGGGCCAGGCGCCTAGGTGTCCCCCAGCGGCCGTGTGGCGACAGCTAGAGCCCGCGTTGCGAGCACGTGTGTGGACATGCACGTCGACTCGGACCACACACCTACTCCTGCACAGTCGGACGCTGCCCGACCACCCCCTAGCCCCGTCAGGAGGAGAGGCGTCTACAGGCGGATTGCAACTGGGTTGAAGAAAGTCCCAGAACCCTCTAAACTAGTGGCCCAGACGCGTTCCCGGGCAAAGCCTGACTGCTGTAGAGCCCCCGACCTTGCAGTTTTCCAGGGGCGGGGGCTGCTAAGCGGGAACGCTCCCCTAACCCCAGAGCAGAGCAGCCGCGGGAAGCCCAAGCTGGGAGGTGGAGGGGGGCAGGCAACCCGCCGAAGATCGGGCGAAAGTGACGGGAAGGGAAAGGCCAGGATCCCAAAACGCCCGAGGGGCCAAGCGCGTTGACGACACGAGGCCGCGCCGGGAGGTTTGGAAACGTGTCCTGGGGCTACGGGGCCTCTCCCCGGGCGCCTCGCCCTGGAACGCCACGGCCGGTGGGCTCCCCGATCCCCGCCCCCGGGCACCGTATCTGTCCCAGCAGTCAGGGCCCCGCGCGGCCGCGGGAGCTGTCACCGCCGTCTGCGCGCCGCGCGGGGGCCAGCTCTCTGTGCGGAGTGGCCCGCGCGCCGGGAGGGGGGTGAGGTGTGGGTGGCGGGGCCCGGCCCGGCGCGAACTTCCCCGACGGATCCCAGCGCGGGCACGGCCGCGGGGAAACGAGCGCTGCCCGAGACAACCGGGACTTTCGGGACAGCGAAAGAGAAAGCCCCCGGGGCCCTTCCCGCACGAGGGTGCGCCGAGCCGGAGCCCCGGGGCCGCTGCAGCCTTCCGGCCGAGCCCCTCCGCACCCCGCCCCGCCGCTCCCGAGCCCGGGGGCCCGACAGCTGCGGCGATGGCAACTCGGGTTTCGCAAACAGGGCGCAGCCCCTCGGAGGAAAAGTTCCCGCAGTGGCCGCGGGCGGCGGGCACATACTCACTTTCTCCACTCGTCGGCCAGAGCGAGAGCGCGGCGGAGAAAAACAGGAGCCCCCACAGCGAGGTCGGGGACCCTCCTCCGGAGCCAGACTTCATTCCTTTTATTTGGGACGAAATTCCTTTCTCTCAAAAAAAAAAAAAAAAAGGAAAAAGAAAAAAGAAAAAAAAAGGAAACAAGAAAGAAAAAGAAAACGGGAAAGAAAAAGTCTCAAACTCAGTCTTCGCCCCCTCCGAAAACAGGGCGACGGAAACAATACTCCAAAGGCGGCGCCGGCCGGGGACCCTCCGGGTGCGCGGGGCAGGCGGGCGGCGGCGCGGGGCGGCCCCTCAGCGCCGGCAGCCTCGGCCCAGGGCTCGGCGGAGTCGGGAACCCGAGGCGCGCCGGGGCGGGCTGTCGGCGTCGTCGGCCTCCATTTTCAAACCCAGAGAGGCAGGAGGGGGGGAAAACTGCACAGAAAGGGGGCAAAGCCCAAATTCGTCTCGGCGAAGAAAAACAAACGCGACCCCAGGCAGAGGGGGAGGCTGTCCGACACCCGAGCCTCCGCGGCCGGAGGGCGCGACGCAGTTCGCAAGATTGCCCCGAAGTCCGGGTCGCGGGCGAGGCCGGCCAGGGGCAGAAATGCGGAGTAAAAATGAATGAGCGGCTCCCCCTCCTCCTCCTCCGGGCTCCGCTCGCCGCCGCCTCCTCCCTCAGCGCCGCCGCCGCCGCCGCCGCCGCGAGCTCCTTCCCAAATCCAGAACACACACAAAGCGGCGGGCCGGCCGCGCCGCGCTCAGCACTCCCGCCGCGCCGCCCGGGCTCCGCGCCGGCCCCCGCCCGGCCCCCGCCCGCCGCCGCCGGCTCCGCGCGCGGGGGCTCCGGCTCGCTGAAGGTCAAAGCCGAGGCGCGCAACGCGCCGTGGAGCTCCCCTCGCGCGGGAGGGGCGTGGAGGGCCCGGGGAGCGGGGCCGAGGGTCTGCAAGCGCCGGGCACGGGCGCGCCGGGGGCAGGCTCGCTGGCGGCGTCCCTCTCGCTCGCTCGCCTCTCTTGAGTTCGCCTGGTGCGCTCGCTCCTCCTCGGGTTTTTTCCCTTTTTTTTTTTTTTTTTTTTTTTCCGCTCAGCAGAGTTAATGCTGGTAAACAAGAGCCTCAGCCTCGCCGCGCCGCTGCCGCCGCCGCTGCCACACACTGGGGGCTCGCGCGCGCGCGAGCTCTCGGAGCCGCGCACACGCGCCCGCGCGCACACTGGAGCGGCCACAGCCGCAGCCGCGGCGCGCCGAGGGCCCGGCCCAGGCCGGCGCGCGCCAAGAGACGGAGCCCGGGATTCCAGGGACGTGCGGAGCGGAGCCCGGGCGTGGGGTGCGAGGCTGCGAGGCACCGCCCCCGCCCCCCGCCCGCGCCGGCACACGCGCGCGCGCGCCCACACGCTCTCGCCCCCACCCGCACTGCGCCGGCCACCCTGCACGCGCCCTCCCCTCCCGCAAGACTCCAAAAACAATGCCCCCGGCGCCGGCCCGGGGCTCGGCGGAGGGGCAGGCTGGGGAGGAGAGGGGAAGAGAGGGGAGGAGAGGGGAAGAGCGGGGAGGAGGGGGTGAGGGCGGAGGGGGCGGGGTGAGCGGGCAGTGCGGGGCCGGAGAGGTTCATTGAAAAACAACAGCACGGCTGGAAAGCGCGTTTCCTCGGTTCTTGAAAAGCTTCATTGTTTCTTGCAGCTGTTGCAAAACAAATAAATAAGTGCGTGCATGCGGCATTTTTTTCTCAGCGTGCTGGAAAACCCGAATGTGGCGGGAGGGGCACACCTGGGAGAAAGGAGACCCCCAAGCTACTAAGGCAGGCACTTTCACGCAAGGCTGGGACGGCCGCGGCCTCGCCACCAGGGAGCCCCGAGTTCTGGGGCTTGCGGGGAGCTGAAGGGGAAGGGTGCGGCCCGCGTGGTTTGGCTCAGGGGCGCGAGGGGGAGACCGCCCGCCGCCCGCCGCGGGCCCCGAGCCGGGGAAGGGGGGCCCAGACAGGCTGCCCCGCGTGCCCAGGGCGCGTCCCCGCGGCGGCCGCCAGGGGGCGCGGCTGGCGCCGGGGAAGGCCGGCCGACGGAGTGTCGCCTCCCTCCGGGAGAGGAAATGTGGGGGCCCGGGCAGGGGGCTTGCCAGGCTGGGTCGCTCTGGCCGGGCCTCCACGACCCGCGGCCCGCCCTGGGCGCTCCTCGCGGCCTCACGAGGCTCGGGGCCCCACCACGTGGGCGGCTGCGGGGAGCGGCCGAAGCGCGTGCACAGTGCTGGGCTGCGGGGCACGGGAGGCTGGGGGGGTTGGGGGGGCGTGTCCGAAGGGCTCCTTAGGATTGGGTGGGGGGCCGGGGCCCGGTCTCGTACGGGTCTGCGGGCTGGTGTCTGCATCCCGGAACGTGCCGCACGCACCCGCGACCAGTGGTCACTGCGGAAACCCATCCGCACCTGCCCGGTGTCCTCCCGAGCACGTCTCTCTAGTTTCGTTTGCTACGTAAGTGACTAGAAACCAGCACCAATTCCAGGTCTCCTTGGTGGTTTTCTTGAATGTGACCGAGGAGCGGTTTCCCCAAAGCGAGACTGCCCTAGGACTGCCATCTAATGAGTAAATGCTGCGGAGACCAGGTTCTCAAAGGAGAAACAGCCCAGCAATGGCTGGAGAAAGGAGTTTTAAATACGTGGACTTTTAAAAATAGTGATTGGACCACGTGTCGTCTGTAATGTGGTCCGGTTTCATGACTCAGGCTAATTGATGTCAATAATAAATAAAAAAGAAGATGGCTAATAAAAGAGTTGTGAATGTCTAGATCGAGTGCAAGTGTTTGTCTCATAAACAATCAGGCTGTCTGGTAAGAGGGGAACTGTTCTAAAGGAAAGGTAGGTTTCTTTTTTTACTCTAATTGTAAAAGATTTCCGCGTTACATTATGCATCCCATCTTTCGTAAATAATTTTTTTAATTAAGAACTGAAAACAAGTCAGAAGCTATCACGATGGAAACCCAGCCCTTTCCCCCCCTATATTTATTTCCTAGATCATTTTTCCCCTTGGAAATTTTTAGCTCAATTCAGTGAGTCAGTGTATAGAAGGGAAATAAATCTTTTTTTTTTCTTTTTTAGTTAAGAGAGTCATTCATATGGGATTTGTTTGTGTTTAACTGGAATTCAGCTTAATTTTCAAATACAATGTTCCAGTTGTAGATGTTTCTGGACATTAGCAAAGGAAGAAACATATTAGAATCTTTGAAAAGAAACTCAATTTAGCATGTATCATTTAAAAATAAGGCACTTTATATGAATAATTAAAATTTAGGTTACTAATTTTTAAAATATTTCTTCAGAGAGTTCCCTGCATGAGCTTGATCTTGATGCCTACAGATCCCTTCTGCAGCTAAATGTAAAGGAATATCAAAATTACATTCTCATCATATTTAGTGTTCAGAATTTTTAATACATACTTGTAAATTAAGACAAAAGTTTAGAGCCGATTTTTAAAAGATGAATGCTAATATAAGCAGCTTTACTACAGAATATATTCCAAGGTTAGTAATAAAAATGCCCATTGAGTTGTCCCTGAGAACATAAGGAGGTTTATGGAATAAAGAGAAATGTATAGTTATTTATATTGTAGATTTTTTAACCAAAATGATTTTTCATTTGTGAATTTTTTAAATGTTTGTGTTTTCCTAAAGTAATAGGAAATAAATAAGATTAAGTTATTTTAGACAGTGACGTTAGATGCTTACTATTATAGAGCTTAATATTGAAAAGAGAATGAAAATTTAGATTGCTTTTCAGCTCTAACTTGCTCACCTAGACAAAGAAGGTGATTTGTGTTTTCTTCAAGGATTACATCCTACATATCAAAGTCAAACTTATTTTTTCAAACTTGGAAATAAAATCATGTTGTAAAACATTAATTGGAGTCTTTGCTTTATAATAGCACCAACAATGCATCACACATTTTGTTTTATGCAATTTTCCCCAGGTGTCTTATAAATTTCCCTTCATTTGGAAATGAAACTGGTTGCTCACTTTCACTTTTTAAAAACTGTTTACTTGAAAAGTTTTATTTCAAAATATTCTGCTCAATGTACCAGATTCCCCCAAAATGTAATATGTACCAAGTGAAAATGTGAGAAGCAGCACAGATGACAATTGATAAGTATTCTAAGTATACAATACAGTGTGGTATATTTCCAGAAAGGAAAGTCATTCAAAGCAAAAGTGTATAAACCACAGCCACACACACATGGGCAAAACTTGGAAACACAATTTTTAATTTAAAAAAAAAAATGCAAGTTTTGAAAAAAGCACATGACACCATTTTGATAAAGCTCTTAAAAGGACAACAAAAAACATGAGGTAATTTTTTAAAGAGGATAATTACACAATAAAGTATTTTTGTTTTGTTTTACTTTTATTTTGGCAAGAGGATTAATAAAGAACACAAAACATAGGATCCTGGTTACCTCTGGGACAGAGTGGGGGGAACCTCATAGGCACATGCAATGTTCTCAGAACTATGTTCATTCTCAGGTTGGGTGGTGAATTTAAAAATTTCCACTTTATGCTTTATAACTAACACATATATTACACATATTTTTGTATGTATAAAATACAAAAGAAGTTGGTAAAAACATAGGAGTCACAAAAGAGATCATCCCAGTTTTCCAATATGACTCTTTCAAATTCCAAGTTGTTTATATAAACAACTCAGAAGAATTAAAGAACCATTAAAATGATCTAGTTAATCAAGGTCTTGTCCTTAAGTATATTTTTCAAAAGAATGTTTACCTATAACCTATCAGTGCAATTCAGGACAAAACAAGTCATGAAATAAAAAATGTAGAAGAACTCACAGGTAACTAGGTTTATTAATTAAGAGTGCATTAGTGCATTACGTAAACTGTCCAGCAGTTTCCTGTAGGGTTAAACACACACCTAACTTATGATCCAGCAATTTTACCCTTAGCTATTTAACCAAGAGATGTGAAAATAGATCCTCAAGAGACCTCTATGGGAATGTTGGTGGCTGCTTTATTCATAATAGCAACAAACTGGAAACAACCCAAATGTACATCAAAGGAGAATGGATAAACATATCATGATACATCCATTCAATCCGATATTGCTTAACAATAAAAAGGAACAAATTCTTAATACATACAAAAACACGGATGAGTTTCAAAAGCATAATTCATAAGCCAGGCACAGAAAACTACATACTGCATTAGTTCAGATGAAGTTCAACAGCAGGCAAAACTGATCTATGAGATAAAAAATCAGAATTGTAGTTGCCTTTGGTGGGAGGCAGCTGGGTTGCAGATGATAAGGAAGATGCATAAAGAACTTTTGAAGGTTCTGGCAATGTTCTGTGTCTTGATTGGAGTATTGGCCATGATAGAGCATGCATTCATCAAAAAGACACCAGACTATACACTTAAGATGGTTGCATTTCATTGTGTGCAATTATATCAGAATTTTAAAAGTTCTAAGGAGTATATTGTATAATTTAGAAATTTTGTAGCTGTTCTAAAAAAATTTTGCACAATGATTTCCATTTTTGCTATTATGTGAGTTAGCAGAGATGCTCATCTCCAGCCTTCATGCCCACAGCTGTCTCTACAGAAATACACTTTTCAGAGGTCCATCTGCGTAAGGTCCCTATGTAGGCAAGAAAAGGGTCTCCATAAAGCAATTCGGGGTCAGGAAAGATACTAATGATCTCTACTTGCTTCGAGTTCCTGCACGGCCAAGGCAATGTGAGTCCCAGTCCCTTTGAAATCTGTCTACACTCAACTTGAGGTTTTCTATTTTAGATTTGCACAGATAGTCAGCTCACAGGGCCATAAATGCTACACTCCTCCGTGATACTTTAAAAGCAATTTGGAGGTTTTGGAGAGAATTTGGACAGAGACAGCTGGGACATCTTTTTCTGACAACATCCAGAAACACATTTTGGTAGAATATCAATAAGGGAAGTTCCTATGCCAGGAGTGATAGGCACCCTTGGAATCACCATAGATTCAAGGTAGAGGCTGGAAGGTTTCTTTCCCTGCACCAGCACCCCAAGCATACCCTTCTACAGACTGGCACTGACCTACCTCCAAGCTGACGGTAGTCATGTTCAATTCCCCACGTGGTAGTCTCGGAAATATTTTCCAGCAGCACCAGGAGCACTGTAATGGCCCCATCTTTTTCACCTGTCATTTGCTGTGATTTGTCTCTGAAATGGATGCACCATCTTTACTCCTCCAGGTAATTAACACATACCAATAGTAAGACTCTCTGCCTGGCAGAGAACATAAAAGATGCTTCTTTGGTTTTGAAACGCATCATAGAAGTACCTGAAAAGTAGGACTACATCAAAATTTCTGCTCCTTCTGATTAATGCCACAAGCTCTGAGATGTTTTATCAGTAGCACACCAGGAGGAGAAAAGCTTCTCTGTCTGCCCGGCCCTACTCTCTAGTGCTCTGTGACTGTGCCTATCGCTTAGCCTCTGTTTTTTCTCCTTTGTGAAATGATCATGTTGGAGTAGATCTTTTGCTTCTGCAGTGCCATGATATCTCCCTTTGGCTTTTAATTGAGAGTGTGTCTTGGTATCACTCTACTTTAACTGCATGGTATCTCATACTTTACCTGCGTGTCTGCTACCCTTGCTTTCTCTGCAAAGTAATGAATAGTCGATAAATCAATGCATAGGCAAGAGAAGCCAGACTCGGGGAATAATTGCTTCCTAATTTGTTTTATTAATGCAGATTCTTCACACATTAGAGTTTCTTTCTTTTGGGGGGGTACAGATTTTATTCATTTATTTATAAGAGGAGTGGGGAGCAGAGGGAGAAAGAATCTCAAGCAGAATCCATAAACTGAGCACAGAGCCTGGTGCCAAGGATGTCAGGACCCTGAGATCATGACCTGAGCTGAAATCAAGAGTCCTCTGTTCTGAGCCCCATCCAGGTGCCCACACACACATTAGAGTTTCTTAGAGTAGAACACATTTTTTAGCACTTCAAAATTCTCATAAATATTCTTCTAAGAATATGGTATGGAGAGACAGATACATCACCACGGCAGGTACAAGAGGCCACAGGTGATTCACAAAAGGAGTATGTCCCAGATGATAACAGGAAATGTTCCTGCAGAATGCCCTTTTTGGGATATTAAGTTCCGGTGGAAACCTTATTCTATAGGATATATTTGTACATTTCTTCAGGTTTTTGTTTTGTTTTGGTTTTGTTTTTCATTTGTTTGGGGGGTTTTGGTGCGTTTTGTTGTTGTTATTGTTGTTCTGTTTTTTATCTGTGTGTTTTGGTTTTTTGTTGTTTTTTTTGTTTTTGTTTTTGTTTTTGTAAGCAACATCAATGTTATCTGCCTCCTTACTAGCAGCAAACTCTTGTTTCTGGCCTCAAGGACACACTGCAAATAAGTAAGATCTTAAAGTTATGCAGATGTCTGTGCTCTGCAGTGTGGGGACCACCTCAGGAGAAATCACGTTGTTTATATTTGTCTTTGGAGGACCACTGATCAACAATAGACCTGAAGACTGATACAGGGGCAGGAGTAAGAAAGGGCTAGTTGCTCTATCCCACGAGAGATGATTAAGACATATAGACATTAAGAGAAGTCTTATATGACTTCTGGTTTTATATAATGGGAAAATGATTATTAGACTTGACCCAGGTAAATCCAATGTGCAGACCTAGACTACTGGGAAGGAAAACAGATTTCAGTTCTTTTGGAGAATGTTTCTTCCTTTTCAATAGAAACAAACAACCAGCATTTTCTTACAACGTCCCTCTGCTTGGAGCACTGCCTTGTATGGGAAAGAACTCTGTATTATCAAGATGTTCATATAGAGACTGGATCCACGCCTACTGGGGAAATTGTCCGAAGAAGTACTAGATGAGGATGACAGGTGACCTCTGAGGTCTCTGGATATTTAAATTATGTTTCTATGCTTGGATCACTGTGTCTGACGACCACTGAAGGAGCCTAGCTTTGCTTTAAATGAATAGGGTTGAGCTTCAAAGTTGAAGATGTAATAATTTAATATGACACTGAATTTATCTTATATTACAGAAACCCTGTTGCAATAGCTCCCGAAAGAGGTCCAAGGCCCAGGTTCAACACCCTGAAAAGTCAAGTTAGGAGGTTGGGGACTGCTTTCAAACCAGCCAGATTGTGAGAGATGGCCAAGCCAGGTATGACCCACAAGGAGGTTAAGATAGTGGTGTGCTAGCGTGCTATTGTCAGATGTTTGACATAAGGCTGGGGGAGGGGGAGCCTGTTTTGTAGAGCTTGTCAATTTTCTTTGTGCAATTCTTTCCCCCTGGCTGATTTAAGCTACAGATATGAGATCACTGAATGCAGAGCTGGGAGGACATGTGCACCTGGATTTTGTGAGACTCTATGATCCTGCTCCAGTAATCACTGGGTTAAGATACCTGAGAACCTTGTGTTACCTTTGTAACAAGTTAACTATGTGTTCAGTAAGAAACTTATAAGCAACACAATACAAAAATGGCAATAGCTATAAACAGGAAATTCACAGAATAAACCAGAACAGCCAATAAGCATGAAAAATATATTCCGTAACCTGGTTGGCTGAATTAAGAATTGAACAATACCAACTGTTCACAGGGATGAATGGGGGAGTTGGATTCTTATTCACTGCTCCTTGGAAAATAAATTAGTGAATCTATTTTGGAGAGCAATGTGGCAATATCCATAAAGTTAAAGATGTACCTATCCCACAACCCAACAATTCTACTGATAAGATGTAGACCCTAAAATCTCTTGACATTTACACCGGAAGACACATATGAGAATGCTAATTGGAACATTGTTTTCAATCATAAAAAACTAGAAACGATCTAATTGTCCCTCAGTGGAAGGATGAATAATGGTGTATTATTCATACAATAGGATACTATACAGAGGTTAAGATCAATAATCTAAAACTAAGTGAATCAACAGAGATAAATTTAACAACTAATATTGTGTAAAGGAGCAATTTACAAAAGTTACATAACCCCATGTTACTGTTTATGTAACTATTAATACAAAAAATAGTATACACTGTTAATAGAAATATAAATAGGGAGTATAAATATAAAATATGCATGGAATTAATAAACAACAACTTTAGACAGTATCTCTGAGAATGAGAGGAGAAGAAAGGAATATAATTATTTTAACTGTATTAGTAATACTTTGTTTCTTGAAAAGATTAAAGAAATTTGAAACAAATGGAGCAAAATATTAGTATCTTTTCAACTTGGAAAATGGGTACATGTGTGTCTGTTCAATTCTTTTCTGTACTTTTCTGTATGTTTGAGCTATTTTATAATTTTTTGTCTTTTTTTAAAATAATTATTTTTAGAACAGTTTTAGATATACAGATTAATGGATAGCACAGAGATTTCCTGTATACCCCAAGCCCAGTTTCCTCTATTATTGATGTCTTATGTTAATAAGACACATTTGTCACAATTAATGAGTCAATATTGACATATTATTATGATTCACTGAAGTCTATACTTTATTTAGATTTTCTCAGTTTTCCCCTAATGTCTATTTCCTGTTCGGCATTCCATCAAGGGTCCCACATCACATTTAGGTATCATATGTCCTTGGACTTCTCTTGGCCTTGATAACTTCTTAGACTTCCCTTGTTTCTGATGACCTTGATAGCTTTGAGAAGTACTGTCAGGTATTCTGTAGAATGTCTCTCAACTGGATTTGGTGGTTTTTTTCTCATGATTAGACTGGACTCATGTGTTCTGGGGAGGAAAACCATGTAGGGAAAGAGCTGTTCTCATATCTTATCAAGGATACATACTGACTTATCACTGATGATATTGACCATGACCACCTGGCTGTGGTCATGTTTATCAGATTTTTCTACTGATTTTCTACTAATACAGATTTTCTACATCCCCCCTCTCTTTCCATACTATCCTCTGTTTTTTTCTTTTTCTAACATTTTGTTATGAAAATGTTCAAATATAGAAAAAGTTGAAAGAAATTGTAGTGATCTCACATGCAACAATATACAACCTAGATTCTACAATTAATACTTTTAGTGTACTTGTTTCATCAGGTTATTCATGTATCCATCCTTTATATTATCAAAACATCATATATTTTTAAAGTAACATATAATGTATTATTAGCCCCAGCAGTACAGGTCTGTGAATCATCAGGCTTTACACACTTCACAGCACTCACCATAGCACATACCCTCCCAAATGTCCATCACCCCACCACCCTATCCCTCCCCGCCCCAGCAGCCCTCAATTTGTTTCATAAGATTAAGAGTCTCTTCTGGTTGTCTCCCTCCCAATCCCATCTTGTTTCATTTTTTTTCCTTCCCTACCCTCCACAACTCCCCGCCCTGCCTCTCAAATTCCTCACATCAGAGAGATCATATGATAATTGTCTTTCTCTGATTGACTTATTTTGCTCAGCATAATACCCTCCAGTTCCATCCATGTCATTACAAATGGCAAGATTTCAGTTTTTGGTGGCTGCATATATACCATATCTTCTTTATCCATTCATCCGTCGATGGACGTCTTGGCTCTTTCCATAGTTTGGCTATTGTGGAGATTGCTGCTATAAATATTCGGGCGCACGTACCCCTTTGGATCACTATATTTGTATCTTTAGATAAATACCCAGTGGTGTGATGCTGGGTCATAGGGTAGCTCTATTTTCAACGTTTTTAGGAAACTTCATACTGTTTTCCAGAGTGGCTGCACCAGCTTGCATTCCCACCAACAGTGTAGGAGGGTCCCCCTTTCTTCGCACCCTCGCCAACATCTGTTGTTTCCTGACTTGTTAATTTCAGCCATTCTGACTGGTGTGAGGTATCTCATTGTGGTTTTGATTTGTATTTCCCTGATGCCCAGTGATGTGGAGCACTTTTTCATGGGTCTGTTGGACATCTGGATGTCTTCTTTGCAGAAATGTCTGTTCATGTCTTCTGCCCATTTCTTGATTGGATTCTTTGTTCTTTGGGTGTTGAGTTTGATAAGTTCTTTATAGATTTTGGATACTAGCTCCATACTATCCTCTTTGAAAGAAAGTCACTATGCTTAAGGAGGAAGGAGTTACCCTCCCCCTTCAGGGTGAAGTATCTGCATAAGTTGTTGGGAGTTCTACTGCATGGGAGGCTTTGTCTGTTCTCCCCATTTATTTATTTCTTGAATCATTATTTCTATCAGTATAGACTCATATATGTTTTTCATATTTGGGGTTATAATCCGATACTACTTGGTTTTGTTCAACTTGTTCCAGCTTTGGCTGTTGGGAACTCCTTTGATATATCCCCTCGGTCCCTTTGACATATCCCCATCATTCAGTTTTTTTGGTTCTCAAGGGTCTTTCCCCCCAGTCTTCCTTATTTTCTGGCATTGTAAGATATTCCAGGTTTATCTTATGTATCTCCTGCCCCAACCCTAGAATCAGTCATTTTCCCAAGAGCTCTCATTCCTTCTAATAGAGAATCCTATTAGAAACCAAAATCTGGGTGCTAGACATGCTTGTTGCCTCTAAGACCTCTTAGCTGGCAGAACAAGGAAACGTGTGTATACTAATGTGTATTTACACATATCAGTATCTACATTAAAGTAAATATAAACTCAGGCCAGAGGCTCATACCCAGCCCCCAGCTCTAACCCATTAGCACATGGGTCATTCTAACCTTCTCCTCTTGTTCCCACACCAACAGTGAGAAACCCTACTCTCACTATCTGCCATCCATTGACTTATTGAGCCATTTATAATTTTTTTTTAAAGAAAAAGGGAAACTATAGGGAAATGCTCCAACTGATTACATGATGCAGACCAAACGTACAGACTATTCACAGAGCAGCCGTTTGCCAGGAGAGGATATTTCATGCCGTGATCCATTTATAGCCCAGACCTCCCTTTGGCACCTTGTACCCTTCCAGGGGGCTCTCATGGAAACACAGGCAAAATGTCCTTTCAAAATAACTCCTGAAGCCCGTATGGGAAAAATGAATACCACCAAACCACACCTGAAGGGGTTTTTGGAGAAATTAGCCAAAAAGGAGAGTCAGGGGATACAAAATAAGGAGAAAATCAAGACTGGAAACATTCAGTCTCAACAGCAGTTCCTAATCTCCTTTGAGTATTGGACCCTTTCAAGACTCAAAAGAGGGCCTTGGACCCTCAACCTGGGAAAGTGTTCACATAGATCAAGCAGCATGAAAAGAAGCATCCCATGGTGGGGGAAACCTCACCTCTAAGCCCGTTCTTGGACCGCAGGTTAGGAAAACGTCGTGTATATAATATGAAGGTCAAGGTCGTTTGTTTGCTTGTCTGTCAGTGGGGGGCTATGGAGGGAGCAAGTAGGCTCAGGGTGAAGGCTGCGCTGTTAGAGGGTGGCTGTTTTCAGGATGGGCAAAGCTCCTGCCTTCCAGGTGTGGCCCCAGAATCTGTCACTGACAGCTGCCAGCTCACTTTTATAATTACCTCCCACTTACAGCGAGTAGCAAGCGACCCTGGTTTTCTATTTATGGAAATAACAAATACTTGTTTCTTTTAAAGTCCATCTAAGTGTTTCTTTCTTTAAATCAGGTTAAAGAAATATATGAAGTGATGTTTTGGGACAGTAGGGAGCTGAGGTCCTGAAAATAAGTGCAAAGAGAGCTGTCTTGAGTATAATGAAAAGTTCACGTGCTTTGGAGCCCAAAGGGTCTGGATTCAACAAACCAACTGCCAGCTCCATGATCTCAGGTAAGTGAAACTTTTCCTATCTGTAGAATGGCAATGACAGGAGCTCCTGGGTGGTGCAGACTGAGTGTCTGACTCTTGCTTTCAGCCTGGGCCGTGATCTCAGGGTTGTAGGTTCGAGCCCCGTATCATGCTCCATGCCGACTGGGGAGTCTGCTTGGGATTCTCTCTCTCTCCCTCTTCCTCTGTCCCTCTGCACCCTTGTTCTTTCTTTCTCTCAATGAACAAATAAATAAATAATCTTTAAAAAAAAAGAATGGCAATAATAAATTTGGCATGCCAAGCGATTTCTTGTACTACTCATATCACAATCAGGGGAGGTGCTTGTAAAACAGAACTTTCCAGGCTGCCACCTTGAACTTTTTTATCACATGCAATCTTAAGGGGGTGAAAGCCTAGAAATCTGCATTTTAACAAGGGCTCCCCCATGATTTTTATGATGTTTGGGGGCTTTGGAGAGGGTAAAATGAACTAAAATAGGTTTTATAGCTGTTGGTTCTCCGGAACAGGAAGGACACTTTTGCTTTGGAGAGCCCAGCATCTGAACATCATCTCTTTTAGAAGGGAGTTCCAAGGGTCCTGCCTAGGATTGTCATGGATGGCTGTGCAAGTTGTACACTGCACACAAGTTCTAGTGATCAGCACCTTGGAATTGTGCGGAGCAAAAACTGCATGGTCATACATGCCCTCCTTCTTCGAATGAGCTCAGCTGATCTAGATGCTCTTGGTTCTTTGTCCATTTTTGAGCCTGTTCTCCCAGCCATCCTTATAATCCTCAGCTACACAGCAGCCTTCCAGTGAATTCCTTCACTGATCAGTGGGCCTGGAATTGGATTTTGTTTTTTGCAATCAAGACACTTGACAGGGTGAGTGACCAATGACTGATAAGTTTCCTTCCATCAGGGAGGGTTCCTCAGTAGAATTCCTGGGATTTGGGAAGAGTGTCCTAGTGCCCCTCCCTGGTGCAGAAGTTAAGTAGGTAAAGATATGACCAGTTCCCCCATCCAAGCTCTGTTCTGCTTCAAGCTGTTTTGCAGATTGGATTTTGGCTCAATAGTTCATTTGGAAGGAGTAATTCTACTACTTAAAAAAAAAAAAGTTTGGAAACCACTGCCTGATAGGAGATGGTATGGTGCAGACAGCAAAGAGGCTGAGAGTGAGGGCAAAGGAGGTAGGAGCCTGAGGGAGTCCTGGGGTCTGTAAGTCTCCCTAAAGGCAGAGCAGCCAAGGCCCCCATTTCAGAAGTAAAAAAAAAATTACTGGTAGGTGCTAAGTCCCACAACCTGTGTAGGAGAAATTTTAGACATCTCTCAAAATTGTCCTCCCCCGCCCATGGGAAGATGGACAGTGTCCACTTATGAGAAGAAAAAGGGGGTGCTGGGGTGACAGGATCACCACATCACCACACCTCCCCCTGACCTCAGGAGGAGGGACTAGGAGGAACTCCTGAAGAATCTCCAAAGACCACAGCCAAGAAAAAGGCACCAAGGTCAAAGGCACCAAAGGGAAGAGTGCATGGTACTTTCCTTTGCCATGAGGTCACTGGAGGATGGGTGTGAGGGTGAGGAAAGATAAAGGGGTTTGGACATTTCCCAAAGGAACCAGAGCTCTTCCCCCAAATCTGCAGCACTTGGAACATTAAAAATAGAGATGTTTCCTTGCTCTCCAAAATTTGACATTTGCAACAGAGGTATTAAATTTTCATTGCACATTTCCTCTGGTTCACAACTAAGACAGTAGCAAAAATTTCTCCAACAAAAGATGATATGTTGAATATTCTTACAAATATCATCCCATTCACCTGCTTATCATGGATCAGCTGCCACTGGGCTGCTGCTGGCTTTTCGCTTTTCAGCGGGGCATAGACACAGAGGGCTGTGTTCAACTCACTTTTACGGATGTATGTCAGGCTCTTCTCTTATTTTACTAATTTGTTCTCTTTTATCCCCATCCCCCACTCCTGACCCCCTCCTTAACCTCACTATTATCATAAAGGAGGGCAGGTAGTTTTAAATTTTGTATGTAATATAAAAGCCAAATTACAGAGAAAAGACACACAACAATATAAGGGTACAGCCCCATTTGGGGGGGTCATCTGTTGAAAGTTGTGGCCCCTCTCCTGGAAAAAATCTGCCTCTATTCAAACATATAACTTTTGCAACTTCTAGGGTTCAGGGACCCCTGAGGCCCTCCATGGATATTCTTTGAACCCCAAGTTTATTACCCTTGTGTTATAAGAACATCGTGAGAAAGAACAAAGTACCTGGAATGCAGACCCTTTACACTAGACTGTACCTTTTATTATTTTCAAAATTATAGAAATAAGTTGTAGTGGGATAAAAAAATGCAATAAAATAGAAACGCTATGTTAACAAACGAACAATGTTTATTTCTTTTTATGTTCCAAGCAACATAACTATTGCTTGGATATAGATTCTTCTGGAACAGGAAGAAAAGAACTTACCTTTGTTGGGTGCTTACTTTTAGTCGGGTGTTGTGTCTGATGTACTAATTCCTTCCCCTAACCCACAGAGGCAGTCATAGTTTTCAGGGTCATTTTCACAGTTGGAGAAACTTGAAGTGTAAGGAGAGGACAAAGGAGGGGACAATGTGGTACAACTTGTAATGTTAAGTGTTAAAAATTCTGCCTTAAATACAGACACAGAGAACATTTTTTAAAATACACTACTTACAGGGGCGCCTGGATGACTCAGTCAGTTGGGTGACCAACTCTTTTTTTTAAAGATTTTATTTATTTATTTGACACAGAGAGACACGGTGAGAGAGGGAACACCAGCAGGGGGACTGGGAGAGGGAGAAGCGGGCTTCCCACCAAGCAGGGAGCCCAGTGCGGGGTTCAAACCTAGGACCCTGGGATCTTGACCTGAGCCGAAGGCAGACGCTTAATGACTGAGCCACTGAGGCACCCCTGGGTGACCAACTCTTGATTTCAACTCAGGTCATGGTCTCACCATCATGGGACCAAGCCCCACCTGGGGCTCTGCACTGAGTGTACAGCCTGCTTAAGATTTTCCCTCTCTCCCTCCCCCACCCCTCTTCCCATCCTGCTCCCTCTCTTTTTCTCTTTCTCTCTTTTTCTCTCTAAAAAAGTCAGTGAAGTGTCTGACTCTTGGTTTTGGCTCAGGTCATGATCTTGGGGGTCGTGAGATGGAACCCCACAATGGGCTCCGCGCTTATCTCGGAATCTGCTTGAAATTCTCTCTTCCTCTGCCCCTCCCCATCCCCCTTCAAATAAATAAACAAGTACATCTTTTTTTAAAAAGCCAAATACACTATTTACAAAAATGAATTTGTTGAGCAAAATGGAATTAATGTTTTTTCCACAGAGGAACTCAAATTCTGTCTTACTAAAGTAACATTTAAAATCAGTGGAATGAGTGCTTCCTGTGCCACATCTGATTATACCATTGGGTTCCTTTGTCTCATTTTCTTGGGTTTTCATCTGGAAAGGTAAAAGTCCTAGTGTATCTACAACATGTCATACCTTAAAGGAGCACCCCCCACCCCCACGCCTTGAACACTACTCGCTCATTCACTCCACAAAACCTGCATTTCTCAGGAAGGAGCCGCCCTGGTTCCCAGACGTGGAATCAGCTTTTCCTTCTCCATGCCCTCCCACCCTTTCTTTGCCATCTGCGCCATTGCAAATGATTTGTAGGCAGTTTGTGTCACTTTTTTTTTTTTTTTAAACCAGTGTTACTTAGGGGTATGTATGCACACAGGAAACATTCAGTACATGTCTGCTAAACTGAGTTAAACTCCTACCTTTTTCATTGGGAACCTTTTTGTTTTTATTTAAAGATTTTTTTAAAATTTATTTGAGAGTGAGAGAGTGAAAGAGACAGAGCATGAGCAAGACGAGGGGTAGAGGGAGAAGCAGTTCCTCACTGAGCAGGGAGCCCGATGCAGAACTTGATCTCAGGACCCTGAGATCATGACCTGAGCTGGAGGCAGACACTTAACCGACTGAGCCACCCAGGCATCCCTAATTGGGAACATTTTTAATCCAGAGAAGAAAGAAGAAAGGTTTGGAAGAGACACATTATCCCTGTGCCAGAGTTTGCAGCAAATAATAACATTTTCTCATTTTTGCTTTAGATCTTTGTTTGCTTTAAAGAAATAAAATTTACAGATGGTTTTACTCTGGTTTCATTTGCCTCCAGCCCACTGCAGAGAAAACCATGATCATTATTTTGGCATGTATCCATATCCCGATCTATATTTTTATACTTTTACTGCACATACTTCTTAGTATTAGTTGACATGACTTAACAACTTTACATATTCTGAACCTCACTGGTTAAAGTTAATATGTGTTTTCGAGATCTATTCATGTGGATACTATAGATCTTGTTTATTTCTTCATTATGTAATATTCCATAATTTGAATATACCGTGTTTTACCTACGCATTCCCAAGTGAGAAGTTTTCAGAGGCTTCCTATCCAACTCTTCACTATGACAAACAATGCTGTAATGAGTATCTTTTTTGCAACCTGGGTAACTTTTTGTACAAATGGCCTAATACACCATTGGTAGATGGGGGAACAATGTTGCAAGAACAATGGAAGTCATTTTGGCTCATGTGTGATTTTTCCCAATATGTTACTGTTTTGAAGCAATTAAAAGAGAAAGTCTTAGCAATGAATACAAACCTGAGCTGAAAATCTACAAAAGCATCTTTCTTCAGAGCAAACAGCAACTGGTTTAAATGGTTTAAAAGATCATTATGCTTTCCACGGCTACACATAGCCAGGTAACGCTTGAGAGTGCGGATGAAGAAAAGGAAGAAATTAGATTCCTTCCCCCTGTATTAAAACAATGGGAAAAGTAGACAACTATCCTGAGGGACATATTTTTAATTTTATGAAAATTTATACGAAAGTCCACATCTACCTGTCCAGGAAGGAGCCCCCAAAAATAGGCCTTTGGGGCTTTCGGGTCGAAAGTCAACAGTGGATTCACTGTACTGGGTTTTTGTCATGATTTTAAAAACATTTTTGCTATTGTTACTTCTTGGGTGACAAAAATTCCACAGGTTTTGAGCGATCTTTCCCAGCTCTATTTTCCCCATAAGACTGGCTATTTTTAGTTGGAGGGATTTGCATTTATTTCCTTCAGTGCATGTTTAAGAGTTTCTCTAGAGTAATAACCTAGCAGCGGAATTGCTAGGTCACAGTACATTTTCAAACTATTCTAGATTTTTCCAAATTACTTTTCAAAGTGGCTTCACCAATTTACACTCCCGTCAGGAGAGTCCTTATTTTCTTTGCCTCCACGCTATTATTACCTGATGTTGTTAGACTTTATTTTTATCGATATCATGAGTGTAAAATGCCTTTTCACGGTTTTCATTTGCATCCCCCCAGCTGCTAGTGGAACTGAGCATATTTTTATTTGCTTATGGACCATCCCAGTTTCCTCTTCTGGGCATTACCAGTTCAACACTTTGTCAATTCTGAAGCAAATTGTTTGTCTTTTTCTTATTGATTTACAGGAATTCTTTATGCATTCTTGACATAAATCCTTTGCCTATTAAGTTTCTACTTTTAAGTTCTGCTCCTGATGTCCCCATTCTCTGTATAAGTCTTTTTTATACGTCTGATCCACTATAAAATACACTGGATTGGATTTTTTTTCTGGTATATATCCTAGGTACCTGTGGTTTTGGATTATACAATCAGGTTGTACAGCCGGAAATGTTGGAAACTCAAATGTTTATAAAGATGTTTGTTTTCCTGTCCATACTTTATCCCTTCTCCTATCCCTGTTCTTTGCATGAATGAGTTTTCAAAGCAGACCAGAAGAGATATCCACTCTCCTGAAAACTGTTGGTGAGATTTCTTTCTTTTGCCAGGTTAATACGAAAAGATTTTTGTGGAAAAAAACTCAGAAAGGTTAAACTTCATATTTGAATTGGATCCTTTGTAGATGTCTTAAGCCCATGAGAAAACAATATGCTTTATTAAGTCCCATGATTCTATTTTTCAAAATATTCAAGTCATACACAATCAATTACACTTTTCTGACAAGTTACCTAAGAAAAATTTTCCTTAAACTAAATAGAACTGAATTTTAGACTAAATTTTTAAAAGTGACATTCTGATTAAAAAAAAAGAAGAAAGAAAGAAAGATACCTAACTCCTAAAAAAAAAATACAGGGAGTTTGCCTGGAATTGAAAATTCAGTGTGTGGAAATGTGAGGAAAAGATCTAAGTGTTGGCAAAAGATTGCAATAAAGTAAATGATGTGGTTTTCTCAGGGGTGATTTTGCAACTTGAAACATTCCAAAAAGAGTTACTGATCACAAAGTTTCTTTTAGCTTCTAGCCTCGAAATACTTGGCATACATGGAGCTCTTACGGATATTTGGATAAATTAAATTTATATTGACATTTTCTAAGAGTTGGCCTAGGTTTCTAGCTGGTGTGGGCACATGTCAAACATGGAACATTTAGAGGTGTTCAATTTTATAGCAGGTCCCTATCAATATCACAGCGTCCCTTCATGTTCTATATTCCTTAAAGCTGAATCACACCGAGGTTGAAAACATGTCATTATTTTCTAACAACAACAAAAAAAATCAGCAGAGTCCTCAAAAATTAATCAGAGGGTTACCAAATGACCTAGCAACTTCATTCCTGGATATATACACCCAAAGAATTGAGAACAGGGACTTAAAACAGATATTTGTGCCCCAGTACTCATAGAAGCACTATCATCAACATCCAAAAGGTAAAAACAATCCAAGAGTCCATCAACAGATGAATGGATAAGCAAAATGTGGTATATTCATACAATTTTTAACCTTTAAAGGCAAACAAAGTCTGACATGGACTACAATATGGATGACCCTTGGAAACGCTGAGTTAAATGAAATAAATCAGACACAAAAGGAAACATACTGTATAATTTCACTTATACAAAATATCTAGAATAGACAAATTCGTAGAGACAGAAAATAAATCAGAGGTAACCAGGGGATGGGAGGAGATGGGGGTGGGAAGTTATTGCCTTGTGGATGCTGAGTTCCTGTTTGGGGAAGATGAAAAAGTTTTGAGAATAGTGGTCATGGTTGCACAACATTGTGGATGTAATTGACATCCTTGAATTATACACTTAAAATGGTTAAAATGGCAAAATTTATGTTATACATATTTTAATCATAATTTAAAAAAAAAAAACTTCAAAAAGGAAGTTTCTTCAAGCCCTTCCCCCACTAAAGCAACCAATGCTTAATAATGAAGGCTCGGAAAACCTATAAGGTAAAATATAACTAAAGTCACCCTTTATCTCACCGTGCAGTGATGATAGGTAACTAACGAGCTGTGCTTTTTCTTTCTTTCTGGTCATGGGTCCGTAAGTATGCAGATACACACCCAGGATCATCCTGTAGGGTAGCCCACTCTTCTCACCGAATGTTCTAACAATTGGTAGAATCCAGCTTCATCTGTGAACCTTAACCTAGCTAAACCAATCAACAATGGTTGGATACCTAAACTGTTTTCAATATTCTCACAATTTTCAATAACTTTGTCCTGGGCCTCCTCCTATCTACCTTTTGCAGACATTTCATTATTTCTTAGGATACATTCCTCAAAGCACAACGACTGGGTCCGAGAATATGCACTTTTAAAAAACCGTCCTTATGGCACTTGTATTCTTAACTTGCCTTGCAGGAGGTTTGGGGGATTTATATCTGCCGCAGCCCAAGTAGGAGAAGATTTTGTCACATGGTCACCAACACTGAGTGCTACATTTTAATGAAAGTCTCTTCAAAATGAATGAGAATACCTTCCATAGAAATGTAATGATATGGCTGTAATGGTGGGATTGGTGTAGAATTTCTATAGATTAAACAGGGACGGAAGCAACCAATAGAGGACTGCACATTAGAATGATTGGCCATTCTCTGCCACTTGGAGGTGGCCGGAGACATCCTTAGGGTTCTCCTCGCCCGGGGACTTAGATCTTCCTGCCTGCCCCCTTCTCAGGCCCCTCCAATCATGCCTAGGAGCTCAGGGTCTAGCTACTTGTCTTTGCTGCTGCCATTACCTTTATCAGGAAAGACTTCTCTCACCCATTTCCTTGAGAACAGACCCACTCATTTTTTGAGACCCATCTCTAACAAACCTCCAAGGGCCAGAGGTAGAACGGTCTCCAGACTGAGGAATGAGGAAGGGGGAAAACCATAGGAGCAAACGCAACCCACAGAAAGACAGGATGTGGTGAGGAGGCGTTGAGGGGAATGCCACTGAACACCAGCAGAAACAAATGGTGGCGCGCGAGGGGGCAGGATTCTGGGATCTGGGTGGGAAGCAAGCAGGGAGCAAAGGGGGAGAGGGCTGCTGCAAGTTGGCATTTTGTGCCTTCTCTCTTGGGAGTGGGGGCACGAGAGGCAGGGCAGGATGGACAGACAACCCCGCTGCCTGGAACATGGTACCTTTTATACTGAGAGTTCAATTCTTGAACAGCACTCAGATTCTAAAATATAAGAAATATTGCCTTCGGGTATGGGAAAGTAATAACTTGAATTTGTGTAGCACCATAACCTTCACATATGTTACGTAGTTTTAAAAACTGGGTTGAGTCTCAGAACAAACGTGTCGCATTGGTAGTGCATTCACTGTCATCGTTCGTAGCTGGTTATTTATGTGCCGACTCTGAGGTTCGGGAAAGCTGGACAAAGCAGCAACATACACCCAAGACTTGTGGCCCCACGCCTTGAGCACTCTCCAAGACACCCCAAGCTGCTCTTTCAAAAATATGACCATCTTCTGTCATTCTGCAACTTTTCTAATGTAAAAATGTCATGTCAGATTGCAAAGTTTCCAAAGTCCTGACTACAAGAGGGCGTACATTCAAATGACCCTTTCAAAAGGAATGTAAGAAAGGACTTTGTTTTCCCCTTCTGAAAGTAAGGGGTTAAAAAGCACAGAGATGCTGGATGAAAAGTGTGAATGGCAATCTTAATAATAAATGGCTTAAGAGATATTTGAATAGCAAAGGTTTAGGATAAATTTTCCTAAAGAGTACATATACTTCATTTATATGCATTCCTTTATTTTTTATCTTCCCTATTTTTTATCTTACCTTATTAATTAATAAGCAATTAATTCCATTGCTTTCTAGTTATCTTGGTATTTTTGTTTGGTTTGATTATTTTCATCAATAGAGGTTTATACGGGAACAACACGTCATAGAGAAATGAAATTCACACAGTCTTTTTCCTCAAAAACTCCTTTGAGCAAGCAAGAATTACAGACCGAAGACCCCCACCCTCTCCCACGTGTTCCTGAAATGAAACACACACACACACACACACACACACACACACACACACACTACCAGTAAAAGAAGGAGGAATGGTGCTGGTTTTGACTGAAATACTTCCATTTGTTTTACTTCTTAAACAAAGTATCATAAAGATATTTAACTAAAAATCATATTAACTGATGCCAGAAGCAACAATAGAGTTACGGGCACACTGTAAACACCAGTTGAAAGAGACTTGGTTTCCGATTGCTCGAATAACCCACAATTCTTCTTTGAGCATTCTTGCTCAGGGAAAAAGATCCTCAGGAAATGAGTGAGAAAAGTGGCAGAGATCCCAGATCTGAAATAATTTTCTTTTGCTCTGTCCCCCCACCAAATGGGGTGAATGTACTTTTGAGTTCAGTAGGTGGTCTTGCTAAGGTATGATTTGAGAAATGCATACCAGAAGCACATGATTCCTACACTAGTTAGAGTTTAAGGAGACATCCTTACCTTTTCTAATTTCCACCTGGATTTTACTTTTATTTATTAATGAAACAACTTAAAAACAATATTCACATTCTTCGGTTAAATCATTTCACTATTTATGTTATGTTAAGCTTTTCTTTGATTTTTATCTGTATGTTAATGGATTTCACATCACCTTCATTCATAGTTTTATACATTTTCATATACTTTTATATTCCACTTTAAAAAAAAAGATTTTATTTATTTATTTGACAGAGATCACAAGTAGGCAGATAGGCAGAGACAGAGGGGGAAGTAGGCTGAGAGCCCAATGCGGGGCTCAATCCCAGGACCCTGGGATCACAACCTGAACTGAAGGCAGGGGCTTTAACCCACTGAGCCACTCAGGCATCCCTCTCACTTTTTTCACTTTTCATTATCTTCTACACATTTCTCAATGTATCAGCAGTCACCATTACACTTCTTTTTTTTCTTTTTTTTTTCCTGCAAAGGAATAGCCTTCAAATATTCTTTAGTGAAATAATTCTCCTATCGAAGAAAATCCTTTATGGTTTGGTGGGATACCCTCCTAACCTACGACTAACCGCTTGCATAGGAAAGGGGATTGTAAATGTTGAAATGAACAATCCCCTTTCCTATGCAATTAAATTGTCTCCAGTGTTTGAAAATTTAAACAAAGCTATGGTAAGTATCTTCATATATAATGTCTTTAAAAATTCATTGTATTAGGAAAACTTCTAGGAGGCACATTTTTCTGAGTGAAACATTCTTTTGTTTGTGATGTGCCTTCTCCAATTACTTTCCAGAAGAAGCTAACCAATTTTTATTGCCATTGACAAACAAATGTCCTCTGTCTCCCCAAAGTGTAGCTAGCAATGGATATTGTCATTTGCTTTACTTTCACTTAATTTACTGGGTGTGAAATGATAACACATTGATTCAACTTGAATTTCTTTAAATTTTAGAATAGGTGGTTTGTTCATCACATGTTTTATTTTGTTTAGACCACTTCCTTTTAGCATTTGTCTCTTGAGCACTGGCATTTGGTTCTGTTCTAAGGAGTTTATATAAATCCTACATTTATTTTAGGTAATAAGCATTTGCCTATCATTCGGTTCAAATATTTTTCATCATCACGTATGACTTTTAGAAATTGAATTTTAAGAATCTACTTTTTTGGGATGCCTGGGTGGCTCAGTTGGTTAAGCAGCTGCCTTCAGCTCAGGTCATGATCCCAGCGTCCCGGGATCGAGTCCCACATCAGGCTCCTTGCTCCGCGGGGAGCCTGCTTCTCCCTCTGCCTCTGCCTACCACTCTGTCTGCCTGTGCTCGCTCGCTCTCTCTCTCTAACAAATAAATAAATTAAAAAAAAAAGATTTTAAAAAGAATCTACTTTTTCGGTTGCTTAAATAATCAAAATTATTTTCATACATAATTCTATTCTGCTTTCTCCTACTTTTCCTGTAATAATAATTATTATTATTAATTTACCATTGAATGCACTCACTATTTATTATGGTAGTAGATTTGAGGTCTGGGTCTAACTTAACTTTTTCTTCATTTTGATTTCTAATTATCCCCAAGGTATTCATTAAATAATTACTACCTCTTCATTTGTTTTGTTAATATTTTTCATTTACCAGGTTCATACATATGATGGTCTACTCCTGCATTTGCTCTTGTGTTTAAATTTGTTTCTGTTTTTTAACCACAACTGTAATGATCTTTATTTTCTTATTTACACTATTCTGTGTTTTCTGAAATTTTTAATAAGCATGTATTTTATTTTACTTGCATTAGGTATTTTTTGATGATGAAACAGCTCTAACAATTATATTTACCATTCACACATATTTATTTTTTAGTCACAGCATTGGAACAATTTTTCTCAGATTTTTATAAGTATTTTTAGAGTTTTAATTGAAAGTAAATCAGACACAACAATTAAAATGCATTTTTTATATTCAATCACCTGATGTAGTACAGTTATCTTTTCACATAACCTTTTAAATATTAAGCGTTTTCTAGTTTTCTTTGCACATTCTGAATTAAAGTAATTTTGGAATATTATATATTTTTGTTAGTATTGCACATGGAACTCTCTCAAACTACTCACTATTTGCTGATTTTTACTAGAAGTGCTCTGGCACTTCTAGTGTGGATTTAGCCTTAGCTGGACACTTTCATGAATTTTATTTTTATTTCTAAACTTTTAGTTGGAATCCTTAATTTCTTCAGGTTCAATTTAAAATAATAATATTTTTTGAAATTTTATAATATGGATTATCTAGTGCATTTTTGAAGCATCGTTAGGAGGACAAGAGTCTCCAAAGATTTGCTAAAAAATTTTAACAAAAATCATCTTTGTTCTTTGTTTTTAAATAGAATGCTTTAAAAGTTTCTCTGTTACAGACTGGTAGGTTTTGTCATGTTAAAGAAGTATTTTCTATTTTTGTTTTTAAGTTTTTACCAGAAAAGAGCATTGAATTTTATTGAATATTTTAATCTTGTATTAAGGCCATATATGTTTTATTCCTGAAGTTTTAAAAATTGTGTATTTTATTCATAACTTTACTGTTTTAAACTAGACATATTTCTATAACACAGCCTATCTGTTCCTAGTAAAACTACTCTAGAAATAGGGTCAGGTTCTATTTACAGATATTCTCACATTTATAAGAGCTTTGTTTAGAAATAGAATTCCTTTGTAGATGTTACCAGGTTGAAGAACAGAATCGGTTTTTTGTTTTTGTTTTTGTTTTGTTTCTGTCTGCTAAAAGAAACTAAGAAATATTTAACCAAAAAAATGTATGCGTTGTAATTAGTTTTTATTTGAAATTTTTGAAATTTTTTTCAGTTAACTCATTGTGTCTTTGTAGCAAGAAAAGCAGTTTCTTGGCTAACCTTAATTTAGTCCTTAGTTATTGATCTATTCACATTCTCAGCCTTTTATTATAACATTTAAAATGCTTTAACTTTGGTGAAATCATTCATTTTACTTGACTGTCCAAATGCATCATTATCATAAGTGGGCAACATATTCCCTAATGAATATTACCCTCTTTTTAGTGTTTAAAATTTTTTTTCTGATTTCTAAAAATTGTTTTCACTGAATTTACTAGCGAATTTATTGTTTTTCTGTCTTTTCAAAGTAAGAGATCTTGGCTTTAGCATTTCAGAGAATACTTCTTGTCTTATTTGTTTAATTCTGCATGTATTTTTTTCTTTTTCTGGGAGGTTTTTCTCAGTTGTTTTTCTAGAAATGTATTCTAGTTTTTGAAAAATTGCTTTTCTTTTTAATAAAAACATACGAAACAGTAAGTTTTCTTGAAACATATCTTTGCTTTAAGCTCAAGAATGTGATGAGCATTTCATTTGTTTTCCATATTTTAGAATGATTTGTTATTACATTTCAAATTTCTTCCCCAATGAGGTGATAGACTCTTTGTTTCATTGGTATTTGGTTGTTTTTCTTTTATGAAATTTTCTGTTAATTTTTATTGAAATTTTTGTTAATGTTTTTCCATGAAAGCTTTCTATAGTTGATGTTTTCCCTTTAAAGTCACACCATAAAATTGCTCATTCAACTTTATTAATTGCGATTTTGTAAGTTCTTATTTCTTTTTCCTACTTCATTTCATTGTTGTAGTGGAATAAGAATTTGTTTCTCCCAATTTCTTCTTATAATTCTAAATTTCTTTCATGTACTTTGTTGCAATGCATTTTAGTTCATATACATCTAACACTTTTGGTTTCAATGGTCATTTTGCCTTTGATTCTCACATTATAAACCCACTTTTATTGCTTCACGCTTTTTGTTTTCTGCTCTAATATCATAATATGTTTGATTGATATTTTCTGACCCAATCAATTATTTTTACTCTTTCTTCGTCTTCTCTTTTAAGGAGAATCTTCTTGAATATATTTTTTTTTAAGTACAACCTGAAACTTTTTTTTCTGCGTGGGGAGATGTAAATCCATTGGTGTATACTCTTACAATGGTCATATTTAGACCACTGTGACCATTATTTTATTTTTATTACTCTCCAGTTTGTGTTATAGTTCTTTATCGTTTGTTTGTTTCTTCACTTGGGAGTCACATTTAAACTGCTTTTACCTCACTTGATCCTAAAAAGAAACAGAAAATAAATATTTGTATTTTTATAAAGATACAGTAGTAACTATTGAGAACAATGTGATACTTAGAATTTTGTGCCCTAGATTTTAAAAACCTTTGCTCTCCCTCTTTTCCTTCTCCCATTCTTCATAGCTCGTATGTTTGAGAGAAATCATGTCTAATTTTTTATGGTATTTTTCCGTCACCGATCCGATTGTTTATTGCCATACCTCCAGAAGTACTGATTGGAAGCCAAGTGTTCACTCAAGGAGTTTATGTAGGGTTTTCTGCTATTGAATCTGGTGGATCATCTCTGAGGCTCTCCTTTTTCTTTCTTCCTTCTTTTTAAGAATACTTTAGACAGTTTTCCACTGCCTTTGGGAGGCTTCCAGTCTCAACTGCTTCATTTGATCCTAATCTAAAGCCCTTTTTAAAAGCAGAAAAAACACCATTCTTCATTATATCCTAAATGAGAACATGAATAGAACAGACAAAGTCACGTCCGTGTCTTGGATCCGCCTCACACTGGACACTGAGAAAACGTGGTTGCATTCTCTGTTCTTGACTGGGGAATGTTCGAGTCACTAGCTGGCTGCCTTGCTGGGCTTGTCAGACTCCGTGGGCCCTTGCTGGGAGGAGCGTGGAGTTTAGAATTCAAAATTTAGCTCTGCTCCCGAGTTGCAACATCTTCTAAAAATTGAGATGCTCTAAAGATTCCTGAGATAGTCAAAGGGCCCAGGCTCTGGCTCTCTGGCGATCGCTCTGTTGTCCCAGAGCCCCGTTCATTTATTTATATATCGATTGAACTAATTCTTTCTTTATTTATAGCTTCTCTGTTATGTAACTGCCCCACACAGCTGAGATTCTTTTTTGGAGTGAGATGTGGAATAGTTTAAATACCTATGAAATCAAGTGTATACTCAGCACTGTTTCCGTTTCCAGCATGAGTTCTTCAATCAGTTCTGGAAATTCTATTTGCTCACAGTTTAGATGAGCGTCTGGGGGCACTCACTAATTTTTTTCCCAAGGAGGAATACTATCAGCAATGGCTAATGTTTATCGACCTTTTGCCACACAAGCTGCCTCGCTGTCCATTTTAGAAAACCCTCATTTCCCGGGGAGTCCCCGGGAGGACTGAATCTTTTTTCCTTTTTTAATTTTACACTTGACTTTCCAGTTTATCCTTTATCTTAAGGACTCAAGATTCTGGAGTGTTGTCTCTCCCGTCCCCCTCACCTGCTTCTAGTTTGTTCTAGATTGTTCTGTTTAAAATAAGTCACTAGATGTCTGTTTTTAAAGCTGCAACAGATTAGGTGGTTGTTCTCTCCCATCCTTCTTTATTTGAGAGAGAAATATTATCTATATTCCAATTCTGATTCTTGGACTTGTTCTTTTTAGGAGAAGGCACAGGAGTTTTAATGGTTTTCTTGCTATAAGTGGTGTATAGTGAATATGGTTTTTACTTTTAAAAACATTTATTCTTCTTTCTTTTTACCTAGCTTCTTCTTCTTTTTTTTTTTATAAAGACTTTCTTTCTTTCTTTCTTTCTTTCTTTGACAGAGAGAGAGCAGGAGTGGAGAGAGGGGCAGAGGGAGACGGAAAAGCAGGCTCCCCACTAAGCGGGGTACAGGGCTCCATCCCAGGACCCTGGGATCATGACGTGACCTGAAGGCAGGCACTTCACCGACTGAGCAACCGTGGTGCCCCTCTTTTATGTAATTTCTAAGAAGGCTCATTTCTTTCTCTCTCAAGCTTTCACATATTCGCTAAAAAGGTTCTAGATTTCTGATGTTTTCATGGGTATCTCCATAGTCTTAACAGAGAGGAGTTACTTTGCAGAAACCCTCTCTCCATCATTTATTCAGAGCATCGTTCTTTCCCGGTGACTTGACTTTACCAAACAACCTGGGGGGGGAATACAAGTTACCTTGTGAAACAGACAAACAAACAAACAAACAAACATACTGTCCACTACCATAATTGGCTTTAATAACAAAACAGAACTAACTATTCTTAACTATTGGAAAAGGAGACAAACATGAGAACTTATCTCATTCTTTGACTCCTGTGATCTCACAGTTAAAAAGCTTTCTTGTCTTAGACATCTTTTGATTCCTGCAGTTTGACCTTTTATTGCTAATCGCTTAAATACAAGCCTGCTTCTCAACGACCTCCTGCCATCTGGGTATATAATTCCCTCTCTTACAGAGCTTCTTGGAATTTGGCAATACAGGTATGTTTTCTATGGGGGCAGGGGAGATCATTCTTTAAAAAATATATATTATTTATTCATTTGACAGAGAGAGATCATGAGCAAAGGTTGCCACAGGCAGAGGGAGAAGCAGACTCCCTGCTGAGCAGGAAGCCGGAGGCAGGACTCGATCACCAGGACCCTGGGATCATGACCTGAGCTAAAGGTAGACGCTTCACCGACTGAGCCACACAGGTAGCCCTGGAAAGATTGTTCTTAAATAGAGATTGGAACGGCTTCAACACCACCACCACGACCACCTCTTGCCCAGACCTTTCACCTGTTTGACCTTCAGCTGCTCAAACTTCCCAGGAGCACATCTTGAAGTCAACTCTTAACACGCACACCGTGTGCACCAGATGCCAGCGCTTTGTGTTACCTTGTGCTCTTACAGAACCACACCCATCATCGCCCCAACCCCCAGAGTGCCCACAAATCTGAGTAATTTATCTTTGTGCATTTTTCTTGTAAAAGCCTAAGATGAAACTGCTGGGGCAGGCATGGAGAGGAAGGGCTTCTCTCATTCTTACACACAGAAAGGAAGCTGGCCCCCTTCAGAACTGTAATTGATAATTTGCAGTTGACACACAAAACACCGCGTTAGCTCGCGCTGGAAACGAGAAGCTGGATGCCACGGCTAAATATTGCTAGCATTACTATTTGTATCCCGGCAATAAATAGTGTTATTACTGTAAAGCTGAGCAAGCATGACATTTCTGACTGCCTCTCCTTTTAAATGGAGAATCTATAAATAGTGCCTGTGTAGCATTTAAACATTTCAAAGCATCACGTTTTTGTTAATACAAATGTGTGATCAGAGCCATTCGCTCCCATAAATATTTTTCCACACAATCTGAGCATCAACAGCCACACACTTTTCCCATCACCCACTGAATGTAAGATACTTTGTAAAATGCTGGATATTCTGGGTGGAAACACGGTTACTAGTTAAGAAGACAGGAAGGCACAACACACCGTCTAAACATCTCCCTCCGTATCTTCCCAAAGATTCAGCAAAAAACAAATCGGTGTTGCCCCAAGCGGATGGCCTTTGTACCAAAAGATGTTTCATTAAAAAAGCGGTTTTTTCAGTAAATAAGTTCATTGAGTGTGACCAAGGCACAGCATGAGTTGGGGGCTGGGCGTTCAACAGGGAACAAATCAGAGAGAGCCCCAAACCTTAAGGAAACTTGTAGTTTTTCGTCTTAATTGAACACACAATACGAGTTTCCTAGGGCTGCTGTCACAAATCACTACACTTGGTGACTTCAAACAACAAAAATGTATTCTCTTACAGTTCCGGAAGCACCGAGTCTGAAGCCAGGATCTCTGGGTCACGACCAAGATGTCCACAGGGCAGCGCTCTCTCTGGGGATTCATTGGAGGCAACTGTTCCTTGCCTCTCCCGGCTTCTGGTGACCGCTGGCCGTCCTGAACCTGTGGCCGCACCCCCCAGTCCCTGCCTCCCGGGTCACATTGCTTCCTCCTCTTTCATCTGTGTCACATCTCCCTCAGCCTGCTGTGTCTAAGGACTCTTGTGATTGCTTTTAGGACCCACCCAGAAAATCTCCCATTTCAAAAATCCTCGGTTTAGTTGCATCTACAAAGACCTTTTTACTATACAGGTTTCCAGCCGTTAGGATCGGATAGCTTGGGGGGGGGGGCATTATTCAGCCTACCGCATGTACAGACAGCTCTGAGATATCCTATGGTAATAACAGATTTTCTGCCGTGACCGTGAAACCCTTTGAGAGACACCTGCCACACCCCAGAGAACCCTGCTCATCAGAACCCACTGAGGAGAAATGCTGGTCGAGTTTGCAAAAGAGGGGATTGCAGTCCTGGTGGGTTCTTTCCGAATTTTCCCTCCCTGGTGAAGTTCTGGAAACTCTCTCCAGCTGACCTTGCCTGGGTATCAAGTGTGTTGTCAAGGAAAAAGAGCATTTTCTGAACATGGAAAGGTCATGGCTCCTCGTGCAGGGTTTCCATTCTCCTTTGTCTCTGGGTCATGACAGCTTCCAGAACTGTCTTTTCCCTTCGAAAAGCAGGGCAAGATGGAGGCATTTCACAAAGAACTTTCTTAGAAATTAAAAGAAAGCAAAGGCAGCGCAGACAAGAGACACAAAAAAAGCTGGTTCACAAAGCACTGGCCCCTAGTTCATTGACTCTCATGTGGCCCTGTCCCCAGATGCTTGCAGTCACTGGTGATTTCCAGCAGGTAGCCTCCTGGCTTTTTCTGTCCCATGCCCAGCCTCACCTTCATTTTTCCTATTTTAAGTTTCTGACACTCTGTATAGTCTTCCTATAGAAGAACCTCCACTCCAGGTTCTGGAAAGAAGAAATCTCATTTTCTGTGTTTTCAGTCATCCCGCTAAAATGTGACTGGCACGGACTGTGTGTCAGGCAGGCAAAGTGACTCCCCAGTTTCACACCTGGTGCCCCGAACCTGGCTTCCAGACCTTCCTACAGAAAGAAGGAAACCCTGGGGCGCCTGGGTGGCTCAGTGGGTTAAAGCCTCTGCCTTCGGCTCAGGTCATGATCCCAGGGTCCTGGGATCGAGCCCCACATCGGGCTCTCTGCTCCGTGGAGAGCCTGCTTCCTCCTCTCTCTCCCTGCCTGCCTCTCTTGCCTACTTGTAATCTGTCTGTCAAATAAATAAATAAAATCTTTAAAAAAAAAAAGAAAGAAAGAAAGAAGGAAAGAAACCCTGAGTTTACGCTTTCTTCATGAGCCTGAACTAAAGGAATTCTTTCTGGAACCCCCAGGCCTCACAAGCTTCACCAGCAGGAGAATTCATCTGACAACATAACTGGGATCAAGAGCTGTAGAATTTTTCAAAATAAGGCTTTGGACATTCCACGTGGAATCAAAAGTTTCTGTGAAGTTCATCAAAGACTTATTAAGAAGGAAAGAAAGTCTCCTTGGGGTGCTATGGAGATTTCTGTAAAGGGTGGCATTCCAGCTTGAAGCCTGAAGTCCAAATGTTCCAGTGACAGGTCTCAAAGGGGTGCGACCCTTTCAGCATAGCTGATGTAAATTCCTCTTGCGTTTGCAAGCTCCTCCTTAATGAGGGGCTTATAACTTGTCATGCTGACATATTCTTAAGGCGTTGATACTATTATATCATTGAAATTATTTTACATAGTCTATAACCAATAATATGTCAATTATACATCTCAGTGATGATATTGATACAATACTGATAATTTATAATATTGGCAAAAGGGTCCAGGCACCATCCAGAGTTATAGCAGCAGACAGTGAATTCCTGTCTTTGTGAAGCTGACATGTGAAAATGACAGACCAACAGCAACCATATAAATAAACAATATGGCACCTTCTTCCTCCTCCTCCCCCAAGCCCAATAAATCCTCATTCTAGATCCCCCTGAGCCAGGAGGAGTACCATGAACGTGGCAACCAGGGAGAACAGAAGCTGGGACGGCAGCTTCTGCATTTCTGGGCTACAAAGCACTTCCATTTTGTCCCAGCTCATGGAACCCTCCCACTGACCCCGAGAGAAAACTACACCCCTATGTGTTATCCCCATTTCACAGGTGAAGACTCAAGGCCAAAGCTTGCTCCACATTACACAGAACTTGCACCTGAACTTGGGTCCTCTTTTAATTTGGTGCTATCCTCACCGCATTTGGTGAAAAGGAAAGAGATGGCACGATCCTGGTGGGATTGAGAGACTCAGCCACAGGAACTAAATGCCTACATCAAAAGAAAACGCTTCTGCACATAATTCATTTTCCTGAAGTGCTTTTTGCTGGGGTGGGAGCTGGGGATCTCACCCTATAGGCTCTGCACTCGGCCCACCGTGTACGACCTTTAGAGTAGGTTCTCAGTAAAAATGGGTGCTCAGACCCCCTGATCTGATTGTGACTCTGCAGGAGTCAAGACAGAGCCACAGCCATTCTCAGAATGGACAGCGGAGATTTTTCCATTCATGTCTCAAGATGCCTTGGGCAGTCACACTGGTGGGCAGGGAGCATGTTAACTTCTATTGACCCAGCTAGGAGTAATTCTCCTTGAAATGGGGACTTGGTCATTGTTAACAGGGCAACAGTCAAGGGGGTACTTAAAACAAATGTTTTTTTAGTCTATAGGAAATATTGACAGATAAAAAGCTCCCACACTTTCTTTCTCCTTCATCAATCAATCAATAACAAAAGAGTCGATGATAGTAGTCAATATAGTGATTTCAGGCCACTTTCTCTATAACTCAAGGATCATTGCTAAATTTTTCATGCTATCAGATTAAATGGGTGTGGTTTTGGCCCTTACTCCTTCCCCCACACCTCCTGGTCTAGCAGGGGAAATTTTTGAAGAGGCATAAAGTATGAAAGGGAAAGTGAATTTTGGATTTCTGAGTCCGGCCAGGTGAATTTTGGGAAATTCAAGCATACGTCCAGTAGAAACCTCTGTCCAGCAAAGAGGAGCATGTCCCCTGACATCCCCTGCCCCTCTCTTATGCCCTGGAGAGACCCCTGGAGAGAGGCCCATTCGAGCATACTTATGTTTCCACTTAGCCTGGACCAAGGGTCTGGTCTCACCCAGGTTCAAAAAAGGTCCAGGTAAGCAGCCTGAGCAGGCTGGGAGCTGAGCTTAGGGTCCCAGGACTTGGAAGGGACACTGAAGACAAAGATTACCAGGAACTGGGCAGGACTCCTTGCTAGGGAACTGAGTTGCCATAAGAAACAATCAAATAATTTCTGTTTGCTCTGTAATCAATATGACATACCCGCAGAACTATCCTGATAAACAACAAAATGTCTCTCCCCCTTCCTCTCTCTTGCTGTGCCCTTTCTTCTCCACTGATTTGCTTTTAAAAACTTTTTATTTTTGTAAAATGATACTGGCTCACAGTAAAATATTCAAACAACGCATTAAAGTGCAAAGAAAAAAAAACAACAACCTTGAAGTGTTCAAAATGTAACCACCTGAGAGGTTTTAACTGTTAACCTTTTTGTAGCGATGTGTGTGAGAGAGAGATTTCTAAGGCTTTCATCGGAGTATCGAGTATTGCACTTGGAGTAAAGTGCAAAGATCCTCGGGGTACGGCAAACTGAACACCCCTGGGTAACTAGCAGCGCGCTGGTCCCCCTTCCAGCCATACTCACCCCCACGCAGGAGGGCTGCCTGATTTCCCACCTCTGAGAACACTTTGACTGATACCCTTGCAGCCTTTTATTAAAGAGCGCTGATCCTAAACACAAACCTTAGGACTACCATATCCCCCTAGATCCGAATTGCAAAAACAGCTCCGCATACCACGACTTAATTGACATCCCCCATCTGTGCTGATGCATTCTGCAAACTCGCCCAAGCCCACGGGCTCCTGAGTGCCGGCCCGCGGTCTGGCGGCCTCTTGGCAGCTGGGCAGCTTTATTAAGAGGGGACACCTGGACTCCTGCTCTGGTGAGGTTGATTTAATTGGTCCAGGTGGTGCCTGGGCATTGGGAAATATACATGTATTTATTTTATCTCCCCAGGTGATCCTAACGTGCCACCAAAGGGAGGACCTCTGTTTTAGGACCCCCTTTCACCATACTGTGCACAGCAAGTAGGACTCTGTGGGACTGTCCCAACCCACCTGACCCCACTGGCCTTTGTGAGACCAGAGAGTGTCATGCCTCCATTGCCAATAGGAAGACTGGGGGCACCCGGGCGGCTCAGTCGGTTGGGCATCTATCTTCAGCTTGGGTTGTGATCTCAATGTCCAGGGATCGAGCCCCGCTTCGGGCTCCCTGCTCTGCAGGGAATCTGCTTCTCCCTCTGCTCCTTCCATCCATGCTCATGCTCTCTCTATCTCTCAAATAAATAAATAAATAAAACCTTAAAAAGAAGAAGTAGACTGGGGTTCAAAGAGGTTCTGTGCCCAGATTGCATGAGAGGGGCAGAAGGTGCTCAGGCTGGATAGAGCCCAGGTCACGGGCATGAGCTAAGTTCTCACGGAGCAGGGGCTGTCCCAGCCCTGAGGAAGTGTCCCCCTTGCCCCCTTACCCCAAGTCATCTGGAATGGAGAGGGGCTCAGCTGACGGGTCAGGTCATGTCCAGGAGGCCCAACTTCTTAAGATTCACAGATAGGAATCCAAGGAGGCACAGAAATAGGCTTGTCCATCCACAGATACAGTCTGGAAGAACCGGAGGGAGACTGGATGGGAAATCCGTTTTCCTCAGGAGGGCAGACGCAGGTGGAGAGGGCACCGTGACCATATTTCCTAATTTTAAAAAAAAAATGTTATCTTTAAAATTTTCAAATAAACAGAAAACAAGAATGGAACATATTGCTTTTTTTAAATAATTAAGATTTTAAACCGAAGACAGTTTTTAAAAGGTGCCAGTAGGGTATTTCTAAACCATTAGTGACGGAAATTAAGGGTGATGTTTCCGTTTCCCCCCTGAATTTTATCTTCCATATCTAGAGACTTCTAGAATGAAAGCTCGGCAAAAGCAGGGATTTCTGTCCGTGTAGCTCTCTGCTGCTTCCCCGGGGCCTGGAACGGTGTTTGGCACACAGTGGACACAGCTGAAGCTACCCTGAGTAGACGTATGAACTGAACAGGCGCGCTTTGGGGTTGGGGGTGGGGGGAACTGTTATAAATGGTTATATAAAAATAGATTCATGGAGAACAGTGTCCTCCTTTTGTTCTGCCGGTGGGATGCCGAGCGAGGGACGAAATGACAACCAGTATTCTCTGTGGTCATGTCTAATTTTTTCCATGATGTAAAATTAAAGAGCAAATGAGTCAAAAAAAGGAAACTGTAAGAACACTTGAAGGATAGGTGATAAACCCAGACAAAGCACCATGCATCTCCACCATTGCACCTCTTAATTTACAAATGATGCGTACTTGGAAATAACATGCAGCTGATTCATGACGGAGAATAGAAAACCTAACGCCAAGGGGCAGGGGCTGGGTTCTGTGGGTTTACATATTCTACAAACAGGGGGAAGGGTGGGGGAAGAAAGCCCTCCTGGGGCGGTGGCCTCAAAATCACTTCTGTTTGCTCACCTGTTTGTCACCCATGGTGACAACAGAGGGGTGATCTTTCCAGCAGAGTAGAAAATGTGGGTCAACCGGGTGTGAAGGGGAGACATGAATGACCCGAGCCCCAGACACTTGACCTAGCCTGTGCTTGTCCTGGAGAGAAGAGCGGGACTAGATCGAAGATTCACCCCAAGGGCCTGACATTCCTGGAAAGAGTCACTTGTGCAGGCTTCTGAGGCACTCTAAACTTGCTTGACTTTCTTGCAGGCAATCCTGGCTTGTAGAATTTATTCCTGGAACGCTTCTGCAAGTAGTCGAGAACCTAGGAAAATGATGTCCTATGCTCTCTGAGGATATAAACACCCCCAAGTTACATCCTTGTGGGCAGACGTGGAGGCATGGATACATTCTCCTCTCCTGGGCGAGGCAGAGTCTGAACCCAGGCCGAGAGGGTTGTGCTCTGGATCACACAGGGTGGCCCCCATATTTCAGAATCCTTGCTTTGGGCTCTTATGCAACCAGATCAGCCAACACCTGGCAACTTCCAAGTGCATGTGACACCAGACACACTCCTAGGAGGTCTTTACAAATCAAATATCCTAGATATCCTCAGCTTTCCCATCCACATAATTTTTCAGCATTTATAAAAGTCACTGCCAAACCATAAGATATATTCTCCCTTCTCAGAGAGCCTTGGGCTTATTACAAATAAGAACAATAACACCAATAACTAACATTTATAAGATGTGTACATATTTCAAAAAGCCTTCAACAGAATGTTTCACATAGCCCTGCGATGGAAAAAAAATGATAATAATTTCTGTCCCTTTTTTGGATGAGTATGTTGGGGCTGGAAATTTACTTGACTGGCCCAAAGCTCTCCTGCCTCCAGAGCTGATCCTTGGGTGGTTGTAGGAATCCTTCCCAATCTAGCATCTTACCTTCTCCAGTACATAATAGGATCTCACTAAGAGCATTGGGCAGGAATCAGGCCATGGGTTAAATCGGGGTCACTTTGGGAGAGTCCTGTTTTCTCATTCACAGAATTAGGTTAGATCAGATGATCTCTGGATCCCCTAAGTCCTAGCACATTTTTATTCTGTGCTCATCTCAAAGGCTGCACCAAGAGGTCAGGCCCATGGTCAGGGACCAGGCTCTTCTGCCGAGGTAGATCCCAGAGAAGGCAAAGAGGGGGAAGAGGTCAGGGAAGTCTCTAGAGGAGAAGAGATTTAAACAGGGCATAGGAATGGAGGTCAGAGACATGCCTCCCATGTTTTCAGTCTCATTCTGCCTCCACCTCTTCATTCAACTTTCTCTCAGTGGTGATGAGAAAACCCTTAGGCCACCACTCTGAAAATCCAGAGAGTTCCCTCAATTACAGAAGGAAGCAATTCTTTCCTCTGGCGATGAATGAATGAGGAAGAAGAAAGATTCTCCTCTTGAAAGCTTTCGCACATCAAAGGAGGTCCTCCCCCACCCCAGCTAGCTCACCCTTCTGCTCCAGGGTGGGATGGTGGCATTTCCTGATACTAACATTGAGGGAAGTATAAAGGTTTCATTCCTAACTATTGTCATTTTCTTTCACATGTTAACATCAAAACACGCATATATTTTTAATAGGGATAGAAATAGCCCACAGGTGTACTAAGATGTGTTATAAACAAAATGACAAATTAAGGTGTTCAGCACAGAGTTACAGAATGTGACCATGGAATTTTATATGTTAAATGTATTTTTTGAACTATAATTCACATGCTGTCAAATTCACCCATTTTAAGTGTGCATTTCAATGGGGTCAGCATGTTGACAGAGTTGAGTAAGCATACACCATCATCTAATTTCAAACATGACCATCACCATCAAAGACATCTTGCACCCCTTAGCAGTCACTCCCACATCCTTTCCCCTAGCCCTAGTTATACATTAACCTACTGTCCATCTTTTTAGATTTGCCTGTTCCAGACATTCTATATAAATGGAATCATATAACAAATGTTCTTTTGTGAATGGCTCCTTTCACTTGGCAAAATGTTTTCAAGGTTTATCCATGTTGTAGCGTAGATCAGTCTTTCATTCCTTTTATGGCTGAATAATATTCCATTGTATGGATATACTGCATTTAATTATCCATTCATGAGTTCGTAAAACATCTTTTTTGGCTTTTATGAATAATACTACCATGAACATTCATGTGTAAACTTTTTGCGTGGATGTCATTTTCAACTCTCTTGAGTAGATACCTAGGAGTGGAATTGCCAAGTCGTTTGGTAGATCTGTGTTTGACATTTTGAGGAATTGCCAAACTGTTTCGCAAAATGGCTGGACCATTCTACACTCCCACCATCCATGTATGATTGCTCCAATTTCTCTACCCCCTCACTGTGAGTTGCTACTGTCTTTTTTATTATAGCCATCCAGGAGAATATGACAGGGTACCTCGGGGTGGTTTTGATTTGCTTTTCCCTGACAGCTAATTATGTTGATCATCTTGTCACGCACTTATCAACCATTGCATCTCCTTGGTTCTTTGCAGAACTATCTCCTCAAATCCTCTGCCCATTTTAAAACTGGGTTAGGGCACCTGGATGGCTCAGTCAGCTAAGTGTCTGACTCTTGATTTCAGCTCCGGTCATAATCTTAGGGTCTTGAGATGAACCGAGCTGACTGTGGAGTCAGCTTGGGATTCTCTCTCCCTCTTTGCCCCTCCCCCAATCACTCATTGGCACACATGTACACTCTCTCTAAAAATAAAATAAGATATAAATAAATAAAATTGGGTGATATGTCTTTTTGTTATTACGTTATAAGAATTCTTTATGTATTCTGGCTATCAGTCCCATAGAAAACACAGGATTTGCAAATTTGCAATTTTGCAAATTTGCAAATTTGCAAATATTTTCTCCCATTCTGTTAGCTGTCTTTCAACTTTCTTAACAACACAGTATTTGAAATGAAGGGAAACACAAGACTGAAACCATTCAGATTATCTAGACCTGCCTGTAATTTCTGCATGGCTCACTTGCTACTTCAGGGCAATTTCTGTCTGCTGTTTTCAGTGTGCTGCTGTGATAGTTATGAAGGCAAAGGTTTTTGTAAGGAAACTAAAATATATATGAAAGGACTAATTTGTATGCTCCCCTGAGTGTTTACTGAGGTTTTCCTTGGCCCCTGTGCTATTTCCCATTGCAAAATGTAGCCATGTTCCTGAGACAATTGTTTTCAAGGAAATCTTGTTGCAGTTTGAAAAGAAATTAAATAATGGGTTATATGTTTACTGTAGACACACCGTGGAGCCTTGCCATATGCAGGATTTCAGGCTATGGGCATATCAGGAAAGGGCTTCAATGGAGAGAAAGTGAGAGTGAGAACGATTAACCGATGAACCGAAAGCAGGCTGGAGGCCAGGAGAGAAGACTGGAGGCCTCCTTCCAGGGGAGCCCAAAGAGCACATTCTTTGGGAAGTGACCACCCACAGGAGCAAGTCAGCAGCCTTGAGGATGGAATCCTTGATGATACGGTGCGCGTGTGCGCGCGCGCGCGTGCATGTGTTTGCGCGCACGCATGCGCACGGATGAGCAGAGAAAGGGGCGAGAGAGGAGAGGGAGAGAAAGAGGAGGAGGAAACGGAAGGCAAAGAGAAGAAGAGGAGGTGTTATTCCCCACTGAAAAAATTTTGCAGCCTTTTAAAATCTCTTCAGTGAGCCTAGTCTTTGTAAACATACCTGTATGCCCAGTTCTTTCCAGCTCAAGGAATATAGGGCCCCGCTTGTTCTCGGAATTGTATTTAACATTTTTTTTTTTTTTAAACAGGAGGCCTCAGCTCTGCCCTCCTACTTAAAGCTCTCTCCTGCACATGTGTGTGAACTGTATGCACCCTAGGTACTCAGTTACTTGTAAAAGGTCCTGATCCCTCTGGAAATTAAATTCCATTCCAGTTTTTTGAACTTCACATATTTAGTTCATGACATAGGGGCCCTCAAAATGTTAAATCTAAAACTTGGTGTGGATTGTCATTAAAAACTCGGGACTTGGTCGGAAAGCCCCATTCCCGCGGAGCAGCAAGAGGAAAATGCAGTTGCAATGCCTGCGGGCTGTCCATCCCTAGCTATAAATAGGAATGGTTTGTTTTACGGTGCTCTAGCTGCTAGGCACAAAAGATTTGCCAGCGTCTATGCGATCTGCATTTACGCCAATCATGTACCTCACACTCTTCTCTTGATAGCCTGCTGGTAAGTGCAATCATTTTAATTAATTATTATTATAAATGTCTTTGATCTCAATGACATGGACATAAAATCCGTACTCCTCTCCCAGTGTGGATGAAGAGAGAGGCCCTACCAGAAGCCACCAGCTTTGCCCAATGCTGTCATCGGCCCAAGAGTTTCCACACATCCCCTTTAGAAGGCAGGTGGTTTTTCAAAGAGTGAAGCTATTTGCTTTACATGTTCTGAGCTGGGGTTTGAAGCTAGTAGATCCTGATTCAGAAGCCAAGTAGCTTTTGGTTTTAAATTAAAAGTATACAATTCTGGGAAGCAGATGATTTGTCTTTGTCATTCAAAGCCAAAGTCTTCTTTCCCAGGGATGGGTTTGCAGGGATGTAGAACCAGATACGCTGGGCTTGAACTTTGGTTCTACTTCCTGGTTCTGTGACCTTGGGCAACGATTTAACCTCACTGTCCCCATCTGTAAAATGGTCATGGTGATGATGAAGACACAAAGTGTGGTTGCCAGGATCCAATAAAATAAGCACAGTAAGCCCTTAATTAATATTAGCCACTATCCCTAAGATTTGTATATTCAACCATAGCTGGGAAGTCAAGTTAAAGGAATGCTTCTACTGGAGCAGAATAAAATAAATCAATTTGGAAAGCAATCCCCCCCCCCACACACACACATTTTTTAATGTAATGGGTGGACTTATCCTGCAGTCAGGAACAGCAGTCGGCATCAATAAATGATTCTAGAACCCTACTGTGGTTCCAAGTTCTGAACTGGATTCTGGAGATTTAATAGTGAACAGAACAGGGACACCTGGGTGGTACAGTCAGTTAAGCATCTGTTTTTGGCTCAGGTCATGATCCCAGGGTTCTGGGATCAAGCCCTATATCTGGCTCCCTGGTCAGCAGGGAGTCTGCTTGTCAATCTCCCTCTGCCCCTCCCCCCTCATGCTCATTCTCTCTCAAACAAATAAATGACTAAAATCTTAAGAAAAGAGTATAATGGTGGGCGCCTGGGTGGCTCAGTGGGTTGAATCTCTGCCTTCGGCTCAGGTCATGATCTCAGGGTCCTGGGATCAAATCCTGGATCGGGCTTTCTGCTGAGCAGGGAGCCTATTCCCCCCGCCCCTGCCTACTTGTGATCTCTCTCTGTCAAATAAATAAATCTTTTTTTAAAAAAAAGAGTATAATGGTGAAGAGAACAGGCACACTCCCCCACTTTTCATACTGTGGAACTCATATTCTGGTGGGAAAGACTAATTATGGAAGGCGCAACCATGTTGGGGACATGCAGGGGACTCTGGGCAATGCAACAGAAGTCAATGTTTTCTCATAAAACCAATCTCTTTTTTTTTAAAGATTTATTTATTTATTTATTTGACAGACAGAGATATAAGTAGGCAGAGAGGCAAGCAGAGGGAGAGGAAGGGAAGCAGGCTCCCTGCTGAGCAGAGGGCCTGATGCAGGGCTCAATCCCAGGACCCTGAGATGATGACCTGAGCCGAAGGCAGAGGCTTTAACCCACTGAGCCACCCAGGCACCCCCATAAAACCAATCTTGTCTAAAGTTTTTTTAAAGTCTAAAATTTACCCTGAAGTGTGGTTTCTCTTTTACCTGAGAAATTCATGCTTTATGGCATGATGTTGCATATTTTAATAAATCTCTTCCTCCAAACCATACTATTTACACGTATGCTAAAAACCTGTATGTTTCCATACATTTCTACAAAAACCTTGTTGACAAATCCTGCCTAATGTTAGTTCCAGTTACAAATGGTAAATTCAATTCAGTATTTTTCACACATCAGATATTTAAGTAGTTTTTAAAAAGAAATATCTTAAAATGCCAAATGGAATCTTGTTGGAGAAAAATGTCATCTTTGTGAGAAGGTAGAACATAGCAGGGGATAGAAGATGTTAGGATTTTCTTTAAATGTTTGTTTGGTTTTTAATATGGCTCTTAGAGAGTCCAGAAGGCCCTAACTTCTCCTTTGGGATGCCATTAGATTCCTAGAAGGCATCCTGGAGCATTTCTCTGGACACTTATGGTCTCTCTGTCCTTCATGATTTGACCCTAGAAGGCTCAGAACAGTGGGCTCTTGGTCCACATGAGTCAGGGGTGCTAGTCTCCAGGATACTTTTTTGGGGATGAGGGCTGCTAAGAAAATGAAACTGATCAAACTGGGTGTGGCTAAGGGGCTCCTCAGCCAAGCACAGTGGCTCAGGACTTGGGCTGACAGCTCCCGAAAGGAAGGATCCCTTGTCCAGAAGAGGGGTGACGGTTTGCTTAGGGGAAAGACGTGGGACAGGAGACCATGAGCCAGGTGACAGCAGTGCCAGAGGCATCAAACAGCAGGTGCATCCCTAATATCTTGCTAACAACAAAGACTTCAAGAACGTTCCAAGTAACAGGAACAAAACAGCAGAAACAACAGACAGACAAAGGAACAAACAGATAACTTACCACTTAACCTCTGGAGAGGGAAGACTCCTTCTTACCCAGGTCTGGACTTTTTGAAGACCTAGAGAAAGTTTTGGGGCGAAAGGGGTATGCAGTGCCTTGTGTCCTGGGGTCCCTCTGTGACGCATTCCAAGGAAACGTCAGTGTTCGCTTTTACTAAGTTTAACAGCCCAAGCATCATGGCAAAAAAATGCCCTAAGTGTGTGAACCAGCTCCGGACAGAATTCAACAAAGTGAAAAGAAATACTGTATTGTCTTTATTGCCTTTAAATATCTCCCTCTCACCATCAAAACTCCCTTTCAGATATGCCCAATGCACACTTGCACCTGTGCATGTGCACACACACACACACACACACACGCATCCCTCTGGAAGTGGCAGGAGACAAAAACTTCAAGTTCTCCAGCATTTGAGCTGGGTCTCACTCGCCCTCAAACAGATACACAGCTCTTCACATCCTCTTTGAAGTTTAATTGCACAGCTCCCTTCTTTACCCAGATACCGTTGTGATAAACATCTTGCGTTCCCTGCCACGCCTCCTCTACCCCAGCCTTATGTAATCCACTGGCACACAGGCTTTCTCAATGTGTCTGTTTGTATCATTTAGATTTTAGGTCCATCTGGTAATGACTGTATCTTTTCTGTACACAATGTATTCAGTTACTGTTAAACAATAATAGTTATTTAATAACAGCAATGTGTGTGCCTCCGGGATGCAGGACTAATTTGAGGGCAGTGGGAGCTGGAAGGAAGAAGGTTGGAACAGTTCTCAAAGGGCTTTGGGTGTCTTCCAGGCACCAGCGTGGAGGATATCTATGCCTTTGCCAGTGGTACTGATCCTGGAGCTCCAGAAGAAAACAAAATGACCTCGGGCTCCTTTTTGGAAACAGAGATTTGTCATTGAAGTGCCAGAAAAGACGGAGTTTCTTCAGTGCTGGGTACTGCTGGGCAAGCTCTTGGGTTGGTGATGGACGCTCCAACAGCATGGAGAAGGACTAAGGAGGGTGTCTGGAGGTGATTTTCGTTTTCATTCCTACCTCTGTCGGGCTAGCATCTCCATGGCTCAAAATGATGAAAGATTTGCTTTTCTTTCCCTGATGCACGAGGGAGGGAGGCAGCCAGTATGGCACTCTGCCTATGAGCGAATTTTCAAGGATCCCCTGCAGTATCAGCCCCTTCAAAACGATCCCCAAATAGAGTCACCTTATCTGCCCCTCAAAGTGTGGTCCATGACCACCGGCATCGGCTTCTCCTGGAAGTCTATTAGAACCTTTATACAGAATCTTCAGTGCCAGACCAGAACTGGCATTCTAACAAGACCCCCCAGGCATGCATGTGCCCATGAAAATCAGAGAAGTGGTCCTCTGAGTCAAGTTTTGTCCCTTGGCCGCATGTATGTATCACCTGGGAACTTTTCAGAAGGTCCGGGACCCCTGCCCAGCTCTGGTGTCTCCTTATAGTTTACAAACCATTGATTCAGACAGGTAAGGGTTCTGGAGAAAGATTGCCTCCGTTATACTTCCCCAAGCCTCTTCCTAGATGTGTGAGATTTAGGACAGCTCTGTGCTGGCTTCTTGGTCTGTGAAATTGGGGTAATTATAATTGTAGCTATTTCATGAGATTATTATGACAATTAGAAGAGGTGGTGTTCGTAGACTGTGAATTACAATGAGTCCTCAATAAACAATACCTATTGTGATCGGAACAGGATTTCAGACAAATTCCCTGGAGCCCTCTCCCCCCCTTCCCTCCGCCCCCCTAGTGCTGGCCTCAACCCTTTCCATGTGGAGGCTACAGAAGTTTTAGGTGATTCACTGGATTTGCAGATTTCCTTGAGCTTACCAGCCACTATCTCTAAGTCTTCCTTGGTAAGCTCAGGGAATTCTGATTGCCTGATGGCTGATGCCAGGGATACACTTCTTAAAATAAATCCACTTAAAAAGGACCCAAATTTTATAGCAAATAATGGGAGGAACAAGTTCAATTGGAACTTAATATCAAGGACACGAACCGAAATGTAACCCAGATTAATCAGCTAGGTAATATTGACAATCAAGGGCAGATTTTCAGAACAAAACATGACTCAGCTATCATTTTTCAGTGGTTGGGGTTTGCCAACACTGTTCCAAAATGAGAGGTTAATGCGATTTTCTTCCCCCTCACAATTCATACTTTTCACTCCGTGGCCAATTTGTTTTTGTGTGCCTTGTATTGTTAGGTATTTGCAGCATTGTCATCGCTGCAGAGAGACTAACCTGAAACAAAATTGATGTGATAGGCGTGGGTCAGCCCTCTTCTTACACCTGGAAGGATGTTCAATTGAGAAAAAATATTGCAAGTGATTGACTCATGAGTCAGTCTTCCGTGTTGTGACGACTTTTACTTCTCCGTGCAACCTTGTAACGGTTAGTCCTTGGATATAAATATTCAGATAGAAGGACCCTTAATCTCTGAATCTGAGTTTTTTTAATATCCAAATTTGCTAAATCTTTTAAAATGACATTGCATTTCTCAGAAACGTCACCTTCACCTCCTTCCAAAGAATTCATTTATATTTTCTAAGAATGTTCGCTCTGAAGGCAACCTTGAACATCATGTGTTTCAATTTCCTTATGTTCCAAAAAGGAAGAAGTAAGACCTGGAGAGGGGGACACTTTCCCAAGACCACTGGATTGACATGACCAGAAGCCAATGTTTTGTTCCACATGGATGGATGGATTTAATTAGGTCTCCACAGCCTGAGATGACTGAATGTTTGTGTTTTCTGTGTCACCAAAATGCTTAGCCCCAAATGCCCAAAATCTTATTGGAATTAACTTCTCTCTCTCTCTCTGTCTCTCTTTGTTCTGTTTTCTTGCACAATTTTGTGAATATGAAGAACTGAAAACAGGACGGGGAAATAAAACATAACTTTCAATGGTCTGGCCCCTTTCTTGTGAAGCTCAAGGGGGTTGGCAGGGAGACCTGGGGTAGGGGAGGAGGGGGATAATCAAATCAGAGTGACTTCAAGGAGAAGCTGACAATAAGAAGGCTGGGGTGGAATCTGAGGCTGGGGAGGGCAGAGCCTTGATCTGGTGTTGGATTGGAAAGTCCACGCTGGATGCAGCTGGTTATGGAAAACTCCTCTGCTGTCTAGCTCATTGGACCTGCGTCTCTCTGCATCTGCCACACACAGGAGGGGTGGGCAAGCGAGGGAAAGGGGAAGAGACTTTTTAACGAAATAGGGGAACCAGTGGTGGGTCTAGCCCCACAGTGAGGTGTGCCTATTACTACTGGTTGACCCACAATGACTACCACATTTTTTTTTCAAGATTTTATTTATTTATTTGACAGAGAGAGAGATTACAAGTAGGCAGAGAGGCAGGCAGCAGGGGAGGGAAGCAGGATCCCTGCTGAGCAGAGAGCCTGACGCGGGCTTTGATCCCAGAACCCTGAGATCATGACTTGAGCTGAAGGCAGAGGCTTAACCCACTGAGCCACACAGGCGCCCCAACCGCCGCATTTCTCATGGAACCTGGGGACCTACAAACGTGCCAGGAGGTAACAGAGCTTGGGGAATAGAAAACGGCTTCAGCTCTGATCTCTAGGCAGTGCCGGGTGGGAATCACCAACAGAGTAGAGCGTGAACCTCCCCCCACCCCATTTTAAATAGCATCAGGAAGAGTTTCTTTCTTTTCTTTTTTTCTTTTTTTTTAGATTTTATTTTTTTATCTGACAGAGAGAGAGAGAGAGATCACAAGTAGGCAGAGAGGGGTGGGGAGGAAGCAGGCTCCCCGCCGGGCAGAGAGCCCGATGCGGGGCCCGATCCCAGGACCCTGAGATCACGACCTGAGCTGAAGGCAGAGGCTTTAACCCACTGAGCCACCCAGGTGCCCCAGGAAGAGTTTCTTTTAAACAGTTCTTTTTTACCTCCCCCAAACTCTGATTGCAGGCAAGCCGAATAAGGGAAAGCTTCAGAGTTATTTTATATAATGCGTGCCCAATTCCCCCTGGAACTATCCAGTAGCTTGAAGATCCTGATTCACCCTGGCTTTCTCGGGGGGGCCACTCTGCTAAGTCTCCCTATCAAGGTGTATACAGTGCCTTCTCTCAACAGATAAGGGCATTATTATTTTTTGTATCAACCCGTCCGCAGGATCGTGGCGACTCTCTCACTCAGTAGCTCATCCCCGACAACAAAAGGCAGTCCTGTTTCCTAGGCTTCATCTCTGACAAGGTAGAGGAGGTGGCATCCTCCCTGAAGAAACCTGTTGCATTAGTGGCTATGGAGATGCGTGGGCTAAACAGATTTGAAGGGAAAAAGATAAAGGGAAGCCGGCGTGCCTTCTGTGAGATCCAAGCAGGGGAAAGTAGGAACAAACATGAGTAAATGACAGGGAAAACCAATCCGGAGCCAAGAGTAGGACAGGTTCTGGCATAAGAAGAGATGAATTAGAAGAACTATTCCGTGTGTTAATGGCCAAAGTATTTGAGTTTAGAAACGGCAAGAGTTCTTTCTTTCTAGAGCAGTAGTTAACAGCTTCCCTTGTGAGAACAGCTGGCTTGGAGAATCCCAACATTGTTGTAAAGCGTAGCAAGAGGGAACGAAGGGCTTCACAGCTAAGGCTGCCCAGAGCCCTTCCAAATAATTGTTCCCTTGCACCCATTCCACGGCTTGGGACAAAAGCAAGAGGCAAGAGCTACTTAAGTTGGGCACAGAAGTGCACAGCCATTCATGGACCATACTAGAAGGACCCCGAGCTGGAACACAAATTTCCGGCACTCACAATCCCCCAAGGATGGGAAGAGAGCGCCACGCATGCGACGGAGGGCGGGGGGAACGTTTCTTCTGGTCCTATCGAAACACAAAACACCTGCTGTGGAGAGAGGAAAGTCCACAGGGGAGACAAATATTTTAGATAATGTGTATTTTTCAAAGTTTTATCTTTTTGTACGTGGTGATGCGAAAGTGAGAACTCCATTCTGGAGCATCTGAAAAGGTTTCTCTGAACATTGATTGGGACCAGGGGAAGTGTAGCATCCCCTGAGGCTTCTGAATATTTGGTAGGTTTTCAGAGTTTGGGTTTATTGGACTTGTTCTGTTCCCTAAGTTAAAGGCTTATTCGACCCCAACAAGTGTGTCCTCCAGACAAATGAAAAGTGCAGGACATGTGGGAATTGTGTATCCTCCCAGCACAAATGTCCTGCAGATATTTTATTTTATTTTTTTAAAAACGATTTTACTTCTTTATTTGACGGGGAGAAAGACAGAGAGAGCGAGAGAGCACAAGCAGGCGGAGCGGGAGAGGAAAAGAAAGCCTCCCACTGAGCAGGGAGCCTGATGCAGGACTCGATCCCAGGACCCTGGGATCATGACCGGAGCTGAAAGCAGACGCTTACTGACTGAGCCACCCAGGCGCCCCACATCTTGCAGATATTTTTATACAGGGAGGCGGCACATTGTTTTCGTCCAGGTGAGAAGGCACGATTTTAAATTAAAGTTTTTATTTTGAAATAATTGTAGACTTATATGCATTTGCAAGAAATAGTATGGAGAAATTTAAGGTACCCTTTGCCCTGTTCCTCCCATGGTAACATCTTGCAAACTTCTAGTGCAATTTGCAACCAAGATATTGACATTGATTGAATGCACACATCTTGTGCAGATTTCCCCCGTTTTACTTGGACTCACCTGCGTGTGTGTGTTTAATTCTATACAATTTTATCACACGCATAGGTTCAAGTATCCATCACCTCAGTCAAGATACAGAACATTTCCATCCCTCTAAGGATCTCTCAATTGCCCTCCTATAGCTGTATTCATTTCTCTCCTGCCCTTCCCTTCTGCTCAACCCCTGGGAACTACCCATCTCTTCTCCATCTCCATAATTTTGCCATTTCAAGAATATGACAGGAATGGAATGAGATAAAGTATACGCTTTTGAGATTGGCTTTCCCATGAAGCGCAATTTCCTTGAGCTCCAACCACGTTATTGTATGTACCCATAGTTCCTTCCTTTTTACTTCTGAGTACATGCCATAGATATGTCCTGGTTTGAAATTCCACTTATACATAAGTTGAGCAATTGAATGTAAAAGAAAATTTTGTGGGGCACCTGGGTGACAAACTCAGTTGAGCATCCAGCTCTTAGTTTCAGCTCAGGTCGTGATCTCGTGGTGGAGAGAATGAGTCCCGCTTTGGGCTCCACGCTCAGCGAGGAATCTGCTTGTGATTCTCTCTCCTTCTCCCTCTGCCCCTGCCGCCTCACCCCCTGGCTCTCCCTCTGTCCCTGTCTCTCCCTCTCTCTAAAAGTAAATAAATAGATCTTTAAAACAAAACTTTGCTTTTAAGATTTATGTGTGTGTGTGTGTGTTTTCAGATTTATGATTTGGAGGAAGATTTTCTGAATTGTGGCTGGGTGGTACTCTTCCTGATCACAAACTAAAACTAGTATCAGATATGATGTGAAAAAGAGATTGTCTTTGTGCCAGATGAATATTGTGCAGTATTCACATGGGTACTTAACATGAACATTTTTTTTTTTGCCTTTGAAAAGATTTTATATTTTATATGTACTCTCGATTTTGGAGGTTTCTTTCCGGTCAGGAAGTAGGATATCCTAATCCCAATTCTTTAGTCACCCTGTGCAATGTGTCCACTCAGCCTTCCAACAGTTTTAAATGATTATGCTTAATAACTATCCTAAAAGAATATAGCTTTTTAAATAAACAGAATACCTCTTTTTTTAAGTGGTGTAGGCTTTTTCAGCTTGTATGCAGATGGAATAAATGAACTAAATAATTTGTTTTAATGGACACAACATCCTTTCCTTTCATTAAAAAGAATTCTAAATAATCAAGAGTTATTTACATAATATAATCCTACCTCAAGTTTTCCTATTTTCACTAATCTGAAATGACATAATTATCCATTTTTGGACAATTGCAACCATATTTTTTGTACTAGATCTAAAAGAGAGGCTATGGAAATAAAATTCTGATTTTAAATTTCTCTTAATACTTCTGGACAGAATTCTTAAAAATTCAGAACATTTTATATAGCCCTTTGGTAACTTCTTTTATTATTCTTCAGAGATTAATTTTAAAATTTTTCTTTAAGTTTTCAAACGTGACTGAACTGTTTCATAATGTGAAATGTGGTATACATTCCAGCTGTCTTAATATCTTCTATAGTTAAAAATTGCTAGGAATTCTATCACTTTTGTTTTTTGAAGCAGAAAGTTCAGGAGTTAAGTTTTTAGAGGCTGTGTCCACTGTCTTCCAGGAGCCAATTAGAACTTCCTGTTGAGAAAAGAAGGTCAATGGTAAAACTTATCCAAAGCAGCCTTTGGAAAGCACTGTTTCTCATCACACGTCTGAATATCAGGACAGAAAATCCATCCTCCCAGACGAAAAGACAAAATCAATACAAAACATAAACGCACAACAACCAGACACAGGGACAATTGAATGCTACCCCCTTATGTTTCTGCAAGGGTTTCATCTGAATTTGCAAATCAAAGCAGCTCAGAATCTTTGAGAAGAGTTTGATTAAGTATCTGGATGTGGGTAATTTCTTAATGTATACGTAAAATATTTCATCTGCTACACAGAACATAATTCTTCTATCTTCAGGGAACCCACCTGAACCTTAGTCTGCCCTACCTGTATGGAGTGGTTGGCAATCACACATTCCTGGGTGTCACAGTCAATTTTTAAAAAGTATTAACTTCAAGTTTAACATATCCGGACTACATTGAACTCTGAGTTAAAAAAAAAAACAAAACAGGGGCACCTGGGTGGCTCAGTGGGTTAAAGCCTCTGCCTTCGGCTCAGGTCATGATCCCAGGGTCCTGGGATCGAGCCCCACATCGGGCTCTCTGCTCACCGGGGAGCCTGCTTCCTCCTCTCTCTCTGCCTGCTTCTCTGCCTACTTGTGATCTCTGTCAAATAAATAAGTAAAATCTTAAAACAAAAACAAAAACAAGTGTTTCAATGTTAATTTTTTCAGAAACAAATAAGTTTGTCTAGAGATATGAAAAAATATACTCCAAACTGGGTTACATCGGGGGGAACAGAACTGGGTGGAGGGAAACTTTGATTTTCTCATTTTCTACTCATTTAAGATGATTTGCATCTATATTAAAAAACATTAGTGTGTTCTGTTTTTATAACAAAATCCTTTTCTTTCTTTGTTTATTTTCCATTTCTGTACCAACCTGCTTCTGAGAAAGCTTCAAGATGAAACATCAAAGCATTAAAACCACAGGACACAGATAACCTGAAGGAAACAGAAGGTTGAGATGTTCAATGCTGATTATAGTCAAATAGGCAATGACTGGCTAGGAGCTCCAGGAGAACTCCAAGATAACAGAAAAAGGAGTTCATGTCCGTGCTGTGGGACTACAGAATGGTGTTTTTTTGTTTTGTTGTGTTGTGTTTTGTTTTTTTTCAAGAAGAGAGTTTACACATTAATCCACTTCTATAAAAAAATTTTTCCTAGAACTAAATTCAAGCAGGAGTTGATCACTTGGGTATTGGCGAAAGGGTGAGTGGGTGGTCCAGAGAATATTTTTGTGTATCATTTTATGAGAGAAATTGTGTTCAAATAGATCATTCTCAGAATCTCCTTCTATGGAAATCTTTAAATGGTAATTGAATAAAGGTATTTCTTTCTCTCTCTCTCTCTTTTTGAGATTTATTTATTTGAGAGAGAGCATGAGCAGGGCAGAGGGAGAGAGAATCTTTTTTTTTTTTTAAGATTTTATTTAATTTGACAGACAGAGATCACAGGTAGGGAGAGAGGCAGGCGGATAGAGAGGAAGGGAAGCAGGCTCGCTGCTGAGCAGGGAGCCCGATGTGGGACTCGATCCCAGGACCCCGGGATCACGACCTGAGCTGAAGGCAGAGGCTTTAACCCACTGAGCCACCCAGGCACCCAGGGAGAGAGAATCTTAAATGGACTTGCAGACTCCCCACTGAGCACAGAGCCTGACTCGGGTCTTAATCCCAGGACCCTGAGAACATGACCTGAGCCAAAATCCAGAGTCGGATGTTTAACGCACTGAGCTACCCAGGCACCATGAATGAGATTCTATGGTCATGATGATAAGGACACAGAAAAAAAGGCGTCGATCTGTATAAAACCATTGCAAGTCCTTGTTTTTCATACAGCTGGAATTTATACAATTTTAAACCCTGAGAGAGATACTGATTTGCCTTCCATCGTATTTCAGGTGTAGCTGCCCCACGCTCTGTGTTCCAGAGGGATGGTCCATGGCACCATTTTTTTTTTCATGAAAGCGTGGAGAAGACAAAAGGATGGAAATAACAAAAATCGAAAAAGAAAAAAAAAATCCCCACGGTCACTATTTGTAAAAAGAGAGTAAAAAGAATAAAAAGCCCACAATCAGTTTTCAGGGTGTGGTTTTTTTTCTTTTCTCCCATCATTTTCCCGTATTTATTTTGAAGTCATTATAATCCCAGGGTACGTGCAATTTTGTTTCCCTTCTCCCACTGACTTTATCAGGAGTATTTTTCTATGCTGCTAAGAGTCCTTTTACACTTTGCAGATGTCTTCTTATGTTTTCCATATATGTCATTGTTGCCCTAAACCTGAAATGATGCAACAATTTGAGGGCTCTTCATACGTACTGACAGGTTGATTTTCGAAATGGATCCTTTCCAAAGTTAAGTATACGGATTTTGTATTTTGAAATGTTTGTTCTGGAAAGTGCCCCACTCCAACTTGGTTTAAACCAAATTTCTTTGGTTATTAGAGGGATGATCAAAAATGCAATGTTTGCACAGACATTTCTATATTTTCGACTAGAAATGTATCTTTTCTTTGTCAAAGAAAATACATAAAGTAGTGCCATTTTACCTGTTGGGGATTCATGCCGCTGTTAACAATTTGTCTATGCTCATTATACAGTGACGGTATTAACTCTTGCCACACTGCTTGGTCCCATGCTCCAAATGTCCCCCCCCCCCCGCCCGGTTTATTTGTTTGTTTTAAAAAGTGGCCAAGTTTGAATCTCCAGGCAGCTTCCCCTCATCACAAAACATTCTCTACTTCCCAGCAGGTGAATGCTCAGAAAATGCAAGCCAATTGTTATGTTAGCCTAACCAAAACGTAATTAGGAAGATAAATCTGCTGCCACCTCTAACACACACACACACACACACACACACACACACATCACATGCCACTTGTGAGTTAATGTCAACTCTGAATGACTTTTGGATTTCCTCGAGAGAGACAGGATGAGAAGATGTTCTGAAGACTGAGTGTGAGGTGGTTCAGTCTTCTTTTCTGTAGAATGGGTGGAGTTGTGGTCTCAGGAGAAAATAACTAATTGGGAAACAGTTTGAAGATGTCTCAAAATGTGACACGGAAAGCAATGACATGAGTGATACTGCCAGCTCTTCTCAGTGGGCAAGACATGCTTCTAGAAAGCCAGTGCATAGCGTCAGTGAGCTGAAGGGCTCACAGACTTCATCTGGCCCAGTCTCATCATTCTGATTTAATTTTGATTACAGTCAGGACAATAGATACACATGAAGAAGAATTCAATTTCCCGTACAGAATGTCCATTTTTTTTCAGATGAAAAATATTAGTTGTGGGAACAGCGTAAGATGTAGATAAGGAAAATAGGTATTATCACTTAAATATAGCATCTACTTACTTCTTTTTCCTTTTCCTTCCTTCTTTAGAAGGTAAAATTCACAAGAAACAACAAATATTGGCAAGGATGTGGAGAAAGTGGAACCCTTTTATGCTGTTGGTGGGAATGCAAACTGGTGCGGCCATTCTGGAAAATAATATGGAGGTTCCTCAAGAAGTTAAAAATAGAGCTACCCTACAACCCAGCAATTGCACTACTGGGTATTTACCTCTAAGATACAAAGGTAGTGATCGGAAGGGGCACCTGCACCCCGATGTTTAGAACAGCAAAGTCCACAGTAGCCAAACTATGGAAAGAGACCAGATGTCCCTTGACAGATAAATGGATTAAAAAGATGTGGAATATATATACACACACACACACACACACACACACACACACACACACATATAATGGAATATTACTCAAACATCAGAAAGGATGAAATCTTCCCATTTATATCGACGTGGATGGAACCATGGAGGGCATCATGCTGAGCGAAATAAGTCAATCAGAGAAAGATAATTATCATATGGTTTCACTCATATGTGGAATATAAGAAACAGGCTAGAAGATCATAGGGGAAGGGAGGGAAAACAGAATAGAAAGGGAGACCAACCATGAGAGACTCTTAACTACAAGAAATAAACTAAGGGTTGCTGGAGGGGAGGTGGGTGGGGGATGGGGTAACTGGGCGATGGGCATTAAGGAGAACACCTGATGTGATGAGCACTGGGTATCATATAAGACTGATGAATTCCTGACCTCTCCATCTGCAACTAATGATATACTACATGTGGTCTAATTGAACTTAAATTTAAAAAAGGAGTGTATTTTGAAATTGATGCTCTAAACACATGGGGTGGGAAATCTATGAAGTTAGGTTTTGCAGTGAGAAACGTGACAAACCCGTACATCTTTATGTGTTTGGTGAAGAATTTTTCTCACTTGTAAGAGCTTCCCATAGGTGTCTAACTTTACAAGGCATGATTTGCTTGTCACGTATTATTGAAAAGTTGGTCTGTCCTTGGCTAGCATTTAAAGACTCTGAAACACAACACAAAACGAAATAAATAAAACAAAACCCCGGAGAGTAAAGGCCAGAGGGAATCCTCCGAGACGGAAAAAAGAAGCTGCCACACCAAAATAAGTTTTCTCTCTGCAAACACGTTGCTTTAATGCTTGTGCATGCATATGGCAGCCGGGAGAATGGCGCACCTCTGACGAGCTCTCGGCGAAGCATCGTCAGGAAGGAGGCAGGACCTTCCTTCCCAGGCACCTGCACGCTTTATCCATTCACATAGACTCCTTTCTGGTTTCTTGGGCAAGTTCTAATCTGTCTAATTCCTTCACAGGTTTTGTCCACAGACATTTATTATTAGCCATCCGGCTCTCTGGGTAGAAAGGGGGGCTGCCCAGGGATCAGGTTTGCAGCCGGACTTTTGGGAAGCCGCACTTGCGCCCAAAAGCCACACAAGCGAACTGGTAGCCATCAGTGGGGGTGAATGCCAGAATGTGGGCGACCCTCTCTCCCCCTTTCCCTAAGACTCTCCCCACTTTCTGGCAGTCACTTTTGAAAAAAATTCATCTGAGAAAAATATATATCATGAAAATTATAGACAGGGACATAATAAAGAAAAAAATAGTATCATTAGAGGCATTGATTTATAATGCATCGCCTATGATGCTTATGTTGGAGTTTTCCTACATCATGGGTGTTTGAGGATCTCATTTTAGACTCCTATCAAAGTTAAATATATAATTCAATCCTTGATTTGAATTAAAAATAGCAGCTCACATATTTCCGAGCACTTACTACGGTTAAATATGCCACATATACTATTTCATTTAATTATTTTATCTTTAAAAATGGGTGACTTCGGTTTTAGTTTTTCCAAAATAATAATGGCTTTTTAAAGTTTAATACTGACTAACGGTGTCGCCTGTGCACACAGCGTGTAAGTAGCTGAGCTTGAAACGGAACAGTTTCTATGATACAACAGCTTCTCCCCAGCGGGGACTTGGACAGAAGAAATCTTTACAGAAGAAAAAAAAAAGACACATTTTCATTTCATCAAAACCAAATGAAAGAAGAAGAAAAAAAAATCAAACGGGAGAGGTCTTGTTTTGTCATGTGGGAAACTGCAGTATTTTTTTCCACGTAATTATTTTGGACTTCGAGATTTCTCTTAATGGCACAATAATTCCAGAGCTGGGGAAAAATATCACTTTCCTCTTTTTGGGCAATGTCACTAATTTGTCACTCTAGTAGCGTTTAGTTGAAGTCAGGAGGGAAAGTTTACTGTGTCAGAATAATCACAGTTAGCTCTGGTAGTCCATAGTCCTTAATGACACACTAGATATCACACAGTAATAAATGGTTTTTTAAAAAAACGGAGCCAAGTATAGGGAAACTAGCTATTAATCCGCTATGGCGTGGTTTAGCTAATGTAACTTGTTATTCCATTAATATTGTGTCATTAGCTGCCAGGGAGAGGTACAGGAATTATGATGTGCTGCCTTGTAAATTACTTTTGAAGAAGAGAGAGGGAAAGCATGAGAGAGAGAGAGAGAGAGAGAGAATATGCTCTCTAATTTTGCACCATTCATTAAAGCCCTTGAGAATAGATATATAATATATATATATATATATACACACATACAATGAACAAAAAAGGAACTTTATTTATAATTTGAAGAGAATGAGGAAATGTAACAATAAGCAATTCTGTTTTAAAATATGACTAAAAATATTCCTTCCAATGAAGGTTAAGAATTTTTTTTAACGCACCTCTCCCCGACTATAGGCTATTTTAACTCTTTTCAAACGCCTAAATTTAGAAAAATTCCATATAGGCTTGATTTGTCTCTGTGACACAGACTTCGTTGCTATGACAGCAACATGATACAATTATTTATTGCCATGACAATCTGCCGTAGGTTTTAAAAATACGTTATCTATTTTTATTAGTGTTGTCAATTGTGCGGGGAAGGGATACCACCACTCCACATAATCGAGAGAGGCGGTAATGCAGGGAACAAGTGGAAATCATTTTGCTGGAGAGGCAGAGCCCAGAACAAGCCAAATTCCTTGGAATCCTCAGTGACACGCATATCCTCCACTAACAACAGCATCTTGGCCAGCTGTCTGGCTGCAGGGAGCATTCTGGCAGGGGATGTGGGTTCCATTTATGCTTTCCATGTGGCTTCCGCTCTGCCACGTTGGGTCAACATCAGATAGGAGCAGAAGCGCAGAAAGCCCTGCGGATAAGGAATTCGTATCTTTTGTACCTTTTCAGGAGGAGAGAGCTGTGTGTGCTTAGTGACCAAGCTTATGGGAATTTTCCTGCTCTGCAAAGGGGACTGGGGCTGTTCGTGGGTTACTGAGTGGGGTGAACAGTGCTCGGTCTGGCTCCTAGTCTCACTTTCCCCCTTCCTGTCCTCTCTCCCTCTCTCTTGTTATCCCCCACCTGGCAGTCTTGCAAATAATAATAATAATAATAATAATAATAATAATAATAATAATACGAAGAGTACTCCTTTTGGTGCCCAGTGAGTGCATCATCCAGGAAAGGAGTATGGTCCTATTTGCCTCTTAATCCATAACTCGATCGTCAGGAACCTACCAGCTAGTTAAGTCGTCCTGGAAAGTTAGTTTTCGTTGCTACATATAAAGGTTTTCTTATCACTTGGTAAGAAGAAGTCCGTCACCTCTGTGTGGTTGGAATGGTGATTCAACATTTAATGTATGTTGCATGTAACACAAAGTCTTTTAGGGCTCTCAGGGCACCGTACACGGGCTCTGTCTGGGACGAGGTCCGGGCTGGCCTCCACTCGTTGGACCCCACTTCATAATGAAATGCCTGGGGTGGAGTTATAATGTTTTAGCTACAGTTGGCATGGCAAAGATTTTGGTGTGTGTGTGTGTGTGTGTGTGTGTGTGCGCGTGCGTGCACATGCGTGCTCAGTGAATATTTTATCAAAAAAGACCAGTATGGTATTCATAAAGTAAAACAAACCATCTATCACCAACCAGCTAGTTCTGTTGTCCTGGAAATTTGTCTTTTGCTGCCATTTGTAAAAACTAAGCTGATTCATATAAATCAATAAAAAAAGGACAACTTTGGCCGCAGCAATCATGGAGAGGTGCTCCTCTTTCCCCCAAACACCACATACACACACACATACACACCCAAACACACACACATACATACACATTTTCAATGAAGATATATTTTAAAAATTCAAACACACTAGCAATCAAATAGGCAAGTTAAAATAACAGAGTCAATTTTTTTTTTCTTCAAGTGTGTTGCTTTAATAACATCAAATGCTGGTGAAGACTTTGGGGTTTTAGATTACTGAAAGCCTTCTAGAAAGTATTTATAAATTACTTCCTGAAAGCTTTTAAAAACATGGGGCACCTGGGTGGCTCAGTCAGTTTAGCATCTGCCTTCAGCCCAGATCATGATCCCAGTGTCCTGCGATTAAGCCCTGCATTGGGATCCCTGCTCAGCAAGGAGCCTGCTTCTTCCTCTCCCTCTGCCTGCTGTTCCCCTGCTGTCTTTTGTTCTAGGAATCCCTCTTTCAGGATGTATCCTGAGGATATGGAAAGATTTGCTCAAAGTTGTTTACACAAATTTAACCAAATACTGAATTAAGTAAACTAGGACACAGTCGTTGGATTGTCTACCATGTAGATTTTAATATTACGGTTAGAATATATATTTTTTAAAGATTTGTTTATTTATTTATTTGAGAGGGAGCATGAATGGGAGGGGCAGAGGGAGAGAGAATTTCAAGGTGACTCCATGCTGAGCACAGACCCTGATGTGGGGCTTGATCTCATGTCCCTGAGATCATAACTGGAGCCAAAACCAAGAGTCGGATGCTTAACAGACTGCCACCCGGACACCCCCTAGAGTATATTTAATGATATGAAATACCACCCATAATGCCCCTGAGAAAAGCAGTTTACGAATCCGATTGATGACAACCATGAAAATGAAAATCATCCTATACGCTTAGAAAACAGACTGAAAAGCCCTACGTGCACATGTTCACAGTAGGCTACTCTGGGAGGTGGGGTTATGGTCACGTTTATTTTATAATTTGTAATTTTCTGGTTTTTTTCCTAACTATTCTTCAATTACATAATTTACCTTTGTGGATGTTGAGTTGATTGTGATCAACCTGCAGGCCATATTACAGAGATCAAGGGTAAATAGGGAGTAGCACCAGGTCATCCTCTGCTTGTCCTTATTTCAGACAAAAATACAGTAACTGTGAAATATTTGTATTTCTGCAGTAGTTCCCAGTAAGGGAGGTGGGAAACTTGGAAGCGGTTGGATGCCTGTCAATGACCTCAATCCTGGCTGGATTTTATGAATAATGATGGGTAAGCAAACTGAGCTGGACAGAAATATTTTGGGTCAAATTTGTGTTTTTGTATTTATTTTTAATATGAAAAAGGAACATTTTCAAAACCCTTTCTGGTTCACATTGTGTGAGGAGGTTAATAGGAACGCCTTTGCTTTCATGCGTTCATGCATACATTGTGCCCTATGATTATTTATAGTGGGACAACCCTGAAATTTAAATTCCATTGTTACCATTTTCCTTTTTTAATTTTTTTAAAGATTTTTGTTTATTTATTTGACAGAGAGAGAGAGAGAGAAAGCACACAAGCAGGGGGAGCTGCAGGCAGAGGGAGAGAGAGAAGCAGGCTCCCCATGAGCAGGGAGCCTGATGTGGGACTGGAGACCTATGTGGGACTCGATCCCAGGGTCCTGGGATAATGACCTGAGCCGAAGGCAGACGCTCAATGGACTGAGTCACCCAGGTGCCCCCATTTTTAGCATTTCAACAAAAAGAGGCTTAAAAAAAAAAGATTTTATTTATTTATTTGAGAAAGTGAGTGAGCAAAAAAGAGCACAAGCAGGGGGAGAGAGAGAGGGAGAAGCAGGCTCCCTGCTGAGCAGAGAGCCTGATGTGAGCCTCCATCCGGGGTCTGGAATCATGACCTGAGCTGAAGTCAGACACTTAACCAACTCAGCCACCAAGGCACCCCCAAAAGAGGCTTTTTTTATACAGAAAATAATTCCATATTCTAGCTCATAAGTTGGCAATAGACATTGAAAGATGGGATGGTATTGGAAGAAATCAAACCTCCTTTTCATGTAAAATTACTAAAGAATAAACCAACAGTGGATTCTATGAATTGAAAAAAAAGAAGATTATTGCTTCTAGAAAATTATTCCTAAGAACTCTTGATTTTAAATTTTGAAAAATTGAGCTGCTAATGACCAAAATTACCATATCTTTGTTCTAGAGAAGAAAAAAATTACATTTAAACAAAAATATGATTTTCATTAAAATGTTATAATAAAAGTAATAAATATATAGAAGTATGTTTTCCCAAGGTTTTTCCTGTCCCTACCTTGAGTTTATGTAAGTTATATATTTAATAATGTCAAAGCCTCTGTAAAACGCTGTGATAGTCATGTCATAATGATGATGGTGATGACAATGGCAACGGTGAATGCCTAATATTTATAACAAATGTCATAGTTTTGAAAGCACCTTTGGACACAGCATCACTTCCCTTTCTGCACTGATCCTAATAACGACCCTGTGAAGTATTTCTCTCCCCATTTGATCTTTTTGAAAAAATTTTAAAAGATTTTTTAAATTATTTGACAGAGAGAGCACACAAACAGGCAGAGAGAGAGGGAGAAACAGACTCACTGCTGAGCAGGGAGCCTTACGCAGGGCTTGATCCCAGGACCCTGAGATCATGACCTGAGCCAGAGGCAGACATTTTTTTTTTTTTTTAATTTTTTATTTATTTTCAGCGTAACAGTATTCATTGTTTTTTCACCACACCCAGTGCTCCATGCAATCTGTGCCCTCCCTAATACCCACCACCTGGTTCCCCCACCCTCCCACCCCGCCCCTTCAAAACCCTCAGGTTGTTTTTCAGAGTCCATAGTCTCTCATGGTTCACCTCCCCTTCCAATTTCCCTCAACTCCCTTCTCCTCTCCATCTACCCTTGTCCTCTATATTATTTGATATGCTCCACCAATAAGTGAAACCATATGATACTTGACTTTCTCTGTTTGACTTATTTCACTCAGCATAATCTCTTCCAGTCCTGTCCATGTTGCTACAAAAGTTGGGTATTCGTCCTTTCTGATGGAGGCATAATACTCCATAGTGTATATGGACCACATCTTCCTTATCCATTCATCCGTTGAAGGGCATCTTGGTTCTTTCCACAGTTTGGCGACCGTGGCCATTGCTGCTACAAAGTCAATGTCCAGAAATCAGTGGCTTTCTTATACACTAACAATGAAAATTCAGAAAGGCAAATTAGAGAATCGATTCCATTTACTATAGCACCAAAAACCATAAGATACCTCGGAATAAACCTAACCAAAGAGGTTAAAGATCTGTACTCGAGGAACTACAGAACACTCCTAAAAGAAATTGAAGAAGACACAAAAAGATGGAAGACCATTCCATGCTCTTGGATGGGAAGAATAAACATCGTTAAAATGTCTATACTGCCCAGAGCAATCTATACTTTTAATGCCATTCCAATCAAAATTCCACCAGTATTTTTCAAAGAGCTGGAGCAAATAATACTAAAATTTGTATGGAATCAGAAGAGACCCCGAATTGCTAAGGAAATGTTGAAAAACAAAAATAAAACTGGTGGCATCACGTTACCTGATTTCAAGCTTTACTACAAAGCTGTGATCACCAAGACAGCATGGTACTGGCATAAAAACAGACACATGGACCAGTGGAACAGAGTAGAGAGCCCAGATATGGACCCTCAACTCTATGGTCAAATAATCTTTGACAAAACAGGAAAAAATATCCAGTGGAAAAAAGACAGTCTCTTCAATAAATGGTGCTGGGAAAACTGGACAGCTATATGTAGAAGAATGAAACTTGACCATTCTCTTACACCGTACACAAAGATAAACTCGAAATGGATAAAAGACCTCAACGTGAGACAGGAATCCATCAGAATCCTCGAGGAGAACATAGGGAGTAACCTCTTTGATATCAGCCATAGCAACTTCTTTCAAGATATGTCTCCAAAGGTGAAGGAAATAAAGGCAAAGATGAACTTCTGGGACTTCATCAAGATAAAAAGCTTCTGCACAGCAAAAGAAACAGTCATCAAAACAAAGAGGCAACCCACGGAATGGGAGAAGATATTTGCAAATGAAAGTACAGATAAAAGGTTGATATCCAGGATCTATAAAGAACTCCTCAAACTCAACACACACAAAACAGATAATCATATTAAAAAATGGGCAGAAGATATGAACAGACACTTCTCCAATGAAGACATACAAATGGCTACCAGACACATGAAAAAATGTTCATCATCACTAGCCATCAGGGAGATTCAAATCAAAACCACATTGAGATACCACCTTACACCAGTTAGAATGGCCAAAATTAGCAAGACAGGAAACAACGTGTGTTGGAGAGGATGTGGAGAAAGGGGAACCCTCTTACACTGTTGGTGGGAATGCAAACTGGTGCAGCCACTTTGGAGAACAGTGTGGAGATTCCTCAGGAAATTAAAAATAGAGCTTCCCTATGACCCTGCAATTGCACTGCTGGGTATTTACCCCAAAGATACAGATGGAGTGAAAAGAAGGGCCATCTGTACCCCAATGTTTATAGCAGAGGCAGACATTTAACCGATTGAACCACCCAGTTGCTTGTCTCTCCTCATCTTAGTGAGCAGTCCCATTGTTTACACACTGCTGGAACTACTCTGGGTCCTAAAAGATTCAGGTTATTTAAAAACATTCCTTTGATGTAGCTAATTTTCACACATGAAAATATAGTATTTCAGGAACACTTACAGTAAAATTTATGAAAACCAAGAGCTTAGTACATGAAAGAGAAAATATATTTTTTAATAAAGTCCCAAAGAAGTATTATTTCTTTTAAAGTAACGAAGTAGAAAAAACTTTGCAGTGTAACACTATGGATATGACATGAAGTTTTTTGATAAACCATCTTTTGAAAAAGAGATATGTAGAAGCAACTAATATCTAGAAAACATGTCAAGACAAGACCTCACCAGCTTCACAATGTAGGTCACCTGTTGAACTTGAGAAACTGGCATAAATAATCAGAGACTCCAAGTAATAAAGCAACAGATTACTTAATGTTGATAAGGAGAGCAGGCATGTTTACATATTAATTTATGAATTCATTCTACAGATTTGTACTCAGGATTTATTATGTGCCAGGCACTGTGCAGAGCACAGGAAAACAGGGGCTATAACTGGGAACAATACCAGAAGTGGTCCCTATCCTCACAGAACTTAAGGTCTGGAGGGAGGTAGGTGTCAGTCAAATTTTCACCATGGTGAATGTATAACTACAGACCATAGTCAGAGCTGCCAAGAAAAAATCTGCGGTGCTTTGACAACATTACTAGGATAACCCCATCTAGTTTCAGGGTTCAAGAAAGACATCGTGGGAGGGATTCAGATTCTGTAGGGCTTGAAGCTGTATAAGGAAGAGTCGTCTTCATGAAAAAAAGCACACAATTATAAATATGAAATTGGGTTTAAAGGAGAATATTTACTTAGAAAGAAAAAAAATGATGACAAATTACAAAATTTTTAAGGTGCGAATACTACAATACAAAACCTCCTCTTCCCCCGAACTCATAATATTTTCATTAATTAACTTTCTGACATGCCTAGGTGACATCTTTCATCTGCATACTCTTTAATCGCCCCTTCGTATGGTAATAGATTGTGATACGTTTCCTATGTAGACTATAGAAAGATAATGCAGTCATTACTCCAACAGTGGTTGGTGAAACTTTATTTTTTATTTTTGCTAGTTGTGCAATGTTTCCCTCAGCTTTACAACTCATTTTCATTGAAGTCATGTGCAGCGTGAGGATTGTGGTAGATCTGTGGAAAGCTCCATTAGGTTTTTGTATGATCTGTAAGATTTGGGAGAATTTTCCACAGACTAGCTTCCAGTGCACTTCAGAATTTCTGTGCATTTCAGACCTTGCTCCTCTTGGACTTCCTACAGACGTCAGGTGCTATAGGACACCCTTATATCATGTATGACCTCTGGCTTTGTTCCTTCCAGCCTCTGTCTGGAGGGTCAATCAGCAGAGTGGGAAGTCAAAGTATTTCTGGAAGCCTTTGCTGTACCTAGTGGTAGCTCCTCTATGCATGGAAATAACTGAAAACTGGATATACACATATGTCCCACTAAACCCAGACCAAAGGGCTACCCTCCTCTGCTTTGCCCTGCCCATTCCAATGCTAACATCAGGAAAAGTGGAAGGGAGGCAGAGTCAGAGTGGAGAGAGGCAGGGATCTTAACCAGTGGTGGTTTAACTCTTGTTTTGTAAACTTTACAGAAATAATGTGACCATGTGACCACAAGGTAGAGCTTTGAAAGGGGCTCCTGCAACTGACAGCTCTTGAAACTAAAGCTTAGGGCATCTGTTTTAGATTTTCTGAGGAAATGATTTGGGGACTGAGGTGTAATGGGTAGGGTTTGGCAATGGAATGACTCTTGTTGCCTGGTTGAGGGGGCACGGAGGTAGACAGGACCTCATGTGCTTAAGATAGGTCCTGGTATTCTTGAAGCCCATTTAGACATGTTCTTCCCAAAGACCCTTTGAGGTTTCAAACTATGTCTTGAGTAGCTCAAGGAGATCAGCTGGGTATATTCCATCTCTGCAGAAGAATGTGTTTGAAGAAAGTGTTACTAACCTCCCCCATTCTCCCTCCCTTTCTCCCTCCCTCCCTCCCTCACTCCCTCCCTCCATCCTTACCATGGGTCAGTATTCAAATGTCCTGAATTATTTTTCCCCCAGTGACCTGGTCTGAATCAGGACCCAAGCAATATCCACACATTGCATGAGGTGCCCGAGTCTCCTCAGACTCTTTTAATCTAGAAGTTCCTCTTCTCTCTGTTGTTTTTAATGGCTACTTATTTGTGGCAATTATACTTCCTGTGTACTTCCTGTCACATCTCTTATGTCTTGTTACCTCTTTTTGATACTAAGATTGATCAGTGGGGCCAGGTACTGCCCTCTCAATCTATCATTACAAAGTTCCTCATCAGCATTTCTTTGTAGATTTAGAAGCCATTGATCCATTACCTAGATCCACAATTTCACTAGGGGATTCAAAATGGCGATAGTTCCACCAGTCTTTCTGAATATTAGCTAGAATACATCTGCAAACAAGGCACCATCACAGACTACTTAGTAGCTTTGAAATGAATTTTATAAAAGAAAGGTAGTATAAAATGCATTATTCCTTGCCTTAATCATGTTTCAGAGTCATAAGTTGGGTTCCAGCAAAATCCAGTGGTGATCAGTGATTTTTAAAAATATTACCACTTATTTGGTGTTTTCCCATGCATTGCAGCTTTATTCTTATGATTGTTCAAATTTTCCCAACATGGGCCAGTGGGAGATTCTTCAAGATGATTCCTGAGCTCTTTTAACATGATCCTAATAGACTTTGATGGCTTCTCTACTCTCTGGAACGAATTCCAGGTTCTTCTGATGACTTTCCTGCCCTAGACCTGGAACTGACCAATTCTCCAATGATTTGTTTCCTTTTAGTGGGCAGTGGTATTTAGAGACCAAAATATGGTGCTGGGTGACACTGATGTTTTTCAAGCATTCAGGTTTCCCCTCCTCCTCTTCTCTCCTCCTCATTCTCTTCCTTCTTCTTTTCTTCTTCTTTTTCTCCTTCTCCTTCTTCTTCTTCTCCTAATAGAATATCTCAGATTCTTGATTTGTCTGATTGCTTCCTCATGCTGTCACTGAACTTGAAATTGTTTCTCTATTTACTGTATTTTCTGTCATCTGGAAGTTAAGTCTAGAGGTTTGATCATATTTAGGTTAGGGATTTTTAATTTTTTTTTTTACTTTTTGGTAAGAAACTCTTAAGCATTTGCTTTTTTCAAATTGCATCATACCAGAGGGCAGGCATGTCATGTCAGGTTATTCCATTGGTAGTGATATCAAGCTTGGTTATTCATTAAGATGCTCACCTCCAGAACTCTCATTATGAAGATATCTTTTTTCCTTTGGAGTTAACAAGTATCCCATAGAGTAATGCTTTAATATCATGCAAATATTCCATCCCCTGCAACATTTCTCCTATGGTTTTACCAGCCATTGAAGACCCTTGCCTGAATCAGTTGCTACATTGGGGTTTGTACAACGGTGATTTTCTAATTTTACACCTCTATATTAGCTGACATTTTTATTGAGAGAAGAGCTTCCTCTTTTTTTTTCCCATGTTCATTGACTTCTTTACTAATGATTATGTAGTCATTCAACATGTTATAATTAACCAAAGTCATTATTATTTTGATGTGAAAAGTGTCCTAAATTTGGCCAGCAGGAATTCATTCAAGTTTCTTTTGTGTCCTTTTCACATGACTGCATCAGTCTTTGAGTATTGCAGTAGACCTAGAATCAGCCATTTCTCTTAGGAGCCCAAGCTCCTTTTAGTGAGAAATGGTTTTAGAGACCACGGTATGGGCACTAGGGGTGCTCTTTTTCTGGGCTTGTCATTGCTTCCCGGACTTTTTCAATAGCAAACACATTTTTTTTCCTTCTAAATAATAGGAACGTTGATGGCTTATTTTTTCCTGTTTTAGTTTCTTGTATTTTCTACAATTCTAGAAAGAAATATGTACTTTTTTAAAATGCAGGTAAAGTATACATAATGCAGAACTTACCATTTTAACATCATATTTTGAAATGTACAGATCAGTGGCATTTAGTACATTCACACTGATGTGCAACCAGCTACACAGTCAATATGATGTGTTTTAAAGGCTCTTGAAGTAATTTTTGTCTTTTTAAAAAGATTTTTTAAAAATTTATTTGACAGAAAGAGAGAGATAGCACAGGCAGAGGGTGTGGCAGGCAGAGGAAGCAGGAGAAGTAGGCTCCCCATTGAGCAGGGAGCCTGATGTGGGACATGATCCCAGGACTCTGGGATCATGACCTGAGCTGAAGGCAGATGCTCAACTGATTGAGCCAACCAGGCGCCCCAATTTTTGTCTTTAGATGGTTATGCCACCAACACAAATAAAGTTATACAAGTCATTTCCACTTGTTTTCAATTTTGTGGGGTTGATTTTCGCCATCTTGATTTAAGTTTGTTTTTGAATTATGTAAAATAAAAACAGGACTCTGAAGTCATAACTCTGCCAGGGTGCCTTCATAGTTACACTTTGACCATCTTTATTCTCTTTTTTCCACAGGAAACCATTTTAATTTTTACTTTAGCTTTCTATTGTTTCTTCTTGAACTTTAATGCAATTACACATACATTTTTATCCCCTTACCCATTTATTACACAAAAGGTAATAGTCCTTAAACACTGTTCTCCTCCTTGCCTTTTTCACTTAACAATATATCCTAAAGGGAACCTTATATGTTTATACAGAGATCTCCCTCATTCCTCTATACTACTGCTTAGTATTTGGAAATCATTGTGTACCATAGTTTATTTGACTAGTTCCCATTGATGGACATTTTGTTGTTTATGGAGCCATTTTAAATGTTGCTCTAAATCAAACAGGACAACCTGTGAGAATAGCATCATGCCTAAAGACAGAGAGAGAGGGAGAAAATGGAGGTGGTGGACAGCCAGGTGGGAAGTGGTTACCAAAGAATATGCATTGCCTACTTATTGGGATCTTCAGTGGAGGTTCCCAATGTAGGGACTCTTTAAAAGCCCTTGAAAATGCCCATGAGAAAGTTAGCTTCAAGTATCTTCTAGACCCAGAGAGCTCAAACCATCCAATCAAGGAAAGACTCTTACCCCTTCATTTCTCTTCCCTCCACCTTGTTCAGCCTATATGAGAGGGAAGATGGGAAGACAGGCAGAGGTGAAACAGGTCCCCTTCCTTTGTCTTCCAAGTCTTCCCTAGTGTGACCTTCTGATTGACTATCCCAACTGCAATACTTAATTGGTTTTATTATTTTATAAAAATAGTTCCATTAAAAACTATTTTAAATACAATCATTACTTTAAAATAAAATTAGATATCTATATTTGTACATTAAAGAAAAACACAAAACTCTTTTATGTTGACTATCTGAACATTAAAAATAGGCAGAATAATTCATCTTGGTGCATATTCACATATTTTATCAGTTTTATCAGCCTTGTTCTAATAGCATGTATTTTTAATATAGTTTTTTTCATAAAACTGACTGAAGCCATCCTCAAACAGGCACTGTAGTATCCATTTATTGTAAATAATAAGTTTGAAATTGGTGTCATCTTTAATTGGGCTTCCTCTAATAGACCATAATAATTTTAATGATAAAACACTCTCTCCACAGGTAACTGGTAACCTCAGAGCAAATTCTGCAAAGCATTCTATTTTTTCAGGATTCAAAATGTGTGAATACTTTAGCCAAAATATTTTCACAGTTATTGTCATTTTGCATTCATCCAGAGAAACTTTCTTTGACAAATATTTGCACAAGACAAAAATAATCAAATAAATTATTTTTACTTACGTTTGTTTTTAATGCTTTATCAACTTTAGGTGCTGCAAATTTTAGGTCTTTTCGATTTTACTCCATTTGGTTACCAAACACAATACTAAACTTCTGCTAGAAAATAGGAACCCTCCCCAAATCATGCACAACATCTATATGTTGAATGTGCTTGGTTCCTCTTTGCTTTTTAAAAATTGGGGGAAAAGGGGCACCTGGGTGGCTCAGTGGGTTAAAGTCTCTGCCTTCAGCTCAGGTCATGATCTCAGGGTCCTGGGATCCAGCCCCGCATCGGGCTCTCTGCTCCGCGGGGAGCCTGCTTCCCTTTCTCTCTCTGCCTGCCTCTCTGTCTGCTTGTGATCTCTCTCTGTGTCAGATAAATAAAATCTTTAAAAAAAAAAAAGATTTTTAAAAATTGGGGAAAAATTCACCATTTAAAAATATACAATTCAGTGACATTTAATCCTTTTACAGTGTTGTGCAACCATCACCTCTATCTAATCCTAAAACATTTTTAATTACCTCAAAAAGGCACACTCATTCTCTTTAAGCAGTCATGGCCCCCTTCCCCGAGCCCCTGGCAGCCATTGATCTACTTCTGGTCTCTACAGATTTACCGGTTCTGGAATACGAAGTATTGGAATGGAATCATACGATATGTGAGCTTTGTTTCTGGCTTCTTTCACTGAGTATAATGTCTTCAGGGTTCATCCTTCTAGCATGTAGGCACTTCGCTCTTTCCTTATGGCTGAATAGTATTCCGCCGTACGGATATACAACATTTCGTGTGTCCGTTCATCTGTTGATGGACACTTGGGTTGTTTCTACCTTTCGGCTATTGTGAATAGTGCTGCTATGAATATTTCTGTACAACTGTTTGTTTGAGTACTTGTTTTCAGTTCTTTTGTGTATTTACTTAGGAAGTGGAATTTCTGAGTCAACTGATAATTCTGTATTTAATTGTTTGAGGAACTGCTAAACTGTTTTCCACAGCGACTCTACTGTTTCAGTCACCAGCAATGTACAAAGGTTCTGATTTCTCCACATCTTCCCTGACACTTGCTGTTTTCCATTTATTTATTTATTACAATTATAGCCATCTTAGTGGGTGTGATGTGACATCTCATTTTGACTCCCTTGTTTTTGTGGAAGAAAAAAGTAATATTTTCCTGCTTCAAGCATTGTTTTTGATCATTGCAGCTGACTAAAAAGCTTTCAAAAGCTGATTTTTTTTCCCTCCATTCCTGGAATACTTGGTTGAATATTTCCAACTGATTTGTTGGCATCGTTGGTTTGGAACAAAATGCAACTGAAATGCAACCAACATTTGGATGATTCATCTTTGGGAAAGTTTAATTTCATTGTAGGTTTGGTTGATTATAAAATATTACTTCAAAGGCTCTAACATGTCTAAAATTTTACCCATGACTATTGCAAGAACGAAACAAACAAACCCTAAACACATGCTACCATACTGAATTGCTTTTGTACTCGCCATCATCTCAGTTGCAAAAATTTTGTAGTTCAATTTGTAAGAGAGAGAGAGCTAGCTAGCTAGATAAATAGATATCCAACACTTCTGTTTTGAAAATAAAATGTTTCAGCCTGTTTAGATGAGTTATAAATTATCTGGGCACCACAATCATTTTCAATACATTTCTTCTCCATCAAGTTCAAACTCATGTTTTCACCCCAGTTCTATGCTCTATCAAAATTTGTAACTCTGTTATCACTGTAAAGACAAATAGTTTTATCTTCAGTGTTGAACTTCTTACTAAGATTTATAGAAGTATCCATGTAATGTCAGATCTTTCACTGTTGACAGGATATACCATCAAAGACCAGACTTTGATTCCATAAGTTAGACAAAAAAATTAAATTATTATTAGAGTTAACTGGCATTCTGTTTGAAGCATCTGATATCACTGGTATAAATTAGGCATCCCCGACTGTTTGCAAAACTTCTGCTGCTCCTAAACACACATTAACAGCCATGGTTTCACTTTTTACACATGCACAAGAAAATGGAGAATCAAAAATATGCAAAATTAATTTACAAGAAAAAATGATTGATCTAAATGAAAATTCATGCTTCATAGAATGATACATAAAATTGTGCCTGCAGTTGCATGCATTGAATGTAAAGGATATTAGTGCTTTTTCGGCAGATTGGTGTCTTTGGGTTTTCCTGTGGTCAATAATATTGCTGCAGCTCTCCAGTGGATGACAAATGTCGACAACTATTTTGTGCAAGTTATATATTCATCATCTAATTTCTGAAGGAATGAAAATTCAATACTTACATTCCATTAAACATTCACTTACATTGTTGAGTTCATTGTTGTTGAAAAGCATTATCAGTTAATAATAGTTATAGATGTATACAGTATAATATTATAGCATTATCACACATAAAAAGCATTATCAGTTAATAATAGTTATAGATGTATACAGTATAATAAGGAACAAGACCACCATAGCACAAACTTCCAGATTATTCTCTGAATGCTCTCCAACAGGATCACAGTTTCTATTTCCTGCACATATTTCTTCTCTCACACCTAGCCTATTATTTCCCACATTATGCAGACTCTGCCCAGGGAAGACTGGAAGCTTTGTGACTTAGCACCTACCATGGTATAGCTTGCTGGTATACCAAGTGGCTGGTTGACCCAACAGCATTGACTGTTTTGCCATCACTGTTTGAGAATGAAAGGAGCCTCCTGACCCCAGAGGCTTATGTGTGTGCACATTATTCCATTAGCCACCACCCTGCATGCTGTCCCTGAAAAAAATGGTGTTAGTTAATGCTGAGTCTGGTAAGGGCTGGGAAAGTTTCACTCAACTTTCAGTTTTCATATCGTGTTGAAGTGAGAATTCTGCTCACTGTGCATGAGTTTGCATGCTTCTAGTAGGGACCCTGGAAGAATGGAAAAGTCGCAAATGGAGATCTATCAAAGCAATATCAGCTTTTTAAAATGCAGCTATTTTTAACACTACTTTGTTAAAAATGGGAAATCCAGGACAAATACTAAAAAAGACAGGATGCCAGGATGATAGGCATGAACCAGGACTGTTCTAGATAACCCCTGAAGTATGGTCACTCCCTTAGCTGCCTGAAGGGGAGAAGTCTCAGCTTTGAAAGAGCACTGGAATAGTGACTAACGTCCTGGCCTGGATGCTTCCGATTGTAACTTAAAGTGACTCTAGGTTTATCTATTGTTAAAGGGTAGGCAGAAAGTTATGGGGCCAGCCACTGGGAAATCTGGAAGGGTTCTTGAGAGAAAACCGAGCAGGGCACCAACAACTACCCACCTGTAATGGAAGTCCAGTGAATGACCAAGGAATCAAAAGGAACTTCCTTCCCTAGGGGCTTCTGAAACTGACCAGCACCCATATGACACAGGGGAGAACATGGGATCAGAATGATTATATTTATCTTAAATAAAATTGCTCACACATATGCTCCCCTTCCCCCTTTTTTCATTTTGCTAGGCAGGAGTGCCAGACAGATGTTTATTTCTACATTTTCAATTGTTTTACCCCTATTGTGTTCAAACTTAAAGAAATCCTTGTCTCCTCTTGGTGTGGAATTGTAATGATGTAGGACTTACTATTTTTAAATTCTGGTATAATTACCATATAGTTTTATGTTAGTTTCAGGTCCACCATGTAGTGATTCAATAATTCTATACATTACTCAGTGCTTATCATGATAAGTGTATTCTTAATTGCTATCACCTGTTTCTACCCCCACCCTCCCACCATTCTGGTAACCACCAGTTTATTCTATATAGTTAAGAGTCTGTTTTTTGGCTTGTCTTTATTTTTTCTTTGTTCATTTGTTTTGTTATTCTTTTATTATCAATCAATCAATCAATTAATATTATTAACTGATAATTAAATTCAAATTTAAATAAGTGTAAATTAATTAATCAAAAATATTAATATAATTAATATCATTAATTAACTAATATTATTATTCTCTAGAATTTTGTTAAATTCTACATATGAGCAAAATCATGATACTCATCTCTGACTGACTGATTTCACCTAACATTATACTCTCTAGCTCCATCCATGTCATTGCTATTCTTTTTTATCACTGAGCAATATTTCATTGTGTGTGTATATTATACATATATGTAATGTATATGTACATCACATCTTCTTTATGCATTCATTTATCGATGGGTACTGAGGCTGCTTCCACAACTTGGCTACTGTAATTAATGTTGCCGTAAGCGCTGAAATGCAAATATCCTTTTGAATTAGTGTTTTTGTATTCTTTGAGTAAATATCTGTAGTGGAATTACTGGGTCATATGGTAATTCTATTTTTAATTTTTTGAAGAATGTCCACATTGGTTTTCACAGTGACTGCACCAGTTTACGTTCCCACCAACAGGACAAGAGGGTTCCTTTTTCTCCACATCCTCACCAACACTTACTCTTTCTTGTGTGTTTGATTTTAACCATTCTGACAGGTATTAGGTGGTATTTCATTGTGGTTTTGATTTGCATTTCCCTGGTGATGAGGGCTGTTGAGCTTCTTTCCATGCATCTGTTGGCCATCTGCGTGTCTTCCTTGGAGAAATGTCTGTTCATGTCTTCTGCCCATTTTTTAATTGAATGATTTGTATGTGGGGTGTTGAGTTGTAGAAATTCTTTATATAGTTTAGATACTAACCCTTCATCAGATATGTCATTTGCAAATATCATCTCCCATTCCATAGGTTGTCTTAGTTTTGTTGGTTGTTTCCCTTTCTATGCAGAAACTTTTTATTTTGATAGTCCCAGAAGTTTATTTTTGCTTTTGTTTCCCTTGCCTCAGGAGACATATCTAATAAAATATTGCTACAGTCAATGTCAGAGAAATTACTGCCTGTGTTCTATTCTAGGATTTTTATGGTTTCCAGTCTCACATTTATGTCCTTAATCCATTTTGAATTTGCTTTTGTGAATGGTGTAAGAGAGTGGTCCAGTCTCATTTTTTTGCGTGGAGCTGTCCAGGTTTCCCAACGCCATTTGTTGAGGAGACTGTCTTTTTCCCATTGCATACTTTTCCCTTCTTTGTTGGGGATTAATTGACCATATAATTATGTGCTAATTTCTGGGCTCTCTATTCTGTTCTATTGAACTGTTTGTCTGTTTTGGTGCCAGTACCATACTGTTTTGATTACTACAGCTTTGTAGAATATTGTGAAATCTGTATTCTTTGTAGAATATTGTGAAAACTGGATTGTGATATCTCCAGTTTTGTTCTTCTTTTTTCAAGATTGTTTTGACTATTTGGGGTCATTTGTGGTTCCATTCGAATTTTAGGATCATTTGTTCCAGTTCTGTGAAAAAATGCTGTTGCTATTTGGATAAGGATCACATTTAATCTGTAGATTGCTTCGGGTAGTATGGACATTTTAACAATATAGGTTCTTCCAATCCATGAGCATGGAGTATCTTTCTATTTGTTAATATCGTCTTCAGTTTCTTTCATCAGGGTTTTCTAATTTTCAGAGTACACATCTTTTACCTCCTTGGTTAAGTTTATTCCTAGGTATTTTATTCTTTTTGGTACATTGTAAAATGGTATTGTTTTCTTAATTTCTCTTTCTGCTACTTCATTATTAGTGTATAGAAATGCAACAGATTTCTGTATATTGATTTTGCAGCCTGTGACCTTACTGAATTCACTTATCAGTTCTAGCAGGTTATTTTTTCAAGGTGTCTTTAGGGTTTTCCATATATAGTATCATGTCATCTGCAAAAAGTGAAAGTTTTACTTCTTCTTTAGCAATTCGAATGTCTTTTATTTCTTTTTGTTGTCTGGTTGCTGTGGCTGGGACTTCCAGTACTATGTTGAATAAAAGTGGTGATAGTTGACATCCTCGTCTTGTTCTTGAGCTTAGGGGGAAAGCTCTTGTTTTTTCACCATTGAATATGAAGCTAGCTGTGAGTTTCTCATATATGGCTGAGTTATGTTGAAGTATGTTCCCTCTAGACCTACCTTTCTGAAGGTTTTTTAAATCATGCATGGATGTTGTACTTTGTCAAATGCTTATTCTGCATCCATTGTAAAGATCATATGGTTTTTATCCTCTCTCTTATTGATGTGATACACTACATTGATTGATTTGTAAATAATTGAACAACTCTTGCAGTCCAAGAATAAATCCCATTTGATCACGGTGAATGATATTTTTAACATATTGTTGGATTCAGTTTGATAATACTTTGTTGAGGATTCTTGCATTTATGTTCATCGGAGGTATTATCTGGTTTTAGTATTGGGGTAGTGTTGGCCTCAAAATGAATTTGGAAGTTTTCCTTCCTCTTTTATGTTTTGGAATAGTTTGAGAGGAATAGGTATTAATTCCTTATGGTAGAATTCTCCTGTGAAGTTATCTGGTCCTGGACTTTTGTTGGTTGGGAGTTTTTTGATTACTGATTCAGTTTCATTGCTGGTAATCATCTGTTCAAATTTTCTATTTCTTCCTGATCCAATTTTTGGAGGTTATATGTTTCTAAGATTTATCCATTACTTCTAGGTTGTCCAATTTATCGGCATATAATTTTTCATAATATTCTCTTATAATCCTTTGTATTTCTGTAATGTCAGTTACTTCTCCTTTTTCATTTCTGATTTTGTTTGAGTCCTCTTTCTTTTTTGTTTGATGAGTCTGGTTTATCAATTTTGTTGATCTTTTTTTTAAAAAAAGATTTTATATATTTATTTGACAGAGGAGAGAGAGATCACAAGTAGGCAGAGAGGCAGAGAGAGAGGGGGAAGCAGGCTCCCCACTGATCAGAAAGCCTGATATAGGGCTCGATCCCAGAACCCTGAGATCATGACCTGAGCTGAGGCTGAACCCACTGAGCCATGCAGGCACCCCAATTTTGTTGATCTTTTCAAAGAACCAGCTCCTGGTTTCATTGACCCGTTCTACTGGGGCTTTTTGTTTTGTTTTCTGTATTATTTATTTCTGCTCTCATCTTTATTATTTCCTTCCTTCTGCTGGGTTTGGGTTTTGGTGGCATTGTTCATTTTCTAGCTCCATTAGGTATAGGGTTAGGTTGCTTATTTGAGATTCTTCTTGTTTCTTATGGTAGACTTGTTATTGCTATAAACTTCCCTCTTAGAAGAGCTGCACCTCAAAGATTTTGGACCATTGTGTTTTCATTTTCATTGGTTTCCATGGATTTTTTTTTTAATCTCCTCTTTGATTTCTTGGTTGACCCATTCGTTGTTTAGTAGCATGTTATTTAACCTCTATGTATTTATGTTCTTTTCAGATTTGTTCTTGTGGTTGATGTATAGTTTCATAGTGTGGTGGTTGGAAAAGATGTATGGCATGACTTCGATCTTTTTGAATTTGTTGAGACTCGTTTTGTGGCTTAATATGTGGTCTATTCTGGAGGATGTTCCATGTGCACTTGACAAGAATGTGTATTCTGCTTTTTTAGGATGGAATGTTCTGAATATATCTGTTAGATCCATCTGGTCCAATGTGTCATTCAAAGCCACCCTTTCCTTGCTGAGTTTTTTGTTTGGATGATGTATCTATTGATGTAAGTGGGGTGTCAAAGTCCCCTACTATTATTGTATTACTGTGGATTACATCTTTTCTGTTTGTTATTAGCTGTTTTATTTATCTGGGTACTCCCATGTTCGGTGCAAAAATATTTACAGTTGCTTTATCTTCTGGTTGGATTGTTCCCTTTATGATTGTGTATGTCCTTCTTTGTTTCTTGTTAGTCTTTGTTTTAAAGTCTATTTTGTCCTATATAAGTATTGCTGCCCCAGCTTTCTTTTCACTTCCATTTGCATGATAGTTTTTCCATTCCTTCACTTTCAGTCTGCATGTGTCTTTAGGTCTGAAATGAGTCTTTTGTAGGCAGCATATAGATGAGTTTTAGCATTCTGTCACCCTATGTTGTTTGATTGGAGCATTTCGTCCATTTACAATCAAGGTGATTATTTTATTTTATTTATTTATTTTTAAAGATTTATTTATTTATTTATTTATTTATTTATTTATTTGAGAGAGAGAGTGAGGTAGGGAGTGGCAGAGGGAGAGGGAAAGAGAACCTTAAGCAGACTCTGTGCTCAGCACAGAGCCTGATGTCGGGCTCGATCTCACAACCCTGAAAGTACAACCTGAGCCAAAACCAAGAGTCTGATGTTTAATTGACTGTACCACCCAGGCATCCCACCTTCAAAGTGATTACTGATAGGTACGTACTTATTGCCATTTTGTTACTTGTTTTATGGCTGCTTTTGTAGTTCTTCTCTGTTCCTTTCTTCTCGCATTCTCTTCTCTCCTGGTTTGTTGGCTTTCTTTCATGATATGCTTAGATTCCTTTCTCTTAATTTTTTGACTGTCTATCACTGGTTTTTGATTTATGGCTACCAGTAGGTTTGTATATAACATCTTCTGCATGTAGCAGTCTATATTAAGTTGATGGTTGCTTAAGTTTGGACCCATTTTTTACTTCTCTTTTGCCTATGTTTCCGGCTTATGGTGTCATAATTCACATCCTTTTGTGAATCCATTGCTGCTTTTATAGATACACTTATTTTTATTGCTTTTGGGCTTCCTATTTTTCTTACTCTTTATTTATGGTATTCCCCTTTCACTCAGAGTCCCCTTTAACATATCTCAGAAGCCTGGTTTAGTGGTCATGAATTCCCTTAACTTTTGTTTTTCTGGGAGACTGTTTCTCTTTTTGTCTATTCTGAATGATAACCTTGCTGGATAGAGCATTCTTGGCTAAAATTTTTTGCTTTTTTTGTTTGTTTGTTTTTTGGGGTTTGTTTGTTTTGTTTTTCCCTTACAGTACTTTGAATATTTCATGCTACTCTCTTCTGGCCTGCAAAGTTTCTACTGAAAAATCAGCTGATATCCTTCTTGGGTTTCCTTTGTATGAAACTGTTTTCTTTTCTATTTTGCTTTTATTATTTTTTAATAGTTTTTTTTTTTGTTTTTAAGTAATCTTTACATCTAACGTGCAGCTCAAACTCACAACCCCGAGATCAAGAGTTGCATGCTCCACTGAGCCAGCCAGGCACCCCCTTGCTGCTTTTAAAATTCTCTCTTTATCACTACTTTTTGCCATTTTAGTTATTATGTGTCGTGGTGTGGACCTCCTTGGCTTGATTTTACTGGGGGCGCCCTGTGCCTCCTGGATCTGGGTTTAGGTCTCCTTTCCCAGATTTGGGAAGTTTTCAGCTATTATTTCTTCAAACAAATTTTCTGCCTCCCTCCGCCTGCTCTCTTCTTCTTGGAAACCTATGATGCAAATGTTATTATGCTTGGTGGAGTTACCTAGTTCCCTAAATCTTTATTTTTTTATTATTTTTTTTCTCTCTCCTGCTCAGCTTGATTGCTTTCCATTATTCTGTTCTCCAGGTGCTGATCCATTCTTCTGCTTCCTTTAGTCTACTATTCACCCCCCCCCCAGTGTATTTTTAATTTCAGTTACTGAGTTTTTCATCTCTCTCTCTCTCTCTCTCTCTTTTTTTTTAGGTTTCTTCTTTGTTAAGGGTCTCACTGAGGTCCTCCACCCTTTTCTCAAGTCCAGTGAGTGTCTTTATGATCAGTACTTTGTATTCTCTATCAGGCATATTACTGATCTCTGTTCACTTGGTGATTTTGCTCTATTCTTTCATTTGGGATATATTCGTCTGTCTCCTCATTTTCTCCACTCTCTGTCTTTTTCTATGTGTTAGGAAAGTCAGCTACATCTGCTTTCAAAGTGGCGGTTATATAGACAGAAGGTCCTATAGGGCTCTGCAGTGCAGTGTCCCCTGTTCACTGGAACCTAGCACTGCAGGGGTGTCTCCTATGTGTGTTGCATTTTCCCTGTGATTGTGGCTGAGCTGTGCTTGCTTTCAGTCCCGTCATCTACAGTGGCTCTCTTTGCCTGTTGTGGGCAGAGTTTGGTCTGTATGTTTATTAATGGGTCAGTGTGGGTCTATCTTGGGCTTGAGCTGAGTCAGACTACACATTTTCCAGAGATGCAGTAGCACTGAACTGCAGGGCATTTTCCTTATTTTGTCTCCTGAGAAGCTTTTGTTGGTGGTCAACCAGATGTCTGTCCCCAGCCCACCGCTGGGGTCAAAGTCTGATGGTATGTGTGGTTATCTTCCCCTCTTCCCAGGTCAGGAGCCAGTTTGTAATGGTCCTGGCTCCCTCTTGGGTGCTGCTTGCACACTTCCAGCCTTGTTGCACTGCTTTGGATGGGCTCCAACCATGGGCATATTGGAGGCTGCAAGTCTGCAGGAGAACGTGAGGGCAGAGTGCCTGGTGTTAGCAGTAACTGTGTAGGTCTCCTATGGGAAAGAACCTGCCACAGAGGCCTGGCTGGAGGGGTTCCTCCAGTGTATCTGCAGGGGATCATGAGGTGGGCTGTGCTGTTAGCAAGTTAGGTAGAGAATGTTGGTGCCACGCTGGTTCCTGCAGGTGTCTGTGTCTCTAGGCTGGGTGGTGGAGGAGGGACATGACATCTGCCAGTTCCTTTGTCCTTGGAGAAGTCTCCCAAAGATCCCTGCCCCTCCAGAACATGCTCTGAGATTAGTAAGCAGTCTCCCTCCCGTATGTCCCAGGTGTTTTTCAAACTGCTGTTCCTATACTGTGCCTCTGTGGGGCTATTTATTGTGCTGTCTCTTTAAGGGTGGTGACTCAGTTCCCTCTTGCCCTCCAGGCTCTCCCAGAGCTGAGCCCGCTAATTTTTAAAGTTCTGGGTATTAAGCCCCACTGATTGTAAGAACTGATGAAATTTGGCCTCTCTGGTTTTCAAAGCCAAATGTCATGGGGTCCCAGGTGTGAGGGTCTGTTTCTCGCCCCTCTCTGCACCCAAGGCATCCCTCCCTCCCACAGATAGTCCTATGTATCCATTTAATTCCCAATGAGGCCTCCACATTTCTTACCCTCTTCAATGTGGCCTCTTCTCTACATTTAGCTGTGGAGTCTTCTGCCAGTTTTTGGGTCATTTTCTGGGTTATTTATACTGATGTGGGTGTGATCCTGCTGTATCCGCAAGATGAGGTGAGCTTAGGAACTTCCTGCTCCGCCATCTTCCCAAGGAGTCTGGGAATTATTTTTTAATGAGGCTCATTTTTTCACATTATGCAAGAAGCTTGTCACTGAGCCACTACTGTTCTTGAAAATAGGGCCTTTAATACCTTCGAAGGCTACCCATGTATTCCAGCTATGACAATAAAAATACAAATAATAATAGCTGACATAGGGGCGTCTGGGTGGCTCAGTGGGTTAAAGCCGCTGCCTTCAGCTCAGGTCATGATCCCAGCGTCCTGGGATCAAGCCCGCATCATCGGGCTCTCTGCTCAGCAGGGAGCCTGCTTCCTCCCTTCTCTCTCTGCCTGCCTCTCTGCCTACTTGTGATCTGTCTGTTAAATAAATAAATAAAATCTTTAAAAAAAAATAATAGCTGACATATATTAACAACTTACAAGGTGCCAACCTGTGTGCTGGGCGCCTTCTCTGGGTTATTTCATTTAAACCCTCATAACAAAAGTCTAAGACAGGTGTTAGTATGACTTTATGGGTAAGGAAATTGAGGCCCAGGAAGGACGTTAAAAGCAAAATTTTCAAACATATAGATAGTTAGGATGTGTTAAATTCTTCTTGGTGTCTAACACACTCAGCGGAGTTTTGGACATGTCTGTTTGGTTGTACAACCCAAGCAGGCCACAGTGCCCTACCCTACCTCCCAGCCAGGCTGGGGGAGAAAACAAAGATACAAAACAGTCACAAACACAAGGCAGATTGGGATAAAGTCAAACACAAAGAGGTCAAAACATCTGGCATAGGTATAGAAACATTAGAAATCAGCACATGGCTCCTTGGAAACGTGTGCGGTGGCTGCCCATCCCCTTCGTGGAATATTCTGGCAAGAACCTGGGTTTGTGTTTCGTCTCAGAGGTGGCTGCCTGTCTGCGGTTACACCACGGCTCATTGACCTGGGCTCTGAGCAGTTCTTTTTGATTCCAGGATGAAAGGAGCCATTTGAATGGAACTTTCATTCACTCCTGGGTTTGCCTGCCCGTCAAGTCTGAGGGCATGTCTGCAAAGGGCTCCTCTGTGCCAAGGGGAGCCATGGCCAGCACCAGCGCCCTGCATGTAAACCCCCTTCCTTCTCCACTGAGTCCTCTCTTCCTCCTTTCGCAAGTCTATGTTTAGGCTGTGATTACCTACCCTCTCAACTAACATTGTTTAGAAATCCCATTACTTTTATCAATTCATCATAGTTTTCATCCTTGAAAAGAAATCATTAACAGGCATGTCCAAATATTTCAATTTTTTTAAGCTTTATGGCTACTAAAAAACCTATTGGTTTTCTTTAAAAAGTATGAATGTAATCATTTATTTCCAGAGGAACAACATTTCTCTGAGGGACAGAATAAAGTACCCCGTGCCAAAACATCTTACCATAATGGTAGCACATTGAAAACCATGCAATGGGGGTGCCTGGGTGGCTCAGTGGGTTAAAGACTCTGCCTTCAGCTCGGGTCATGATCCCAGGGTCCTGGGATCGAGCCCCACATCAGACTCCTTGCTCAGCAGGGAGCCTGCTTCTCGCTCTGCCTGCTGCTCCCCCAGCTTGTTCTCTCTCTGTTAATCTCTCTGACAAATGAATAAATAAAATCTTAAAAAAAAAAAAGAAAACCATGCAACATCTACAGTAGCAAATAAATATCAAATCAAAAGACAGTTGGTTAAAGGTAAAATGTGATTGTTTTTAAGCCCGTTACATAAAAATTAATTATATTGATTTATTTCTACACTGTAAGTTCATTGAACCCTTCAAAATAGATACCTTTGTTGAGAACAGGAAAGTTTCAAGGAAATGTATTCTCTAACTTAGAAAAGGAGAGAGCATTATATGATATTATCCATGAGAGAAAGCCTCTGAGCAAGGCATCAGGATATTTTGTGTGAGTTAAAATAGTAATTAGCAGGTAGGAAATGTTGGAAGGAGCCATCCGAGCAATCACTTGTCCCTGAAAAGGCAGAGGCCCCGGGTACAGGCACCCCCATGCGTGTGTGCGTGCCACTGCCTGCAAGGGTTGGGGACTGTGCCAGGGGCAGAACTTCTGGCGCCCCGTCTCAGGTGGAGCTCCCCTTGCCACTCCTGGTGTTGGGGAGAAGCCTGCCCTTGGCAAAGACGGCTGGGGTGGCTCAATGTTAGTCTGTTGGGAAGGAGCCATGCTGAGAGCTGACAGCTGTTGGGTCCTGAGTCCTTACCCTGCCTGTCCATCTTCCGGCATGGTTCCATCCTGGGCTCACACATTCCCGTAAGGAAGGTGTGACCACCCTCCCATCTCAGGCAGGAAAACCTCCCGGAGAGACATTCAGTGATTTGCCAAAGTTACACAGATGGGAAAGGGCTGAACTGGACCGTCATCTTTTGGCACAATTCTGGGCTAGGCTTCGTGCTTCTGGGCTCTGGGGTTCAGTGAGTAACAGTAACAACTCACCGAGCCTGCAGCCCAGCCCTGTCGGGTAGACAGTCTTATCAGTCCCACTGAACAGATAAGGTTGTTGAGGACCAGGAAACAGGGAACAGGGCCAGCCCTGCACAGCTGGTAAATCTGGGGCTGGACCACCAATTTTCTGCCCCCCGCAACCCATGCTCTTCTTTAACCGCTACACCATACTGCCTCCTGGTGCCTAACTTCCCTTCTTTGGCACCCTTCTGGGCCGACTTTGGGAGCACTGGGGCACAGCACATTGGCACAGACTTAGCTTCTCATACTGAGCACTCCTCTGTCGGCATCAGGCGGGCTCCGCCAAGCTGGTCCTCGGCTGCATATGCTGGCCAAAAGAGCTGGGGCAAGGACCTGGGGGTGTGGGCGGGACAGCACTGGTCCATGGTATAGGACACACAAGAAAGGGTTAGTAGCACCTGAGTTAGGAAAGCACATGGCAAAGGGAGGACTGAGTCATTGTGACTGAGGAAACCAAGTGAGGAAAACAATATTCAAAATGCTCATTTGGAGATCCAAAATATCTTTGTTTTATAAACTGTATTTGCTCAATGTGTTAGGAACTTTCGGTTGTGAGTGATGGAGATCCAACTCAAAAGAGGTTAAACACCGACAGGGGATTTCCCTCAACTAAAACGTCCAGGACTGTTACTGACGCCAAGCTCAGCTTCATCCCTGGGCACAAACGGTGATTTTGGATCCTTCCGCCTCCCTGTCCCCATTCTCCCTTCTGGTGCCATAGCTCCCTTGTCTCCTCCTCCACACGGGCTCCCTACTGTGGCCGGGAGGGATGGCCCTGATGGCCCAGATGGCCCAGCTTAACAGTTCTGGTAGAAACCCAACCTCTTTTCAAATTAATGTGTAGCCGGTCCCCAAAGGAATTCTCTTTGCCCTTGTTTGAGTCACGTTTTCACCCAAATCACTGTATCTGGACTAAGTGGTCCTAGGCTTGGCCAAGACTGGGCCATATGTCTACTCCCGACCAATCTGCGGGTCTGCCCTGAGTCATGCCCGTCTCTCTGAAGGGAAATGAGAGTCCCATGACTGACAGGCCAGCAGGACCATAAGGATGAGGGAGGAGGGCTCTTCCCCCGAGAAAGGGATGCCCGGTAGACGCAAACAACGTGACCCCAACACTTAGAGCTCCCAATTTCAGGAGGTTATGAGGGAAATCGTCTCTGAGGCAGCTACCCATGCCTCGGGTCAAGTCAAGTCAATTCATATAAGTAACAAAAACTTCAGAAAGAGTTCTTAAATACACTCAAGGAGCACTATCAGAATCTATCCATCTAAGCCTTAGACTCTAAGGTAAAGACCTTTCAAGAGTGTTCAGAATTTTAAAATAAATCCTAAAAGGGAAAGAATAAAAACTAGATGGAGACATCAGAAGTCTCGCTCCCTGGCTCTGGGGAGGCGTGATTCATGCAGTTGGGTCTCTGGGGGCTGTCCACCCTGCAGACTCCCCCCTCCCTATCTCCCCCCACCCTGAGCCTCAGCTCCACAGTAGGGCACGGGGTCACAGCCAGGCCCACCTTTGCCTCTGGGGCCGAGTTAAGGACTTCGGCTTCCAGGTCTTTCGTCTGCCTCTCACAAGCACTAAATTCACATCTTTTTATCCCCCTTTTCCCAAAAAAGGCAGCAGACTCTCCTCCTCCACAAAGCAAATAGAAACCAGCACATTCTAGGAAGGCCCTCCCTGTCCGATGTTTGTGCCCATGCCATCACTAAATATTCCCGTTTCCAACGGCTGCCCACCTCTCCTTAATGACTGCTCTATTTCAGCCACCGGCCCTCCGTAAATCCTTCCGGGCGTTCTACTCCAAACAGGCCCCTTCTCACGCTGGGGCCATCCTACCTACCCTCCTTACCAGCCGGGTAAACACCCTCCAGCTCCCCGGGGGGAGGCTCTGACGTGCCCGGCCTGGCCTGGGCATTTATGATCACTGCAGCCAGCCACCGGGGGTGGCGTGGGGGAGGCTGTCTCCTGCCCAGGGCTGAGAGAGGAGCCGAGAGCACCATCCAAATGGGAAGAGTGCCCCAGGCAGGCTTGTAATGAGGCGTTTATGGTGCAGAGACGGGGCCCCAGGCAAAACCGGGCAGAAGGTGTGGCCCGAGACATTTCTGAGGTATTAATGTATGTTTCCTGCGCTGTGTTTTTCTCCCTCCACCCCATTTTCAAGCGAGTAATCAGGGCCTCTGGAAGTCTTACCTCAGGGATTTTTGCTCCATTAAAAACGCAAAGCGTGTGTGTCTGGGGGAAGGGGAGCCCGTCTTGAGACACGTTTGGCTCGCTGGACAGATTTTGCTGGAGGTCCCAAAGCAGGAGGGGGAGAGAGGAGAGCGTCTGTGAAGTCAAGGAAAGGTTCTTGGGACCCTCAGGGCAGCTGGGTCTCCTTGGCTGAGTTCCTAGACTGGCCAAGGCTTCCAAAGTGAAAGGTACCCCACAGGGAACATGCCTCTTGAGCAACGCCAAGACGATGTCAGTGCAAGGGGCAAGAGGAGAGTTGCCCTCCCGCCATGCCCCTGGGGCCTTGTGGGTCTTGCTGGTCCATGTAAGGTGACAGGAGGGAGCTCCAATTCTGAGCCGGGTGATATGTCCCTTCAGTTGCACCAGTGGAGGCTTCAAAGTTGTCTGTACGTTTATTTAAAGAATGTGGTAGGCAGCCCTGGGGCCCCTGCAAAGATGTCCTGAGCCCGATCCTCAGAACTGGGGGGTAGGCTACCTTCCCTGGTGAAAGAGAAAGAAGGAGGCAGATGGAAATAAGATTGTCCATCAGCTGACCTTGAGAGAGGGACACGGTCCTGGAATCTGTCGGTGGTGGGCTCAGTGTAATCCTAAGTGCCCTTCAAAGTGGGAGACGCAGTCAGAAGAAGAGAACCATCAGGAGATCTGAAGGGTTATGGCTCCACGGAACGAAGAGGGCCGCAAGCTAAGGCATGCGAGTAGCCTCTAGAAGCCTCTAGAAGCCGGAGAAGGCAAAGCGAGGACTCTAGTCCTACGGTCTCCAGAAGAAACACAGCTCCACCAAACCTCGATCGTTGCCCAGTGAGACCCAGCTTGCATTTCTAACCTATAAACTTGTAAGATAATGAATCTGTTGTTTTAAGCCACTAGGTTTGTAGTGACTTGTTATCACAACCGTAGAAAACACACACAAAGGACCATAAATGGAGCTGGTATTTCTTATGCACTGCTGTTTCGACTCACCCCCCCTACCCCCCACCTTGCAGCTTCTCCCCTCCCTTGCTATGACTCCTCAGGTTGCTCATGTCTCTCTCAGGGGCCCCACCAAAATTCAGTCCCATGTACCTCAATTCTGCAAATGTCCTCTGTGTGCTGTGTGCAGAATGCTATGACCATGCAGTGGGAATGGAAACAAGGACATGACCACCGCCCTCAGGAACAGGGAGCCAGGGGAGAGCTACACACACGTGACTGATCCAGGCACGAGGCAGGCTGTGGCATGCGTAGTTCCAGAAGTATGAACCAAGTGCTCCGCGTATAGTGGAAAGAATGAGATAAGTATCAGCTGGGAGAATCTGAATTACTCATCTCCTTTGAAGAAAAAGCCAAAGGCAGGATTGGAGTTGAGCAGGGATAAGAGCTACCTGGGCATCCGTACCTTTGTTATATATACCTTGCCTGTGACAGACATCACTAATCAATCACTAATTCCCTTTTTTTTTTTTTTTTTTCTGCAGAGCTTATTATTTTCTCGAAGTTTTGTGTTCCTGGCAGGAAGCAGCCACTGAATGGATTTGGCACTTGTGGTAAAACCTATTTGCCACATTGGTGATTAAGGCATTTATTCCTCTGAGATGGTGTCAGGCAAGTGATGTAGAAATGTTTGAACTTCAATCGCTCCTTCCCTCTTTATTGCTGCCTGAAGTTGCCCTGTTTGGGCTATCGGTACTCTTTTGTCATCCTTAGCCATCCAGGATTTTCTGGTTACCTAGGGTTTTTACCCCTAAAACACCTCTGACCTGTAATGTAATCCTTCGGGGCCAAGACCATAGAGACCATTCCTCCCAGGGCAATCGTGAAAGAATTCAATGACCTCCGTCTGGGCCTCATGCTCCAAGCTGAGGGCAACAAAGACTGGTGTGAAGTATAGGGAAGAAGGTTCAGGAACTAAATTTTCAAAAGATGAGTTTCCAAAAGTGAAACTGTCTTATCTACGCACGTGTTCTCAGGGACAATGGCAAAGTGGGCTTGGGCAGCAACTGGAGGGAATATGACCCAGCATCCTAAAAATTCCACAAAGGTAGAATGGGCAGTAAGCAGAGTGGACTACGGAGGCTGGCATGCTCCTCCCCAGACTATCTATCTTCAACATTTTCATTGTAAGTTTACACAATCCCACTTTTAAAAAATCCAATCCTCCTAGAATAAGTCTATCCATAGAATAAATGTTTGTGGTTAAGGGTCTTTTCCCACTGTAAATACAAATGGAGTCACGATCATGCTGAACACACCGTGCGTAATGTCCTCATCTTCGCTTGCTAATCTGTCTGTGATGGCACATTTGGGAGCAGGGGCCAGACTGGGCTCTGGAGCCAGGTGTCCTGGGATGAAATCCCTGCTGGGCACTTACCTCTTAAGTGACCCTGGGAAGCTCCTTCACTTCCCTGTGCTCCCCCTATAAATGGAGAGATACTTCCAGAAATACTACTAAAAAGACTACATGTTCCTTTACAGAATTCTTATTTGGGGTAAAAATATAGGATTGCATGTTTGTTTGTATGATGTTTTTTTAAAAAATCTGTGCTATCCAATACATGTTACTGTCTCAGTTTGGCCCAGGTTCAGAAGAGATGCCAGTCACTGTGGTTCTATGGCCCCTCTTGAGGGTCCCATACTTTCCCAATCTTCCCTCCCGGGGCTGGATTACTGACTCCCACAGCTACCATCTCCAGTGCCCCAGGAAAATCCCCTCATCAGTAAACTCAGCAGCTTCTGTAATTCCCCGAGCCCCCAGCTCTCCTAAGCATCACTAACTGCCCTCCCCTCCCCACCCCCAAAGAGAGCTGGTCAGACGCTCAATCAGGCATGACCAGTCCACCAGTAACTTCTATTATGTCACCCATGATCCACATCACAACCTGTTCTTATAGGTCCACCTTCTCTGCTACACTAGGTTCATCTAAAAAGCAGGGACTCTGGCTTATCTTTATCATGCAAGGGAAAATGCTTGGTCTTGGGAACAGAGGAAACATTCGAGGAAGCGTTGAGTGAGTGAGTGAATGGAGTAAAGGAGTTGGTATGAACACGTATCTCAGACTTCACATGTTCAAAACAGAACTCTCAATTCCCCACACTCTCCACACCTGCTCTTTCTCCCTCTCCATCCAGCTGTCCAAGTCAAGAACCCTGGCATCATGTTTGCTCCCCTCTCTTTGCCCACCCCCACCCCACCCATCATTGCATCCCAGAGCTCGAACTCCAAAATATGTTCCCAATTCCTCCCATTGCTGCCACCTGCCCTCATGTCCATGCAGTCCAGAGTCATGGTCATCTCTCACCTGTATCAGGCAACACCTTCCCAACCTCTCTCCCTACCTCCTCCCTTGTCCAGCCCCAGTCTGGACTTGACTCAGCAGCCGTTGGGATTTTCCTGCAGAGCAAAGGGTGTCATGCCACTCGATGGCTTCAGAGCCCTCCAGTGACTTTCCATGGCTCTCACAGTAGAGTCCAGATGCCTTGTCATGGGCTACCAGTGTGCTCATCTGCCTCCTGCCCGGTCACCACCATGATCCACACCACTCTTTGCCTGGATCAGGCTTCTGCAGACCTCTAGCCACCTAGATGTGCTTTGAGCATGCCAGTCCATGTCCACTCTTGGGTGGACATTCTCTCTGGGATCTGGGATCATTCTCCTCCTGATCAAAGCTTCCCTTGTCTCTTCATCTGGGGCTCAGCATAAATTTCACCTCCTCCAAAAGTCCCCCCTGATGACCCTCTCCAAGTCACTCACCAGCACATCACCCCGTTTTATTTATTTCACTTACTACTTTGAAGTTATCCTGTCGCTGGTCTTTTTTTTGCCCCACCAGAATGTCAGCACTTGAAAGCAGAGCCCTCTCTTGTCTTGTCCATTGCCGAATCCCTTGTGTCCAGCCTGGCAGGGCACGGCACACAGTAGGTGCTCAAACAATGTTTGTGGGATGAAGGAATGTATGATAGCACCTTTCGACCATTTTTCCCAGAGAGGTTGCATCTCGATTTCAATGATCTGCTCTATCAGCGCTCTTTGCTGGAAGAAAAGTTGAATTTGAAGAATATTTGATATGATGGGTTTTTAAAGCTTGTGGTTTCTATCTATGCAAGTGACAGAAAGATTGGGGGAGGTTTGAACAGTGGAAAAGCCTTTTTGAGAGATGGAAATGTGTTAGAGCCACAGTCCCATCCAAAACCCACTTTGAATCCTTAATGCTTTGAGACAATTAAGGGAGCAAAAAGTGCCTACATAATTCTCATTTTTAAAACAGCAGTCTTAGGATTCCTAGCTTTGATGGTGTTCGCAACTAATTAAGAAATCTTGACATTACTCAAGATAGATATAATGGAAATGGAGTCTCGGAGACTTTAGATATCTATAATAAGCTTCAAATCAAGTACTAGGAAAAGATTTTCCTGATCGAACGGTCGTCCTGAGGAAAACCAAGACATTCAAAACAAAGTGTCCTGAAACCATTCGATGGGGTTGTATGGCCTCTAAAAAGAATCATCTGTCTGCTTTTACGTTTGGAATTACTCACAGCCCCACCCCCGAAATATGGTTATTGTATCAAGGGAGGCTGGGGCACCCCTTGGGTTTGTAAATTGCTGATCTGCACTTGAAAAATTTCATCCAAGGAGTGGCAATTGGGGTTAGTACATCAATACCGTTGAGACACTCTCAGTGGGAAAACCAGGGGGTGGTCTTGAAAAGTGATATGTTACATAATAGAAAGTGTGCATTCGAGTACCATCTCCTCCAGTATTTGGAACATAGTGGCTCAGAACGGGGGAGGGTTGGACATGCAAAGGGAGCACAGTCCTTGAGGGGGTGTGAGACTGGTGAGCAGTCAAAAAAAAAAAAAAAACCCTGGATGATTTTTGTATACCCACCTGGGGAATCATGACTCCCACCCCCAACGCAGCCCCTCGAAATCGCTACACTTGTTGTTTTATTGAACTTACACTTGAAAAAGTGGATCTGACGGAAAGCAAATCGGTCATTCCCTGGTACTAGGGGTGGGAGGGAATGGACTATAAATGGGTACAGGGGAACTTACTGGTACAGTGGAAGTCTTCCAAAACTGAATAATAGTTGCACAATTATATAAATTTACTAAAACTTATCAAGCTGTACACTTAAAATGGGTGAGTTTTCAGGTATATAAATTAACCTTCCACAAAGCTGCTAGAAAATGTGCCAATCCAAATGGAATGTGTAGATGTAATATTTGGGACGGAGGGCCCAAACCAAGCTCACCTTCTCCATCCAACTTCTCCAGCATCCCCCGTGTTGCATCCACCAGGTTGCTGGGTGTCCACCATCTTGGGCCACTTCTCTTACCACCTACAACGGACCTGTTCTACCTCCCTCGTATCTTTTAAATCCGCTTGTGTCTCCCCGTCCCTGATGCCACTGCCTAGTTCAGGCTGTCATAGTTTCTCCTGAAAGGCTATCAGCTCTTCATGATGCCACTGTCCTTACCTCCCAGTGCATCTCACACTCTACCTCAAGGATGAATTCCTTCAATAGCTCCCCCTGGTCCTCAGGATCACGCTCCAACTTCTCAGTAGGGCACAGCTTAGAAGACCTCCCACGACCTAGTATCTGTTTATTTCTCCAGCCTTATCTCTTGGCAAACCAAACTCTAAGCCAAATTGACCTACTTATCTTTATCTATTCCCTGAAACAAGATAAGCTTTCTTTCTTTCCCTCCTTTGCTCACACAGCCTTCTCTCCACCCACAATTACCACTCTGGCAGAGGCAGCTGGTTGCTTCCGAATACCTCCCCTTCTTCCTTACCAACAACTCAGACTTCACTTGGGCATCCTGCCATAGAATTAAAGGCCTTATTCTCTAGCATCTCTTGCAGCTATGTGGAACACTGTGATAAACTTTGATCCTCTTCAAGGAGAAGTCCTTCCTTCCTTCCCTTCCACCTTTTTGCTGTTGCCTGGAATGAAGATGCCATGGCAGGAGCTCCTGCAGCCATTCTGGACCAAGAGACCATAATAATAAGCAGCAATAAGATAGAAGGACCTTGGGTTGAGGACAGTGGAGCCTCCATACCACCTCTGGCTTTTGTTTATGGGTGAGAGATGAACTTCTACCCATTCTAACTGCGATTTTCTTTAAATCTTTGTTATTTGCAGACAAACAAGATCTTAACATATATAACAGATGCTTTCAGGCACCATCTTAACTGATTGACCCATTTTTCTGTCTGTCAACCTCTTCTTTTTCTAGTAACACTCAGACAAGGTGCCACCTCCTCTGAGAAGCCATCCCAGCCTCCCAAATGCAGGTCAGATGCCCTTCCTCAGGCTTCCAGAGCCCCTGGCATTGCTTCCCACCGTGGCACTGTTACGGATCAAATCCGTTTACATTTTTCCACCATTGCCAGATTCCCTGGAGCACAGGGCCTGACATACGGGTTCTCAGTAAGCTTGCTGCATTAAAAAAAAAAAATTAACACCTAAGTAACTAACCCAAGAGAAACAACAATGCTACAACTTTGAAAGGGAGCCAAGTGAGTGATTACTGTAGTTTCATATCAACTCCACCCTCTTGGATGCATTCATAAATGACAGGTCTGGAAAGAGCACACGTATTAATAATTGTCACCAAAAACAATCCAAACTTCACTTGCAAATATTAAGAAATATGAATTGCGCTCTTGAATTTGTAAAAGGTTAGATAAATCAAAATCTTTCTGTCAAAGAGCCTAAGGACAGGCTGCAAAAGTTACAGACCAAAGAGGAAAATATCAGGATGAAAAGAGAAAAGAAGTGACCGCTTTAGGACAATAACTTGAGAAAACTCAGAATGGATATTCAGACAAGCTTATGGATTTAAAATAGATCCCTGTCTAGTTACAGACACCACCTACCCGAAGAGACACACTAGGCACACAAATCTCGGTGTGCCCGGCAGGAGTTTTAAAACAACTTGTTGATTTCATAACCCAACCAACTATGGGAACCGAAGTGGGAACTCACCATCTTAAAGGCCAAGGAAACCCAAGCTGGGGATGGGAAAGCGAGAAGAATTAAAAATAAGAGCAATGATGACATCATACTGAAGGCCAAATCAGAGTCAGTCTGGAGAGTGGAGGAAAGGAAACAATGTGGGAAAAGCACCAATTCTAAGAATTAAAATCGCCGGCTCAGAACTTGCTCTGTGTGTCACTATAAAAGCTTTGGAAGTCTCAGCTGTCCCAGCAGTGCTCACGGGTAATAGCGATCTCAGTCAGAAGTGCCTGTTGATACCAACTTGCAGTCGGATTACGTGGGAAAGAGGTTTTTCTTCGTTACAGAATCTCAGCCTCAATGTCAAGGACACGAGTGGATGCCTCACATGTACGCATACACTGTGATATTTTAATGCGCCTAAACTCCTACAAAATCTAGAAGGCTTTGCAGCAGGGAACCGAACCCCAGGGAGGCTATTAGCAATTTAACATCTCATTTCTTGAGGGAATGTGAACGCCACATACTTCTGTACCCACGATGGCACTCTGGGCCACATTGGGCTCTGTGTATCCAATTAGTCACCCTGATTGACTGCTTTTCCTCCCTCCCCCAACCCTTTCAGATCTGTGACTGTGAGCGGCAGGGGGTCTCTCCCAGTGCTTGGTAAAAGCAGGTGCAAAGGTGTGACTGGCAGGCCTGTCTCCTAATAATACAGGAAAGAGATTGAGGCACTAATCTCACGTGTTCAGGAATTCAGAGTGGGCAGTATTAAGCTCCGGCCTTAAGGTTCAAAGATTCTTTAGTCTTGGGGATATTTCCCTAGGGTCGGACAATGGTAAGAGTCACTTAGCTAACACTTGCTTCCAGTCCCCGACAATTGAAGACATCAGTTTTAAAGAGCAGGGAGAGATGGAGGAAGCCACATCAGGGTATGTATTTCACAAAAGCTCTAGAGGGGTGTCTTGAATCCTCCCGATTCTTGGGCTGTGACTGTTACTACCGCCAGGCTCATGTACAACCAGAAAGTCCAACACACTTGAACCACTTGCACTAATTAGGAAAAAATGCTTCAGCATCAGAGGAATGATTGAGGTTAAGTACCATATGCACATTTTTTTTTTTTTTAAAGAAACATTCCCTACAGGAGCATCTGGGTGGCTCAGTCAGTAAAGCATCTGCCTTGGGCTCAGGTCATGACTCCAGGGTCCGGGGGTCGAGCACCCCCCCCCCAGAACCCTGCTCAGTGGGGAGTCTTCTTCTCCCTCTGCCTCTCCCTCCATACCCCTGCTGTGCTCTCTCACTCTTTCTGTCAGATAAATAAAACCTTTAAAAAGAAAGAAACATTCCCTACACAGTGAAAAAATTATTTTGGATTAGAAGTCAGGGGTCTTGAGTTTGAGTCCTAGCTCACCTGCTAATTAGCTAATTAGCACAGTGGCCTTGACCACAAAAAATAGCATAATATAACACAGGTGCAGGCCTGATCCGAATTATGCAAGTTTTAAACATTATATAGAATTTTCACAATGCTGCAGCCATTGTGAAATTGGCCTTTTTTTTTTTTTTCTTCACAGATTAGGAAAAAGAACTGCGGTTGCACAGCTAACCAGTGGTGGAGTTGGGGGACTGAATATACCAGGATAGTTACACCTGCGCCTGGAATGCAGGCCTTCCCAGCACTCTACACCAGTCCACCAACTTTGCTGACCTTGGGTTCTCACCTGTTAGGTGAGGTTTTGGCCTGGCCAGTCTCTGAGGTCACCTCCTGCTGTAAAACACTTGATTTCCAAATTCTTGGAATGAGGCAACTTCCCGTTGCTAATTTGTGGGGCTCCTGAAAAGTTGTTTCAGATGTTATGATTTACAACGAACATATTTGTTGTTTGTAAATACACGCTTCTGAGATGCCAGAGTCCTTGAGAGGAGGCTGGTCTTCCTGACATCTTGTTCACACTGTTAATCCGGTTGGCGAACCTTTTTCAATGGAGGAAAAAAAAACCCCATAAATTGTAGCCCCGCCCTTGTCTGTAAGAGTGGTTCAACAAGCAGGGGCATCTCTTCGTAATTTGTAGAAATGCAAATTTGTCCACCCGCGGCTCCAGACCTACTGAGCAGGACTCTGGGAGTGGGGCTCAGATGCTGAGTTTCGACAACCCCTCCCCACCCAGGATCTTCCGATGCAGAAAAGTCGGAGGCCTGGTGGCTGGTCTAGGATCGCTCATGTTCCACTTGAGTTGGTGAGATGCTCCTGCGTGTTGATTTGCAGGCTGGGCATACATTAGTTAAAAAATTAAATACCATTTTCAAATAATAGTGCCTTTCTGGATGCCATCCCTTTGGGGAGGACGGGAAAGGAGGGGAAATTCTGGTAGACTTGGGGAGGCAGAAGGGTGGGGCTTGAGCAGTGAGGGACGTGGGAGGAGGGGGACTGGAAGCTGCCCGGCCTCACACTCCATCTGGTTGGAAACATCGCGCAGTGCCCCAGCCGCAGGAGCCAGAGCCAATTACAAGTTTATATAATAGAATAAGTCTCCCCGGCCTCCCGGCCTCCGCCCCGCCCCTGCCGGCCTGGGGATGGGGGAGGGATCCAGGATGGAGGAGGTCTCTTCTGGGTTTACCACTGGGGGGGCCCGGGCCCTGCGTGAGAATCTTCCCCGGGGCCCGCTTTTGTGTTCTGGAAACGTCGGCGGCCTCGCGGACCTTCCTGGGAATCGGAGGAGGGCAGGGCGGGGAGGCGGAGTCCGCCCCCATCTGGGGCCCCCGAGCTAAAAGAGGACGTGTCTGGGTCGCGGCCTCCGCGCGGCCTCCCCGCGGCACGGTGAGAACCCGCTGGCGCTTACGTAACCGCTGCCCTGCACCGGGGACCGGGTGCCGCACTGAGTCACGGACAGCCGGGCGAGGGGAGCGGGGAGAGGGCCCGCCGCGCCCCGCCCACGTGACCCATCAGATGACTCGTTCTAAGTTTGCACGGGCTCATTTACCGGCAGGCTCAAGGCTTCTAATCTGCATCCACGATTAGTCATCCCCGAGTGACATCTGATATATGCGCAGCGGCTCGCTCCGGGGACAGGGCAGCGTGGTGGCTGATGATGGAGGGGAGGAAAGGCCGCTCCAGCCGCCTCCGATTCTTGCTGGAACCCGAGTTCATGCTGAGTCAAGGAAACCTACCGAGAAAAGTGCCAGGAAAGACAAGTCCCTTTTTCTAGGCAAATCTTAGATTCCTGGGGCTGGGAGCAGGGAGGCCAGGGAGGGGGAGGGGAGACTGGTCGGCGGGTGACTGGCAGGCCACAGGCCATTGAACCGCGCTTCGCATTTGGGGGATTTGCTTTTAGAGGTGAAGTGTGCTCCTTCCGGTTTCAAGTATGTAGTTATCACGGGAATTACCCTTCACAGTTTCTCCCGTTTGGAGGGTGGCCCTGGGGGCCAGCCCTGCCTCTCTCCCACCCAGGCCTTCAGAATCCCAGTTATGCCCATGAATGTGGGAGAACACAGGTGTCTTGGCTGCAGACTGGTGAATCCCAAGGTCAACACTAGGTGGGCTCCTACTCCCCCAGGTTTGGGGGAATGCAGAGTCATGGTCTTTGACCTTTGGAAAATCCGGTCAAGATTTGCCCAAAGCCTAAATTCTAGAGTCATCCCAGTAGAAATCAACTGGGGGCTCAATCAGACTGCTGACCATACCTTGAGCAAGTCCTTGCTTTGCAAGCATGCTCACTCCAGCAAAGGCACAACTTAATTGCGAAGAAGGAAGGGGAGAAAAAAAAAGAAGAAAAGAAAAGAAAGGAGACAAGGTGTTTCTTAACAGTTACAAAGTCGGGGAAAGGCCAACTTGTTGCTTTCACTGGCAACAGTTAACTCCAAAAGCAATTTCCTCACTTAAAAGAAAAACAAACAGAGCCTGGTGGTAGGTAGGCTTTTGAAAGGAGGAGCAGAGAGTTCGGTTTGGGGAAACCTAGCTTTGTTTACCTGTAGGGCCTTGTTAAGACACATTTGCCCTGAGATAAAAGGTTTTCTTTTGGGACAATCCCAAACTGACTTTGCCTGATTCAATTAAGCAAGGCCTAATGAAAGAGAATTCCAGCTTGGAGAGCCACATCATCTCACCAGGTGAGTTGTAAATACATTCTGACCAGGTTTAAGAGGCGAGCTCTTGAAAATTTAATCTATTTTAAAAATGCATATCCTTGCCACAAATTTTACAAATTGCTTTGAAGAAGATCGCTGTGCTGATTGCATGCTGAGATAATTATTCTGTATCACCACTTAGGGAACAAGATTTTTTGATAAAGACTACACAGTGTCAGTCTTTGTTAATGACTTGGGAGGGGAAGGAGAGAATCCTCTACAGCTGGGGCTGGCTTCATTCTCTTGCCTGGGCTCTAAGAATGCCTTTCTTTCAGACTTGGGGTGGTGGGAAGCTGGTAGAGGCTTGGTTTATGAGTTTTGAACCCTGTCAAGGAAGCTTTGCTCACCAGTCAAGTCCCTAGTCCCTGCTTGAAGGTGAGAATTGTGATCCAAGCCTTTACCCTCTAGACTCCGAGATCAGGCTTGTCAACTGTGAGCAGTACCCTACTTGGGCTGCACCCCCCGCTTTCCCTCCTCAAGGAGGGAAATCAGGGAGAGAAAGCTGAGGGATCCCATCAGTGAGGCAGCCTGTGCCAGTGTGCTGGTTGATGGGTACTGATGTGGGGGGAGCCCTAGCTCGTCCCTCTGTTTTGGATAATATGCAGTCCAGGACCCACACGTATAGGTGTTCTACCCCTGTGCACAGCAGCTGTGGCTAATTTCTCACAGTCCTCTGTCCCACTGAGCCTGGATGTGACCTCAGAATCCTTCTTAGCACAGCATTGCCGATCCTTTCACTTAGCCGTTCTTTCAATAACTTAATAAATACTTATTAGGAAACTATTATGCCAGCCACTGATTTGATTTAAAAACTAAGACAGATGTAGATAGATAGATAACTAGATGGATGGAGAGTAAAAGCAATGCTATATGCTATAAAATAAATGGGACAGTGGTTAGTGACTGGTTAGTGATTGGGAGGGGTAACTTTAGATATGATAGTCAGGGAGAGCTTCTTTGAGGAGGTAACATGAGAATTAGTTATTTCAAGAGCAGGAGGGAAAGCTAGACAAAAGAACAGTGGGGGGGCACCTGGGTGGCTCAGTGGGTTGAGCCACTGCCTTCGGCTCAGGTCATGGTCTCAGGGTCCTGGGATGGAGCCCCACATCGGGCTCTCTGCTCAGCAGGGAGCCTGCTTCCCCTCTCTCTCTGTCTGCCTTTCTGCTTACTTGTGATTTCTGTCTGTCAAATAAATAAAATCTTTAAAAAAAAAAAAAAAAGAACAGTGGGTGCAAAGGCCCTGAGGAAGGAATGATGTAATATGGTCCAGGAGCTAGCCAAGGAGAGGAACCCAATGAATTGCCCTGGAAGCCGGTCCATGGCATTTGAAGAATTGCCTGTTTGTGGTCCCTAGTCCTTGGTGATTGGGTTGAAGTGTGAGTTTGACCCACAGCTGTGTAGACTTGGCTGTTCATTGCTGGTGAAGTTACAGTTGGGTGGCATTTCGTGGGCGACTTGAGTTTCAGTAGTACCAGTGTGCGGAAGCAATACGGGGTAATGGTTACGAGAGTAGGCTCTCCTGTTATAAGATTCTGGTTCAGATCCCAGCTCCTCCTGGAGATGCTCTGACCACAGAAAAATTATTTCACATTTTCTACATCTCAGTGTTGGCTAAGACGCTAAAGAGTTAATTCACCCAATTTAGCAATTTATGAATACCTTGGATTGAAGAGTATTTTTTTCTGAATATTTTAAATGAATATGAATATTATTCAAAAATACATATCCTTATTCTACATTCAAAATATTTAGGAATATATTCAAGAACATATGTAGCTCATCAATATATCCTTCATAAATATTACTATTTAATTTAACCAAATAGAGAAAGGCATATTAGAAAATAATCCCCTCCCCTACAAGACTATTTTCAGCAAAAATCATATAATGAAACAAATAACAAAAATGGCCAGAAAGGAAATGCGGATACTTTCCTCATATTGAAAATTTCTTTAGGGCACCTGGCTGGCTCAGTTGGAAGAGTGTGCAACTCTTAATCTCGGGGTCATGAGTCTGAGTCCCACATTGGGTGTAGAGATTACATAAGTAAATAAAAAAAAGTCTCCTCACACTGAATATTTGTTTGTACAATCTTGCAAAAAGAAGAAAAAGTAAAAAAGAAAAAGAAAACATATTATTGTGCTGACTATTATTCGTTTTGTATCTATTTATAAAGATTAAACTTTGATCCTTTGGTCACCATCTCCTATAATATTATTTTGGGTAAATAATTATTCAGTAACTAATAAGTGAATTTTAATAAAACCAAACTGTAAAAGGTCCGATTTGGGCAAGTACCTTATGGGACCACTGTCGTCATAATTTATTTTATGGATTTGTTCTTGAGTTTGAAACAAACAACCATTGGAAAAGAACACATTTCACTACTGAATTCAGTAAAATAGTTCATGTACGAACTATTGCAGTCACCACTGAAAATTTCCCTTCTCCTTGTTTCCGCAGTTTTAAATTTTAAAACAAATAAACACTCGAGTAGTTACACAGACTGGCAGAAGTAAGGACCTCCAGTTCCGTGTCCGTCTTTATAATCCGTGTGCTATCAGTGTTTATTTTGAATCTACTGTTGAAAGGCAGGTGTTTGTAGTAGCAAAGGGCTGGAAACACCAGCTGAGCCACGTCTCACTGTTACGTTACAATGACAAATTTATCTCAAAAGAAACCCTTGTAGCTGAGTTCATCTGCAGGGGACGGGCTGTAATTGGGAATTCTCTGAATTAACTTCCATGTAGAATATAATGTTTATTAAAGGAATAGGAATGTGTTCGTTTGAAGCTTGCACCCATTATCTCTAAACTCAACAGTAATCTCTACGATTCTTTTAGAATGTAGACCCAGAAGCCTTTTGTTGAGGGGGAATGTATTTTATCACTGACATCATTTAGAACTGCCAGGACATGGCATTGTAAAGAGAAGATCAGCTTTTAGTTGGTTTTATTATTGCCTTTAAATTCTCTACAATGTACCCTTCCCACCACCTTGCCCTCAGCACACCACTGAGTTTAATAGCCAGTGATATAATTACTCCTTATAATTATGATCCCTGCCACAACAGGTATCACAAGTCCTCAGAAGTAGTGGGTATCTGCTCCAAAAAGATTTCACTGAAGAAGAGATCTTTTATATATATATATATATATATATATATATATATATATATATATTTGCGTATAATCTACAAACCACAAAATTCACCCTTGAAAGTGTATGATTTGGTGGTTTTAGCATTTGCACAGAGTTTCAGAACAATCATCTCTAATTTGGGAACATTTTCATCAACCCTAAAAGAAACCCCGTGGTCATGAGCAATCCCTCTGGGTTCCCTACTCTCCCAGCTCCTGGCAACCACTGACCTGCTCTGTGTGACCAGCTCTTGAGCTGAGCCCTGACAGATGAGTAGACGTCGGTTTGTCCAGCAGCAAGGAGAGAGGAGCAGAGCATTTCTGGAACGCAACAATTAGGGAGGGGACCGTAGGTCTGACACAGTCATTTCCGCCTAGTGCACGGTCAGAAGACGCCGAGTGAAGGAATGAGCAAATTCATCTCTCTTACCTTTTAAAGCATCATAAAGGATTGTCTTCCTTTAAATATTTATAGCATGAAGTCAGACATACGAGAGACATATAGGTGTGCTCCCACAGTTATGGTGCAATCTTCCTGTTTGTTTTGCAGAAATCTGTTTGGACTTTCATATGAAGCAAACAGCTGAACTAAACTTGGAAATCAGCTGTAATTTATCTTCTCAGGAAACACTAACCCCAGACTTGTTAGAATTTCTTGTTGAGGTTTGACAGCATGGAGGATGGAAGTCAGACTAAGGATTTGGGGTTGGTGGAGATTCAGAACAAACTCTTTGTCATTTGAATTTCTTTCTGTTGACTGAAAAAAGAAAAAAAAAATTTCCCTCAACTGAAATGTACTAGGGATGCCTGGGTGGCTCAGTCGGTTAAGAAGCTGCCTTCGGCTCAGGTCATGATCCCGGGGTCCTGGGATCTGGTCCTACATTGGGCTCCTTGCAGAGCAAGGAGCCTGCTTCTCTCTGCCTCTGCCTGCCACTCTGCCTGCTTGTGCTCTCTCTGACCAAAAAAAAAAAAAAAAAAAGAAAGAAAGAAAGAAATGTAGTAAATCCACTTGGTTCTCCTGGAAGGGCTGGGATAGACCTCATTTAGGGAGCCAGACCCAAACCAAAGGTCTCAGTCCTCCTGTTTCTAACTATTCCATCCTGTGTCCCCTACGATCACCTTTATTAGTTTCCCATGTAGACTGCCAGTCTTGCTTATGCAAATATATGCAATCTTCTTTTTCCCCTTTCTTTCAAGCAAGGTAGCATATTGTTCCAGAAGTTGCTTTCTCCACTTACTATACTATGGAGAATTGAATATAAAAAGCCCTTCATTTTTTTTAAAGAGTCTATTTTTAAGCCATCTCTGCACCCAACGTGGGACTCGAACCTACAACCCCAAGGTCAAGAGAGTCACACGCTTCACTGACAGCTAGCCAGGTGCCCCCGGTTTGTTTTGTTTTGTTTTGTTTTGTTTTAAATAGCTCTATGATAATCCATGGTTTAACCCCTTTGCTATTGATGGACCCCTGAGATGTTTGTCCTTTTTTTTTTCCTCGCAAACGCTGTTACAGTGATGAACCTTGTTCTCCCATACTTACAAGATGTGCCACTGTGGGGAAGTTCCCAGAGCTAGGATTGCTGGGCAGTGGCAGAGCACTAGGCATTTTGATAGGCTTTTGGGTACCAGATCACCCCCCTTATGAGTTGACCCATTTTGCATTTCCACCAGCTTGGTTTACCCACAGCTTCGCCAGCAGGGTAGGTTCTCAAACTCGCAGGATTTTCCCACACTGATGGGTGAAACCTCCTACATCCGTATAGTTTCCATTCGCATCCTTTTCGTTAATCATCTTTCATAAATGCTTTAAGGGCCATTTTTTGTCTGTGTGTGTGCATGTTCATGGTGAGCTCTCTTTAAATCTTTTGCTTATTTTCTATTAGATTTTTGGTTTTTCATATTCTCAATCTCTAGGACCCCTGTACCTAAGAGGGAGGTATGAGTTGCAGATATTTTTCCCCCATTTGTTACTTATCTCTTTGCTGTGCTATTTTTTTCCTCCCCAGGTGCTTTTTATACTTATATAATAATTTTGTAACAGCTCTGGTTCTTTAAATCACAGGCAGACCTTTTCTACACCAAGGTTTCAAAGGAAAAAATTTTTTTAATTTTCTTCTTAGACTTTTATGATTTCATTTTTCACATTTAAATTTTGATCCACTTGGAGCTTATCCTATGCAATAGGAAGTATGGACCCTGCTACAACTTTTTTTGGAGGCTTATCCATTTATCTTAATACCATTTATTAAAATCTTAACATTACCTCCACTGCCATGAGACGCGACTGTTATCAGAAACCAAATTCCTGTATGTCTCTGGGTCTGTTTCTGGATTTTCTATGCTTCCATTAGTATGTCTGGCTATCGGGCCATTCCCACACTATTTTAATTATTGAGGCTTTGCAGTATGTTTGATCTGGAGGGTTTCCGTTCTCATCGCACACCCCGTTCTGCACAGGCTCACTTATTTGCTTTTCCCATCTAAATGTTAGAATCAGGTTGTCTAATGGCAGGGTAAAGGAGTAGTTATCTTTTTCAGCTTATATTAAATTTCTACTGGTTTTTTATTGATTCATTTCCCCTCCCCCCAACTGCAGCTGTCTACACACTGAGGCTCTTTGTTTGCTCTGTTGATCCTTTTTTCCAGACCAAATCCATTCCTTGAGCCAGGTCTATATGAGCACCATCCCCCCGCCCTCCATATTCTGTTCCAATATATCTGCACAGCCTGTGGACATAGGCACTGTTCCTGCTGTGTTCCCGGCATCCCCTCCATCGCTGGCCACATTTGGACCTTTCCACTGTTGGGGAGTCAGACTCGGGGAAAGAAAATGAGAAAGGGGAGCTTCCTAATTGGCTTAGACTAGAAGGTTCTAATTCACAGATTTTTCCGTCTGCTAAACCCACCCTCCACCTGAATCAGGAAAACAGAACAAAGATGCTCCTGGGAAGTTGGGAAGGCCCGTGTCTCCTCCACATCACCAGTAAGACCAGGAAAAAGATGTTTCCCCCTTTTCTTAATAGAGCAATGATGTTATATGATTTCAGGATGATTGGAAAAACTTAAATGGGGAATATGTGAAACCAGAATTATTATAAGGCTCTTATGACAACGGGAATCTCTGATAGCTGTTTTTTCGATGCTACTCTTCTTTTTCCCTTTTTAGATACCTGCTTAGGCTCTGGACAAGATGACTCCCCAGGGATGGTGGCAGCTGGAAATCCAGGTAAGGAGCCCTTGATTGCAGACTTTGTTTGGGTTTTCTTTGATTTGTCATGCATAGTCACTGCCCCGACAAGCAATTCTCATAAGCCCTTGCAGGCAGGAGCTGGTTACCTTCACCTCTCCACCCCCCAAACTAGCAGAGCGCTCAGGGCTCAACCAGTCCCTCCTTTGATTGATCTGTAGACGTCAATGCATTTTAGGCAGGCATTTGCTTGAATTAGGAAGAATCCCGTCAGTAATCCTGTTTATGAGAGTCCCTGTGGTCTGTTACTTGCTGACTTAGTTCAGAAACTTCTGCTAAAAACATGTCCTGTGCCTGCAGCTATCAATTAGCTCATGTTCTGGCAGATTCTCCGATGTCTGTGACATCACCTCCACCTGACGGCAATGCCTTCTCTTTAGAGAGATTGCCACATTCCTCCACCTCCCCTCAAATCCTGTTTTCAGAATTGTGTGATGCTTGAGTCCTTCCTGGGAGTGGTCGGCTCCGAGAATTTGGGCCAGCTGCCAAAGCCTTTCTGCCTGACGGGGCAGGGATCCACGGGCCCCAGGAACGTGGGACAGGTGTTTTGCTCTCACCTAGGGAGACCGGATGTTCTGTGGCAGGGAAGACATCATAATCACCGCTTGTAATTTCAGTGTTCTGAAATTCACATGGCTTCAAAGCCCCACCAGCCTGGTGCTCACGGTAGCTCTTCCCCTCTGGGAAATGGGGGGATGCGGGAGGGTGAGCAGGACAAGGTAAACAGGTAAAGAGGCCAGCCACATGGCTCTCTTTTGCCTTTTGCAGGCAAGAGGATGAAACAGCTGACATCTGTTTAGGGCGTGGGAATCCCACTATACTGGAAGCCTCTGATAAAGTAAACCAAAACATTTCATTAAAATTCATTTCCTTTTCTCACATCTTACTGAAAACAGAAAAATATTTCAACCTTGGCATAGCCACTGAATTATTCATCTGAAAATTAAAAACAAAAAAACAAATCAAAACTTTGACGCAACACAGGCTGGATCCCCTTGCCCTTTGCTCCTTGCCATCCCCTTCCTCTGAAATGAGGCTGGGGTCCTGGTTTCACACTGTGGCCAGTGCCAAGGAGGGGGGCATAGTCTCTCTCGTCCTCTCATGGGAGCGATGCCTGAACATGGATCCCAGTCACCGAGGATGACTCCCATGTCGCTGTGAACCCTGGACCTGTGGAACTTGGGGGGCATGGGGAGCCCAGACAGGGGCACACCGGGGAGGTGCAGGCGCTAGCTCAGAGAGAATGCCTCTCATTGCTCCCTGAAGGAGGCCAGGAGGAAAGCTTGGGGCTTGCGTATAATTCCCTGCCAGCTGAGAGCTCCCCGGCAGGACTTTTCTGCTGCCTTTGACCTCCATTCTCCCTGGAGGCTGAGGCTGAGAGAGAAACCTCTACACCTGGGCTGCTCACTCCTACAGCACAGGGAGTGGGACAGTTAGGGACCCACCATGGTCCTCTGCAGGCCCTGTCTTGGGTTATCCATTTGGGACTTCTTCCATTTCAAGGTTGCCTTTGCCATTCATTTTAGCGAGATAGCATTTACCAGCCAGTTTGGGGGAGGAGACTTTTGACTGTGTTTTCCCCCAGGTGGTATAACTGCCCTCTGCCTTCCTCAGATCTCTGTCAGCACCCCTAAATACTGCACCTTCCCCTCCCCCCTGGAAGTAGGGAGCTTCCTTCATGAGCCCTGGGTCTGTGGTGACCATGTCTTCTGAACCCCAACTAACACACATGGGTATGAGAACTCTTGGGGTGCTCAGGGAAGTGAATGTTTGAAACTGGGGCTGTCCCGGGAGGCTGGTGGCTGTGTGCCCCATGCTTGGGTGGCCCGGGAGCCTGCCAGCAATGGACTTCCTTTTTGGATATGGGTCAGACTAGTTATACGGCTTGTCATCCTGTTTAGTTTCCTAAGTTTCTGTCTCATGAGATTCTCTTATTTCAGTTAGCAGAAAATATTTTGGAAATAAGGATGGAGCCTTCTTCCACTGATGGTCCAGATACATCAGAAGTTCTGAGTTAACCAGACGGTTCTGATGCAAAAGCCATAAGCACACAGCCTCAAGAGGAGGGGTGCTGTTTCTGGCAAATATACCACCCCTCCCCGCAAAGAGAAATGGTCCAATTATGCAGTGGGACTGTCAGCGTTAATCAGGTTATCCAGAAAGTACTCAACTCAATTTCATTTTATGGCACAAATAAAGCCAAAGGGGAGGCGAGAGTTTCCAGCTTCCCCTAAAATGCTCACTCACTGGCTGTAAACAGTCTTATGGGTAGAGGATTCTTCAAGCGAATGTGTGATCCACGCCAGGGGTGTTGGCAGCAATGACCAGGGTTTCAGAGGGAGAGAGCCGGGGCCGCAGGGGGAAGCAGATGGGCAGATGGGGGCGGGGGGAGTAGGGGTGAGCCTGGAACCGGGAAAGTAGAGGTGGGGGTGGAGCTGAGGGCAGGGACCAGCTGAGGAGGCTGGGTCTGGAGGCTTGGAGCAAAGCTTGACTTTGAGACCTGATGGTAAGCTGGAGCCACAGAGCAGGTGTGTTTGCTTGCTCAGCCCACCATGACACAGTACCATAGCCCAGGGGCTGGGGGTCGGGGCTTGACCAACAGACAATTATTGTTGCATGGTTCTGGAGGCTAGAAGTCCTAGACTGAGGTGTTGGCTGGTTTGGTTCTTCCTAAGGGCCTTGAAGGGCATCTGTTCCAGGCCTCGGCCCCCGCCCCCAACTCTGGTGGTTTTCCTGCCATCTTTGGTGTTCCTTGGCTTGTAGACACATCCCCCTGATCTCTGCCTTCACGTTCACGTGGCACTCTCCCTGTGTCTCAATTTCCCTTTTTTCTAAGGACACAAGTCATATTGGAGTAGGGTCCAAGGTCCAAGGTCCAAGGCTTGGACCGTACCAGGTGGGACCCTACTCCAATAAGACCTCCTCTTAACTAATTACATCTGCAAAGACCCTATTTCCCATTAAGGTCACATTCATAGGTACTGAGGTTAAGACTTCAACATATGAATCTGGGAGGAGAGGACACAGTTCAACCAGTAGCACTAGGTGTAGAGGGGGAAACAAGCATGAATAGGGCCTTGGGTGGGGGTCTCAGGCAGGAATAAGGAACATGGAGGGTCTTTGGGGGCTGGAGGATCAAGGAAACAAAAGAGAGTGATTGAGGCATGGATGAAGGCAGAGCCTATCCTCAGTCCCGGAGGTGGCTTGAGGGTTCAGGCATACTCCAGGACAGATGGTGCTCATCTGCATGGAGAGAGCTCCGGCCAGGGAGGAGTAGCCCCAGCCAGGGAAGAGTAGCCCTCAGGGCTGCCCCCCACTGGGGACCCAGCCACACTTCACTCCACAGTCCTGGCTAAGACTTTGTCTCGGGTCCCTGCTGTCGTGGAAACCCCGGGGGTTCTCTTTGCTCCCTGGAAACTTAGTGGCTGTGAAAAATGGATCTTTATCCAGGCTCTTGGTGAGCATTGTCCCCCAATGTCCATTCTCCTTTTGCTCCATAGCAGTAAAGTCCCTGATTTTTACCCAGGTGTCTGAGCCTCTGGAATAAAAACTACATTTTCCAGCCTCCCTTGTAGCTTTGTCCCATGTGACTAATTTCCGACCAATGGGAAACCAGCAGAGATTCCGGGGCAATTTTATGCTTTGGTGAACCTTTTGCTTCAGGAATCCTTCCTTTCTCCTCTTTCTCTTCCTTCCCCTCTTCTCCCTCCCCCCCTCCCCTTCCCACAGCTCTCTATTATTAAGCCCTGAGTTTGAGCCTTTAAGCATTTTACAGGTATCAACTCCCTTGTTTCTCACCATCTTATGAAGTCAGTGTTCTCCTCCTCTCTGTTTTACGGATGAGGAAATTAAGGCGCACATCTCACTCATGCCCTTATTTCTCTGTTTTTACTTTGTTCCTTTCTTTGACTGATAGATGAAAAAAAAAAAAATCCAAACTTCCCCAAGAGATTAGTTACTTAGGGAGTGATGACTTCTACTAAGGGTTTAGCTCCCTGGCTCTTCAGAGCTGGTCATTTTTTGATCAAGGGCCAGACCCTAAAAGTGATGTACCACCCAGCTGGAAGGAACCACAAGGATCCTGGGTCACTGTGGCAGGGACTGCTTACCAGAGTTACTTGTTCTTCTTCTTGAGCACACAGCTAGACTAGATTCCTCAACCTCCCTTGTAGCTTAGAATAGCTTCCAGCCAGGGGCACCTGGGTGGCTCAGTCAGTTAAGCATCCAACTCTTGATTTTGGCTCAGGTCATGATCTCAGGATCGTGGGATTGAGCCCCATGTTGCACTCCATGCTCAAAGGGAAGTCTGCTTGAGATTCTCTCTTTCCCTCTCCCTGTTACCGCCTCAAAAATAATTTTTTTTAAAAGAGTAATTTCCAACCAATGGAATTTGAATGGAATTCTGGATGTGGCCCATTAGAGTCCATGCTCCCTGCTCTGTGCTCTTTCTCCATCATCTGGCCATCTGCAGAGGAACGGTAGAACCACAAGATGGAAGGAACCCGTATCAACGATCCTCTGAATACATTCCTTGAATAGATTTATTTATTTATTTATTTATTAGAGCCAACAAGAGGCTAGACCCACATGGAGGAAGGATGCCTGGTGATCAGGAACACTTTCATTGGATTGTTAAATCACCAGGGAAATCATTTTCATTGTGTTAAGACATTCACATCTGGGTGTTGCTTGTCACTGCAGCCAGTAGTGACTCTAAGATAGTCTTTAAGACCGTTGTGAAACAAATTGGCCATATCAGCCCACATGGGAAGGTCTATATGAGAAAGATACAAACTGCACTCTTGCACTTGATGTGATTTCTATAATTTCTGTAATCCTGGTATGCTAATTGAGGTCAATCTAACCTTTTGTAAGGGAGTGTGATCATTACCTTGGTCCCTCTAAATGTTCCCTATGTTTACTTTGTGCCCCTGCTTTGTTCTAGTGTGTGTCTGACTGTGACCCTTGAGGTTTCCAATAATTTTATTTTTGCCAACTTTGAAATTCAGAGCCTCCAAAATACCACTTACCCCAAGGATGACTTTTGGCGCCTCCAGCCAAGGTTACTTCAGGTAACCAGCCCTCTTCCTAGAAGGGCTGGGCACCTGGACATGAAAAAATCCACACTAACCTGACAGGTGACTCAATTAGCAAATGGGTGATGACTTACATTCAGTATCTATGATAGCAGCCTTTCAGCTTATGCTCTTCCCAGTAGATTTTGTAAGAACTTGATCTCTGCAACTTTTTAGAACTCACTTGGCACATGTGGAAAAAAAAAAAAAAACCAACTGATCTGTTTCACCAAGTCTTCAGCGTTCCAGATGGCTCAAAGGTGGTCTTGGTAATTGTAGCATGACTAGGACACTTGGCATGAACCAAGGTATTGATTACATCCAGGCCTTAAAAATCCCAGCTTCCAAGAGTATAGAAAGGACCTTGGTGGTAGTAGCTTGGACTGAGCATTCCAGTGGTGATACAACCCTGCAGTTAACACTTCATGCCATGGAGACAACTGTTAACCATCTCCCGTCTTCTGGACTGCTGCCATGTTTAGACCTTACCCCTTGAGAAGTCTTTCCTCATGCATAAGTGGGAATAAATGCGTATGACTCTAGAAACCTCCCAGAAACCAGACATCATGGAACCCTGGAAGGGCTCTGAGTGTCCCTTTGTTCTCCAGGTCAGCCACTAGGGGGTTCGTGAAGAGGTTTCAGGCTGACCCAGGTTTAAATCTCAACTTTGTGAAGCTACTAGATATGGGAGTTTTTCCAAGTTGTATCATTTCCCTGACACTTGGTTTCTTCATCTGCGAAATGGGGCATGTTCCTATCTTAAGAGGACTAGACATCTCAAATGTAAACCCTCTGTAAATATGGTTATTTTGGGGAATGATGGAAGTCTTCTTGCCACAGAGTTCCGACTGTATTGATGCTGGTTGGTCTTCATTCTCCTTCCCCCCTCTGGAAGCATGGGTCCCCTAGAGTCCCAGTCCTGCTACTTAATGAGTCATGTGACTTGGCTGATTAATTGAATCTCTTTGAACTGTTTGCTTGTCTTTAGCATGGGTATAGTAATAGTACCAGCCTCATAGCAGTGTTGTGAGAATTAAGGGAGTTAAAATATGTGAGGCACGTAGAGCAGAGCTGGGCACATGGAAGTATCCATTAAATTATTGTTATAGGAAGGGATTACTTATTGGCTCATGTTGTCTCCCCTTTGGGACTGAAAGCTCTTTGGGGCTTGAAGGCTTGTCTCTCTACCAACCACCCACACCTATTTGCTGTTAACTCTAGTCCTTTGGATGCTTAGTCCCTTCCTGCGGACTCACTGGCTGGCTGTTCATGCTGGGAAAGGGCAGGATCTGATGAGTCTCCAGAATGGTGAACCTTTGGCCACCCACTCAGCCTCTGAGCCATACATCCCATCTCTGAAGCGGATGGAGCCCTATAGCTATGCCTGTAACCCTGGTCCATTTTGTTACCAGAAAGAAATCTTATTTCAAGTATAGAGAATGGTCTGTTCTTAAATGTTTCTCATCAACTGTTTGCATTGCAGGCTTCAGTGTGAGTATGTAATACAAGTTTCTGGCTCTTCTGTCTCAAGCCAACATCCTAGGAAAAGGAGGGAGGAAACCATCCCCCTTGGGGTTCAGATAATACCATTGTCAGAGTCTCAGGTGATCTCAGTGACACCAGATGACCTGTGGTGCTCATCTCTACGCCCACAGCATAGTCGATGCTCCGTGATGGTAGGTCTCCTTGCCCTGGTCCCCTACCCGTGCCTGGAGCCCGCCCTCACCCCGCTGACTTCCGGGAAAGACCACTCTGGCATCCAGCTCCGAGCTGTCACAGACAGCTTCCTCTTGGTCCAGCCGAGTGGTAGGATGCCATCCACTGGCCAGGGAGCATGTGAGCAGGACCCGGCTTGGCCTTCCCAGCAGAAGGGCCCAGCGTTGGACCAGGAGGCTCCAGGATAGGTGGCTAGGCTCCTTTCCTGCTGCAGTTTCCTCTGGGCACGGGCAAGGTCATCAAGGCAGGCGACTTGTATTCACATTTGCATCCATCATCGCGTATGTTCCAAGCATCTACAGCATCGGGAGCTGGGACTGCCTCCTGCTTTTCCTTGTGTGAGGGCTCACACCCCCCAGTCCCACATTCAGATGGTGTTTCCGCTTTATGGGCATTCTGCTTTCAGAGAAGGAAACAGGGCTGGAGCCCCACATTGTGTTCTCGGTATGACGATGAAACATGTTCGTGCTCATGGTCTCCAATGAGCACCTGGAGCCCCACGTTCTCAGGATTTTCCTCTTCGGGAACTACTTGATTGCTGCTTATAAGTCAGAAATCCAGTTTGGTGGATAGGTTCCCCCATCCTCGTTCTAGGCACTGGGAGCGCAAAGGAACCGGGGGTTAGGAAACCACGCAAGGAACAGCCACAACACGTATCATTAAATAAAAAAATGTGACCAGCCTCAATTACAAGGGCTGTCGCCCATCCCTTGTCAACAGGCACCCACCCCCACTTGCAGGAACCCCGGGGTATTGAATAGCAGCTTGTGTAGCTGAGGTGCTGGGGATTTTGTCAAAGCCCGCCTTAATGAGAAAGGCAGGCCCACCTACCATGAACTTTCTTCTATGGCTTCATTCTTCAGCAGTGCTCAAGTGTAAATAAACTTGTTTACCAAGATCCGAACGGTGATGTTAATGGAGTCTTATTTGTGCCATCACAATGACAAGTCATTTGTGCCCAGTTGAACCCAGACGAGTGGAAGAAATAACCAGAGAAATTGTCTTTCTGTTCTAAAGTTTCCAGACAGATGTCTTCGGCCAGAGTTAGCACCGTTAATATTCTCCTTTGCTTTTGATTGTGTGTCGGTAGTAGAGAAAAACCTTGTTACCGGGCCTAATGTGGTAAACAAAATTACACTGTAGGTAATGAGAAGAAAAGTGAAATAAGCAGCATTGAGGAATGCACCAATGGGTGTAACCTTGGTGGCCAGTCTGTGGTTTTTATGAAATGAATGCATGAATGCGAGGGCCCTAATTATTGCTTTCCATCGACAAAGTACGATGAATATAGAGAAGGTGACAAGCCGACGCTGGCTGTGTCTCAAAGCAGCCTTAGAGAGAAGTACAGAAATTCTTGTGCGCATGACATTACATTAAGAAATTATTTGCAAAAGCCAGGCAGTTTTTAATGCTGTCTTGGGTAGATCGGGTGGATGACTAATTTGGGTTTTGATGTTTGGTAGTGGGGCTCCACAGCCTCCAGCCCGTGAGCCAAATCTGGCCCGCTGCCTGCTTTTGTAAATAAAGCTTTATTGGGAAAAGGTTACATTTGTGTGTTCGAGTACTGCCTGTCACTGCTTTCATGCTGTCCCTGGGGGGCTGATGTGGGAGACAATCATTTCAGAGAAGATCCACAGGCCGTGGGTGTGGTGATGACCAGATGGCGTGGGGAAAGAAAGAAAAATTAATGTATTCCCAGATAAGGGGGAGGAAGAAACAGTATATACAGGGGAAATTGGAGCTTTCAATAAGGAGGTGGGTTCCAACGTGAAGAGGGGAAGAGAGGGCTCTGTGGGTTGTGATTCCGTTCTTTGATGAGAAGTCTTTTCGGAGTATAAATTGAAATGGAACTGCTTGGGTACAAAGAGAAATTACCATGTAGGTTTTTATGGAGGTATTAAACATTTTATCAACTCATGGGATCTCTGACTCACAAATAAATGGCCTCAGAATCAGAACTTCAGTAGAAGGAAACATTGCTTTGGAGACTCAAACATGGGAGGGAAGGATTCCCACTCCCTGCCTTGCCAACGGGTTGGGGGGTGGTGGTTAAAGCACTTGGCTTCTCTCACTTCGAAGGCTTTGGGTGAAGGCCATCCCCTAGGCTTGTACTGTTGCTGCAAATGGAGAGAAAAGGAACATGGAACATTTTTCTCAGGCTGGAGGCAATGATTGCCCAATAGGATTCATTAGAGGAGGGCCAGTACCTACCTGTTTAACAATTCTGTGTTTGGATTCAGTAGCCCAGTGGGTCGTAAAGCAGGTGATGGCCACAGATTTATGGGTGATGGGGATCTTTGAATCCCAAAGGTGGGGGTGTGGGATCGCTCTGGGTAGACACTCCATAATGTGACAAATAATACGGTAAGAACGCGTTAGCCCGGATAACCCAACGTCTGGGCTGTCTCAGACAAAAAGGTGACTTCTAGTTCAAACAGTCCCAGTAAAACTTTTACTGCTGCTTTCCTTTCCTGCAGTCTCACCGAGAAGGGTGCCCGTGCCCATAGTCTGGTGATCACAGAACCACGTGCTCAGCCACAACACAACAGGGGTAGTGGCTAACCCTTGTCAGGCCCTGCCTGGAGACCTTTCACAGACCATCACCTTCCTTGAGTGCTCACAACCCCGTGAGGAGGCTCTAGGGTCATCCCCATTTTATAGATGAGGAAACTGAGGCACAGAGAGGCTAGGTAACTTGCCCATGGTTACACAGCTAGAATGTAGGGGAGCCAGGCAGCCAGTTCCAAGTCCAGGCTCTAAAAAAATATTTTCAAACAGACCTCAGGTACACAGAATCGGGTTCATTATGATGTTGGTATGACACACTCTCTCATGCACATGTCCTCTTTTCCTTATTTAGTTAATAAAATTATAAATCATTTAAAATACACACACACACACACACACACACACACACGTAGTCTTAGTTTGGGATCCAACAGAAGCAGCCCCTGAGACTGGGAGGTTCTCCTCTCCCCTCCCCCCTCCCCAGGTTTGTATTTAATTACCTTCCAGGTAGTTAACATACAGCATAACATTGGCTTCAGGTGTGCAGTACAGTGACTGAACACTTCCAGACAATACCCACTGCTCATCACAAGTGCCTCCTGGATCCCCATCACCCAATTCCACCCATCCCCTCACCCACCTCCCCTCTGCTAACCATCCGTTCGCTTTCTGGGGTTGAGTCTGTGTCTTGGTTTGCCTCTTTCTCTCCCTCTTTTTTCTTTTTTTCCCATTTTCTCATTTGTTTTGTTTCTTAAATTCCACATATGAGTGAAATCATATGGTATTTTTCTTTCTCTGACTGACTTATTTCACTTTGCTTAATACTTTCCAGCTCCATCCATGTTATTGCAAACGGCAAGATTTCATTCTTTTTTTGGCTCAGTAATATTTCATTGTTTATATATAAAAATATATAGATAGATATAGATAGATATTTATAATATCTATTAGATATCTAAATATCTAGTAGATATTTATATCTATCTATCTATAGATATTTATCTATCTATCTATAGATATCTATATATATATATATCTACGTCACATCTTCTTTATCCAGTCACCAATCAATGGACACTTGGGCTCTTTCCATAATTTGGCTATTGTAGATAATGCTGCTATAAACACTGGTAGGCATGTATCCCTTAAAATTAATATCTTTGTCTTCTTTGAGTAAATACCTAGCAGCGTGATTGTTGAATTGTAAGGTAGTTCTATTGTTTTGAGGAACCTCCATACTGTTCTCCAGAGTGGCTGCAGCAGTTTGCATTCCCACCAGCAGTGCAAGAAGGTTCTAAGGGGTATGTTCTTAAGCAGTAGCCACAAAGGGCGACTGGAGCTCATTCCTGTCGGAAAACTGAAAAACGCATGTGCCCCGGGACGAGGGAGTAGGGACGTGGACACACCAGCTGCGGTCAGCCCCAGTGGTTCGCAGACCCCGGCAAAAGGTAGGAAAACCTTCAGGGCTAGAGATGCACATCTTGGTGGTTGGAAGTCATCTGGGGCACATGAAAAATTAGGATACAACCTAGTGATTCTGAGTCTTTATTTTTTTAAGATTATTTATTTATCTGACACAGAGAGAGAGATCACAAGTAGGCAGAGAGGCAGGCAGAGAGAGAGAGAGAGGGAAGCAGACTCCCCGCTGAGCAGAGAGCCCAATGCAGGGCTCGATCCCAGGACCCTGAGACCATGACCTGAGCCAAAGGCAGAGGCTTAACCCACAGAGCCACCCAGGTGCCCTGATTCTGAGTCTTAAAAAAAAAAATCATTGCCACCCCTGAGGAGACTTTTTTTTTCTTCAAGATTTTATTTATTTATTTGAGAGAGAGCATGAGAGGGGAGAAGGTCAGAGGGAGAAGCAGACTCCCCATGGAGCAGGGAGCCTGATGCGGGACTCAATCCCAGGACCCTGGGATCATGACCTGAGCCGAAGGCAGTCGCTTAACCAACTGAGCCACCCAGGTGCCCCCTGAGGAGACTTTTAAAGCAAATTTTCCTGAATGCTTGCACCTCCGTGAACTTTTAATACCACAAGTGTATCGCAAATATGTTGATGTACTGTGGCCCTTTGGGGGAGGGGTTGCAAACCATTAAAATATGCAATAATTTTTGCCCCCTACATTACTCAGTGTTCTTCAGAACCAATAGGACATACGTGTGTGCGTAACTTAATTCTTTTACATATCTACCTATACTCATACAAATAAATATACCAATATATTTCAGTGTTTTTGTATTTTCAAAACATATGTAAAATAAGGAAGGGGGGCATGTGATCATGGAGAGGTACAGTTGGCAGGTTGCAGGCCCAGGAGAGCCCACGGTGTAACCTCCAATCCGAAGGCCAGCCAGGTTCAAGACTCAGTGAGAGCTGATGTTTTAGTTGGAGCCTGAAGTGAGGAAAGCACCACTGTCCCAGCTCCTGGCGGTGGGGCAGGAGGAAGTCCCTCTTGCTCCTGGAGTGTCAGCCTTTTCGTTGTCTTCAGGCCTTCAATGGACTGAAGTGGGTGGGACTCACCCACTTTAGGGAGGTGCTGCGCTTTATGGCCTTACCAATTCAAATGTTCATCTTACCCAGAAACACCCTGGAAGACCCAGCATAATGCTTGACCAAATGTCTGGGCACCCCATGACCTGATCAAGTTGAAACATAAAATTAAACATCACATTCCCCACCCCTATACCACCGGTAGCACATTTCGGGGAGGATAGGGCCCCTGTCGGAGGACACGCCATCCCAGCGACTAGGGCACAGGGCCGACTGCAGACCGCATCTGGCCTTTTTGTACACCAGGCCCACACCATCCAGCTCTAGGGGCTCTGTCCCTACTCCCTGAAGCACCCCTGACCATTGGTGCTGAGGTGCTGAATCCACGGGAACAGACAGAGAAGAAGACCACCTCATTTCACTCTTCTAGGCTAAGGGGTCCTGGAGCAAGAGAGGAAGTGATGGGAAAGGGTAGGACAGATTTGCAGGAAACGATGAACTTTGAGAATCCGCCGCAGAGGAAATGAAGGCCTGCTTTTCATTATTTTCCAGGATTTCTATGCAGTTTCGATTTCCCCAAAAGGAGCCCCGGCACAAAACAATTAGGCCCCGCTCTGGTATTTCACTGCTGTTGAAATCAGCTCCCAGAGAGGATGTGAACATCTCTCTCCGTGCGTGAGCCCCGCCTCAGTCTCAATGAGAGGCTAAGTTCTCATGTTCCTGAGTTGAAAAGCAGTCGAACAGATGGTGGCTGACACCTTTCTCAGGAATCCTGGAAACCCACCAGTCTATCCACTGAGGTATGAAAAAGAGAAAAAGGGACCCAAAAAAAAAAATGTGGTGTAGAGAGAAAAATGACTGGAGTGGATGAGCCCAAGAGGAGACCATGCTGCCTGGTGTGTTGGAGGGGCGCACTCTGCCATAAGCCAGGAGTTTGAGAGCTTGGGAGCTGGGGTGAGGGGAGCAGAGGGGAGGGCCTGCTCTCTCTCTTTCCAAGATGGGACCCTACTGCTACAGTCAGGGGGCTGAGCTCAAATAGCATCCCGACCAAGCCTCTTCCCAGGGGATACTCCTTCCCCCAAAGATTCTGAAGTCGAGCTGGAGTGAACCATTCCAAATGTGTACGCTTGCCTTAAAAGAACAGAATTTCATCCAGGTTCTACATGGAAGCTTAGCTTGTAAAAACTGGATCAGAGAAAACGTGAAGAGAAGGAAAGAGAGAGCAAGGCAAGATGGCGCGCCTACTTTTCCCGTGAGAGAGGACAACTTACTACAAACCTATTATCTGCACTTTAGCACTGAAGAGCTAGCAAGGAGGTTTTTTCTGCTGTTTCCTTGATAGGATAAGAGAAAGAAATCTAAGCGAAGAATGTCTTTTGGGGGAGGGTTGGGGGTTGAGGGAAAATGATGGGTTTAAGTCATACCTTGGTAAGGTGTATATACTTGCTTTTCTGCCAAATGATTTCAGATTTTTTTAAATAAATGGGAGCAATATTTGTGGGATATAATCCAAGACACTATGCCACATTCTCTCCCCTTTTATTGAACTTGAGACGTAATGTCTACATTACCTTCGTCCTGACAGAGACTCGTTCAGCCTCAGTGACAATTTTGTTGCTGACCAGGTAACACTTAGTACCAATTAAACCACTCTAGCAGAATTGCTAGAATTTCCAGGTCTAACATATTTAAGTCATTACAGAAATCATTGCAGGAAATCAAATATAGGAGAGAATCCTAGAATATGGAGCATATCATATCATTGTTTTAGGGCTAGAATCTAAAAGAGTATTAAGCCAAATCAATCCCTTCACTTTACAGATGTAGAAACTGCATTCAAAGAGGTTGAACAACTCACTGGAGGTTAGCAGCTGGCTGGGGACAGAGTGGTGGGGCAGAACCCACATTTCCTACCTTGGGGAAGACCTGCTTACCCCCTTGTAACACAGAAGAAGAAAACTACCCACAGGTTCACTGAAAAGCCCACTCAATGGGACCTGAGACCACAGGTTGGCATTTTAGAAAATTTAAGATGGGAAATTTGTTCGCACTGTGAGAATGGAAAAGGGGCTAAAAATGGTGGCATACGGGGTTAGCCTTCATCTGCCTCATTGCAAAAAATGTCCAGTGGGGTCATGAGAAAGATTTTCAGAAATCTCCATGCCAAAGCCCCCCAAAGAACACATTCAAATCCCATGAAGATCAGGAGTAAAGGTTTTGCTTCATGTCACAACAAATAAGGGGCTTTCTATGCACATGGAAGTGACATGGTTGTCCCCAGTAAAGTCCAGCTGCAGAAGTGCAGACATGGAGGAAAGCAAGGGGACGCGTGCCAGCCAAGATCTCTTGTAGCCATGGGAAGACTGGGAGTTGGCAGGACTGAAGATTCTGACTATACATCTGTTTACGGGTTTTGAAGGAATCATAGGACCCCTGGATAGGCAGAAACCAAATTCAGAAAGGGATGCATCATACAATCTTTTGGGATATAGAAAAAATTGTGATGTTTTGCTTTTATTTTTATGTTAAAAATGAGGAATAGGGGCACCTGGGTGACTCTTGATTTCTGCTTAGGTCGTGTTCTTGAGGTCATGAGATTGTTGGGCTCTGTGCACTGAGCATGGTGCCTACTTGGGATTCTCTCTCTCCCTCTCCCTTTGCCCCTCCTGCCTGCAGAGAAATAAATAAATCTTTTTTTAAAAGTAAGGGATAAATTAACTTTTATGAGTATCTAATAAGTGGACAGCACTACTGTTCTCTCTTGGCCAGATATTCTGAGTGTGTAGAGTACCAGGACTTCGGGGGGATGAGAGGGAAGCCCCATCCTAACAGACTGCCCTCCAACTACCAGATTAAGTGGTGTGACACATGACAGTACCTAGTTGTTGGTAAACTAATTCTGTCAAAAAGGACAAGGGGGTCTTCTGGATGTGTTAGTGATAAGCTATTTGGACTAATGCTCTTTACTGTCATTTTCACACCTAAAAATGCTAGATAAAAATAGATTTTAAAACAACCTCCTTAAAATATCAAGGAATTGGCAGCAAAATTAGGAATTATAAGGTAATTGAAAATTGATGGAAAAGTCGGAAGCCTGAAAATCTTTGTTCCTAGGGTGTTTGCTCATCTAGGCACATAAGATGTATTAGATTTTAGTCCTTTGGGCCATGAAGACCAGAAATCAAGCCATTGTAGACCCTTCCTCAAGTAAATTGGGACCCCAAAGTGTTGCTCTCTCAAGTTATACATGATCCGGAGAGAACCACCCTTGTGTGGATTTGCAGCCCAAAGTAACATCATGTGGGAGGACTGGAATCCTGATAGCTGTGAATTTCATTTGAAAGAACCTCACATGACAGTGCTTTGAGGTACTCAGTGGAAACAAATGCAAATATTCTTCTAAGGAATGCCCCTTTTGTCCAGATTTCAAATTATTCCTACAAATAATTTTTTAAAAGATTTTATTTATTTATTTGACAGACAGAGATCACAAGTAGGCAGAGAGGCAGGCAGAGAGGGAGAAGCAGGCTCCCTGCTGAGCAGAGAGCCCCATGTGGGGCTTGATCCCAGGACCCTGAGATCATGACCTGAGCCAAAGGCAGAGGCTTAACCCACAGAGCCACCCAGGCGCCCCACCTACAAATAATTTTTAATGACTCTCAAAAAGCAGCATCCAACTAAAAATAATCTAGCACGTAGGAAAATAGTCACTGCGAAGGAGAACAATCAGAAACAACATATAATGGAAACATCCAAAGACTTCCTACATTGGCATTGTCAAACACCGATCATAAAGCAAGTATCCTTCCTATATTTAAAGATTAAGGACATATATTTTATATATATATATGTATACACACACACACACACACACACACATAGGTATACACACATATACATATACACATATATGGAACAGGAAACTATAAAAAGTGACAGAGAAAATTTGAAAAAGAACCAGATAAAGTTTTTACAAATGAAAAGTATAAGATTTGAAATGAAGAACTCAGTGGATACATGTAACAACAGAGTATACATAGCCAAATAAAGAATTTAATTCTTTAAATTAAATTAAGATATGTTTGAGGACATTTTCCAGAATATAGCCCAAGAGACAAAAAGATGGAAAATACAGAATAGAGGTTACAAGATATGGAAGATAAACTGAAAAAGTCTATTATCCCTTTAAGCAGAGTCCCTGAAGGAGAGACTAGAGACAGGTATTTGACCACAGAATGGCTGAGATTTCAATAATGAATCATTCCATAATGAGGTCAATGATGAATTTCAAGCATAAAAGAAACGCAAGCCTGAATACATCCTAGTGAAACTGCAACACAGGAAAAACAAATAAAAAGTTATAAAAGAAGCCACAGTAAAAAGATAGCCTGGGGTCACAGACTCAGAGCTGGCTTATCAACTGTGACAGGGGAAGGCATGATAGTTGAGTGACACTGGGAGCACCTGGGTGGTTCAGTCCTCTCAGTGTTCGACTCTTGGTTTCGGCTCAGGTCATGATCTCAGGGTCGTGAGATGGAGGCCCATGTCGGGCTCTACGTTCCACGGAGTCTCGAGATTCTCTCCCTCTCTCTCAGGCCTTCCCCCCAACTCTCTCCATCTCTCTCTCTCTCTCATAAATAAATAAATTTTGGAAAACATTTTTTTTAAAAGGTGAATGACACCTTCAACTGGAGAAACAAAATGGCTGCCAACCTAGGATTTCGCCCAGAAAGCCAACTGAAGGCAGCAGTTGAAGTAGGAGGAGCCATTACTGGGCAAGTACAAGAGTCCTGAACTCTTAAAACTGGCCCTCCAGGGCTTTCTTCTAGGACATCACTCCAGACCTAGGGGAAAGTGCTCAGAGGGGAATTGAGCCAGGTAAGGACAACATAGATGAGGAAAAGAGAAGGTCCAGAATGGAAATAGGAGAGGGGACCTGGGACAGGAAATCTTAGAATGCAAGCCATCTGATGTTTGACATCACAGAAAAACAACCGAAGAGGGGGCTTTATGATGTTGAAATTTTTTCCCAAACCCTGTGTCTTAGCTATAACAAAATTCCATCAACTGGGTGGCTTATAACAAACAGAAATTTATTTCTCACTGCTCTGCAGAGCAGGACGCCAGTAGACTGCTGACTTCCTCCAGCAGAAGATTTCCTCAAACAGCAGAAGGGGTGAGGGAGATCTCTGGGGTGTCTTTTCTAAGACCACTGATCTCATTTGTGGGGGCAGAAGCCTCATGACCTAATTCTCCAAAGTCCCCACCACATTGGAGGTTAGGATTTCAACCCACAAAACTTGGAGGGGGGGTGACACAGACATTCATTCTAAGGCACCCTGCTTCATTTTAAACTCAGGAAAGTGAATTTCACCCAAAATGTAGCAATAGAAAAGCCACTGAAGTAAAAATCTCTACAAAGCTGGGGTTTAAAAATAAAAAGGAACAAAAACATTACAAACACACAAAAAAGCATGCCCACAAGATAAAAGCATAATCTCCTATTTCAAAACAAGCTAAATATTTTCAGAAAACAATAAAAGACATGGAAATACATCCAGAAGTATAAAAACTTTAGAAATAAGGTGACATACATCATTAAGAAATAATTCAAAATAAAAGAAAAACATTTCAGAAGTGAAGAGTAAAGTGGAAAGAATATGGGAATAGTAGTGAAGAGTAGTTGGCAAAAAAAAAAAAAGTAGTTGAAAAAAAGAAAAAGTTTTCAAATGAAGAAAGGAAGAAGGGATTAAAAAGTATTTGGGAGAAAGTAACAAAAGTTAAAGATAACAATGAAGACAAATATATGGGTAATAGAAGACCTTTAGACTCAAACCAAGCAAGGAGGAAAATAAATACTAGGGAGTATGATCCAAGAAAACTTGCCTAAAATCAGAGGGGAAAAAAGGATTTGAAATTACACATCGAAAGAGGAAGGACATCGTGTAAGTTGAAAGTTACTAACTGAAAGTTACTAACATCTAGAGATATCCTACTATAATTACTGGACTTCCAAGAAAAAAAAAATAAATTATTTGAGCATCCAAAAAAAGAAGAATGGAACTTGTGAGAAAAGAATCCTAGAACTTTTTGACAGCAGTAAGTATGCCGGGGCGGGGGGGGGGGGGGGGAGTAGTTATGGGCTTAAGAAATTGTGCTCCAGGATTGGAACTTCAAATATTAAAACAAACTGTTAATATGCAAGATCTCAGGGAATATTGTTCCCAGGAGACCTTTGTGAGAAACATACTGGAGAGGAAGCATCCGACAACCGAATGACCCTCCTTGATGTGAGGGCAGATGGCAAGGATTAAGTTTATAGTAACCTGTACAACTAAAACTGAATGATGGCTTCAAGTGGGTGAGCAGAAGACTGGAACGGCCATATGCTTTGACAATTTATAGTACACCTACTAGAAGATGGAGAGAAGATGGGGAGAGCATATGCAAAAGAGTTATTTTAATGTTTTAAAAAATCATATTGGTAGTACATTGGAATTTTGGGGTTTTGTCAGTATTCTTACTCCAAGTCTTTTGTGTCTGTGATGTGGGATAAGACAAATTACTAATTATGGGCAGTTCTGATTACACGATCCCTTGTGTTCTTGAGAACCAGCATTCATGGTGTAGAAGAAAGGAATTACAGGTGTAACACAGAAGAAGTTAAATGAAATCTGGGTAGTGTTTAATTTCGATTAGAAGAGCCAGTATTGACCTGTGAGATATCTGATTCTTAAATATATGTTTGTATAAGCGAGTTACAAGACATGAAAGTCATGAAATGAATGATACACATCACAATTACAAAAACTCAGTTATGTGTGTGTTCATGCACGTGTGCACCTGCATACATTCAGCTCCACTGAAAAGAAAACAATGACGAATCTGCCAATCCGGAACTATGAGTATCTTCCAAGTGTTGAGACAGGTGGCCCTGAAATATTTATTTCCCCTACAAGGAACCAGGACTTCTTGGAGAAATGACTGAATCCAGGTCTGGTGCAGGAAATGTACGAGGACCCAGGAACCAACCTGAACGCGGACTCCCGCTGGGACAATCTGAGCTGTAGTAAAAATGTTTAAATGCACGAGTTTATAATAACACTGAAAAAAAAAATTGGTCACCTTCAGAGGATGATCGGGAACTAACTTATCTTGAAAACTACTGAATAAAGGGGAAAACTCCAACATTTATACTTTCTATAGAACCTGTACTGCTGGGTGACCAGATGGTAGATGGAGAAGCATCTTTTTATTACAACTATTGAATAACAACAACAGGGATAGGATATCACCACTTTACAGCCCCCAGTGAATTCACAGATTTAGGCATTAAGGATCAATGACCATTAACATAAAAAAAAATGACAGCTGGATATTATGGACCTCCTATGGTCTTGCCAAAGGGATCGAATCTAAATCCAATCCGGCTTCTGGATCCAGCTGCCCAATTTTCTGGAAATTGAGGGTTGCTACCACGAGGATGTGATTTTAAAAGTCCAGGCTGTGGGAAATGAAACCACTCATCATACTCTCCAGTTTCTTCGAGGTATTAACTGTAAGGGAAAAAAAAAAAGACTGGAAAGAGAACTTATAGATGAAAAGATAAAAAAGAAATATCAAAAAAGAGTTTTCATGGGCAGGGCAACACTATAGTGTTTGGGGAATGCACATTTGGTTGATAAAACTAGTTTTCCAAGAAATTCAAGGAGATGATAAGTATAGAAACCAAAGTAGTGGTTACTTAAGGGGTGGGGAGGGGGGTGTAATTGGGAAGAAGGATATAAAAGTGCTTCTGGGGGTGTCCAGCAAAAGTTTATTTCTGACCCTCGGTGGTAATGTTAAAATATTTCATGAGGCCATGCATTTGATTCATGTGGCTTTCGGCTTTCTGGGTTTTATTTTGCAATAAATAAATAATAAAATAATAATAAAAAATATAATATAAATATATATTTATATATATAATATATATATATAATATATTATATATATTATATATTAATATTATATATAAAATATATAATAATATATCAATAATATATAAATATTATATATTATATATTATATATAAAATATAATATAATATATAATAAAAATAAATAATAATAAATAATAAATAAATAAATAGTGTTTTAAAACAGAGTGAGCACATAATAATGTTGTGTAAGTTTCAGAGAGGGGCAAGTGGAGTTTAAGGTCTTTATATCATCTGGGAAGGGGGTAAAGGTCCTGCTGGACTTTTGACTTTAATATTCATGTTGTAGTGTCTAGAATAATGATGATAAGAATAGATGTAGATTACAGAACACTCAATGTAGTAGAAGAAAAATTTGGAATAATAAAAATAACCCCAAAGGAGCCAGGAAAGGAAACAAGGGACAGGTGTGTTATGGGTTGATCACTGATAGGTTGAAGTCCTAAAAGCCAGTACCCACGAATGAGATAAGGTCCTTGTAGATGTCATTAGGTTAAGATGGGGTCATGCTGAAGTAGGATGGGCTCTAGACCAACATGGCTGTGTCCTTATTGAAGCAGAAGAAACCCAGACCCAGAGGGAGCAGTTCACATGACGGCAAAGGCAGAGATTAGAGCCATGCAGCCGCAAGCCCAAAGATTCCAAGGTGCCCCCAGAAGTTAGGTGGCTTCTGGCTTCCGGGGCTGTGAGAGAATAGGTTTCTGTTGTTTTAAGCCACCCAGTTTGTGGTGCGTTGTTACAGCAGCGTGATGGTTAATTTTATGTATCAATCTGACAGGGGCAGGCAGTGCCAAGATAGTTGGTCAAACCTTCCTCTGAGTGTTTGCATCAGGGTGTTTCCATCTGAGATGCACATCTGAACCGCTGCATCGTTGGAGCAGACTCCCCAGTATGCGTGGGCCTCGTCCAATCCGTTGAAGATGAGAATGGAAGAAAACACTGGGCAAGAAAGAATTTTTTCTCTCTGCCTATTGTTGAGCTGGGACATCAGTTCTCCATGGCCTTGACATTTGGAATCAGACTAGAACTTACACCATCAACGCTCCTGGCTTGCCAACCTGCTGACCGCATATCTTGGCCTTCTCAGTCTCCACAATTGCACGAGCCCATTCCTTGTAGTAAATACAAATATAAGCAAATCCTTTTGGTTCTTTAAAAAAAAAAAAAAGAACCCAGAAAATACAGGCAGCCCTAGGGAACTAACGTAAAGTAGGGCCATTGAAAAGCACAAAATAAGATGCCAAACTTAGCACAAATATATCATAAAATATAAATGGTTAAAAGCTTCTGTGAACCAACAAAGATATAGTCAGACTTTTTTTTCTTTTAATTTCAACTATATGCTGTTTTCAAGAAAAACATCTAAAACAGAGGACCACCAAAAAATTGAAATTAAAATAACCAAAGGAAGCTGATGTGGCTATATTAATGGCAGATAACATATTCTATCCTACTGTCTTCTTGGATATAAGATGATCACTTCACAGTAATTCAAAAATTCAAAAAACTGAATTCACTAGAAAGATACAATTTTTTAAAGGTATATACACTTAATCTTATGTCCCCAAATATAAGAGTAAAATTGCACAAATTTTATTTATTTTTATTTTTTTAAAAGATTTTATTTATTTATTTATTTATTTGTCAGAGAGAGCGTGCAAGCAAGCACTGGCAGACAGAGGCAGAGGGAGAAGCAGGCTCCCCGCCGAGCAAGGAGCCCGATGTGGGACTCGATCCCAGGACGCTGGGATCATGACCTGAGCCGAAGGCAGCTGCTTAACCAACGGAGCCACCCAGGCGTCCCAAATTGCACAAATTTTATAGAGAAAGAGACAAACATTCCATCAAAGTGGGAAATTTTTAACAAGAGGGATAAGCAGCTTAAAATGCTTCTGGAATATATTAAAAGGTTACAGTACATACTATAATATTATGTAAACCCAAGTAAATTAAAGCAATTTGTAGAACTGATTTCCCCTTCCTTAGTATGAGTTCTTAGCCACATTGCAAGATAAATTCAGTGATGAGATAATGAGATCAGAAAAGACATTGTGTTATAGTTTCCAAGAATAACCTTTTATTTTATTTACTTTTTAAAAGATTTTACTTATTTGACAGAGAGAGAGATCAGGAGTAGGCAGGAGGCAGGCAGAGAGAGAGGGGCAAGCAGGCTCCCTGCTGAGCAGAGAGCCTGATGCAGGAGCTCGATGGATCCCAGGACCCTGAGATCATGACCTGAGATCATGACCTGAGCCGAAGGCAGAGGCTTAACCCACTGAACCACCCAGCTGCCTGAAGAATAACCTTTTAAATAAGGGCTTATATCTAGTGTCCTTAATAATGAACATCACCTTGAGTGTGCACTACACCTGGACACCCTTGCTAATGCTAATATAAAGCCATTATGATTTATTTGACATCTGAAACTTACACCCACTTTTCAGGAAATGGTGCTGGAACAACTGAATATTCACATTAGGAGAAGGGAGAAAACTCTGTGCCCTACCTCAAAAAATTAAAGCCAGAGAGATCCTAGACATAAATATAAATGCTAAACCCAGAAAGTGTAAAACTATAAAACATAGAAAAATATCCTCCTGACCTAGAAATGGACAGATTTCTTAAATAGGACACAATGGGCTATCCATGAAATAAATTAATTGGTAAATTGGATTTCCACAAAATTTAAAATTTCCCATCGAAAGACACCATGAAGAAAGAGAAGAGGCAAAGCAGAGTGGGAGAAAATATTTGTACTACACCCTAAAAAGAAATCAGATCCATAATATATAAAGTACTCTTCCAAATCAATAAGAAAAAGATAACCAAGTTTCTAAGTTTTAAGAAATGGGCACAATATGTGAATAAGCACTTCACAAAAGATCTCCGAATGATCAATAAATATGCATGCCATTATTATTCATCAAGGAAATCCAAGTTAAAACCGCAATGTGACATCAATAGACAGCAGTAAGAGTGGTTAAAATTTAAAAGACCAAGGTCAAGTGTTAGCAGGGATTAAAACAACTGAACTCTCATCTATTTTTTGGTGAAATTGTAAACAGGAAAGTGGTTTGGTGATTTCTAAAAAAAAAAAAAAAAAAAAAATACAGCTACTCTATGAAACTTGCATAAGAACGCTTACAGCAACTTTATTTATAATTTCTCCAAACTGGAAACAATCCAAAGGTCCACCAGTAGGAGAATGGATAAATAAACTGTGGTTTATTAATATATTTGTATACCAGAATAATACTATACAACAGAGACAAAGAATGAAGTATGGATATCTGCAACAACTTAGATTCATCTCCAGGCAAAAGAAGGTAGATACAGAAGATGTATGATTCAATTTATATAAGGTTTCAAGAACAGGCTAAACTAATCCATGGTGGTAAAGATCAGATTAGGGGTTACCACTTTCCACCAGTTCCAGTTTCCCCAACAAGGGGAACACAATGGAGCTTTCTGAGGCTCAGGATATGTGCTGTATCTTGATCTGGGTCACAGTTACACTAGGAAATACATAAGTAAAAATTCACTGTGCTGTGTACCGAAGACTCATGTGTTTTAGTGAATGAAAACAAACAAACATCTAGAATGGGAAGATAAGCTTTTACAATGTTCTCAGCAATCTTTAATGAGACCATCTAAACTTAAGTATTTCATTAGTTGTAATGATAAAGTTCAGATGCCTCTTCTAAGATTTTTGGTGCAAAAGACTAAAACTCACATATCATTTCTGAATTTTTATCCTTCTGTCACATATAAAAGAGCAGAAATAATACACAGAAAGAGTAAAGACAAACTAAAATGCATTCATTTGTCAGCAAATACTGCTGAAAGACAGAACGTAGTGCTGAAGATTTGAAATGATGAGTATTTGTAAAATATGCAGTATGGGACATTTGCGATACAGTTCGATGAAAGTATGGTGGTATTTTACACATTTCAATTTATGACATTTGCTAAATTTCGTTTCAACGATGAAAACATAAAGAATTTTGTTGTTTAGAAGCTATTAAAGGAAAGATACAGCAGACAAATTCTCAATAGCATATGCATGTATTAAAGATGACGTTTTGTGGGAAAAGGGTAGACAGAACCACAGCAGGGATGGATGGCTGCACTGACTGCAATTTTTAATAGAAGTTGCAGGGTCAGGTTTCAGAGCGAGCGCTGTAAATGAAGACCACTCACTGTGTCACTCCCAGGCAAAGCACTGCCTGAAAAAAACTCAAAGGCAAAAGTATACAAAATGATACAAGGTGTCATCAGTGCAGTTAATTTTATGAAAACCAGAAGTTCAAAGCCTAGTCCAATTTATACACCCTTCTAATGCCAGGTGGTGACCTTAAGAAACAGATGCCTTTTTGATAAAAAGAAAAATACTCCAAGTTTTTCCCGACCTTTTCTTAGTGGCTTTCAATAATATAGGTACAGAGGAGGTAAAATTGAAGAAAGAAACAGATTACATCCTCACCTTTCAGTCCAGGTGCTGCTTGGAACAATGAATTACAATATACTTTGAAAGAAACATGCTTCAGAGAGATCCTTTTGAAACAGATGTTTTTAAATGTTTCCAACGTGACACGATTTTAATTCGGTTACAAAAACAGATACATTGCGGTCACAATAAACTCCTCTAGGTACATATTTTAAGATCCGGAAACAAAATATTTCTTTTCCAAGTGAAATGTTTAGTTGGGTTTTGTGCCCAATTATTAAAAATACAAAACTGCATTGTTTAATGGTTGTAGAGCTTCAGTTCTGCAAAATGAGAAAGGTTCTGGAGGTTGGTTGCAGAACAAGGTAAAGGTGTGGGTAGGTTCTATTTTTTAAAAATCAACTTCAAACACGTTTATCTATTGCTTACCCTTTGAAAAGTCCATTTTGTGATTTTTTATTATAGGCGCAGTCATTACGATTACAGTAGAACATGATGCACATTTGAATCAACAAACGCACGGGTACAGAGAGGCTGCATGCTCGCAGTATTTTTCTGATGGGGGTGCTCGGTCAAAACACTCCAAGCCCCTCACCGGGTCAGTCACTTGCTGACCTCCTCCTTAGCTTTCCTCCCCCATATCCCTCCAGGCACTTGGCTAGCTGATGCTTAAATGAGCCAAGGGCCAAGGATTGGCTGTATCCCAGGGGCCCAGGGGATCTTAGAAAGACCTGGAAGTTTCTCTCTTGTACCAAACCAAAACCTGCCTCCTGGAACTTCTGCTAGTCGGTTCTCATCCCTGACCCTAGAGCCCAGGACAGGCGGGCTCTTACTTGGTTGGAGTGCCCTCCAATGGGCTTGCAAACCATGTCTTTACCCTCAGACAGGTCTTCTTAGAGTGGGTTCTCACTCATTTTTGGTTGTCCAGCATCCCACCTCGTTCCTAACAGTGCCAAGTCTCTTTCAGTGCATTCTCTGAGAGGCCTCTTTCTAGGAGGGGATGACCACCACCCAGAGGTGGGGTGTCTCTGTCCAGGCTCGGCACAGCTAGGGAGCATGCGTGTGATGTCCCAGAGCTTTGGATCTTGAGCAAGGGACACAAAGATATGGGACAGCAGGAACACGTGTCTTTCCCCAGGGATCCTTCCGATGGTCTTGTGTGTCTTCGCGTGACACCAACACCTACAGACATATCTCCAAGTCCCTGTTCTCATCTCAGTAAACAGCATCATGTATGGAAAAAACCTAGGAGTCGTTCTTGAGTTTTTCCCTTTACATTCATTCATTCATACTGTCAGCTCCACCAGCAAAGAATGTCTTTGGTCTGGCCCGTCTTCCTTCCTACTGTCCCATCATTGCTGGGACCTTCGCAGCAGCCTTGTATCTGGGCTTCCTCCTGAGGCCTCTACAATCTATCCTCCACACAGAAGAGAGAGTGATCCTTTCAGCATAGAAAGCAGATCACCTCAACCCCTTTGCATCCTTCCAGGAGCTCACCATCTCACTCAAAAGCCTCAGTCCTCCCCACAGCCTACTGCACCAGTACTGGCTACACTGGCCTCCGCCCCACCACTGGGGGCGCTCTTCCCCTACATTCGCATGGCTCCTCCCTCTCTTCTCCTCTGATGGCTGCTTTGGAAGGACATAGAACCCTCGCACTCTCCATATCCTGGGCCTCCCTTCTGTCTTCTTCGTGAGCTCTCCCACCACTTGTTATGGCTACTGCTTATCTTCCCATCAAGGATGTCAGGCCCGTGAAAGGAGGGACAGGGTCTCACTCACTGTTCCATCCACAGCCCTGGAATGATTCTTGGCACACAGTAGACATACAGTAAATGTTCGGGGAATGAAAGAGTGGACGATTCCTGCTGTGGGACCATCTGGAGCCATCTGGGTTCCTGTCCATTTCTCAAGCCTGGGCTTTCAGCCTAGGATGGGTTTCTGAGCTCAGAGAACCTTCTGGTAAATGTCCTTCCTATTTGAGCTTGCTAGGGTTCCCTTTTGTCACTCACTCCCATGAGCCCTAATTGATAGACCTTTTTGATAGACCTAATTGATAGACCCTCATTTCTCCCAAGTGCTCTTCATACTGTCTCATTGTCATACTGTCTCATGAGGTCAACAAGAGTGGGGCCAGCGAGGGTCTGCCATAGCCTTGGCAGGTGTGGGAAGATACAAGGAGGGGGAGGCAGAGAACAGGAGTCCCACGGACTTGAATTCCTGTCCCCTCCAACACAACCACTACCTCCATGGGCCCAGCTAGCATTATGTCTCACCTGGACCCCCACAAGAACCTCCTACCCAATCTTGTCTTGTCACTCTGGCCCCCTCTGAATCATTCTCCACACTGCAGCCAGAAGGACCTTCCTAAAACATGAGCCCAACATGCCATCCACCTCCCGAGGGCCTTTTCCGGCTTCACAGAGCTCTCTCTGCACAGTAGAGGTTCTGTCTGGCCCATGTGGCTAGGTCACAGCTAGGTCAGCTATCTGAACTCCTAATTCTGTGCTCCCTCCAGCCTCCGCACCTTCGCACATTCTGTTCCCTCTGGCCCACCTTCTTTATCCTTAACTCCGATATCAGGTTCGTGGAGCAGACACGGTCAGTGCCCACCAAGTCCTGGGGCTTTGGTGGAGGGGTCCCTCCCTCAAGCAGCAGCTTCTCTGTCTGTGGGTCCTCTCTGGCTGCAGCCCAGCATTCTGCCAGATCAGAAGTGCCTGGGCAGGTGGGGGATTGGGGGGCACTCACCCTTCACCCGAAGAGGGATAGAAGTTGGTGATGAACACCCAGCTTCCACCAGTACTTAGCGGTGGGACACTTGTCATCTACAGGGTCTCTCAAGAGTCTCCTCAGCAAGACTGAATTCCAGCTGTCCGCGGTGGTCAGAGTCCCATCGATCTATCCTTTATTGTCATTCTTCCCCGTGTCACTCCCTTTCTGCATCCATACTTCAGAAGAACTACTTGCTTCTAAACCCGGTCACAGGGGCAGCTTGTGGGGGAACCCAGGCAAAAACAGATCCCTCCCCCATCATACACATTACAGCCCTAGGTACCTCTCCTCCATGACCCCCTGTGTCATTTGAACTAATAGGCTTTATGATTGCTCAGTTCAATGTCCGCCTTTCCAAAGGACCAAAGGTACTGAGGACCACATCCCGTCTGTCTTGCTCCGCACAGAAGGCTCAGTCCCTAGCACTTGGCCTGGCACCTGGTAAATACTCAGTAACTACGGATTAACTGAAAATATGAATTACCTGGGTGTGGGAAAAACCTGGTCTTACCCACTTCCTCTCTGCATGACTTGGGGCAGTGACAGCGGGACCTCTGTTAGCTCCAGTTCCATCTGCAGAAAACAAAACTACAATGTTGGCCTCTCCAGCTCCTAGAGGATGAAGAGAAATCAGGCATGAAAGAACTCAGTCTACAGTAACACTCAGTAGTTGGCCACCAACGTCAGTGTCCTAAAGTCCATGACAGACCTGCACAGGAGGGACACTGGAGGAGCAAAGTGATTGCTCAGGGCCACAGAGTCAGCAGAGACCAACAGAAGGGAGGGAACATTCTGGAGCTACGAACACCTGTTCAGGTTGGTTTTACCTGCTCCCTGCTCACGGGATGGGACATGACATTGGAGTGTTTTTGGACAGATGAACACCCTTGACTGACATCAAGGACAATTTCATGTTAAGTGCCCTCCTCTAAGTGGGGTCCCATTTCCACCCTAGTGATGGAGACAAGGCAGGATGGAGCACGGGCACGAGGCCCCGGGGGGATGTACGGGTGCTGACAGTCACACCCCCCGAGAGGAGAGGGGGAGCTTGCCCACTTCCTAATCCCACTCTTGGGTGCCCAGCAGCACCTCCTGAATACAGGACATGCTTCCCTCGCAAATGTAACAGCGGGAAAGCAGCTCTTTGGAATCTGTCCAGGGAATGTTCTCAAGCTTGGCCGTTCGAGAAGCGACCGAAGGTCCATGACATCTAATAATTTGCCAGTTTGCCAATTGGATTTGAGTCGCCACAGATTGATGCGAGGAACAAAGCATCACACAGCTTGTGACCAGACCGAGTCAACAGCCTGGCATCAACCCAGTGTGGATTTGTAACATTTTATTTATAGTTGTGTGGGAGGTAACTCACCTTAACGGTCTATAGAGATCATCAGTTCAGGAAGTTCAGTAGGACTTTACTGCTTTTGTACATTAATTTATATATCAATATAATAGTGCATGTATACATATACCCACTATTACATATATTTGTATGTATTATATTGTCATGGCATTTTGTTATATATTAATTATGTTTATATTATTATACATTGTATTGTGAAAGCATTTTGCTATATAGCAGGACACTGAAGATTTCTAAAGATCTTCAGACAATCCTTATGACATCAAGGTTTTACCCTATCATTTACAAATCAGCTAGGCTGCCTTGAAACAGGGTAATCCTAGGTCCCATGTGAACTGGGAATGTATCTAGTTACCTCTCCCCTGCCTGCTTGACTAGTGAAGACCCTTTACTGCAAAAATGTTCATCATTCAGGTTTTTTCTCCATCATCTTTCTGATCGATGGTGCTACATAGTCAGGGAAGAGAGAACATCTGTTATTCTTGCCTACCCGGCATCCCTCGCCTCTTTTAATAAAAGAAACCATGGTTTTTCTTTTAGGGACCCAAGTTTTCCTAGGTCTGATCAATGAGAGCCAAAAAGGGTCAGTGAGAGAGCCAGTCTGAGAATAAAGCCAATGTGCAGGAAGTTCAATCTGAGATATGAAGAAGGCCAAATCCAGATAATATCAGGAGCCCTGGATCAAGCCAGGCCTGAAGCCTTCCTCTTTGCATTACCGGTTTCATGAGCCAACTATATCTCTTTTTGCTTAACTCAGTTTGGATTGGACTTCTGTCTTTTGCAAAAACAGAAAGAGTCCTAACCAGTACATAGAGCCATCTCTGCCCTGCCCTTAAAAGGGTTCCAAGACGCTTTGGGAATTTAGGCAGATGACAATCAGGAGACACAAAGGTGACTGGTTCTTATATCTACAGGTCTAATCAGCCCTGCATGACTACCCCAAAGACATAGGGATAGTAGCAATTATTCATATCAAGGAGCCAGTTGGAACTTCTGCTCCTATAACAACCCTTCAGTTCAGCACGTAGGACTGTTTATGATCTCTTCTTTCCTTCCAGGCTGCCCATAATCAAAAGGACACTGAATGAGACAGATTCTGGCCCTCCCCCATACTAGCTATATGACTTCAGGTCATTTGCTTAACCTGATTCAGAGTTCCCTGTACGTGCAATAACTTTATCTACGTCCTAGTTTTTCCATAACGATTTAAGTGTGTACCTAAAGAGCCTGAAGTACTCTGTCCCCTCTAGCTAGCACTCAAAAAGAGGTAGCTAATGATGATACTCACCAGACTCATCGATCACTTTCTGGGTGCCAGGCTCTGGCCCAAGGGTTTTACAACCATTATTTCATTTAATCCCACCCCAAACCACCCTGGGAGGTGTGCCCTAATGTGCTCCCCATGTGCCACTGTTTTAAATCATCCAATCCTCCCAACAGCTGGAGCATGGAGATTAAGGAGTGTGGCCAAAGCTGGGTAACTCTTCCCCAGGCTGTGCTGGGGGGCTGCACACCACTCCCCCCCACCCTCCAAACAGGGCGTCCCTGAAATGTTGAGACGTTAAGGACTCAGTTTTAACTTTCCCTCCCAGAAAGACCCTTCCCCTCCCAGAAAGACTGTGGTGTGGAGTCCAGGGGACCTCGACGCAGTCAGAGAACAGAATCCAAGCAACTGCATGGAACCAAATCAAGACTTGGTGAGTTTTACTGTGGGAAGCACTGTAGGAGGAAACACAGTGAGGGTTAGAGGACCCAGTGGCTGGTTTGTCAGCCCATCTGGGCAGGGACAAGGCAGCAGTCATGGCTGTCACATTCCTGATTCTTCTTCTTCTTTTTTTTTTTAAGATTTTATTTATTTATTTGTCAGAGAGAGAGAGAGAGGGAGCGCACCGGCAGACAGAGGCAGAGGGAGAAGCAGGCTCCCCGCCGAGCAAGGGGCCTCATGTGGGACTCGATCCCAGGATGCTGGGATCATGACCTGAGCCAAAGGCAGCTGCTTAACCAACTGAGCCACCCAGGCATCCCAACATTCCTGATTCAGAGGCAGAGGGAGAAGCAGGCTCCCCGCCGAGCAAGGGGCCTCATGTGGGACTCGATCCCAGGATGCTGGGATCATGACCTGAGCCAAAGGCAGCTGCTTAACCAACTGAGCCACCCAGGTGTCCCAACATTCCTGATTCTTCTAAGGACCCTCTCTTGCTCCTGTAATGAGGACTTGAACTCTGGATGTCAGGGCAAACCCAGACAATGCTCCTTCTCCTTGAACCTGGGGATCAATAAAACAATGACTGGAAAGGAATGCTCTACAAGAGAGTCTTGCTGTAATTTTTCCACAGAAATATACTGTGTAGCAAGCTACTAAGTAAATTCTTGGAAACCTGGAAACCCCCCAAAATTGGAAGAAGCAACTTTCTCTTTTCTCTCTCCCTCTCTCTCTCTCTCTCTCTCTCTCTCTCTCTTTTTTTTTACAATTTCATGAAAAGGGAGATAAAGAAAAAACACATCTTTTGGATTTAACTTGATTCACACAAACTTTCTTTAAAAAAAAAAAAAGGAAAGGAAAAAGAAAACCTGGCGCCAGTTCATCTAAGCATGAAACTGTCACTCCAGTAACTCTTTAAAAAGTTGCCTATCATTGCGGGCCTTGGGAAATTAATTTATCTCCAGATGAGGAAACCCGAAACTGGTTCTTCTGGGTGAAAATTATTGCCCCCTTCTCCCCAGGAGGCGGATGGCATGAACAATGACGCTCAGCCAAACCAAAGGGCCCCTACGACTTGCTTAAAACAAAAATATTAGTTAGCAACAGCCACCCCCACCCCCACCCCACCCTGGCCCGCCCCCTCTTTGGAGCCCTCAATGGACCAACAAGTACTCTGCAGCATCCTGCCCCATCCCCCAGCCCCACTGGGGACATGCAAGAGCCCCTAAGGCAGTTAAAAGCAGAAGCTAATGCCCCCGGCTCCCCTGATCTCGGGTCTCCTCCCCACGTCTGGGGAGCAAATCCAACCACCACCCTCAGCCCACACGTGGTAGCTTTTGCTCCGTTCTGCTGAAGACATTCACATCACGCTCCTGTTGGGGTTCTCTTTAAAGATCTCTGGAGAACGATACCTATCACGGGAGCTTTACTCGGAGGAACCACTGGCGAGGTCATTACGCTCCTCATTAGCGGACATGCCTTGGCTTAGAGGTGGGGAGGACGGCGGTTCGAATCCCAGCTCCGTCCGCGTGACCTTAACCTCGGGGAGCTACGTGTAAAATGGCGAGGGTGATTTCTGCCTTGCTGATCTGTTGGGAGGATCAGCAATCAAGGGGAGCAAGGGCCGGCCTGCACGTGGTTGGCGCGCAGGACCCTCCACCCCGCTCCCCCCGCTCAGGCCGAGGAAGGCAGGTGGCTCGTCCCACCTCACCCGCTCACCTGAGAAGCGGGCGGAGGGCGGGGCGCGGAGGAGGGGGTGGGGCGAGGAAGGGAAGGAAGCCTCGGGGCTGGCACTGAACTTCACCTAGTACCTGGTCGCTGTTCCTCGAGGAACGTGCCTGCCGGCTGCCGGGTGGACCCCGGAACCCACGCCCGCGTCCGCCCGCGCGCGAGCCAACGGGTCACATGAAACCCGCTCGGCAAAGTCACGCCCTCCGCCGAAGAAGCCGATTTTCCGATTTCCAAGGCTTGACTGTCGCCTTTAAAAAAGGCGTCGTTGTCTTCCCCTCGCGCTCGTCCCCCGCCGCCGCCGCCGCCGCCCCCGCCCCCGCTGCCCGGCCTCCGGGCGCCACCCCACCCCCACGCCCCTCCCAGCGCGCACACAAAAGAAGACCCCGAGACGGAGGTACCGGAACCTGCGGGGCTTGTTTACCACTTCGGGCGCCTCCGCCAGGCGCTGCCCGACGCCGCCACCTACCGGCGGGAGACGGCGCCGCAGCCGGGTGCGGGCCAGCAACTGCGGGCCGATGACCCAACGCCGCAGGCATCTGAGGATAACCTTTCCCCTTTCTTTCCAAGACCAAATAAGGGGGCTCTTCCCTCTGCGTGCCGGGCCTGCGGCGGTTAGGCCAAGGGGCGTGGAAAGGAGGATCCGGGAACGAGGCTGACAGTCGGCAAACAACCGACCACATTGTTCCCGCGGCGGCCGGCCTCCTCCCTCCTCCGGCGGGCACGGCCCGTGCCCAGGCGGGGCGCTCCCTGCGGCCGCGGACGCGGGGAGCCGGGCAGGCGAGTGGGCAGGACCGCTGGCCGGGGTCCCTCCCCCGCTCCCCAAGCCCCATCGGCAGCACCGCCAAGCCCCCCACCCCGCCAGAAGTGGAGGACGGGGTGCCCGCGGGCGCCTGCCCCCTTCGCAGCGCGCCCTGCAGTCCCTCCGCGGCCCACTGGGCAGCAGAGCGGGGCGGGGGTCGCAGCCCGAGGGGAGCCGGGCCCGGCCGCCAGGCCTCGGAACCCTGGCATCAGCCCCCGGGGAGGGAGTCACTGGTGGCTGACAGTGTTTGGTAACCACAGAAACTGAGATTTGACCTATATTTTCAAATATGGCCCCAACTCTAATTTTCCTTCTAGAAATCAAAGTGAGAGAGTCTGACCTGACTTGCTATTAATTGTCATCCGGCTCTGTGTTCCTAGATGCCACCCAGAAGTTTGGGCAAGTCCAGCGATCTCGCTGGCGCGGGGTGGGGGTGGGGGGATTGGTGCGGTCGCCTCGTAAGGGTCTGCGGTGTCCTGTGGGCCAGGAAGCAGGGGCTGTCCTCTCTCATGGCCTCCTACCAACCGCAGATCCTCCTGCCCCCCCATGGTGGACCATAGTTGTCAAGATTTTAGATATGTTTACCGTTTGGCTAGTTCATTATACTTCTAAGTTTTATCCGAAGTAGGTAATGGGGAGTCGGTATTCAGATGATGGTCACAGCCCTGCTTGCGACTCCAACAACACTTGGCCTTAATTGCGCATTTAATGTGTGCTGGAAACTGTTATAAATGTTTTGCAGACATCTACTCATAACATCCCTATGCCGTGGGTATTATTAATAACCTCATTTTATAGAGGAGGAACCTGCACTCAGAGGTAGGGTTTCCACTGACGATCACCCAGCCAGGGAGTCGAAGGGCCAGGATTTATGCTAGGACGGTGGGGCTCCAGAGTCCGTGCCCTTGACCGCAACACTAAATGTTTATCAATGGGGATTTGATTAATTTAGAGTGCATCCGTATAATGGAATACTCTCCAGCCACTTAAATGGTGATGTAGATTGGGAATAATTGGCATGGAAAAATGTCCATGACACATTGTTGAGTGAAAACAGCTGGTTACACCAGAGCGTGCATAACAGGATCCTGCAGCTGGGCAGAAGGGCCCCCAGCCGTGGTAACTGTGGTCACCTGTAGGTGGTTGGATTTCAGGTGGCAAAATTCACAGGTACGTTTTCTGTATTGCCAAACGCTTTCTTGAAATGAATGGATAGTATTTTCTAATAAAAAGAGGGTTCTTTTTTTAACTTAAAAAAAAAAAAGAAATGGGGCGCTTGGGTAGCTCAGTGATTTAAATCCTCTGCCTTCGGCTCAGGTCATGATTCCAGGGTCCTGGGATCCAGCCCCACATCAGGGCTCTCTGCTCAGCAGGGAGCCTGCTTCCTTTCCTCTCTCTCTGCCTGCCTCTCTGCCTACTCGTGATCTCTATCTGTCAAATAAATAAATAAAATATTTTAAAAAAAGAGAAAGAAATGGCATTTCTCCAACACATGTGAAACCACTGTCAAGGCTGTCCTCAAATCCTACTTTCTTTTGAAAGCCTTCCCTGATCCCTAAAGTTGGAAGTTCCGGGTCCCACGCTCCTGATGAATGAGAGCTTGTGTCCAGATGTTTAGCTACATGAGCACATACCTATGTCACCAGCTAAACCCTAAATTCTGGAAGGGAGCCACAGATTGTTTTTTTTTTTTTTTCAGTATGTCCCTTTAGTACCTTACACAGCACTTTACCCTCTGCACGGTTCAAACAGTTATTTCTGTTACGATGCTGGAACAATGCATACAAGAATTAATGGCATAGTTGATATCAGCTGCTTTGCACACAGTAGGCGCTCCCATTTGTTAAGTGAATGAGCTAGGGCTGCTCTGCCCCAAGTGGCCCTTCCCTCTGAGAAAATCAAAGTGAGCATCTTCTCCTTCCTCAGGGACTTCTCGTCTACCAGGTTATTCATCATCTCTATTGGGCAACCCCTTAGGAGGAGTGGCTCTGGTTAGGTTAGCAGGGAAGGGTAGCTCTTGGAATTGCTGGGAAGACTGGAGGAGAAGGCACGGAGGTTGGGCAGGAACAAAAGCAGTGAGGCAGAAGGAAGACCGAGCCAAGAACATGACAGACCTCCGCTGGGCACTGCCACTATTCCCAACGGACAACCCCTGCTATGGTCGGCTGCCTCTGCAGGAAACAGATTCTGTCCTTTGTCTTGGATTCTCTGCCCAAGAGTCAAAGCCTCAGATAGGATCGGCTGGCTCACCCCAAGTGACGTGCCTAGTGGTGTGCTGGTAAGTGTTAGCAACCTGCTCTCCAGTGGGAAAATCTGTGATCTGTGGCAGTTTGCTGACTTCTGTGGTGTAAACATTCCCCCCACGACCGATTTTTATCTGCCAACTATTTAACACCCACCTCAAAAGATTCCCGAGAATTTAAGAATTGGTTTTGGTAGGTGGGTCAGTCTTACTCTAGAACACACCTGTGTGTTGAGGTTCTGATGGTGGGGAAACCGCCTGGACAGGAAGGGGGTGGGATGTGAGGCAGCCCAAAAGAAAACAGTGCATACGACATCCCAGAGCAATGCAGGGTGCTAAGTCCATGGCAAGACCCAACGCATAGATTAGTGGCCATCCCTTCTATGGTTAACAGAAACTTTTAGAGTAACACCCAAAGGAAGGTAAATGATGGGATTTAAGAAGGTAGAGATGTTCTAAGACAGAGATGGGTGGTAGGAGAGACGTTCAAATCGGCTTCCTTCGGATCTCCAACAGCGCCTCTGCTGGTCCTTGTAGAGTCCTCCATTGTCCTCCATGAACAAAGACCCAGCCCTGAATTAGCCAATAAGGAGTCAAGAGGCAGGGAAGCCTTCACCAAGAGAGGTTTACCCCTTTCTCCAGGTCTCAAGTCCAGGGGCAAGAACAGTGACAATCATGGCTACTGGGGTGGACAGAGAGCTCCTTAAGTGTGCCAGGCACTGTGCTAACCTTAGTCCTTGGTCTAGGTGGTTTTTGTAAGGAGAGATCACTAATAATTCCACTGGAATTTGATCTCTTATCTTCAAGATTTCCTGAGCAGCTGTCAGGCACCTGCCCACTGGGTCCCCTTTACAGCATGGGACACATGCCAGGCACTCCATGTGGTCCCTTTGAAGCCCCTCTCTCTTGATTAAGGAAAGGAGTTCTACTGCTCTTCTCACGGGTGGGGGTGTCAGTTCTCTTGGCTCAGTCTGGTCCAAAGGGATGCTCTTTACAAATGGTTTCTCATATCCAACAACTCAATCCTTGTATACCCTCAGGTTGGTCCTGGTTTCAAGAGTCCTACAACGGGTTTTAGGCTCACTGCTTTGGAATGCAGCCTCTCTGGGCCTTGGTACCTCAGTTGGAAGTTCCAATTTAGCATCTTGCAAGGATTTACCAATCGAGTGGTAATTACAGGGGTCTTGGCCTGAGGATAATTTACTAAATTGTACACTTAGGACTTTGGCATCTTTCTTTACGTGAGTCTATAAAAATACAGACCAAAACCATTAAAAAATGTATACATTTACTACCACATGAGAGGTGGAAGGCACTGGTAGAAAGGGAAATGGGTTGGTTCTTGGACAAATAGTGTAAGAAATGTCAATGCTAGTTTTAATCATTATCTGATATTGTAAGGGATTAGCCAAGTACTTGTATTGTGCAGGGGGTGGGAGGAGGTGGGTGCTGATGTGAGTCTGGGAGCACACCCCGAGGACAGGGAGACTATGACATTGGCTGGTAGGGAGGGAAGATAAAATGAAGCCATACTTCGAATGCCTCCTGTTCTCCCTTTTCACCAAAGTGGGAAGAACTATTGAAAAGTCCCCCTAGGACACCTGGGTGGTCAGTGGGTTAAGCCTCTGCCTTCAGCTCAGGTCATGGTCTCGGGGTCCTGGGTTCGAGCCCCATGTCAGGTTCTCTGCTCAGCAGGGAGCCTGCTTCTCCCTCTCTCTCTCTGCCTGCTTCTCTGCCTACTTGTGACCTCTCTCTCTGTGTCAAATAAATAAATAAAATCTTAAAAAAAAAAGAAAGAAAGAAAAAGAGAAGTCCCCCTTATAGAGGCTGTGCTTCGCCTGGCTCTCCACCTCTGCTTCTGTCTCCTGGCATCTTGGAGGGGAAGGTCAGTCATCAACTATCAGCCATGGTCTGTGCACTTCTGCTGAGAGCCTGTCTCTTCTCTGAATCTCACCTGCATCAGTCAGTTTGGGACAGGTCCTGCGGCAGTAACAAACAACCCCCAAGTCTCAATGGCTTCAAATAGCAAGGATTTATTGCTGGATCATGCCAAGTGCCCATTGTAGGGGGACTGGAGACTCTGCCCTGACTCCGCCTCACTCCGGGTCATAGGTTGACAGAGGAACCATGAACCAGAACATCGCCAGCTGCAGAGCAGAGGGCAAGAGAACTTGGCAAACGGTGCTCTGACTCAGAGCTGCTGCCTGGAAGTGACACACGTTGCTTTCTCTCATATTTTATGGGCCCAAGCAAGTCACACAGCTAACTCTGTGTCACGTGGCAAGTCACATGACTGACTCCAGTCCTATCATTTCTCTGAGGGGAGAAAGATTGGGTAATATTTGATGAACACCACTAAGGACTAACCCAAGAGCCCTTCTTCAAGCCCTTACTTAAAAAAAAAAAAAGATAAATTTTCTGAATACTCAAAAGCAGAGAGATTATTACAGTGAATTCCCATGTCTACATTCTGGAAGACATTTTCTTCAATTGCGCTGTTATGATAACAGGATCACTGTGCTAAACCCCACAGAAACCAGGTCTCATCCAATGTGCATGGTAAGCTTTATCATTTGTTCCATTTTACAGACGAAGAAATGGCAACTTGGGAGTTAAGTGACTTGGCCAAGGATACACAGCCAGGGAAGACAGAGCTGATGACACCCTCACCCCTAGTAGGGCTGCTGGAGGGCACTGCAGCACAGGGGGACGAGAACTTAAATGGAAGCCATGTCAGGAAGGGGGGGAGGGGCACATCTATCTTAATGAAGGGCTAGCTGCTGTGCAAACTTGGCTTTCTTGCCAGCCTGCTTTGCTCTGAGAAGGGGGCTTAACCATCAGAGGCTAGAGGAGGAGGCAAAAGACAAGAAATCAGAAGGGTCCTGTGTCCCAGGGAGGCATAGCCATGAAATGGGATGGTGTGGGCCCATGGACATCCATTTAACTATTGACTCTTTTGTGCATTCATTCAATAGATATTTACCGAGTACCTACTCTGGGCCAGACATGGGAAGACAAAGATGAGTGAGCCAGCCTAGACCTGTGCCCCCACAGAGGAGAATCCTGCTTCTTCCAGCTGGCTCACTGGATTTTCTCAAATCCTCACTGGAGCCTCAGTTTCCTAATCTGTGCAAATGGGCATAATGACAGCTTCAACGTAACAAGACCGTGTGAAATTTAAATGAGCTCATACACAGAGATAAAGGGGACCCATTAGCATGTCCCATGACAGTGGGTGGGGATAACACTCAAAATATCAAGTAACCCGGAAGGTATAGGTACCGTCTAATCAGAAGAGACCTCTTACTGAACAGAACTGGGTTGGCCAGCGTGCTGAATATTGGCTTTGGTGTTGCCGTGTTTTCATAAACAGATGCTTAGAGAGCTCTAGTTGCGGGTGCACCATGATCTAATGAAGGAAATTTGCCCAGAGTCAGCTGACCTCTTGACCCCTGCTGGCTGAGGCTCATCTGTGCATCATGGTCACCAGGGGCTGGCAAGCATGTGTGGGGAGACCTCACTTCTAATGTCCATCACCCTCATCACACCTACTCTTCTAAGTGTGGGGCCAAGAATATTTGGAGAGTAACAAAAGACTATAGAAATAACCAGATACTCACTTGGGGGGGGGGGACAAGCCCCTCCTCAAGGGCTTGTCATGCTCAAAGTTCCCACAGAAGAAAGAATCAGTCCTCGTGTACCTGCGAGAAGGATCGGGGTGCAAGCCAGAACTTCCCCCGCTGCCACTAGGAACCCACCTGAAATAAATTAATTTGTTCTGCGCTAGTTACAGACATGTTACAAAGCTTCATCTTTTAAAGTGGCAGCAAATGTCTTCTAATATTAATGAGGATGATTCCGGGGGAAAAAAAAAGTCTCTAGAAAGGTTTTTGTTCTTCCAGAACATTAGGCTTGCCGCATTTCATTACCCAGTGAGGGCTCTCCCTATCCTCCCTCTTCCATGTGATCAAACCCTGATTTGCTCCCGCGTTGGTGTGTGGCTATGTGTTTAGACCGCATGCAAGAAATTCAGGAAAGTTTGGAATTGGAATTGGGGTCGGATTGGGGAAGAAAAAAATCTGCCAGCTCCGTTTGGAGAAACCCACATGGAAAGATAAATTGGAGTGAGCAGCTCTGACAGTCATAGTCATGTGAAGTGTTAATGTGAAGTATTTTAAATCACATTTCTCGAAATTATTTTCCCCATTCGATTGCTACCTGAGAATGGAGATATTCATGTATGAGATCATATGGGACTGTGCAGCCGGGGTATACCATCTCTCCCACTGAGAAGCTCACCCGCGTTTGGAAATGCTAATGAATTACGTGACACATGACTCTCGGAAGATGCTATTATTACACCTACGCTACAGATAAGAGACTGAATCATCAAAAAAAAAAAATCAGAAGTCAAGTTAGAAGTCACTGGTAACTGTTTTGAAGGATCCCGCTGCTTTCCTCTGGCTGATACAAAAATCACTGTTTCCCCAGGTCAAGGTTAACAGACAAGAGTGGGGGCACGATCACTTCTTCAACTGTCTGACCTTCCCCGCGGTGTGGGAGAGAAGGTAGGGTGTGGGTCGAAGCCTCCCCGGAGACTGCACCCCATTGGCTGACCACTGATGGGAGAGGCGGGACGGATTCCAAAGGGACAATTGAATGGCAGGTGGCCAGGGCCACGCCTTCAGAGCGGTCCCCCAAGCCTCCTCCTTTCAAAAGGTGGCCCTAAGAGGGATGGGGAGCTGCTGGAGACACATGGCAGGGTTTGCTCAGCCCCTCTCCAGTCCGCTTCCATATTGAGACCAGGAGCCTGGGACAAGCTTGCTTTTCCCAAAAACTGCTGGGGAGACTCCTCTCAGCCCGGTTTGAGTTCCTCCTGACCACGGACCAATGGGCTGAGCAACTCTGAGAGGATGGTAGATGCTGAAAACATCTCCATTTCAAAACTGAGAGGGGTTTTATATTTGCAGGAGGTGGGGGCTTAAGGGCATCTTTGGGCTGGTGTTATCTGGATTCTGGAAAAGCCCTTCCGAGAAGAACCCAAACGTTTAGCGACGCAAATGTTTGAACATCTGCCCCTGTATGAAGGCGGGAGTCTTGAAAACAGAAGCTGCCAACTGCAGACCGAATCCAACTTTCTAATATGATCTGTGTGGCCAAAACCGTGTTTTTAAAAGAAACAAGTTCCCATTGTAAAATCGGACTCTCCTCCTGCCTTGGAAAAATCACTGCACCTGACTTTGTGGATGGCTCCTGGCTGCCCCATTCGGACTCTCCAGGGCTCCTCCACATCACCCAGAGCCCCCCAGCCTAGGAGCTGAACATCAGCTGTCATTTATCCCTTCATTGGCAACCTTGATTTGTTTATAGAGGACTCAGATTTTTCTTTGTAGTTGAGCCTCTTTCCAATGTGGGAAAGAAAGAAAAAAGAAAGAAAGAAAGAAAGAAAGAAAGAAAGGGAAAAAGAAAGAGAGAGAGGGAAAAGAAGGAAGGAAGAAAGAGGGAGGAAAAAAGGGAAAGAAAGAGAGGAAGAGAAAGAAAGAAACAAAGAAAGAGAGAAAGAAAGGGAGGGAGAGGAAGGAAGGAAGAAAGGAAGGGAGGAAGGAAGGTAAGTAGGTTGATGCCACTTACTGGCTCCTTGGGGACCTTTGAGTTTGCCTGTCCCGACACAGAAGCTTGCCTCTCTTGGAGGCCAGATGTCAGTGAGGTGTCCTTTGGATAATGTTTTTTCTGAATGAGGGAACTGGGCCACCTGTGGCAAAAAATGTTTTTGTTTTTGAAGAAATATTAATAATAAATCTAATATTTATTGAGCACCTTCTCTGTGCCTGGCAATTTTCCAAACTCTGCACATGATTTAACTTCGGTAATTCTCCCAAGAAAATGCACTAAATACAATGATTGCTGTTTTAGAGAGGAAGAAACAGGCATAAAGAGCTTGAGCAGCTTGCCCATTTTTCTCAGAAGCAGCAGCTGAGCTGGATTCACATGCACGCTGGTGGTTCCCAGAGATGGTGCCGTTAGCCCCTGTGCTATTCTGCCTGCACGGGTCTTTCCCAAAGCCCTTCCCATGGGTTGATCCGTCAGGATTGGCTGGCACATGCTCCAGTAGCAACCCCCCAGATCTCAGGAGCCTGAAACAACCAAGGTTTCTGTCTGGCTTCTGCTATGTGATTACTGGTGGTCAGCTGATATGTCACTGTCATCCTAGACAGACGGAGCTGGCCCACCTTGAACACAGCTAGTTGCTATGCAGGAGGGGAGAGGACATGGCAACTATGTACCAGCTCTTGGAGGCCTCCTCTAGAAAGTGGCCTTTATCACTCCTGCTCATATTTTGTTGGCCAAAGCCAGCTCTGACGACCCAGGGAATGCAATCCTTCCACAGAGAGAGGGACTGCCAAGCAGTCCACACACCAGGACGTGGAGTTAATCTGCAGGAGAGACATCCATGAGCCTCAGAGAACAAATGGATGTGTGTGAGGCCTCGGAGGACAAAGTCTGGCAGAGTTATAAAGGGTGCTTTCCCCACAATCTACAATCTGGCTCCCACTCCCTAGATGGGACTGATGGCTTCAGGAAACTGGGAGGCCTACCTGTCAGCAATATTGGCATGGAAAGAAGCACATTCCTCTACCCAGGGCCTTTGCATATGCTGTTCCCTCTGCCTTGATTTCTCTTCCCCACCCCCATGTCTACGAGTTCATATTCATCCCTCGTATTTCAGGGATAAGCTCAATTCCTCTGGGAAGCCTCTTTTTACACCTTTCCTTGTATTAGACCCGCCTGTTTCTCTTTATAGCACACCGAGGTTTGACTTCTCAGCACTCATGAAAGATTAACATTGCATGTTCATTTGTGTAAGAATGTAATTTGTGCTTATCTTTCCTGTAAGACCAGAAGCTTTACAAGGTCTGTCTTGGTCACCTTTGCATCCCTGGGGTCTGCTGTGGTACCAGCAACATCACAGAGACTCTCCTTTATACCAACGAAATGAATGACAGGGGCACACAGGATGACTGGAGCTGATAAATAGGAGAGCCAACAGGATGGTCCCTTGGAAGACTCCAAAAAATAATTCAAGGGGAATTTCCAGGGGTCCTGATGTCCTGCCATTGAGGTGGAGTCAGGAAAAGAAAGATATCATAGGAAGGTGAGCACTGTCATTTTAGTGGTCCCCAAAGAGCAGAACACAAGCCAAGGATTAGGAGCCAGTAGTACATAAGAGACGTGATCCCAGGGGCTCCTAGAAGGGGCCTGGGCAAGTGAGTCAGGGGTGGGAGGACCCAGTGCCCTACCAAGTTGCCTCTGTGGGCTGTTTAGGCGCAGTCCCCCAGAGCACCCTGGGAGGGGTGCATCACACAACACTAGGGGTTATCCCATCATGAGGGGCGGGGGAGCCGGGGTATTTATGTGCCCAATCCAGTTGGTCATTGGTGCAAGTTGCTCCTGGGGGTCTGGTGAGGGGACAGCAAAGCTGGCTTTTGAAACAAAAGAAAAGTTCAAGTAGAAATGCAGGTGCCCATCCGTTGGGAGGAACAGGGATGGGCACAGGGAGCATCCACTTCACTAAGAAAGAGTGAATTTACCTTTGTTCTTCCTGGGGCATCTTCCACAATGGTGAGAGCGTAGGCTCTCATCCAGGGTCCTCGAAATCTATTTCACGTTTTCTGGCTCTCTGGGACTGGGCTAGAAAGTCCTTGCCATAGTCTCAGGCTAGTCTTGTGTAGAATGTTTATGGCTTGGCCATATCTCTATGACTCTTTCACTCATCATTCATCATCTCATTTAATAGACCCTCAAGAATTTATTGGGTCTCTTCCGTTTGGCAGGCATTGAGGTAGAGCCTGGGGTACAAAATCAGATAAAACACAGGATCTGCTCTGAAGCATTTTATAAAGGAGTGTTCCAGTTTTTGGAGAGGTGCTAAATGCCAAAGAAGATATTGTGTTAAATAAGTTTGGAAAGCTTTGCAAAGTATCACCTCTCTTGGATAATCACAAAGCACATTGACATAGTAAAGGTTTTAGGAAGGACTGAAGAAAGAAATCTGTGTAACCATTTTACTCAGGATTTTCCAAACTTATGACATTGGAACCCTTTTATATCAAACGGACTATATTAACATCCTGAGGAACTGGAATTCTGTGGAACACCCTCAAACAAAGCTATTGGATTTCCATCCAATCCTTTGAAGACCTGAATAGAACAAAAAGCCTGAGTAAAGGAGAACTCACTCTCTGTTTCGTGGTCTTCTGACTTTGGACTTGAACTTACACCGATGGCTCCCCTGGGTCTCCAGCCTACTGACTGGGACTTCTTGGGACTTCTCAGCCTCCATATTTGTGGAGAAATTTATTACAGGAAATCGCCAATTCAATTAAAAATATCAGACACATATATACTTATTTATATTTATTTATTCATATGTATATGTATACAAATTTGTTTATTCATATATACATATTTACATTTATTTCTATATACATATAGAATATATTTGCATATATATGTATATCTATCTATCTATCTATCTCCTATCTGTTCTGTTTCCCTGGAGAACCTTAACTAGTAGAGACTGGGGTACAGATTTTTGGCAGGATGGTCCATGGAGCCTCATAATTCTTGGACTGCTTTGTGGATGAATAGCTATGACAGAAACCTCAATTCCTTTACATGAATCCCCTGCTCTGGGATATAGCCATCATCTCCTTCCTTGGTGAGTTGGAGTTCTTTGTTCTAGGAAACATGTAAATTTTACATTGACTAAGAACACTAGAAATTCGGATGGGAAAAAGTACAAACACTGATACAGTCATTACACTTTAGGTTTTTTTTTTTAAGATTTTATTTATTTGACAGAGAGAAATCAGAGCTAGGCAGAGAGGCAGGCAGAGAGAGGGGGAGAAGCAGGCTCCCCACTGAGCAGAGAGCCTGATGCGGGGCTCGATCCCAGGACCCTGAGACCATGACCTGAGCCGAAGGCAGAGGCTTAAACCACTGAGCCACCCAGGCGCCCCTACACTTTAGTTTTGAGGCTACTGTTTTTGCAAAAACTTTTCTTAAATATGTTTCTTGACTTTGCCCATAATCCTTATGAGTTAAGCACTTACCGGATATCAGCATAATGCTCTTTAACAGATCAAGCGTGCCTGACCAAGAAGTGTGGAGGTTCGTATTTATTTTGAGATCACAGGGAGAAAAGGTAAGCCCAGAGATGTTTGTTTTCTGGCAAAATTGCCTTTTTGTGTGTTAGGGGGATAGGGACCTCCTTACTTGAATGGTTTTCTCCTGACTGCCCTGTTTACTCCCACCACAAATCTCAGTCTCTAAGTAGGGTTTAAATACTGCCCTCCTGGCTATTTACCAAAGTCAATTGTCTACTTTTAATTAAGAGGTTTTCAAAGAGCTTCATACCTTGTTACTCTTGCAGCCAAACAACAGAGGGTGTGGCCTCTTCACAAAGAATGACTTTCTGTAATTCCTATCCAAGAAAAGATGCAGAGACAGGAAGAAACGAAAGAGCCGTGCCTCTCCGACTTGAGGGCAAGTCAGACTTAGAAGAATCTCTTCCAAGAACTTTTGAAAAGATGTTTGCTAACTCCATGATAGGGCTGAAGGCTAGAACCTGGCGGGACACCTGGGCACGGAGCTGGTCTATCCATCTCCCTTCCCTGAGGCTTCCTACTTCCCCTACCCAACCGGGTTCTGCCAGGACGGGTTGGTGACTCGCTGTCGTGTGGACAATGCTCCATCTAGTGGTTACCAGGACAATTGCAAAAACACCTCCACGGATCACATGCCAAACCGTTCCAAAGCTGGATTTCAGACCCAAGTTGTCCGCGCCAGCGTTTGCTACACAATAAACATCGATAGGGGAGCTCGTAAAAATGTGATGCCCAGGCTACACACCATACCGATTAGATCATCATCTCTGGGGGTGGGGCCCAGGCATCGGCATTTTAAAAACTCTCCAGATGACCCCAGTGAGAGAACCAGGGATCTTCGCAACCAAAGGAATGCGTTAAAATGCAGAAAAACTTCCCACACTTAATTCCTACTACATATTTCATAAAAACGTTTCCTATGTAGTGGTTCCTCCCCCTCCTCCCCCTCTCTCTTCCCCCCTCCTCCCCCTCCCCTCCCCCTTCCCTTTGTTGCTGTTGTGGTTCCTCCTCCTCCTCCTCCTCCTTCTTCTTCTCCTTCTCTTTCTCCTTCTCCTCTTCCTCCTCCTCTTCCCCCCACTTCCTTCTTTAAAATTCAATCATTTAAAAAAACGGGATCAACATGCAGAACACCAGAGAGGTTACAAACACAGACTCGAGTCCGCGTCTGAGTGCTTTGGGTTCCAATCCCAGCTCCACCACGTATGTGCTCTGTGACCTTCTAGTGCTACACCTTCCCCATCAGCAAACCAGGACTGACAGGAGCCCAACCTCATTGGTCAGTCTTGCTGTTTCCATGAGTAAACAAATACCCGTGAATCACTTAGAACTGATCCTACTCCGTAGTAAATGTTAATTTAAGTGTCTATTATTAAGAGTCTATAACATTACCTTGCAGCTTGCTTTTTTAACCTAAAGCTGTTATGGGCATCTCATATAGTACGTACAATAGATCTAACTCGTTCATCAGTAGCTGCAGAAAACCATCTGCGAACATGTGTCCTTTGAAGTATATCATCCACCAAATGGAAATGCTGGGTTAAATGGTATAAAGTTTTGACATTTTAACTGATGCTACAGACCAGTTCCCTTTACTGAAAGGAAGGAGTTCGCCCTCCCCCTAGCATTGTATAAGCCAGTCTGTTTCCTCTACAAAGCCTTTTAATTCTTGCCAATACGATTGGTAAAAAGGAAAAAAAATACTATCATGTTGATGTAAGTTGTAGTTCCCTGTCTAGAAGAGAGAGAACAGATCTTTTCAAAAGTTTACTGGCTATTTTCATTTCCTTGCCTGGTCATACCCTTTGCTCATGTTTCTATTGAGTTGAGTTTTTGTTTTCGTTTTTTTCCCTTAAATTGGCTGCAAGAGCTCCTTGTGTATTAGGGATATGAACTCATCAGTCAAAAAAGTTGCAAATGTTTTTCTCATTTTGTTTTCGCATTTTTACTTTTTGTAGTAGAACTTGTTAGTCTTCCTCCTTATGGACTGTCGATTGCCTGTATTGTAAATGTCTCTCTTGCCTTCCCAATCTTGAGGCTATGCCAATTTTCTCCTAAAACTTTTCCATTGTTTTTTTGGCTTATGTTTTTCATTTCACGTTTTAATCTATTCATTATAATTTTGGATCAATAACCAATTATGTCAATAACACCAATTAAATAATCTATCTTCTCCCCACTGAACGAAAATCTTGTTTTTATCATGTGTTAAATTAAATATATCCTCAGATCTTTTTGACTTTCTGGTCTTCCGATCTGTAAGCTTATTTATAAGCCAAACCGTACAGTTTAAAAAAATTATTACATTAACATTGTAGAACATTTTCTACCAGGTAGAGCAATTCTACCTGATATTCTTTCTTGAAATTGAAGAAAAAATCTTTTTAAAAAAGTTGTCAATTCTGAGGGGCACCTGGGTGGCTCAGTGGGTTAAGCCTTTGTCTTCGGCTCAGGTCATGATCTCAGGGTCCTGGGATGGAGCCCTGCATCGGACTCTCTGCTCAGCGGGGAGCCTGATTCCCGCCCCCACCCCGCCACCCCCCGCCTCTCTGCCTACTTGTGATCTCTGTCTGTCAAATAAATAAATAAAATCTTTTTTTTTAAAAAAGAAGTAATTTAAGGTAAATATTTATTTGGAAATCATTGACACTCTTATGATTATCAATTCTTCCCATCCAAGAACATGCCATGCCTTGCCATTTTTTCAAATATTGTTTTTATGCCTTTGACAAAATATTATGGTTTTCTTCAGGGAGGTCTCATAATTTTCATAATTTTCAGGTTTCAGGGAGGTTTCATAATTTTTATAATACAATAAGATAATGCCCATAAAGCATATAGTAACTATTTTTAAAGATTAGCTGTTATGATTATTGTTGTTACTTTTATTATTTTTATTTATTCTCATTAAATAAAATTATAGAAAAGACAAAACTTATAACATTCCGTACTGATGAACACGCCAGGATCCTCAATATTGTAAAAACGTCAGTTCTCTTCAAAACTGATTGATAGACTCAATGCAACCTCAATAAAAGTTTCAGAATTTGTGTGTGTCGATCTACAAGTTGATTGTAAAATTTATACAGCAATACAACGTGCCAAAAATAGGGAAGCTAATGTTGAATAAAAAGAACAGAATAAGAGGACTTATACTACACGATGTCAAGACTTTTTATGAAACTCAGTCATTAAGACAATGTGTCACTGGAACAAGATTAGACAAATACTCAGGGGACCAGAATAGAGAGTCTAGAAGTACACACACATGCTCAGTTTATGACAAAGGTGACACTTTTGTCATCAGAGCAATGGGAAAGGATGATCTTTTCAGTAAATAGTGCTGAGTCAAGTGGAAATCAATATGGGCAAAATTTATGTTGATCTCTATAAACAGTCTACACAAAGATCAATTCTAGATGGATTGTAGATCTAAATGTGAAAGGTAAAAACAACAAAGCATATAAAGGGTAATATAGGAGAACACCTTCATGATCTTGGGATAGGCCAAGATTTCTTATACGAGGCACACAAAAACATGAAACCTGAAGGAAAAGACTGATAAATTGACCTATATTAAGAACTTCTGTTCACCAAAGGATACCATTAGTTGATTCAACATAAGAAGATCAATGTAATACATCGTATTAGAATAAAGTAGAACAGAATAAAAAATTTTAAAATACGATCATCGCAACAGATACAGAAAAAGCATTTGACAAAAATCCAACACTGCTTCATGATAAAAACACTCAACAAACTAGGAAGAGAAGGAAACTTCTTCTATCTCATATAGGACATCTATGAAAACCCCACAACCACTATTATACCTAAGGTAGAAAGGCCGAATGTTGAAATGGTGAATTACCTAACATTTTCCTAAGATCAAGAACAAGGTAGGGATGTCTATTCCCACTCCTTGTATTTAACATTGTTCTAGAGGTTCTAGTCAGGAAAATTAGGCAAGAAAGTAAAATAAAAGGCATCCAGATTGGAAAGGAAGAAGTAAAACTCTCTCTTTCTGCAGAAGACATGGTCTTGTATATAGAAAATTTTAAGTAATCCATATGAAAGACATCTGCTGGAGATAATAAATGAGCTCAGCAAGGTTTCAGGGTATAGGATCAATATGTAAGCATCAGTTGAATTTCTATGTATTGGCAATTCTATGTACTAGCAATGACTAATCTGGTAAAATGAAGAAAACAATTCTATTTACAATACCATTGCAGGAAATAACATACTTAGGAATAAATTTACCAAAAGAGTTGCAAGAGTTACATACTAAAAACCACAAACGCTGTTGAAAAAAAATTAAAGAAGACTTAAATGGAAAGAGAGGCCATGCCCATGGATTGGAACATTTGATATTGTTAAGATGACAACACTCTTCAAACGGTCCAACAGATTCAACACAATCCCTGTCAAAATCCCAACCTTTTTTTCTGCAGGAATTGGCAAGCTGAACCTAAAATTGATACAGAAATGCAAGGGACTCTTAACAGTCTTGAAAAAAATGATGTATACTTTCTAATCTCAAAACTTACTTAGGAGCGGTAACAATCAAGACATTGCATTACTGGCATAAGGGTAGCCATATATCGATCAATGGAATATAATTAAGAGTAAAAAAAATAAACCCTTACATTTACGATCAGGTGATTCTGACAAGGATGCCAAGGCAATTCAGTAAGAGAAAGAATGGTCTTTTCAACAAATAGTGCTGGGACAACTGAATATTCACATTCAAAGAAATGAAATCCGATCCCTATCTCACACCAGACCCAAAATTCACTCCACATGGATTGTGGACCAAAGCTAAAAGTCAAAACTATAAAACCTTTTGAAAAAAACATAGGCGCAAACCTGTATAACCTTTAATTAGGCAATGGTTTCTTAGCTATAACACCAAAACTACAAGCAACCAAAGAAAAAAATAAATTAGACTTCATCAGTATTAAAAATCTTGTGCTTCAGAGGACACTATCAAGAAAGCGAGAAAAGAACCCACAGAATGGGAGAAAATATTGGCAAATCATATATACGATAAGGAACTTATGTCCAGAATATAAGTAACTCTTATTACTGAGTGATTTTTTATAAAAAATGAAAAAATGGGCAGAGGATTTGAATAAACATTTCTCCAAAGAAGATATATAAAAGGCCAGACGGTACATGAAAAGATGCTGAACATCATTTGTCATTAGGAAAATGCAAATCAAAACCAGAATGAAATACCACTTCACATCCTCTAGGAGGGCATAACAAAAAGACAGACAATAAGCAAGTGTTAGCAAGAATGTGGGGAAATGGGAATTCTTGTATCTTACTAGTGGGAATATAAAATGGTGAGACTGCTTTTGAGAAGTTTGGCCATTCCTCAAAAAGTGAAACATAGAGTTGCCATATAACCCAGAAATTCCACTTCTAGTTTTAAATCCAAGAGAATTGGAAACATATGTTCCCAGAAAAACTTGTACGCAAGTGTGCAGAGCAGCATTATTCATAATAACCAAATAGTGGAAACAACTGAAACATCCATCAACTGATGAACTGATGAAAAAAATCTGTTTTATTTCTACAATGGAATAGTATAACCATAGAAAGAGGTAAGGTGTTGGCATATGGTGTAACATGGATGAACCTTGAAAACATTTTGTTCATGATAGAAGCCAGACATGAAAGAAACATAGTGTATGATTCTCTTTAAATGAAGTGATCAGAATAGGCAAATCTGCAAAGATAAAAAATAGATTAGTGGTTGCCGAGAGGGAAAAAGAAGTGATATTGAATGACAATGGGGTTCCTTTTGGGTTGATGAAAATGTTCTGGAATTAGATACTGGTGATGAAGGCACAACCCTGCACTGAAATGTACACTTTAAATAGGTGTATTTTATGGGCATGTGAATTATATCTCAATTTTATTTTTTAATTTTTTTAAAGATTATATATATTCATTTGAGAGAGAGAGAGAGTGAGAGAGAGCAGAAGCAGGGAGAGGGGCAGAGGGAGAACTGGACTCCCTGCTGAGAAGGGAGCCTGATGTAGGACTCCATCCTGGCACTCCCGGATCATGACCCCAGCCAAAGGCAGCCGCTCAACTGACTGAGCCACCCACACACCCAATTATGTCTCAGTTTTAAAGACTCTCTATTAAGGAGGAGAAAAGCAAGACCCAGGGGAGGAGAACATACTTGCAACACATATAACCAGGGAGGTGTACGCATAGATACAATAGAGAGGACTTATATCCAGAAAAACAAAAGAAACCAATGAGCAAAACACACACAACCCTACAGAGAAAATGGACAAAAGATATTAACAGACATGGCAGAAAAGAGTAGCGATACATATATAAAAAAGTATTCAACCTCACTAGCAATCGTGATATAAAACTCTAACCCTGAAACTACAGCCCCTCCAAAACCCAAACCCTTACTCATACACCTATTATAATGACTAACACCGAAAATACTGAGAAACTCCTGGGACTTTACTCTTTTTATACACCCCAGCCACCGCCCCTCTCCCCCTGCACCCACGCCTCTGCCACCAACCGGCCAAACAGGGAACCACAGCTCTTACTCCTAACTCCATAGTTCAGTTTTGTTTGTTTTTGAATTGCATATTTGTTTGAGTATGACTTCTTTGGCTCAACATTATGTTTGTGAAACTAACCGATGGGGCTACATGCAGCAACAGGTCATTCATTTGGGTTGCTGTGTTGTATTACCTTGCGTGAATAGATTGCAATTTACTTACTTGTTATTTTTGCCGCTGAGCATTTGGGTTGTTTCCAGGTCTTGGTTGTTACAAATTAACACTGCTATGTGGAATGAAAGAAGTCAGATATGTAAGGATGTATAGTCTGTGATTCCATTACACTGGCTACACCAGTCTATGATTTTAAAAGGCGGGAGGATGGTGCCTGAGAGGGGAGACGAGGGAGGCTTCTAGGTGCTATCTTCTATTTCTTTCTCTTTTCTTTTCTTTTCTTTTTTTTTCTTTTCTTTCCTTTCCTTTCCTTTCCTTTCCTTTCCTTTCCTTTCCTTTCCTTTCCTTTCCTTTTCTTTCTTTCTTCCTTCCTTCCTTCCTTCCTTCCTTCCTTTCTTTCTTTCCCTCTTTCTTTCTTTCTTTTTTTCTTTAAGATTTTATTTGGGGGCACCTGGGTGGTTCTGTCGGTTAAGCATCTGCCTTTGGCTCAGGTCATGACCTCAGGATGGTGAGATCAAGCCCCTTGCTGGCTCCATGCTGGACATAGAGCCTGCTTAAGATTCTCTCTCTCCCTCTGCCCCTCCTCTCCTACTCTCTCTGAAAAAGACAAAATAAAAACAAATAATAAAACCTACTTCAAAAACACAAACTCATTTGGGACCCTACCGAGCAATATGCTTTTTTGCTACCCATAAGCTACTAAAACCACTTGAAGACAGGCCAGCTAGAGCCACTCCAGACAGAGGCCAGCCCTAGGGATGTTTGTCTTGGGTATTCATGGGCTTGCCTTTTCATGCTAGGCTGCCATGCCTTTTGGTTTTAGTTATCCTATGTTTCCTTGACTCACCAGCTATATATAGAACTTCCTTGGATCTTCACCCCAACCTCAAAGCTGTTGGTGGTGACTTTTCCATCCTTGACTGTAAGTACTAAGAGTTGATAGTATGAATGACAGTAGAATCCATTCACTTGTGGACTTCCTGTACTGTAAGTAAATTATTAACAGTGACGGAGAATTAGGTGAAATGATAATAAGAAAAGTATTCATGCAATGGGACATTACTCAGCCATCGAAAAGAATGAAACCTTGCCATTTGCAATGACGTGGATGGAACTAGAGGGTATTAAGCTAAGTGAAATAAGTCAGAGACAGGCAAATATCATAGTATGTCACTCATATGTGGAATTTAAGAAACAAACCAGATGAACATAGGGGGAGGGAAGGAAAAATAAAATAAGACAGAATCAGAGAGGGAGACAGAGTTAAGAGACTCTTAACTATAGAGAACAAGCAGGGTTGCTGGAGGGAAGGTGAGCGAGTGGCTGGGGTAACTGGGTGATGGGCATTAAGGAGGGCACTTGATGTAATGACCTCTGGGTGTTATTTCCAGCCAATGAATCACTAAACTCAATCCTGAAATTAACAATACACTATATGTTAATTAATTGATTTTAAATAAAAAAATTATTCATTCATTAATTGACCCCAATTCCATCATAGGACTTGAATACAGATATTTGCTCCAGTATAAATTGCTAGATAAATCAGAATGAAAAGCTACGTGTCAGTGTCATTTCAACAGGCCCTGAACAACCACACTAGTGGAACATATGAGAAAAGCCAATGACTTAACACATGGATTTTTCTCTGTCCACATCTCTATTTGGCTTTCTGATAACCACAGTGTTAGTTATACACTATGTATTTTTCATTTATTAGATTTTTTTTTTTAAGCAGTGAGCCGGAAATCTGACACATGCACTGATTTGTATCACTTTGTCATGTAAGGCTCTTTCTAAATTCAGTGCCTTTCAGAAGAGGAGAAAATTGCTTGGAAACTGATATTTCATTGATATTTAATAATACCTACTAAACTCGTATTTCAGAATACAACCAAGCCTCACTAGTGTCTGGGGGGATATACATAGTCTTCACTACCCTATGATATATATATTTTTTAAGATTTTATTTATTTATTTGACAGACAGAGATCACAAGTAGGCAGAGAGGCAGGCAGAGAGAGAGGAGGAAGCAGGCTCCCCACTGAGCAGAGAACCCGATGCGGGGCTCGATCCCAAGACCCTGAGATCATGACCCGAGCCGAAGGCAGAGGCTCAACCCACTGAGCCACCCAGGCGCCCCTACCCTATGATATTTTTGATCCCCAAATGGTTTTCAGCTCCTTGAAGCCACCCTACATCCCTCCCTGCCTGTTTGTCTTTCCCACTTCTGTTTTCAGTGATCCCTGACCAGCTATGGGCTCATTCCCTCCCATCCAAGTCCCAACATGGCCCCAAGAAGATGACACCCATCACATCCTGTAAGGCTGGAAGTGCCTGCCTCAGGCACTGGAAGCCATCTTGGACTGCCTTGTGTCCAATGGCCAAATATCTAGGATGAACAGACCCATAGCTTAGCAATACTACCTCTCTTGCCCCTCTTGTCCAAGGCTTTTCTGTCTAGATTCACTGTGACAGTTAGAAATTTCCTCTGGAATCTTGTCACTTTCCCCAGCCAGTCTCCTTCCACCTTCCCCAGGGTTCTTCTGCCAAGATCAGGGCACAGAAACCCTTCCTTGGAAACCACCCCTCTATTCCTGGTCTCCTCAGCAACTCTTCTAGCCACCAAATATGGGGACTCTTCTCTAGTCTGGGGACCAAGGGCAGAGAACAAAAGGCACATTAATTCTCAGGTGGAGTTCTCCTGGATCTGCTGTCTATACCCCAGCTCCTTCTATAACACCCAGACCCAGGGAAAAGCCAAGGCCAAGGCCCAAATCTTTAATTATCCTTTCTTTCTGCTGAGTCATCCCTTCCCTGAGCACTAGGGAAGGGGTTTGGCTGTTACTTCAAATGTTCTCCACTCTCACCCCCAGGATCAGCCCTGAGTCTGTCATGCCTCATCTGCAATTAAACCCCAGATAATGATCTAATCTCCACCTGACCCTATAATCATGTCTGCTCAGGCATCCTAACGTGGTGTCTGGCTTTGGAAAGTTCAACGTAGCTTATTTCCGGGTTTATGTGTTATCTCGGGTTGTCTTTGTGCCGTGGCCTTCTACTCACTCAGCAAGGGGAGTTTGCATCTCCTGCTCTTCACTGATGGAAACCCAAGAGGGTCCCAGTAAAAAAGCGTACCTCGGACCCAAGACATCTCCTGGAACTTGCTACCCCATGAGTCAGTTGGCCCATCCTGTCACATGGAACAGGTTGCTAAGAACTCTGTGGCTTGGTTTTGTTGCTACAGACCCTTCGTGACATTGGCTTCCTTTCTTCGTGACAGTTACGTTGCGAGAGCAGGGAGATACGTGCTTCCCACACCAGTAAAACAACAGTTAAAGATACCTTCAAACTATTACACATCTATCCTGAGTCTGAGCTCTGAGTTTCAGGAAAAATAGTCCTCAAATGCTGTACAAATATAAAGGGAGGGGGTGGAGAAACTGTTCCTTAATATTCTAGAAAATGCCTATGTTTCCATGAGTTCCAAAGTTCCATCCCTTAGTACTTCCATTTTGACTGGATTTTCTGCTCTTCGTTCCCCAAGTGTATCTTGATTCCATCAACAAAGGAGGCACTCCTACAGAGGAGCAAATGTGTGTTCAGCCGTGTGTGATCTAAGACTTTGAAAGGAATCTCTTGGGAAGAGTAAGGGCTCTGCCTCAGTGGTCTTGGCCAAGAAGCCAGATTGGTCTGAAACCATAGGAGCTTTGCAGCCAAGCCAGGGCACCCTCTGGGCTTGAGTGACCCCTGCAACCTCGACCAACAGGCTGGGCATGGAGTCAGCTCCTCCCTCAGCCTTGTCCTCACACCTTTAATTTTTTGCCCCGCCTCCTCTATATTCCGTAGCAACACCAGAACCTGATGGGGTTTCTCTCCTTGTCAGTATTACTTACCTGAAAGAATATTGCCCTAACACCCTGTTCAATGAAGCCGATGCTCTCTGAGGAATATACTTTCAATGCCCCGGACTCATCTCCCACTGGTCCATGCCTCTCTTCCTAATTTCCTTATCACATTCACTTCTGTCCTTTCCATAAGTCTCTACTGTTGATGTCCTTCAGGATGCCCCAAGCCAGGGCTATGTGATTGAGTCAATTAGACCTCTCGATATGTTTTACTAGTTTCAGACATTCTCCTTAGACTCTTAGCCCCCCCCCCACTTTTTAAAAGATTTTATTTATTTATTTGACAGAAAGAGAGATCACAAGGAGGCAGAGAGGCAGGCAGGGAGAGAGAGAGGAAGGAAAGCAGGCTCCCTGTTGAGCAGAGATCCCGACGCAGGGCTCGATCCTAGGACCCTGAGATCATGACCTGAGCCGAAGGCAGAGGCTTAACCCATTGAGCCACCCAGGCGCCCCTCTTAGCCCCTTTTTACACACCACACTCCACCCCCGACTCATGACCTCCCTTGTTTTCCACTCAGATTCCTGAGGCCGTCAGCTAATTTGTTTTTAATGGGGTGGGGCCCTACTAGGGCTCATGCCCACACCCAGCGGAGACACACATCTTTACCAACCATGCTCTTATTTTCCTGCCCCTCCCCACCCCCTGTAGGATGGGACTGGGGTCTCCTTTTATTTTTTATTTAGTTATTTATTTATTTTTAATATTTTATTTATTTATTTGACAGACAGAGATCACAAGTAGGCAGAGAGGCAGGCAGAGAGAGGGGGGAAGCAGGCTCCCTGCTGAGCGGAGAGCCCGATGCAGAGCTCAATCCCAGGACCCTGAGATCATGACCTGAGCCGAAGGCAGAGGCTTTAACCCACTGAGCCACCCAGGCACCCCAGGGGTCTCCTTTTAGACAGAAAATCCCTTGTCACATATTTTTTTTCTTGTTGATTTTTAAAAATTGAAGTATAGTTGACATACAATAGATTAGTTCCCGGTGTACAACACAGTGATTTGACAATTCTATACATTACACAACGCTCCGTGTAATTACCATCTGTCACCATACAACGTTATCACACTATTACTGATTGCGTTTCCCATGCGGTACTTTTCATCCCTATGACTTATTTATTTTGTAACTGGAAGTTTGTACCTCCTAATCCCCTTTACCGATTTTGCTCACCCGCCCTCCTCTCTGGCAACCACCAGTTTGTTTTCTGTATTTACGAGTCTGCGTCTATCTTTTTGTTTGTTTGTCTTTTAGATTCCACATATAAGAGAAATCATATGGTATTTGTTTTCCCTAGTCTGAATTATCGCTTCTTGTAACTTCAGAAGACTTTCCCTTCTTTTTTTAAAGATACTATTTCATTTATTTTTTTAAGTAATCTCTACACCCAATATGGGGCTCAAACTTACAACCCCAAGATCAAGAGTCACATGCTCTACAGACCTAGCCAGTCAGGCACCCTTCAAGGCTTTTCTTTCCTTTTTTTTAAGAATAATCTGTGGGTTTTGAAGGGGCAGGGGGGTGGGAGGTTGGGGGAGCCAGGTGGTGGGTATTAAGGAGGGCACGTATTGCATGGAGCACTGGGTGTGGTGCAAAAACAATGAATTCTGTTACGCTGAAAAGAAATTTAAAAAAATATTCTATTTATTTATTTGACAGAGATCACAAGCAGGCAGAGAGGCAGAAAGAGAGGGAGGGGGAAGCAGGCTCCCCGCTGAGCAGAGAGCCCAACGTGGAGCTCTATCCCAGGATCCCGGGATCATGACCTGAGCCGAAGGCAGAGGCTTTAACCCACTGAGCCACCCAGGCACCCCACCTCAAGGCTTTTCTTAATCCAGGCTGACATGGTAGCCCCATTGCCGGGCTGTCCCTCTCCAGCCTCCAGATGTTTTTCTGGAGATGACCTAGCATGCTTCTCACCGCTGCCCTGTCCTACACCCCCCTGGGATTTCACTGGGCCGGGGGCCTCCTGGGTAGACGTGCCCACCTGCTATCTCTGGTCCAGACAAGTTTCTCAAGATGAACCTGGAGACAAAAAGGTGACCTTGTACCATGTTTTTATTCACCACTGGAGGAATGCAAGTATTGCAAAAATGAAGAACATCTGCATTATTCCCATCACCTAATTTATCTGTATTTCCACCCTCATCTGTGAAATAAAGGGTTCAGTGAAGTAAAATCAACATAGCTTTGGGAACTCTTACAAGCACAGACAAAATAAACATTGTTACTTGAAAATATATTTTGACATATTTTGTATTCTCTCTTTACGGATTCTAGCTGGGGCGGGAGGGGGAAGATTGACAATTGTTATAAATCAGGCTTTCCCCGAATGCAATCGCCTATTTTCAGCACAGGGACTTTGTAGGCTTATAGGATTTTAGAGACTGAAACTGTTCCTATTAGTTATATCTATTGCTGCCTAACAGATGATCTCCAACCAACAAATATTTATTATCTCACAGTTCCTGAGGTTTAGGAGTCCAGGCTTGTTTGCAGACTTAATCTGGCTTGTGTTCTTTCAAGTGATTTCCGTCGAGCGGTGGGCCAGGCAGCAGTCATCTTCAGAATTGACCGGGCTGGCAAATCCATTTCTGAACTCACTCCCATGCTGTTGGCAGCCCTTTGTTCCTTGAAGGCTGTTGGCCCGACACTTCAGTTCCCCACTGCAGGCCTCTCCAAAGGCTGCTCATGCCATGGCTTTTGACCTTGCCCAGAGGAGATGATCCAAAGGAAAAAGTGACTTAAACTCAAGGGTCGTGCCAGCTCTCCCTGGCAGAGTCAGGGAGTGAATAACAGAAAGAAGGATCATTGGGAGCCTTCATGGGGCCTGGATACAGCAGAACCTTAAAGATAACGTAGCCCAGCTCCCCTCAATTACAGCCAAGGAAGCTGCAGCCCAGAGATACCAAGTAAGTTGGCCAAGACCATACCATTGGTTAATACCCAAATCGGGACTTGAACCTGGACTTTCCATATTTCAGGACATTTCAATTTAGCAACGACTTTTTAGTTATTGGGTGATTACCAAAAGCAAGGACTGGACAAGGCAGTATGGAGATTCCGGGGTGAAAATTATACTCACAATCCCTGCCCACGAGGTCGTAGGAATGGGGAGGAGCAGAATACGCTGAATGGGATTACCTGGGAGATTGGAGAACATTTCCCCCGAGTTACAAATGAAGACACTAGAGTTCAAGGGAAGACCTTTAGTCACAGGCAGCATCGGGGAAGGCTTGGTGGATACAGTGACATTTGAGTTGGGCCTAAAAGTAAACATGGAATTAGGCCAACGGGGACAGATGAGATGGGGCTGGGCGGCACGTCCATGCCTTGACCCCAATGTCTCCAAACCTAACTGCATGAGGTTCAAGCACAGCAGTATTAGTCACAGGCCCAAGCTCTGAATCACTTTCTTGGCTACTGATGACTAGAATTTGGGGCTGTCCAGAAGGAGGACTCTGGTGGCTTCGCTGAGAGTGCTACTTGCCTTAGCTGCCACAGCTGTTTTTACAGCGGAGCTCATACTCTGATCAAGAAATCAAAGTAGCTACCCGACCATGTCTATGTTATCAGACAGTCCCTAAATCCAGGGGAGAACATGCTAAGTACAATTGGTGAGTCAACGTCCGTGTGTTTCGGAGAACCATCTTCACCCACTGATTTACCTGCCTGTGAGTTGGTCTTTGAGATCTAGCCCTGAGCAGCTGGTAAGTGGTTAGAAAGCGTGGGCCGGGGATCAGGGCTGCATTTCCCTGAGAGAGCGGGGAGACGACTAGTGGAGGTCCGTTACAGAGTGTTTCATACCTGACCCATTAGCCATTGCATTTAGAAATCCCACAGGTGTTGACAACTGTCAGTCAATGTTACAGATTAAAATTACAGCTGGCATCATTTAGATGAGTTTCGAAGTTATTGTTAACACCCCATCAGTGAGTCCTCATATTAAATTTGTAGATCCAAACCAGCATCTAATAAAGATGAAAGTATTGGAGGGGTAAGTAAGGTTTTGTAGAACTTTTGTTTCAGTTCCCCGCATGTGTGTTCAGTGTAAACCCTATTTACTTTCCATTGTGATCACCAACAAAGCAGTTTGAAGTCCACTGATGGAGAACAATTTTGCTCACCATGAGAGGAGGGAGAGACAGCCAGCTCCAACAGATCACGTTGGATCCTCTGTTAAAACCCAGCAGAGTCCATTACAGAAACATACCACAGTGAAAAAAGACATGATGTTAGGCAGATGTGAATGCAAACATAGAAAACCTTACCAGTTATGTGTTTATTTAAAAATATTTTAGAAACAGATAACTGATGTTTCTAGTGGGTGATATTGTTCCATATATCAGCCTTTTAAAAAAAAATCAACTTTATTGAGGTGTGCTTGATATACAGTAAAACTTACTCATTTTAACTGTGTAGTTCAAGGGGTGCCTGGGTGGCTCAGTCGTTAAGCATCTGCCCTCAGCCCAGGTCCTGATCCCAGGGTCCTGGGATCGAGCCCCACATTGGGCTCCCTGCTTGGCAGGAAGCCTGCTTTCCCTCTCCTACTCCCCTTGCTCATGTTCCTGCTCTCACTGTCTCTCTCTCTCTCTCTGTCAAAAAATAAATAAAATCTTAAAACAAAACAAAACAAAAAAACAACGAACTGTGTAGTTCAAGGAATTTTCACAAATGTATGCAGTGGTGTTACCACCACCAGAGTCAAGGTATGGGATAGTTCTGCTATTCCTGAGATGTTCTCTTATTTCTCTCTTTTCAGTTAAAACCCTTCTAGCACCTCTGCTTCTGGGGTGCATCATACTTCTATCTAGAGTAGAAGCACAAGGGAGGCTAGATCAACATGTACCAGGGATCTATGTTTGGCAGGTCATAGGTTAAGCCAAGGATTTTGGGTTTAGTCTGAGTGAAATGGGGAGGTATTGGAGGGTTTTGAGAAGAAGAGTGTTCTGACTTAGATTTTAAAGAGAATACAGAGAAACCACATGTACACTAGGATTGAACAAATAAGTTAATATACTACAGATAATGACAGCTAGGCTTCTCACTGTCAGAGAAGAGAGTTACAAATAAAGGGGGAAGGAAGCCTATAATGAATATTGTGGGTTGGAATTGGGGGCATCAGTATGGACTCATGTTTGTGGACAGCTAGCTAGCTAGCTAGATGACGGAAAAATATAGATATATGTGTACACATGGGTTGTGTGTGTGTGTATGTATATACGTGTTTTGCCATTTTAACAATATTAAACCTTCCAATCCATCCATGAACATGGGATGTCTTTCCACTTTCTTGGGTCATTTTTAACTTATTTCAATAATGTTTTATAATTTTCAGAGTTCAAGTTTTGTACTTCTTTTGTTAACTTTATCTCTATGTATTTTTTTTAAGTTTGATGTGTGTGTGTGTGTGTGTGTGTGTGTGTGTATTTTGTTTTGTTTTTGGTGACATAGCAAATGGAATTTTTTCCTTAATTTCATTTTAGGATTGTTCCCTGCTAGTGGGTAAGGATATTGATAGTTCCTGTCATGGTGAGATGGCTAAGACCTCGATGAATTGGGATGGATTTCAGGCAGAAAGGGAGGCATTAGCTGGTGCAATATTGTGGGCTTTTGAGAGGGTTGGAGGAAACGTTAACTAGAGGGACTGTGGAATCCAGTGATTTGCTAAGTGCCACTGAGTCAGCGAGAGAGGAAATGTCCACCTCAGACCTATTGCTCAGGGATTTGAAGCCAAGTGTGAGAGTCAGAGCACCTAGTTGCTTGTTCTGCAGACGGAAGGAAAGATGAGGCACAGTAAGTGTGCATAGAGGAGACAATACTTCTGAGAAGCCTGGGTTCTCATTCCAGGAGCGTTTCCTATATTGAAGTCAGGGTCCCGATGGGGGAGGAGTGGGACTCAGAGATTTGGGATGCTAGTACCTGAGTACCGCAGGTAAGCACCTCGGGCCTCCATATTCCCCTGCACCCACGAAGTGACCCACTCCCACTGCTGGAATATAAAGCCCCCTCTTGTCTCTTGTAAGAAGATGATGCAGAGGCCACACATGAGGCAGGTGCCTTCCAGGACTATGCTTGCTCTTGGGGTTGACCACCACCTCCCTCCTGGCCCCTAGACTGAGATGCAGGGAGAAACATCAGCATACACGATAGGGAAGGTGCTAGGCCCATGTAGGAAGGGAAAGAGCTCTACCCCGGAGCTGCTACAGGCCCCGGCTGCCAGCAGGGATGAGCAGGTGCTGGGTCTGGACCTGCTAGAAAGCTGGGTCCAGGGAAATTTGTTGGGGTGGGGGTACCATCCTGCCACAGGGGCCCTGGGTGACTGTGCCAGTGTGCTGCTGGGATGGCCCACATTAAATGAAGTAGAGATGGCAGGAGGATGGGGGCAAACTCAAGGAAACAGAAGATAGCAGAAGTGGGCCTAAGACCAGAAACATACCAGGCTAGCCACGTTCCCTGGAGGCTGCGTGCACAGTCCATTTACCAAAGTGGAAAGGCACATGTGGCGGGGTGCAAGGAGCTGAGAGGCTCCTTGGTGGCCATGTCCTGCAGGAGGACAGACAAATGGTAGGAGAGGATATACAACTGGTTTCTCTGGGGGGGACAATAATGAAGCCACGGTGCTCAAACTTCAGCATGCATTAAAATCAACTGGAGGGCGTGTCAAAATACAGAGAGGGTCCGTAGGTCCAGGTTTGGGGCTGGAGAATGTACATTTCTAGAATGTTCTTAGGCGATGCTGCGGGTGCTAATCCAGGCACCACTGACACACTCTGGACACAGGCCTAAGCAGAGGGCAGGTGGCAGCCTTGTAGTCTTGCTGCACAACCATCAAGGAGAGGAAGCTCACACTTACAGGGACACTGGGGAAGTATCAGACACAAGAGGAATGCCGTTACTGTAATGAGCTGCAATGCTGGAGTGGCAATCTGGGGTAGGGGAGATGACCTAAGGGATCTACAGAGATGATTCATAGAACATGGTGTTCCTAGGGGAAAGATAAATGGGGCTGCTGACAGAAACATCACTAATAAATACAGAATCCTAACCACCCTTACGCCAAGTCATCACTCAATTTTCTTATGGTAAGTCATGGCCCCATATCCAGTCCTGAGTCAGCTCTCAGACCCAGAACCCATCTGGCGAAGGCAGGATCTGGCAAACTTCAGGGCAAATAAATATAGTTGTGTTCCTCCGGGCCTTCTCTCAAGGGATGAGAGCCATTCATCCTGGAGAAAGGGGAATACCACCTCTTTCCAAAGTGGTTGAGTACCCAGAGCCAGCTCCAAATTACCACAGATATTCAGGGACCCCAAGCACCCTTATGGCTCTCCTGTTAGAGTACGGACCTCTGTAGATCATGTCCTGAACAGAGCCCTGACTCTAGACACAGCAGAAGAACAGTACGAGATGAAGTTACACATTTGAAGGTCACTGGCACGTGGCTGGTATTTAGAGTCACGAGATTGGATTAGAGCATCGAGAGGGAGACAGAGAGAAGTCTTGCTGAGCAACCGTCAAGGAGAGGAAGCTCACACTTCCAGGGGTACTGGGGAAAGACAGCATCCTTCTCCAAGCCTCTACATTCCCCCCACACCCTCAGTCCATGAGCAACAGGGCTGTGTCTCCCTCTGCTCTGGGTCCCCAGGGTCCGACACAGGAAGGGGACTTTAGTAAACTAGCTTTTGAATGATCTGATCATGGCCACCCCAGCGAACTCCACGGAAAGTGTGTTTGCGAGGGCAGTGATAGCAAACGTGCTGTTCCTCTTTGAGGGCAGATCCTTCTTTTTTTAGTTCTTAGGATGAAATGTGAGTCTTGTTTCTCTTGGGAAGATTAACCAGGGGAGATCTTTTTGCCATCTGGGGCCCTTCCCAAGTTCATTTGTAATGTATATGACATGACTTTCCAAATTAAGAGAGGGAGGTTATGCAGGTTATGTTACTGCACATTTTTTTCATCTGACAAATGCTATTTTTGCCCCTTTTAAAAAGGCGGTCTATACGTATCCCCAATAAACACCTGCTGTGCTCCTATGAAACAGGGATAAACAAATGATCTGCCTTCTTGAAATAGCCAGAGAGCCGTGACCGAGTGGGGAAACACTCTGGGCTCCAGGCAAGAGTGGCTGCATGCAAATTCTTTTTTGAAAGGAGTAGGGCAAAAGACTCCTAGTCCTTTAGTCGCTGTAGCAATCCTGTGAGGGAAGAGTTATCCTCACCTTACAAACAAAGAAATGGAGTCTGGAAGGTTCAAAGACGGGCCTGTGACTGCTCTCCTGCCCCCTAGTCCCGTTCAGCTGTGGACTCTGCTGCGCTTTCCGTCCCCTGCATTGGACCCCTGGGTCCTGGGCATCTCTTCCTGGCCTCCCTGAGACACACCCTTGGCTATGAACTTCTGTGTCATTGCTGGCTTGCAGGACTTGGCCCAGGAGGATGACCAATGTTTTCTGGGTGATGTGCGACAAGCGTCCCCCAGTATCTACAACAGGCAGTCTAGTGGAAATGGGTAGGAGCAGGGAGAGCTCAAACCTGCTACTTTTTACCTGCATGGCTTTGGGCAAAGCGGAAGGCTCTGTGGCTTAGTTTCCTCATCATTAAAACAGAGTCGCTAGTACCTACTTCCTTCGGTTGCTGTACTGCCGAAATGCCAGGACTGTGCCTGGCACATGGTAAGGGCTAGTGTAAGGACTAATTCGTCCAACCCAGAGGCTCTCCATGTGTTATTCTGTCTTTGCTGTGACATGGATAAGGAAGTGGATGGTGGTGCCCAAGGTCATGCTGGTAGTAAGAGCCAGGACATGAAGAAACTCAGTCTACTCTACACCCTTGTACCCAGCCCAGCCCCACTGCACTTGCCCCGCCCCACGTGCTTCATTTACTCCCTAGCCAAACTTGCAGGGTGGCAAGCGTGCCTCCCAGACCAAACTTGGGTGTGCAGGATTAACAACAGCAGATCTGTATTTTTTTTCCCCCTATATTTCAACTTGATTTCTAATTAGGGCCCTGATTCCCACCAGGGGGATGAAAATTTAACCTCTATCAGTTCCAGGTTCTATCCTCCTTCCTTGGGGCTGCACTAGAATTGTTGAGGACTTACCCAGTGCTAAGGCACTGAGGTTGGGGCCTCCCTGGTCCTTGTGTCACCTGTCTGTGCTGTATCCAGCAGTTTTTCACTCCACCCCATAGAGCCCTTAGTCTTCATTCACATAGGCGGAGGCTGGCACAGTGGGCCGCCATGGACAGCTGAGTGGGTTGTGCACTGCATAAACATACTTGGATGATGGGTGGGTGGAACTGAAATCCAGTCCATTCTGGGCTTCCTAAGTTGTGGATGTAAGTGTGGGACTGCTTCCACCCTGAGGAGGGGATATGTTTTCTTTGCACCAAAGGACTCTTCACTGGTCCAGCCATGTACCTCTGACTCTTTCATCCACCTTTTTCGAGTTTGTACAAAAGGCATCTTCAAGCTGGTTGTGGCCCTGCTGGAGTCATCCCTTCTCTGTCTGAATGGCTCCTTCAGGTCCTCTGACATTTCTGAGTGGGGCTCTGGCTCTTGGCCTCACTAATGCTGGGGGTGGGTGTCTCCAAAAGTCTTTCCTATACATGATGGCAGCCCTTCCTCTCAGGCCTGCCATCCCCCCAGAGGTGCACCTGGGGAGTTGGGCACAAGGTCCCTACTCTTGGAGCTCACAATGTAGCTGGAATTTTGCTGTCTCCCAGGGGCTCTGCCCAGAAAGGGGTACAAGGCTCCCCTCTCTAGAAGCCCTCAAGGAAGTACTGTCCTCTCCATCACTCCTCCCCATCCCCACTCCTCTCCATCCCCACCTTGGGGAAAATTTTCTTGTCTCCTGGGAGCCCCAACTTCCCTCAGCCTCCAGCTCTGCCATTCCTTAGGATTTCCTTCCTGGTTGTGGTCTGGTCAGGAGGTCTCTTCAAGCCTTTTAATCTCGCCAGGAAGACATTTCTGTTTTGACTTTCTGCCTCCCCTCAGGCAATGGATTGGAAATGGGATGAACTATTTTAAGAAAATCCATCAACCCCCTTCCCCCAATTATCCCACCTTGCTTGGGAGGCCCATGGGGCCCGGGGCGCTATTCCGGTCTTCCAAGTAGAGAAAAGGCCTGCTATTCCCACTTCCCAAGCCCTACGCAAGCCCCCCTGTTTCTAGGGCTGCCTCCGGTCCACAGCGCCCCTTAACACAGACTGCAGGAGGGGACCTTTGCCTGAAGGGGCCCTGGAGCCCTTTCTAGGCTCTCCGGCCTCACGCAGCGCCCCCTGCCGGGAGATTGGGGAAATTGCCGCTCTCCTTCAAGGCGCACGGTAAATTGTAATTTTATTTTCAACAGCGGCTTTGTTTAACAACTGGCTCATAAAATTCCTGAAAATTTAACATTTGGCTCTCACAAGCCGGTTGGAGCTGGCCCCAGCACACTTCTGAGGCCCCAGTGACTTCTGGTTCCACAATGAGAGGCACCTGCAGGAGATGGGAGGGTAGGAAGAGAGAAGGTTTATGCTTTTCTTTATCTGCTCCCTCTCTCCCTCTGCTCCGTTGTGCAGCTCCTGCTCTTCTAGGGGCCCCCTTTCCAGAGCTCCAGGCTCCTCCGAGTTCAGCCAACATTCTTCCCTCCTTCTACCCCTGGAGTGCTAATGGCTTTTTGACTTCTAGTTCTTGCTAATTCCTGACGCACCTGCATCCCACCTACCCCTTTGTAAATAGTCTTCTCATTACGTCCCATTAATCCTTCCCTTTCCTTTGTGTGCACCTCTGTTTCCTGGCCGGGATCCTGCCTGCTTAAGTTTGCTCCTGTGGTCACAACTTTTTAATACTTCTGTTCTCCACTTTGAGGACTTTGTGTCCTCAGGCAAGTTGCACACCTTCTCTGACTACAGTTTTATGAGAATTAAGTGTAATGCAGCAGGACATTATTTTGAAGGATTAACCAGTGGTTCCCTTGCTTTTCTCTTGCTTTTTCCTGCTGCCTTATACCTCCTTCCCAAAAGGGGCTGCTGTGTCCTATAGTAGTCATTTCTCAAGGATAGGGATTTAGAGCAGAAATAGGGGGAAAGTTTTGACTTTCAAAATCTAAGACCCCTATGAGCATCGGAGCAAGGAAAACCTAATGAGTCAGAAGAAAGCATCTGCTGGAAGATCCACCAGTCCCCGAGAAGGCCCTCCAACTCTGCCAAGCCAGGAGAGGCGGGCCAGCAGAACGGCTGCTAGCCTGGCAAGTTGAAGAATTGAAAATAAATGGCTGTCTGCTGGGTCCAGGGAACTGCGTGAACTTCAACTTCCTTACAGCCTCCTGGTGTCCCGGTTGTGGTCCAGGAAAGATGCTCATTATTGGTGGGGCCCCCAGACAGGTCTGGGTGATGACATCATAGCAGCTGCGTGGTCTGACAAGAAAGCGCCGGGTGTGATGTAGGCCTGAGTGAAAGGGAGAAGGACAAACAATGACAGGGGTCCTGAGTCCCAGCCCCATACCTCGGCCTCGTCCCCTCTTCCCCTAACTTAGCCCTGGCAGAAAGGGGGAGGGATTCTAAATGGAAAGATACACACTTCTACCACATGCAGAATGGGGTCTGTGATCGGAGTTCTCTAGAAAAATGAAGGACCACTTCTGCTTCATTTGGGGTTGAAGACTCATGCCTGTCCCAAGGAGAGCCCTGAAGTTATCTCCGGGGAACTTCCCTGAACCAGCTTGCTGACTAGCCCACCTTTCCACGCCACCCGCAAAATATATGCCATCAGAGGGGCCTCCCCTAAGCGCTTCTGTCCCCACCAGTCCAGTCCCCCAACCAAGGGCCAGGCATGTGTGTTCTCAGGTCCCTCAGTGCCACCAGTACTGGTTAATTGTTATTGTAACTTGAATGACTGTCATGAAAACTATTGAAAAGCTAGAGCAGGCAAAAGAGAGCTGTGCTTTCCGTGGCAGTTAAGTTGAGGCACGATGTTGGAAAAAAGACAGCTCTCACATGAGGCGTAGCAGTGATAACTGTAAAAGTTTGGGGAGGTATGAGGTGTCTTGGAAAATTCTGCAATTGGAGCACTTCACAGTCTCTTTTAGTTCTCATTCGGAAAGAAAGAAACTGATATTGGAAAGCGTAGACTATGTACTTTGTGGGTAGTTTGTATAAGGCAGGCATGGAACTCGAGTCAACCCATATCAAAAGAAAAGTCTTGGCTGTACATTGAAACTGGCAAATGAATATGTGTTTATGTATTAACATAGACTATCCAATGTGCGTCTATGTATGTGTATGTATATGTGTGTATACTAGATTTATACGTGCATACTATATGCATATATATAAGTTTTTTGGGTGATGTGTTAGGTAATATGTTTTTTTAGTTTCTTTTCAGCGTTCCAGAATTTGTATATACATAATTTTCAAACAATAGAAAGGCCTCGGATATTCAGGACCGCGGATGAGAAGTCTCCCATAAGCGACCAGCTCTATCTCACTTAGTGGAGGCTTCTGTTTCTTTCTATCAGCGCCAGGACGCTCGGGTGCTCCAGGTGCGCGTGTCCGGCAGCAACTGGGACCTGTCCCCGGCATCCCTTCTCTGATCCCTGCCCAGCGATCCAGCCGCCCACCCCAGCTGTTATCGCACTGCCGGGAGCCCGCGCGGCCGCTGTCATTCCGGCAGGGGGCGCCGTCCGGCCGCAGTGGCCGCGCCGGGCCGCGCTCTGATTGGTTGGAGGCGGGGGCCCGAGCACACTCCCGCCCGCCCCGTCCGCTAAGTGCCGCGGCGCGCGGGTTCCTGCCCCAGTCTGCGGGCCTCCCGGGCAGCGGCGGGGCCGGAGCGGCTCAGAAGAGGGGACAAGACCAGGGCAGGAGGGAACCGGCCGGCAGCCAGAGCCCCGTACGCCCAGCAAGATGCTGTCCTGGCGGCTGCACACGGGCCCCGAGAAGGCCGAGCTGCAGGAGCTCAACGCCCGGCTCTACGACTACGTGTGCCGGGTGCGGGAGCTGGAGCGCGAAAACTTGCTCCTGGAGGAGGAGCTGCGCGGCCGGCGCGGGCAGGAGGGCCTGTGGGCCGAGGGGCAGGCCCGCTTCGCCGAGGAGGCGCGCGGCTTGCGGCAGCAGCTGGACGAGCTGAGCTGGGCCACCGCGCTGGCCGAGGGCGAGCGCGATGCGCTGCGGCGCGAGCTGTGGGAGCTGCAGCGGCTGGGCGAGGAGGAGCGCGCCGCCCGCGGCCGCCTGGACGCCGAGCTGGGCGCCCAGCGGCGCGAGCTGCAGGAGGCGCTGGGCGCGCGCGCCGCCCTCGAGGCGCTGCTGGGCCGGCTGCAGGCCGAGCGCCGCGGCCTGGAAGCCGCCCACGAGCAGGACGTGCGGGAGCTGCGCGCGCGCGCCGCCCGCCTGACCATGAGCTACCGGGTCCGCGCCGCCGGCCCCGCCGCGCCCCCGCAACGCCTGCGGGAGGTGCACGACAGCTACGCGCTGCTGGTGGCCGAGTCGTGGCGGGACACCGTGCAGATGTACGAGGACGAGGTGCGCGAGCTGGAGGAGGCGCTGCGGCGCGGCCAGGAGAGCCGGCGCGAGGCCGAGGAGGAGACGCGGCTGTGCGCGCAGGAGGCGGAGGCGCTGCGGCGCGAGGCGCTGGAGTTGGGGCAGCTTCGCGCACTGCTGGAGGAAGAGCTGCGGCGGGTGCAGGAGGAGTGCGAGCTGCAGGCGGAGGAACGGCAGGTCCGTGCGCGGTGGACGGCCCCACCCCGGGCCCCTACCTGTGGTCAGGGTGGTGGGGGGCGGCGGGGCTGCTTGGACCCGTTGCGTGCGCCCGGGGCGTGGCGCCGCCGGCGAGTGGGGGGCCGGGCCAGAGGGAGTTCGACCCGCCCTGGCAGCTGCGCGCTGAAGGGGGGTCCCCCGCTCTGCGTCGGAAGAGGAGCGCGGTTTGCGGGTCAGCTAGTGCCGGGTGGCGGGTCCCGGTGGAGAATCCCGTCCCTGTCATCGTGTTAGGTTGTCAGTTTCTTTCGATCTTGCCTTGAGCGGGTGCAGACTGTTAAAAGACCCAGGACCCAGCCAGCTCTAGGCTCCCTTTCAACTTCCCGTGTTTCGTAGACCTAATTCACATGAAAGTCCAGCAAGAAGCCCCCCGACTTCCAGAAAAGACTTCAGAAGCGACAGCTCGTTCCTTCGGTGTTGGGAGGTGTCTCGGCAACGTCAAGTCCCGACCGGCAGCTGTTCAAAATGACAGCCCCTTGGCGGCAGGGCACCCCTGGGGAAAACTTAAATCATAGCGTAAAACGGTTTTTATTTTGCCAGAGTGATTTCCCAGTAGGAGGCGGCGGGTTTGGCTCTCTGGGCCCCTGCCTTGTGCGTTCTTGGGAGGGGCTGCCGCCTTCATGCAGGCAAGAGATCCTTCGGGGATGTTTTTCTCGAAGTCTCCCCAGCAGACATCAGATCTCTGGGTAGTGGAAAAGTTGTGGAAAGGGGCTGCTCCCAGGATGTGATATAAACAGTTACTATTTCAGAGAAGCAAAGCCCCAACGGACATTGACAGGGTGACACCTGTGGCCGGTTATTGTCCCAGTGCGGTACTAGGATGGGCCCTGGTCCTGGCTCCTGGAGGCCAGAATTGAAAATATCCCCAAATCGTACCATCAGTAGTTCTCAGGACAACACTTTAAAACAACACCCACAAAAATTCAAAAATATTTTAAGGGGATAATTTGTAGCTTGGGGTTAAAGGTTTGTGGTAGAGGGAGTGTGTGTGTGTGTGTGTGTGTGTGTGTGTGTGTGTGTGTGTGTGTGTGTTTAAATGCAGGAGTAAAGGGAACACAGAGGACCGTGGTGATGTGACAGGTGTCCACAAATAGTCAGCAAATATCTATGGACTGCTCCTAGGTCTTGAGCACTGCCTTAGGGTTTCAGTATTCAAAAAGCTGGAGTCTAGATGGGAAATCCTATAAAGCAGTACAATACGAAATTGTTTGGAATGTAATCTTGTGGAATGTGGGTTTTGCTGGGCCTCTGCCTCATAGTTTTCAAAAGCATTCTCCTCACCATTCCCTTGCAGTGGGAGCTGCTTGGCTCATTTCTGCTTGGGATACGCAGTCTGAATGGGGGAGGGGCCCACCGGGGAAGTGCCTTCTCTGGGGTCTTAGTCGGGGGGACTAGACTCAGCAGTCTGTCTGGTGATTCCTCTCTCATTGGAATTACCGTCTTTGCCTTAAAAGTAGGGAGCAAGGAATGTCGACGGGACTTGGTTGTTGTTTTGTTTTGTTTTGTTTTTTCCACTTCCAATCTGTATGTTTCACCGCACTGAATATGCCCTTATCTATAGCTCAGATCTTTCCCCAATTAGCTTTAAAGCCAGCGAATTTCAAATTGCATCCCAAAGATTCAACACCAAACCATTAGCATTTTTTTCCCCAAAGATTATATTTACTTATCTGACCTAGAGAGAGAGAGAGAGGGAACACAAGCAGGGGGAGTGGGAGAGGGAGAAGCAGGCTTCTTGCTGAGCAGGGAGTTCGATACAGGGCTCAGTCCCAGGGCCCCAGGTTCATGACCTGAGCTGAAGAGCCGATGTTAATAACTGAGCCACCCAGGCGTCCCCCATCAGTATTTTTTTTTTTTAAGGTAAAAATACTAGGGATTTTGTTAAAGAGTATCTGTGATTTAACCCCAAGCCCTCGATTTTTTCACATTCTATAGAAGATCACTCTGGGGAGACTGAACATATCATAAAACTGGGTTTAACTAATATACTGTAGTGAATGTTTCATTACTAAGAGTTTTTATCAAGTGCTTCTCACATGCCAGATACCCCAGGAACCAGGCCCTTGATACCTACCTACGCACTCTTAGTCCTCAGCCGGATCTTATGAGGTGGATTCTAATAGGAGCCCCATTTCACAGATGATGAAACTGAGGCACATATGTTCTTTTCAGGTGCCAGTGTCTGAGCCACTAACCCCAGATCCAACATTTCCTTTCTTCTCTGTTCCATCAAAGAGAAACGTTAAGCCAGCATTCTGCCTTCATAGAATAATGGTAATTGTTCTTCCTAAGGGCTGGCCCAGAGGTGCCCGTCCATCCGAAACCTTAAAACACTTTCTGATCCTTCCAGCCGGCTGTCAGAATAGTTTTCGTGGCAGCTGTGTTTCGTTTACTTTTTGCCTACGCTGTGGTTTAGTGGGAACCCTCCCCTCCCCCACTCAGTGCCCACTGTCTCCCTGCCTCGTGGCCTCTTCTGCGGCCCAAGAGAACCAGACGCTGGCTGGAGCTCTCTTTCTGGGAAAAGCAGCTCTTCTCCGAAGGCCTGTGTGTTGGGCCCCGCACCCCAGATCTGCTAGAGAGAAGTTTGCTGAACTGACATCCAAGTCCCCAGCATTTTGTATACAGTTGTGATCACCTAAAGCCCGAGTAATTCACCGTCTCCCAGTTTGTTGGAAGAAGCTTTGGACAAAAACTCAAGACATTTTTGGTTGACCCCCCCCCAACCCCTATAAACACTGGATTTTTGCTTATGAGACTGAGCTCTTAGCCTTTTGAGGCTGACTAGAAAAGGCTTCCAAGTCCCCAAAATGTGACCAAATGAGAAATTTCTTTTGACCGGAAGGGGGGAGGGGTTAGCTGCCCCACCTGGGCCTGAATTCTGGCTCTGCCCCCGTTTGTGTCTCTGTTCCCCCATTTTTGGAACAGCTCTCAGGGTGCCCACGTTGGGTTCATTCATTCATCTGACCGCGACAGCACGTCGTGGGCCGAGCCTGGGTCTTGAGTGCCGGGGATATAGCCTGAACAAAACAAAACAGAGAAGAAAGTCCCTTGCCTTTGAAGGTCTTGAGGTGGAAACAGCACAGGGTGTCCTGGAGGCGGGTGTGGCCAGGCGGGGTGGGCGGGGGAGAGTGGCCTCTACAAGAACTTGGGCTTTGGCTCTGAGGAGCATGGGTGACACTGAGGAGAGGTGACTGGTGACCGGCTGTATCCGAATGTCCTTGCTCTGGGGCTTGTGTGGGACAAGAGTTGGGAGCAGGGAGAACTCTTTAGGGGACCTCTGTACTAATTAAGGCAGGAGAGGCTGGAGGTTTGGACCAGGGGCAGCCATGAGGAGCTGAGAGGAAGCTGTCCTCTGAGGTCGAAGCCTCAGTGGGTTGGAGGCAGTAGAAGAGGTGGGGGACGTCCCAAGTCGACTCTAGAACTTGTTGCCTGAACCACTGGGAAAAACAAAAACAAAACAAGGAGTGCTCGTTGCTGAAGGGCGTTGGGAGCAGGAGATGTGGCTCATCTGGGTGGGAGATCAGGGTTCACTCTGAGATGCCTCTTAGATGCCCACCTCATACTGAGAGATACCATCCTGAGTCTGCAGTTGAGCATATTATCTGGACTAGAGCTTAAAAAAAAAAAAAAATGTAGCCTTCTATTAACGCTTGTTATTCCAGATGCATTTAGTTTTAGTTTTGATGTGTCAGGGAGGTCGTCCCGGTATCTAAAATCCCTCGAGCTCCACCAGTCAGGATTCTGAGTGACCGTGACATTCGCACTCTTCCTGTTTTGTCCGTGGGACTCGCTCAGCTGAGAGCAGCTCCCGCTGGGGGAGGACAAGGAGTTTTCTTCGGACCCGCCCAGCAGCACGCTGTCCCTGGTACAGACCTCCATTGCATCATCACCCGTGATGCCCTCCGGAAGTTCCCGAAATAGCAACTCAAAAAGGTGACCTCTCTCCCCAGCTTTTATACCGTTAGGTGGGGGACTGCTCTTGCTTGGTTAGAATCAGCAGTGCTGGGTGTTCGAACTCTGGTTCGAAAACTTCTGGCAAAGTCGACGCCAAGCCGAAGCTTGCTTCAACCAGCAGGATCGGTTACAGTCTCTATGGAGACCGGAGCCAAAAGGTCTTATTTACGTTCCTGCTTCCAAAAGCCAAGTCATTTTCCTTTGACAGTTTTGGGAGAGTTGAATCACACGGAAATGTGGTTGGAACTATACTTATTTTAACTTCAACACAGTGTGGGTTTTTTTCTCCCCCCTCCTATTTTGTGGGGGGCAGATCTATTCTGTGCCCTCTGGGAAGAGACAGTCTTTGTGCCTACCTGTGGTTTGGCATGGCAGGGGGATTCTGACCTCCTCAGGATGTTCATGGATAGAGAACCGAGTGCTTGTGATAACTTTTTTTTTTTCCCTAAACAGTTTGACAATAATTGAAGTTCTCTTTAAAGAAAAAGATCAGTACAGATTTCCGAGTTTTGATATTCAGGTTTCATCTCCTGCAGTGAAGAGGTGTAATGTCAGGATGTGTACTCAGGATTATACTCCCTCTAAAATGGGGGGACATAGGGTTTTAACACCAAGACTTGCCCGAAGAATGTTTAAATATCACGGCTAAATTTTGGCAGCCCTGTCACTTAAGTCAAGACTGGAATGGTCTGCTTTAGGCAAGCCTCACTATCTACTTACAATGCCAGTTTTGGAGAGTATTAATGTAGATGTACCCTGGGATCCTAGCTAGAGATTCTTAAATTGACTCCTCAGCTTTCAAACTTAAATGGTTTCAGTTTTTGTTTTTAGCGTGCTTTATATACACAAAGAGAACCTAGCAACAATCATTAGCTGATACAGAACTCTTAGGGAGGTAGGATTATTTACATGCCAATCACGCATCGTTTAAAGTGGTGGATCCAGCGTGAGATCTTAATTTGTCGGTTTTTGCGGATCTTATATATTTACTGCAGACCTTCAGCGTATCGCCTGGTGCCTTTGCTGGAGGGATTACAAAGGGAATGGAAACAGATCCCCTCTCCTGACTGTCTTCTTTGAATTCCCCAAAGATCAATGTCTAAAAATGTAGCCAGTTTAGTTAACTGTCTTCAGAAATAAGGCTGTTTTCCATTACAAACCAGAAGTTAAAGAATATGGACTCATTTCAGTGTTTAAATATTTGCTCAGTTAATTATTCCCCAGAGCAACTCTGAAGTGTTGACGTGAAACCGTAAAATGGTACAGACGAAGCCGCTGTGTTTACAAGCTCAAAGACAGTGTCGATTTAAAATAGCATGTTTTTAAGGAGGCAACAGGCATTATCGTGATCATTTCAAGTGCAGTTCACTGATGGTGTACAGGGTGACTTGTAGGGGATGCGCGCTTTTCTAGAGATGGGGGATGCACGAGATAGCGGGCCACGCCCATCAGCTGGGAGGGACAGACGGGCAGACGTAATTAGCCAGGTGTGAGTGGACGTGCCCTAAGGGCTGTGAGCATGATAGGAGCCCGTGGGAGGGAGTGCTCATTAATGATGTCTTCTGAGCATAGTCAAGAAAGAGTCACATCCTGGTCCACGTTGATATTTACGCCCTGAGGATCTCCTGTCTCACCAGGGCAGCTTTTCTAGGTGAAACAAAGAGCTCGGTGAGAGAACCTGCTTAGTGTTGGGGGAAATTACGTGTCTGGGGGGAAATTGTGTTTCAAATTGAAGGGGCTTCCATTTCAGATACTGTGAAAGCCCCGTGTTGTGGTCTGGGCTCGCTTTGAAGAGGATCCCTGTAGACCGGTTGGCGGTGTTGACTTTCCTAAGCAGCTGGATAATGTTTGAAAGACAAAGATGCTTTCAGGAACTTCTAACCATTCGTTCTCACTAGAGAGTGGGAACAGAGCAGTCAGTTCCCTGTCAAAATCGTCCCTACGCAATAATAATAATTTAAAAAAACATCTTTTTTAAAAAAAAATTTAATTTTTTTAAATAAATATATAATGTATTATTAGCCCCAGGGGTACAGGTCTGTGAATCGCCAGGTTTACACACTTCACAGCACTCACCATAGCACATACCCTCCCCAATGTCCATAACCTCACCACCCTCTCCCTACCCCCCTACCCCCGGCCCCCCTCAGTTTGTTTTGTGAGATTGAGAGTCTCTTATGGTTTGTCTCCCGATCCCGTCTTGTTTCATTTATACTTTTCCTACCCCCCAAACCCCCCACGTTGCATCTCCGCTTCCTCATATCAGGGAGATCATATGACAGTTGTCTGATTTCGCTGAGCATAATACCCTCTAGTTCCATCCACGTTGTCGCAAATGGCAAGATTTCATTTCTTTAAAAGAAAACTTCTATGGGGAAGAGAGACTGTATTTAAGATCACCCTTAGAATGACTGTGTCTTTTATAAGCCTAGAGACTTTTTTTCCCTCCTTTTTGCATCCTGAACCGTGGGTACCTTCAGTTTGACCAAGCAGAACTCCAGCCCTCCCATCTAAAAACCGTTTGTTCTCTTTAGAGAGTGATAGCCTGCCTGGAGGATGAGAAGGCGGCCCTCACCTTGGCCATGGCTGACCGGCTGCGGGACTACCAGGAGCTCGTGCAGGTGAAGACCAGCCTCAGCCTGGAGGTGGCCACATACCGGTAAGGATGCTGCTTGGGTGAAATCTCCCGTAGCCTCTGGAGTCCCTGGGGCCGTGTGATGATCAGAGAGCAGACCCCTGGCATGGCCAGGCGAGGAGTACAGGGCCAAAATGAGAGGAGGAGGGTGGGTGCCACACTTAGACCGCCGAGCAGATGCCCCCCACCCTCCCTGTGATGGGGCTCACAGAACTCGTGCCCTTGCCTGGGGTTTGTGTGTCCTGGGCACTAGGCAAGAGGTTCGCACCTGTCGACTCCTTGGATCCTAGGAATTAGGTACAGCATTTATAGGGGGACCAACCTTGCTCAGAGAAGTGAGGGAGCTAGAAAGTGGGGGGCCAGGACTCAGACCCAAAAAGTCCACTTCCGAGTGCCCATCACACTTGCTTCAAATCCCAGGGCTCTGACTTGACTCCCCATGGGTTTGGCCTTGAGGCACTGCCTTTCTTCCGGAAGACAAGCCTGGTCCTCTAGGCAGCTGGCTTTATTAAGATGACGACTTGAACTGGGGGTGAGCATTCTGGAAGAAACAGTCTCAACGCCCTTAAAGGGGACAGATGGGGGGCTGGGCAGAGAACACAGTCCGGAAAGCGATGCTGCTCCTTGGCTCTCCCCTTCCTGCCCCCGGGGGTAAGCGGTCTTTGGTTGGGGTGGTGCCCTGTGTTTCCTGCAGATTTCATGCTCTGTGAGGACTGGTGAGGGGGGCAGATCTCAGGCACTTACAGCAGAAGGACTTTTGAGATACCCAGATTTCCCACTTGGAAGGACAGTACCAGCCACTAACATTCTCGAGCCTTTACTGCCTGTGAGACACAGCGCAAGCACTTTGCGGCTGCTCACTGCCCGCGATACCGTCTCTGGTGGGTAGAAACCACTCGCCCCTCTCGCTGGTGAGGGCAGGTGGCCTGGAGGCCAGGGGCCCAGACTGGTGAGAGATCTGTGCCTTGCCCACTACATCATGTGAAGTGGACACAATGCCCCCTTCATTCCCAGGGGACATCAGAGCATGAATCAGCCGTGGGTGGGACTGAGCTCTGGAAACCCCGCCTCTCCGCAAGTGAGAAGAAGATGGGGTGGTAAATGCCATCTTCTGACGGCATCACTGCTAACAGATGGGGGGGGGGCGTTAATACCTGGAGAGGCTAAGAAGGGATTAAGGTCCCCTCCCTTGGTGGGAGGCAGAGCCTGGACAGAGCCCAAGCGCATTTCAGCACTCCCTGTGGGCTGCCTGATCATGACTTTGCTCTCCTAACGGCCAAGTGGCCTGGGTTAAGAGAGCATGTCTGGCTGGGGTGTGCAGGTGGTCCGCCTTGCAGCCCTGGGCTAGCCTCACCGTGCCTTCTCTGGAAGACTTGCCTCAGTCAGCCTGTCATCAGGGCCCTTCTCACCGTCAGGGAAGAGGGAGCAGGCTGTTGGGCAGTCCCTGACCTCAGCCCGATGCAGCCCCTAAGGGGCAAGGCCTGCCTAGGACACAGCAGCTCTTGGAAGAGCCCCAGCTGGACAGAGAGGTAGGCAAGCCACTGGGGGCTCTCCCGGGTCCCTGCTCTGAGCGCCGTGATGTGGCTGCGTCCTGCGGAGGGGAGGGGGCTCAGGGCATGGAGAGAGGACAGAGGAGGCCCCAGCCCGCCCGTCCTTCTCAAGGGCCATCTCTCACGGTCTCCTTGGAAATCTCATGGGATGGAAAATCACAAAATTAAATCAAGCTGGGTCCGGTGATCTGAATTACTAATAAGGAAAACTTCAAAACAGGCTTCATTTGGGGGGAAGGAAGCATTAATCAGGACTGACCCAAGCCCTTCTCAGACTGCCTCAAGCCAACAAAGGCATTTATTCCATGCTTGACGGAAAAGGTCCCCACTTGCCGGCGCAGTAGGTCTGGATGTGGTCCACAGTGACTGTCCCTGCTGCTTTCCCTGGTCTCTCCCTTCTCGGCTCTGCCCATACTGTGGCAGGCTGGGCCCCAGCCGGCTCCTGGCTCTGTCCTTCTGGTCTTGCCCCCCTGGTCAGAGGAGGGGGCTCTTTGCTCATATATCTCAGCCGAACTCCTGGGCCCTGCAGTCTGGCTCCACTGGGCCATGTGCCTGTCCCTGTCCCTGGTTGGGGGGGAAAAGTACTCTGGAACTTAGAAGGGCCCACTGTCCCAGGAGCTACATGGAGTGACCCTGGGGTGGGAGGTGCCCCAAACTGGCACCGGCCTAGAGCAGATGTGGGGTTGTCCCAGCAGACCCACAGCTGTGCCTGTGTTAGGTGACATCATGTCACGTGACTCCTTTCTGTGCAGAGGCAGTTGGATCTTCCTTGTCGTAATAGTTCCGTAGGTTGGATTTGGAGACTTTGATCTCGTGCTTTGTCCCTCTGGGATTCGAGCCCTTTCTTTCCTTGCTCGGTCCTGCCCCTCGTTCTCTGTCGTGAGAAGTTGGAGGGCCTTTGGGCATCTTGCCCGAGCATCCAGGACGCAACTTTTTGGTAGTTGTTCACACCCTAGCTTTTTTCAAGGGCATCGTCAGGGAGCTTTTTTCAAGGGCATTGATGCGGAGCCTTTGTGCTCACGTCGGCAGCCTGATTGTTGGCCGAGACAGAGTTTATGGCCTCTGTCTGTTCGTGGCATTGCTCTAACCCAATTAGGGATTGACTTGGCTTCCTGCTCGGAATTTAGAAGGCCGCAGTACTTTCAGGGAAGCGGGTGATTGATTTCACTGTCTGTCTTTCTGACATCCAAGTTCGCACAGGGAAAATGAGGAGCCTGGCCCTGCCTAGCCACAGATCCCGAGCCCAGGGTTTAGAACGGCTGCCTGCCTCCCTGCCTCCCAGCACTCAGGATTTAGTCTGGGAGATGCCCACAGACCGAAAAGACATACAGGCAGTGGAACATAACCCATTTCTTTGTACGAGCCGAGCGCCTAGCATTTTTGTCACTGCCTTGTGTCCTGCAGAGAAGCCCTTGGCATCTCTTATGTGACTCTTCCCGTGTTCGGTCCTGCTGCCCCAATTCTGAGAATGGGGGTGAACATGCATGTTTGTGTTAGTGCCCTTTTGTTCTTCTGACCCCTTCACAGGTGCCTGCTTGATCTTTATAAACCTTGTCTTTGAGGGAGTTGATCTTCCTTCCACACCTCCCCCAGGGAGGGCAGCAGGGACCGTCAGCCTCCTGGGGACCACGGCCCGGGGCCCGGTGCAGTGCGACTCCTCCAGCCCTGTCCAGAGGGGCCAGGGGTGGCTGATGGTGTGGCTGGCACAGCTTCCCGCTCCTGACCCAGATCGGGTGGATTTGCCCCAGGTTTTCCCTGCAGTGGCCGATCCCCCGCGGCCGCGGAGTTGATGTCGGTGTGTTGACTTAGCATCTCACGTGTAAGCGATGGGGCTGAGGAGCCTGTGAGCTAGAAGCCCAGCCCAGTACAGCTGGGACTTGTCAGCTCTGCTGGGGCCAGCTCTCAAGTGTCACACGCATTCCGGAACCCAGATATGGGCCCTTTCCGGTTGGCCTTCCCAGTGAATAAGAAACACTGATAACAGAATAGTGTCATTTTTAACTAAATGTAGACGTAGAGTTTGTAAGTAAAGATGCAATTCAGTAAAATAACAAAATTCGAACAAAGCAAACCCCAGCGTCTAAGGCTGGAGGATGTCCTCAAACCTAGTGGGCCAGTCACTGACCCGGGAAGACACTGGTACCTTGTTCGGCAGGTGAGTGTGAGAACGAGCCCTCTCCTCCCACACCACAGGGGACAACGGGCGGTAATCTGGGGCTGGCTGATGGTCAAGACACCAGGGGGAGTACAAGAGAAGGTGGGCTAGCCCCAGGAGCCAGGGCTTGCCCTTGTCCGCTTGTCCCCAGTGAAATTACGTGGAGCACTGAGGGGAGTGTGGTTCCCAGCCTCATCTGCACCTGGGGCTCAGCTGGAGAACCTGCTAAAGCATCGGCCCCTGGGCCCATTCCTGAATGTTCCGATCAGCTTGGCACAGGAAGGGCCCAGACTTTGTCCACTGTGGCCAGGGTAGAGAACCACGGCTGCGGGGCCTCGCTGCTCCAGGGGCCCACAGACTGACAGCATTGGCATCGTTTGGCTTCCCAAGCTGGTGGGAAATGCAGACTCTAAGGCCCATTCCAGACCCTCTGGTCAAAGCCAGACAAGATCCCTGGTGACTCAGGGTGTCCGCCACTGTCACCAGAGCAGCGCAGGAGCATCCCGAAGGCACTGAGCCGGTTTCACAGTGGCCTAGAGGCAGGTGAATGATGGGCAGGCCGGGTGGTGTGCAGGGTGCTGTGGCGGGGGGTGGTGGATGAGGCCTGCAGTGCGGGCTTCCAAAAGATCACGTGGGGAGCGCGACCAGGCAGAGGGGTCGTCTGGGCGAGAACCCAAGGACTGAGCTAGTGTGGCATCTGTGGCCACTGCCAGGCGTTTGGGTTTCCCGGGCAGGCCTGGTTTTGGGGGCCTGGCCTGGAGGGCTGTGTTTGAGGGATGGGCAAGAGCCACAGCTGCGAGGCCGTGTTCTGTGAGCAGGGCCTGTGCCCTCTGGCTCCTCCAGGACGTTGGCAGGCAGGGCGCCACGCCAGCTCAGAGGAGCCCACAAACCTACAGAACAGAGTAGGGGTTGGCGTTGAGGGTCAGGTGCTGTGGACAAGGCCACATGGACCTAAGTCCCTCCCCCCTACACCGTTAGAAACAAATGCCTTGCAAGACACACGAGTGCCGGATTTCTTGGGGGGAGAAGGGAGTTGTGAGAATCCGGGAAGGCTTCAGGAGGGAGGCGAGCTTGATTGGGGTCCTGAAGGATGGTGGGGATGTGAACAGACATGCAGGAGAAGGGGCTGTGGGGAGTCGGGGGCGCACGGGGGGGGGGGGCGGGACCGGTCCACTCAGGCCTTACAGTTTACTGGGTCAGATAGAGACAGTTCAGAGGCGGGACCGAGAGCTTCCAGCCGAGGTTGGCAGGAGAGATTTTCAAAAGAGGTGAGATTTGAGTTGGCCTAGAGGGGGTGGGGAAATAAGCAGTGAGAAGTGGAGGGGCAGGAAGGGACTCAGGAAGGAGCTCCAGGTGGGGGAGTCCGATCGGAAAACAAGGGGGAGGAAGGAGAGTGCAAGGCGGTTGGGCAGAGGCCTGGGACAGGAGGCAGATGAGGTGGACTTTCTGTGGTGGGGGGGGAGGCAGGGGGAGGGCAGTGGGGAGCCTGCTGGCCCCTGGCCACTGGCATGCAGGAGGACTGGGTGCAGGGAAGCCTCAGGGGGTCCCTGCAGTCAGTGGAGATTCAGGTGGGAGGAGCTCACAGGGTGGTGGCCAAGGGAGCCTCCGAGAAGGCTGACCAAGGGCCTGGAGCCGGGCTGGGAAGAGCACTGGGAGGGGACTGGGAGGCTCCTGGCTGGAACCCTGGGAGAAGGCGGCCGCTCCTCACGTGCTCTGGCAGACCAGACCACCAGAGGCCAGGCCTCTCCATGAAGCAGCTGCTCACCCAGGAATACACCGAGTCCCAAACCCACAAAACCGCGGGCTCTGAAAACCGTGTACGCAAGAGACCCGTCCTGGCTTTCAGAATGGGAGACAGATATGCCTTCTCCCTCAAAATTTAAAAGAGAGCCTTTTTTTTTTTTTAAGGTTTTGGGGCTCAAATACATAACAGGTTTTCTAAATGTCACCTGAAAAAATGGAAAGCAGAGCCAGACCATTTTTCAAAAGAAAAATGCTGAAGGGAGTCTTGGCTGGCCAGACATGAAAATGGAATGCAAAGATTTGCTGCCTGGGCGCTTTCGGGCTCAGTCCTTTTAAAAGGTTAGGTCAGGGGCGCCTGGGTGGCTCAGTCGTTAAGCATCTGCCTTGGCTCGGGTCCTGATCCCAGGGTCCTGGAATCCAACCCCATGTCTGTCAGCCTCCCTGCTCTGCAGGAAGCCTGCTTCTCCCTCTCCCTCTCCCCCTGCTGGTGTTTCCTCTCTCACTGTGTGTGTGTGTGTGTGTGTGTGTCTCTCTCTGGCAAATAAATACATAAATAAAAATCTTTAAAAATAAATAAAAATAAATAAAAGGTTAGGTCAGACACAACGACGTCAAAACACGGTCTTTGTGTGTCTGTACAGCGGGGACGTAGGCGCTTCCTGTTTCCTCTTCTGCTGGCTGGGAGAAGAAACAGTATTTCAACTGGAGGAAATACATACTCCATCTCGATCTGGACCGCTCATAAAGCAGTAGAGATGATGCTTACTGCTGGCAATTTCCCTGTCGTAATGATATTTCCGGCCCCTGCGTTATTGTGTAATAATAATGAATGGATAATGAAATAATGACTAACGAGAAGGGGCCCACCTTCCCCCTTTCATGCACCTGTTCAAAGGAAAACTATTCTTTGGAATTTCTCCAGCGCTTGGGGAAATCCATTTTGTTTTGTTAAATTAAGTCCTGCTCTCTTGAAAACTTAGAACCGTGTGTTAACACGGAGACTTAGCTGGTTATTAGGCAAAATGCTTGAACTTTATAAAATCTCGTAGTTTCAAGGAGAGGTGGCTGAGAGGAGTAACCCGTACACTTGGTTGTTAGCCCTCCCGCCATCACTACAGAAACGGCTTGCTCTCCGTCCACCAGGATTTTAGGTTTTCCATCATCTTCTCAACTGAAAGTCAGCTTTCTTCTCGGGCTGGTAGAAGATGATGATCACAATGACTGTGACCATTGATGGAGCCCCTATTCTGTGACAGCCTTTGTTGCGAGAACTTTCCAGAATAGCCACCGCCACACACCTGTGAATGCTGCCTATTTCAGCAGTGGGGAAACTGAGGCACAGAGGGTTTGAGTGGCTTGCCCAGGGTCGCAGTACTAGGAAGCGGCAGGCGCAGGATTTGAAACCAGACAAACTTCCTGGCTCGGGAAGTTTCTCCATCAACCACTCCCAGTGCTGCTTTTTCTCTGTTTTATTAGTAATCTTGGTCTGTCTATCATTTGATTTTTTTTTTTTTTTCAGTCTCTAGAACTGATGAATGCCTTTGGATATGTGGTTTAGAGCTGAGCACAGAGGAAATGACCAGAAGCAGCATGGCCTCAGTATTATCTTCCATTATCTGCCCGTGGTGTGGGGCAGGACCTTTCCAATTCGGATGGCGATGCTTGTCCTCTCTCCCTGCTTCCCCTTCCGCACCCAGCCCTGCTCTAGTCAAGGTGGCAGGGGGTTCCCCACCCTCTCTGGAGCTGAGAGGCCAGGGAGACCGTTCTGAGGCTTCTACCAGCTCCCATCCCCTGTTCCTCCCACCACTCCCCACCTGTGTTTGGCCGGGAAGCACTTTGTGATCCATCCCATTTGGCTGCACTGACATCCCTTCTGGAAACATCCTTCAACTGTCCCTCTTCCCTTTGTCCACATTTATCGGGGACAGGCCGTGCCTTGTGCCCCCAGGGCAGAATAACAGCAGACACGCCCTGAAATTCCATTAGGATAATCTATCCTGGACAGAGAGCCGCAGCCTACCCTGGGCTCTGCTCGGATGACCAGTGGGGTCTATTAGGGCCTGGAGCCTGGCCAGAGGCCACATTATAGCTCACTTACGCGCTATGGAGCGGTCTTGGACACCTTAATGAGGCCGGGGACTTGGTTTTCCCACACGTGTTTGCTTATTATCCTGCTTCAGAGGCCGCCAAGCTGTGGGGCTGTATGAAACGTTCCCTAATAGCTCGTGATTCAGGGGGTTGGCATTTCACACAGTCACCACGGCTTGGAGGCCTTTTTCCTCCAGTGCTCTCAAAATAACCAGGGAATGCTCTACCCTTTTCTTAAAGCTGCATGAGTCTGTTCCTTAAAAATGTGCCCTTTGGAGCTTTTGAGGAAATTTCTGGCATCTCCTGAGCGATGTCATCTGTGCCTCTGTCCTCTTAGTCCTGCGAGCTGTGCTGGCAGAGGGCAGGATGTCATGGGTGGCATGAGAGGCATCTGCTAATTAAGGTGGGAATTAAACGACGGGTGCTTCGATGGTGCCCGGAAGGCCCTGTGCCAGGTGCTGGGGTGGGGAAGGTGACCCACGCCCTTGCCCTCTAGGAGCCAGCCCTGCAGAGTAGGACTGGGTTCCTGCCCAGGAGAAGTTTCATAGGCTCTGGAAGAGCCCCAGAGAGGCGTTTGGATGCAAGTCACCAAAAGATGTTGAATGTGCTCGTGTTAATATAGTCCAGGGGGTCTGGCCACAGGATTTGTTCTTTTGAAAGTTTGTACACAATGCCGTCGTCCTGGGCCTGGCAGGGGCGCCCAGGCTGCCAGGGTCCCAGTAGACTCTCCATCCTGGGGAAGGAGCTGGGTGCCTTTAGCCAAGATGCTGTCCCTGCCCTGCAGTCCTCTAACCCCAGAGCCGGATGCTTGGCCCTGTGTGGGGGCTGCTAGAACGGCTTCCAGAGGTGGCCGAGGGGAGTGTCCAAGCCATGCTAGGTGCCCAGTCTTAGCCGGGCCTGGTGACCAGCCCTTGACCACACACATCCCTGGGGTGGGAGGGACTAGCAGCCGTTCCCAGGTAACCAGTGCGTCCTGCTCAGGGTCCTAAACTCCGCTGAAACTGGATGGTGGTTTGGATTTCCCCTGAAAGAGGGCAAAAGCAATCCTCTTTGAGGGGTGAGGGAAACTAGTCCCCCAGCCCCCTGCCCTGCCACTGAGTTCTCCGCTGACCTGGTCTCCTCACAGGTACTTTGTGTCCTGGCTGGGGCGGCTGGAGGAGGCAGAAGCCCTGTGGACCCGGAGCTTCCCCGCCCAGTGGGCCGAGGGAAGACCTCAGGTGGAACTTGGCCTTCCCACCAAGCCCCGCCCCCTGCGCTGTGGCCCCCCGCCTCTCCAGCCCTCAGCCTCAGGCGCAGACCCTTCCCCTTATTATACACTGACCGACCGCAGAATTTTCTCGGCAATGGAGGCTATTTGTGTTCCTGGAACCTAAAACGCTGGGTCAGGAGGGTGTGGGATTCACGGGTTGGTGTCCGGTTTCCTGGCTTTGGCCCCAACTGGAAGGGCTGCGGCCCCGGCCCCTCATCTTCCAGAACGTGCACCTGTGTGCACCTCAGTCCCTGCCTCCGTGGCGGGTCCACCCATGGACCCCTCGAGTGGAGTCCCACTCTTGACTTTTCCCCGCGGCGGGGGGCCCTCCCTGGCTGCCCTCCACCTGCCTGTGGGGTCCTCGCCTTCGCGGGGATCCCCACGTCTGAATCAGCGGGAATGGAACTTGGCACTGGTTTACCCGAACCGCCGAGTCCCTGCTTGGATCTGGCGGCCCTGCCTTGTCTTGGTGCCCAGCTCTCCATGGTTACCGCTATTTCCGAGTGGGCCCTGCTTCTGGCTGCCCTTTGTCATACATGGTGTACTCCTTGGAACCGAAGGTAGTGATGACTTCCCACGTTGCTCTAGCGACCGAACAACTGTTGTGCCCGCAGCAGCCGGCGTCCTAGGGGTCTCTCCGTGTGACGGGCCTCTGGTGCTGACCGATGCTGAGCTGTCCCAGCCCTACGGCCCCTGCACTCTGTCCTCGGGGCTCCCGGTTGTGCATGGGAATGACAGCTTCAGGGGGAGTCTGCAATTTCAGACTTCTAGATGTGGCCGAAGGGGTCACCCAGTCAAGTGCTCTTTGCTGTTTTGTTAAAGGAGATAAGGGGATGCTTCTGTGGATGCCCCGAGGCCCCTTGGGGTGGTGCTGGTGGGGGGGGGGGGTCTACTGCTCTGCCTTTTCCTTGTCTGCCTGACGGCTTTCCATCTCTCTCCTTCCCCTAAGCTCCAAGATGTCCCCAGAGAACCCAGCGTGAAAACCACACATGCCCTCCTGCTGCCTTATTTAAAAACAGATGGCAGTCCTTGCTCTGCTCCTAATCAGCCCCCCAACCTGGGACTCCAGGAGGACTCCAGTGGGGGGTTTAATTGGCCTGGGGCCCTCTGGCCTGGGGTGACCTGCCATGTGTGGGCCCCTCCCTGCTTCCCAGAGGAGCCAGACAGACCCCTGACCTCTCCTCCTCGGTCTTCACTGGTCTATCTCCTTCTTCCCCTCCTCCTGGGTTTAGAAGGGTTTTCCAGAAGGGCTTGCCTCTCCAAAACTTCTGTAGCCCTCATCACTCTTTATGTTCATCGCTCTGTCCAGCCAGGCCCACCGAGTGGGGTTCACACCCCTATGATGCCGTATCTTCAGACACGAGTCCTAAAACACGAGACACTGTGGCAGTGGGGTCACCGACCAAGTACTATGTACTGCGACTTATAGCAGCATGTCTCACTCTTCTGTTTCCTGATGAGTTTTTTTTTTGTTTTAATTATTTTTACAGAGCCTTACTGGAAGGCGAGAGCAATCCAGAGATAATCTTGACTGAGCGCATTGAAAACATACCACAAGGTAAAAATAGAAGAAAAGCCAATTATTTAATTTTAGGATATTTTCCATCTGAACAGTTTCATTCTATTAAATGGTTAAATCGGAAAGCATCATTTGCCTGGAAGAACTGGGGTTAGATAGGATTTTTTTTTCAGGTGAGCGTTATTCATCCCTCTCTCAAGTACCAAATAGATTTTATTTAACAGGTCATGGTTTAAATGGGAATGTAAATGAGAATGTGTGGGGAAATGCTTAGGAAACTCATTTGTTCCTCTGGCCAGTAGTGGGAGGGAGGCGAAGGGGCTGATGGAGGCGGGAAGGGTGAAGGGAAGGGGAGATACTGGGCAGGTGCTTGTGTATCCCACCCTTTGGAGGGACCGCCCTTTACACACTGAAAACTTAAAGCTTTAACACAAGTATAGGGAGGTATTACTCTGTGAAGCATGGAGTCATCATTCTGGAACTTGCTCCCCCACGAGAGGCAGAGGTGGGAACGGTTACACCATTTGTATTGCCCCAGGTCGGCCTGGGCAGGTCAGGTTGGTGTATGCGGCAAGTGTCCCTGGGAGCCCTGAGGTCTGTCTTGATGGAGGCCGGAGGCTGCAGAATAAAGCTCATGTTCCCGGTAGCCGCAGAACCCACAGAACAGGGTAGCATCCGTTAGGAGGACCCTAAGAACCTGTAGAATGACTTTAGGGGGGAAAAAAAAAGCTTTTAAAACCCTATGGAATTTAAAGGGCTTTCTGGCCAAGGAAGGACAGATTGAATTACGTACAATACGCCCAGTCTCCGGCTTACTCAGCAGGGTTTCAGTCTCCCTGACTGTTACCATATTCAAAATCGTGGTGCTTTGGGAATGCTTGTCTTTGGTACTTGTATCCGGAGAACATTTGGTTAACAGCCAATCTGGATAGATGGCAGATTTAAAATAAACAAACAAAAAACACTGTCCATCTTATTTTTCAAAAATTGCATCCCTCTTGGGCACTTCACAGCTTTGAAAGGTCACTGGGTTGAGAACCACCGTTTTGGTTCCAGGTATCTGTGACTGGTTCGGATTTGGTCGTAGACAGCATCCGACAAGTTTGCCTTCTGATTTTGCCAGTAAGGTTGACAAAAGCCAAAGATACCGTTCCCCCGATTTCAAGGTTTACGTAGCTACATTTTGTACTTGAGGATACATAAGTCTTCACTTCGAAGGGAGAGAGGAGAAAAGGGGTAGGGCCAGACTGGGAGGGGAACCAACAGTTTAGGGCCAGGGCTTAATGGATCTCTGCTGAGCTGTGGTCACCGGTCTAGGAAGAGCTCAGCAGGAGGGCTCCTGGGAGCCTCTGTTTCATTCCTTGATTGTTTTGTCAAGCTTTTTAAAGGATACAGAGACAGTATTTGTAAACTAAACTTAGTCTGGCAGTTACAGATTATGCCAAAAGCAAGGAACATTAGAAGAAAGAGGACGGGCGATGAAATCTTTCATGAAGCTTTGAGCTTCCAGATCATTCTCTGTCCTGTATGATATACATACCCATTAACTATTCACTGAGTACATGTACAGATGTGTTCCTATGTAGTGAATTTCTCAGTGCTTATGGAGACGCTTTTGTTTCTCCTGTAATATGGTCTAGAATAATCCTGGCCACTTGCCCACGAGGTGATAAAACCTGAAACCAGTCTGTCATCTTTCATATTTCTCCGTGGACCTTAATTAAAAACCAGATGTTTCCTGCACTTTTCCAGGGGTTCATCTTCCGGAGCATCTCTGTTTAGGATTAGTATGTTGATTTGAAAAGAGGAATCTTCATAGAAAATGTCCTGGCCTGGCCTCTCTCCTGTGTCCTGGGATCTGTCCTCAAGGGCCCCCTGGCCTTGGCTGCCATGACGGGGACACCAAGCTGGGGGAGTAGGCTTTCCCTGGCTCAGCCAGATGGGGTGTGGCAGGCACCAGGGGGCGCTCTCCGGGCACCATCTAAAGACCAGCCGCTACTTCCAAGAGCGGGTCCCCTAGCCGTGGAGTTTGGACACGCCCAGGGTAGCACCCTCTGTGGGTGACCCCACGCCAGGCAGGGAGCCCCGTGATTGGCCTCCCACACCCAGGATTCTGACATTAAAACAGACCGTAGTGCTGGTGCCTGGTCGGCTTCCGGCTCTTTCTCCTTATCAAGTGAGAAGTTTGTAAAAATAGAAGGGTAAAGGTGGAAGTCAGGGAGCCTTCGAAAAAGTTAAATTCTGCAGGGCTTGTTGGCCCAACGTGGAAACCAACGGCAAATAAGAGCCCATGGGATGGCGGAGGGGCAATGCTCGCTGGTGCTTAGTAATCCTGTACTAAAGCTCTAATCCGCTGAAACTTAGGTCAACAAAGTCAAAATGAATGTTTTCCAAATTACCATGACATTGTGACATCTCAGTCCCGGAAACAGGCACCCTGGGCCTCTCTGCTGCGTGTACCGTGCTCTACGATCACGCCTTTGATACGTTTGTGAAGATCCATGACGTTTTCAGACCAGTAACCAGAGAAAGGTGTTGGTTCGAAGCACGTGTCGTGCTGTTTTATTGTAATGGGATTTTTAAAACCACCAGATGAAATGATTTGGAGATTGACAGTCTCTCATTTAGAACGCCCTTTCTGCTGTGACAGTACGCTTTTATGATGATGCGATGGGATTTGACCTGTGGTGACGCTTTTGGGATGAAAGAAGGTAATGATCCCTGTCCTTTTCTGCAGAGCTCAGGAGCACATCCTATCGATACGCCAGCTCGGTGTTACAGAGGGAAAATGAGAGGAATCGGTTTGCGAGGCAGAAAGCACCCGCAGCCAACTTCAGCCACAGCCTGACGCGGCGCCCTCACCGGCTGGCACAGCCCACCATTGGGAGTGCAGCCGGAAGAGGCCTCCTGGGTTCAGAATATTCTTCCCGTACTACCACCCGGCAGGAAACAACTTACGAAAAAACTTCCAACTCGCATGATAAAACCTCCAAGAGTCCAACCAACTTCAGAACTTTCTCTTCAACACACAGTCTTTTAAGAAATACTGAAGCTCCGGTGAAAACATTCCCCGAGAGGCCGAGAACCGCAGGTCCGCAGGACGCCTCCGCTCGTGCGGCCCGAGAGTCTGCTGTGGCCCCCAAGTCCTACCGAGAACCCCGGGGCGACGTGTCGGCAGGCTCTTCCCAAAGCACTTGGTCGAGTGAGAGGACCGTCGTTGTGACAAAGACAGAAGCTGACGCCACGAAGGAGCAAGACAGAAACAGGCCAGGAACCGTGCAGAAAAAGCGGGAAGAGAAAATGTTCGATTCCAAAGAGAGGGCTTCGGAGGAGAGAAACCTAAGGTGGGAAGAGCTGACAAAGTTAGATAAAGAAGCAAGAATGAGAGAAAGCCAGCAGCTGAGGGAAAAGGGGAGAGGGAGGGAGTCGGCGCAGGAGAAAAGCGTGAGAGAGAGAGAGGTGCCGATCAGTCTAGAAGTCTCCCGGGAGAGCTCGCCACAGGTGGCCCCGAAAGCTTTCCAGACGCCCCCACGGGAGGACACTCGTGACGGTACCGGGAGAGGCGTGGAAACCCGGGAGGCCCGGTTCAGGCTGGGCCCCGGCGACGCCGCCAGCTCGCCGAAGGGCGAGTCCACGACCGAAACCGTAGCAGAACACATCGTGTCCAGCATCCTGAAGCAATTCACCCAGTCTCCGGAGAAAGAGGTGTCTGCTGATGCTTTTCCGGACACAAAGGTCACTTACGTGGACAGGAAAGAGCTTCCCGGCGACGGGAAAACAAAGACCGAGATAGTCGTGGAGTCGAGACTGACGGAGGAGGTCGATGTGTCAGACGAAGCCGGCCTGGACTACCTTCTGAGCAAGGACATTCAGGAGGTGGACCTGAAGGGAAAGGCGGCCAAGCAGATGATAGGAGACATCATCAACCTGGGTCTGAAAGGAAGAGAGGGGAGGGCGAGGGTCGTCAACGTGGAGATCATCGAGGAACCCATGAGCTACGTCAGTGGCGAGAAGGCAGAGGAGTTTTCTACCCCGTTCGAAGTGGAGGAGGTGGACGATGTGTCTCCAGGCTCCAAGGGGCTTGTTGAGGAGGAAGAAGGTTACAGAGGAGGAGACGTCACGTTCTCGGGAAACCAGCGTAAGAAGACCAGGTGGCCCCACGAGAGCGTAACCCACGTCGAAGAAGTCACAGAGGCGGGCGACTCGGAAGGGGGAGAGCAGAGTTACTTTGTGTCCACGCCCGATGAGCACCCCGGGGGGCAGGACAGGGACGAGGGCTCCGTGTACGGGCAGATCCACATTGAAGAAGAGTCCACCATCCGGTATTCTTGGCAAGATGAGATTGTGCCCGGGTCTCGGAGAAGAACCAAGAGGGAAGATGGTTTGGGAGAGACGGTTGTGAAACCACCAGACGTCTTGGAAGCTCCGCTGGAGGAGGACACGGGTCCTACTCACTGGAAAGAACAAACTAGAAGTGGTGAATTCCATGCCGAACCCACAGTCATCGAGAAGGAAATTAAGATACCGCACGAGATCCATATGTCTATCAAGGGGGCCTTCAAGGAGCCTCGACACCAGCTGGTGGAAGTGATCGGGCAGCTGGAGGAGAGCCTTCCGGAGCGCGTGAAGGAAGAGCTGTCGGCCCTCACCAGAGAGGGTCAGGGTGGGCCGGGGAACGTGTCCGTCGACGTCAAGAAAGTGCACACCTCTGGCGGGAGGGCCGTGACCTTGGTTGCTGAAGTCAACCTCTCAAAAACCGTGGATGCCGATCAGTTAGATCTGGAGGAGCTGAGCAAAGACGAAGCCGGGGAGATCGAGAAGGTTGTGGAGTCAGTGGTACAAGACAGTCTGGACAGGCGGCACAGCCCGGGCCCCGGGAGCCCAGACAGGGAGAGTGCGGCGGAGGGCCCGGGGGCCGGCCTCCGCTTCAGGCGCTGGGCCACGCAGGAGCTGTACCGCCCCCACGGTGAGGAGGACGACGCCGGCCGGGCCTCCCCCAGCACGGAGCCGGCCACGTCCCAGGGGCCCGTGTCGGCCACCGTGGAAGTCACCAGCCCTAGGGCCTTCGCCCAGTCGCACGTGCTCGAGGATGTGAGCCGGTCTGTCAGGCGCGTTCAGGTAGGCCCCGCTGGCATCTGGAGGACTGAGCACGTCTCCCGTGAGGGACCCACGGCACAGGTGGTGGAGGTAAGTGGAGAAGGTGACCCAAGTCAGGTGACCCGAGCCAGGCAGCTGGCTGGCGCCACCTGGTCTGGGAGGCACCTCACCCTGGATCCTGACCAAAGTCAAGTATCCGAAGTCAAGTCTTCCTCCCAGGATCTGTCCCTGCCTTTCAGGAGTTTGGGGGGGGGGGGCGGGGGGCAGTGCAGGAGAGCCTGGCCCCATGGAGCTTTCCACGGATGTGGGGAGGTACAGTGTGTTTGGCTCCAAATAGTCTCACGCCGAAAGGGAAGTTATTTTTCAGGCCCCATTTCTAAGGGTGGGGAAGGGCAGTGATTATCTTCAAACTGAAGAGTCCGTGGGTCCCCAGACTTCTGTAAGGCCCCTTCAGGTCGGCCCTAGAGGGGGGTTCCATGAGCAAATCTAGGTCACAGCCCCAGACAGAACGGGGTTGGGTGTCACAGAAGCTTGGTCAGGGAAAGGCAGATGCATCGGGCAGGTCAAAATCAAGCCTCGGGGACATCCAGCCGTTGAACAGATCATCCCCCTGCCCGGAGCACTTAGCGAATGGGACAGCAGTACCCACAGACAGGGCTCGGTAGACGGGAGCCAGGCTGCTCGTAGGTACTCTGTGCATCGAGAGATCCTGATGACCGGAGAGAGCGCCTTCCCAAGGGCCGGTTCCCAGTTCCCTCAGGAGGCCAGTGTGGGAGATGCACCAGGGGCAGAAGAGGCCTCAGGCATTAGCAGGTGCACTGGGCTGGGTCCCGCAGCATCCAGAACCTCCGAACGGTGGTCTTCCAAGGACCCGTGTCTGAAACCCTTGCACCTGCCGGCTCAGTGGGCTCCCCCGAGCGAGGCAAATGAGCAGACAGCCACAGACTGCTAAGGCAGGTGGCACTGGGGCCCAAAGACACTCCGTTTCCCTTTCAGGTGGACGTGAGTAACATAGAGGTGACCCCCCGCTGGACACGAGAGACCACAGTCGTCTTCCCCGTGGGGACGGAAGCATCCGCATGTGGCACCCCTGACCCTGGTGCCTGGAGAGATGGGGGCGGCGGGAAGGCCTGGGTGGCTGGCGGGAGCTTTCAGGGCTCTGCTGGGGATGGACACCAAGTCCCCGGGGAAAAGGGCAAGGAGCAGGCTGAGTTCGACAAGACGGTGCAGCTACAGAGGATGGTAGACCAAAGGTCGGTGATTTCGGATGAAAAGAAAGTGGCCCTCCTCTATCTAGACAATCAGGAGGAGGACAGTGAGGGACACTGGTTTTGATAAATATTTCATTTTCAATGGTGTTTGGTAACATGGCAACACACAGAGGCCTTTACTAATTAGAAGGAGGGAGGCTCACTCTTTATTAAGACGCCCCTTTTTCTTTCGCCAGAGTGCTACGGGCGATGTCAATTTACATTATCATCTGTAAAGGTTTCAAATTAATTCACGCCTTTAAAGGCGTTGGAATTTTATTTTTGAGTTTGGAACTTTGACAGAAATATTTTTTATCATTTTAGTCTTCAAAGTTCCTTTTCCTGGAGCTTTCTCTCCACTCCTAGAGACAATTTCTACCAGTTCTGCTCCTGGTCACAGAAATGCCTCATGTCTGTCTAAAATCATAATTAACTATCCATAGGTCAGATGCCTATATGGTAACAAAATCCAAGTAGTATATTTACGAGTCAATCTTATTTGCATGTGCTCATATGAAGTAGTAAGACTAGCATCGAAAAGGAAAAATGTATACATTTTTCTAAGTCTTCTCGAAAAGAAATCCTAGGAAAGAGGCAGATTGCTTCCATTAGGGAAAAAAAAGGCTCTAAATTATTTTTATCTTTAGGAAAAAGTTAAATTCACTTTAAGACATGAATGAATTGCTTTCTATGTGCAGAGCTTTATGAAAAAAAATATATAGTGTTTTATTTATGAAGAGGATGGCCTCAGCCTAATGTGATCTTTCAAGTCCCTAATATACCTGCTATGTGTGCACAGGTCCCAGAACCCTGCACTGGGCCCGCGTGTGCAGGGCAAATGACCCTTGGAACTAGCTTCGGGTACTTTCTTGCAGCACTAGGTGGTTAAGTAGTGTGTGGTCTAAATAGCCTTTTTTGTTACAACCCAAGTTCTGGAGCTTCTCTGCATGTTAGCCCTAAGCACCTAAACATTGAATTTCCCTGGTGGGAGGCAGATCCCAAAGACCATTAAGAGAATGTTGATGCTCGGATGAGAACTTGGCTTCCCAGATGGTCGTGCAGTGACCCCGGGAGCACAGGGCGGACAGTGCCCCCCAAACAAGCCCTTTGAGCCCACTGTGGAAGGGGCCGAGGTCTTTCTGAGCTCAGAGCCTTCGGGATGGCGAACCACCACTGACCTCGAGGAAGTTTTTGCGGTTTTAACAGAAATCATTACCATTGGGGTTGTTCGCTCAGGGGAGAGAATACTAATGTTGAAGAGAAGAAGATGTTTGCAGGGAAGGAGCTGGGCCCCTCTCTGGCTCTCCAGCACTGAAGCACCCAGGAGGGGCCCCCGGAGGAAGGCAAAGGCCCTACCCTCCCCGGGCCACAGGGTGCCGACCTTCAAGTCCATACGCGGAGCTGAAGATACTAGAGGGAGGGTGCTTTTATTTCACATAAGGGCATTGCTTTTAAGACTTCCATCTGCAAAGGTCTGGCCTCACGCAAAGATAGTATCTCTCACAGCATAGCATTATTTTAATCCGAGCTTGTTCCTGGCATATAAAGTTGAAGCTGTATTTCCTCTAACACAGAAGTTAGAGCTGCCGGTAGTGAGCTGAGGAATAACGATTCGAAGTGACAGCAGCCTCGAGTGGGTTATGGTGATGGGGGGGGCTGGTTATGGCACGAGGATTGGTGGGGGGTGTTGCACAGTGTGGCTCTGCGGCCCCCAAGACCTCCATCTCAGCCCCCAGAAATGGCAACAGCCGATAGTCCAGGGAGAGTGTATTGTCTTAATAAGTGGAGGTGGGATGCAGCAAAGCTTTCAGGATGATCTGACAAACACCAAATACGGGGGTAGACAAAGTTGACTTGCCCGTTTCAACCATTGCTGTCAGCCGGATGAGCCAGTAACTGTCACAGACTGGTCCAGAGGCGACAGCTTTGCCAACAGAGACTCCTTATTTCTAGTACAGAGATGGGCTGATTTTGTTAGCGGTAGTGGGTGACGGTGTTTGTAGAAGTAGAAAGGTATAGAAATCACCTTGATTTCTTGGTCAAGGTGACAGCCTTCGGGTTCGATGGCCAGACAGACTGAGGATGGGGAGAATCTATTCTGTGAGTCAGAGTGGGCTTAGTTTAATGACCCTCCCCTGCCTTGTGATCTGGTAAATGAATACTAACGAGGACAGATGATTCCTATCACGACCCACCTCTATTTGGAAAGTATCTGAGGCCTTCATTTATATCTCTGTGTTAGAACGCACATCTTCTAGAGTAGCCTGCCGGGAGTGCTCACCGACGCAGACTCCCGAGCCGTCTTTGGCTGCTCAGTCTCGGAGCAGGGCAGGCGCTCCACGCTGTGCAGATCAGCCCCACAGCTCCGGGTCCTTTAAAACCAGTCGCTCTGGAGCCAACAGAAATCAGCTCTGGGGGAGGGAGAGAACCCATATTTACCATTGTGGACACAGAACAGTATTAACAGAATGCTTTTCACCCTCCCGCTGGTGGTTGCAATATTGTGTGGTTTCGGATGTATATTTAGGATGGAATCATCGAAAAAGCTGATCTTTCTAAACTCCTATTCCCTACAGAGGGAGATGTCACAAGAATGTATAAAAATAAAAATCGAAGGAAAAAACAAACCCCACCTTGTTCCTGGAGAGAATGAATGTTTTCTAGTAGCTGTTTTTGTGGTTTCTATGTAAACTCTAATTAAAATATATGTGTTTACATGCATGGGTTTTTTTTTTTTTTTAAATAGTGGCACAGATTCACTGGGGAGACTCTGTATGAGAAGTTCCAGTCCTTTACCTGAATTAGAACTTGGCATTGTTCACACAGAACTAGAAAGCATGGCGGACAGAGAAAAACCCGCCTGGATTGTATCCAAATACAGACGGGATGGTCTGTGGTAAGAATGTGGTTGTTAGAGCCTGGAAGGCTAGTGCCATAGGGTGACCATTGTTGCCTGGGTTGAAGGTGTCTCCCGGGACGTAGGACATTCAGTGCTAAAACCAGGACAGCCCGAGGCACACCAGCATGGTTGGTTCACCCAGTGAACCCAGTGCAGACTGGAGGGGTTAGTAAATCATGGCTGTTTCTTAGGTGCTTGAAAAACTTGCAGCTGTTTGAGACACAGAAGAGTTTTTAGATACCCTTACCTTAACTTTTTACCACAAAGACCACGAACATCTATAGTGTTCCTCTTGTGCTGAAGTTAACACATTTAATAGACAGGAGACATTTGGGCGGGTCATTCCTAAATTCATTCTTTCCTGGGGTAGGGATGCTATTATTTAAAATGCATTTTAGTTTCTATGACCCCAAGACTTTATCCTCCACGAAAGACAGAAAGGAAGAAGTCCCGTAAGAATTCACTGTTTTTCCCCCAGAAGCCCAGCATGGACTCCTGTGTGCCCAGGCTGCGGCCACAGCATAGACTGGGAGGCTCACACAATGGAAATTTATTTCTCCCAGTTTTGGGGGCCGGAAGTTGAAGATCGAGGTGCTGGTGGATTTGGTGCCTGGTTGGGGCTCTCTGTCCGGTTTGCCCCATGGTCATCTTGTGGGGTCTTAAGGTGGTGGAGACAGCGATCGTGTCTCGTGTCCCTTTTGATCAGGGCACTAATCCCATCCATGGGGTTCTACTCTCACATATAAATCACCTCCCAGAGGCCCCATTTTCACACTGGGGATTAGGGCATCATTAGGAATTTTGGACATACACGTTCAGTCCCTGGCTGACTCCAGTGTGGTATATATTCAAAATGCCTAGTCCACCATCCACACTGAAATCCCCGTCTTCAATCAGATGGGACACTTGGTGAGGGGTGACCACGCCTCCTGACTTCGTCCCACCGCAGGCCCGTCTGGGTGAGTGGGTACCAGTGGGGGTGGCTGGGGCAGCTGTCACAATTCCAGAGGGGACCGGGGACCCTGCCTCTCTCTCCACCGTGTCATGGCCTTTTGGGTTTATTTCCCCCATCAATTCTTGAGGCAGCATCCTGCACAAATGGAACCAGAGTGGCACCACTGGGTGCTGGAGAGGAAGGGGGTCTGTGCCGCATCCCACTGCCATCTTAGCCACTAGCCTGCAGCTTTGCTGGCCTCGGTCCGTGGGATGAGGGTGGGAAGGAGCAGGAACAGCGCCACCCACAGCCCATTCCCACCCACTGCGTACTCTGCCCTCCTCTATCTAGCACTGGCTCTCATTGCTGACACTGTGAAGGAAAGTGCTCAAAATTTCCCACTCTGCTTTTCCATTCTTGAGTGGCAATGGCTTCCCCCAGCCCCCACAGGAGACTGAAGACCACTGTGGGACACGAGCGCTTGTCCCACTCCACCCTCCCCACCTCACATGTTGAACCCAAAGAAAGCCAGGGGAGCAGGGGGCCAAGGGCTGCACCGACTTGGGAAAAAAAAAAAAAAAAAAAGCTCCAGACAGCAGCCATGTTTCTTCTGCCGGGAGTAGAGGCCAGGGGAGTCAGCGGCCCTCCCCCACAGCCTCTCCAGGCCAGCCTCACTCCTGCTCAGCTGCCTTCACTCCCTTACCCTGCCTCTCCTGACCTCTAGCCCATTTACCACCATTCACTCCCTGCCTCACTTGACTGGGCTCTTTCCCTCTGTCACCAGTCTCACCATTATGTTTAGTGCTGCGTCCATGTTGGGGGGCAAGCTCTGAGGGGACGGGGACATTGTGTCTTGGTTACTGTTGTGTCCCCAGCTCTCACCAGGTGTTCAGCCCCGTTTGGTGAATGCACGAGTAAAGAGAAACTTCCTCGTGCCCCTCTCTAGGCTCCAAACAACTCTGAGGCAGGCTTCATTTCCAAAAAACCAATCCCAGCACTTCCAAGATTCCGCTCATTAGCATTTTGTTTTCAATCCCTATTATCTTCCTGTAAGAGGGGGGACTTTTTCTAGAATTTTATTGCTCCAAATCTGACTCCAGGTCTAGGCCAGGGGCTCTCTATGCACAGGTACCGTACCCTGTATTCACACACCAGAAGTTGTCAACTTGTGAAGAGAGGCTTTGCAGCCCCAGTAGCGCCGATGGGTAAAAAATTTTGTTGGCAAGAAAAACCACTTGGGCGGTTAAAAAAAAGAAAAATTCTTTATAGAAGCACCAGATCACCCCCGAGGGTGTCCACTGTCAAAACGTGGCCCGCAGGAAATCCACAGTATCTGGGGCCTGCGGGAGCAAACAGCCCTGACAGTCTGTCGAATTCCATCTTCTTGCTGGAGACGTTGACAGGGCACCTTCAGTGTCAGCGCCCAGGCGTGACCAAAGCTCTCTCTGGGGGGAGGGGAGTTGGGGGGCGGGTGGTCTCAGTCCGCCATGTTGGGCCTGGCCTTGCCCAGCACAGTGTGCTGGGCCACGCCGGTGTAGAACGCTGGTTTGGCTTTCGGGGCCTGCCTGGACTTCACAGCCACCTCTGGGGCCCTGCAAAGGAGCAGAAGGTGGGGTGAGTGTGGTGTCCCTCAGACCTCCTCACGGTTCCCCCACCAGGCCCAGCCCTTGCCGCGGTGAGGGGGGGCCTCGCAGTTGCGGAGCTCCAGGTCCTGAAGGGGCCTGGGGAGGGAAGATAGAAGAGAATCCTGGCACCGGATTTTTTTTCTCCCGCTTTCTAATTCCTCGCCACCACTGTCACTGTGCTGAGAGAATCAGCCCTTGGCTGGCTCAGTGAGCGGAACACAGGCAGAGAGGTTGGGGCTGGAGGCCTCGCTGGCGCAGGGCTAAAGGGGTCCCCGCTCAGGGGGTCAGCCTGGAGACAGTGCCCCCTGCTGGCCGCCTCCTCGCCTTCCGTGCTTCCAGGCTCTTTCCTTGGCGATCTGCCCACAGGCTCTGGGCGACCCAGGCTCTGTGAGGGCGCGGCCTGTTCTCTGCTCACTGGCCGAGAAAGACTTGGGACCAGCCTCCATGGAGAAGTCAGAGGGTTCTCTGTGCGCCACCCCTCCCCCAACCCTGACAGGCACCCTGAGAACGAAGGGAAGCCAAAGCAGGCCTCCAGCAGGCCAAGCCAGAGCACTTGCCTTCCAGCAGGGGAGAGGATGGGCAGGTGCTGGTCTCCAGGAGGGAGAATCCTAATACGTGTTTCTGACACGATTCAAGAGCTAATCTCTTCTTAGTATCTGGGCAAGGGAGCTATTTTACAGCTGGGTTTTCAAAGGAACCACGGTCCTGCCCAGTTGGTGAGTTACGGGAAGTCAGTTAGTAAAACTTTCCACGGAAAGCTCCACAGACCCTTACAGAACCAGCTTCCTTTGAGATCGCAATGGCAAAGGAAACAGTGGAAGTGGAAGGCAACTCACTTGGACAGGACGTCCACTGTCTGCTGGGTGGCCAGAGTCCTCTTGTCCTGCGGTCCGTACAAGAGGGTCTGAATCTGAAGACACTGCAGGACACCAAGTAGTAATCATGAGGTCATACAAATGCCACTGCAAGCGTTTTGCAGGAAAAACAAGTCTCTCTTGAATGGAATAAAGACCCATGCCTGACCTTCAGTTTGCATCCTCTGAGGGATCCAGGAAACACGTGTAAAGTTTTAACACCATTTCACAGAACTCCCTGGGACAAGCTGTATGCAAACTATGTTTATAATCATTTTAGAAAATAAGCTAACAGCATTGTTATTGACTGGGGATGGCCTCTAGTTTCCATTTTAAAATGAGCCTTGGGGTGCCTGGTGGCTCAGTGGGTTAAGCCTCTGCCTTCAGCTCATGATCTCAGGGTCCTGGGATTGAGTTCCGCATCGGGTTCTCTGCACAGCGGGGAGCCTGCTCCCCCCACCCTGCCCACCTGCCTCTCTGCCTACTTGTGATCTCTGTCTGTTGAATAAATAAAGAAAAAATCTTAAAAAAATAAAATAAAATGAGCCTTATAATAGCCCAGAAAAGTTTTTTAATGCTTTTGCCTATTGTTGTTGCTGTTGTTAAAAAATGCTTTATCTTGTATGTGATTTTTATATTCATTACTATACAGTAATTTCTTAGGAGTTAACTGTCCAGCCTATGTCTTTACCCAGGGCTAGCTCTGGCTTGACTTCTCCCCTCTCCATATTGGGTTGCCATTTGGTTGCCTGGACTGGGCAAGAGAAAACTCAAGGAAAGGATAAAGATGAAAGTTGTGCTCCCAAATGGCCAAAACCCAAAAATGGTTTTCATCCAGAGATAGACAAATTGACCAATAGAACACGGAAGGGGGTCCAACACTTGAAAGATGACAGAAGTGGCCCTGAAGGGTCTAGGGGCAAGAACTGAACTGGAAAATAAGTGGAACTTCTGGATGAAAACACTGAAGATTTATCTTTATCATCTTGAGGCATGGAAGTATTTCTTAGACAAGATCCAGACAAACCAAAAGTAGAAGACTGATAAAATTTAACTGTATTAAAATTCAAAACATCTATGCATCAAAATTCACCTTAAGCAAAGCACAAAGAGGGAAAGGACAAAAGACAATGAGGGAAAATACTCAGACAATACTGAGAAGGGATTAGTATTAAGAACATATAAAGAACTCCTATAAGGTATAGGAAAAGCAACCTACCAATAGAAAATAATTAAAAGACATAAACAGATTATTCAAACAAGTTGAAAACTAAGTGGTTAATAAACACACCTAAGCTCACTAGTAATCAGAAGCGCAAACTAAAACGTCAATGAGGTTGTCCCTTCACCTATTACATTGCAAAAATCTTAGCCTGATCATGATAATACCAAGCTCTGTGAAAGGTATTAAGCAAGAAAAACTTTTGTCTATATTGATTGTGGGTGTTGAAATTGGTATGACCACTTTTTAGAACAACTTGGCAATATTTATTAATGGATAGGTAAATTGTGACATATATGTATTGTATTTGTGAAGTATCATATAGATTTTTGATGTGCTTGTATGTGTCCATGTAGATGAATCTCATGATCATAGACAAAAAAAAAAAGCAAACTACAGATGAATGCATTATATATTGTATATTATTATAATATATATTACATATATCATTTATATGAAGCTTAAGAAGCATGTAAAGCAAGGGCATAGTAAAATAATTAAGAAAACATGGGAATGATATCAAATTCAGGACAGTGGTCATCTGGAAATGGGGTGGGAAAGGGAAGAGTGGGGACTTCAACTGTAGGGTCATGTCATTGCTTTTATTTAATTAATGAGCTCAAAGGTGTTTGTTACATTCTTCATGCTTTCCTGCATATCTGAAATATTTGATATTTTTAAAATATTGAATTGTTTTTTCTACATGGTAACAGCTTGAGTCAAAAAAAAGTGTGAGGGTTTGAGGACTTTGTACTGAAGACTGTTGATTCGTTCTGATCTGCCAACCGTTTTTAGGTCTTCGAGAAAATTCAAATGCAAACAGCCAAAATGCTTTGTCTTTGTAAGATGTGGAAAATATCAAAACCGTCTGAATGTTTGGTTCAATCTGAGGAACTGAGAAAGTGGTTCTGGAATCTGAGAATCGGGCTTTCTGGAGGAAAGAAATATTATTAGAAGAAGCTATGACAGGGTTCTCTTTTAAAATAACAGATCGTCACTCTGTTGGCTGAATTATATAACACCAGGAATTAGCATCCTGGTTCTGTTATTCCATTTAGCAGATGATCCAAATTCTCCAAAATCTCACCCCCTCCATCCAGCAAGCCCCAACCATTCTGAATGTGCACTGGGGCCATGGCCAGGTCTGGCCTAGGCAACGTGCTGCTCATTCCACGGGGTTCAGCCAACACTGCTTTAATCCACAGATAAACTGTGAACTTGGGAAAGGCAGGAACCTGAGAAAGTTCTGTACTGCTTTTGGGGATGGGTTTCACCAACACCCACGACACTTGATGGGAACTCTTCCAGCCCTCCTCTCCTGCGTGGCTCCCCCACTGTTGGAAGCCTGGGGGCGTCTCCACGCAGGGCCCGGCAGAGACTGTGCTCAGGAAGGGATTGTAAGCAGGAAGCAAGCAAGCTTTCCCCTTGCTCCGGCTTGGCAGTAAGAGGCCTCCGTCCAGGGCTAACATTCTTGCCAGAACGGACTCCATTTTCTCCTATGTGGCCAGAAATACCTTAACTCAGTGTAAAAGATCAGGTCTAATTTTAAACCCACCCAACTCCTCTGTTTACATATTTATGAGTGCCCCCGATGCAACTCATTTTGAGATGAGCTGATGTCAACATGCCTTGGTGCTAACTCGTTCACCGTGACATTAGAATTTTACTGACATTATAATCATTATTTGAGACAGTCTGAGGTCTCCATTTACCCTGCCTTAACAGATGGCCTCCAAAATCCAAAAGTCAGGAGGAATTTCCATCCTACCCCTTTGGTTCCAGAAGTTTCTCCCTGGCCCCTCATCCCCTAGGGAAAGACAGCCTACTAGCTAAATATTCACAGATTCCTGGGAACAATGACATGGCAATCGACAGAGCTTAGACAAATTCTCACTGGTCTAACCAGCAACCTCCATTCTAGACCTCGGGTGCTGATCCTTTTCCCCGGGGAAAATGTTTGTAGAGAGACTAGAGGTAGGAGAGAGGGTCATGATCAATACTCAAGCCCAAGAGAGGTGAGCCGCCCCCCACCCCCCACCATCCCCATCCCTACTTCCTAGACCCCTGGTAGTCAAGACTCTTCTCTTCCTGGCATTAATAGATTTTTTATAAAGGCTCCTTATCCTCATTAAGAAGATCTGCCCCAAATTCTAGCTGAAGTGAGAAGAAACGTAAAGGGTTGCCAACTAAGAGAGGGAAATGGGTCCTCAGCCCCTGCCTCATCTTCTTTGCAAGGATGGCTCCCACAGACACCGAACCAGGTGCCACATCAGGAAAGAATCATTCACCCATGAGCTGGAATAGTCTCCAAGAGCTACCTTTTTAGAAGAGTGAAATAACCCCTCTCCGACCCTTGCTAGAAAATGTTTACGTAACCTCCTATTTCTCTAAGAAACGTAAATTCAATTTCTCAACGTTGTGCTCCCCTTAGCTAAATTTGTTTAAGCATTTTTGTGTGAAATAGGTGTTTCAATTCTTTTGTTAAAAATATAGACATGAACAGAGACAGAGTCAATAGGTTGTTCACTGAACCTACTGGGAGCCACGCATTGTAAACACCCCTCTGAACTCAGACTCTATGGAGCCCGAAGACGGGGCTGGACGACAGGGCTCCAGGGATCCATCAGCTACCGAAACCTCCAGCAAGGGAGCTTCCTGGTGGGTGCAGCGTGATAAACCTTCGCCCTCCGAAGCCAGGCAAGTTCAGTAGTTGCAAGAGTGCTGTTGGCTAAGTGCTGCTTCGCTTAGTCATTCGTGGTTGCCGAGACCGTTCAGAAACAACCTTAAGCATTTGATGTGGAATTGAAAAAAGTTCTTTTTGAAGTGACTAAGTTTGGAGATCTAGATTCCTAAGGGGTCCCGGAGATAAAGCAGCTGGGATAGGAGCCATTGGTTGGTGTCTTCCTAGCTCTGGTCTACCTCTGGGCCCCGGAGCTCGCACCCTTCCCAGTGTGGTTGGAGGGGGTGGCTTGGCGGGGGCAGGTCTGGGATGGAGGTTAGCTGACTCAGTCTACTTGGGCTTCAGAAAACCCCAACAGCAAACTACCCTAACTCACGAAGAAGCCTATCTCCTGGTTTGGACCAGAATCTCTGTTTACGTATTTATGAGCGCCTCTGAAGCCACTCATTTGTCCTGACCACCTGCAGTCAGGACTCAAGGCCATTCCTTTATTTCCCAGCAGAACTGGATTGGGGGGGGCCTTAGCCCTCCCTTCCACCATCAACCTCCAGCCTTAAGTCCTAGAATTGCCTCACCCTTCTTATCAGGGAACGTCAGACAATGGAATCGCTGAGGGGACGTGTCCTCCTCACTAACGGAGGCCCGGCCGCAAGGCTATCAGCTGAAGAGCCAGCTTAGGCCACGTGGCTTAGTTATGGTAAAGTGACAGACTCTGTCCCGCCTGGTAAGGGTCTATGCCAAGCCTGTCACGCTATCACATGTGTTTTGTCTTTATATGAAATGAAGAACAAAGCCAGGGAAAGGCACGTTTATAGAGAAGGACTCTCACGATATGAAGTCACTACTCCTCTTAACACGTTATCCGTCAAAGGAGATACTCTCTGCCTGTGGCGGAGAATTACCCAGAAACTCACGAACTGTGCCTCTGTGTTCACGTCAGTTCTCAAGGCTGGTATTAAGAAAAAAAAGATATCAGAACCCCAAACATGTGGAAGGGCGAAATGGCTTCAAGGTTTAGAAAAACACAAAGAGGCTTTCACTGACGAATCTTTACCAGGCCGGCCGAGGTGATTTACTCAAATGATGACCTTGGGAGAACCGAAAGGACAAACCGGAACACAATTCACCAGCTGGCGTTTTTCCTGCAGAAACAGGGGCACACCCGAGCCCTACCCAGGAACCAGCCTTGCCCTCACTGGGCCCGCATCATCCTCCGTGGCCACTCGTTCCTGTGGCAGGTGTTTGCAGAGCCCCCGCCATCCATCACCCTGTGTCCCCCTCAGTGACAGAGCAGAGAGGGGCAGACTGAAGGCCTTCGCGAGGTGACGTGTGAGTTGAGGCCTGCAAGACGGGGAGTCAGCCCCGTGAAGAGCTGTCGGGGGGTGGGGGTTCCCAGGAAGGAGGGCTGGGAAATGTTTGAGGAAGGATACTGATTGCCCTTCTCTCTTCTCTCTCTCTCTCTCTCAGGTACACACACACACACACACACACACACACACTCACACATGCACACATACTCGCAAGCACACTCCCCTGCAGGTCCCTGACCTGGAGACCCACTAATTCTGAGCCCCACCTGCTGCACAGGTGGGTAGGAAGCCTCCCATGACACAAGGACAGCTAAAGTGGGACCAGGGGCCCCAGGACAAGGGACAAGGGAGATGAGGAAGAAAGGGGGGGGGGCCCATGGACTGCCACTCACACAGCTGCCGAGAGCGGACCCCATCCACAAAGCTCTCCCTGAGTGTCTGCTGAGTGCCCCCCTAGGAAGTGTTCACGGCATCCTCGTCTCCCTCACTCCTCACCTCCGAGCTGCCATGTGCCGTGGCTTCTACATCCTTATCGACATCCCTCGACTCCCCCACGACTTTGCTCCATCCCCTGGCCACTGTCTTGGAGCAAGCTACCATCATCTTTCTCCAGGACAGCTGCAACACAACAACACAAACGCGTCAGCGGGACTTGCTTGTGTGGGGGGTCCGGCTGCGCACCCACGTGTCAGGCAAGGCAGCCGGCTTTTTGTACAGAAGCCGGACGTGCCCGTTTCGGAGCCAGAGAGAACAAGAGGTCCGGACCTCTTCAAGCTAACCCTTTTGGGCTGACTTTTCGGGGCTGCTTTCCCTCTTGATGTGGAGCTCAGCCGTGTCACCTGGGTCCTTCCTGAGCTGGTGTGGTCACACCAGCCATCTCTTTTTTAAATATATTTTTAAAATATTTTATTTACTTACTTGTCATAGAGAGAGAGCACAAGCAGGGGGAGCAACAGGCAGAGGGAGAAGCAGGCTCCCCACTGAGCAAGGAGCCCAACTCGGGACTTGATCCCAGCATCCCGGGATCATGACCTGAGCCAGAGGCAGACGCTTCACCGACTGGCCACCCAGGTGCCCCTCACACCAGCCACTCCTGACCATCACTCTTTCCACTTCTTTAAGGTCACGCTGAATTTCCGTGGGAGATTTTGCCTTTCCCTCCATCACTGGCCATGCACCCATAAACTCACAGTTGTCCGTCCTCTAGTGGGGCTCTGACAGTTCGCTAGTCTCGGGCCAGATGGTGTGTCCTGACCCGCAGTTCTGCGCCCTCCAGACTCTGAGGCCAGTTTAGGGACTTTGAAGGCACTGAGCACCCCACAAGCAATAGTTCTCATAGCTGAGGCGTTTTCCACAGCAAACATAGCCTTGCGTGGGGCCGTCTGTGTTTTCTAAGGGACAGCGACGGTGGAGGGGTGCAGTGCGTGGGCTCGTGGGGCCCCTTCTTGGCAGCTGGTGGACTTCTCATTCCCACCTAGCCTACAGCCGGCAAGGGAGGCTCCACCTTTTCCCCCACAAAAGGTCAAAACTGGATGACCGTGATCCCTTTAACCATCCGCTCCCACGGTTATACCGCATCAACTGACTTACAAACAGCTTTGATGAAGGAGTGCTTGGAACGTCCTCCAGCCTGCTTCTCAACCCAAGAACAGGATTTTTTTCTTTTTTTTAGGAACAGGATTTTTTGATGTGAAATTCACGTCATGACCTTCCTCTCTTCCCAAAAAGGATTGGAGGGGATCTGCCGCAGCCCGGCGATGAGTTTAGTCAGTGACCGTTAGGAAAATCAGGATCAAGGACAAATAAATAAGACCGCACCTGAAAACAGGGTGGCGAACACGGGGCTGTGTGGGGACTCCAAAAGTGCCCTGGATTTCCTGGTATCCGGGGCAACCAGGAAAACACCACATAGGCTAAAGGGAAAGTAAAACTCGGTGGTCTGCGGACGGAATGACAGTGAGTGGATTATGTATAAAAGACAGCTGTCAAACAGAAAGTTCTGGGTGCTTGGCCGGCTGGAGGAACGGCCGATCTAGGGTCTTAATCCATGACCACACAAGACCCTTTCCAGGGATGGCTTTCTCATCTACAACCTGCAAATAAAAGCCATTTTCCTCCACCTTTCTTCAACTGATTCATCATACTGGGAGAGGGGTCACATAACATCACATTATTCTTTTATGGAAATGTTTACTGTTGGAAGCTGTGAGGTAGTCAGGCAGTGGACCGACCCCCGATGAGGACAGTACTCACTAGGGGATTGGCTACCCCAACTTCACGCTGTCCCTGGGTCCAGGATGAGTCCTGAGAAGCTACTGATCTGGGAGACTGTCTTTAGGAAAGATTTTTTTGCAGCTTTTCACCGGGATGAAAATGATGGCAGTGACACCCATCCTAGAATCAAACCAGGGCTCTATGTTGCAAAAGCACATAGAACTTTTGCTGTGGAAATTTCCATCTGGAGCCAACAGATTTCTCCCCTTGTGCCCTGCAGGCAGATGCCTTTGAAAAACAGATCAATAATATGGTTTTCCTCTCGGTAATTTAATCCCACGGTCTGCTTTGTTTCTCGTGCCTTCCTGTTGTTGTTTTTTTTTTTGTTTTGTTTTGTTTTTTGTGCCCACAGGACCATACCCGGGCCATTCAGCTCATGAGGGCACATCTGGAAAAGCCAGTGTTCACTGGATTCCTGTTCCAGAGTTGACAACGTGGGGGACACAGCTGTTGTTGTGATAAAAAGGAGAGAAGCTCTCGGCCGGGAGCTTTAGAAACCTGCCGCCAGCTCCACAGAGCCCAGTGCTAAGTACGGCGACTGGGAAAGCCAGGCTCAGCAGCGGGCAGATGTGCAGGGCGTGTTTCACATCTTGTGTGTGTGCCCCAGTGTTCACAGCGTAGCCAGCCCTGTCCTCAGATGGGCACAAGCAGGGGAGGGGCAGTGAGGACCGCATGGACCATAGCCCGCATGACCAACAAACAAGTTTCAACCCTTTCTTCCCGTGTTCTGGAAAATGGCCTGATAGCTTTAAAATGTCAAAGTCATGGTGTTCGGGGCTGATGGTTAATGAGGCCAGACTGAAGGGAGAAAATGTCTCTGACGTCCAGGGCAGCCTTCGGGACTGATGAAACCTGACAGTGTCTCGAGGCCAACCTGATCTTAAGCCCCATGGGTGGGCATGGGGCCCAGAGCAGTGATCTCAACCTTCTCCCAGAAGCTAAAATGCAGATCCCTGGGCCCCAGGCCCCCTGCCCCAGAGTCGGATTCAGAAGGTCACCCTCATGCAGGGCTTTAAGACCCCACGCCTGGTGAACCTTACTTAAGATGAACCTGCCCATGTACAACTCACTTGTTTCCTGGCAGCTCAGCCCCTTCCCTTGAAGACAGGGCTCCTAAGGTCTGACCTACAGGGCTGTGAGGATGAGGAACGACGTATGAGCCACTCTGGGCAGCAGCCAGCCTGGCCCTGAGCCCGAGGTCGGTCGTGGTACCTCTCCGCCCCAAGGGGGACAACGGGGTCCTCATGAAGGTTCGTGTGGCTCCTACTCAAGTGTGCCAGCTCCCCCCATTCCTGGGGTTCCTCCCCGGCCCAGAGGTGAGTGACCAGGCTGAACCCTCGGAAGAGGAATCACAGCAGAGGCTCCCAAGGGCAGGCAGTGTCTCGGCCAGGAGAGCTCTGCCCTCTCCTCCTTCCGGGGCTCTGTGGCCCCCTGAGCCCCACTGGATCCTGCTGCTCCTGAAAGCAGCCTCCCTGCCCTCCCCCTCCTTCCATCCCTGGCACAATGTGGGGGGAAGGAAGTCTGGGCGTTGCTATTACTGCCATTTCACAGAGGTTTCTCATCTTCCTCAAGCCTCTTGCCCTTGATTCTTGGCCCATTCCAGTCCATTCTCCACACGGTCCTCACTATGATTTCTCTTTTTCTAAATCCAAAGTATAAATGTAGACCTGTGGTGTCCTGCTTAAAACTCCCTTCATGGCTCCTAGCTGCTTAAAGCAACGTTCAGAAAACTTCTGCAAAGGACCACACGGTATATATTGCGGGTTTCTGTCTCTAAATATAGAGACAAAAATGGAGGCTTACTGTGTAGGCACGTACAAGCCACTCTGGGAGAGGAAGAGCAAAGTCCCTCGAGTTTGTTTTATCAGTGAAATTACAAGTAAGTGTTTTTGTAATCTAGTTTTACTCAGGAGAATAGGTTTCTTTCTTGGTACAGGTAAGACTTCCCTTAGTGAGGGCTCGGTTAATATTCCCTATACTCCAATCGATTTACGATCACTTATAAAATGATGACAGGTTTTATGACTATCTGTAAACACCATTTTTAACTTGGCTTATATCCTTAACTCTAATGAAATAAACACAGACAGTGTGCTGGCCATTGTTTGGGACCCCTGCTTAAAGGATCACGTCTCTGGCCCTTAACCTACAAACATGGCTGCCGAGACTTGCCCCCATGTCTTTCTTGGACGATTTCCTGCCAGACGGTCAGCCCTAACGACTTTTTGCTTTTTAAAGAGGCTTTACTCTCTCACCCCTGAACTTCTTTTTCCAACCTGGGAATTCCTATCTCTGCTGGGCTACACTCTTTCTTAGGACTACTTATCTGTGGACACCTTCCCTAAGCCCCTTCCCTCCCACAGATCCCGATGTGGACCTGGAGAACTTAGCACATGATACCACAGTTGGGGGTTTACAATCTGTAACTCCCTCACTGGCTTGGAATATTCCCAGGGAGGAAGCTACTGGATGCCTAGTGGACTCATTGCACGTGTTTCAACAACAGGGAGGGGCTCTGTCTAGGACGCTGTCCCAGGTTTTCTGACTATGGGACTGTGTTTCCTGTACCGTCTCCACTCTGGGCCACCCAGCCACCATGAGGGCGCCATGTTCTTACATCCTTCCAAACCCCTGGCCTCAGCTGACTGATTCAGGGTGAGCACATGATTCAAGTCAGGTCTATAGCCCTTTCCTTAGGATCTTTCAAGCTATGACTGGAAAATGGCTCAGGGGTAGGAAGTAAAACTCTGGAGGGCTGGCAGCCATGATCTCCATCTTGAAAGGGAGACTGCCATGACAGGTAGGAGTCTGGGGCAGAGAGAGCCTTGGAACATTCTCCTGAGGCTTAGCTGTGTCCTGCTTTGCTAATCATCTACCTCCTGGCCTTTCCCTGGAAACCATAAGACAAGAGACACCCCTTTATACCTGAGCTGGTTTGACTGCTTTCTGTCAGTGGTAATCCAAAGATTCCTTCTTATTTTGATCTTGGCATTCTTCCCACCGGGTCACTGGTTCCCAAATTTTTTTTAAGGATAGGAAGTCCTCATTCAAACAAAATCTTGCTGAGAAGCCCGTGATGTGAACCAGGAGAAATGCAGAATAGATTGCCCTCCCCTGCACCTCTTGGTGCCAAAGCCCCACTCCGCCAACTCCTGACCTTGCAATCAAGGCTGAGACACTCAAGTCTTTTAGCCTCAGGTTTCCTCTTTGTAAAAAACAGAGTAGAGGTGTCGACTCTTCAGGTCATGATAGGGCTTAAATAAGTCAATATGTGTAAATCGTTCAGCACAGTGCAGGGGTTATAACAATCAGTCAACAAGTATGAGCTCAGAAGTGGAAGATGGAGAAGCCCAGGGCAACCGCCATCTTAGCTTCCCTCCTCTGCCTTCCCTCAATAATGTCTTTGGCACATGTATAATGTTTAGATTATCTGAAATGATTAGTTTAACATATCTTCCTGCTTAGACTGGAAAGTCTCATGGAGACAAGAAACATATTTGTCTTGATCGTTGTTTTTCCCCAGGTCTGCTGAGCACAGCTACTGGTGCACAAAAGGTGACCGATAACTAACACTGACTATGTGATAATAGATATATGTATCATCTTGTTAAAAACTAGGCACCATGCATGTTACCAAATCTGATGCCTTCTGCCACAGATTCAGAAAAGTCCTAAAAAGAGAAGAAGGTTCAATGCATAGGGCAGCCCACTCAGAACTAAAGTTAATTCTTTTGGTTTGGTCAGTTATGGTACTTAGAGGTTCCCAGGATTTCCCCATTTTAACACTAATTCATGTAATGAAAACACAACATGACAAAATTTATGAGACGCATTTAAAGCAGTAAGAAAAGGAAAAGCCACAGCCTAAAACACTATCTCAGTAAAAATGAAAATAAATGAGTTCAAGTCCCAATTCAAAAAGGAAAAACTCCAACAAGGTAAAACAAAATAAGTCATGAGAAAAGAAAAAATAAAAATAAAATCAGAAATTAGTGAAATAGAATCGGAAGGCAATTGACCTATGCAGTTTGAAAAGCTGACAAAATAGACAAACCACTAACTAACTCCGTCAATGGAAAAAGTGAGGAAATCCAAATAAAAAATGAAGAAATTATAATGAGAAGAGAACTATGAAAAAAGCAGACATTTTAAAAATTCATGAAATTACTTTAAAAATCTCCATGCAAATCATTCTGAAAATGATAGTGAAATAGATAAATACAGTTCACTAAAATGACCTCACCGGAGATAGAAAGCTTCAAAAGAGCAATTTTTTATAGAGAAATAGAGAAGATTATCTAGAAATTCCCGGCCATTCAAAAATAGCACCAGGCCTAAAAAGTTTCACAGGGGGTACAAACCTTCAAAAACTAGATAGTTTTAGTGTGTGCATAATTTCCTTCAGGCATAGAAAATAAAGGTAAATTTTCAAATTATTTTTATGAAGCAAATATAACATTGTTACTTAAACAAATATCACTTACCAATACTGGTGCAAAAAATCCTAAAATAAATGTTAGCAAACACAATCAACATTATACTGAGAAAATAGTTCAGTCTGACTAAGGGAATTTATTCCAGGAATACAAGGTTAGTTCAATATTATAATAAAATACACCATATTAAGTGATCTAACAAGAATCATATGATTATTTCCATTGATGCTGAAAAAGTCTTTGATAAAAATCCAGCACTTATTTCTAATAAAAAAAAACTCAAGAAAATAGAATTTGACAGATATTTCCTTATCGTGATAAAATATATAAACCTTAGTCCAAAGCCAGCATCTACTATATGCAGAATCATTAGAGATATTTCCACTAAGATCAGAACAGGAATGCCTATTACCTCCACCATTACTTATTACTGTACTGGAGGAATGAGCCAATGCAATTAGACAAGAGAAATAAATTAGAAGCAAAAGAATTGGAAAACAGAAAGTAAAAGTATTTGCAGATGATGTAAGAGTACACCTGAAAAACTTGAAAGAATTGATGCTCAAATTAACTCAAACAAGAAAAGAATTAAGCAAGATAGCAAAATAAAATTAACAGAGAGAAACCAACAGTTTACATACACATATACACACATGTACATATAATACTAGATAGAACTCCATTTATAACAGCATTATGACTAAGGAAAAGGAAATGTTTAGAAATCAGCCTAATAAGAAATGTGCAGAATTTATATAGGGAACACTTTAAAATGTGCCTGAATGATCCATAAGTAGACATGAACAAATATAAAGACATCCCTTGTTCTCAGTCTTCCAGAAGTTTATAAATAACATGATCCTCCAAAAAATACCACCAAACTTCTTATGGAGCTAGACAAGTTGATACTAAAATTCATGTGGAAAAATAAATATGCAAAAATGTTTAGAAAACCTGATACTCTAGGGAGATAAAAAACCCTGAGGAGAGTGGTGTTCTACCTGCTATTAAATCATGCTGTGAAATCTCTATAATTAAGACAATGAGGCGCTGGAATTCGAATAAACAAAAAGACAAATGGAAGAGACCAGAAATGGAAGAGACCAGAAATCCAGAAATCCACTCTAGCATACACAGAAGTGTAGTACATGATGAATGTGTTCTCTCAAATCACTGGAGCACAGATGGGATCTTTGACAAAAGGGTGGGGGGCAACTGGGTATCCATTTGAAAAAATGATAATGTTAGATCCTTACCTCACACCTTCCACACAAACAAACCCCCGATTTAAAAATTCCTCCATAAACTGACTCTACAAAAAGAGTACAATAAAATAAAAGATTGATGAATGGCCCTAGGCAAAAATTTAGAAATAACTGCATGCTAAAATAAAAAATCACTGATAATTCATTTAACAACCTATGTGTATAAGAGGATGACTCTACTGTTTATCCAAGAAGTGTTGGCTTAGCTTGGCTTCAGAAGTGGTCATCTTATCTATATGAACCACTGATAAAGTTTCACTTAAAAACAGCATGGTAGAGGGAGAGAAAGTTCGCCGTGGGGAGGGTTTTCACCAGGTTAGTATTGAGACCAGCTTTACCTTCTTCAGTTTCCTGTGGGCCCCAGCGTGGTTCCCCTGGGCCAGGTCGGCCCCACCCAACAGCCGGTAGGTCTCGGCCACCTCGGGACTGAGATCACCACACACTGCCACTTTGGCTTCCAGGGACTCTCTCAGGATCGAGGTTGCTTTCTGTGACAGGAACGAAGGTTAAAGTTTGGTTAGAAAGTTCAAAGGCTCATAAAGATCAACGGCCCTTAAGAAAATGATGTAACTGGGGACAGCTGAGCGGCTCAGCCGGTTAAGAGTCTGACTCTTGGATTCGGCTCAGGGAATTGAGCCCCGTGTTGGGCTCCACAGTCAGTGCAAGTCTGCTGGGATGTTCTCTCCCTCTGCCCTTCCCCCCACCACTCACACGCTCGCTCGCTCTCTCTCTCTCTCTCTCTCTCTCTCAAATAAATAAATAAATAAATCTTTTAAAAAAAGAAAATGGGGGTGCCTGTGTGGCTCAGTCAGTTGGGTGGCTGCCTTCGGCTCCAGTCACGATCTCCAAGTCCTGGAATCGAGCCCCACATTGGGCTCTTGGCTCAGTGGGGAGTCCCTCTGCCTCTGCCTCTCCCCTGCTCATGCTCTCCCTCTCAAATGAATAAATAAAAGAAAAAAAAGAAAAAAAGAACATGTTGTAACTGATATGTATTTTCACTTTTCAGGGGTTGGGTTTGGGTTGTGTCTCATGAGCTGAGCCTACTTTCCCCTTTAAACAGGACACAGGAAATGGCATATATGGGGCAGGGAGATGTTAACCATGGAGAGAGACGCACAAAGGACACGTGGAGAACAAAGCCACCCCAGGTATTACGGGAATTCATTTTAGCTGAGTAATAAGAACAGAAGCTAACAGGTAACTGCGCTGAACAGTTTACCTGCGTGAGCTCATTTAATTCTGTCTCTTTCAGGTAAGTATTAATCCTCACTGAACACAGGAGGAAACTGAGGCAGAGAGCAGTGGAGAAACTTGCTCAGGATCAGACCGCTCCCCAGTGTTTGACCTGGGACCTGAATCTGGCCCATATTTTAATCCTTTTCAGTTGCAGGCTCTTTTCCCTCTGCGCACAGTGACGTTCTTACGTAAGTGAAAATTAGAGTTTCCTGGCAATCCAGGTACTTAAAAAACATCCAGAACATATTCCAGACGTTTCTATTTCTCATAAGAAATACTTTAGGAAACTAAAAGCAAACATTCTAACGTGGCAAAAAAAAAATTAAATATGTTTGACATTTTGTGTGCTTTATCAGATTTATTTACGCCAACATCGAATAAAACACATGCGTTGGTCAGAAACCAGGATCTTCTGATATTAATCTCTTCAGTCAGACCCCAAGACATACAGAGGGAAAGTCCTGCCTGTCCGTTGCCCACATGTCTACTGAAGTTCTTCCATGGTCTTGTACGTCCATGAAAGCATGATTACGGCTGCGGGATACAAACGCTGAATTTCAGAGCCAAATAAGGCTGGAACCAATTAAAGAGCTTCCCCATACAGCCCTGAAGGCATCCTGATAAGCCTTCCACAGATAGAAGGAGCTGGCAAGGCTTTACTCAGTTTATGGGCAATAATACGAGTTAAGTGCTAGGTGTGGGGTGTGGGGTGTGGGGTGTGGGGTGTGAAACGGCCAAGGCACCGATGAGGCAGAAACAATTTCTTCACGGAAAGATGGAATCACCCTCGGAGGAGGGAAACTGTAAATTGTGAACTGTGTGACCTACCTCGGTGTATGGGGAACTTGCCTGATGCCGAAGCCCACCATGTCCTTTGTACGTCCAGCCCCCCACCCCCAGCGTCTGTGAATGAGGATTTGGCAAGGTGCAGGTGTTGGGCTTGGCAACTTGTCCGTGGAAACTGGTCGTCAGGTTTTGAGGAGCCGGTGATGGAAAGAAGAGCCAGACTCTTTTTGCTAAATGAGGTTTCCAACGCCATTTCTAGCCTGACAGGGGAAACTAGAGACAGACGTGCATGAACTTGAATGGCAGGTGGAGATGGCAACGGAAGAGAGGTCGCATGGGTGGGAACAGAGACGGTGTCATTCTGTGGGAGGCAGAACAGCATAATGGAGAGGAATGAAGGAAAAATAGGACCTGTGTGGGCTGAGGAGAGGGTACATGGGAAACTGGGAGCCCAGGGGTGAGGTGGGAGAAGGGCAAGGCAGCCAGCGGGCTCATCTGACTGCAGCGGGGAGAGTAGGAAGGGGAGCAGGGGGGAGATGAGGCGGGAGTCAGGGGCTGGGCTGGTGGTTGGTGGAGGGCCTTCATGCCAGGCTCAGGAGTTTGGATTTTCTTATGGGGAATAAGAAGTTGGAGAAGGTTCTTGAGCAGGAAAGCAGGAAAGAAAGTAGAAGGTGATCGAGCATGAAGCTAGAAGATAAGCCCACACATGTCTTAACCTGTGACAGAGTGACCTTCACTTACATTTGACCTTTAAAGGCATTTTCCTTCCCAAGGATCACCTTCCTGCTAGCACAGGGCTCTAGCCCAGGCAGGGGCAGTGACCGCATCTGGGGTGGTCTGAGCACAATACCATGCTTACGCCTGGGACTGTCCTCGGGGCCCGGCATTGTTGGCCACCTCCTGCAAGTACTCACAGGGAGAGGGCTGCGACCACATTGAGCACTGTGCAAGGCCGCCATGTCTGGTGGGGCAGGTTGTGTCCTGCACAAGGGCAAGAGAGCGACGACAGTTGAAATCTAGCCTGTGTGTGCTCTCCAAGCAATGTGCTCTGGCATCAGTTGCAGCCACCCGAGGAAGAGGCAGCTTTTTCTATCCCTACCAGGGCACCAGAAGGACTGGCAGGGGACTGAACAAAAAGAGCCAGTTTGCTAAAATCTCCCAAGGAGGCCGAGGGGAGCGAGGTACATCTTTAGTTCAATACCACTGATCTGGGTGACTAGGGCGAGGGCGGTGAAGTGTGGCGTCGGTGACAGACACCAGAGCAGGAAGCCAGACAAGAACAGGGGGCGGGAAGGGAGAGGGCAGAGGCCCTGTGGCAGCCAGAGCAGTCACCAGGTGACCCAGAGCCAAGCCTCCACCCACCCAGCTGCTCATGGCTCCCCACCACCAGCAAAAGGGTCCCTGCTCTTACAGAATGCAGTCCAGTCAGCGGATAGGTAGTACACGTCCACACATAACTTACTATTCTTATTATATTGTTATATTATTCCTATACCATGCCTTTCATATTATTTTATAATCATTTATTTTAGAGAGAGAGAGCATGAGTGGGAGGGGGAGAGGGAGAGAGAATCTCCTCGACTAGCACGGAGTCCGACAGGGGGCTCGATCTCATGACCCCAAGATCATGACCTGACCTGAAATCAAGGGTCGGACGTTCAAGGGACTGTGCCACCCAAGCGCCCCTTATCCTATTATTGTGTCAAAAGGATTCTGTGATGAACAATAATGGGAAGAATCTAATGAAGGCTGGGGAAAGGACTTGGGCCAGCGGATGAGCGGTCAGAATGGATCTGCAAGGAAGAGCCTTCGACGAGCAGGAAACGAGAGCTGGTCGCTCGCGGGAGTGAGGATTAGAAAAGGCCAGTGTGGCCTGAAACTGAGCAGACTCAGGGATGGAGCGGAACTAAGACCGGAAATGTCAGCGGAATCCAGATCGAGTTGAAGGTGTTGTGAGACGTACAGGATTCTGATTTATTTTAAGGGCACTGAGCAGCCACTGGAGTATTCTGCCAAGAGGGGTTCACTGATCAGATCTGTGTTTTGAAAAGGTCACCTTCGCTTCCTTATTCAGAATGGATGAGTAAAAGGAGGCAAAGTGGAAAAGGCAGCTGGGGGACCAGAGTCTGTTCGTGCGGTCCAGGCAGGAGGTGATGACTGGCGGAGGTGGACATGACAACCAGTACATTCTGGAGATAAAAATGACCGATGAGCTGGAAGGGGTAAGGCATGACGTGAGCAGACTCCCCCACTTCCCCGTGACCTGACCCGCGTGCTCTCCACAGAATGTCTCCAGATATTCTAGAAGCTGAGGCCCCTGGAAGGTCCCTTTCTACTCTAGGGTGATACAGAAAAATATGCAAACTCCCATTCGTTATGGCTACTGTGGTCCTACTTCAGCCTGATGAACACGGGTGCTTCTAGCTTAAAAACCCACATTCCTTAAGCTCCTGTCCATTGAGAGAGGGGTGGGGGGGTTAAGTCTACAGACCAGCAGAGGAAATACAAGCTTTTCATCTCAAGGGTTTGCTTTGATAGGTTCATTTGAAAAAAAAAAATCTATATCTATATCTATATCTATATCTATATCTATATCTATATCTCAAGCCACAGCAAGCAGCTTTCTGGTAGCTGTTTGGCTTTGCATAGAATATGTTCCCAAGGGTTTAATTACCAGTGAATATAAACTCTGGGTCTTGTTCCATTTTTACAAGCCATAAAAAAGCATGCTTGTATGGTTCCATGGACTGTGGGCTGTAACTTCTGTGCTGTGTGGCTCTCATTAGGGATGTAAATTCCATCCATAACCCAAAATAAGGAGAGAGGGATCAGCCCCATTAATGGTCACCCTCTATCCCAGCCAGAACTACAGGCTGTGAGAAGCAGGGTCTGCCCACTGGGTTTCCAAGGTTTCTAGTCTTTTAGGATCCTCTGTGGAGGCTGGGGGCCATGGGATCTATATTCTCAGGAATAGTTTTCATTTCCCAGGGCTAAGTATCTGGGAGGGGCCCAAGAGAGGCCTCCTGGGATTATCTACCCCTGTCCCCATGGAGCCTGGCACATGCCTCGGACATAGTGAGTTTGACAGATGCTTGCAGCACGAAGGAGTGGCCTTTTGGATGTCAACTCATGTACACGGAGTACAGAGTAGTCGACTCTGGGCCAAACTCACTTACCTCTTTTTGTCCAGTGACTTGTAGAAAATGGCAATAATCATCTTGAATTGAAAGAAATTTGGCCTTTCCCGTCCCTTCAGCATCCTTAAGATTCGCCATGCTCTCTTGAAAATACTGCTCGGCCACATCTGAAGAAAAGCATCATAACGACATTTGAAGATTGTTTGCGGAGTTGAAATGGGGGCAGGATAAATATGCTTTTAGTGGTGTTGAATGATTTGACAAGAGGACCAGGCTAATCTGCCCGTTTTTCAAGAAAGATTGAGGTCTCAGAAGGATATGGCAATTTTCATAAATTTTAGCTCTCCCAGCAATACAGTAGGCAAAGCTAATGCCAATGGGGGAAATGTTCCCCAGACCTGGACACTCTGGTAACGTTTTCAGGCTGATTAACCATTAATTCTTCCTGTAACTCTGGTTGTTGCTCACAGAGGGTAGGGCTTCCATGGGCTCTGTTATCTTAGAACCTAATTCTACATTAAAATTTGGGAAAATACGGCTGACATGCTACTGAAGGAAGACGCCCGACCATTCCAAACACATAAACATACCGGTCATAATACGATGAACATGTTTTTAAATGTATGCCAACCTTGAAAGCAAGAAAAGGAAAACCTCAGGTATAGAAAATGAAGAAGGAACTAGAAGCTGGAGCAGTGAGTAGGGGTTGAACCTGAATGGTCCATGAGGGTCTATTCTATGAGGAGGAGCACTAGAGATGAGGCCTGAGGACTCAGTGTGGTAAGAAGATGGAATAGAGGGTCGCCTGGGTGGTTCAGTGGGTTCAAGCCTCTGCCTTCGGCTCGGGTCGTGATCCCAGGGTCCTGGGATCCAGCCCCGCATCGGGCTCTCTGCTCAGCGGGGAGCCTGCTTCCCCCTCTCTCTCTGCCTGCCTCTCTGCCTACTTGTGATCTCTGTCTGTCAAATAAATAAATAAAATCTTAAAAAAAAAAAAAAAGAAGAAGATGGAATAGAGCTCCTGACAAAAAGCCAGTGTGCTGGGCAGAATTCTAGGATGGCACCGTATGCCCCTTGCCTTTGTCGAATCCCTCGCCTGTGATGGTGGGTGGGACTTGCCTGATAGGATGGGCTATTACTCTTGTGATGAGGTTATACGAAATGACATGGTTGACTTTAAGGAAGTGAGATTATCCCTTGGGCTTTACTGACTCACCTGATCCCTTTCAAAGCCGAGTTTTCTCCAGCTGGTAGCAGAAAAGGCAGCCAGAGAGATTCAAAGCATAAGAGGGATTGGACAAGGAGGTTCTCCATTGGTGAGATGGAAGGAACCACGGTATGAGGACCCAAGAGTGGCCTGTAGGTGCCGAGGGAGGTCCCCGGCCAATAACCAGCAAGAAAATGGGGCTTTAAAACTTCTGACCTAACGAACTGAGTTAATCAATGGGTTTAAGCAACTGTCATTGGTTATGCAGCAGAAAAAAACCAACACAGTCAGAAATCCCTACAATGGAGATAAAAGCAATTATACTGGTCCGAGGTGAGGCCTCATGGTTGTCCCACCAGAGGCCATCGGTGGCTAGAAACAGAGCATCTGAAACGGGGATGGCATATATGGGGCAGGTACATGAGTGAGTTCTGAATCTACATCAACTACATCTACATTAACTAGGAATGAGTCTGAAACTGGAGAAATCATAGGGTTCCAGCACAGGCCATCAGCAAACGTCTTCTGTGGAGGACCAGATGGTAAATATTTTAGGCTTTGGGGGGCACACGGGCTCTTTCTCAGCTATTCAGCTCTGCTGTCGAGGCACCAAAGCTTCCATAAATGAATGGTAACACATAAATGAATGGGAGTGGCTGTGTGCCGGGAGAACTTTGTTTACTAATACAAGCGGCAAGCAGGACCACCGACGCCCGCTCCGGCAGAGGAAAAGGCAGTATCTTCCTCTCCCGGGAACGTGGGACTCCCATGGAAGCCCCTGCTGGAGACGACCTCATGGCGACACATGACAAACACGCAACATTTGCCGGAGAAGACGATGACCCACGTGTACAGTGGCTGACTGGACATCGCCTCTCGGAAATCTCATGTGTATCGTGTAGTGCAAATACATACGAGCAAAAAGATAAAACACAATCTTCTGCTTTTTTGCATTTCCTCTGCACTGGCTTATTTCCCCTTTATCACCTTCAATTTTGTATTTGTGCATCCTTGCTATTTTCTTGATTAGACCAGCTAGCGTTTTCTCTATTTTAATAACTTTTCCAAAGAATCCCCCCCTTGAATTCATTTTGCTCCTACTGTGACGTGAGTGCCAGGTGCTTCCAAAGAGGCCTGCATGAATACAGCATTCCAGAAGTCACGGAGGAACAGGAATTGGGTCAGCCTGTGCAGAGAAGGTGGCTGTTCCTGAGGCTGTACTCAGAGGGGGCCTGGGTTCGGGTGCCAGCTCTGATGTCGTCCAAGATGATTATTGCCATTTTCTACAAGTCACTGACCTCAATGCCCCCATCTGGAAAGGGGGAACATAACACTAGCATCTTCTTTATAGGGTTGTCAGGAGTAAGTGGGTTCATGCATATAAACAACTGAGGACACGTCTAACACCTAGTCCGTGCTTCGTAAATGGTCATCATTTGAATTCAGAGAAAGCTTGGAGGATCGTGGTTATGGACGACCTCTGTGGCCCATGCAAGGTTGACCAGCAGGGACACCAGAAGAGGAGGTGGACATTGAGACATTAACAGGACAGGAGCACTATGAAAAGGAAGAGTGGTCAAAAGGCACAGAAGCCTGGGCTCATTGGTGCCTCATGCACACCTCGAGAGTTTTGAGAACACCTGAAATTCACACTGAGCATGCTGGTTTCAAGAATTGATTCAAGTACTCTCCATGTGATCTGTTTTAGAAAGGAGACACCTGCGTAATGCGTCTACCGAATCTAGTCAACCAAGAGAAAAGTTAGGTCTGAGAACAAGTTAAGTTTCAGCTCTCTGCAAGACTTACTTTGCTTCGCACCTAGGTAGTTGCCGGACAGAAGCAGGAATTCTGTTGGGAGGTGGAGTTTTCTGGAGAGGTGTCCGTGCCAGCCGGCCCCCAGAGTTTGTAGCGAGACAGAAGTTGATTGAACTGGAGTCCCCTGTTCCTTTCTTTCAGTTGGGGGGGGGGTGTCTGTCCCCTACTAGACCAGCAGCTGGATGTCTTGGGTATTTACTCAAAATTTTCTCTTGGTAGCAGAAAATTCTACCAAGTAGAAAATCTCTTCACTTGTAGTGGACTCATGGGAGAAAGCATTACAGATTTAATGTGCAAACTAAGTATTAATTTTGGCTACTCTGATAATCTCATGACAGCAAATGTGGGGATGATGTCGCATTTATTTTGTTGATTTTAAAAGCATTACAGAGATGAACATTCCAGGTCTAAAAATTAACAGGGATATTTAGGAGTGGAGTGCTTTTGCTCTTTTAATATTCTGTCTAATTGGGAATTAACCAAAGAATGCAACTGAGCCCTTCTTGAAGAGCAAAGATCTTTCTGAGTCTCAGCCTTGTTCCCCTGAGATGAGTCCTTACCATAAAGAACAGCAGATGTCAAGCATATAGGAAGCAGCTGGGGCTGGGCAAGGAGGGACTGAGTTTCAGACCTTGGGCTTTGGCAGAAGTGGCACCCTACTCAGAGGAGGCGGCAAAAGGGATGGAAATAGTTCCCTCCCCTTTCTGAGCAAGGAGCCGGTCTCTCAGACACAGGAGGACGCCATTGAGCTTGTTACCTTTCTAGCCCCAAGTCCTGCTACCTCTTAGGATCCCTTCCCCCAGGAGTCACATGCTGACCAGCTGCCCCCCTAGAAAGTACCCCATTTACGTACCCTAGAAAGTACCCCTAGACCTGAGTGCCACCTGCTCTTTTCCCTTAGTGTAGTTCATCTCACAGAGATGCTGGGAGACAGGGAGCTGTTGGCCTAACTCAAACTAGTACATAAATGGCTCAACCTTTGACTCAGGGAGGCCTGAGTATGCTTGTTAGCATATGTGGATTTCTGGAAGAGGGAGTGAGAGTGAGGGAAAGAAGGAAGGGGAGGGAGGAAGTGATTTATTTATTAAGGCAGCGGGGTTACTGACGTGCACACAAGGCAGGTGTGGTGGTGGTGGGACATCGGAGATGGGCCCTGCCCTGGAGTCTGCCCTCTGAAGGTGCTGCCTGCAAGGTCACTGGTCAGACGGGGTGAGGGTGGGGGAGGGGTTCTCTGACAGCTGTTGGCCCATATAAGTTGGCCACACACCAGGATCCTGTCAGGGCCCTTGTAGATCAGAAGAGCCTTCAGTTTGGGAACAGAAGAAGGTGTTGGGCATGCCCTGTGGCTGCCTTCCATGTCTCTAAATTTAAAACTACTTTTTTTTTTTTTATCTAGGATACAAGAAAACTCCTTTACTGCGAGACTCTCACATGTTTCCCTCACCTGTCTAACTCCCAAATTAGGTGTCTGACCTGCGAACCACATGATCAGTCTTCATGGGGAGAGCACAGTTGTCCTGTTACTACGGCTAAGGAGTGACTCCCTGATGAGCACTCTGTTCTTCTGGGAGTGGGCATCCCCCTGGGGGTCCACGGTGGGCAAGTGATTTCCATGGAGACGGAAGGTCAAGCAGGGTGGGAAGATGCCGCGCCCCAGCCCAGACCTCGTGCCCTGAAGCCGGGTGTGTGTTCACACACACGGAGCCGGCCATTTCAGTGTGCTCATAATGGCCACCCCCAACTTGGAAAACCTCTTCTAGAATCATCTGCAACCTGACGCCGGTGGCCTTGGCAGAAGATGAGGTCATTTTCTAAAGCACAGAAGCATGACTTAGCTTGTAAATCTGAGCCCCGGCGGCACAGGTGTCCCCAGGTCAGGAGTCCTCTCCCGTTTCCAATGCAACACAATGTTTAGGCTGTATGTGAGTGAGCGCCAGGGAGGAAGTGTGGCTGGGTGGGCAGGGGGGCTTAATGTCTCCTAGAGGCCCCGCCAGACATTTCTTTCAAAGAGCAAGAGGAATGCGGGCTTAGAGTCTGACACACTGGAGGTTAGGAGGCTTTTAATTAAAACAAATTCCAGTGACTCTGGGCTCATTTTCTTAAGGTTGTCCTAAGGCAAGAGCTGAACAGTGAGGGCAGCTTTCATTAAGAGGGAGGACTGCGTGTACGACGTGACAATTCTCTTTTGTTAACAGTCTTGGGAAAGAATCTATACCACGTACTCCCAGCAAAAGCTTTAAGGACCGCAGGGAAGCTAGCCTGGCGTTAACCCAGGGGAGCTCTGTCACCTAGCAAACAAACAGATGGGACCCATTTAGACCCTGTTGGGGGCTGCCCTGGGCTCTGCCCAGGCAGCTGCCCTGAGACCACCTACCAGCCCTGGTGGGGGTGTGTGGTCCACAGTGGAGACCCTCTTTGGGAAGAACACTTTCCCAGGCCCGGGACATGGCTTCTAGGAGCGGCACACCTGCCACTTACTAGCCATGTGATCCCAGGAAGTCCAAAGCCATCTGTGGGGGGCAGGTGTGCCTCAGTAGCGTGAGGTGACCAAGATGGCGGCAGGTGGGTAAGGCTTGAGTGGGAGAGCGTTCCTGAAGCGCCCACACAGTGCCAGGCCACCCACAGGCCCAGTCAGGGGCTCAATCCCTGTGGGGATCCGCCTGCCTCCAATATTCTTGGCACCAAGAAGCGGATCTCATGTCTACCTCCCCACCACTCACAGTCCCACCCGGCAGTGGCCAGCCCGTGGTGGTCAAGTATCCAGCAGCCTCCAGCCCCTGCTCCCTGGTAAAGTACATATGTTTTCCAGAAGCTGCCCTAAAAATCCTTTTGGAAGCCAAGTCAGGGTATAAATACCATAGGCTTTTCTGAGAAGTTCTGAAGACAAATTATTAGCCAGTAGAAGAGTGAAGAGCCGGCTATCACAGAGGACACGTACCTCGTCTTCCCTAGCAGAGGATTGAAGCCACAGACTTTGTTCTCAGACGCAAAGGTGAAAGGCAGTTTGTAAGCAAGGCTTGATAGGGTTTCGGTTTGCCCCAGGTTGTCCCTTTGTGAAGAGAGACCAATAGCACAGACTTGGGGAGAGGAGGAGGCAACCCCCTCGCATGGACCACCCCCAAGAGCGGCCAACTCTGCAGACCCCACTGTCTGTCCTCTGGGCTCCTTGGACCTCCGGGGACACTGTCACTGATCTCTAGTTCCGGAGCATGGTGAAGTGGCAGTACCTGGCCTCTAAGCCTTGCTTTGCCTCTAACTTGCAGAGTGACCCTGGACACGCCCTGGCCCTCGGTCCTCTAGATGGGATGTGAAGTAAGATACCTTCCAGAGCTTTCTGAGAGGAAACTAAAGATGGTGGGGGAGAGGGCAAGGGTTCTTCTCTGGCCCCACCCAGCTGGCTCCCTGCAGATTCCCCTTCCTCATCTGGCCTTGAGAGCCCAGAACAGGCACGGGTGCTGACACCCGCTTGTGGAGCTCAGAGGCAGGCCAGGCTCGGGCTGGCTGGGCATTTTGGAGCAAGAAATGGGCCTTGCCTAAGAGCTGAGGAAGGGTGTCTCAGAGCACGTGGGGCTCGAGGGGGGCTTTGGGAAGGCTGAGGAGGGAGGAGGACGGAGAAGGGAAGAAGGGAGACAAAGGGAGAGAGGTGGGTGGGCGTGGCCAGCCGTGGCTCACACTCATTTTCACCAGCAGGGCTGTACCATGCACGAACCCCACCCGGAGGCCTCCCCAGGTTGGAGGTGGGGCGAGGGAGCCAGCCGGGGCAGCTGAGGAGGGCCACGGGCAGGTGACGTCCCCCTGACTCTGGCTGCTCCTGGGGGCCAGGTGACCTGTCGGAGTCCACTGGAGCTGGCGTATGTGTGTTCCAGAGCCTGTCTGGCTTCCTGTCTCCACGGGACACACGGGGCCGTGGAGCGGAGCATCCATAACGCTGGGGGGTGGGGAGTGGGCTGCGCCTGGGGTCGGACCCAGCGGAGCGGCAGGCTGAGAAGGCAGTCCGCAGGAGGAAGAGTTAAGAGAAGGGAGGGTCACGGAGGTCTATAAAACACGAGACTTCATCAAGAGGCAGTGCCTAGCTTCTGATACTGATCTAATTTATGTCTACTGCGCAAAATGCAGGGAGAGCCGAGGATAGGAGGGGGCCAGGGAATTTATCTTGGGAATTACATCTTGGGAATGCGCCCCGCGCTCGTGAGTCTGGTCCCCATGGCCAGGGATCCCACCCCTGCCCCCCAAGGCTCTGATCGGGCCCCTTCCCTCCTGCTGGGTCTGGACCCTACAGAGCCCGGGCTGTAGATGGAGCCACTTCCAAACAAGGCCGCCTGTGCCGGGCAGGCTCTGCCTCTCAAAGGTTTACACTGAAATGTACTTGGCTTCCGCCCATTTCATTTTAATATCCTTTAGAAGAAGAGTTATAAACACAAGGCCAATGCCCTGAACACTTAGCGGGGTTGGGAGAGCTGTTAATACCAAGTTTGTCTATGGCTGCTCCGGGAAGCCGGCCAGGCTCAGGTCAGTGACATTCCAGGAGCCTGAAGTCCTTATGCAATCCCAATCCTTCGTGACTTCTAGGGCAGTTTTGTCTGCATAAGGAATGCAGGAAAGGCACAGGGCAAAGGGATTCGCTTGAGCGTGGAGGCTGAAACATGCTGGCTTCTGGGCCAGGGGCATTCTGGCTGTCCGAGGGCAATGCCTTCAAAGGGCATTTAGGGAGAAGGCTACAGAGAATCCCCAGATGAGAATTTTTTCTCATTAATGATGTTTAAAAAAAAAAAATCTGTACTCTGCACAGACAGGTTTAAGCACAGGGAAGCAGAGCTGAGGTCCTTGTGCCTGTGGATTTCCATGGCATTGGGCAGAACATGCAGATTTGTTCCCAGGGGATCTGGCTGGGATTTCTAGATGCAAAGTCCATCACAGTCCTGCCGTCCTGGGTAAAAGCCAAGAGTGTGTGTGTGTGTGTGTGTGTGTGTGTGTGTGTTTGGGGGGTTGGTCTCCCCTTAGCTCCCCTTAGTTTTCAGACAAAGGTAAGTTCCAAATTTCCCCCTTTCCTTTCTCCATGCTGCAGGCAGCAGAGGCCTGGGCCTGTTTCCTTCATTCCCGCTCTGGGGGGCATTGGCCTGTCGGGATAACAGAGAGACGACTAGAAAACCCGGGCTCCCTGAAAGGTGGTGGGAATGCTCTGCCCACTCACAGCAGCTCCTGGCTGGCCGGGGCCCAGCTCATCCCTGCTTCCAAAGGCACGCTAACTCCCATGCCTGTGACACGGGCCCTCTAGGCCTGTGCCACACTTAGGCATCGTAGGTAAGAGCCGGATCAAACTCCAGATGGCACACTACTGGGTGACTTGCACAAGGTCAGTGGACTTGCCACAGCCTTTCCCACGTTCGGCCACAGAGGAAACCAGGATTGTGACAGATGCAGTTTTCAAACTAGTGGACACAGTAGGAAGAGCGTGGGGTTTCTCCTTGCTTGTGTTCATTTCTGATGTGCCCATTTAGATGGCCTGATGCCTTAGGGACGGGGGCTGGTGCTCCTTTCCACACCTGTTTCCAGGATTCATGTTGCTGCCTGACAAGCAGCTGCTCTGATCCCCCGGGTTCACTGCGCGATCTCTGCGCTGACTCGCCTTTAAGGCTCCAGTAAACTTTGCTCATGGCCCCCCGGTGCCAGCCACTTCCAGTGAAGGGGTCATCAGGAAGCACCCTACAGACGGAGACAGACTGTGTCCTTTTTGGGAAGAGTGAGGAGTAGACAGAATACAATGGAGGGAATGGGCAGGGATGGGGAGCTGGCTGTGTTCACTCACTTGTAAAAGTCGGGCTTGTGAAAAGGATTAAGTGAGCACGTGTGTGAGTTCCAGCAACTTCAGAGACAAGGCCAGCTCGACTAGCGACCTTATTCTCACCACGATTCCTGCTGTCTATGTTTCTAGCAACCAAGCCACTAAGCCTCAAGCTGAAGGGACCCCCTTCCCTAGTCTGTAAAGCCAGGCGCAGCTCCCTGCCCCCCGGGGGAAGTTTTCAAAACATCTTTATGCTCCTCCTATAGTTCGAATGCTGCCTGGTAAGTCCGCTTGCAGGGCTCGGGCCGCCAAAGACAGAGGGAGAGCCCAGAGCCCATGCATGCTCCTGGACTGGCACATACCCCCTGGCTCTCCCAACCCACCTCTCTGGGCTGCTTCTGCTCTTCTAGTCCTCTCTCTGTCCCAAATGCCACAGACTCCTCCACAGGCCTAAGGCGGGGGGCAGAGCAAGGAAGGAAAGGGGGCGTGTGCAGCCCTTTTAATGTAACAAGGAGGTCAAGAGCCTGGGCTCAAATCTGCTGCTCCCCAGCTATGCGCCCTTGGGGAAATTGCCTCATCGCTCTGTGCCTCGGTTTCTCCACCAGACACTGGAAGGACTTATACCAACATCACTGAGATGCTGTGAGGATTAACTGGGTTAATAAATGTCACTGGTTAGAACCATGCCCGTATACACCATGTTAAGCATTAGCTGTTACTACTATTATTACCACGTGAGGTCATTAAATTCTCACAGATCGTATTATGGTATCACTGTCATTCTCAGTTTACAATACCCACACTTATATTTAACTAAAAAATGTATGTAAAAATAAATAAATAAAAATAAAAATATAGGTCTGTATAAACACACACACACAGATATATATATATATATATATATATATATATATATATATATATATATATACTTGGATCGTCTGATTTCGGTGAGTCATGAGAAGCAGAATGGCCTAACTTTGCAGCTAGAGGGAAAAACATTTCAGGACACAAGTTCTATCAGCCCTTACCCAATCCATACATTTTTTTTAACTAGCTGAGATGCTGGCAAACGGGAATCCCTCTAGGCAAAGAGGGTCTTTGGCCTTGGTTTCCTCGCTGTTTGGTAGTCTCTCTATCTCTCTGTCTCTCTCTCTCTCTTTTTTTTTTTTTTTTAAGAGAGAGAGATTGAGAGAACGAGTGGGAGAGAGGCAGATGGAGAAGCAGACTCCCCTCTGAGCAGGAAGCCTGATGATGCGATGATGTGGGGCTCAATCCTAGGACCCCAGGATCATGACCAGAGCCAAAGGCAGCCGCTTAACCGACTGAGCCACCCACGTGCCCCTAGCTGTTTGGCCTTCTCTTGGGCATTCCCAAGACTCCTCCATCCCCAGAACCGTCCAGTTGTCTGAAACCCATGAGGCCTTGAGGAAACCAGGAAGGGTCCGACAAGCACTCATTACACACCTGATCTCCGGGGCAGAAGTTACAGGTCTGGCCCTCACACTTGTTTTGCCCTACGCAGAGTCTGAAACTTATTTGAGTTAGTTAGCATCAATTACACATAAAAACCTAGATTTCTGCCTTCTCTTGAAAAGGCAGATCTGCCATAGAAGCCTGCCTTCCCCTTGGTGGTAATGGGCTAGAGATACCGCTGCTCACTTTCGGTAGGGTACGGCTTCTTCAGTTGGCTACAGTTCTCAGCCCTCTGCACGGTCTCTCGCATGTTACAACCAACAGTAGCTGTCATTTACGATTATGCTTGCTGCTGCTACCGTATTGTCGTGACTCTCTGTGTCACTCATACGGCTTACTTGATTCCTATAGACACTTAGATTTGTGACTCCTGCTAGTCTAGGGATTTCCATCAAACATGCACTGGCATCTTAACTGTCTTACTAGTTGGGAGTGGAAGGGTCTTTTCCCCTGCGAAAGGAATTTTAAGCACCAATGAGCTGGTTAAAAAACTGCTGGCTCGGGGGAGGAGTCAAGATGGCGGAGAAGTAGCAGGCTGAGACGACATCGGGTAGCAGGAGATCAGCTAGATAGCTTATCTAACCATTGTGAACACCTATAAATCCAACGGGAAATCGAAGAGAAGAAGAGCAACAATCCCAGAAACAGAAAATCGATCACTTTCTGAAAGCTCCAACAATTGACTGCTTTCCTCGAGGCGCGACCGCAAGCCAGGGAGGCGGGGCTATTGGGCGCTTTGCTCTGAGAGCGCACTGAGGAGCGGAACCCCAAGCTCTCGGCTCCTCCGGGCCGGAGACTGGGAGGCCGCCATCTTCATTCCCGTCCTCCGGAACTCTACGGAAAGCGCTCAGGGAACAAAAGCTCCCGAAAGCGAACCCGAGCGGATTACTTAGCCCGGCCCCTGGCAAGGGCGGTGCAATTCCGCCTGCGGCAAAGACACTTGAGAATCACTACAACAGGCCCCTCCCCCAGAAGATCAACAAGAAACCATCCAAAACCAACTTCAGTCACCAAGAACAGCGGAATTCCACAGCAGGAGAAAGCAAATCCTACCTGGACAAAATGACAAGGCGGAAAAACTCACCTCAAAAAAAAGAACAAGAGGCCGTACCGAAGGCTGGAGACCTAATCAATACAGACATAGGTAGCATGACAGATCTAGAGTTCAGAATGACAATTCTCAAGGTTCTAGCCGGGCTCGAAAAAGGCATAGAAGATATTAGAGAAACCCTCTCCGGAGAGATAAAAGCCCTTTCTGGAGAAATAAAAGAACTAAAATCTAACCAAGTTGAAATCAAAAAAGCTATTCATGAGGTGCAATCAAAAATGGAAGCTCTCACTGCCAGGATAAATGAGGCAGAAGAAAGAATTAGTGACATAGAAGACCAAATGACAGAGAATAAAGAAGCTGAGCAAAAGAGAGACAAACAACTACTGGAACACGAGGAGAGGATTCGAGAGATAAGTGACACCATAAGACGACACAACATTAGAATAATTGGGATTCCAGAAGAAGAAGAAAGAGAGAGGGGAGCAGAAGGTATATTGGAGACAATTATTGGAGAGAATTTCCCTAATATGGCAAAGGGAACAAACATCAAAATCCAGGAGATGCTAAGAACGCCCCTCAAAATCAATAAAAATAGGTCCACACCTCGTCACCTGATAGTAAAATTTACAAGTCTTAGCGACAAAGAGAAAATCCTGAAAGCAGCCCGGGAAAAGAAGTCTGTAACATACAAGGGTAAAAACATTAGATTGGCAGCGGACCTATCCACAGAGACCTGGCAGGCCAGAAAGAACTGGCATGATATATTCAGAGCACTAAACGAGAAAAACATGCAGCCAAGAATACTATATCCGGCTAGGCTATCATTGAAAATAGAAGGAGAGATAAAGAGCTTCCAGGACAAACAAAAGCTGAAAGAATTTGCAAACACCAAACCAGCTCTACAGGAAATATTGAAAGGGGTCCTCTAAGCAAAGAGAGACCCTAAAAGTAGTAGATCAGAAAGAAACAGAAACAATATACAGTAACAATCATCTTACAGGCAATACAATGGCACTAAATTCATATCTCTCAATAGTTACCCTGAATGTTAATGGGCTAAATGCCCCAATCAAAAGACACAGGGTATCAGAATGGATAAAAAAACAAAACCCATCCATATGCTGCCTACAAGAAACTCATTTTAGACCCGAAGACACCTCCAGATTTAAAGTGAGGGGGTGGAAAACAATGTACCATGCTAATGGACATCAGAAGAAAGCTGGGGTGGCAATCCTTATATCAGATCAATTAGATTTTAAGCCAAAGACTATAATAAGAGATGAGGAAGGACACTATATCATACTCAAAGGGTCTGTCCAACAAGAAGATCTAACAATCTTAAATATCTATGCCCCTAACATGGGAGCAGCCAACTATATAAACCAATTAATAACAAAATCAAAGAAATACATCGACAGTAATACAATAATAGCAGGGGACTTTAACACTCCCCTCACTGAAATGGACAGATCATCTAAGCAAAAGATCAACAAGGAAATAAAGGCCTTAAATGACACACTGGACCAGATGGACATCACAGATATATTCAGAACATTCCATCCCAAAGCAACAGAATATACATTCTTCTCTAGTGCACATGGAACATTCTCCAGAATAGACCACATCCTGGGTCATAAATCAGGTCTCAATCGGTACCAAAAGATCGAGATCATTCCCTGCATATTTTCAGACCACAATGCTCTGAAGCTTGAACTCAATCACAAGAGGAAATTTGGAAAGAACGCAAATACATGGAGACTAAACAGCATCCTTCTAAAAAATGAATGGGTCAACCAGGAAATTAAAGAAGAATTGAAAAAATTCATGGAAACAAATGATAATGAAAACACAACAGTTCAAAATCTGTGGGACACAACAAAGGCAGTCCTGAGAGGAAAATATATAGCAGTGCAAGCCTTTCTCAAGAAACAAGAAAGGTCTCAAATACACAACCTAACCCTACACCTAAAGGAGCTGGAGAGAGAACAACAAAGAAAGCCTAAACCTAGCAGGAGAAGAGAAATCATAAAGATCAGAGCAGAAATCAATGAAATAGAAACTAAAAAAACAATAGAACAAATCAACAAAACTAGGAGCTGGTTCTTTGAAAGAATTAATAAGATTGATAAGCCCCTGGCCAGACTTATCAAAAAGAAAAGAGAAAGGACGCAAATAAATAAAATCATGAATGAAAGAGGAGAGATCACAACCAACACCAAAGAAATACAAACAATTATAAGAACATACTACGAGCAACTCTATGGCAACAAATTTGACAACCTGGAAGAAATGGATACATTTCTAGAGATGTATAAACTACCACAACTGAACCAGGAAGAAATAGATAACCTGAACAGACCCATAACCAGTAAGGAGATTGAAACAGTCATCAAAAATCTCCAAACAAACAAAAGTCCAGGACCAGACGGCTTCCCAGGGGAATTCTACCAAACATTTAAAGAAGAATTAATTCCTATTCTCCTGAAACTGTTCCAAAAAATAGAAATGGAAGGAAAACTTCCAAACTCATTCTATGAGGCCAGCATCACCTTGATCCCAAAACCAGACAAGGATCCCACCAAAAAAGAGAATTACAGACCAATATCCTTGATGAACACAGATGCGAAAATTCTCACCAAAATACTGGCCAATAGGATCCAACAGTACATTAAAAGGATTATTCACCACGACCAAGTGGGATTTATTCCAGGGCTGCAAGGTTGGTTCAACATCCGCAAATCCATCAATGTGATACAATACATTAATAAAAGAAAGAGTAAGAACCATATGATACTCTCAATAGATGCTGAAAAAGCGTTTGACAAAGTGCAGCATCCCTTCCTGATTAAAACTCTTCAAAGTGTAGGGATAGAAGGCACATACCTCAACATTATCAAAGCCATCTATGAAAAACCCACCGCAAATATCATTCTCAATGGAGAAAAACTGAAAGCTTTTCCGCTAAGGTCAGGAACACGGCAGGGATGTCCGTTATCACCACTGCTGTTCAATATAGTACTAGAAGTCCTAGCCTCAGCAATCAGACAACAAAAAGAAATTAAAGGCATCCAAATCGGCAAAGAAGAAGTCAAACTATCACTCTTTGCAGATGATATGATACTATATGTGGAAAACCCAAAAGGCTCCACTCCAAAACTGCTAGAACTTATACAGGAATTCAGTAAAGTGTCAGGATATAAAGTCAATGCACAGAAATCAGTCGCATTTCTTTACACTAACAACAAGACAGAAGAAAGAGAAATTGAGGAGTCAGTCCCATTTACAATCGTACCCAAAACCATAAGATACCTAGGAATAAATCTAACCAAAGAGGCAAAGAATCTATACTCAGAAAACTATAAAGTACTCATGAAAGAAATTGAGGAAGACACAAAGAAATGGAAAAATATTCCATGCTCATGGATTGGAAGAACAAATATTGTGAAAATGTCTATTTTACCTAAAGCAATCTACACATTTAATGCAATCCCTATCAAAATCCCATCCATTTTTTTTAAAGAAATAGAACAAATAATCCTAAAATTTATATGGAACCAGAAAAGACCTCGAATAGCCAAAGGAATATTGAAAAAGAAAGCCAAAGTCGGTGGTATCACAATTCCAGACTTCAAGCTCTATTACAAAGCTGTCATCATCAAGACAGGATGGTACTGGCACAAAAACAGACATATAGACCAATGGAACAGAATAGAGAGCCCAGAAATAGACCCTCAACTCTATGGTCAACTAATCTTCGACAAAGCAGGAAAGAATATCCAATGGAAAAAAGACAGCCTCTTCAACAAATGGTGCTGGGAAAATTGGACAGCCACATGCAGAAAAATGAAATTGGACTATTTCCTTACACCACACACGAAAATAGACTCAAAGTGGATGAAGGACCTCAATGTGCGAAAGGAATCTATCAAAATCCTTGAGGACAATGCAGGCAGCAACCTCTTTGACCTCCACCGCAGCAACTTCTTCCTAGGAACATCGCCAAAGGCAACAGAGGCAAGGGCAAAAATGAACTATTGGGATTTCATCAAGATCAAAAGCTTTTGCACAGCAAAGGAAACAGTTAATAAAACCAAAAGACAACTGACAGAATGGGAGAAGATATTTGCAAACGACATATCAGATAAAGGGCTCGTATCCAAAATCTATAAAGAGCTTATCAAACTCAATACCCAAAGAACAAATAATCCAGTCAAGAAATGGGCAGAGGACATGAACAGACATTTCTGCAAGGAAGACATCCAGATGGCCAACAGACACATGAAAAAATGCTCCACATCACTCGGCATCAGGGAAATACAAATCAAAACCACAATGAGATACCACCTCACACCAGTCAGAATGGCTAAAATTAACAAGTCAAGAAATGACAGATGCTGGCGAGGATGCGGAGAGAGGGGAACCCTCCTACACTGTTGGTGGGAATGCAAGCTGGTGCAACCACTCTGGAAAACAGTGTGGAGGTTCCTCAAAAAACTGAAAATAGAGCTACCCTACGACCCAGCAATTGCACTCCTGGGTATATATCCTAAAGATACAAATGTGGTGCTCCGAAGGGGCAAGTGCACCCGAATGTTTATAGCAGCAATGTCCACAATAGCCAAACTGTGGAAAGCGCCTAGATGTCCATCAACAGATGAATGGATAAAGAAGATGTGGTATATATACACAATGGAATACTATGCAGCCATCAAAAGACATGAAATCTTGCCATTTGCGACGACGTGGATGGAACTAGAGGGTATCATGCTTAGCGAAATAAGTCAATCGGAGAAATATAACTATCATATGATCTCTTTGATATGAGGAAGTGGAGATGCAAGGTGGGGGGGTTTGGGGGGAGGTAGGAAAAGAAAAAATGAAAAGATGGGATTGGGAGGGAGACAAACCATAAAAGACTCAATCTCAAGAAACAGACTGAGGGTTGCGGGGGGGAAGGGGGATGGGAGAGGGTGGTGGGGAAATGGACATTGGGGAGGGTATGTGCTATGATGAGTGCTGTGAAATGTGTAAACCAGACGATTCACAGACCTGTACCCCTGGGGATAAAAATACATTATATGTTTATTAAAATAAAAAAAATTAAAAAAAAAAAAAAAAAAAAAACTGCTGGCTCTTTGAAGGTTTTGTAGTGGATTGTTATATATGGAGTGTTCCGGGGAGAGAGGATCTGAAAGTTTTCCAGCCTTCTCTCTCTATCCCTAGACAGGCTGCTCCAGGAGACCAGAACGAGGAGTCTTAAGGTGGGAAGGACGGATGGATAAACCCTGAAATCCCCTTCACCAGCTCCTCCCTGGACTGGAACCCCTGCCTCACCCAGGGATCCGTGCAGACCAAGCTGCTCAAAGAGGTGTCCCCTTCGTCTTTGCCTACCCGCCAGCCTCGACATCCTAGCCCAACTCCTGTACCCTGAACCCCAATTATTCTGGATCTCAATTTTAGGCTTGCTGGCCCATTATTTTACTTATTTTATTATAGTACATGACTATTTTTATCTGATATTTTGCAATATACCCATATAGGTCTTCTTTATTTATTTCTAAATATTCTGACTGCCTCCCCCCCCCCCCAAAAGTCACTGTAATATGTGTTCTCCAGCAACAGAGGCATACTGTATGCTCAGAATCCAGAACTGTGGATTAAAGAACTCCCCAAGCTCGCTGCTCTACCTTTTACATGGGGCTAAGAAAAACCATGTGAGTCATAAATAGCAACTTCCTCTTGGACTCCTGAAACCATGTAAGTTCATCCTGATGGAAAGCCCAGTCCTGTGAAAGTCTGTGGGCTGGGGTTCCGACAAGCCAGATCTGTTGCCACAGTAGCTCCACAACAATCTTTAAAAATAGATCACCTTTGAAAGCAGAGCAGATTTCCCTGTAAGCCCAGCATGGATTCTCTGGGGCTCTTAATAGCTCTGGCTGGAGGAGAATTCACTGGATTTGAAAGTAAAAGATTAGAAAAAGGCCGAATAGGACAGAAACCAAAGAACACTGTTGCAGCTAAGGGAGTGGCACAGCTAAGCAGGGCCACATAAAGCCGCCAAAGCTCTCCAAGGGTCCTTTGCCACAGACCCTGCCCACCAGTGCACCCATCCTGAAATCAGCAGGGTTACAGACCCAGCAGCGCATGCGCAGGCACAGGGGCGGTGGGTAGGTGGGGCACGGAGCGGGCAGCAAGCCCCGCCCACAGAAGGTTTGCGCTCACCTTGGTGCTCGGTACTCCCAGAAGCTACAGCAGCGTGGGCGACAAAATGTGCAGAGACCGCTGCCTCCTCTTGAGAGGGGTTTTTGCTCAGCACGATGAGATGCGCCTGTCATCAGGGAAAGAAGAAACACGTTTATCTACTTGCTTGGTGGCAGCAATAGGGAACTGGTCCTGCAGTGAGCCATAAGCAGAAAGCCAAGGACCTTTCTAGCCAGGTAGACAATATGATTTCTGTGGAAGCACAGTCGATTCTTTAGGAGACCTGGATCTTAAAGGCATGGGGAAGTGCAGATAGAGAGGGTGGTCCAGAAGGCTTGAAGCTGTGACCAAGGCGCATCGCTAAGTAAAGTCTGGGCTCCTAAGAGTGTGGTAGTGTGGTGTCAACTGAGGGGGCATGGGGAGGCGGGGAGGAAGGTTTCCAGAAGGAAGGAGATGGGTTACAGAGTGCCTGTGATGTGCAGAGGAAGTGGGCGAGCCCAGGCCCCTGCCCGCGCTCAGCCCAGAAAGGGGGACCCCGAAGGCGTTCGCAGCCTCCCCAGTGCCTGACCCACCAAGCCCACTGGTCTGCATCCTCTTCACACTGGCCCATGGGGCTGCCAGAGCACAGAAAACAGCTCAGTTCCTTGAAAACAAAGCCCAATTTAAAATTCTTTAAGAGAAAAAAATAAAACCTATGACCCCTTGAATATAAAATAAAAACAATCCTCTCAAATAAAATGCAAAATACATCTCTCCAAATAAAAAGATAGAAAATTAAAAAAGAAAAGAAAGCTATATTCATAAGACTGTCAACATTGAAAGTTTTAAAAACGCTATTAGTAACAGGTTTATGTTCATTCAATAAACACATAATTACTGATCGCCTGTGGCAGGAGGGGCCGGGGCTAGAAAGTGTGGGCAGTAGGGAAAGGCCTGGGAAGTGAGCATGACGTCATACAATGCACTAAAGCAAGATGGCAGGTAGTTTGCAATTAACTGCCAAGAGGGTGACAGAAATACTAAAATACCGCAAATTTAAAAGGCGAAACTCCAGACTGGGATAGGCAAGACACACTAACAGCAGCTAAAATTTCTTTCTCATTCATAGTATCCTTTTAATTTTCTTAATTGTTGTTATCCATGTTTTGTAGTTGAGAAAGTTGAGGTTGCGGAACAGGTGACTTGCCCATGATAGCTCACAGCTAATAAAGGATGGAGATAAAACTCAGATCTTGATATTCTGACCTTATATTTGCTCCCCTCCCTATCCCCCCTCCCCCCACCCCACCCTGGCCCCTGGTGGCAGACATCACTAATTGATGCCAGCACACTTCCCACAGGCCTCAGGAGCTATGACTAATCCATGGGAGCTGGCCTAGGAGACAAAGCCATACTATTAGAACTTTCTAGTCCAGGGGCGCCTGGGTGGCTCAGTCTGTTAACCATCTGCCCTCGGCTTAGGTCACAATCTCCAGGTTCTGGGATGGAGCCCCACAGTGGGCTCCCTGCTCAGTGGGGAGTCTGCTTCTCTCTCCCAATCCCTCCCCATGGCTCATTCTCTCTCAAATAAGTAATAAAATCTTAAAAAAAAAAAAAAAAGACCTTTCTAGTCCAGACCAAACAGTGAGACAGCAAAGACATAGAGACTTGGTTCTCTGATGATCAGCTGAACCCATTTCTGAGTAGACGCTAGACTGCCACCTCATTAGTCATACTGAAAATCAGCTGAGTTACCAGCTCTAGACTTTTTATAAGGGCTACTCCAAATCAAGATTGCTGATAGTAACTTTAATCGTTGTGTTAGAACAACCAGAATTTCATATTTGTAAATGCTAACAAATATCCAATGTTTTAAAAGTATTTTTCTTATTATAGGATATAAATAAGTATCCAAATTGAATCAAGTAATTCCCACAACCTACCAATTAGTCATTATCCTCAATTTGGCCTGGAGCTCTGACCTGAAATGCTTTCCAAATAATGCACATTCCAAAAAGTAAAGACAATCGGAGCCACGGGGACAGAGGCAAACCATCGCATGGTCAGGGTTTGCAGAGAGGGAAACAGAGAGGAAAAAAAGCTTGCCTCACCCTAAAGGCAAACTGAATCCTGTTTACTTGGGGTCTTCCCCTGGCTAACTATGTCCACTATCCACCACTGGGGAGAACACCCAGCGATGCAAGAAAAGATTCAACTCATATTGTTACAGAGACTTTTAACACACGCAATACTTTAGATTGATGAAAACCCAAATCCAAAATAAAAGAAGATTTCATATGTAGTTTCCACTCACTATCATAATTCAAGGCAATGTAAAAGATGTCTATCAAAATTATTTTCAAATGAATAATCACACATTCTGAAAGCTCTATAGGTCGCCTTTCGCTTCTGGAGACAGGAAGGAAACTCTTCCAAGGGCAAAAATGCTCACGATATCAAATCAAGCAAGTGGATCCTGAGAGCTTAAGGGAATCTGAATTTCACAAAATTGTCATAACCTCAACTTTTTTCTGTGTGAGATACTAATATAAGCATTTATTATTTTTTCAGAAACTCCATCCCTGATCTAATTTATATCTGATGCTCTTGAAACTTCTAAAAACCATACGCTGGTTGGACATTGAGGGAGTTGGTGGGGTGGGGGGAATGCAGGAGGGAAAAAGAACCATGATGTTTAAAATGTGCAAGATTAGTATCTCATGGATTCGGTAGAATTAAATTCAGTTGAATTTAATGCAATCCTATTCAATTTCCCTTCATTTTTAACTGCTTTCTCCAAGCCAGATTGTGTCCTTCATCACTCTTGGTCCTGCCTCTGTCACGGCCATGCAATTTCCAGTCCTCTTTCCACTCCCCCCTTCTCACTACCCACCGGCCCCCTCCTGCTGTCTCTTCCCTTCCTGGCCAGCTCAGAGCTCACCACCCCTCACTGCTGTTATTAAAAAAAAAAAGTTCTCAACTTCGCTGAGGCCTTATTTCAAATGGTGAAAAAAGGGGAATCATATAATCAGCCACGAGAAGGGGAATAAATCTATTGCGAATCTATTGCGGTTTGTTCATATGAGGATTGAATTCTACCGGGGTGTATTAACATGGTTACATTTCAGAAACATACCAGCGGGTAGAAAAGTAACTTACAAAAGGTAGCAGAACATCATGGCACCGCTGAGGTTCAAGTTTCTGTTTTAAAGTAAAAAACAAAACAAAACCCCAAAACCCTTTCATTTCAAGTACAATCTTCCATGTTCTCTAAAGACCAGAGCAGGTTAGAAGTGGAGCTACTCTACCTGAAGCAGGTGGAGAGGGCCTGGAGGTTCACTTAGCTGCGCCCACCTGGCTGCCCCCAAAAGACCCTCCATGGAAGAGGAGGACTCCGGGAGATGCAGATTGAGAACCACAGCTCTGCAGGGAACGGGAGGCCTCCTTAGGGAGCAAGCACAAAGGCAGTTGACCAAGCTAGTGATTAGATTACCCAATTTGCCAAACTAAACCACTGCTCACTATTCTGGAACAACACTCTGTTTGCTGCGAGAATATAAATACCCCCGTTGTATACATCTGAGAGCATTTAAGGACTAGTTGTTAGTGTTAACAGAATTACAGGAGCCATGCCTGCCTGTCTGGCTTTATGCAGGAGCCCAAGTAATGGGCCCCGTTGGGGATCTGTGGCTTGACTGTATTCGCTCCTCATTATTTATTAATCTCCCAGGCCTCAAATTTCTCCTCCCATTCTTTGTTGTCTGCAGTATCTTACGGTTATATGCTTATCAACTGTCGTCTTGAAGCTGAGAAGGGAGTGTTTAATATTTCTAAATCTCGAGCTGTTAGCATGTTGTACTGGGTTAATAACAAAAACCAAAACCAAGCCTTTAATAGCCCGTCTTGAGCAAGGTCCTTAATTGAAAAACCTCATTCACAAGGCCAAGCACCTCCAGCCCTGCCAAGGGACAGAGCAGCTGTTGCTTTCTGGGGGAAACCACGGAGTCCACAGGGCCACGGAGTCCACAGGGCCAAGCCAGCTGCCAATAGACCCAGCCAGAGTTGGGGCTGGCAGGCTCTTATCGAACTCAGGCTGTCCCCTTGGATTTGTGAAATGTGTAATCGTTCTTGAAGGGAAAACTTGATGACTAGTAAAAAGGATGCTTCTACTTAGGCAAGCAGACCCCATTATGTGAACACTCAACTTAAAACATGCAGGGTTCTGATGGCGGAACCCCAACTCTTGGCAGGAGGGAAGGACAGATTCTTTTCCCATTTGGTAATAAGTAGATCACTCAGAGAGAAATCTCCCCTCCCATAGCCAAGTGGAGAGTACACAAGTCGCTCAAGCAACGTTTGCGGACCTAAACTGGGTCTCTTTACCTTGGGGACAGGAACACTCATGGGGAAGGCAAGATCAGTCTCCAACTCAGTAACTGGCAGGAGCTCTTTGTACAGCTGAAAGCTCACACTGGGGAGGACGGTGGGAAGGGGGAAACTCACATTGGTTCAGCTCCGACTTTTGTTAGCCATAGTGCTCCATGAATTATATACACCTGCTCGCTGAGTCACGGAATGAGCCGTAAAGGTGACGTCGACAGCCCGATTTATTGATGGGGAAAATGAATTATCCGGGAGATCAAGCAGCTAATTGAAAAGGTCACATCGAGGGGTCCATTGCAGGACAAAGATTCAAACTAAGGCCTGTGATTCCCAGTTGCACCCTTTTCTCGTCTAACATCTGGTTGTTAAGAGAGTAAAAGTTACAGAATGATGATTTTCTAATCAACATAATGAAGTGTTACTTGAGAGTCAGAGAAATAGGTGCTGGGAAGTAGACTGGGCCCAGCAGTTGAATGGGCTGGCTAGGGGGAGACCGGGCTGCCAATGTGTGGGTCCCGAAGCAGCTTCTGAGAACTAACCACAGAGGGACAGCACCGTAGTGGGGAGTTAGGCAGTGGGTGATGGATGGAGCAGATGATGAAAGTGCTTTCTGGGGCACCTGGGTGGCTCAGTGGGTTAAGCCTCTTCCTTCAGCTCAGGTCATGATCTCAGGGTCCTGAGATCAAGCCCCACTTAGGGCTTTCTGCTCAGCAGGGAGCCTGCTTCCCCCCTCTCTCTCTGCCTACTTGTGATCTCTTTCTCTCTGTCAAGTAAGTAAATAAATAAAATCTTTTTTTTTTTTTAAAGGTGCTTTCTACCATGTGACATCTTTGATTCCAGTCCCCTTGTCACTATGAGGTGTGAGCTTGCTGTGTTACTTCTAGAACTGCCCAGCCGTGTAGTTACATGGCTTTCCGTCCTGGCCTTTGCCAGAGCCCGTCGTCCCACCCTTTAGCTTTGGGCTGGTGGCCTTGTACAAGACAGGGTCATGTTACAGCTCCAGGCTGACACTTCCTTTCCTCTCCAGTCTCTGGCCGGGAGGGAAGCCTCTCATGGCCGCCCACCCCGCAGGGGCCTGGGGCAGCCGGAGAGCCTTGGCTAAGAGAAAGATGTGGCTGGGACTCCCGGGGGGTGGGGGTGGGGAGTAGATGAAAGGGAAATCACTGGGTGCGGAGGGCATTCAAAAACTCAGAGTTCAGAGGGCCCCAGAGGAAGCTGGTTTCTTTTAATAGAGAGTCCTCTGTGGCCGCTCTCCAGTTGTCAATTTTAGCTCTTCCAAAAGGCTGGGGAGAAAAAGTCCTCCTCTCTGTAAGGGTTAGCACCGAAATAGATATGTGGAGAACATAGATTTTCATCTGCTCTTGGTTACTAGTGTGTGTTTTCTTAAAACATAGCTAGATTTTTTTTTAGATTATAGGAGTAATACCCCTATTATATAATTTTGAAAGATCCTAAGTGGTAAGTTAAAACACCCTCTCCCCTCTGTCTATAAGCCTCACCCTCTTCTCCCCATTCGCAGTCTGACTTCTTACAGCGATCACTACCAAGTTTCCCCGTGTGTCCTCTTAGAAATACTGACATGCTTATGCAAACGCACACCTGCATAGACGTTCATGTGCGCTGAGGGCCTGACTCCACCCTGCCGCCCCCTCCCCCAGCTTCGTAGCCCTCCTCTCCCCTCTCTTCCGGCCTCTCTGTTGGGAGCTCTCACAGCACCGGGGACGTCTCCCCAGATGCAGGTCACAGTTGCCTTTCACATTCATCTGTGTGACTATTCAGCTAAGGCCTATGTCACTCCCTAGGCTGCCCCTGAGGGCGGGACCCTCCATCAGAGTCCCAGTGCAGACCACTGTGCCTGGCACCTTGCAGGGTCTGACCAGTTGTTGACTCAATAAACATTCTGGTCTACGTCTGGCTTTTTAAAAGTAATCATGTCCTCTGGGCATCTCTCAAGACGGAACACACACACCTATCATTCTTCCCAGTGCTTCTATGGTGTTCTACCTCATTTCATAACCAGTCCCCTATTAATGGATTCTAAGCGTGTCTAATTTCCAAAGCCTCGCTGTTGCCAGCGACACGGCTTCACTGCGTATACGTCTTTGCACACGTGTACACATCTATCTGTTGGGTAAGTTTCTAGAACCGGCTGGTCAAGGGGTCAATGCATTATAAAATTGTAGAGGGAATATCAACTGTTTTCCCCCCAAAAGTGGTGCCAATCCCCATTCCTTCCAGCGGTGCGTAAGGATGCCTGCTTTCTTGTACCTTTGCCATCCCCGGCATCATCAGACTCTTGTTATGCTCAGTTACCGTGTATTTCTTTAATAACAAATGACGTAGACCATTATTTTTGTACAGTTATGGGCTATTTGTAGTTCCGCTTCTGTAAACTGACCGTTCCTGCCTTTTATCTCTATTTCTATGGAGTTGTCTTTTCCATCTAGATTTTTAAAGCTTTATTTATTTATTTTAGAGAGGGAGAGAGAGAGAGACAGCATAAGCGGGAGAGGGAGAGAGAATCTCAGACTCCCCATTGAACACGGAGCCCAACACAGGCTCCATTTCAGCAGGAGTCGGTCACTTAACCCACCGAGCCATACAGGCACCCCTCACCTCGCTTTTATAAGAACTCTTTCTCTATCTTCCCTCTCTGATATTTATTTTTTGACTTTGTGATATTTTGTCACAGAGAAATTTTTTTGTTTTTATGCCATCGAATTCATCCATCTTTCTTTCTCTTTTTTTCTTTCTCGTCCCCCTGTCTCTCAGTCTATACCCATAGGCACATATCCAGAGGAAAGATACAAGTATCACCACTGACTCTTCTCGGAAGGGAGCCTCCAGATGACTTGTAACTCATTTCTTTGTATTTTTCGGCATGGCTTGATCTTTTAAATATAAAGAACATTATCATTTTTATTAAAAAAAAATAGTTACTTAAAAAGAAACAATATAGCACCTGGATTTATGTCATTCTTGGAAAAGTTTTATGATGCACAGAATCATAATTGCATTCTGCATCTTTTCTAATTTTAAACAAGAAAGGGTAGTATTTTCAGAGATTTGGGAAATTATAAATAGCGCATTACAGCAAATACACAGCAATGAACCAGAACCAATCAGAGGTGTTGCCATTTGTGGTGTCGTCTGAAGCTGGCAGAAGCCGGGTGTGAACACCTGTCACCCGTCCCCTGGGTCTGGCCAAGGCTGCCCAGAGGAACCCGAAGCCACATTTTCTGACCTCCAAGTGTTTGGTAGTTTGATAAATTAGTTTGCGATACTTTGTAAATCCAACTGCCCGCAAATCTGGGAAATACTGAGAGGCAGAGCTGCCCTGAAAACGGAAAAGAAAGATAGGCAAGTCAACTATCAGAGACGTCGAAAAGCAGCCGATGCTCGTGGGGCGTCAACTCATCCCTCTACTGAACACACACACCCACGGACGTCCTCACAGAAATGAGATCCTGGGAGTTTTCTTTCAGAGAGGAAAACACGGGTTTATTGCCAAAATCCACCATGAACAGTTTGAAAAACAATCGTGCCCGCAGGTTGTCCGCAGACCCCTGCGGCAAGGGGACTGATGGGGCCCAGAGCAGCCACGTCACTGGTGCCGGGGACCACCGCCTTCCCCATGTGGTGGCTCCGTGGGGCTTGGTATTTTTCTCCACTTGAATGGGTTAGTTCCCGAAATACTTTGGAACTTGTCGACATTCTATGGAAAATAAAAGGTCTTTTCTCTCTGGGCATTTCTGTCACTCCAAAGGAATGAAGAACGGAAAAACTAGAGGGTAAAATAACAAAACCCCTTTTCTTTGCGGGTACTTACTAAATGGCTTTCAGGCAAGGGCTCCCGTGGAGAGCTGCAGCCACACTGTACCTTTCTGTGTCTAGGTAAAACTCTTAGAGAAAAGAGGAGCCTTGATAAATGTTTAATAATTACTGTTAATAAATAAAAGAAGCTTATACTGGCAACAGGCCTAATGGTTCACAAAGCCCTTTCCATTTTGAACCTTTGAGCAATTCTGTGAAATGGATAGGGCCTTTTGTAGGACTGGATTTTTTGTTTTGTTTTGTTTTTTGGAGAGGTTAAATGACTTGTATAATCAAAGAGCTGGCAAACAGAAGACTTTGGCCTCCCACTCGGATTTTCTGACTTCACACCCAATGTTATTTCAACTTCACAAAGCTCTCTCTCCAACAATGATTGGTAAGTATTTATTTAAACACTCTCCAATCTTTATTAAACTCAAGAATAAACAACACTAAAAGTCACCGATTAAATTTTTACAAGTATTATAAAAATGAGTGAATTACTCTACAACTCTAATACAGAAAAATCCTTTTAAAAAATTCAAAATCCAAATGCAGTGAAGGGAAATGTTGAAAATGTGAAAGCAATTAAGAAAGCTTTTGCATGGCCAAAAAGCATTATGAATCTACAAGAAAATATATTAGAGCTAATAAATGAGTTCAGCAGGATAGCAGCATGTAAGGTAAACCTACCATTTGTATTTCTACACACTAGCAATGAACAGCCGGGAAAGGAAATGAAGAAAAAAAAAATGCTTTTGTTTCTAAGAGCACCAAAAGAACAAGACACCTGGGAATAAATCTCCCAAAAGAAGTACAAAACCTACACTACAAAACATGGTTGAAAGAAACCAGGGAAGAACTAAATAAATAAAGATATCTTATGTTCATGTATGGAAAGCCTTAATATTTAAGGAAGTTAATATGGACTCAGTGTTTTGTTTTTTTTTCCAGAAACTGATAAGCTTAACCTAAAATTCACATAAAAATGTAAGGAAGCCAGAAGAGCCAAAACAATCTTAAAAGAGAGTAAAGAAGTCTGAGATGTCACACTTACAGATTTCAAAACTTACCATAAAACTTGTGCATGAATGTTCATAGTAGCATTATTCATAATACCCATAAATGTACTACAAAACAACATTAATTGAGAGTGTGGTGCTGGCATAAGGATAGAAATATGGATCAACAGAATAGAATCAAAAGTCCAAAAGTAAGCCCTTATGTTTATGGTCAATTGATTTTGACCCAGGTCCCAAGGTAATTCGGTGGAGAAAAGATAGTCCTCTTAATAAATGGTCTTGGGACAACCAGGATATTCACATGCAAAAGAGTGACGTTGGAGCCCTACTTCACATCCTATAAAAAATGAACTCAAAATGGATCAAAGACTTAAATGTAAAAATTAAACTATAAAACTCGTAGAAGAAAACAGATAAAAGCCTTCATCAACTTGGATGAGGCAATGGTTTCTTAGACGTGAGGCCGAAAGCACAAGCAACAAAAGAAAAAGCATACCCCGGACTTCAGTGAAAGTAAAAAAATTTATGCTTCCAAGGATGCAATCAAGAAAGTGAGAGGACAACCCAGAGGATGGGAGAAAATATTTACACATCGTGTATCTGATAAGGGTCTAGTGTCTAATATTCCATAGGAAGGACTCTTATAAGCCAACAATGAAAAGACAAGTAACCCTATTTAAAAATGAGCAAAGGATTTGAATCGACGTTTCTCCCAAGATGGACAAATGAGCACACACGTATCCATGGAGGCAGAACACCATGAGTCATTGGAGAGATTCAAATCAAAATCCCAGCAGGATACCACTCCGCACTCACAAGGATGGTTGAAATCAGAAGGACAGATCCTAACGCGTGTTAGCGAGGATGTGAAGGAAGTAGAATTCTCAGCCATTGCTGGTGGGACTCGGATGCTGAGGCTGCTTTGGAGAATGGCTTGGCAGCTCCTCAAAGAGTCAAGTTCTCTTCATACCCAAGTCAAGTTTCTCCTTATACCCAAGAGAACTGAAAACCTATATCCATGTAAAAACTTGTACGTGAATGCTCAGAACAGCAGTATTTGTAATCTCCATGGAGTGGAAACAACCCAAGCATCCATCAACTGATGAAGAGATGAACCAATGTGGCCCATCGGTATTACAGAACATTCGTCAGCCATAAAACAGGGATGAAGTAGAGGCCCCCGGGGGGCTTAGCTGGTTAAGCATCTGACTCTTGATTTCAGCTCAGGCCATGATCTCAGGGTCGTGGGATGGAACCTTGCATCTGGTCCCGGGCTCAGCAAGAGATGCTCTCCTCCCTCTGCTCCTCCCCCAGCTCACGAGTGCTCTCTCTCTCTCAAATAAATCTTTTTTTTTTTTTAAAGGAATGAAGTACTGATACTTGCTAAGCATGGATAAACTTTGAAAGCACTATGCTAGATAAAAAAGTCAGACATGAAAGGCCACATATTATAGGATTCTATTTCTATGAAATGTCTATAACAGCCAAATCCACGGAAGCAGAAGGTAGACTGGTGGTTGCCAGGGGATGAGCAGTAGAAGAAATGCGGGAGTAACTCACAGTGGGTGCAAGTTTCTTTTGAGGTGATGAGACTTGTTCTGCAATTGGATAGTGGTCATGCTTGTACCGCTTTGTGAATATGACCAAACTACTACATTGTACACTGTAGAAGGGTGAATTCTAGGGTATACAAATTATCTCAATAAAGACACCATAAGGGGCGCCTGGGTGGCTCAGTGGGTTAAAGCCTCTGCCTTTGGCTCAGGTCATGATCCCAGGGTCCTGGGATCGAGCCCCGCATCGGGCTCTCTGCTCAGTGGGGAGCCTGCTTCCTCCCCTCTCTCTCTCTGCCTGCCTCTCTGCCTACTTGTGATCTATGTCTGTCAAATAAAGAAATAAAATCTTTAAAAAAAAATAAAGACACCATAAACAAAATAAAACGCAAATGACAAATCGGGTGAAAATATTTATGAGACATGTTATAGATAAAGGGGCAATATGTGTCATATGTAATGACTTTTATTTTTTTTTAATTTTTAAAAGATTTCATTTAGTTGTCAGAGAGAGAGAGAGCACAAGCAGGGGGAGTGGCAGGCAGAGGGAGAAGCAGGCTCCCCGCTGAGCAAGGATCCTGATGTGGGACTCCATCCCAGGACCCTGGGATCATGACCTGAGCTGAAGGCGGATGCTTAACTGACTGAGCCACCCAGGGTTCCTGTAATGACTTTTAACAGTTAAGGGAAACTAGATAAAAATTCTATTAAAAACTAGACAAATGATAGGAAAAGAAAATTCATAAAAAATATATTAAGGAAATCCAGTGAACCTATGAAAAGACAGGCAATTTCGTTGTGCAGATTAAAACTATACGGAAACTTCACTTCTTGCCTCTCAGATAGAAATAAATGAAAAGTTTGACGATACGGTCTTTGGGAAGAGGCTGTTGGGGAAACAGCACAGTCTGACATTGCTGGTGGGAGTATAAATGGTAGGAGCCCCAGGAAAGGCAATATCCAGCTAAACTATCCACACAACCGGCTCCCTTTGGCGGAGCATTCCCATGTCTAGGGATATAAGATATAACTCCAATAATATAAAAATATATGTGAGTAAGATTATTAATTAGAACATTTCTGCAATTACAAAATACTGGAACCTATCGAAATGCCCAAACAGAAAACGATTTGAGAAAAACACAGTATGTCCCTAAATTGGATTATCATACCTTTGTACAGATGAATGAATTGCTATAAAGTGATTTCCAGAATATACTGCTAGGTGGAAAGAGAAAACATACACACAGCAAATAAATAAGCTGGTGGGAGGAGGGAGGGACTTTCCTAAGAGTAGGACATCCACGGATAAATGTGGATGGGATGGCAGAATGGAAAATCATTCATCTGCAACCATCACTGTAGAGAGTGATGGGAAAGATTCATCAACGCATGTTAAATGTTGAGAAACTGTGCAAAGGAGTGGGATATTTATGTGGTCTTAAAATTGTCTCTCTACTGAATGCTTATTGGCTGCAAAGGGAACAATGGTTCCCATACAGGGAAGAATCACTTTGATTGGGTAATAAACGTAGTGTCACTAATGAAGGACAGGTGGATGTCATGTGCCTCCAGATGTACTACCCTAAAAAATACAATATCCTTTTGCAGTATTCTGGCTGGGCATGGATCGTTCAAACCTAGTCACAAGAAAATACTGGATAAACCCAAACTGAGATATAGTCTAGAAAACGGCTGATCTGTACCCTTCAGAAATGTCAATGTCAAAGGAGACAAAGACAAGCCGAGAAACTGTTCTAGATTAAAGACCAGAGGCATAATGACTAAAGCTAACACATGAACCCGGACTGGATCTTGTATTGGACGGAAAAAAAAAAAGGCCATAAAGGACAGTACTGGGACAACTGACAAAGGAGGATATGGCCTCCACCAATGAGAACATTCCTGAATTTGATAACTGTATTGTGATTGCCTCAGACTATCCTTGTTAAGTACTCAGGGATAGAAGGACACAATATATTCAAATACTTTCAGATCATTAAAAAGTGTAAATAGTTACCACTTTGCGCATATATATGTGTGCATGTGTGTCTATATAGACAGATAGGGAGAACGAATGTGGCAAAATACTTTAAAATGGTGACTCTGGGCGGGGGTGGGGGTGCCTGGGTGGCTCAGTTGGTTAAGAGCCCAGCTTTTGGTTTCAGCTCAGGTCATGATCTCTGGGTCACAAGACTGGGCCTGGCATTGGGCTCCATGATCAGTGGAGAGTCTGTTGATAAACTCTCCCTCTCCCTTTATGCTCCCCTCCCCTACTCTACCTCTCAAATAAATAAATAAGTCTTTTTAAAAAAATGGTGATCTGGGCCCTACAAACAAGAGGGACTACGTAACCCATTTTCCATTCACATAGTACCGAGGGCTCCTAGAGGTGATAAGGCCTAATACACTGGAAGGTAGAATCCTTTTGATGATCCCTGCTCTTAGAAATTCCAATTTCTTTCTCTACACCAGTATTTCCTAAACTATGGCCAAGGGAACACTAGTGTCTCATAGATGTATGATTCTTGATTCTCAGTACCACATTTGGTATTTCCAATGCACTGTAAAACCATGTGTTAGAGAGAGACATGCGTTTAGTTTTAACTTAATAGTTCCCAAATTTATTTTAATCACAAACATCTTTCTTAGGAAGACCTATGAATTCTTGTGAGATGTGTGAGATGCTAATACTCTCTGGAACACAGTTTGGGAAATGCTTCTCTAAACCAAATTCAAATCTTTGGAATGCCTACTGCTGGGTCTTAGAAGTCACCTATCTTCCATTCCAGTGGATTTTGTTATGGATTATGACCTTTCCTGGGGGACTCTGAGCACATTATCACTTGATGCCTTCCTTTGAACTTTAGAAACTGGTACAGCAAAGATTGCATGGAGATTTTAAGGGCGGAACTGGATATCGTCAGGAAACATTTACAAAACCCGGACTAAGGACAAATTTTAAATTAAATTTGAGATTATATTGTATCACATGGGAGTGAAAAATAGTGTAAAAGAGTTGGCAAGGTTGGTATGAAACTGGTTCGGTTAAGAACAAAGGGAAACCAACGTCTGGTGGCTAGATAAATCAAAATTACCCTTTGGCAGAATGTCGACCTGAATCAAGAACTATAAAACATTCACATCTTTCCTCCTGGTGGTTTAATGTCTGAAATTTATACCAGCAAATAATCAAAGAAAAAAGCATTTTGTATAAGAATATTCAGAATTATGGATACTAACAAAACATGGCCAGTCCACTGAGCTCCTAAACTCCGGAAATGGTCCCACCAGCCATACAGTGACCTTAGCCAGAAACTTGGCCCAACGCTGGACTCCTCCGTTTCCTTCACTTCCTCAACTCCTTAGCTCACTATTTCTAGTCTCTACGCATCTCTCAACTCTGTCCATGTTTTTATCCTCATGACAATACCTGAGTCCAGGTGTTATCATCCCCTACCTGGTCTGCTGTGGCCGTCTCCTGATACATCCCTGATTATTTCTTTGCCATCCAGTCCATTCTCCACACTGTGACCCTTCAAGACTGATAATCTCATGATGTCAGTCGTCCTATTTGAAAACACTTAACTGCCCTTAGGATGAAGCTCAAATTCCTTCCCATGATTTTCAACACCCCACTTGAATGATACCGATCTAGGGCCTTCACCATCCCGCTGCCCAGACAGAGGGAACTTGCTTTGGTTCCCTGAAGTCGAGCTACATCTCACTTTCAGACTTTTGCACACGCTCTTCCCTCTGCCTGGGCTGGTCTTCCTCACCTCTTAGTACTTTGTGAAATAGGTCTCTGTAATTAACAACTCAGGAAACCACAGATGTTGCTGAGGATGTAGAGAGAGGGGAATCCTCCTACATTGTTGGTGGGAATGCAGGCTGGTGCAGCCGCTCTGGAAAACACTATGGAGATTCCTCAAAAAGTTAAAAATAGAGCTACCCTATGACCCAGCAATTGCATCACTGGGTATTTATCCAAAGGATACAAAAATAGTGATTCAAAGGGGTACCTGTGCCTCAATATTTATAGCAGCAATGTCCACAATAGCCAAACCATGGACAGAGACCAGATGTCCATGGACAGATGAATGGATTAAGAAGATGTAGGGTATTTATACAATGGAATATTACTCGGCTATCAAAAAGAATGAAATCTTGCCATTTGCAATGATGTGGATGGAACTAGAGGGTATTAGGCTGAGTGAAATAAGTCAGTCAGTTAAAGACAAACACCGTATGATTTCACTCAAATGCAGAATTTAAGAAACAAAACAGATGAACATAGGGGAAGGGAAGGAAAAATAAAATAAGATAAAAACAGACAGGGAGACAAACCATAAGACTCTGAACTCTAGGGAACAAACTGAGGGTTGATGGAGGGGAGAGGTGGCTGGGGGATGGGGTAACTGGGTGATGGGCATTAAGGAGGGCATGTGATGTAATGAGCACTGGGTGTTATATGCAACTGATGAATCACTAAATTCTACCCCAGAAACTAATAATATACTATATGTTAACTAAATTGAATTTACATTAAAATTTTTTTTAAAATTAGGTACCTATGTTTATTATGTTTGCTTCCTCACATCTCACTCACCACACAATCTGGTTTCTGCCTCTTGACTGCTCCAGTGTTTCCCTTGACCAAGTCATCAAGGAAAAAGAAAGGAAAGAGGGGAATTTTTAAAATCCTGTGTAGTGCTATGTGTCAGGCACTCTGCTAAACACTTTAGGATTTAGGAATACTCATTCATTTATTCTCCCAACTGCCCCATGTCCTTCAGAACAGCAAAAGTTATCAAAAGACACAGAAGATACCACTTTCACTTTTACTTTTGCTCATGTTTTTCTGCCAAATTCTTCTCTGCTCTCTTTGCCAGGTTATCCTTCTTGACTTGACCAATGAACGCTGAAGTTACTTAAGGCTCTGTTGTATCCTTTTCTCTTCTCACTCAATAACCTCCCCCACCCCCCACACCGCTGGGTGATCTCATCCTCTCCCAAGGCAACTAACTGCATGTACGTAGATGACTTCCTGACCCCTGTTCTGAGCTCTAGTCCCGATTATGTAACTGACATTTCCACCTGTATGGGCATCTCAGACCCGACATCGAAACCCGAGCTCGCCATCTCTCCAGCACCTGTCAACGCCTGCTCCCCAACCCCCACTGTACCTGGCACAAACATCCATGCAGTTGTTCAGACCAGAAACCCAGGAGTCATCATTGATTCATCCCCATTCTCTCTTCTCCCCACATCCAATCTATCTCCATACCTCATCAATCCTGCCTCGTACATCTTTGTCAAACCTGTCTGCTTCTCTTCATCCTTATTATCATCATCCTTGTCCAAGGCAAAATCGTCTTCAGCCTTTGCTACTTTGGTAGCCTCCGAACTGTTCTCCCTACTTCCACTGTTGGCACATTTTCCCTGGCCCATTCTGTTACATACCAGCTAGAAAAATCTTCCTGAAAACTACTGGGTTTGACTCTGGGTTATGCTATTTATTGGCATCGATGGTACTCCTGGGCCTATCACTCAACCTTTCTAATTCTTGACTTCCTTATCTATAAACTGGACATAAAACTACGTCATAGGGTGACAGTAATAAAGAGAGATAATCCAGATAAGAATGACAGAATAGGATATTCTAAAAACTCTGGGAGGGTGTATACATGGTCCGACAAATTTAAAAAGAAAGAGCAATCCAGAACTCTTAGTCCCATGTCATTGCATCTGATCAGAAATAAGAATAGTTTGGTCTACATTTTACAACTTTAACAGGGAAAAATGTTCACACAAAACAATTTAAAATGTGTTTTTAGCAGATGATGCCATACAAAAACATCGAACTCACTGTAATGGTTAATTTTATGTGTCAACTTGGTGAGGCCATGGTGCCCGGTTTTTAGGTCAAACACTAGTCTGGATGTTGCTGTGAATGCATCTTGTAGATGTGATTAACACTTACAATCAGACTCGGAGTAAAGGACATTGCCCTCAGCATGTGAGTGGGCCTTATCCAATCAGTCAAAGGCCTAAATAGCAAAAAGCTGAGGTTTCCTGGAAAAGAAGGGATTCTGTCTCAAGACTATAACATAGAGATCGGGCCTGAGTTTTCAGCTGGCCTGCCTACCCTACGTATTTCGGTATTTCGGACTCGTGTGCCCCCCCCACAACTGCATCAGTCAATTCCCTAAAATTAATCTCTCTTTATATATATATGTCCTGTTGGTTCTGTTTCTCAGGAGAACCCCGACGGACACACTCACAGAGGAATCCTACGATGATAAAGGAGATCAGGAGCTAATAAATGACAACTCCAAGTGGCTTCAAGTGAAGATTTTAGAGTGGTAGAAAATTTTAGATGGTAGAAGGTTTTAGATGGTTAGAAAAGAACCCTAATCAGTTTGATAACATAAGCTCTAAATAAACATGAGAAGACAAAGAACTTCAGAAAATAAGACTTGAATCATGGCACTAATAGGAGAAAAGCTGTCTTCAAGGAGTCTCGGGCTATCTGAGGACCGCGCACCTGGCAACAGAGGACCCCTCTCCCATACTTATCCACTCGGTCACCTAGACGAAGATGTTCTTATCCAGAGCAAACAACAAAACCAGGTGTTCTGAGCTGCTCTTCCACTCGTGTCCATGGAAACCAGTGGGTCCAGAAGAACTCTGGTGGCCCGTAGATTACAGCCTACCTGTAGAAAGTGGTTGACGGATGCGTCGTGAAGTCCCAGGGCTTGTTCGGCACCGGCTAATTCCCTCAATATTGGTACACACTCAAGACTTTTTTCACCTCGACTGATCTCAATATATTCTAAAGCCTCTTGGTAGTGAGGCAGAGCTTCTTTTGATTTCTTCTGGCTTTGATACATCCTAAAAAAAAAAAAAATCAAAGAGATTACTTCTTAAATAATTAGAAGACATATAGGTGGGAAAATGTATAATTCTAAGGGTTATGATTTGGCTCTCTGACGCCTGTTGTCCAGGTTCACTCTCCAGCCAGCTAAGGTTTTGTTTCCTCCAAAGAGGCAGCGGGCACGATGGTCAAGCGGGTGGAGTTTAGAACAACGAGGAAGCTTCGAATCCCGGCTCCACTAGCTACCAGATGTGTGAATTTCCAGTGGCTTCACAGCTTTCCCATCTCTAGGTTAAGAATAGTAACAGTGCCTTACTTTATTGGGTTACAGTGAAGATGAGATTAGCTAATACTCATAAAAACACCTAGAACAGTCTCTGACATACAGTAAGTGCTACGTAGGCGTTGGGTTAAAGAACATAAAATACTTAACAAACAATAAGAGCTAGCACAAAGGATGCCGAGATGCTGATAACTGATCTGCTGAGAAATTACAGAAATTTCCCAGTATTGGTGAGGGCATAAAGCACTCTCATTAACGGTTAGAAAGGATATAATTTGAGCGTAAACTTTTCTGTATCAAAATTCTACGTACATAAGTACAGACTTATTTCTGCTAATGGCACTTTAGTAGTTTCTCTTAAAAAGAGACACTCTGGCAGGGCACGTACAGGGATGTTTATCTAAGCACTCTTTGTAATAGTGGAAAAGTACAAAGCACTTAAAATACACAAATAGGAGATCCTCCAAGCAGATAACAGTAAGTATATCGCTCCTGTGGAATGCCACATAGCCCTTAAAGTTGATGTTGATCCAGACTTACCGACATAGAAATATAAAAGGCAGAATACAAAAATGCTTTGTATAGTATCTCATGCAGGTAGAAATGTTATAGATTAATCTATATGTACGATACGCATTAAGAACCATCTAAATGGACAATAATGTGAACAGTAGTTACCTTTTTTTTTAATTTGACAGATCACAAGTAGGCAGAGAGGCAGGCAGAGAGAGAGAGGGAAGTAGGCTCCCCGCTGAGCAGAGAGCCCGATGCGGTACTCAAACCCAGGACCCTGAGATCATGAACTGAGCTGAAGGCAGAGTCTTAACGCACTGAGCCACCTAGGCACCCCAGCAGTAGTTACCTTTAAGGGGTTGGTAGTGATTTTGACTTTTCTTACTTATGCTTTCTAAATTTCCCATATTTTCTTCTATAAAATTCTATTACTCTGATATCAGAAAAATGTTAATTTAAAAATTGTAAGTTAAGGGGGCAGTGGGAAAAGGTTCTTGTCCCTTTCTGGAATAAAACACTGTCACGTAAAAAAACATACCTGTGTATTTTGTTCATCAAACATACTAGCAGACATTTAAAAAACACTCTTCTCTAAAATATTTGTTAAGAAATAGAAACTTTGGGGTGCCTGGGTGGCTCAGTGGGTTAAAGCCTCTGCCTTCGGCTCAGGTCATGGTCATGGTCTGCTCACTGTTTATTTTTGTAAATAAAGTTTTATTGGCACACAGCCCCACCCACTTGTTTCTGCATTGTCTCTGGGTGCTTTTGTACCTCAATGGCAGAGTTGAATACTTGCAACAGACACCTACAAAGTCTAAAATATTTACTGTCTGGGCCTTTACAGAAGAAGTTTGCTAACCTCTGGTCTAGAATCTAGAGAAAGCTTTTAAAATGACTTCAGAGTTTTTTTCCATCTACTTTAGCCTAGAGAACTCCAATAATGCCACAAATATTTGAGCAAAGGAAAAAAAAAATCTTCTTCCTTTCTCGTGTTCATAAATGATGAAGCGTGTGCCAAGGAATAATAAGTCTTTTGTTTGCAAAGCTGCTGTTAAAATCATAGAAGGGTAATAAAGCAAATACAAACGTCAGGATGACTTCATTTGAGCAACGGTTTTGTTTGTTTGTTTTTAAAGATTTTATTTATTTGAGAAAGAGAGAGAGCATGAGCAGAGAGAAAGGTAGGGGGAGAGGCAGACTCCTCACCAGTCAGGGAGCCTAATGCTGGACTCATTTCCAGGACCCCAAGATCATGACCTGAGCAAAAGGCAGACACTTAGCTGGCTGAGCCACCCGGGTACCCCATGAGCAACAGCTCTAAGAAAAAGCAATATTGAAAGCTTAGTAATCAAGCTTATAAATGAGAAAAAAGTAAACAATAACAAGACATAAGTTAATTCATATAACAACAACTGTTCGTTTCCCGAGATAGAGCATGAAAGAAAAGCATTTGAGAGTTTGGAGCAGTGGAGAACAGGGACAACTTGTAGCCATTTACCATTTACCTACCCCCCCCCCCCAGCCAAAAGCACAGCATATTGCTCCAGGCTAACCCATTTTTTTTCAGGTATCAGAAAGTCATCTTTCAGATACTGGACCCTTGGAGACAATTTTACAAAAAGAAGAACCCAGGATGAGAGGCAGGACTGTCAGTTACAAGTACTGCAGCAAGAATAGAAAAACCCAAGCTGTAGGTTTTTTTGTTTCTAGGAGAGAGAGAAAGAGAGTGAGGGTGCAAGTGGCAGAAGGAGACAGAGAGAGAGAGAATTCTACCAGCCCAGTGTGGAGCTCGATGTGGGGCTTGATCTCATGACACTGAGATCATGACGTGAGCTGAAATCAAGAGTCAGATGCTCAACCGACCGAGCCACCCAGATGCCCCCCAAACTGTAGCTGGAGCATCCTTGCAGACAAGACCGCACAACATTGGGCAGAAGCATAATGTCTCTGCATCTTGGTGTTCAATACTGTTGTTGCAGAACCAAGGTAGATGTCTGAAATGCTTTGCACACTGAGGCAAGTCATACAGATTGGTATTAAGTGCCTATACGTCATATACCTTTTATCCCTTCCCTCCCAACCACTGGTCTGTATGGAACTAAGTGCTACAGCTTCAGGTTGTTCTTCTGTTGAAATGGGCTCTACTGTGGTTTCACACTCACCCACTTATGATTTTGGAAAGTCCAAATAATGAGCATAATCAGTCAAACTCATATGCCACTGAGGAAGGCATTTTCTTATCCAGCTGAGTTTTTAAAGAATTTGAGAATAATCTATTATAGGAATAATACATAGTCATTAAAAGAAAAGATACAGAAAAATAAAAAATATATATAATTAAATTAAATAGTTTATATTTATATTATAAATTATGATTATATATAATTTATATATGATTATAAGTAATATTTACATATATTACAAATTATATATTTTATATAATTATAAATTATATAAAGGTATATCATATTGTATTTATACGAAATATTTTATATTTATTTAATTTTATTTATAAAAATAAAAATGTATATACATAATCGCAACAACCAAAGATGAGTGCTGTACACCTTGATATATACACTTTCAGATAATTTTCTATGAATATTTTTTAAATGGATCATCATGTTTTAGAAACTGCTTCTCTCACTTAATCATATATCAAAATGTGGCAATGAATGCTATCACATCACTTTTAGTGGTTGAGTGGTGTCATATCAGATTTAATTGACCACTCATCTTCAAAAATAGTATGAGTTAGGAAGTTTAAAAAATAGTTTGTGGGAAAGTTTTATAAATTTAAGAATTTATATACATATAAGTATATGTATATATATATATATAACTCTTGCATATATAATATATAATATATAAAATATATAAACAACTCTTGCAATAAAATAAAAAGACAACCCAGTTTAAAGATGGGCAAAGTTTCTAAATAGCCATTTCTCCAAAGAAGATATACAAATGTTCGTAAGCACAAGAGAAGATGTTCATCATTAACCATCAAGGAAATGCATATTAAAACTACAGTGAGATACTACTTCATACCCACTAGGACAGTGGCTGTTAATAATGATAAAGAAAAATAGTAACAAGTGTTGGCAAGCATGTGGGAAAACTGGAACCCTTACGTACTGCTGGTGGGAATGTAAAATGGTGCAGCTACTTTGGAAAATAGTGGCAGTTCCTCAAAAGCTTAAACACAGAATTACAGTATGACCCAGCAATTCCACTCCTTTGTATACACCCCTAAAAATGAAAACATGTATCTACATAAAAACTTTTACACAATGTCCATAATAGTACTATCCATAAGAGTAAAAAAGTCCAAACAACCTAAACGTCCCTCCAAGGAATGTCCATTCTGAGCAATGAGTAAATAAAATGTGGTATATCCATACAATGGAATATTACTCAATCATCAAAACAAGTACCGATAGGGGCGCCTGGGTGGCTCAGTGGGTTAAAGCCTCTGCCTTCAGCTCAGGTCATGATCCCAGGGTCCTGGAATCAAGCCCCACATCGGGCTCTCTGCTCCACAGGAAGCCTGCTTCCTCCTCTCTCTCTGCCTGCCTCTCTGCCTACTTGTGATCTCTGTCAAATAAATAAATAAAATCTTTAAAAAAACACAAAAATCAAGTACCGATAAACATGGTAAAGCATAGATGAACCCTGAAAAAAGTATGTCAAGGGAAAAAGGCCAGTTTCAAACAACCTAACCTTATATCTGAAGGAGCTACAAAAAGAACAACAAATAAAACTTAAAACCAGCAAAAGGAAGAAAATAATAAAGACTAGAGCAGAAATAAATGATACAGAAACTAAAAAACAAAACAAAACAAAACAAACAAACAGACAAAAAACAACCAACAGAACAGGTCAGTGAAACTAGGAACTGGTTCTTTGAAAATAAAATCAATAAAATTGATAAATCTCTAGCCAGACTTATCAAGAAAAAAAGAGAAAGGATTTGAATAAATAAAATTACAATTGGGAGAGAAAAAATAACAACCAACAGCACAGAAATACAGACGATTATAAGAGAATATTATGAAAAACTATATGCCAACAAATTGGACAACCTAGAAGAAACTGGATAAATTTTTAGAGACATATGAACTACCAAAACTGAAACAGGAAGAAATAGAAAATTTGAACAGACCCATATCCAGTAATGAAACTGAATCAGTAATCAAAAAACTCCCAACAAACCAAAGTTCAGGACCAGATGACTTCACAGGTGAAGTCTACTGAACACTTAAAGAAGAGTTAATACCTATTTTTCTCAAACTATTCCAAAAAATAGAGAAGGAAGGAAAACTTCTGAATTCATCCTATGAGGCCAGTATTGCCCTGATACCAAACCCAGACAAAGACTCCACTAAGAAAGAACTACAGGTGAATATCCCTGATGAACATAAACGCAAAAGTCCTCAACAAAATACTAGCAAACCAAATCCAACAACACATTAAAAAATCATTCACCACAATCAAGTAGGATTTATTCCTGGGCTGCAGGTGTGGTTCAATATTCAAAAATCAATCAACGTGATACATCACATCAATTAGAGAAAGAACAAGAACCACATGATAATTTCAGTAGATTCAGAAAAAAACATTTGACAAAGTACAACATTCACTCATGATAAAAAATCATCAATAAAGTAGGTTTAGAAGGAACATAGCTCAACTCAATAAAGGCCATATACATACATACATACATACATACAGCTAGAATCATCATTAATGGAGAAAAACTGACAGCTTTTCCCCAACATCAGGAAAAAGACAAGGATGTCCACTCTCATCACTTTTATTCAACATAGCACTGGAAATCCTGGTCATAGCAATGAAACAACAAAAAGAAATAAAAGGCATTCAAATCAGCAAGGAAGAAGTAAAACTTTCACTATGTGCAGATGACATGAAACCATAGATAGAAAACCCAAAGACTCCATCAAAAAACTGCTAGAACTGATGAATTCAGTAAGATTGCAGGATACAAAATCAATGTACAGAAATCCACTGCATTTCTGTACACCAATAATGAAGCAGCACAACAAGAAATTACGAAAAACAGTCCCATTCATAACTGCACCACAGATAATGAGATATCAAGGGATAAAGTTAACCAAAGAGGTAAAAGACTTGTACTTAAAAACTATAGAATACTGATGAGAGAAACTGAAGACAACACAAAGAACTGGAAAGACATTCCATGCTCACAGATTGGAAGAACAAATATGGTTGAAATGTCCATATCACTCAAAGTAGTCTACAGATTTAATGATCCCTAACAAAATACAACAGTATTTTTCACAGAACAAGAGCAATCCTAAAATTTGTATGAAACCACAAAAGATCCCAAATAGCCAAAGCATTCTTGAAAAAGAAAAGCAAAGCTGGAGGCATCACCAGATACCAAATTTCGGACTTCAAGTTATATCATAAAGCTGCAGTAATCGAAACAGTGTGGTATTGATACAAATGGAACAGAAGAGAAAGCCCAGAAATAAACCCGCAACTCTAGGGTCAATTAATCTTGAACAAAGCAGGAAAGAATATCTAATGGAAGAAAGACAGTCTTTTCAACAAATGGTGTTGGGAACACTGGACAGCAACATGCAGAAGAATGAAACTGGGGGCACCTGGGTGGCTCAGTTAGTTAAGCGTCTGAGTCTTGGTTTCAGCTCAGGTCATGATCAGGGTCATGGGATCAAGCCCCTCATTGTGCTCCACATTCAGTGCAGAGTCTGCTTAAGACTCTCTCTCCCTCTGCCCCTCCCCCTGCTTCTGCGCGTGTTCTCTCTAAAATAAATAAATAAATACATCTTTAAAAAAGACAGAGAAAATAAAACTGGACCACTTACTTACACCATACACTAAAATAAATTAAAAATGAATTAAAGATGTAAATGTGAGACCCAAAATCAAAAAAGTCCTAGAAGAGAACACAGGCAGTAACTTCTTTGACATTGGCTGAAGCAACTTCTTTGCAGATATGTCTCCTGCGACAAGGGAAACAAAAGCAAAAATAAACTCTTGGGACTGCATCAAAATAAAAAGCTTTTGCATGGTAAAGAAAACAATCAACAAGACTAAAAGGCAACCTAGGGAATGGGAGAAGATATTTGCAAATGACATATCCAATAAAGGGTTAGTATCCAAGACATATAAAGAATTTACACAACTCAACAGTCAAAAAATGAGTAATCCAATTACAAAACGGGCAGAAGTCATGAACAGACATTTCTCCAAAGAAGATATACATATGGTCAACAGACACATAAAAAGATGTTTACCATCACTCACCATTAGGGAAATACAAATCAAAACTTCAATGAGATGTCACCTCACACCTGTCAGAATGGCTAAAATCAACAACACAAGAAATAACAGTTGTTGATGAGGATGTAGAAAAAAGGAACACTCATGCACTGTTGGTGGGAATGCAAACTGGTACAGCCACTGTGAAAAACAGTATGGAGGTTCCTCAGAAAGTTAAAAGTAGATCTCCCCTACCATCCAGCAATCCCACTAGTGGATACTTAGCCCAAGAATACAAAAACACTAATTCAAAGGGATACATGGGGCCCTATGTTTATAGCAGGATTAATTACAATAACCAAATTGTGGAAACAGCCCAAATGTCCACTGACTGGGGAATGTGGTACATAATTACAATGGAATATTACTCAGCCAATAAGAGGATGAAATCTTGCCATTTGCAATGATGTGGATGGAGCTAGAGAGCATAATGAAAATGCTAAGCAAAGTCAGTCAGTCAGAGAAAGACAAATACCGTATGACTGCACTCATAAGGGGAATATAAGAAACAAATGGGCAGAGGGAAAAAAAAAACAGACAAATCAAGAAACAGACTCTTGGGGTGCCTACCTGGCTCAGTGGGTAGAGTATGGGACTCCTGATCTTGGGGTTGTAAGTCTGAGCTCAATGGTCGGTGTAGAGATTACTTTTAAAAAAATCTTTGGGTGCCTGGGTTGCTCAGTCAATTATGCATCTGCCTTTGGCTCAGGTCATGACCTTGGGGTCCTGGGTTCAAGACCCTCATTGGGCTCCCTGCTACAGAGAGTCTGCTTCTCCCTCTCCTTCTGCCCTCCCTCTGCTTGTGCTTGCTCTCTCTAATAAACAAAAATCTTTAAAATAAAAAGATCTTTAAAACTGTTTTTTAAAAATTAAAACAAAAAAAAAAAGAAGCAGACTCTTAACTCTAGAGAACAAACTGATGGTTGCCAGGGGGAGATGGGTGGGGACGGATAAAATAGATGATGGGGATGAAGGAGGGTACTCGTGATGAGCACCGGGTGATGTATGGAAGTGCTGCATCATTCTACTACTGTACACCTGAAACTAACACTGTTAAAAAAAAAAAAAAGGAAAAAAAAAAGCCAAGTCACAAAAGGTGACACATTATATGATTCCATGTATATGAAATGTCCCAAACCAGGCAAATCCACAGAGACAGAAAATAGATTAGTAGTTGTCAGGGGCTGGGAGAACATGATAACAGAGATTGCTAATGGGATGAAAAAGTCAAAATGATTGTGGTAATGTTTGAACAACTCTTGTTAATATGCTGAAAACCACTGAATTGTGTATTTCAATTGGGTGAACTGTATGGTATGTTCATTACAGCTCAATAAATCTGTCCTTTAAAAAATTTGTGAACATTTGGAAGAGAAACTAAATATAGATGTGATTTAGTGGTATCTGTAAAGCTAGTAATTTTTGTCTAAAAAATAACCGTAATAATGTTAAACAAAAATCAAAATATTTTTCTCTTAATATCATCCTTGAGCCAGTCATAGCTAACCAGCACAAAGCAGGTCAGAAAAAGATGTGTGCTTTGGCTTTAAATTGGTCCTGCATGATTAGGCAATCCTACCCACCTGTTTTAGGGAGGAGATTAGGAAAGCAGAGAATGCTGTGGGTCCTGAAGCACCCGGCACTTGGCAATGGGCATTCCCAAGGGGAAGCCATAAATTGGGCTTGGACACTGAGCTACAACTGGCCTCACTCTTATTTTTCAGAGCTGTAAGCATGTTTTCTGATGAGCTCTAAGGCTTGGGTCCCTGGGGAAAGGCCTAGGTCTATGAAAAGTATAATCCTAATGAGAAAGCAAGAAATTCATGGAGAGAAAAGCCATAGAAAATCATTCTTAATGTTGTATTCTGGTAAATACCCTGTAAGCTTAAATATGTTAATATATTTCTTATTATGACCTCTGCAGAATGCAGATATGGAAGAATCCAGAAACTGGTGATGAACCCAGAATCTTTTTCCTTTGGCTGATTGTTTCAAGCCAATAGGCTGTGGTTAAGGAAATTAGTTTGAGGACTGGTGAGTTATAGAAGAAAAGTAAGTTCTATATAGCTTCCAAAGTTACCCAGATGAGTGGAATTCAGAATGTGTTAAAGATGGGCTAGAACAGAAAAGCCAATCCCCCAGCCAAGCTGAGGGCTGCCAACCAGGCCATCTGGGGCACGGTTTGAGAGGCCTGGTTCAGCACTAAGGAGCTCAAACTCCTGCCTGCAGGGTCTGGGTCTGCACCCACAGACTCCTGCTCCTTCCTCTGTGCCTAAGTTCCGTCGGACACCCGCCTGAGGGCACACCTGGGAGTTTCAGGCCAGCCCACACTCTGCAGAATGAACTGTGCACTTAGACCCAAAGCTATCTTTGCCTGGAAGAGAGGTCACCTTTTCCAATTCTCGCAAAGGCTCTCTCCCTCATCCAACTATGTACAATGGTGGCAGAGGTGACAGTGGCTTTGCTGGGACCTGAGTTTCCCTGGACTTGATGAGTTCAGATGACTCTCGCATGTCACCTAAACCTTCCCCTCTGACTTCGCTGATGCCAGCCTCCTTTCAGCTCCCCCTTTGTGTGGATCTTTCCCCTGGGTGTTTGCTGGGCCTGCTAGCTGGAATGTTCTTTCTTTCTTCCATCTCTGCCTGGCAAACTTCCATTCATCTTCCTAACTACTGATCCTCTTTTAATTTTAGCTTAACAGTCTCCTCCTTTAGGAAGGCTTCCCTGACAAGGGCCAGGATGAGAGTGGGACCAGAGAGACAGGTAGGAAACATCATTTAAGGTGACACTCATTCTCAAGGGCAGGCAAGTGTAGAGTGGGCACCCTAGAGTGAGTGTGTCCTTAAATGATGAGGCTTGAGCACTTGGGCTTTCTCTTCTTGATCCCTGCTCTGTCCCTGACACCCCAGGTTGGGCTGGGTTCCTCCATGAACACCGACTGCACTCCCATGGAGCTATGAACCTTCCCTGCTCAGGAAACACACCTTCTCCATGCTATATTATAACTGCCTGGTAACTCGATGCCAATCTCTTTAGTGTTAGGTCCTATGAAGGTAGGGTCCAAGGCTGCCTCATTGGTCTTGGCATCCCAGCATCTTGCAGTGTCTGACACAGAGTGGCTGCTGGCTGCCTGACAGAAGGAAAGAGAAGCTGAGGAGGGAGGGAGGAAGAAACAACCTTCAAATACAGATCCATTAGCTTAGACGCACTGAGGCTATAGTTCATACCTGAATTTTCATAGATTCCAGAATAAAGTTAGGATTAAAAATCTTAAAAAAAAAGCACATTTTCACATTGATTTGGTAGCAAGAATATTATAAACTACTGATCTAGTTAAAGCTTGGGGAAGTTGCTGAAATTTTATAAAAAATGGAATAAAGGAAACCTTGTAGGAATTCACTAGGGCTTGAATTGTATCCTCCCACCCAAATTCATATGTTCAAGTCCTCACCTCCAGTATTTGAGAATGTGACTTTATCTGGGAATAAGGTTGTTGTAGATATAATTAGTTATGTTAAGAAGATGTCATAATAGAGTAGGGGGATGCCTAATCCAATAGGACTGGTGTCCTTACAAAAAGGACACAAAGACACACACAGAGGGAGAAGGCCACGTGAAGATGAGGCAAGATTGGGGTGATGCATCTATAAGCCAAGGAACACCAAAGATTGCCAGGAACCCCCAAAAGCTGGGAGGGAGCATCTGTTCCAGTTCCTGTCGACATTTTGAGCTCAGATTTCCAGCCTCCAGCGCTATGAGAGAAGAACCTTTCTGTTGTTCATATCACCTACTGGGTGGTACTTTCTTACAGCAGCAGCCCTTGCAAATGAATATGGAACCCCTGCTGGCCAACTCCAGGCCCGGAGGTTTCTCTTCCTTCAGCCCCCCTAATAGAAGAACACTGGGTATACTCACCCTCAGCAGCTACTTCGACATGGGAGCACTATATCTATCTATCTATCTATCTATCTATCTATCTATCTATATATATATATTTTTTTTTTTAAATCACACTGTGCTCAAGTCCCACTTTCTATTGTCTCCCTGCCTGGAAATTTAATTTGAATATCACTGGGACAGAGACCCAGAACCCAGAAGCCGGCAAATTCATCAGGAACAAACATGTGACTTTCACTGGCCATAGTTTTGTCCCTGAAACCTGAATGTCCAAATGAAAGCACATCTCACAAATGTCATGACATCCAGCTGGCTGAACTTTAGCAGGGAGCCAGCCCCGAAGGGACACAATCACACACGAGGCGTCCATACTTGAAGGTGACCTGTTGCCATTTCTGAACACTCCAAAATTAAAAGATTTTTTTTTTTTTGTCAGCCTATTATTGGCCCCAAGCTTCAAAGCACTGAATTCTTCAAACCCTGAGTCCTTCTTTCTCTTGTAGCTGAAAGTCCTTTTTACCCCCTTACTTAGGTCATCCACAGGAGAAAAAAATGAGATCCTTCACACTATGTACATGAAAGTTCTAAGTGGGATAGAGAGGCCTCAATTTAAAAACCAAAACTTTGATATGTTTGAGAGAAAAACATAAGAAAAGGTAATTCCATGACTGTGGGTAGAGAAGGACTTTTTTTTTTTAAAGATCTTATTTATTTGACAGAGGGAGATCAGAATTAGGCAGAGCAGCAGGCAGAGAGAGAAGGGGAAGCAGGCTCCCCGCTGAGCAGAAAGCCCGATGTGGGGCTCGATCCCAGGACCCTGAGATCATGACCTGAGCCGAAGGCAGAGGCTTAACCCACTGAGCCACACAGGTGCCCTGAGAAGGACTTTTTAAAACAAGATACATAAAATATAAATCAGAACAGAAAAGTTGGGTAAACTGAGTCATCTTAAAAATAAAAACTCCTGTACATCAGAAGCCAACATAAAGAAAGTAAAAAGACCAAATTACACCCTGGGAGTACATACAATACATGTAAGGAGCAAATAACTTGCCAGAAACATGAAGAATGTCTACAAATTAATAAGAAAAATGCAAACAGCCCGATTAAAGAATAGCAAAAGACACTGATAGACAATTCACAGAATATGATTTCCAAATGTCCAGCAAACATACAAAATGATGTTCGACCTCGCCATCAGGGAAAGGCAGTTAAAGAAACCATATGATTGGCACAGATAAGAGGTCTGACAGTATCAAGTGTTGGCAAGAATGTGGAGTAATGGGGAATTTCCATATCCTTCTCGTGAAAGCATAGATTGGTGTTTGGGCGAACTTGGTCAAGCTGAGAATGTGGATATTTGTCAAGTAAGTAATTCCAGCCCTGGGCACAGACCTCAGAGATAATCTTGAATGTGTGCCCAAAGAGACGTGTGCAAGAGTGAAACTGGAATTTCATCCCACTGAATTCACACGTTTGCCCTGTGAGCACTGATGATTAAATCGGGGGGAAAGTCTGGTGGATAAAACACAATGTGTGGGTTTAAAATCAAAAGACTAGAAGGGCGCCTGGGTGGCTCAGTTGGCTAAGCGTCTGACTCTTGATTTCAGCTCAGGTAATGATCTCGGGGTTGTGATTCAAGCCCTGCGATGGGCTCCATGCTGGGTGGGAAGCCCTACTTTAAAAATACATACATGCATACATACATAAATACATAAATAAAATGAAGAGACTAGGGATCTATGTAACAGCTGACACGGGTACATCTCAAAAATACAAAAGTAATTAGAAAATTTGAAAAATGAGAAATAATACTGCATAGTTCCATGGCTACACACACATACACACACGCACACGCGCACACACACACACACACACACACATTCAGAGGAATGAAAAACACGAAATTAAGCATAAATGATTGCCTGTAACGTTGGGGGAAGAACACGGGATTGGGAAGGACACAGAACAGGTCTCCCTGTACCCGAAATGGCCTATTTGGTAAGCTCGTGAGTGTGTTTCGTATTTGCCTAACAGTATCTGTAATTGCATGCTGTCGCAAAGAGGAACAAATGCGACCCTCTCTCGTTCAGTGTGTGCCAATAATGAAGCACAGTCTAGGCCCCGCCCCTTGAGGCTGCTGCCGGCTCTCTGTCCAGGGTCCTGGCACCCAAGTGACCGCCAGGAGCAGAGGCTTATCAGGCTAATGCCATCTCCAAGGAGCCTTCTGCAGCTCATCGAGAGTATGCTGCTCACGTAAAAGAAAAGACGAAACAGGAAATAAGACGACTTTAGCTTCACAATATATTTAATAAAACAGGAATGGAGGGGGTACCCTATCAGGGAATGTTTACGTGAGAGCCTTGCCTCCCCCCCTCCCCGCCCCGCCCAACTCACTTAAAGCCTCAGTCCATTTCAGGTAATCTCGCCGGTCTCATTCGCTCTGCGTAATGTTTGGGATGGCAACATTGTCTCCTTTTCCGCTTTTCTCTGCCTGCCGGGAACGCTTTGAGGATTTATTGTCTAGCGTGCCCATAATATGTTTAGGCAGCTTTAGGAAACACCAGACAGATGAAAAGATAGAGAGTTTTGAACAACAGAATGTGGCAGTATGTGAATTTGGCAGGTCCACAACTTCAACCACAACATATTTTATTGAATGAAAATACATCCGCAGTAATTCCCCAGAGCGCGTGATGAGACGCTATCTCATTTCAGATAGGCTTCAGAAGATCTCACAGGGATGGAGACTTGTTTCAACAGGCCACAAATGAATGCAATCTCTTTGGCATTGCTAAGACAACAGAGGGTCTCCTTTTAAGGTGCTCTGGAATTTGGGGGCGCCTGGGTGGCTCAGCTGGTGAAGCGTCTGCCTTCAGCTCGGGTCCTCAGCCCTGGGATCACCAGTCCTGGTCAGCAGGGAGGCTGCTGATCCCTCTCCCCTCAACCTTTGCTTCTCCTCCCTCCCCCCACTCAGACTCTCTTTCTCTCTCAAATAAATCAATCAGATCTTCGGGGCGCCTGGGTGGCTCAGCCAGTTAAGTGTCTGCCTTCAGCTCGGGTCATGATCCTGGGGTCCTGGGATCGAGCCCCACATAGGGTTCCCTACTCAGGAGGGGGCCTGCTTCTCCCTCTCCCTCTGCTCCTCCCCCCTGTGCATGCATGCTCTCTCTCTTTCTCTGTCTCAAATAAATTAAAAGAAAAATCAATCAGATCTTTAAAAATAAATAAATAAAAGCTCCAGAACTTGGCAAGAATACAGAGCAACAACGAAAAGCAAGGGATTTGTGGGAAGGTTGCTGATAATCGAAATCTCGTGAAATCAATCCAGAAAGAGGACAAGTGGGATTTTCTAGAGCTAGAGGGAGAAAAGGCTTACATCTGGATTTCTGCCTACCCTCTGGCACACACATCTAAAGGCTTTGCTCTGTAGACCATATTGTTGGGTCTCTGTTCTGCACAGTGAATGTGATCTGGGCCATGGTGAGGAGCCCGGACACCCAAGTTTGGTGGACGGCCTGGCTCTGCTCTGCCATTCCCAGCTGTGTAACCCTGGGAAACGACCTCCCAACCCATCGGTTGCTCCATTTGAAAATGGCACTAGGAAGAGTGCCCAGCACGTGGGACTAAATGAGACCCAGTCTAAAAGGTGCTTTGCAAGAGCCTAACACAGAAGGTGGTCAAGAATCAGTGGCTGGCATGGCTGCCTAAAATCACGTTATTATTTGTAGTTGTGTAAGGAAATGTGTATTAGAAGGAGGTAAGGAAATGTGTATTAGAAGGTGTTAGAAAGGGAAAGACAAAAATATAATGCTCTGAAATTTCAAACTTTAAGGGTTTCAAGAAATAGAGAGCAGAGAAAGTATATGAAGGTAATCTGTGCCATGGGAAGTTTTGTGCTTCTCTGCATTAAAAAAAAACAAACCCCTGACTTTTCAAAAATCAGATTTTGTGTAAGGGAAGAGCATTTCTTTAATCAAAGGAATACAGGACGAAGAAGAGCACCAGAAAAAAAAAATCATTTCCTTCTTTGTGAAACAAGCATAAGGTATGCCAGGCAAATAGTGTCCCAGGGGAGGAGCTGACCCGAGAAACATCTCTGGAGAAGTACAGGGCATTTCCCGGAGAAGGAAAGGGAGAAGCAGGGTTTTGAACACATGAGCATTCGTCAGAGCCTTTATACACAAAAAAAGAGAGGCAGAGAAGGGGATTCTTTAAATAAACACATCTACAGAGGTACAAGCTTAGACACCAAGGACCTCCAGGTGATGGTATGAACTTAAAAAAAAGAGCTGAGCCCTGAAAGCAAGATTTAGAGATTACTGATTTGAACACTGTAGGATCTAAAAGCGAGAGAGTAAAGGTAATTACTGAAGTATCAAAAATTCTCAGTAACAGCCACTGGGGACAGTTTATGGGGAAGCCTATGGAACTAAGTCGAATTTCAGCATACCAATGAGGTAGTGACAGGTAGATAAACACTAAATCCCACATGCCACTGTTTATTCCATTACCTTCTACCCCTTCCCAGGGAATACCAGCCAAGGGAGAAACCTTCCTCATCTCCTTCCCTCCTGGAAAAGCTTATGTTAGAATCACTTTCCAAATCTCAAGGCTATACTGGATTACGGAGAAGCACAACAAAGAAACAAAGTCAAGCTTAAAAATAAAAACACAAGGGGCGCCTGGGTGGCTCAGTGGGTTAAAGCCTCTGCCTTCGGCTCAGGACATGATCCCAGGGTCCTGGGATCGAGCCCCGCATCGGGCTCTCTGCTTGGCAGGGAGCCTGCTTCCTCCTCTCTCTCTGCCTGCCTCTCTGCCTACTTGCGATCTCTGTCCGTCGAATAAATAAATAAAATCTTTAAAAAAAATAAATAAAAACACAAGACTATCTTGATTTTAGCTTAGGTGGTTCACAAAAGCAAAGACAAAGAATGTTTAGCCTTTCCCAAGGCACAGGACAAGAACAGGAAAGAATATTGCACACCAGGGGCAGTCTTGAAGTACAGAATCTTAGACTGCGATATAAGCACATATTTAAAACCAAATCATTTCCGAGATGAAACTGCACAAAGAGAAACGTTGCATTGGATAGTAACTATAATTACTACTTTTTAAAAAAGGGTCTATCGGGGCTCCTGGCTGGCTCAGTCTGTACAGCATGTGACTCTTGATCTTGGGGTCATGAGTCTGAGCCCCACAGTGGGTGTAGAGATTATTTTAAAACACAAAATACTGGGGCACCTGGGTGGCTCCCCAGGTGACTACCAGGGTAGAAAATAATTCTTAACACAGGGGAAGGGGTTGCCCGTTTTCACTACCGAGTTTCTCGATCACATTTAGAAAAACGAGGGGGCACATAGGAACATGTTCTGGATTCATTCTCCGAAGTTAATGAGTAAGTTGTGAATAAAAAGTAGCGCTAGAACAGAGGAGGGCAGGTAAAAGGGACAAGGCTTCAGCCCACAGTTAGGGATAGAAGGCATGGAGCATGAGTCACCCCGCAGCATTTATCTGTCAGCCCAAGGAGAAAAGAACCAGCCTGGCCTGATGGGTACCATAAAAGGCGAGGCAGAAGGAGGGAGAGGATGCATGAAAGATACCCTTTTAAGAGGAACACAGATCCCATGAGAGCTGCCAGAGAAATTATCCTGGTCTTCTACCATCGAGACCTGGTAAAAGAAAAGGCCCTTGTGCTTGTGAACATAAGCAGAAATGTACAAAAACAAAGCCTTGTAAATGTCTAAAGCAGCTCTGTGTAGGCAAAATATTCATAATTTAATGAGGAAACAAAGCAGAGTGATCAGATGAAAACCATGCAGTTGAAACATGCAAGTTCCAGGGATTATGTCACTGTGAAGAACCAGGACTGAAAGAAGTGGTGAAGTTTAACACAACTCAGCTAAACACAAAGTAACTTTGTAGGACAGCTGGAAACATTTACATTCTTGTTGGGTACTCAGCACAGATGTGTACGAGGCGCGCCATCTGCTGGCAAGATTTGGTACTGCTATTTGGAAAGATGTCTTAGAGGAGGTGCGGGGATTCTGGCTGAGGATAGTTTACCCTCTTTTTCTGGACATTAAGTTCTCGTATCGTTAGTTAGGTTTCAACAGATGCAACATATATCAGATCTCGGACCTCTGATTTGCTTATTTTCTGTCTTACAATACAAGATAGAATACCTACTTCTGGGTGGGAAGAAATTCTGGATGGCCGGCCCTCCCACTGATTGCCCTCTTCCTCCTCTCATTACATAAATGGAATCACGCAGTGTGAATTCTTTGGTCTAGCTTCTTGCACGACACATTTTGTGTGAGAGTCATCCGTGATGGAAAGCAGAGGAGCAGTTTGATCATTTCCTTTGTACGAACAGATCACAATTTTATCTCTTCTGCTCTTGATGAACAGTTGGGTTGTTTCTGATTCTCGGCTATTACAAATAACGTAGCTTTGGACATTCTTGGCTGTCTTTCAGTGAACATATGTGTGCATTTCTGTTCTATTTATGGGAAACTGCTATGTCATAGAGTAGATGAACATTCAGATTTTGAAGATTAAGCCAGTTTTCCAAAGCAGTTATACCAAATATATTCTAAATGACAACATATGAGAAAGTATTTGAGAGCCTGACATCCTTACCAACACTTGATATTATCAGTCTTTCAAAAAACTTTAGCCAACTTTACGACCCAGCAATTGCACTTCTAGGTGTTTACCCCAAAGATACAGACAGTGAAAATCAGGGGCACATGCACCCCGGTGTTTATAGCAGCAATGTCCACAATAGCCAAAGTGCTGAAGGAGCCGAGATGCCCTTCAACAGATGAATGGATAAAGATGCGGTCCATGTATACAATGGAATATTACTCAGCCATCAGAAGGGATGAATACCCACCATTTGCATCAACATGGATGGAACTGGAAAAGATTATGTTAAGTGAAATAAGTCAAGCGGAGAAAAGACAATTATCATATGGTTTCACTCCTATGTGGAACATAAGGAATAGCGTGGAGGACCACAGGGCAAAGGAGGGAAAACTAGACGGGAAGAAATAGAGACGGAGACAAACCATGAGAGACTCTTGACTCTGGGAACCAGACGGAAGGTTACAGAGGGGAGGGGGGGTAGGGGGATGGGGTGACCAGATAATGGGTATTCAGGAGGGCACATGTGGCGATGAGCACTGGGTGTTATATGCAACTAATGAATCACTGAACACTACACCAAAAACTAATGATATATTATATGTTGGCTAATCTAACATAATAAAAAAAAAGATTAAAACAAAATTAAGCCATTCTAGTGGAGCTGTAGTAGTAGCTCATGACTTTAATTTTCACTTCCTTGATGACTGATAAGGTAGAACATTTAGTATGCTTATTAGCCATGTGGGCATCCTTCTTTTTGTGAGGTCTCTTGTCCACTTGTCTATTCAGTTGCTTGTCTTTGTTTTATTGATATATAGGAGTTCCTTACAGATTCGAGATATGAGCTCTCTCCTAGTTATGCATATTATAAATATCTTCCTCATCTCTGTGGTATGAAATACATGGTGATTTAAACACAGAGGAGTAGGGGGGTGCCTGGGTGGCTCAGTCGGTTAAGCGTCTGCCTTCAGCTCAGGTCACGATCTCAGGGTCCTGGGATCAAGCCCTGTGTCAGGCGCTCTGTTCAGAGGGAAGCCTGCTTCTTCCTCTCCCACTCCCCTGCTTGTGTTTCCTCTCTCATGTCTCTCTCTCTCTCTGTCAAATAAATAAATAAAATCTTAAAAAAACACACAGGGGGCACCTGAGTGGCTCAGTGGTTTAAAGACTCTGCCTTCGGCTCAGGTCCTGATCTCAGGGTCCTGGGATCGAGCCCCGCATCGGGCTCTCTGCTCAGCAGGGAGGCTGCTTCTCTCTCTGCCTGCCTCTCTGCCTACTTGTGATTTCTGTCCGTCAAATAAATAAATAAAAAATCTTAAAACAAAAAAAACAAACACACACACACACACACACACACACACACACACACACACACGGAGGAGGCGGTCCAGGAGAGCAAACAAGAAACAGGAAGTCAAAAGAATGATGTCAGAACTCTAGGACCCAGGGGTGAATATGTCAGCACCACCTTATTTAGTGAAGTGTCACTGATGGGGACGCCTGGGTGGCTCAGTTGGTTCAGCATCTGCCTTCAGCTCAGGTCGTGATCTCAGGGTCCTGGGGGGAGCCTGCTTCTCCCTTTCCTTCTGTGCCCTCTCTCAAACCAATAAATAAATAAAATCTTATGAGACAAAAAGTGTCACTGATGTACGTGCCTTGGATGTGGCTGCTGTGACATGACGGTGGTTCTCTTTTGCTTCTGGACAAAGGCCACAGGGAAGCCATGGACACAGCATCGTGGAGAAGCTCCTTCTGCCTGAAGAAGATTCTTCTGGCAAAGAGCCCCTGGTCATGGTGTGTTCAAAACAACTGAAGCTGGAAACTTACTGTGCAGATGACAATTTGATCCGTGCTTGGATTTCTATCCATTCCTCCTTTATCATCCTTCCACACTGCAGCAGCTCCTTTGCAAGTCGCTCTGCCTTCGACAAATTCTCCGAAGCTTCCTTAAATCTGGGCTGTGTTCAGGAAACTTCACACATGGTTCTAGATTCTGGGCCCCCAGTTCCTGGACATCCTTGGCTCTTAAACTTCCCCTCACCCTTCCTGAACTACCAGTCACTTTTTGATTTGGCCTTGAGAATAAAGGGGCACCTGGGCGGGGGTGGGGGGGGGGGCGAGCTCAGTGGGTTAAGCATCTGCCTTTGGCTCAGGTCATGATCTCAGGGTCCTGGGATTGAGCCCTGCTTCAGGCTCTCTGCTCAGCGGGGAGTCTGCTTCCCCCCTCTGTGCCCTGCTCATGCTCTCTCTCTCTCTCCTGCTCTTTCTCTCTATCTCAAAGAAATAAATAAAATCCTTAAAAAAAAAAAGAAAGAAAATTAAATATAATCACTATGGCGGGCATTTCTAGGTGGAAAAATTAGAAACAAAAGGATACTTTTGAAGGGAGAGTAAGGCTCTCCCCATGGTATGGAACAGCTCAATCGAACACTTGAAAACATCTGTGTTGTCGTTATAGGGAGGCTCAATGGAGTTGATAAGGATTTCTTTGGCTTTTTCCGCATGTTGCCTTGCTTGCAGCGACAGTCCTGTGGACAAAGAAAAAGAGGTCTCAGTTTCTCTTTCATGTCAGCGGGACAGGACTAGAGTTATCTCTGGCAGGGAAATCGAACAAGGTCTCCTTCAAGCATTGGCAAGAGACACACAGAAATGGATCAGGACAGTGTGAAATACTGTCCTGACTGTAAAAACCAAAGGAGTGGTTTCCACTGAGTACATAAGACAACTTTCTCCCCAAATGGCCTTTCAAGAAGTAAACAGAGCAAGCGGGAACTGAACAACTTTGAAACCTCACCAATATCAGAGATACAATATGTTCTACATAATTATAAGAAAACAAATGGAATGCAAGGACTATAGCATTCTGGGCAGGAAACTAGATATTCATGAATTTTTTAATCCTGGCTTTGTGACAGCGGTCTTAATGAAATACTAAAAATTCTGAATGTTCTCCTTGTCCATCTCTAATCATAACTTCAGAGATGTATTTTAACGTAATACAAATACAGTGACAATCTACAAAAACTTACAAATATTATTCCAATGACTGAAGGGGCTAATGTGCTACAATCTCTTATTTGTATAACGTTATTGACTAACATGAAACAAAATGAAACAAAGAGAAAAATAATCACTACCAAGCACGAATTCCCCAGTGCACACCAGAGTTCTTCCATGGGCTTATTAATTTGTGGTAAGGGTGACAGTGGGGGTCACGGGTTAGGTTTCAGGGCTTTTCGCCTCCCCATACCCCTATCCTCCTCCTCCCCATGAACATTTTCTCTTCTGCCCACATCCATACACCTCTGGTCTTATATTTTTCCATTGTATGAAATTATATCTCAAATCTCTAAAAAAAAAAAAAAGCTGCCAAAAATATGAAATTAATTCTGTTCCTGTATCTATAAAACAGAAGACTATATTTTCTGATGGAGAAAATCCAGGGTATGTTCTCCATGTGGGAACGCGTAGAGAATTTTGTCTAGTTTTTTTCCACTTGTTTGTTTTAATGTTTAGTTTAAGTTCAATTTAATTAACATATACTGTATTATTAGTTGCAGAGATAGAATTTAGTGATTCATCAGTTGCATACAACACCCAGCGCTCATTACTTCAGAGAATTTTGTCTCATTTTTTAAAAGCACACATGTAATCAACCTACATGAAATTTACTAGTGTCAATTACGCATGCGATATGACAAAACATAATGGCGCACCGTATTACCAACTTTGGTACATTCCCTCAAGGAACTCAGTCTACCCGAGGCCGTGTGGGTTGAGGTTTAAGAACACTGGCTTCTGACATCCAAGTGTCCAGAATGAGTTCCCTGAACCACCACTTATTCTGAAGCCTCAGCTTCCACAACTGTAAATAGCGATGATAATATTATGCCCCGTATAGGACTGTGATGAACAATGAATGAGAACATGCGTGGGAGATGGTTAGCATGGCGCCTGGCTTTCAATAAGACCTTCACGAAGAGTAGAGGCTGCTTTCACCCCAAATTGAAAAAGAAAGACTATCATGCAAAAAGGTAGCAGGCTGCGGAAGAAAAGCATCATTTGAAATCCCAGATGCCAGGCCACTGGCACGGGCATGCAAAATCTGAGGTCTGAGTCTTGGACCATCTACTTACTAACCACGTAAATTGTGGCAAGCTGTTTCGGCTCCCCCGTTCCCTCTGAGTCTAAAAATATAGGAAGGGGTTAGGGTTTGAACTGGATGATTTCCAGGGTCCCCTCTGGCTCCAACAGTCTTTGATCTACTAGGTGGGACCGGTTGATAATCAGATTTAGCCAAATGTACTGGGTGGTAATTCTGTGCTGAGCATTGTGGTGTTTTCCACTTCTTATTATTTTATGTATTCACTGGGTCAGTCGTGGGAAGTTAAAGTGTCACTATCATCATTATCATTGCTTTTCTGTTGAAGAAAGGAGTATGGGGACGTATTCTTTCCACCTCGTCCTAGGACGCCCAGTCAGAATGGAGAGGACATGCTATCCTGTTGTTTTTACCCTCCCCGACTCCATCCCCCTTCCTGTTATCTTTTGGGGACACCTGGGTCCCTGCACACTCAGTTCATGCAATTTGCCCAAGGCCAGCCTGTCCCCCAGGATCCAGTGGAGGCAGACCTAGCCCATCGCCCTTGACATACCATACTATTCCTCGCCCTTGACATACCATCCAAGTCAGCCCAATTAGAACCCCCAAACCCTGAGATTTGGGTGGAAAGATGTTCTTTCTGTCCTGGGAATGCTGATGAGGGAGGTTTAAAGCTTCGCAAGCCTTGCTGCTGTCATGTGGGCAGAGCCTAGCTAAGCCTGAAGTCCACACAGAGAGAAACAGAGCCGAGCGGTGGGATAAGAGAAAGACACAGAATTGATGACACTGTGTGAACTCCCAGATCCGGCTAAGTCTACAGCAAGTTTTGGCCTTGGCTTTTCAAGCTGTATGAGCTGATACATTATCTTTTATTCACTGCCAGCTTGATTTAGTCTCTTGGTTTGTGTATTTTTTGTGGGGGAGGAGAAGGGCCTTGTATAGGCAAGAGATTCTCCGTCAAAACAAATGTGGATGGATCCTATTTTAGGCCCCTACTCCACTGGGCCCCTTCTACAGTGCCTTCCAAGCTAACAAATTCTCTCCCACGAACCCTACTTTTAAGATCATAAAAAAGGGTCCTCCAAAAAAATAGAACAAGATGAAATCAGAGAGGGAGACAAACCATAAGAGACTTAATCATAGGAAACAAACTGAGGGTTGCTGGGGAGGAAGGGGGTGGAGGAATGGAGTAACTTGGTGATGGACATTAAGGAGGGCAGGCGATGTAATGAGCACCAGGTGTTAAGAAAAGACTGATGCATCACAGGCCTGTATTCTGAAACCAGTAATACATCATATGTTAATTAATTGAATTTAAATGTTTTTAAAAGGGTCCTCCAAAGTCATCCAAAGGGCTCAAATCTTCCTTCTCTTTTTATAGATCATAGAAAAAATCTGGGGCTCCTGGGCAGCTCAGTGGGTTAGGCCTCTGCCTTTGGCTCAGGTCATGATCTCAGGGTCCTGGGATCGAGCCCCGCATTAGGCTCTCTGCTCGGCGGGGAGCCTGTTTCCCTTCCTCTCTCTCTCTGCCTACCTCTCTGCCTACTTGTGATCTCTGTCTGTCAAATAAATAAAATCTTTAAAAAAAAAATCTTACTGACTCTTCCTGAAAGGAGAGGGCTCTTCAATGTGTGGACAGCAGACAATTCAAGAAAGTCTAATGAATCCTTCTAGGCAATTGTGAGTCACATTTGCATGGAGGAGCGGAAACCCAAGGAGTGATCCTCCCGTGTCTGCGAGGAACTCACCTTTCAGCTGGAGGTAGCCCTGAGCCAGATTGACGTGTGCCTCTGCCAGTTTCCAATGGGAGTCGCCATAGCAAATTCTCGTGAGTGCGACACAGCGCACCAGCTCGCGGATGGCCTGTTTATACTGCGATGGAGAGAAAATGGGCTTTACCAGTCAGACAACCGAAAACACGGAGTCAACCTGCACTTTGATCCCGTGCGTATTTCCCAAATGCCTCCTGAGTGCTGGACATGGTTGTAAGCACTAGGGGGTCCATCAGAGAACAAAACAGGCAAAGATGTCTTTGGGGCGGGGGGGGCTGTTCATCGGGTGGCGTAAAAGAGACAATAAATGGCAGAAAGAAGTAAAATTTACGGTATATTTCCATTTCTAAAACATTTAAGCTTGGAGTACATTATGAAAAAGACGATAAATCAAGAAGACATGGAAAAACCAGGGCAGACTTATCACCATTCCCTAGGGTTTCTAGCTCCCCAGCTGTGAACAGCAGCTACAGCTCAGGCACCTGAGCTACAGCTCAGGGCAAGTCGGTAGAGGGTTTTCAAAGAACGCTCACTGGTTCTCAACTCAAATACCTTTCTTAGCAGCCTAGGACAGCAGCACGGCAATGAGGTTGGCAGGACTGACGAACAGATTTCATTAAAGGAGTGAGAAGTCCATTTATACTCGGTGTCGGGACAAAGAGAACAGGGAGCTGGCCTCTCCAGGTCCAGGTCAGCTCAGAGCAGCAATACATTCCCAGCAAGGCTGGTAGTTTTAAAAAATCACTCCAGAGTTCTCTGACTCTTTCCATCCAGCAGCGGAAGTCTATGTGTCCTTCCCTTTGAATCTGGGCTTTACCATGGGCTGAGGGAATATGGAGGAAATGATGCGGTGCCAGGTTTGGGGGCTCAGGTCTTAAGGAACTAGAGGCTTCCATTTTCTCTTTCTATTTGGAACTTGTTATGGGCTGAATTATGCGCCCTCCAACCCCAAATGTTGGAGCCCCAAGTACATCAGAATGTGATGGTACGTGAAGAGAAGGTCTTTAAAGACGTAAGGTGAAATGAGGCCGTTAAGGTAGAGCCCTAATCCAATATGACTGATGTTCTTGTAAGAAAAGGAAGAGACACCAGGGTGGGACACGCACAAAGAAAGAATGGGGGACAGCGAGAGGACACCCTCTGCAAGCTAAGCCTCCAAGCGACATCAACCTTGCCAACACTTTGATCTTGGACTTGCCGGCTCTGGAACTCTGAGGAAATAAACTTCTGTTGGGGAAGCCGCCCGGTCTGAGGTATTTGGTTATGGCATAACACCCTAACCACTATGTCATGAGGAAGCCCAAGTGGTCCCACGGAGAGGCGCAGGTAGAAAGGCACCAATAGCTGATGCCAATTAGTCAACCAGAGGAGTGAGCCATCTTGGCAATGGGTCCTCTCTTGGCAGGTAGAGCCCAGCTAGTGCTGGGAGTTAAGGGAATGGCTTCCATGGAGAGACAGCAAATGAGTAGTGTATGAAAAAGAAAGAAATGATGAAAAATGTGGGGAGTCTAGACAGATAGTCTACCAGAAAGAGAGAGGACCTGATCTGAGAATGAGTCTATCCCAACTGCAGATTGCTAAGAAGGGGGGCTACATAGACTGAAAGTCAGCCCCCATCCCCTGCTCCCATCATAGCCTTGGTCCTCATTATCTGCAACTGGGACAGGGGTACAAGAGCAGCCTGTGCTCCCTCCACCTTCTTCCTTGCTAGAACGCAAAGCTCAAATGTCCCTTTGGCTTTCTGATCTTTATTCTGCCAGTGCCAGTGGCTGCATCCAACAGGCATGGGGAGGAGGTAGACAGAAGTACAAGTAGGCAGGCAGTTTCATAACTGGGATGAGCCTTGGAAATAATCTAATCTGATGCCCTTAACTTAAAGAAGAAATGTCAATGCAGAGAGGTGAGAGGATTTACCACCAAATGGTAGAGTCAGAACTCACCAGTGAGCTCCCTGAACCCAAGTCCAGAGCTCTTTCCACAACACTGTTCTTGGGATACCTGCAATTTCTTAAACTTTTTTTTTTAAAAGATTTTATTTATTTATTTGACAGACATAGATCACAAGTAGGCAGAGAGGGAAGCAGAGAGAGAGGAGGAAGCAGGCTCCCTGCTGAGCAGAGAGCCCGATGTGGGGCTCGATCCCAGGACCCTGGGATCATGACCTGAGCCGAAGGCAGAGGCTTTAACCCACTGAGCCACCCAAGTGCCCCAATTTCTTAAATTTCTTAACATTAAAATATGCAGCTCTGATGATCAGTTGGTCTGGCCACATATATATTTAAAAATGAGTATTTAATACCCAGATGTTGGTGTCTAAGCACTATTCTTTGCTAAGAGGAAACAGGAGTCCCTGAATCCACAGTTGGAGCAAGGAAAGTGCCAGATGAATGTGAAAAAATTAGGAAAGAATGGGGCACCTGGGTGGCTCAGTGGGTTAAAGCCTCTGCCTTAGGCTCAGGTCATGATCCCAGGGTCCTGGGATCAAGCCCCGCATCAGGCTCTCAGCTCAGCAGGGAGCCTGCTTCCCCTCTCTCTCTGCCTACTTGTGATCTCTGTCTGTCAAATAAATAAATAAATAAATAAAATTTTAAAAAAATTAGGGAAGGTTAATGGGGATGTACCAAGGACATGGAGGGAGCCAGCATGAAGGGGCCAATACTGGCAAATACAGGACAATTTAAGTTTTGGAGACGATAATGAATTGCAACATATTTGAAACACAATTTCCTGAGCCCATAAATAATATAAATGAGGGAATAACAAAGTGCAAAGGAGGAAAAGCTCTTCCTTATAATAACACCAACACATAAATGCAGAAAGAATGCCTAAGTCAGGGAATCGCCATTTGACAAACATCATAGTAATAACTGATTCAGGCAAGACTCATTAATGGAAGCTAAAACTAGGGAGTGAAGTTTTAATGAGGAATGGGATAGATACAGGGTCTTGATGAATCTTCCCACAAGACACTGATTCATTACAAAGGGAAGAATAGTAATTCCATAGAGAAGCCACCTGCCAGACAGCATCTAGCCAAGTGAACAAAGTTAGTGTCAGAGTAAGGAGACAAGAGGACACTGTATGCCTCCCACTATGATGCACTAAGGCCCCTAGGTCGTGTCTGCAGGGACGCTGGCCACAAATGAATAACTTGCATCTATTCAGGAGGAAACACATGACCAAAGCAATTTGAGAGATTTTGTATAAAAGAATTGGAATGCACTTGTTAGAGACTGAATATTTGTGTCCCCCCCCCATCAACCCTGGCCAAATTCATGTTCAACATATGACCCCAAGGTGGCATTTGGAGAGAGGGCCTCTAAGAAAGTAATTAAGGTTAAATGAGGTCATAAATGTGGCGCCATGATCCAACAGGATTAGTGTCCTTATAAGAACAGACACCTCTCCTCCCTCCCCCCTGCAGAGAGGTCACGTGAGCACATGGCAAAAAGGCAGCCATCTACAACCCAAGGGCAGAGCTCCCACCAGACACCAACCCTGCTGGCACCCCGATCTTGAACTTCTCCAGTCTCCCAAACTGTGAGAAATAAATGTCTGTTAAGTCAGCCAGTCTAGCCAGAGCAGACGAATGCAGTACTTTTTCCAAAAATATCAAGATCATTAAAGACAAAGACAGGCTAAAGAACCATTTTAGTAGATCAACGAAGGCTAAAAAGAGTTGACAACTGTATCCCACATGAGTTTATGAAGCAGAGCATGGATCTGTCTGATTTTTTTTTTCCTGCCAAAGACATGACTGAGATACTTCAAGAAATATGGATAAGGTTTATAGATTACATGACAATATCATACCAACAGTAGTTTCCTAACTTTAATCATTGGACGGTGGTTACCTGGAGAGTATCCTCTAACGTATTCAGGGGGTAAAAGACAGTAATATCTGTAATTTACTCTCAGACAGTCAGAAAAATTAGGACATGCACACAGAGAAATAAAGCAAATGTTAACTGGTAAATCTTGGGGACTGTCCTGTAAATCTGGAAATATTTTTAAAAAGTAGAAAAAAATGGATATTTTTAAAAGCCAATTACATCATGATAATACTTTCCTGCAAACACTTTTTTTTTTTTAAAGATTTTATTTATTTATTTGACAGACAGAGATCACAAGTAGGCAGAGAGGCAGGCAGAGAGGGAGGGAGAAGCAGGCTCCCTGCTGAGCAGAGAGCCCGATGTGGGGCTCGATCCCAGGACCCTGGGATCATGACCTGAGCCGAAGGCAGAGGCTTTAACCCACTGAACCACCCAGGTGCCCCTCCCGCAAACACTTTTAAGGCCTCCCAGGACACTCAGCCTGTAAGGTCCTAAGTGAAAACTCTCTCTCGACCACAGTCCCCTCTTTCACTGCAAACACGTCACACTCGTGCCCACCTCAGAGACTTTACATGTGCTGTTCCCTCGCCCTGGAACTCTTTTCCCTTAACTCCTCCATGCTGGCTCCTTCCCTTCCTAAGGTCTCAGCTCATATGTTCCCTCCTCACAGACAGGCCCCGCCTCTTTCCTTAATGTCACAACTTCTGTCTTGCTCGTGTATTTACAATGCTGACTGCCGACTGCTTAATTAAGGCTTCTTAATTAAGCCTTAAGAATTGAGGCTTAATTCTCTTGTAGATCTGGGGGTGAGAAAGGCTGCCAGCCCACTGTGTACTTTGCACAGAGCCTGGCACATAGTCGATACTGAACAAATATGGGTTGGATAATGATTAAAATCATGTTCAAAACCAAATTCACGGGGCACCTGGGTAGGTCAGTGGGTTAAAGCCTCTGCCTTCAGCTCTGGTCGTGATCCCAGGATCCTGGGATCGAGTCCCACCTCAGGCTCTATGCTCAGCAGGGAGCCTCCTTCCTCCTCTCTCTCTGCGGGCTTCTCTGCCTACTTGTGATCTCTGTCGGTCAAATAAATAAATTAAAAAAAAAAAAACACCCAAAAAACAAACCACCAAATTCACATCTCCTCTCCATAATCCTGTTCTTCATCCTGTAGTCATCACAATTAGGCAAACGCACTGGCGAGCCTCCCACCACCAAGCAGGCTCAGAGCCAGGTCATGAACTGGATACACCCCCTCCCCAACGATTGGTTCTGGACTCGACAACCCCTTCATCGCCTCTGTGATTCACATTTCCAAATTCCTGTCATATCTCAGCATCGCAGCTGCCTCTGTTGGAGTTCAGGCTCTTACGATTCCTTGCTGGGGTTGTTATTTTTTAAAGATTTATTTATTTATTTGAGTGTGGAGGGGCAGTGGGAGAAAGAGACTCTCCAGCCCACTCCTCGCTGAGCAAGGAGCCAGAAGCACTGGGCTCCATCCCAGGACCCGGAGCCAAAATCAAGAGCCACACGCTCAACCCCACACAGGACCTGCCACGTAAGTGGTGGTAGAGGAACGCATATTGAAATGAGCGAGTGAATGAGCAAAACTCTGAGGACAGAATGGGAACGATGTATGTGGGAAACAAGAAGATCAAAAATGTAAGAATTGTTAAGCTCTGTAGAAGTTCCACCTTTGTGTTCTGTTGCAGTGCCTACACCCGGCACTAGGGGGAGCTCAGGAACTATGTACGCGCCGGTGGAAAAAGACTCCAGGAGGTCAAACCTGCAACCAGTTGGTCTAGTACACGCTCGCCTCGCCGCAGGTCAGGGTAAACCGGTTTGTTCATTTGAGCATTCATTCAGCAAGTATAATGCTGACTGTGCCAAGCGCTGTGCCTGGAGCCTGGAGGGGCTACACCCGCTCGTTAACTCCATATACTCTCTTGTACCAAACTCCTGAGGCTAGAAATGTAACCTAAACTCTCATCAGTTACCCGAGTGCAGGCATAGAAAAGGAAGGGTCCTTACTTCGTGACTGCTAGAATAGGACTTCGCTTTCTCTTCACAATGGTGGAGTTTCTCTCGAGGAGGTTGGAATAGCGCTGTCTGAGGCAGCTTGTTTTGGATCTTCTTTCTAGGCGTTATGCTGACAGCAGCAACAATTTCATCTAGGTGATTGGATATGGGGGTTTCCTTTGATTCTTGCATATTTTTATATACATTGTCCTCTAAATAAGAAAATAAGGGTGTTAAATGGTAATTTCCATACTTACTTAGACAAAATATGCATTTTTCGAAACTGACGCTAAATCTAGGAAAATTCCAACACTCTACCCATAAGTTCTTTGAAATTAGTAGCACTCCATCCAAAAAGATCCTGATAAGTAGTACTAACTTCTTCGTAAAACTATCAGGCTGATTTCCAATTTTAATTAAACCAAACATTCCTTGGTCATTAAAATATACATATTTATACATGTATTTTATAGATGCATATACAGGAGAAATCAAGCAAGCCCAAACAACTCTCAAAGAACCCAGATTATATCCCCTGAACCCCAATTGACCCCAATTGACCTTGAAGCAGTGAAACAATGACTTTAACAAGGAATAACTTATTAATAATAAGTTATTATTATTTAATAACTTTCACTTCTAGTCAAGACAGGGAAATAGGGACAAGATTTATTCTCTTGCCTGAAATAGCCAACCAACCAACACACACACACACACACACACACACACACACAGACAAAGATGTTATGGAACAATGGTTTTCAAGAGATAGGATATCAGATGTGATCACGGAAAAAAGAAACAAAGTGAGACCCGCGATTACCCCAGCTTATTGCTTTGAGAAAGTTTCTAGGACATACAAGGAGCAGAAACACAGAAGTAACCACGTAGACTCTCTGAGTTGAGAAACTAGAGCTGAGGACCTGGGGAGAATAGGTAGCTAGAGTTCATAGGATAGATTCCTGGAGAGGCTAGAGAGGCACACAGAGAGGATCCTGTGATTAGCAGAGGGATCCTTACAACATGGAGGGAAAATACTGATCGGTATGTGTGTAAGAAAAATATTTGAGTCTGGGAAAAGAATCCTTCTAATAATATTGAAAGGAACAGTGTCTGGCATTCACACAGGGCTGGCAATGCCTGTTCCCACCAAACAGACTGGAAAACTCATAATTCATAATGCATTGGGTAAAGCACTCTGAGAGGTTTTGTTTCTGTAGTGTGAAATTACTACCCCTAGACTGAGCACTGCTTAGACTCACCTAACAAAGCATAACAATAAGACCCAGAAGGATCAGCCTATTTCTAAGTAAATCAACTGCCCCCAGAAGACAAAACTCAGGGATGTATAGGACATACAAATAGCTAGCATGCAACAAGGTAAAATTCACAAAATTTGACATCTAATCAAAGATTACTACGCATGCAAAGGGACAGGCAAACCTGGGCCATAATGAGAACAATAATGAATCACTCAAAACCCAGAATTGATACAGATGTTAAATTAGTAGAAAAGAGTATTAAAGTAGTTATTATAATTGTATTCCATATGTTTAAACAGTTAAGTGGAGACGCAGAAAATATTTTAAAAGGCTGAAATTCAACTTCTAGATATGAAAATTACATGTGAGATGAAAAATAGACTAGATGGGATTAATGACAGATTAGATATTACAAATGAAAAGATGACTGAACTTGTAGATTTAGCAATAGAAATGATCTAAAAAAATCATAAGCTATGAAACAACTTCAAATTGCCTAATATATATAATTTGAGTCTCTATAGGACAGCAGACTGTTGCAGGGACAGAAAAAATATTTGAAGAAATAAGAGCCCCAAATTTTCCAGACTTGAGGAAAAGCAAAAATTTGGAGATCCAAGAAGTTCAATGAGCATTACACACAAGAAACAGAGAAAACTACACCAAAACACAGCATAACCAAATTCCTTAAAACCAAGGTAGAGAGAAAAATCTTAAACATAGGAGGAAAACATATTAGTATGAAAAAATAAATATATAGATGACAGCAGATTTCTTGGGCAAAAAAAGCACACGAGAAGGGAGTAAAACAACATACTTACAGTATGGAAAGAAAAAAAGTTGTCAGGCTAAAATTCTGCACCAGTGAAAAGATATCTTTCAAAACCAAAAACTGAAAGAATTAATCATCAGCAGATTTGCACTCCAGTGTTCTCCAAGAATTATTAAAGGAAGTCTTTCAGAAGGAAGGAACATGGTAGCAAATGGAAATCTAGATCTACACAAAGGAATGAAGACAATGGGAATGATACTTACATGGGCAAATATGTAAGACTGTTTTCAGATCACTTAAATCTCTTTAAAAGATAATCAACTTTTTTTTTTAACAAAAAATAATGTACTGTTGGACTTGTAACATATGTATAAGTGAAATGTATAACAGTAGCTTAAAGGCTAGGAAGGAAGGAATGGAATTGTCAAATTCTTACACTGTATGTGGAGTGGTATAATACTAATTGAAGGTAGACCTAGTCAAAGATGTATACTATAAACCCCAAGTAACCATTAAAATAACCAAATAAAGAATTTTAGGTAATAAGCCAGCAAAGGAGATAAAAGGACTCATAAAAACAATCCAGTAGAAACTAGAAAAAAGTAGGGAAAGAGAAAAAAGAACATATGGGACAAATAGAAAATAAATAGCAAGATGACAGACTTAACTCTATCAGCAATCACATTAAATGTAAATGGTCTAAACACCCCACTTAGGAGATAGACATCGACAGACTGGATAAAAATGTAAAACCCAACTGTATGTTGCCTATAAGAAATTCATTTCAAAGCTATTTTTTTTAAGATTTTTTTTTAAATTTATTTATTTGTAAGAGAGAGAGAGCGAGCGAGCACAGGCAGACAGAGTGGCAGGCAGAGGCAGAGGGAGAAGCAGGCTCCCCGCCGAGCAAGGAGCCTGATGTGGGACTCGATCCCAGGACACTGGGATCATGACCTGAGCCGAAGGCAGCCACTTAACCAACTGAGCCACCCAGGCGTCCCAAGAAATTCATTTCAAATAGAGAAAGGCAATTAGATTAAAGGTTAAGTGATGGAAAATTATATACTAAAATTAGTCAAAAACAAAGTTGGATTGTCTCTATTAATATCAAAGTAAATTGTATAAGCAAAGAATATTATCAGAAAAAAAGGTCATTTTATAGTTATGAAAGGTCAATCAGTCATGAAGACATAATCATTCTAAGTGTTTATACACTTAATAACAGTTTTGAAATAGGACACCCCAAACTGATGGAACTGCAAGGAGAAATAGACAAATCCTCAATTACAGTCTGAGATTTAAATATATTGCTCTTAATAATTGGTACACCAAATAGGCAGAAAGTCAGTTAAGGATACATAAGACATGAACTACATCATCAACCAACTTGATTTGACATTTACTAGAACACTCTACTCAAGGAGAGTAGAATAACACTCTTTTCAAGTGCACATAGACATTAACTAAGACAGGTTCTATTCTGGGTCATAAAACAAGTTTCAGTAAATTTATGAGGATTTAAGACATACAAAATATATTGTATGACTACAATGGGATTAAATTTTAAGTCAATAACAGAAAGATACCTGGAAAATGCTTAAGTATTTGGAAACTAAATAACACGCTTCTTAAAAAAAAAAAATCCAACAATGGTTTAAAGAAGAAATCAAAAAAGAAATTTGAAAGTAGTTTTAACTGAATGAATATAAACACAACACATAAGAATTTGGGAATGCCACTAAAGCAGTCCTTATGGAGAATTTTTGACATTAAAGGCATATATAAGAAAAGTAGGAAGTTCTCAAGTTCATGACCTTAGCTTTTACCTTCAGCAACTAGAAAAAAAGAGCAAAATAAGTTCAAGGTAAACAGAAGAAAAGCATAAAGTAAATAATAAAGCTCACCTCACAAATCCATGAAATAAACATAGAAAAACAAGAGACAAAAAGCAATGAAACCAAAATTTGGTTCTTTGAGACCAATCACATTGATTAAATATCTACCCGGACTAATCAGAAAAGGAAAGAAGACACAAATCACCAATCTCAGGAATGAGAGCAATGGCATCACTATAGATTCTATAAATATTGTATGTTTAATACAGGAATGTTATGAAAATTTTATGCCAATACATTTGACAACTTAGATGAATGGACAAATTCTTTTAAAGACACAAAATACTAAAGCTCACTCAAGAAGAAACAGATACCTGAATAGCACTATATTTATTAAAGAAACTGAATTTGTATTTTTAAAACCTTCCCTCCAAAAAAAGAAAAAGAAAAAAGAAAAACAACTCCAGGCCTAAAGGGCTTCACTAGTGAATTCTACCAGATACTTAAGGAAGACATAATACCAATTTCATACAATCCAGAAAATTGAAAAGGAGAATATTTCCTAGCTCATTCTATGAGACCCTGATTCCAAAACAAGAAGAAATAACAAAAGAAAATTGCAGATCAATATTCCTCAGGAATGTAGATGCAAAAAAAAAAAATTAGCAAATTAAACCTAGTAATATGTAAAAGAGAAAATTCATCATGACCAAGTAGAGTATATCTCAGGAATGCAAAATTGATTTAACACTCACAAAGCAGTCAATGTAATTCATGATATCAGTAACCTACAAAAGAAAAACTGCATGATCATTTTGATGAACACCCAAAAAGAACTTGACAAACATCTATTGTCCATTTCTAATTAAAAAAAAATCTTAGCAAAGTAGGAATAAAATTGTACTGTCTCAACCCGATAAAGGGCATCTATCTAAGAAAAACCTACAGTTTTTGGTGAAGACAGAATGCTCTCTCCCTAAGATCAGAAACAAAACAAAGAGGCTCACTCTCAACATTTCTATTTAACATTGTACTAGAGGTGCCTGCTAGTGCAATCAATCAAGAAAAACAAATAAAAGGGAACTAAATTGGAAAGAAGAGGTAAAACTGCCTTTACCCACAGACAGTATATCTCTCTTACTATCTATGTAGAAAACCTGATGGAATATGCAGGAAAAAATCTCCTAGAATAAATACATTTAACAAGGTTGTAGGATACAAAAACACTATATCAAAATTGCATTTACATATTTTACCAGTGGATAATCAAATAAAATACGATGCTGTGTATAATAGTGTCAAAAATATGATGAGTGCTGTGAATTGTGTAAGACTGATGAATCACAGACCTGTACCCCTGAAACAAATAATATGTTATATGTTAATTTAAAAAATGAAATAGAAATAAATCTTCCAAAAAAGTGAATGGGACTTGTATAATTAAAAGTACAAAACAGGGACGCCTGGGTGGCTCAGTTGGTTAAGCAGCTGCCTTCAGCTCAGGTCATGATCTCAGCGTCCTGGGATCGAGTCCCACATCAGGCTCCTTGCTCGGCGGGGAGCCTGCTTCTCCCTCTGCCTCTGCCTACCACTCTGTCTGCCTGTGCTCGCTCGCTCTCTCTCTCTCTAACAAATAAATAAATTTAAAAAAAAACTTAAAAAAAAATAAAAGTACAAAACATAGCTGAGAGATATTAAAGGAGACTTAAACATATACCATGCAACATGGGTTGGAAAACTCATATGGTTAAGATGTCAATTCTCCCCAAATTGATAGATAGACTTAAAGCCATTCAGACCTAAGTCCCTGAATGGTTTGTTCTTGGTTTTTTTTTTTTTTTTTTAAGATTTTATTTATTTATTTATTTAGTCAGAGACAGAGAGAGAGAGAGAGCAAGCACAAGCTGGCAAAGTGGCAGGCAGAGGCAGAGAGAGAAGCAGGCTCCCCACTGAGCAAGGAGCCCGAAGTGGAACTCAATCCCAGGACCCTGGGATCATAACCCAAGCCAAAGGCAGTGGCTCAACTGACTGAGCCACCCAGGCATCCCACAGGGGGTTTTGTTTTTGTAGAAATTGGCAAACTTTTTCTAAAGTTCATATGAAAATGCAAAGAACCTGCAGCACCCATAATGACTTTGTAAAAGAAGAATAAAGTTAGAGGATGAACACGACTTTTCATCAAGATCCATTATAAGATGAAGCTACCAAGACAGTTTGGTATTGCTGTCAAGATAGACAAACAGATCAATGAAACAGAATGGAGAGCTGAGAAATGACCTCAGCATATATAAACAACTGATCACGGACAAAATTGCTAAGGCAATTCAATGAAGAACAGTCTGTTCAACATATGGTGTTAGAACAACTAATATTGGAAAGAACCCAGATGTCCATGGACAGATGAATGGATAAATGTCGTATCTATATACAATGGAATACTACCCAGCCATTAAAAACTTGAAATCTTGCCATTTGCAACAATGTGGATAGAACTAGGGGGTATTATGCTAAGTGAAATAACTCAATGTGAGAAAGACAATTATCATATGATCTCACTAATATGTGGAATATAAGAAACAAAACAGAGGATCACAGGAGAAGGGAGGGAAAAATAAAAGAAACCAGAGAGGGAGACAAACCGTAAGTAAGAGGCTCTTAACAATAGGAAACAAACTGAGGGTAGCTGGAGGGGAGGAAGGTGGGGATAACTGGGCAATGGGCATGAAGGAGGGCACTTGATGTAATGAGCACTGGGTATTATATGCAACTGATGAATCACTAAACTCTGCCTCCGAAATTAAAAAAAAAAAAAAAGAACTGGATATTTATATATAAAAATAAAAAACAAAAATCTTTGATCCTTACCTCACACCATACACAAGAATGAACTCAAAATGGAACACAGATCTCTATATGAAAATCTTTGTGACCCTGGATTAAGCCAAGATTTCCTAAACATGATACAAAAGAGTCATAAAAAAGAACAAAGTGACAAATAGGACTTCATCAAAATTGAAAATTTTGTTCTTCAAAAGAAACTGTTAAGAGAAAGAAAAGACAAGCCACAGGCTCCAAGAAAGTATTTGCAAACTATGTATCTAATAAAGGACTTGTACCCTGAGTCCGTAAAGGATTCAAAACTTAAATATAAGAAAACAAACAGCTCACTATAAAAACAGGCAAAATATTTTAACACATCATCAAAGAAAATATATCAATGACAAATAGGCACATGAAAAGATGCTCAACATCATTAGTCATTAGGGAAATACAAGGGAAAGCCACAATGAGATATTACTTGCACCAATCAGAATGGCTAAGATTGAAAAGACTGACAATACTTAAGCAGGTGGAATGTTAACTCGCACACACTATTGGTGGGAATGCAAAATGCTACCAACACTTTGAAAAAAAAAAAAACCTGGCAGTCTCTTTTTTGTAAAGATTTTATTATTTTTTTTTTTAAGTAATCTCTACACCGAATGTGGGTTCTCAACTTACAACAAGATCAAGAGTCACATGTCCTAGCAACTGAGTCAGTCAGGCGCCCCAACGTGGCAGTTTTTTTAATAAGATAAATATTCTCCTTGCCCATGATTCATTTAACTCCTAGATGTTAACATGAGAAATGAAACCATATGTTCATAGAAGAACTTATGCACAAATATTCATAGGAGTTTTATTTTTTATAGCCAAACACCAGAAACAACTCAAATGCCCATCCATTGGTAAATGGTAAACAAACTGTGGTATAGTTATATATTGCAATAATACTCAGCAATAAAAAGAAACAGATATGTTATAACATGAATTGGTTCAGTTACAAGAAGCCAGAAGGAAGAGACTGCATACTATGTGGCTCCCTTCATATAAAATTCCAGGAAATGCAAACCAACGCGTAATGACCAAAAGCAAATCAGTTGTTGTCTTGGACTGGGATGGTGGTGAGGGGGACTGAGGAGAAGATACAGGGAGGAGGAGGATGTAGAGATCTCGAAGAATCATTTGAAAATGAAGAAACATTTTGGGGTGATAGTGATATTATTATCTTGATTGCGGTGGTAGTTTCATGGCTATATACATAAGTCAAATTTTATCAGATTGTACACTCTTGTATATAAATTAATAAAGCTGTTTCCAAATATATATATGTGTGTGTGTGTGTGTGTATGTGTGTGTGTATATATAGATATAGATATATATATAGATATAGAGATATATAGATAGATATAGACATATATATAGATATAGATATATCTATATATAGATAGATATAGATAGAGATCTATAAGTATAGGTATATCTATATCTATAGATAGAGATCTATAGATATAGATATAGGTACATATCTTTATCTATAGATCCCTATCTATCTATCTAATCAGGCTTTCAGAGATCCTTCCCCATTTGTCTCTCTCCCCACGCAGATCCTTCAAACTCCAATTCTATTATTTACTACAGATAAGTTATCTCAAATTTCACCCTACTGTCATTCATTCATCAAATATTTATTGAATTCCTACTATGAGCAGTGCACTAGTGGAAAACGGTAACTCCAAGAAATGTAAAATCTAGCAGGAAAAAAAGATCAGGTACACAACTACCATGTTACTGATACTGGGTGGTAAGAAAAATGGAAGAGTGGAAAGTGGTGAAGCCTTCAGAAATAAGAACCATTACTGTTGTGGGAAATTGGGTTGCTTGGTTGAAAAGCTTTTGAGATCAAGGACAGAGAGGAGAAAGCACCCCAAGTAGCGTGAATAATTAGCAAAGGCAGAAGAGCAAGGTGAAATGGAGATCTAGCTAGCTGTATCTGGGGTTGGGGACATGGATACAGAACAGCATGTTGCAAACCAACCCCTCTAGTACACTAGACCCACAAGACATTAATGCACCATCTACAAGAGAGGGTTATTGACAAAGATGATCGACTTGGTTGGTAAACACACACACTGGTTCCACAAAAGGAGGGTTCTACCATAAACAGGGACAAGTTTTATTACCACAAGTCTTCTCAAAGGCTTTAATGTCATATAATTCCTTGTGAATACACCTCAGAGGGATATAGTATGCAACATTTCCCCTAGCTTTTTGGACCACAAAATCCTCTTTTCTGAAATACTCATTAAATCTTATGCAACTGGTACTTTTTTTTTTTTTAAAGATTTTATCTATTTATTTGACAGAGAGAGATCACAAGTAGGCAGGGAGGCAGGCAAAGAGAGAGAGGGACGCAGGCTCCCCACTGAGCAGAGAGCCCGAGATGGGGCTCGATCCCAGGACCCTAAGATCATGACCTGAGCTGAAGGCAGCAGAGGCTTTAACCCACTGAGCCACCCAGGCGCCCCACAACTGGTACTTTGTGAGCACAGTTTGGGAAGCAAGGAGATAGAGGAGAACTGGAAGGCTGGAGCCAGGTTTAGAAGACAATGATTTTAGGCTAAGAGTTTGATTGACTTTATTTGGCAGATAGTGATGAGCCCCTGAAGGTATTTTCAAGAAAGAGAAATGAAAATGCTGAGACTGATCTGTTAATTGATAGTTGAATGTAATGGGAACCACAGGAAGCAAAGTGGCCACTGATTTTCAAACTTTAGATAGTCTCCTACCATCTTGATAACTGTTCGCGTATCTGTATTCTGCCTACAATATTAACTTTTTCCTTAAGACTTTAACTTTTTAAAAACCTGAATATTACTTCAGCTTTACCCTAATAAATAATCAGTGATATTATGGTTTGATGTCATATTTTCTCCAATACACATTAAAATAAAAACATAAGATCGCTTCTCAGCCTTTTGGCTAAGATCAGATGTAAAACAAAAACATAAGTATTAATATTTTAAAAGTTGGTCTGTGTTCCACCTAATATCACATTACACATCACCAACTGTAAACACTGCACATCCTGGGGAATTCTAAATTTGAGCCATGTTTGACAACCATTTTTAACCATGACCTACCATCTAAAAAGATTTCATCAGGTTTTACTTTCTATAGTTTCTATTCTGACAAAGTAGGCATTTTCTCTAAAAATAAAATTAGAATATTCTATATCCTTCTTAAAACTTCTCCCTAGAAATTCTGGTACCCTCTTCAGTAAGTGGGTATGGTTCTGCAGCTACCTCTTACCACCAGTCAAACGAATCACTGAATATTGCACAGAATGAATTCAGGGGCACAGTGGAAGTGAGAAGGAAAGTGAAGGGAAGGATAAGAAGAATTACGGAAAGAAATAATTATGACAACTTGAGAACTGCTTGGATGTAAAAATTAAAGAAGGGAGATAGTCAAGACTGACTCTGACATTTTTCATGCAGGAACTCTAGATAGGCTTTGGCACACTATGGCATGGGCCAAGTGCTGTCCACTGTTTGTTTTTATAAATAAAGCTGTATTGGAACACAACACAATAATTTACATATTATCTACACCCACTTTTGTACTACAGCAGCTGAGGTGAGTATCTGTGAGAGAAACCTTATCGTTCTCAAAGCCTAAAGTATGTACTGTCTGGCCCTTTACAGAAAAAGTTTACTGATCCCTAAAACACAGTGATGCCACGGACAGAAGTAGTGAGTAAAGGGAAATGGTCATTTTGATAAGACAATCAATTTGGTTTCAGCCAGATTGAATTTGAGGCTGTGGGAGAAAATTTATATAAGAATCTCCAACTTAGAAGTTAGAAATATGTTGGGTCACCTGGTTGGCTCAGTCAGTAGAGTATGTGACACTTGATCTCAGGGTCATGAGTTCAAGCTCCATGTTGGGTGTAGAGTCTACTTAAAAAATTTAAAAAACAAAAAAGAAGTTAAAAATATACCACTAGTTCTGAGGGACATCTTTTTAAAGGTCACATTTTTTCCTTTCCTTTTTAAAAAGATTAGTGATTTATTCCATGTCTACATACAAAGAGGATTTGAGATGGCTAGAGGTGAGTGCTGAAGATATTAGAATGGACATAGTTCTCAAGGTAAAGAGTGACCACTCCTTCATAATCCAAAAGAGAGCTTTACAGTTTCACCAAGAAGGAAGAACGTGGGAGCTTTTCTTTCCTTCATGAAATTGCAGAGACTGAAAACATGAGAGAGGAAAGAAACTAGCTGAAGACCAGTGTGTGAGATTCGCAAAACTCCGTCAATCAGTCCCAGCCAAACTCATTCCTGGGTAGCCCTTCAAAAACATGAAAGACTAAGCCATAGGTTCAACGTCTAAGCTTTGCTGAAACCCTGCTGTACAGAGACTCCGTGCTATCTTGGATGCCAAGATAATGGCTGGCTTTTTTTCTAATAAGCTCTTGACTTAAGCCTTCTCATCTATTCATCCCACTGGTTGATGATTTGATCATTTCAGTAAGTGTTGTGGTCTACAAAAAGAGCAGGCAATTGGGAGGGGGAATCTGAGATTCAAGTCTGTGTGCTGGTCCAACTACTCATGTGATTTGGGCAATACTAAAATACCATCACAACTGATGATTATGTAACACTTCATGCTTTCCCATATTTTATCTTCTGTGGCCCTTACCACAGCCATGGGAGGTACGGAGGAAGTTATGATTATCCCTATTTTATAACTGAGGACAATGAAGCTGACAGAAACTAAATGACTTGTCCAATGTCACACAGGCAGAATCAGGACCCGGGTCTTCTAATAATTTGGTGGTTTCCCACCACATCATCCTGACTTTCACTGACCCATCTTTAGCACTGGGAAGCAAATACTCTTGCTTTGGAAACCTAAGCCTGCATTTTAAAAACAATCATATGCTTTTATAACCCGGAAAAGTAACATCTTTGACAGATTTAACCACACTTTATCTTCTACTTAGGGGAGGCAGAGAGGAAATTTTAGAAGCTACATAAGTAATACGTTCTGTAATATTTTCTATTCTGGGCCTTGAACCTAGTGCTAAACTTTGAAATTGAGCTGATTTTTCTTTCTTTTTCGGCTTAACTCTAAAAAGTGGTTTTTCTCACGTTGTCTCTAATATTAAATCCTTAAAGCAACAGTTATAATTCAAGTACTCAACAGACCGGATCTAACTTGCACACATTTTTTTGTCTTTAATTTTCGGCCAGAGGGTGAAAAAAAAAATTAAGCCATTATTTTAAAAGTGGAATTTTTCACATACGTGTTAAGATCTAGCTTTTGGGGGGCGCCTGGGTGGCTCGGTGGGTTGAACCTCTGCTTTCGGCTCAGGTCACGATCCTGGGGTCCTGGGATCGAGCCCTGCATCGGGCTCTCTGCTCAGCAGGCAGCCTGCTTCCTCCTCTCTCTCTGCCTGCTTCTCTGCCTACTTGTGATCTCTATCAAATAAATAAATAAAATCTTAAAAACAAACAAAAGAAGATCTAGCTTTTGGGATTTCTGGCTTCCTAGGAAAACTCAGAACACCTTCCACACTGGGCCCATGTCATCTCGGGCAACATCAGCGAGGGGAGAATGGCAGGAGGCTTGGCAGTAAGGTGTCAGCGGCTATCACTCCCTATTGCTCCGGGACAGGGAGGCAACAAAGTAGTTGCCATCTGTCCTTGCTCCCGTGTTGCTTTTTTCTTATTGTAAGGATCCACATCTCTCCTTTCAAAGTGAGAGGCTGACATAAAGGGATGTGGTTTTCCCAGCCCATGCCCCTTGGCACTCATTTCCTAAATTTAATCTAACCTAAATTACCATCACTTTTATAGGATTATCAGATATACCACTACTTTATAACCACAAAGAATAGAACAACATTGCTATTACACAAAGATTTGCCATCAACTGTAACATGCATTCCAATTTCAGAGATGTTTAAACACCAAAAGGTGCATCTCTGAGCCGATTAAATGAATCCCGTTCCCCCGCCTGGCTTCTGGAAATGTTTGAACCCATGACCTTACTTTTAAGTATGTGTCTCTCTCAATGTGTGTTGGAGCTTATAATAACATCTGTTAGCACAGACATAGTCTTCCTTTCACTTACTTGGAGCCACATGCTTATCATCAGCTACTTTTCTTTTCTTTGTAATAGCCATAGCTGGGGGTTAAATTTACATTAGAAATCAGCCCAGGCCCCACACGGCACCCTCTTCCCTGCCAGCCTTGGGGAAAGCTTCCCAGGCCTCTCTATCAGTGCCCACAACTGTCAGTCAGACATATCCAATCAACTGATGCTATTCCTTCTGCCAGACCTGTCCAGTGGAGTGCTGAAGCACATGATCAGGCTCAGATCAAAATAGGAGGAACAAGTCTGAAGTGGGGTCTCGGTCTTCCGTTTCCAAGAGGTGATGTTCAAAAATTTAATAACTGGTATAGGAGGAGGACCAACCAGTCTATATAGATGGCAACTATGCTGGAACTAGGGTCAGAAGGTCCCCTGCTGTTACAGATGTTAACCATTAGGTGCTGACTTGTTGGGGGATGTAGGGAAGCTTGAGGGAGGGGCAGGACCCCCAGGGCAGTGGCTCCTGGGAAATAACAACCATTATGACTGTATGAGAGTGTACTTGTTAAAAAGCAACTTTGCCCATATGTAAGCTGAGGCATCAAAAAGCCATGAGACGGAAAAACATCCTAGAAGGATACAAAATACCAAAACCAAATTAAAAGGAAATAAAAATATCTGAATAGAACTATAATGAGTAAATAGTTTAATATAAAATATTTATATAAAGCTAAGCCCAGGCCAAGATGGCTTCAGTGGTAAATCCTACTAAACCTTTAAAGAAGAAATATGACTCTTTTACAAATTCTATCCAAAAATAGAGGAGGGAATCCCTTTCAACTCATTCTGGGAGGCCAGTATTATCTTGATAGCAAAGCTGGACAGAGACGTAATAAAACAATAAACCAATATCCTTATGATTGTAAACACAAAAAGTCCTGAACAAAATACTATAAAACCAAATCTAGCAACATATAAAAGGAATTATACATTATGACCAAGGGGGATTTATCCCACGAATGTAAAGTCAGTTTAACATCTGAAATCATCAATGCAATACACTATATTACTAGAAGAGAGGGCAAAATTGCATAATCATTTTAATAAATGCAGAAAAAAAATTTGGCAAAATCCAAAACCTACTTATGAAAAAACTTCCTTAACCTGATAAAGGGCTAATAAAAACTTCTAAAAAACCTCATGCTAACATCATACTTAATGGTGAATGTTTGAGTGCTTCTCTTTTAAGACTGGAAACAAGGCAAGGATGTTTGCTGTCTCTACTTGTATTTAAGACTGTAATGGATATTCTGATCACTGCACTAAAGCAAGATAAAGAAATAAAAGGCATGCAGATTAGAAAGGAAGAAATAAAATATTATTACTGGGTGGCATGATCCTATGTGTAGAAAATTTTAAGGGAGATACCACACACACACACACCCCAAAACAAAATGAAAACAACAGCAAAATCCTATTAAAACTGTTAAACAATTTCATTAAGGTTGCAGGATACAAAATAAACAAAAACTGAATATCTATCAATCTGAAAATGAAATGTAAATATTTCCATTCACAGTTGCATCAGAAAGAATAAAATACTTAGGAATATATTTCACGAAAGAAGTACAAAACTTTTACACTGAAAATTATATAACATTGTTGAAAGAAATCAAAGGAGACCTGAATAATTGAAACACATTCTATCTTCATGGATTAGAAGCCTTAATATTATTAAGATTGTAATACCCCCTGGATGCCTGGGTGGCTCAGTGGGTTAAGCCTCTGCCTTCAGCTCAGGTCATGATCTCAGGGTCCTGGGATCGAGTCCCACATCGGGCTCTCTGCTTGGCAGGGAGCCTGCTTCCTCCTCTCTCTCTGCCTGCCTCTCTGCCTACTTGTGATCTCGCTCTGTCAAATAAAGAAATAAAATCTTAAAAAAAAAAAAAAAGATTGCAATACCCCCTAAGTTGATCTACAGATTTTATATAACCCCTATCAAAATCCCAGCTGCCTTTTTTTTTTATTTTTTTTTTTTGCAGAATTTCACCTTAAATTTATATGGAAATCTAAAGGACCTAGAATAGTTAAAACAATTCTAAAAAGAACAAAGTTGGAGGACTCACACTTCCCATTTTCAAAACTTACTACAAAGCTACAGTAATCAAAACAGTGTGGTACTGGCATAAGGACTGATGTACAGCTTAATGGAATAGGTTTGAGAGTCCAGAAAAAAGCCTTTACATTTATGGTCAGTTTTTTTTGTTTTTTTGTTTTTTGACAAGAGTACCAGGTAATGCAATGGGAAAAGAATAGTCATTTTGACAAATTATGTATGAACCCCTGGAAAAGTGCATGCAAAATAACAAAGTTGGGACCCTACTTCACACCATATGCAAAAATGAACTCCAACTGGATCAAAGACTTAAAAGTAAGAGCTAAAACTCTAAAGGTCTTAGGAAACAAAGGGCTATGTATGAGCTTGGGTTAGACAAAGATTTCTTGTGTACAATACCAAAGGCACAACTGATAAGAAAAAAAGATAAATTGGACTTCATCTAAATTAAAAACTTTCGTTGTTTCAAAAGACACCATCACAAAAGTTAAAAGACAACTCATAAAATCGGAGCACACATTTGCAAATATTTGTGGATATAGCACATTTTGATCATGGGACTTTAATTCAAAATATGTAACAAATACAATTCAATAATAAGACAAATAACCCAAGTAAACAATAGGCAAAAGATTTGAAAAGACAATTTACCCGAGAAGATAATGTGAATGACCAATAAACTCATGAAATGTTCAAAATCACTAGTCATTAGGAAAATTAAAATCAAAACTCTAACGAGAACTACTTCACACCCACCAGAATGACCATAATCCAAGAGACAGACAATAAGAAGCATGGGCAAGGATGTAACAAAACTGGACCCCTCAAACACTGCTCGTGGAAAGTAAAATTGTACATTCACTGTAGAATGAGTGATTCCTCACAAAGTCAAATATACCTAGAATTACCACATAAATCAGCAGTTCCATGCCTAGATATATACCCAAGAGACTGAAAACACCTGATCACACAAAACCTTGCACACATCCTAGTAGAAGCAGTATTGACAATAGCTAGAAACAAAAAGCAATCCAAATGTCCATCAGCTGGTGGATGGATAAACAAAAAGTGGTATATTGTACATATGACAGAATATTATTTGGCAGTGAAAAGGAATGAAGTATGGATACAAGTTGTAGACTTTAAAAACTTTATGTGATGTGAAAGCCAGAGGCAAAGACCACATATTGTATGATGCCATTTACATTAAATGTCCAGAAAAGGCAAACCTATAGACACAAAGTTCAATAGTGATTGTCTGGATTTGGGTAGGAGTAGGGAGCGCCTGTAAATGGGCACAAAGAATCTTTTTAGGGTGCAGGAAATTTCTAAAATTTAAAGATGGTAATGCTTGTACAGCTTTGTAAATTTTCTAAAAAGTCATTGAGTAGTATCCTTAAAATGAGGGAATTTTATGGTCTGTAAAGAATACCTCACTAAAGCTATTAAAAATAGCTTAAAAAACTATTTTTTTAGTTTTTTGTGTAAAACTAAATTTTTTTAGTTTAGTTTTTTTAGTGTTTTTTTTTTTTTTTTGTAAAACCACAATGCAGTTTTATGTGTAATTCTGGCTTTTAAATATCTATGACTACAAGACTTTTTATTTATTTTTTATTTATTTTATTATTTTTCTAAAAGATTTTATTTATTCGTTTGAGAGAGAGAGAGTGAGCGAGAGAGAGGGAGAGAGAGAGCGAGCGAGCGAGTGAGCATGAGCAGGGGAGGGGCAGAAGTAGGAGAAGACTTCATCCTAAGCAGTGAGCCCCACACAGGGCTCCACCCCACAGCCCATGAGATCATGACCTGAGCCAAAGGCAGGTGCTTAACTGACTGAGCCACCCAGGTGCCCCTACAGTTCTAAGTTAGATCAGCCCCAATTCCCAAAGATAATGTGGCAGAGGCTCCCAACTCTTGAAAACTAATCCTAAATTAATATTATGGTTCTGTGAATAGATAGTTCAAGTGCATTAGTGCCTAGCACCTGTTAGGCTTCAATAGATGTTTACTGGAGGAACAATTAAACACTCTTCCTGGTGTGAGTTTTCTCTCCGAACACCTCATACACGAGATACCTGAAACTCAGTTACTTAGGGCAATTTTTTTTTTTAATTTTAAACTAAAGAAAACTTAAATAAATGTCAATGTCCCCAGAGGAAAACCTGCTAAAAGTGGGGTGGGTAGGATTCGACGGCCTAAAATGAGGTAACATATTAACTCCTTCATGCTACTGGACTCACTTGGTTTAGGAGTAGGGCTTGGGGAGTGGGATTGTGTGATTCACAGAGTGACTCAGACATCCGAGCTGACCAAGCTTTAACTAACAGGGGTCATGGCAGACCAAGAGACTGGAAATCTGTAGATGAACTTTTCACCACCATTGGCCAGAAGTGACACAGGTACCCTGTGCTAACATTTCATTTTTTCCCTGCACTGCAAAGAGGACTAGGATATACAGGGGAGTAAAGAGATGTTTGAGTAGATCTGATGAGCACTGCAGCCCAACACATTGGTCCTCTGCAGCAGGTGACTCTGTCTCAGAGTTCTTTGCCAGAACCAAAGCTTCCTCCTTCTGGGTCCACCTAAGTAAGAACCACTGATCAACAACTTAGGATCTTTTGAAGCAAGGTTTGAGGCAGGAGACAAGCACCCTGCTTGGTGTCTCTAAAGAACCCTGCTTTTTTGGGGTGGGGGGGCAGGTAGCTAATCCTTGATTCACTTTTGTTTGCCCAACACTGAGGAAAGAAATCTGGTACGTGCTGGCAACCCACTGAGTGCATGTAATTTAGTTTCATCTCAGAGAAACAGGTCAAGTGAAAGCCGACAGTCGAGTAAGAACACCTCCCATCCTCCTATGATGTTCTTCAATGATAAGGTTGGGGGTTTTTTTGTTTTTGTTTTTGTCTTTTTTTTCTTGGTTGAAATTCCTTCAATTCAATTGAATGGAACCAAGAAACACACTTAAATCCTGAGGCAAAAGGAGCAAGAACTGAGCCAAGGTGCTGAACAATCATGTTTGCTGTGTTACCTGCACCACCTCTAACACCACACCTAGTAAAATTTGTATTTGTACCACTAAACAACAAAATAAGTTCAGTGCTTTAGAAGAATACAAGGCCATGCCTTAAGATTTGTTAGTCCACCATGGGAAAGGAAAGTTACTTGGATAAAATCTCTTCGGGGGCTGCTACCAATCTGTACTCCATTATTTACAGTATTTAATCCTTTAATTTCCGGTCTCTATTCTCAGAACCATCTTAATTTACATTATCAGTTTAATATTTTTCCATTACTATTTTCATTAGGTCTCACTCCTACTGAAAACCCAGGACCAAACCCTTTAATTCCGGCAATTTTGACTCTTCATGCAACTTATGTCCTTTTGCTTTTTTTTTTTTTTTTTTTAAACAAACAAAAAAACAAAGTCTCCAAATGAACCCTGTGCTGCAGTCTGAGGTAATTATTCTTTAGGCTTACACATATTTGCTAAGAGCTCATCTACTCCCTGGGATGCCACTTCCCTTCTTTTTGATCTACTGAATTGGTTCATAAGTTCACTGTGAAGCTCTCCCCTGAATATTTTAGCTCACACTGATCTACACTCTTGAAGTGCCTGTGGTCTACAATAGCATCTATGCATCCAGAACTTTCCAGAAGTTTTGACTTAAATGTTTTGAGCTTCATTTTCCCAGCTAGAGTATGAGCTTCTGGAGGGACTTAATTTTATTATTTCATATCTCCATATAACAGAAGCCATTCAAGAAATACTTACTGCATATCTACTATAAGTTATGCCCTGTAGAGAGAGAGATAGATGTGCCACTAAGCATATTTGTTAGTTGAATTAATACCTGAAGAATCTTTAAGATGCTGTATTTTAGAATTATATATTGGGCTGAATCCTAAAAAAAGTATTATGTTGCTATTTCAAATATAAGTTATTCTTGTTTATCAAGACTGTCCTGAACTTTTGTGTTTTAGTTTTAATGAAAATCTCATTTAGAAAATACAAATGTTGGATTTCTTTTTTTGAGAATTCATCCTTACTTTAATTACCTACTGGTTCTGCTTCCTATAACAATATTATGTTTTCCTCGGTCATTGGCAGATTTGTCTCTGAATTTCCTAATCTACAAAGATACACAAAATTTGGATCCAAAACTGATTCTAATTATCTTTTCTATTTTCTGGTAGATGAATTGTCTATTATGCTGGGTATAATATACAAAAATAGCCATTTCACTTAAAAATTACAGTAATATTACTAAGTGTCCCTTTAAATCCGTATTAAGGCAACAACAACAAACCACAGCTTTTTAGGGTATATAATAATCTATAATTACTCTTATTACCTTGTTCCCTTTAGCATCCCAAAATCCACTGATTATTTGGAAACAACATTCTTCCAACCTCACCCTAAAAACACTTTCTGAAAACTCCTCTTCCTGTCCTTCTTAGATTGTGCCTGTATGTTAAATTCTCCTTTGACGCTTATTCCTTTAAAACTATCGAAAAACCGGAAAAGTTTCTTTAACTCTCAAATCTCTGTGTCGTAAAATCCTTTGTCAATTTACCCCGAACGCAGAAGAGGTTCTCCGTTTCTTTTTCCAGCGAATTACACAGTTGTCTCGGCAGCCTGATTTGCCAGTTTGGTTCCCGCTGTACCAGTTTGTGATTCTTTGTACAAATTAATAACCATGAAAAAGTCTAAAGCAGGGCAGTTCCAGATTAAATTATAGTAGCCCTTTCCCGTAAAGCAACTTGGTACCTCACAAAACTCCAGGCGAAGAATGAATGATAGAGCATGTACCAATGGGGAGTGGAGAACAGTATTTTGTCGAAGTTTGCAACCCAATCCTGGGGAGCCAGAGGTGGGAATTTTAAAACGTTTTTTTTTTTTTTTTCTTGGAATTTTCTTAAAGTGGTATCGCTGCCTGTTGATGTTAAAGATTGTCAAGATCGCAAAATCGTTAGCTTAGAGAATTTTGAGTGAGGCAAAATGTGAAAATAGACACATTCAAATGGCCATTCTGACACAGAGAATCATTTGGCTATTTTTGTGTCAGTTTCAGGGGCGTAGAAGTTACTGTAAGAGGATTCTTTTTTTTATGATCAAACATCAGATGTTAAATTAACGGGTTAAAATATTTTATTTTTTAAAGAAATGAAGACTACGTGGCTAACATTGATTACTTTAAAAATTTGTCGTCCTATTGTTCATCATTTTGGGATCACTTTGCAATATTAGGAGCAAGACTCGTTATTTGGGTCTATTCTTAACACCCTATTTTTGTTTTTACACAAACTGTAGGTTTCCTCATTATAAGCCTAGCAAAAAGTTCTTAAGCACTACAAATTCTTAGGTATTTAGCAATGTGTATCAAAATTCTTAGAATTACATGACATTCCCCATGCCATATACTTCAGTAACTTCTGAAAACCAGGTTTAGTAAATAGGAAATTAGCATTTCATTATAACTCATATCTTGTTTTGGAGTAGGCGTTATTTAGTATAACTCTCCTTTTGAGATTATTCATCGCTAACCGTAATTTAAAAAACCAACGCGAAACTGGTTAAGAAGTCAAGGTTGCTTGACAATGCATCGCTGATAAATTCATCAGCAGCAAGCTTTTCAAAGAACAATGAATGGCAGCAGTTTCAGGAGAGGAAGTTTACAAAAACTCTTCGTTTCAGAAAGTTGCCAAATTAACAAACAAAATATTTAAAAAATAAAGTTGTTTTTTAAATGTTCCCTAACAATGTTTGGAATTCTTTTCTTTTTAACCGGGATAAAGCTCTCTTCCTTTGATGTCTCTTTCGCCTGACAGGAATTTTCGTCTTGAAAACATATTTATTGACGGCCTACTCAGGCATGCTAGGAAGTGCGGTAATATTTAATTTACTAAGCTGCTATTGTCCTTTTCAGCGATGGTTTCTCACAACAGTCCTCGGGTATTTCAAGAGTGGAGACTAGTTTACCCGCCTCACCTTTGGAACAAACCTGTGTGCACAGCGAGCCCTTAAATCCCATGCTTAGGCTCACCATTTGATAACTAACCTTGGCCATCTTACATCAACCCACCGGACCTCAGTTTTTCATTCGTTAAACAAGTGTAATAAAACTACCTGTGTCATGAGATTGCTGTGAGGGTTTAATGAGATTATGCATAGCTCTTAGAACGCTGCCTGGTACACAGTAAGCGCTCGCGTGTTATTGTTGTTGTGGGAACTCCCCAATGCATACAGTGAATGAGAGCCGGAGCACTTGAACGAATGTATGAATTAAAGAACACATCAGGTACAGGCAATTCCTGAGGTTCGAGCGCGCTAAATCGCCCCCTCAAAAAGCAGAGCAAAAGACTGCAACCAACCCGGTAAAACTCCAGCCGGAGCCGGAAGCCAATATTGAGCGGCGGGCGGGGCCAGTCTGGAGGAAGCCGCGCTCTTGGCCAATAGGCACATCGCTTGGAAAACGAACTTCTCGTCCATGCAGTTTTAAAACCGCGAGAACAGGGACGAATTATCGCGATGCTCCTTCTTTCTCTCCACAGCTCCCTCTTCCCCCACTCTCGGTGGTGCGGGTTCGGCCCCGTCCCGCCCCGCCCCTCGCCGTCCGCACCTCGCCCCGCCCCCCCGGCACCCCGCCCCTCCCGCAGACCCTCCGCTTGCAGTTCAGCGCCGCCTGCGCCCGGAGCCCTGGCTCCGCCGGCGCCGAGGTGAGTGCGGCCGCTTGTCGTGTCGGATGGCTCGCGTGGCTAAGGGCCCCCCTGGCCCGGGCAGCGGCGAGTGGTCCCTGGCCCGAGGGGGCCCGTCCCGGCCTCGGGTCGCCATAGCTGCCGGGCCCTCCCCGCCCTCCGTGGCCGGAGAATCCCGATGCCGGGTCTGCGAAATCCCTGCCACTGGGTTCGCCGCTTCCAAACCGTAATGACCTTAGTTAGTGTTTGGTTAACACGGGCAAAGCGGCAGGTGTTTTGCTTCAGACTTCCTGAGAAAACAACCTTTTACAAATGCTTTTAATGTACAGTTTTTAATTCTCTAATCTCCAACATTAGGAAATTAGAGTGGGTATTCTACTGAATTAAATACGGAAGTCGGTTGGAGGGTCGTCTTTCCTTTTACACATGCCTGCTTAAAATGTGTGGAATTTTCTTGAGGTGGGAGGGTTTGTTTATTTGTTTTAAACAAGAATAAAGTGGATTGGTGTTTACATGTCAGAAAACTTGTGGAGGTGCAGTTGACTCTGTTCAGTTAATACAGTTAAGTATACCATTTGTCTTTAATCGTAGATAAGAGGTAGTGAAGGGAATTTATGTAAGAAAATTACCCATCCTGTTACAGGCTGTATATTGCCAAATGAATGCGTTTTGGGAAACCATTAGCATTATTTATTATAAGCAGCTTTCAGAATTCATTTGCGGAGACTTTATCTTCCAAACTGCCTTGGTAGCCAGTGCATTTTAATAGGGTGTAATGATATTTAAAGGCAGCCCATTCCCAGCCCTAAGGATTCAGAAGGAAAACAATTAGGTTATACCAAATTCTCTCTCTGGATCTTCCATCAAGGAGTGTGGATTTGGGATATGGTTTTGCTTTGTAGTCTTACCTTTGTGTAAGCTTTGCCTACTACTTAAGAAAATGATAGTAGAGGAGAAACACAGCCCCCACTGAAATGCCTGAAAGGCTATAGTGTAAGGCAGGCATGGGCTTTGAGGTTGATCCACCTGCGTTAGAATTCTGGCAAGTTACTCTCTGAGAAACTGCTTCCTTATCTATAAAACAGGGTAAAAATGTCTAGCGCAATGCAGAGTTGTAAAGATTAGGATCTTTATGGCACATAGCTGACACTCAGGATGTAGTATCTGCAAGATGACCATAGATTACAGAAAAATATCCACCTTGCAGTGTTACATGTCCTACTTCCATCCACCCATCAGCCGTTTGAGGGTCTGCTTTGCGCTAGATACTGTGCATAGGCAGGTATACTCGAGTGAAGAAAGCAAGATCTCTGCCCTCAGGAGCTTACAGTTTCTTGGGTAGTTTGACAATAGACAGGTACACCAATAAATATTTCAATTACACATTGCAAGGAGTCCTACATATAAAAGAAATGGGTTTCTCTGAAAGAATACCAGGAGAATAGTTTTGGATAGGGAAGTGATTTTTACTTTGAAACTCAGAGTTGGTGGGGTAGTGTTTTCCAGGCTAAAAGGAGAAAAGCAAATGGTGTGCAGAGTTTGGCTCTGAAAGAGACTGGGAAAAAAGGACTAGAAAAGCCCAGGAGCTTGGTGGGAAGCCAGGGAGGGTGCTGCCTGATAAGGCTGGAGAGGCGCAGGGGACCAGATTGTGAGGAGCTCTCAGTCCCTGATAAGAGTTTGATTTTCTAAAAAAGCTTTTGCTGGTGGTATTTAGTTGATCTGTGTGCACTAGGGAGTGAGTTTACCCTCAAAGGGTATGGGATTTACATTTTAAAGGCTCCCTGCTAAGTGATTAAGGTATTAGAAAATGATTAGAGTGGATACCTGGAGACCAGTAATGCAGATGGTCAGCCAGGAGATAACAGTGGCTTTTGGTTTTGGCTGGTGGAGAGATGTGGATGGATTTGAGATGTGTTTTGGAGGTGGAAACCGCCAGCTTTAAGACCAGTTGGAGGGGGCAGGTGAATGACAGGATGGAATCATTCATAACTTCCAGCTCTCTGGTTTACACAGTTGGGTGGATAGAGGTGTGTGCCATTAATTGAGATGAGAAACACTGGGGAGAATTTGGACTGGTCATGGGAATCAAAATATATTCAGTTTGAGGCACTTGTGAGACTTCTAACCTGCTTCAAGTTTACTACTTAAATGAATTGTAACGCAGGAAACTTCCCTTTCCACACAGAATCATTGAAGTTGTTTCTAGCTTAGGTCCCCCTTGCTTTACTGGTGAGAGAATTAAAATGTAGAAAGATGAGTATGTTTATGTCTCATAAAAATAGGTAGGTGTGTAGGTGGAATCAGTAGGAGAAAGATTTGAATTCTCATGTTGCTTTGAGGATATTATTGACTTCCATGTTGTCTGCTCTTTTAGATAAAATGACAAGTGCTTTCTTATTAGCTAGGATTTGGAGTTTGGAAATAATAGAAAATAACAAAAAAACTTATCAAAACTGCTTATCGAAAGCTTGTTACTACATTTTGCACTAACTTGATGTTAATTCCTAGTGAAAGTAGTTTAAAAAAAAAAAATCCTTTGAAAGGTACTTTCTCTTGAGTTTGAGAAAGGATGCCCAGGAATGAGAGTATAATCTTTGAACAAATCTCAACTTTTTAGTGTTTTCACATTTCCTTAGTATCCTATGGAGCCCTGTGAGTGTGTGTATATAAAGAACCCAGGCTTTAAAATCCACTGGACAAGCCTCTTCTCTACCCCAAGGCGGGGGTGGGGGGAGTGGGGGGAGAGAGTCCTTGCTTTTATCCCTTATGAGCTGTTTGACCTTGGAGAAATTATTGAAGCTCTGAGTTTGTTTCTTATGTGAATGAAGTTTGTTTCTGCTCTGTGCCTAGTTGGTAAGATGGCAAACGTTATTTCTCTTCCTACCCGTCACTTTCAGAGCTGGAAGGGAATTTATTTATTTATTTAAAGATTTTATTTATTTATTTGACAGACAGAGATCACAAGTAGGCAGAGAGGCAGGCAGAGAGAGAGAAGGGGAAGCTGGCTCCCTGCAGAGCAGAGAGCCCGATGCAGGACTCGATCCCAGGACCCATGACCTGAGCCGAAGGCAGAGGCTCTAACCCACTGAGCCACCCAGGCAGCCCTGGAAGGGAATTTAATCTGTTCTGGGTTCTGGCCTTTACCAATAAATTGCTGTCTCCATTTTTTTTTTTTTTTTTAAATGTCAGGCAACTGAGGCCTGGAAAGATTGTAATAAAATAATACAAGGTTCTTATTTCCTGGTCAGTATTTCTTCTTACATTGAAATAATAAAACCGTATGTTCCTGGACATGCTTCTTTACTACTTCTGATACTCTATGAAGCTAAAAAGAAAGAAAGAAAAAGATAAAAGAAAGAGAAAATAAGAATATATGACAATATTCTATAGAAATGAAGAAAGTGAAGGTATCAGTGATCTAGATATATTTTTATATGTGTTTATAAATATTTTTGAAATACCTTAAGCTAAACATAAAATGAAGGAGTTCAAGAAGGAAATGGCTTTGCCATATCTGATTTTTCAGCTTTCTTTAGTTGCAGTTTATAAAACTGGTCTCCGTTCTGTTAGGCATTCCTGTCTCAAGTTCAAGAACTGTTTTTTTTTCCATTAGGACTGTGGCTGCTAAATGCTAAGTAAGCTTAAATATTGAAGGCATGTTTAATGAATAGTTGCTCATTTTAATCTAAATATGTGTGACAAATTTAGTCGTTAGGAAAGAAAAATACAGGAATTGAATGTGTAATTCTCTTTTTAGTGTCTGCGAATAGCTCTGTGTGCTAACTGGTTTATTTGGCAATGCTTATAACCAGTATCATAATTATTCAATTTTTTTTTTGCTCTCTTTAGAAATGGACCAATTTTGACAAGATGTAGTGCTGCAGCGTGCCTGATGGGATATGTTCAGTCATGGCATCTGAACTCTGTAAGACGATCTCTGTGGCAAGGCTGGAAAAGCACAAGAATTTGTTCTTAAATTATAGGAATCTGCACCATTTTCCATTGGAGTTACTGAAAGATGAGGGACTACAGTACTTGGAGAGGCTCTATATGAAAAGGAACTCCCTTACAACCTTGGTACAGTATTATATTGCATTTAAAACATTTATAATGTGGGCCTGACCAAGATATAGCTTACTTATCCTAAGATATTTAGACCAAGTTGTACATCCCCTCTTGTTATATAAACAGGTACTAAAAATGCAAATACAGAGGGTTCCCATTAGCTGAAGATTCATTATCCGGGTCCCTGCAGTATGGGGTTGCAGGGAGAGTTGTAAGGGAAAGGAATATATTCACTAAATGTACCGCTCATAGAATCAGTCTCTATTCCAGAACCCCACTTCACTTAGCCTGTGCATCTGTCTCTGCTTTCTTTGTGTGATAAGTTTCCTAGATGATTTTTGGATGTTACCATATCCATTGGACCAGTTAAAAAGTAAAGAAGAGAAAGGCCAAAAAAGATGAATGACCTTGAGTTGCATTTAAAAAGAGATGATTTGAAGATTAAGATATTAAAACATGCATTTGGGAAGCTTGATATATAGCCTTTCTTTTGGGGGGAAGAACATAACAAAAGTATCCTCCCAAACCAAAAAAAACTTTATGATTGCATTGTGAAAATCAAATGATGTTGAATTGGACTATCATCCAGTTTGTTGAAAAAATTTTTGCTGTAGAGATAACATTTGATTCACTCTTTGTGTTGTAAGAATAAGCGATAGTTATCATTATAACCTTATTTTTTATTACATATAGGGCTTTATTATATATTTCATTACATATTAAGTTTTATTACATATCAGATTTAAAAACTGTTTAAAAATTTTCTTAAGAGAATGTGTTACTCTGGCTTCTTATTCCTACTCTTATTGTAAAATTTAGTCTCTGTTTTAAATGTATGTGCTTTATGTGGCCTTTTCTGGTTATCACTTAACCTTGTTTGAGTCTTACACTTGAATTCTTATTCTTACTCATTTTATGATGTCTTATTTCTTTGTGAGCAGACCTATTTTTCATCCCTTTTTCTATATTGGACCATTCTGCCTATTTGAAAGTATGCCTTACTGGCTTCATTGAAATGGAGTGTTTTTGTGGAAAAGTTTTATTTAATCTGTCTAAAATACCTCCAATGAGTAGAGAACGTAAAATTTGTTTATCTTTGCTGTATTTGACAGTAAATGGAAATATGTCTTTCATTTATCGTGTTTGGCATTTTGGCTTACATGTTATTTTGAGTGCCTACTTAGGTTTTTTTAAAGTAGATTTTTCAGTTTTAAAATTTTAATTATCTTAGTGATCAAACTTTAATAGCATAATTATAGTAATCCTTTTTGTGAAATCATCATTGCATGAGGTGAAACCATATTTACCAAGGGTTTTTACCCCACTTTGAGGAAGAAGTGTTGTAGAAATAATTTGTCAAGGATTATAGCCCAGATTTTCCCGTGTTTGTTATTGATGTACAAAGGAAAAGCTGTGAGAAGAGAGGATTACTTCTTAACTTTTAGTCAAAGTCCACTGGAGTTGAGTTTGTTCAAAGAAATTGACCTTCATTTCTGAAAGTTACAGTGTGCTTTTGGTTTTGTGATGGTTCCTCAGCTGCAGTTTTCAATTTATGAAAATATTTAGGTATCTGCTCTACAGTTGGAACCAATATTCATAATGGCTTATAAGCATACTTTTCAAATTCATACTTTACTGCTCTTTTGTTCATCAAAGATTAAATTGTTGCATATGTTTACAATGATAGGCGTATGTGTTTTATTTGAATGCCTTTTAATGAGCTGGAACATTTAATTCATGTGCATCAAAGAGCTTTTAAATTGTCGAGTGCTATACAGAGATCAGGGTGGTAGGGATTGTAGTGGACATTCCATTCCCAGATGGTACTGAAAACCAGTGTAGTCTAGGACTGGCTTAACACACAGGTTTTTGAAAGCAGATGAAATAATACTTATCCTAGAGTGCTCTAAACTCTACTTCAGACTTTGAGGATGTTTGCTGGTGTTATTGATAAGGTATATTTCCTATGTTAGATTTGGTATGTGGAATTTGACTTACAACTATAATACTGTCCAAAGGAAAAACAAAACAAAACATGTCATTGGAAACAGATGGTATCTTAACACCATTGTGGGTTCATTGACTTTTTTTTTTTTTTTTTTTGTAGGAAGCTTGGGAATCTGCCAGTAATTTCCATTTTCACACTGTTTTATTATTTATTTATTAACACTGTTTTATTGTGTTTAAATCATTTCTCTTCAACATTCCCCCTCCCTTGTCTCCCCATCCCTCACTCTGTGAAGCCTTTCTGTGAAAAGAGAAGTCGATGATGCACACCTCTGCCCTTCTCCTTTCCCCCGTCAAGGTGTTTGGTATAGGGCAGTGATTTATATTTTGCAGGATGATTGTATATTAAATACTCAGAATTTGGGGAATGCTGCATTAAAACTAAAACACAGCAAAAGCTTTTTTTATGCATTTGAAAGACTAAATTCATATTTTAATTACAAAAATGATACATGCCCTAATATCAGTGAACGTAGAGGAACATATGGAAGGTAGTCATCTCTTCAGCCAGTTATATACTGTAGAGTAACCAGTGTTAATAGTTCGGTTGTGTCCTTCTACTGCTTTACTTGTATTTATGTAATTAAATACTTTATCCCCTTTTTAAACAACAAAATAGAATCACAATATATATATATTTCTTTGTGGATTTCTCTTTACTTCATGGTATTCTCATTCCACTAACCTCTAGGCCAGGAGGTACATATACATCCTCATTTGTGCATGTGTGTTTGTGTGTACGGTCAAGTCTTAAAAGTGGGATTAATGCGTCAATGGTAGGCATATTTTACATTTTAAAGTACTTTAAAAAAAGATTTATTTATTTATTTTTTATTTATTTTAGAGTGATCACAAGTAGGAAGGGTAGAGAGTGAGGGAAAGAAAATCTAAAGCAGACTGACCTCGAGCCCGATGCCAGGCTTGATCTCATGACCCCAAGACCAAGGTTGAGCTGGAACCAAGAGTCAAATGCTTAATCAACTGTGCCACCCAGGTGCCCCATTTTAAAGTACTTTTTATCAGTACAGTTGACCCTTGAACAATGCCAGGGTTAGGGGTGCTGACCCCATGCTCAGTCAAAAATCGACATTTAACTTTTGACTACCCCAGAACTTATCTTCTAATAGCCTGCTGTTGACCAGGAGCCTTGCTGATAACATAAACAGTTGATTAATACATGGTTTGCTTGTTACATGTATTACATACTATGTTCTTACAATACAGTCAACTAGAGAAAAGAAAATGTTATTAAGGGGGCACCTGGGTGGCTCAGTCAGTTGAGCATCCGACTCAAATTCAACTCAGGTCATGATCTCAGCATCATGAGATCAAGCCCCATGCGGGCTCCATGCTCAGCAGGGAGTCTGTGTAAGATTCTCTCCCTCTGCTCCCCCCTGCTACTCCCATGCACTCTCATGCACTCACTCTTTCTTTCTCAGATAAACAAATAAATAAATAATCTTTTTTTAAAAAGCAATACATAAGGAAGAAAAATATAGTTGTAATTATACTGTATGGAAAAAATCCACGTTTAACCAACTGAACTACCCAGGTGCCACTTAAAACTTTTTTTTGACATGAGTCAATTTATATAAGAATTTAGTTATGTAATTAATAGGTGAATAAGTAGTAGTTAGGAAACATGATTTTGGTTCCTAACATTTATCTTAAAAGAGTTGTAAAGTCTCACATTTGTGGAAGTTAGAAGATATTTACAATAGGAAATATAGGTTCTGTGTTTGTTATGTGATAGGTAGTCACATAATTCTTGAATGAATAGATAAATGAATATGAAGTAGATTAAGGTAAGGATTATTAATATAGGTATAAGTGTTCCGGACTGAGAGCCTTCGAGGTCAAGGTCTCTGTCTTAAATTCTGCATCCCTGTGCCTGGTGTACTGCCCAACACTTGTAGAACCTATAATCTAATTCTGTGTAGCAGGATTATGGGAGATTTTTTGGAGAAGATGCTGTTTACATTGACACTGAGGAATGACATTGGGAGGAGTTTAGGAGGAAAAGTATTCATTCAACATGTATTCAGTGAGTATTTGCTCTGTACCCAGTACTCTTCAAGGCTCTTATTTGGAACAAATTCTTACGGAATTCTCATGGAATTTTCATTTGTTCACATCCCAAGCTGAAGGGAAAGTATGAACTAGGAGGCAATGGCAGAAGGTTCAGAGGACAAGTCTAGGTGCCTGTTTTGCTGAGAGCAGTGGGCTTTTTGGTTTGTTTGGTTTTTGTTCTTCAGTGCCTAAGAACTGAGGAACTGAGGGTTCCTAAAGAGGGCTGAGGTGGGGAGTTCTGGGGAGATGGCGCAGCAGTGTGTCCTCACTTCAGCCGGAGCAGCTCTCCATCTGTTGGCTTTGTATATTGGCGCTCTCTACACCAAACCTGACGTAGGTGGGATGTGTAGATCTAGTGAATGTTTCTCACTCCTTTTAGCAGAACCGTTCATTCAGAAAGTTCACTAAATCACAGGTAAAACTGAAATTATTCTTCTTTAGGAGACAGGATAGGCAAGAGTCTTGCTCAATCCATACCTCCTTCCCTTCCAGGGAGCTGTCTGGGTGGTCTAGGAAACCACAGAGTGGAATAGAAAGCCACTAACTGAGCACAGCTGACATGAGAAGTCTACATTCTGCCCAGCAAGGCCATCTGCTTGGGGACTGAAGATTTGTAGAGAATGCAGGTTTGAAATGATTGTTGTGAAGAGTCACATGGCGGTTTGACTAGAGAAAGACAGTAGGATTGTTGGCATTAGTCAGCAAGCTGTCTGTTGCTAGGCTTATGGTGGAACCATCTGCTTCTTTAGGGGATTTTCTCCTGCAGTACCCAACTGTCGGAGGTAGGAGGAGGGTGGACTGTTGCCTGCCTGCAGGCTTAGGTTTTTTCCAGGTGAATACAGTGCAAGTGCAGAGGGACTAAGGAGGTTCAGGAATTTGGCAGGAACGTCTGGGGACATGGAGGATGGGGTAAGGAATGTGAGCTGGATTGGAGGCAAAGAAGGAAAGGAGGAGTGAATGAACAGGGAGAATGGAGACGGGTCAAAAGACCCACTGACGCTGAAGAATTGTATTGGGCATGACTGAGTAAGCCACCTAGGGGGACGGGACAAGTGGTTGTGGAGAGAGACTTAAGTGGTGGAGAAGTTTCAGGTAAGGTCTGGATATGAGTGCAGGATGAAGGAGGCTGAGGTGAAGGCTACCTCTGTCCCCCCTCATTTCCCCCACCAGAAGAAGCTGGAGTCTTTCTAATTGTTGGAGTATAGTTTGGAAGCAGCAGTCACCAGTTCTGCCTCCTAACCTGGAAGTTCATGAAGGGAGGGAATTAGCAGTGGGAGCATTTGAGGACTACAGTCCTCAAAGGGCTTGTTTCAGTGTTTGGTAGCCAAACCCAGTATTAGGAGGTAACAGACCCCCGGGTTCCGTGTGCTTAACCTCCTTGGACTTCAGGGTTTTTTCATTTATAAAATAAAAGGCCACAGGAGACTTGAGGGGAAAAAAAAGAAATCTCAGTGTGGAAACAAAAGCACTTAATGGATCTGCCAGCTTCTCTTAATGAGGACAGTAGGCAGGTTTTCCTGGGGCCATGAAAGGGTGACCTACCCAGATGCTAATGGAACTCTCACCTGTTGCCAGTTTTACCTGTTGCCAGAATGGACAAGAAAGAGATGTCTAAATTTTAATGAAAGAGGGGAATTTGGCTTATGTCTGAGCGATAAGAGCAGATGGATCTTGATCAATCAGTTAATCTATGCAACAATACAGAATTTAACTTAAAAGTGATATCCTGGGATTAAAGGGAATAAGAAGTCTGTTCATATTCCTGAATTGGGATGGGGCATAAGGCACAGAAGTGTTTCCTGTTGACCCAGGAGAATATAAACAGGAGAATATAAACAGACAAATTATAGAAGACTATAGATAGAACAGAAAAAGATGTTTTAACTTCCAATAGAAGGTAAAACATTGATCATCCTTTCCGATTAGATTGGCAAAAACTAGTATTTAGTATTGAAGGTACTTGATGTGGGAGACTAAGAAGATGCTCTCACACACTGTCAGACGGAGTGGAGGTGGCTGAATGTTTTTGGTGGGTGGTTTGACCACATCTGACAACATTTTGCATAAATACGTGTTTGAATCAGCATTTTTCACTTGTAAGAATTTACCCAATGGAACAAATGTCAAGTGAACCAGGATGTTCATCACAGCATTGGATAGAATGAAAAATTGTGAAAACCTCAATATTCATCATTATGGGATTGGTTAAAATCTGATAAAATGATAATATCATTTGAGTCTTTAGTAAGTCCCAGGCACTGTCTTAAGTAATTTACATGTATTAAGTTAATTAATCCTCAAGACAATCCTGTGAAGTAGGCACTATTATTATCCCTACTTTATAGGCAATAAGCTAAGATGTTAAAAAGGGCTTAGGTCAATCTTATAGTGATTATAGCTGTGGATGGGGGGCAGGCAAGAGAGTGGGGGTTGGAAGAGAAAGAGCCTTACTTAAGTCTGTAGAAGTAAAAAAAGGAAGGCGCTATTAAGTTTGGTTTATATTTTTTTCCACTAAATACTTTCTTTTACAATTAAAAATCAATTATTATGAGATTACTGAGGGCCTGGGCGGCTCAGTCAAGCATCTGCCTTCAGCTCAGGTCATGATCCCAGGGTCCTAGAATTGAGCTTACCCTGCTCAGCAGGGAGTCTGCATTCTGTCTCCCTCTGCCCCTCCTCCCTGCTTGTCGCCCCACCCTCAAATGAATAAACAAAATCCTAACAAACTGTAAGAATGAGATTGTTGGCATATAGTACCAGTAAGATCTTAGGCAGCTCTCAGGTTGTATTAATCAGTGAGTCTAGATACTTTGATTTACAATGATGGTGATGCCTGCCTGCCCTTATGTTGTGCTGACATTGGTGGCTCCTACAGCTGGTGGCTGGGTTGAGGGTGAAAGGGGTCCATGTCTGGGAAAGTTACATAGCTGTGCCCTCCACCCCCTTGGAATTTGGTAATAGTAGGATCTGGATTAAATGAACATCAGAACATCTTAAAGGGAAAACAGTGAGGAAATGGTAAAAGAGCATCCGGCCAACAAGTGTGGCAGAAAAATTTGGGACAGAGGATTAAGTTTTGTTTTTGTTTGTTTGGTTCACTTTGAATTCCAACATAAGGGGCTTCTTGTCTGTAACTTGTTGGACCTTTCCAGATTCAACCACTGCTGGGGTGCAAGGCCCCCATAATCACTGCAATTCTGCATCTGAAGCTAATATTACAGTGTATGTTAACTAAATGGAATTTAAATAAAAACTTGAAAAAAAATAAAATCAATAATGTCATTTTTATCATTTTTATCATGGAAGTCCAATTGCGACTAAGTTAGTGCTACATATTTGTAGTGCGAAGCAGGGAAGAAAAATTATCTCAGGGTTCTTTTTAGGCACCTCAAAGACAACTTCAGAAACAACATAATTTGTCCAGTATTTGAAAAATTCTCTGTACCTCATTTTTTCCCTTTCTCTCCCCTTTGAAGTGGCTTTGCTAATATTTGTAATGCTTTGTATTCAAGCACTCTGTGAATTTCCAGTGCAATTTTTGTTTTAATGAACTCGTGACATAAGGTACCTTATTTTGGGAAAGATACTCTGAGAAATTTGGATATTTGCTGCAGATTTTTCATTGCTTTCCTTTCGGATGCATTAAAACAAATAACTAAAGATGTTATGCTCACATTTCCAAATAACTAGTATTTTCCGGTAAAACCCTGACATATGTTTTGGATTATCTTTTTTGTATTGCTTATGAATACATTACCCATTGTTTGCACAGCATAGTCACTTGGATTTTTTGCTGGGAAACAGGATGTCAGGGGTAGCTTACAAAGCGTATATAAACTTGGAGTGGTGCTTGACCTATGAGTGATTGCACAGCCTTTGCTAGGAGTGCTCTTCTCTTAGCAAGAGGGGTTGGTAAGCTGTTAATACTCTCGAGCACCTTTCTTCTCAACCTCTTCTCCCTCTCTCTAGCACCCCATCTTCCCCCTACACCCCCCTCTCTCCCCAAAAAAGTATATAATGCTTCATAGGATAACTCAAATGAAAACCATAGGTAATACCATTCCTTCATGCTGCTCATTTAAGAAGAAATTAACCACCAGAGATGTGATGCTGGCAGATGCAAGTATTGAGAATCTACCGTGTTTTTCTGTCTCCAGGAAATACCAAGGAAATAGGACAAGCGTTTAAGACAAGACTGGTGCCTTTTTGGGCCACTTAAAGTTTATTTGGAGAAAAATTTAAAAAGAAGAAAGTGAGTAATTAACAGGAAGTGAACCGAGGGACAGCTGGGTAAATGGTAAAGGACATTAGGGAGCAAATGATAACAGGGCTCCAGGAAGCCTTTATATGACTATGGAAGAGGAAAGGGTGTGCTGGTTATCTCTCTGTTCCCACTGGCCTGCTAGTTAGTGTCTGACTCCTCTGTGGAGAAATACTGCTCTATGATAAATATTAAAAGGAGGAACTTTTAATATTTAATATTTGTAATATTACAAGAGGAACTCGTTATGCTGTTGGCAGTGAAAAGAGGTCTACCTTAGTTGTTCCCAATGAACAATGACATCAAATGACGGATCCAACTAGAATGCTTGTTGAGTAATGTGATGGTTTGTAAATGAAGTGCTTTTTTTCCTTCAATACCAAAACTTCATTAACCTTTTTTTAAATAAAAAAAAAGGAGGGGTGGCTCCTGGGTGGCTCAGTTGGTTAAGTGTCTGACTTCGGCTCAGGTCATGATCTTGTCCTGGGATCGAGCCCCACGTCTGGGTCCCTGCTCCGCAGGGAATCTGCTTCTCTTTCTCCCTCTGCCCCTTCCACTGATTGTGCTCTCTCTCAAATAAATACAGTCTTTAAAAATAATAATTTTTGATATGAAATGAACTTAATGTAAAATTAACCATTTTAGAGTGCACAATTCAGTAGTACATTCACAGTATTGAACAGCTGCTGCCTCTGTCTAGTTTCAAACTAAACCCCTTACTCACTAAGCAGTTACTCATTAAGCATCACTGCAAACTACAACCCCTTACTCATTGAGCAATTTCTCCCTATGCCCTTCCACACCCCAGCCCTGCTAACCACCAGTCCGTGTTCTGTTGTTACGGATTTATCTATCCTGGATAGTTCATATAAATGGGATCATTCCATATGTGACCTTCAGTGTCTGGCTTCTTTTCACTTAGCAAAGTGTTGTCAGTGTTCATCCAAATTGTAGTATATATCAGTCCTTCATTACTTTTTATGACTCAGGAAGTACCCATTTCATGTGCATACCACAATTTATTTACCCATTCATCCACTGATGAATGTTTGGGCTCTTTTCACCTTCTTGCTACTATGAAGAGTGCAGCTATGAATAGGGATTACAATTACACGTTCGAGTACCTGTTTTTAATTCTTTTGGGTGTATACCTAGGTGTGGAATTGTGGGATCATGCAGTAATTCTAGTTTTTTGAGGAAATGCTGAACTACTTTACCAGCAAGGTACCAGACTTCCAAATTTCTCCATAGCTTCACCAACACTTTTCTTTCACAGTTTTTAAAATACTATTATTACAGTGGGTTGAAGTGGGTAGGTGTGAGATGATACTGCATGTGGTTTGGATTTCCGTTTCCCTAATGCTAATGATGTTGGACATCTCTTTCTGTGCTTGTTGGCTATTTGTATATATTTAGAGAATATTCAAATCCTTTGCCCATTTTCAAATTGGGTTGTTTGGTGGTTTTTTGGTAAGGGTTCTTTATATATTTGGATGCTAGACCTTGAACAGATACATGATTCATAAATATTTTCTCCCATTTTAAATGTTGTCTTCACTTTCTTGTAATTCACTTTCTTATAATATGCTTTAGTGCACAAAAGTGTTTTTAACTTTGGCGAGGTGCATTGTATCTGTTTTTTTCCTGTTCCTCATGCTTTGGTGTCCTATCTGTGAATCTATTGCCAAATCCACAATGACGAAGATTTACCCCTATATTTTTTTCTATGAGTTTCATGGTTTAGGTGGTTATATTTAAGTCACTGATCCATTTTTAATTAATTTTTGAATGTAGTGTGAGGTAGAGGTCCAGCTTCATTTGACTTTTTATAAGTGCTGTAAGAGCTAAAATTCATTTAATTCATGACTTTTTTGAAATGTGTTTTTGGAGGTGAGGATGGAGCAGGTTTTGCTGAACCCTGAATCCTAGTGGTTTTTAACAGCACAATTATTTCTTTTACTCACACTGCATGACTCTCATATTGCTTGGGGACTCTGGTTTATGGTGTCCACAGCCAGGGAGGAAGGCTGACAAAGCTTCCATCATGTGGTTAGTATGAACTTATGAACTTTTATGTAATTTTTTGTATTTCACCTCAAAATTTTATTTTTTTAATTAAAAAAAGTTAATTAAGTTTTGGTACTGAAGGAAAAAAAATTTCTTTCACAGACCAGCACAATACACTCACTGCACTTTTCAGTTTTTGTCACGACACCTTTCAAAGTCATGAATTAAGTGCATTTTAGTTCTTACAGTTCAGGCTCTTTAAGACTACCACGTCAACGTAATTTCACTGACCAAAATAAGTCATTTAGCTGTACCGAGCTTGGAGAGAAAAATGCAGTCCTACCAGGTGCCCAGAAAGAGAAGAAAAAAGAAGTAACTGGTACACGATGCCCACCAGAGAACATCACTGAACATAGTGTTTGCAACATATGTGAAGTATTGGTTCCAAGATACATAATTGAAAAACGTTTCCATTTAAGGGGGTTGGCAGTTTTCCTTAAAAGGTTGTAGTAAAACATCATTGATTCAAAATTAGAGGTAAACTTTATGTTTAACTTTGCTTGCTGAAGTTTACTTTTACATTATTTGTAAAGAAAAATTATTTACTGAAGTGTAATGTGGGTTTTAGTGAAGAGAATTTTGGCTTAATTTAGAAAACAATTTTTAACTAGTAAGAAGTAATTCAGGGATGCTTACCAGTAGGTGTCAGCCACAGCCCATGCAATGGGCTGCTTATTTGTCAAGGCTTTTTGGGCAGGTACTAATAAGGGGTTGGTTTTGTTTCTGGTTTTTTTTTTTCACCCAGTATTCTAATGAACTGCAGTTTTCTTAAGGTCAGCTTGCTTATTTTTAAATAAAAACACAGTGTATCTACTCATTAATAAAGATAGGGTAATGCACCATTAGCAGGAGAAACATTATTCAGTGCTTAATTGCGTGTGAAGCTGTGTAGCTTGAAAGAGCTAAGTTCTCATGGGAAGATTAGAATAATGTTTAATGGGACCAAATAGGCATCTGGAAAGAATGACCACAGATCCTGAGTCAGCCAGATGTGTGATACTGATTGTTGCAGATAAAACAGATGAAGCTTTTTTTCTGAATAAATCTTTCCTTTTCAGAGAAACAGCTGTTATTAAGCCTCTTATTAACCCCCCCTTTGTAATTCTGCCCCCCCCAACATTCCCCCATCCCTAGCTGCCTAGTTTGCTTAGGAAGCTTTGTATGTATGCCCATAAATGGAAGTGTGTATTCTCCTTAATAGAAGAGATACCGATACTAAAACATTTTGAGGATTTGAATAGATCGAAGAGTAACATCTGAGGAAAGACATTTCCTGAAGGATCTCATTGCATATATTGCTATTAAAACATGTTAAAAAAAAGAAGAAGAAGAAGAAGAATCAGCATTTGAAAACTAAATACAAGTGATTTTATAAAAAATGAGTACTCAATAAATGATTCGTTGTCTTCGTAACAGTATTCGTATTCAATATTCGGCTGTAATAGAAGGACAAGGAAAAAAAATAGAAGGACAAGGATGTATGTGTATATAAGCAGCTTTGGATGCCGTTACAATTTAAATACATCAGTATGCCAACTGAAATTAGTAATGTCATTTCCTTGTTGAAAATAAACCAGTGGATTTTGTTCAGATTTTTTAAAAAAAGTTTTCGCATAGTATAAGATATAAGCTCTAATGATCTGTTTTCATGTCACTCTCTGCAAAATCATTATAGACCTGTGTACCCTATGGCCCAGACATACCAAACTAATGGTATTTTTCTCTTTAGAACCCAAATTGGATGATTATGATTGATTACTCAATTATGTAGCAGTTTATGCTGTGGGTACCACATATCTTAATGTAATCTTTTTCGATTATGTGAGACATAACATGCTCACTGTTAAAAATTCAAGTAATACTAACTAGATGGAGAATAGCAACCCTAGTCCTTTCCCTGGTGATAATCATTGTTACTAAGTTCCTATATGAAAAATTACTTTGTTACAAATATAAATCTGTCTAGTTTTCACTTTCATTTTTCAATTAACATGATTTTTTTTAAGAAGGGGGAGGGGCAGAGGAAGAGAGAGAACCTAGCAGGCTCCATGCCCACAGAACACTACATGGGGCTCGATCTTACAACCCTGAGATCATGACCTGAGTGAAAATCAAGAGTTGGAGGCTTAACCGACTGAATCACCCAGGTGCCCCTAACACAGTTGTTTTTATAACAGGATTTTTGAAAACATCAGATCTGTTCAGGAGTACTGTTAGGGAGTGAAAGCAGAAGAGATCGTATTTGCAGTTTCCCAGACATGCCTCCTTCTCCCACCTTTTTGTATGTTGCTTCTTGTGCCTGGAAGCTAACCGGAACTTCCTCCCTGCCCCACAGCAACCTCTGAAAATGTATGTTTGTCTTTCAGGACTCAAGCTATACCTAGTTACTTCTAAAAAATATTCCTGATTCTTCGTTGTTGATATCTAGCCTACCCTACAGTATGTTTGGGCGTAGAATAAAATATAGATAGAGATACGTATTACTTCCGACTCAGTGTGCTCCTTTAATCTCAACAACTCCTGTCTTTGTGTAAATTTGAACTCTGTGTGTGTGTGAGAGAGAGAGACAGACAGACAGACAGACAGACTGGCTTTCAGTTACTTGCAGGAAGCTTTTCCTTTTACTCGGTGCCTCTAGTCGAGAGAAGCCTTCTTAAATTTCTCTGAGTTGGGAGTTTCTGATCTTTACAAGGGCCAGTCCTTCCAAAACTTTGGCTCTGTGTAAGGCACCTAGGTTCGTCCCAATCTGTCTTCCCCATGACCCGTTTGCTGTTCTTGTTGCACCACACCCCTTCGGACCTGTGGCCCCGTCCGCCACTCCCCTGGATCCTGGACTCCAGCTTCCTCTGTTCACCCTGAGCTTAGTTAGGTCTTCATTCCTGGCACCTGGGGATTTCCCTAATTTTTTCCAAGGCACGTGATTTGGGAGTTTAGGGGGGTGAATGTTAGTTTCCTAGGGCTGCTGTAGCAAACTACATAGGTTAGGTGGCTTAAAACGACAGAAATTTATTCTCTCACAATTCTGGGAGCTGGAATTCTGAAGTCAAGGTGTGGGCAGGGTGGGTTCCCTCTCAGAGCTCTGAGGGAGAGAATCTGTTCCTTCCTTTCTCCTCGATTCTGATAGTTGCCAATGATCCTTGATGTACCATGGCTGTGTCACCCCAGTGTCTGGCTCTGTTGTCAGCCGGCATTCTTCCTGTGTGTGTGTCTTGTTAAGAACAGTTTAATTTCTTCTGTGACTGTGGTGGAATACAAGGTTTCTAGTTTCTCTGAGAGACACTGATTTTAAGTGTTCAAATTTATAGGTTTAAATTGTAATATAGCCTATTTGAGCATAAAACCCAGACCTGCTTTATTTTTGCATTATTTTCTCTAGATTTACACCCCCCCCAAAAGATAGTACTTTGTGTTTAAGCTCATTAGAAATGTTTATACATTTTTCAAAAATAAAATTTAATTCTGAGTTTTTAATTTTCAGCCAGAAAACCTTGCTCAGAAGCTTCCAAACCTTGTGGAACTGTGAGTCTGTTTATTCAAATTTTTTAAAAAAACAACAATGAAAATAATTTTAAGTTATTTGAAATAAGAGGATATCTCATTTTAATGTATTTATTATTTTTTTGGTGTCATGGTCATAGTGTTTGTGTAGGTAATTCTGCTAAACCCAATAATATTTTAAAGTATTTTACCACTTAAAGTTGTGTTTTAAATATCTCACCTTAAGGTGGTAAAGATAAACTTTTTAAAACTATGAAAGATTTTTTTTTTTTCTGGGTGCAGCTTCTTGGTCACAGAATCCTTGTGGACAGTCAGTGTAATTGGGAAAGTTTATTGCTGTTACTGCTACTATATATTTGCTATTTGATATAAGCAGTCCAACAGTGTAAAAGGTTTAAAATGTAGAGTGAAAACCTACTTCCCTGTGTTCTCTGTAACTCATTTGTTTTTTAGTTCTTTTGATGATTACCTCCATAATGCTAAATAATATGTTTACACCTTTGTTTTTTGGTGCACTAACTTATCTATTATCTAGTATCTAGTATCTAGTATCTATTGATTTACCTGTAAGGAGGATTTTTAGAATCTTCCCCTTTCCTTCCAGCTCCCTCCTAATTTTGTTGAAGGAGGAGTTTGCATTGCTATTTCTTGTTCTCTTTATTATTTGGCATGATTTTCAAGAGGTAAAGGAAAGAAAACTAACATTACACCTTCATCTTTAAGCTGGGAGTATGTCATTTCTACTCCCCCACCAATTCTTTTATTTTGAAAAGTTTCAAACTAACAGGAAAGTTGAGAACATAGTATGATCAATACCCATATATACTTCTCCTAAATTTAACCAGTTGACATTTTGCCATATTTGCTTTCTCTTTCTGTCTCCTATCATCTCCCTTCCTCCTTCCCTTTCCAGTCCTTCCATGTGCACATACAGACACACACAAATTTCAGATATTATTATACTTTACCCCTAAATATAGTATGTATTTTCTAAGAATAAGGGCAGTCTTGCACATAATTATAATATTATCACACATTTAAATTAATATTAATTCAGGGACACCTGGGTGGCTCAGTCAGTTAAGCTTCCCATTCTTGGTTTGGTTCAGGTAATGATCTCAAGGTTGTGAGATCGAGCCCCGTGTAGGGCACCACACCAGGCATGGAGCCTGCTTAAGATTCTCTCTCTCCCTCTCCCTCTGCTCCTCCCCCTGCTCATGCTCTCTCTTTCTCTCTCTCTCTCAAAAAAAAGGTAATATGAATTCAGTAATATTATTTAATGTACACTGCATATTTAAATTATTCCAATCTCACCCCCCCAAACATACCCAATGTCTTTAAATTAGTGTTTGTCTGGTTTGTCTGATTTTTCCCTCTTAATTAGATTTAAACATCTTTGGTGATTTTTCTACCCCATTTGCTTTATCAAATTTTAAATTTCATTATATATATATAAAATATACATACATATACATATATAAATATATACATTTTTTTGAAGCTTTCAGGAGTGTTGCATGCATCATGTTTTTTTAACCTCTAAATACTTCAGTGAATATTTTCAAGAAGATGTCTTAACATTATTTTAAGTCTACTTGTTTTTATAAGCTCTTTACAGTTTCCTTCATATAGGTTTTGAACATTCCTGAAGTTTATTCCTAAGCATTTAATATATATTTTTTGCTATTGTAAATGAATTTTCTTACCTGTTACCTCTTTTAAGTGGTTATTTTTTTAATATATGAGCACTATGTTTTCATGTGTTAACTCTGTATTGTGCTACCTTGCTGGAATCTTATTGAGTTAGTTTTATGGTTGATTCCTCACGGTTTTTCAGGTATACTCTCATGTCTGAAAATACATATAATGTTGTTTCTTTTTTTCTAAAACTTATGCCTTTATTTATTTTCTCTAGTCTGATGGCATTGGCTAGTCCTTCCAGAACAGTGTGAAATTGTACTTGAGACAGTGGACATCCTTGTTTTTTTGTGACCTTAGTGGGAATGCCTCCAGGGTTACCCCATAAGAAAGATACTGGCTTTACAATGAATGTATATGTAATCTATTGTGTTAAATAAATATTCATTTGTATTAACAATCTGTTGCTGCTTAACAAATTATCCGGAATGTAGTGGCTTAAACTGTGGGTAGGGGTGCTTAAAATAATGAACACTTATTATCTCATATTTTCTGACGATCTAGAATCTGGGCTTGGCTTAGCTGGGTGTCTTGGCCTCAATGTCACTTTCAAGGCTTGCAATCAAGGTTGTTGCCCAGGGCTGCTGTTTTCTCTGAAGGCTCAACTAAAGAAGTATCCTCTTCTATGTTTACTTATGTGGTTATTGGCAAGATTCAGTTAATCTCAGGTTTTTGGCCTAAAGGTTGACTCAGTTCCTAGTCGGCTGTTGGCCAGAGGACTAATTCCCTTTAGTTCCTTGCCAGTTGGCCTCTCTGTAGTGTCGTTCCCAACATGGCAGTTGACTTCCATCAGTACAAGGAAAAAAAGAGCAAGAGAGTGTATGCAAGACAGGATCCACAGTCTCTTTCTAATCTAATTATGGAAGTGACATCCCATCACTCTTGCTGTATTCTGTTCATTAGAAACAAGTCAGTTCGTCCAGCTCACACTAAGGGGAGGCTTACCACACAAGGGCCTACATGCCAGGTAGTGGAGATCGACGGGGACCGTCTTGGAGGCTACCTACCAGACCATTAATTTCTACTTTCTCAAGGATTTTTATTAGTAATGGGTGCGGAATTTATTCAAAGCCTTTTTTAGACTTGAAGGAAAAAAATTCTTGAGGCCTTCAGGCAAAAAAGTGAAACAATCATGAAGATGAAGAAGACTGCAAAGTAATACTCCAAACTGTGTCATGTGTACAGTGGTAGTTGCTTTCACACTTGATAGTGGTTTTTTTTGAGCCCTTTAGAAATATTTTTATATTATACATATGTAATTATGTATAACATATAGCATTACATGAGAAATAACACTATATATATGTTTGTAATATAAATAAGTTCTATAATATAAATGAATAAATAGTATATAATTCTGTGTTACATATATTATATATAATAAGTTAGTGGGATTTTAGTCATTTTTCACATGTATTAATACATCATTTTTCTCTGGCTACTTTCAATTTTCTTTTTTGGTTTTCAGAAATGTAACTATGATGTACCTTGGTATAATTCTGTATTTATTTATGTTGGAGTTTGCTGAGCTTCTTGAATCTGTGAATTTATGTCTTTTCCCAAATTTGATACATTTCAACCATTATTTCTTTGAATGTTTTTTATGCACTATTCCCTTTCTCCTTCTTGGGCACCATTTACACATATGTTAATCTGTTGATGTTGTCCTGCCTTCCTCTAAGGCACTGTTCATGTTTCCTTCAGTCTTTTTTCTCTCTGCATTTTATCTTTTTTTTAAAGATTTTATTTATTTCAGACAGAGAGCACGAGAGAGAGAGGGCGAGCATAAGTGGGGCAGGGGTAGGGGGCAGAGGATGGAGCTGGGAGAGACAGTGAGCTGGGAGAAGTGGTCTCCCTGCTGGACATGGGGCTTGATCCCAGGACCTTGGGACTTAACTGACTGAGCCACCCAGGTGCCCCTTCTCTGTGTTTTAGATTAGATAATTTATATTGATCTTTCTTCAAGTTCATAAACTCTTCCCTTTGGTTATGTTCATTCTGTTATCCAGCTTTATCCAGTAATTTTTTCAATTTTAGATCATTCTTTCATTTGTTCATTCATCTGTCCTTCCTTCCTTCCTTCCTTCCTACTGAAATTTCCCGTCTTTACATTGCAGGCATATATTACTTTAGATCACTATATATAGCTGTAATAACTACATAAAAATTCCTTGTCTGCTGATTCCAACATCTTGGTCATCTTGAGCTTGATATCATTGTTGTTGTTGTTAATGGATCACATTTTCTTGTGTTTTCATACGTTGAATTGATTATATCCTGACAGTTGGGAATATTGTGTCTTGGCAACTGGAATCTGTTATATTCATTCAAAGAATGTTGATATTTTTGATTTAGCAGGCAATTCACTGGTTTGACTCAAGCAGTAAAACTGTTTCCTGGAGGGCAGCTGAAATCTTGGTGTACTTCTTATACTTTTAGCTGGAGTTTTTTCTATATTTGCATGGTTCTGGGATTGCCATTGTTTTAGGCAAAGTTTAGAAATAGAATTTGGGGTTCTCCCTCCCTGACTCTTTTTGTCTGGTATTCTCCCGTTACCTGCCAGTGGTTGTGGTTGCCCTGAATTCTGTCTTCCTATTCTTTAGGCTAGTAAGTCTAAAGTTTTTTATCAGAATTTTAGCTGCTTTGCATGGTAACTGTCTGTACCCTGCCTTCAACTAAATGCTGTTTAAAAAAAACAAAACAAAACAAGGGGTGCCTGAGTGGCTCAGTGGGTTAAGCCTCTGCTTTCGGTTCAGGTCGTGGTCTCAGGGTCCTGGGATCGAGCCCTGCATTGGGCTCTCTGCTCAGCAGGGGGCCTGCTTCCCCCCCTTTCTCTCTGCCTGCCTCTCTGCCTATTGTGATCTCTCTCTGTGTCAAATAAATAAATAAAATATTTTAAAAAATTAAAAAAATAATAAAAATAAAAAGCAAGGCAAAACTCAAACTCACCCAATGCCATTCATTCTAAGTTTAGACTCTTTGCCAGAATTGGCTTGTTTTTGTTTACTCTGCAGTGCCTTAGAGCCCTGTGTGTGTGTGTTCTTTAGCATTTTAGTTGTTATCTGCCAGAGGATCAGTCTGGTAGGAGTTTATTTTCCTGTATTGAATTGGAATTTACGTTCTTTTCTTTTAACCACTCTGTGTCTTTTTAATTCAGGTTGGTTTATTGAAGTCAACATTAGTTGGTTCTTTGATTTTTGACCAATCTGACAATCTGGGTCATTTAACTGGAGTGTTTAGATCATGTTACATTTCATGTAATTACTGATATGCTTGAGTTTAAGTCAACCATCTTACAACTTGTGTTCTGTTTGTCTCAACTGTTATTATTTTTTTCCTTATTTCTTTAAAATTATTTTAGTGTCATGTAGGATCCCATTTACTACCGCTATTGGTAGTAAAATTATTAACTCTATTTCTATTTCAGTGTTTTGTTTATATTGTGCTTCTTTAACCTGTTACAGTCCACCTTCTCATAATGCACCACTTCACATGTAATGTAGGAACCTTACATCAATGCTTCATTCTTTGTGCTAGTGTATGTCTTATGCATGTGTGTGTTTGTATGTATCTATCGATATACATATATGTGTACATATCACGTGTATGTCAGTCAGGGTCCAGTTAGGAGATAGAAACCATACCCGTAGTTTAAACAGGGAAAATTAATATAAAGAATTGTTGACTAGTAAAATGTTATTAGCTACTAAAAAAAGATAAAGGACCTATGGTATGCAGAATTAGTTAAGTATGAAGAACAGATATTACTTCTGGGCTGAGGGAAAGTAGGCAGTGAAAGGACTGATGACTTAGGAGTGCTCCATCCCCTACACTGATATTTAGACCCCTTCAGTGGAGGTCTGGCTGCCACAGGAGCATACAGCCTGCTGGTGGTGGAAGAGCTTGCCAGATGATTTAGGCTGGAGCTGCTCCGTGATACCAGCTCACTGTTGCAGGAAGGCTTTGGTAGTCTGGAGCTGGTTTGTAGAAGCAGCCTGGCTGGTGGGGAGGCAGTTGCCTGAAGTGTGAGCAGGACTACCACAGAAGTGGCCACAGGGTGGTAAGACTGTTGCCTGAGGCTGGTCAAAGCTGGTCTGTAGCAGTACTTTGCCGGATGGGAAGAGGGTGGCCTGACGGTGCAGCCAAGAACTGCTACAGAGCTGGGTGGGAGTTCACAGTGTGAGAATGTGGCTTGAGGTTTTCCAAGAGGGCTGCTGAGGTGAGCGCTTCTGGGCTTTGGCTCCTGTGCTAAATAAACAATTGAAGGGCGACTGGCCCCAGAAGGGAGGGCCTTCCTGCTGCTGTCATCTGGCAGAGTCACTCCAGTGCCCTCTTTTTGACAACCTAACATTAGACCAGTCATAGAAGGTAGATTTGGAGCTGACAGACTAAACTGATAACTGGCCAAAGTCATTATTTTAACTTTGAATTTAGATTGTTTATTTAAAGAAACTTAAAATGAGAAAAGTTGTCTTTCATATTAATTCCTGTATTATTCTCTCAGATTTGGTTTAACTGAAATAAAGTCTTTATTTCTCCATCTTTTTTAAAATTTGAGATCATTTTACTTTGAGATAATGTTGGATCCACATGTAATTATAAGAAATAATACAGCAAGATCCTGTGTACCCTTCTAGTTTCCACCTCTGGTCACGTCTTGCATACACGTAGTATAAGATCAGCACCAGAAGATTGACACTGGTATTATCTTATCCAGTGTTCATTTTCTGTGTATTCGTGTGTGTGTGTGTGTGTGTGTGTACAGTTTTATCACATGTGTAGCTTTGTGTAATCACTATCATAGTTAAGATAGAGAGAGTACTTTCATCACTGCAAGGATTGTTTGAGCTACCCTTTTATAATCGCGTTTCCTGTGGTCCCCCAAACCTTGGCAACTATTACTCTGTTCTCTATCTCTGTCATTTTGTCATTTTGTTGCTGAATTCTATTTCATGGTATGGACATAAGGCAGATTCTTCAATTGTTTACCCATTGAAGGACATATTGGTGGTTTTATTTTTATCTGTAATAAATAATGTCGCTTGGTGCATTTGTATACATGTTTTTTTATGACTAAGTTTTCATTTCTCTGAGATAAATGACTAAGATGACTGTTGCTGAGTCATATGGTAATTACATGTTTCATTTTGTTGTTGTTGAGATATAATTCACATACTATAAAATTCTCCCTTCTAAGTATACAATTCAGTGGTGTTTAGTAAAATCACAAGGTTGAGCAACCATTAGTACTATCTAATTTTGGAACATTTTCATCACCTCAAAAGAAACCCATTTAGCATTCATTCCTCCCTTTCTTCAATCCCTATTAACTCCTTGGTGACCAATAATCTGCTTTCTATTTTTATGGCTGTGATTGTCTGGGATGTTTCGTGTAAATGGAATCATATAGTATGTGGCTTTTTAGGTCTTCTTGCTTTAACATAGCATGGTTTCAGGCTTCATCTATGTCACAGCATATTTCAGAATTCATTCTTTTTTTTTTTAATGGATGTATAACATTCCATTGCATGGATATACCATGTTTTGTTTATCCAGTCTTTAGTTGATAGACATTTGAGTTGTTCACACATTTTGGCTATGCTGAATAATGCAAGTGTGAACATTCATGTAAGAGTTTATGTATGAACATATATTTTCAGTTCTTTAGGGTTTATACCTAGGAGTGGAATTGCAATGGTAAACTCTGTTTAAGTTCCTTTTGAGGAACTGCCAAACTGTTTTCCAAAAGATGCATCATTTTACAATTCCACCAGTAATAAATGAGATCCTAATTTCTCCACATTTTCATCATTTGTTATTTTCTTTCCTTTTGATGATAGTCAACCTAGTAGGTATGATTTGGTACCATAATTTTGATTTGTATTTTTCTGACTAATGATGTCTTTTTATGGGTTTACTATTTGTATATTTCTTTGGAGAAATGTCCATTCAGATCTGTTTTCCATTTTAAAATTATATTTTTGGGCGGCGCCTGGGTGGTTCAGTGGGTTAAAGCCTCTGCCTTCGGCTCAGGTCATGATCCCAGGGTCCTGGAATCGAGCCCCACATCGGGCTCTCTGCTTGGCGGGGAGCCTGCTTCCCCCCTCTCTCTGCCTGCCTCTCTGCCTGCTTATGATCTCTGCCAAATAAATAAATGAAATCTTTAAAAAATAAGTAAATAAATAAGATAATATTTTTTATTGTTGAGTTATAAGAGTTCTTTATATATTTGAGTGCTTTATATATTTGATTAATATATTTGAGATAGCTTTATATATCTGAGGTATATAATCTATACATTTGAATGCTTTATACATTTGATATTTTATCAGATACATGCTTTTCAAATATTTTCTTCCATTCTGTGGTTTATCTTTTCATTTTCTTGACAGTTTTTTATCAAGACGTATTTGGCAATATGTGTTCTGGTATCATATCTAAGAAACTTTTTATTTTTTTTGCATTTAGGTCTTTGATCCATTTTGAGTTAATTTTTGCATAAGCTGCAATATAAAGGTCTACCTTCTGTTTTGCATGTGTGGGTCCAAATATCTTAGCACCATTTATTGAAAAGGATACTCTTTCTCCATTGAATTGTTTCAGCACCTTTGTCAAAAATTATTTGGCCATGGACATGCGGGCAAATTTTTGGATTCTCAATTTTATTCCGTTGATCTGTATATCTGTCTTTTTAACAATAGCACATAAACTTGATTACTGTATCTTCATAGTAAGTTTTGAAATTGAGAAGGTGATTCCTCCAACATTATTCTTGTTTTTCAAAATTGTTTTAGCTATTCTAAGTCTGTTGCATTTCCATGCAGGTTTTAACATCAGCTTGTCATGTTATTAAAAAAGTCATCTGCAATTGATGATAGCAATTGCATTGACTCTTTAGTTCAATATACAGAGTGTTGCCATCTTAATAATACAATGTCTTCTAATCTATGAATGTGAGATGTCTTTCTATTTAGATCTTTGGTTTCTTTCAACATTTTTTTGTTTGAACACTGAACACTTTTCAGTGTAAAAGTCTTGAGCTTCTTTTGTTAAATTTGTTCCTTAGTATTTATTCTTTTTTATTTTATTATACATAGAATGAGTTTCTTAACTCATGTTAGAATTACTCATTGTCTAATATATAAAAATCCTAGTGATTTTTGTATGTTGATCTGTTATTCTTCAACCTTGCTGAACTCTTTTATTAACTTTTTTTTTTTTGCGTATTCCTTAGGATTTTCTGTATACAAGATCATGTCATCTGTCAATGAAGATAGTTTTCTTTTCTTTTCTTTTTTTTAAAGATCTTATTTATTTACTTGAGAAAGAGAGATAGCATGAGCGGGGAGGAGAGGGAGAAGGGAGAGGGAGAGAGAAAAGCAAGTTCCCTGTGAGGGAACTGACTTGGGGCTCAGTCCCAGGACCCTGAGATCATGACTTGAGCTGAAGGCAGACACTCAACTGACTGAGCCACCCAGGCACCCCAATAGCTTTATTTCTTACTTTCCAATCTGTAACCCTATTATTTCTTTTTCTTGCTTAATTTCCTTGACTATAACATAGAATGTTGAATAAAAATGGTGAGACCAGATATCTTTGTGTTAGGGGGAAAGCTTGCAGTCATTTTGCCATTCAGTGTGATGATAACTATAGAGTTTTCATAGGTACTCTATGTAATTGAGGAAATTCCCTTCTACTACTTGTTCCTTGAGTGTTTTTTGCGCAAAAGGGTGTTTGATTTTGTCAAATGGTCTTTTTCTCATCTATTGAGATGACATTTTTTTCTGTATTCTGTTAATATAGTGTATTACATTGATTGATGCTTGTATGTTGAATGAACCAACCTTGCATCAGTGGGGGTAAATCCCATTTGGTCGTGGGATATGATCCTTTTTATATTTGCTGGATTTGGCTTAGTAGTATATTGTTGAGGAATTTCGCTTCTGTATTCATGAGGGAAATTGGTCTGTGGTCTTATGATATCTTGGTTTGGTATCAAGTTAATATTGGCCTGGGAATGAATTGAAAGAGTTCTCTCCTTTCTTTTCCTTTTTTATTATTATTTTTAAAGTATCTTCTCAGTTACCTTAGTGGTCAACTAATGATTAGGCAGAGAATTCCTTAGCTGCCCGAATACAGTAAGTCTCCGAATCTTTGCTGAGGAGCTTTGTTCTTGTATGGTGATAGGCCTCCACCTCTCAGCCGGCGTTTGACAACTTCACCTTAGCCTTCACCTGCTCATGTAGGAGCCTCAAGTTCAGCAGAGGTGATTGCTTAGGGTATTTTCAACTCTTCCCTGAGCATTTGCATATTTCTGGACCTGCCTTAGACCTTCTAGATTTCCAGAAATACACCAGAGCTTTTCAGAGCTCCTATGCACATCTTACCCAACTTTTCCATTTGAAGTTTTTGGTTGCCTATTGTTTGCTCCACCTGCTGTCTATTGGCTCAGGTAGCTGTGAAGTGAAACAATTGCTCATAATTTATTTGAACTGGGGAAGAGGCAAGTTTCTAGTCAGATCAAATTAAAAACAGCTTTGCAAGTGGGGTCTTCCAGGGAACCGGGAAACAATTCAAATGATGACAGTTTTCTGGGTGTGAGCTCTACCCTCGTTCTGCCCCGTCAGGTGCTAGCCAGGCTGCTGCTTTTCACTTTGATTGATAGTGATTAATCACTAGGTTTTTTGTTTGATTTTTGCTCCCCCCCATGCTTCGGCAGAGCTGGAGAGTGAGTGAAAATGCCTCAAAGTTCACAGCTCACTGTGCTTATTGAGATCGTGCCATTTTTCTTAAATAAACCCTCCCTGTATCACTTTGGTTAATTTCCAGAGTTTTGCACATAAGCTTATCAGTTTGGCCTATATTCTTGTTGATTTTATGTTCAAGAATTTTTGGAGGTCCTTACTCTTTCACTTTTGCTCTGGATTTGTAGTTTCCTAAGAAATTGCCAAATAATTTTCGAGGTTGGCTGTACCTTTTTTATATTCTCCCCCACCAATATGTGATTGTTCTAGTTTCTCATTATGGCTCTCATTTATATTTCTCTAGTGGTTAATGACACTGAACATCTTTTCAAGTTATTGGTTATCTGTATCTTTTCTTCAGTGACATGTGTCTGTTGCTCGTTTTCTATTTGGATTTATTTTTAGTCTTGAGTTTTAAGAGCTTTTAAATAGTATAGAAACCAGTTCTTTGTTGTATATGTTGTTTACAAATATTTTCTCCCAATGTGTAATTTGTCTTTTCATCTTCTTTGAAGTTCTTTTTGGAGAGCAAAAGTTTTACCTTTTGATGAGGTCCAGTTTATCAATTTTTGCTTTTATGTATCATGTTTTTAGTGTCAATTCTAAGAACTCCTTGTCTAGCCTTAGGCCCTCAAGGTTTTCTCCTGTGAGAAAAATCTCACGTTAGTTTTTTTCTCTGAAAGTCTTATATTTTTTGTTTTACATTCATCTTCCTAGTTTTGAAGTTTTGTTTTGGTCTTCTGGAATTAGAATTCTTGATTTTTTTTTTCCCTAGCCCTTTTATGATGTTCATTATCTTCTGGCTTCCATAGTTTCTGAAGCAACATCTACTATCGTTCTTATATTTGTTCCCCTACATGTAACATGTTTTTTTTTTTTTCCCTTAGACTACTTTGACGGTTTTTATTTTTACACTGTTTTTCAGGGATTTGATTTTGATATACCTCGTTGTAGTTTTCTTTTTTCTTGTGCTTGACGTTCATTGAGCTTCTTGGCTTTGTCTTTATAGTTTTCATCAATTTTAGCAATTTTTTGACATTATTTCATCAGATATTTATTTCTACAGTCCTCTTTCTGGTCCATGTTTCCAGAACTCTTACATGTTTGTTAGATTGTTTAATATTTTCACTTAATCATCAACACTCTTTTCAAGTTCTTTTCAGTCTTTTTCTCTTCTATGTGGTTCAGTATGGACAAATTTTATTTCTCTGTCTTCAGTCTCTAATTTGCTGTTAACCCCACCTAGTGATGTTTTCACTTTGTTCATTGTATTTTTGGTCTCTAGAAGTTCTGTTTGCTTCTTCTTCATACTTTAACACTTCTCTTGCAGTGTTCCTATTTTGCTTTAAATGTCTGAATATACTTCTTATACTTGTTCTTCTGTCCTTGTTTGCTGACTTTATCGTCTGTGTTCTCTTGTACATGCTGGTATTGACTGTTTTCACGGTTATTGGTCACATTTTCTTGATTTATTGGCATATCTAATACTCTTTGGCTGGACACTGGACCTTTCAAGTTTTACATTGCTGCATTTCTAGACTTTGTTCTTTCTTTTTGTGTGTGTGTGCTTTATTCTGGCATGAGGTAATTTACAATTTAGTTTGATCCTTTCATGGCTTTTGTTTACACTTCATTAGGACAGGTCTAGAGTAACCTCTACTCTACTTAGTTTAGCCCTGTTACTAGGGCATGGCCTTTATAGGATCTGATTTGAATGTGCCAAATAATCAACAAGGGCTTGGTACCCTTGCTGCTCATAACTTAAATGCCTCCAGCCCTGTATGATATCTGGACCACTCAGCTGATAGGTTTTCTGTCACTTTTTGCCTAGGCTACCTTTTAGAATTCAGCAACGAGTCAAAGGTCCTTACTTAAAATTTTAAAGATTTTTTTTTCCTTTTTTTCTTTTTTTTTCCCATGTAGCATCCTTTCTTTCATTTATAACTCCACCCCACTACCCCACAACTTCCAGCTGCCTCAGTTTCCTTGAATTCTGACTTGTGTCTCCATAACTCAGTGAGACTTAAATATATTTTGTTTGGGATCCCATTCATGTACCACAGTTCACAGTTTCCCTCCAGGTAGAAAGCTAGGGACATCGTATGGCTTGCATTGTTTCTTCTCTCTCAGGTAACATAATCCTAATTGCCTGTTTTTTATATCTAAAAATGATTGTTTCATATGTTCCATCCAATTTTCCTGTTGCTTATAGCAGCCAGGTAAATCTGGTCCCTATTATTCCATCATGGCTGGAAATAAATGCTCTATTCTTTTAATTTTAAAAAAAAGGTCAACTTTATTTTAGAACAATTTTATATTTACAGAAAAGTTGTAAAGAGAGTACAGAGTTCTAGTACCCCTCTCACCCAGTTTCTCCTGTTGTTAACATCTTAAAATTCCATGATACATTTGTCAAAAGTAAGAAACTGACATTGGCATATCATTATTAAGTAAATGTGTATATCTAATTTTATTAAAAAACTACCAAACTACTTTCCAACGTGGCCGTATTGTTTTGCATTCCTGCCAACAGTGAATGAAAACTCCTTGCACTATAGGAGATCATGATGAAAACTAGTTACATTGAAACACCAACATTTCAACTACTCTGAAATTACAAGAAATGAGTAGAGAGAAGTGACTTAAAATTGCTAAACCATTGGTTATAGATACTCACAATAACTATAATAACAATTACAGTGGCATTCATGGTACTCTGATTGTCCTAAGAGCTTTACATTTATTGATTCATTTAATCCTTAACAATATCCTGATTTATTGGTGTTATTATTCTCTCCTATAGATTATGAAAGGGAGAAGTTGAGTAATTTTCCCTTGGGCACATGGCTACTGAGGTGCACTCTTTCGGGCTTCAGAGCCTGCTCTCGGACCCATCCCACCAGTGATGATTATCACTTGCACAGCAGGATAACCTGAGTTGAGATGGTGTTTCACTTGGTAGGGGTGGTCCCGCACACCTATGTTTTGTAGTTAGGGTTGGGAACATTCTATTCTTTCTGTAGACTGCATCTTCATTTTAATGTAGGTAAATTTAATATGTTAAAATACATTTTTAAATTTCATTCATAACAGTGAGCACTTTAGTTCATGTTTTGATTTGGCATTCATTTTTTTTTCCACATGTAATAATTTGTTATTATTGAAGTTTTAAAAAACAATTTGCACATCAAAAACCTTCCTTCTTGCCTTACTACCCAAACTAGACCTCTTCTGGTGTTCCTCCTCTCAAAAGTTGCCTGTCATTGTCCACCGAGACAAGCCCAGTTTCTTAGAGTTCACGTTGGTATTGGGCATTCATTTTAAGGTCGTTTTGCATATGTAGAACTTGAGTTTAGGCAAGTATTTTGTGGGTAACTGAAAAATCAGTTGTCTCTTTATTTTGGTGTCCAGGAACCCTGACTTTTGTGTGACAAATGCAAATGGGTGTGTATGTATGCATGTGTGCTCGCACATTTATTTACATACGGTCTTTTGGCCCCAAAGGAATTTTAGGGTCATCTCATAAAGCAGTTAGGTATTCCTTCCTAAAACTAATGCTTAAAGAACATTGATTTTAAAATGTGAGATCATTTTATATACACAAAACAATGAATAAAATATATGATAGAATGGAATAATTGTTTAAATTGTGTTAGGCCCAGCAGGTTAATACCTACACAAAATCTATTTAATGCAGCATTAAATAATTGTGAATGTATTACTTTTGTATCTTTCTTATTTTGTGTTAGTGACATTTTAACATTTGATGTTAAACTTAAAAATGTAGAAAAAAGTTCAAAATTCTTTTAAAAATATTTTATAAACACTGATTTATGACATATAGACATTTTTATGACATATAACAAATACAGTGGTAGATTTGAAAATATAAAAAAAATCTAGGTCTCATGTCTGAAAATCAGTGATACAAATTTATTTTAAAATTGTTATGTGATCTCCAGTTGTCTCTTCTGCTCTGAATAGTTGGCTGCTGCTGTTTGCATAAAGTCTCCACCAGAGTGTGCTAAAGATACTTCTGTGAGAAAAGTGTTATTTACTAGACTTGTCTGGACTTGTCAGCAGGGGTAACTTTTTTTTTTTTTAAGAAAAGAATTTGATTCTTGTTTATGAGATTCCTTTTGCTGTGAAATAAATTATATAGCTTGACAGTTGAGTATTTTTATAGATACTGTAAATGGTCAGTATTTAATCTCTCCATTCTTGGTTCTCAGTCAGTATATTAGCTGGAAATAGTTTTGATTTATTTTGTAAAGTTGTCCTTTAGAAATTGAAAGTTGCATTTTCGTTTACGTAATAAGTGTTGATTTTCTTGACGCAATACGTGTTTTTCTGAAAATCTGAACACTTTAAAATGAACTAGAAAAAGTGGTAATTTGTTTTTTGAGTTTAAAAAAAATACCTCAAAATATATCTGTTATGCATGCTTTTATTTTAAAATAACAACTTAAATCAGTAAGTAGGTTTAATATTTGCAGTTCCAGCATAAAATATCATTCTTAAGGTATTAGTTATCTGTGATGACCACAGGTTTTGTGTCATGCACTTAGAGTACGATATGATAGAAAGCTTTCATCCCTTTTTATTTGATAAATTTCTAAGTGAGCATTTTACAGATTGGTTATCTAGCCAAAGTACTGGATGATAACAACTGTTTTTTTTTTTTTCTTCTTTCACCCCAGGTACCTTCACTCAAATAACATAGTTGTGGTTCCAGAAGGTAAGTTAGGAGGTACCATAGTTTATGCTCTCCTTTATAATAGTAGAACAAATTTTGATTGGAATATTAGGGAATTTTACTTATAAATCATCTTTAATTTATTGGTTTCAAAGATTAGTACGTTCAGTTAATAATTTTGATTAAATAAATAATAAGTCAAATGGTTATAAAAGGTAAATGATTATTGGATAAATTGTTAGGTAAATAATAAAATGATAAATTTTAAAGATTTTCATTTTTTAATCTATTTTTATTATTTTAAGTATTTTGTACACCCAATATGGACTCAAACTCATAATCCTGAGATCAAGAGTCACATGCTCCACAGACTGAGTGAGCCAAGCACCCTAAAATTCTAATTTCTTTAAAAGGTTTAACCTGGTGATGGGTATTAAGGAGGGCACAGATTGCATGGAGTACTGGGTGTTACACACAAATAATGAATCATGAAATATTACATCAAAAACTAATGATGTACTGTCTGGTGTCTAACATAACATAATAGAAATTAAAAAATGAAAATAAAATAAAGATTTATTTATTTATTTTACTTTAGAGAGAGCATGTGTGCATGGGAGGGGCAGAGGGAGAAGGACAGAGAATCTCAAGCCAACTGCCTGCCAAGTGTGCAGCCCAACATGGGGCTCAGTCCCACGACCCTGAGATCCTGATCTGAGCCATAATCAAAAGTTGGTCACTCAACTGACTGAGCCACCCAGGCCTCCTTTTAAGTTTTAAATTTAATAAATCCAGCTAAGAATTTTGGTTAGACAAAAAGACCTTATATATCGTTTCATTATTTTTTTATTCAAGCAATGCTTTACACTGTTACATTTTTATTTGTGCTTTTTAACTTATCATATTTTATATCAAGGTTGAAGTCTTATCACTCCTATAAAATATACTTTAACCTGTGTTTTTACTATTTGTGCAACAGCAGCAGGGATATTAAGACATTTTAATTAGTGGTACTTGCATTTAAGATTTGTCATAACACTTGGGTCAAATTAATCTTGCCTTAACCTTTCTTTTCTCTTTGAAGCCATTGGATCCCTCGTAAAACTCCAGTGTTTGGATCTCAGTGACAATGCCTTAGAAATTGTTTGCCCAGAAATTGGTCGTCTGAGAGCTTTACGTCATCTTCGATTAGCTAATAACCAACTGCAATTCCTACCTCCAGGTAATCACAGTCTGTAGCACACAATAGTTTCTTATCTACTTACAAATCTATTTTTATTTCTGTTTCTTGCTGTGTGTCTAGGCAGTGAACTTTGGGTATACTTGTGATTTGGGATATTTGTTTGAAGATGAAAATAAGGAATGTGGTGAAATGTGTCTAAGGGTCTTTTACCTGATATGGACATAAGAAGGTGGCATTTATGTTTTTAGCTACAATTACTACAATTATGCATTGCGATCAGTTCCCCTTCAAGTCACTCCTCTCATGAAATATTTGTACAAAGAAGTAATTCAGTTCTAAATATTTTATGTGAGAGAATTTAGTTGAACTTTGATGAGGCAATCATTTTAGTACCCAAAAAGGAAATACAGTGCTTTCTGTCAGTTTCTAGCAAGGTAACTTATGTATATTAACTTTGACTTAATAAATCTTACTAGAATTTCATAGCAGAATTTAAGTTTGAGTCCCAGAACTAATTGTCAGTTCTGCCTACTGAATATCCTCCTAGAAGGTGATGTACATATGTATAATACTGAAATTCTGCATTCTCCTGAGCTACCATTAAACGAGTTGACTTTCTTATAAGGGACATAAAGGGACCTTCCTTTGTGAACCCACACATTCGCAAATTCTGTCATATGTCATTTCCCATATTAAAAAAAAAAGGTGAAATATGTTAAAAAGAATAAAAAATCTTGTGCCTTAAATATTATATGAAAGTTACCTCGCATTCAAGAATGAGCAGATAAAAATGCAGATGTCACATTGTCAAAGATTATTTCTACTTAGTAATCAGGAACACCAACCAGTCTCTTAGTGTATCCAGGTGAAATGTGTGACTCAACCAGAATTACAAATTAGTACCTGTTGTAGAACTTCAAGGTCACATGAGAATGATAAAAGCTACTCATGCTTAATCCATGAATGAAAAAGTCTATAATATTTCTTTGTGATATAAAAAATACTTTCTCTGACGTCTTTCAAGTACAAACATTTCTAAGTGAAACACAGTAACTCATTAATTTTTAGATTTTATGTACCGGCCTTAATAATATAGATTCACTATTTATAAAAATAGTACAGTGGTTGACTCTGCTTGAAAAATTCTTTAACCCTATATAATTACTGTCTTACATTTTCCAACGATAGTTAATACAAAAAATTTCAATATAGTGTAGGAATCTGATCTTTTAGAGTTTATTGTATGTAATCAGGCTCAGCGGTGTTTTATCATTCTAGCTTTCATCAAGTTTATATATTCAGATACTCAGGAAATTAGATTCTTTTTTGGAGATTGCCTAGGAAATGTATCAGTAAAGATAATACTCTGGGTTTTCAAATTCTTATATATGAAGCTTCTACAAGATCTGTTGTAAAATCAAGATACATGGCTATAATACTGTATTCAGAAGCCCCTTTTATATATATTCAAAGAGCAAATGAGAAATACAATTCTGTTAAGCCATTGTTCTTTGTTTTCTATTATTCTGTTTTTTCCTGTAATATAAGAGCATTTTGTGGTAGAATGTGGTCATTTCCTTCCATTATATACTCTTAGAGGTTAAGGATGTGCTACTAATATCATTGACTGCTTCCTAATGACCAGTGAAGGGTATAGGTTTTCTGACTGCTTGCATCTAATTTTTAATTTATATCACACCTGTTGCATAGTAGATTTTAAGCATTTACTGCTGGTTTTATTTCCATAGCTTTCGTCTGTTGTATATGTTTGGTTTTGGCTGTTTTGAGTAAAATTATATATATAGTAATAGCTGTATTTTGAATAGAAACTGTTGACTTGAGCCATGTGTAGATTTTTTTCTTTCTAGGCCATTATCAGTAGCAATGGACTAGACCTTACTAATTATTTGATTCACTTTATTTCTCTCTTTATGAGGTAATTTCATATGTTATGATTTGAATGGTTGAGGGGCTAGGTACATATCCCCGAAGTGTCTCATCATGTTGGGCATATGCAATGGGAAAGTAGTTTAAGTGTAGTAAAAAGAAAAAAAAAAAAAGTGAGGGACTCCTGTGTTTCTTTATTTGATGACAGTAGACACCAGTTGATATTTGATTGTTAGTCCCTTCAGCCTAGTCAAGGCTGTTATGTATAGACTTCTACATGTTACACTCCCTAGAAAGAGCTGACACTTCATTACATGCATTTGTCGTGGTTGAAAAACCTTTGAATATAATTTCATTTTCAATATTTAAAATTTGAAAAATTTTCTACCAATATTTGAAAAACCTGAAACATTTAAAAAATCTAGGTGCATATATAGTTTTAAGACTAGACCTAAAATGAATTATAAGGGTTTCATGAATGCCCTGAAATTTGCACACAATTTGATAATTATGAGTATGTCTGTGTTGCTGTGAAGAAGGTCCAGTGTTTTCAGCAGTTTCTCAAACACATCCATGACTCATGGTTGATTCTATTGAGTTGTCTGCCAGTACCCTTTTGGTGGCAGCCATGTGGACTGGGACCCATTTTCTGGGATGTCCCTTTCCCCCATTCTGTTAGATTGAATGTACTACCATTTTCCTACCTTGTGACATGGCTTTATCTCTACAGTTGGTTGGTGCTGGCGTAGGTACCTGACACAAACAGAACAGTTGTTACCCTGGGAGTTCTGGAAGAGGCTGGTGAGGGAGAAGTAAAGAGAGTAAGAGACATCAGGGGAAATGAGAAAAAGAAAATCAGTCGCTTTTTCTCTCTGGGCTGTTGCACAATGCTGTATATAATCTTGCAAGGTGCTGGGGAGTAGCCACGCAGACTGGGAAACAGAAAAAGAAAGATGAAACAGATATACAGAGAGAAGGTGGAGGCAGAGACTTTCTAAGTTTTCTTTATTATCCCAATCACTGCTTGTGTCCTTAAGGCCCATAGACTTTGTGCTTAAGATAGCTCTACAACATTCTTTGTACCCTTTTTCTTTGATGTTGTCTCCCCCGCCCCCTTTCCCCCATCTCACCAAGCACAGGTAGTTCTTTGGGAGGAACAGAGAACACTGGTGTTAAGTGGTGACAGGATAGAGGAATGTGGAGACAGCCTAGAGTATGTGACTAAGCAAGTGTAGGGGAGGTACAGTTTTTCCTCTGCACTCTTAGAGTCTCCAGCTGGGCTCAAAGATTAACTCACATAAGACAGAGCAACAGGAGAAAAGTATACAGATTTTATTTAGTAATTTTTTCCTGTGCAAAGAAACCTTCATCAGAAAAACGAAGACCCAAAGAAGCAGTTAAAGCCAAACACTTACACACTAGGTTGGACAAAGAGTAATAGTTGTGAAAATGTGATAAGACAGTGGTGTTTGGGTTAGGACAGCTAATTAGAAGCAGTGACTAGGAACGTAAGGGTTAGTTTAACAAGGTTGGTTTATTAAGATCTTGCTTGGCCTCTGCTCTCCATCTCTGGTGATAAGAATGTCTTCCTTCCTCTGGTGCAGGGAGGACCCCTTTTCCACGGGAGTTTGATTTTGTGCTTTTAGAAAGAAAAGGGAAGGTCAAAATGCCTTCTTGCATCTGCCAGTTTTCAGGTCCTTTAACTCAAAATAATGAATATGCCAGACTGGCATATTTTGGGGTGGCATGCTCTGAACTCCTCCACCAGCCACCACAGTGGGCACTGAGAGCTTAATCTTGTGTAAAACCCAAGGAATCATCCTGCTCAGGTGTTGAGAGGCCTAAGCATTTAAACATCAACTCCCAAAAAGTATTGGTTCAGGGTTGCTTAGATGAGGGGGTGCTTGTTGTCCCTATACACACGTGGCGGAGCAGCAGACTTCTATAGGAAAAGCCTCCGCCCTGGGGATATGGATATGGGCAGTGAAGCACTGACCAGAGAACACCCAAGCAGTAGCTCTGAGTCATCTATGCATGGGGCTCTGATGAACTCTGGCAGACACACACCATGGCCCGAAGAAAGGTTCTTGATACACCTGCTTTAAATGGCTTCCTGACTTAGTCCCTAACCTGGCCTGAAAGGTAAGGCTAACTTAAGAATATGGATTTAACTTGGTTCCAAGATGAATAAATAATTATCACTCAAAAAATCTTCCCAGATAAAATTATTGAAGTCATGGTTTATGGTATAAGAACTTTGGAATCTTGAAGCACTGTTTTTCTGAGCAGGCCTCCTTTTAAAAAAAATTATTATTTTAATAACTTTGTATTTTATTTGGCAATGAGTTTTTTAGGTTTGTATCCAAATACCATAAGGAAAAGGTTAAATGAATATTTTAGCTTATTTTTTTTTTACTGTGATATTTAAAATTTTTATTTTTGATCTTTATTTTTCACACATAAAAATCATATTTTTAAGGTATGCAGCATGTTTTTTTGATATATGTATACAGTGTGAAATGATTACCACAATCCAACTAAGTAACGTACCCATCACCTCCTGCAGTTACTGTGTATGTGTGTGTGTGGTGAGAACACTTGAGATCTACTCTCAGCAAATTTTAAATATACAGGATATTATTGTTTATTAATAATACATTGTACAATACATTAATATAAATGTATTAATACATCATTATTGCCTTTGCTTTTAAAAAACTTTTTATTATGCAAAATTTGAAATACAAAAGCAGACAGAATAGAATGATGAACCCCCATATACCCAACATGGAACTTGACAGTTATCCTTGAAGACCCTCTTATATTTTTAATCTTTGTTCTTCATATTTTTGTCTTCTCTTACAGTTTTTTTTAATTGAGGTAAAATTTACATACAGTGAAACGCACAAATGTACAATTCTGAGTTTTGGCAGACATATATACTCACATAATCAGCATCTTTGTCAAGATATAGAACATTTCCATTATCCCAGAAAGTACTCTCATGTCTCTTCCAGTCTGTTTGCTGTAGGTGAACACTCTTCTGATTTCTGTGACCACAGATTAATGGGATCTGCTGGTGAGCATAATATAAGTGGAGCCTTCTATTCAAGATGTGTCCATGCTCTTGCATGTATCGGTAGTCCGTTCTTCTATAATTTGCAAGGTAGTATTCAAGTGTTTGAATATATGGTTCATGTATTTATTTCCCTCTTGATGGACATATGGGTTTCTTCTAACTTTGGACTATGATGAATACAGCTAATACTAAACATTCTTGTGTAAGGCTTTTTGTGGATACACACACACACACACACACACACACACGTAACCTTAACTGGTTATAATTTACTTAGGATGTTGTACTGCTTAATATAAATTGTAAGACTCTTCCCAGTAGTATACTTCCATTTACCCTCCTTGTGTTCTTATATCATACTATTTCTATATGTTATGAGCCCTACAATATATGTCTATTTTGCAACAGTCAATTGTTTTTAAAGGAAATCAAGATAACAAAAAAGATATTTTTTGTTTTCAATTTATTACCCATCACACCTATTACCCATGCTCTTTATTCTTTCCTGGGGATGTATTTTCTATCTGGTATCATTTCTTTTCAGCCTGACGTACTTCCTTTAGTACTTCTTGTAGTTCAGGTCCTCTAGCAATGAACTATCTCAGTTTTCTTTGTGCAAAGCTGTCTTTATTTTTGAAGAATATTTTCTCTGGTTATAGAATTCTCAATTGACAGGATATCTCTCTGGCACTTCATGAAGGTGACCTTCTATTATCTTCTGACCCCATTGTTTCTGATGAGAAATCAGTCGCAGTCTGCATCATTGTTCTTGTATATACCTTTTCCTAGGCTGTGTTGAAATTTTTCTCTTTATCTTTTGTTAGCAGTTTGTTTAGGATGTGCCACGATGTAGGACTTTAAAAATATCCTGGTTGGGGTTTTCTTGATTCCCAAATTGGGAAGTTTTCTGTCATTATTTCTTCAGATATTTTTCTGCCCTGTTTCCTCTCTTTTTGGGAGCTCTAGACACACACATTAAATCGTTTGATATTGTTTCACAGGTCACTGCGGCTTTGTTCTTCTAAAAAAATTTTTTTTCTCTTGATCTGAAGGTTGCATGATATATCTGCTGCTCCGTCTTCTGCTCAGTGACTTCTTTTGCTCTCTCCAGCGTGCCGTTTATTAAGCACCTTTTCACCTCACAGTTTTCTCCCCTTTGGTACCCTGTCCTACATTTTCCAGCTGTTTCAGCTCTCCGGGTCGGATCTCTGGCTCTTCTGCTTTGTGAGACTGCTGAGCTCTGCTTGGGTTCCACTTCCCTGTGCCGTGGCCCAGAGTGCCCCCCTTGGTAGAAAGCCACGTCCCAACACAGGGCTCACCTCTTCAAGGATCAAAGTTCTGTGTTTCCTGTCTGTTGCTTGAACACAGTTGCCTCATCTATTTTTGAGTAGTTTTATTGTATTTTGGTGGGGAGCAAGTCTGGTGTCAGTGACCCTCTCATGTCTGGAAGTGGGAGTCCATTACGTGCTCTTCAGTTTCTCATCCGATCGCTAACCTGCATGCTTTCATATATATGAATTATGTACCCCTTGAACATTTGTATATTGCCTTCTACTTGGAACAGTATTTGTTACAGAGCAAATTTAAACTCATTTTATTCCGAAGGCTTTTTCTAACTTGATCAAGTAAAATTATGTGATTTATTAGGAAGACAAATGCCATGCACTTGCAAATAAAGGACTATGAAGGAAAGATTTCCATCAGTGCAGAGCTTGCTTGCCAAACATTTTGTGATTCACCCTCTGGTAAAGACCACAAGGGCCAATAGATATTAGAAGCATCCGCTCACTCTTGATAGTCAACAGAAGCCTGATGCTTTTGTGATTTGCTGTAAACTCCCACGAGATAAGGCTGTGGTAACAAACAAACAACAAAATGTAACCAGGAGTCAGAAAAGATGTTGCTTACATCTGGCATATAAATCAGCCTATTTAAAAAAAAACTTTTTTATCCTTGAAAAGTTGTTTTGCATCCCACAAAGGGAAGGATTTTTAGTCCAAATTAAAAATGTTAAAGCAGTCTATGTTGTGTTTTAACAATAAAAATTTTTAAAAATCATGAAAGCACACAAAAGCACACATGTCTGCAAAAATAAAATACTCAAACACAGAAATACGTGCTGCATATAAATAGTATGAATTGTTCCAGAAACTCAGCCTTCAAGTATAGTCAAGTTTATTTTTTTTTTTCTTAAAATGTGTTTTTCTTCCAGTTGAGCCTCTCATTGCTTTATTGAAATGAAATTTAGTATCTCTTCTTAGACCTGTCTTGTAGCCATCTAAGTTGATCGGAAATCTCTGTGCTCATTGGTCTGATGTGGAGGCAGGGAGGAACAGATCAGCCTTCTTCCTGTAGTGCACACAGCAGGAATGGAGCCTGGTCATGCTAGGGCTTTCGCTGTTGCTCACTACCCCAGTTGTCGAGACTCTATTGGCAGCATCTGACAGATGATAGCACAGGTTGCAGTGCTTCTTCAGAAGTGCTGACCCCACTCCTGTAGGTACAGACTGCTCATTAGTTATCCACATTGGGGCTCTCTAGGTTAGTTTCTAAGGATGCTGGGTGGCTCCAGGAACACGGGGGCAGGCCTGGTTTCATCGCCATCTCTTCCACTGTGCTTGCTACTCAGAGATCAACTCAAAGGGAATCCTCAGAACACAAAGGATCTTACTGTATCCCCTTCCCCCAAATTATCATGGCTCTTCACCTCCTATTACCCTCCTTGGTGGCTACCATGGTTATTTGGGCTAATTTACTCTCCTAGGGAGACTCAGCTTTTCACTGATTCCACATCAGTACTGGTAAATTAACTAGCTAGCACATTTTTTCACTAATAAAGAATCTAAATAATTAATCTCTGGTAGAGCCCCCCTCTGGTGTCCCCAGGCTATGGTCAGCAATACATATAAATAGACTTCCTCTGTTTTGTGGGGTTATTTACATTACCTGGGGCACTGACTTCCTGGTTTCATCTGCCTAACAAAAAGTATTTGTTGGTTCAGGGATGCCTGGGTGGCTCAGTCGGTTAAGCCGCTGCCTTTGGCTCAGGTTGTGATCCCAGGTCCTGGGATCGAGACCCGCATTAGGCTCCTTGCTCAGCGGGGAGCCTGCTTCTCCCTCTGGCTCTGCCTGCCACTCTGCCTGCTTGTGTTCTCTCTCTGATAAATCAATCAATCAGTCAATCTTTAAAAACAATATTTGTTGGTTCAAAGTACCATGCTATGTACTAGAGGAAGTAGGGACGGTGAAGGTGTACAAAATCTAGACCCAGACTTCAAAGGAGTTTGTGATGTTTTATTGTCTAACACTTTAATATTTGTACTTTCAAGGAAGAGAGTAGAGAGGTTAGAGAAAGAACTATTGAGTGTGTTAGTGTTCAGTCATCAGGGTACAGTGCAGAGTGGTTGAGATATCCATTTGACAACTAATGGGCAGAGGGATAAAATCTAACAATTTACCCATCCTCAGCTTGCTAGATGACCATCGGGTAATTGAATAAATTGTCTACCAGAGTCCTAAACTCACATTTATAATCTGTTCTTTCATTGTCTCTTTCAAGCATAAAGTTACTTTATTAGTTTCTTTGTTATACATAATACTCTATTAGCAAGGTAACTTTATACATAGTTAAATACATATTAGTTACTTTACAGTAACATATAGTTTTTTTATTCAGGTTTTTATATAACATCTCAGTATACTAAAACACATGGATTTCTGAGAAAAAATATTTTATATTCGATACTATTACATATTGTACAATCTGGTTACAAAAGGAGCTAAAACTTTAAAATTTTATTTACAGACTTTTCCAAGGTTTAAAAATTGGGCCAAAACCTTGGAATAAAAATGGCCATTAAGAGTCCTCTAAAAGAAAAAACGTTTTGTTTTTTGGAACATGCATCCTTTTCAGTGTCAAGTAAATACAGAAAATACTCCTTTTTAGGAAAGATGTGAAGGGAAATGGCAGAACACGTGCCAAATGTCTGAAAAACAAAAGTTCATTGTGATGATACTTTTAAAAAAAAGGCAAAAGGAGAAAAGTTAGTCCTTCAGACTTGGAAAGCCTGTCCCATCAATCATACTACTGGCTAAGGCATGTTGAATTCCTTTCCATGGCCCATTCCTTTGTGAAAAGATTTAAAAGCAGCTAACATCATAATAGCAGCGACCCAATTTGAAATCCCAAGGGGAATACTTCCAAATTTACTTTACATGCAGTACTGTTATTCTTCCCTTTCTGTGTACAATTAATTTTCCCCACCATGGTCTATTATGAGCATAATAATGGTGGGAGCCGTGAAGACAGTGCAGAGGTCAGCTAAAGAGGATTTAAGGAGAAGTCATGCACAAGGTTGAGGGACTGAGCTGATGTGTCAGTGGTGTTCAGGATCCAATGATTTGGATTCGAGTATTTCCCATTATTTTATCTCTGCAATGTATTTAGCTCTAGTCTGTCATACACACTCCTTTTAAGATTATCTTTCTAAATTACAGATTTGAAAAATGACTTCAGCAGTTAAAATGATTCATTGAAATAATTTGCCAAAAGTGTTGTGGTGGTAGAGAGAGAAGCCCATAATGGGTTCATAACCATACGTTTATCATGAATACCAGGAATTAGGGATATTAAAAACAATGCTGATGAATATAAATGATCTTAATCTTTTGAAGTGAATGTTTTTGAGAACCTATAAAATGTATTTTCTTTTAGGCACAACCTAATGGGAATTCAGAGATTGAATTGTTATTTTTGGACGTAAGTCAACTTGCAGTACTTTCAAGGTGGTGTGGAGTAATTTCTATCATAGCTTTGGTATCTTGGCAAAACTTGGGGTTCCTAGTTCATTTTTACTAAAGAGCTTTTGAGCATGAAATATGTTGTTTATATTTTTATAGTGATTTGATTTGTATTTGTGAACCAGTCTTTAGAAGAGGCAAGTTTTAAATAGATATATTTTTAAAAGATTATATTTTCATGGTTATTTTATAGCTGTCTTTTTTTTTTAATACCTTGATTTCAGTATGTTGTTTTGTGACATGATGAGAAAATTATAGTTTTAGGTCAAACTATGCAATTGTGAAGAAAAACTAACTGGCAGAATATAGGTTATATGCTGAAATAAGTGTTTCCTAAAAAATATTTTCTTCATTATATAAAACCTTTATTTTGTTTCATATTTTATTTGAACATACTTGTTGCTTACTTCATCTTTAAATTGTTTTTAATGTGCTAAAGGTTTTAAGTCATATTTTCTATTGTGCAAGTAATTTTAAAGGTAATGATTGTTTTAGTGAATGAAAAGCTTTATGATTTGCCAAGGGTTGATGTAATGAGAAGCAATTAAACAAAATTTAGTTTGATACGGTTTGTTACCAGCCCCCTCACACACAATTGATATCACAGTTCTTTGTTTAATCCTTTCTATCATTCCTTTTTAAAAACTCAGAATTTTATACAGATACGTTGTTTTTAAACAACTTGTGTTAGTTTTCATTGTGTATTTGTAAATGAGGAAACAAAGTCAAAAAATGTGGCTTCAAAGTGTCAAAGGGTTTAAAAAATGAATGTCCTTATATGCTTATAACAAGTGTCATTAGCTGGTTGTGTGTCTTCTCTGTTTCTTCACTTGATCTGCTGACATTCGGGAAAGTCTGGCAGGTCTTGTTTTTTTGTGTGTTTTTTTTTTAAAGATTTTATTTATTTATTTGACAGGCAGAGATCACAAGTAGGCAGAGAAGCAGGCAGAGAGAGAGGAGGAAGCAGGCTCCCTGCTGAGCAGAGAGCCCAATGTGGGGCTCGATCCCAGGACCCTGGGATCATGACCTGAGCCGAAGGCAGAGGCTTTAACCCACTGAGCCACCCAGGCGCCCCTGGCAGGTCTTGTTTGGATGACTTTTTTCTTTTTAGTTTCAAAGGTTTGGTACTTATTACTTTAGTGTGTACTTAAAGTATCAGTGTCTTAGTATTTATTTTTTGGGGAGTAATAGCAGGTTTTGTAGAAGTCATATTATTTACTTATGCTTTCAGGTTCTTAACACAAATCTGTTTTCCTTAAGCAAGTTTTTACTGTACTTTTATAGTCATTTTTTAAAATGTTGAAATAATCGAGTTTGCTGGAAATAATAGCTGAAAGATATATATGGATGTTTAGAATAATCTCAGAATTTTTCTTTCCCGTATCCATTTTTCCTCCTTTTAAAATTTAAATGTGTACTTTTGTGAATGAAAGTTTTTTTTTTAAAATCAGGTAAGATTGAAAATTGAATTATTAAGTCTTCAGTTGAGTAACCAAAGAAATATTTTTATAATTTTCTCTTTGCATGACTTGAAAAGGACGTTTACTTTAAAGCAGAGCAAATATCTTGGAAAACATTTTTTAAAAATATGCACAATTATGCATATTGTGGTATAGATCCCAAACCCAAATTATGATTTCTGTGGTGCAGTTCTTCTGTTGCCTGCTCTCACTAGGTAACTGAATCTTACCTATTTGAGTATGTGAGACCATTCTCCTTTACTAATTTTTCTGCATAATCAGTGGAAAGTCACAAATATTGTTTTATATACATGGAATATGGTCTTACAGTCTGTACATAAGAGGAGCTGCTCTTCTTCAGAGATAGATTCCCATGCTTTGTTCACTTAAAGAGAAATCGTCCAGTGGCATAATTGACTATATATTTTACACATATCAAATCCCTAAACTATTGATCAATTTAACAGCCAAATATTCATATTGCATTTAGTGAGTGATATATTAAATATAGACTATAGAGTACTGTTAATTTTAAATGGAAGAGAAAAATGAAACTTTTATTCTGTTTGTCTTTTGAGATTCTTACCATAGTAGGTCAATTTGGCTTTGTAACTCAACATTTAGTACAATTTTACCTATTCTGTACTTCTTAAGAATTTTTTTCCAAAGTGCCAATCATTGTAACTATTTTAGTTGAATGCTCTTGTTTTGCCTATCACATCTTATGAAATTGCATTCAGACTTTATGGCTAAAGCTGTTTGAATTTCCTACACTTAGAATTCCATGAACTTTCAATAAAGCAAAACCCTATAAACTTAATGTCACTGAGTTCCTCTGTCTCCATTTTCTTACTCAGTGTGGTACATAGGTTTTAACTTGATGGGTTCTGATATACCTTCTACCAGTAAAATCCAACATCCTTGATTTTATGCCAATGCTAACAGGTTTCATTTTATGAAGGGCATGGAATGAGTGTAAAAAATCTGTTTCTGATGCTAAAAGACATGATCTATTACAAGTTATGAGCATTTATATATCATGTCTGTTTATCTCCTATCGATAGTTTAAATTTCTAACTACTTCTAAATCAGAACTCTGTAAAGTTATGATATAGAAACAGTAAAGCAAGGAATAGCACTTTGATTTCCTTATCACCAGGGCTCAGTTTAAATTTCTAACTACTTCTAAATCAGAACTCTGTAAAGTTATGATATAGAAACAGTAAAGCAAGGAATAGCACTTTGATTTCCTTATCACCAGGGCTCTCTGTGTAATCGATTTACAAAGTGTGACCTGTACACAACTTGTTTTCTCCACATCACTTTTTAAAGTCCTCTAAATAATACCTTGTTAATCTTTATAACAATAGCAGTAATGTTGTTCCTGGTATTGGTTACTAATTTATGTAAACTACTTCCCATTGATTTTTTAAAAAATCTTTATAGAGCTGTAATTTACATAGCATAAAATTTTACCATATTACATATTCCATTTGATGAATTTTATTTAAATGTACACAGTTAAGGAGCCCTCATCACAATTGAGTTTTAGAATATGTCCATCGTCCCCAAAAGTTCTCCAGTTCCTGTTTGTTAAGACAGCCCTTGTTCTTACCCCCAGCCAACTTCTCATCTTCCTATTTCTATAGTTTCACCTTTTCCAGAAATTACATATAAATGGAGTCATGTAATATGTAGTCTTTTTGTCTGGCTTATTTTACTTAGCATAATGTTCTTGTATGCAGTCTCATGTTTTAATAGTTTGGGTTTTTTTATTGCTAAGTAACATTGTATTGTATGGATATACCATATTTTGTTTATTCACTAGGTGATTGACCATTTAAGTTGTTTTTAATTTGGGCTGTTAGGAATACTATTACTATGAACATTTGTTCACAAGCTTTTTGTGGGCAAACGTTTTCCTTACTCTTGGGTAAATGCCTGGGAGTAGAATTGCTGGATTGTGTGGTTAACTCTATTTTTCACTTTGAAAGAAAAATGCTAAACTGTTTTCTAGAGTGGCTGTACCATTTACATTCCTGCTAGCAATGTATGAGTGTTCTAGTTCCTCCATATTCTTGCCAACATTTGTATTTTCAGTCTTTTTATTGTGGCTCTTCTAGTGGCTGTATAGTAGCAACTCAGTATGATTTTATTTGGCATTTCCCTAGTAACTGAAGATTAAGCATCATTTTATGTCCTCACAAAATCCATGTGTTGAAATCCTAACCCCCAAGGTGATGGTATTGGGAATTGGGGCCTTTGGGAGGTGAGTAGGTCATCAGGGCAGAGCCCTCAAGAATGAGATTAGTGCCCTTATCAAGGAAGCCCAGGAAAGCTCCCTCACCCTTTCTGCCATGTCATGTCACAGTGAGAAAATAGCCATTAATGAGAAAGCTGGCTGTCACTAGACGCTGGATCTGCCAGCACCTTGATCTTGGATTCCCCAGCCTCCAGAACAGTGAGAAATAAATTTTAGTTTTTAAGTCATCCAATTTGTGGTATTTTTGTTACAGCAGCCTGAACAGACTAATATTTTTATCTTGTGCTTATTTGCCGTTTCTATGGTGAAATAGATCTATATGGAAATCTTTTGCTCAATTTTGTTGTGTTCTTTTTTTTTAAGATTTATCCATGTATTTCATTTTGTTGTTGTTGTTTTTTATTTTATTTTTTCTGTGTTCCAAGATTGTTTATGTACCACACCCAGTGCTCCATGCAATACATGCCCTCCTTATCCATTTATTTTATTTTATTTTATTTTTTTTTTAAGGATTTCATTTATTTGGCAGAGAGAGGTCACAAGCAGGCAGAGAGGCAGGCAGAGAGAGAGAGGGGAAAGCAGGCTCCCCGCCGAGCAGAGAGCCCGATGCGGGCCTCGATCCCAGGACCCCGAGATCATGACCTGAGCCAAAGGCAGAGGCTTAACCCACTGAGCCATCCAGGCGCCCCACTTATCCATTTATTTTAGAGAGCGTGAGCAGGGGGAGGGGCAGAGACAGGGAGACAGGCAGAGCCTGTCTGAGTGGGGAGCCTGATAGGGGACTGGATCCCAGGACCGTGAGATCAAGAGTTGGACACTGAATGACACCACCCAGGTGTCCCTAAGTCGTTTGTGTTCTTATTATTAGTTGTAAGAGTTCTTTATATGTTCTAATGTTAAAGGATAGTTTTCACAAAAAAGGTCAGATCATGATTTCCATACAGATATAAACATTTTTAAATATGTTAAACCTTTTATTTAACTTGTTAATAAGGCAACTGTTAAGGTATTATAACCAGTTCAAAGGAGAATGCAGAGAACAGAAACTTACAGATTAAGCATATTGAAATGGATGTTCAAATGGAAGCAAAGCTGGTTTTCTCCACAGGGACAGAGGGTTGTCTCTCCATGGGACATAATTTATTTTTGTGTTCATAAACAAGGATTATTTTACATTGCTATCAATGATCTACAACTTACAGAGTTGTGAAATAGTTCTCATAGAATGAGAATCAGATAACCTGGAAGGAGAGATGTCAGAGACCAGGGCTTAGCAAACTCTGACCTATGGGCCAAATCTGACCCTTCACCTGATTTTGTAAATAAAGTTTTATTGAAAGACAGCCATGCCCATTCATATACATATTGTCTGTGACTGCTTTTGTGCTACCATGGCAGAGTTGAGTAGTTGAGACAGTGACTCTGTGGTTCACAAAGCCTAATATGTGTATTAAGTGGCCCCTAAGAGCAAGTTTGTCAACCCTACTCTTGTCTGAGTACAAGTCCTTTATCAGATATATTATCTATAAATATTTTCTCCTAGTCTGTGGCTTGTCTCTTCATATTCTTTTATTTTGCATATGGGCTATTCAGTTGTTCCAGCACAGTTTGTTAAAAAGACTATCCTGGGGGTGCCTGGGTGGCTCAGTGGGTTAAGGCCTCTGCCTTCAGCTCAGGTCATGATCCCAGGGTCCTGGGATCCAGCCCTGCATGGGGCTTTCTGCTCAGCAGGGAGACTGTTTCCTCCTCTCTCTCTCTCTGCCTGCCTCTCTGCCTACTTGTGATCTCTGTCTGTCAAATAAATAAATAAAATCTTAAAAAAAAAAAAAAAAGACTATCCTGTCTGTTGAATTTTCTTGGTAACTTTGTTGAGAGTCAGTTGTCTGTAAACATGTAAACATGTCTGTAAACATACGGGTTTATTTCTAATGTTCTGTTCTCTTAGTCTTTATGTCTGTCCTTATGACAATACCACATTGGCTTGATTACTGTAGCTATATAGGAAGTTTTGAGTCTTTCAGTTTTGTTGTTTTCTTTTCAAATTTCTTTTGAAAAATAAATGTCATTGATTTTTTTACAACCAGAGAGAATCAACTTTTTCTTCTTTTTGGGTATTTCATCTATATACGTGTTTCTTTATGTAGCAGTAAGGAGGTAAAAATGAGGGTCTGGAAGACCTTTTATTACACTGATCAATGGGGATTATTACACTATTGAGTATAATTTCTTTTTTTTTTTTCTTTTTTTTTTTTTTTAAATTTATTTATTTGTTAGAGAGAGAGAGCGAGCGAGCACAGGCAGGCAGAGTGGCAGGCAGAGGCAGCGAGAGAAGCAGGCTCCCTGCCGAGCAAGGAGCCCGATGTGGGACTCGATCCCAGGACGCTGGGATTGTGACCTGAGCCGAAGGCAGCTGCTTAACCAACTGAGCCACCCAGGCGTCCCGAGTATAATTTCTAATCAGTCTGTTACTCGCTTTTATTTTTATTTGTGTAATTTATGACTTGAAGATTGTGTCTCTAATTTTATTGTGTCTCCCACAGAAGGGTGCCTTTTATCAGTAATATAGGGACAGTGAAGGGCCAGACAAGGGGGCCAGATGGACAGGGTATGCATTGTGACTCCAGTAGGATGGACAGTTGAAAGATAGCCTTGAGACTGAGGGAGATTGCTTCTGCTTGTCCAACCCCTGTGTCTGCTCCTCACTGATGGCCAGATTGTGGTGGTGGGAGTTGAGAAAAAAGAAGAGAAAGGCTCGGGGTTTTGTCTCACACCAGATTACCTAAATGCATTTCAGTGTTGTATAAAAATCATGGAAATATGTATAAAAAGGTTAGATGAAAGGATACCAAACAACTAGGATGGTGACTAGAAGAGTTCTCTTTGTGGCTTCTTTATAAATATAAAAGTCTGTATTGCTAAAGGTTGGGAAGTAAATATTGTGAACATCTTTTTCTTTTAAGTCATATTTGATAATCAAGACTTTCAGGGCCTGTTATAACCCTCAAATTTTAATCTTTCTATAAATGTGTAAATTCTGGTATTTGTATACATCTCATCCATATAAAATACAGATTTTATAGTATATATTTGAATTTTTAAATTCTTGCATAGAACTAAAGTAAAATAAATACTACTTTGAAATGTATCAGTAGTTAGCAAAATGTTTGTAAGAAATATCACTCAGATATGGCTAGAACTAAAATTTTCCCAGCATCCTTACAAGTCAAGCTTTAGTTTTTGAGAAAGTATTAGGTGTGTTTAAAATGCTTTAAGGAATGTTATTTAACAACTATCGTCTTTTGAAATCCCTCTGATATGCTAATTAGGGGAAAGTAAATTTGGAATGTGGAAAATTGGATTTTTCCCTTCTATATTTTTCTGTCATTCTTAAATTTGAAAATAAACAAAGTGACTTTGTTCTTTTGAAATCCTGCTTTGTGTTCCTTTACTCAGGTCTCTGAATGCTCCACTTAGTTTCTCTAAACAGTGCTCTGCATAATGTATGTTAGTAGATCTTTGTAAAAATTGTGATGAATAACTTCCTATTTCTTCCTCACTGCTTAAGAAAATAAGGCAGTGTTTCAGTATCCGTCATTGAGACATTAAGCCTTGAATGGTGGTAGTTTATTTTCAACATCATGATTAAGGCTATTCAGAAGAATACTTTGTTAAATGTTTGTATTTCTGCCTTTGTCTTCACTTAATTATTTCTTAGTATTGCTCCTTATTAGGCTAAATTACTTTGGTATCTCTAATTAAAAATTAAATATCTTAAAATGATCCGGCTTTTAAGAAGACAAGCCGACTAATGAAGCCGAGCCTTTCTCTTTGCTGTTGGCCCAGACATTGCCCGCTTTGGTTTCCTAATTTAGTAACAGAAATAAAACTATGCACGACTGGGCAGGTTTGGCATGCCGGCATCCAGCCAGGAAGCATGGGTTTCTTAAGTAAGTAGACCGATGGGGATTTGCGGAAAACACAGATTATGTTACATGAGCTTTGCGCTTCGCAAATCCCGAACTATTTAAAGGAACTCAGCTAACCCACGGCCACCGAAATAAAAGTCAGTTTTGTTTAAACACACATGTACACTAAATGATGTATCGTTTCCTTTCCCAAAATTACCTTTCATCTTTACGTTTTTAATTTCTTATTTTTGTAAACTTAAAAAAAAACCCACTTTCTTTTTTAGTAAATAATACATCAAATTTAGTTAAGTCCATTCAATTATTTTATACATTTGTATGGCCTTTCAAAATAGCATACTTTGAAAGAGTTGGTAATACACATACGTAACATGCTTCTGTGTGAGGAAATGAAACAAAACTCTGAGATATTTAAAAACACACACACACACCACGTCTGGCCCCTGCTTGCTGGGCATCTCTGCTGCTTGGTGTTGGGCCTTCTTAATGCTCTCCCTCACGCAATGCTTGTTCTACTCTAGGTGGGTCTGCAGTGGCTGCTTGCTTGAATATTTGAGCCCTGGCAGCTTTTCCTCCTTGTTGGGGCTTCTAGTTTGGCATATCCTCAGTCTTCTTAAAGGCCCTTTACCTCTGAATTTAGAGAAGAGCCTGAGGATATGTTTCCCCCCACTTTTTTTTCCTCCTTCAGACTTCTGTATGTTTCTTATAGACGCTGTCTTTCATTGTCTGATGAGGGCTGGTTATCCACCATGGTGATCTTTTTTTATTTTTTATTTTTTTTTATTTTTTCAGTGTTCCAAGATCCATTGTTTATGCACCACACCCAGTGCTCCATGCATTACATGTCCTCCTTAATACCCACCACCAGGCTCACCCAATTCCCCCCACCTCCCTCCCCTCCAAAACCCTCAGTTTATTTCTCCGAGTCCACAGTCTCTCATGGTTTGTCTTCCCCTTCGATTTCCCCCAACTGACTTCTCCTCTCCTTCTTCGAATGTCCTCCATGTTATTCCTTATGCTCCACAAGTAAGTGAAACCACAGTGTAGAGATTCCTTAAGAAATTAAAAATAGAGCTTCCCTATGACCCTGCAATTACCCTATTTGGGTATTTATCCCAAAGATACAGATGTAGTGGAAAGAAGAGCCATCTGTACCCCAATGTTCATAGCAGCAATGGTGCAGTCGCCAAACTGTGGAAAGAGCCAAGATGCCCTTCAACAGACGAATGGATAAAGAAGCTGTGGTCCATATATACAATGGAGTATTATGCCTCCATCAGAAAGGATGAATACCCAACTTTTCTATCAACATGGATGGGACTGGAAGAGATTATGCTGAGTGAAATAAGTCAAGCAGAGAGAGTCCGTTATCATATGGCGATCTTTTTTTAATTGGCCTTAGACTGTAGGTAAACACTGGAGGCAGGTAAATCTGAAGTATGTTTTCACAGAGAGGGAGAGTGTCTCATCCCTTATAAGACTTTTGATGAATATGGATGAACATTTGATTCTTTTTTCATATTTGGGAGGATGTGTGTAGGATATGGAGGAGAATATAATGTGTGTGCTTCAAATCATACTAAAGCATCATTAGTTGTAACATGGAACAAAATGGATTTAATGTAAATTTAAGTAGTCAAATTACATCAACTTTAGAATCCATAAGATTTCTCATTGTAAAATTGCCATCTAAAAGTATAAGAAACTTAAAAAAAAAAAAGTATAAGAAACCTTTTTTTTTAAAAGATTTTATTTGTTTATTTGACAGGCAGAGAGGCAGACGGAGAGAGAGGAAGGGAAGCAGGCTCCCCGCTGAGCAGAGAGCCCGATGCGGGGCTCGATCCCAGGACCCCGGGATCATGACCCGAGCCGAAAGCAGAGGCCCTAACCCACTGAGCCACCCAGGCACCCCAAGTATAAGAAACTTTTGACCAAAAACTTCTTGACCAAAAGTGGTCAGAAGGTTACTAGTCTATAAAAATAGTTTTTAAAATGAACTTTTGCTCAACTTTCATAAATAACGGAATAAGGCAGACGCCCAATCCTAACATCAGGATTCCTCCCTCATTCTTCCCTTTCTCATCTCATCCTTCTACCTCTCAGTTATTCCCGTACTCTTAAAATCTACATCCTGGGACACCTGGGTAGCTCAGTTGGTTAAGCGTCTGACTGTTGATTTTGGCTTAGGTCATGATCTCTGGGTTGTGTGAGCTTGAGCCCCACGTCATAGGGCTTCGCACTCAGTGGGGAGTCTGCTTGAGATTCTCTCTCTCCCTTTCATTTTTCCCCTCACCCCCAAGTGCTCTCTTCCTTTCTCTCTCTCTAAAAATAAATAAATCTTTAAAAAAAAAATCCTCATCCCATAGAGACTGACTTTCCTTTGCTTTCCTGAGGAAGGGGGGCACTGTTCTAAAGGTTTTGGTTGACTTAGAGATGGGTGGTGGGGTAGTCTTTGTTGTCCAAGACAGAAAGTGGTATCTACTGGTTACTATGTAATTCTGAACATGAGTGGAATCTATTATGTAGTTATTTTTGCTTAGTAAATTTAATCTTTTAAATGCATTGGAGTCATATTGTTACTGGTAGTAGTAGTAGTAATAATAATAATAATAATTTCTTAACACTTACTCTAAAACGTGGTATATTTTGCTCCTTCTCCAGATAATCAAGAGATTATTGTTATTACTGGTAGCGCATTTACTAAGTATTTAAACTAGGCCGGGCATGCTATGAAGTGCTTAACACTACCTTTTCTCTTAATTATCAGTTTAATAGTATGGGATAGATACTATTGTTTCATACTTCTTTTTAAGATGAGTAACCAGCAGTTTAGATAGACTGTCTTGCTAGAAATTACACAGCCAGTAAGTGTGGGAATCAAAGATTCTAATCCAGTTCATTCATTTTTAAAATGTAAAACGGTGTTGTGTATAGAAAAGCATACAGATTTAAAGTATATACTCAGTGGTGGGGGCGCCTGGGTATCTCAGTTGGTTAAGCATCTGACTCTTGATTTTGGCTCAGGTCATGATCTCAGTGTTGTGAGATCAAGCCCCAGGTTACTCTCAATGCTCAGCGGGGAGTCTGCTTAGGATCTCCCCCAATAAATAGATCTTAAAAAAATAAAAAATGAAAGCATATTCTCAGTGAATTTTCACAAAATAAATATAACTTTGTAATCAGCACCCCAATCAAGAAATGACATGTTACCAGGGCTCTAGAAGCCCCCTTGTGCTTCTTTCTGGTCAGTCACCCCCTTTCAAGGGTGCTCTTCCAAGGCACCACTATTCTGACTTCCACTACCATTTTGGTTGTAAAGGTAAGCTCAAGATACTGCTATTGAGAATCTTGCTAAGGTGCAATATACTGTACTTATTAACAGTAAAGACTTCTTATGTCTGACCTTCGTCGTTATGGATCTTTATTCCACATGTGATGCAAAGTCCCTAGAGGACTCTGAGCAGAGGAGCGAGATGATGTGATTTAAGGTTAAAAGGATCACTTAGGCATCTGTGTACAGAAGAAGCCAAGGACAAAGCCTGGGAGTCAAGTTAGGAGACCACAGAAATAACCCAGGTGAGAGATGATGGTAGCAGAACTCTTGATGAGAAGCCATTGGATTTGGGTTTATTTAGTGCTTTATAACTTTCCCTGTGTTTTGCTCATTTTCTTTTACTCTCAGGGCAGGTTTTATCCCTGATTGTAGATAAGGAATCTTGAGGCACAGAAAGGTTACTCAGGTAGAATCAAGACTTACACTAGGTTCTGATTCTCAGTGCAGTGTTTTTTCCAAGCTGTTAGCAGTGATACACAGTAAGTTAAAATCATCGTACTAGTCTGTGGTACTATATTAGTTATCTATTGCTGCATAACAAATTGCCACAAATTTAGCAGTTTAAGAAAGCCCATACATTTCTTATGTCAGTGTCTGTGGATCAGAGGTCCAGACACAGCTTACCTGGACCTCCTGGTTAGGATCTCACAGGGCTCCCATCAGGTTTGGGTCGGCCATGGCTGTGGCCTCCTCTGAGACTCAACTGCAGAAGGGAGTGCTTTTTACTGAAGACCCATTAATACTGTTAATTGTATGTGAGACTGGAACAAAAATGGTTGAAGTCATATAGTGATTCTTAGTATGTTCGAGTATGTTAACCATCTAACGGAAGGAGTTCCTGTTTCTGCTGATCAAGGGGAGAATTCTTTAAAGAATGGTGCCCTTGTCTTTTTTTCTGTAGGATCCCTCCCTTCTTACATCAGCTTTAGATACATACGCTTAGCCCTTGGAGTATTAAAGACTTGTTCATTACGGTCTGTAAGAATCTTAGTGTCCAGACCATGTGTTGGTGGGTGTTATCTGGCTCCTCATTTTGCTGCCACTCGTAAACATGCTAATTAGGCCTGTTAATGGTTATTTTCTGTTTTGCTTCCTAATTGACTTTTACTTTTGCTCTTAGTCCAGTGTGAGGGTGATATTTTGCAGATTCTTTAGCTGATGAATTAAGAAAACTACCTTTGGAACCAATCTTTGGGTTCAGGAACAAAACCACTCTGAACCGTGATCTCAGTCTCCAGTCCTGCAGCTTTTCTGGGTTCTGCCACAGCTTAGTTGATTATTCTGAACTAGTCTTCCTTTTCATGACATGCAACTGAGGGAAGCTGTCTGTAAGAAAGCTTTCTGGTACTCTCCTTCACAGAGTCGTCAATTAGTCTGTTTCCTTATGCTCTCTGCTTTACTTATTTGAAGACTAATGTTTACAAAATTGGCGGACTGGATCATTCAGTCCAGCCCTCTTTTAAGGACAATTAGAAAAACTGGAGAGGGAAAAAGAAAAGTCTCTTGAAGGCACTGGTGAGCTAACAAAGTGGTAGAGAATTCGTGGGTCAAAGAGATCGCAATCTTCACAAGCTATTTCCCACAGAAACAAACCTGAGTAGCTTGGTTGAGGCACAAGACATGTTGTGCCTGGAAACAGGGAACTAATCAAAGACTTTTGGGGTCACGTGAAAATGCTACAGGAGTCAAAGGTAGTCAGTTTGACCATCAGAGAATGATAATTGGAATGGATCGAAATGCATCAGATATATAAACTTTTCTGTGTTCATAATGTTACTCTTAAAAAAAAAAAAACTTATTGGTAAACTCCTGAGGTTGGTAGCGTACCAACTTGTTCTCTGAAAATTTAAAGGGAAAGAATTAAACATTATTCTGCCTTTTCTAAACCAATTATATTTCAGGGTAACTAGTGGAATGAAGGAGAGTTTTTCTATGTGGAAGAATTATCGACAATTATATATAACAAATATAAGATTATATAACAATGATAACAGTATATATTTGTATATGTAAGTATATATAAATTAAATACACATTTATTTGTTATATATTTGTTAAATATAAATATATAAGTATATACTTACATAAATATAGATATATTAAATATAAATATAATGTACGATACTATATATTATAGCAAATATATAATTATATAACAATTATAGATTTATATATTAATATATATTAAATATGTTATATTATTAAATATATATTTAAGTCATATATAATTATAATTTATAGCAAATATAAATTATATAACAAATATATAATCTCTCTATATAATAAATATAGAATGTTGAAATTAGGTAAATCAGCACTTTGTAATATCTAATGAAGTAATACAATGTAGCAAAAATCATTAATAGCTTCCTGAACCACTAGGTAAGAAGTTGATAGAGAACTTTGTGTTGGATGGATCAGGCTGGTGACACATAGATCCACTAATTAATCTTGACATCACTGAAAGTGGGTCAGGCAGACATTATATCCTTCCCAGTGTGATGCAATTGGAAATATATAGCCCTACCCTTAAGATACAGTCTTACCAAAGAAAATTGAACCTGGATCTATTTAAGCTTTTATAACGGGCATTTTACAGGGAATACAAGGAACAGGTAGATATTTTAAATGACATCATGAAGACACAATAAATCAAATTTAGAATGTTAGAAATTCTGTAATGGATATCCAGTTTTTTAAAAGATTTTATTCATTTGAGAGAGTGTGCACACAAGTAGGGTAAGCAGCAGAGGAGAAGCACACTCCCCACTGAGCAGGGAGCCTGATGCAGGGCTTGATCCCAGGACCCTGGGATCATGACCCAAGCTGAAGGCAGATGCTTAACTGACTAAGCCACCCAGGTGCCCCTTAGGTATCCAATTTTTTTAATGAAAACTTGAAAAAAAGGGGGAGGAAACTGTTGTAAATTAAAAGAGACTTAAGAATCCTGTCGGCCAATTGCAGTTATTCAGTTTTGTTTAGATTTTGATGTAAATAAATCTGTGGTAAAAACATGTTGTTTTGTAAATACTAGGGGAAGTTGATCATGGATAGTGTATTAGACGATATTAAGAAATTCTTGATTTTTTTAGGTATAATAATAGTATTGAGGGTTTATTTTTAAAAACTCCTTATCTGTTGGAATATAGACTGAGGTATTTTTGCAGGTGAAACACTTCATAAGGTGAATCTGAAAAAAAGCAGCCTTTGTGTGGATTGCAGCCCAGCTTCCAGTCACCTGGGCTGTCAGAATCATGAAACTTCCTGACATTGCATTCAGATTGCTTTTGTCCCCAAGTGCCTGATAGCAGCGAATAGAAATTTTTTCAGGCAAAAGATGACATCATCCTAGGTCTCAAATTATTTCTATAACCTGTTTTTCAAATCTAATGCTCGTCTAATGGAATGTGTAGAGTAGCATTTTCTGCTGAAGAATACACATGCTTTTCAAGCACTTGGAACATTTACAAAAATTGAACAGGAAGTGGAATACTGTTTTTGTCCCAGCTACTCTGCCATTGTAGCCTGAAAGTGATCAAGGACAATGTGTTAATGATGCGTATAAATAATAAGTGAAGCTTTATATAGAGACTTGGATGGTTGGCAAGAATCGGCATGGGGGGCAGAATTTGCTGCTACTTGACATAGATGGTCAAGTAATGAAAAGGTAAGTCTCACCATGGGAGAAGATATTTGCAGTACATATATCCAACAAAGGGTTTATATCTATAGTGAATTCCTATACATCAATATTGAAAAAGACCAAAACCTAGCTTAAAAAATCAGCAGGAGTCTTGAATAGGTACTTCCCTAAAGAGGAAATCCAAATGCCCAATAAATGTATGTTAATATGTTGAGCTTCATTAATCATCAGGGACATGCAGATTGAAACCACAATGAGATTCCACTAAATAACAACTAGACCCCCAAAGAATGACAAAACTAAGCATTTATGAACTCGTAGAGCATTAGAGCCTGTCCTGTCCTATAGTGTTGATGATGTACATACTCTGACCAGGCAGTTCTCTGAGATTTATGCTTATACGTGAACCAAAAGACATGTATAGTAATGTCCATTAAGTTCACAATATTCATAGTAGCCCCAAACCATAAATAACACAAGTGCCCTTTAACAAGAGAAAAGATGAAAGTGGTTAATTTACACAATGGAATATTATACAATAGTGAAAAGAGGCAGGTAGCTACATTTCACAATATGTTTGAATCTCGCAAACATAATAACTAAAAGAAGCTAGTCACACAGAATGCATGATATATGATTCCAATAATACAAAGCTATCAAATAAACAAAACTAAGTCATAGTCTTCAAGGATGCTTACTTGGGTGTTAATAGTGAAAAGACAAGTAAATAGGTGATTTTCATAAAAGTCAGGATTGAAAGTGTCTTTTAGGTACTTCAACTTCCAGGGAAGATGTAGTTAGTTGAGTCGGGCAAATGATTCCACTGTTTTAAAAAAAAGAAAAGAGAAAAAACTGGATAATTTCAAAAATCCTATTTTTAAAAGTATCAGAAACCGTAGAAGCAATTTGAGACATGAAGTGATTAATCCTATTTATCTTTGTATCTCCCACAGCTTTTGATTCCCTGCCTTTCACATGGGTAGTCAATTAATATTGAATGAATGAAAACAAAGTGAGAGGGAAAAGGCACATATCTGGAATGGAAGATGGAGACAAATGTTTGCTGCTTCCCATAGTCAAAGTTTAAGGAGAAAAGACTATATTATCTGGGCACCCCAGGGAGAGAGACTTGTCACACTGGATCCTGCATGGGACCCTAAGATATTGTGTTATAGAAATTTGATAGTCCTGTTTTAGTCATCTGTTAAATATGTATGTGCATGATATATAATATGCATTTAAAAACATACCCATTATTCATGTTTTGGGAAATTAAATTTTTCTGTCTTGCAGTCTTACCTCTTGTTATCTTCTGTACTTTTCTTCCTTGGGTAATTTTGGGGAAGCCATGATGCTGGTTCATTACCTTTGGAATCCTAGAATCTTAGCACAGGAATAGACCTTGTATGGAACATGCTGTTTTCCTCATAATTAGATTGTGGTTATGTATTTTGGGCAAGAATACCACCAAAAGGATCTTGTTTTCTTCTGAGTGCATTATATTGGGGGGTACAGGATATCACTGTGTCTTATTTCTTGCAATTGCTGGTGATCAGCCTTTATCCCTCGGTTAAGCTGATGGCTGTTGGATTTCTCCACTTTCATTTTCCCTTTATAATTGAAAAGTATCTTGGAAATACTTTGAAACTATGTCATTAAGCTGTTTTTCCTCAGACCTTCACTTTCTGATTATAGCATTCATCAGCATTCTTGACTGAACAGTGATTACTGTGATGTTTGCCTAATATAACATTTGTATTTCCCTCATTCCTTCTACATTTATTAATGGAAATTCTTTATTTTTAAAGAAGATTTTATTTATTTATTTAAGAGAGAGAGCATGAGCTGGGGGAGAGGGACAAATAGACTCCCCACTGAGCAGAGAGCCCACTGTGGGGCTCCATCCCAGGACCCTGGGATCATGACCTGAGCCAAAGTCAGAGGCTTAAACTGACTGAGCCACTCAGATGCCCCCATATTAGTTGAAATTCTAAGGAATTTTCTCTCTTTTATTTCTTCATGCCAGTAAGAACTCATAGATATTTATTTTATTCTATGGGTTATAGACCAATGCCATTATTTTGTTGTTCAAATTGTCCCAATGTTAGCCATTTGGAGCTCCTTCTCGTTGGCTCCTGTGTCTTTTTGACATTTCCCCATCCTTTCTCAAGCACTTCACTTCCTTTTTCGCTCCCATCACAAGATGTTTTGGGCTTATTTTGTATTTTCTGTGTCTCAAACCTGGTTCCTTTCATTGGAGAGTGTTATTTAGAAACCCAGACCTGGGTTGTTTTTGCCAGTAACATTTTGTCCAGTGCTTGGCATTGTGAAACTGAATTTTTTTTTGCTAATAAATGGGTATGAAATCATATCCAGTCATGATTTTATCAGCTGTCAAACTACCTGTCCCTCCTACTCTTAAATCACTTAGACATTGGAAAATCAAGTCCTTTATCAAACTAATGTATAAAAATGTCTAATAGCATATAGGCATACAGAAGAAACCTGTAGTACTTTCTTTAACTTTACATCAAGAATTTTAATGCTGGAATCTTGATGTACTATGATTATGGTCTTCTAATCTAATAACCTTGTCAAAAAGCAAATGAAGTTAGATTCTTTTCATTTATTCTTAATAAATGTTTTGGTTCCAAACTAATACCACATTCCTTTTTGTAAACATTTCTTAACGGATTTATTGAGGTATATTTTACCACCTACCATAAAATTCATGATATAAAGATTCAGTGTGTTTCAAATGGACATCGTTAATCCTGAATTATTGGTAAACTTGCATTTGTACCACTGTCACCATGATCTAGTTTTAGAACACTTTCATCATCACAAAAAGTTTCCTCATGCCCAGTTGTAATCAGTCTCCACTCCCACTCTAAGACACAGATAAGTTTCTGATCTTCTGTCTCTCTAGTTTTGCTTTTCATGGAGATTTCACGTAAATAAAATCATATAATATATGGTATTTTGTGTTTGGGTACTTTCACTTAGCTTAATGTTTTTGTTGTTAGTCTATGTAGTTCCATGTCTTGGTAGTTCATTCCTTTAGTTATCTGTTTTATATTTCATTGTATGGATATACAGTGTTTTCTTTCTACATTTACCAGTTGATGGATTGTTTTCAGGTTTTGTCAGTTATGAATGGTGTTGTTAGGGATATTTGTGTACAAATATCTGTGGGACATACCTCTTAATTTTTCTTGGATAAATACCTAGAAGTAGAATTTCTGAGTGTTTCATAACTGTATATTACCTTTTGAAGAAACATACTCTTTCAAAGTAGGTGTACCATTTCACGTTCCCACAGCAATGTGTGAGGGCTCTTTCTTTGCCGTATCCTCGTCAGCACATGCTTTGTCAGTTTTTTTATTATAAAAGACCTATAATCTTTCCTAGTGGGTTATGTAGTGATGTTTCACTGTGGTTTTGTTTTGTTTTTTTAATTTTTTTAATTATTTTTATTTTTTAAAAGATTTTTATTTATTTATTTATTTGACAGAGAGAGAGATCCCAAGTAGGCAGAGAGACAGGCAGAGAGAGAGGGGAAGCAGGCTCCCTGCAGAGCAGAGAGCCCAGTGTGGGGCTCGATCCCAGGACTCTGGGATCATGACCTGAGCCGAAGGCAGAGGCTTAACCCACTGAGCCACCCAGGCGCCCCTCTCACTGTGGTTTTAAGCTGTATTTCCGTAATCACTAAAGATATTGAGCATCTTTTCATATGATAATTTTCCATTTCTGTGTGTTCTTTGGCGAAGGGTGAAGTATCCATTTCTTAATTGTGTTGTTCCTCTTATTACTGAGTTTTACAAGTTCTTTATTGATTTCAGATACAAGCCTTTTATCAAATACATGATTTGCAAATATTTTCTTCCAGTCTCTGGCCTCTCTTTTAATTTTCCTAATGATGTCTTCTGAAGAGCAAAGACTTTTAATTTTTATGAAGCCCAGTTTGTAAATTTTCTCCTAAATTCTCTTGTAGGATTCATAGTTTTATCTTTTACATTTAGTCTGGTCAATTTTCAGTTGACCTTTTTGTGTGATGGAGGTTATGGATTATGTCTAAGTTCATTTGTTTTTGTATGTGGGTATCTACCTATTCTTGCATCATTTATTAAAAAAAAAAAAAGCAAACTATCTTTACCTCATTGCCTTGGTACCTGTATCAAAAATCAATTGGCTATAATTATAATAGTTTATTTCTAGACTCTATATTAACCTACTCATCTGGCATTATGTCCCAATTACACTGTCTTGTTTACCATGGTTTTATAATAAGTCTTGAAATGAAGTAGAACCAGTTCCCCAACTTTTTTCTTCTTTTCTAAATTGCTTTATTTACCTATTTTGGGTGCTTTCTTTTCCATATAAATATTAGGATTATGAAATTGTTAATTTTCTTTAGGATTAGTACTACTTATAAAAAAAAGTGTTTGAAAAAATTTACCTATGAAGTAATATGTACTTGGATTTTTCATTAAAATCATTAATTAATTAATTAAAATTTAATTTTCATTAAAATACTAATTTAATTTCTTTACTTGTATAGCTCTATTAAGGTTTTCTATTTTTCCTTTAATCTCTGTTTTTTTTTAATTTTTTTATTTTAATAAACATATAATGTATTTTTATCCCCAGGGGTACAGGTCTGTGAATCGTCAGGTTTACACATTTCACAGCACTCATCATAGTCCATACCCTCCCCAATGTCCATTTCCCCACCACCCTCTCCCGTCCCCCCTCCCCCCGCAACCCTCAGTCTGTTTCTTAAGATTGAGTCTTTTATGGTTTGTCTCCCTCCCAATCCCATCTTTTCATTTTTTCTTTTCCTACCTCCCCTCAACCCCCCCCCTTTAATCTCTGTTTTTAAAAAGATTGTAAGTAATCTCTACACCCAGTGTGGGACTCAAACTCAAAACCCAGAGATTAAGAGTTGCATGCTCTACTGACTGAGCCAGACAGGCACCCCATCTCCTTTAATCTCTGATAATTTTTAAGGAATCTGTTTATTTCATCTACCTTATCTGTTTTTTTGCACAAAGTTATTTATAATGTTCTTATACAATTATTTTAATTTATATAGAATTATTCCTAATTTTGATAATGTGTGTTCTTTCTCTCTCCCTTGCTCTCTCCCTCTCTTGCTCTCATTCTCTTTGGTTAGTCTAACTAAATGTTTGCCAATTTTGTTGTTCTTTTAAAAGAACCAACTTTTGGTTTCATTGGCTTTCTCTGTTATTTTTCTGTTTTATAATTTATGGATTGTTACTCTGATTTTATTTCCTTCCTCAACTTTCTTTGGGTTTGATTTACTTTTCTTATTCTAACTTCTTGAGGTGGAAGCTTATATATTTTTAGATCTTTCTAGCTAGTACAAGCATTTTAAAAGTACAAATATGCTTATTAAGGTACTACTTTTGCAGCTTCTCATGGATTTTTAGTGTTGTATTTTGTTTTCATTCAATTCAAGATATTTTCTAATTCTCTTCATGATTTCTTCTTTGACTCATGACCTGTGAGAAGTGTGTTATTCAATTTCCGCAAATGTTTGGGGACTTCTCAAATTTCTCTGTTGATTTCTAAAATTCTGTTGTGGTCAGAGAATATACTTGTGTGTCTTCCCTTTTCTTTTTCTTTAATTTAATAAGACTTATGTTATAGTCTAACACAGGGTTTGGCAAACTATGACCCACAGGTCAGTTCTGGCCTATGGCCTTTTTCTAAAATGACTTAAAGATAAGAAAGGGTTTTATATTTTAAAGGCTACTTTAAAAAAAAAAAACAAAGAAGGTTATTATATAATATTAAAGGCATAAATACCTCAAGAAGATATAACAATTGTAAATGTTTAATGGGTTCAACAGTAGAGCACCCAAATATACAAAACAAAACCAACAGAGCTAAAAGGAGAAATATACAGTAATAAAGTAATATTTGGAGACATTCATACTCCATTCTCATAACGGGTGCATCATCCAGACAGTAAATCAAATAAAGAAGCATCGAATTTGAACAACATGGTAGACCAAATGGACCTAACAAGCATACATAGAAAATTCTATCCAGCAGCAGCAAATACATTTTCTTATCAAGTGCATGTAGATCATTTTTTAGGGTAGGTCATATATTAAGCCACAAAAAGAGTATTTTCAAGAAGATTGAAATAATACCCAGTATCTTCTCTGACCACAATGGTGTTAAATTAGAAAGCAATAAGAGGAAAACTGGAAAATTCACAAACACATGAAACTTAAGCCACACTCCCTTAAACAAGCAACAGAATAAGAAAGAAATTATAGAGGACATTAAAAGTTGCTTGAGATAGGGGCACCTGGGTGGCTCAGTCGGTTAAGCATCTGCCTTCAGCTCAGGTCATGAGTCCAGGGTCCTGGGATTGAGTCACACCTCAGGCTCCCCACTCAGCAAGGAGCCTGCTTCTCCCTCTTCTTCTGCCTGCTGCTCTCCCTACTTGTGCTCTCTTTCTCTCTCTGTCAAATAAATTTTTTAAAAAGTTACTTGAGACAAAAATGAAAATATGGCATAACAGAGCTTATGGGGTGCAGTAAAAAGCAGTTTTAAGAGCAAAGTTTGTAGCAGTAAACATCTACATTAAGAAACAGTAGGGAGGCACCTGGAAGGCCCAGTTGGTTAAGCACCTAACTCTTGATTTTGGCTCAGGTCATGATCTCACAGTCCCGAGACTGAGGCCTGAGAGGAGCTCTGCACTCAGCAAAGAGTCTGCTCTCCCTCTCCCTCTACCCCTTCCCCTGCTCTGGTGAACTCTCTCTCTCAAAATAAATAAATAAACCCTTTTTAATAAAAAATAGATAGAAACAGTAAAGATCTCAAAGTTCTTAGAAATATACAACTTCTCCAAAGAAGACATACAAATGGCTAACAGACACATGAAAAAATGTTCAACGTCATTAGCCAACAGGGAAATTGAAATCAAAACCACATTGACATGCTGCCTTACACCTGTTAGAATGGCAAAAATTGACAAGACAAGAAACAGCAAATGTTGGAGAGGTTATGGAGAAAGGGAACCCTCTTACACTGTTGGTGGGAATGCAAGTTGGTGCAGCCACTTTGGCGGGGAGGGTCCCCAAAAAGTTAAAAATAGAGCTATCCTATGACCCAGCGTTTGCACTACTGGGTATTTATCCCAAAGATACAGATGTAGTGAAAAGAAGGGCCATATGCACCCCAAAATTCATAGCAGCAATGTCCACAGTAGCAAACTGTGGAAGGAGCTAAGATGCCCTTCAAAAGATGAATGGATAAAGAAGATGTCCATATATACAATGGAATATTTACTCAACCTTTAGAAAGGATGAATACCCAACATTTTCATCAACATGGATGAAACTGGAGGAGATTATGCTAAGTGAAATAAGTCAAAGAGAGAAAAACAATTATCATATGATTTCACTTATTTGTGGAACATAAGGAATAGCATGAAGGACAGTAGGAGAAGGAAGGGAAAAATGAAGGGGGTAGAAATCAGACGGGGAGATGAACCACGAGAGACTATGGACTCTGGGAATCAAACTGAGGATTTTAGAGGGGAGGGGAGTTAGGGGGATGGGTGAGCCCAGTGATGGTATTAAGGAGGGCATGTATTGCATGGAGCAATGGGTGTTATACTCAAACAGTGAATCATAGAATACTACATCAAAAATTAATGATTACCGTATGGTGACTAACATAATAAAAAAGTTATTTAAAGGCAAAAAAAATAAACTGTAAAAGATAAAAAAAGAGGAAAGAGATGAGTAACTAATAAGTAGAATAAACAAGACACTTTTTTAAAACATGAAACTATTAAATGGTGTAATATTTAACAGAAAATGAAAATGTTTGAGATTATTACATGTATTTGCTGATCCTGTAAAAACAAAAACAAACAAAAAAAACCATTCAACTTACCAAGACTGAATCAAGAAGAAATAGAAAATCCAAATAGACCAATTAGTAAAGAAATTGAATCTGGGATCAAATATCTCCCAATGAAATAAAGCCGAGAACCAGATGCCTTCACTGGTGAATTTTTCAAACAAAGAAAAATTAACACCAACCTTTCTAATACTCTTCTAGAATATTTAAGAGAACGCTCCTTACTCATTTTACAAGGTCAGCATTTTTCTTTCACTTTTTTTTTTTTTTTTTACATGTTGTGTATTTATTTGACAGAGAGAATATAAGCAGGTGGAGCAAGAGTGGGAGAGAGAAAAGCAGACTCCCCACTGAGCTGGGAGCCCAGGGTGGGCCTTGATCTCAGGACCCCAGGATCATGACCTGAGCAAAAAGCAGATGCTTAACTGACTGAGCCACCCAGGTGCCCAAAGGCCAACATTTTTCTGATCCCAAAACCATACAAAGGACACTACTAAAAAGAAAACTATTGGCCATTATTTCTGATGACTATACATGCAAAAATTCTCAATAAAATACTAGCAAACCAAATTCAGCGGCACATTAAAAGGATCATTCACCTTGATTATGTGGGATTTATCACTGGGATGCGAGGGTAGTTCAACATACACAAATCAATGTGATACATCACATTAATAAAATGCAAGAAAAATCATTTAATCATTTCAGTAAACGCATAGAAAGCATTTGACAAAATTCAGTATCTATTCATGGTAAAAACTCTTCAACAACTTAGGCATAGAAGGAACGTATTTCAAATAATAAAGACCATGTATGACAAGCTCACAGCTAACATCATACCCAAAGGTGAAAGGTTAAAACTTTTCCTCTGAGATCAGGAAAAACAGGGTTGCATACTTTCACTTCTTTTATTCAACATGGTGCTGGAAGTCCTAGCTAGAGCAATAGACAAGTAAAAGACATGTAAGTTATCAGAATTGGAAACGAAAAAATAAAATTTCTATTAGCAGATGACATTTTATATAGAGGAAAATTTAAAGACTCAAACTGTTAGATCTAATAAAGGGATTCAGTAAAGTTGCAGTATTCAGAATTAACATTTAAAAAATCAGCATTTCTCTAAGAACAAAATTTCTGAAAAAGAAATAAATGGAACCCATTTACAATAGCATCAAAAACAATAAAATACCTAGGAATAAACTGAACTAAGGAGGTGAAAGATTGCTTTCTTCAAAACTGTAAGACATTGATGGAAGAGTTTGGAAACTCATATAAATGGAAAAGTAACCTGTATTTATGGATTTGAAGAATTACTATTTTTTTTAAAGATTTTATTTATTTATTTGACAGAGATTACAAGTAGGTGGAGAGGCAGGCAGAGGGAGGAGGAAGCAGGCTCCCCGTGGAGCAGAGAGCCCGATGAGGGGCTTGATCCCAGAACCCTGGGATCATGACCCAAGCCGAAGGCAGAAGCTTTAAACCACTGAGCCACCCAGGTGCCCGAACAATTACTATTGTTAAAATGTTAATACTGTTGAAAGTCAGCTATACATTCAGTGCAATCCCTACCAAGATTCCTGTGGCGTTTTTTACAGAAGTAGGAAAAACACTCTTAAAATGTATACAGAACCACAAAAGACCCCAAGTAGCCAAAGAAATGCTGAGAAAGAAGAACAAAGCAGGAGGTATCACACTTCCTGATTTCAAGATATGCTATGAAGCTGTAGTCATCAAAACAGTATGGTACTGGCATAAAAACAGACAACCAGACCATTGGAACCGAATGAGAGCCCAGAAATAAACCCAAGTATATACAGTCAACTAATGTATGACAAAGGAACTAAGAGTACTCAATGGAGAAAAAACATTCTCTTTAGTAAGTGGTGCTGGGATAATTGGATATTCACATACAAAACAATTTTACATCACTTACAAAAATTAAACTTGAAATGAGTTAAAGACTTAAATGCAAAGCCTGAAACCATGAAACTCTGAGAAGAAAAAATGGGAATAAAACCATGGACATGGGTGTTAGTAAAGATTTTTTTTTTTATATGACACCTAAAGCTAAAGCAATAAAATAAAAAATAAACAAGTGAGACTGATCAAACTAAAAAGCTTCTGCACAGCAAAAGAAACTATTAAAATAAAAAGACAGTCTATAGAATGAGAAAAAATATTTGCAGGCTGCATATCTGATAAGGGGTTACTAAGCAAAATATATAAAGAACTCCTACAACTCTATAACAAAAAAACCAAATATCCCAATTTTAAAATAGGCAAAAGACCTGAATTGCTATTTCTCCACAGAAGATATGCTGAGTGAAATAAATCAAGCAGAGAAAGTCAGTTATATGCTTTCACTTACTTGTGGAGCATAAGGAATAACACATAGGACATTAGGAGAAGGAAAGGAAAAGTGAATTGGGGGAAATTGGAGGGGGAGATGAAGCATGAGAGACTATGGACTCTGAGAAGCAAGCGGGGGGTTTTGGAAGGGAGGGGAGTAGGGCGATGGGTTAGCCTGGTGGTGGGTATTAAGGAGGGCACATATTGCATGAAGCACTGGGTGTGGTGCATAAACAATGAATCTTGGAACACTGAAAAAAATTTTTTAAAAAGATACACAAAAGGCCAACAGTGATCAACATCACTAGTCATTAGGAAAATGTAGTTTCCTTAACCATAATGAGATAGCACGTCATGCCTGTTCCAGTGGCCATCATGAAAAAGGTTAAGAGATAGCAAATGCTGGCCTGGATGTGGAGGAAAGGGGAAATTTGTCCACCTTTGGTGGGATTGTATAGGTTGATATGGCCTCTCTGGAAAACTGTATGGAGGATCCTCAAAAAATTAAAAATGTAACTGTCACATGATCCAACAAAAGAAACAAAAACTCTTAACTTGAAAAGAAAGCTCTACCCCTATGTTCATAGCAGTGTTATTTAATAGCCAAGACATGGAAACAAGTGTCCATTGATGAGTGAATTGATAAAGAAGGTGTGGTGTGTGTGTGTATAGAGAGAGACAGGCGGAGAGAGATGTGAATATTATTTAGCCCTAGAAAACAAGGAAATCCTGCCACTTGCAACAACGTGGAGAGAATGTGAAGACATTCCACTAAGTGAAATAAATCAGACAGAAAAAGAGAAGTATGTGTGATCTCATCTCTCTGTGTAATTTGAAAAAAGAAAACTAAACTCAATGAAACAGATTAAACTTGTTACCAGATTCAGAGCATGGCATGAGGGGGAAATGGAGGAAGATGGTCAGAAGGTACAAACTTCCAGTTATAAGGTATATTTAAATACTGAGGATGTAATGTACAACATGATGACTATTGCCAACACTGCCAAATGATTTATAAGAAAGTTGTGAAGAGAGTCAATTCTAAGAGTTCTCCTCACAAGCATTTTTTCCTTTTTTCTTTTTAAATTGTATCTATATGAGATATAGAATGTTAGCTGAAAATATTGTAATCGTTTCACAATATGTGTAAATAAAACCATGAGGCTGTATGCCTTTAGTTTATACAATGATGTTTATCAATTGTTTTTCAATAAAAGTGGGGGGAAAGCCAAGAACATGCAACAAAGAATGTATGTGACCTGTGAAGCCTAAAATATTTACTATCTGACCCTTCAGCACAAAACAATTTTCCAACCTCTGCCCTTGTGTATGGTCTAAGAGACGTGTTAAGTGTATGGGAAATATAAAAAGCTTGTTAAGTATTTCTTAATTTCTAAAAAAAATTACTTAAGGCAGTAATTATAACAGTGAGAAAGTTGGAAATGGAGCTCTCTTGAAGCAATGTTGCTATATTTTAACCAGATACTTACCTGCTAGTATTTACCTGAAATAAAGTATTAGTTAATGATGTATATTGTGATCCCTAAACAGCCACTAATTACTCAAGTGTAGCTAGAAAACCAACAGAGAAAATTAAAATAGTGTGCAAAAATGCTTAGATAAGACAAAAGATAGTAATGAAAGAAGAGGGAAACAAAGACATGGGACATCATAAAAAATAGTCAAGTTACATATATATAACCTTACCAATAATTGCATTAAATGTAAATATTCTAAACACTGCCATCAAAAGGCAGAAATTTTCCAACTTGATAAAAAGCAAAGATACAATTATATCCTGCCAAAAGAGATAAACTTTAGGTTCTTTTTTTTTTTTTTTAAGATTTTATTTATTTGACACAGAAAGAGAGAGCCAGAAAGCACAAGTGGGGGGAATGGCGTAGAGAGAAGGGGAAGGGGCTTGATCCCAGGACCCCGGGATCATGACCTGAGCTGAAGGCAAACACTTAGCCGACTGAGCCACCCGGGTGCCCCAAAAGAGATAAACCTTGAAGTAAAAAAAATGGAAATGGGTTAAATAGGTTGAAAATAAAAAGGAAAAAGGTAAACCTTGAACACAGTGTTAACTGTAGTAGCTATTTTAAGAACAGACAAAATAGACTTTAAAACAAAAAATATTACTGGAGTTAAAAAAAAAAACTCATAAAGATGAAGTGGTCAGGGGCACCCGAGTGGCTCAGTCACCCCTCGCCCTGTTCCTGCTCTCTTTCTTTTGCAAATAAATAAACGAAATCTTAAAAAAAAAAAAAAAAAAGATAAAATGGTCAGTACTTCAGAAAGATGTAACGTTGTGAATGTATATACTTCACTGCAGAGATCCAAGAGGCAGAGAACGCTAAGCAATTACAGTTGAGGATTTTAACATTCTCTTTCCATCTTCTGGAACAACCTAAGGATACAGAAAATTTGTACAAACACTCTTGACCAAGTTGAACTAACTTGCTTGTACTTCTCTCTCCACTCAACAAGAGCAGAATACATACTGTTTTCTAGCCATATAGAATATTCTCCAAGACAGATCATGTGCTATCCATAAAACAAGTCTCAGTAAATTTAAAAGAACTGGATTCCTTCCTGTTGATTTTAGTTACCATCTGGTATCATTTTGTTTCAGCTCTACAGACTTTCTTTAATATTTCTTACAGGGCTAGTCTACTAACAAATGTTTTTTTTCACTTGTTCATCTGAGAATGTCTTTATTTTGACTTTATTTTGGAAGGATAGTTTTACTGAATATATAATTCTTAATTAACTTTTTTCAGCATTTTAAATATTTTATTTTAGTGTCTTCTGACTTCCATGGTTTCTGATAAGAACTCAGTTTTTACTTGTATTGTTCTCCTCTATGTTTGAATCATTTTTCTCTTTTGGCTTTCAGGATTTCTTGTTTGTGTTTACCTTTGAGGAATGTGACAATTATATGTCTAGGTATGGATCTTTTTATGTTTGTCCTACTTGGCACTAATTGAACCTCTTGGATATGTAGATTAATATTTTTCATCAAATATGGGACATCTTTGGCCATTGTCCTTTCACATTATTTCTACCACTTTCTCCCATTTCTCTCCTTCTGGGACTCCCATTATGCATATGATAGTATCCCACAGGTCTCTGAGGCTCTGGTCAGTTTCCCTTGATTTTTTTCCCCCCGTACTCCAGATTTGATAATTTCTGATGATATGTCTTTGAGTTTATTGATTCTTTCCTCTGCCATTTCAAATCCACTCCTAAGACTATCTAGTACATTTTTCATTTCAGTTACTATATTTTCACTTTTAGAATTTTTCTTTGGCTCTTTTTATGGCTTATATTTTTATGTTTAGATTCTCTATCAGTTGAGGACATTGTCATCATATTTTTCTTTAGTTTTTTGGACGTGGTTTCCTTTGATTCTTTAAACATATTTATAACAACTGCTTTCAAATCTTTGCCAATTTCAACATCTGGATTCATTCAGAGTCCATTTCTGTTCACTGCCCAAAAATTTTCCTCCTGGCAGTGGGTCACATTTTGCTGGTTTTTTCCATGTCTTGTATTTTGTTGTTGTTATTGTTGAAAACCGGAAAGTGTAGGTAATATATTGTGGTGACTTTGGATTTTGATAGATTTTTCTGAAAGTTGTTTTTATTTATTTGTTTATTTTTTGTTAATTTCCTGGGTTTAAATCGCAGAATTATCCCTCCACCCCCGCCCCGTGGTATATAGCCTCTGATGACTCCACTCAGATTTTAGTCTTATTTTTATTTTTTAACCCGGATTTGTAGCTGTTGCCACTGTGTATAGTTTAAGAGTAGTCATTGATTTGGAAAGAGCTTTCTTAAAACACTTCAAGCCTATAAGACTTCTGTCTTCTGCTGATTGACATGTGTTTGGACTAGAGAGTGCACTCAAAGGCAGTCAGTTATTACATCTGCCTTGGCTTTTACTTTCCATGGACTCTCTTGGATTCCCCTGCACTACACATAGCTTCCCAGTTGTATAAGGACTTGTGAAGAACACATCTAGCACTTATTTGTCTCTTATTTCCAGAATCTCTTAATTAAATTTCTGGTTCCTCAACCACTCATTCCAACTGGATCTGCAGTCACAGGGTAACAAAACAGATGCTGTTTATTTTCCTCATCCTTTTCCTACAGAGTTTTGCTACTTGTAGCTGAAAAAAACCTGTGGGATTTTGTCCCCTGCCTCAAATCAAGGATGCCCTCTCTGACTGCCAGGCTGGTGGTTTTCAGTCAGCCCTGTCTTGGTAAACTAATGTTCTTAAGATTGAGCTTGGTGATAGGATTGGGTAGGAGCCACCCCAAGCAAGAAAAGGCTGTAGGCTCCCACTATTCTGGAATGAAGGTTTAACAGGTTTTCAAGAACAGACATTTCTGAATTGACAGTCTGCCTTTGGTTAATTTCCAGAGCCCTGAAATAGTGTTTTTTGTTGTTGTTGTTGTTGTTGTTGTTGTTGTTTTTAGTTTTGTCCAGTGTTAATGCTTCCTTTTGGTGGAAAGACTACACCAAGCTCTTCACATCACAATAGGTGCACCACTCTTTTTAAATATTCACAAGCCATTTATTTAATTAACGGTTTAAAATGTTGAAGGAGCTCCTGGAGCTCTAGAATTCCTATTTTTGTAATGCATTGTATGGCAATATCTTTCTACCCCTGGTTCTCTGGCACTTATATTCTAACATTACTGGGCAAGGTTCTATGTCTATAGTTATTGATAAAAACAGTTGAGAATATACTTTTTGTGTTCTTTCAGCATCTTAGGATGCTTTTTCTTTGGTTAAGTAAACTGCTTTAAAGTGTGTGCAAGTCTTCATAGCCCCATTTACCCAACGTGGGCTTTAAGTTCTTCTCTAGGATAAGTTTAAACATCACCCTCCTTGGTGAAAATGTAGAATTTCATGTGTCATGTGTTACCTAATTATTCTTTCTTCAAGCATAGCTTGAGAAGTCTTTTTGGTATTCTTAGTATTTTTCTCAAGTGCGGCTCATCTGGGACAATGGAGTTTGCTCCATTCTTGCAGATTCATGTCTAAAACTGTTATCAAAGACAAATGTAAATCTTTGATTATAGCTTTCTCAGAAAGCCATAATATTTATATATAACTTCAGACATTGGATTTTATGTACATAGGGCACTATTTTTAAAAATTTTTTTTATTTAGGATATTATTTAACATCAATTTTTATTCTTTTTACCCCAAAAGAATAAAATAATAATAGCTATAAAAAATGGCTTTTGTAGATTTTCAACTTTTCAGAAGGTGAAAAGATGAGATTTTTATTATAAAACAGATTAAAACAAGTAAGCTTGCAACTCATGTAATAATTCCCAGAAGAGCACAGTATAACTTCAGTTTTGACTACTTAACACACACAAAATTATTGAGTTTTTTATTAAGGACAAGAGCAGATCAGCAGACAGTAGTATCTAGGCAACAGAAGAGTAAATTCGTTCATTTTATTGTTTGAGGTCCTACTGTTCCTGTATTGTTTCTGTGATGCCAGGAGTGTTTTGGTGTTTTGAATCACTAACCTAATTAACTTTCTTACAGTCTAGTTATAGGCTGAACTTGCAGTGGAAAGTTGCTACTATCCTAAAATATTCGTGGTCGGAAATAGTTCTACATCCCGTTGTAGCCCCACTGGCAGTTCATATGTTTGTTTGCCTTTTTATTAAAGTTTTAATTTTGAGATAATTATAGATTCCCATGTAGTTATATGTCCACATGCTTTGACCCAATCATATTTTTCTATTTAATTTTTTCCAACTATTACCTGATTTTGCAAAAAATTGGATATTACTATACTTTGTGCATAATGAGAAGGGGCCATGTAGAAAGTTTTGAAGTCTGAAACTCTGTGGCACTCCTTTTTGTTAAGCACCAACTAAGACAATGGTCATGATTAAGATTAAGTAATTAGAAACATCTTTGCCTAATAATAATCTGTTTCCCACCCATGAAACTTGTATTTTAAAATACGAATTTGTAACAAAAAGCATTACATTTTGAAAAATTGAAGAAAGCATCAAATTAGCAACTTTTATGTGCCATTAATGGAATGAGCACATATCTCCTACAAATGTTAATACCGTATGGGTGTAATTAAGTTCTAATGCCAAATTGAGTCAAATAGTAAGCTTTTTGTAAAGCTTCTAGGGACTGTATTGACAGTTTTACTAAACTTCAAAGTTGCTTAAAAATCATTTCACTCATGAAAATTTAACTTCTGTAATATATACTATTTATCTGTTAATTGAAAGCAAATACAAAGGGAATACAGAATTATTTGATCAGTAGTTATACCCGTATTTTTCTTGGGTCATTTCAAACCAGGATGGCTTTTTTTCTCCTTTAATTTCATTTATTAATATTCCACCTGGAAGTTTTTTCTGAAGAATTTCTATGGTAGAAGCAATTCCTCTGGGAATAATGAAAATCATATCTTTGCGAAAGAATTTGAAGGGGTTATGGATATGGCTTGTTCCATATGTTTTTAGTAACTTTAAAATTACTATAATGGCAGGATTGGGCATAAGGGGCTAACGCCTGTTTGCCTAGAAGGAAGAAAGCAAAAAGTTGATGTGTGATGGAAAAGAGTTATAAAGACAGATGGGAGGTAAGATTTAATTTTAAAATTCTTTGAACATTCTTCAGAAGGGCTGCAAAAATTAAAAAAAATCTGCAAAATTGTATTGAAAAGCCCATGGCTGATACAGGCTTGGACCTCAGGGCAGTGTTTTTTTAATCTGACAGCCTATAGTTATAATAATCAGAGTCTCACCGATGTCCTACATACATGTTTTTGCTGACCACTAGTATTAAAATAAAGCCAGAATTTCGTATCACATTTTTATTTTCTTCCACTTCAATGGAGTTCAAGATAATTCCTTTTTACTTTTCCTATACAAAAGTAAAGATCAGTATTAAAATTTAGAGTGCTAGACCCTTCTTAGGGAGTTACATAGGAGAAAACATGCCTTAAATGTTGATGATCAGCATTTTTTAAACTTTCTCTACATGCTTTGTGAAAAAAGTGTGCCATGGCCAAATGAATGGGAGACTGTTGGTGAAACACAATTAAATGAGTTTCCTGCCTTGATAACTGTTCTTTAACATGCTAAAGTGCATTTGATGAATGGTATAGCATATTGTTTTTCCTAAACTTACTCAACCATGGGAGCATTGCTCTAAACTAGTGTTCTTGTGAACATATTTGGGAGTAAACACGCTCTAGATGAGTGATATTCCAGAAGCTCTACCGCAACTATGATTGCAAACATTTGGTTTAGATAAAATTAACAGAAAAATTAAATGTGGGCCCTTTTTAAAAAAGCTTTTTTTTAAAAAAGTTGCTTGTAGGGTGTTGTTTTGACATAATTTCTTATTTTTTACTAAACTGCCAGTTCAAATAATTAAATGAAAAAACAATATAATTTGGAAAATTTTAATATTCTTGGATATTTTATGTGCAACTAACTCATTTCTGAAAGAAATGCAGCTTATAGGGCATAAATCATATGTTCACATTAAACTGTTTGGTATTCTTTATGTGCTTACGAGTTTTTAATGTTCTTTTTGTTCCACTGTGCTGCTACTTCCTGTTATTGAGGGGCATTTGAAAGGTTTCTTAATGCAGTGCACAGCAAAAGATTTATAGAGCACAGTCAAAGGTTTTGAACTCCGGTGGATATTGACTAGCTTACAACAAAGCAGTGGTACTCCTTTGCAGTATTTTTCCAAAGGATCAGGAATAAATGGAAATCTGAAGAAATATATTTTATGTGTTTTCTTTGGAAGCAGCATACAATTTTGTGTAATCCTTATATTTAACAGAAACTGTTTACACTTTGGCTTTTTTGGTAAGAATTTTTAGGACTCTCCGCAATATAGATTTGCATCACAGCAACTAAATTTTTATTTTTTATTGCATTGTATGTCAGTGAACTGAAATGTCATTAGGAAGTCCACATTCTTAGAATCTTAATCACAAGTCTGTGTGTGATCATTCCTAGCCAAAGTAAACACAACCCCCCCCCCAAAAAAATCTATATTACAGGTGTTTAGAATTGTTGCATCTCTTGTTCTAAGGAATCCCAAAGTGTCCAATGTAGCATTTAATTTTATATTAGTATAGAAGTGACACATGAGCATAGAAATAAATAATTAAACATTATAGGAAAGTTTAAAACTGAAAAGCTAACATTTTTCTGTGCCCTCATTTCAACTGTATCCTCCACGTTAATCACTATTGAGTACCTTTTTGTTTTCATTCTGCTGGTGATTTCCACTAGAATTCTAAATAGCTACAGGTCATAAATCTAGATACTTGTTGCTTTTCTATTAAGATAGACAGCCAATATGAACAAATTCAGAATTTTCTAATGTCAGATTTCTCACATTAAAAGTGATGTGATAATAATGTAAATTAATTATTATTATTATTTAATTAATTAAATTATTAATGATAATGTAAAGGGTACACATTTAGAAATCAGAGTTGTATTTTGAATTTAATGTGGAATTCTTTTAATTAATGGAAATTTTTTTAAAAACTCAGGTTTATATGTTTTTCATGATATGTTTTTCCTGTGGTTTTGAAGTGTTCTCTCAGTATCAGTGGAGGTCATTCTTTTTATCAACGTTTTCTATTTTTCAAGGTAGTTACTTAGGGCAATTTCAAATAAACTGGAATGGATCAATTTGAAACATATACACACTAAAATTTTTCTCCTTAAAATTTTTCCCTGTTTTAATTTGAGTTTAGAAAGTGAGATGAAAGCAATCATTTTAATAATATCATTCTTTTCAGATAGTGAAATATGGATTGCTTTTAGCTATTCTCTGCAAAGTAGTAAAATTTTAAAAAATAAATGTTTATTCTCTATCATGACACTATGATATTTATGCCAACAGTTACCTTGTGACCTCATTCCGATCAAAACCCAAAACCCCCCATGTGCTATCCTCAGTGAGGAGGTAAAAACCTCCCTAGAAGAATTCTGTGAAACAGACAATCACTGAAATGTAACATTAAATGAAAATCTGCATAAGTTGTCTCCATGACTCTGCAGAGTGAGGCAGATAAAGGATTTTTCTAAGTAGTAATCCATGTACTGACATAAAACAGTAATAAAGATACTAAGTTTAGAATAAATGCTTTTAAGTTTTAAAGACAATATATCTGAAGAAGAGCTATATGCCATTATTTTCTAGCAGGCAGGTATAATTGCCACTTAGCAAGAATACTTTCTAGATACTTTTTCTTGTCTTCTGCAAAATTCTCATTGACATTTTCCTAGCTCCTTCAAATGCCAAATTGACTATTTGGTTAGATAACCGATAAACACCTGGTAAATTACTTATTTTGAAGAACATTGAATGAGAGTCTAGTGTATAATTTAATCACACACAGAGCACCAGGTAAAATGTCAAAACAATGTTATTTTATACTATCTTTCACATTTAAAAATTTCTGTTGGGAATTGATTGGCAAGCTTGACACTCAGACATAAATATTTAAGTCAAATCAGTTTCTTTTGTGTTTTTCAGATGTCATAAGTTTCACAGCATTTATTTTAAAGCTCCCAAATAATACTTAGTTATCTTTCATAATTAAGAGGAGGTCTTAAATGCTAGTTTGATGTTCTTAACTTTAAAAAGTTCTTGTATATTACCTATATGAAGCAAATGCACACTTAACAGACTTTTTTCCAGTGAACTTTCTGGTATTGTTAATTTTATTCTCCATCGTGATTATGTGTTATTAAACGTAACCTTCCATACATTCAGAGTTACATAGAGCAAGCTCCTAATGGTAGTGGACAGTTTTGTCTTATACTGAAAGACCCTAAGTTGTATATTACAAAAGATAATGAAAATGTTGTTTATAAGTTCCTGTTTAATCTGTAAACTGTTTCCCTTGGAAATAATATAATTGGTAAGTAGGTTCTGAAGCAAGTCTCCTAACCCTCATTTAGCTCATGGTGGCCTAGAAATACATTATGCACCTTCCATCACAGGAGGGAGCATATACAAGTAAGCATGCAGTTGCAGTGGGATAGGTTAAGAATGAAGATGGAGAAACACACTGGTACTGTTTGGGACCCCAGAATAGTCACTCCCTTCAGTCCAGTTGCATCCTGACATGATGGTCCATCAAATGGACCAGTTAAGGAATGAATTTAGTTTTTCCCAACTGGATAGATGTGATTACGCCTTCCCAAATGTGACCAAATGTGAAAAGGATGTCATACTTGAACAAATGTACCCAGATTCTGAGCTCACAAAGTCAAATTATTGTTAATTTCTTTGAATTAATTATCCTATAGACACACTCATTCCAACAAGATTCTGTGGCTTCTAAGTTTGAATAAGACCTGCTGATGAAGTTTTTAAGTAATTTCCGAAAACGTGAAAACAACTTTGTTGTAAAAATGCCCCTAAGCTGTCATTGAACATATTCAATCTATGTGATTCTGCAGATGCCATTCTTATTTAAACATCAAAAAAAATTTTTTTTGGATATGCCTTCAGAGTTTGAGGCATGTTTGTAATAAAATTGGTGATGGAAAATACTGTTCTCTTTAGGGTGGATTTGAGTCCTGGATTCCATGAAGCAATTCTGTATCAAGATCTTAAGACAATTTCAAAACAGGAATTTCAAAAGATAAGAATGAAAACATATAATTGGATTTGCTTTGCTGGCTGATGACCTTGACTGACAATATTTGCTTATATACCTTCTAAAATTTTTGCTGAAATTTTAGTTATGTGATTTCATGATATTCTTTGTAAATTTATGTGTATTTATTTCTCTACAATTGTATCAACTATAGAAAATCACATGCAAGAATTTGAAAATGCTTAACAGTCCGTGGCTATTTAATGTATGAGCTGCTAGTCTTCTGTCAACGATCTCTTTTGCCGAAGATTCCCATCAGTTGTGTCCACGGAGATAGTTACAAGGCACTGGGGGGAGTTTAAATTCTCTTTAATGTACAATAAACTTCTGGGGGTCTTGGATTTCACATTCATTTTTTTCTTTTTCTTTTTTTTTTCACATTTACTTTGTCAAGGATTTGTGAGTTGTATCAAAGTTCTGTAATTTATGATTTTGGTAAACAAATTAGAATAATAAATTGTGAGAGTTTTTTTGCAGCTGCAAGTCTAGTCTGTGGTTGTTTAACAAGTGAGACAGTTTAAGGGATTCATTAATTAATTCAAAGAATATTTACTGAACACCTACTTACTGAATTAGAAACTGCGTGGTGCTCGGGCAATGGCAATAAATAAGGCAGTCAGTACTCCTGCTCTCGTGTTTATTTTCTAATGGGAGGCACTGACTGTGGTTTAATAGGTAAATCAATGAATAAATAAAATAAGTGAAGATCGTGGTAAATGCAGGGAAGGAAATAAATGGGATCCTATAATTGAGAATATGTGGTCCTATTTAATTACAATGTCCAGGAAGGCCATTGTGAAAATATGACCCTGAAGTTCCAAAAGACAAGAATGAGCCCACAGTTTGAGGAGCTGGGCAAGGGATATTCCTGGCAGAGGTAACAGCCAATTCAGAGTCTCTGAGGGAAGAAGTGATTTGGACACTTTCTTGGGCCAGAAAGGAGGGCAGAGTAATTGGATTGTCAGAGGTGGATGAGAGAGGCAGGCCAGGGGCTGATGGGGGGACCTCATTGCTAGTAACATGGTGTGTAAGATTTGATGCACATGTGCAGTAGGGAAGCCAGGGCAGAGTTTTGGACAGGGATGGAACATGATCTGGCTTGCATTTTAATATCACTTTGGCTTCTCTGTAGAAAGTGGATGGGAAGGGAGCAGAATGGAAGCAAGAAGACCAGTTAAGGAGGCTATCAGGTGAATTCAGGCAGGAAATGATACGGTGCTGAGCTCAGCGTGGATCAGTGTGGGTAGAGAGGACATTCGGGGCAGATTTTGCAATGTGGCTGGCCTGTCACAGTTATCCAGCCTTTGTCCTCTGTCTCTACCCTGTGGAGGAAATGACAGCTTCTAAAGGTATCCCTAGATTTGGCCATTAGCCAATTCATAAAATATCATTGAGAAAATGAAAGGCTTTATTATATCCTTTTTAGTTTTATTAAAAAAATAATTTTAAAGGGTTTAAAGGGTAAACTTTCTTTTTACCTGTAAACATGTTCCAGCCCACCTGTGGAAAGAAGGCCATTTCTAGACGGACTGCTTATTTGCAGAGTGATCAGTCTGGATTGAAAAAGACAAGTACAGTATTCACTGTTACAGAATTCTAGTTCTTATGTCAGATAAGCGGGTTAAACTTCTTACAGAAATAGTAATTTACATGTTTGTTACGACTTTAGAATATATGTGGGATTTGATCCCAGTTGTCACAAATAATATCGAAGAGGTTGTATCATTTGGTAATTGCTGTTAACCCAAGGGGATGCTGTTGTGAGCCCTCCTTCAAAATGGACTGACAGGTGATGGGAATCTGAGTTGGTTTTTATTTTTTTATTTGACCAAGGAAAGTAGTCTTGCCCATTTCCTTAATCTCCCTCCTCAGAGCCTCTCTCTGTATGCTCGACATAACAAACACACATACGGTGTTCGCAATTGTTTCTGTGACAAAACTACATCAATTTAAAACATCCATCTTTAGGATTTACACTTAGAATATTATATGGTATAATGAGCCAATAATTGTATTTATTGTTTTCTGCCATGCATTATTGAATTATACCAGAGATTTCATTTAATTACTTGAGGCGCATGTTCTTCTGTCTTTTCTTTTTACAGATGATTTTTTTTAACCGTCAAGTCAATGATCTAAATATTTGAGTAAATAACCCAATGTTGCACAGCTGATAAGTAGTAGGATTATTCTTTGAACGTATATCTATGTACCAGAGTATGTCTCTTCCACAGCCCAATCAAGAGGAAGAGAATGAATATAAAGAGAGAGACACTTACTGTATATAGGATGGAATTTGGCCTTGCAATATTGCCTTTTATTTCTGTGTATCCTCTTGCTAACCCAGTGTGCTTTGGAGCTCAAATTAGAGCTGTTTCTCGCGGTACTGGAAAAAGCCAGTGCTTGAAAACACCAAGCCTTGTTATTGACTCTCTGTGGTCATTGGCTTGGCATGGAGTGGGTGGCTTCCTTCCCATTCCCACTTAAATTTTAGGTTAGGTCAGTGTGTATCAGCAGAGAGTGATGATTTAAAGGGGACTTACTGTTTTTTCCTTTGAAATTGGCACTCTAATGTTATTTTTATGCTTAGTGTAAGTAATTACTATGTAGCAATAATGAAATCATTTTCAGGATATTCTATAAGTAGCTGAAAAGTTTTAAGATATTGCATATTTAGTATAAAAGTAAACAGTAGTAGCAGCTGTGAAGGTAGGATTATTCTAGGTACAGTGAAGAAATAAAGTGTACTCACTGATGTTTACTCCATGGGGAGTGGTGTGGGGACAGAAGACCAGCTGAAAAGAGTCGGATTCCACTAGTATTCCAGAAAGAATGCATTGTAACTCAGCATCAGTAAGACTACATTAATTTCAAGATACTCTAGCAATAAATATTTTTGAAGGTGTCCATGTTAAATGTTAAGAGTGTCCAAATTTATCAACGGTAAAGTAATTATAGAAATGTTATTAAAAGGGAATTGTAATAATGCCATATTTTTAAAAAAGCCTTCAGCAAAATGCAAGTAGCTCATTACTAGAAATAAAAACAGATAAGGAACTGATGAATTATATATATTTTATACCAAGGATTATTTTTCTACTTACTTCTTTTTTTTTTCTACTTATTTCTAATGTCTAGGGAATCAATGCATGGAATTTTTAAAAATTTGCTTTAATGTAAATTTTATTTTTTACTTTGAGAAAGAATTTTATTTTTGAAAATGAGTTGTGTTCCTGTTTTTAGTTTTTATTTTAACATGAACATTTACCCTTTGAGTTGTGTAACTACCACCAGAATCAAACACAGAGGAGTTCCTGTACCCCCTAAGATTCCCCTGTTCCCCATGTACACCAGCCTTCATCCACCCCGTGGGACCTGAATACTTTTTATACATTTTATTATTTATTTTCTTCTGCTTAATTTTGGTTTAGTTTTCAGGATTTTTTGTTTTGTTTTGTTTTTTGGGTTTTTTTGGTAAGGTGGAAGCTTAGGCAAGGAGTTTGAAACTTTCTATTCTACTGTAGGCATTTAAAGCTTTAAATTTTACCCCAAGTCCACCCTTAACTGCATCTCATAAATTTGGATACATTGTATTGTTTTTATTTAGTCAAAAATGTTTTCTAATTTTCCTTGAAATTTCTTTTATTCATGGGTTATTTAGAAGTGTGTTGTTTAATTTCCAAATATTGGCAATTTCCCAGACTCCTTCCTGCGTACGTTGTATGATTTCAGTTCCTTTATGAGATGTGTTTTTTGGTCTAGTGAATGGTCTGTACTGAGACTGTACCATGTACACCTGAAATGAATGTGTATTCTGCTGTGGTACTCTGTAAATGTCCCATTAGGTCCATGTGGTTTCAGTCTTTTGCATCCAGTCTTTTGCATCTGACCTGATGTTCTATGAGTTCTTGGGAGTGATGTATTAAAATCACCATCTGTCATTGTTGAAATATCTACTTCTCCTTTCTGTTCTGTCAGTTTTTGCTTTATGTACGTTTTGGTTTTTAGAGTGCATATAGTTATAAATTGTTATATATTCCAGATTTATATATATTATATAATATATATTCCATATATATATTCCATATGTTATATATATTCCATATGTATTTCTCCTGTCTTGATGTCTGACTTTTCTGATACAAAACTAGCTGGTCTTCCCTCTTCCTGTTTTTTTTTTACATGGTATATATTCTTTCCATCCTTTTTACTTTCAGCCTGTTTGTACAATTGCATCTAAAGTGTGCTTCTTAGAGAGAGCATATTGTTTTTTAGGCCATCTGACATTCTTGTTAGATTTGCATTGTTTTGTTTGCTGACATTTACTGTAATTGTTGGCATGGATGTATTTACATCAGCCATTTTCCTGTTTGTATTCTACACAACTCACACCTTTTATATTCCTCTGTATCTCCTTTATTGCCTTCTATTATGGTAATAAATATCTTTCATCTTTGTTTAACTGAGATATAATTGACATAAAACATTACGTTAGTTTCAAGTGTATAACATAATTATTTGATATTTATATATATTACGAACTGATCACCACAGTAAGTCTAGTTAACATCCATCACCATAGTTAGAAAATTTTTTTTCTTGTGATGAGGACTTTTAAGCTTTACTGTCTAGGGGCAGCTGGCTTGCCCAGTCAGTGGAATGTGCAACTCTCGATCTTGAGGTTGTGAGATCTAGCCCCTTGCAAGGTACAGAGGTTATTTAAAAATAAAATCTTAAAAAAAAAAATTTACTCTTTTACAAAGTTTCAAATATACAATATAGTATCATTAACTATAGTTACCAGTGCTGTACATGAAATCCCTATGACTTATTTTATAACTGGAAATTTGGACCTTTTGACTCTCTTCTCCTTTTTTGCCTACCCACCGCCTGCAACCACTGTTCTGTTCTCTGTATCTTGAACATTTTTTTTAAGATTCCACATGTAAGGGAGATCTTATGGTATTTGTCTTTCTCTGACTTACTTCACTTAGCATAATGCCCTCAAGGTCCATCCATGTTGTCACAAATGGCAAGATTTTATTCTTTTTTATGGCTGAATAATATTCCATTGCACATTTTCTTTATCCATTCATCTATCCATGGATAGTTACATTGTTTCCACATCTTGGCTATTGTTGCAGTGAACATGGGGGTGCTTTTGAGTAAATGTTTCTGTTTGCTTTGGATAAATGTGCACAAGTGGAATCGTTAGATCATATGGTAATTTTATTTTTATTTAATTTATTTCTTGAGGAACCTCCATACTGTTTTCCATAGTAGCAGCACCAATTTATATTCCCACCAAAAGAGCATGAGGATTCCCTTTTCTTCTCATCAACACTTGTTATTTCTTGTCTTTTGATAATAACCAATCTAATTGGTATTGGGTGATACAACATTGTGGTTTGATTTGCATTTCCCTAATGATTAGTGAAGTTGAGAATCTTTATGTGTGTCTGTTGTCTGTATGTCTTCTTTGGAAAAATGTTTATTCAGATCTGCCCATTTTAAAATCAGATTGTTTGGGATTTTTTGCTTTTGATTTGTAGGAGTTATATTGTTATTATTGTTTTTGTATATTTCCCCCTTACCGAATATAAGACTTGCAAATATTTTTCCCTCTCATACATAGCCTTTTCATCCTGTTGATGGTTTCCTTTGCTGTGCAGAAGTTTTTTAGTTTGATGCAGTCCCACTTGTCTGCTTTTCGTGTAAGGTTCAAAAAATCACCAAGACCAATGTCAAGGAGCTTACTGCCTATTTTCTTCTAGGAGTTTTATGGTTTCAGGTCTTACATTCAAGTCTTTAATCCATTTTGAGTTTATTTTGGTGTATGGTGTAAGATAGCGGCCAGTTTCATTCTTTTCAATGTGGCTGTCCAGTTTTCCCAACACCATTTACTGAAGAGACTATTCTTCCTTCATTGTGTATTCTTGGCTCCTTTATTGTAAATTAATTGACCATCTATGCATGGGTTTATTTCTGGGCTCTCTCTTCTGTTCCATGGATTTATATGTCTGTTTTATGCCAATACCATGCTTTTTGATTACTATTGCTCTGTAATACAGCTTGAAACCAGGGGATATGATACCTCCAGCTTTGTTCTTATTCAAAATTGCTTTGGCTTTTTGGGTATTTTGTGTTTCCATACAGACTTCAGGATTTTATGTTCTATTTCTGTGAAAGATGGCCATTGATGTTTTGATAAGGATTCCACTGAATCTGTAGATTGCTTTGGGTAGTATGGACATTTTGACAATATACTTTAAATTCATGAGCACAGTGTATCTTTCCATTTATTTGTATTTTCCTCAGTTTCTTTCATCAGTGTCTTACAGTTTTCACTGTACAGGTCTTTGACCTCCTTGGTTAAATTTATTTCTAGGTTATTTTTCTTTTTGATGTAACTGGAAAGGAAATTGGTTTTTAAAAATTTTTTTTATTATAATTTTTTATTTTTTATTGATATATAATGTATTATTAGCCCCAGGAGTACAGGTCTGTGAATCGCCAGGTTTACACACTTCACAGCAATCACCATAGCACATACCTTCCCCAATGTCCATAACCCAACCACCCTCCCCCTATCCCCCTCCCCTGGCAACCCTCAGTTTGTTTTGTGAGATTAAGAGTCTTTTATGGTTTGTCTCCCTCCTGATTCCATCTTGTTTCATTTATTTCTTTCCTACCCCCCACACCCCCCACGTTGCCTCTCAACTTCCTCATATCAGGGAGATCGTATGATAATTGTCTTTTCTCTGATTGACTTATTTCGCTGAGCATAATACCCTCTAGTTCCATCCACATCATCACAAATGGCAAGATTTCAGGAAATTATTTTTTTAATTTCTCTTTCTGATAGCTCATTATTAGTGTATTAAAATGCAACAGATTTTTATGGATTGGTTTTTTTATGCTGGAACTTTACTGAATTTGTTTATTAGTTTAACAATATTTTGATAGAGTCATTAGAATTTTCTGTATATGTTATCTGCAAATAGCGACACTTTTACTTCTTTCTTTCCAATTGGGATGCCTTTTATATTTTTTTCTTGCCTAACTGCTCTAACTGGGACTTCCAATAATATGTTTAATAAAAGTAATGAGGGTGGGTATCCTTGTCTGTTCCTCATCTTAAAGAAAAAGCTTTTAGCTTTTCACTGTTGAGTATGATGTTAGCTGTGACCATCATATAAGGCCTTTAATATGTTGAGGTAAATTTCCTTTGTACCCACTTTGTTGAAAGTTTTTATTATAAAACAATGTTTAATTTTGTCAAATGCTTTTTCTGCATCAATTGAGGTGATCATAATGCTTTTTATCCTTCATTTTGTTAATGTGGTGTTATTACAGTGATTGATTTGAAGATGTGGAATCATCATTGCATCCCTGGAGTTAGAGTCCACTTCCTCATGGGATAGGATCCTTTTAATGTATCGTTGAATTCAGTTTGCTAATACTTTGTTGACACTTTCTGTGTCTGTTCTTCAGGAATATTGGTCTGTAATTTTCTTTTCTTGGAGCATCTCTCTTTGGTTTTGGTATCAAGGTAATGCTGGCTTCATAAAATGAGTTTGCAAGTGCTCCCTTCTCTTCTGTTTTTTTGGAACAGTTTGAGAAGGATTGGGATTAATTTTTCCTTGAATATTCAGTAGAATTCACCAGAAAAGACATCTGGTCCTGGATTTTTGTTCACTGGGAGGTTTTTGATTATTGATTCAGTCTCCTTACGAGTAAAGGATGTGGTATATTCAGATCTTTTGTTTCTTCATGATTCATTCTTGGTAGGTAGATTATCTATTTCTTTTGGATTGTCAAATTTGTTGTCATATTGTTGTTCATAGTAGTCTCGTATGATCCTTTGTATTTTTGTGGTATCGGTTGTAAGTCTTCTCTTTTATTTTATTTCTGATCTGATTTATTTGAGTCCTCCTATTTTTTTCTTGTGAGTCTAGCCAAAGGTTTGTCAGTTATGTTTATCTTTTCAAAGAACCAGCTCTTAGTTTCATTGATCTTTTCTATTTTTAATCTCTATATCACTTATTTGTGCTCTGATCTTTATTATTTCCTTCTTTCTGTGAACTTTGGGCTTTGTTCTTTTTCTAGTTCCTTAAGATACAAAATTAAGTTTATTTATTTGATTTTTTTCTGGTTTCATGATGTAGGCATTTTTTGCTATGAACTTCCCTCTTAGAACTGCTTTTGCTATATACCTCATAAGTTTTGGTGTGTTGTATTTCCATTTTCATTTGTCTTAAGGCATTTTTTAAAAAATTTTCTTGATTTCTTCTTTGACTCACGGTTGTTCAGTTACATGTTATTTAATTTCTACATATTTGTGAATTTTCCAGTTTTCTTCTTGTAATTGATTTTCAGGGTTCTTTGTTTTGTTTTTGTTTTTGTTTGTTTTGTCACTATCATCATACTTTCCTTCTTTGAACTTATTCTTTTTATTTTTTTTTAATATTTTATTTATTTGCTTGACAGAGAACACAAGTAGGTACAGTGGCAGACAGAGAGAGAGAGGGAGAAGCAGGCTCTCCGCTGAGCAGGGAGCCCAATTTGGTGCTCGATCCCAAGACCCTGGGGGTCATGACCCAAGCTCAAGGCTTAACCAGCTGAGCCACCCAGGCACCCCGAACTTGTTCTTTTTAATTCATTTGTTCATTTGTTTGTTCCTTCCTTCCCTCGTTCCTTTCTTTCCTCCTTCCTTCCTTCTTTTTCTAGGCCCATTGTGGGGCTTGAACTCATGATCCTGAGATCAAGAGTCACATGCTCTACCTAGCTGAGCCAGCCAGGTGCCACTTTTTTATTTCTTTCAGTGTATTTATTAGAGCTGGTTTGAAGTAATTGTCTGCTAAATTCAACATCTGGGTACACTTAGAATCATTTTCTATTTACTCATTTTTTTCCTGAGTATGGGTTATACCTTCCTTTAATGCATGTTTTGTAATTTTTTTAAATGGACATTTTAAATAATATATTAGTAGGAATTCTGAATTCTGATTTTCCCCCCACCTGAGAATTATTGCTATTTCTATTTACTTATTTGATGTGCATAGTAATTTGCCTTGGCTAAAAATATGAAATCCATTTCCCCACAATATGTGACCATTGATGTCTCTGTGGTGATGTCTCTGTGTGTTTTTTTTTTTTTCCCCTCCTTATTTTTGTTCTAATTTTTAAGCTTAGCTTATTAGGATTTGTGCCTGTTTCTGTGTATCTTGGCGGTTGAACACCTTGAGGTATGGCTTCTATCCTCTGTCAATAGATCTGTGTGTGGGTTCAAAAGCCCATTTACATTTAGGCAGTAATAGGGTACAATAATTAGGCAGTAATAGGGTACAAGAGTACCCTATTATTTTCTGTTGGGCTGCTTCACTGTTAAATTTCTGGCCTACCTGCCCAATTTATTGCTTACCTCAACCAAGAACATGTCTCAGCCTCTCATGTTCACTTGCAACCAAGATTATTACTAATTATTAAGGACAGTACTGGGTGTGGGTTTTTCACCTTTTGTTCCAGATCATGTCAGCCCCCTCCAGCGGTGAAGCTGCCAGTTGTTTGCACCCTGCCCTGCCGTATTAGGACTGTTGTCCAGGCTGGGTGGAAGGATGGGAACCACCCCAAGTGAGCCTGTCACATACTTCTCTTCTTCTTATTGGAAGTGTCATAGTTTTTCATGAATATGTGCTTTTCCATTTGTTGAAAAGTTTTGGTCAGTTTCCAGAGTACTGAAATGGTTGCTTTTGACAATTTCATGTAATTTTGTAGTTACTTTCTGGGCAGAGGATTTGGCAGCCTCCTCACTCCATCTGCTGGAAGGTCCAGCTTTTCTTTTTGTTTCTTTTTTGGTTATGGTTTGCCTGGCATGTGTTTTTATCACTTTATATTTAATCTATCCATGTATTTATATTTTAAATGGATTCCTTTTATACTAGCTTCTTGTATTTAAATCCAATCCAGTAATCTCTTTTAATTGGTGTCCTCAGGCTATTTGCTTTTAATGTTATTATTGACCTTATTAGATTTAGGCATACTGTTTTATTGTTAGTTTTCTGTTTGTCACCTCTGATTTTGTCTCTTTATTCCCTCTTTCCTGCCTTTCTTGTTATTACTCAAATGTATTTTAGTATTCTGTTTGAATTCATTTATTGGCTTTTGGGCCTTATCTCTTTATTTATTTTATTGTTTTGAAGATTTTATTTATTTATTTATTTGAGAGAGAGAGAGAGAGAGAGAGCGTGCGCACAAGTTGGGGGAAGAGCAGCGGTGAGCTGAGAGTGGAGCCTGACTTGGGGCTTGACCCCAAGATCATGACCTGAGCTGAAATCAAGAGTTGGATGCTCAACTGACTAAGCCATCCAGGTAACCCGGGCTTGTCTCTTTTCTGCATTAGAACTTACATTATAGATATCTTTCAAAATCTACTTGGGAATCCCTTTTGCTTTCCTCCATCAACCTTTGTGTTATACTTACCAGAAGTAGTACATCTATATACACTGAAAATCATATCAGTAACGTTAACGATTTTTGCCTTCAGCAGTCATGCACATCTCAAAACACTTAAAAGGAGAAAAATAGTCTATTACATTTACCCAGTTTCAGTAACTCTTACATTTGAAGACATAATAGCATAACAGAAAATTTGGTGAAAGACATACATTTATGGATTTAAAGAGCTCAGCTAAGGAACGCCTGGGTGGCTCAGTGGGTTAAGCCACTGCCTTTGGCTCAGGTCATGATCTCAGGGTCCTGGGATCGAGTCCCGCTTTGGGCTCCTTGCTCAGCGGGGTGCCTGCTTCTCTCTGCGCCTCTGCCTGCCACTCTGCCTGCTTGTGCGTCCTCTCTCTCTTTCTCTCTCTCTCTCTGACAAATAAATAAATAAAATCTTAAAAAAAAAAAAAAAAAAAAAAACTCAGCTAAGAGGGCCTGGCTGGCTCCATCAGTAGAGCATGTGATGCTTGTTCTTGGGGTAGTGAGTTCAAGCCCCATGTTGCGTATAGAGTTTACTTAAAAAGCTCAGCTGACCCCAACTAGGATAAATTCAAAGAAGTCATTTACAGATACATCATAATCAACCTGCTAACAACTAAAGTTAAAGAACCAATCTCGAAAGCACCTAAAGAAACCACAATTCAAATGACTGTAGGGTTTTCCTTGGACACCATGAAGGCTGGAAGACAATAGAACAGCATCTTTAAAGTACTGAGGGGAAAGAAGGGTCACCCCAGAGTTCTGTATCTGATGAAAATAGTCTTTAGGAATTACAGTGGTAGAAGGGCACTCCCAGGTAAAGGAAAACTTTACCTGGGAATTTATTGTCAGCCTACCTGCTCTACAAGAGATGCTCCAAGTTTTTCAGTCTGACTGATGTGACAGAAGCAGGAATCTTGGATTTTCAGGAACGAAGGAAGAGTTACTTCATCCTGTTGCCCTGGCCTCGGTGCCATCTTCAGACTTGAGCACTTTTGCTAGATTTATGTTAGCTGAGTGTTTTCAAGTTTTTAACTGGAGCCCACACTTTGGATTCTGTTTCTTTATTTCTACCTGATATATTGCTACACCAGGCTTATTTCCTATTTCTTGTATTTAAGTTAGAATCTTAGATAACTTTTGTTTGACCCAATTGCTTTCTAAACATGTGCTCCCCTCTCCCACACCAACAAAAAGAAAGGAAGATAGGAAGGAAGGAAGGAAGAAAGAAAAAAGAGGGAAACAACTATAAAAGACTTTTAAAGAGGGGTGCCTGGGTGGCTCAGTGGGTTAAGCCTCTGCCTTTGACTCAGGTCCTGATCTCAGGGTCCTGGGCTCGAGCCCCGCATCGGGCTCTCTGTTCAGCAAGGAGGCTGCTTCCCCTTCTCTCTCTGCCTGCCTCTCTGCCTACTTGTGATCTCTCTCTGTCAAATAAGTAAATAAAATCTTAAAAAAAAAAAAAAGGCCTCTTAAAGAATAAACTGAGGGGGATGAAGGGGAATGGGTGGGGGATGGGCTAGATGGGTGATGGGTGTTAAGGAGGCCACTAGATGTCATGAGCACTGAGTGTTGTATGTGGGTGATGAATCACTGAATTCTGCCCCTGAAGCCAGCATTGCACTGAATTGTATCTAACTAGAACTTGAATAAAATTTGGGGGGAAAAAATATACTTTGCATTGGCTGAGCTTAAGCAAGTATATTTCTTAATCAATTATTGAAGTTAGGATGCCATATGTAGTCCTAGATTTGCGGCCTAGTATAAAATGGTCATAAAAATTATGCTTAATTGAGTCTATCTGAGAAGCTATTTAATTTTTATTTCTCTCTTTCCCACATACTTTCACAGTTTGACAAAATCACTAATTTCCCAATCACATTACAGACAGTATTCAACTCAGTACTTTAATGGGAATAATAGCTTAAGTTTTTTATAACACTTGAAAAGGCCAAAATATTGTAAGCTACTAAGAATAATGTCCTTTTGTTGTACTCATGCATTTAATATGTGCAGTCCTGCATGTTTCAGATTTAATAAAATGCTTTTATTCATCTCACATAGGAAGTAAGAAATGTCAACTTTTCGTTCTCTTTCCCATCCCTCAGTACTTTGACCTTTGGTACTGACATTATGTGTTTTCCTTTTTTGGTCAAAAGTGTTATTAATTTTAATCTCTGAAATATGTGTGCATGTCTGCCAAAGCAGAGTATAAATATTGATCTGTTACCACTGTAAAAAGTAAATCATCACATTATGGAAAATTTAGAATCATAATCAAATATTATTTCCCCATCTCACAATACAGTAAGGCAATGCTGAATTGAAATGGTGGGCAATTGGGGTGCCTGGGTGGCTCAGTTGGTTAAGCGCCCAACTCTAGTTTTCAGCGCAGGTCATGATCTCAGGGTCTTGGGATTGAGCCCTGTGTAGGGCTCCTGCTCAGTGCACAGTCTCCTTGTCCCTCTGCCTCCCTCTCTGTCCCTTCCCCCACTCGTGTCTGCTCATATGCTCCCTTGCTCTCTCTCTTAAATAAATAAATAAATAAATAAATAAATCTTTATTAAAAGAATAAAATGGTGGGCAGTTGCAAGCTTTAGTAATTTTTGTGACCATATCCAAACATTTTTTTACACATTTAGTTATTTTGTAACCAGTGATTAAAATAATTTATTTTGCTTGCTCCCATGGGATTTTTTAATACATTTTTTGAATTTCTTTCAATATGTGGTTCAGTAGATACTGCAATTCAGAAGTACTGATATAATTTTAATTTTTTCATTAAAAAATTAAGTTTTTAGGATTGGCATCACCATACTTAAGAGTATAAGAATCTAGAAGCTTTAACATCATCTTGGAACATTTTTTTCTTCCACTGTTTTCTGTTTCTAATCAAGCGTACCTGATGCTTTTCTTAAAATACCTCTGGAATTCTTTACATTTGTCACACTGCTGGTGTTCTAGTCAAATGTCTACTTGCTTTCTCAGCCTAGAATCCCTTTCCATTCCACTGCTTTTTATATATCCATCATTCTGGTTTCTTCTAAAGAGTGCTGTTATTCTGGAGGAATCTGTAAGAGATGTCAAATTCTCACTGCTGTGAGTCCATGCATCTCTCCCCAGTTTCACTGTCACTCGTGTCTGCATGAAGGCCTCGCAAGGAACTTATTTCCTACTCTTCTCCCATGGGTGTCTTTGATACTTGTTAGGCTCCGAACAGCCCGTTGGGCCTGCTCCATTATTATTTCACTTCCGTTCCTTTCCTGACCGCTCAGCCCCGCCCCCAAGCCCTGCTGGCCCCGCTGTGTCCATTTTCCTTTTCAGCTATTCAAGTGCCTGGCTCCTCCAATACATTTTGCAAAAGTGTCTTCCACCTCTCATCTACCTCTTCTTTCTCTGACCTCCTATCACGCATCGTCTCTCTCTCTCTCTCTTTTTAAGGATTTTATTTATTTTAGAGAGAGAGAGAGCAAGAGAGCACATGTGAGTGGGAGGAGGGGCAGAGGGAGAGGAAGAAAATCTCAAGCCCAGAGCCCAAGGTGGGCCTCGATCTCAGGACCCTGATATCATGATCTGAGCCACCCAGCTGCCCCAAACATTGTCTCTTGTATGTCCAGGGATTCTCAATGGCAGAGACCTTGTCGAATTCTCTCTGCACCTTGACCCCATGGTATGTAGCTGATTGGTTGCACTTCTGTCCTGTTTAAGTCCTGTAGTCACTTTACAAAGCAAGGTGAGGAAGGTTTCTAGTTGCTGCTTACCCACTGCTAGGACGTGATGATTCCTCCCTCAACTCCCTCACCTCACACATCCCAAATTAGAAACATTTTTTGTGTGTGAATTAGGTAGGTAGATTGGCAGGCATACCTAACTGAAATACTGTGCTAATGGAACCAAGAATGAAATTGACTCCCGTGTGCATCAGTTAGGTTCAAACAGAACAAAACTCCAATTAAACACCATAGACGGTTGCCTGAATCCTCCCTGCCCATATTCAAATGCTTACATTGCTCAGCAGGGGGGAAATTGGGCAATGCAGTATGAATTTCCCAGCACAAATCCCTTGTAATAATATAAAAATAACTAGAAATTAATACATTTTGCACTTGTATTACTTTTATTAAAAATAGTTACTAAAAATGCTCTGGGTAACTGTCTCTAACGAAGACTGACAAACTTCTTCTGCAAATGGCATGATAATAAATATTTTTAAGCTTTGCTGGCCACATATGGTCTCTGCTACATATTCTTTTTTGTTCCTGTTTTTGCTGGGTTTTTTGGCCATCTTTTAAAAATGTAAAAACTAGTTTGCAGACGGCATAGAGATTTTGCCTGTGAGTCCGAGTTTGCCAGCTCCTGGTCTGTAGCAGTAAGAAAATGTAGTCTGTGTAACTGGGCATCCCATCGGGGAGATTTTCTGTCCAGGAGAGAAGACATTACTAATACTAACCCAAGCCCTGAACAAACTGGGATGTGCCCAGGGGGTTGCAATAAAGTGGTGGGAACATGGGAAACTTTACCCCGAGGGGAATGGCTCATGGAACAGCGTCAGGATTAGAGAAAGCCGAGAGACACCCTCCGTGGTCTTCAACTTGGAAGTTCCACAATGTAGAAGAAGTAGACTTGACCAACAGGACCCTTGCTGTGGAGCCTTGAGCGGATTATACTCACAGAGTAAAGGTCCATTCCCTAGAGACTGCTTAGCAGAGCTTTCTGTGCCTGGAGAGGCTTCATGGCGCTGATTTTTCCTGAAAAGGATGAAGTACCTTTTAAAGAACTTCCCAACCTTCAGACCCAGGGATTTGGCGTAATACAGGGACATAACCGTACTCACCATGGAACAGATTACTAGTATCAGTATCATTAACGAGGGAATATTCAAGTGAATGGGAGGACTTCATTTGGATGGAATGAAAGTAAATCTTCATAGGATGTGTACACTTGGAGTGGGTTTTTAAAAAAGGAACCACGTGGCTGAACAGTGTCTAAAACTGTTGCCTACCAACAATTTCATCTCATCATATTCTTCGCCATTGTGAACATTTCCAAGAGGCATCTCAATTCTCAGTCCAGATAGTTTTCTGTCTAGTTCACATAAACAAAGTGCACTTTGGTGGGTTACTATAATTTGTTTCTAAGTCTCCTAATATTTACTTAGATAGAAGGTAAAATCACAAGAGCAGCAAAGCCCAGGTACCTGGAAGTGACCGTAAGTGTTCTTTTCCCACACCAGCAACAACTTTTGATTCATCAAGAAGCAGAAACCATAGTAACAGACTTCTGGCTCATATTCGCTACTTTGTGTCTCTCCTTTTTCTAGGCCCTTGTTCTTCTCCATTAAAACAAAACAAAAAAAAATCTAGCAGGCTAATTTAAAGACACCTACCTCTGTCGGATTGTTTGCCTACCTTGGCATTCACGTCTATGGAAATTGCCGCAGCGACTGATTTTATTTGTTTTGAACTGTTAACGGTATTGATTCATTTTATTTAATCTAATCAGGATGCGATTTATCTTAATTTTGATTTTGGTTGTAGAGGTTGGCGATTTGAAGGAGCTGCAGACACTAGACATTTCTACCAATCGTTTGCTAAATTTACCCGAGAGGCTTCACCTGTGCCTTTCTCTGCAGTACCTCACCGCGGACCGCAATCGTCTATGGTGCGTGCCGCGTCATCTCTGCCAGCTGCCCAGCCTCAACGAGCTCTCCATGGCTGGAAACCGTCTTGCATTTTTGCCACTTGGTAAGTGATCGTGTTCGGCTGGCAAAGCCAAAAAAGCCAAAGACGGAGACAGAAAGCCTTTGTGTGCTTGACTAGGAAGGATAGGGTAGTTTCCTTCGTTCTGCTTATCTTGAATTGCCTCTCTAAATCCACTTCTGTCATGAACAAAGCATCAATTCCGGTTAACAAAGTTGGTTTCAGCCCGGGATTTCGTATCATAAAACGGAAATCTGTGCGTAAATGTTGCATAGGGACAAAAATACAGGTGATAGGAGATGATGTACTCTAATGAAAGCATATATGTATGTATATATAAGACCACAAAATTGATGGGGAATATTGAGCAATATGAAAGCATAGCTACTGGTACAAAGATATCTATCTAGATGTTGAATTCTACAGAGAAAAATTTGTATTGGGTATCCTAATGATTAGTATTGTCAGATAACCAGACTACACAATTTTTAAAACTTTACAATTGGCCGAACTGCCTGCTGAGCTAGAAATGTCACACTGGCTAACATATAACATATTATTCACTGTAGATTTCTGTGGCAGGCCCATTTTCATAAAAGAATACATTTATTTTCACTGAGAATTGCATTATTTTGTTAACTTGTAAGAAACAAATGTGCCATTTAAAAAAAAAAATTAAGATAGGAAGCCCCACAGAACCCTACACTGTCATAGTAAGCCTCCTATGATTGTACTCATAAAAGCATTTTTTGTAATGAATAATTTATCCCTGATGGCAGCGAAGTGAATAATTTACTAGTCCCTGAGAGGAAATATTTTCTACCATAATACAGTACACATATTATTTTCAATTAAAAATAACTGGGAAATCTGAAAATCAGTTTGAGTAATACCGAATAATTATCCAATTTAAAAAGATTACTTTTCTATAAATATAATTGAATTTTGTACTTATAAAATTAGCAAAATGAAATAAGACCATTTCAGAAGCAAGTTACATTTCTAAGAAACCAGAGTTTTCTTTCAAGTGAGAAAAATATCAAGTATAAATAGATTTAAAAAATAAAATGCCTGCTGGGTAAACCACAGGTCGTAAAACCATTGCAAGTAGTCAGGCACCAACCTACAAATCCAAAGATCCAGGTTCTCACCTGGTACCCCACCTCACAGTGCACACCCTGGAGTAAACCACCAGAACGTCTCTGAGCTTCATTTACCTTACCTGTAAATAATAGCATTTATCCTGTTGACTTTAGAGTTATTTTGAAGTCCAATAAAATAGCATGTCTGTAAGAACACTACAGCCCTGTACAAATGCAGATGACCCAACTGAGAAGGTAGAGCTTTTGGATTACCATACCCTGCTTTTTAAAATTTCCGTCCTCCTCATATTCATACCGTCCCTAGTAACCCCCAAAACTTGTATTTACCACTTCCTAAGAGCTGCTGCCTGTACCGATGCCAGCTCCCTACCAACGGATGGCCAGGATGTTGCAGGCAATGCCGATCAGTGAATCAGGGAAGGTGGGGGAGGGAAGTATAGGATGTGATGATTTGATCTGCGTGATGTAGAACTCAGTGGTCTGACGTCAGCATTTGAGGTCAGGCTGCACATCCCATTACAGGCAACCATGCTTTGACTCTCAGGTGTTCCCAGAAACAGATTCGCTTGTTAAGTCTGGAGTTGCTGGTACTATTGTTCATAGAATTATTACTATTACTGTTGTTGTTACTACTGACCACATCTATAGGGAGTGTCTCCATGAGTAATAGTACTGCAACTATTTGTAAGAACAATCACTTATTGAATTAGGTATTCTGTTAGGCACGGTACAGAGACTCTCTAATTTAATTATTACAGAACCTGTTATTACAAAACTTATTGACAACCTGTATACAGATTAGGAAATTGAGATTCAGAGAAGGTAAGTAACCTATCCAAAAGCACAGCTAGTGAGAGACAGAGACTCTGTCTGATCTAAACTCCTCATTCTTTCCACTTTGACATGCTCTCTCTACATCCCAGGCATGATCCCTCTGCAAAGGGACCTCATTTGGAATAGGGCTGAACTTGGGGCTCCTGGGTGGCTCAGTTGGATGAGCACCCAGCTCTTGACTTCAGTTCATGTCTTGATCTTAGGGTCATGAGATCGAGCCCCATGTCAGGCTCTGTGCTGGGCATGGAGCCTGCTGAAGATTTGCTGCCCCTACACCCACACCTCTCTCCCTCCTCGAAAAGAAAAGAAAAAAAAAAGAAAGAAAGATAGGAATAGGGCTGAACTATGCGGAACATCTTTCTAGTTGTATAGCCACCTCCAGTGTCAAATTTGGGCAGCCATTTTGTATTCAAACACTCATATGGACACTCTAGTTGGCCCAATTCAGTGTCTGTCTCTACTTGGTTAGTAGGGTCTGTCTGCCAGAGGGTATAGCTTTGTCTCACCTGCCCGATCTGGACATTAGCCAGGTGCTCCCAGTTACTTATTTCTAATCTGTCTATCATCAGCAGGTCATACAGCAAGAAAAATCATATAAAAGTTTAGGCCAGAGACCTGTTACCTAGTTCTTTCTTGGTGTTAGCCATTTTTCTTACTTTGCCTGGCCCCTTCAACCTCCGTGGAGTTCCTGATTCCTTAACTTTATGCTGTTCAAAACTTGTTTTTCTTGTTTTCTAGTTTCTTCCATCAGATGCGCTTTGTCTCAAGTCTAAACCATTCATTCATCCAGCAACTGACTCCATCCTGCCTGTGGCTCTGATCCACAGCTCTGCTCTCATGTCCAATACCAAAGGTGCACTTACCAGAACGCCATCTAGCTCTAGGGCTCTAGAGCCCAGGTTCTGCTGAGAATCCCACATATAATCAAACTCTTTTTTTTCAAAGACTTTACCTATTTGACAGAGAGAGATCACAAGTAGGCAGAGAGGCAGGCAGAGGTGGGGGTGGGGGGATGCAGGATCCCTGCTGAGCAGAGAGCCCAATACGGGGCTCTATCCCAGGACGCTGAGATCATGACCTGAGCCAAAGGCAGAGACTTAACCCACTGAGCCACGCAGGCGCCCCTATAATCAAACTTTCTAAACTAAATGAATCTTGTTTACCAATCTTTAGCCGGTAGGTTCTGTCTCAAGTCCAGCTGGGCTCCAAGCCCTTCATCTTACCTATTCTCCCTACCTCACTATTTTCATCCAGCCATCGTTCCTTATTACCCTGGTCATTTGCTACTCTTATGACCTATCATTTTAGCAATGACACAGCCAAGCCTGTGTGTGGGGGTGGTGACAGTGATGTTGGGAGAAGAGAGAAGCCATTCCAATAGGAACTTGACCACTTTGGGTTGGCTTTGTATGGCATGCTGAATGCATCCAGCAGCATATGGCATGAGTGGCAGTGCCTGGTGCAAGGTCATAGAAAGGATCGTTGGGTCAAAGGGACAGTCCATTACACATTGCCTAGCTGCTCTTCTGCTGTAGCGTCTCAGTTACTTATTTGCCGGGGTGTCGTCTTTGTGCACTGTGGTAAGCGCCAATGTGGGCAAGAAGTGGGCATCTCTTCTTCAGCACTTGGGTTCAGTGCTGAGTACAGCCTTGCCGACTGCTCTCTGTCTCTAGATGTCTTGTCACGCCAAAACCTTGCCTCTGTGTTCAGAGAGGTTTTGCCTTGTGAACTGGTTGATATGGTGTCAAAGAGCACGTGAGGAAGGAGGATCTGCCCTGGGCTCTGAGGAGGGTCCCTCACAGCAGTCAAGGTGACCGCAGCTCTCCAGCCTGGGGCCGCAGACACCCAGGAGATGGAAGCAGTTTCACATTCCTCTGGGTGCCATCCCGGCTCACAAGGCTCACGGCCCTGGCAGGACTTAGGCCTGTGGATAAGGTTTGATTTTACCAGAGAAAGACGTACAAGCAAGAGGAGGAGGGTGAAAATTGTCCACTTAGAAAGGAACAGGCTGCCTGAAGCAGGGCTCCGCCCGGGCCTCAGACTGATTCTTTGAGGACAGCAGGAGCCCAGGGTTAGGAAGCAGATACAAGCATTGGTGGCCTTTGTCCCCTGTTATATGGGGTGAACCTTTGTAGAGAAGTGGGAGTGACCGCCAGAGAGTGGCACCGCCATGAGACAGCCAAAGAGGGCTTTGGGAGGTTGGAGAACAGGATAATCTGTGAAGATGACGAAAGTGAATCTGACAGAAATATCAGCGATCTTCTCCATTTTGTTTTTGGGTTTTGTGGGAGTTTTGTTTTTCTGTTTTATTTTTTAATACCACGAAGGTGGCTTTGGAAAGGAATTCAACTAGGTCTTTTGGAGAAAAGGAATTAAATCCATAGCTGTCCCGCCACAGAGTTTGTGCACTTGAAAGCTTTCTTTGAACTCCTTTCTGATAAACCGTCTAGAAGCCGTCTAAGGCTGTGAACCATGGCGGACGGAGTCAAATGGAGCATCCAGCTGTGGGCACTGCCTTTCCTCAACAACCGAACTGTTCTTGGAAACCTAGCAAATAGGGATGTCTCTTTACAGTAGTTAGGAGATAGTGTATACACACACACACACACACACACACACGCAACTGAAGTGTTCATATAGAAGTCTCTTCTGTTTCAGTGTGATTCTGTGAGCACAGTACAGGAACTTGAAGGCTTATGAAATGGGTGCTAGTATATCACTGCCTGTTATTGGAGGTCGGAATCCTGTTTTGGGGAGTTACTTACTAAATTCAGTTGCCTGCCACAGAAAGTTGGCTTAGAAGAAAAACAAGTTTTTATGGGACTTCTTAAAAGAATGTCCTACTTTAGCGTCCTCAAAAAACAACTGCAGAAGGTATATGTAGGATGGCTTAAGTAATGAGTAAGACTAGGTAAACCATAACACTCTTTGAGGACATTCTTTTTAAGATGAAGAGATGCATCAAGAAAGAAGGATGTTCCTGTTCTAACGATACCATGATGATTGAGTGACAGGTTAGTCTACAAGCAGAAACTTTCTCCACAGCGGTGACCATCACTGAAGAGGACGGGGAGACTAATCATTTGAGCCTCAAGCTATGAGATTTACTAGAGGTTTTGAAATGAGAGTATTTGCTGTTGAGTCAATATAGTTCTTCACACTAAATAGCTCCCAGAGTTGTGACTCACCTCTGGGCTTCTGAAAGTGTAGGAAAATACAAAGGGAAGGTTTTTGGTTTGTTTTTTTCCTCTAAGGCTTTTTTACCAGGTGTTCCTGGTCTCTCTTGCATAGTTAATAAGCCCGATTATTCAATAATGTTCACAACTTATTTAATGATGAATAATAGATGTAAGTACTGTGAGGTTGCCCAGGCACAAATTGGCTATGGAAGAGCATCCTTTAGTTAGCCCCCAGGAAGCACTGTGTCATTTAAACTCAATGTCAGTAACTCCTGTGGTTTAAGAAAATGAGGAGACAAAAGTTGCCCCCACATTTTTTTAAAGATTTTTATTTATTTATTTGAGAGAGAGGGTGCACATGAGTTGGGGGGGGGCGGTTAGGGGCAAAGGGGGAGGGAGAAGCAGATTCGCCACTGAGCTGAGAGCCCAATACAGGGCCCGATCCTAGGACCCTGAGATCACAGCCTAACCTGAAGGCAGACACTTAACCGACTGAGTCACCCAGGCACCCCAGGAGGTGGAATTTTTGAGTGTTAGAAAAACAGTGAGCGAATTCTTAACCAAGAACATTTGGCAAATGACAATGAGATGTATAGAATATTCTAGTACACAAACTAGCATGGAGTGAGCTTAGTGGAAAATATCTTTCTGCTGATAGAAAACCATTTGGGTTTCAAATCCAGTCCTAGAGCCAGTCCTTGGAGAGTCTGGTAGTACAGTGTGTTGTTTCCCCCTGGAAGAGTTACTCCGTGTGCCGAAGACTGGCACTTGTGGGTGAGGCGACCGTTCCATTGCTGCTATGGATTATACACCGTGACTTTGATAGGGAGGTAAAACCGGCCCTTTGATCCCATAACAGGAGCTCCCTCCAGTTTATACCAAGTTGGGAGCAGCCCCTTCTTTCATTGCAAATGGCGTATTAGACACAAATCTGTTAACTGTGCTTGGTTTTTTATTGCTTCTCGTTCTTGTGCGCTCTGACTTAGAAAGTCAGGAAGAGAATTGCTCTTTCCTATTTTTAAGAAAGTATTTAAGTCCACACAGTGAACCTACTAAACTTCAAACCAGTGTGGAAACTAGATGGAAACCAGCTAATAATCCTGTGATCTCAGACTCAGAGATGAATGTAAACTGTACTTTGCTGAACCATGAATGCATTTGATCAGCAGTTTGAAGAGCTACTGCCTTGAGGTCTTTGTTTAATGGGAACTGTTTGCAAAGTTGTGTGGCCTTAAATAAGTCCCAGGGCTTAAAAAATTTGTTCTAGTACAGACCAGAAGTCCCGGTGGTTGGAATTAGTCCTGTGTTTGAGTAGAAGTTATGATGACTGCTTTCCAAGGAGAGACCCAGACATGCCACTGAAATCGTGTTCTGTTCCATGTTCTGTGGGGATGGTTGGGGACATCTCTAATCAAAGGCATAATGAAAAAGGAGAAAAGAAGGGTTTGATAACAAGGCTCAAAAACTAATAACGGGAAAAAGTGAGAGAGAATTATTCTGTTAAAGTCCAGGCAGACCTTGTTTCCGTAATAGGTATTATAACTTTTATTTCTTCATGAAAATGGATATTCAATGGTCTCTTTTGGACCCTATCTTCTTGCAAGTATTTGTAACAAAAATTGTTTGTCTTCATGCTGCTTACTCATCTAACCCTTTTCCACTGTCTTAATGATACCTCTGCTTTGTATTTCTTTCATCACAGTGGGTCTTTGCTGTTGCCTTAAGGTTTTCTTAGGAAGTTAATATGATTATTTAATATGGCTTCTGCAGCATAGGCAGACACTGGCTGTACTGTGCTAATGGGTGAAGAGAAAAGTTCACTAGAGTATATTTTTCTCTAAGTTTTGGAATAGGATTTGGGGCTGGGGAAGTGATTCATATGAAAAGATCTGCCCTGTTTTCTTAAATACCAGTTTAAAACAAGAGAGAACTGCTGCTCATTTTTTAAAGGGTACAAATGTGATATTGTTCTAATGTCCATACTGCCCAAAGCAGCCTAAAGATTCAATACAATTCCAATCAAAATACCAATGGCATTTTTCATAGAAGTATAAAAAACAATCCTAAAATCTGTATGGAACCACAAAAGATAGACAAAGCAATCCAGAGAGAGAAGAACAAAGCTGGAAGTGTCATGCTACCTGATTTCAAATCATATTACAAAGCTGTAGTAATCAAAACAGTATGGCACAGGCTCGAAAACAGATGTGTAGGTCAATAGAACAGAGTAGAGAGCTCAGAAATCAACCCACACTTACCTGGTCAGTTAATTTCCAACAAAGTGGGCAAGAATATACAGTGAAGAAAAGCTAGTCTCTTCAAGAATTTTTGTAGGAAGATTGTACAGCAACATGCAAAAGAATGAAACTTCACCACTTTCTTATACTATATATGAAATTAAACTCAGATTGGATTAAAGACTTAGATATAAGACCTAAAAGCATAAAACACCTAGAAGAAGCCAGGCAATTAACCCCTTTGACATTGGTTTTAGTGATTATTTTTTTTTGGATCTGTCTCAGGCAAGGATAAGAGCAAAAATAAACAAGTGGAATTATATCAAACTAAAAAGCTTTTGCACCATGATGGAAACCAGCAAAAAAATAAAAAGTAACCTCCTAAATGGGAGAAGATACTGCAAATGATGTATCTAATAAGGATTCACATCCAAAATATATAAAGAACTCCTAAAATTCAATGTCAAAAAATAAACAAACTGATTAAAAAGTGTTCAAAGGACCTGAATAGACATTTGTCCAAAGAAGACATCCAGATGGCCAACAGACATATGAAAATGTGCTCAACATCATTCATCGTCAGGGAAATACAAATCAAAACCACAATTTGGTGTATCACCTCGCACCTGTCAGAATGGTTAATATCCAAAAAACAAGAAATAGCAAGCATTGGTGAGGATGTGGAGAAGAGGAAACCCTGTGCACTGTTGGTGGGAAGGTACATTGGTGTAGTCACTCTGGAAAGTGGCATAGAAGTGTATTATGACCCAGAAAATCCACTTCTAGGTATTTATCCAAAGAAAAAGAAAAAACTAATTCAAAAAGACGATGTACCGTTATGTTCGTTGCAGCCTTATTTATAATAGCTACGGTACGAGAGCCACCTAAGTGTCTACTGATAGATGAATAGACAGGGGAGATGTAAGATATACAGACAGTGGAGTATTAGTCATAAAAAAGGAGGAAATCTTGCTATTTGTGATAACATCGATGGACCTAGAAGGTATTATGCTAAGTGAAGTGAGTCAGACAGAGAAAGACAGATACTGTATGAATTCACTTATATGTGGAATCTAAAAAGCAAGACAAACTAACAGTCTAAGAAACTTATAAACTATGAGTTTTGTTCATAAATACAGAGAACATAGATTGATGTAGAGAATAAAGTTATGGTTGCCAGAGTGGAGGGGGTGGAGTGATGGACACAATAGGTGAAGGGTAGATTAAGAGGCACAGTCTTCCAGTAATAAAAGAAATAACACACAGTGATATAATGTACAGCATAGGATATATGAGATTTTATTTATTTATTTATTTTTGAGAGAGAGAGAGAGAGAGTGCACGCACAAGCGGAGCTTGGGGAGAGAAGCAGGCCCTCCATTAAGCAAGGAGCCTGATGCGGGACTCAATCCCAGGACCCGGGGATCATGACCTGAGCCAAAGGCAGATGATTAACCGACTGAGCCACCCAGGCGCCCTAGCATAGGGAATATAGTAATACAGACAGGAAATTTAGAAAAATAAGTAGTAGGAGGGTGCCTGGATGGCTCAGTCAGTTAAGCATCTGCCTTCGGTTCAGGCCACGATCCCAGAGTCCCTGGATTGAGTCCTGCATCGGGCTCCCTGCTTAGTGGGGAATTCTGCTTCTTCCTCTGACTCTCCTCTCTCTCTCTCTCTCTCTCTCTCTCTCATAAATAAAAATCTTTTTAAGGAAATTAAAAATATATTTTTAAAAAAATAAGTAGTAGGAAGTTTATATCTTTGAGCAGAATCTTTGCCAGCAAAGTTTTTGTTACTTTGATTTTGGAACTGAGTTTTAAAAATGGTGACAAGAATGTACAGTCCCAGGGAACTCTGGAAGATGTTGTCAGTGGACTCTAAAGCAAAAATCTGGAGTTTCTATCAGTCATAGTTTACAGTAAAATTCTTCAGTTTTGGGGGGGGGGCAGGGGAAAAAACAGGTACAAGTCCAGCTGGGCAGCAGCTTGAGATGCAGAATGAAGACATTGTTCTCTCCAGCTGGCGGCCACAGTGCTGGAAGACTCGGTGTTGTAATTCCTGAGTCTGCTGGGCAGTCAGCATGAAGTCTCCTTCTCTGGGATCTTCTCTAAGGGATTTCTTGGTATTTCTTGAAATTACTGCTGTAAATCTCTAAGTCCAAACTACCCTCACCACTTATATGATCTTTTAAAGGAAACAAGGAGGATAAAAGTAAAAAAATAAAGGAAGCAAAGGGCTCTTTTGTTCAACATCTATCTCCTTGGTTCTATCTCCTGACGTCACACCTGGATGCTTGGGCACAGTGCTTGTCCTCTGGCACCCCACCCCCATGCTGGGGAGTACCACCTCCTATGTGATGTGGGAGTTCCCTGCTTGTATGGAAATGACGTGTTTGGGGAGGCTGTCTAGCTAACATCACAGTGAACCAGGCTATCTGCTTTTAAATTCTGGCTCTGCCATTTAATTGCTGTGTGATCTTGGGCTTAGAAAGGCTAATTAATTTGTCTAAGTCTCAGAAACAGGGTAAAATGAATACCTACTCATAGCGCTATTGTGAGAATTAGATGAGATCCATTTAAAATACTCTGTCACTCATAAGTACTATGTAAGCATGGGGTCAACATGAGCTATTTTTATTGTTTTGCTAGACTGTTAGAAAGGGTTGGGACTGTGTGTGTCTTCACTTTTGTACCCCAAGCATCTAGCACAGTGTCTGGCTCATTGCTTGTAATAATTTCTTTGTCACTAGAACTATGCAGCACAAATAGAGGTGCTGAAAAAAAGAAAAAAAAGGAATTAGAGATGGTGATGCTTGAATGTTTAAACCAACAGCAAAAGAAGCCTTCAGTCATTCAAATTCATTAAAACCCATTTATTTTCACAATTATCGATGATCTATGTAGAAAGCATCTTATTAAATTATAATTCACTGTGAAATCTTTGTGCAAGTTGAGTAGATCAGAAAGAATATGATTATGTAAAAGACTTAATGGAGTATGTGTGCGTATGTTTAAAGAAACTAACACTGTATGTCAACTGTACTTCAGTAATTAAAAAAGAAACTAACACTTTAAAAGTCATTCTTCTGAAAAAGCAGTTGCAAAGTTCTCTTTGTAAAAGCCATGTAGGTAAATTTTTAAACTTGTTTTTAAGATGATTTTGGAATGCACCGTAAATTATTTTGAATTCATTGTGAAGAAACCCACATGTTATAATTACATTAAAAATGTAATCGTGACTAATAAGTACTATTATCTGACTGATTGACACTTGACACATGGACAGAGTCTTCCAAATAACCTATATGGGTCTGTTGCTTTGATGTTATAGTTTCTGATACCCCATCATTTTGTGGAAGAGGATACATCATTCACCTTACGATAAAATAAATGAGTTTCATACTGGTAAGCGTGAAGTAAACAGATCCTACCTATTAAGTTCTGGCCCTTGCTGTCATTCCGTGCTTGCTTTTATAGTAAAAAAGAACAGTAACCTAGCTACACAGGAGCGTTTTGTTCCTTCTTCAGCCATGTGCACTGCATATGCCAGGGCCTTGAAGATGGAAAAAAAATAAATAAAAAAGAATTGGAGTTTGTGCAGGACTGCTAGCTTTTGCTAATTTCTTACTTAACAATACTTTGATCTGTGCATCTGGAAAAAAGGGGAAACATTTTAGACACAGTACAGCACTATTAAAAGCCACATGAAAAAGTTCTTTTGTTGCTTTAGCATCTCTGCATGCATATGGACAGCTTCCTTGCTTTATAAAGTTCACGTACTGAGCATTTTTGCACAGGAACCTTAAAAAATAGTATTACCTGGTATACTGATTGCAAGGTTGGAGTATATTAAAATTAACGGAAGGAAGAAAACAACCCAGCTCGTTAGCTAGTACGCAAATGGTCTCTTCCAAAGTTCATGATTAAGTGAAAAATTTCTCTCTTAGGAACAGAAAGGATATTTCAAAGTTTAGTAAGACAGAAAATACTTATATTTCAGCCTCATTATGATTACAAAATGCCATTCCATGGTGCTTGGGGTTTTGCGAGCAGAAAGTCTTTGGCCGAGAGCATGCTCTCATGAGCCTGTCACAGCTCTGCCGGGACAGCCTGTGACCTTGCCAGGTATTTAGGGGTCTCGGCCTGGCCAGTCAGCTGTGCTGGGCCAGCCTGAGCAAAAGTTGCCCACTTCTCTTTATGATCTTGCACTGTTGTGTGATCTTTCCTTGTAATCAGAGGAGAGCGGTAAAAGATGAGATGTATCGAGAACCAGTGATTATGCCTCTGGTGTTGTATACATCGTTGAGGCTTCTTGACAAGCCTGTGAGAGTAGTAGTACTGTCTGGTTTTGCGGAGGAGGTAACAGGCCAGGAGCGTTGGATTTGCCCCTCGTGTCCTGAGTCAGTTAGAAAGTAGAAAGCCAGGATTCAGACTGCGTTCTGATGCCTGTGATGTCGGTACTGCTTTCTTACTCTGGACAAGATTGTGTCATGTGGAAAGGTTAAGGGTCTATATTGAATACTCATGACTGTGTGGTGTTACACTTACTCCTGTGTGATGGATTTGATCACAACTTTCAGCTTCAGTGAAAAACAGTTCCGTCCATTAGGGGCATACGTAACACAGGACATTCCCCGAAGTGGTCAGGAGATAGGAAAAGAATTCTGTGGACTATCGAAAAATCTAAGATAAGATCTAAACCAAATAGTATCTTAAAATCATCGACTCTTCATTTTTTTCCCCTATAAAACTAGGATAGGAAAGGACAAAACCATATAGGAAGTAGCCAGTGTCAGCTTTTATTTAATTTTGTATTATGATCCTTGCGTGTAGCCTCATTTCATTTGCACAAGCTCTTTTGTGTGTATTAGAGGGGAGAGGTGCTTCCTCTGTCATGTCCCATTTTTGTGCCCTTGACTCGAGGGGATGCATCGCTGTCTCTAGAGGCTGTTGCCTCCGACTCTTTTCTGCGCAATTAAACTGTAGAAAAGTGTTAGTGCCGTTTGCTACATGCCAAGGAGAATTCTCTCTTAATTGGCCTTCTGCTGTAGGGCCACACTTCCAAATATGTCACCTACTAATAATGAGAATAATAATAATTGCCATATATTGGAGAAGGTGTATGCCAAGGATTCTGCTTGATAATTTAGGAACTTTGTTAGTAATTCTCACCAAACTTAAGAGACAGCATTATTGGGGCGCCTGGGTGGCTCAGTCATTTGAGTGTCCAACTCTTGGGTTTGGCTCAGGTCGCCATCTCAGGGTCATGGGATCAAGCCCTGCATCCGGCTCCATGCTCAACAGAGAGTCTGCTAGGGATTCTCTCTCTCTCCCCACCCCCCTCCTCCTCTCCCTTCCTGCCACTTGTGCTTTCTCTCTAAAATAAGTAAATATATCTTTAAGAAGAAAAAAAGAGCATTATTTTCTCCTTCATATGGTTAGGGAAACTGAGGACACCCATTTAGTAAATAGAAGAACGAGGATTCAGACCCAGGTCGTCGGACTCCAAGACTGTCCTTACTCCATTAATTCGTATCCTCCACTCTTCACTGCCGCATAAGCTCAAGAATCTTTCCTCAAGTCCCGTAGGGGCTCCAAAAGGCAAATCTGAAACCAGAGCTTTTTGCATTTTATCAATGTAGTTTCATTTTTTGAAAAATTCCAGTTTTCTATATGCCTTTCAAGTCTACAGATGTCTATTTGTGATGATAGGATTTGTGGGCACATCAGAGAAGTAGTAAAGAAATCTAGAAAACGAATTCTTTGGGTAATATTGAGGACTTTTCCAGTGCAAGTGGATTCTGGTATTTCTATCTCTATTTTTTCCATCTATGTTCTATAAATTTCTAGCCCGTTATGCCAGTAGATATGTTATACACGTTTCTAACGTAAGACTATACGTTATTTACATGTACTGTATATTCTGATGCTTCAAAAAATATTGTGTAGTGATTTAACTTTCACAGATTACGTTCACATTCAGTTGTCATAACAACCTGGTGAGGTTGAGAGGCTAGGCACTACTGTGCCATTTAACGCCTTGCAAACTGAAGCTTTGCTCACGTGGCTAATAAGTGAGAGAACAGACGCATAAGCTAGGAACAGACAATTCACCAAAAAAATATGTAAAGATGGCCCTCAGACATATTTGAAAATGTTCACACTCATAATTAGAGAAATGCAAATTAAGACAATGCCAAGATATCATTTCTCACCTATCAGAATGACAAAAACTTTTAAATAGGATAACATGTTTTAAAAGCTGAGACTGTGAGAAAGGCAGTGCCTTCATACATTGCTGGAGTGGAAGCAGACTGGTAGAATCCTTGAGGAGGGAAGCACCAAGAATCCGCCCATCTTTTGACCTAGCAAGTCCACTTCGAGTGATTGATGCCAAGGGTACACCTCCAGCAGTACTGATGTAGACGTCCACGTGTACACGTGGATTCGTACACTTCCATATGTTTTATAGGTCTGTCTGCTACGAGCTCCTAGAAGGAATGGCATTCCCATACTAATGAGCACACATGGCACTCCGATCATGGTTTGTAAACACTTACGCCCCAAGAAAAGGAATCAAGGCTCCTTGGAGAAAGTAGTTGAACACAAGCTGAGCGTGGAACATCTTGTGGCAGAAAGTAAGGAAGTGCTCAAAAAAGGATGAAAACTTGTTAGAAGAACATAAGAGCCAACCTTAAGCTGCTCCTAATTGCCAACTGGAACATTTTGACTGATAAAATAAGTCCTAATGGTATTGGGTTTTTAGACCTTGTGATAAAATAAATACCCATGGATCCGTACCGATAATAAAAGTCAAATAAATGGAAGGAAGGGTAGGCTTTTCCTTACAGAATGGCAATTAATAAATGCAGACAGAAAGATGGTAATGGAAAATCATTGTTAGATAAATACTGTACAATAATTGTTGCAAACGAGATCCATTGGTGGATGCTGAAATTAATATGCAAGATTTTGAGGAGGAACAGGATATTTACATAGCCTTGGCGCTGTAGTAGTCTGAAGGCTTGACCTTGGGGTGAGGTGGTGGGGGCGCTGCTTCCAAGATGGCCCCATTTCCTCTTCAGAGATCTGCGGGAGGGCCCTCATGACCAGGAAGTTGTCTTCTTCCAGAATGAGTGATCCAAGGCAGAGAGTAAAGAGGAAGCCACAGTGCCTTCTGTGGCTTGCTGTCTGAAATCACACACCATTTCTGCCTATTCTGTTTGTTAGATACTGTTAAGCCACCACACTGGGGAGGGGCATTTCGAGCCAGGAGCCCGAAAATTATATTTTCTCCCTGAGAGTTGCCACTTCCCCTTTTGATGCCCCCCAGCACTCCCAGCTTTGGTTCCTCTTTCTGCGTCTTGCTCCAGTGCTAGGCCTGGATGGATTATCAGGATCACTGTGATAGGACAAGCAGTGGGAAGGAGGAGGCTATATGGCCCCTTCCCCACCCGCTTCCACAAGGAACCCTTCCTCACCTCAGTCTTCTGTCACCCCCTCCCCCTTTCTGGAACTGATTGTCCAGAACCCATCTGTGAACCCATAAGACTTTCTATAGGCCTCCCTAGAGCAGTGATTTGTGTCATTTTTCCTGCCTGTCTCCATCTATATTATACTGTATTCATATTTCTATCCTTAAAGTCTTAATGGGTACATGGGTTTCCTTTTGAAATGTAAATACATTTAAGAACCTCCTAATTCAGCTATCTGGGCCTCTGTCTTTCCCAAACTGCAGGTCTGGGGGTAAGGAGTGGGGGGAGGGGGCGTGGGAGAGATGGCCGTCAGCCTATTGCCTATTGGCACAAGCGAAACTCCAGAAAATTTTTCAAAGATAGTGTTCTTGCTTCAGGGAGGAGAGGGTTTAGGAAGGCTGCTGAGGACTCTGTTCTATGGCAGTGAAGACAAAGACCCCCCTCCTCCACCCAACATTCTTGGGCACACGGAAGGCAGGAAGGGATGACTTCAACACTTGGAAGTGTCTCTGCCGCCTATGTTGGCCAGAGATCACCTTCCGTACTCTGTGCTTGTCTCTTCACCAAGCCCCTCCTTCCAGCCATTGCTCCCTCATTGCCCAGCTGCTCCTGGAAAACATCTGGCATCTGTCTCTTTCTGGCACACCTGTTCTGTTGCAGACCCTTCTTTCTGGACCCTCTCTCTTACCTCTTCCCATTCCTGGTACGTACCGTTAAATAGCAAAATAGTCAGCTGAGTACATTTGAAGATCTCATTGGCTTTATGAGGTGATAATGGGACAGCCTCCCACCTGGCAAGTCGAAACGAGCTCCGTCAAGCTGCAGGAAAGGAAAAGTTTCTAAAGACAGAGAGGGAGCAGTTAAAAGAAAACTATCGGGAGAGAATGCATTGTTTTAGACAAGGTTGCCCCGCTGAGGGGAATGGATGGGGTGTAGGCAGTAAATTTCCTAGCACTCACAAGGAAATTCCATGTTGACTGATTAAAGGTTACATTCCTGGGGGAGGTTGAAACTGCAATTAGGTTAGGTATCAAGGCCCGGTTTGGTGACGTGGCCTAGCATACGCGACTCCATTCTGGACCAGTGGTTTTCTTTGTAACAATACCCATTCCAGTGCTTACTCGCTGGCCTGCAAGTGTTGTCCGCCGCATCTTCACCCCTCACTCGGGGGCTGGCGTTTAGGGATCCCTTTGCTTCTTCCTCCCCCTATAGCCTAGGGCAGTTTTTCCATTCTGACACTGGCCTTGCTATGAGACTTCAGCCCAGCCAGGGTCTGCTCCCCAGCCCTCCCTCACCTCTGCTTCCCCCTCTCTGCCCAGGGAAGGTGAGACACAGTAGGTGGTACAGGGGTAGAACTAAGGAGGGCTGATCTGACGTGCCGACTTTGTTCATATTGCCTTTTTTTCCATTGGAGGAAAATGAAACTGAATGCAGACCTACAACCGCCATTATCCTTAAATTACAATTGTTTGTAAAAGGTCACAGAATTTTTAGGTGGGAAGGAAATCTCATCATAATCTCTTCCTAATTATCTCATTTCGCAGTTCAAGAAATCAAGGCCCAGGTGGGCTAAGTCATTTTTCTACGGTCACGTTTTCTGATGCAGAATCTAACATTCCAGGTGACATAGTTTCACACTCAGAGTTCAGTTAAATCTATAACAATTTGTCCTCCAGAACAGAAATTTTGACTTTCCCTAATATCATAGATTACATTTTACATTTCACATTATCCTGGTACATATTTCTAGGAATTATAGTACTTTTCTTTCTAATCCAGATCTAGGTCGATCTCGAGAACTACAGTATGTGTACGTGGATAACAACATTCACCTGAAAGGCTTGCCATCCTATCTGTACAATAAAGTCATCGGGTGCAGTGGGTAAGGCTGATTTCATTTTTTTATACTCTCGCTAAACTCTTTGCCACGTTCATTTCAATTTCATTGCTTGGTCCTGATGTAACTTAGAAATAGGTGAACCATTTTGGATCACCCTGTTCAATTCTGTCTTTGGCCTTACTATGTCAAACCAAATACCTTTAGAAGCTAAGAATATTGGGCAAGCAATTTATAGTATTATACGTCAAGGACAGTTAGTGAGCAAGTTGTTGATTGTTTTCCAACCAAAAATGAGTCCATGTGTACCATTATAAGCTCCATAGTCTCAGTCACTGAAACTGGGGAAATCAGCGTAAACTTTTAAAAGCTTTTCTTCCTCTGCACTCCACTACAGTGACAGTTCTACTGTAGGAAGAGCCCTAGTATCTAGAACTTGACCGTTTCGAAATACTTGGAGTGCAACATTTGAAATAGTCTCTTCATACGAATCATGATTCTAGCAACCAAAACAGATGTTTCAGTTCAAAGGAAATGATAGGCCTTTATTTTCAGAGCAGCAATAATTTTTCCTTCCCAGACAGGCTTCTAGAAAGAAGGTTTCAGCTTCTCCTTCTATAACGTTGGGACAGAATCATCTTAAAGTGTTTCCCAGAGTGGTGTGAGATTAATACAGGGCAGCTCAACTACCAGAACCTACTTTTAACCTGCCTTTCCTCACATAAACAGCCAAAGGATACTTGGGATACCTTCAAGGCTACTTAGCCAGCATATTTGGCTCTGTCCTTGTGATTCCAACACCCGGCATCAGCTGGCTCCTACTATATGTAGCTCTGGCAGGAAGAGAGCTGACACTAAGTTTGTGCATGAGCACAGCCACTCCCCTGTTGGCCTGGCTCCAGGGCACGGGCCCTGAGCAGCCATTGCTCCAGAGAAGCCTTCCTTGGAGTAGTGGCCTTCCCTTAGGAAAAATTATACCGTTGTTATCTTGGAAGAGCCTTCAATGACGCTTCGAAGTGCTCGTATAGGCTGACGAAATGCAACTTCAGAGACGTATTTCGGAACCTTCTGTGAAGCAGAGAGAGATGATAGAACGTGCGGTGGGGTTTTTAGCTCAGTGATTTTTCGACAGCTGATTATGTGACAGCTGTGATACTACTCAGTCATTAATCCTAATGAGTTCTTAAAGGATCTGTAATACAGCCCAGTTCTTCCAAGTGGAAAATAAAATACCCTCCATCACCAAGATACACGGAATGATGCAAGCGAGCTCCAAGGCTGAAGGCAGTTCTTCCCACATCTAAGCCTTCAGAGACTGCACTCAAGTCTCCAGCACAATTAAGGAATAGCTTTTACTTATGATAAAGAGCCTTCTACTTTGTTGTATAGATTTAGATGTGATTGACTGCCAGAAAGTTCTATACATGCTGAGAGACATTTTTTCATCCTTGGATTGGTATCTGGTAGCAGAAGTAGTGAATTTTATAATTAATTTTCTTTGAGAAAATAAGTAGTAGGATGAAATATGAAAATTATTAGCTAGTAGTCTGCATTTACTATTATAATTTATTATAGCATCTTCCTTTGGAAGTAGTAATAAGAAAAATAATTATTCAAAGGATAGTATCAAACAATTGGTTTTGTGATATTAGTAGTTTTGGGAATAGAGGCAGCCCCACTTACAAATGAACTGTGATCCAAAAGGCATTTTTAGTCTGTTGGTTTAACTCAGGATGTACTTCTCTCTAGAAGCAATTCTGGTGGTTATATTCCTGGCCAGTGCATTAAAAGGTCATTTAATCCATTTTGCACCCCTGAAATTATATGATATTATATGGGAAAATGTACTCTGAATTCTTTTTTTTTTAAGATTTTATTTATTTATTCAACAGAGAGAGATCAAAAGTAGGCAGAGAGGCAGGCAGAGAGAGAGAGAGAGGAGGAAGCAGGCTCCCTGCCAAGGAGAGAGCCTAATATGGGACTCGATCCCAGGACCCTGAGATCATGACCTGAGCCGAAGGCAGAGGCTTAACCCACTGAGTCACCCAGGCGCCCCGTACTCTGAATTCTAATAGATGGTAGCTACCAAAGCCTGCCAACCTAATTAATGGTCCTCCTTCTTTGATCTCCTTTATCTCTCTTACTGAATATATGCAGAGGGACTTCCCTATTCCAACTCAAAGTGGGGCTGCTTTGGGAGAAGGAAGGGCCAGGGGTAGAACAAGGTTCTGAGATAAACCTAATATAAAGAGCAAAAGGGTACATGAGGCCTAGAAAGTTTGCTTCTTGATTCTGAGCAAGGATCTTCATTCACCGAGTTCATTCAGTGAATGTTTATTGAGCAACTACTCTGGTCACTATGTTAGATAATGGGCCATATGGTGATGAGCAATTCTAAGTACCTGGCCTTGTGGGCCATGTAATCTAGCCAGGACTCCAAATAAACAATAAGTAATTGATCAAACTTGGTGCTAATTCTCTTTAAGGAGATGATATTTAAACTGAGAACCTAAGGATCAATGTACTTGCTTCTCCACGGCTCTCACACGTTCCGTCTTAGATGTAGGCCTGGAATATAAGAACACACTAGCTTCTGCTGTCTTTTACCATCTCTGAAACAACTACATCTTCTGATGGGGAGTTGAAGAGAATTAGAACAACAGTAAACAGAGCTTTAGGGGCTGTGGCACAATATGAAACGTCTGCTATACGTACAATTTGCATCTCAGAAGGAAAATGCAGAATTGGATATAGAACTGTAAATATAGCAAATAACAAATGTTGTACAGTTTCAAGAAATCTTAGAAGTCTCACACAATTATCTTGGATATTCATGGAAATAAAGTTAGCACCTCCTTATTATATATTCACTTATTTGTCATGTAATTATTGAACATTAAGTAGCAAGTCAGCACTGTGCTAAGAATTGTGGAAAAGAAAAAGATAACTTAGATATTTATCCTAATATATAAAAGTAACTGTTAATACAAAAAATAAATAGCCTAAGAGAGGTAGAATGATAGAAATTTAGAGCATGGGACTATCTAATGACCTAGCCTTGACGTTATACCCTGTCATTCCTCTTACACCCTGTTGATTACACAGGACAACCCTGTCCATTGCAGGAGGAGACCATTTAAGAAGGGGAGAACTAGGAGGGGAGGATAATGGGCGCCACTTGGAGATGGGCTATCACAGCTTCCTTGCATCCAAAGCTCTTTGCCAGCTTCATGGGAAAGCACAGTTTTTATTTTGTCTGGGTCTTTCTTACTGTTACTATAGGAGTAAAGGTCTTTAGTTCTTCTGTATTTTACCCAGAAAAAGAAGTCTTTCCTGTTAGAGTTTTAGAAAATGGTAATGGGCACATTTACTTACCTAGGAGAACTTGATGCTTAAAGTGACCCTATGCCAGTTGTTTTTTCAGTTTTCAGATTCCATGCAGAAAGGAAAACAGAACCATTGCTTTGCTTTTTCTTATGTAAATAAGCAATTACAGCTGGATTTGGTACAAATTGGTTAAATGACTTGATTAAATGGTTTGTTAATATAACCACTTAAGGTAACAGAGTTGTTTATATGAGAAATGTATTCTGAGTTCTGAGTTAAACCAGCACTCTGAGAAAATAGCCTTGGGGCACCTGGGCGGCTCAGTTGGTTGAGCATTAGACTCTTGGTTTGGCTGAGGTCATGATCTTGGGCTCGGCACTCAGCACAGAATCTGTTCGAGATTCTCTCCTCCCTCTGCTCTCCTCCCCTGCCTCCCAAATAAATAAATAAAATTTTAAAAATAAAATAAATAAATAGCCTATATATCACAGTCTGTTTTTATGTGGGGGCTGCCCCCCCTCATCTAATAACAAGCAATATTAGATATCTGATCCTGAATCATACCTGTGGGGCAGTGTGGCTACAGATAAAAATACCGAAGTATGACTTGAGCTGTCAACCAAGAGAGTGTGCAGTTTGATTCCAACAAAGTAATTGTTTATTAAAACAAAAATATTAACACTCCTTTTAAGTTTTAGAGGAATGTAACAGAATCCACCATCTTTACAACATAACTTTCATAGTGTCCAAAATACAACCCAAAATTACATGACATAGGAATAATAAGAAAAATGTGACCCATTCTCAAGGAAAAAGACAATCAGCAGAGACCAACCTGAGGACCCAAACTCTTGGAAATGACAGATGAGAATTTTAAAACAACTATTCACAATGAAGTAAAGAAAAATAAGTTTGCAATGAATGAAAAGATCAGGAAATTTAAAAAAAATTATAGGAAAGAAACAAATGGGAATTCTAGAGTTGAAATACAGTATCTGAAATAAAAACTTTTCTTGATGGGCTTAACAGCTGAATGGGTCTAACAGAGGGAAAGTCAGTGAGCTTAGATCAATAGAAATGATTCAGTGTGAAGAACACAGAGAAAAAAGATTGAAAAAAAAAATGAACCCAGCATTAGGGATCTGCCAGACAATAGGAAAAAACCTAATAGCGGTATAATTGGTGTCCCAGAAGGAACAGACTTTTCCTAATTTTTCTCTTTCCTAAGAGAAATGCAGCAAAAATGTTTGAAGAAATGTCTGAAAATTTCTCAAATATGATGAAAGACTTTTTACATTTTCAAGGAGCTCAGCAAACCCTAAGCAGTGTAAATTAAAAAGAAAACGATGCCTAGGCAAAGCTGCTGAAAACCAAAGATAAAAAGAAAATCATGAAAGCAACCAGAGAAAAATGACAAATTATGTACAAAAGACTGTTACCTTCTCATCAGAGACTATGAAGGCCAGAAAACAGTGGAACAACATTTTTAACGTGCTAAACAAACAAATAAACAAACAAAAAACAGTCAGCCTAACAGCCAGCGAAAATACTTTTTAAGAATGAAAGCAAAATAAATGCGTTCTCAGCCAGAACAGAAGTAAGCCTTAAATGAGGCCCTGTCAAAGTGGCAGACTCTTCACCCAGACCAAGGCCATCCTCTCTGGGTGGCATAGCATCTTCCCTTCTTCTTGTCCACTTCTCCCATTTCTTTTCCTGTAATTTAAACTGGGGGAAAAAAAGAACCACACACACACACACACACACACACACACACACAACCCTTTTTTGTTCAAAGGGAGGGTAAGTCTAGTGGCAGTTCCCACAGTAATAAACGTACAGATGACTTTGTGTGCTTTCTGAAGAATTAAAAGATAGTTATTTGGGTGTTTTCAGTACAAGAACTTAATTCTTTTTCCATGCTGTTAGGTAAAATGGGAACTGTGAAAATGCACATGAGTTCATGTGCTAAATCATACACATGTTCTAGAGCACAATCTTAGTGGCAAATGATATCACTGTTCACTTCGCTTTTAGGGTTCAATGTTGAATGGCAGCTCTGAAAACATTGAGCTGAAAGAGAATTGTGTGATAATTGCTATAAATTATTCTGCATAACTAAACTCAAAGTACTAACATTTGTAACAGATTTCAACTCATTTTCCTAACTCACTTAAGGGTTCAGCTATAGTTTTTTGGGGAACCGCCCCAACATTTAATCTAAAGTCATAAAAACTACCGTGTTGGAAGTCAGAGATAGCAAGGCTTAATAATTGCCAGCTAATAATGATTTTCATTTCACTGTGAACAGGGCATATATGGGGCTTCCATCCCTCCTTGCTAGCAATCCATTTCGTAACGACTTCTTTCGGAGATGAGTGACCCTCGCTTCCAAGGCAGATACCTGTCCCACCTGTTCCGCCACTTGTCATTCCCTTCCATGTCAGTTCCAGAGTCAGTTCCGCACTCTGACCAGTGGGAACTGTTTAACCCCCTGTGCCCTGGGCATTCACAGAGCCAAATCCCTATTCTGTTTCCCTGGAATATCATCATGCTAATGTTAATTTGTAACAGTAGATTCCTTCATGGCAACATCTAGGCTGGTGTTTGACCAGCCTAGTACTGTGATCTAGGCAAGATGATACAATTTAACCATCATACACTGTATTGTAGCAGATTAGCAGAAGAATAATTTACTGTAACAGTAGAAAACAACAGCTATAAACCTGATTTAACCATTACTCTGTGCTAGGCAATGTGTTGAGGGATCATCTTCCCAGCAACCCTTGTGGTGTTATCCCCATTTCAGAAATGAAACTGAAGCTCGGAGAGATTAAGTAAACTCTCCCAGCTCACCAAGCTGGGCTGTGGTGGCGTCATCATCTGCTTCATTGTCCATGCTCTGAACCTCTGTGCTATGCACACTGCCTCTCTCCTCTTTGGTCTAGAATCACCTCTGCATGTTTGAGCCCCTCTGCTAGCTCCCTGAGAGCAGAGGCGGAAAATACCTTTCTCACTCCTGCATCATTTCACATAACGGGGTGGATATTTCATGTCTGATGAGGTCGAGGGAGGTTGGCCATGCCCAACAAAAAGGTCCCCTACTCGTGTGAATTCCTCCCTCCCAGCCTGCATTCCTCATAGCTGTGGCTCTTCTCCACTGTGAAGCAGAGAAGGCATTTAATAGACGTATCCTAAAATGAATTTAATTAGCCCTTTATATCCAGTGGTGAAGAGTAGGAACTTCTGCTAAAGGAATTGTCAAAGGGAAATTAGACCTTATATAAAAAGAGAATCCACTTACTTGTTTAACGTGAGCCTTTTCAGTGGTTTCAGCCAGACACCTGTCTTTTTAATGATGGGAGATGAGGAAAGCATTAGGGAAAATCTGGCTTTCAGCTCCCTCAACCTTTATTTGTTACTCTATATTGTTAAATTCCTTGGGCAGTGTCCATGTACAGTTCATGCACAATTGTATTAGGCAGCAGCAGCTGTTAAGGCAATAATAGTATGAAGTAAATATTCACAAATGACTTGCCTGGGTTTTATTCTGCATTTTCAGTGTTTTATGGTTTTGCTCAGGGCTCTCATACTACAGTGTGGCTATAAAGTTTGAAAACAAATAATATTATTCTACCATGTACACGAGTCAGGGTTCTCCACAGCAATGGAACCAATTGAATGTGTGCGGGGATGGAAGGTTGATCTATTTTGAAGAATTGGCCCATAGGATTGTGGGGGCTGGCAAGTCTCAAACCTACGGGGCTGGCTGGAGACCCAGAGGAAAGCTGATGTGACAGCTTGAGTCTGAAGGCAGTTTGGAAGGGGACCTCACTCAGTCTGTTTCTCTCAAGGCCTTCAGCTGATTAGGTGAGGCCCACCACATTATAGAGAATGATCAGCTTTATAGTCTACCAATTTCAGTGTTCATCTTTTCCAAAAAGTACCTCCACAAAAACATCTAGTCTGGGTATTGGACCAAATATCTGGCTACCATGGCCTAGCCATCTTAATGCAAAAATTTAATCATTGCCCCATGTGTTGTGGTAGATCATCAGAAGAATCATTTATTGTGTGTTTGCCTGCATTTCCAGACTTCGCAACCACACTGCATAGTAAGTAGCATTTCGGATATGATTCCCTCTTCTTAATTTTCTTTGTATTAGGAAAGAAACAATCATTATAAAGTAAATTTGAGATTCATTTCCTCATCTTCACAGAGTGGTTCATAAGGGTAATATCCTTCCCACCCACGGAAATATTCATACCAAGCCACAGATGTGCTGCTGCAGACTCTTGTGGTTATGTGATCACACGGGCTGAACAGAGGATTTGAAAGGAAGAGGGATAAAGGCAAAGTAAAGATCAAAGGCAAAAATTTTTTTTTTTTTTTAAGATTTTATTTATTTATTTGTCACAGAGAGTGAGCACAGGCAGACAGAGAGACAGGCAGAGGCAGAGGGAGAAGCAGGCTCCCCGCTGAGCAAGGAGCCCGATGCGGGACTCGATCCCAGGATGCTGGGATCATGACCTGAGCCGAAGGCAGCCGCTTAACCAACTGAGCCACCCAGGCGTCCCCAAAGGCAAAAATTTTTATGTAAACTTTGGCATTATTTGACAGGCCAGTGTGTAGCTGGTTTGCACTAGTGCACCCATGCCAGCTGTTGAATTATTGACAGTACTGAAGTATTTCTGCCCACGTTGGTGAAGAACTGTTGGGCGAAGTCCCCTGAGTTCCCCAACTTCCAAGTCTGCCTCCCGCCTAAGATCTCATAATCCAAAACAAAAGGCTAATGACTAACAGAGTAGAGGGCTCCAGGACCACGCCTCTGCAGCACGATACTGTTGGGTTTTGTTTGTTTTAATAAGGTATAATCTACAGTAACATTCACACTTTTTAGCGAACATTTCTGTGAATTTTGGCAAATGCACACAGTCATAAAGCCACAACTATAATCAAGATACAGGACCTTTCATTCACCTCAAAAATGTCCCTCATGTCCCTTTGAAATGAACCTCTCCCCTTCCAATCCAGCCCTTGGAAACAGTGGTCTGTTTTGTGTGAACATAAATTTTCATTTCGCTTGGATGGAATTCCCAAGAATGCAGGTGCTGGGGGTCATATGGTAAGTGTATTTTAGCTTTGTAAAAGACTGCTGGACTGCTTTCTGATGTGGCTGGGCTACTTTGCATTTCCATCAGCAGCTTAAGAAAGTTCTTGTCAGTTTGGTTTGTTTTTGTTTTTGTTTTAATCTTTCAGACCTCCCAATAAGTGAGTAATGGTATCTCATGCTTTTAATTTGCATTTCTCTAATGACTACTGATGTTGAACCTCTTTTCATGTGCTGATTTGCTATCCATCTATCTTTGGTGAAGTGTGTTCCAGTCTTTCACTCCTTTTTTACAGATTGGATTGTTTTAAATTACTGACTATTGAGAGTTCTTTATATATTCTGAATATATGTTTCATCAGATATGTGATTTGCACATAATTTCTCCTGGTCTGTGGCTTGTCTGTCATTTTAACACACTCAACTGGTATCTATTGTGACACTTCATGGTACCCACCCAACACACACATGACTCAAGATACATTTAATTTAATCTGTAAATAACACATTTTCCAAAATCCTGTTTGACGGATTACTGCCATTTTTCGTATATAATCATTTCCTGAAATGTAGCGATCAACCAAATATAGATATTTGTAATGCTTAGGAGGTCACTAGCACATCTCCTGGTCCTGAGACTTCTCATGAACCCCTGTGAGAACCCCAAATTATTTCCTTTTTGACACCGTGTGGATGACTCAGTATTCTTTTTCCCATTTCCTTTTTATCTTTTCTCTTTCAGACTTCTTTATCTATTTGTGATGACTCAAAACAACCAATCTGTGTTTGGAACTGCTTAGCTATCAATATGGAAACTGCTAGATAGAGGAGAAAATTGAACACATTAGATGAATTCACAGCAGAAGAACACGTATAATATAGTTAGAAAATGTGTGATAGAAACTTCAAACGTTGTGGTAGATCATTGGTAAGAGAGGGTATCAGGGAAGACTTTATAAAAGAATTAGATTTGGGGATGAGTAAGATTTGTATTTAGAATGCCCTGATATAGAAATTTTCAGGCCCAATTTGCCTGTAGGTAGGAGTGGCCATGGTGCCTTTTAATAAAGACACCATTGCCTAGAGTAAGGCGTGTGATTCAGAATCCACAAGGAAACATAAGGCCACACACATCCATAGGCACCTCCCTGCTTACTTTCTCCTCCTTTTGAATCAACAGAGAGGGAAGAGGGTCATTTCTTAAAATTAGAAGGTTAGAAGGCTCCCATATTTTGACCCTACACATCAGTGTAAATTTCACTAGTTTTCCAAAAGAACATTATCAATAATTTTGCAGCTTCTGTATGCCCCTCTCCAATTGTACGCTCTTCCCCCAAGGTTAGCCACTATTCTGAATTTTGTATTTATGATTCACTTATACTTAGTTATGATTTCAATATATGTAAGTACCTCCACATATATATATATATAGTCAAGTGTTGTCTTTTTGTAAATGGGTCATGCTGTGCACACGCCCCTGTGACTTGCTTTGTTTCATGTAACATTTTGTTCTTAATCTTCAGCTTCTTCCCCATTTTCTGCTCCTCTTTAGAGAAAAACTGTTTGAAAGAGATGTCTGTACTTACTATCACCACTTCCTTCCATGCTCCCATCCACCCACACCAGTTAAACTAGGATAACCCAATTCTACACCAAAGCCAGCATTTTCAGTGTCACTAGTCACTTCCATGTTGCCAAATTCACTTCTTAGTTCTCATCTTTCTTGACCTGTCCAACACTTGATCAGTTTCTCCTTCTTGAAACACCTTCTTCGCCTGGCTCTCAGAACACCATCTCTCTGGTTCCCTCCTCTGCCACTATCCATCCCTTCTCAGCTTTCTCTACTGGCTCATCCTCATTCCCCTGTTCATGACATACTGGGCTCAGGACTCAAAACTCTTCTCCATCTGTAACCAAAAATAGCAATTCTCCACTTCATGGTACTTGGAAATGTGTATAAGTTGGGGAGGGGGATGGCTTTAAGACTGGGTCTCTACTGACATTTGGTGGGATGCTTAATATCTTGCAGTGCACACAGAAGTTCTAAACAATTACGAATATGTGTGCCCCTGAAATGCTGAAAGCATCCCCGACAAGAAACATTTCTTGGTTGGTTATTTCATACGATCATGATTATACTTTAAATATTACACATGCATGACTCCCAAAAGCAGTTTCAGCCTGGACCGCTTGCCTGACCTCCAGACTCCTACATCCAAGAGCATCCAATTGGCAGTGCCACATGGATGTGTACAGTTAAGTGCTAACATATCCATAGTCAAACTCCTAATTCCCTTACCCCCAACTCAATCTTCTACAATCTGCCACATGTCAGTTGATGGAGGCTCCATTCTCCCAGTTACTCTGCCCAAAAGCTTGGGGGTCTTCTTTGATTTCCCTTTCTCTTGCGTCCCACAGCCAACTCATCATGGAGCCTGTTAGCTGTACATTCAGAAATATACCGGGGCTCTTGCCACTTCTCACCATTTCTATTTACTGTTTCCTTGAACTAAATTGCCATTTCCTCTCTCACCTGGATTCTAACAGTAGTCTTCTTCTGTCTTAACCACCTTGAGTCTGTTCTCTACAAAGTGTCTGACAGTCCTAGCCAGGTCATAACCCAGATGCAGTTATCGCTACTCAGCCATCACCCTTGTGACCTGTGAGCCTGTACATGACTTGTCTTCTAGGTCGGACTTTTGAATTCTTCTCCTACCACTCTCTACCTTCCTACCTCCACTTCGGCCATATTTCCCTCCTCCCTTCTTCTTGAGCTCACCAGATTCCTGCCTCTTTGCACCTGTTTCTCCTCTATCTGGAGTACTGTTCTCTCAGATTTCTTTGTAGTCTTAACACCATATGTGTTACAGCTCCCATCAAAATTCTCAATCTTAGAGCTTATTAGACATATTAAGAATGGTTGTTGTAAAGTTTGCATCTTTTTAAAAACTCTTTTTTAATACCTGTTGTTTCTCTTGATTTTCTTTTAGGCTGTTTTATTTCTCTACCCTTGTACCTGGTTAGTTTTGATTGCCTGCCAGGTGTGGTATATAAAGAACTGTCATATTATCTTAGACCCCAAATTATATTATCTCCCCTCCCCCCGGAGAGGACTCAAGTATGTGTCTTCTTACCAATCTATTGCTTCTCAACTCCGAATTTACCTTTTTCCCTGAAACTGGCTCCTGTAGAACTTTTTCCTTCATCATCTGGATTAATTTAAGGTTTTTCAATAGAGGGCCGAGGAGGGACACTTCAGGGTCAGAACAGGAGGAAGGGGTTTCTCTTTCTGCCTCTGTGCTGCTGTTTTCTGTGCAGTGGCTAGCAAAGGGAGACCCGGTAGCAGTGCAGCTGAAACCCACACTCTCCAGCAAATTTCTCTGTTCCTTGGCAGACCACTCTTGCTGACTACCTGGTGATCTGTCACCACCCAGGGAGCTGATTCTGTGAACCAGCTCTAGCCTCCAGCATGTTTTCCAACCCCCAGCAGCAGGCCAGCGTCTCCATCAAGTTTCTCTGCTACCTGATGGGCTGCTTCTGTGGACCAGCTGCAGCCTGCACCCGGCAGCATGTTCCTTCCCCATGGCACTGTACATTCCTGTGGTGGCCATGCCCCCAAATAGGTCTTAGGGGGGACGCTTTCCAACTAACTTTCTTACTCATGCACCCTATATTCTAGAGGCTTCCTTCCCCTTAACAACTCTTAAAATTTTCCTTCTTCCTGACCGATGCAATGACCTTCTGTCCATTCACAGGCTCTTTTCAGTTGTTGACAGTTTCAAATCCATTTCAGAAATTGAGATGATTTGAAGTTAGGCTTCAGCCCTTGAGATGCCCTCTACCTTCAGTTCCTGCTTACTCCAGGAGCCCTTTGTGTGGATGATTTATCAGTCTTGCATCTGCCTTAATGGGCTCTGGACGTCAATTTTTGCCTCTGTAGCTCCCTTTAGACTGTTAAATGCTGCTCTGCTTCCAAGCAGTCTTTTCAGTAATTGACAAACACCCTTAGGAAAGAAGTAGCCCCAAATGCCGGCTTGTTCCTCAGGTTCTGTCTTATCTTGATCTTGGCTCTCTATAATTTTTCCTGAATGCTTTCTGAGGCAGAAAAGCAGATATTTGATCCAGCTTTTGATAATGTCTTCTGTTGGTTACTGTTACCTGGCTTGCCATCACAAGAAGTGAAACTTCTTTATAAATCTGTTCATCTCTTTCATCTCTTACTAGTTCCTTTTTATTTTTTTTTTTTAAGATTATTTATTTGAGTGAGAGAGAGAGAGAGAGAGAGGAGAATGGGCAGAGGGGGAGAGAATCTTAAGTAGATTAAGCGCAATGCAGGGCTCTATCTCATGACCCTGAGATCATGACCTGAGCTGCAACCAAGAGTTGGGTGTTTAACCGACTACACTACCCAATTGCCCCAGCCGCTCTTTTATTCTAATATTGTATATTTTAATTTCTTTCTTATTCCTTTAATCAGTACATGCCAGGCACATTTTTTTATTTGGAAAAACCAGATTTAGGGTTTATTTTTGCTTTCTATTCTCTGTTTCCTTTTCATCAGTTTCAGCTCTTAGCTTTTTCAATATCCTATTCATACTTTGCATTTATTTTGCTTTGCTTTTCCTAATGTGTGTGTGTGCGTGCGCACGTGTGTGCTATATTTGTATATAGAACGTGAGCACGTGCGCACACACACACACCTCTGAAACCATCAGTAAAATTAAGATAATAAAAATATTCATCACTCACAAAGTTTTCTCATGCCCCTTGGTAATTATTCCTTCTCCCCCATCCTGTCTCCAGACAACCACTGATCTATGTTCTGTTACTGTACATTAATTTGTATTTTCTAGAGTTTTATATGAATGCAGTCAAACAATGTATTCTCTGTTTTTGTCTGGCTTCTTTCACTCAGCATAAAGATTTGGAGATTTATTGATGATGTAGTGTGTATCAGTAGTTCATTCCTTTTTATCACCATGTAGAATTCCATTCTACAGATATACCACAGATTACTTCTATTCAATTCTTACGGTCATTTGTTTTGATTCTAGTTTTTTACTTTATTACAAATAAAGCTGCTATGGACATATGTAGACTGTCCTTTAATGGCCCTGGTCTTAAATTTGCTGGGATAAATATCTAGGAGTAGAGTAGAGATCATAGATATCCTTAATTTTTGAAGGAACTACAGATTTTCAAAAATAACTACCACTTTACATTCCCAACTCAATATAAGAGATTTTCAGTTCTTCCCTATTTTTGCCGCTTTGGGAATAGTCAGTCTTAAATTTTATCCATTCTGATTGTTCCGCAGTAGTATTTCATTATGTTTTTAAGTTGCATTTCTCTAGTGAATAAGAATGCACATCTTTGCTTGTCTTATTTGCCGTCCATATATCTGCTTTGACATAGTGTCTATGTAAGTCTTTCCCCCATTGTTTTCTTGAGTATTTTTGTTCTTACAGAGTTTTGGAAGTTTTTTTATAGATTCTGAATACAAGTCTTATCTTTTATATACTTTGTACATATTTTCTCTCAGTCCATGGCTTGTCTTTTCATTGTCTTAATGGGGCCTTTTGGAGAGTAGACATTTTTTATTTTGATAAAGCCCAGTTTATCAATTTGTGCCTTTATGGATCTTGCTTTTGGTGTAACCCAAATCACAAAGGTTTTCTCGTGGGTTGTCTTCTAGAATTTTTAAGGTTTCAGTTTCCATTTTGATCTATGATTCATTTTGAGTTAATCTTTGTATATGGTAGAGGTATGGCTGAAGTTCCCTTTTTTTTTTTTTTTTTGCGTATGAGTATACCGCTGTTCCAGCTCCATCTATTAAAAATACTGTCCGTTCTCCATTGTACTGCCTCTGTACTTCTGTTGAAAATTAGTTGTCCTTATAATGTGTGGATCTATTTCCAGAAACTCTCTTTGCTCCATTGATCTATTGGTCCATTTTGACACCAATACCACATTGTTTTAATGACCATAGTTTTACTGTAAATCTTAAAATTCAGTAGTGTTAGTCCTCCAAATTTTTTTTAAACTTTAAAAAATAATTGAATGCTGAATAATTCTAATTATTCAGCATTTCCACATAAATTTTAGAATTAGAGTTTCAATTTGTTGTTGTTGTTTTTTTTTTAAACTGCTGTGGTTTTGATTGTGTTGAATCTATAGATGAATTTGAGGAGAATTAATATCTTAGCAGTTTTGAGCCTCTCAATCCTTGATTACAATACATATCTTCATTTCTCAGAAGTATTTTGTAGTTTTCACTGAACAGGTCCCGGGCATCTTTTGTCAGATTTATCCCTAATTATTTCATATTTTTCATGCTATTGTATATGTCATTTAAATTTTTTTTCAATTTCCAACAAGCATGGCTACCATATAGAAGTACAAATAATTTTGTATATTTACCTGTGTGCTCCAGACTTGCTGAGCTCCCTTAATAATTCCAGTAGTTTTTGGTTGTTCTTGTTTTGTTTTGCTTTTTGTTTTTGTTTTTTGGGTTTTTTTTTGTTTTGTTTTGTTTTGTTTTGTTTTGTAGATTCTGTTGCTCTTTCTGGGTACACAGTAATGTCTTTGGGGGAATAAAGGCAGTTTTACTTCTCCCTTACAAATCTGCTTGCCTTTTATTTCTTTTTCATGCTTTATTACCCCGGCTATACAATGGCTATCTGTACAATGTTAAATAGAAGTAGTGAGAGCAGACGTGTTTGTCTTGCTGAACTTGCTGGGAAAACGGTCTTTCACCAAGTATAATATTAACTGTTGTTTTGTCATAGATAGCTTTTATCAGATGAATAATTTCCCTTCTATTCCTAATTTGCTAAAGTTTTTTTTTTTTTGAATGGGTGTTGAATTTTGTTAGACAACTTTTCTATATCTGTTGAAATGATTATATGGCTTTTCTTTTTTTTAATTTTAGTATAGTGAATTACATTGATTTTCTAATGTTAATGCAGTCTTAATTGGTAAAATAAACCTCATTTGGTCATACATTGTTGAATTCAATTTGCTAAACTCTTGTTTGGATTTTTTTCCAGCTATGTTCAAGAGTGATGCTGAGTTTTTCAGGCTTTTTTCCTCTTATAATGTTTTTGTCTGTTTGTTTGTTTGTTTGTTTGTTTTTTAATCAGGAGAATGCTAGTTTCATAGATTGAGTTGAAAAGTTTTCCAACCTTTTAAGTACAAATTCAACTTCTTTAATAAATATAGAGCTGTTAATCTTACCTCTTTCTTGAGTGAGCTTTGGTAATTTTTGTCTTTCAAGGACTTTATATTAGCATAAAATTGCTTATTGCCCTTTTATTATCTATAAAAGCAGGCAATGTCTCCATTCTCATTCCTGATATTGATAATTTGTGTCTTCTCTCTGGTTATTCTGGTTAGAAATTTATCAATTTTATTGATCCTTTCAAAGTTCCACCTTTTAATTGATTTTTCTATGTCATTAATTTTCTATGTCATTAATTTTTTGAAATTCTTTATTTAAATTCAATTCTGCATATATTGTATTCTTAGTTTCAGGGGTAGAATTTAGTGATTCATCAGTTGCATAAAACATCCAGTGCTTGCCCTCCTTAATGCCCATCACCCAGTTACCTCATCCCCCTACCCACCTCCCCTCCAGCAACCCTCAGTTTGTTTCCTATAGTTAAGAGTCTCTTATGGTTTGCCTCCCTCTCTGTTTTTATCTTATTTTATTTTTCCTTCCCTTTTCCTATGTTCATCTGTTTTGTTTCTTAAACTCCACATATGAGTGAAATTTTGTGGTATTTGACTTCCTCTAACTTATTTCACTTAGCATAATACCGTCTGGCTCCAAACCACATTGTTACAAATGGTAAGATTTCATTCTTTCTGATGGTAAGTGATATTCCGTTGTGTATATATACCACATCTTCTTCATCCATTCATCTGTTGATGGACATCTGGGCTCTTTCCATATGCTGACTATTATGAACATTGCTGCTATAAATATTGGGGCACATATGCCCCTTCAAATCACTATGTTTGTATCCTTTGGATAAAGACCTAGTAGGGTCATTGATTTTCTTGGTGTTCTTTATTGCTTTTCTTCTATTAAGTCTTAATTTGCTCTTTTATTTCCAGTTGCTTTAGGTGACAGCTCTGTATGTCATATGTCTTTGTACTAGACAATAATTATAATTATTATTATAATGACATTTACTGCCAGTTCTAACATCTCTCAGTTCTTGGTTGATTTTACTTGCATGATTTTTTCTCATTACAGGTCATATTTTCCTGCTTATTGGAAAGTCTGATAATTTTTTATTCGTTGCTGGACAGTGTGAATTTTACCACATTACGTGCTGGATATTTTTGTATTCATACAACTATTCTTGATATATGTTCTGGGACACGATTAATTTCATTGGAAACTGTTTTATCTTTTCAGATAGGGCTTTTAGGATTTGTTAAATGGAAATAGAATCGTGTTCAATCTAGTGCTAATTATTCCTCACTACTGAGATAACACCCTTCCATGTACTCTATCTAATGCATCATGAACTGTGAGGTTCAAGTCTGACTGATAAGAGCAGGCAATCTATTCAATTCTGCATGAAAAAGATAAACCTTTCTTTCATCTTTTCAGCTGGTTCTTTCTCCAGTCCCAGTTTCCTCACATGCCTGTGCTGATCGGTACTCATCTGAGTCCTCAAGGGGGACCCTCTGCAGATCTCCAGAGTTCTCTCTTTGTGCATCTCTCTCCTCTGAGGTTCTCTCTCCTGCAACCTCTAGCTGCTTTGGACTCCCTGAGCTCTTAGTTCCTTGTCCTCAATTTAAAGTGCCTGCCATCCCGTTAACGAAGTTCCCCTTCCCTGATTGAGCTGTTCCCTTCAGTCGGGTCTCTGCTCAGATGTCATCTCCTCCGAAAGACCGATTCAGATTAATACAGCTCTCACTCCCCTCTCGCTCTGTTTCATTATAGATTTTACCTTTTCATCATCTGTCTCTAAGCGCCGTTCTGATCTTACATATGCGCCCAACAGGATTGTATGCTCATATGTATCAAATAATATACACAAAAATATGTTCGTAATGTCACAACCCTGGAAACAGTCCATATGTTTATCAGTTACGGCACAGCGATGAAAATTAATAAACTGTAGTGCGTGCAGCAACACGGATGAATCCCAGAAATGTGATGTTGACGAAAGGAGCCAGATGCAGACTATGTCATGCTGTTGAAAAAGGCAGATCCATACTAGAATTTTCGAATTTGAAATCGTGGTTCCCTTTTGGATGTGGGTTTGACTCAGGTCGGTATCCCAGAGTAGCCTTCTGAGGTTCTTTCTTTTGAGCCAGATGGAGAAATTGGTTGAGTGAAGTCAGTTGAGTCAGATATTGTCTCTGTAAAAATCTTCCCTAATCCCCTGGATGGTCAGTCACTGTCTCTTCTCTGACCCAACATTAGAACAATTATATTGTAATTATTACATTTTCAAGGGAAGGAGTCATTTTATTTTGGTTTTATTGTATTTTTTTGTTGTTTTACTTTAAGTGTCTTTAACTGGCTGCTGTAGAGCTGATCTCTGGAGACATTTTCTGGTGGAAGGAATGAGTAAATGAAGCCACACAAATGACCCATGGGCTTCTGCAGCCCAAGCCTGTGTCCTCTCCCTCATTGCCTGTTTCTAGTAGAGGGCAGAGAGATTACCTCATGGTGTATCTCTCCAGATACACCAGATACAAGTTTTGTTGGCACCCATTTGTCATTAGAGAAGGAAAGTCTTGAGACTCATAGGTAACCTGGTGGTCTGAGACAGAAGGTAGGATGGGGTCAGACCTCTTAGTTTTGGCAACTGTGCAGCTGTAGGAATGAAGCTGCCTCTGCCTTCTTTCCGGTTCTGAGTAGCTGTAGGGGCTAGGACATAACTTAGTGTACTCAATAGGCTTTGCTATGAATCTTCTCCCCACAAGTTGATGGCAGAATCCAATAAAGTTATCTTATACCATTAAAAATCACTTTGCTTCGTGGGGTTTCTTCCCCTGCCACAAAAATTCAGTTAAACCAAAGTGCTGTAACTTAACCGAGTACTCTTTTCTCCTTTTCATTTTGAAAATTTCAATAAGCATGAATTTGGAAAGGATAATAAAATGAGGATAGAGGGCGCTTCCAGAGCAAACTGTGTAGATCTTATGAAGGAAAGTTCCTTCAGAGTTTGTCCTTACTGGAAGGAACTGGCCCTCAGCAATGTGATAGCTGAGTTCCAACTGATGAGTTTACATTTCTGTGCCAGGCTTTATTAAGGAACCCTGGCTAGCATCTGTTCACTCTGAAAAGAATTCTGGCAATTCAGCAGTGTCTTAAGATTTTAAATGTATATTTTGATTAACACATTTTTATTGGCACATATATCCTTTCCCTCTTTTGCTAATACTACTGCGAATGTGTCTGTCTGCAGCTGTGGTGCTCCCATTCAAGTTTCCGAGGTGAAGCTGCTTTCTTTCTCATCGGGGCAGCTCACCGTGTTCCTCCCTGCCGAGGTGAAGGCCATAGGGACAGAGAACGATCACGTCCTGCCTCTGCAGGAGTTGGCCATGAGGAGTCTCCATCACACCTACCACAGTTTCCTTAAAGGTACACGGGACTTTCTCTCTTTCCGCCTCTTACTGGGTGACCTTAGAAGTTGTGCTCCGTGCTCCCTGTTGGGGGTGTCCATGTTTTTTATTGTGCTAAAATACACATAAAATTTACCGTTTTAACCAGTTTTAAATTCTCTGTTCCGTGACATTAAGCACATTCACATTGTTATGCAGTGGGACTTTTTTTTTTCTTTTTTCATTTAAAAAGATGGTTTTAATATTTCATCAACACTGATCCCTTCGGCATCCCCTACGGACACAGAGGAGCATTTGCCACAGTGTGATCTTCAGTCATAAAGGACCGAGGTTAAAAGTTAAACCTTGTGGTTTAAAGGAAGGAAATTGGTGTTTGGGCACATATCTGGTGGAAGTGAGAAGGCTGGCAGAGGCACTTTCTTGAGCAGGAAAAAAAAATGCCAAAGGCTTATCCTTGAAGCAGAATTGGGACAAGTTTTCGCCATGCAGGCTCCTCACATCTGAGAAATTACATACCTAGAGGGAGGAAATACCAGGGGTCTTGGGCAGTATTTCCACAGCATGTTAACTCTTGGTTTGGAGAGGATTTGGCAGTATGTAGATTTCATGGGCGTTGTGCTGTGGATCTCCGAGATGCTTTAAGAGAGCAGTAGGCAATTTTAATAAGATACATTCCAAATGTTTTAAAAACTGCTAAATGTTTGGTCTTTGCTTTTAAAAAAAAAATCCATTCAAAAACATCTCCTATTAACCTTCTAGGAATGTCCAACACAAAGTTATTTTTTAATACTAAAAAGAAAACTGTAATTATTCATCTATGGGTAAATTCCATTTTTATAAATGGTTATTGATAAAGTCCAGACAGATGTAAAGGATGATGAGATCATTTGTATTTCCTTCCCAAAGATGAGTCAGTAATTTTTAGGTTTCACCTCATTGTGACAATTTCCCTCTCTGTCTTCTGGATGTTGACCATCTGTGGCAATCCAGTGAACACTTGTGCTCAAGATTGCCTGGGCCACTGAGATGTTTTGCTTTAAACGTTTCTTTTGTATAGCTCAGGCCAGATGGACGAGGAGGCAGCCTCTCTATCAATTTAGGTAGTTCACAGGAGTGAAATAAGGAAAAGCTTGGTTTCCTTATTTTTCTTTTACTTTGATTTGTTTCCCATTTTCATTCTTTTCAGTAAATATAATTTAGCTTGAGTAATGCTCAATGCCCAATCGATTTAGGAAGAATTTAATGCAAGTCAGTGTTAGTCTTCGGTGCGGTCCTTTTTTATTCTCCGTCTCCCATAGGAAGTTGTACAAACCCTCTCTGGGTAAATTAATGCCTTTTAAAAATCTTTGTTCTTAAAGAATATTGGGTCTTATTCTTTTCTTGCTTCTACCTCAGGATAGCTTCTCTTTGCTCTTAAAAGAGTAGATTTGGGTTTTTCTCTTAGTATCAAAAAAGTAATTCAGTGCCTATCACATAATATTTTCACCATGCAATACTTTTTAACTAACTGAATTGACTTCGTAACAAAGAAACATATTTTAAGCCTAGTTTAAGGAAATCTGATTTTTTTTTAAAAAATTCATGCCTGATTTTTTCTCTTGTGTTCCAGATTTGAACTTTCTGTCTCCAATCTCATTACCCAGAAGTCTCCTGGAGCTGCTGCACTGCCCCCTGGGGCACTGTCACCGGTGTAGTGAGCCCATGTTTACGATTGTCTACCCCAAGCTCTTTCCCTTGAGAGAGACGCCGATGGCAGGGCTGCACCAGGGGTAATCATGCCTAAGTGGGCACCAGGGCTTACACCTGGGCGAGGGGTGGAGGCCCTGCATGAAAGTATTGTTAAGTCAGCAGCTGTCAAGGTGCATACAGTGCTTCCTGAGATACAGCTGAACGACACAAAAGCACATTTTCAGCATCACGAGAAAACTGGACTTCCCTTTATTACATTTTTGATCATATACAGAACAGCTTTATTGTATATATGATTTAGAATAGCTCATTCTTTGTAAGGAGTGCTTTCCTGCTTTTCCACTATTCACAATAGGCTTCAGGCAATAAGGAATGTAAGAACAAAATCTTTGTTGTATAATGGGACCAGCCCAGCCCTTCTATTTAATTGGCGTGGCTAACAGAAAGTGCATGGTGAACATCGTGCCTCTGTGTGTGTGTGTGTGTGTGTGTGTTTCTGTTTTGAATTTCTAACACTTCCAAATGCCATTCTCTTGCCACTCTCTGTTTCTTGGAACAGTGCCTTGAATTTGCTAAGAATGTTCACCAAGTAAAAACCCCTGTACTGGTAGTTTAAAAAAAGAAAACCAGACAATTAAAATTAGGACATCAAATGAAAAATCCCCCATTAGCGCAACCTCAGCATATAGATAGTCTAAATTTAGGATTTTCTAAGTTTACATTTTTTAAAGTTTAAAAAAAACCACTGTAACATCTCACTTATCTATCAAATGGTATTTTGGGTTAGTAACTTTTTCAGATAACTCGTTACCCCTATTCAGTGCCAAGAAGCATTTCCTTTGTAAGCATTTTTATAGGACGAGGAGGGAGCCTGGGCGGGGTGCCGAACCTCTCTGAGCCTCAGAACAGGGCTAGAACAGCCGGCTGGGTGGGGCCATCTTGAGGATTAGCAGATGGTGAAGGTAAAACCTTGACATATAATGGGTGTTCAACAAACGGTAGCTCCCCTCTACTATCTGTCTACCCCACTCCCTTGCAAAACTGCATTTCTCTTCTTCCTACCCTGAATAATCCCATTTTGTTAGACGTTTTGGTTCCTGTCTCCCCTCTCTGTATTTTTTAATATTTCCTGCTTCGTTGTGCCTGCCCACAAGAAGCCTTCTTCCAAACCTTTCTAAATTTGCTCCTTCCAGTCCGAGGTGATCACATCACCAAATGTAGTGAAATGTCATTTAGAATAGTTAAAAGCACTGAGTCAGTGTCTGAGTGTATTAAGCCATGGATAAAATGAACAGACGAAATCGGCGCGGTGCCTGGCGGTCAGGTGCACAGGCCCTGACTCGCCCTCCTCCGCTGGGAGCCCTTGGGCCAGGCACTTAACATCTCTGGGCTTCAGCCTCTCATTAATGAAGTGACCGTAATAATAATATCTATGGACACTGTGAGGTTAAATGAGATCATTCATGGAAGGAGCCCAGGCATGTAATAATACTACGTAAACGTTAACTACTTTAATCTAGTCTTCTTTGGCTCCGAGACTTTTAAAAATTTCTTGTGTGTATGTGTTTTTAGCAAATGCTCTTCATATCAGTAAGCTACCGTCATAGGATAATCTTACCTAATTCATTAAACTTAGTAAAACCCTTATGCATTATTGTATAATTCTCTATAGAAGACATTTTCTTACTGAAAATATGAAAATGAAGATACTTCCATAAGGTCAGGATACTCTGTCAGTAGCTGATAAAATTCTGAATACCTATTCAAAAAGATAAACTCTCTTTTTTTTCATGGTAATTAATTTGTGAAAATAAAGTAGATCCTTCAAATGAAGTCATTTTTTTGTGTTATCTTTATGTAAGATTTGGGGAATGTATTCAGTATTTGAATATTTTATGTACTGTTACTTATTTCTCTGCTACAAACTAGAAATTCAGTGCAAATAATCTTGTATTGTTTCAGAACGTAAATATAATAGTCTTAGCATAATAAAATGAATATATCCAGTACATAGGACTTGGGCAATGCCCGTTTGTTGAGCAAAGCCAGCAGTGCCTGTGTTTATAGCAAAGATGAAATGCCAAGATGTAAACATGGCTTTCTGTGGTGAGTTAATGCTAGGGTTGAAATTGAGAGTCTGTGGCTTTCATTTGGTCCACCAGACTTTGTTCCTTCCCATGTTGCTATGGAGATTGTATTAAAAGCATTGACATCAGTTTCTATCATAGTCTTTAAAGTACTTTCTTTTGTAACTGAAAACCAAATACTTGAATTCAGTAGCTTACTGCTGAAGATAAAATCAATATTTTTGATATCATAAACTCTAAAAGGTCTTGATAATAATATTTTTAAGTTTTATAATATATTCAGTTTAGTTCGCATTGCTTGTCATAAAATAATGCATTGTATCAGCCAATATCGAAATTAATGTAGACATCTGGCATTATTTTAAAAGAACATATTGGATATTCTTCTAAAATACCAAGTCCCACACAAGTGTTAGTTTCAACCTAAATTTAATACAGAATTCAGTAAAAAGAAATTATAGTATTTTGCCTAAACAATAGACACCCAAACTTTCAAATATCCATAACAGAGAAGAACGACTAGTATATTCATGACTTTGAATCCTTATAAGCATAGCAAGTGTTCATTCCCCAAACTTATGTTCATTTATTAAAATGGAGAACATCAGCATAGAAGGTTATTTATTATTATAACAACATGTCTGGCTTTCCCCCACACAATCATGATTTACACAAGTTCTATATTTCCCATTAGGAAATCAGGTTACTCGAGCTTTTCAGAGGTGCGTATTCATTTGCTAGGAATGCTGCAACAAAGTGCCACAAAACTGGGTGACTTAAATAAGAGGATATCTGTTGCCGCACGGTTGTGGAGGCGAGACGTCTAAACTCAGCATGTTGGCAGGGCCAGTCCCTTCTGAGGGCTGTTGAGGGAAGGGTCTGTTCCAGGCCTCTCTCCTTGGCTTAGAGATGGCTGTCTTCTCCCTGTGTCTTCACCTCATCTTCTCTCTGTGTATGTCTGTCTCTGCGTCTACACCTCCCTCCTTGCTGAGGACACCAGTAGGCTGGGCCCTTACTGACGCCTCCTCACTTAACTAATTACACCTGCAATGATCCTGATCCCAGATAATGTCACCGTATTCCTCTGTTCAGGCTACCGTAACAAAATACCATACCTGAGTGGCTTAACTAACAGAAGTTCATTTCGCAGTTCAGAGGCTGGAAGTCCGGAGTCAGGTGCACCTGGAGGGAGCTTTCTTCTTGGTTTGCAGATGGCGCTTTTTTGCTGCCTCATGTGGCAGAGAGAGTGTGAGCACACGGGCACAAGCTCTCTAGTGTCTCTTCTTTTTATGAGGGCCCTATCCTCATGACCTCATCTAAACCTAATTATCTCCAGAAAGCCAAATACCATCCAGTACTCCAAATACCGTCGCATTGTAGGGCTTCAACATACGAATTTGGAAGGATACAGTTCAACCCGTAACCTTCTGGTCCGAAAGTTCATGTCCTTCTCGCATGCAAAATAAATTCATCCCATCCCAATACCCCCCAAATCCTAACGCATTCCAATATCAACTTGTTTAAGTTCAAAAATCTCATCTTAAATATCTAAATCAGGTATGGGTAAAACTTGGGTATAATTCATCCCCGGGCAGGACTCTTCTCCATTTATGAACCAAGTTATCTGCTCCATTATGTAATGTTTGGACAAGTGTAGCATAGACATTCCCATTGCAAAAGGGAGAAGATCGGAAGGGAAAAAGAGGTAATGAGTCCCAAACGGGTCCAAAACCTAGAAGGGCAAATTCTGTTAGATTTTAATGCTAAAGAATAACATTCTTTGGCTAGATGCTCTGTCCTTTGGGCCCACCACAGTGGTGCACCCGCCTTGGTCTTGGGGGGTGCCTGTCTTCTAAAACCAAGAAAATTGCCCCATCCCCAGGGTCCTTCTTCCCTTTCCCTGATAGCTCTCTTGCTCCTTTCCTGCTAGGAGAATACCTGAAGCCTGACAGCCTTTTTCATTCTGTCCCCATCTCTCTCCCCTTCAGTCCAGGCTGTCAGCATTTCCGCTGAAATGGTTGACTGTATGAACAGTTGTCCCTTGGTGTTCTCTCCAGAGCAAGCTTTCTCATTATTTATAATATGGATAGGCTGAGAATGTTCCAGATCTTCAAATTCTGGTTCCTTTTTGCCTAACAGTTCCCTTGACTTAGCTCCCTCCTCTACCATTTTACTGTAAGCAGCAAGGAGAAACCAGGCCATGCCTTCCACCCTTTGCTTAGAAATCTCCTCGGCTAAACATCCAGGATCGTTGCTGACAAGTTCTGCTTTCCATCCAGCAGAACTCAGTTCCGCCAAGTCCTGTGTGCTTTATAATCCCCTCACCTTTCTTCCAGTTTCTAGTAACACATCCCCCCCTTTTGCCCAAGACCTCAGCAAATGCACCTTCAACTCAGCATTCTGGTGACGACGATGTATGTATTCTCTGAGACAGTAGAAGCTCTGTCTACAGCCCCCCTCTGTCCTTTGTGAGCCTCACCAGATACTCTTTAATGTCTGCATTTCTACCAGCAGTTTCTTCAAGGCAGTGTAGGCTTTGTCTACCATGCAGCTCGGAATTCTTCCACCTTCTACTTGTCACCCAATTTCAGGGCCACTTCTAGATTTTTAAGTATTTGTTACAGCAGCTTCTCACTTCCCAGTAGCTTTATCTGTATTAGTTAAGGGTTGTCCAGAAAAATGGAATCTCTATCTGTATCTGTATATATAGAGATTAATTGATTTTAAGGAATTGACTCACAGAGTGGTGGGGGGCTGGCAAATCCAAAACTATAGGGCAGACCGGCAGGCTGGAAATTCAACAGTTGATGTTGTGGTCTTGAGTCTGAATTCTGCAGGGCATAGGCTTGAAACTCAAGCAGGTCACTGTCTTTTTTTTTTTTTTTTAAGATTTTATTTATTTGACAGAGATCACAAGTAGGCAGAGAGGCAGGCAGAGAGAGAGAGAGCAGACTCCCTGCTGAGCAGAAAGCCCGATGTGGGGCTCGATCCCAGGACCCTGAGATCACGACCTGAGCTGAAGGCAGAGGCTTAACCCACTGAGCCACCCAGGTGCCCCAAGCAGGTCATTGTCTTAAAGAAAAGTCTTTCTACCTTTTTGCTTTGTCCTTCAGGTCATCAGCTGATTAGATGAGGACCACCCAAATCATGGAGTGGAATCTGCTTTATTCAAAGTCTACTGATTTAAATGTTAATCACATCTTAAAAATATTTGCACAGCAGCATCTAGATTGGTTGTTTGACCAAACAGCTGAGCACCATGGCCCAGTCAAGTTGACAACTAAAATTAATTGTCATAGACTTTCAAAGGGTTTCATTTAAATCACCAGAATGTTTTGGGACAGGAGCTACAAATGGCCCAGAATCCCAGTGGTTCTTCCCATATCATTGGGGGAAGGTTTAGCTGTAACAGATACTGAAGTGAACACTTAGGTATTGGTGCTGTAACATCTCTGTTTTTGTGCCACGAGGCCATAGGCTGGAGTGGGAAGAACTTCCTGGCCTTAGGGGTCAGGAGATCCAGCTTGGAAGCTGAGCTCGGTTACTTCTCTAGAAGATAGGTCTGTTACTAGACGGAATCAGGAAAAAAAAATTAAAAATAAAATTAAAAAATTTAAAAACAAGATTGAATCATAGTAATCATGTACCTTGGCCCTTACATGTGGTTCAAACTAACATCATCTCCATTTTACAGCAGGTGGGGAGAGGTGAGACTGAGGTGCAGGAATATCAGAACCTGGGCCAAGGTTTCATAGCAGAGCTGGAATTTGAACCCTAGCAGTCTTGCTTCATATCTGTGTTTCCGACGCTACACTGCGGTTAGTTACTAATAGAATCACCATATAGCATGAAGAAATGTTGAAGCAGTACTCAAATACAAAATGAAGATATGTTCTAATAATCTGAACAAAATACTTTTGAAATGTGTGTGTGTGTGTGCGTGCACCTGTGTGTGTGCGCGTGCACGTGCGTGCGCGCGTGTATACTAAGAGGCCCAGCAGAATATATGTCTCTAACTCTTTCCTCTGGTTGTTTTGGGAGGGAGGCATGTGGGGTTATAGGGTAGTCGGGAGGGACTTTAATTTTCAATTCCATATACTATCGAGTCTTGAATATTGCCAGAGAGGATGTATTTTACAATTGCACCAAACCAACGATTTGAAATATATATATAGAGAGAGGGATTTTTCTTAATCCTTTGCTTAAAACTTTATACAGATTAAAAAAGAAAAGGTTCTCTAGCAAAAATTTTTCAGTTTAGTTAAAAATATTTTTAGGGGCGCCTGGGTGGCTTAGTCAGTTAAGTGTCTAACTCTTGATTTTGGCTCAAGTTATGATCTCAGGGTTGTATGATTAAGCCCCACATCAGTCTCCCATGGGGCATGGAGCATGCTTAAGATTCTCTCTCTCCCTCTCTAAAAACAAAAACAAAAACAAAAACAGAACAAAAAAGATTTTAAACAGGTTGCATACTGTGACCCAGTATTTGTCAAATATGGGTATGAATGAATATACACTATATATAGTAAAAACTGCTTTCAACATAACAGTGGTTTCATTTGAGTAGATTTAAATTTTTACAACAAACTATTACTGCTTTAGAAATTAAAAATATGTTTGTTTATTAAAACATGAGTAAGACCCGTGGTTTCTTTTTTATTTTTATTGGGGTAGGGGGGGACAAAGTGTATCTATTTAATTCATACATTGTCATAGAAAATACAATTCTGCAAAAGGAACCTATTTCAAATGGAAGCACTCCCACTAGAAATGACCATTGGTAATATTTTAGGCTAAAGTAGAATCTCTCTAAGTTGACCTCTTAGCTAAGGATCCGTTGAATCAGATCATTGGCACTCTATTTCCTTGTGTTTTTTAAATTGTGGTAAGAACATTTAAACATGAGATGTACCCTTCTAACAAATTTTCAAGCGCGCAGTACAGTATTATTTAACGATAGGGACTACATTCCGCAGCAGGATTCTAGAACTTGTTCGGTTTGCGTAACTGAAACTGAACAGCTCCCATCTCTGCCCGCCCCCCCAGCCCCTGGCAACCACCATTCTACTCTCTGCTTCTAAGAGTTTTACTTTTTTAGAGACTTCATATAAGTGAAATCCTGTCCTTTTGTGGCTGGCTTATGTCACTTAGCTTAACGTCCTGCAGGTCTGTCCATATTGTTGCCTATGGAAGGACATCCTTCTTTTTTTTTTAAGTCTAAATAATATTCTTTTGTACATTTATACCATATTGTCTTCATCCATTCACCCATCAGTGGACACCTAAGTTGTTTTTATACCTTGGGTATTTCAGTGAATAATGCCATAGTGAACATGGGAGTACAGGTATTTCTTGGAGACTCTGATCTCAGTTCTTTTGGTTATGTACTCAGAAGTGGGATCTCTGGATTACAGGATAATTCTATTTTAATTTTTTAAGGAACTGCCGTACAATTTTCCATAGCAGCTGCACCATATTCCACTCCCACCAAGAGTATACAGTGATTCCAGTTTCTCTACATCTTTTCCAACTCTTGTTATTTTTTGTTTGTTTGGTGTTTTGGTTGTTTTGGTGGTGGTGGTGGTGGTTTTTATAATAGCCATCCTCACAGGTATGAGGTGAGATCTCATTGTGGTTTTGATTTGTATGTCCCTGATGATTAGTGATGTTGAACACCTTTTCATACACTTGTTGGCCATTTGCCTTTGGAGAAATGTCCGTGTAAATCCTCTGCCCATTTTTTTTTTTAAGATTTTATTTATTTATTTGACAGATGGAGATCACAAGTAGGCAGAGAAGCAGGCAGAGAGAGAGGAGGAAGCAGGCTCCCTGCTGAGCAGAGAGCCCGATGTGGGGCTCGATCCCAGGACTCTGGGATCATGACCTGAGGCGAAGGCAGAGGCTTTAACCCACTGAGCCACCCAGGTGCCCCAGTCCTCTGCCCATTTTTAAATCAGATTGTTTTTCGCTACTGAGTTATATAAGTTCCTTATATTTTAGATATTAACCTGTTATCAAATATGGGGTTCTCAAATATTTTTCAGTATTTTGTAATTTGCTTTTTCCTTTTGTTGATTGTGATCTTTGCTGTGCAGAAGCTTTCTATTTTTCTATTTTATTTTTTTAAGATTTTATTTATTTATTTGTCAGAGAGAGAGAGCTAGCACAAGCAGGGGAGCAGCAGGCAGAGGGAGAAGCAGGCTCCCCACTGAGCAAGGAGCCCGATGTGGGGCTCAATCCCATAATCCCAGGATCATGACCTGAGCTGAAGGCAGTCTCTTAACCGACTGAACCACCCAGGTGTGCTTTTTAGGGTGCAGAAGCTTTTTAGGGTGATACAGTCCCACTCGCCTATTTTTACTTTTGTTGTTGTGCTTTTGGTGTCATATCCAAGAAATCGTTGCCAAGTCCAATGTCAAGATTCCCCCTTATTTATACCACATTTCCTCTAGGAGTTTTATAGTTTCAGGTCTTGCATATGTCTTTGATCCATTTTGAGTTGATCTTCTTACGCACGGTGCAGGACGAAGGTCCAATTTCATTCTTTTGCCTGTGGGTGTCCAGCTTCCCAGCGCCATTTCTCGAAGAGACTGTCCTTCTCCCATCGTGTGTTCTTGGCTTCCTTGTGGAAGGTCCGTTGACAGCGTATGTGTGGGTCTATTTCTAGGCTTTCTGTCCTCTTCCATTTGTCTGTGTATCTGTCTTTATGCCAGTACCATACTGTTCTGATTACTGAAGCTTTGTAAAATATTTTGAAGTCAGGAAGTGAGATGCCTCCAGTCTTGTTCTTTCTCAAGATTATTTTTGGCTATTTTTGTTGGTTCCACGTGAATTTTGGAATTTTGTTTTTCCTATTCCTGTTTTAAAAGTGCCATTGGCGTTACTTCCAAATTGCTCAGAATAACGGCAGATCACCTCCCCTGCAAGCAGGTAAGTAGGTAACCACACCAATGGCTGCTGTCCACTGCTTTCAAGCTCAGAGTTAGAGTTTGGTTTTCTTCGGGAATTCTCCTTGGTCTTTGAGGCCAGAGGGATGACATGAAAGAGCCAGCTGTCTCGGTGACTGTCGTGGGATATAGACCTGTTTGTGAGAGGCACGTAGAGCTCTTTGTCTTATGGCTTCCCTCTGTCTTTCCGAACAACTTGGCACTCCCTTCTCTGATGTACTCTAGTTTATCTGTAAACAATCTCTTCGGATTCTTACATGGTCAGATCACTTAGTAGGAGATGTTTCTCATTTCCTTACCTTTGCTTTTTATGGCTAGTACTTTCTTCTGTGAAACAATTAACATCAGTTAATACTGGCATTATTTGCTTACTTGTGTTTGGAATTTTTGTGTTTCTTTCAGCAGAATTGGCACCCTCTTTTTTTTTTAATTGTATTTAATTTTATTTTTTTTTCCTGTTCCCAAATTCATTGTTTATGCACCACACCCCGTGCTCTGTGCAATACGTGCCCTCCTTAATACCCACCACCAGGCTCACCCAACCCCCTACCCCCCTCCCCTCCAAAACCCTTGGTTTGTTTCTCAGAGTCCACAGTCTACTGGTTTGTCATTGGCACCCTCTTAAGGTGACTAATGAAACTTTGCACAGGCAAAATATTCTTCAACAAATGAGGTGAATTGTTCTTAACTGTTTTTTCCTCCTTGTATCACTCAACAATTATGTATTGATCATGTGTTATGTGCCAAATTCGGTACTAGGTACAAGGGATTCAGCTGTGACCAAACCAGCTGATACTTCTTTCCCCATGCATAGATCACCCCTAACGTTCTAGGGCACAGACCCATCAAGTGCAGAAGCCAATGTGTACTGCACACAGGATCTTCCCATGAGAGACAGTCACCGCTAACATAAATGTACAAATGTAAATATGTCATGAGATGATTCTCCCTTAAGTTAATATGTGCACAGGCTTGGGATGTCATCTGATAAATTCTGTCTAATAAATATTATTTTTCTTCTGGCTTGAATTTCTGTATGAGTCAAAGCTATGCTTTTTGTTTCTAATCAGGAAGCACGTTTGCAAAGAAAATACCATATTTCTTATGATATTTTGGGCTCCAGTATGTGCCAACCACATTGTGATTTTTTTTTTAAGAATAGTGGTATTTCTGTATTTTAAAACTAAGCTGAAATGCGCTTTTTCCTGCCTCGCCTATAAATAAGTTCAGAGATTCTAAAGCAACAAATGTCATGTCTGATGTTCTTTGTAGGATTTACTAGTATCTTTTTCCTAACCATAGAGTTTATTGCTTAGCTCAGAATTTCTCCCTAAAACTATCCTGTCTCTGGAGCCACATTTCTGGAATCTTAAAGGATCAAACCAGCACAAATCCATTCTTTAGGTGGTAGACTTGGTGAACTTGTAACAACTTAGATCATTAATGCAACAAGCAGATACAATGTGTTGTTAGATCACTCCCCAAAAGTAAGTAAGTACACAGAGTTGGGATTTTTTTTTTTTGTAGCACAAATATGACACCTCCGCTTTACCCACCCCTACTCCCTTAAATATCATAAGGCGTTAATGATGCCAATGGGCATGACATTTCAGTAAGTTAAAAGAAAAAATCTTTATGGAGTTGAATTCTTTTACCTAAAATCTTCATTTTTAAAAAACTCAGTGGCATGAAATGTATTGCTGCTGCTTCTTTTTTTTTTTAAGATTTTATTTATTTGACAGACAGAGATCACAAGTAGGCAGAGAGGCAGGCAGAGAGAGAGGAGGAAGCAGGCTCCCCGCGGAGCAGAAAACCCAATGCGGGGCTTGATCCCAGGACCCTGAGATCATGACCTGAGCCGAAGGCAGAGGCTTAACCCACTGAGACACCCAGGTGCCCCAGAAATGTATTGCTTCTATGAGTGATTGTCACATAACATAATGATTTTTTTTAAAGCAAGGAGAGTTAAGTTTGATTAGCTGATCCTCAAAAATCCACTTACCATTTAAGATCATCTTATGTCTGAGTTTCATTTCAGTTGTGATGTATACAAATATGTACATTCTCGTCTAGCAAATTATCTGAAATAGGGTTCTAACCAACTTTATTTTTTTTTAATTAAGGTAAAACAAAGTATCTAGTGACTTAACATTTATGTAGTTTCCTGAATTGAGAAAATCTCAAAAGTGATGCTTTCCTCTTCATTTTCTTAGGAGTGTAATTTGGAGCGCAGAATGTTTTAATTTTGGTCGAGTCAGATTTTTCCATTTTAATTTTATATTTAGTGCTTTTTGTGTCCTAAGTAATCTTTACTTACCCCAAGGTTATAAGGATGCTCCCCATTCCACTCCATTGATCTGTGTCTGTCTCTCAGCGCCAAACTGTGTTGATTCTGTAGTTATATATTGAGTCTTAATATCAGATAAAGTGATATTTCTACTTTAGTCTTCTCTTTCCAGATCGTATTAACTATTCTAGGGCCTCTGCATTTCCATATACATTTTAGAATAAGCTTATCTTTGTCTCAGAATAAAAGACCGTTGTGGTGGATTTTAAAAAGAACTGCATTTGATCTATAGATCAACTTGGAGAGAATTAACATCTTTGCTATGTTGATTCTGCCAGTGTATGAATACCATGATTCTCCATGTATTTAGGTGCTCTTTTATTTCTTCCATCAGTATTTAATAATTTTCAGTGTTCAGATCCTTATTTTGTTAAATTTACACCCAAATATTTCCCTTTCTTTGTGACTATATATTATATTTTTAAATTCCAATTTTCATGTGTTCATTATTAGTGTGTGGAAATGTGATTTATTTTTGTGTTTTGATCTAATGTGCTTGCAACCTTGCTGAACTTGCTTAAGAGTCTAGGAGTATATATTAAGGATCCCTTGTATTTTCTATGTAGACAATCATATCATGCCATCTGAAAGTAGAAATAGTTTTACTTCTCCCCCTTCCACTCTGTATGCCTTTTATTTCTTTTTCTTGCCTTAGTGCACTGGTTAAAACTTCAAGTTTTGTTGCTTAAGGTGGTGAAAGTAAATATTACTTTAAAGTGTTATGTTAGCAGTAGGGTTTTTTGGTTTGTTTGTTTAAGATTCTAATTATCAAATTGTAGAAGAGTCCCCTCTGTTCCTAGTTTGCTGAGACATTTTATCATGAATGGATGTTGTATTTTGTCAAATGTTTTTCCTGAGTCCACTGATATCATACGATTTTTTTTTTTTAAGTCACCTTTTGAAATGGTGGATGAAATTGATTTTCAAATATTAAACCAGTCTTACGTACCCAGAATAACTCCCATTTGATCATGGAGTATTGTTCTTTTTCTACATTTCTATATTAATTTAGTTGAGGATTTCTTTGTTGAGGATTTTTGTATCCGTGTTTGTGAGAGATCTGGTCTGTAGTTTTCTAGATTTGTACTCTTTGGCTTTAGAGTCAGAGTAATACTGGCCTCATAAAATGAGTAGGGAAGTGTTCCTCCTTTTCTATTTTTCTGCAAGAGATTGTGTAAAAATTCCTCCTAGCTCTTCTTTAAATGTTTGATAGATGCTCCAGTGAAATCATCTGAGCCTGGAAATTTCTTTTTTAATTACAAAATCAGTTTCTTTAATAGTTATTTATTTTATTTTATAACTATTCTTTAATAGTTATTTATTTTATTTTATTTATTTATTTATACTATTTAGGCTGATATTTCATCTTGACTGAGTGTTGGTTGGTAGTTTGTAGTTTTCAAGGAATTCATCTATTCTCAGTTCACAAATTTATGATTATGAAGTTGTTCATAATATTCTTTTATTTTTAATGGATTCAGGATCTGTCGTGACATCACTTGTTTCATTTCTTTCCCTCTGTTTATCTTTGTCAGTCTTACTGAAGATGTATCAATTTTTATTGATCTTCTTAGTCCTAGTAAAATTTTCAATTTCATTGATTTCTTTATTATTTATTCCCTCTGCTAGCTTCGGGTTTACTTTGCCTTTTGGGGAGGGGGGTAGGGGGTTAGAGTAGAAGCTCAGATTATTGATTTGAGACCTTTCCTTCTTTTTAACAAGCATTTAAGCACTCTAAATTTCTCTCTCAGCACTGTTTTACTATGTCTTAAATTTTTTGATATGTTGTATTTTCGTTTTTATTCAGTTCATGTAAGTTTTTATATCCTTTGAGACTGCCTCTTTAATCCATGGGAAAGTAGTCATTTGACCCAAGAGTCAGAGGAGGTCAAAGAACTGTGTTATTTTATTTCCACATTTGGAGATTTTCCTGTTGTCTTTCTGTTACGGATTTCTAATTTGATTCCATTATGGACAGAGAATATGCTCTATGATTTTTACTTACTTTAGACTTTCTGCATAAATTGTTTTTCATTCTCTGACTTCCTGATGGAAGCTCAGATTATTGATTTTAGAGCTTTCTTCTTTTCTGATACATGTGTTTCATTTGCTACGAGCTTCCCTTTAATACTGCTTCTGCTGCACCCACAATTTTTTGATCAGTTGTATTTCACTTTCATTCAATTCAAAATATTCTTCTAAAGATTATTTTATTTTTTGAGAGAGAGAGCACAAGCTGGGAGAGGGGCAGAGGGAGAGAGAGAAGCTCAAGCAGACTACACAGGACTCAATCCCATGACCCTGAGATCATGACTTGAGCCAAAATTAAGAATTGGACACTTAACTAACAGAGCCACCCAGGTGCCCCTCAGTTCAAAACATTTTAGTTTCTCTGGAGACCTGTTCTTTCACCCCTGTATTTTTTAGAATTTAATCATTCAATTTTCAAATATTTGGGGATTTTTCCACTTGTCTTTCTATTATTGATTTCTAAATTCAGTTCCAGTAGTGGTCTAAGAACAACATTTGTATGATTTCTCTTCCTTTAAATTTTTTATGCTGTGATTTTATGTCCTAGAGTGTGGTCTATTTTGCTGAATAATATTACACATGAGCTTGAGAAGAATGTGTTATTTCTCTGTCGTTGGATAGAGTATCTATAAATGTCAGGTCCGGTTGATTAATGGTGTTGAGTTCAACTATATTTTCCCTTATTTTTTTCTTCTTTCTGGATATATCAGTTACTTAAACAGGGGTGTTGAAATCTCCCACTCAAATAGTGTGTCTTTTTCTTCTTACAGTTCTATCATTTTGTGCCTCAACTGTTTTGATGCTCTGTTATTAGGTTCACACACATTTCACATTGTTACATCTTTTTGGAGAATTAACACCTGTATCGTGATGTCATGCCCCTCCTTATGTCTGATACTTTTCCTTGTCCTGAAGTCCACTTCATCTGAAATTTATAAAACTATTCCACCTTTCTTTTGATTAGTGTTAACATGCCTTATTTAACATTAGTGTTAACGTGCTTTATCCTTCCCCCTCCCTTTACTCTTAACCTGTCCACATCTGTATGTTTCATGTGGATTTCTTGTACGCAGAATATAGTTGGATCTCATTTTTCATCCACTGATGTATTTTCTTTTAATTGGTTTAGTTAGACAATTCAAATTTAAAGTGATTATTGATTTAGTTGGTTTAATATCTACTGTGTTTATAATTATTTTCAATTTTTTATATTTGTTTTAACTTTCTCTACCCCCCCCCCATTTTCTGTCTACTCTGGTTTTAATTGAGCATTTTACATGATTCCATTTTATCTTCCCTCTTAGCATACCAATTCTACTCCTTTTTCAAAAATGTATAGTGGTTTCCTTAGCATTTGCAATATACATTTTTTCACAAAAGCCCATCTTCAAAGGATACTCTATTACTCAATGTGTAGTGCAGGTGTCTTGTAACAGAACATTCCACATTCCTTTGTCACCCTTTAGGAAATTGCTGTTGTTCATGTCACTATCCATCTGTGGTACTCACACTACATGTTGCTACCCTTATTACTTTAAGCAAATTATACTGTAGATAATTGGAAATTAGAAAAATAAAGTATTTTATGTTACCTTTATTCCTTCTCCAGTAGGCTTCCCAGTTTTTTTAGATCTGGGTTCTGACATACATTCTTTTCCTTCTCACCAAAGAACTCTTTCCAACCTTTCTTGCAGGGCAAGTCTGTCTGGCAGTGAATTTTCCTCAGTTATCAGCTTGTCTGAAAAACTCTTTATACTCCTTTCTTTTGAAGGATAATTTTACTGGGTATAGGATTAAGGTAGTGATTTTTTTTTCCTTTGAGCATACTAAATATTTTACTCCATTCTTTTCTTTCTCTCTTTTTTTTTTTTTCCATTCTTTTCTTGATTGCACGAAATAAGTCCACTGTAGTTCATATGCTTGTTCTTCCATAGGTCAGGATAATTTTATTGGGTATAGAATTCTAAGGTAGTTTTTTTTTTAGCACACTAATTATTTTACTCCACTCTTTTCTTGCTTGCGTGGTTTCTAATAAGGCCTCTATAGTTCATGTACTTGTTCTTCCATAGATAAGGGGGGTTTTTTTGTTGATTTTTTTTTTTTTTTTTTTTTTTTTTGCCCTCTGATTTTTTGAAAATGTCCTTTTTCTTTTTTTTTCTAGTTTGACTATGATATGCCTATGAGTTGTTTTGGGGTTATTTTGTTTTGTTTTTGATATTGATCCTGCTTGGTGCTGGTACACTACTGGCTCTATAACACACTTTGTGACGTTCTTCACCATCAGGACTTAAATTTCTTTTCCTTTCTCTCCTTCCTCTCCTTCTGGGATGCTAATTATGTAAATGTTGCACCTTTAGAAACGGTCCCCCAGATCATGGATTTTCTGTTCTACGTTTCAGAATTCCCTGTTAATACTAACATCTGTGTCATACCTGGCTCTGGTTCTGAAGTTTTCTTTGTCGATTCAACATGTGCTTTTTCTTGCCTTGTGTCATGTCTGTAATTTTTTGTCGAAAGTGAGACATGTTGTATTGGGTAAAAAGAACTGAGGTAAATAGCCATTTAGTGTAAAATTTTATGTTAACCAAGCTCGGAGTCGGGCTGTGTCTTACATTTGCTGAAGGTGTAGGTGCCAGAGGCTTCAAATGCAAATTCTTTCAGTGTCCTTGTTTTGGTCTCCTCACTTGAATTTGGGCTTCCCTGTGTAGTCCTCCTCAGAGAGTCAGCATCTTGCACTTGTTTTATCTGTAATCCACTGTTCTTATGCTGGGAACCAGTTGCTCCAGTGCTGAGGTGTGAGGTGAAGAAGCGTTCTGAGATTTTATGATTGTATCTCAATATCTTAGTGGGCCTGTATATCTGGGCTGTGACTTTCACAAGCCTCTCTTGTGTCTCATAACTTGCTTTTCCCACTTAGGCGAAGTGGGTAGACTAGAGGGGGCTAGAGTGGGAACAGTGCCTTTCTTCAGCTGGGAAAAGGCTCTGATAGATTCTTTTCCTCTGGAGAGCTGTCCTTTGTTCTGGAATGCTCTGCGCATGTTACACAATCACCGCTTCTTTTCCTCCCTCTGACTGGGCTGCAAGGGGATTTTTTTTTTTTTTTTTTTAAATTTTTACCATGACAGCCTATAGGGTTTCTATAGGTAAAACCCAGGAATGTATGGGACAATGCTAAGACTACAGCGCCAAGACTATCTGATTCCCAGGCTAGCCTACACTCAGCCACCAGCAGTTCTAGTGTGTTCTGTCCAGGTGAGCAGATCTCAGCTGTGACTCTCCAGATTCACCGGTCTCTCTAGACTTCAAGGTTGTTCTTTGTCCTACACACTCTATTCCCTGGTGGCTGGAAGAAAAGTTGTTGATTTTTAATTTGTTCTCTGTTTGTTCTTGTATGAACAGGAGTGATGATTGCTACACTCTTTATCAGGGATGAAACCACATGTGTCCTCTGTATAATTTTAGTTCTTTCCAATTTGTTGAATTATGTTTTAGAGTCAAGGATAGAGTCTATCCTGGTGAATGTTCCATGGACATATGGGCGGGGGGGGAGTGTATTCTGCTGTTGTTGGGCGGAGTGTTCTATATACGTCAGTTAGATTCTTCGGTTCAATTGAGTTGTTTGGTTTTTCTGATTTTCTGTCTTTGCTGTCTTTGCTGATTTTCTGTCTACTAGTTCTGTCAGTTGCTGAGAATGGGATATTGAAGTATGCACTCTAATTGAGGATTTGTCTATTTCTCCTCCCAGTGCTGTTATTTTTAAAACAGCTTTAATGAGATGATTCACGTATCCTACAATTCACCTGTTTAAAGTATACAATTCAGCAGTTTTCACTATATTCATGGATATGTGCAGCCAGCACCACAGTCCATTGTAAATTATTTTTCTCACCCTATAAGAAACCTTGTATTCTTGAGCTATCACTCTGTATTCCCCCATATCCAGCACAAAGCAACTACTTACTTTGCCTCTACCGATCTCTCTGTCCTGGTCCTTTGGCTAGGGGGAACAGGCTTTTCTTGGAGATTGGTTTGTTGTTTTTTTTTTTTTCCCTGTGCCTGTTGGTGGTGCTGGGTTTCTACAAGCATCCTATCTAGCTATAGGAGAGGTAATAAGAAAACCTAGGGAACTCGCCACTGCTGTGTTGCCTCTCAGGTCCCAAGGTCCCTAAGCTGTCCACCTTTTTTCTCTTCTTCAGAGCCTTCCTACACTTGTTTGTTGTGTTATGGCCAGTTCATTGTGTTTTAACATAAGAGGAAGGACCTGAAAAGACTGGGCTCCTCCATCTTGGCAGAACCAAAAATCCCCACACAAATATATTTTGCCCCGAAAATCCAAAGGGACCACAGTGTGTATCTATTTCTTAATAGGGCAGTTCTAAATGTCACTCTTCTGAAACTTTACCCATGCAACAGACCCCTGGCTTTTCAGAGAATTTGGAGGATTTCTCTCTCACCTCTAGTAGGCGTGTGTCCTATTAAGTATCAAGTGTGTGCGCTGCTTCCCCTCATCGATGCGTACTTTTGGGTCTTGGTGAAGGAAGTGCCTTCCTGGCTCTCCCAAAGGTCTTCAGGAGGTGGCTGAGCAAGTTGCACCACATTGGACCCACTTCAAAGTCCCCATTTCTCTAAAGCTTTGATCTCTTCCCTCTAGAGTGTGCAGTGGGAGTGTCAGCATCGCTGCCCCCTTGACTGTAGGCCTTTACTGACTCAGGGCTTGTGTCAACCATTACAGGTGCTTGGGCTAACACGTTAAATCCTGAGGCATATGTGAACACTCTCATTGGCCTGATCCAACCTTAGATTTAGTCTTGCTGGCGAATTTACTTAGAATCCATTTGCACACTTGCTCCTCAGGCTCCTGCTCATAAAATTTGGCAAGATCCTGCAACTTCGTGTATGTTCTCTCCCCCATTAGCAGCCTTGCAACGAATTCTCTAGACTGTGCTGGGAGTTTACACCCTTTGTGGGCCTAGAGACAGTGACTGGTGGTGGTGGTGGCTTCTGAAGAGACTAGGCGTTTCCTTTTAAGGTGACACCCCCCCCCCCCCCCGCCAGATGAAGTCAGTGAAATGTTGTTAGGCAAGGAAATACTCGTTGTGTCAGAAGGTAAGAAAGGCTGTTTCTGATGTGAAGAAATGTTTAGAGATATTAGAAGTTCAAGGTTCTCAGCTTTGTGTCTGGGCAGAAGTTTCAATTTCAAGTCTCAAGGTCCTACCCCTTCCCAGCCAGCACCTTTACCTTAATAGAAAAGACTCCACATAAATGTACTCTTGTCTTGGTGGCATGGGTTCTGCACCCTGTAAGTTCAGGCTTCAGATATGTCCTTCCTGTAGCTTCACAGAATAAGAATTCCTTTAGAGCCAACAGAAATGTTGATTCCCCACTTATGCCTTGAGTTGAGAGTTCAAGGCACTGTGCTTAATTGGGGGTGGGGCTGGAGATGGGGGGTGGGGAGCGATCATCTCTTTAGCCATCAGAAGAAGCCATCTCATGCACAATCTCTGAACTCGCTGGGATGCCACAGCCACTTGACCTCCCAGCGCTTTAGCCTGCCTTGGCAGTCTCCTTGAGTGATACTTTTGAGTGCTCGTGACGCCACACCACACTGCATATTAGCAGTGTCCCGTTTTTCCCTAGTAAGAAGGCTGTTCATGCACTGGCCAACCCAATTCCAGAATTCCATCTGGATGGGCTGTTTTCTTAGGCCCCTTCTTGTAACACTTACTAAATCAGCTGGGAAACTGGCTGGAAAACACACATTAAGAGGATTTTGAAGAGAGATGAATGGAGAGAGACTATTTGCAGAAGTTGAGGCAGGATTCAGAGCACCCACAAGGATGATAACGCCCCTGGAAACTTACAACAGTAGGAAGCTCTACCATCCTTATCCTTTAGGCCTGAAGGACAAGGGGGATCTGGAAGCTGCTGAGAACCAGAGCCAACAGAAGGGCTGCCCAGTAGGAGCTCTAGTCAGAGAGGTAGAGATGGAGTATCAATACTCAATCTTAACACAAAAGCAAAAAGAAAACCAGCAAAAATGTTCACCATCAAATTTCCCAGTACTCTGGAAATTAACAAAAGTCTTACAGCAATCTGGTGTGCATTTACACAGGAAAAGTGGCTGAAGCTCACAACAGAGATCTTTGTGATGTAATAAAGTATCACAGCCCCATCTTGTAGTCTTAACCTTGAAAATCAAGAATCTCCAATCACAGGTAAAACCAGCGTTCTGACAACAACTGAGCAGGGGTGGAAGGGAGCTAGGGCTTCTTCAAAGGTCCATTGCCAGAGAGCACAGTCATTGTCCTGATTTGGTGGTTGCTGACAGCCTATCTGTTTTTGACTTCAATCAAAGCTCACCAATGCAAAAAGCCTCTTCCCTGGGGGTGTTTGTCAAAAATTGTCAAACCAATTAGAGGCCACTGCTTAATGTCACAGCTGCCTGAGGCAGTGAAAAACTGTTGGGGCCAACAGTAGACTAACCATAAAGCTGAAAAGGGGAATTGGGGAAATAAGGTTTCTGTAGGGGCTTTAAGAAGCACTAACATGTCTCTGGGAGTCTGTTTGGCCGCATGCATGCATAGGGATGTAAACACACTCAGAAAAGACCCGGAAGGTCCTGAGCTCTGGCTGATTTTCGAGGCCCTTTGCAAGCAGGAAGCAAAAGCTGAGGCAGAGTGGGCATTACCTGGCTGAGTGTTGAAGTGTTACTGGACTACAAAAAGGGCCACCTAGGGCAGCTTTATCCTCCGGTCAGCCAAACCTAGCTGGAAACCAGTTGGTAAGGGAATCCAGGACTGATCCAGAAATGTAAGACAAAAGTATCCACAGAGGTAGGTCTGGTTCTTGCCTCGAAGGCATTTACCAATCAAGATGAAAATGGTAGCAAAGCTTCTTTTGGAAGACTGTCAGAGCCCAGGGAAAAGTAAATAAAAACTTACAGAGAAACAAAATGACCAGTGGATGCCCGATACTTGGTGGGCAGCGGGCTGAAGAGGGGGGTGGCAGTTGGTTGCAAAGGAAGACAAGAAACTTTGGAGAATAAAAATTATTTCATATATTGATTTTGATGTTAAATAACTGTATTCAAATCTCATTCAACTGTGTACTTAAGGCAGGTGAATTTTCTTGTATGTTTGTATGTTAATATACCTCAATTAACTAGACTTGAAAAAGAGGAAGAAAAGAAAAATATTCAACTTTCCTCTCTCTCTGCCCTTCATTGTCCTGCTATGCCTCTGCCTACCTAATTCAGTCCAAAAACCAGCCTTCAGGCAGCTTTGGTGGTGGGGTCTGTGGAGGTGAGCTTCTTGGGCAACAGAGAAAAGCAAAGACTGGATTAGGGGCTGGGGAAACAGACGATAATCAGCACAGCAGGTCTTGTAGAAACAACAGTAAATTATTCTCTCCTCACTCCAGAGGATAGCACTGCTGGTGGGAAAACCAGGCCTCTCGTAGCTGGAGCTGTCCAGAGTGGGTCAGAGGGCTCATGACTCAGTATGGAAAGGTGCCAGATGAGAGTCTGAGATCTGATTCCTCCGCTCTGCGGGAAGAAGCCCCTCCAATTTTCTTACGGAGATTCTGAAATTACCTCTTCAAACAATCCTGTGTGAATACATGTGTAGGATAAAGTCCTTAAAAAAATCCCCCCCTTTTTTTTTTCAAAATTTCTTCAATAATATTAAGTGTTCTGGCTAAATTGGTGATGTGTTCTGTGACGTGATTTTCATTTTTTATTTATTTATTTTTTTTAAGAAAGATTTTACTTATTTATTTGACAGAGAGAGATCAGAAGTAAGCAGAGAGGCAGGCAGAGAGGAGGGGGGAGGCAGGCTTCCCGCTAAGCAGAGAGCCCGATGCGGGACTCGATCCCAGGACTCTGAGATCATAACCTGAGCCGATGGCAGAGGCTTTAACCCACTGAGCCACCCAGGCGCCCCTGTGACCTGATTTTTAATACCGTATTTCAAATTCTGTTATTGCACTGTTGGTTCTAATAAGCAGGATTCAGACCATAACGTGGAAAAAGCTTATTTTTTTCCCTTTAGCTGCTAACTTGGGGGATATTATGTCACTTGAAAACCGCTAATAAAATGAGTACATGCATACCTCACCTGATTCCAGAGCTCAGTTTTAAAAGGAAATTTACATTTGTGTGGTGGCTTTTTGGGCGGGGCCTCATTCTTCACTTTCACAAAGGAAAAGACGGCCCCCAATGGAAAGAATCCAGAGACTTTAATCTTGAACTCACAGTGTTCTCTCCCTTTCTTCCCCTTCCAGGAGGACAACAGTGAGCTTCGTGGCTTACTGCTGCTCCACCCAGTGTCTGCAGACTTTTGACCTACTGAGCTGATAAACACCCGCGAGCCCCAGGAGCCTTGCCAGCCTGACACCGCGGCTGCCTGCAGATCGCACCCTGTTTGCGTCCAGCCTGGCGGAACAGGCCCTCACATCCTGTCCTGTGCAATGCTGGGGGGGGAGCTGCCGAACTCTCTGGAAATGTCGTGATGGAGCTTCCGAGCTGAAATGCCTTCACCCTACCCCCCCCCCACCCCACGTTGGAATATATCCTCCCCCAAATTAAGGACCCCTTGTCTTCCGTGTTTTTCTTTTCACGTGAGTGTGTCTCATAAGCAAACTATTCGGTGTGATGTGCCTCCCCAGATCTTGAAAGCCAAGTTCCTGTTGCTTGAAGAACTTTAATTTGATAACAGAGTGAAATGAACTTTTGAACACACGTACCTTCAAGATACTTTTATTCTTTGCCTTTCCTTTTTGTACCCAGGGAACTGTTTTCCTCCCGGAGATTATCCTCCATGCTTTTACCTAAGTTCTGCAAGCTCTATGGCTGCCATACTATTGAATAACAGGCACGGGGAGGGGGGCGGGGTGTGGGGCAGCGGGGGCGGGGGGTGGGGTGGGGGGGCGGGCGCCAGAGTTGGCAGCAAAGTCAGACTCCAGTGGAGGCCCTGCTAGGGTCCTAGCATACACCCTCCAGAAAGTTACAACCCGGTTTATAAGTTTTGCAGCACATTAAGAGAACTTTGTGAGGGTTTTTAAATGCAAAAATGCAGATGATAAATGAAATACACCCTGGTTTTGAAAGGCTATTTCGAAATGATTTTTTTTATATGAGTTTGAGGAATATTTGAGGCTTTAAAAGATCTGATCTTCTTTCCAGATTTAAACGTTTTCTGGCTAACGAGAAAGGGAGAGATAAAACACATCAAAATATGTCCTCTAGTGCTTCTTGCGAGATGGGCTGATGATTAAATTTATATTATCTTTGAAATATTGTTGTTACATATGAAAAACAGGCTCCAGCTACTCGTGCTCCTGGGTTTTTGCCAGGTAATTCTAAGTACAACCTGTGCCCATTTATTTAAATACCTGGTGTATTAGATTCTCTTCATTTTGACCCTAGATTTCTTATGTACTTAACACACTCTTGTCCAGATACCACTGAGGAAATACAGAAAAAATTGCGGGCCCAAATTCAGCCTTGGACTTTTGGGGGGGAAAAAAACCCATAAATGGAAAGTCTGTGAGATGATTCTCTGACAGAAGAAATGCTCTTAATGGAAGAGCCACATATTTGCTCTTCCTTTGAAAGGAGAGCATTTGAATGTGGCTTTCCTGCCAGATGTTCATCGGGTTGCTGCGATGCGATTCTTTTTTAATTTTAATTATACAGAGTTTTCTCTAGCGCAGAACTAAAAGGGGAACCAAGAAGACTTACTTGGTAGGAAAATTATTTCCAAAAAATTTCAGACTTGTCAAAAACTTGGTCTCTGGAATTTTATTAGCTGCCCTAAATCTGTAATGCTAAGCTCTCGCAGTGCTAAAAATCCTACACGGTTCCTGACGAATGTGTGATCTTTTCAGTCACACCACCTGCTGCCCGGAAAGCACACTCTCTCCCCGTGGAACGGTGAAGACAGAACGTTACCGTGTGTTCCCACTGCATTTCCACTGTTCTTCCTTCCTCTCGTCCCTTTCATAACTTGGCCTGGTCAGCCCTCACATTTCAAAGGCTTTTAGTATAATAGGAACTGAAGATCTGTATCAAAATATAACACTTCTTTCATCCTTTGGAATAATTGAAGTTTTAGCGTAACCTCTGCATGTATATAAGTTGGCCGCGGGGAAATGCGGCAGGAAACTTCACAAATGTGATTCAGGCCCAAGTGCCTGCTGCCTCTCATTTAAGTGATGGTAAATATCTCACAACATCATTCTATTTCGCCCTCTGCGATCCTGTGTCTTAAAACGGAGCTCTGGAAGGTGATCACCGGACGTTCGGGATGCTTGATGAGATAAGGATATGTGCTACTTCTGTCTTGTCTTAACTTGCTGGAAATTTTACAGAGACACTTAAGCGGAGCATCCTCTGTGCCCGTTACGAACAATGTGCAGCCACCAACGTTTTAGGGCAGTCTCAATCCTAATCCTCAGGGCGGACCCCAGCCTAACTGATGAGAAATGGAATTAGTAATCTGGCTTCCTTGGTGCTGTTGATGATGAAAAATTTTGTACCGCCATCGCCGATGTCATTCTTAACCCTCTGATACGCTAAAGGAATGTTGTAGACTGGAGAAAAATGGCCCATGGGTTATGTCTTTGAATGGAGTCCAGAGCTTTGCAGAAAACTCTAAAGTTAATATATGTGTGTTTTCTTAAGTAACGGGTATACTAGGTAGAGAAATACTTTATGCAATTATAGGAATGCCAAAAACAAACAAACAAACAAAAGTGACTTACTTGGAAACTACAGTCTGCTTGGGTAAAGTTTACCTCAGTGATCTGAGGTGTGGCTCCATGCAGGGCTCAAACTCACGACCCCGGATCAAAACCTGAGCGGAGATTGAGTCAGACGCTTAACCAACTAAGCCACCCAGGGGCCCCTTCAGGGTAAGTCTTTAAATCTAGGCTACCCTAATGGGTATAGGCCTTCTTATGACATAGGGCAAAGAGGGTCGCTATTTTAAGTGGAGTACCCTATCAGTGTTCTTCAAAATGCCTAAGTGTTATCATCCCCAAATCCTTGATTACGTAACATAGTGTAAGTGAAATGTTGCAGCTTCGGTGAATAAAATACCTATTTTGAGCACACTTTAAGAACTTTTTAAAATGGACAGTACACAAAAGAGGGCTGGCTGGTGGACAGTCCACTCTGGTTAATAGAGAAGAGTGATGACCTCCTTTGTTATCTGGCCCTCCTCTTCCAGAAAAGAGAGGCACACATTCAGTATCTTGGTCAACGTACTTACCACTCACTAAAACCTTCCACATCTGGCTTGTCTGGCTAACTTCACGTGCATCTCACTTCTCTTCCACATTTGGGGTTACGAATTGAAACGTTTACAGTCAGAAATAAAGACTTCACCATCAGTTTGCTATGAGGCTTGGCGTATGGTTTTCCCTAAAATATATACCTGTTTTGTAATCTCTGGGGACTTTGAAAGCCGGTTTTAAAAATTATTAGGAGTAAAATTAGGTTTTTCTTTCCTGAATTGAAAAATCAGCCATTTTTTATCTTTACTGCAGAAAGCTTGAAATGATGCATTACTTCAGCAGAAGTCAAAACATTTTTATTCAGGTGATTTATAAACGTGGATTCCTAACTGGGCCAACACTAATGCAACCTGATGTAATTAAATATTGAGATGTAAATTTGCTTCACAGACTTGTAAACACACTCTTTTGAGGAATCTTATTTAAAAATGTATCCTTACATAACCCTGGCCATTTTACTATGCTTTATTATTTTTGTAGTTTCCACTGACTCCTGCTTACTCCTAATGAGGCCCTCCTACATTTCTCCAGGAATTTAGTGAATATCTTGCTTGCCTTCTCTTAAACAAAGGGGATTTTTTTTTTTTAAATAAAGTCTGTATTTTTGGAAAATAGCTCTATGTCTATCTACAGATCATTCAAGTCCCACTGTCCCTACCCAGAAAGCACCTCCCTGTGTCATCAGCTAATAGAGCTGAATGTAATGCCAGTGTCTCTGAAAAGGAGACTAATCATAGCTCAGTGACTGTTACCCTTGGTCGGGAAAAGAGGCTGCTTTACAGCCTAAGATGTTCTCTTTGAAGCATGACTATATGGTCTCTTGTACTTTGCAGACAGAAAAGTACTGGCTGTCCAGTGTGGTGGCTGGGCAGAAGGTACAGCATTTAGAGATCATTTCTATATGTAATTAAGAGACTTGCAAGGAATGACTAGTGGTTTTTTTGTTGTTGTTTTGTTTTGTATTTTCCCAACTCACCTTACAGTAGAGTGTAGAGTATCCTTGCTACCTGTGTTAAAGAGTATCAGGTTTTGGGGCACCTGGGTGGCTCAGGCATTAAGCATCTGCCTTTGGCTCAGGTCACAATCCCGGGGTCCTGGGATTGAGCCCCACATCGGGCTCCCTGCTCAGCAGGAAGCCTGCTTCTCCCTCTCCCACTCCCCCTGCTGTGTTCCCTCTCTCACTGTCTCTTTCTCTCAAAAAATAAAATCTTAAAAAAAATCAGATTTTGTTTCTTATAGAATTTTGGAGTCTAATAATCCATGGTCTATCTTCTATCTATCTTCCTTTTTTTTTTTTTTTTTTGCATAATGAAAGGATTTTTAAAAACTCTGCATCTGTCTACTGCAAAACTATGGCAACATTCACTTGGACTGTGGACATTTTCTAAAATTCATATTGTATCCACTTTGGTTCTCACAGCTATTTCTGTTTATAGAATAGTTGAGCTTGAATCATGTGGATGCCTAGAAATGTTGATGATGGTGGCTTCATTGTTTTAGCCAGATTCATTTTGTTAAAAATAAAAGGGCATTAAATGCTTAAAGCCAGCAAAAATGATGGAGTAAGGACCTCCAAAAATTCTCCCCTCCATAAAAGCAAGAAGGAAATTGTCAAAACATGTCAGAATCAACTTTTTTTCAGAACTCTGGAAATTAACCAAAGGATTACAGCAATCCGAGGAATATTTATTCAAGAGAAATAGCTGAATCTCAGTAAGAACTGTAAGCTTTGTGGCATTCTAATTTGCCCGGTTTGCATCCCACCCCTCAACACTACTGTATCCTTGAAAATCAACAATCTACAATCAATGTAGAATCACCTGCATAGAAGCCACTGGAGGGGAAGGAAGGGGGTTAGAGCTCCTTCAGAGCTTCATTCCCAGGGAATTGTCATTATTTAACTTGTCTGGTGACTCCCTGAAAGATCTCACTTGCAAGGCTGTCTTTATTTTGCCTGATCAAAGCTTGCTGGGTGTGAAAAGCCTCTTCTACGGGGACCTTTATTTAAAAAAAGAAGATCAGAGCAGGGCACCTGGGTGGCTAAGTTGGTTAAGCATCTGCTATTGGCTCAGATCATGATACCAGGATCCTGGGATTGAGCCCCACATCAGGCTCTCTGCTCAGTGGGAGCCAGCTTCTCCCTCTCCCTCTACCTGCCACGCCCCCTGCTTTTGCTCTCATGCCCGCTGTCTCTCTGTCAAATAAATAAAATCTTAAAAAGAGAATACATCAGAGGCAGTTGTGGCTGCCTGAAGCAGTGGAGAGCCATCAGAGCAAATGCAAGCTAACCAAAAACTTAAAAGGAAAAGCTAAGGAATGAGATATCCATAACAGCTTTGAAAAATCTCTGATATTTTCATGAATTTGGATGATAATGCTCATACATAGGGCTCTGCACAAGCCAAAGATTGTATGCCTCAGGAAAGGCCTGAGAACATTCTAAATTCTCACCTGAGGTTTGAGCATCTGTACAAGCATTAGGTGAAGCCAAAGTGTACCTTCCTGGCTGAATGTTGAAGGGTGTCCCAACATGCACACACAGCCCTTGACAAAGACTAGGAGGATTTTTGGTTTCGGGTTTCAATCATTAGGTCACCACAAAACCACCTGAGTGAAACATAAGTGACCACTGCAAAGAATATAGACTTTACAGAAATGAGTCCCTATACAAACAAACCCAGCAACTTCATCAAATCCTTGGCAAAAAAGTAAGCAAATGTAATTTTCAGAGTTACCTCATTATTATTTAAAATATCCAGTTTTCCTTTAAAAAAAAAAAACACACAAAGAAACAAGAAACTATGTTCCATACACAGGGGTAAAAGTCGTGAATAAGCTACCAGAGGAAGTCCAGACATTGGACTTTGTAAACGAAAACCGTAAGTCAACTATTCTAAATATGATTAAGCAGCTCAAGTATGTAAATGATGTCTCACGAAATAGAAAATATCGATGAAAAGAGATTATAAAAAAGAACCAAACATAAATTCTGGCATTGAGATATAATAACTGAAATGAAAAATTCCTGATAGGAGCTCAGCATCAGATTTGAGCAGGCAGAAGAAAGAATCTGCAAACTTGAATATAGGTCAATTGATATTATTCCGTGTGACAAACAGAAATTTTAAAAGAATGAAGAAGGGCACCTGGGTGGCTCAGTTGGTTAAGCGACTGACTTCGGCTCAGGTAACGATCCCAGAGTTCTAGGACTGGATCCCCTGCTGGGCTCCCTGCTCAGCAGAGAGCCTGCTTCTCCCTTTGACCCTCCCCTCTCTCATGCTCCGAGAGAGAGAGAGAGAGAGAGAGAGAGAGAGTGCACTCCCTCTCTCAAATAAATAAAAACCTTAAAAAAAAATAAAAGAATGAAGAAAAATGAATAGAGCCTTATAGGCCCAAGAATGGGAGTCCCATCAAGGAAGAAGAGAAAGATGCAGAATATTTGAAAAAATAATGACTAAAGACTTCAAAATGTAGTGGAGAACATGAATTTACATACCCAAGAAACTCAATGAATTCCAAATAGGATAAACTCAAGAGATCCATGCCTGGACATATAATCACACTGTCAAAAGATAAAGACACGGAGAGAATCTTGAAAGTAGCAAGAGAAAAGATATATATGGGGGATTCTCATCAGAAATCATGGAGGCAAAAAAAAAAAAAAAAAAAGAAAAAGAAATCATGGAGGCAGAAGGCAGTGGGATGACATACTCCAAGTACTAAAGTACATGACTACCAAATAATGCTATATCTTTTTTGCTGCTATATCAACAAAGCTATCTTTCAAAAATGGAAAAATTAAGACATTCCCAGATAAACAAAAACAGAATTCATCATTAGCAAGCCTGCCCTACAAAAAAAATAATGAGAACCCTTCCAGCTGAAATGAAAGGATAATAGACAAAAACTCAAATCCACATGAAGAAATAAAGAGCACTAATACAGGTAACTACATAGGTAAATATAAAATACAACAGAAATGCATTTTTTGTTTGTAACATTTTTCTCTGATTTAAGACAACTGCAAATATATATAGAGATAGATTGATTGATAGGCAGATGAATAGATAGAGATGCCTATTGATGGGCACAAAGTGAAAAAAAAAAACACAAAATATGTATGATAATGCCAGTACAAACGAAAGGGGAGGGAACAAACCTATATGAGAACAAAATTTTTGTAAACTACTGAAATTAAGCTGATGTTAATCCAAACTAGATTGTTATACATTAAGATGTTAGTTGTAATACTCAGGGAAACCAATAAGAAAATAACTAAAGAATATATAGCAAAAGATACAACAATGGAGTTAAAGTGATATGCTAGAAAATATCAACAAACACAACAGAAGGCATGGAAGTAATGGAGGAATGGAGGAACAAAAAGACATAAGACCCAATATAGAAAAAGAAATAGCAAAATGGCAGACTAAATCCTACCTTATCAGTAGTTCCATGAAATGTAAATGGATCAAGCACTCCAGTTGAAAAACAAAGATGGCCGAACACATAAAAATCATGATCCAATTAAATGCTGCCTAGAGGAGACATGCTTTTGTCAATGACACAACTAGATTGAAAGTAAAAGGATGGAAAAAGATCTACCATGCAAACTAAAAAGTGGAGTGGGTATATTAGTATCAGACAAAATAGACTTGAAGACAAAAATTGTTACTAGAGACCATCATTACATAATGATAAAAGGATCAATCCATCAAGAAGTAATTATGCACATATATGCACCTAACAACAGAGCTCCAAATACATGAAGCAAAAATTGATAAAATTGAAGGGAAAAATAGACAATTCAATAATGGCATTTGGAGACTTTAGTGCCTCGTTTGCAGCAATGGAGAGAACATCTAGACAGGAAGTCAACAAAGAATTAAAAGACTTGAACAACAATTCAGCCAGGTAAGACTAACAGACATCTGTAGGGCATTATACTCAACAACAGTAAAATGCACATTCTTTTAAAGTGCACATGGAACATTCCTTGGGGCAAATCATATGTTAGGTCATTAAACAAACTTAATATTTTTATTAGGGTTTAAACTCATACAAAGTATGTTCTCTGACCACAATAGAATGGAATTAGTAATACACTTGATCTTAGCCAAAAGGCCGAGAAGCGATAGAATGGAATTAGTAATAAATAGAAGAAGGAAATTTGGGAAATTCACAAGTATGTGAATATTAAACAATGCATTCCTAATTGAACCAATGGATCAAAGAAGAAATCACAAAGGAAATTAGAAAATTCCTTAAGATTAATGAAACTAAAAATACAACATATATCAAAACATCTGGGATCTAGCTAGAGCCATACTTAAAGGGTAAAATATAGCTCTAAACGTCCATGTTTACAAAACAGAGGTCTTAGAAGAATAATGTAAACTGCAACCTCAAGAAACTAGAAAAAAATAGCAAACTAAACCTAAAGAAAGCAGAACAAAGGAATATTACAGATTTTAGTAAAAATACACGAAATAAAGGGGAAAAGACAGAAAATTAAAACCAAAACTTGAAAAAAGAATAAATAAAAGAACAAAAGTTGGTTCTTAGAAAAAAGCAATCTACAAAGTAGAAATTCCCTTAGGGGCGCATGGGAGGCTCAGTTAGTAAAGCATCTGACTCTTGATTTCCCTTCAAGTCAGGACCTCAGGGTCATGAGATCCAGCCCCACATGGGGTTCTGCATTCAGCAGGGAGTTTGCTTGAGATTTTCTCTCTTCCTCTGCCTCTACCCTTTCTCTCACTTGTCTTCCTTTGCCTCTACTCTTTCTCTCACTTGTGCTCTCTCTCAATAAATAAATAAATAAATAAATAAATAAATAAAATTTTAAAATCTTAAAAAAAAAATAGAAATGCCTTTAGCTAGACAAGAAAAAAAAATAAAGAAGACTCCAATTACTGAAATTAGGAATGAAAGATACTGCCAGCCCTTTTTTTTTTTTTAAGATTTTATTTATTTATTTGACAGACAGAGATCACAAGTAGGCAGAGAGGCAGGCAGAGAGAGAGGAGGAAGCAGGCTCCCAGCTGAGCAGAGAGCCCGATGCGGGGCTCGATCCCAAGACTCTGGGATCATGACCTGAGACGAAGGCAGAGGCCTCAACCCACTGAGCCACCCAGGCACCCACTGCCAGCCCTTTAAAAATAAAAGGATTATAAGGGAATTTGTATGCCAACAACTTAGCAAATTCAGATGAAATAAAGAAATTTATACAAAGACACAAACCACCGAACTGACTCAAGAAGAAAAAAACAATTAAATAGATTGAAAAAAGAGATCAAATTAGTAATCAAAAAGGTTCCCATAAAGAAAGGTCTGAGAATGAATATATCCTCACTGGTGAGTTCTATAAAACATTTGAGGAATAGTTAACACCAGTTATTCACAAACTCTTAATAAAAAATAATGTATAATTAAAATTTAAAAAAAAGAATTTAAAAAAACCTCTATTGAGTGAGATTAAAAAAAAATAATGTATAACACTGCATTAGTAGAACGAAGGACAAAAACAACACGATTATCTCAATAGATGCAGAAAAAACATTTGATATTTGATGAATGTTTTAACATTTAGATATTTAACAAAGTAAAACTAGAAGGGAAAGTCCTCAACCTGATGAATGACACCTGTGAAAAACCCATAGCTAACATATTGGTGGCAAAATGTTGCAAACTTTCACCCCGGTATCAACAACAAGACAAAGCGTCCTCTCTCACCACTTCTATTCATCTTTGTAATACAGGCTCTACCCCAGGCAACAGGCAAGAAGAAATATAAAATCCAGCTTGCAAACAAAGAATTAAAACTGCATTTTCAGATGACATGATCTTGTATGTAGAAAACCATAAGGAATACACACACACACACAATTAGACCTAATAAAAGGTCAACAGGACACAGAATTAACATATGAAAGTTAATTGATTTGTATACATTAGCAATGAACAATCTAAAAAGGAAATAGAGGAAATTAAATTATATTTACATTAGTAATTAAAAAGAATAAAATACTTAGGAATAAAGAAGTATGAGACTTACCCACTGCAAACTACAAAGCGTCACTGAAAAAATTAAAAACCTGAATAAATGTAAAGAAATGCTATGTTCATGGATAGGGAAACTGCCATATTGTTAGATCAGTCCCTCGCAGATTAATCTACAGATTCAGTGCAAATCCCTATCAAAATACCAGCTACATTTTTTGCAGAAATGAATAAGCTGATCCTAAAATTCATATGGAAATACAAAAGACCCAGAACAGCCAAAATAATCTTGAAAAGAGAAACAAATGAGTCGGACACACACTTCCCAATTTCATAACCTCCTACACAGTTACGTTAAGACTACATGATCCTGGCATAAAGATAGACATGAACATCAATGGAATAAAATTGAGAATCCATATAAACCATCACATTTATAGTTAATTTATTTTTGACAAGAATGTCAAGACAACTCAACGAGGAAATGAATAAATTTTTTAACAAATGATGCTAGAATAACTGGATATCCACATGCAAAAGAATCAGACTGGACCATTACTTCATACCACCTGCAAAAATTAACTCAAAGTGATTATAGAACCAAATGCAATAACTAAAATAAAAAACTCTGAGAAGAAATCATAGGTATAAAGCTTCGTGATGTTAGATAAACAGATTTCTTAGCTATGACACCAAAAGCATAAGCAACCAAAGAAAAAAATAAATTATACTTCATCAAGATTAATAACATTTGTTACTCAAAGGACACTATTATAGAGAATGAAAAACCTCCACAGAATGGGAACTATTATTTCAAATCATATATCTGATAAGGGCCTAGTATATAAAGAAGTCTAACAACTCAACAATACAAAAAACTCCAAATAAAAATTGGGTAAGGGATTAGAATAAGCATTTCTCCAAAAAAGGTATCTAAGTGTCCAATAAGCACATGAAAGATGTTCAATATCATTAGTCATTAGGGACATGCAAGTCAAAATCACAATGAGATGCCACTTCACACCCACTAGGATAAACAAAAAGGTGGCCAGTAACAAGGGTTGCCAAGGACATAAAGTGACTGAAACCTAATTGCTGGGGGAGATTATCAACTGTACAATGCTGACTCAGTTGTTTTGGAAAACAGATTGTCAGTTCCTCAAAAGGTTAAACACGCAATTACCCTATGAGCAATTCCACTCCTAGGTACCTAAGATTTTGAAAACTTACATCCAAACATCCATAGATGTTTATAGTCACAAGAGCCAAAAAGGAGAAAGAACTCAAATGCCCATGGATGAATGGACAGATGAATACCATGCGGTCTATCCATAGGAGGAAATGTTACCAGCCCTGAAAAGGAATGAAGTACTCACACATGCAAGAACCATGGCCGAACCTTGAAAACAAGACAAAAGCCAGACACAAAAGACCACATATTGCATATTGTATATTTCCATTTATATGAAATGGTCAGAACAAGCACATTCGTAGAAACCAAGTAGATGAAGGGTTGACAGGGGGTGAGAGGAGGGGGAAAGGGGTCCTGACTGCTAATGGGTGTGTCCTTTGTTTTGGGCTGATGGAAATGATCTGGAGTTAGTGGTAATGGTTGCACAACTTTGTAAGTATACTAAAAGCTGTCGAGTCTTACATTTCAAAGGAGTGGATTTTATGGTATGTGAATTTTATTTCAACTTTATTTATTGATTTATTTTGAAAGATTGCATGCATGGGTGTGCAAGGTGGTGGGGGATGGAGGGGCAGAGCGAGAGGGAGCATCTTCAAGCAGACTCCATGCCCAGCACAGAGCCCAACTCGGGCTTGATCTCACAACCCTGAGACCATGACCTGAGCAGAAATCAGGAGTCCTGACCTTGAACTGACTGAGCCACCCAAGCACCTTGAATTATATCTCAATTTTAAAATCAAAGACAGTGATGCAACTTTGCATATCTGTTGATAAACTATTTTTGGACAGACCAGCAATCCTTCCAGAAGCCATGAATGGGACCTGCAGTCACCGTGGCTGTGAAAGGGATGGAAACTCAGCGTTAACAACGTATCAAGTTTCAGAGTCCATCCTCACGGGTTCACACCAGCATCAGGCCAGTGCTGCAGTAATTTAAAAATTCCAGTTGGTAAGCTTTCCGACTCACTTAATTCATTGATCAACCACCATTGCAGCACCAGCCTCTCAGACCAAAGCCCAGTGTAAGTAAGACACCATGAAATTAATGTGTTTGAAAATACAATCACATGAAAAATTCTGTAAAGTACTAGGAGGTCCTATTCGCTTTTCTCCTGGTTTGCAGTGCTGTCTTGGTACCACTCTTTAGCTCTAACAGAAATGTACAGGGAAGTATTCTTTTTTTTTTTTTTTAAAGATTTTATTTATTTATCTGACAGACAGAGATCACAAGTAGGCAGAGAGGCAGGCAGAGAGAGAGGAGAAAGCAGGCTCTCCATGGAGCAGGGAGAGCCCGATGCGGGGCTCGATCCCAGGACCCCGGGATCATGACCCGAGCCGAAGGCAGAGGCTTTAACCCACTGAGCCACCCAGGCGCCCCTACAGGGAAGTATTCTTTCCTAAAGGTCTTACCTTTTAAGCATAGTTATTAAATATTTGTGTTTATTTTATCAGGTAGTCCAAAAATACCTTCATCCAAGGCTGTTCATAATTCTCTGAAACTGATAAAAGGCACTGTTAGATTTATTGGTCAAATAATACCCCTCTTTGAGTATATGCCATCTAATTGAGTAAACCCAAACTATGTCTAGATTTTAAATAAAATATAAGGAGTTTTAAATGCTATGTAAGAGATAGTAGTTATATCTCGCTTTCTTCATGTCTATGTACTTTATTTTTAGTTGATTGGACTGGTAGAGAAAAAAATAGAAAATCCAGTTATAATATTGTTAGTAGGATCTTACTATTTGAAATAATCTGGGTAAATTGTGTTTTGAGCTATTACTGATGAGTCCTATACATTGATTACATAATTCAATCATGCATAAAAGCACTCGGTAGACTCTCCTAAAAGGAAAAACCGTCTTTTTTATTTACCAGAGGAATACCCCTTAATCTCAGTCTTCCTGAGAGAACCCTCTATCCGTGTATTTTTTATAGTTTATAATTCATATTAGTCTTTTTCTGATTACAAACGCAACACGACAGGCTCGAGGAAAGCATGAAGAGAAATTGTCCCATTCTAGTAACCCTTCCATCCCCACCAGACTCTGGGTGAGTTTGCCTATCATTTTACTCAGAATTGTCTATGAATCCCACCCATGTGGGCTTACTTAAGTGGCATCTTTCATTATTTATTTATCATATTACTTATATTATTTAAATATTATTATATATTATTTATTTATTTATTATTTATTTATATATCATTTATTATACGTACTATTTTATAATTCGCTTTCATCACTGATATATTGTGAAAACCCACATTGATAAATCCCGATACATACAATCACTGACTGTATTGTATCCCATTTCTACCAATATCATGTAATGTGATATATATATTTAATGTATTGTGAGACAAAAGTCTCTATTGCAGTTGAAAAAAACTTTTTTTTTTTTTTTTTTTTTTTTTTTTTCAGTTTCCTTAGGACCAGCTCCTTTGGGAAAGCTTACGGAGAAGGACACTTCTCTCGGCCCGCAGTCGATTGCTTCTAGTCTTAGAAACACACATTATCACCTAAACTCTGCAATCTGAGCAATCTCGGAAAACTTCACCCTTTTATTTAATGTCACATTCTCTGGGACTAGAGACCTGAAAGAAGGTTTAATTCACTGTGTGCTTTTATTTGTGTCACTGTCTAATACGCCACGGCCACTCACAGTTTTCAATAAAGAGGTTTCTTCGAAACACTGCCATGTAGCGTATTGTGTTTAGAACAACAACAACAACAACAAAATGAGCTGGAATTGGACCAAAATGAAGCTGCTGTTTCATATTAAATTCACTGCCTTCACATCCGATTCACGACCCAAATATTTAGTTAGCCTGATAATCTGGGGTCGCTGCAAAAAGTAAGATCTGGAATCTGGCTTTCAAACAGGCAGCTGGCAGCCAGAGCCGCATTTAAGGCAAAGAGAAAATGGCCTGGAAAAGACCAGGGACCCGCAGGAGGGCCCTGAGTCAGGCGCTGAGGTGCAAACCGCACCTTTGGGGGAGTTTTCCTGGCCCACGTCCAAGTGACAGGAATCCTGGAGACTTAGGAAGGGTGAAGAGCAAAGAGATTAAAGAGAAAAGAAAGTGGGGGAAGTGAGGAAAAATACCACCCTCTGGGGAAGAAGGCATTACTTAAAACAAAAAGTGGGCATATGGGCGTCATTTTGCCAATACCTAGGTTTTCTTCTCATACTTTTTTTAAAGATTTCATTTTATTTATTTATTTATTTATTTATTTATTTATTTATTTATTTTAGACAGAGCGAGAGCGCCCACGTGGCAGTGGGGAGAGGGGGCCTGGGAGCAGAGGAAGAGGGAGAGGGAGGAGGAGTCTCAGGCAGACTCCCCGCTGAGCGTGGAGCCCCAGCTGGAGCTGGATCTCACCAACCCTGACCTCAGGACCCTGAGACCATGACCTAAGATGAAACCAAGAGTCTGACACTTAAACTGACTGAGCCACCCAGGCGCCTCTCTTCTCATCCTCTTTCTGCTTTAACAATATGGATCCTGCTTAGTGAAATGAGTCCGAATTTAAGGAAGGAAATTGCATTTAATGCTGCCGGTATTCTCCTCTGCCTCGGGCAAACCGCGGTGCCGCTAGGACTCGCAGGACCCTGCAGGTGCTCTCCTCCCTGAGACAGGAGGTGGTGGGGGATGGTTCTGGTGGCGGCAGCGGCTCTCCTGAGTCACTTGGGTTCGGTCATTGACCTTAGACAGAAAGGGAGCACGTCTTGGTGTGCCCTGCGGGACGCTAAGCCACGGGATATCTGAGGATGAGGAGAAGCCCTGAAGTTTTTGCAGGTCGTGCAACAAGCCCTAATTGAATGAGATCTATGATTTCAGAAGAAACGGTGCCTTTCCAACAGGTCCCTGGATTTGCAGCATTTGGCAGCGGAAGAGGGACAAGGAAATTCTGAAACTCACTCCAAAGGCAAACATGGGGGACACCTGGGTGGCTCAGTCAGTGAAGCATCTGCCTTCAGCTCAGGTAAATGATCCCAGGGTCCTGGGATTGAGCTCCACATTGCGGGGAGGGTAGGCTCCCTCTCAGGAAGGAGCCTGCTTCTCCCTCTGCCTCCCGCTCCCCCTGCTTGTGCTTTTTCCCCTCTCTCTCTCTCTGGCAAATAAATAAATAAAATATATATTTTAAAAAATAAAGACAAGCGTGGAAATGTGGCTTTCAGGAGCAGCAGCATCTGATACCACAAATATCAAAAAGAACAAGAAATGACTTGAGTTTTGCCTGTGCCCTGTGGCCACCTCAAGGAGTTGTCTTCACATGCCACCTTCCGTTGGGACAGTCCTGCCCAGTCCCGTATCTTTGCGTGGATCTCACGGATGGATCTGAACCGGCAAACTCATTTCAGAGAATGTGGAGAATTCCTTAAATAGAATTCATCTCGCCCCGCCCCGCCCTCAGGTTTCTCGTACCTTCTTCTCACCCCCTTTGCCAAACTCGTAGATGATTTATGCCAACATGGATCACATCTACTTCAGATCAGTTACTCTGTTCCTGTTAGATGATTCCCATTATCTGCACAGAGATATTTCAGCGATCTAACCAGGAGTTGTAGTGGCCATTATTTGCAAAGTGCATTTTCCACATTATCAATACTAAAATCACCTTTCCTCTACTTGGACACCAGGAGCCTTTGAGACAAATCTGAAAGTTTATTTTGGACCACTTTAATGTCCTGTTTTTCACTAGAGTCTGAAAGATCTAATCTAGCTTGAGCCTTCATCTGAAAACGTGCCATCTGGTACTTTGTCACCGTAATTGCTGGGACACCACACACTTCATAGTTTCAGTCCAATGGCTGCTTTCTTTTTAACCGGCAGCTCCCTCGGGCCAAAATTTTTTAATATTATTTTTACCATTCAAAGTAACATACAAAGCATTCACCTCTGAGTGATATCCTGGTTCCTCTCAATAAAAGAAAAAAAATCCAAAAGAGACTGAAGGCTATGAAAGGAGCTCACTCGGACCAGCAAACACTGAGGGAATTGAAAAAAAAAAAATTAAAATTAAAATAAAGACAAAGGAAGAAATTTGTACTTAGGAGAAAGAACGCAGGGTATAAATAATGAATGAATGAAATAAATAGATATGACAATGATGACATGTGTAAAAACCACTGGTCATACTTTCAGACTTGTGAAGTCAACTCCTCAGTTACGTTTTGCCCTAGATAGAGGCTTAAGAATATTCAGACGTGTATCTGTTACATGAATAATCACTTCGGTTCTAAAAATACTCTCCTGCTACTAACTCAATTAAATAAAAGTGCAGCAGGAAAGCTTAATTAAGCTTTCTAGGTTGTTAAAACTCCGCTTCCAGAAAAAATATACTATTCTTAGAGTCCCACAGTCCAAATGCAAAAAACAGCTAAGGTTTTATCAGTCAAAGAAATGGTTCCTTTCTCATGGTTAGCACTGAGACCCTTGCCTGGCATTTTAATCGAGTAATCCCAAACTGTGTTGGGTTGCTGAAGAGAGCGTTGTTCTACTAGTAACATCAGCCTCAGGAGATGAGAACTGATGAGAAGCCAAATTCCTTCAGGAAATTTGGGACTAGTTGAAACCGTCCTACCCCACCTTGCTTTGATGATGGCGATTGATGATAAGTTTAATTTTTCAGCACCTGGTGTTAAGAACACAGGCTCCAAGGCTCCAAAACAACAACAAAGAAAGAACTAAAACATCATTTACGGATTGGCAACATGTCCCAGAATCCACAGAGGGGGCAGAAAGTAGCAGGGTGAGGAGAGAAACTTGATTCCCTTTCCAGACATGAGAAGTGAGAAAATCCAACCCGCCGTAAAGCCAAACCAAAGAGTCAAGAGGAGAGTTGTTTCGGGTTCTGGGAAAGAAACCCACAGGCAGGGCTGGAAATGGCTTTGGGTAGCTTCAAAGGCCGTGCCCCCAGTAGATGCAGACTGGGGGACACCACCACCTTTGGGTTTCAGGCCAGACCCCCTCTGGTCCGGGGCACAACTCGGTGTGGGGAGCTGCATGGGACCAAGTCTGTGAGGAAAAAAAGCCTCAAGATCAGAAGAAAGCCAAGGCTTTCCAGTGCCCTAAAAAACCAGCCAGAGCCACGTAACAATACTGCAAAGAACCCTTTCTCCTTAGCAGTCCTGAAAGATTGGGAGCGTGGATATTTTGTCCGACATTTGTCATACCACGAAAGCAGTGCCAAGGAAAACTATGAGATAAAGTTAGGCTTTCTTCATCTGTTCATTCAACTGCAGGACACACTTCAAAGTAGCAGGCACGGTGCTAGGCTCTAGGGATTTAAGGGTGAACAGTCCAGAGCTGGGGCCTGTCTCCAGGGAGCTGATAGTCTAGTGAAAGAAAATAGACAGTAAAACAAAAATATACCCCAATGGCGTGGGTCAGGAAGGCACACAGAAGGTACCAGGAAAGGGGCTCTATGGACCCGTCGCGGTCAGGGAGTCTGAAAGATGAGAAGAAACCAGACATGGGAAGAGCTGGGGGGAAGAATGTTCCAGTCAGAGGAACTGCATGGTGGGGAAGCGCCTGGCTATCTCCGGGGGGCACTGAGAGGAGACCGGCGACTGGAGTGCGGTGAGCAGAGTGGGCAGACTGGGCAGACTGGGCAGGCTGGGCAGGTAGGCAGTGGGGCCAGGGCCCACAGAGCGGCAGGACCTCTGGGGTCTGGCAGCAGCGCTACTAACGCGATTGAAGTCTTCTCCCCGGAACCACGAGAAGCCGTGAAGCCGCGTTTGGGGCGGGTGGACCTCTCATCACACTGCCACGCTGCGGACAGTGGACTGGAGGTGGGCCCCGGACTGGGTGGGGGGAAGGTGGCGCTGGTGAGGATGAGGCTGGTTGGAGATGACCAGAAATGGATGGAGGGGACAAGACAGTGAGGGCAACTCTGCCAGGATTGGTGACGAGGGCAGGGCAAAGGAGACCGAGGTGCCCAGGTTTGTTTGTTTGTTTCTTTCTTTCTTTCTTTTTAAGATTTTATTTATTTACTTGAGAGAGAGAGAGAGAGAGAGAGAGAGAATGAGAGGGGGAGAAGGTCAGGGGGAGAAGCAGACTCCCCGTGGAGCTGGGAGCCCGATGCGGGACTCGATCCTCAGACTCCAGGATCATGACCTGAGCCGAAGGCAGTCACTTAACCAACTGAGCCACCCAGGTGCCCCGGTGCCCAGGTTTCTGTGAAATCTTCCCGCTCCAGCCTCTCGCTTTGCTCTCGGCGGGGGCTGGCAGCCCACCTCCCGCAATGCAGCCACCCAGGCCTCTGGTCTTCCTTCCGCATCACCCGTGGTCTTCACCCCTGGTCTCTGGTCCCACAGGCTCCTCCTCCTACCTCTCTCTGTCTATGGCTCCTCCTCCTCCTTCCACTCACTAAGTTAACACCGTCCCCAAAGCGCTGAACTAAGTCTGCTCCGTGCTCTGTCTTGACCGTTCCACCTTCGCGTTAAACAAAGGGCCTTCTCAACTCCGCATCCACGCCGGACCAGGTCCCTGAGGCCTGACCTGACCACGCCCCGAAGCCTAGGCCGACCACGCCCCCGAGGCAGGCTTGACCACGCCCCCAGGCCTGGCCGGACTCCTGGGTCTCAGGAAAGCTCCAGGGACTCCTTAAAACAAGGTTGTGGTGATGGCCGTGCAACTCTGTAAATACACTAATAACCGCTGAATTCTACACTTGAAAACAGGCGAGTTTTACGGTATGTAAATGATCCCTTGAGCGAAGCTTTAGGGAAAAAAGCGAAAAGTCCAACAGCACCCAGCTCTGGCCCCCATCCCAAACTTCCATACCCATGCCCTTGTCACCAGGGAGCCCCCGCTGGCCTCAGACGTGAATCACCCTTGACCCCTCCCGTGGAGTAACTTCTCAAGCCCAGAAAGGTACCAGCCAAACAACTTTCGCCCACCAGGATTCCTCAAACCCAGGTCCGCCCCCACCCCCATCGCTCCTGAGCCCCCACTGTCATCTCACGAAACCTTGCTCTGGTTCTCCCCTCGGTGGGTGGCAGCAGGGGCGCCGCCCCCCAGGGAGCAGTAGGACCTCTGGCTGAATGCTTTGGGTTGTCCTGTGGATGGAAGGCCCTGGGCGCTGATGGGTGGGGAAGGAGGCGCTTCCCCACCATGCAACCTCACGCATCAAACGTCCCCTGTCCTACAGGACTTTAGACTGTCCTGGCCACTCTGTTACCCACACACACACACGTCTGGCCTGCTGTTACTTCTAATGCTAAGTCATTCTTGTATCGACTTGTTCGTCTGTTCCTTGTTTTCCTGAATTTCTTATGCAGAATGCTTTCTTATCCTCTTACTTTCTCAAATTCAAAATTACTCACTCTGCCTAGATGTGAGCAGCTGATTACCTCACCGTGTCTTTACAATGAAGGAGAAGGCTAGTCGAGAAGCTCTCACACTGTGCTGCTTGGACCTGGAGCCACCCGGGCCTTGGGCCCCCTATTCCCAGCAAGAGGGGCTGCCCTCCATGGCTCAGCCCTTCCCTGGGGGACAGGTGGTTTCTCTGCACCTTTCCGGGGCCCAGGATCTCCAGTTGCCAAGCAGCTGGCGCTCCCAACCTACTCCTTCCAACAGCTGGCACTCCAAACCAGACTTCCTGGCACCAGCGGCCTGGGTATTCCCCCTATAACCAGGCTCACATGAGCCCCATAAAAAGGGAGAGTAACAGAAGGAGGGAGCCTCCACCAGCACATCCTCCCGCCAGGCCCTGCCCCGCTCTGCGTGGGATGCAGGAGGATAGGGTCTCCTATGGTAAGGGCCTCCATGCCCAGATAAGGCCTGTTCCTTAACCGAGCTGGTGACAGTGACAGTGTAGAGTCCAGCCTGAGCCATGGGACACACCCTGCCACCCTCGGCTTACTCTGCTCCCTGGGTCGGATGTCTTCATGCCTCCCTCCTCAGGGCAAGTGTCCCTGCTCACCACTGCTGGTCAGCGGTGAGCTCTCCCTTCCCTGAGTCATAACATTTTATTCATAGCTCTCTAAGGCTATAGATCACTTCCTCCTTTCCATAGGAGCGTTCCATTCCTCCCACGTCAGTCCTTCCCATGCAGGGTCCTATCGTTGCAGAAATATTTGCTGGGTAGCTCTGATATTTAAGGCACTGTTCTCAGCCCTCCAGAGACTCGTACGTAGGGAACGTGGCCCATACACCTTTGAGAAGTTCATAGTATATTCATCTATAGCCCTTGGAGTGAAAAGATCTCAGTAGAAAAGGGAAATGGAGAGAGGAAGGAGACAACATTTATCATCAGATAAGGATAAATGTGACCCTGTTTAGATCCATTCTGTGCTCCCGGCCAGGACATTGCAATATGGCGACTAAGCTAGGGAGTCTGGGGGTGCTGGCCATAGCAGTCCTCCCCAGGAACGTGCCCCCACCAAGCTCGACAAGGACAAGGTTCTATCCTGTGGGCCTCATGAAGTCCCTTCAGTACTGCCCTGTGCTGCTGGGTTGAGGAAAGCAGTTTACTTGGGGAGGAAAAGGGTCCTCCATGAGAGTCTCTGGGCTCCTCACCTCCTTTTTTCTAAGACCCAGATGGGGAGAGGAGGAGGGGCAGCTTCTGGCCATGACAGAGGGAAACCCAACTGTCACTCCTTTAGGGACCCCTACCATCCTGGCTAATGACAAAGGCCAGGCAAGTGTCTTCTAGAATGAACAAAGGAATGAAGGGAATGAATGAGAACGTAAGTCATAAGAAATGAAATGATGCCCGCCATGCCCGGACATGGGCTTGGGCTTTTGGTTGACCACTCTGTCACTGTCCCACAGCATCACGTTCCTACAAAGCAAGAGGATGGACTGGGCCCAGGGGAAGGGAGGAGAGGCCCCAAGAACCTTCTTCTCTGTTCTTTGGCAAACATTGTCATTTCCGGCCAAGGCATGCTGGGCATCAAGACAGGCTGTGGCTGGAGGAATTGATCAAGGTCAAGGGACAATTGGTCAAGGGACAAAGGGCAACCGCGCTCATTATTGGGAAGTGACAGAAGCTAGATAGGGTACTGTCAGACTGAGTGACATGCATCTCCTGGGCTATGTGTTGCTTGCAGGGGTCAAATGGCAGCATCAACAGCTTCTTGCTCCAAAAAATAATCCTTGCCCCTGAAAATGTCTCAGTCAAAAAGCATTTGCTTTGTCTGGAGGCATTCAGTGGGCCTTACAGGGCCAGAGGTTTGTGACAAGAATTTCTATCCCTGCTCTGAAAGGGATGGCAGCCTTCCAGGTGTCCTGCAAGGCCCTATCAGGTCTCCCCAGGCTCCCCGCCAACTGCCGCTCTGTGGCTTGGATGCGCCAGGGTTAGAAGCTCAAAGATAAAGATACCTTCCAAATGAAAGATAGAACAGACTCAATGATCTTTCTGCAGACAACAAAGAGGAAAAGAGCAGATTCTCAAAAAAAAATGAGTGCTGATGCTTACCCAGACCCGACTTGGGGAGCTGGATGGTTCCATAGGCTCAGGTTGTCCTTCTCAATCTCTCAGCTTCAAATTGGCCATGTCCCCACCTTCATCCAGCATGGTACTGCGTGCTGCTCCGAGGGAGCTTTTGGTGCATCCAGGTGGACAGCTGGGACCAGATGGACAAACACACACACAGTTGGAGGCACCAGGATTGGGTGGGCGGAGCACAGACCAGGCCAACTCTTCCCTCCCAACCAGCCAGGCATGCTGTGTGGGGGCTACCCATACTGTGTCACACACCTCTCAGCTTCCTAGCTAGGTGGTCAACAGGTCTGTATGGACGTCCATCCTGTGCAGATCCCTTGCCTGACTGGAGCGGACGGTGGCAGGAGAGCCGGTGGTGAGCAGCTAGACAGCAGGAAGCTTGCAGCCACAGGCAGTGAGGGCTCAGAGACACCCTTTGATGTCTGTTCCCCAGGACCCAACCAGGTCTCCATGTACCTACAAGATTCATTCCAGGCACACAGGTCCCAGGGTGCCGGGAACCTGCTTTTATTAAGTAACAGTGGTTTTATTGTTCCATTTTTCTCGATAATCTTCCAGCAGAGCCTCAGGTCAGGCTGATTGGCCTGTGGCTACATGCAAAGCCCTCCTAAAGCAGATGTGCGTGGCCTGTGACGTGGGCGTCCTGTTTGCCTCCACTCACTTCGTACTCCCACCAAACCCAGGGCTGCTTTCCCTCTCCTCCTGCTCTGTACTTTGGGGACAACTGGCCTGACACACTTCTAACTGCTGACACAAGTTACTTGGCTGCCTCGAAACCCCAAACAAGGTTAGACAGCAAAACACATCTCCCTGTGCCACCAGGCCTCCACTCCCGCCAACCCCAGGAATGACTTGGAAAGAATAATACTAGTGGCAGTATTAATACTGTGCCCCCAACCCACCCCCAAGACTCTGGCCCCTTTGACAGGGGTGGCCTGTCTTGTGAATATGGTCTGGGGTTTCTCTGCTACTTGGTTATATGTTTACCGACTGGAAAGTGCCACTTGCAATATGGCTTTGCTGAGATGGAGCTCGTCAATCCTTTCTTGCAAAATGTGGTTCTCCTGAGCTCCTGGCCACTGCCTGCATCCCCAGAAAAGACCATCATTTGCTGACTCTGAGGCTAGGAGTTTGGCCAAGTTGCCCCGTGGCTCCTTCCACACCACAACATGATCATTTTAGTGATGATGATAACGTCACATAAAGAAATAAAAAGCAAGTTGCGTTCACCCAATCTGAAGTTGATGGTGGGTTCTGCATGCTGCTTTAGGGGGACCACAAAGGCCTTCAGAACCAGCCGACGCCTAAATGACACTATTTCTAGACCTGGTGACAGCATTGGCCCCCTGAATAGCATCCCGTGCCTCATCCTGGCAAGGAGCAGAGGGAGCTGAGGAGCCCAAGGGATGCTGGAGACTGACGCTCGACCTGCTTCTCCTGCCTCCCTGACTGCTGCCTTGTTTAAACACATGTTTAATCTGTACCTGTCAAAAGCATCTGAGAGCACTGGTCTGGCAGCCAGCAGGGGCTCCTTCCATTGCCATCAGCCCCCTATAAGCCAGGCCCCACTTAACAGGGAATCCTTCTAGAAAGGCTCTATGTATGGTAAATGCCCCTCCAAGCCAGGGGATATTGGCAGGAGGGCCCTCAATGCCTGCCCTGGGGTTGTGCGAGAGAGGCTCCCAGTGCCTCTCTCTGTCTCTCTATCTGAACACAAGTCAATCTACTTGCCCAGCCTCCGAGACAAAGAACCAATCTGAGCTGATGAGTCTGATCTTCTGGGGCGAGACTCCCTTTTGACCAGTCTCCTCTCCTTGTAGACCTGGGGTCTCTTGTCCCTCGCCCACCAAACTCTGTCCCTCCCCGGTCCCCAGGCCTGTCCCAAGCATCGCTGCATTGCTCAGACTGATTGGCCCCAGCGGTAGCCCATTGTCTCGGGCACTGTGATTGGTTGAGGGATCCACACTTCAGCCAATCAGCACACGGCTTTACCCTGGGCCCCAGAACTGGTCCTCAAATGGTTGGGTGAGGATGTGTGACCCAGGTGGAGACAGTGAGATGTGAAAACATTTCTTCCCTCCTAACGGCAGGCAGGGAAAGAAACACCTTTCCTTCCTCTGGATATCTGGGCATGTGGGTGTGAGGCATGGGACTGTTACCTCCATTTTGCCACCATGAAGGAAGCCAGATTGAGGATGAAGCCCATACAGTTAAGGAGGGGAAAGCAGAGAGAATCCCCGAGATATGGGGCCAGAGACCCTGGATTAAGCCATCCCTGATGCCCACCCTAATACTAGCATCCACTTATGTGAGAACAGACTTTCCAGTCGTTTGGTATCTTCATAGAGGCAGGTTCCTTTGAGTGTAGGTGAGCAAGGGCTGGGGGGCCTCCTCAGGGCACTCCCACCCTCCCACCCCCAACACACACACACACACACACACACACACACACACACACACACATACTTATGGCAAACATACCTTCTCTGAGTAGTCTGGGTGTCCCGGGGATCACTGTTGTACATTGATGCTGTAGACTGATTTACCCGAATTAACAGATGTGTCCAGGTTACCTTTCACCCTGGCTTTGACGTCCTGGATCTCTTTCCAAATGCTCCTCTCTGGCCTCTGTGAAGACCTTCAGCTCTGAGATCAAAGAAGAGAGTGAAGGCACGTGGATACCATCAAGGTCAGCCTCCAGTCCCTGGTGAGAGCTCTCTCTGAGCATAGGGAGGAAGCCAAGATTCACCGCTTGGCATTCCCACTGAAGGCTGTGTCTCTCTTCAGAGAGGCCAGAGAACAGGTCAAGTGTTGCAGGCCTCCTGGATTCAAATCCTAGCTCTGATCCTTGTTAGCTATTTGACCTTGGACAAATGACTTGTACCATGGTGCCTCAGTTCCCTCACCAGTAAAATGGGAGTAACTCTGGCCCCATACAGTTGTGAGAACCAATTGGATTAATTTTTGGTAAGAAGCTGAGAACAATGCTAGAAATACAGTAAGTAAGCATTCGAATTTAGTGGTTGTTATTTATAGGAACGGATACTCAACTGAGTTTTGTTCTTTATATTTTTTGTGATGCTAATTTGCTTTCTTCCTTGGGGAGATGTGTCTGAAGGACTCAGGCAGTGGACATCTGAGCCCTCCCAGTTGTACTTGGAGGGGTGAGGCTTCCAGAGCCCCTACCCTTGCCCAGATTCTCATGCTCCTGAAATGCAGGCATGAAGAGGAGGACAGGCTGGAGGCCAGGATCTTGGTACCCCCAAGGGCAGACCAATGATGGAGAGCTTGGGACCCCTGCTTCTCTTGAGGCAGAAGTCCCCAGATGACTGCGGTTCCATTCCCTCCAGCCCAGCATGATGAAGCCTGGAGCTCAAGGTAAACTGATCAAAGAAACTAAAATGAAGACTTTTTCAACCCCCAGTTAATGCCTAGCACGTGCACGAATCAGGCCACCGATAATCCCGGAGGACTTGAATGCCCCGAGTCCCTGTGTTTGTTCCACGTTCTGAATCCCCTCTGGAGGGAACCTTGTGTGGAGACACATTTCATGCCAGTACAAAGGGGAGGAGAAGTCCTAGGGAGGAAACGTGCAGAGGCACAGCAGAAGCAGTAAATGGGGACATCACAGAAGGCTGACAAGGAGTCACCGCTGGAGGGACCTGGGTTGTCTGGGGCAGTCTGGTGCGGTCCTGCACACCCTGCACGGCCTCACACCCACGCATCCCTTGTTGAGGAAGGTCCTCTCCTTCTCACCCAACCTGCGCTGGACACGCCCCCCGACACGCCCCCCCGACACGCCCCCCCGACACGCCCCCGCCGGTTTGTCCTCAGTAGCTCGTTGGGCCCTCCCTCTTTGACCCCTGGGCAGTCACATGACCTCGCTTCGGCCAATGGGCTGTTAGCAAGTGTGATGCACGTGGAGGCTTGGAAAGCACTGGCAAAATGGACCTTGATCATTCTGCTTCCCTGCCACGGCCACGACAATGTCCCTAACTGGCCTGCTCATTGCCGAGACATGCGGAACGGAACTAGTGTCCCCTGCTGCCCCAGATGAGGCCAGTCAACAGCCAGCGGATCTCCAGACACCCGAGCGAGCCCAGCCCAAGTCAGCTGCCTGCAGACCTGTGAGACACATAGATGCTTACGGCTTTGGGCCACTGAGTTTTGGGGTGATGTGTCACACAGCATTACTGTGGCAACAGTCACTGATACGGCAGGCCGGGGTGGGGGGGTTCCCGCCGGTGCCACGGGGTGGGGAGGGAGCTAACTCTTTCCAGAGTGGAGCTGGAGGCGGCCGGGGTGGAGCATCGGGAAGTGGGTGGCCCTTAAATTAAGGGCGTCCGGGCACCCTGCAGCGCGTCGTTCCCAAAGTGCAGAAAGGGGCAGAAAACGAGGAGGCAAAGACAAACACCGGCAGCTTTGCTGAGCACCTGCCCCAGGCAAAGCTCAGTCCAGGGGCCACGGACGCTCAGGGATGGGTCAGATCCAGGCTCTGCTGCCGGAGCTCGTCTCCCTGAGCTTCTGGGCTCACCATGAGAGTCCACCGGACAGCGTCCACTCGCATCCCTCTCCTCCTCGGCCCCCACAGATAGGGGACTCCCTTCCCTTGCCACCTTCCACCTCTGCAGCTGAGCCAGGAGGCCTACAGCTCAGGGAAGGAGAAGCCTAGAACCTCAAGGTCTAAGGGCAGCCCACGTCTAGTGACTGATCTCCTTAGGATATAAACCTTGGTCCCCTTGCCCCAACTTGGGACAAGCCCAGCCCCAGACCACCCGGAGACTACACCACAGCTCACCTTCTCCCTCTGCCCAGTCCTGCTCTGTCACTTTCCTTTTCATCCACCAGGCTGACCCTCAGAGGACACCCTGACGACCTTCCTGCAGGCCAGTCTCTGCCCCACAGGCTTCCCTGGGAAACCAGTTGTGGGAGGTTTTTGGTCATGGGGAGGGCTCAGTGTCTGTCTCTGTCACCTGTTTAGTCCCCACAAAGTTGGGAAGAATCACAGAGCTTCCCAGGAAGGCCTCAGGACGGCACCTGTAGGGAGGAAGACGGGCCGAGTCTGCGTGGCGAGGCTGGGCCCTGACAGAGCCACAGAGGAAGAGAACCGAGGTCAGCAGGGCTCAGCAGAATCCCTGGTTCAGGACAGACCCGCCTCACTTCAGCTGTCACCTTCCCAGGGGTGAGACATTTTGTCTTTGTCACCAGCTCTGGGAAATAAAGAATCTACATCATCTTTGCCCAGCGGAGGCGAGAGTTTGTCAGCTGTCCTGACATCATAGGGGTACTGGTGGGAGGCGGTCACATCGGGGGAAGTAGGTCTAGAATGGACGGTGCTACAGACTGAATGTTTGTGTCCCCCCAAAACTCAGATGTTGAAACCCTAACCGCCAGTGGGATGGTGTGAGGGCGTGCGGACTTTGGCAGGTGATTAGGTCATGAGGGGGGGAGCCCTTATGAATGGGATTAATGCCCTCACAGAAGAGACCCCAGAGAGCTCCGTCTTCCCTTCTAACATGGGAGGACACAGGGAGAAGACAGCTGACACAGGAACCAGGAGCTGAATCAGCTGGCCCCCGATCTGGGACTTCCAGCCTCCAGAACTGCATGAAGGAAGTGTCTGTTGTGTATAAGGCCCCCCATCTGTGGTATTTGGTTCTATCGCCCCAAATAGACTAAGACAGAGGGTATGAAGGGGATCCTGGGGAAGTTCTCTGGGGTCCCCAGCGGCTTGCCCAGGCCTAGGTAGCCACCAGTTCGGATGCTGAGCTTCAGAGACCTACTAAGACAAGATTTAGTCACACCAACCCTAATTCCATCTTTGGATACCTGCTAGTGCCAGGGGCTGGGCTGGGCACTTGTGGGACGCTCTGCCAAGCCTGCTCCGGGAGCTCATGGCATAGCTGGGACACATCTGCGTCACAGCAGCCTAAGATGTGTCTAAGCCTGTGGTGTCTTAGCACCTCCACACTTCTCCGTGGGGGAGAAATGTGGGACTGTAGGTGCCCAAGTGCAGGCAAGATGCTGTCTCGCTGGGGCAGGTGGGAAAAGCTGTACCCATGGGAGAAACGACTTGAGGCAATGTCCATAAAAAGGCCCACAGAGTCCTGAGGAGGAAATAGCGCACAATCCTGGGCATGGTCACGTCCTTCTCCAATGCAGGCCGCACCGGTTCTCTGAGGGCTGGGACCCGGGGGCCTTGTCATCCTTCCTGTCATCTTTGTAATATCAGCACCAGCACAGGGTACACAACTTTGCGGAAGCTCCGTATCTGTGTGTTGGAGGAATGAGCAGACAAGACCGAGGAGAACCCATGTATTAGTTAGCGATAGCTGTGTAACAAATCACTCCAAAATGTAACTGCTTAACACAACAAACCCTTATTATCTCACTCAGCTTCTGTGGGTCGAGAATTTCTGTGAGTCAAGTGCAGCCTAACTCAGAGCCTCAGAAGGCTGCCCTCAAGGTGTGGGGCAGGCTCTCAGGCCCAGTTGGGGCTGGAGAATCTGTGGCCATGTTCTGTCACGTGACCATGGACGGGTGTCAGGGGCTTGCTGGTTGTTGGTTGAACTGACATCAGTTCTTTGCCCTGTGGGCCACCCTGTGGGGGCTGCTCCCAACACAGCATCTAGCTTGTCAGAGAGCAAGGGCTCCAAAAGGAAGGTTCGAGGGAGGTCACAGTCATTTGGTTGTCTAATGATCTTGGACAACCCATCACCTTCGAGATACTCTATTTAGAAGAAGTGACTCAGTAGGTCCAGCCTGCAGGTAAGCGGGGAGGATGGCCCAAAGGTGGGAATACCAACAGAAGGAACAAATCACAGTCAAGGCCAAGGAGCTGGAGGAGACAGAGCGCATTTGGGAGTAAACGCACAGGGTCGTTCTGGAACCCGCTCCCTCATTTCTCGCCTGCACCCCCACAGTGGCAGAGAACAGCAGCCGCCAGCCATGCCCACCTCCTGTTAGATCCGGTTCCTCCCTTCATGGGCTCCTTCAGCCCTCAGCTTTAATCATCTCACCCCGGCCTCTTTGTTCCCACACTCACTCCCCAACTGTGCTACCTCAGTTTCCCCTTTTTTGCCCCTTCATGAACTGAGTTGGTGATTCTTTTTTTTTTTTAAAGATTTTTATTTATTCATTTGACAGAGAGAGATCACAAGTAGGCAGAGAAGCAGGCAGAGAGAGAGAAGGGGAGGAAGCAGGCTCCCCACTGAATAGAGAGCCCGATGCGGGACTCGATCCCAGGACCCTGAGATCATGACCTGAGCTGAAGGCAGAGGCTTAACCCACTGAGCCACCCAGGCGTCCCTGAGTTGGCGATTCTTTAGGGTAAACTGCTCTCTGTTCAAAGAGCTGGTGGAGTTTCTACCTTGGACTGTTCCCTGAGTAGTTCAGCGAAGGGGAAGCGGGGGTCAGCAGGCTCGGAGAACTGCCCCGTGCCTGGGGCCTGACCCAAGTTCCTGTATCGTCCCCCTGGGAGCCCTGCGAGGTAGGCGTGAACCTTTCACCAGCTCTTGGGTGGGCCTGGTGGTTCTAGGCCACACGGTTACAAACGGCAGCCACAGTGTACCCTCCACCCCTGACTCCGCCACTCTGGGAGGACAAGCCATCTCGAGTTCCTCCAGGGAAGGTGGGGACTTGGAACTCCAAGGTCAAGTTGCTTCGACATTTGGGAGCATTGTCTTCATTCTGTGAGGACACGGACGGAGCTGGGAATTATTTAAATGAGGTGTTTTTGAACTTCGTGGCTGGGTTTGGGGAAGGGATATCATTGGATCCCATACAGGCGGGCTCCAGTCCCTGCACACCGCACACCACGGGCCGCTGGAAACGGCTACTCGGACGCTGGCCATGGCGCGGCTGTCCACGGACGCAGGCGAGTGGCCAGGTCAATGGCGGGACACCACAGGACACCCAGCTCGCTGGAAAAAGACCTCAGAACACTCTTCCACTGAAATCTGCCCCTCAAATTAGGAACACATTTACTTGCACAATACGACTTCATCATGTTTGCACACAGCTAAACCACAGTCCACGGGTTCACTATACACAGAGATGTTGTGAAAGGTTAGTCCTTTCTGGGCTTTTCCATAAGGATTAATTTGCCACTTGTTCACTGCCTTTGTCATCTGCTAGCATGTGCCCGCGGGAGAGCCACGGCTCACACTGATGGAAGGTTTAAGGGTAACTCCGCAGGGGGAAACTTAGACCAAGAAAAAAATTTCTAGTAGACACTGTTTGGTTCCTCACTCAGTTTCCACTACCCCTTTTCCGTCTCAAGGACTCAGGTTGTCTCTTAGGGTGATGCCAGTTTGCTCTCTTGGTCGAGGGCCCAGGGTAAGCCCCGGCCAGCAAAGCTCCCTGGACATCAACATGAGTGGGTGTGAGCCATGGGCCACTCCTGGGATGGGGGTGGGGGACCACTCAGAGGAACGACGGGGAAGGAGCAGGAGCCACAGGGAAGCCCACCGCACCTCACCTTACCCACAGCCCCTCAGCTCTGGACCCCAGCCAGAGCATTTCTTAAACCAGTTTGAGCTGAATTTCCTATTACTTGCAGCCCCGAGCATTTAGACTACTACAGTTCTACCCAACGGCTGTTCCCCCTTTAAACTGATGAAAAGTCACCTGTATGCTTCTTTATAGCAGATTCCCTCGTTCTGGTTTGATTCTGAGTTGAATACTCATGTTCGAACCCCCCAGCCCCACCCACGGCACAGTGGGCCGAGAGCACCGTCCTTCTCTCTCTCTCTGGGTGTCCCCCAAAACTGACCCACAACGAGGATATGGTTGTGGGTGATGTATTTTATTTTATTTATTTATTTTTTCTTTTTTCCTGCTGCCTCCATGGGGTATTTATTTTTGAGGTGAGCCCGGGAAACACCAGGTAGAGATGGGGAAGGGAACTGGAGGAGGAAGGGGGGCCCCTGAAAATGTACAATGAGTTGTTTCTATTGCCAGTAATGGGCTCAACCCACTGGACCCTAGAGAGATATGGGCAAGAAGACTCCAAGGGGCATTTACCCCCAAGATCCCCTCTCCATGGGATAAAAGGCCTTGGGGTGGGGGGTGCATGAACCTTCCTGGCACTTCTGGACAATTCCTGTCATGGGGTGGAGAGGGACAATTTCCCAAGCTGGCAGGGGAGAAAGAAGAGAAGTTGCCGGTAGGTGTCTCCTGCCCAGCGGAAGAGCTGAACAGGCATCGCAGCCTTTGCTCTACGCTCCATCAGGGAAGCCTCAATTTCCTTATCTGTAAAGTGGGTCCAGAGGCCGTCATAATAAACGCACCCCCGGCTTACATACAGGGGGTGTCCGAGTGCTGGCCATGCATGTGACGTCTCCTTAAGCGAGGAAGGCATCTGTCATGTGCTGACTGCTGTGTGTGACACCGGGCTTTGCTATCTATCCTGCCACCTCCCCCCCATGCCCTCCTCCGGCACCTGCCGCAGCCTGTGGCTGGGTCCTACTCTGAGATGTCCCAGTACGGGAGTGGGGAGAACGCCAGCGGGCATGCTGTTGGTTCCGTGTCAGTAGCCGGGACCCAGACGGAGCTGTGGAGTCACTGCCACCCACCTGTGCCTGCAGGCCACGTCACTTGGCCCTCAGGCCTGAGCAGCCACCTGCTTCCGGCCATGGGAGGCCCAGAACCTGACCTTTCCCTCCCAACATCATTTTCCATTCTGCTGCGTTTTTGGCCAGGCCTGAAATACTCCTCCGGGAGCCAGGAAGGATTGTTCCAAAGCTTGTCATTGTTTCAAGATCAGGTTGCCTGAGCCTCAAGAATCCGACAGAAACCAGAACGTCCTCTGAGTCACTGACACCCACAATGGGGCCTTGGGTGGATGGCGGGGAGTCGGGGGGAGGGCGGTGGGCGGCTCCCTGGGCCCCCATCTGAGCCCCGGATGCTCTAGCAGTGCCCTCCCTGCCGGTGGGGGAGCTTGGATTGTCCACCTCAGGCCAAGTGCCAGATTGGCACGAGGGTCTGGCCCCCCGCTTAGGCCTTGTTCTTCCTCAGCCAAGAGGGGAAGGTGGAGGCCCCTCTTGGGCAGGGAGAAGGCAGCGGGCCCACCACGGAGCCAGGAGGAAGGAGGTTTCCTGGCCTGGAGTTAACGTGGCCACACCCGCGGGAAGCCCTTTGCCATCTTCCTGGCCCAGACATGGGAACTCCAGCCCCCACCCCCGAGACTCATTGCTGCTCTGTCACGGAGCCCACCGACCAGGTCTCCATCCGTCACCCCGGTGGGCAGCTCATTGCTTGGGCTCTCTCTAGACTGTCTTCTGGACATCTGTGTCCCACATGTACTTTGAGGAGGGGAGGAGCTGTCCACTGGGGGTGCTCAGCCCCTCTCCCAACCCCGCCCCCCCGGGAGAAGTAGCTCAGAAGTGAGCTCCTGGGTTGGCAGTCAGCAAAGGAAAGCTCTCCCCTCCTTTGCCCCACGTTCCTCCAGGAACCTGGCAAACATCTATGGCTCCAGATGTGTGCCTCTCGGGGTCCCGGCCCCAGTCCCGGTTGCCTGTCTGATTATTTCACGCTAAGGCACACTGTTCTGGCCACTTTTGTAGTCAGTGGGAGGCCGAGCTCTGCTTTCCCACTGGCCTCCTGGCCCGGCATGGGCCACTCCTCTTGGAGCTCCTGGCTCCCCAACTAGGGAGCAGGCGAAGAGGGGGCACCATCTGTGAGCCAGTGTCCCCAAGAGCAGGGCCACCTGTCCTGTCCTTGTTATTCCCTTGGCTTTTCCCATGGTGTTACCTCTTAGCACCTCAGCAGAATCTGACCTGCTTACTCTCCAGTCCTGCTTCACGGTCACCTGCATTGATTAAGTACCTATTGTGTACCATGAAATAAAGCAGACGTAAGCATCACGGACCTTTTGGTCACAGCACCAGCGTCTGAAAGACCTTTCCAGCTTGACACACATTCTTTTGATCCTTGTGACCCCCTCTGGGTCCCGATCTATAAAATCTCCCATTTTCCAGATGAGGAAATGGAAGCTTGCATGAGGTCACGTGAACACAGAATCAGAGTCGAGCTGTTTTGAGCCTTCATCTTTTCAAGATGCCAAGTGGCCTTTCTTTTTTCAAGGAGTTCATTGGTGAGTTTGGACAAAAGGTGTCCCCAGTGAGAGCTCCCTTGGGCCCCGGAAGCCGGCCAATAACCATGCAAGTGTAATCATAACCACGGGCCTTCTGGAAGATCTTGTTGGGAAAGGTCCCTGTCACAGGGCCTGGCGGGGAGAGACAGGTGCAGCCCAGAGTACAGGGGCCAGCTGAGCCACTCTCAAGGGACAATAGGGCAGGACAGCTCCATGCACACAGTGTGCAGAAGGGCTGACAGACCTCGCCCTGTGGCCACAGACTTCTCTTGAGTTGGAGTGTTGGCTGGTAGTTTTGCTCCGTGAATTGTGAGTAAAGCGAAGACCGTCTGCAGCGTCAGCTTCACTGTTCTGTGCCACTCCCCTCTGCACCCTCCTCTTACCACTTGGGTCCCTTCTTCGGATCAAAATCTGCCTCCTGGAAGGATCAGAGGGCAATCATTTGTTCTCTTTTGCAGCCAACATCTCAGCTTGGTCATTATTGTTTCTTGAGTTGATACACAGAGCACCTGGCATATAGCAGATGCTTACTAAGCTAGAAGAAGAAAAGGAAAATGTTTCTGGGATGGATGGAAGGATGGATGGATGGATGGATGGATGGATGGATGGATGGATGGATATGTGGATACATGGCTGCATGGATGGATGGATGGATGGATGGGTGGATGGATGGATGTGGGGGTACATGGATGCATGGAGGGGTGGATATGAATGTGTAAAGGTTCTGAAAGACAGAAAATCAACTGAAAATGTCCCCTTGTATTGGAGACGGGGGGGGGGGCGATGGTCCTGTTGGCTGCTTCACCTGGCCCCTCTTGGTGTTACTTTTTGGGCTTTCTGGATTGTGAGTGAAAGTAAGTTGACTAAGTGACCAGAGCACTCACAGTCCTATGTAGTAATGAGTGGTCTGGGGCAGAATGGCTTTGGCTCAAACTGAGGCAGGGCACACTAATCCCAGGGGACCTGAGTGCGAATGGATGCTGCAGAACAATGCATCAGATGTCCCAAATTCCCCCAGATAGAGAGGGAGTCGTTGGCACCTCCCTATTCTAGCTAGTGACACTAGACATCTTTGACCTCCTGGCCCCATGTTTATCTTCTGGTCGTCTGCCTGATGAGACCTAGACTGGAGCAAGATGGTTTCAGGGTACCTCCACTGTCCACTGACAGCCCCCTCGGTTTCACAGTGGTGAGGTACTTGGATTCCAGGTTTTCTCAAGAGCTGCAAGCCAGACCCAAAGGAAAGCTACAGTGAAAATTTTTTTTAAGATTTTATTTATTTATTTGAGAGAGAGGGAGCACATGAGCACATGAGCACACAAGTAGGGAGAGCAGCAGAGGAGGGAGGAGGGAGAAGCAGGCTCCTCGCAGAGGAGGAAGCCCAATGTCGGGCTTGATCCTGGGAGCCAGGATCATGACCTGAGCTGAAAGCAGACACTTAACCAACTGAGCCACCCAGGTGCCCCTGTCATGACATGTTTATATACATATAAAGTTTGGGGCCTTTGAAGACCTTTGCTGAATGTGTGTACCTATGCTTATCTATGTATGTATATAAAACAAAGGTATACAGTGTGTATATATACACACACACATATATACCTGTATAACTTTTTTTTGTAAGAATAAGAAACAAGGTGCATTCATCCCTGGAGGTCTGAGAACATTATCAGCTCAAACATGAATGTCAGAAACAGTGGTGGCCCAGCCAGGGGGCTTGGCGCAAACTTGGCTCTGAGCTCCCAAATCAGATCCCGATGTGGGTTGTTGTGTGGCTTTGTGGGGGACAGGAGGGGCTGAGCAGGTGAGTAGGGGGTTTCCCTGATTGAGTGGAGTCTGGGGCAGGCTCATGGTGTCATTAGTGCTGTTGACCACCCAGTGACTGGACAGACAGTGGGCTGACTTCCTGGCCCCCTAGTGTCTGCGGAGGACCATGGGACTAGTCCTGGGAGGTGATCAAAGTGACTTGTGACACTTCCAGCCATGTGCGTCTGAATGCTGGTGTAAGACCTTCCAGAGGCCTCTTTCCCTCTGAAACGGAAGCTGGCAAAGTCCAAGATGGTGGCTGTCCCATCAGCCTGGCCCTGGAGAGAAAACAGGGGTCAGCAATCCCCCTGCTGACCATCATGAGCATGGGCTGTGAGCGAAAAAGAAAACTTCGTTGCTATTAGCCACCAAGATTTGGGAGCTCTTTGTTATCGCAGCGTAACTTAGCCTGTCCTGGCAGGTTTGAGGTCCAAACATTCTCAGTAATCCCAGAAAAATCACCTGACTCTCCTTCCAGTCACGGCCAAAACGTTCTGGTTCTTAGGTTCTTGGTGGGTCAGATCTAGTCATCCTGGCCAATCCCTGGACTGTTTCAGCACCTCCACCAGCACCCCTGACTCGGAAAGTCCCCGAACAGCTCGCTCCGGGGTCTGGCCCCACCCGTAACAGTTCTTGCCAAGAGGCTGTGATTTCAAACCAGGCTGGGCAAGGGCAGTGAGCGGGTGACCTCCAGAGAAGGCCTCTCCTGGAAGTGTGGGCCCCAATTGGCATAAAAAGCTGTTTTCACACTTGCCTTATTTTTTTTGCTGAGAGCCGCTGGCCTCCTCTGGATGTGGAGCCGGCAGGGAGAACTCTCTCTCCCCGGAATGCTCCGTGTTGAGCGGGGAGCTGGGGTGTGTGTGCAGAACCTTGCGGGAGCAGCCCTGTCTCCTCGTCCCCGGGAACCCCGTGTGCGTGCTCTGCCCACCCTGTGTGGACCAGCCCTGAGTGCCCTCCGGCCGGGCAACCCTCAGCTCCCGACCCTGGCAGGCTTGATGGGGAGGTGGTTTTTAACAGCCTCCTGCTTATCGATTTCTGTGCAGTGAGGTCAACTTCAGCTCCCTCTGCCACGAAGGGAGGCTAAAAACCCCATCTATTTCCTGTGGGCTCTTGGCAGTGTGACGAGCTCCTTGCTGGCTGTGTGACCTTGGGCAAGTCACCTCTCCCTGGGTCTCAGTGGCTCCCAAATCCCTGTCACCCGGTGATGATGTCTGCTGCAAGCCTGGGGGCACTTTCTCAGTGTCTGACATGCTGGAGCGTCTTACCTCTTCACCCAGCCTCCCCACATCGGTGTGATTCTTCCCCATCCCTGTTTTGCCAGACAAGGATATCGAGGCACAGGGAAGGTAAGTAATATAATGGAGGTCATACAGGGGGTGGCCCTGGATGACAGAAAGGGCTGACACACTCCTCACCTCTGAGAAGGGCTCAGTAGCTGAGGGCTCAGACAGGCACTGTTTAGATCCACCTCCTTCCCCAGTGTGCTCGCCCCGTCCAGTCCCCCTTCGCCCTGGGCTTTTATCACCTCCCCCACCTGGTACCTGGTTCCCTGACGGGGAAGAGCACCCGCAGGCTGTGGCCAGCCGTGTCCACAGCCACATGGAGATCTGACCGTCTGGCCTCCCTGCGAGGTTGGGGACCTCATCGGGAGACTGGCAGGCGGGTAACTAGGAGACAGGGCACCCACCGAAGCAGTGGAGACCATCTCACACACTGCCTCCATCCCCCAGGCGGCTGCTCCTCAGTCCCATTCCTGGGCTTTCCCTCTGCCTGTTTAGCACTCACTCTGGGCCCCGGCTGAGGGCTCACAGCTTCTCCTAGTCCTGAGTCCCTCCGAGCAGCCGGCTGCCGTCCCATATGCTGGGTGCTCCTCTTCCCAGCTGCCCCGAGGTGGGCCCCAGCCTGTGGCACAGCCTTGAAACTGACCCATGGGGGCCAAGGTGAGCCCAGGACATGAAAAGGCCATTGAGACCAGAAAGGGATGCCAAAGACAGGTGTCCCCTTGGCCACACTCGTGCCTGGATCTGATCTGTGCCCCGTGGTGGGACAGGGTCAGATGGAGCCTAGACACCAACCAGGGACCCGGGTGTGCTGGGCACAGTGACACTCCGGTCACATCCCCTTATCAGAGCCCACTGCCGGCAGGACACTGCCGTCCCCTCCCAGTGGTGAAGTGATCAGTGAGAGGAACCAGAGGGCGGGATGGTGGGGTGAGGACCTCACTGAATGCGGGTCTTGACTCCTGGGGAGAGTGGCCCTCCCTCTGAGATCCGCTCAGCCCCAGAGGATGGAGAACAACGCCCAGCGTGGGTGTTCGGCCTTCAGCGAGCACCACGCCCTCCCACCCCCTGAAAGCTATTTCTGCAGCTTCCTGGCTCGGTTCCTCTCGCTCCACCCCCACCTCCGTCCTGGGTTAGACCTGAACCGATGGAAACAGAGGCCCCCAGAGGCCACAGGCAGGGCAGGCCCTGGTGAGGAATGGAAGGGGCCCCCTTGTAGAACAGCATGGGGGCTGTCAAGATACCCCTAGGCCAGCTGGAGGCCCGATTTAACCCCTGGGATGCAGCTAAAATGGAAAACCGAGAAAATCAGAGCAATCGTGATTCAATCCACCTCTCTCCATCTTAGCAGAACCTGCTGGGGCTCCCCCCAGCTCTTCCCTGGGTTCTAGGGGTTTCTGGTAACTTCTTCCATGGCAGGGACCCTGCAGAGCTGTAGGGGCAGGTGGCCGTGTGCGGTCACTCTCCTAGCTGGAGGGGCCAAGGACCTGGGACAGCCTCCGTCTTACTTCCTCTAGAGTGAGGCGGAGGACCAGGAAGGCAACCCATTGCCGAGGGGACAAGCCGCAGGGATCATTAAATGACCCCACAGACCCCAAGCTCCCAGCCCACAGCTTGCCTCCCATCCGTGCCACCTGCCAGCATCCTGATGGACAGTCAGCCAATGCTGGGACAGCCTGACCACCGCCCCTCCCCGCACCGTACCCCACAGCAGCCACGCATGGGACGGAGACCCCTCCCAGAGGAGCTCATGTTTTTGTCACACATTCAGAAATTATTTCCACTTGTTTTTTCTCAAGAGCTTCTACCTTTGGCTCCTATAAGAAATTTACCTTCTAAAAGTCTGCCTGGGGTTCCCCGGGGAGCTTTATGGCCACCCTATTTAAAAGAGCACCCCGCCCCGCACCCCTGCCCGCATCTGCCTGGATTCCCAATGTCCTTCTGCTGCTCTGTTTTTCTCCATGGCGTTCAGTGCTCAAAAACACACTCGGTGTTGGGCTTATTTATCTTGTTTAGCATCGGGTCCCATTCCCATCCCTGTAGCCCAGAAGCTCCCTGAGGGAGCGCTGTGCCTGCTTTGTTTACTCTGAATCCGGGAACCCCGGCTCTGCCTGGCGCACCAGGCCAGTGCTCCATCGATACCTCTGGAAGGAATCAAAGCGATCCTCTCCTCAGAAGAGCGGACACTCTCTCGGCAGCTTGAGCAAGGAGGACCCTGGGGTCTCTGTAGTTCCAGGAGCGCCTGTCCTGGGGTGGGACCCAAGTGCATCCCCTCCCCATCCTCCCTGCCACTTGTGAGGCCCTGGGCCTGGCTTCTGACTCCCAGGGTGCTCTTCCTCACCCCGAGGAGGCCTGCAGACCGGCGCCCGGCAGGTGGTCGGCCACTCGGAACCTCCGCCCTGGACCTTTAGGGCCAGAGTCCGCATTTTAACAAAACCCCCTGGGTCCTGGCGAGGGCATGTTTCAGTTTGAGAAGCCCCAGTGGCCTGTCCGCAAATGCCCTCTTCTCCCAGGCTCAGGGAAATGTTTTGCTGAAACCATCCTGGTGTTTTTTTTCCCTCCCCTCTGTAGCTACTAAAACAGCACCCTGGAGCTGGGAGGGATGAGCCTTAGTGTTACCGCATGAGGAAACGGTGAAGGGCAAACCCAGCAATTAGCCACCGAGAGTGGGGAGCCGAGGCGGGCACGCTGGAGAGCCGAGAGCCGGGGCAGGGCAGCAGCTGGAATTGCAGGGTGTGCCCGCAGGGGGAGGGCGCGGCAAGAAACCACCTCTGCGGGAGCAGGGAGCAGTCTGTTGGGGATGGCAGGGGAGGAGCCCGGTGACAGTGATGCAGGAGAACATGCGAACCCAGCCACCCAGGGGCCTCCTCGGGCCTGCACCCAGCCCTCCTCCCAGCCTGCTGGGGCCTTTGTGTCTGCTCGGCTGGACCCCTCGCTGCCCCACCCTTGGTGGATGACCCCCGGGGATCGCTTCTCCGGTTACCTGCAGAGACCTGCCGGATGCTTCTTGAACGCTGGGGGATCAGGCTTCCGGCTGGTGGCTCTGTTTGCTGCATCTGAATTTGTTCCAGAGAGTTCTAAGCCTCCAGAGTGATATTTGAATGGGGGCCCCAGAACCCTGGGGGTTCTGTGGGGTGGGGGTAGAGACAACCAGCAGAGCGAGGAGGCCAACTTGGGGGGCTTCCTGCCCCTCGCCCCATCTCCCATGTGACATACCCGAATTTCAGCCAGGAAGCTCTGGTCTCGTCTGTTTCATATACTGGAATTCTGAACGAAGCTTCACTTCAGAAACAAGTTCCTGTTACTGTAAAAGGAGAGAGAAGGGACATGTGTTCATCCCGTGTGCTGTCTCCTTTCACAGATGAGAAGCTAAGGGGCATGCCCAAAGTGACTTGGTAAGAAGGAAGGTCTACCTCCCTCCCTCTGCTTCACAGCCATGGAGAAGGAAGCCCCATGTTTGTCTCCCTGTGCACATGACCAAAGCCCGCTCCTTTTCATTGCCTAAAAGAAGAGGAGGGTGATTCCTGGATAGTTAACTCCTCCAAAGTCGCACAGAGCTCCGAGGCTCTTCCAGGCTCTTCTTGCTCTCTGGACCCAGTTTTGCTCCATCCACTGCCAGTCCGTCCTGGGGAGGGGGGCAGGCACCATGCTGGATGCAGGGACTGAGGTGTCCCCTGCCCTGGGCCACCCAGATGCAGCCCTCCTGGGGCTTCGAGTCCCACAGGGCACCCAGACAGGAAACAAAAGTGGATTTGATTTCACCTGTGTTCAGTGCATCCAAGGAACCAGTTGGGGTCAGAGGGGGTTAATCGTCTACAGCTCAGGCTGCCACCTGTCCCTGTGGGTTTGCCCTCACCCTGGGACCTCTCTGCCCTCCCAAGTCGATATAATGCAACTCATCCTTCCTGTTTCCAGGCAAGGCCCACTGCTTCCAGCAGCCTTCTCTGTCCCCCACCAGCCGCAGGCCGCTGCCATGAAGAGGACCCTGTTCTGCCAGCCCTCACACTCAGCAAATCCCCTCTGCTGTGTATGTGGGGGGCTCAGTCAGCCCTCTGTCGTGTTGAGCTACTGTAGGATGAGCCTCTGAGATTAATTTGCGTGTGACCTTGGAGAGATATGTAATTCCTCTGTGTCCCCCAGTCCTTGGCTGTAACATAGAAAGCACGAAGATCTCTCAGTGATCTGACCTCTATGGCCTGAAGCTCTCCCTCCAGGGCCACCTTCATGGAGGTCGTCAAGTCATAGACCATGTGGGGACACTGGCACTTGGGCCAGCCCAGTCCCTTTTGGGGACTGTCTTCTGCTCCCCTGTGTTGTCCCTGTCACCCCCCTTCTCCCTACAGCATGGGTACGTGCCAGAATGCCCCCCGGCATCGTATACCTGGCACTAGGCTGGAGCAGTAGGAGCTGAGGCCAAGGGCAGTCAGCCTCCCGAGTCTCCCCTGCTCCCTGCTCCCGGGAGAGCTTGTCTCCGTGGGAGAGTGAGGGGCACATGCAGGCGAGGACGGTGCCGAGTGAGGGAGGCAGAGCCAGGGCAGTAAGCTGGGGAGACGTGTGTGCCCTGAGCCAATTCTTGCCAGAGGCACTCGGGCCCTCCCTGCTGCCCCCTGACTTGGCGCTCCCTCCCTGGCCCCTGCCCCTCCAGATACCTGCTCTCTCCGCCATCTTCCCAAGATGGCGGACAGCCCGGTTAGGAGAGCAGAAGCCACGGGCCTTTCCACGTCCCCACCTTGTGTGCCCAGCCTCATGCCAGGGCTCTGATTTGGACCCATCTGAAGTGGGGCCTGGGCATTCGGCCCACAGCAGAGGAGCCGAGCTGGATGAAGAGATCAGCCCCATCACGGTCTGGGGAGCCCCTCAGTCACGGCTCAGGAAGACCAGGGAGGGAGATGCGACCGGCTTCACAAAACCCCAGGATACAAGGCAGGCAGTGCCTTCGGGGCCAGAGACACCACAGGGCTCCCTGGAGCCTCCCCCCATCACCCCTTCTGGTCCCTGGTTCCCAGGATTCTCGCCATGGACCTGCTCCAATCACTGGTTCCGCTCCCCCCCCCCCAGCCCGTGGCCCCCTCCTACCATGAGGAAACACCTGGCATCTGCTCCATGCTGGGAGAGGCAGGAAAGCAGCCGGCCTGGAGCCTGATGCCTGGGCTCTCACCAAGGGCTGGGCTTTCCTGCCTCCTTCATTTGGAATGACTCCCCACATGGGAGGTACCCTGATGCCTGGAGTCAGGGGGTAAGGAGCGGGTTCAGCCCTGGGTCGCTGAGACCCGGAGCCTGCCTCACCATCCCTGGTTGTCAAGGCTCGTTCCCAAGGGAGCAGCAATCTCGTACAGTGCTTCCCCTCGCCCCTTATCTGTGGATTCCCCGTCCACGGTTTCAGTTACTGGTGGTCAACTGTGTTCTGGTTGATGACCCTTCTGCTGACTGCCTCAGAAGGCCAGTAGTGACCTAACGCGACATCGCTTACGCCATCTCATCACAGAGGCATTTTTTTAAAAGATCATTTATTTATTAGAGATTTTCTTTTTTGAGAGAGAAAGAGAGAGAGAGAGAGCAGGAGCGGGGAGGGGGGTAAAGCGCAGAGGGAGAGGGAGAAGTAGACTCCCCGATGTGGAGCTCGATCCCAGGACCCTGAGATCATGACCAGAGCCGAAGGCAGATGCTTAACCGACTGAGCCCCCCCCCCAGGCACCCCTCATCACGTAGGCATTTTATCATCTCAAGAAGGGTGCATACAGTGCAGTAAGCTACTTTGAGAGAGAAACCACATTCATGTAACTTGTATTAGAATTGCTCTATTTTATTATTAGTTACTGTTGTTCATCTCCTGCTTTGCCTAATTTTTAAATTCTACTTTATCATATATACGTATGAATCAGAAATCCATGGTTTCAGGCATCCACTGGGGGTCTTGGGATGGATCCCTTGGGGAGAAGGGGGGTCTCCTGTGCTCCAAACCCAGGCTGGCTCCAAACCCGGGCTTGCCTCTCTGAATTTAGCATTTAGCCAAATGCAAGTGCTTTTTCCTAGCTACTGTGACGAGCGGCATCTAACCCTGAAGTCCAGAGACTTTCCCTGAGTCATCCTGGGCCTCCGGGCTGCCTGGCATGGCCGTGTGGCTAACACAGCCTTCCCTGTCACCTCCCTGTGTGCATCCGCTCCACGCACAGGGCAGGGAGCCAGAGTCACACTGCTAAGTGGGCTGCAGTGACAATGATTTATTTTAACATCCAGATTTCCACCCAGTTACACCGACTGTGTGATGACCCTCTCTGTGAATGCACGTTGCGAAGGAGGTGGCTGGGCAGCTCCCCAGTTTGGGGATGGGGAGGGGTACCTGCACCATGATTGCTTTCCTTGGACTCGTCTCATTCGGGACGGCCCAGATAAAAGCAGACCCTTCATGATACCCCAAACCCGAGCTGGCCCAAGACCAAGCGTCCCCAGACCGGGGCCGCAGGTCCCCATCTGGGGCGGGTTGGAGGCTCCTGTCCTCCCCGCCCCCACCCTGGCCTCTAAGAAGTTCTGACATAATGAAAGGAGGTAAGGGGGGGGAGGTACCCAAAATAAAGGCCTCTGAGGATGAAAGCCGGAATCCAGTCTTTCCATTGAAAAAAGACTTCTATTTGTTCTTGGGTAGAGTTTAAAGAACAGAGTATTGTCCTTGCAAAATGGTTTCATTTTAAGCCTTTACTTTGGGGGTCTGTTCTGGTTTTGTGCTTTCTCTCCTCCCTGCGGCAGCTGGGCATGAAAGGCTGGGGTCAGGCCAGGCGTGTTGAGGGGCGGGAGCTGCCGGCTTCTCTTTGATTTCCCCGAGAACAGCGGGAAGCTCGTTCTACCTGGAGATGTCTGGCTGTCTCCTTCGGGCCGGTCCCAGACTTTGCTGAGAATAATTCCTCCTTGAAAAAAAAAAAAATAACAATTCCCATTAAATGTTTCAGATCGTCCACACCAAACTCAAAGCTCAGGGAGAGGGCTTTGAAGGCTTTTCACTGAGCAAAAATAAAACCCTTTGCAGACATTGGAGGAATGTTGCTGAAATAACTCCCAGGTATATAGGAAATCGGCCGAGATATGGGAGTGGCAGGCAGAACAAGAGCTCCCCCTCACCCCAGGTGGGGAAGGTTCGATGAGCAAATGGTAGAAATGAGGAATGTGGCTGGGAAACCGCCTGCTTCTCGGGAGATGTCAGTTTTTATGATTTGATCCAACACTGGGTCAGTGTTGCCACTATTGATCACTACCATTAAGGAGGGACGCAGATAATCCCAAACAGGGAGTAATCCCCACGCTCACCCCCTTCCCACTTCTGACAAGATGACTGGGGAGGAGGGGTCCCAGACCCAGTGGAAACCCCGTGGTGAAACAGGGGAGGGGCTGCAAGGTAGTTCTGAGCCTGGAGCCTAAACCAGACACACCCAAATTCGGTTCACTCAGTCATCGACTCATCCATTCCATAAACATTTATTGAGCATCTACTGTATGGCCAAGCATTGTACTAGGGGCTGGACACGCAGCAATAAACAAAAGAATTCCTGCCGGCCACTCTCATAGATATCACCCACATGGTCCAGGAAACTCCGCCAGCACAGTCCTCCGGGTTGCACTTCTCCATCTGGAAGGTGTAGACAAGTCACATGGGACCGTGTTAGAACAGAAGCAGAATCTGATCGGGAGCTGAAGAGGGGCCCGAGGCTCTGCATTTCTAACCAGCTCCCAGGCGCTGTCGTGGCTGTTGGCTCGCGGATAGAGCAGCGAGCTGTCTGGGCTCCATCCCAGCCCTGTCATCTGCTGTGTGAGCTTGGGCAAGCGTTTCAACCACAATGTTCTCCTCTAGACAAGAGAGGTTGAAATTGTCCCCACTGCACAGAAATGCATTATGGAAATAAATTTCTTTTTTTTTTTTTTCTTTCGTAAGCATGCTCAAAGCCTGCCTTTTCATCACTATACATAGACTCAGCGATACATCTTTGTAGCTTGGTCTTGCCCTGAATTTCCCTGTGTTTCCCACCATACTACTACATCTGCTTGGTTCAGAAGGCTCCTTCCAGACCAGAGAAGGTGGAAGGGTGCATGGCTTTGTCCTTGAATGCCACCACTTGCGTGGCTGGGTGCGAGGACAGGAGGGCTTCTCCAGGACACCGCTGCGGAGGCTTGTATCACCCATAGCCACCTAGCAGCTGGGAAGACAGCAGGCAACGGCGGACTGCGACATCACACAGGGACCACGGGGTCTTCCGGAAAGATGGACGAGCAGAGGATCTGGGGTCAGACGGCCTGGGCGCAACTCTTGGCTCTTCCACTGAAGAGCTGGGTGATCTTAGGCAGGGAACTTGATCTCCCCACACTTCATTTTTCTTGGGGGTTAAATGGGTTCAACCTAGAGCCGACTCCCAGGCTTGGTTGGTCCTCCATTTCTCTACTTTCTTTTTAAATTTTATTTATTTATTTATTTACAGACAGAGATCATAAGCAGGCGGGGGGTTGGGGGGGGTAGGGAACAGGCTCCCCGCTGAGCAGAGAGCCCGATGCAGGGCTTGGTCCCAGGATGCTGAGATCATGACCTGAGCCGAAGGCAGAGGCTTTAACCCACTGAGCCACCCAGGCGCACCATTTCTCTACTTTCTTGAGACCCAGTTTGGAAGCAGGTCCACAAGGGATAGAGAACTCTCTCCCAGGCAGGTGGCATACTGACTTGGGGCTTCAACTCCTGGGTGGGTGGGTTTGTGATGGGGCTGCTCATAGTCCCCTTCATGTGGACAAGGCAGAGGCACGGATGCCAACCTGCGTTCCAACGGACGTCGGAAATGTCTCCAGCGGTGACAGTTCCAAAGGGGAAAGAATGAAGAGGACCCTACCGCTGGTGATCCACTGGGCAGGGCAGGGCACACATCAGCCAGCGATGCCTGCGGTGTTTCATCTAAGCAGCAAGGAGCCTGGGGACCTGAGCTGGAGTCAGGCGCAGGCAGATGCCGCTGCTTCTCCCTGCTTTCAGCATATTCCTGAGGTGCCCTGCAGGACGTCCACCCCCGCCCTGCCCCGGTCTCAGTGGGAACCCAGACCTGCCACTGATTGGGTGGCAACGGCAAACACACTGGGTAATTCATTCAAGCCCTTTGGGTCTCGGGTTTCTATTGCGTATAGCAAGAACATGGAGATGATGGCTCCAAATGACAGGGAGACACTTGTCTCCTGCAGAGCGAGGGCTCCAATACCGTGGTAGCTGGTAGGGGAGTTCACCTTGGTCCGGCCCCACCCCAAACCTACTCGGAGGCTTCCTTGCCTGCAGAAGCAGCACGCAGTATTTAAGGAATACTTATATTTGAAAAGTATTGCTTACTTGAAATCCAGTCTTCACCAGCATCTTACATTTATTTCCTCTGGCAACTCCTAAGGCCAACCCCAGGCTCACCTGGAGTCTCTGTCCCCCTCCTCAGCTCCACCCCCAACGCCCAGAAGCCCCGCCCACCCTGCTCCTCCCTCCCAGTGAGGCAAAGGGGATTTGCAAAAAGCTCTCTTGGACTTTTGTTGCTGTTGTTAAACACATGCCTGTCTTCTGCTGTTTTCATCCCCACCAGAACTTTCTGAGAGTATTTTTATGACTTCTGAAAGTAATGAGTGTGTGGCCGTCTCTGGCCGATCACAAGGGACTTGAGGAAAGAAACAGTCCAGGGATGAATCTTTTGAGCTCCTGTCTCTCTGCACAACCCAGCTAGGAACAGCCGAAGCTGCCATTACCTTGGCGTGTGGTGGGGGGATGGAAAGAGAGGGAGTAGTGCTGGTGACCCCAGGGGACTAGGGACCAGACGACATCTTGTTTGGAGTCCAGCTGTGTGCACGGGTGAGGCCCATTTAAATATTTAAAATAATTAATAAGTTCCTTTGGGAATAGGAAATGCTTGCATGTCCTTTTTTTTTTTTCTTTTTTCTTTCTTTCTTTCTTTTTTTTTTTTTTTAACTCAAATAGTGCTAAGTGGAGTTTAGTGAGGCCTCACTCCTATCCCATCTCCAAACTCTTTGTTTATTCTTTGGAGGCCAATACCAGAGCCAATGCCGTTTGTCCAGTGAGACACAAATCAAACACCCAAGGGAACGTTTTTTCCTTTGTGCTTGGGTGTGTTTTGTGCACAGGCTGTGACTCCTAGTGGGCCTTACGTTGCCTCCTTCCCTCACCCCCCTATCTTGGAGAACATTCCCCCTCGCCCCCTCCATCTGAGGTCTTCTTCAGATCTGTCACCCAAGGGATGGTGGCCTCAGCAACTACCCTGGGAGAGGACCTGGCACCAGACACTAGTGAAACACTTGGATAGGCCCAGGGAATGCCACCTTCTTCCTGGAACTATAGGTCCGGATCACTAATTAATATTTACAAGAATAATTTAAAACTTAACTTTGCATTCAGAAGGGAGTCCAACCTGTGGCGTAGCTTTGAGATTCCATCTGATTTTGCTGATGTACTTAGAGCTGTTTCTACACACTTTTAATTAGTATACACACGCCAACTTTTGTTTTTGTCCCCCCCCCCAACATTTCCCTGTACGAACACAAGATCATATCTTTTTGATTTGCAATGGAAAAACTGTGTCACTATTTTTTTTTCCCCCTCACTCAAACATCTATGGAGTTGGTCTTACTGCCAGGAGTTCTCTCACTGGTGTTTGGATACAAAAAGGAATGTGAAATATGTCATCTGAAAACTGATTAACCATTGAAATGGCTCAGCACGCATTTGCTCACCGTCGAAAGATTACAAGTAATAATAGTCACGTGGGCCCCTTTTGCTCCAGAGAATGGCAAGCAGAAGAACGGCCCACCCCATCTTCGTCACACACGCCCTTCCTCCCAGGCTCTTGGCGTGGAAAGGATTAGCAAACTCTGTCAGAGGCCAGGAGCCAAACCTCACACCACACACTAGCCAGGAAAACACGCCCCTCCCTGGGCTGTGGCCTCTCCCCACCAGCTCCAACACCACTGAAGCCTGATAAGAAATCACTGAGCAGAACAGTGGGTTCTCTGGTGGCTAGCTCTCCCCTTTGTGAAATTTGCTTTAGTACTTACTGGACCAAGTTGGAAACTGGTGTATATGGTTCCCCCTTGGAGGATGACAAGGCTGAATCCTCAGGACACATTGCCATGGGAAATTTTATTTGAACATGGATCCTGAGCTTGGTGCAGATCTAGGCAACAGGAGGTGGGCTGTCATCATGCTTAACCCTGGAATGGGAGGGGCATCTCCCAGTCAGAAGATGTGGCAGTGATCAGTGTGGGGGAGGGGGGAGGAGGTCAGGGAGCGGGGGTGGTGGTGGGATGCATTAAGTGTTAATCCTTTAGATATGGGTACCTGGAAGGTGCCCGGGAAAAGGGCTGGGGCAGCCAACAGTGGGAGTACCCGTAGTCTTTATTGCGCCATGGTCTGGAAGGCTGGCTGGGTCAGCATCACTGGGACCACCAGCTGAACACGAGTCCCAGCTGTAACCAAAGATGTGGGCTCCCATGGGTGGCCCTCACCTTCTTCCTGGGCACCTTCCCTGAGGCCATCCTCAGCCATCCTGTGTCTCACTCAAAAATCCAACTCCACAGCAGGTTAATAAAAAACAGGTAACATGCTGATGATTTTAGGGGTTCCAGGATCCATCACCACCCAGCACGTAGTGACACATGATTCCCCAGGAACCGTGCCCGCTCTCCCGCCACCAGTGGCCTCCAGATATCCTGTCCGTTTGTCCCACACAGCCTCTGAAGACCTTCCTCATGGTCCTGAGCAGCTCTGCTCTTACAGCAGTGTCTGTATAATTTACGGTTCAAACCAGGGTGTTCTGGAAGCAAACAGGGGGCTTTTAGCAACCGCACCAGGTCCAAACCCAGCAAACCATGAACTTCCGTCTCCTGGGCTGTGACTGATACACCCCACTAGGTGCAACAAAAGCCAATGGTTTGCTAAATAGGTTTGTTATTTCCCCCCATTCTCCTTGGAGACAAGAACAACTTTCTCCCTGTGGGTCGATGGGGCTGCTAAGAAAATATTTCCTCCCAAGGTTTCCATGTATGTTGTCAGAAGGAAGAAAGGAAATTTTATTTTATTTTAAGATTTTATTTATTTATTTGACAGACAGAGATCACAAGTAGGCAGAGAGGCAGGCAGAGAGAGAGAGAGAGAAGCAGGCTCCCCGCCGAGCAGAGAGCCCGATGTGGGGCTCAATCCCAGGACCCTGAGATCATGACCTGAGCCGAAGGCAGAGGCTTTAACCCACTGAGCCACCCAGGCTCCCCAGAAAGGAAATTTTAAAATGGATATTTTCTGGGCAGTCTTTGTATGCTAGGAGCTCCACATTCAATCCCATTTTACTTGAGCCTCACAGGCCTGGAGGAAGGTGGGAATGTCCCCATCTTCCAGACAAGGACATTGAGACGCGAGGAGGTCCCAGCCTGTTGGTGGCCAGGCCAGGATCTTAACCAGCTAACCAGCTCGAAGAGGACACTGGATCAATATTTCTAAAAGGGAAGCAGGGAGGTATGTTCAGAAGGCCATCGACCCGAAAGCATGTGTTCTTCATAGAGGCCTCCACTTTCCGCCCTTGACACTTCTCCTGTTCCTCCGCGGACCTATTTCCTTTTTCACATTTGACCCTTTGGAAATTTGCTTCATCAGTGGGCTGTTTCTGTCGGGTTTTGATAGCCCCGTTTTTATTTACATGCAAATTCACAGTAAGCAGCTCGCATGTGAATACTATTCTAATTATTAAACTTCTCTGGCTCATCAGAATGTTGTATCCTAATTGGCGGCAAGATTGCCGATAACCCACAATAGCCTGATTTGAAGCTGAACCAATTTTTGCATCTGCATAATAAAAGGGAGTGGGAGACCGGGAGAGTGTACACCTATTTTATATGTGTTTCTTCAAGGTCAAATAATCTTTTATTCCCTGCCCAATCTACATATTCATAAAGACCTTTGTACAATTGATGAGACGAAAGATTAAATGGTTGCCGATTAAGAACAAACCCTACCGTTCTAATTAGAGTAAAAGTTACTTAGTCAATCAGATTGGAATTCCAAATTCAAACTCACTAACGCAGAGGTAGAACCATGCCAACACACGCGTCATCTTGCAATGGGCAGCCTGTGTGTGGCCGCTGGAGACTGGGCAGGAAAGTCGGGAGCCCTGGTGATTATTTCTACCTCCTCCCAGAGATGAACCCCGAGGGCAAAGTTCCCCCAATGGTAGATGAAGGGAGGAGAGGGGACGGAATCCCATCCTATCCTAGCAAGGTGATGCTGCTTGACCCTGCTGGTAATAGAAGGAGAAACCAAGTCTCCCCACCGTGGTTGGGTTGTAGATTTTCAGAGGGGGGACTCCTCCTCTGGGAATCTTAGGGAGTTTTGATAATCAGTGAGAACTTAATGGGTGAGGTCTTGGAGCACTGGGGCTGCATACAGAAAGAGTTAAGCTGAGGTCCCTTCTCCAGGAGCTTGCGACTTCCTTTGGGAGGTCAAGTTCTGTACATCCGAGAAAGCAACAAATCAGGAGGGGATTTGAAGCTGTCTCCACTGGGCTTCACATACTGTTCCACTGGTGTTTCTCAAAGTCTTATTCTGGAACCGGTGTCCCAGCAACCTGGGACCTGGCCAGAGTGAAGATTCCTGGTCCTACCCGAGACCAGCGGGTAAGCCTGGGGATGCCTTTGATTTTGACAAGCCCCAGATGATTCTGATGCACGCTGTGGAAATCACAGGCTTGAAAGATCCACGGAGGGTCTGATTCGGAGAATCCCATTAACTCCTAGATATGGAATGCAACATTTTATGTTTACATATATTAATCTGGAAACACTTTGATAGCTTCCACCAGGTTCCCAAAAGTGGCCGTGCATCCAAAAAACAAACAAACAAAAACAAGAACAAAAACAAAAGGGTAGGAATACCCTGGACAGAGGAAAGTGATGAGGAGAACCAATTGGGCCAAGCAGTGGAAACTGACAACCACACAACCCAGTACAAACTCTAGAACCTCCCCTGTGCAGTGAGGGGTGGGTCGTTCTTTCCTTCCAAGCCCGGTGGTACAGGTGACAGGAGAGAGAGAGGGTGACAGGGAGGCCTAGACGAGAGCTCTTCCCAGGAGAGGAGGGTTTGTCTGGTCCAAGGAGGGGGTGCATTGGGTGGGAATACAGGGCACAGCCTCACAGGTGGGAATAAGCATGGACAGGGGAGGAGCCATGCGTGTTCTGCCGGCCCAGCATGCTGAGTCTCTTTCTCCTTCTTGGAGGAGTCTCCAAGAGCCCAGTCTCCCTGCCCATCCCTCCATGATTTCCCCAAATTGGAGCTTGGTCCCCTTTGCACCTGGAGCAGACAGTGCACCTTCCCTGGCTTGGAGCACTTCCCCCATTCCAGAGAGCAAGGAGTCTTGGTCCAGCCTCCTGTATGATCGCTAATGAGATCACGTCTGCCTCTCAGGAAGGGCGATTATCCTGCTGCACCGGGTTATTAAGCTTTACAAGTGGCACTCGGCCTGCCCGGCTATTTGCCTGCCCCAGGCCACACACACCTGGCGGGGGCCCGGGCAGCTGCTGGCAGCCACTCCTTGGCAGCTGGCTCACGAGCAGACATGGCCTTCATGGTGGGCAGGGATGGGTGGGGGGCAGCACCCATGCCTGTCTGGGCCTCGGGGCCAAATCACAGTAGGACTGGCACATTCCCCACCGTGCCACTCCCAGCCCGGCTCAGCCCTGGGGAGCAGGTGGGGAATCCGCAGGCTCTCAGGGCCGGGGGAGGATTCCTACCCATGCAGAGGTCCAGATGTATTAGAGGGGCTGGGCCCTCATCTTGTGGAAGGCTCCAGAAACCTCTACCCAGCCCTGTATGGAGAAGCTTCATTGAAGCCTATGGGAAGAGTAAAGGGACGCACCAGCCGTCTCTCATGCATGAACTTGGCCAGCAGGGCTGTCCTCCACACAGATATGTTGCTCCTCTAGCTTGTGGACCCTCATTGCCATCCCTGAAGCCACACTCCAGCTTTCCCAGATTGCCCCGCCCGTCCCTGTTCTTCCCCTCGGTTTGGTTCCCTCCCCATCTGGGATCTGGGTAGCCATCTTGCAGGGGTCAGGGGAAGGGGGACAGATGCAGGAGCGTTCTGGTGGTGCCGAGGACATGACCACCACCCACAGAAGGCCCTGGCAAGCCGGGAGGACCGGAAATCTCACCACAGGGGCCACACGGTCTTGTCCCTATCACCCTCCCCAACATTAACCACTATCCACCCTTGTGTGCCACCCACCTATCCCGGGGCCAGTGGGGGCTGCCAGCTTCCTGTGTCCCCACACCTGTTTCTGCTGCAGCTGTCAGTGAGCCTCAGGGGGTCTGCGGTGGAGGAAGCTGCTTTCGGGAAGTCCCCGTGGATGTGCCTGTCCACACCCGGTGACGGCAGGGTCCTTACGCTGTGCCTGAGCACCTGTCCTCTGGCTTTCATCTCGGTCCAAAGCCAAAGCCTCACATACTGTCTTTCTGGGAGGGCAACTGCGAGGGGGGAGGAGAAAGCCAGCAGAACAGTTGTCTACAACTGGGTCATGGTCTTCGGATCCAGGGAGGGGGACACGAGACCCCCAGATAACCCTTACCCCCACCTGGGACCTGGAGAGTCACAGGTCCCAGCCAGACTGCCCAGAGAGTGTGTCCTCTGAGCATCTGGGCTCATCTGCTTGGGAGCCTATAATAAAATAACCACAGACACTGGATTTAAACAGTGGAAAGTTGGAGACATTGGGGTGGTTCGGTCAGTTAAGCGTCAGACTCCTGCTTTGGCTCAGGTCATGATCTCAGGGTCATGGCATCGAGCCCTGCATCAGGCTCTGTGCTCAGCAGGGTGTTTGCTTGAGATTCTCTCTCTCTCTCCCTCTGCCCACCCCCACTCATTCTCCTGCTCTCTCTCTCAAAAATAAATAAATAAAATCTAGAAAAAAAACAACCCAACAACAAAAAGTTGTCTTCTCACAGTTCTGGAGGCTAAAAGTCCAAGATCAAGGTGTCCTCAGGGCTGATTCCTTCTGAGGACCCTGAGGGAAGGATCTGTTCAGGATGGCCATCTTCTCCTGTGTCTTCACATGGTCTTCCTTTTGTCCCTATGTCCAAATGTCCTCTTCTTATAAGAACATCGGTCATATTGGATCTGGGCCCATCTAATGACCTCATTTAAATTTAATTCCCACTTTGAAGGCCTTATCTCCAAATATTCTGTTCGGAGGTCCTGGGAGTTAAGACATTCATATATGGCTTTTGAAGGGGGAACACAGTTGAGCCCCTAATGGCATTCCAGAGACTCACAATTTCTCTGGGGCTTGCTGGACTCCAGACCAGAACTGGTCCTTTCCCTGGAAGGTAGACAATCCATGGTGAAGGACACAAACATGGAGCCTGGCTCGAGAAAATCCACTCATTCTTGAAGCTGGGAGATCCTGGATCCATCTCATCTGGCCTTCTGTCCCAGAGGACCACCTGTTAACCTCTCTGGTTAATATGAAACTTTTTACCTTCTTTGTGTTGAAAATGTGAGGAGAGAAGCACACGCTCAACCTGGTTTCATGATGTAAATGCCCTTATTCCTACTTTAAAGAGAAGCAAAGTGAGGAACAGGGTCACCACGGAAGAGGGAGAGCTGGGATTTGAACTCAGACTGTCTAGTCCTGGAACTCAGGGTCTTACCCAAGAACTTGAAGAAAATGTAGGATATTAAAAAAAATAAAATCTCAAGGTGGAAAAGACTTTTTAAAGCATGACAGAAATCTAGATGTATGAAAGGAACACACTGATAAATTTAACATTCAACAAAATTCCTTCATGGCCAGGGAAAACCACATGTAAAATGTGACAATTGCCACTCTCCTTAATATATAATGAGCTCTTCCAAATCAATAAGAAAAAGTCCAAGAACCCAAAAGAAAAATGGAGGCAGGGGAGAGAAGAAAGAAAGAAAAGCTGTGAAGAGGAAGTTCACAGAAGAAATGTAAGTAGCTACCAACTGCAAAGAGTCACCCAAGAGCACTCACAGTTCAAGAAGTGCAAATCAGACACTGAGTCTCTACTTTCGCCTATTAAGCGGCAAAAGGAAAAGGTTTTACAATTCCCGTACTGATGAGAGAGTGTGAAAGGGAAATTTTTCTATATTTTGGAAGGGAGTATAAGTTGATGGAACCTGTTTAGGAGGTATCTAGGGAATATTGCCAGGAGGTAGAGGTAGCCCCCGTTTTCCGAAAGTTCACGTTATACCTCTTCACTTTTACGAAAGACCTATAGCAGTACCTGTTTTTGAAACGAAGAAACCCAAAAAGATTTTTGCTTTTTCTCGAAAAACAAAAATAACATCCAGTGCAGGTTTTGCAACAAGCCATTATTGAGACAGTGCACACCCCAAGCAACAAGGAAGGCCCCACTGTACTCCTTCCCTGGGGATTACACTCAACATCTCAGCATTGGACCACCAGAGCTTCAAATTTATCTGGGAGCATCTGTGTCTTACCTCAATTTATTCCTTGCATCCATTAACATGGTATGTCCTAAGATATCAGAAAACCTTAGAAAGATTTCTCTGGGGTCTGGGAACCCTCGAACAATTTTCCGTATGAACGAATTCTAGTTGTTTCTTTGCTTTCTGCCATTTTGGCTTATGAAATTTTTCATAGGAAGAGCTCTGATTTTGGATAGCAGGGGAAACCTACCTGCCTGCCCACAGATTCTCTAAGAATGCTCATTACACCAGCCTTTGAAATAGTAAAAAAATCTACAAACAGCCTCAAAGCACTGATAGGGCAATGATTGGATGACTGATGCCCCTGGCTCCCTGGAATGGAATTCCACACAGGTGTTAAAAGGACCAAGGTCGCTTCATAAGTTCCGAGATGGGGTGGGCATCGGGGGGTGTGACCCAGGCCATATCTATTAAGTGAAAAGGTGAAGCCGTTGCAGGAGCCCTGTGTAGAAGCCTCCTCCCATTAGTGGGAGAACAGGAGTTGAGAAAGGTTCCCTTGGGAGAGGAGCACTGAGGGCGAGAAGCTGACCTTCACTGTTTCCTTCCTTCTCCGTGTGCTAGGGTTCTCAGACTCTCAGGCGCATTGGAGCCCCTTGCAGGATCTTGTCCAAACACAGCCAGCTAGCCAGCCCCAGCGTGTCTTAGGCAGGAGGTCGAAATATGCATTTCCAACACATTTCCAGGAACCACATTTGAGAACCATTGCTGTAGGGTATGAACTTTGGTGCCATGGAGGGTACTGGTTTTATAAATTTTTTATAAATAATTTATAAAGATAATCCCTGGCCTGGGACCAGGGCTGGCCTGCATTTCTTCTGCACAACCCATGGTTTCAGGAAAACACTTACTGCTGGTTTCTGAATTCTGGCTCCTACCTTCACCAACACACCCTCTTCCACGGTGGGGCTGAGCCACGTTCGGAATAAATCTCCTACCATCCTTCTGGAGACAAGGAGCCAGGGGACCCTGCCGCTGGAAACTTCTCTCCAAGATCAAAGCCCCACATCCCCTCACTGTTAGAGTTTTGGTTGTATAATCCCAAATCATGGGATCAGCATCCCTCTCTTCTCCCCACCATGTCTCCCCCAAGTTAGAGGAACGAAAAAAAAGGGTGGTTGACACCTGTCCCCGTGGAAAGGTGACAACATCACTGTGACAAGCCAGAAAACTAGGAGCCTGACTCCTGGGAGCTCGGAGAACCCAGAGACTCTAGGCTATAAAACCAACGGCGATTTCCCACACCGAGAAGAGAGGTGTTTGCGAAGGAAGGCCACGTTTAATGAGGAAGACAGGGTCCTCCTTCAGAAGCCTTGCTCTGTGTGATGAACGTCGTTTGGAAACTCCCCTCTGTGACAGTGAAATCAGGGTCCTTGAGACAGCCCCCAGGTCACTGCCAGGATGAAGTGGCAGCAGCTGTGACCCAGATTCTCTGCTCAGAGGCTGTGGGTGCTCTCCGCCCTCCTCCCTCCTAAATCAGTGGGACCGAGTCACGCCCACAGTCCCGTCCCTTCCAGCACCCCCTGCGAGGCAGAGCCCGAGAAGGACCCCCCCCCCCGCCTTGCAGACCACTCAATAAGTAACACGATGCTTGACCACATGCCTGCCGACCACATGCCTGCCACATGCTTGTCCCCTCAGGTGTACTTCACAGCCTCCCAGGAGAGCTGTTCCCAGCCCCCTCCCACGTGCCCTCCGCAGAGGCGTTCTCCCCGTCCTCTCTCGTTCTCCTCCCTGCCCATTAAAGATGCGACCTCGTTCCCCTCTCTCCATCCTTGCCGTTCTCCCTCCATTTCTGTTTTCAAAAGGGGGAGAAAGCAATTTGATTGTGAAGCATTTCCAGGCCTGTCTAGGTTTGCCGAGTGCTGGGTCTTTTGTTTGCGTTTCTCTCCCTGCCCCCGCCGGAGTCCAGGCAACGTTAATATCTCCTCTTGACAGGTTTGAAGAAATGCTGACCAAGGAAGGTCCCTGCGTGGGCCAAGGTCAGACACGGCCAGGCACGGACACTGAGTAGGGAGCCTGGGGTGGACGTGCAGGGGGGAGGCTGCAGGATGGAGACCCCAGCTTGGGGTTGGGGGGTACAGCTGCCAGGCTCCAGAGACACCAAGACACCAGCCCCACCCCCCAATCTAGAAGCTCAGAAGAGAGGAGGACATGGATGCAAATCCTGCTGAGCAGGGAGGGTAGGGAATTGAAAGGATCTGAGAATTGGGGTGGGAAGGAAGTGTGCGAGTCAGGGTTTGATGCCTGGCACTTTCAACCCTTCCATTGTTCCCATGATCGTCCTTGGATTCTTAGACATACCAGTGGGCAGTCGGAGAACATCATGGAAATAAATCAAGGCTTCTGGGCGCATCCTTGGGGACCTCATTGAGCTCCCGCCAGTGTGTTTCTCCCCATGGCACAGTCTCTTTGGATGCAGCCTGGGCTGTGTGGGGCCACACCCGGGCCGGGAGGAGCCGGAGGAGCCGGTCTGCCCTGTGGTGGTCTCCGTGACCTCCATGCGGAGGCAGTCCTAGCAGGTGTCAAGAGTCCACTGTGACCGGCCAAGAGCAGACTCCGCCTCCTGTCTCCCTACCTGGATTTTTGTTTTAGACAGCTGCACCTCCGGCTTCCCTGGGAGCCGGCACCTGGATGTGCTCGAGGTCACCAGTGTGACTGAGGTTGCCAGTGAGTCGCACGTGGCAGGGGTGCAGGGATGCGGGGGAAGAGCTGGTTCCAGACACAGTCCCCGCCCTGTCTCCTGGCTGCTTCCTGCTCTTCCTGCCTGAATGCAGAAGCGAAATCCGGCCAGGGGTGGCCGCCTGGTGACTAAGGATGGCAGAGCCCAGAGCTCAAAGGAGTCTGGGACCCTGACAACCCCACCCCTTGACAACCCCGCCCCTTGACACCAGTGCTGTCTGCTTCTGGCCTCGTTCTATGAGAAAACAAAACTCTTAGCAGGCAAAGTGGCTGTGGTTGATTGTGTTCAGGGGCAGCGGAACAGAATCCCAAGTCCCAAAGCTGGTGGGGCCCATCAGAAATGAGGGCTCCCTGGTTACCTACGGCTGCTCTGTGTCGGATCTGGCTCTCGGAACCCTGCACCTGTCGCCGCTCCGACCGCACATCCCAAAGCCTGGTTTGGGCCCACAGCCCCTCCCTGAAGCCGCCAGGAGCTGTGAGCCGTGCCCACCCACTCCGGTTCTGCTCGTTCAGCCACGGCTCCCTCACCCCTGCGAGGCACTTTTATGAAGGACTTCCGTGTGAGCTCAATCCTGGGCAGAAAGGGGGACAGTCCAGCAAACCTTTACCTCTGCCCTGCCCTCCACAATGCTCAGACTTGACCGTCTCCCTGTGATCTCAGGACAGCCCTAGGTGACCGGGCAGTTGCTGTTTGCTTCTCCCCAGGCATAGATGAGGCAACAGTTGATGAAGTGACTGGTGAATGGTGGAGACAGAACCAGAACCAGGTGGTCCTGACCTGTGGTTCTCAAAGGAGGGTTCCCTGAGCTCACGGCCCAATCGCTGGGCACTGCACACCAGGCCAATCCCAGGCCCTACTCCAGACCCATTGAAATAGGATCTGGGGGGAAGGTACATAAGAATCTGCATCCGCAGGCATCTCTCACAATCCTGGGATGATTCCGCTATACCCCAAAGCCCAAGGACCTCTCTCTTCACTGCACTGCTTCCCCAGTGTGAGGGTCAGACCTGGTTCCAGATGATAACTCTGAGCCAAGCCCTTCTGGAAATGGAGCTTCTCACCGGGGAAGCCATGAAAATCCCAGCGCTTGGGCCGAACTTCCGACCAATGAACACCAAATCTCTACGGTGGGACCCAGGCCACTGGCAATTTTTAAAGTTCCTCAGGTGGTTTCAAGGCTGAGAGCCAGCTGTCCCCACACTGCCTGGGTCCCTCTCAAACAAGCAGGCACCAGTATCCCCTGAAAAGCTGTTCAACACAGGTGGCCAGGCTCTGCCCCCTAAGTGTCTAATTCAGCAGGTCTTAGGAGGGCCCAAGAATTTGTATTTTCAATTTCTCAGGTGCTGCTGCTGGGGGACTGCATTCTGGGAACCGCTGGAGTAGAAAAAAGAACGAGCAGAGGGAAAGCTAAGAAATGTTCCACTGAACCATTATGTTCTGACCTGTTCTATTGAGCAGGACCCACCTGGTCTTATTTTCCTAAGTGTTACATGTGGCTCCCCAGGGATGGGTTCTCCCAAATCCACCTGCTGAGGATGGGAATCTGTCTCTTGTAACATAATTGCAGCCATATAGACGGAGAATTGGGTCCCACACCCGGGGCCCTCAGGGATGGCTGGGCAGGTTGTGCACTGCACAAACCCAGGGGCCATCAGGACTGTCGGTGTGAGAGCGGTTGCCTCCCAGTATTGTCAAGCCCAACAGGCTTCCTGCTGAAAGCTCCAAGTGTCACCATGGAGATTTCCACACAGTGCCTCAGAAATTGTGTGCCGACATTGACTTTACCTTGTCTGCCCTGTGCCCCTCCGTTGTGGGAACCAACCCCAGGGCGACGGGAGCTGGGACCGATCTGGCTTGTGTGTGTCGGGGGGGCCTCTCTCCTACACGGGCTCACCAGACACCCCCTTCTAGAACCGGGTTCTCCCGGAAGCCTGGCTGAACCCTGGCATAAGCCACTCTGTCTGCTGAGGCCAGAGCACATGGCCTCCCTCGGCTGCCACTTCAGGCTGCTGATTATCCCTCCTCCACAAGGAGATAAACCTGTTTGAGGAATTTGTTTTCTCTGACAACAACGCGTCCCACAGACTGCAGGCTGAGTCACCAGTGCCCGTTTCCTCTGAGCCCCCCCCTCCGCGCACCCCACCCGCACCCGCACCCCCACCCCACCCCCACACCCTGTGGCTTGTTCGGGCTTCTCCCTTTCATGAGGCACTTCCCGGCCCAACATACGTGTCCTGGGTGTTTCTGTCTTGTGATCGGGGCCCAGCTGCCACTACATTCCTTCCGTGACACTTGGCCGGTGTGGGTGGGTAGCCATGAGTGGGCTGGGGGGATCTTATTGGAGGATATTCTGTTTGGGGCCCAGAGAGAACTTGCCGGCCCCAGTGACCCACTGCCCACCAGCTTGCTTCTCTGAAGGGAGAGAAGGCAGGTGGGCAGGGCACCCAAGGGAGGGAGCACCTAACTCACCCCTGGAGGGGGGGGGGATGGGGCCTTTGCCAGGTATGAAGTAGTTGGGGAAAGAATGTCCAAGCCAGCTGATGCCTCCCACATTTCTATCTCCCGCCTGGCCCTCTCCCCTGAACTCTGGGCTTATAAATCCGCTTATAAATCAGCACTCCTGAGTTCCACCCCCAAAGCTCCTCCTCCTAACTCCTCAGCAACTCTGTCCTTTCTTAGCTCAGGCCAAAAGCCGTGATGACGTCCTCGACTCCTCTGTTTCTCTTACTGCTTATATCCAGAGCCTGGGCAAATTCTACTTGCCTTCGCTTCTGCACACCTGAGTGTGACTGTGTGACTGCGAGATGTCACCGAAGGTGCTGGCTAGGACCACAAGGGCACCATGAGAAGCCCTCTCTCTCAGCTTCTCCCTCAACACAGAAGAACCTGCAGTCACAGAGCAGGGCAGCCTACGGGGACACTCATGGTCCTGAGGGGGGACAGAGGGCTGGTGACATCTTTTGTGAAGCCCTACACGTGGGGCAAGGCCTAAAGAAGCGCCACCTCCAGAGACTTCTGAGAATGACCCCTCGGGCTGCTGTGCTTGGGCCAAGAGGACCACCTTCCGCAGACGTTGTTCTGATGCCCCAGGCCGGGCAAGGCTGATGGCGGGCAGGCCCCCTTGGCCTCAGCCAACTAGCCGAAGCCTAGCCGGGTGCTAACAGAACGATGTCTGTCTCATTAAAGCCAAGTCCCACATTTCGCTCCACCCCAGGATGGGAAGAAGGAGTGTCAGAGGGAGGAGGCACACAGCCCGGGTCCCCTGGCAGCTGCTCAACGTTCAGAGCTGCCACCAGCCGCAATTAGTTGCTGCTGCCTTTAATTTCATGTTGAGAAGCCACGGGTGATGGAAAAAGAAATTGGTCCCATGGGCAGAACGCTTTTCCGATATGCATTTATTAGCAGAGCTTCTGAAAGTGTCACAAGCCGAATGTGAGGCAGCTGCCTCTGGAAGTGAGACCCACATGCGGGGTGAGAACAGTGGATGGGAGATCGGGAGGAGAGATGCTTGGTAAAAGACTTCCATTAGCAAGGGACTTCTCTCTTAAGGCTGGGAACACTGCTGCAACTCTCTTCCTGCCCTGGCAGCCTCCTGACCTGTCCCTCCTTTCCAATCTAGCAGTGCTCTCAGAGGGGCCCTCCAAACAGCTGTTCTCCAAATCGTGAGCGAGCCTGGGAATTTTGGTACAGGTGCACCTTACTTCACACAACCGATGTTAATTACATTTGTTATAAATCAAGTGCCATTTCAAATGCACCACGATGGTTTGATATTTTAAGATGAATCTGCAGCAAACCGTTTTCAAAGGCTTTCAGAGCCAGTTATACTCAAGTTCATGTCTCCTCTCCTGAAAGCAGCCTGGAAAACGTGGCTGGGACATTTTACGATTCACACCATCACAGACATTCGCAAGTGGAAGGCAGCTCAGACATTTTCACTGTGGTTTCCAAATGCCACCTCCCAACCCTTTCAGCCATGGAGCTCCCTTTCCACATGAAATCGTATCCAGAAGCTGAGTGAACAGGAGAGAGGAGAGGGGGTGCAGATTCAGGTGAATCAAGGTGGAGAACTCAAAGCCCCTGCTGCCTAACATCTCATACAACTCCCTGTGTTCATAGGCTACTAGCAGCTAGCACCCCTAGCACCCTAGTCCCTAGCACCCCATGGACTCCTCAGTTTGAAAGCATTGCTCTCAAAGGGCCATGAGAATTCTCTCTTACCTTCAGTTCTACCTCCAAGAGTCTAGATCCCCCCGCTGGAGCACAAATGTTTAGCACAGCTTCGTTTATGACAGCAATTTTTTTAAAAAGCAAATTTAGCTCCCTGCCCTCTGCATGGTCGGTGGAAAATACAGGAAGAACCAAGACTTCTACCCTTGCTTGCCAGTAGTGAGGCATCCATCTCCCTCCCTTTGGGGTAGTACCAGTGGAGACCTAATGGAGAACTGGAATTCCCACCCTGGACCAGCAGTCACATGGTACCCCTTCTCTCGAGTCTTAATAGAGGCCAAGTTGGGGGACCTAGACTTCTATCTCTACCTGGTAGTAGTGAAACAGCATCCCTACATTTGCTGCTGGAGCAATCTCAGAAGCCAGCTAAAATCAAAAGCTTAAATAGGATCCAGAATTTCACAACATAATACCCCAAATGTCCAGATTTCAAATGGAAGTCACTTATTATATCAAGGACCAGGAAAACCTTAACTAGAAGGAAAGAAAACAATCCATACATGCCAATAATGAGATGAGAGATGATCTGACAAGGATTTTAAAGCAGCAAGCCTAAAAATGCTTCAGAGAGCAAATTATAAACACATTTGAAACGAATGAAAAATAGAAAAATCTAAGCAAAGAAATAAAGAAGTGCCAGTGGAAGGGGTGCCTGGGTGGCTCAGTTGGTTAAGTGCCCGATTCTTGATTTCAGCTTAGGTCATGGTTTCAGGGTCATGAGATTGAGCCCCAGGTCAGGCTCCATGCTCAGTGGGGAGTCTGCTGAAAATTTTCTCCCTCTACCCCTCCTCCTGCTTGTACACACATGAACTATCTCTCTTTCTCAAATAAGTAAATTTTTTTTAAAGTGCCAAATGGAGATGTTAAAACCAAAAAATCCAATAACTGAAATAAGAAACTCAGTGGAGATTGCAGAATGGAGAGGACAGAAGAATCAATGAACTTGAAGGTAGAAGAATAGACATGACCCAATCTGACAACAAATGGATCATAGACGGAGGGAAAAAACTGTGCAGAGCCTCAGGGAGCTGTGGGATTATAACAACAACAGCAACAAACAACAAAATCTCACATTTACGACATCGAGGTCCCAGAAGGAAAGGAGAAAGCAGGCTGGAATCAAAAAATACTTGAAGAAAAAACAGCTGAAAACTTCCCAAATTTGGCAAAAGACTAAATATATAGATTCCAGAAGCTGATCAAGTCTTAAAAAGGATAAACTCAAAGAAACCTTAGTATAGACACATTATAGTGATAATTCTGAAAACTAAAAACTAAGGAAAAATCTTGAAAGCAGCAAGAGAGAAATTACACCTACTTATAGGAGAAAAACAATTCAAATGATAGTAGATTTCTTATTGAAACCACCCCCTCCCAAAAAAACCACAAACTAATACCCAAGGACACCAAAAAGTAGTGTCACTACATTTTCCAAGTGCTAAAACGAAAAGGTTACAACCCAAAATTCTATATGCAGCAAAATATCCTTCAGGGATTAAGGGGAAATCAAGACACTCTTAAGTGAAAGAAAACTCAGAAAATTTGTCACCAGAGACCTAAAGGAATGACCAGAGGAATTTCCCTAAACAGAAAGGAGATGGTAAAAGAAAGAATCTTGGAACAATAGGAACAAAGAAAGAATAATGAAAATATAAGCAGAAATAATACATTTTCCTACCTCCCCTGAGTGTTCTAAATTGTGTTTGACAGTTAAAGCAAAAGTAATAACACTGTCTGATGCAGTTCTACATGGATATAGAGAACATACGTAAGAAAATTATATTATGAACAGGGAGTGGTTAAAGGATAGAAAGGAAAGTACAGTTTCTAAACTTCCTCCTAACTGATAAGATGTCAACACCAGTAGACTATGATAAGTAAGATAGATACAATGTAATAACTAAAGGAACCACTAAAACAGCTACACAAAGAGATGACAAAAATACTGCAGATAAATAAAAATGGGATTCTAAAAATGTCCAAGTACCCACTGGACGACAGAAAGAAGACAATAAATAAAAACCAGAGACAGCAAATAGAAAACAAAAATTAAAAGACAGTCAAGACCTTGCTGGTCAATAATTACATTAAATGTAAATGTTCTAAATGCACCAATTATAAGACAGAGATTGGCAGAGTGGATTTGACCAATTGACCAGACTATGCACTGTCTACAAGAAGCTCACTTCAACTATAATGATTTAAGTAGGTTGAAAGTAGAAAGATAAAAAAAAGACATTGTTGTGCAAACATTACTTAAAAGAAAGCAATTAATACCAATTGCTGTGGGCCCTATAAATAACAGGAACTCTTGTTCATTGTTGGTGGGAATGCAAAATGGTTTAGCCAGTTTGGAAGACATGTGGTTTCTTACAAGGTTAAACATGGTTTTACTTTACAATCCACAATAATGCTCCTAGTTATTTACCTATAGATTTGAAAATCTATGTCTATACAAAAGCATGCATGTGGATGTTGATAGCAGTTTTATTCATAATTGGCAAAAACTGGAAGCAATCATCATGTCTTCAATAGGTGAATAGATAAGCCTTGGTACATCCAGACAATGGAGTACTATTCTGAGATACAAGAAATTTGTTGTAAATCCACAAAAAAATTGGATGGGTCCTAAATGTACATTGCTAATTGAAATAAGCCAATTTGAAAAACTGTATAATTTCATATATATGACTTCTGGAAATGGTAAAATTGTAGATACAGTAAACAGATTGCTGATTGCTGGGATTTTGAGTGGGAGGAGGGTTGAATAGGTGAAGAACAGGGTATTATTTTTAAGGCTAAGAAAATATTCTGTAGAAAACTGTAATGGTGGATTTCTGACACGGCATTTATCAAAGTACATTGAACTTTACAGCACAGAGTGATCTTTAATGTATGCAAATTTTTGAAAATCATTTAGGAGGTCAAGAGATCCCAGGATGGAAGGCAGACTGTGACAAAACATTATAATTCTATTACAAATGCACGAAATAGCATCCCTGAAGGGGATGAGGGAGAAGGCGCTGACCTAAGTGAGTTTGGGAATGAATGGAAATTTTATCACCAAAAGCAATAAGAACTGTATACAAGCACTGTACTTTCATTGATCAAGTTGTTTCCCACAGCGGTATGAGTCAAACAGTCTGAAACAAATATACATGAATACTAGAATTGAACAATTAAGTGAATAGATAGGTGGATGTTGGAATTCAAGTTTCTCACTGATGGAATGGGACATTACAGACAAGCAAAGGGAGAAGGCTAGCATGATCCATGGGGTGATAGATTAGAGTTGGAAATACCGGTGGAGATCATGATTAACTTAATAAAAATACAGATGCACACATATAGAACTATTTATAGAGATGTGTGTGTATACACACAGATTAGTATAAATAAGTTACAGGGATGAAAAGTAGAACATAGGGAATACAGTCGATAATATTGTCATAAAGTTGTATGGTGACAGATGGTAACTACGCTTATCGTGGTGAGCATTGCATATGTTTTAAATTGCCAGTTCACTACGTTGTTCCCCTGAAACTAATACAACATTGTATATTGACTATAGTTCAATTAAAAAAAACAACAACCCGGTTTTATACACACACAGACTTCCCTATTCTCTCAGCCAAGAGGGCCCAGAAGCATTGACATCCCGGGAGCACACCTAGTGTCCAGATCTTGGCTTCTAATACCATTCTCCAGTGAAAGGAGACAGAGTTCCCTGGAGGAATGGCCAATTTTACATCTGGTCAGGGAATATACTAGATGATCCTTACTTTCTGTAAGGCCAGAAAGTAAGGAAGTACTGAACACCAAATTAACAGAAAATAAAACACAATGATGGGAGTATGGCAAAGGGACACAAGAGGCAACTGAAAGGGCTCCCAAGAATTAAGCTGGAACAATTTGAGCAACAAAGTAAATTAGTCTTATATTACAGCCCAGAATATAAAATAAATATCCTTGAGACCATACAGCTATAACAAGAATTGAATACAGGACACAGTGGCTCAGTCAGTTAAGCTTCTGATTTCTTGATTTTTGGCTCAGGTCATGATCTCAGGGTCATGAGTCCCATATTAGGCTCTGCACGGAGCACAGAGCCAGCTTAAGAGTCTCTCTCTCCCTCTCTCTCTGCCCCTCCTTCCCTTACTCACTCTCTCTCTCTCTCTCTTAAAAAAAAAAATGAATAAATAAACAGAGAATATAAAGGAACATCCCAAGCAGAAAAATTCTAAATAATTTGTAGATAACTAGGTCCTCGAGGAGGTGGAACATAAATTTCCACTCCTTAGCTGTGTACTGTGCATAGTGATTTCCTTTTCAAAGAGGACAGCATGGAAAGGGAGTACCTGACGAACATGATCTCAGCCAGGTGATCAAGGTTAACATCAATGACAAATCATGTTGATAGTATGTACCGTTTATATGGTATGATGAGAATAGTACTTTATCTTCAAGGTCTTCCTCCCCAAACTCATAATCTTAGTCTAATTATGAGAAAAGCATCAGATAAATCTCAATTAAGGGACATTCTATAGTATATCTTACTGGTACTCCTCAAAACTGTCAAGGTCACTAAAAACAACAAAGATCTGAGAAATTGTCACATCTAAGAGAATCCTAAGGAGACATTATGACTATATGTAATGTGGTAACCTGAGTGGAAAATGCCAGACAGGAAAAAGACATTCGCTAAAAACTAAGGAAATCTGAATAAAGTATGGACTTTAGTTAATAATAATGTATCAATATTGGTTTGTTTACTTGTGACAATTATACTACACTAATTTAAGATGTTAATAAGGAAAAATGGGCATGGGATATATGGAAATATTCACAACTCTTTTATGACTCTAAATCTATCAAAAATCAAAAGTTCATTTTTATTTTTATTTTATTTTTTTTTTAAAGATTTTATTTATTTATTTGTCAGAGAAAGAGAGAGAGAGTGAGCACAGGCAGACAGAGTGGCAGAGGGAGAAGCAGGCTCCCTGCGGAGCAAGGAGCCCGATGTGGGACTCGATCCCAGGACGCTGGGATCATGACCTGAGCCGAAGGCAGCTGCTTAACCAACTGAGCCACCCAGGCGTCCCTCAAAAGTTCATTTTTAAAAAGAAAGCAGGAGTGGTTGTCTTAATATCAGATAAATTATACATCAGAGTGAAGGAATTTACCAGGCATAGAGAAGGACATTACACAGGTATAAAAAGGTAAATCCCCCAAGAATACACAATAATCCTAAATGTTTCTGCACCAAACAACAGAGCTACAAAAATGTGAAGCAAAGAAGGAAAGAAAAGAGAAGTGACTGGAAAACAGACAAATTCATAATAACAGTTGGAGATTTTTGCACTCTTCTCTCAAGAATTGATAGCACAATTGGAATTCAGCAGCATAGGAAAGTACAACATTATTGACTGAGAGGATCTCATGGATACTTATAAAGCATTTAATTCCACAAAGAGCAGAATATACATTATTAACAATAGCCCATGAAACAGATGGTTTATATCCCGGGTCATAAAATAAACCTCAACAGAACTAAAAGAATTGAACCTATACAGAATGTGTATTCTAGCCACAATGGGATCAAACTATGAATCAATAGTTTGATAATAGAAAGATAACAAGAAAATCTCCAGAATTCGAAAACTAAATCCACACTTTTAAATTATCCATGGGTCAAACAAGAAATATCAAGGAAGAAAATTTTAAATACATTGAACTAAATAAAAATGAAAATACAATACGTCAAAATTCATGGTATACAGCTAAGGCAGTGCTCAGAGGAAAATATATAGCATTAAATGCTATATTAGATGAAAGGATGAGTCTCAAATCAATAATCTGAGGTCCTATCTCAAAGACTAATAAAAAGAGTAACAAAAATAAACCAAAGTGAGAAGAAAAGAAATTATTAGGTTATGAGCATAAATCAATGGCATTGAAAAGAGAAAAATGAGAGAAACTTGATGAAACCAAGAAGATAATTCTTTGAAAAGATCAATAATTGACAAGTTTCTAGCAAGGCTGACAAAGAAAAAAAAAGATACAAATTAATAATATCAAGAACAAAATGGGAAATATCACTATGAAAGGGAAATAAACACTGTAGATGTCAAAAGGATAATAATGGGATAGCATGAACAATTCCAAAGATATAAATTTGACAACTTAGAGAAGTGGACCAATTTCTTGAAAAGCAAAAATGACCACAACTCATCCATATGTGAAATAGATCATTTGAATAGTCCTGTAACTATTAAGAAAAAGAAATTCTTAATTTTAAAATGCCCAAAAAAGGGATTTCCAGACTGAGATAGTTACACCACAGAAGTCAAACCCTTAAAGAATTAACACCGTTTCTCCACAATCTCTTCCAGAAAACAAAAGAAGAGGGAACACTTCTGAATTCATTTTCATAAAATGAAAGTAGTATGAAGATACTATTACTCTGACACCAACACCAGACAAAAACACTATAAAAAAATAAAACTACAAAACTAATGTCACTCATGAATACAGTTGCAAAAGTTTAGCATATGGAATTCAGCAATTTGGGAAAAGAATTATACACCATGACCAAATGTATATCCCAGATATGCAAGGCTGGTTCAGTATTCAACTATCAATCAATGTAGTTCACCATGTTGTAAGCTAAAGAAGAAAAATCATATGATTATATCAATGGACTGAGAAAACACATTAGACAATATACAATACCCACTCATAATTTGATTTAAAAAAAAAAAAAGAAAGAACCCTCTCAGCAAGCTAGGAACTCCTTCAGTTTATTATTTTTTTTTAGATTTATTTATTTATTTTAGAGAGAGAAAAAGAAAGAGAGAAAGAGAGAGACAACAAGCAGTGGGAGGGGCAGAAGGAGAGGAAGAGAGGGTTTTAAGCAGATTCCTCACTGAATGGGGAGCCTGACATGGGGCTCGATCTCATGAACCTGAGATCATGACCTGAGCTGAAATCAAGAGTCAGAGGCTCAACCTACTGAGCCACCCAGGCACTCCCCTCCCTCAGTTTAATAAAAAGCACCTACAGAATACCTATAGCTGATACTATACTTAACCCACAACTGAATACTGGGGACTAAGCAAAGATGTCCACTCTCATCACTCTTAATGTAGCACAATACTGGAACTTCTATCCACTGCAATAAGGCAAGAAAAGGAAATAAAAGGCATCCAATTTATAACGAAAGAAATAAAAGTGTCCCCAATCTAAGAATATTAAATAAAAGTGACACAGCTTAATTGCACACAAAAAATGAAAATGTACTTATTTATAAATGACATAGAAAATCCCAAGGAATCTACAAAAACCTTTTAGAGTTAATAAGTGAGTTCAGAAAGGTTGCAGGATCCAAGATAATCATACAAAAATCAATTGTATTTCTATATACCGACAGCATTAGCAACTAAAAATACAGCACAATTTACATTTGCTCAGAAAAATGAAATCCTTATATGCAGATTTAACAAAGCATAAAGACTTACATACTGAAAATGATAAAACTCTGATGAAGAAACCAAAGATCTAAAAAAAAAAAAAAAATGGAGAAACAGACCAGATTTATGGGTTGGAAAATTCAACATAGTAAAGACATCAGCTCTCCCCCATTTTAAACACAGATTCAACACATTCTTATCAAAAAACCCCTACAAAGACTTTTTTTGTAGGTACTGACAGAATTATTCTAAAATGTATATGAAAAGCAAATGAACTTCTAAGAATAGCCAAGACAATTTTGAAAAGAAAAGAGTAAATTATGAAAAAGAAGAGTAACCAAGACTGTGCAATACTGGCAGAGAAATAGACAAATAGATGAACAGAACAGAACAGAGAACCCAGAAATAGACTCACACAAAAACGTCCAACTGATTTTTAACAAAGATGTGAAAGCGAATCAATGGAGGAAGGATAGCCTTTTCAACAAACGGCGCTGGGGCAGTTGAACATGTATAGGCAAAAAGTGAACTTGGACCCAAACTTCACACCTAATTCAAAACTGATCATGGACTTCATGTAAAAACCCTAAATCTTTTAGGAAAAAAATAGGAGGAAATCTTCGGGGTTTAGGGTGAAGCCATGAGTTCCTAAGCTTGACACCAAAAGCACAGTATATAAAGGAAAAAACTGGTAAATGGAATTTTGTCAAAATTTAAAATTCTGCTCTATACTGTATGCTCTTAAGAGAACGAAAAGACCAGCTAGAGACTGGGCGAAAATATCTGGAAACTACCTATCTGACCAAGAATCGGCATCTAGAAGAACCTACGAAGAACTCTCAAAACTTAACGGTAGAACAAAGCAAAACAAAAGCCAATTAGAAAATGATAGGAGGAGACCTTGCCCCAAAGATGCTCAACATCGTTAGGCACCAGGGAAATGCAAATGAAAACCACACTGAGGTATCACTACTTACCTGTTAAAATGACTGAAATAAAAAATTGGAACAACACTGAATGTTAATAGATGAAATGTTAATAGAGAAATTGGATGGCCACTCTGGAATTCAGTTTGGTAGTTCCTTATAGAACAAAACATGCAATTGCCATATGACTCCCTATTTGCAATTTTGGGGCATTTATCCTAGAGAAATTAAATCGCTATTTCCACAAAAACCCGGACACAAATGTTTGTAACAGCGTCATTGGTAATATCTCCAGACTGTAAGCAAGTGGCTGCCCTTCGACCATGAATGAGTAAACAAACTGGCAGATCCGTCCTGGGGAGCCGGGAACGAAATACTGATACTTCTGACAAGCAGCGTGAATGTTCAGGGAAAGATGCTAAGTGGAAAAAAAACAATCTCAAACGTGCTCCCATTTATATAGTAAAATTGTAGAAATAGAAGATGGGTGCATGATTGCCAGAGATAAAGGACGAGGGGTGCAGAGAGTCGGGGTGAGGATGGGAGGGAGGGAGGGAGGGCCAAAAGAAGATGACAGGAAGGTCCCTTGGGGTGATGGAAATCTTCAGCATTTTCATCGTTGCTACCAGTGACAATATCCTGGTGGTGACATTGTGTTGAGTTTTGAAAGACGCCGCCATTGGGGAGAAACTGTGTGAGGCGTACATGGGATTTCTCTGTGGCATTTCTACAACCACACGTGAAGCTACAATTATCACAAAACAAAAACTTTAATAATAAAAAATTTTTTAAGGGAAACAGTTAAAATGTCTATTGTGAAGAGCCTAGCTAAACAGACTCTGGGTCATTCCTGTGCTGCGAGGTAAGCATCAAAAGAAGGAGCATCAGATCCGTGGGGTGAAAACAGCAAGGCATAGAAGAATATGTATATGGGATTCTTTTTTGGACAAAACATGATAAAATTTAAGTTTTTCGTAAATGCCTAGGAAAGGTGTGGGCAGATGCATCATAAAGCGTTCACAGAGATTCCTTGCAGGGAAAAGCATGGGTTGGGAGACACGCTTTCACTTTTGACAACAAACTTATGTGAAACAAACAAGACTACATTTTGTAGATTAAGACACTGACGTTTCACAGAGGTGAAAGCAGTGGCCAAGGTCACCGAGCTGGAAAGAGCTTCAGGGCTTGGCTCTGAACTCAGACCTTCTGACTCAAACCCAGAGAGGCTGAGGCAGGAAATCGGCAGGACGGTTCCTCCGGGCGCGCTGCTGTGCACTGGACTGTCCCCAGATAAGGAGGTCTCCGGAGAGGAAGAGCCTGGGACAAAGAAGATCTGCGCGGATGTGGAGAACAGGAAATGGCGCCAGCTGGGGTTTTCCCAGCCTCCCGAGGCAGGCGGCACCGGGAACCCAGCAGAAGGGCAGGCGGGCCAGGAGCGTGGACCTCGGGAGCCGCCCAGCCGCTGTGTCAGGCTCTGTGCACGGTGCTGGGCAGCCCCAGTCCCCACTCTCCAGGATCTCACCGTCCAGGCAGGAGGCCCTCCACATTCAGGTCACCGGGGTGGACTGAGATCCTGAAATCACAGCTGCCGGAGGCCCCGGGGAACCTCAGAGGAGGAGAGGCCATGTTAGACGGGGTCCCTGAAAAGACATGAGCAAGAGTGAGCTGCGTAGAGAGGAAAAGAAGTGGTTTTCCAAGTGGGAAAGCATGAGCGTGGATCAAGGCACGCCGGGAGAGGGTCCACCTGCGGCCGAAACCAGTAGTGGGAGCATGGCGCCCGCAGCGGGCTTGGGGTCCCATGTTGACCTTCTCTTATTCTGCAGGTGGTTGGGAGCCATGGGAGGTCTATGAGCAGGAGGGTCACAAGGTCAGTGTGTGTTTCTGGAAGTGAGTCTGGCAGCTGGGAGGAGGGGAAGGGGTAGAGGCCCGCGGTGCGGGGAGGGCCTGTGCTGTAGCTGCTAAGGAGCCCTTGTGATGTGGTAGAGGCCAGGGAATCAGAAAGGCAGGAATGGTTTTGAGAAATACTTTTGAAATATATCTGGAAAATACTCTGCAGGCCGTATAGACAGGACTGGGCATGGGGAACCTGTGTTGATTTTTGGTTACCCAGCGGCCATGTCCCCCGTCTCTGCTCACAGAGCCGTGATTTCCTTTGTGACATCCTGGAGAGGTTCTCAGTCAAGGGCCCTCTTACAACCCAGGCTCCGCCATCTTTAAGTCATGTTCTAAGGATCTGACTCTTGAGAGGGGGGAGCAGATGTGAATGGCCCCGTCCAAAGGGCCTTGGCGATGGATGGGCTGTGGCCATGTTGGAGACAGGATGGAATCCCTTGGTTTTCAGTTCAAACCACTCTGAGAAGATTCTTTAGAAATTCTCCTGGGTCTTGTGGGCTTCTTTCTTCATTCTTTCTATGTGGTCTGATTTCTGCTAGGTTTTTGAATCCTCTATTAATGCTGACTCATTTGCTCGACACACATAACTCAAAAGTTAAAGAGTTGGGGCGCCTGGGTGGCTCAGTGGGTTAAAGCCTCTGCCTCCGGCTCAGGGCATGGTCTCAGGGTCCTGGGATCAAGGCCCACATCGGGCTCTCTGCTCAGCGGGGAGCCTGCTTCCCCTCTCTCTCTGCCTGCCTCTCTGCCTACTTGTGATCTCTCTCTCTGTCAAATAAATAAATAAAATCTTAAAAAAAAAAAAAAAAAGTTCAAGAGTTGCCATGGCCCGGTCTCTCAGACTATGTCTCTGATGGTGGTTTCAAGGGAATGTTGTATCCATTCCACTCTTGACTACAAATGAATGAACCTCTTTAAATATTTATGACAGCCAGTTATCCCAGGTACCTGAGCACACCTGAGTGGTAATGCCTCAGTCAGCTTGTGGATGGCACTAGTTGCCACTAGGACTTGGGCTGAAAGTTGCTCTGGTGGGGAAGGGACAGGAAGAACAAAAATGTTGCCTTTGGAAGAGCTCCTGTGCTGGGGAGGGGATTTAAGGGGGCTGAGGTGTATCGAATACCTTCCTTGTGCCTAGAATTGAGCTAAGTGAACTAAAGGTCTCCCATATGATGATCTCAAGTTCTCACAACTACCCTGAGGGAGACAGGTCACTATCTGATTTTACAGACAAGAAACCCAAGGCTTAGAAAGGTCAGAATTAGTAAGTGGCTGAGTGTGGGTAAGAATCCAGCGTGTCTGATACCGAACGATGTACTTTCTACCCCCTACACAGATCCCCCATGCGAAGGAGGATTCGAGAGGAGAAAAGGCCGTCTTGGGGTTCCAATTCTTGCTGCCCAGCCCAGGCACGTATGTCTAAAGCCCATCTGGGACAACCGAGCTTTGCAGTGTACAAGAAAAATGGTCGGACTGAAGAAAGCCACTCCCAGATGCCTTCCTAAAGCAAGTTGTAATAAAAAGAAGGGGAGAAAGTGTGGGAGAGCCAGGCCTCCTGACTGCCAGGGTTCTGTCAAGCTGTTCCTGGCATCAAGAAATTCTGGCGGTGCCATTTTGATCTCAGGAACAGGACATATCCTTTTTCAGAGTGTCTGACCTGCTCACAATGTCTGTTCTCTGAGGGCTGAGCCTTTCCATCCACCCTCCCAGGAAGCCTATCTAGATACACAGCCCTGCCCCCGGATCCCGGAGGGCTGGATCAGGCATGAACACTTAAATCAGGCTGTACCGATTGGTGCTTGGTGACAGAGGCTGGAGAGAGGAAACTCAGAGGCTCTGCAAAGACCATCTTCCATCCAACCGCATGTGACAGAGAAGACGGGTCTGTGGAAAGAAGCAGAGGCAAGACCAGAGGCGGCCTGTGACAGAGACAGACAGGAAATCGTTTCCTGCATTCTTGGCATCTTCTAGGCTTGGTTCCTACCTCTCCAGAGGCCCAATTGTTTGATTTCACCTTTGATTCCAAGGAAGCACCCAATTTCCTGCTCATAAATTTCATGGACTTGTTTGAAGTTGACTTCTGTCACTTTTGATCGAAAGTGTCCTAACAGTCCCGGCTGAGGAGGATGTATCCTTTTGAAACGCTAGACTTCTACTCCCCCAGGATCCTCCCCAAGGATGTCAGAGGGGCTAGGGAGAGAGGGGACCAGCCCAGCTGGGGCTGAGCTCTTCATTCTGACATTAGGTGAAGAGAAACAGTTAAACTCCAAGGACATTTATCAAAATAATTAAGCCCTATCAAAATTAAGCAGGCATCACTCTCCCTATGATAACTGAACCTTTCAATGTCAACTCCAAGGACTCATACACAGCTTCTGGGTGTAATTCATCTGTCGAGACTGTTCTGTATTAACCTACTAATCTATGTATGGCTAATGACTCAGGACTGCCTGTTGACCTTGACTTCCCTCACAGGTTTTCATCATAGCTGCCTTTGCAAATAAAAAGCAGGGATAGCAGGTGAGTGGCTTGCCGTAACATTTTTTTTCTCTTCACAACTGAAGTATACAAAGCATTCTGCTTTATCTTTTGCCTCAAAATTCCACGATCCTTCCTTGGATCTTTCCCCCAACTCAGGGAACCCATGGTCCCTGGTGCCGCCTTTCCCAAGCCCTCCACTGTGACAGGGACACACATTGCTTTCCTTCTTCTGTTGCTGACGCCCCAAGACCCAGTCATTTGTAGCACCATATGCCCAACATGAGAACAGGCTCCCCTGGGAGCTCTGACTCCCCAAATATTGTCAGACTTTGCTGGGGAAGCCAGTGGTGGCAAAATAGAGTAGGGGATGGGGAGGGTGGGGGAGCGACCAAGCTGGTCTGTGTCACCCTCTCCGGACCACTTTTGCAGAGGAGTGATCAAGGGGACCATCCACTGCTGCCTGCAGGAAGTTCCCCGGGGTGGCCACGGTACAGACGGTCCCCAGCAGCTGCGTTTTCCAGGGTTGTAGATCAAGGTACCAGCACTGCTCGTGCTGTGACCAGAGGCCCGAGGACCACCCCGGGTTCCGTGTGTGTAACCTCAAAGCAAAGACTTCGCCTTTTGTTGGAAGCCCCATGCAAATCACAAGCCTCCAAAGGCATTTATTAAGTCCCTGTTTCTTCTTTGTCTACTTCGATGCTAGACCAAAGAGCTTACATTTTTAAATTTCACGGACTGATTTATACCCTACCCATTTCCAAAACGGATGACAATAAAACCACAGGTACAGGATGGCCAGGAACACTGACTCAACAAAGGAGCGGAACAAAAGCAGAGAATTATGCCCAGCCTCAGCCTTTCAGGAAGGAAAAAATCTAAGATTTCATTCTCTGGGTGTCTTTAAACTTCCCCAAGATGTAAGGGCGACTTTCATTTATTTCTGGAAAGCTCCTCCATCCCCCATCAGAAAGGTGCCCTCCCCTTTGTGGCTTCGCTCTGAGAGCCCATTCCCACTTGGAGGAATTGTTTTGTTGCAGGCTGGCGGGCTGCAGCAGCCAAGGCTGAGGTGGGTTTGCTGCCCCTGTCACTTGTCACTTGGCAGTCTTCTGCGTGGCCGGCAGCCTCTGCCCTGTGAGCTACAGCCCAGGAAGCCTGGGTAGGATTGCACTTCTCAGCTGAGTCTCACGGCCTGGTTTGCTGTGCATTCGCATCTCCCTAATGGAAATCAAGGTGAAAAAAGGAGAGGGAGCATCCCCCCGACACAACGGTGGTTCACTTTGCCCGGTACCACGGACCCCAAGATGAGCACAGCAATCTGTCTGCCCTCAGGGGAGGCAGGCAGAGACCCAAATAGGGTCCGGAAGTGAAAGGGGAAGGGGAAGGCGGTGGAAAGCGCTGAGTGTGGGCTTTGCAATGAGCCCACCCACCATGTGCAGAGTTCCTGCAGGAGCCCGGAGCCCAGGGACATCCGGTGGACAGGGGCACTGTGCGGGCATCGCCCACTTGGGCAGAGAGGCGACGGCGGGTGGGCGGGGGGCCCCTTGTGGAAACTCCACTCCCTTCTGTTGACTCTCCCGGAGACTTCACAACAGGACACAGGACACTCTCTCTTGTGTGAGTCGGTAGAGCCTAACGAGATCCAAGATCCCAGAGAGGCCCACCCAACGCCACGGCTGCATCCTCTGGCTCCATGGCGGTTGCCTGAAGGCGCACGGAACACAGGGTTCGAACCTTTGTTCTGCCGCCTGCTTCCTGGCTTCAGTGTCTTCTGACCTCCTTGGGTCTCCTTCTTCTTTACTTATCGGATGGGGACAAACAATAGCAGCTACCCAGGATCTTGGGAAAATAAATTAAGTTAAATTTAAAAATACATGAAATAAGTCCTGTATATGTATGTACACACACACACGCACGCACGCACGCACGCACGCAGTGAGCTCTGCATCCCCTCCCTGCAGAGCCCGGAGTGCTCCCTGCCTGGGGCGTGACTCAGGTTCTTACAGGAGGACAGCTGCCCCCAGGGGCCCGCTTCTCTCCTCGCTTCCCCACCCCACCCCTGCCTGGCAGCAGCTGAGGCCAACAGGGATGGGCCAAAGTTCCGGCAGCTGGCCCTGGACGGGAACTTGGAGGCCTGACCACGGGCAGGGTGCTCCCTGTGTGGGCCCCAGACCTGGAATGCCTGCTTGTGAAACCCTAGCCAGCTGACCTTTGGGGCTGGGTGTGAAGCGGAGCCTGCCTGGGCCTCAGAGGCCGGGCATGGAGGTGGCATGGCAGGATCCGATGGGCGCCCTTTACCCCGGCCTTTAAGCTGCCTTCCTCCCGGCCCTTTCTTCCTCCCCTGCAGCGTCTTCGGCCCCAAGCATATCGCCATGCTCACTGCCAGAGGGAGAATTATCATGGTGCCCCAGGACCAAGGACGTTTACTGAGCTCCCACAGCGTGCCACACAGGCCTTCTCTTGCCTCATGCTCACTCTCTCCGGGTCCCTCCAGCGCCACAGCCAGCACCTTCTCGGGCTCCCCGGCTGGACCCCCTCCTCTTTCAGCTGTACCTAGCCCAACACAGCAGAGCCTGCCCAGGGCATCCTGGCCCCCACCTCGCTCGCTGTCTCTGTTCTGCTTCGTCCTTACCACCCCCTGAAGGGTGACATAAGCACGTGCTTGTGTTTATGGAATGTCTAGAATATGAGGGCCCAGGGGGCGGGCTAAGGCCGACAGAGAGGGAGTGCTCAGGAAACAGGCATTAAATGAATGAATGTATGAAGACACAGGCTCAGAGTGGGTGAGTCATTTGTCCAACGCCACAGAGCGGGACAGTGGTGGAAGGTGGGCTTAAACTTCATTGTCTCTGAGTCCTGGAGACCCCAGGGTCTGAGCTGTCATTCCCCCCTCCTCTCTGCTCTCCAGATGCCCCCTTGCCTTGTCCTTCACACCTCCAGAGGGAATGCCTTAGCTCTGCTATCAACATTACCCCCTCTCCCGCACCCCTACTCAGGTAGCATCACCCAGGGGTACCCCTGTGGGCCGCGAGTTGCCACCGGCCCAACTGGTGGCCTTTCCTAAGCAGACAAACCTGCCGAAGAAGAAAATGACCACGTACGTCATCCCCAAGCAGGGAGGGCTTGAGCAGGAACACGAGAGAGCCTCCTCCTGCCGGCTCCTTCCAAAACCCGGGAACCCCGGGCGTTGGCAGCCTTTTGAAGACAGGCGAGACAGCTGTACCTGTCTTGCGGACTTGGAATCTAGGTCATTCTGCTGCCTCCTTTCCTCCTCTGGAAGATGAACAGAGTTTCTCTCTAGGGTCTTGGAATGAGAGAGGGGACCCCGGGGCGGGAGGGGGAGATGTCTTAGGCGAAACCATACCCCGCCTGCTGCTGTCAGGAACCTGTCATTTTGGAGCCAATCTAATTTCTGAGATGAAAATGGATTTAGCCTTTAAAAAAAAGAAACTTGGAAAAGGTACAAAGTGCACCTCACACCCTTGCGCTGAGGCGTGTTTGGGGCTTCATTAATCATCTCAGACAACAGCGATTTAATCGGAGGCGAGCCGGGCTGGAGGGCGCCCGCATCTCTCCCGGAGAGGGGAGCGGGGAGCAGCGGGCGCTGGCCGTGGGCCTGGCCTCCGGAGCCAGGCACTTGCGCTCGGCCCTGGTCTGAGTCACGCAGGAGATGAAATTACAGAGGTCCCTGCACATGATGAATCAGAAAGCAGGATCAAGCCAAATATTTGGACAAGCCTTGCCCCGCGTGGAGCAGGAGGGAGACTTTGCAGCCAGCCAGCAGCCTGCCCAGGGATGGTTTCTGACAAAGTGCCGCTGTGGGGCAGGAATTCGCTCTGATCCCTAAAAGCAACCCCCCACACACACACTGTGGGATGGCGCTAGGGAAAGGGCGCAAGAGCATCCCAGGGCCTGGAGCAGTGATTCACCCTCACTCTTGGAAGAGGGGGCTCATCAGGGCGGCAGCGTGCCCGGGTTGGGGGGGGGGCGTAGGAGGGGGGAGGAGATGGTACACTTTGAGTCACCCCGTCCGCCTTCTTTCTCCAAGGACTCATCAGGATGGCAGGCGATGAATGTTTCTTGTGCCAGCCAGGAAAGGAGAGGCCACGTGGCCCTCCCACCACTCCTGCCCGCACCCTGGTGGGGGCCACAGGCAGACAGCGGTGGCCGCAAATGGGGAAGGAAGTGAAGCCCTGTGCCCTATTGCTACCCTTTGTAGTTTTTCAGGGCTTTTCGGAATAATAAAGCCAGTAATAATGATGCTGCCTTACGTGTGTCGGGCATCTTTTTTTCTTTTCGATAACTTTTGAAAGAGCTCAGAATGGGGGGGGGGGGCTTGTATTTTAAGCTCCCTTCTCCTCTTTGCAGGGAAGCTTCCAGGAAGCCCACTTGGATTCCTACAAGCAAACTGCTCGTGTTGGTGAACAGCGGTCACAGCTCCCCTATGCTGTGGGCTGACTCGATGCTCGGCCCTAGCTCGATACTCCCTTTGAGAACGTACTGACGGAACCTCTTAAGAACCCCTACGAGGGGACCGCTAGTATTTTCCCATTTTGCTCATGAAGAAACAGACTTAGGGAGCTCATAGAACTTACCCAGGACCATGCGGCTAAGACGTTGCTCGGCCAGAATTAAACCCGGGCGATCTGAGGTCCAGATGACAGTCGACCTCCTGGCACCTCTCCGTATACAAAGCCATGAAGCACCATGGCCGTGGGAACAGGCACGAGCGGCACCCACAGTTGGAGCCCTCGACCCAGTGATCAGACCTCAGAAAACCCCGACTCCATGGCTGCCTTTGGGAGTCTGGGCTGCCCCCACGCTTGAGGAAGGCCGAGCCCAGCGAGCTTCCTCAGGGGCCAGACAGACCTCACGGGTTAATCAGAGTCTAGCCCACATGGGCCAGCCTGCTTCCTCGGAGACAAGACTCAGCAAAGACCTTCCTACCCAGACACCTTCTGAGACAGCAAAACTGTTGAGCCGGCTTTGGGGAGTGGAGAAAGGCCTGCATTCCGGAGTCACAGAACCCCGGCTCTGGCCCTCACGGGCTGTGAGACCATTTCCAGTCTCCTTGCTATGTAAAACCTCAAACCTTGGTGGCGGAAGAGTCCTATTTTATGGTGCTCGAAGGTTCTCTGGGTTGAGAATTCAGGGATAGGGAATGATCCACTTCCTGGGTCATGTTGGGCGCCTCATCAGGACAAGGGTGGTTGGGGTTCACTAGTAAGTCTGTAGCTAGGGGCGACGTGGGGGATCATCTGGAGACATCTTTGCTCATGTGTCCCACATACTGGCTCTCAGCTGGGACGTCAAGGGGGACTGTCACCAGAATACAGAAACGGGGCCTCTCCGTGTGGCCTGGGTTTCCTCACAGCATGGTAGCCCCAGGGAAGTCGGGGTTCTCATATAAAAGTTGTTTTTGTTTGCAAGGTCAGACATAACAAAGTCCCACAGACTGGGTGGCTTAGTACAACAAAAATTTATTGTTTCACAGCCCTGGAGGCTGGAAGTCCAACATCAAGGGGCCCCTTCTATGGGCCCTGAGGGAAGGATCTTCTCCAGGGCTCTTCTTGGCTTGAAGATGGCCTTCTTCTCCCCGTGTCCACATCATCTTCTCTTTATGAACGTCTGTCTCCATGTCTGAATTTTTCTCCTTTACAAAGACGCTATTCAAATTGGATTAGGGCCCATTTTACTGACTTCATTTTAACCTGATTACCTCTGTAAAGCTGCAATTTCTAAAGAAGGTCACATCCTGAGGTAATGAGGGCTAGCACTCCAACATATGAATCTGGGGGGTAGACACAATTCAGCCCATCACAACAACTCAAGCCTCCAAAGCCAAGTGTTCCCAAGGGAACCAGGCAGACACCCACAAGGTCTTTTCTGAGTGGCCTGGGAAGTTGAGCTTCATGCTACTAGCCACAAGCAAGTCACTAAGGCGAACTTAGATTTAAGGGGAGGGAATAGAGACCCTACTTGACCTTCCTTGGCTGGAGGAAGGTCAAAGGGTGTGTGGACGTTTTGTTTGTGTGTTTGCAACAGACATTATTTCTATTCCCCTTTTATAGGCAGAGGAAGCATATTTTAGAGCCAGGAAGTGTCTTGCCCAGGGTCAGTCCGAGGGTACAAGGCCAGTGTTGGATCCCGGTGTGGATGAATTCTAAAACTTCCCCAGTGTCCTTGCACAAGTTACTCAACCTCTGTAAGCCTTGATTGTCCCATCTATGAAATGGTGATAAAGATCCCCAATAACGTTATTTCAAGGATTAAATGAGGTAAGTTAAGTAAATTGGTTGGCACATTGTAGGAGCTCAATGGGTGGTGGTTTCTCTCCGCTTCCTCCTTCTCTCCCTTCCCCCCACTCTCCTCCACTTCCCCATCCCCCTCCTTCCCCCCCTTCCCCTCTTCCGCCTCCCCCTCACACCATCTAGCAGGGGACCGAATGCAGATTTGAACCCATGCTCCCATGCCTCAGACTTCTATGCTATCCCACGTCTGACCAACTGTAAGCTTTTTTCCAGCTATAAAAACATATAACCCAAAATAACATAACAACCCATGTAGTAACATAAGGATCCATGTTCTCCTGTGGATAAAGATTCAACTTCATTTATTTTTCTATACCTGAATCTATTTCCTATCTTCCTTCCTTATTTCTCTCTGATGATAAAAATTGTAACCTAGTCATTTTCATAAAAACCCAGTAGAATTCAGGGACTTCTCAATTTAGGTTAAAACTTGTTGCAATGTAGGGTTTCCTCCCTGGGATGACATCTCAGCTCCACGGCAGACTTATGGGTTGTCGTGTCCTGGATATGCCTGGCTCGTGGTGGTGGTAGAGACAATACGAGGCTTCCCTAATTCCTGTTTCATTTCCCTCCTCCTGGGCACAAAGGGAGAGTGCATTTCCCATCCTCCCTTGTAGGTGGGTGGGGTCATGTGATGAGTTTGGGCCTAGGGGTTATGCGGGAGATAATGTATTTGCTAAGGTAATGAAAAACCCTCTGTGGAACTTCCCAGTCCTCTCTTCCCTGCTGAGAACACCCCAGAAGTCCTAACTAAAATGCAGCTTATCGGACCCCTGAGCTGTCGCTTGGAAGGGAGCTACTCAGGAGGACCTCCAATGGATCAGACCGAAGTGAAAGAGAAGCAAACTTTTAGGTACCAAGCTCCTCCAGGTGCCTGCTTGTTACTACTGCTTTCTGTTACTAGAGTCTAGACTCTCCTGGGTAGGACAAGAGCCATCTTGTTCTGATCCCCACTGTTCAATGTTCACTATTTAACATTGATGTCCACTGGTATCCGGAAGCAGCCAGAACTTCCTCGTGTCAGTGTCTATGGGACTGAACATATGCCCATCTGGCCTCTGGTTTGGATATGGCTCAATCGGCCACTGGTGACTGTGTCTTCTTGTCACACACCCGGCACCTTTGAGGCCACCAGCTTCCCCTCTCTGCTTGCTGCCGTATGCATCTCAGGGACATACAGGGTTTTGGCTGCTCTCTCAATCTCCGTGGGGCTGCAGGAAACCCAGCCCAGGCTCTCACTCAAATGTCCCCCACACCGGGGGCACCTGGTGGCTCAGCCAGTTAAGCGTCTGCCTTTAGCTCACATCATGATCCTGGAGTCCCAGAATTGAGCCCCAAGTTGGGCTCCCTGCTCAGTGGGGAGTCTGCTTCTCCCTCTCCTCCTGCTCTTCCCCTCACTTGTGCTCTCTCTCTCTATCTCTCAAATAAATAAATAAAATCTTAAAAAAAAAAAAAAGTCCCCACACCCCTCTCTTCTTGACTGCTCTCCTTCAGGAAGCTGGTACAAGATTTCCCCAAATTCATCTAGAGGTTTCTTTATGTTCTCCAGAGCCCGAGGCATCTTGGCAGGACAGGGCGAATCATGGGCTTCTCTCTTACAGCTCCTTTGTGCTTGGCCTTGGGAACCCTAATCTGGTCTACATGGCAGGTGGCTTAGTTGGCTACTTCTGTCCTCTTCCCATTCTGCTATTTAGGGAATAAACTTATGTTGCAACTTCTTAAAATTCTTTCATTTCTCTTTGAAACTCAGCAAACCCTTTTTTTTTTTTTCCCTTCAAAAAACTTCATTCTTTTTAATAGTTAACTTTACGTGTCAACTGGACTGGGCCATGGGATGCCCCGAAACTTGGTCAAACATTTTTCTGGTGTGTCTGTGAGGATGCTTTGGATGAAATTAAATTTTTCAAGATTTTATTTACTTATTTGAGAGAGACAGGGGGAGAGAGAGAGAGAGAGTGTGTGTGAGCACAGGCGGGGGGTGCAGAGGGAGGGGATGCAGGGCTCGATCCTAGGACCCTGAGACAATAACCTGAGTTGAAGGCAGATGCTTAGCTGATTGAGCCACCCAGGCACCCTTGGATGAAATTAATATGTGAATCAGTAGACTCAGTAAAGCAGATCGCCTTCCCTGATGTGGGTGGGTCTCATCGAATCAGTTAAAGGCCTGAATATAGAACAAAAGACAGAGAAAGAGGGAACTCCTCAAGTCTGACTGTTGAACTGGACCAGTGGTCTTGTTCATTCCTCGGGCTGGAACTTATACCATCTGCTTACCTGGTTCTCAGGCCTTCAGACTCAGATTGGAATTATACCATTGGTTCTCTTGGGTCTCTAACTTGCCAACTGCAGATCTTGGGACTTTTCAACCTTCATAATCACATGAGCCCATTCCTTACACATTTCAGTGGATAGACAGACAATAGATTAAAAAATGGGATATCGATAGATGATAGATATAAGGGAGAGAGATCATGTATATACATAAGAATATATGTATATGTGTGTGTATATATCTATCTATATATATATCCTACTGGTTCTATGTCTTTCTCAGGAGAGTGATGACTAATAAACACTCTTGCATACAAAAAGTCTAGACTCCCAAGACTATTTTCTCTTTTTATAAGTTTTAAAAGTTGATCTTGAAACTTCAAAACCAAGAATTTGATTCCCTGGTATTTGTATTCTGTGGTACCTTCTCTTTGCAGGGAAAGGAGACCCGTGGAAGAATCAGGGCAATAAGAAAATGTTGGGGGGGGGTGGTAGAAGGAGGACACTGAATTTTTATCTCTAAACATGATCGTGCTATGATGATAAGGAACATTTGCATCAGGCTGACATGTTTTCCTCCACTTACAATTCATCACACCCCAACATGGAGAAGCTGGCTGTCCTTAACACATAAGGGAAGGGGCTCCGGAAGTTAGAATGCTTGGTCTGGGATCAAGTGGCAATGCCTGGGCCTGGCGAGGGTGGTTCTTCTTCAGGGTACGTGTCAACGCAGCTAGACGATGAAGCCTCCACGAAGAGAAACCAAAGCCAAAAGCATGCAGCCAGCGCAAGCTGGGGCAAGATCCAAGTGTGTGACTGTGCCCGAGGAAACCTCGAGAATCCTCAAGGCTAGTGTGTCATGTAACCCATGGTTACATGAGTCAAAGAAAGAGAAAGGGGGCTCCAAGAGCATAGAAATTCTGTTCTGGTCAGTATCCCAGGTCCCAGGGCCCCAGAACAGTGTCTGGTACCCAGCAGGCATTTGAGTGACATTTATCCAATGTGTGAATGAAGTGAAAGAAATAGGATTGACTCTCAGCTTCCTCATCATTTGATGGAAAAAACCAATTTCACAAAGATGGGAAATAGAGTTATACCAGGCTGAAGAGACTCTAACCGAATATGGGTACGATGAAAAGAAAAAAAATCAGGATGTGGGTGAGGCCACCAGTCTATCAGAAATGCCACACATCTGTGTCAAGGGCGGCCTCTGTGTGACTGTAGCGGAACCATGACGCCTGAGAGTTCCATTTTCTGTTAGGAGTTGGTATGAGATCCCCTAAGGAGAGGTTCAGTTTGTTGGGAAAAATCCGTTTTTATGCAAATCAGGATAAAGGGTGATTCTACAGAATGTGCTAAAGCCACAGGAGATGGCTACTCCAGAAAGGGATGAAGGGTTGAGAATTTCTCTGAGGAAGCCCTCATGAGGGAAAGGCTAGTGGGGTCAGACCCTGAAAGGAGATGGGAGGGGTGTGCCAGATGTAGAAGAAACCCCACAGCAGGGAGAGCGGGAAGGCATTCTAGAAAAGGATTTTGTCTTCCGAGGCTTTTTCTACTGAAAATAATGTGTGTGTGCAAGGCTGTGCACCACGGGCCACTGACACGCCAAGGAGGTCACAGAGCACCCTGGAGAGGTTGGATTTCTTGCAGCAATGATGAAAGATGCAGGAGTCCTAGCTTCTGGCCAAAGTGGCACTGACCCAGAGTCCAATGCGTGTGACTACACCTCTCTCACAAGGGTGAGGAATGTAAGTGTTTGGTACCCAGAACATTTAACCACCAAACTCTTACTCGAACAGAAGGTGCTCTGGGCCAAGGTGAGGTGGGGGAGGGGACATAAACAGTTAAGTTCTGGAGGATCAGGAACTGAACCTTAGTCCACTCTGTATAATGTCTAACCCAGTCAAGGCAAACTCATGGCAGATGCCGTCCTTCTTCCAGGCTGTGCCCATGGCAGACATGACTAATGGATGGCAGAACTTTACCTCATGGAGGCCAGACTCACACTCAGAATCCTTCTCAGCATCGCGCTCGGTGTAGCCACTACCAACGGAATGTTGACTTAGGAGATTCAATTCATCTGCCTTCCCTGGCCTGAGCCAGCGGCTGCAAACAGGCAGGTGAGGAGATGAGCCAGGTGTGGATGGAGATAGGATAGTGGTATTTTTTTTTCCTCACATAAGATTTGTAAAAGGATTGAATTACTTGATGACACTTTTCAGTGGGGAAATTTCACATAAGTATCCAGATTTCTGGCTTCTCTTGAAAATCTAGAGTGTCTGACAATACTGAGGCACCCCCCTGCATGGGATCAACGGCCTGCAGCTGAGACAGATGAACACGGCCAGACTCTGAAGATGGCCTGAGTTCGGGTCCCGCCTCTGCCACTTATTCATTGTGCAACTTTAGCTTTCTCGTCTGTAAAATGGGGTTAACAGTAGTACTTACCTCATGAGGCAATTGTGAAGATTAATTAGACCCGTGCCTAGCACACAGGAATCACTAAAAGAAGTTTAGCTCTCATTGTTTAGCCTTTGAAGTTTCCAGGAACACCCAAGAGCCTGCTAGAATGTGGTACCATATGTCTTGTCCTACAGGTGAGGAACCGAGGACCCAAAGGGCCTGACAGTGTCACAAGACATGAGAGGACTCAGGGTCCTTCCTGGGGGAGGGTCTCTGAGGTCCACCTCAGGCCTAGGGGGCAGCTTTCTATGAGTATCTACAGCGCTTGGGCCCACTCAGGGTCTGGGGTTATATATTTGAGCTCAAGAAGAAAAAAGAAAATGCTTGTTATTTGGATTTGCTCTTCAAGTTGTGGCCTGGAGAATGGTCTTGTCTAGGAGGAGTTAAAAAAAATGATGTTAATTAGAGTAGAAACATTGGCTGGAATGTATCAAAGCTATTGGAAGAGGGGTCAGGCCTTCTCTTATGCCATACTTCAGTGGTGTAGAGATAAAAAACAGACAAAAAACCAAAAGCGAAAAGAAACAAGCAAACAAAACCCCACAGCACCAAGGCAAGCTTGAAGAGCCAACGTCATCCACTTCTTCCCCTCAGCTCACTTGGCGGCTTCCTGTTCTCTTCTGAGTGACAAAGGGGGAATGCCCTTCTCTCTAACACTCAGAGACTTCTGTCCCTCACGGAAAGACCCCTAAGTCCCACAGCCCCTCCTCCCAGGGGCATCCTGTGCCTTTAAGCGAACTTCCAGAAGCTTCTGGGGGCTCAGAGTGCTCGTGTTGGCCTCTGAAGCCACGGGAGAGATTGTTGGTGAGGACAAGCCTTGGTGGGGGCCTGAGCAGCGTGTGGTGCCGGGAGCAGACAGCCAGGGGGGACATAAGGGTCACGCAAAGAAAGGGGTGTTTTAGGAAAAGGAACACATCTCTCCTCCCTGGGGAGACTGAGCCCAGACTGATTTTAAATTGCAGCCCTTGTTTCCTTTCTCCTTCGGAGAAAAAAGGCCAGTGGCTCTTGTGGAAATTCAGCCAAATGGGTCCCTGAGTGCCCTCTGGGGCCTCTCATTCTGCGAGCTATGCCAGCCTGGGCTCCGGGACGTTCTGCGGTTTTGCAGGGAGAGGCGGGAGGTTTGGATCCCCCAGTGCTGGGGAGGAGGAGGGCCAGGAGGCACCCTGCGTGGAAGGACGCAGGGATTGGAGGGCCTCAAAGCAGCCGAGCCCGGCTCAGCCTTCCAGGAGCTTGTCTGCTGGAGGTTGAGAGCAGGCACGTGGATCCTGCAGACTCTGCAAGACCTCCAGTCCTGGAGAGCACCCGGCCGTGCTTCCCCTCCGCCGTGTTCCGTGGGACAGCCTGTTGGTGGCAGCATGCCCAGCCCATCTCCCCAGGCTCTGGCTGTAGGAACGAAGGGCTCTAAGGTCACTGGGGCCTCTGTGGACCCCACCTTCATCCTCTTTCCTCTGCCTGAGCGTAGTTCGTGACAGGAGGGTCGTGAAATATCCAAATATTTTTCCTGGAGCCGGAGGGAGAGTTGGTGTGGGGAGAAGGGGCAGGGAAAAAGAGAGGGTAGGAGGGGGGTGGGCGTTTGCAAGTGGCCCGAGCCGTGGAGGAGCTGGGGGGCCCGCCTGCGCGCTGGGCATGGCTGTCAGCGGTCTGTGCAGTGTGTGCGTGTGGCACACTGCCCAAGGGAGAAATCTGAAACAGCTTTCTACGTGGAACTCCTGCTCCTGCGTGCGGGCCACACCCAGCTCGGAGCCAAACAGCCAGGGAAGCCAAGGGAAGCTAGTCTCAAGCCCCTTAGGCGAGATGACAGACTCTCTGGGGCCAGGGTATTTGCAGCGGGTATAAAACTGGCAGCGATGACTCAGATGCAAGGAAAGTAACTCTCCCTCCTTTCTCCAGCAGAGCTCAGAGCATTGAAGAGCTGCGTTTCTGCTCAGTAGTGAGAAGATGAACCTCATCCCTCCAGGAGGACCTGGTCACCCTGGGCTTACCATTGAGTACAATGAACTTGGTCTCTACGGAGAAATGCTCAGCCTTTTCTGCTGGCACTAGGAGCATGAGAACATCCGTGGACCATCTTACCAAAGGCTGGGGCCTCTGGCTGGCATGCTGACCTCCTTCTTTTGGGAGGTACGGAGCAAACTCCTTCTATGCCGGGATTCCCAAGCCTGCTGGGGGTTCCGATCCTTCCTCACTCCAGGGACAGAGGGTACAGAGGCCACACACTCAAGCCTCCAACCTCTCACTTTCCCTCTCCCTCCAAACTCTTCCTCCAACCCAAGAAAACAGGACACACGGCATTCCTGAGTGGCCCGAAATGGTCCGTATGTTATACCCTGCTCCTTTCCCCCCTTTACAGCTTAAAACCAAAAACTCCCATGGAGTAGTCCATTGCCCAGAGGCAGACAGCAGAAGGGTGGTTGCCAGGGCCTAGAGGGGTGGGGTGGTGAAAAATTGTTAAATTGTTTCAAAGTTTCAGATCAGGAAGATAATAACGTTCTGAAGATAGTCGGGGTGACAGACATACAACATTGTGAAATGTGCCGAAACATAGGAAGACGGTAAATTTTGTTATGTCTATTTTACCCCAATAAAACAAAACTCTATGTTTTTTAGTCTTTCTGGCTTCAATTCTTGATATGTAACAAAGTCTTCTGGAATTTTGAAGACTTTTTCTTCTCAAGTACCTGGGTCTTAAAGTCAAAAAGTTTTACTCTAATTTCTGGAACGGACTTTTAAGAACCTCAATGTCAAGAGATGAACATTGTCTCTTTCCCTTTTTCAACCAACTCTAAGTAATCCGAATTCCCTCTTGCTAAACTAGGAGGTCACTAACAAAGAAGTGTGCAAAAGTTAGTTTTAAATGTTACCTCTTATTTTCATGAACCATGCGAGGTACTGGAGTTGATCAAGAGATTTAAATTTATTTTTTAAAAGACTTTATTTATTTATTTGACACAGAAAGAGAGATCACAAGCAGGCAGAGAGGCAGGCAGAGAGAGAGGGGGAAGCAGGCTCCTGGCCTAGCAGAGAGTCCAATGCGGGACTCGATCCCGGGACCCTGAGATCATGACCTGAGCCAAAGGCAGAGGCTCAACCCACTGAGCCACCCAGGCGCCCAAGAGATTTAAATTTAGTCTGTCTCTAAGACTGGTTGAGATATCAGAGTTTCTATCCGAGGGTCTTATTGTGGTCAGCTAGCAGGCTCCCAGAACTTTAAGAAGGAAGGGAGAGGAAAGAGGTCTGGTGACCAAAGTGACAGCTAATCTATTTATTTAAGAACTTACAGCACCTTGGGGTGCCTGGGTGGCACGGTCGGTTAAGCATCTGACTCTTGGTTTTGGCTCAGGTCATGATCTCAGAGTCATGAGATCGAACCCCACGTTGGGGTCTACTCTCAGGACAGAATCTGCTTGCGATTTATCGCCCTCTCCCTCTAGCCCTCTGGCTCACAATCAATCATGCTCTCTCTCTAAAATAAATAAATGAGTCTCAAAAACAAACAAACTTATGCCACCTTGCCCCTCATTCCATTCAGCACCGGGAAGATACCATTCGATAGGCTGCCAACTCTTATAGTGCATTAGTTGGCTTTTGCTGCTGTAACAAATGACCACAAACCTAGAACCTAAAAGAATATAGATTTATTATCTTACAGCTCTGGAGGCCAGAGGTCTGAAATGGTTCTCACTGGGCTAAACTCAAGATGTCGGCAGGGTAGTGATCCTAATTGAGGGTCCAAGGGAGAATCTCATTCCTTGGCTTTTCTGGCTCCTAAAGGCTGCCCACACTCTTTGCTTCCTGGCTCCTTCCCGGCAGTCACATGACTCTGACCTCTGCCTCCATCATCACATCTCCTTCTCCGACCTCCTGCCTCCCTCTTATAAGGACATTTGTGATGACATTGGGCCCACCTGCGTCACCAAGGATCCTCTGCCCATCTTAGAACACTTAACTTAATCCTATCTGTACTCTCCCTTTTGCTATGTAAGATAAGATATTTATAGGTTCCGTGATTAGGGCGTAGATGTCTTATCTGACTGCCATGTATAGTTTGTGTTGAAAAGTCAGCCTACATGATCGTTGGTGGCCCGCTGGTACCTGTCACCATCACTCTAGCATTTGTTACAGGCCACATAGGTGCCCATGGCAAGGCTGTGCTCCCTACTCTCTCAGAGAACGTGAAGCAGACCCGCCCCTCCTTCTGTCTCATCTAAAATGCAAGGGAAGCTGGGAAGTGGATTCTTCTTTTAATTCAAGAATGGAAACCAGAGAAATGAGGGTGAATTTTAATGATATGTCCTTTGCCACATCACACGTCAGATTGTTAGCTTTTCCTCAGCAGTTGCCCTCAGTGGCACTTGTGCTGGACCAGGGTGGACAGCACCGCCAGCCCAGGTGTGTCTCATCCTGCAGGTGGAAGGTGTGCAAGTCCCAAGTCCTCAGGTGGAGGGAAGCCCCACCTCCCTGAGGAGCCCTTTGCTTCCATGGGGAAATGCCCACACGGACTCACTCAGAGATGCCCTTGGCCTCTCCCTCTACCACCTCAGGACCGTCAGGCCATGTGTTCAGGAACACTGATTGGGTCTTACCTCCCAAGGCTGATTTCTGGGGAGCCCACCCATAAGTCCGTGGCTGAACCCGCTCTCGGTATGGCTGCTTCACCCACTGGCCTCCTTAACAACTTCCAGAAAGACCAGCTTCTTCTCGGGAGGGGACCTCGCTGCTGCTGTCAGCAGTGAAGACCAGGTCAGGTGTGGAATGGCCCTCACCGAGGACCCAGAAAACTTGAGAGGAAAACAGAAAGGCTAGAAATTCTAAGAAGATGAGCCAGACTCCAGGAAGTACCTGGTCCAGAGCTCAGGAGATGGACCAAGGATGCTCTTCATTCCCTCAATGGGGCCCAGCTAGCATCCGCAGGAAGGATGGCGAGCACCCAGATTCCAGCCGCAGGTCGGCCCAGCCCCGCTGAGGCCATCAGCAGAGCTAGGCCATGCGGGCAGGGCCTGGCTTTATGGACATCCAGTTTGGCTCGCTGGGATGGGACGCAACCATCAGATGCTGAATTGGTAAATATTTGGAGGGCGGGAGTCTCAGAATTCCTACAGTAAAGGAGGCAGGGGCTCAGAGCCATTGAGATTTGGACACTGACATCAGCTATCTTTGTCACTCGGGGCTGGTGACATGGCACACTCGGTTCCTGTGGAAATGTCCACTCCCCAGGGGAACCATTTGCACTCTGGAACCTCCCCCACAGACCCACAGGCTAGAGGGAGAGAGCCCAGCTGCCAAGTTACGCTTCTGGAAAAGGGAGGCAGAGGGCAACCAGTGCACTTCCAATGAGGTGACTGAGACCCAGCACATGCTTGGTGCACAGGCCCAGCCCTTCGTCTCGGTGGCCGCTGGCCGGGCTTGAGAAACAAGGAGGCGACCCAAAAGAGGCCGGTCCAATCCTTCAAAACAAGGAGACGTCCACATTTGTAATTGAGATGAGAGAGGAAGCTACATTATTTATGAAACGGCTGAGCTTCAGTTGACAAGGAAGGAGGAGGCCTTTAGAGGAGAAAGTGGTTTCAAAGGCATCCGTATTTCACTGAAAAAAACACACACAAACTATGATTTAGGTTGTGCTGAGGTTTCGAACCGGAGATGACTTTAGTGCAGTTGGAGACCACGGACGGGGGACGAGGGTGTGGGCAGGGCTGGCTGAGGGACAGGGTGGCAGTGGGGGGAGGGAGGTGATCCTGCGGGCTCCCTGCGAGGGAGGGGGTGTGCTGTGGGGGTACGCGCAGTGTCTACGGGAGTACGTGTGTGAGTGCGTGTGAGTGTGTGTGAGTATGTGCGTGTCTATGCGCTTGAAATGGACCAAGGGACAGAGGGAGGGAAGGTGCACCCCCAAAGACTCAGAACCTTCTGGGACTTGTGTGTTAATTCTGTTTGCTTGGCTAATTTGCTGTAAGAATTTGGGCCAAAACTGAAAAAAGAGTTTTTTTGAATTTTCTTTTTTTTTTGATTAAGGTATAATCAATTAAAGTATAAGGTAGTCAGTTAGATGAGGGGTGATAACAAACCCAGAATATGGAACATAATCATCATCGAGAACATTCCCACGTGCTCCTGCCCACTTCTTGATTTGGGTCAACACACATCCATCTTGCCTGTTCTAGAAACTCATACAATTGGAACTGTATGGTATGTACCCTTGGGGGTCTGGCTTCTTTAACTCAGCAAAATGTGTTTTGAGATTCCTCCACATTATAGGTTGGACAGTAAATGGTTCCTTTTTATTGCTGAGTAATATTCCTTTAAAAGGAAATAGCACATTCTTTTAATCTGCTCAGTTGATGGGCGTTTGGGTGGTTTCCAGTTTTTGATTCTTACTAATATGATTACTATAAACAGTTGTGTATGTGTCTCTGTGGAGACCTATGTATTCATTTCTTTTGAGTTAATACCTGAGAACGGAACTTCTAGGTCATGTGGGGATATCATGTGGGGATACATGTTCACCACTCTAAGACACACCTAACCAGTTCTTGATTCATTGGATTATGAGTTCCAGTTGCCCCACATACTTCTCCGCTTTCACTGTATTTTACTCTAGCCATTCCAGTAGATGTGAAATGGTGTCTCGATGTGGTTTTAATTTGCCTTTTCCTAATGACCAATGGTGTTGAACACCTTTTCACGTGGTTATTAGCCATTCATGGATCTTCTTCATGAGAGGCCTGTTGAACTCCTTTGTCCACTTAGAAAATTGGCTATTCATCTTTTTCATATTGTTGATTCATAGGCATTCTTTATATATTCTAGACCCTCCAGAGGAAGGTTTGTAAATCAGTAGCCACTAGTCATGCTACCCAGGTTCCTTAAACTGAATGACTGCCACGACTTCATCCCACTTCATATCATATCCATTTCGGTGGTGGTAAGCTGAGTTTAAAATGCACCCGCTATGACCCAAATGGCAGAAATGTTAAATTCTACTTAATCAAACTCAACTGCCTCTTGATGCTCTGTTTTCTCTTGAAAGCAGAAAGCAAAACAAAGGAACAAATAAAACAACTATTCTTACTGCTTGGAGGTAAATTCTCTCCCTTTTAACGACTTGATCTCTTTTGTATAATTACTCCATCGATTCAGGGTTTCACTTAGCAGAACAAAGTTGGCTTACACTCCTCATGGCAAAAAAGGTTAGGCATACCTGGTCTGTTTTTTTGTCCTCCAATTAAGTTGGATTGTCTGGGGAGGTGCTTGGGGTCGGCCTTTGGTCCCTAGACGACAGCTCCAAGCCAGACTCGTTCTGCTACTGACCATGACCCTGCCTTGGCCTCCAGCTGAGGATCTTGTCTCCTACCAGGCTACCACTTCTGCCTGTTCCCCTGCCCACTTAGCACACACTACTGCTCCCTCTTCCCAACCTCCACAGAAACTTCTGGATGTTGTGCAAGCCACACGCTAGACCCAGGGGGCCTGGTTGATGGAGCTCAGATTCCCTCTCTGCCTAAACGTGCTACACCAGCATTTCTCTCTGCTGAAGTCACCCCATGTGGGTATAGGTCGCCCTACAAGGCACTGTCTGCCTGGAATTCTAAACCGCAAATGGAACACAAGATTTGGATCTTTCCTCAGACCGTCTGGTATATCCCTAATCTCACCCGGAACCCTACGAATAGTGTCTTTGTCTAATTTTATTGATTAAAGATATCTCCATGCCACTTCGGAGCTGCAAAAAAATAAAAAATAAATAAAAAACAAACAAACAAAAAAAACCAAAATCTCCAATCTCTGTCCTCCACATCCCCACCCAGGAAAGGTCATTCCCTTACCTGTGAAGTTGGGAACTTTTCTTGCTCATCCTTCCCTACTTTGTGATGTTTGGGAAAAAGTTCACATTCATCCTCCAAGGTTGTTATATTTAAAAGAAGTCTATTTGGATTTAGGAAAACCTTTCCGCTCTCAATGGCCTGATCTTGCAGCTGAAAACTTGGCTTTCGATCCCCTCGTTTCTGGGCTTGTTTGGATATCTGAGGCTGAGCGTTCTCTCTCCATTCCAGTCTCTCCCCTCTCCTTCGTTCCAGCTACCACTCGTGAAAGTCATGAAAACCGTGGCCAAATAAGGGAAAATAACAAAGAAGAAGTGAAAAAAGAAAGCACATTAATATAAGTCAAGGTCTTAATTCTAACACACTTACTTCAGTGGCAAGTAGGAAGGACTTATTCCTGCCTTCAAAGAAAAAAAAAAAAGTCACGTGGTCCTGTACTTAGCTCCAACTATAGTTTCCACTCCAGGCCCTCCTACACTGCATGTGCCTCCGGATATTCCAAGGCCTTCCGTCGTCAAATCCCCCTTCTTGACTCCTGTTGGTCTGTTAATTCTCTACATTGTTCACACGAGGATTTTCCCTAATATCCAGCTCCACGGGATCCATCCATTCTTGGGCAACAAATCAGCAGGCCATGAAACCCATGGGAAGGCACTGCTAAGAAATGCCCAAACAGATTTTTGGGTAAGGCAGGTGAGCCTAACTAAATTTGGACTGGGAGCACTGTGACAGCCAGCACCCAAGATGGCCGCCATTGAGCCACGCCCACTAGTATCTTGCCCTTATTCCCTCCTACAATGATCAGGGTTGGTTGGTGTGACTGATGGGCTAAGGCACAGTGATGTATGTCATTTCTGAGGCTAGGTTATAAAAACATTGTGGTTTCTGCCCATCTGTCTCGGGTCACTCGCATTGCGGGAAGTCAGCTGCCACGTTGTGAGGACACGAAAGGAGCCTTGTGGAAAAGCCTACATGGCCAGGAACTGGGGCCTCCTTTCAAAAGCCACATGAGTGAGCCATCTTGAAAGCAAGCCCAGAATCACAGTGGCAAGGTCATGTGGTAGACAGGGCTTTTCCATCCAGCCCCATCGGCTCAGAGAAGAGAAAGCGAAGACTACGGAGACTGGAGAAACCATCAATGTCATGTATCTGCTCAGTGCCTAAGCCACACCTTGACTCATCACCCAATTTTAGATGAACTGATTGATCTTGAGCTCACGGTGGTTTCTCAGACTTCACCATTCATGTTTCCCTTGTTCCCTGGCTTCTCTGTCCTGCTGTGCTTTGTCATTACGAGAGCCCAGGACACCGTCTTGCAGGAGGCAGGTGGGGAATGCCGGCAGGGGGTGATGGGCGTCTAGGTTGAGGAGACAACATGGCGAAGGCACAGGTGAGAAAATGTGTGGCTTTTTAGAGATGACTAAGTTGTCACCTGCTGTGGCATAAGAGAGTTCCTTGAATATGGTGTGATGAAGTGAGGCTCCTGAAGAAGTGAGCCAAGGCTGCCCAGGACACCTGTCAAAACCCCTGCCCCGAGTTCACAACAGGCGGGTTGTCAGTCCTCGAAGGTGGAGGGCCCCGAGCCCCGAGCACACAAAGGAGGATGTGTAGGATCAGCCCAAGTGTTGCGAAGTCTAAGGAAAGGTGCCAGTTAAGCAAGGGACATGGTGGGGTCCATCTGTCCACTTCTACTTGATCAGAGGAGATGTTTCTAGAACAATGTGAGGTTGGAGGGCCCAGAAGAGAGACCTGCAAAGCAAACTGGGGCTCCGGGGCTAGCCCTGATCACCCAAGAATGCTGATGTTTAAAAAAAAAAAAAAAAAAAACCAAGGGGCTCCTGGGTGGCTCAGTATGTTAAGCCTCTGCCTTCGGCTCAGGTCGTGATGTCAGGGTCCTGGGATCGAGCCCCACATCGGGCTCTGTGCTGAGCCGGGAGCCTGCTTCCCCCTCTCCCTCTGCCTGCCTCTCTGCCTACTTGTGATCTCTGTCTGTCAAATAATTAAATAAAATCTTTAAAACAAAAACAAAAACAAAACAAAACAAAAACAAAAACAAAAGCCTTGCTAAGGGAGCTCCCTCCAGCCTCCAAATCTGAGTTTCCAAAAGCCGAGGCTGAAGTGGCAAAGGCGGATGGAACCATATCGATTTCTTTGGTTTTGTTTCACCTTGTTTTCATTCAAGGCAGCATTTTCTTCCCAGGAAAGTCGAGAATTTCCCAGAATAAGGATCCTGGCCCTTCTAGATGACCTGTCTAGAGGCATTACTTTCCAAGGCCAATTTGCAGTCACGAGCATCTTGCCAATAAGTTCAGAAATGTGACCACATCAGGTTCAGAGAGCCTGGAATTCTTAAAGAGAAAGACATGTCTGAGTTGGCGGAAGGATGGGTCTCTACCCTGAAACCCCACGCCCTTCCAGATCTAGCACACATCAAAGCTAGGCTATCCACAGGAGGTAAAGAGGGTATAAATCCTGCAGACTCATGCAGGTAAATAACTTACGTTCTTTTTCTCTGATCCAACTTAACTTAGCTCCCAAGCCTTTGTTTGCATCCGGTTACAAGATTATTTCAGTGCCCTTTGGGTAAAAACTGAATCAGGTAGGGATATTTCCTCCCATGCCTCTTTTCCCTTCTTCTGTCTAGGTGTTAAGATTGAGGAAGATGCATTATGAATTGGGAGGCACTGTGTGGCTGTGACCAAACTGTCCAATGTTCACTGGCCCCAGGACATTAGCATCTACTCTACCATATCTTCATCTATGGCCCCTCCAATCTCCAGTTGCCGGATCAAGCTGGTCCTCTGTGTCCTCTTGATCCCACCACCAGAGCACCCCAGCCTGCTCTGAGGCACACCTACACCCCCTCTGTGGCACAGAAACATTGGCTTCCCCACCAGTTGGTGCTGGGGGCTCATCTGCTGAGGTCCCTCCATGCTGCGGCCATCCCTGCTCTGGTGTCATAGAGCACGTGGGTCTCTGTGAGAGGCTTCCTTCCCTTCCCCGTCTTTCCCCCTCCCGTTCCGTTTATCTGTTGAAGAAACCAAAGCACTGGCTTTTTAAAGAGTATTGCCACTGTTTAAAAAAAAAAAAAAATCCATTCAGAAATTCAAATTGTGAAAGGGACACTGGTCAACGAGGGAAATAGGATAAATAGGAAAAAAAGGATAGAGAAAAGAGGGAAACAGTGCCCCTTGCCACAATGTTCTTCGTAGCAAGCACCAGAAACTCATTCTGGCCCAATTATGCGAAAAGGAGTCTGTTAAAAGACTATGGGATAGCTTCCTCTCCGAGAGAACACCAAATGGAGGATGACGCCGGTGCTGCGGGAGGGCCCGGAGGGCCCGGGGGCCCTGGAATGGGAGGCCGCGGAGGTTTCCGCGGAGGCTTCGGCAGCGGCATCCGGGGCCGGGGCCGTGGCCGGGGTCGGGGCCGGGGCCGAGGCCGCGGAGCTCGCGGGGGCAAGGCCGAGGACAAGGAGTGGATCCCCGTCACCAAGCTGGGCCGTCTGGTCAAGGACATGAAGATCAAGTCCCTGGAGGAGATCTATCTCTTCTCCTTGCCCATCAAGGAGTCTGAGATCATCGACTTCTTCCTGGGAGCCTCCCTCAAGGACGAGGTCTTGAAGATCATGCCTGTGCAAAAGCAGACGCGTGCTGGCCAGCGGACCAGGTTCAAGGCATTTGTCGCCATCGGAGATTATAATGGACACGTCGGTCTGGGTGTCAAGTGCTCCAAGGAGGTAGCCACTGCCATCTGCGGGGCCATCATTCTGGCCAAGCTTTCCATCGTCCCTGTGCGGCGAGGCTACTGGGGGAACAAGATTGGCAAGCCCCACACTGTCCCGTGCAAGGTGACTGGCCGCTGTGGCTCTGTGCTGGTGCGTCTCATCCCCGCCCCCAGAGGCACTGGCATTGTCTCGGCCCCTGTGCCCAAGAAACTGCTGATGATGGCCGGTATCGACGACTGCTACACCTCGGCCAGGGGCTGCACTGCCACCCTGGGGAACTTTGCCAAGGCTACTTTCGATGCCATCTCCAAGACCTACAGCTATCTCACCCCTGACCTCTGGAAGGAGACTGTGTTCACCAAGTCTCCCTATCAGGAGTTCACAGACCATCTTGTGAAGACCCACACCAGAGTCTCTGTGCAGAGGACCCAGGCTCCAGCTGTGGCTACCACATAGTTTTATACAAGCAAAATAAAGTGAACTAAAGCTTGTTAAAAAAAAAAAAAAAAAAAAAAGACTATGGGATAGCTCACAGAATCATGGTGAGAGCTAGGAAAAAGGTTCCGTGCTGATCTTTAAAGAACAAGTCAAGCCACCACACAGAACAGGGCTGATGGGAAAGCACCACCGCTCGCTCTGAGCACCATCCACCTTCTGTCCCAGGGCCTGGGCTCGGCTGCCACCACCGCGGTGGCCCCCACTGGCTCTTGCCTCCTGAGTTGCTGTGCTGGTGCATCCGCCTGGCAGAGGTGAAGCAGCCTGCTTTGAGCCCCTGTCGCGGGCCAGGCTGGGAAAAGAACTATCTGACCATCACAGCACCTACGGGAGAGACTCATACCATCGGCAGTTCTCCAAAGAAAATGCTAGAAAAGCAAAGTGAATGACCAGGGTCCTCTTCCCACGTGCGAAACACATGAGAGGTGGACTGAGAAGGTTCTCTCACCCGAGGATGGGAGCCAGCCTGCGGGAGGGAGGCTGAGGGCACAAAGACATTCAGCCTTGAGGAGGAGGTGGGGAGGCGTGGCAAGGGTCAAGGGCACGGGGAGCAGTAAGAGAGATCACAACTGCAATGAAAGTCCTCCTCTGAGGACTGGCTAGAAGTCACGACTGACTGAAAGGAAATACCACTGCGCCAGGAGCGCTTGACTGGCCAGGAGTCAAGTTATTTAATATTAGACTGTGTCCCCCACCCTCCCTGCCATGACTCGGGGTAAAACCAGGTTCTGCTGAAATAATTTAGGGCAGGGCAAGGGGGGAGAGGCAAAGACCTCCATTTCTGGATGTGAACGTCAGAGACCACCTCCCATCCACCCCTGAGAAGACTCGGAAGGGGCAGGCACTCTGAGGCTGAGGGACGGTCATGGCACCAGGTGGGGACATAAGGCAGCTCCCTGGGGTTCCATGTGGTGCCCTTTAGCCTGTGGCCTCTTGTTCACAAGGATGGTATTTCCGCTTAAAGGTCACCTTCCCCCCAGGGAAAGCAATCATTGCTATTTTGCAGCCGTTTGGGAAGGTCAAAACGCAAGCCCTAGAGAAGACAAAGAAGACACAGGACAGGAAGAGAAAAAACAGTTCTGGGCGCAGTTCTGGCCGGTTCTCACCCATGGGAGCAGCAGATCGCCGATGGAGATGGCTCCTGCCCCTTTGTCCAGCTCTTATCCTCCCCCTGGGCAGGGGATTGCCTTCCTCGCTGATGCCACCGGGTTCCTTTGATTAGAAACAGAATCGGCCCATCAGTTCAGGTTTCTGTTAGGAGCATTTGAAAGAGATGACAGTCACACTTAATACACAGTTGGGGCCAAAGTAAAAGCTGGGGAGGTGCCCGGGCTATTCAGCTGGAAATTCCATCCTGCTCAGGAACATACATGTCACGCTCCCCAGGCCCCAACACCGGCAAACGGCCTCACCGTGCTGCTTCCCCAGGACTCCACATTTTCTGACCAATGGCCCTGTGCTTGCCTTCAGAAACAACCTGTCTCTGTGAGGAAGGCCAAGCCCACAGGAAACACAGGAACACTATCATTGACCTAATCTTTTTGTTTGGGAAGCCGATCCAAATTAAAATGCATCACTTCAGAAAGGCTGTAAAGGACCCACTCCGTGAATTCTTTCAAAGGTCATCTTCATAATTCAAACCACTGGCATGACCAGGAAAAAATCCTAATCTAATCTGGTTGAAAACACCCACAGGCAGGTGCTTATTGCTCAGGAATATTAAGACCCACATGTTTTCGGAGCCTTCATTCCGGAGACGGCGGGATGTTCACGGATTTGTCCTTTTGTGGGCCTCAGCACATTGTGTCTTTTGCTGGATGCAATCACCCCATAGCAAACCGAGCAAGTGAAATCAGAAACACAGCCCAAGAGAGATTTACAGACAAATTGGGAAGATGTTTCCTCCAGTTACACAAGTAAATCAAAGCCAGAAAGGCAGGAACCTGAGGAAGACCGAGTATGGCCATTTCTTCCACGGATAAAGGAATCACTCCAAGCTTGTCCTTGGCATCCTCAGCGTCCCCTTTCTGAGGCCTTCCCGTCTTTGGGTTCCCTTGGGGCTCCCACTCCCACCACCATAGAGCAGAAGAGCCCAAAATTTGTTCTCAGAATCATTTGTGCTCAAGTGTGAGGGACCAATATTCAAATCTGAAAGGAAAGAGCTTCCAGAGAAACGTCCCAGATCCTTGCTGGGAGACTGGGGGGACCTGCATGGGGTTAAGTGTTCTGGAGGGTCCCCAATTCCAAGAGGCTACAGAATGACCAGACTCACGGGGTCTGAATAGAAACTCCAATTCCGAACCTTCCATTGTACTTGGCCTTGGGGTGACCACTTGGGGTGCTTCTAAGCATCCTTATTATACCGACAAAAAAGGAGAACCCTACAGACCTCTCAGGTGGGGATGAAGTAGGAGAATATGCACATCATGGTTTTCCCAGGACTTAAACACCTGTACGAAGATTTCCTGTGGCCCAGACACCTGTTCCTCTAGGCTGCAGCCAGAGCAGATCTGGTTCTGGTGGAAAGCTTTGCATGAGTCAAGGGCTATTCAGAGGTTCTGCTCTGAGCAGAAAACCAGTCTCCGCTGAGGGACCCTCACACAGCCTCTGAGAGCTTCCAGGACCCGTCATGGCAGCGTCTCTTGCTTCCACGGGTCCCGGACATCAGCTCTTTTCACAAAGTATTTATTCACTGCCCTCCTGGAGCTCGTCCGTGGAGCCCTGGCCTCAGAATGAGTCAGATTATACGACACCAAGCTCTTTTGCTCAGAAGTGATACAGGACATGGAGTTCCCGTGGAATTAGCTCAAAATTAATTTAGCCACAATGGCTTATGATTAGATTTAATTATAAATGAAACGATTCGCCAGGGACTTTTTACTTTGTAAACAAGCACCTCAGAGTCAGAAGGGAATTTGTGTGTGGCTTTTTGTTTGTTTGTTTTCGGGTTTCTTTCTTTTTTCTTTTCTTTTTTTTTCCTATTTTCTGGTCTCTCTGCAGATTTTCACAAAATTGCAACCAAACAGAAAAAGTGACTGGGAATGCAAGTTTGGATGACAGCCACTGTTGCCAGCCACCCTTGTAGGTGTCCCTGCTTTCAATAGGAGGTTATCTGCCCCCCACACAGCCTGCTGGGGGCACAGGAAGGAGCTCTTTGCTACAGTGAATACCTTGTCCAAAAATCACCCCGACTTCCCTCTAGAATCCCCTGTGCTTCTGCAGAAACATCAACTCGGCTGAAATTAAAGAGTTCAGGGGTGCCTGGATGGCTCAGTCAGATGAGCATCTGACTCTTGGTGTCAGCGCTGGTTACATTCTCAGGGTCCTGGGATGGAGACCCTCGTTGGGCTCTGAGCTCAGTGAGGAGTCCACTTGGGACTCCCTCTCTCCCTCTGCCTCTCTCCCCACTTGCGCATGCTCGCTCTGTATTCCCCTAAAATAAATAAATAAAATCTTAAAAAAGAAAAAAGAAAAAAGAAAAAAAAATAGTCCAAAGAACAAGTTCTGGGCAATCCAGACTCTAGTTTCCTCCAGAAGGTCTGTTACCAGGTTTCTTAGAACACAGTGCTGTGTTATACCACTGGTGAACATAAAATGATTGCAGACATATATTTCTTTATCTTCACAGTTATGCGTTCATTTTAAGGCAAAATTCACTCCTCAAAGCTGTGACTTCACGGTGACACACATGTACTGAAGTTAAAAGCCAGGTCAATATGAAGAAAAGTATTAGCTCAATTTAAAAAAAAAAAAAAAGAGCATGTGACCGGAACCACGACGAAAGTTTGCTACATCATGGTCTTGGAGCCTTAGGTCTTCCGCGGTCATCAGCATTGCTGGCATCGCCTAGAAGCTTGTGAGAACTGCAGCATCTCAGACCCCAGCTCCAACTTGCTCAATCAGAACCTGCCTTTTTTAACCAAGTCCCTACGGGATTAAAATGCAAAGCAGAGTTTGAGAACCAGAGCCTAAGAAAGCCAGGTGGTAGCATTCCACGGTATGGCTGTTATCTGATGGATCCAACACGGCTGGTCGAGCCCACTCTGGCAAAATTGGGTGAACTTCTGCCCAGCAGAAATGTTTATTTTGAATATGTGTGTCCCCTCCTTCCCCATCACGGCAAGATGTCTGCGACCTGGGGCCTGGGGCCTCCCCATGAACTTCCTTTTGCTGCACAGAATCCTGAGCCCGACGGGCCCCAGACACAGAGCTGGGGTGGGGGCAGGGGTCTCTCCTGCAAGTGGGCCAAGAGACCCCTGGCCAAGGGCAGCCTGGGATGACCGGGAACGTGGCTGAACCTGAAGTGGAGGCCCCCGGGACCCATAGGGAGGCCGCCAACAGCAGGGGCCAGAAGATAAGAGTGTTAATTTAACCTGGCCTGCGTCCAAAACGCTGAGCAAAGCTAGGCCTCCAAGCTAAGGGTATACATAAATAAATAAATAAATGGAAAAAAAATAAGTTGGCAGATGTTTACGCTTCCCTTTGTAACACTAGCGGCTCCCATTCAGCGTATCCTATGTGTTAGGCACCCTGCCAGGAACTTTTTTTTTTTTTTAATTGTGATTCTCCTTCCCTCACCCAAAACCCCCTGCAGGTCAGCCTTTGTCACAACCAAGTCCCAGTGAAGTTGACGGCACCAGAGGTGTTTGGCCTGTGGTCGCCAGCCCTTTACTCACCCCCACCACTTTCTGCTGAAAGCCTGGCTCTAGGCAGGAAATGGAAACACACGGGTCCTTTTTTTTTTTTTTCATCTTCTTCTTCAATTTTTTTTTTTTTTTTTTTTTTTCAAGGCAGCAGCCTAGCCAGTTTTCCCTAGCGGATTCTGGATTGAAAGAACTCTCCGGTCTCCTAATAAGGTTTCAGAACAGGAAGGAGTGTCTCTCTCGTGCTCAGCTTTGCCAACACCATCTCATCAATCCTCTCCACACGTTGACGCAGGCACGGTGGACTGTCATGGACTGTTAGCCGGGCAGTGCACTTGAAAGCACCTGGAAAGAGAGTCCCAGCCAGCCGCCAGGATGCTGGGCTTCTAGTGGGTGCATCTGTGACAAATAGCCCAGGACACAGCAGAACCTCGCTGGGCTGTCAGGAGGAGGAGATGGGGCCGCTTTGGGAAAAGGCTCCCAGTGTGCCTGATACACAGTAGGCACTCGGTTCGTGGGGGGCTCCTCCCAGGCTCTCCCCGAATGCGGCTGGCCATTTTATGACCCACCCTCCGTTCACCCCATAGATAGCTGGAGAGACCAAGTCAGCCTCCCTCCAGACAGGAATGGATTCTGTGGTTGGCAAGACAGTCGGAGGAGCTCCCTCTTAAAAACGCTATTCCTGCAGTATGTTTTCATCCACGCCCCATTTTGATAAGTGTAAACACTGTATGCCCTTCTGTGCCGTTATTGGAAATTTCACATCATATTAAATACTGTGATTCAAAGCAAATCAAGTGAATCACATAATTGAACACGCTTGGTGGAAACTGCCTCTACCCACCCCCACCCCCGAGATCCTGATAAGACCCCCAACAAGGACACGTGGCTGCTCTCAGCTGAGTTTTGAGAGATCGAACCATTGTCAGAACACGATGAAAAGATGTGGACAGTACAACAGACCTATGCTGTTATCCTCCGCCCAGCAAACCTGGCTGCCCTGCCCGGGGGTCGGTGGAGTAGGTGAGTGGGGAACCTTGCCCCCACCTCCCCCATAGATGGGCACACCGCCAAAACCATGCCTCACCTGCCCCCCGCTGCAGGGATTGGCCCAGGGTGTGGGCATAGGACCAAACCCTCCTAAGACCTTTCTTAGGGGAGAGGTGAAAGGTGGGGGACGGGGGGGGGGGGGAAGAGAGGGAAGGGAGGAGTGGTCTGAACCAGCAAAGCCCACTCACGCAGAAAGGCCAAGGTGAGAGGTAGAGGGAGTGCCGGGGGGCAGTGGACTCTCAGCTGGGTCCCGGCTCCATTCGCCTCCACAGTCTGGTGGCTGAAGGCAGTTCATTCCTTTCCCTGTAGCTAGAAGTTGTTCACTTAAGGTTCTTTCTGCACCCCCAAGCAAGAGTAGCCTGACTAAAACAAGAAGTGTTAGGGAGGGTTCCAGAATATCCCTGGGCACCGAGGCAATTATCTCTGAATGCCAGTTAATTTGCACTGACCCTTCCCTTCACATACATGGTTTTCTCCCTCTGCCTTTTAACACGTCTCCCTACATCTCACAGTCTCTCTCTTGCCATCCCCACACCACCCCTAATTCTCTTCCTTTCCATGGCCTACTTTTATCCACCCAAGCCTTTGATTGCTATGCACATTTGGCTGTTGGCTCATAATTCCCATAGTATTTTTTTCCCCTGGGAAATAAGGGCACCCATATGCCTCTGCTCCCGGGGCTCTCCGACTGCTCCCCAGCTCTGCACTGTTGGGCTGCTGGCTGGGCTGGACCCCGCCTGTCCACCCAAAACACACACTCTGGCCCTGTGTGCCCTAGTGGGGGTGGGGGAGGCTAAAGCCACAGCAGGCTTGACAAATGCACACAGGAAGCAGCCCCATTTCCTCAGAAGCTGCCCGAACTTCTGTGATACAATTTTAGCATCTGGCTAACCAAGCAAGTTGGGCTTGATATATTTATAAAATCATTTGTTGGAGAAATTATATTCTAGAAATCCATCTGTGATTTTTTTTTATTTAAATTTTCTGTGTGGTGTTACACATGTTTGGGAGCAGAAGTGGATAAAAGCCATCCTAACTTAATCTAAACTCACCTAAAGACAAGAGATACCAACAAGCCACAGGGGACAAACCCAAAGATTCAGGTAACAAAACCAAACGCTTTTGTTGTATTATTAACTGTGGTGTCAGTAAGCCACGGTTTCCAATCCCATTCAATCACATCAGATGAGTTCCTTAACTTCTCCAAGCAACATTTTCCTCATCTGTAAGCCAATGGACACGAAACTTGGCTTGTGTGAATTCAAGGTGAAGTAAGCCACTGACCCCATCGCTGTTATGGTCCTCGGCTTGCTTATGCTTCGTGTATGAGGACTGAGGGACAGATCAGGGATCCAGAAGCAGAACCAGATCTCAATTTCGAAACTGAAGTCGAGCTCGTTGGGCTCAATAATGTCATAACTTGGTGAAAATCTCTGTTAACCACATTGTGTTATATTACATAACACTTTGTAAAGTTTTGGGGAACAGTAACTCTGCTGCCATAATTCAGCCTGCAAACAAACACCACATTAGAATAGAGAATTAGAGAACTTTCTAAGCCACTTGCCATCCAAGAGGAGTACCAACTTCCCATTTGTGTGGGCACTTACAAATTCATCTGGGCTTTCCACAGCATTTGGCACTCTCTTCCTTTGCATCTTCGTTAAGAATGGGTTTTTAAAATCTCCAATTGTCTAAGTAGTTAGAACTTTAAACCAATTCATTTTTCATTAAAAAAGAAAGTCTCCTAAGGTAACCTAAATAGTAAGACTGAAGTTTTCACTATGGAGGAAGGGAAAGAAAACCTCATTTTACCACCTCCCCTTTGTAAATTTTTTACACATTTTTCTCAAAGGCTATTTTCAAACCCCAGGGCTTAGAGTTAGTGAATATGCCTTTTTTTAAAACAAAATATAATTTTGTGGCAAAATGACCAAATGGCTTAGAAGGAGAAAAATAAGATCTTGTGAAGAAAATACTAGACTTCTAATAACTTTCCTCTGAGATCCATTCATGTTGCAGACTTTTTATAAGTTAAATGCCGCATTCTAACCCACCTAGGTACACCCTGACTCTATAAACACACACACACACACCTAACACACTTCTAAAAGAAGTAAATGTGCGCTGGGAAAATATTGGAACAATGAAGTTCCTGAGAGAAGCTTGTTTTTTCAAGTTATTAAAAGAAGGTGGCAAGCATTCATGAGGATATGAAAATTTAATGTCGTCTGAAGGAAAGTCTTGAATATGGTTAACTTCGCTGCCAAAAAATCTCAGCTATGTTATGTCAGAATGTTCAATTGCAAACTACACTTTAATGAATGGAAAGATAGGATAACACAGGAAGTTTCTGCAGCAACACACAGCAACCTGGAAAACCCAGTTCCCAACGTTGAACTGAACCGTCCAGGGAGGGGGAGGGGCGCCGCTGTCAGGTCACGTGACCTCCCACTTAACAATCAGGGAGACCAGATGCCCGTGAGTGTGGACCCTGGAAGAGCTGGGAACAGTCTGCGTCTCTCCACGTTCTCCCAGATGACACTTCGATGGAAAATAAACTCGCTTTGCTCTTTCCGAGTAAGTAGATGTTCCAAGAAACACAGCTCTGGACTCAGGAAAAAAAAAAAAAAAAAAAGTCAAATACTCGATTCCCCTCTTTTCCATGCAGCTTGTTGCAGTATGATGTTGCTATTTTTATCAGCTTTCTTCAACCCAGCTGTTGCTTCATGTTAACATGGCGAATGGTGTGAAAATCCCAGCTGAGGCGCATGAATCCCAGAGGGACCTGTCTTCTGTCATTTCTAGAACACATAAAATGTCATGAGCTTCAGTGGGGGGGGGTAGGGGTCAGGGACATTTCACCAGTGGAGGCAATGAGAACATTTCTGACATTTAAGTGATGGGAAGCCGGGGACCAAACTTCCTCCTTATCAGCCTCAACCAAAGGCGTCCGTGTTCGCACACGTGGCTAGTGGCCAATGAGGTAATGCGATCTGCGCAGAAGCATTGCAAGCAGGAGCCTTCGCACTTGAGAGGGAGGCCTCGGCTCTCCCAGGTGCTGGACGTGCGGCATCGTGAGGTTGGGAAAACGACCGAGAATCCAGCCTAGACGCTGCCCCGGAGAACCCACTTCCCTTTTCTGACTTAAAATGGGACTTGTAATTTTAAACCCACTCTTTGTATTTCCTCTGTGAAAATAACAGCGTTTTGGCGAGACTGTGTATAGGAGAAAAAAACTGCCACATAAAACTTAAGACGATTTAAAAATACAACTCTAATTGCAGGTTTGTTTTTCCATGGTTTGGCAAATTAGGGGGGCAAATTGGAGGGGCAGTTGGAACTTGCCCCAGGCATAAAAAGCCTGCTCAGTTACCCGTCTAACGTTATGGTCCATGAACTCTTTCAAAAACTTATGAAAATATGATTTCAGGAGCTTCCTTCTAGAATAGCAACTACTTCCTACTCCGGGATATTTTGTGTCTGAGTGCCCCAATTTTGAATATGAGCATTGAGGGGTTTCGATTTCTCTCGTTTTTTCCTTCTCCATTTTTAGTATGAGAACAACATGATATCCCTTACTTTTCCTGAATTCTCAGATTCTCTTAGGTCTGATGAAATTCAGTAAAGAAACCAATACTTCACAAAGCCTCTTTAGGATTTGCAATCTATAGGAGACTGAGGACGATAATTAGAGCTTCTACATTTTGATACAAATCTTGATCTGATGTTACTGTATAATACCTTGAAGATTAAGAAATAATCTAAAGAGAGGCTAAATCAAGAAAGATACTGTGTTTCGGCCTACGGTCCATTTGCCCCCTCTGGGGGCCTTTCTGTACTTCAAGCCTGGACATTTAACAATTGCTTTTTCCAGGATCCCTTATGGTTCAACTTTCAAAAATGATTTCAGTTTGGCCTGTTGAAAACACTCGCATGAAGTTTGGGAGGCAGACATAATGTGGAGACCATATCTTTGTTGCTTCTCCTGACAAATGTGTTCGCAGAAGATGTGTTTGATTGTCCTGAAGCATAAGTCCATCCATTTTCACTCTTGACCTCCAGAGACAGAGCAAAGACCACTGAGTTTTGCTGGTGTACGTCCTCAATCATGACTTGGCTTGAGGGTCAGTTTTGAAGCAGCTTTCTGAACCCTGGATTGCACTAATGAATTGCAACTAGATTGTGACCTACTGGCAGTGTGTCTAAGACAGCTTCTGGTTGCCCATTCCCCCCAGTTGTGGCAGCCCTGTGACACCAGTCATGCCTTAATGGGCTGGAAGTTGTTCCTCATGGCCCGTCCTGAATCTTTCCAAAGAACTTGTAAGCACTCCGTTCCTTGTGTTCAATTCCTTTCTGCTCAACCCAAGACAGTTTTGGATGTCTACAAGTGAATCCTGACTTAGAAAGTAGGCATCTTAGGACTGTAAGAAATTGGATCCCAGTCCCTGCTGTGTCCTCACTAGTTGGGACTGGGTGCCCTCTGCCAAATCCTTCCAGTGACCTGGTCCTCTTCCCTGTCAGACAATATCATGACCTCTACCTTCACAGAGAAAATTCAGGGAAATTAACTCCTTTAACTTTCAGTTTCTACCTGTGACCAATTGAGTTTCACATCCTTACACATTCCTCCATATTCTTGAAGAAAACAAGTCTATCACTAGAAATCTTTACAAGTAATGTAGAACTTTTGGTGTTTTCTAGAGGGTGGGCTTCTGAACTTCCCTAGCAGACACCACAGAAAGCTTTCCTCAAATGCTGGCCCTCCTTGCCCTGTGGTTTCTTCCCACCACACGGCCCTTTTCTTCCTCCTCTCCTCCATGGTGTTCTTTCCCTGAGGAGAGGGAAAGGTTCCCTCAAACTGTGTCATCTGTCCACCAGACCCACAGGTGTCCTCTTGGCACCATATGCCCTGCCCCTCCTTCACCTCCGAGTCAAGGAAGCTCAGAAACGTCCAAAGTTTCGTAAGTAGAGTTTTTCTATTATTCTGACTGGTTTTCTCACAAGAAATTTTATGGTGAGCCACATTCTCTCCGTGGCCATATAACTTGATTTGGAAGAAAATACATAAAAACAAGGCAGGTCTTTTCTGAAGCAGATGGCTATAATCTAAAAAGGCAAGAGAATATACTCATTCATTTTTTTTTTAAAGGACTCAAGTGAAACTCACAAAGTATAAAATCAACCATTTTAAAGTGAACAGTTCAGTGGCATTCGGAACATTCAACGTTGTACAACGACCTCTTTTTAAGTTCCAGAACATCTCCACTATTCCAGAGTAAAACCCCTCACTCACTAAGCAGTTTTTCCTCACTCTCTCCTCCCTCAGCCCTTGGCAACCACCAATCTTCTTTCTGTTTCTATGGATTTACCCAGTCTTGATATTTCATGTAAATGGAATCATACAATATGTGATCTTTGGGGTCTGACTTCTTTCATTGAGCATAATGTTTTCAAAATTCTTTCACATTGTGGTATGTATCAAAATTTCAATCCTTTTTATGGCTGAGTCATATTCTATTGCGTGTGTATATCATAATTTGTTCATCCATTCATTCACTGTTGGACACTTGGGTTTTTTCTATCTTTTAGCCATTGCTAAGAGTGCTGCATGGACAGTCATGTACAAGGCTTTCTTTGAGAGCCTGTTTTCGATGCTAGATCATATGGTAATCTTATGTGTAACTTTTTTTTTTAAGATTTTATTTATTTATTTGACAGAGATCACAAGTAGGCAGAGAGGCAGGCAGAGAGAGAGAGAGGAAGGGAGGCAGGCTCCCTGCTGAGCAGAGAGCCTGATGCGGGGCTCAATCCCAGGACTCTGGGATCATGACCTGAGCCAAATGCAAAGGCTTTAACCCACTGAGCCACCCAGGTGCCCCTCTTATGTGTAACTTTTTGAGGAAACTCCATACTATTTTCCACCATGGATGAACCATTTTACAGTCCTAATAGCTAAGCAAAAGAGTTCCAATTTCTCCACATCCTTGACAACATTTTTTATTTTTCTAGGTTTGTTTTTTGTTATGTGTGTGTGTGTGTGTGTGTATTTTACTACACCCATTTTTGTATGAAGTGGCATCTCAATGTCATGTTGACTTGCATTTCCCTCATGACTAATGACATTGAGCATCTTGTCATGTGCTTATTGGCCATTTGCATACATTTTACAGAGGAATTTTCCACCCATTTTTTTTTTAATCTAAAAGTTAATGGCCTTTGAAACTCGAGAGAATTGAGTTCAAATAGGTCCAGCAATTTAAGAGCATCGAACCTTTGGGCTGAGTACTTCTTAGGCTTCGTTTCCATCCTCCGTAAGGAGCGCAGAATAACTTCTCATTTCTGGCTCCTTGGCATCCTCCACATCTTGGCTTAAACTGTTGACTCAGAGAGGTTTCCCTGATACTCCTCTTTAAAATAGGTTCAAGTGTTATTCTGTCTCACAGTATATAATTCTTTCCTTCATAGCACTTGACACAGTCTTTAATTACATATTCATTTGTAAGTTTTTGTCATCTGTTTCCTCTACCAGATCATTCACTCTTTGTGGTCAAGAACCATTGACTGTCTTGTTCGCAACTGTGTACAGTTGCGAACAAGCAACTGTATAGCTACAGCATAGCACAGCATCTAGCATGTAAGAAGCGATGTGATGTTTGTTGAATAAGACAAAAATAATAATAAATCACTAATGATATTTCTAGAGAATTTAGCAGAGTACCCAGCACATATTAGATCAGTGGTTCACAATGGGAAATTTGGGGAATGTGGTTGGGGGTAGGGGGGAATGTTTGTAGTTACAATAATTGGGAAGACACTACTGGCATTTAGAAGGTAAAGACCAAGAATACTAGACAATGTCTATGGGGCAACTGTGCAATGCAAAATATTGTCCCTCATCCCACACAACTTTGGAATATCCTCCCAGACATTGATGTGGGGGAAAAATCTGTCTGTAATTATCTGCATTTATAATACTCTCTTTTACATATAAACAGAAAGTAACATTTGCACATTTTAATATGCACTGAATTTTCCAGGAATGCAACTATCACATAAATTTAGAAAAGACTGTATTTCATTTTGTTTGAAACTCCATTGAGAATTGTTCACCTTTTCAGAAGATCACATCTCCATTAGCAACACTGCTTATGTTATTCAAACCCTCAATATAACACTTTAGGCTCAGGCTGTATTTGTAAGTGTGATTCTGCATATTGGTGCAAAAAACTGATTAGTTCATTACGTCCCTCTAGCCTGGACATGCCTGAGTATCTACATATTGAAATACATGTTATTTTATTATAAATTAATTTCTTCTTTCTTTCTTCTTTATGTTGTATTTATTTATGGCATGTTAATCATTTTGAAATTATGTATGTAGGTAGGTTATCCATGAATTTTGTTGCAGGATCTCAAGAAAAACAAAATTTTTGTTTTAAAGGAAAGCAATGAGTCTAACAGGGATTAGAACTGCTGTCTTAGGGACATCTGGGTGGCGCAGTTGGGTAAGTGTCCACCTCTTGATTTTGGCTCAGGTCGTGATCTCCGCACTGTGAGATGGAGCCCTGCATTGGGCTCCACACTTGGCATGGAGTCTGCTTGGGATTCTCTCTCCCTCTTCTCCCGCCCCTCCCCCTCACACATGTGCATGTGCTCTCTCTCTCTCTCAAATAAATAAACAAATCCCTTTAAAAAAAAAAAAAAGAACTGCTGTATTAAATGTTCTCTTTTGAATAATGATAATAATAAGAAGAAGAAATAATAATAATGGAATTGTACATCTTTGTCTGAGGTGAATTGCAAGAGAAACAAGATCACTCTTTTTTTTTTTTTTTTTTTTTTTTTTTTTTTTTTTTTAATTTTTTTATTTTAATAAACATATAATGTATTTTTATCCCCAGGGGTACAGGTCTGTGAATCGTCTGGTTTACACATTTCACAGCACTCATCATAGCACATACCCTCCCCAATGTCCATTTCCCCACCACCCTCTCCCATCCCCCTTCCCCCCCGCAACCCTCAGTCTGTTTCTTGAGATTGAGTCTTTTATGGTTTGTCTCCCTCCCAATCCCATCTTTTCATTTTTTCTTTTCCTACCTCCCCCCAAACCCCCCCACCTTGCATCTCCACTTCCTCATATCAAAGAGATCATATGATAGTTATATTTCTCCGATTGACTTATTTCGCTAAGCATGATACCCTCTAGTTCCATCCACGTCGTCGCAAATGGCAAGATTTCATGTCTTTTGATGGCTGCATAGTATTCCATTGTGTATATATACCACATCTTCTTTATCCATTCATCTGTTGATGGACATCTAGGCGCTTTCCACAGTTTGGCTATTGTGGACATTGCTGCTATAAACATTCGGGTGCACGTGCCCCTTCGGAGCACCACGTTTGTATCTTTAGGATATATACCCAGGAGTGCAATTGCTGGGTCGTAGGGTAGCTCTATTTTCAGTTTTTTGAGGAACCTCCACACTGTTTTCCAGAGTGGTTGCACCAGCTTGCATTCCCACCAACAGTGTAGGAGGGTTCCCCTCTCTCCGCATCCTCGCCAGCATCTGTCATTTCTTGACTTGTTAATTTTAGCCATTCTGACTGGTGTGAGGTGGTATCTCATTGTGGTTTTGATTTGTATTTCCCTGATGCCGAGTGATGTGGAGCATTTTTTCATGTGTCTGTTGGCCATCTGGATGTCTTCCTTGCAGAAATGTCTGTTCATGTCCTCTGCCCATTTCTTGACTGGATTATTTGTTCTTTGGGTATTGAGTTTGATAAGCTCTTTATAGATTTTGGATACGAGCCCTTTATCTGATATGTCGTTTGCAAATATCTTCTCCCATTCTGTCAGTTGTCTTTTGGTTTTGTTAACTGTTTCCTTTGCTGTGCAAAAGCTTTTGATCTTGATGAAATCCCAATAGTTCATTTTTGCCCTTGCTTCTGTCGCCTTTGGCGATGTTCCTAGGAAGAAGTTGCTGCGGTGGAGGTCAAAGAGGTTGCTGCCTGCATTCTCCTCAAGGATTTTGATAGATTCCTTTCGCACATTGAGGTCCTTCATCCACTTTGAGTCTATTTTCGTGTGTGGTGTAAGGAAATAGTCCAATTTCATTTTTCTGCATGTGGCTGTCCAATTTTCCCAGCACCATTTGTTGAAGAGGCTGTCTTTTTTCCATTGGATATTCTTTCCTGCTTTGTCGAAGATTAGTTGACCATAGAGTTGAGGGTCTATTTCTGGGCTCTCTATTCTGTTCCATTGGTCTATATGTCTGTTTTTGTGCCAGTACCATACTGTCTTGATGATGACAGCTTTGTAATAGAGCTTGAAGTCTGGAATTGTGATACCACCGACTTTGGCTTTCTTTTTCAATATTCCTTTGGCTATTCGAGGTCTTTTCTGGTTCCATATAAATTTTAGGATTATTTGTTCTATTTCTTTAAAAAAAATGGATGGGATTTTGATAGGGATTGCATTAAATGTGTAGATTGCTTTAGGTAAAATAGACATTTTCACAATATTTGTTCTTCCAATCCATGAGCATGGAATATTTTTCCATTTCTTTGTGTCTTCCTCAATTTCTTTCATGAGTACTTTATAGTTTTCTGAGTATAGATTCTTTGCCTCTTTGGTTAGATTTATTCCTAGGTATCTTATGGTTTTGGGTACGATTGTAAATGGGACTGACTCCCCAATTTCTCTTTCTTCTGTCTTGTTGTTAGTGTAAAGAAATGCGACTGATTTCTGTGCATTGACTTTATATCCTGACACTTTACTGAATTCCTGTATAAGTTCTAGCAGTTTTGGAGTGGAGCCTTTTGGGTTTTCCACATATAGTATCATATCATCTGCAAAGAGTGATAGTTTGACTTCTTCTTTGCCGATTTGGATGCCTTTAATTTCTTTTTGTTGTCTGATTGCTGAGGCTAGGACTTCTAGTACTATGTTGAACAGCAGTGGTGATAACGGACATCCCTGCCGTGTTCCTGACCTTAGCGGAAAAGCTTTCAGTTTTTCTCCATTGAGAATGATATTTGCGGTGGGTTTTTCATAGATGGCTTTGATAATGTTGAGGTATGTGCCTTCTATCCCTACACTTTGAAGAGTTTTAATCAGGAAGGGATGCTGCACTTTGTCAAACGCTTTTTCAGCATCTATTGAGAGTATCATATGGTTCTTACTCTTTCTTTTATTAATGTATTGTATCACATTGATGGATTTGCGGATGTTGAACCAACCTTGCAGCCCTGGAATAAATCCCACTTGGTCGTGGTGAATAATCCTTTTAATGTACTGTTGGATCCTATTGGCCAGTATTTTGGTGAGAATTTTCGCATCTGTGTTCATCAAGGATATTGGTCTGTAATTCTCTTTTTTGGTGGGATCCTTGTCTGGTTTTGGGATCAAGGTGATGCTGGCCTCATAGAATGAGTTTGGAAGTTTTCCTTCCATTTCTATTTTTTGGAACAGTTTCAGGAGAATAGGAATTAATTCTTCTTTAAATGTTTGGTAGAATTCCCCTGGGAAGCCGTCTGGTCCTGGACTTTTGTTTGTTTGGAGATTTTTGATGACTGTTTCAATCTCCTTACTGGTTATGGGTCTGTTCAGGTTATCTATTTCTTCCTGGTTCAGTTGTGGTAGTTTATACATCTCTAGAAATGTATCCATTTCTTCCAGGTTGTCAAATTTGTTGCCATAGAGTTGCTCGTAGTATGTTCTTATAATTGTTTGTATTTCTTTGGTGTTGGTTGTGATCTCTCCTCTTTCATTCATGATTTTATTTATTTGCGTCCTTTCTCTTTTCTTTTTGATAAGTCTGGCCAGGGGCTTATCAATCTTATTAATTCTTTCAAAGAACCAGCTCCTAGTTTTGTTGATTTGTTCTATTGTTTTTTTAGTTTCTATTTCATTGATTTCTGCTCTGATCTTTATGATTTCTCTTCTCCTGCTGGGTTTAGGCTTTCTTTGTTGTTCTCTCTCCAGCTCCTTTAGGTGTAGGGTTAGGTTGTGTATTTGAGACCTTTCTTGTTTCTTGAGAAAGGCTTGCACTGCTATATATTTTCCTCTCAGGACTGCCTTTGTTGTGTCCCACAGATTTTGAACTGTTGTGTTTTCATTATCATTTGTTTCCATGAATTTTTTCAATTCTTCTTTAATTTCCTGGTTGACCCATTCATTTTTTAGAAGGATGCTGTTTAGTCTCCATGTATTTGCGTTCTTTCCAAATTTCCTCTTGTGATTGAGTTCGAGCTTCAGAGCATTGTGGTCTGAAAATATGCAGGGAATGATCTCGATCTTTTGGTACTGATTGAGACCTGATTTATGACCCAGGATGTGGTCTATTCTGGAGAATGTTCCATGTGCACTAGAGAAGAATGTATATTCTGTTGCTTTGGGATGGAATGTTCTGAATATATCTGTGATGTCCATCTGGTCCAGTGTGTCATTTAAGGCCTTTATTTCCTTGTTGATCTTTTGCTTAGATGATCTGTCCATTTCAGTGAGGGGAGTGTTAAAGTCCCCTGCTATTATTGTATTACTGTCGATGTATTTCTTTGATTTTGTTAGTAATTGGTTTATATAGTTGGCTGCTCCCATGTTAGGGGCATAGATATTTAAGATTGTTAGATCTTCTTGTTGGACAGACCCTTTGAGTATGATATAGTGTCCTTCCTCATCTCTTATTATAGTCTTTGGCTTAAAATCTAATTGATCTGATATAAGGATTGCCACCCCAGCTTTCTTCTGATGTCCATTAGCATGGTACATTGTTTTCCACCCCCTCACTTTAAATCTGGAGGTGTCTTCGGGTCTAAAATGAGTTTCTTGTAGGCAGCATATTGATGGGTTTTGTTTTTTTATCCATTCTGATACCCTGTGTCTTTTGATTGGGGCATTTAGCCCATTAACATTCAGGGTAACTATTGAGAGATATGAATTTAGTGCCATTGTATTGCCTGTAAGATGATTGTTACTGTATATTGTTTCTGTTTCTTTCTGATCTACTACTTTTAGGGTCTCTCTTTGCTTAGAGGACCCCTTTCAATATTTCCTGTAGAGCTGGTTTGGTGTTTGCAAATTCTTTCAGCTTTTGTTTGTCCTGGAAGCTCTTTATCTCTCCTTCTATTTTCAATGATAGCCTAGCCGGATATAGTATTCTTGGCTGCATGTTTTTCTCGTTTAGTGCTCTGAATATATCATGCCAGTTCTTTCTGGCCTGCCAGGTCTCTGTGGATAGGTCCGCTGCCAATCTAATGTTTTTACCCTTGTATGTTACAGACTTCTTTTCCCGGGCTGCTTTCAGGATTTTCTCTTTGTCGCTAAGACTTGTAAATTTTACTATCAGGTGACGAGGTGTGGACCTATTTTTATTGATTTTGAGGGGCGTTCTTAGCATCTCCTGGATTTTGATGTTTGTTCCCTTTGCCATATTAGGGAAATTCTCTCCAATAATTGTCTCCAATATACCTTCTGCTCCCCTCTCTCTTTCTTCTTCTTCTGGAATCCCAATTATTCTAATGTTGTGTCGTCTTATGGTGTCACTTATCTCTCGAATCCTCTCCTCGTGTTCCAGTAGTTGTTTGTCTCTCTTTTGCTCAGCTTCTTTATTCTCTGTCATTTGGTCTTCTATGTCACTAATTCTTTCTTCTGCCTCATTTATCCTGGCAGTGAGAGCTTCCATTTTTGATTGCACCTCATGAATAGCTTTTTTGATTTCAACTTGGTTAGATTTTAGTTCTTTTATTTCTCCAGAAAGGGCTTTTATCTCTCCGGAGAGGGTTTCTCTAATATCTTCTATGCCTTTTTCGAGCCCGGCTAGAACCTTGAGAATTGTCATTCTGAACTCTAGATCTGTCATGCTACCTATGTCTGTATTGATTAGGTCTCTAGCCTTCGGTACGGCCTCTTGTTCTTTTTTTTGAGGTGAGTTTTTCCGCCTTGTCATTTTGTCCAGGTAGGATTTGCTTTCTCCTGCTGTGGAATTCCGCTGTTCTTGGTGACTGAAGTTGGTTTTGGATGGTTTCTTGTTGATCTTCTGGGGGAGGGGCCTGTTGTAGTGATTCTCAAGTGTCTTTGCCGCAGGCGGAATTGCACCGCCCTTGCCAGGGGCCGGGCTAAGTAATCCGCTCGGGTTCGCTTTCGGGAGCTTTTGTTCCCTGAGCGCTTTCCGTAGAGTTCCGGAGGACGGGAATGAAGATGGCGGCCTCCCAATCTCTCGGCCCGAAGGAGCCGAGAGCTTGGGGTTCCGCTCCTCAGTGCGCTGTCAGAGCAAAGCGCCCAATAGCCCCGCCTCCCTGGCTTGCGGTCGCGCCTCGAGGAAGGCAGTCAATTGTTGGAGCTGGAGAAAAGCGCCGGGTCGCTTTTGTCTCCGCGGCCTCCGGCCGCGCTCCGAGTCCACCCAGCCTGCGACCGGCACAAGGTAACCCCGGGCTTAGAGCTCACTCCTCGGCTTTGTCGCTATAGCCGGCTTCCCCACTCTAATACCTGCGAGCTCTGCGGCACTCAGACACCCCCAGTCCTTCTGTGACCCCGCGGGTCCTGGGGTTATGCTGACCCCGCCTGGGTTTCCCCCCAGTTTAGCCTCTGGAGCGATGTCTCCCAGTGGAGCCGACTTTTAAAAGTCCCGGTTTTGTGCTCCGTCGCTCCGCCGCTTGCCAGGTGCCGGCCCCTCCCCCCGGGGTCTATCTTCCCGTCGCTTTGGATTCACTTCTCCGCAGGTCCTACCTTTCAGAAAGTGATCGATTTTCTGTTTCTGGGATTGTTGCTCTTCTTCTCTTCGATTTCCCGTTGGATTTACAGGTGTTCACAATGGTTAGATAAGCTATCTAGCTGATCTCCTGCTACCCGATGTCGTCTCAGCCTGCTACTTCTCCGCCATCTTGACTCCTCCTCGATCACTCTTATTTTTATTCTAAGAGCTAACTTTCTTATTCTTATCCCCAAAATGCTCCTTTGTCACATGCCCAGGGACACTTTTCATAGTTTGTGCACTCCAAGTCTTGGTGCCTAGAAGGAAAATGCGCATTATAGGACTTGCAAGCAACATTCTTATATGGTCACCCAAAGTGAGGTGTGTGCAGCAAAAATTATACAAAGTTGGGCTGGGGTCTGAGAGGCATCGGTATAGCAGGGAGATCTAGAGCTTATACGTCAGACCGATCTGGGTTTAAATTCTGAGTCCACTCTTGAGTAATGACATTACCTCAGACTAGTTGTTTAATTCCTTGAGCTTCATTTTCCTCAGCTCTAGAATGGAGCCAATGACAGCTGACTCTAGAGTTGCTGCGTTATGAAATGGGATCCTGTGTACATGCGACCCTGCCCCATGCAGCTGTGTGGTAGGTACCCCACGTTAATTTCTTTCTTCGTCCTCTAATCTCCCAGACTGTTCAAATAATTGCCACCCAGAGACACAGGTTCTATATAGCCTATCCTGGATATGAACTCATAAAATGATCACATATGAAGACATCACTGGCTTTTATGAAACAACTCTATTTTTACACTACATTCTGTGCATTCTGCTCAATATAAACCTTAGTCCAAGGTTACTAAACCTGCAGTTTGCTGAGAAACATTTTCCAGGAAGTCCCTAGCTTTCATCATTCTGAAAGGAGACCACAAGCTCCACAGGTTAGATATGACCACCTTTGACAAAATTGCTTCATTACCTTTGAAGTAACTATCAAACTTTGAAGTAACTCTCAGAGCAAGTTATTTTTTTTATTTTATTTTTTAATATTTTATTTATTTATTTGACAGAGAGAGAGATCACAAGTCAGGCAGAGAGAGAGGGGAGGCAGGCTCCCCACTGAGCAGAGAGCCCGATGCGGGGCTCGATCCCAGGACCCTGAGACCATGACCTGAGCCGAAGGCAGAGTCTTAACCCTCTGAGCCACCCAGGCGCCCCGAGCAAGTTATTTTTCCTTTTACAGATACTTAAGAAGTATGTTAGATAAGTTAGTCGAGGTCAGCCACCAAGACTCAACCACTGTCTATCATGTTGAATCCTTTGTGGGGTTTTGGAAGAAACAAAAACATTCTCCGGCCCAAGGAACCATTGAGTAAGTACTTCAGACAGCTTCAGGACTCTTAGCACTGGATGTGGTCCAGAATGAATATGTCAATGCCGAAGACATTCAATGAGGAGGAGAATTCATGGAGAAAGGATGAACTTGGAGGAGATGAGCTACACATGGCATCGTCCATGGATATGGATCTGGGACTAGTAGGTTTATGAAGATCTCTTAATTGAGTCAAGCAAATATATTGTAGTCAATTCAATCTTACTAGTAGAAACCCTAGTTGAAGCCAACTCATTGGTTTTGATGGAGAATTCATGCATTCATTCAACAAATATGTATTGAATTCCTGGTATGTGTCAAGCACTGAATAAGAAAGTGGGGATTCTATCTGAGCAATCAGACACAATCCCTATGCCCAGACAACACACATTCTAGAAGGGCAGATAGCCATTATCTAGTTATAAGTGTGCAGCTGCCTCTTGCAATGTAGAAAAGAACCAGGAACTACAGGAACATAAAGCTGCACTAAATCTAGTCTGAGATGTCCAGAAATACTTTCCTGAGGTAGTGATGGCCCAGCTGAACTTTGAAGGATGAAATAAAGTTAGCTGCATAAAGGAGAAAATAACATTCTTTTTTTTTTTTTAAGATTTTATTTATTTATTTGACAGATATCACAAGTATGCAGAGAGGCAGGCAGAGACAGAGAGGAGGAAGCAGGCTCCCTGCTGAGCAGAGAGCCCCATGTGGGGTTCCATCCCAGGACCCTGAGATCATGACCTGAGCTGAAGGCAGAGGCTTAACCCACTGAGCCACCCAGGCACCCCGAAAATAACATTCTTGATGGAAGGAACAACATATGTAAGGGTTATATTACTTTTACCTTTCACTATTTGTAATATCTGAAAGAACGCTCAAGATGTCTGATCCAGATAGTTCCGTATTCGGTATAATATTATATATAATATGCATAATATTATATAAGTAATAATTCTGTGGAATCTAATTTTGCATGTGTTCTGTGTATTAAGAAAACGTCCCCCAGATTTTTAAAAATACTATCTAAGGACCCCAAAAAGACGATGGCGTAGAGTCCATAAACATTTTTGGGACAGGGATAACTGATATAACCATGTAATTGACTGGATCTTTCTCCAAGATGGAGATTTGGGTTGGAGAGAGGCAGAGAGGTTAGTCTTGGGGCAAGGAACACAGGGTCACCAGGATTCAGTAATGGCGGCCTGTGCACAGTGATGGAAGTTGCTCTCCATTTACTCTGAGTGGTAGCTAACTAGAGAGAACAGAGAATCATGGAATTTTAGATCCAGAAATGATCTGAGAAATATTTTTTCCCTTCTCTTCTCCTCTCAAATAGCCAGATTTTTGCTGTACCATGCCATCTGGCTAAGAACTTTTTGTTACAACTTTTAAAAAAATATAAACGTAATGCATACATTTATTTTGAAAATTGGAAATTACGAGAAAGAACAAAGAATCCAAAAAGCACTCACAATCTTTTTTTTTAAGATTTCACTTATTTATTTATTTGACATACACAGAGAGAGAGAGATCGCACAAGCAGTCAGAACAGCAGGTAGAAGGAGAGGGAGAAGCAGGCTCCCCGCTGAGCAGAGAGCCCAACATGGGGCTTGATCCCAGGACCTGGGATTATGACCTGAGCTGAAGACAGATGTTTAACCAACTGAGCCACCCAGGCACCCCAGCACTCATAATTTTATACCTATTTTATTCCACTATGGAATTTAGAGCCATTTTGTAAACCAGTCTCTCTCTCTCTCTCTTGTTTTGGATTATCAGATCGCTTCTGTTCATTTTCCTTTTCTTTCCCCTCCCTCCCTCCATTCCTTCCCCCCTTCCTTCCTTCCTTCCCTCTTTCCTTCCTCTTTTCTTACTTTCCCTTTTCTTTTTTGCTACTCAAATAAGGCTGCAACAAACATCTTTGTTCCTAAGGTTCTGTTACATATAATATTATTCCCTCTTAGAATACATTTCTAGAAATGCATTTTTGGACTTTGAGAATTTGAATACTTTGGTTACATCCTGCAATGACTGTCAATGGGTGCTGAAGTTGCGAGATGAAATGTTGATGAAGAACTTTGAAAAAGATGAATCAGGCAGAAAACACCTAAATATACGGATCAATCTGAACATCACTAAAAATATGATAGCCAAACATTAGGTTCACCCCTTGATTTGGTGCAACAGACAATACACAGCCCCACCTATGAAAAATTCTTGCCAAAAGTAAAAACAAACAAGCACGAGACCTGAACAGAAACCAGGCTGTCTCAGTCAGTTAAGCATCCAACTCTTGATTTCCTCTTTGGCCATGATCTTAAGGTTGTGAGATCGAGCCCCAGCCACACTCAGTGTGGAGCCTGCTTGTGACTCTCTCTCTCTCCCTTTCCCTCTGACCCACCCCCTCACTGCTCATGCTCTCTCTCTATCCGAAAGAAAGAAAGAAAGAAAGAAAGAAAGAAAGAAAGAAAGAAAGAAAGAAAAGAAAAGAAAAGAAAAGAAAAGAAAAGAAAAGAAAGGAATCTATCAAGTTTCTAGGATCTAATCCCAGTTTACAGGACATATGAGAGGCAAAGGGACAAGTTAAACAATACCACAAGGAAATAATCAAATACAGAGTCTGGAAACATATACTTCAATATAAATAGTTCAAGCCTTTTTTTTTCCCCCAACAAATGGCATAAAACAAAAGCAAGAAGGAATTATTGTGGATTAAAAGAGTTGGAGAGACATACCAAATTCAATTTGTGGCCCTTTCTTGGATCCTAATTCAAACAAGCGATTGTAAGGACCATATTTGAAACAAAGGGAGACATTTGATTATGGCCTGGGTATTTGATGGACCTGGAGTGATTTCACTAGGAATGAGAATGGTATTATGGACGTGCAGAGTAGTCCCTCTCTGTGAAAGAGTCATATTGAAAAATATACAGGTGACATTAGATAATGTTGGGGATTTTATTTGAAACACTCCAGCAAAAAACAAAACAAAACAAAAACCCAAAAACCACGAAAAAACCAGGTTGTAGGTGTGGATACATTAAACACGTTTGTCAAAATGTCGATAAATGGTGAAGCATACATGAGATTTGCATTTGTCCATGTTGGAAACTTTCTATAATAAAAAGTAAAAATAAGTGTGTTAATAGGGTAGTGCTAAAACAGTGAATTTTGTTCTGGAACTCAAAGGTTGGAATCTATTTTAGTTGTAAGCGGCAGCACTTTCTGCAAAATTATTTCATGTGTCTTTTGAAACTGGACTAGGAGGAAGGCACCTTTTGCATAGGTCTGTGATTGTTGTGGAGGTCCAATATTTGTCACCCCACACTGTGGACATCCCCGAGCTGCCGCCAGGATGAAAACTTGGTTCCTTGTTTAAGAGAGCACTACATCAAAAACTAAGGATGGCTGATTGAATTTAAATTTAAAAAGAGGAAATTCAAGATTTTCATTGTGATCTACAGGTTCCACACAATCAAAGGTCAAATTCTTAGAGGAAATCTGAAGTATTTAGAGGGCACAAAGAACAGAAATCATTTCCCAAATCTGTTAAAGTGTTATGGATGCCCAACCCGAGTCCCCGGCAACTGGTTCTTCATCCTCAAATGTTTAAGGAAGGTCAGATGAGATATAGTCAAAATGTGGGTGGCACACTAGCTCTGAAAAAGTCTGTTTAGTCGTAGATTAGACCAGGAAAGTAATGACCACCCTTCAGGATTAAACTTGAGGGTTATAAGCTGAAGCCGATGGAAGGCATTTGATTTGGACATTTACAAAAACCCAGGATAAGGCTTGAAAGCATTTCACTAAGCGAAATAAGCCAGACACAAAGAACAAACATTGTATGATTACGCTTCCCTGAGATACCCAGAATAGACAAATTCAGGGAGGCAGAGAGTAGAAGAGAGTTTACGAGGTGGGGGAAGAGGGGAGGAAATGAGAAGTTGTTTAATGGGGACACAATTTCAGTTTAGGATGATGAAAAAGTTCAGGAGATGGACAGTGGTGATAATTGTACAACATTGTGAATGTGCTTAAAATGGGCGAAAATGGTACATTTTATGTTATGTATCTTTTACCACAATCAAGAATAAACAAACACACACACTCACAGAGGAGGAAAGAAGCATAGTGGGCAGTGGAATAGTTTCCTGCCTCAGCTCATTTGCCCCACAAATGATGTCCTTTGTGGTTGTGGCATGAATAACAAAGTATTTCTAGCTTGTGCCTATCAAACCACAGTCTATTTTATAGTCCAGTGCTTTTCAGACTTAAGAGGGCATCAGAATCCCCTGCCTGGTTTGTCAAAACACAGGGTGTTTCACACCCAGATTTTTGGATTCAGTAGGTCTGAGGGGAGGCCTGAGGATTTGTGTTTCTGCTAAGTTTCCAGCTGATGTGATGCTGATGCTCCTGGGGACAGCTCTTTGAGAACCTCATTTATATATAAAGAATTATATATCCTTTCCATTGTTTGAAAAAGTTCTGAAATTCTTCCCCAGATGCCTGTCTACAATAATGGAGTCTTTACGATGTAAACAGGGAAAATTCAACCCAATTGCTCTAAAGTAAAAAAAATGATATTTAGTAACTCCAAGAACTAAGAAGTCCAGTGGTAAGGCAATCTTTAGGTACTGTTTGATTAATTGACTCACCCCTTCTCAGAGTTAGGGATCCATTTTGAGTCAAATTGTGTCCTCCCCCACCCCACCCCCACACCGAAAGATACATTGGAGTCCTAAACCCCAGGGCCTTAGAATGTGACATTATTTGGAACTAGGGCCTTTACAGAGGTAACCAAGTTAAAATGAGATCACTGCAGTGGGCCCTGATTCAGTACGACTGGTGTCCTTATACAAAGGGAAAATTTGGACACAGAGATAGACACTCACACAGGGAGAAAAGCATGTGATGATGAAGGTAAAGATCAAGAAGATGCATCTACAGGCCAAAGATTGCTAGCAAACTGCCAGATGCTAGAGGGAGGCCTGACTTAGTCTTCCTCACAGCCTTTCAGAAAGAAACAACCCTGCCAGTACCTGGATCTCAGACTTCTACCCTCCAGAACTATGAGGCTATAAAATTTTGTTATTTAAACTACCTAGTTTATGGGGCTTTGTCATAACAGCCTTAGGGAAAATTGATATAATTAAAAAAAAAAGATTTTCTTAGCTTGGCCTTCTTCTGTGGCTAACTTTACCCCAGGCCAGTCCCCTTCCAAGTAGTAGCAATGCCATCAGAACATTCCAGACTTCATACCCTCACACATATCCTCACATCCACTTTCGGGAGGAAGAGTCTGTTCCCACAGGAGAGAAATGAAGCTCTTTCCCAGAATCCCCCAGAAAACATCTCCTGAGTTTCATGTGTTCAAATTAGACCACGCGCCCATCCTTGAACCAATCACTGCAGTCAGGGGAATAGAATATTCTAATGTGCCCAAGCCAATTCTTGAAGAGGATGGGTAAGTGGAAAAGTGTGCTTCCCTGGAGAAAAACCTGGGCTGGTTGGTGGGAGAAGGGAAGCTTTGGAGGCATAATTATACTGTCATCTGAGGGAACGGAGGAGGGAGTTAACATTAAATGGGTCTTAACAATGTGGCAGGCACCAAGCTGAAGAAAAATTAAATACAACTTTTTCTTCTTTATTGAAGTATAATTTACATACAATAAAACTTAGCACTTGTAAGTATACAGTTTGGTGAAGCTTGTCTAATGCAACCACCATCTCTGTCATGATCTAGAACATTTTTGTCACCCCCAAGAAGTTTGCTTGCATGCTTTTGCAATCAATATATCTGTCTTTTTCGAGGTATCAGTAGTGTGTTACTTTCTGTTGCTGAGTGATAGTTTATTGAATGGATATACCACCATTTGTCTAACCTTTCACCAGTTGATGGACATTTAGGCCTTTTCCAGTTTGGGAGCTGTTATGAATAAAATTCCTATGAACATTTCAGCACACATATTTTTGTAGAAATATATTTTCACTTTAGCTGGGTAAATATCTAGCATTGCTAGTTTTGTACAGGTTTTATGGTAAATGTATATTATCAATATAAGAAACAACCAAACTACTTGTTTTCCAAGGATCTATTCAATTTTGAATTCCTACAAGCAGTGTGTGAGAGTTCTTATTGCTCTATCTGGCATTGTCAAGTTTTTCTCATTTTAGATATCCTAGCTGGTATGTAGTAGAATCCCATTGTGGCTTTAATTTGTATTTCCTTACTGAATAATAATATTTTGCATTTTTCCATGTACTTATTTACAATTTATATGTTTTTCAATTATGTATCTGTTCAAATCTTTTGATCATGTTTAATTGGGTTATTCATCTTATCCTTACATTGTAAGTGTTCTTTATATAGTTTGAATACAAGTCCTTTATCACATAGACGTTTTGTAAATATTTTCTTTTACTCTGTAGCTTGCCTTTTCATTTTCTTTTTTTTTTTTTTAAGATTTTATTTATTAGAGAGAGAGAGATAACAAGTAGGCAGAGAGAGGGGGGAGCAGGCTTCCTGCTGAGCAGAGAACCTGATGTGGGGCTCCATCCCAGGACCCTGAGATCATGACCTGAGCCAAAGAAAGAGGTTTAACTCACTGAGGCACCCAGGCACCTCGCCTTTTCATTTTCTGAAAAATATCTTTGAATACTAAAAGATTTACACTTTGATGAAGTTCAATTTATCATTTTTTCATTTATGTCTCATACTGACTATGTCTTATTTAAGAAATCTTTGCTTAATCCATGGACGCAAAGATGCCTGCATCTCCCTCTAGAAATATAGTACCATTAGCTCTTATATTTGGGACTGTGATCCATTTCTAGGTAATTTGTGTATGATGTGATATGGGGAATCTAGGTTTCTTTGTTGTTTATGAATAGCCAATTGTTTCCACAGCATTTATTGAAGAGTCAGTCTTTTCCTTATGGGATTACCTGGCACCTTTGCTGCAATTTAATTGACCACTTATGTGTAGGTCACCTTGTGGACTCTCTATTCTGCTCCATTGAAATATATCACTATCTTTAAACCAATAGTATGCTATCTGGATTACTGTAATTTTTTTTACTAAGTTTTAAACTCAGTATGAAGGCTCAAACTTTGTGCTTTCTCAAGTTTGACTATTGTGGGTCCTTTGAATTTCCATGTGTTTTAAAATCACTTGGTCAAACTCTACACACACATTCATCAAAAACAAAGCCTGCTGGGATTTTAATTTGTACCACATTGAATCTATGGATTAATATGGAAATTGTTAACATTATAACAATGTTCCTATCCATGAATATGGTATATCTCTCCATTTATTCATGTCTCTTAAAATTTTCTTTAGCAATGATTTGGAGATTTTAGTCTACAGTTCTTTCATATATTTTGTAAATGTATCCTTATTTAACATTTCTGTTGTTATTATAATTGGTACTATCATTTTAACTGCCAATTTTTATTTATAAATACAATTATTTTTATATTGATTTTATGATACATCCTTACCAAATGGATCAAATCTACATAATTTTCATTTCTTTCTCTTGACTTATTGAATTGAGTAGGAACACCAGTGTGACATTGAAAGGAAGCGTTAAGAGGGAACATCTTTGCCATATTCTCCATTGTGATGAGGAAACAGCTATTTTGAGTTACTGCCTATGTATTTTACAGTATGACAACTCTGCTCACACCCAGAGTCTGGACATTTAGACAAGAACCTGAGCTCAGGATTCCTACCACAAGTTCCCACTTTGCTTTCTCCAGAACACCTTTTAAAATAACATAGAGTTGAGCCCCCCAAGGTTAATGACCTCCACCCCAGCCACTTTATAAGTAATAGATGCTTGCTACTCTGGTTTCTATCCCCTGCTCAGTCATGTCCTGGGATGGAGGACTACCCTTCTCTGTCTCATTGTGTCTCTCTCCCACTATTTCTGGTATATATAAGTAATAAATCTTGTGACTTTATTTCCTTTGGGTGAATATATTGAAACTGTACTTTCAGTTTTCACTTGCCCAAAGTAGCAACTAGGATGCTGAAGGAGCTACCTGATAATCCTATGTGGGTGGTTTGTGCCTCCTCATTCAGCAGATCGTAATCTGCATATTCTTCACTTAATACATCAGCTATGCACTCTCCAACACACTGATCCTAAGCGCAAAATTCAGTCTTCCACAATTAAATATATTAGCTGTAGGGTGTTTGTAGCTGCTTTATCAAGTTAAAAGTTTTTCCTTCTAATTCTAGGTTGCTGATAGTTTTTATCAAAAATGGATGTTGAACTTTTATCAAATACTTTTCCTTTATCTACTAAAAAGGTTATGAGTGGGTTTTTTATTCCCTTCAATTTGTAAATATAAAGAATTACTTTGGTTGAGGGGCACCTGGGTGGCTCAGTCAGTTAAGCACCTGCCTTTGTATCAGGTCTGGGATTGAGCCCCAAGTCTGGTTCCCTGCTTAGCCAGGAGCCTGTTTCTCTTTCTTCCTCTGCCCTCCCCTTGCTTGTGCTGTCTCTCTCTTTCAAATAAAAAAAAATAAAATCGTGGGGCACCTGGGTGGCTCAGTGGGTTAAGCCTCTGCCTTTGGCTCAGGTCATGGTCTCAGGGTCCTGGGATCGAGCCCCGCATCGGGCTCTCTCCTCAGCAGGGAGCCTGCTTCCCCCTCTCCTGCCTCTCTGCCTACTTGTGATCTCTCTCTCTGTCAAATAAATAAATAAAATCTTAAAAAAAAATAAAATCTTCAAAAAATTACTTTAGTTAACTCTTAAATATATATTTTTTAAACGAGTAGATTAATATTTTGCTCTAAATATATATTTTAAGAAGTTAAAAATGGGAATGTTTCTTTTTGCTATTATAATTAACATTATTAAAAATTCTGGAAAATAAGATATTCATATCTGACAATAGCAAGTACCAAAGCTAAAGTTCAAAAACTGGTAGTCATTTTGATTTAACTATAAGTAAATTCTCCATCATTTAATTGAGCAATGTCCATGGTAAACAGTGAGTACTTGACAGACATAATTTAATACACACCACTACCCCCTTTGTTTTCATTCACCAAAATTTGCAGAGATCGTGGAAAGTATCAAACATTTCTTTTGTATAGAAAGTGTTTTTTTTTTTAAATTGCTTTTGAAACTTTTATTCATTCACCAAACCAGTACCATCATGGCCCAAATTATGACCCCAAATTATGGGGGCCCAGATTATGCCCCAAATTATGGCCCACATACTACAAATAGCCAACACTGAAAACTGGACCTTCAGATTTTACTCGTTTCTCTGAAAATTCTGGTTTCAATGCAAGAAATCTAAGAATTTTTAAGCACCTCAAGTTCTTATTTACTAACTACAGTGGGAAGTATACTGTTACATCCTCTTCCAACTGTGTCAATCAACTCTTCAATTAAACTGACATTTCAGTATACCTGGGAGGCTTGGTTGATTGACTGAGTGTCTAACTCTTGATCTCAACTCCGGTCTTGATCTTAAGGTCATGAGTTCAAGCCTTGCTTTGGGCTCCACACTGGGCATGGAGCCTACATAAGAAAAAGGAAAAAAAGAAAAAAGAAAAAATTATCTTTTTAATATTTTCATTGATACCATGCTATTATATTTTCACTATTGGGGGAATGGCCATCAAAATGATATTTCATATTTCTTTTTATTATTACATTCCAGCTTTTTTATTTACACAGGATATTGAAAGTTATAGAGGAAACTCTTTTTCCATGAAGGAACAGATAGAATAGACACAGGACTTCTGTTCAGGAACTTTTCCATTGTGCTTACTGTTATGGTATAATTTTGTTGCTTTCATTCATTTTACAGCATAATAAATGATAAACTCATCTCTAAGGATATGACCAGAGGACTCTGAGTTTAAGTTACTTGAAATAATATTCTCTGTATGAATATTTTATCAATTTAATACAGTTCTCATTAGTTTATGTTCAGCTTTAATGTTTGCTCTTTTCCATTCATTTAAATTAATTATTACTTTTTGAACATGTAAAACAAATTCTTTCTTTTTTTTAAGTCTTAATTATTATTTTTAATTTAAATTCAATTGGCCAACATATAGTATATCATTAGTTTCAGATGTAGAGTTCAGGAATTCATCAGTTGCATATAACAGTCAGTGCTCATCACATCACAAGCCCTCCTTAATGCCCATCACCCACTTAACCCATCCCCCCACCCACCTCCCCTCCAGCAACCCTCAGTTTGCTTCCTGTAGTTGAGAGTCTCTCATGGTTTGTCTCCCTCTCTGATTTCTTACCATTCAGTTTTCCCTCCCTTCCCCAATGATCCTCTTTGATGTTTCTTATATTCCACATGTGACTGAGACCATATGATAATTGTCTTCCTCTGATTGACTTATTTTGCCCAGCATAACACCCTCCATTGCTAACTACATTGATGTAAATAGTAAATATTCATCATATATATTCATCAAGAGATATATAGTGTGTATATATATATATGTGTGTGTATATATATGTATATATATATAGTGTATATATATATATTTACACAATCTCTCTCTCTCTCACACACACACACACATACACACACACACAGACACACACACACCCCACATCTTTTTTCTGAGTAATATTTCTGAGTAATTTTTCTAAGTAATATGTGTGTGTGTGTGTGTGTGTGTGTGTGTATACACATACATACCACATCTTCTTTATCCATTCATCTGTTGATAGACATCTTGGATCTTTCAGTAGTTTGGCTACTATGGACATTGCTGCTATAAACACTGGGATGCATGTGCCCCTTTATCACTACCTTTGTATCTTTGAGGTAAATACCTAGTAATGCAATTGCTGGGTCATAGGGTAGCTCTATTTTTAACTTTTTGAGGAATCTCCATACTGTTTTCCAGAGTGGTTGTCCCAGCTTGCATTCCCACCAATGGTGTAAGTGTTCCCCTTTCTCCACATCCTCGCCAACATTTGTTGTTTCTTGATTTGTTAATTTTAGTCATTCTGACTGGTGCGAAGTGGTACCTCATTGTGATTTTGATTTGCATTTCCTTGATGCCAAGTGATGTGGAGCATTTTTCATATGCCTGTTGGCCATTTGTTTGTCTGTTCATGTCTTCTGCTCATTTCTTCTGCCCATTTCTTGACTAGATTATTTGTTTTGGGGCCGTTGTGTTTGATAAGTTCTTTACAGATCTTGGATACTAGCCCTTTATTTGATATATCATTTGCAAATATCTTTTCCCAATCTGTAGGTTGCCTTTTAGTTTTCTTGACTGTTTCCTTTGCTGTGCAGAAGATTTTTATCTTGATGAAGTCCCAATAGTTCATTTTTGCTTTTGTTTCTCTTGCCTTTGGAGACGTGTCTAGCAAGAAGTTGCTATGGCCAAGGTCGAAGAGGTTGCTGCCTGTGTTCTCAAGGATTTTGATGGATTCCAGTCTCACATTTAGGTCTTTCACCCATTTTGAGTTTATCTTTGTGTATGGTGTAAGAAAATGGTCCAGTTTCATTCTTCTACATGTGTCCAATTTTCCCAATACCATTGTTGAAGAAACTGTCTTTTTCACATTGAATCTTCTTTCCTGCTTTGTGAAAGATCAGTTGACCACAGAGTTGAGGGTCCATTTCTGGGTTCTCTATTCTGTTCCATTGATCTATGTGCCTGTTTTTGTGCCAGTACCATACTGTCTTGATTACAGCTTTGTAATATAGCTTGAAGTCTGGCATTGTGATGCCCCCAGCTTGAGTTTTCTTTTTCCATATTTCTCCAGCTATTCAGGGTCTTTTCTTGTTCCATACAAATTTTAGGATTATTTTTTCCAGCTCTGTGAAAAATCTTGATGGTATTTTGATAGGGATTGCATTGAATGTATAAATAGCTCTGGGTGACATAAACATTTTAACAATATTTATTCTTCCAATCCATGAGGATGGAAAGTTTTTCCATTTTTTTTGTGTGTGTCTGCCTCAATTTCTTTCATAAGTGTTCCATAGTTTTTAGAGTATAGATCCTTTATCTGTTTGGTTAGATTTATTCCTAGGTATCTTATGGTTTTTGGTGTAATTGTAAATGGAAATGATTCCTTAATTTCTCTTCCTTCTGTCTCAGTTTACAGAAATGAAACTGATTTCTGTGCATTAATTTTATGTCCTACTACATTGCTAAATTACTGTATGAGTTCTAGCAATTTGTGGGTGGAGTTTCTTGGGTTTTCCACATAAAGTATCATGTCATCTCTGAAGAATGAGAGTTAGATTTCTTCATTGCCAATTTGAATGCCTTTTTTTTTTCTTTTTGTTGTCTGATTGCTGAGGCTAGGACTTCTAGTATTATGTTGAACAACAGTGGTGAGAGTGGACATCCTTGCCATGTTCGTGATCTTAGGGGAAAAGCTCTCAGTTTTCCCCCATTGAGAATGATATTCATTGTAGGCTTTTCATATATGGCTTTTATGATATTGAAGTACAGTACTTTCATCCCTCCACCGTGGAGACTTTTAATCAAGAATATATCCTCTATTTTGTCAAATGCTTTTCCTCCATCAATTGAGAGGATCATATGTTCCTTGTCATTTCTTTTATTAATGTGATGTATGACGTTGATTGATTTGTGAATGTTGAACCACCCTTGCAATCCAGGGATAAATCCCCTCTGGTCGAATAACCTTTTTAATGTACTGTTAGATCCTATTGGGTAGTATCTTAGTGAGAATTGTGGCATAAATGTTCATCAGGGATATTGGTCTATAATTCTGTAATTCTCCATTTTGGTGGGGTCTTTTGTTTTGGGATCAAGGTAATGTGGGCCTCATAGAACAAGTTTGGAAGTTTTCCTTCCACTTCTATTTTTTTGAAATAGCCTCAGAAGAATAGGTATTCGTTCTTTAAATGTTTGGTAGAATTCCCCTGGGAAGCCATCAGGCCTTAGACTCTTGTTTGTTGGGAGATTTTTTATTACTGTTTCAATTTCCCTAGTGGTTATGTGTCTATTTAGGTTCTCTATTTCTTCCTGTTTCAGTTTTGGTAGGTTATAAGTTTCTAAGAATGTATCCATTTCCTCCACATTGCTTATTTTGTTGGCATATAGCTGCTTATAATTGTTCTTAAATTTGTTTTTATTTCTTTGGTGTTGGTCGTAATCTCTCCTCTTTCATTCATGATTTTATTAATTTGGGTTCTTTCTCTTTTCTTTTTGATAAGTCTGGCTAGGACTTTATTGATCTTATTAATTCTTTCAAATAACTAGCTTCTAGTTTCATTGATCTCTTCTAATGTTCTTTTGGTTTCTATTTCATTGATTTCTGTTCTGATCCTTATTATTTCTTGTGTCCTGTGGGGTCTAGGCTCTGTTTGCTATTCTTTTTCCAGTTTCTTTAGGTGTGAATTTAGCTTGTGTATTTGAGACTTTTCTAGTTTCTTGAGAAAGGCTTGTATTGCTATGTACTTCCCTCTTAGGCTCACCTTTGCTGCATCCTGAAGGTTTTAAACAGTCATGTTTTCATTTTCATTTATTTCCATGATTTTTAAAAATTCTTCTTTAATTTCCCATTTATTCTTTAGTAGGATGCTCTTTAGCCTCCAAGTGTTCGAGTCCCTTCCAAATTTCCTCCTGTGATTGAGTTCCAGTTTCAAAGCATTGTGGTCTGAAAATATGCGGGGAACAATTCCAATCTTTTGGTACCAGTTGAGACCTGATTTATGATCTAGTATATAATCTATTCTGGAGAATGTTCCATGTGCACTTGAGAAGAATGTGTATTCTGTTGCTTTAGCATGGAATGTTCTGTGTATATCTATGAAGTCCACCTGGTCCCATGGGTCATTCAAAGCCCTTGTTCCCTTATTGATCTTCTGCTTAGATTATCTGTCCATTGCTGTGAGTGGGATGTTAAAGTCCTCTACTTTTATTGTATTATTATCAATGTGTTTCTTTAATTTTATTATTAATTGGTTTATATAATTGGCTACTCCCAAGTTAGATGCACGATTATTTACAATTTTTATAGCTTCATGTTGGGTAGAACATTTAAGGATGATATAGTGTCCCTCTTCATCTCTTTTTACAGTCTTTGGCTTAAAATCTAATTTGTCTGATATAAGGATTGCTACCCCAGCTTGCTTTTGATGTCCATTAGCATGACACATGGCTCTCCACCCTCTCACTTTCAATCTGGAGGTGTCTTTGGGTCTAAAATGAGTCTCTTGTAGACAGCATATGGATGGGTCTTACTTTTATCCAATCTAATACCTGTGTCTTTTGATTGAAGCATTTAGCCCACTTACATTCAGAGTAGCTATTAAAAGATATGAATTTAGTGGCACTGTATTACCTGTAAAGTCACTATTTCTGTATATTGTCTCTCTTCCTTTCTGGTTTATGTTCTTTTGGGGTCTCTCTTCACTTACAGACTCCCCTTTAGTACTTCTTATAGGGCTGGTTTAGTGATCACAAATTCCTTAAGTTTCTGTTTGTCTTGGAAGCTCTTTATTTCTCCTTCCATTCTGAATTACATCTTGCTGGATAAAATTATCTTGGCACTATGTTTTTCTCATTTAGCACCCTGAATATATCATGCTGCGTCTCTCTGGCCTGCCTGGTCTCTGTGGATGGGTCTGCTGTGGGTCTAATGTCTTTATCCTTGTAGGTTAAGGACTTCTTGTCTTGAGCTGTTTTCAGGATTTTCTCTTTACCTCTGAAATCTGCAAGCTTCACAGCTTTAATTATATGTCAGGCTGTTGATTTATTTTTGTTGATTTTGAGGAAGATTCTCTGTCCCTCCTGGACTTTATTGCCTGTTTCCTCCCACAAAGTAAGGAAGTTCTCAGCTATGATTTGCTCAAATATACCCTCTGTTCTTCTCTCTCTTTCCTCTTTCTCTGGGACCCCAATCAATCTAATATTGTTTTGCTTTATGGTATCACTGATTTCTTGAAGCCTCTCCTCACAATCCCTTAGTTGTTTTTCTCTCTTTTCCTCAGCTTCCGTACTTTCCAAAATTTTGTCTTCTATACTACTCTCTCTCTCTTCTGCCTCATTTATCCTAGCCATGAGAGCATCCATTTTAGACTGCATCTCAGTTAAAGTATTTTTAATTTGGGGCTGATTAAATTTTAGTTCTCTTATTTCTACTCTATGGGATTCCCTAGTGTCTTTTATACTTTTTTCAAGCCCAGTTAGTATCTTTATAATTGTTATCTGACTTCCAGGTCTGACATTTTACTTATATCCATATTGATTAAATCTATGGCAGAGAGTATTACCTCTGGTTCTTTCTTTTCTGGTTAATGCCTCCTTCTAGTCATTTTTTCCAGAGAAGAATAGACAAATGAGAGAATAAAAAAAAGAAATAAAAAATAAAAATAAAAATATCAACTATGACCCCAGCGAAATATACACTAGACAAATCAGAAGAGATCAGAAACTGCAAAAGAAAAAAAGGTGTGTTGGCGGGGGAGATTATAATCAAACAGGTAGACAGAACAGGGTGATACATTTGGTCCTGGGTGTATTTTCATCTGTTTGTTAGAAGACACTAAGTCCTAAAACCCTAAAGAAAGAAAAACTTATATATACAAAAATAAAATTGAATACAGTGAAAGGAAGCCAAAAATGAAGAACATATCTGTAAAATGTAAATGTTAAAATGAAAATTTTAAAAAGACTTAAAAACAGAGTTTATAAAATAGGAAACTAGTGGAAAAGGAAAAAAAGAAATAAAGAAAAGGAAAATTTTAAACTGAAAGATAAAAGAATCAAGAGAAAAAACCCTTGAATTCTATATACTATTTTCTCCTAGCACTGGAGATTTGCAGTTCTGTATGCTCCGTAAACTTGGTATTAGCTTGATGTTCTAGAAGGTCTTCTGGGGGAGGGCCTGCTGTGCTGATTTTCAGGTGTCTTTACCTGGGTGGAGCTGCACTGCACCTTGCCAGGGGGCCAGGTTCAGTGTAAGCTGCTTGGGGTTCCTCTATGTGGCTTTTGTTCCCCCAAAGGCCTTTGTCGCTGCTTCAGAGGATGAAAATTAAAATGGGGGCACCCTGTTCTCCAGCCCTAGAGTTGAAAGATCCTGACTCCCACTTTTCAATAAGCCTTCAGGGAAAAGCACTCTTCACTACTGTGTGTCCCAAACTCTGCAGAATCCTGCAGTGGCACCCCTGCCAATTCTCCCAGGGGAGGGAGGAGAGTCACCAATGGCCTGCAGCTTGTAGGCACCCCCCCCCACACACACAGAGAGTGGACACCTGATCCTGCATGCATCTGCATTGCTCCCTCCCCCCCACACAAGGTTGAGGGTCACCACACTTCTGCCCTTTGAAGGGCTCCCACTCAAAGAGCAGCCCTCCCATTGTTAGGTTCATGATTTATGGCAATCTGAGCTGAGAGCCCACTCGCTGTTCGCAGTTGGCTTCCCCTCTCTGGTGTTTGGGATCTCTGCTGGCTCAGGCGCCCCCATTCTTCTTTCTGTGACCCTGGGCATCCTGAACCGCACTGTCCCACTTAGGATTCTGTCCCGCTTTGTCACCTGAGCACCTTTCAGGCAGGGACATGTCTCACCGGAGCAGACTTCTAAAGCATCTGATTTGGGGCTCTGGGCTATATCAGTTTCTGGTAGCGGGTTTACAGAGGCTCCCCCCACTGCTTACCTTCTGATATATCCCCTCAGATTCACTCCTCTGCACCTCCTACCTTGCAAAAAGTGGCTGCTTTTCTATTTGTAGAATTCCAGCAATTCTTTTCCTACATCTCAGGTTGAATTCACAGGTGTTCAGAATGATTTTATAGATATCTAGCTGAATTCAAAGGACCAGATGAAACATGGTCCCCTACTCTTTTGCCATTTTGTCTCCCTCCTCCCATGTAAAACATTTATATAGATTAAAACTCAAAGCTGTTAAAAAAAAAAAAGTAAAAAGAAAGGAAAGGAATTTTGCCATTTCTGTTCTCTTTACCACACTCCTGTCTCCCTCCACCACTGTTTCTCCCATTACCACTTTTATTAGTGTCTGTGTTTCTATTTGCAAAAATAAGGAAATATGAATGTGTGTGAATATACATCTATTTTTTTTCTATTCCCCCCTTATTTCTTCCATAAAGGGAAATTTGCTGTATACATTGTTCTGCATCTTGTTTTTTCAGTAGCTATTTTGTCTTTGAGTTTTTTCATCTATAAACTGGGGAGAACACTATTTGAAAAGATCAGATAGAAGGAGGCGTAAGAGGGGCACCTTGGTGGCTCAGTGGGTTAAGCCTCTGCCTTTGGCTCTGGTCATGATCTCAGGGTCCTGAGATCGAGGCCTGCATTGGGCTCTCTGCTCAGCAGGGAGCCTGCTCCCCCCAACCACCTGCCTCTCTGCCTAGTTGCGATCTCTCTCTGTCAAATAAATAAATAAAATATTTTTTTTTAAAAAGAAGGTGGCAGGGGCACCTGGGTGGCTCAGTGGGTTAAAGCCTCTGCTTTCGGCTCAGGTCATGATCCCAGGGTCCTGAGATCGAGCCCCACATCGGGCTCTCTGCTCAGCGGGGGGCCTGCTTCCTCCCCTCTCTGCCTGCCTCTCTGCCTGCCTCTCTGCCTGCTTGTGACCTCTGTCTGTCAAATAAATAAATAAAATCTTTAAAAAAAAAAAAAAAAAAAAAAAAAGAAGGTGGCATAAGAGGTACCCACCACAAGATTAGGCACAGTGAGACCCACCTCACGTGTCCTTACAGCCTACTCCTGTCACTCTGTGTGGCAACAAATACTCCTGTTGCTTCTTACTAATGCTATAAACTGTCCTTGTGGAAGTCAGGAGCACACAGCAGATAATCTAGAATGAATGGCTTGTAGCTTTTTACTTGTATCTACAATTAAAACCACTGCACCTGTTCAGACTTTGAGGCAAACTTTCAGAACCCAAAGTGGTACCCAGCACACAAACCAATAAAGGTAGCCATGAATCTATCCCACCTACCACATGGGGATGAATAGATGCATGGCCAGACTACAGCACAAACGTTTTTCTATTCGACCACGATTTTCCTGTACTCCTCCTTACTTTGTGTAGATACATATTTTCATCTGATATTATTTTCCTTTTTCTTCTCTATTTTTTGGGTCTCTTTCTCTCTCTTCTTTTTTAGAGAGAGAGAGCATGTGTGCACATGAGTGGGGGGAGGGAAGGGACAAACGGAGAGGGAGAGAATCTTAAGCAGGGTCTACACCCAGTGCAGATCCCAATTCTGTACTAGATCTCACAACCCTGAGATCATGACCATGGCCAAAATCAAGAGTCAAATGTTTAACTGACTGCACCATCCAGGCACCCTGAGTTTCCTTTTTTCATTAAGAACTTCCTTTAATCTTTCCTATGACACAGGTCTACCAGGAAGAAATTCTTTTGCCTTTTTTGGGTCATTTTTTGCTTTTCTGTTTCAAAAAATCTTTTTTGTGGGTGTATAATTCTTGGTTGACAGGTATTTTCATTCAGTAGTTTGATTCTGTTGCCCCATTCTCTAATGGCTTGCACAGTTTGTGACTAAAAATTTGCTGTCATTCATTCTTATCACTGTTCTTCTGTATGTAATATTCTCCCCACTTTCCCCCCCACCCCAGTTGCTTTTAAGAGTTTTCTCTTTTTTACTAGTTTTAACAATTTGATTATTATGTGCCTTTATGTTGTTTTATCTATATTTACTCTGCTTGGGGTTTGTTGAGTTTCCTCTATCATCATTTATGGTTTTCATCAAATACTTTTATAATACTTTCATCATCTTCATCAACTTTTTGTGTCTATTGACTAATTTTTCTTCTACTTACAGAGCATACTTTTTTTTTTTTTACTTCTTCCCATAAATGCTAGCTTTTATCTTCATGCTAGACATGGCATATTTTATGAAGCTTGGTGCTGGGTTCTACTGTATTTTTGAAATAGTGCTAATCATTGCTCTGACATGCAGTTAAGTTTCTTGGGATCAATTCGATCCTTTCAACGTTTACTTTTAAGATATGTTAGTGTTAGTTCAGAGCAGTCTTTAGTCTTAGGGTAACTTAGCCCCACTACCACCCAAAGCCTTGTGTGTCAAATGGTCTTTCCATGTTGGCTGGTAGGACCATGAATTAGTTCCACTACTGTATTAGCTCCAAGAATTATTTAGTCTACTACTATATTAGTCTGCTCAGGCTGCCATAACAAAATGCCACAGGCCGAGTGGCTTAAATAACAGCATTTATTTCTCACAGTTCTGAAGGCTAAAAATCCCAGGTCAAAGTCTAGCAGTGGTTGGTTTCTGGTGATAGCTCTCTTCCTGGCTTGAAGATGAGCAGCTTTGTGCTATGCTTTCACGTGGCCTTTTCTCAGTGTGTGCAAGGAGTGGAAGGGGGCAGTGCAGGGGAGAAAGGTGAGAAAGAAAGAGGGAATGCTCTGGTGTCTTTACTTACAGTGACACTAATCCTAGCAAGTCAGGGCCCCACCCTTATGACCTCATTTAACCGTAATTACCTTCTTACTCCAAATACAGCTACACTGATAGTTAGGGCTTCACCATATAAATTTGGAGGGAACACAACTTTCAATGTATAACAACTGCTTTCTAGTGATTCTTTCTCTGGTCTTGGATACCATACCTATGCAGAAAGTACTTAGACAAAGATTCAAGGGTACTCCATTATATATCTCCAGTATCTTTTTCTGTGCATCTCTAGTATTCTGCTCTAGCTGTCTTGACCTCTCAAAACTCTGACTCCCTAACTCAGTAAGTTTGGTCACTTACTTTGGGGTTCATCTATGTGGCTTTTGTTCCCTCAAAGGCTTTTGTTGCTGCTTTAGAGGATGAAAATTAAAATGGGGGCACCCTGTTCTCCAACCCTAGAGCTGAAAGATCTTAACTCCCATTTTTCAGTAAGCCCTCAGGGAAGGGGATCTGTAGATCCCCCATCCCTGCACTGCAGCCTAAAACCTGCTTCCAGGCTATAAGCTGAGGCAATCACAGGGCTCATCTGCTTTGTTTCCTCTCTCTCCCTTTTTAAAAGATTTTATTTATTTATTTATTTACTTATTTATCAGAGAGAGAGAGGGCACAAGCAGGGCGGGGTGGGGGGAGCAGCAGGCAGAACAGGCAGAGGGAGAAGACGTCTCCCCACTGAGCAAGGAGCCCAATGTGGGACTCATCCCAGGTCTCCAGGATCATGACCTGAGCCGAAGGCAGAAACTTAACTGACTAAGGCACCCAGGCATCCCTGTTTCCTCTCTCTTGAGAAGTATAGTCCTGTGCTACCTGTTGTCAATCTCTCAAAACCATTGTTTTATATATATTTGTCCAGTTTTCTAGTTGTTTAAGCATGAGAATAAATATAATATCATTCATGCCATCATGTCTAAAAGCAGAACTGTATGTTTCATACAGATTACTTTAGTAATAATGATTATTCTATGCATGGAAAATTGGGGCATTCAGCTTCTTTACCTTCCATGAACTTGTGGCTATCTGAAAATGTTTGAAAGTATTTGAAATTTTCCAAAAGACGGTCATGTCTTCCCCTGGCATAACACGGAAAGCAAAAAGCAAGAAGGACAGTGGGTTTTAGAATTTCTAATTTCTTACATTTTTACCCAATTAAAAATTATTTTGCCACAATGACACTTGTTCCTTAACCACCACAGGAACTGCTACACTCCAGTCTTTATTTTACATGTTTCATTACAATTCTGTGCTTATGTAAATTATCAAAGCCTGTTACCACACTATGGCAGGCAGCTGTGTATACCATACACTCTATTTTTGTGGTGAGGTCTAAACTGTCTTTGTCCAACCTAACTGGGTAGGAAATTATCTGGAAAAGTTAGCTTGTAAAAGGGAAATAAAATGTGAAAGTTAATTTCTATCTGAGAAGCACCTTTCCCCCTTCCTCTAGTTCCATTTTCAGAAATTAGGCTCTATAGAAAAACAATGCTCATGAATGAACATATCTTGAAAAGTTCCATCTCCCTCCTGTTTCCAATTTCAGATAAGAATCTTTTTCTATCAGGGTAGCTGGGTGGCTCAGTCAGTTGAGCATTTAACTCTTGGTTTTGGCTCAGGTCATGGTCTTGTCGTGGGATCAGGTCCCACATCAGGCTTTATGCTCAGCATGTAGTCTGCTTGGAATTCTTTCTCTCCCTCTGCCCCTCCCCTGGCTCAGTCTCTCTCTCATAAATAAATAAATAAATAAATAAATAAATATTTTTTAAAAATAATATTTTTATATCAACATCACATTCCAAAATTTGGAATCTTTCAGTTTCTCCTTATTTTACTTCTACCTATGGAAAGAAATCTTAGTGCTAAGAAGACACATTTGTCCTTTAACTTCTTCTAAAAGCTTTGCCATTTACCTTGTCTTTGTTCTTATTTTCATTCAAGGTCATCATGTTGATCATCTCCTATGTATAAAACCCTCTGTGAGGTGTTAAGGAGATTTAGAAATAAGACTCTACCCTGCCCTTAATTTAGTAATTAAAAGTAACACCCAAGTAGCAAAAATGCAAGTGGGGTGAAGTTAGAGAACATCCAAGTGGTCAAAACTGCTATGACAATACCAATAAAGGAACTTTTATTCTGGTAGGAGATAAGTGGGAGGAAATGGCTTGGGCCAAGTTTCATGAAGAAAGTGTTTTGTTTTGTTTTGTTTTTAAATACAGAAACCAATGTCTGATGTTTTGATGGGAGCTGAAAATTTGGGACAGCATTTTGGACTGAAGGTGAAACTAGAATATTCCTTAGGGAAAAAGTTTTATGTTCCTTAGCAAGCAGAAGAGCATCATGGAGGACCTGGACTCAAATTCACTTAGTAGTTATGTGATCTTGAGGACTTAATCTCTCTGAGTTTCATTTTCTTCATCTATATAATATGATTAACAATAGCCACCTTCAAGAGTTTTCATTACATATATGTATATATGTAAGTATACACACACACGTATAGATCTTCTTTGAGTTATGTTACAATGAACCCATGGTTAAGGTGGAAATATTTTAAGTCAAAATAGATTTAACTCACCTACTCTACCAGACAGTATAGCTTAATGTAGTCTACCTTAAATGTGCTCAGAACACTTATATTAGCCTACAGCTGAGCAAAATCATCTAACAGAAAGTGATTTTCTAATAAAATGTGTAATGTCTAAAGTAACTTATTTATTTATTTATTTAAATATTTTATTTATTTATTTGATAGAGTGAGAGACAGCAAGAGGAGGAACACAAGCAGGAGGAGTGGGAAGGAAGAAGCAGGCTTCTTGCTGAGCAGGGAGCCCAGTGCAGGGCTCCAACCCAGAACCCCAGGATCATGACCTGAGTTGAAGGCAGATGCTTAATGACTGAGCCACCAAGGTACCCCTAAAGTAAATTCTTGAGTACTGTACTGAAAGTGAAAAGCAGAATGGTTGTAGAGGTACTGAATGGTTGTATCAGTTACTTATTCTTATGATGGAATGGTTGACTGGGAAATGTGGCTTACTGCTGCTACTACCTGGTATCATGAGAGAGTATTGTACCACAATTCACCAGCTCAGGCAAAATCAGAATTCAAAATTCAAAGTATGGTTTCTACTGAATGCTTATCACTTTCACATCATTGTAAAATCAAAAAGGTGTAAGTCAAACCATTGTAAGTTGGAGTCTATCTATATCTATCTACCTACCTACCTATGTATGTCTATCTATCTATCCATCCACACCCAGAGAGACTGGTGTAGAAAAGATTCAATAAACACAGACTAAACTGATGACTAATTAATAAAGAATTAAGAAGATGAGGCTACTTGGGGAACTTTAGATTATTCAGAGGAATTTGATTCACAAGTATTAGTTTAAGATTTTTGCATCTATGTGCATGAAAGAGCTGAGCCTGTGGTTTCTTGTATTGTAATGTCCTTGGTTTTGGTATCTGGGTGATGCAGACTTCATAGAATGAGTTGAGAAATAGTCCTTCTCTTCAATTTTCTGGGGAAGTTTGTAAACTTGATAATATCTCTTCCTCGAATGCTTTGTAGAACAATCAGTGAAACGACCTGGCCTTAGATTTGTGTGTATGTGTATATGTGTTGTGTATATGTGTACTTGAAGATGTTGCTCCCCCTTCTTCTCATTTGCATTGTTTCCAATGATAAATATCTCATCATCATCTTTGTTCCTCTGTACAGTATCTTTTTTCTCTGGATGTTGTAAGATTTTCTGTCTTTATTTTTTTTAAGATTTATTTATTTATTTGAGAGAGAGAGAAAGAGCATGAACAGGAGGGGCAGAGAGAGAGGGAGAGAGATTCTCAACCAGACTCTGTTCTAAACACAGAGCCTGACATGGCATACGATCTCATGACGCTAAGATCACGATGAGAGCTGAAACCAAGAGTCAGATACCTAACCAACTGCACCACCCAAGTACCTCAGATTTTCTCTATATCACTGATTTTAAGCAATTTGATTACAAAGTGCTTTGGTTTTCTTCAAGTTTCTTTCTGTTTTCATTTGTCTCCATGTATTTTTTAAATTTTTGCTTTGATTTTTTCAATGACCCATTGGTTGCTCAGTACCATGTTATTTAACCTCCACATTTTTGAGATTTTTTTCCAGTATTCTTCTTGGGATTCATTCCTAGTTTCATACAATTGTGTTGGAGAAGTGCTTGATGGGATTTCAATCCTCTTGAATTTATTGAGACTTGTTTTGTAGCCTAACATGTGATCTATTCTGGACAGTGCTCCATATGTACTTGAGAAGAATGTATATTCTGCTGCTTTTTCTGTAGGATGTTTTGTATATATCTATTAAATCCATCCTTACTAATTCTCTGTTTGAATGACCTCTCCATTGAAGTAAGTAGTGTGTTAAAGTCCCCTACTATCATTGTATTGCTGTCAATTTCTCTTTTTAGGTCCATTAATATTTGCTTTATATATCTTGGTGTTCCTATGTTGGGTGCATGTGTCTTTATAAATGTTAGGTCTTCTTGTTAGATTTACTCCTTTATCATTATGTAATGCTCTTTTTTTGTCTATTATTACTGTCTTTGTTTTAAAGTCTATCTTGGGGCACCTGGGTGGCTCAGTGGGTTGGGCCTCTGCCTTCAACTCAGACCATGATCTTGGGGTCCTGGGATCAAACCCCACATCAGGCTCTCTGCTCAGCGGGGAGCCCGCTTCCCCCTCTTTCTCTGCCTTCTGCTCTGCCTACTTGTGATCTCTTTCTCTCTGTCAAATAAATAAAATAAAATCTTAAAAAAATAAATAAAGTCTATTTTGTCTGAGTACAGCTACACCAGCTTTCTTTTTGTTTCCATTTGCATGGCATATCTTTCTCCATCTCCTCCCTTTAAGTCTGTGTATGTCCTTCTGAGACTTCTGAGGTGCTCATAGACAGCATATAGATTGGGCTTGTTTTTTCATGCATTCAACTACTCTATGTCTTTTGATTGGAGAGTTTAGTCAATTTACATTTAATTAATTACTGATAGGTGTGTACTTACTGACATTTTGTTTATTATTTTTGGACTATTTTCATAGTCTCTGTTTCTTTCATTTCCTATTTCTCTCTTCCCTCATAGTTCAATGGTTTTCTTTGGTGTTATGGTTAGATTCTTTTCTCACTTTCTTTTTATAAGCTTTTGATTTGTGGTTACTTTGAGGTACACATTAACAGTCTGTTTTGAGTTCACAGAAATTTAAATTTGAACATATTGAAAAACATTTTATTCCCTCTCATAACATTTTATATTTTTGATATCACATTTTACTTCTTCTTTATATATCCCTTAACTAATAATTGCAGTTTGATCAGTTTTACTATTTTTGTTTTTTAACCTTCATAGTTGCTTTATAGGTGATTGATCAACAATCTTTACAATATATTTATATTTTCCAGTGAGTTTTTTACTTTTGCAAGTTCTCTTGTTATTAATTATTGCCATTCCCTTCCAGTTTAGAGAAATCCCTTTAACATTTCTTGTTTAGTGGTGATGAACTCCTTTAGCCTTTGCTTATCTGAAAAAGTCTTAATTTCTTCTTCAATTCTGAATGATAACTGTGCCTAGTAGAGAATTCCTGGGTGGAAGATTTTTTTTCCTCACAGCATTTTGAACATATCATGCCATTCTCTCCTGGCTTGCAAAGTTTCTGCTTCAAAATCTGCTGATAGCCTTCAGGGGTTTCCTTTGTATGTAATAAGTTGTTTTTCTCTGGTCTCCTAGCTCACTGTTCTGATATTCAGCTTCATCTAGTCTAGTGTATTTTTTAGTTCATTTATTGTATTCTTTAGCTCTGTAACTTCTGTTTGGAACTTTTTGATTTTTTCTTTCTTTTTTTGAAAATCTCACTGTTCATCCATTTTTCTTCCTAGTTCAGTGAGCATTTTTATGACCATTGTCTTGAACCCTTTACCAGGTAGACTGTTTATCTCCATTTCATTAATGTCTTCTTTTTTAATGTTTTGCGTTTTCTTTTTTTGGAACATATTCTCCCTGTCTTCTCATTTTGTCTGACTCTGTGTGTTTGTTTCTATATATTAGGTGAGCCAACCACTTCTCCCAGTCTTGAAGGAGTGGACTTGGGTAGGAGATGCCATGTGGTGCCTGGAAGAGCTCTCCTCTCTGACCACAGGAGATAGGGCCATCTCCTCTATGGCCTGTACATGCCCATCTCTGTGGCAGGGCCATGTCTGCCGTGTGACAGTGGGTGGGGGCTGGTGCCAGCCTGGCCATGACACACAGCTGCACTGCTGTGTTGGGTAGACTTGATGGTCAGCCTGGCTGCAACTAGTAGCTTTACTGGGATGCAGATGTGGGCAAGTGTGTCCCCTGGCCCAGTTGGGATGTGTGGTTGCACTGCAGGGGTGGACGAGATTCTCAGCTGAACATGCCCACAAGCTCTAGCAGGCTAAAAGGGTAATTCCAAAATGGTACCCACTGGCACCTGACCTTAGCAAGCTAGTATAAGATTGCACATGTGCAATCTGCCAGTATCTCTATCTCTGAAGAAAGTCCCAGTGGTTTCCTGGCTTGCTGGCAGGCGCTTTAAAATTAGTAATTTGGGGGGGGGGCGGGTAGGGTGCCTGGATGGCTCAGTCAGTTAAGCATCCAACTCTTGATCTCAGCTCAGGTCTTGATCTCAGGGTCATGAGTTCAAGCCCTGTGTTGGGTTCCACTCTGGGTGTGGAGGCTACTTTAAAAAACAAAAACAAAACCAAAAAAACTTAGTAAGTGGGTCTCTTTCACATATGGTCTGGGTGCTTTTCAAGTTGGTATTTGTGCACTGGGTCCTGGGGTAAGTGAATCTGTACATAAGAACTTTAGGTACAGATTCCCCATTCCCTATAACTCTATGGTTTTCCTGGATATAATCCCCTTTGGTTTTCAAAGCTGGGCATTTGGGAGCTCTTCTCTGTCACACAGAATCTAAGAGTTGAGAAGTCTGATATGGAGCATAGACCCCTCATTATTCAGGGAAAAAAGTCCAGTGCTTGACATCCTTCCTGATTATGTATCATTGTGCTTGAGGTGGAGTATTTCTGTTGAGACAGTGTTTCTGCCTTTCTCACCCGTTTTCATGCTGTCCATTTTGTCCTTTGTTGGGGAGGTCTTTTCATCTACTTTTCTGGGTTTTTTTCAGAGTAAATTATTCTATGTATCCAGGGGAGAGAAGTATCTCAGAATCTTCCTACACTGTCATCTTTTTTAAAAAATTTAAATTCAATTAGCCAACACATAGAACATCATTAGTTTCAGATGTAGAGTTCAGGAATTCATCAGTTGCATATAACATCCTGTACTCATCACATCACATCCCCTCCTTAATGCTCATCACCCTGTTAAACCATCCTCCTTCCCACCTCCCCTCCAGCAACCCTCAGTTTCTTTTCCATAGTTAAGAGTCTCTCATGGTTTGACTCCCTCTCTGATTTTTTCCCATTCCATTTTTCCCTCCCTTCCCCTGTGATCATCTGCACTGTTTCTTATATTCCTCATATGAGTGAAACCATATGATAATTGTCTTTTTCTGATTGACTTATTTTGCTCAGCATAATACCCTCCAGTTCCTTCCACATTGATGCAAATGGCAAGTATTCATCCTTTCTGTTGGCTGAATAACAGTCCACTGTATATGTATATCACATCTTTATCCATTTATCTGTTGATAGACACCTGGGTTCTTTCCATAGTTTGGCTATTGCCTACACTGCCATCTTGAACCCAATCCTCTCTCTTTCTCTCTCTATATATAATATAATCTACCATGTATCTACTTCACATGCTTAATCTTTATCTATTTTCTTTAATGCATGAAATAGTTATAATTAACTGTCTTTACTGGCTAGTAATCATTTCATCCATGTCATTTTGGGGTCAGTTTCTATCAATTTTTTTCTCACTATGATTCATATTTTCCTGCTCCTTTGCAAAGTAGATAGTTTTTATTGGATACCAGCATTGTGAATTCTACCTTGTTCCATACCAAGAATTTTAGTATCCCTAGTCCTATGAATATACTTGAGTTTTGTTTTGAAATTCAGTTCAATTACTTGGGATCAGTTTGATTCTTTCAGATCTTACTTTTAAGCTTAGATAGGAGAGACCAGAGCGGTGTATAGTTTAGGGCTAAATTTCTTCCCACTATTTGAGGCAAAACCAATGCTTAATAAATTGTAAACTCTTCCCTGCTCAACTGAGTTCTGGGAATTATTTCTTCTAATCCTTTAAGGTGCTTCTTTCTTCAGTTACGGGTCATGTTCTCTCACATATGTGCTGATCTATCCTCAGATGAAGACTTGAGGGGACTCCTTGAAAATCTTCAGAGTCTTCTCTCCATGCAACTCTTTCTAGTCTGATACTCTGCTCTGCACTCTGTAGCCACTTTGGCCTCTCAGACTTCCAGCTCCTCAATCCAGGGAGACTGCCAGACTCAACTTGTGTTGCCTCCCCCTGCCTTGATGTCTTGAAATTCTTGAAATTCTCTTCTGGAAATATGGGGATTGTAGGATTCCCCTTGTTCATTTCCTATCTCTCAGGATCACAATCTTTTGTTGCCTGATGTCCAATGTCTTGAAAAAAAAATTTTTTTTGTATATTTTTCCCAGTTTCTAAGTTTTCCTAGTGGAGAGTAAATCCAGCCCCTGCTATTCTATCTTGGCTGGAAGCAGAAATCTTCAGCAGTAGTGAAATGCTAAAGATTTAGCCTCACATTTAATGTGGGTGAAAAAGAAAGTATCACCTTGTTTATTGCAGACATTTTAAATAATTTTTATACATTGGACCCTCTGGACACCTTTTGAAACCTCTGTACAGCTTCTCAGAATAATGTTTTCAAGTATACACAGTAAAACACAGACAAATACCAAAAAGAGAGAGAGAGAGAGAGAACAGTAAATATAGTTATTAGAATATTTTTCTGTGATGTTGTTTTATAGTAATAGATATATTTCTTAATTAATGCCTTAAGTGACAAGATCTAGCAATGTGTCTAATAAGTTCTTTAGTTTTCAAGTAGTAATGAGCATAAAAACATTCTGAAATATGTGAAACAATTGCAACGTGGTTTGAGTAAATCCCTACTCTCTATTGGTGACCATGTCAAGGTACTGGTAATATTACAGTAGCTTGTTGCCAAATGCATTATGAAAGGAAATGCTAATTTCAGTCAGAAGCTAGTAAAAAGAAACATGCAATTGCTCTCTCATTCAGGTTGAAGGACCCCTGAATTCTATCCATACACCACTTACAGGTCTACAGATCCAAAGTAAGAACACCTATTTTAAACCGGTAAGAACAGATACTACACTTGATCTTAGCTAAAAGGCCGAGAAGCAATGGGAAAGAACACCTATTTTAATACATGGAAACTGGTGTGCCTGGAAGTTGTCGGTTTTACACAACTGGTTAAGCTTATGAAACGGCGATGATTTTATTTGAATCTACCATGAGCATAGTGAGGTACCATGGGGGTAGTTTTGGGGCAAAATGGAGGAAACATAGTCACAGGAAAACTGAGAGAGTCCTTTATGCCAAAGTGGGTCTTCTCTCTGTGGCTCCCAGACCAAGGAAGTTTATCCCCAGGGCTGAGGAGTCTACCTGTCAAAAGGCTTCTTGCCCAACTCCCATTCCGATTCTCAAGTCCCATCACTCATAACTGACAAATTGGACAGGTCTGCTGTTTATTTTTGCCTCTGGTCTTTTGGCCAGACCACAGACTCTTGGATTTGTGAATACACAGTTCTGTTCCTATCCAGTGTGTCCCAACCAGAAAGTCACTGTAATTTTTGGTTTTGTTCCCATACTCCCTCCAAATGTCATTAGTCATATCCTCCTTCCCATTTCTGCCTTGAATAGACAGTCATTATGATGAAGCCAGGCCTGTTTCAGAATTCCATGAGAACCACAGTGTCAGGCCGTCACAACTCTGGAGCTGGAAGTGGAAAAGGCTGTGATCTGGCTGGCTGGCACTGTCCCTGTGAGTCATTGTGGAAACACTGTCCCCAGATGCTGCTGAGAGGGACCGGGTTGCTGGTGAGTGCATCTGTCAGATGAGATCCTGACCCCCTGACATCTTAAAACATTCCATAATATGTGGGATGTTGGGTCTTTCGTCTGGTATCCTGGTTACACTAAAATTTAGGTTGTTTTATTCTATTTTTGGTTCTCTTGCAGTTTCCAATGTGTTAAAAAAAACAAAATACATTTTTTTTCGGATTACAAAAATAATACATATTCACTGTACAGAGATTGAAAAAGGCAGAAAAGCAACACAGAAGAAAATTCTACCAGCCAGAGATACAGATTTTTTTTAATGTGTTGCATTTCCTATAAGATGTTACTTGGATTATAGTGTATATACTACTTTGGTAAGCTCTGTTTTTTTTTTTTCAACTGTAACAGTATAATGCACATAGTCCCATTTTTAAAAATATGAAATTATATCATTTTTGCCCCAAAGGAGATGTTACATAAGATACCGAGTCCAACACACTCTTTCTGAAAATGAGAAAACTGGAATCCCAGGAGGATATGTAAGCCTTGCCCAAGGCTCCTGAGCCACAGAGTCAGAGTCAGGAACGGAACCCTGGATTTTTGTCTTGGCATCCTGCTGCCTTGTGACCTGCCCATGTCCCTGCTCTATTTAATTTCTTTAAATTCAGTCCCTGTAAGAAACTTAAGAATTTGAGGGGGAAAAGCTTTTCCCTTGCAAGGCTTATTTTTGATTATTACTTGGAAATTAAAAATTAAAGAAAAATAGTCAGTAAACAAGAAACAGACTCTTAACTGTAGAGAACACATTGATGGTTACTAGAGGGGTGGTGGGTGGTGGGATAGGGAAAATAGGGGGTGGGGTTTAAGGAGTGTACTTGTCCTGATGAGCCCTGGGTGATGCATGGAAGTGTCGAATCACTGTATTGCACACCTAAAACTAATGTTACACTGTATGTTAACCAAACAGGAATTAAAATAACAAACATTGAGAGAACAAAAAAATAAAAACGAAAACTAACACCATATGCATTTTTTAAAGGAAAAAGCCATTACCAGCCTACCGTTAGCAACCTAATGACTTAACTAATGTACATGTCTTTAAACTCAATAATGGCTATTTAATTGGCCTTTATAGTGTGTATATTTTCAAGAAGTGCAAATTCACCTCAGAAAAGTGGGGAGACTGCATATTACAGTACAGGACAGTATAGTATGGCTTGTAGTACAGATAGTATATAGTGTACTATGGCACATAGTATGGACAGTATAGGGTATGGTATACTATAATAAAATGAATGCGGACTTCAGAGTTTGGTGGGTTTTGATTCAAATCCTATCTGGGCATCTTCCTGGCTATCGGCTCTTGGGAACCGAAACTCTTTGAGTTTTATTTCATCATCTGTAAAATGAAGGATAGTAATAGTATTTATCCTAAGATATATCCTAAAATATAGATCTAGAAGAAAGTAAAACAAAAAAGAGGTGATCATGATATTTCTGAATTATTGACCACGATATTACCTACTGATTGTTTGTATTACTGTACCAAAGAGTTAGGGACAGGGAGAAGTTCTCCCCCTAAGTATTGATGTCAATTCCATAATAAGTGAGAGTCAATTGCCACCCCAATTCACTACTTCACTATTACCTTCTCATTCTTTTATTTTATAAAATAAAAACCAAATCAATAAAAACTAGGTAACTGAAATATTGAAAGACATAGGTAGGAATTCATTTTTCAGAATATTCAAGAGCAGTGGCAACAGGATGTTTTGACTTCAGGGTCAAAGAACAGGGTCAGACTTCAAATAAGAACATGGCTGAGTAAATCAACATCTTTCCCGTGGCCCTTCAGGAAATCCTGCAAAAGCAGAAAGGAGAAGGGGAAAAAAAAAAAAAAAAAAAACCTTACTCTATTTTCAGTGAACCTAACACAGCCAGATATTATATGCAGACTCCAAAATATGTGCAAGTAATGTCAAAACAGCTGATATTAAACAAAGCTACAAGAAGAATGGGCAGCCTTGCAGAAAAAGGCTCAGCAAGTGGCCAGATAGCCTGAGGTCCAGGGGGGCAGATCTGGAAGCATCAGTAAAAATTAATAAGAAGATCTCCTTGAAGTGTAAATTTTTATCTCCTATTTTCAGTAATAATATCAAGATCTATAGTAAGCAAGACTGGCAGCAGAAACACCCTTGAACCTGATCAGATTCAAAGAAGATTCTTTGAGTAGAGCCACTCAAGGAATGGCAAAGTTGAGCCATGTTTGCAGGAAGTAGTCTGTCTCTGTGGTAGCAGAGAAGGAGCCTGTCTCTGAGTTATGAAGTTTGGAAGACAATACTGGCCCGATTCCTCCTTTCTACACTGTCCCCTGCCAGAAAGCTCTTAGTTCAGGAAAATTCAAGCCATTCAAAGATGGACAGTCTTTAAATGAATTAGCAAAACACCAATACAAAGATACTAAAATTCTAAATACCATATTAGCACATCAAGTCCATTAGTGAATTAAAAATAATATATTACCTCCAACTAAGAGTAGGATTTGTCCCAATTCAAGAAAGAAAGAAAAAAAAGGTCCTCTTGAGAGGCACAGAAAAACCAGTTGAGAAAACTTAATATCTGTTCCTGCAAGAAATGTCTAGCAAACTCAAATTATAAGGAAATTTTCATTGCCTTGATAAGAGGTAGTGATAATTAGTACTGTTCATTAAATTTTCTTTTTTAAAATTTTTTTATTTTTTTATTAACATATAATGTATTATTAGCCCCAGGGGTACAGGTCTGTGAATTGCCAGGTTTACACACTTCACAGCACTCACCATAGCACATACCTTCCCTGATGTCCATAACCCTGCCACCCTCTCCCTTTCCCCCTCCCCCCCGGCAACCCTTAGTTTGTTTTGTGAGATTAAGAGTCTCTTATGGTTTTTTTCCCTCCCGATCCCATCTTGTTTCATTTATTCTTTTCCTATCCCCCAAACCCCCCACATTGCCTCTTAACTTCCTCATATCAGGGAGATCATATGATAATTGTCTTTCTCTGATTGACTTATTTCACTAAGCGTAATACCCTCTAGTTCCATCCATGTCATTGCAAATGGTAAGATTTCATTTATTTTGATGACTGCATAGTATTCCATTGTATGTATGTATGTGTATATATATATATATATATATATATATATATATATATACACCACATCTTTATCCATTCATATGTTGATGGACATCTAGGTTCTTTCCATAGTTTGGCTATTGTGTTCACTAAATTTTCTGGTTTTTCTCCTTTTAAGCACAATTTAAAAATTGTGAGTATATTCAACAGGGCTCCTATTTCACACTACGATAAAAAAAATTTTTTTTTAGATTGCATAACAAAACAAATCTTCTAAATAGAAGAAAACATGGGGAAATGTGTTCATAACTTCTGAAGATTTTCTTAAGCAAGATCTGTATAAAAAATGATTAATCTATTTGGCCGCATAAAAATGTATTCTTTCTGTACCATGAAGGAAAGTACTCAAATGTCAAAATACAAGGATGGCCTAAGAGAAAATATTTCGATATCAGTACAGGAAAAGTATTACTATTTAGACCAACACTGTCCAATAGAACTTTCTGGAATGATGGAAATAATCTCTCTGTGCTACTCGACAGGATAGCCATTAGCTACATGTGCTACTGAGAACTTGAAATGTGACCAGTGTGACAGAGGAACTGAATTCTAAATTTTACTTAATTAAATTAATTTCACTTTAAGTAGACAAATATGACTAGTGGTATTTTATTGGACAGTGCAACTAGAAAATATAAAAAACCCTGCAGATAGAGATAGAAATCAAAATAGGTAGACAAACTAGCCAAAGATATGAACTGACAAGTCATAGGAGAAATGAAAATGGCCAATAAATACGTGAGAAATACTTAACCTTCCTCCTTATTAACAAGGAAAATGCAAATTTAAATGTAATAAGATTCTTTGTCATAAAATTTCAGAACTTATTAATATCCAGGTGTGGTGAAGGTGAAGGGAAATAGTTACTTTTCTTCATTGTTGGTAGAACTACACATTCACACAGTCTTTTGGATGGACAATTTAGCCAGATCCACTAAAATTGTAAATGTGCATATCCTTAAGCTAGCAATTACTAACATTTCTACAGAACTTAAAAATTTGTTGAAAGATTCACCTAGAATAGAAAGCATGAAAGGAAAAAACATCACCTAGAATAGAACATATGTAAGGAAAAAACATACGCAAGGAAAAAACTTTTTGAAAAAGAAAAACAAAGTGAGAGGAGGTTTTTTTCTCCCCAGAAATCTCTTTCCTAGAAAAAAATACTAAATATGAGCCAAAGAGGCATAGATTAGGTGTTCATTAAAAAATGACAACAACCAGAAAAATTTGAGTTTTGATGATATTCAGGGATAACTTGAACTCTCACACACTGATGGAGGGAGTGGAAATTGGTGTGATCACTTTGGACAACTGTTTGATGTGTGTACAAAAGCTGAACAAAGGCATACCCTAGGGATATATGCAGCAGAAATGCACATATTTACTTGTATCCAAAGACAGGACACAAGAACATTCAGTATATCACCATTCAAAATAGCCTCAAACTGGGGACTCACCACATGTCCATCAATAGTATCATGGAATGATAAATTATAACATATTCATATGCTGGAAAATTCTATAGCAATGAAAATGAATGAACTATAGGTATGTGCAATCATTTAAATAAAGCTCACAAATATAATGTGAAGTAAAACAAGCAAGACATAAGAACACCCTTCAAATGATACCATTAATGCAAGTGTCACAAACAAGCCAGAGCGATCAGTAGGGTAAGCAGGGTGAGAGTGGTTGTCTTCAAGGGAAGGGAGAGTAACTGGGAACGGCAGCCATACCAGCATTTCTGTCCCCTTATAGCATCTGGTCCCTGGTCTTTTTCAGAAGTGGGGCATATTTTCCACAGGTCCAACTCCCACCAAATGCTACATCAGAGGAAGAGCTTTGTTTCTCCCTGGCTCACTTACTTCTGAGACCCATGCACTGAGAAACAGAAGCTTAATCTTTTCTGGCCCAGTGCTTTCCTGCTTCATTTCACTTAGTCTGAGGTGGAAACCCCAGTAATGAAACCATTTTTTGGTTGTGTTATCTGGTCCCCAGATGGAGGTTTGCACTGGCATCTGGCTAATGAGTAATGGGTTTAGAACTGTGCCTAGCATATACCAAGCACATATGTAGGTGTTTGCTCTAATTATTATTATGCTTTACATATCTAAATGGGACATCTACCTCCCTTCTCTCATCTCCAAGGCATAATAAGCATATGAAGAACTTTAAGATATCCCAATATGCACCTATGTTCCATAAAGTCTACTTCCTTCTATAGCCCATCATTTAAAAAATGTTTATTTTGATTATAAATGTTTCAAATTTAGGGAAAAAAAGTACAAAAAATAATATTGCACTCATCCAGAAAGCTTCCACCTCCCAGATTTAACAGATGTTGGTATTTTGCTATATTTGCTTTAGCTCTTTGCGGTTTGGATTTTTTTTTTTTTCATGTAAACAGAAATAACTAAGAGTCCCTCCTCTCGATTCCTCTTTCCTCCCCTTTTCCTTCCATCACCGAGGGTTCCACATTCCTGAAGTTAGTATAAGCCATCCCCATTTTTGTTGTAACTGCATCTATTAGACAATATAGAGTCCCAACTTAATTATTAAACTATTAACTGGAAGTTGAAATAATATACAATGCTGATCATGACCTCTTTCAAAATGTCTTGGATAAGAAAAGAAAAAAAAAAACTGTCCATTGATGGTAGATGTGGAGTGAAGGGGCCCTGATACCATCCAGGATATTTTCTGCCTTGTACAGAAGTTGTTCTGTATAAATAATTGCTGGGACCATAGCCCATCTGTAAAGCTCCTTTCAGAATTTTAAGCACTAGTGTCATCCACCACAGTGACTGACAACACATGCTTTACAGAGTGTCCAACAGCTGAATGATCAAGGTATCAACTTGTGGGCTACAGCACTTATGGGTGCCACACACTAGTGGCTACTGGCCTGTTTGCCTGAGGCCAGGGACAGCTGTGACCTGTAGGTGAAGACCCCGTGGTTACCCAAACCCCTTCTTACCTTCAGATAGCTGACCCTGGGCTCTTTCTGGGACATTCACTGGAATTTGTAACAGATATGCTGGACAGGTGCCCCAGCATCTGTTCGACTGAGGACTCTGGGCTGTCACATATCACGTGACATTAGAGTTGATGAGCTGTGCTGGTCCTCAAGTTTCCTGTACAACCTGGCTTCCCACCTCTCTGGAGGGGCTCCTTGGATGGGGCTCCTGCCTCTAGTCCCTAGAGGGAAACTCCCCTGGGGCTTGTGAATGCCTTGGTCCCAGCATGACATCTGTTTATTGTCCCTACAAGAATTTCTAAGGAGCTCCGTGTACAACCCTGCAGTAGCTGCTGTGTACACCGTGCCATCTAGGAGGAAAGACACAATGGGACCCGAGGTGCCTCCAGCGCACAGAAATGGGGAAGTGCTGAAGGAATCCAGGCAAGGGAAGAGGTACCTTTAGAGCTCTCGCCATCAACTTTGCTCCCACCCCTGTTGGTCACAGCTACCAAGAAGATGAAATATGAGTTCTCCAACATCTCTGGAGGGCCCTTGGTGGAACTCACAATGATGACCTTGCAAGTGGACTCTCCCCTTCTGGCACCTTCTCAGTGATGTCACATAACAGGCTTTCTGGGGGTCGGAGCCAGTAACTCTGGGGGTCAGAGCCAGTTGGGAGAGCCAGTAACATAACAGACCTAGACATACCCTCTATTGGCGCTAAGAATCTCATAGCTTGGAACAATATAAACACACAAAACTAATGACAAATAGGTGTGAGAGCCGTGAGGAAAGCAGTGTGATAGAGATAAGGGCACCTGCTTGGAAGTGTGGCCAGGGAAGCCTTGTTCCCTGGGATTTAAACTGAGATGTAAAGGACATTTAAGAGCTAGCCCTAAAAAGACAAGAGAAAAACCATTCTAGTCAGAGGGAACAGCAAGTGTGAAGATCTTGTGGAAGGAAAGAGGCTTGAGGCTTGAGGACTGGGAGAGGAGGGTTGTTGGATTGGACTGGAAGGGGTGCGAATTCTGCAGAGGGTACCAAGTAGCCCACGGTAACCATGTTGAGTTCTATAGGTGCAGTGAAAGTCACTCTAGGGGATCAAGGAGGGGAGTGACATGTTAGTGCTTCTATTTCAGGAATACCCACTCCTCCATGGCTGTCTATGGAGAATAGGGGGTAGGAGTGGCATGAGCCAGTGGACTGTTCTCCAAGTGAGAGATAATGGTGATTTGGCCCAGAGAGGTGGGAGAGGGTGGGATTAGCATATGTTTTAGGGGCAAAGCTGATGAGACTTGATGATGGGTTGGATGAAGGGGAGAGAATGAGGGAAATCAAGATGGTGGCCACGTGTCTGGGTTGAGCAACTTGCTGGATGGTGCTGCTTCCTGACATGGGGAAGTATGGGGGAAGACCACGTTTGGGTTTCTCAAGCCCAATTTTCAACATACTGAGACTGAGTAGAGGTTGAGGTATAAAATGGTCACACCGGCCAGTAGGAGAGTCAGCTTACCAAGGAAATGTCAGATGGCCACAAGCGTTGGGTCCCCATTTGAGGTTTAAAATCATAAACAAAATGTGAAACCATGTCTCACTGTGTTCAGCTATTTAGGTGCTGGCAATAAGAGGGCAGGTGATGAGCTCATCACCAGTTAGGGTGTTGCCAGCTAATTAAGATGAAGGCAAAGAGGGGTGGTAACTTGAGTTGACCCTTGAACAGGCATGTGTTTGAACTGCATTTGAACTGTACCCAATTTTGTAAATAAATACAGCACAGTACTATACATGTATTTTCTCTTCCTTATGATTTTCTTCACCGCATTTTCATTAGCTTACTTTACCTTAAAAATACAATCTATAAAGCCAAGACCATACCAAGTAGGTGGTAATCAACTGTTTCCGTTATCGGTAAGGCTACTGGTCAGCAGTGGGCTATTCGTAGCCAAGTTTTTGGGAAGTGAAAATTACACTTGGATTTTCAATTGTGGGGGTTGGCGGGCAGTGCCCAAACCCCTACATTGTTCAAGGTCAACTGTATAGTGATTGCAGTAGAGATGATTCAGAGTTCATCAAAATTCATTTTCCTCTTCTTGGCACCATGTTTGGACTACATTTACCAGATTCTCTTGCAGTTAGACGTGACCACATACCTGGTTCTACTCAACAGAATGGGAAAAAATATCTAAGGGCCACTTTCAAGCCTGGCCATCAATAAGCTTGCATACATGTGTTTCTGTGCTCTTGGCCCCATTCAGCTGACTGTTTTGGTGACCTCCAGAGGAACTTTGGAAGCTGACCCTTAAGGATAGCAGAATTGCAGCCACCTTGGGTTCCAGAGATCTGCTTAAAGTCCCCTACCACGCACATAACACTATCCAGAACTCCCTGGACTGAGCAAAAAAAAAATGTCTCATGTTGAGCCATTACACATGTGGGTATATTTGTTACCAAAGCTGTGTCTGCACGAACTAGCACAGTAATAAGTCATGTCCGAGGGTAAAGAAGGGATGAAATCTGATTGATCAGGAGGCCACCTGGGGGCCCAACTCTTCACCTGAGACCTTAGAGAGCTGAGTGGGTTGTCTGGAGGAAGTAGGGCAGGGTTTTCAGCTAGGGAGACATATCAAAGTCACCTGGAGACATTTAAAAAAACAACAACAAACAACCTGATGCCCAAGCTGTCCTCCGAGACCAGTTGAATCAGGAGATCTGGGGGAAGGACAGGGCTCAGACATTTGTTAAAGATCTCCAATTGATTCTACTGTGTACCCAGAGTTCAAAAACCACAAAACTGGAACAAAAACTTAGGTAGCCTATTTATGGATCTTTGTCCCAAAAGGTACTACACACTTCATATGACCCATAGAACACCTGGAGGAACCTCACAGTTGGGTGAGGGACACTGTACCCCAGCCTTGACAGACGACACAGGAGGATAACTGTTTTTAAGAACCAGAGCAGACTGTGGACCCTGTGGAATGCCAACCGATTACAGAGAATGGCCAGGAACTGGCATCACCCTTTTCCCACCCCAACCCCAGTATAGGTCATTGTCAAGGAGAAAGGAGGGGAGAAGTTCTTGAATTAGATAAGATGCAACTCTAAATAACCCATTTTGCCCACAATTGGCTAAGATTTACATTCCCTTCTAATAGGAGAAATTTTTGTTTAAAGATATATTTAGACACCATATTACATGGTTTTAGAAATGTGTACCTGCTTGAGTGCATTGTAATCATGAGCATTTTATTTGAAATAAGCCTCTTTTGTCAAGTCTGGGTCTCAGCGTGCTGGTGAAGTCTTCAGGTCTTGGTCCACAAGGGAGGAATCTGGCTCAGTTCATGCATCTAATTTTTGCCAAGGAGCTGCCTGAGTCCTCTTGCCCAGGTTAGCTGGTTTGCAGACATAATGCAGTGTAAATCTATTGCTTCAGCTGATGGGTAAGTCAAGGGGTATATGTCTGTGTCCTTGTCTAGACTGTCTCAGCTTCCTTTGTGGAATGAACCACAGTGCTTTTTGCTTGATAGTAAATGCTCAAAAATGCTAACAGATTAAGGGACAATGGTGAATAACACGGAGGACATTAGGAGAAGGAAAGGAAAGGTGAATTGGGAAATGGGAGGGGGAGATGAAACAGGAGAGACTGTGGATTCTGAGAAACAAACTGAGGGTTTTGGAGGGGAGGGGAGTGGGGGGTTAGGTGAGCCTGGTGGTGGGTATTATGGAGGGCACGGATTGCATGGAACACTGGGTGTGGTGCATAAACAATAAATCTTGGAACACTGAAAAAATAAAATTAAATTTTAAGAAAAGGGACAATGGTGACTGTAATAATAAATGTACATGATAATTATAATAAGAAGACATATTCTATGTATAGTTGTTCAATGGCATCGCTCACTTAAAAAGGCTCTTCTGTGCCCTTTTCCTGTAAATTGACTTGGCTGTAATTTTTAAAAACCAGTTTAAATTCAACTGTCTCTTGAATTTCCACTGTCTCTTGCCTCTTTTACATTTGTAGATGTTTTCTTAGTTTGTATATATTTGTACATATAATATTGTATATTATATACCTGTATAATGTTTATATATTGTGTACATTTTTATAGATAAAAAGTAATACGAAGAAAAATATTTTAGGCAGTCCCTGCTCCTACCATCCTGACAACCTCTGTTGAAAAACTTTAAATAATGTATGCACAGGTACACAGTCAATGTTTAAACAGTGTGTGAGGGTATGAAATACCAATGAAAGCTGCCTGTGACACTCCCTCTGCCCCTTGTCCTCATCCCTTTCCCCAAAGAGAGACTTAACCACTGTTGAGAGTTTCTTATTATTCTTTCCAGAAAGTGAAATGTGCATATGCCAAGACGGAATTTAAAAGATTCTTTTTTTGTAATTCACACAGAAAGGAGCCTGTTATATCTACTGTTCTGAAACTTGCTTTTTTCAAGTGACATATCTTAGAGATCATCTCATATCAACATGTGTGGATTGACTTCATTAATTTTATTCTATTTATTTATTTATTAAAGATTTTATTTATTTATTTGACAGAGAGAGACAAAGGGAGAGAGGGAACACAAGCAGGGGAGCAGCAGAGGGAGAGGGAGAAGCAGGCTTCCCGCTGAGGAGGGAGCCCGACACAGGGCTCGATCCCAGGACCCTGGGATCATGACCCAAGCGGAAGGTAGAGGCTTAATGACTGAGCCACCCAGGCACCCCATTTTTTTTAATTTTAAAGATTTTATTTATTTATTTGAGAGAGAGAGACAGAGCTCGAGCAGGGGGAGGAGCAGAGGAAGAAGCCGACTTCCAGCTGAGCTGGGAGTCTGACTCAAGGTTCAATCCCAGGACCCCAAGATCATGACCTAAGCCAAAGTCAGACACTCAACCAACTGAGCCACTCAGGAACTCTGGATTGACTTCATTTTTTTATGGTAGCAGAATATTCTGTAGAATAATTGGGATATAGTTTACATATCATTTCTCTTAGATCCCTCTCTTATTTTCAGATTCTTGCCATTTATAAATAATGCTGCAATGGACATCCTTGTAGACCTACCCGCAAAAACTTTTGTGGGTAACTTTTATATGCTAACCTCAAATCGGTGTTTAAAGTATCTTAAGAGATCATTTATGGCTTGGATTATAAAAACTGCACATTCAGGCCATAAGAGAGGTATATCCCTGAGGTTATTTATCTTAGCAATACATGCGAGGCAGGAAAAGAACGTTTGTCTTTCTGCACTGCCGAGTTCTAGAGTCAACATGAGCAGAGGAGAGCAGTACAGGAAAGCTACACTTTTCTTCACTTCTAGAGTCAACGCATCAGGGATATTTCTGTCCCTGGGTGACCAGAAATGGCCCAGGAACTTGTGAATTCAAAGCACTTTTTCTTGTCCTCAAGCTTACTCACTGCATCTGTCCTTTGCTCTAAGCTAGGAGGAGATCTGAGACAAAAATAGACAAGCGCCTCTTGTGGAACCGAACTGATACCCTGCCTGAAAAAGCTTGAGAATGCACGTTAAAAAACTGCTTAATATGTAGTACAGTAAATACAGACGATATCACAGGTAAAATTTCCACTGGGATGAAAGGGTTCTATCTGGTCTTCCAGTTTCCCTTCTCAGAGGAAGCCACTGTTGTTACTTATGAAAATTTGAGAGAAGGATTTCTCAACCTTGGCAATGTTGACATTTTGTTCTGGATAATTTCTTTGCTCTTAGGGAGGAGGAGCTGTTCTCTGCACTATGGAATGGGTAGTGGCATCCCGGCTTCTACCCACCAGATGCCCATAGCCTCTTCCCACTAGACCCCCCTTCCAGTTGTCTCCAGATATTATCAGATGTTCTTCCTGTTGAAAACCACTGGTCTAGAGGCACCTGGGTGGTTCAGTGGGTTAAAGCCTCTGCTTTCGGCTCAGGTCATGATCCCAGGGTTCTGGGATCAAGCCCCGTATCGGGCTCTCTGCTCAGCGGGGAGCCCACTTCTTCCTCTTCCTCTCTCTCTCTGCCTGCCTCTCCGCATACTTGTGATCTCTGTCTGTCAAATAAATAAATAAAATCTTAAAAAAAAAAAAAGAAAACCACTAGTCTAGATAGACAGGCAGACAGACACACACACAAACAACATTACTATGTTATTAATTATGTATATATTATATAGTGAAAGTTGGGACTGAAGAGTCTTAATGTGAACACCTTTATTTTTAAGATTTTATTTATTTATTTGAGAGAGAGAGACAGAATGAGAGCGAGAGAGCCTGAGAGGGTGAAGGTCAGAGGCAGAAGGAGACCGCCCCCTAAGCAGGGAGCCCGATGCGGGATTCGATCCCAGGACTTCAGGATCATGACCTGAGCCAAAGGCAGTCGCTCAGCCAACTGAGCCACCCACAATAAGTATAGGGTTTCTCATTGAATTTAATCTTGGTTATTGGATTTTTAAAATGGTCTGTACCTAGTGCTTAAGGAAAAAAAAACTATTTGAAAACATTTAATTTAATGAGGTTATACTATTTCTTTTTACACTGTAGCTTGAATTAATGTATTTTATATTCTTGTGTAGTCTAACATAACTCAGATTTCTGCATACCTTAAAACCACAGATGGTAGGTGCTGTTGGAATTGCATCTTCTGTAACAGTTGTCAATAAATTTGGAATATATATACACACACACACACACACACACACATATATATATACACATACACACAGTATGTTCTTATAGTATATACTATACTATATACTGAATATATATGCTGAATATATTCTCTTACACAATTGTACTATGTGTCACTTATCCAATCTCCCCTTGATAGGTATTCATTTCTTTTTTGAATTATTTTGCTGCTATAAGCAGTTCTGCAATGAATATACATATTCTATGGGGTAGATTCTTAGATATGGAATTGCTGGTTCAAGGGTATGTGCATGTAAAATTGTGACCGATATTAACCAAATTGCTTCTCAAAGAGATTGTGCCAATTTTCGCTCTCACTAACAATATATGAGGGTGCCTGTTTCTAGATGCCCTTGCCAAGGCAGCGTGTTAACAAACCTTTTCATGTTTTTAAATCCAAAAGGTGAAAAAAATGGAGTCCTTCTGTAACCTCAGCTTTGCCACTGTGTTCCATTCTAGAACAGGTATTCTGATGAGAAGTTGCTCAAGAATTCACCCTTTCGCAGATCCAAAGGCCAGGACACAGAATGCTAGGGAAGAATTTTGCCGAACCTCTTCAGTCGTTTATTTGGCCGGCTGAGTTCAACTTACCCAAACTGCTGCACAGTTGCAAACGCTTCTCAAGGAGAGGACCCAGCCCCTTGAAACAGTGTGCTTCATTCACAAGCAGCATGATTTCTGGAAAGATATGTATACGTTAAATACTTTGTTGCCATTTTCTCTAGTACTCACCCTCTCGGTGTTGAGAGGTGCTGTCTGCTTTAATCTCTGTGCCAAATTACAGATATACATGATCAAATAAAGTCAAGACTAGAATCAAGCCTCATAAAAATCTTGCCTACAGCATGTACCAAAAAAAGACAGTTGTGCCAAGGCTACGCAGGCCAAGTGAAGCCAGGGGTTGTGCAATTACCCAGCAGAGGTTGAAATTTCTGACAAAAACAGGGACCTCATTGAAAATGTAAGCATAAAAATGAAGCCTCATTAAAAAAAAAGGGAGGGGGCCATTTTGATACTTCTCTAATGTGAACATTGAAAACCATGGCTTCTGACCTCCAGTATTTCCTTCCTCTGTACAGCCCAGGATAAAATAGATTTTCCATTCTCAGATTTTCTGGGTTGGTCACTTTGGCTCTAACTTAAACCAAGTTTTCAAGCAGTTGCATCAGACCAAAATGTTCCACACTTTGCTGTTGCCTGATTGAAGACAAAGATCCATTCTTTTTACTCAGGGAACATTTATCCAAGCCTACTATGTGTTAGGTCCTCAGCTAGACTCCCGCCAAGGCAATGATCCACAAGATGTCTTGGGGTTGGTGTCAGGCCTCATGTTAAAGAAGATCATCTGAGAGGAGAGGTTGGGAGCCAAGAGTATGGAGAAGCTTTGCCAGTTTGCCCAGAGGCCCACAGAATCACGGGCAGGAGCTCTTGTGGTTTATCAGAGTGAAGTGAGGGCTCAGTTAACAGAGCAGTGCCAAGACCTGGGCTCTGTCCACCCCATGCAGGGCCATATGGGGGCTGCACTGGGGAGCGGGTGAACCAGGAAGAGCTGTGGGAGAAAAGTTTTATAGTAACAGAAGGGTGAGATGCCCCTGGTTCTTACAGGAGAATGTGATTTGTGTGTTGGATAATTGTGTGGACCAGCAGGTATACGAAACCTATTAGGTTCAGGACCCGGTTGGGTCTGGCTGATGAAGGAGCTAACTTGGGCAGTGGGCATGCATGCCTGGTGAGAACTGGGAACTCATGGTTAGGACTCTGGGAGGGCCAAAGATGTCAAGGTAGCACATGGTACTTCATGCCGGCTGGGTTTCTTACTGAAATTTTGTGTCTCTTTGCCCTTGGGAGCCCAGGGTTAGCACTGAGAGGAGTGACCAAATTCCTACAACAGATAGTCTAACTATAAGCCTACAATCAACACCTGCTGCTCAGATGTTGTGATGTCTAGTTTCTTTCTGTCTGCCTGGGATTTGGCCTCCTTCTTCTGATAATAACATCCCAATTGGGGGGAATTATACCCCTCACTTTTAGTCCATTTGGACATGGAGTTTTGGTGAGTTCAACCCCCCAGCCAGGACTCTGGGAGAGGCTAGTGACCTGAAAGTGACCAATCAGAGCTTTCCATCCAACCCCCCCAACCCCACCCAGTGATTGGATCAGAACCAGTCATGTGACCTAGGCCAGGCTCACCTTTGGGATCTTGCAAATAAAATTTAAAGAAAGCTTTTCCTAAGGGGAAATTGTCTTAGTTCCTTCAGGCTGACATAGCAAAATATCATAGACTTGGTGGCTTATAAATAATAAAAATTTTTTCTCACAGTTCAGGAGACTGGCAAATCCAAGATTAATGTCCAGACAGATTCAATGTCTGGTAAGAGCCCATTTCATAGGCTGCTGGATTCACTCTACCCTTGCATGGCCGAAGGAGCAAGGGAGTCCTCTTTCCTAAGGGCACTAATCTCATTTGTGAGGGAGCCACCCTCAATACTTTATCATTTCCCAAAGACCCTACCCACCTCCTAATACCATCACACTGGGGATTAGGTTTCACAGCATGCATTTTGGGGCACAGAACTGGGTAAATGAGGAGAGAGAGAATGGATTTGTAATTTTTGGCTTCCAATCCAGCAATACTGGAATTGGAAATACTCCCGAATCTTTCAGTAAAGCCAACAAATTCTCCCTCTTTTAATTTTTGGCTTAAATTGATTTGACTTGGGTCCCTGTCACTTGAAGCTAAAAACTGCTGACTAACATTCTGATAGACAGTTGCCTCTCTTGCACATTTTGAATGAGAAGGGAACAATTTGGGCTTACGTGTCGGCAATTTAATTTATTGCTCTTTTATTACTGTTTTACCTAGATAACACAAGACACCAATGGCTTACCAACCTTCCTGAGGCCCCAACTTTCCTCCAGCCATAATGGCCGTCTTTCTGTTCTTTGGACAAAATAAGCTCAGTCCCATGTTGAGGGACTTTATTCTACTTTCTGCCCGAGACCCTCTTCCCCAGGTCTTCGTTTTTTCGGCTCCTTTGTCACCCAGCTATGTGTCACTGCCTCAGAGAAGCCTTCCCTGAACCCCCAGCTAAGGTATCTACTCCATTACTCCAGTTGCATGTTCTTGTGTTATTTTTGTCATGGTCCTTATCATCATCATCTGACATTTTCTTGTTTATTTATTTTTTATTGTCTGTCTACATGACTAGAAACTTCATGAGAACACGGATCTTCTCTGTAGTCCCAGGACTTAGCAAGGGGCCTGGCATCTGTAAGAGCTCAGGAAAAGTTTGTGGAATGCATCAAGAAACAACCACATGCATAGCTACGACTGACGTGGGTACATGTAGGTGCTTCTGTGGGGGCTTTATGTAGATTACTTTATCCTCAAAATAACTTTCCATCCAGAAATCAACCTTTGGAGAGCTTGAGAAACTTGCCCAAAGTTACATGCCTGGGAAATGGCAAAGGTGTGATTTAAACAAAGAACATTTTGACTCTACAATGTGTGGCCTTACCTCTTCAGTGACTCCCAGATTTGTCCCAGTCTTCTAAAGTTCTGACAGATAAAAATCCTTGCTAGATTTTAAGTTGCAGTTTGGGAATGATTTGTATAATGTGGCCATCACAGAGAGAACTGACTTTGCTATGGGATCTTGAGGGACATATAGGTCTAGAACAGGTCTAAATGGACATCCTATTAGACATGGTAGAGCCTGGTAATTCTCGGGATGCATATTGAAAGAAATTACTAGGGGGAACTAGGACCATTGCAGTCTTTAGAAGAAACATCTATGACAGAACTACACAAGCAAAGTGGACAATAGAGAGAAATCATGATTGCATATGCATGGGGTAGACATGAATGGGATACTGGGGAGGGTAGTGAAATGTACCTTCTCTTTGGATGGAATGTAGAAAGTGAACAGAATAAACTCAAGGTTTGGAGTGACTATAATTGACAAGTGAGTGTATTGTTAGTTGTGGAGAGAATCACAAAGTCTGAATAAACTCTGTGCGGAAGATAAAAAATACAGTATAACAAAATGACAACATATAATAGAAATCGAAAGACTTATTTGAAGTTCAATCGCATAAAACATCCAGCTGTCAAAGATTCCATTTCGTACGTTTTTAAAGTTTGTTTAATCTTTATGTAGACTTTGACACATAAGAATACAAATTGAGCAAAGGAAAGTTCTTTTATCCTCTTCTTTGAGAATCTGAATTCATCCTTTTCATCATCAGGCATTCGAGAATAAAAGCCTACATGATATTCAAATAAGAAAAGTGAAAACAACATTTTTAAGGCCTGAAAAAGATGTAATAGGTAACGTTGGAAGTTAAACATGTGTGGTGTGTGTGTCTGTGTGCATGTGTGTGTGTGTGTTTTACATTTTGATATTTTACAACAACCACGTGGCAGCCATGGACCCTATTGCTTTGTGTAGTAACTGGAACCATTTTATCTTCTGTGTTTTCTTTTCCTCTTAATTCAGAACAATGACCATCTCAAAACATACATAAACATTTCACCGATAGTTTGGATGTTGGCCAGTTTGAAGTTAAGCCTCTTATAGTAAGATACTGTAAAAATGTTTTCTACCAGGTATATGAGTTTCAGATGATAGTTACTATTGTGGAGTTGAGTAAATGATAGGATACTAAAATATTCTCTCACCTAAAAAAATTTTTATCTTAAAATGATTTTAGACTGAACTGAAAGTTATCAATATCATACAGAGCTTTCACCCAGCTTCCTCCAGTGTTATCTTACATAAAGATAGTGCAATTATCAAAACCAGTAAATTAGCGTTGATGTAATACTATTAACTCCAGGCTTTATACTGATTTTGCCAGTTTTCTCACTACAGTCTCTTTTTTGCACCAGGATCCGATCCTGAATCCTATTTTGCATGTAGCTGTCAGTTATTTAATAGAATGTCCCTCAACTGGTGTTTGTCTGATGTTCTTACACGATTAGATTCAGGTTATAACCTTTTGGCAAGAACGCCAAAGAAGGGATGTGCCCCTCTCATTGCACATGTCACGGGGTCCATGAAGTCCATATACTTTGTTACTCCTTTACTTGGTTAAGGTGGCGTCTGCTGGGCTTCTCTATTGAGAAGTTACTATTTTCCTGTTTGTAATTAATGTCTTACAGGGAACTACTTTGAGACTATCTGAATGTCCTGTTTCTCATCACCCTCTTCCCACTAATTGTTGCATCTACTAGTAGTTCTTGCCTGCAACAGGTTGTTAACTGTGGTGTTTCCATAAAGGGGGTTTATGTATTGCTCCCATTCCTTCTGCATTTCCCCCCACCCCAATGGGAATTCTCCTCTAAGCAAGATCTGTACTTCTTCCCTCGTTTATTTATTCAATCAATTATTTAAATCAGTATGAGCTCATGGATATTTATTTTATTCTATAGGTTATACTCAATGCTAGTGTTACTTGTTACTTAAATTGGTGTAGCTTTTGCCATTGGCAGTGTCTCTTTGACAAGCCCCCACCATTTTTTGAGAAAACCCTTGCCTTCTGACACCATAGGTTTACCTAGTTTTTTTTCCTTTCCTAGTCCTGGAATCAACCATCTCTCCAAGGAGCTCTGGTTCCTTTACTGGAAAATGGCACTTAGTTATTTATTTTAAAGATTTTATTTATTTGAGAGAGAGAGCGAGCTGGAGCATGCCTGAGCAGGAAGTGGGTAGAGGGAGAGGGAGAGGGAGAAGCGGACCCTGCTGAGCAGGGAGCCTGACATGGGAATTGACCCCAGGACCCCAAGATCATGACCTAAGCTGAAGGCAGATGCTTAACCAACTGAGCCACCGAGGAACCCCTGGAAAATAATATTTCGATCTGAGTGCTCATCATGGAACTTGGAATAGAAAAAGAATGCACTAGCGGTCTCTCTCTTCGCACACATACAGTAATGATTTTAACTCTAAAAAACCTGTGATGTTCAGCATGAAGTGGATTATGTTTTGTCTTTAGGTTTAATTTAAATACAGAATCTTGATTTTCTCAAATATTTACAAGTCATTAAATCTCATGTCAGGTTTACAAGTAAAATAAACAAGTAAAGCAAGTGGCTTTACAAGTAAGATGTAGTTTTTATATGTGATATTTCTTGAAGAGACACAAAGTTAAATTTGGAAAATTCACTAATTTGGGGCAACACATTTAAAACCTTCCATTTTGTTTTACATCTCTTTAAAAATTCAAGTATAGTTGACACAGAATATTACACTTCCTTCAGGTGCACTACACAGTGATTCAATATCTCTATACATATGTCATCATACGACACTATTACAATATCATTGACTATATTCCCTGTGCTGTACCTTTCATCCTCGGGACTTATTTATTCCATTAATGGAAGCCTGTACTTCCAACTCCTCATCACCCATTTTGCCCATCTCTCCACATCCCTACCCTCTGGCAACCATTAGTTTGTTCTCTATGTTCTCTACTTGTTTATTCACTTGTTTTGCTTTTTGGATTCCACATAGAAATGAAATAATATGGGATATATCTTTCTCTGACTTATTTCACTGGGCATTAATGCCCTCTAGGTCCATCCCTGTTGTTGCAAATGACAAGATCTCCTTCTTTTTATGGCTGAGTAATATTCCATCATATATACACCTTCTTTATCCATTCATCTACTGATAGACACTTAGGTCTCTTCCATATACTGACTATTGTAAATAATGTTGCAATAAACACAGGGGTACATATATCTTTTCAAATTAGTGTCATTTTCTCTGGGTTAATACCCAGCAGTGTAATTACTGGACCACATGGTATTTTCACTTTTTAATTTTTGGAGGAAACTCCATACTTTTCCCACAGTGGCTGTGCCAATTTGCATTCCCACCAACAGTGCACAAGGGTTCCTTTTTCTCCATGTCCTCACCACCACTTGTTATTTCTTGTCTTTTTGATTCTAGTCATCTAGACAGATGTAAGGTGATATCTCTTTGGGGTTTTAATTTGCATTTCCCTGATGATGAGTGATGCTGAGCATCGTTTCATGTGTCTTTTCCATCTGAAAACCTTCCATTTTTAATCTGTACTCATACAAGACAGACTTCGTGAAAAATATTTGAGACACTTTGCCAGGTCGACACCATATTTAATAAATATTAACTTTGTGTAAGGGTCAGGGACACAAGATTGAACATAGCATGGTTCCTATCTTCGAGCAGCTCACAAATTAAAAATCCTTTGAGGTTTCCCTGGTTGAGATAACCTTGCTTTTTTCTATTTAATCCGTTCTTTTTACTGTCCATCCCTCTCATCATTCTTCCACTCCACAAGCTATTTCCCTTTTTCTCCAGCCCTTATACTTCAACTTCAAAATTCTGATTAAATTTCTCCTCCTCCAGAAAGCCCTCCCTGAATTATCTGGTCTCATCTAATTATATCTTTCTCCAACCCCAAAAGGCTAAGGACACTTTTATCCCACGACCACCTCAATTTCAACATAAACAGAATGGAACTCATTACCCTCACCTGTCCAGCCCCCTCCAGTAGTGTCCCCACTTAAATGATGCTGCTATTATCCACCTGAGAGCCCAAACCAGAAACCTGGGGACAAAGAGAGACTCCTCTACCTTCCCTAACCCCTCATTCAGCAAAAGCAAGCAGGTCAATTCTACCTTTCAGCTATCCCTTTGCTTTCCTCCTCCTCTCTCCTGTCAGGGAACTGTCTTCATTTAGGTCCTTTTTCTTCCTTACCTCAGTTACCATCTGTCTTGAGTGAGTCTCTTTAAAAGCAGATACCAAAACAAGGATTTTGGTGTGGATTTTTTATTTGGAAGGTGATCCTGGCTAGGGCTCTAAGGGATTGGGGACGTGAGATAGGGGAGATGAGGAGAGACAATAAAAAGTGGCTGAGTGGGTCACCACAGAGGACAGCTGGGGCCCCCCTCCCCACCCTTGAGAGACTTTGGGGAGCATGCTTCAGAACTGTCTTCCTGAGGCATGAGGAAGTTGGGGTATCTGCCTGCTGACCCAAGCCCTCTCCTAGGGCCAAAGTATGCCCTCGACAGAGACACACAGGAAGGCATCAGCATGTGTGGAGACAGTCTGTGGAGATCTCTGGGGATGGGAACTATTTGTGTGGGGTGCTGTCACAGCAGTGGCCGTGCCTCCTCACTGGTCATCCTGCCTCCAGTCTTGGTCTCTCTCACCAAATCCCAACTACTGCCCTAAGCGATCCTTCCAAAATGTCATAGATCAAATTATTCCACCATTTGAAATTTGTCAGTATTTCCCTTTGCTTTCAGAAAGAAATCTAAAGGCCTAGCTGGATTTGCTAAGATTTTGCACTGTCTCACTCTCCCAGCCTTTTCTCCTACCACTCCTGGGCACTTAATCCAGAGTCCAGGCCTCAGGCACATGATATTAGCCATGGTTTCTCTCTTGAGCCACACTCATTGCATACAGCACTCCTTCTGCCTAAAGTCTGCTCATAAATATTTAAGGAAACTTTACTTCCTTCTCTATTATGGGCCAGGCACCGTGCTAGGTATTTTGGATCCACGAAGAATGAATCACAGTTCTTGTCTTCAAGGAGTTCCAAAGGCGAGGAGACAGACGTACATACAGAAGCACTTTAACTAGGCACCATGTTACAGCAATGCTCTTAGAGAAAATGATTCCCAAGTGGAGACTTGATGGATAGAAGGGGGGTTTTACCAGGCACACAGGAAGATAAAGCCTGGTGTATGCAGAGAAACTTCTTAGGAATGAGGATGATGAGGGGTCTGGCAGGAGGAGATGAGGGCGATGCTGGCCAGGTGGTCAGGGATCCCTGCCTCCAAGAGATCTTGAATTTTATTCTTCAGATCAAGACAATGAGAAGGCCCCTTTTTCATCCTTCAGAAGGCTTTGTAGTTTCACTATGGGACTGCCTCCTCTAAGGAGCCCTCAGTAATTATGTTTCCTTCTTAGATACTCATCTTCTGTGCTTTTCTGGTGTCCTGGAAAACCTCTCTCTTAGTGATTAGCAGACTGGCTCGTGTTTTAAGGTGTATCTCTCCCGTGGCCTTTCCGCCCCTTCAAAGAAAGGGCTGTTCTTTTTCACTTCCATTTCACAGTGCCTACTAAAATGCTGAGTCCTTTCAGTACAGACATACCTGGACACCTGAGTGCGTGAAGGAGGCTGGAAAGAGTTGGAGGACTGGAAGACACTGCTTCTCACAAGTTCCCTCCAAGCCAGTGACATACACAAGTGTTCTGCACATGATCTATGCCAAGGTGAGCGCTGGAAGTTGCTAGAGACACTGAACTTCACGTACATGCTTTTGAGACCTGAATAGAAGCAGCAATGATTTTCTAAAATTGGTTATTTTAATCTCAAATAATAGTGATTATGTTTTGCTAATGTATTTTACAATAGCTGTGCTCTGGAATTTTACACTTTCTCTTCCTTCCTTCCATTTTCTTTCCCTTCTTTCCTTCCTTCCTTCTTACCATTCCCTGATATTCTCAGACAAGGGCTTTGACATACAGGAGGTGGCAGGGAGAGAGGTGCTCTCTTAGCTGAAGAAACTTTTTTTTTTTTCCCCCCATTTCTACTTTGGCTGAAGTCATGACCAGCTTTTCTGTCTGGTTTTCTGGAGTGGCCAATAGCATTTGAATGGGTAGGGGGTGGGTAGTCTCAGCTAGACTTCTGTGTCCCAGGAGGGTCAGCTTCTAAAGGGGTGGGAGATGGGTTGGAGCAATGAGAGGGTGAAAATCTCTTTTGGAACAGTCTGTTCTCATTGCCTCTCTTCTCTTTACAGGGTAGAAAGGCAGGGGGAATGAGAGACCTATTGCTCACTGTCCCTTCCATTTCAGACCCTAGGCTTTGAAGGAAAAGTATCAAAGTCTTCTATTTTCCTGGAGCAGTCAAATGCAGCTGTCTTATGCAACTTCTGGCAGGTTAAGAAAATATGCATTTTCACATGACTCGCTGATTTACAGCAAATTTTAATGTGTTTTCAAAACTTGCCTATAGCCCTTGCTGCTGGTTCTTCTGAAAACTGGTACTATGGGACTCTGAGCAGAACTCCAGGTTTATTTTCCAGTGTCTGGTGTTTGTGTGCTGCTTTTGTAATGGGTTCTCCCCAGTACCTTGCCCCGTCCTTGAGAGAGGAAGCCTGTGAGCCTCCAGCTTCCTTTGTAACTTCCCAGTTCCTCTGCCCAGCCTCTGTACATCTGCTCACCCACCCCAATCATTTTGTTTCAAAGTGCTGCGGTACTGAATTTCTCATCCTCCGATTAAAATAACCATTTGGCTTTGTGTTCCTTGCATAGGCACCTCTGGGTGCAGATGTAGGCAGCGTGGCTGTAGAAGCTCTTGAGATTAGCAGGATTCAAGATGCGAGGAACAACAATGGCTCAACCTCCTGATGACCTTCGTCAACAAAACCAATAAACCCACAAAACAGAAGGGCAGTCCCAAGCACGTCTCCTTTGCACCTCAGAAAACTCAGAAAAGACCACCGTACGTATGTAGAGTGATTGGGAGTTCAAATCCTCAATGCTCTCCTCTTAGACTGTGACCTCAAAGGGTCACTTTAGCGCTCAGCTTCCCTTTCCTCTTCTATAAAATGGGAATAGAAAGTGAATCTACTTCATGAGGGTGTTGTAAGGAATGCAAGAGCTCTCACGTGCAAAATGTTCGGCCCATAGCTCGGTGCTCAAGGCATACTATAGCTATGCCCGCTAGTAATTCGCTATTACAAATACTGGAGAGTAGGAGGTTGTGTCTCTACCCGGACGTGGGGCGCTGGGCTCGCCCGGCTGAAAGGGGCTGCCCACTCCAGGCCCCTGCAAGTCCTACTGTCTCCGGGCCCGGGTCCGAGCAGCCGCGGAACGCCAGGGACCGGAGTCCCATTGTGCTTGCTCAGTGAGGGTGACCGGGCGGCGGCCCAGACGCGAGCACAGGTGCGGCCCTGACCACAATGAGGGCGTGGGCGCGTGCGTGGCTAGCAGGGGTCTGCGGGGGGCCGGCGTGGCCGGAGGGCGGGGGTGGGGGGAGAAGGAAGCTGGCCGCGGCCCCACGAGCTCGGCAGGAGGTGTCTGGGCCGGTCGAAGGACTCCGCCTGGCACCAGACTCCGGGCGTCTGTCGAACTCGCGCCCCGGAGCCCCGGCCCCGCCCCCGGTGCCCCGCCCCTCAATGTCCCGGGTTGGCTGGAGCCGGCGGCCACGCGCGGCGATTTGCCACGCGCCGCGTCACTAAAGCCGCTCCCGGTCCCGGCCCCAGCGGGCTGGTCCGGGAGGCAGCGGCGGGGGAGGCTGGGGCTGCAGGGCGCGACGCCGCCGGGCCGCCCCGCCCTGGGAGGCGCCTAGGCCCTCATCAAGTGACCAGTATCCCTTCCAGGAGAACACGGTCCTTCAGAGGGAAGCGAGCTCCAGCCTGTAGCCCCGGCGCCAAACCGCCGTCATCTCCTTCCTGTGCCGGGTGATCCGTCTCCTCACCCACCCGGAAAAACATAGTCCGCCCCTCGCGTCCTTGTGGAGTAGCGCTTTGCTTCCACTGGGACGCTCTTTGCCCGCACCCTCGTCTTTCCCATTCTAAGTACTCTAGGACCCACCGAGAGGATAAGTCAGCTGTGAACAGAAACCTCAAGGGAAAAAAGAGAGAGGGAGCCGAGGGGAAGGGAGGGATAGGCGAGGCTGGCGGAGGGACACCAGGACCGCGGCCGTAGTGCGCACGCGCGGCGGCAGGAACGAGTTCCGGTCTGGCCGGGGCCTGTCTCCTAAAAATAGCCCCGGTGTGGGGATCCGTGCGCGGATGTCCCGGCGAGTCCCGGGCTGAAGGAGGCGGCTCCGGGCGGCGCGGAGCGCTGGTGGCTGGCCCGGGCTGCAGCGTGTGTGCGCTCGCCAGCTGCGCCGGAGACACGGTGAGGGCCGCGTCGGCGGGGCGCGGTCCGCGAGGCCGGCGGTGCCAGAGGGGGCGGCGTCTCGGCGAGGGGGCCGGGTAGGGGCTGGGGGGCGCTGGGGCGGGGGGCGGCGCGGCCGAGGAGGGGCGCCCGCGGGGCTCCGGGGACGGCAGGGCTGGGCGGCGTCCGGCTGGCAGGGGGCCGGGGTCCCGGGCGCGCGGCGGCAGGGAGGGTGGGGTGCGGGGAGGCGGCTCGGGGTGGTCGCGCGGGGTGGGCGCGGAGGGGCGAGGCGCCCGCGGTGGTGGGGGCGGGGTGCCCCGAGGGCGGGCCCGGGGTCTGACCGGTGTCGCGGGCTGGCGGAGGGAGGCTCGGCCGCGCGGGCTCCGCGCAAGGAGCCTCCCCGGGCGCGCACCGCGTTTGGGGCTGGGGGGCGGTGGTGGACGACGCCTCCTTGAAAGTTGAGGGAGTTCCCTGGGGGCCCGGAGCCTCTCCGGGGCGGAACGCCCGAAGGCCCTTTCTTCACTCCTGCTGTCCGCGCCCGGGTCTCCCCAAAGGAATTGACCCCTCGTGCCAGGGGCGCTCTGCACTGTGGTTGGACTTGAAGAAGTTCCCCCACTTCTGCTTTGGGAGAAGGTTGGTCGAAGCGGGCGGAACATTTAGGTCCGAACTCTCGGCGCGTGTGCGGAGATGTCAGTGGCCGGGTCGGTACTTGGGGCGGGCCGGGAGGCGGCCCGGGCTAGGGGCACCTGCGGGGTGCGGACGCCCTCGGGTGCAGGGAGACGTCGCGGGGAAGCGAGGGCTGCAGCGGGAACAGCTAGCTGCCCTGACGTCCCGCTAGATCTCAGCTCTCGGGGAAGGTTTTATGTGGTACAAACTTTGCCTTTTAGTTCGATAATCCTGTCTTCGAACAGCAGGATTAAATTGGTTGTTGAGATAGTGCAAACAAGTTTCGAAGATGTGAGCATCCCTGAGTTAGAAAAACCACCCACCCTCCCATGAAAGTGTAACTATAAAAATGTGATTCAGACCTGAAGTATGATTTCTGGGGATACGAAGCGAGCCCCCTGTTATGGTCCAGTAGGGAAGCCGTGTGTAGGTTAAAGAAGTGCAGTATAGTGTTGACCTGCATTTTAGTTTACAAGATTGGTACTACAATTAGTGTGCTGTTAGGAAGGCCTGCTGTGATGTGCTAACAATGGTATAAGAATTTTTAAACAAATGTCTAAATTTTTTCAAGTTTTTTTTTTTTTTTTAAGCACAGCATGTTTTCCCTGTGTCTCGTATCATCTATTACTGTATGAAGAGAAGGTTCTTCAAACTGTGATGAGGTGTACGTTACACAAGAGTATTTTCTCTTTAAGAATCCAGCTGTGTTGTTTTGGCAACTGCCAAGTACTCCAGTTGTCACTTTTTAAAGTCTGTTACCTTGGCAGTACTTGAACAGTCTGTGGAAAAGGTAAACAAAATAGCTTAAAATTTTTTTTATATGAAAACACAAAAATGGCACTTATTTTAATATGAATTTATAAAGTGAAGATAAAATAACTGTGTTGTGCTATTAATGGTTTTTGTATGTACATTTTTGTTTTGGGTTCTTTTTTTTTCTGGTGTATTTTTGGAGGGTTCCTTTTTTCCTGTGAATGACAACTTTTGTTTTAGGAGAAAGGTTTAAAGTGTTTTCATTAAAGTGGATGCCAGTTTTAGACTTTATAACAAATATAAGGAGCACATGTATCCTACAAAATATTAAGATTAGTTCTATATGATGATGCACTAATTGATTCTGGAATCACTTTTAATTCTCAGTGAACAAAAAGTTGTGGTGATACTAATATAATAAAACTCTGTGAAGAGCTAAAGCTAGTGATTTAGTTTGCAGACCCAGTCTTTAACAATTCTGTTGGAAGAGTGCTTCCAATAGAAGCTTACTTGTTAAAGCAGTCAGGGGTGGTGAGGTAACAATAACTTTTCTAAACATAATTATTTGCATGTCTATTTCATTTAATTCACATTATTATTATATATAAAACCATGTTTTTTCTTGGAACAAAAGCGATAAAATTATGTTTAACTTCTTAATTTACTTCCCAGCAAAAGTTTAAAATGCTGAGGGAATGAGAGGTAGGGGGTGTTCAGTGAAAGGAAAGTAGCTTATAGGGGCTCAGAAATAGTAATTGTAACATCACGGTGTTGAGTTATGGTTTGAGAATAATCTTCCAAATTCTTAGAGTTTCTATGTTTCTTTAGTGGGTATGTGTGTCAAAGATTGTTTTTTGTAAATGCAACCGGAAGTAATCTTTGAAATATATATTGAGTTGTTTCAAGTGGTGATGTTTTATTTTTCAAGGCAATTGCATTATAGCTTTGTTATTTTTCTCTTAGAATGCAATAAAGGTTAATATTAATTTTATTAATATTCAAGCAATAGCAGCGTTGCTCATTGGTTATCAAGAGAGAAATCAGTGTATTTTGTGGGTGGTTAAGTAGTTACGGAAGTGTTTTTTATTAGAACATGATTTTGAAATTTGAAATATTTCAGTTAAATTTTTCAATAGATTTGTGTTCTGATTTATGAGGAGGAAACTATAAGCCAGTTTGTTTTTGGGAAGTAGCATGTCATGTCATGTCATGTCAGTCAGATTTTGGAAAGCTACCTTTTTTCTTCTTTGTTGCTTACAAGTCTGGCAGAGAAATTTAGTCTAACATACAATGATGATAGTCTTGAATTTTCTGTGGGCAGTCTTAGTTTCCAATATTTTGCCTTTCAATCACACCATAGTCCTTTTTTCTTTTTTTTTCCTTTATGGAGACATGGTCATGGTACATATGAATGCTACAGAGTTTAGCTGAAGTTTTTTTTAATTAGTGGTAGCGCAATGAAAATATTGTTTTGTGGGTTGAACATGATCAGTATTGCTTTTTTCAAGATTAGAAAGAAAATCTGTGAACATTCTTCATAAATTGAGAAGTGAGGGCCTTCTAATATTTAAGTAATAAGAGATTATGAAATATGGAAAATCAAATCAATCTTCCAGTTAGATAACCTCCTGCAAAAGAACACTTTGACACGTCCTGCTGTGTTTGCAAGACTTTGTCATTACATCTTGGTTCGGATCCCAGCTCTGCCACTTGTTAAGTTATGAGACATCTTCTATAAAATGGGAAGGAATTATACTACTTTCCCCATAGAATTGTTAGCATTAAATGAAATCATGGGTGTGAGAGTTCCTAGCATACTACCCAAGGCTTAATGTACAAAAATATATATTGCCTGATCTCCCTTCATCCCTTCCTCCACATATCCATTTTTCTATACATTCCCTTATTTCCTTTGAAGACTGTATACATACTCTGCCCAGTACCTGAAAGTTTAGTGTCTGTGACCAAAAGGACTTCATATAATATATAAATACAGGAGAATGTCATACATTTTTTGGGGTGTAAAACTACCAGCACTTTAAATGCATTATCACATTATACATAAAATGTTTATTTGGCTGTTCTATATGAGGTTTTTGATCTGCAGTCATTGATTGTAACCTCCAAAAGTTTCTCCAAATATTTAAAAAATTAGAGTTAAATATAAGTATTTTCCCTACTCTTCCATGAAATACGTCTTTTAGGAATTATCTGGGGGAGTTGTCTTCAACATACAGTATTTAAAATTTGAAGATAGAAAAATATTTTTATTGCCTGTCTGGAATATAGGTATATTTTTAAAAATAGCTCTTCTATAGTGGGTAATCTTTAAGCTTTTATATGTCATTTTACTGCTGTACGGAATGAAATGATTTTGTCTGTGTATGCTTTATCTGTGTCATTAATGGACTCTGTGTCCAGTTTACTATAAAGAGTATAAGCCTATTAGTCTCATGCATAGCATATATGTTGACACTTGCTTAATAAATACTATGTTTTTATACAGATGTTTGTTACTTACCGGTTTTAATAATTACTTGCATTTACTGAACTCAGGTGATATTTACTAAATTTAATATTTTATTTAATACTGGATTGTCTTAGTAATCACTCGATGAAATCACAAGCTTATGAGTTTAGAAAAAAATTTGTGAGGTGGATAAAATACCAAATATTTGAACATTGGTGTATGACAGCAGATAATTTACTTTGTTAGTTTAATAACTGATGATGCTGAAAACCAGAGGAATTTTTAACCTGGATGAAAAACAGACACTAGTTGATCAGACTTTTAATAAATATCATTGAAGGCATATCTTTTTATGGTTGTCTTGAGTCAGTACTAATTTCATTTTCTCCTGTATACAAAAATATAAACTTTATGAACTTAAAAAAGAATTCAACCATCAGTAAAGTTATGTTTTGAGAAATATTTTGATAGTGGGTGGTAAATTTATGCTGCATAAGCTAGACCTTTTTACCAGGTTATTTTTGTTACAAGCAGCATGTTATACATGTTGACTTGGATTAGTTTGAGGTATGATTTGTGACCGTTGGAACAAAGGGATACTCAACCTGTGAAATAACTTGTAACTGTTGGCTAAGTAAAACAAGGTGCTCTTGCTTTGACTAATACTGAATTTGCTTGTCTCACCTCTTAACCCCTAGCAATTAACCTTTTACATGGAGACTGGAATTGTATTTCTAAAATTCATATGTAAATATCATTCTTTTAAGGGGAACATTGAAGACATAAAATCAGTAGAGAGGCAGTAATTTAAGGAATAAGAGATTAGCCTCTATAATCAAGATTGCCTAAACTAGAATACCCACTCTGGCACTTACTGTTCTTTGGCAATTTCTCAGTCTTCTTGAGGCTTGGGGTATAAAATAGTGCTTATAGTATTACCTTTTTCATAGAGTTGTTGAGAGGATTAAATGAGATGTATGTTATAAAGCTTTTAGCATAGTGCTTGGTACCTAAAATACAGTATTTTTTCCCCTACTATTACTGTCACTGTTGTTTCTGCTATTGCTGTTATTAGTCATGGTTCACTTTATATGATTCTATCTGATTTCTTCAGGCTCATTGTCAGCCATTACCCTTCAGTTTCTATGACCCAGTTAAGGCCAGCTGTTTGCTCGTCCCTGAAAATGCCATGTATTTTCAGGCTGATGACTCCCACTTTTATTTTTTTAGCCCAGAATTTTCCCGAGCTTGATATCCACTCGGAAATCTAGTTGGAATCTCAAACATAGTATTAGCCATGTGACTGAAATATAGCTATTTATTTCTCTTCCCCAACCTTCTTCCTCCCTCCTATCCCCAAGCTCTCTGTCCTCACTGGCCATTCCCCCTTGCAATGAATGGCAGCACTCATGCCAAAAACTTAAAGATACCACTCTGGATTCTTTTTCTTTCCTCTCAAATCCAGTCTATCCACACGTTCTCTTGTCCTTCAGAATTTATCTTGAGCCAGTCCACCGCTTAGTCTTCACTGCCACCTCTTTATTGCAGGGCATTATCTCTTACATGAGTTGCTGCAGTAGCTTCCTGACTGGGCTTGTTCCTCAGAAGTCTGTTCTTCACAGAGCTGCCCTAGGGATCATTTTAAGATCCTATATCATGTTCTTTGCTTAAAATCTTCCAGTGACTTCCCATTCCTCTTGAAATAGTCTGTACGTCTCCTGAATGGTCCTGAATAATCTTTCTACTTCTCCTTATTCTTCTCACTTATTGTACGCCAGCCGCACAGTGCTTTTACTATTCTTTACATTTTTTGCATCCTTTCTTATTTTAGGGTCTTTTGCACTTTTTGCACTGCCTGGTTAAGGTGCTCTTCATAAGGTGGCTGGCCTAACCCTGTGGAATTTGACCCAAATCTCACTTTGTCACTCCAGCCATCCTTTTTAATGTTATACCTTGTTAGTTAGTCTCTCATGCATTTTATCTCCTTCAAGACACTTAATATAATTTGTACACATGTTATTTGTTTAGTTATAGCTTATTTATTGTCTTTTCCCGTAACCTGAATGTAAACTCTGTGAAGGCAGAGGCAGTGTCTGTCTTGTTGATAACTGTCTCCCCAGGTATTAGCCCGCTGCCTGACAGGCAGAAGACAGAAATATTTGAATTAGTGCTTCTGTATTTTTGTTCATGTTTTTGCCAGAGATTGGAATGCTCTTACCTTTAAGTTGTAGCTCAGGTGTCATGTATGATAGCAATTTTAGTCTAGACAAAATTTGTCTCCCTTGCTCTTGATACAGACACTATTTGAAGAGTAATTCCCTTTTTAGAATATTTAAAGGATTGTAATTGATGTCATTTTCTTCAGCTATTCAGAGTTCCTGTGTCAAAGACTGTTTTGTTCTTCATATATGCTTAGTACCTAGCAGTCTGTCATGGTGCATAGTGAATGCCCAGTAAATGTTGAGTGGACGATGATTTCCTAATCAACTAACGTGACCAAACAAATCAGTTTATCCAAGTCAGACTTTAAAAATTATAAAGGTGCTTTTCAGACTTTAAAATACTGCCTTATGTGTATTCTATGCATATTAACATGTCAGCATTCTGGGTCAGGGCAGGAATGTCAGAGCTGTTTAGACCATTGGCATTTCCTGAGATTCCATTTTGCCTTCTTCCTGGGCAGTGAGTAGCCATCTTGTCTGAGGGCTATATTTCCCATTTCAAATGCATAACTTAGTAAAAATAGTGTTATAAATTATAATTGATTACTGGTTGTTCCTTACTAACCAGCATTCCCTCCCTTCAGTTTATCCTTTCACCTTATTTCAGAAAGGCTAGGGGGATGTGCAATTTAACACAATATACATGAAATACAATACCAGTTCAACTGTATTGCTAATGAAGATTTATCAAAGAGCTTTTGTGGCCAACATTAGAAACTTAACCACTATTTGTAATAGTGAAAATCATTCCACATTCTGCACAGCTGACTTGCAAATGGGCTTTTTAAAAGATTTGAGGACTACTTTGGCAAAATGCTTATCTTAATACTGAAAATCTTTATCATAATGGTTTTAAAACTTAATTTGATATGGATTATGAAGGGAAAAGGAGAAAAGAATCTGGGAGTTAAGATTTTGTTTTTCACAAATGGCTCTGTTTCCTGAAGTAACATTTCAGTACGGCTGGGTTTTTTGTTTTCTTTTGTTTTGTTTTTAAACATTTTGTTTTTGGAAAAAACTTACAGGAAAGTACAATGAACTCTCATATACTGGTCCACCTGTATACATGGATTGTTAATGTTTATTAGCACAATTGCTTTATCATTTCTTTTGTATTTGCAGGGTGGCCCTAAAGTCTGAAAATAGATATTACTATTTTGTTTTATTTATAGTTTGAAGCTCCTTGATTACATCTTCTGGAGTATGCCAAAGATGCAAGTTTATTCAGTTAAAATCAGAGGCAAATCATTTGAGGCAAAACATTCTAGATGCATATGGGGGATGGATGGAAATGCTGCATTAATGCACTGTGTACTTTGCTAACAAGGAAACCACGTATTAAGCATATTATATAATGTCATTGAGCTCAACATTTGTTGTAATAGCAGGAATTCACTCTCTTGGTCTCTTTTTCCTTCTCTTCCTCCTCTTCTCCCCCTCTTTTCCCTTTTCTTCCTTTTCCTATTATGATTATTTTTGTTAATGAACCATTTGAGAGTACATTGCACACATTGTGATCCTTAACCCTTAAATGCTTCAATTGATATCTCCTAAGAACAAAGACATAATCTTATGTAACCACAGTATGATGGATTCAAGAAATTTAATATTGGTACTATGATTTAGTGTATAGTTTATGTTGAAGTTTCTTCAGTTGTGCCAATAATATCTTTTAATAGCATGTTTTCTAATACAGTATTATCTATTGCATTTTAGTTTTCATATCTTCTGTCTCCTTTAATCTGAAACAGTCCTTCAACTTTTTCTTTTTCCTGACATTAATAGTTTTGAAGAGTATAGGCCCTTTGTTTTGTAGGATGTCCATCAGTTTGAGTTTGTCATATTGCTTCATTGTTGTTAGATACAGGTTATGCATTTCTGGCGGGACAGCCAAATAAGTGATGATATATCTCTCAATGCAGCGCATCGGGGGCAGTATGATGTTAGTTTGACCCTTTGTTGGTGATGTTTACTTGGATCACTTAGTTAAGGTTTGCCTGCCAGTTTTCTCGTGTAAAAGTTATCATTGCTTCATTGTTATTGTTGAATAATCTGTGGGGAGGCACTTTCATACTGTGTAAATATTTTGTCCTCCCAAAAATGTTCACATAATGGTTTTAGCATTCATTGCTAATTCTTGCCTGAGTCCGTTATTACACAGGGGTTCCAAAATGGTGTTTGTCTAGCTATTCTTCAGCATTTAATAGTTGGCAATCTGTTGTGAAGAAGAGCTTTTACTTCCCATTTGCTTACTTAATATCAATATAAATTCATAGTTCTTCTTTTTTTTTTTTTAAGATTTTATTTATTTACTTCACAGACAGATCACAAGTAGACAGAGAGGCAGGCAGAGAGAGAGGGAGAAGCAGGCTCCCCGCTGAGCAGAGAGCCCGATGCGGGGCTTGATCTCAGGATCCCAAGATCATGACCTTAGCTGAAGGCAGAGGTTTCACCCACTGAGCCACCCAGGTGCCCCAATAGATTCTTTTTTATTAAGCAGATTAGACTTGATTACTGTCAGTTCTAAGTTAACTCTGATTTGGCCAGTGAGAAACCCTTCAGTTTACTCACTGATTGCTTTGACATGTTTCTGTCATGTTTGGAGCACTTCCTTACTTTTGGGACAATAATATATTCCAGGCTCATCATCTGCTTTTCCTGCTGCTGTCCTAGAATCAGCCATTTCTACAAGGAGTCCTGGTTTCTCTTACTGGGTAAGACTATTTAGAAACCAAGAACTGGGCCATTGGTAAGCTCCTTGCTAGTGGACTCTCATTGTTTTAGAACTTTGTCAGCTGACCAACCCTATACTGAGTTTATGCTGATTTCTCAGGCAATAGATTTCTCTTTACATTTCTGAAACTCCTTAGAAGAAAGTCTTTTCCTTTGAAAGTGTTAATAATTTAAGTGATTCCTTTCACCTAATTTTTCTATTTAATTCTATAATGGTTGGTTTTTGTTTTCCTAAACATATTGTATGCTTCTTGGGAGTTAGGAATCCTGTTTTATATCTCTTTGTATATTCAGTGAATGTGTTCCACAGTGCCTTGAACACTGTTGATATCCATGTGTTGCTTATAATATATAATTATAATAATGACTCAGATTATCTTTATTACTCTTACACCATAATTAAATATTCTTATGTTTGTTATAACATTCTAGGTAATTTTGTGGAAACTTTTAAGTGAATTGGTGATTCATTTGTTCTGTTTTTAATAACGCTACTATCTTAGAAGAAAGGAAAAACTTTAAAGTTTTTCACAATTTTAAAATTTTAAAAACTTAATTCCTTGAGATTAAAATATATAATAAAGAGCATCAAAATACCTAATGTTGGCATTGCTGTTTAACAGTGTTTTGTTCTTCAGGAGGTAATAACCTTTCTGGGCATCTCTTTAATTGTAAAATGAGGTGATATCTAGATCCTTTTAAACTCTGTGTTACATGCCTTATACCTAATTAACACTGAATTGTTTATGAACATAAAATTAAGTGCCAAAAAGTATAGTGGAAAGAGTATTGTGCACCTGGGCCAGGAATTATCTTTGTAAGTATTGTGTTTTTGGCAATTTATTTTGCAGTTTGGTCTTTATTACTTTATTCATTCAGTCCATTGGCCTCAGTAATGAGGAACACAGTGAACAGGCTTGGCTTTCATAGGCAGGTGAGAGTGTGGACATATATGTGTTTATTATCCACTTTGCTACATGCTCGATATATAGGAGCATATAGAAGGGGCAATTAACCCAGTTTCAGGGAGGCCAGGAAAATTTATCCCAGAGAAGTGACACCTTTAGTTTAGTTTGAAACCTCAAGAGGACTTAGCTTTGTGAAGAGGGTAGGTAGTTTACCAGACCTGTGTTAAGGACAGGAGATACACTTGGAGAGTTTGGATTGCTTGGAGAAACTGAGTAGTACAGTATCGATGGCTCATGCAAGTACCATAGGAGTAGTGAAAGAAGGGGCTAAAGACATAAATCGGGGCCAGATTATGAAGAGCCCTTAAGCTGTATTAAGGAATTTGAACTTCATCCTAGGGAAAATCAAAGTATCTTAACACTGGGAGGAAATTAATTAAAAAGATAATACTGATTGCACTGTGGAGAATTCTTTGGAGAGAGTTAAAAGTGGTAGGCAGGAAGAATAATTAGGAGGGTGTTACAGCAAATTAGTTAAAAGAGGTAAGGTGGCTTGGACTGTGGTGTAGGATGAGGATAGAAGAAATAGGTGGATTTGAGAGATATATAAGAGGTAGAATGAAAGCATTCAGTGATAGAGGGCATATGGAAGGTGAAAGAGAAAGTTAAGAGTGATGACTAGGTTTATGGCTTGGACAACTGAGGGAATAAATAGGTAGTTTACTGAAATAGGAAGCATAGGAGGAAGAGCAGGTGTGAGAGGACTAGGATGAGTGTACTCGTGAGAGAGAGTGCCTGAAAGGATAAAAAGGTATGGTCAGAAGGGGGAGACTTCCTGGTAATGACAGGGCCTTGGGATTTGGCCGTGGAAGTGAAGGTATGAAGTGATCTCAAAACAGAGAGGATCTGTATACACATCTATAAAAAAAGCCAAAGGATATGTCTGTCCTAATGCAGAGGACCCTATTTTAGATGATCTTAAGGTTTACATTGTTTGGTTTGGAAAATAGAAATGAAAAATTTCAAATATGGTCTTCTTAGTAAGATTGTCTTGTTAAACAAACCCCACAACAATGAAAACTTTTTTTTTTTTTGGTAAACAAAGCACGAGACTGTTGCCCCAGATAGCTAAAAATATCAGTGGTTCTCAGTGTAGCTAAAAATTATGAAACATAACTGGCATACAAAAATTAGAGTGAATAATGTAATGAATACTAGCAGGATGAATGTCACGGATCTTTCTCAATCCTGTTGCCCTTTTTTCTTCTATAGAGGTAATCGTTATCTTAAATCAGGATTTATCTTTCTTATTCATTTTTTAAAGAGCATATATATTGCTGAATAACATACAGTGTTTTTCATGTTTTAAAGCTTGACAAAATGACATCAGGTGTGCATATCCTTCTGCAGTTTACGTCTCAACAAATAATCACATTGCAGCATTTATCTGTTCTTCCCATATAATGAGTTGGATATTAATGCTGGAGCAAAGTGATGCCATGTCATTGATGAATTATATTTTGAATTGCCATGGGAATTATAATTTACTTAGTAAATTTTTGTAAAAACTAGACTAATCATTTTGTGAGTATTCTTTTTATTTTTACTTAAAAAAATTATTGTGGAATAATGTTAGAGAAAAGTTGCAAAAATGGTATAGATTGTTCCCCTAATGTTGGACCACCGTGATATAATAATAAAACCCAGGAAATTAATATTAACATACTATAAACTAAATATCTTATTTGCACTTCATCAGTTTCTTTTTCCTAATGACTTTTTATTTTTTTTTCCGGTTCTAGGATCCAGCCCAGGATCCACATTGCACTTATTTGTCGTACAGTCTCCTCACATCTGTGATATTAATTCATTCTTTTCATGTCCTTTTGACCTGGATGCTTTTGAGGAGTACTGGTCATTATTTTATAGAATGTCTTCCAATTTGAATTTCTCTGATGCTTTCTTACGATTAACTTGGAATTTGCATTTTTGGCAGTAACACCATTGAAGTAATGGTAGCATATCAAGAGATACATTTTATATCAGGAGAGCATGATGTCAATATCTTATTACTGGTGGTGTTAATCTTGAGTATTAAGGTGGTCTCTGCTGGTTTCAACATTGTAAAGTGACAGTTTTTCTCTTGGAAAATGATAACTATTTTGGAGATACTTTGAGAGTATGTTAATTTCCTGTTTCTTCTCAAACTTTCACTTGTTTTTAGCATTCATGGGTGGAACTTAACCTGCAACAATTCCAGACTTTCTTCACTATCTGATAATAGAGTTTTCCTGTGAAACTTTCCTAAAGCTGCACTGGTGTAAAGAATCCATTACCGGGGCACCTGAGTGACTCAGTGGGTTAAAGCCTCTGCCTTCAGCTCGGGTCATGATCCCAGGGTCCTGGAATCAAGCCCCACATCGGGCTCTCTGCTCAGCGGGGAGCCTGCTTCTCCCTCTCTCTCTGCCTGCCTCTCTGCCTACTTGTGATCTCTGTCTGTCAAATAAATAAATAAAATCTTAAAAAAAAAAAAGAATCCATTGCCATTAATTTATATGGAAAGTTTTTGAGGTTTTTGACTAAAAAAATAACCTCTTTAGGCTTTTCTGATACCTGTGACACGTCATGTTATTGGATGCACACACTAAATTGAGATAAAGCACAGATGGTCACAAACAAAAATCCAAGCTATGGCAGCTTGAGATTACAGTGAGTTGCTGTGTAGTTACCTGGGAAGGCTCTTGGTGCTGCTGCTCAGGGTGTGTGCTGCTTCTGTAATGGCTAATTGCAAAATAGAAGCTGAACGCTATTTCTGCCCTTTCCCTTCCTCTCCCCCTCCCTCTTTTTGCCTTTTTTTCTTAAAAGTAAAAATCCTTTCCATATTTCTTTCAGTTAGAAAACAGGTACTATTGCAGGTCTTCCATAATGAAGGTGAAGTTGCTTAATGTGAACTTTCAAAAAGTGGGGGATACCTGTATTGCTGTAGTAGTTACCTAATAGCAATTTTGTAGGTTTTTTTTTTTGTTCCTTTCCCATTTACCAATTGAAATGCCTCTGTTTTGAAAAGCTGTCATTTCTCTCATTTATTTTTTTCAGTTATTTATGTCAGTATAGATTCAAAGGTATTTATTTTGTAGGCTATAATTTGATGCTATCATTATTTATTTTATTGCTCAAATTATCCAGCGTTAGCCATTGAAAGCCCCTCCTGTTTGACTCTTGTGGTGTCCTTTTGACATGTCTTCGTCTTTTTTTCAAGAACTTCCCTACTTTCTGGTACTACAGGAAACTCCAGGTTCGTTTATATTTTACCTGTCCCAGCTCTGGAATTACCCTCTTTTCCAAAGAGCCCTGACCCTTTTATTGGAAGATGACATTGAGAATCTGAGGTCTGGGTGCTAGGTATGTTCATTGCTATTGGGGTGTCACTGTCTGCCTTTCAGCAGAGCTAAGAAATATATGCATCAACTAATAACCCACACATACACTTCTATAGTCAGTTCTACTATGACTCAGTATACATGTTCCTAAAAATCTAATGCTATGCAAAGTCATATGTAAAAACCACAGGGTTCATGGGAGTTAGGGAAATAATACTCAAAAACTTTGTCAGTGACACATTAAAAAGAGAGACCTAATATATTTAAAATAACAACATGGTTTTAGACGTGTTGAATGTTTAAGTCATGCATAGTAAATATGGCACGTTACTACGGAAAAGAGATGAAGTTTCCTTATATGAGTGTTGGAAGGGTTGTGGCTTGTGAGTGGTTATGAAGTGGTAGATAGACAATTCCCTGAAATCAGATGAAAAAATAACACCAAATGTGGATGGATGTGGCTCATAACTCTTGTGGTAGGCTGTGGTAGCTCATTTTCATTTGAGTTTATTCTCTTGGATTCCTTGTAATTTATTCTGCATTTCTGTAATAATTTTTTTATTTTTTCCATTTCTTTTTAAAAATTGATTCACCTTTTAAAGTTTCTCTTTGTGTTTTGTCCATTTTTGTTTTTAGTTTTTGAGTTTCTGATTCAGAGTGGTTTTTGTATCCTTAAATGCGTTTTCTGAATATCTTTAATTCTATTTGGAGTATTGACTTACCTTTTTTCCTGCTTTGTTGTTGAGGTTGTTGGAAGTTGTTTTTGGGCAGGGGTTTTTCCTCAGTTGATATGTGTCAGATTCAGTGTCCTGATTTTCTGGATTTCACTTTTCTTTTGTTCATTTTTATGGTATTGGGGTGTTTTACAGTATTCCTAGTTTAATGGTGCCCTCTTCTGTCAGTAAGGAACAGTCCTGTTGGGTGGTTTTGGTTTTAATGGTTGGAGAAGGATTGTGAGAATTCCAATTTTATAATTCTCTTTGGTCTTGCAAGACCTTAATTTTATCCTTTCTCTTTTTCCCTTTACTATCCAGTTGCAAAAGGACACTCTTCCCTTCCTTTTTCCCATTTTCTCCCCCGGAAGCTATGTGTTTCAAAGTTGTGCCCCGTTTTGTAGCAGCTAGTGCCTTAAATGGCACCTGTTCCTTTAAATCACCAGAACTTTGAACTTTCTTACCTGGCGTCAGTGTTCTGATCTGCCCAGACACTTTTCCAGTATATTCAGATTTCTTAGTTTTCATGGTCATTGCAAATGACCCTGGTGCTCCTTTGCTAGCCTCCTTGCCACCATGTCTGTGTTCTAGTAGGAGTGGAGTGACAGCCTGAGAGATCAATTGCTAGGATTTGGTGATTTTTCTGATTTCACTCATGTTTGTTTTGCAGTATCAGCATTCTTTGTCTTCAAGGCTATGCTGAAAGCATGGTTTTGTGTAGAATTTCCTTCTCCTGCCTTGTTTTTTTATATGGTTTGGGGGAATATTTTCAGAGTTACTTAGATATATACCATCACCATTGTCCCCACGGAAGTCTTTACTTTTAGGGGAAGGGAGCAGGAATACAGAATTACACTCTTAATGCTACAGCCTTTAGTTAGAAAGAGAAAAAGGCATTCAGCTTCCATGGGTGAGCTTGGAGACTCCAGAAGATAGCTTGTAGGAGAAATTACTTAAATTTAAATACTCTTACTTCATTCTTCTAGAATGCAAGTGCAGTTTCTGGGTTATTGCAAGAGTCTTAAGTGGGTTTTGTTTTGTTTTTTTTTGTAAAGCAAAGTTATTCTAAAGTTTTTTTTCTAGACTGTATATTGGAAATGCCTTGGTTTTATTATAATGTAAATGAACTATAGACCTATATTTAGCCAAGGGCTTCTTGGTACTTGTGCATTCCAGTGGCAATGTAGTATGTGAACTTTTTGGAAAAGATAACTTTTAAACCTGGGAATTGATCTGATAGATGTTCATTTCTTCGAAAATTGAATTACGTATACCTCTTTTCATTCTTTCTCTACTCTCTTAGTTTTCTCCATTTTATTTTATGATCTTGACAATTCTCTTTTGATTACAATAAATAGTAGGTGTGGTGTTATTCCTTGGCTACACGCTCATTATTATGTTTAATTAGATGGCACTAAAGCTGTTTACTATAGCTGATGTTAATTGGTTCTGTCTTTTATGCTTTTTTCTGTCTTGTTAACATGAGAAATTTAACATGAAGTTGGAATTATGTGTGGAAGTTCTTTATGCTTGGCTCTAGAATTTAGTCGTTTAAAGTATTTATGGTCTTAAACATTTCTTTCCCTAGAATTAACAAGTTTTCTTGTCAGTGTTTTAGGTTGTTGGAGTAGAAGTTGACTTCTTTAAACTAGTCACTGTACATTTTTAAAAAATAAAAATACCAACCAGGATAGAAAGGTATATTGATTTCAAACATCAGAAATCTTTCATAACAAATTAAAATTTTTTGCTATCAATGATCTTTGGAATTCTCTCTTTCTAATGGTATTTAAAAGTTAATCAGTACCTGTCCCTAGCTGTCTTCTGGATCCTCATTTGTAAGCTTTATTTCTGTTTCCATAGGTTACAAAAGTCTTAAATAATGACTTGAGAGGCTATTTATACTTTTTTTTTTATTGTCCTCCCATTTTTCTTCTGACTAGTAAATATGGTAGCTCCAAAGCAATGTCCATGGCTCTGCTCCCTTACTCCCTCTTTTGAACTATCCCTTACATATTCTCAGTGCTTTTACTATTGTTTCTATATTATTAGTTCTGAAATAAAAACACCTATGAGATATAGCTCTTTGCTTCTATGAGGTAATGGGTTGGGGAGGGTAAAATTCTTTTTAATTACTGTGTTATGCTAATTACCAAGTGATGTGTAAATCTTAGACATAATGAACAGATTAGGGGAGCTCAGGGAAGGAGAGTTCAGAAGTGATAAGGGGGCTGCTACTTGAAGTAATTGGTATTTGAATTGAATGTCAAGTTAGTTGTCAGATGGTGATGATATTCCACATAGAGACTACAGTTGGAGCAAAGGAACTAAAACAGCAAAGTGAGAAGTATGTAATGGACACAAGTTTGGCTAGATTGGAGGAGTAAAGTGGGAAAGAGAGTTTGAGGCCAGATTGTAGAGTACCTTGAGTAGTTTGGATTTTGTTCTTCAGGTAAGGAAGAGCTGTTGAAAGTTTTTAAGCTTGGAAGTGACCAGTGCCTTCCTTAATATGCCCACACAAGATAAGGAAGATGGTGTGTATGTGCTTTCTTATTAATAAAACTTAGTTCCTTAAAGGATGCTCCAGCACCACTTTTTAAAAAGCTGAGTGCTAGGCTCATTCTTTAATTTGATTGTTTGAAGGGTGTTATAGGGCATACATATCTTTTATGTGGAAGGCATGAATAAAGATAGATTATCCTTTTCTCATTCTCTCTATTCCACTTATTAGTCTCCTCTCCCAGGTCAGACCAAATGCTGTGCTCTCCATAAAAAATGGATTCCTTCCAATTGGAAGTTTTTCCTTTTGAAATTCAGTACTACTTTGTGTCTGTCTTATCATAGTTACTATGTTTGACCTTATACTAAAGGCAGTAGACCCATGCACACTGCATTGAAGGCATCTATGCTTGTATGTTAGTTCTTCTTGGTAAATATAAATGAATCTTTAAATTGCTGTCTCCCAATGACTGCAAAGTGCAAAAATCTAGGATTTGGATTGAACTAATAAGGTTTTAAAAAGATGACTTTTAAGACATCTCTACCCCTGCTGATCTAGCTCAGTATTTCTTTTCTTTCTTTTTTTTTTTTTTTAAATATTTATTTGTTTGACAGACAGAGATCACAAGTAGGCAGGGAGGCAGGCAGAAAGAGGTGGGGGGGGAAGCAGGCTCCCCGCTGAGCAGAGAACCTGATGTGGGGCTCGATCCCAGGATCCTGAGATCATGACCTGAGCCGAAGGCAGAGGCTTTTACCCACTGAGCCACCCAGGCGCCCCTAATGTGCAGTTCTTAGGGCAGTAGTTTTAACTCTTTCCAGTTCTCTTTCACTTAAGAAAGAGGTATCAGATTCAGGCACTGTAGAAGTATCAGATAACTTGCAAGGGAAATCATAAGTTACGGTATTCATCTTCCGAGATAATTTTGAGACCTTTCGGATTCCTTCCTTTTTTCCTCCCCACCCCCACCCCTTTCTTTCTTTACTGGAAACTTTGTTTGAAGTATAATTCACATACAGTGTTAGCATCAGCTGTGCAATATAATGGTTCAGCAATTCTATACATTACTCAGTGTTCACTGTGATAAATGTAGTCACTGTCACCAGACAATGTTACTACCATCTTCTTGATATCTTATTCCCTGTACTTTTCATCTCTGTGACTTATTTATTTTGTAACTGGAAGTTTGTATCTCATAATTCACTTTATGTATTTCACCCTTTTCTTCTGGATTTCTTCTTTTCCATTTGTTCATGTGTCTTTGTTGTTGTTTTGAATAGGTAGAACCCTATTTTAGTAGATTAGATTGGTAGTCTGGATTTTAGTCCTGGATTCCATTTCATTTCTTTAAGTTTGAGAATTTGTGTCCCTAAAAAGGCCTCTCTAAGGCCTCTTCCTGTTCAAAACTATAGGAAGTTGCAGAATATCATGAATACAATGTCTGGGCTTTTCTAGATTCTGGTCAACATCCTTATTAATATGAACATCTGTTTGACACACTGCCAGTTTACCAGACTGTTTAACCAAAGTGGTGTATGTTTGGCCATTATGTTAGGTGCTTAGTGTCACATTTTGAAGTGTGCCCATCTTCAAACTTTTTTTGTTGTTTTGGTGTGTGGACAAAATGTGCCTCTTGTTATTGGAGTTTGGGTAGTTGAGGCTATTGGTTCCAGTAACTATATGTCTGAGAAGGAATACTGGGAGTATTAGCCCTTAAGGTCAGGTTGAGGGGTAGAATAAATGGAACTTCAGCATTTCAGTAGTCACATCCTCACTTGAAGAATGACAGCATCATCATAACTTGTAATAAATATTAAATATTGTGAAAACTATCAGTAATCTTGCTGATTGTCAATTGAGGGGATTGGTAAATTATTTGGAAGAAAAAAATAGATCCTACTAATTTACTTAAAAATGCCTGATTTATACCTGTGACATAACAACAGGTATATGTATCACTCTGGGGAGGTGTTGTATATGGTAATGAAATGAGGTTATAGAAAAAATCTGAAGACACTTAATTTTTTTTATTATAAGAGCAAAAGCTAGAAATGAACACATGTCCACTCAAAAACTTGTATACTGATGTTCATAGTATTATAATAGGTAAAAAGTGGAAATAACCCAAATGTCCATCAACTGATGAATGTATAAATAAAATGTGGTATTTCCATACAATAGAATATTATTTGGCAATAAAAAGGAATGACATATGGATACATGATATAAAGTGGAAGGATCTAGAGAATATTGTTGTGTGAAATAAGTCAGCCAACAAAAACCCATATATTGTATGGTTTAATTTACACAAAGTGTACAAAATAGGCAAATCTATAGAGACAAAGTAGATGCTCCAGGTGTGAGTGGAGATGAGCAATGGGTAGTGACTACTAAGTACTGGGTTTCTTTTAGGGTGATAAAAATGTTCTGGAATTAGATTGTGGTAGTGGTTGCACATTTCATTTGAATATAAAACATTCAAGTGTATACTTTAAATGGGTGAATTGTATGGTGTATTATTTCTCAGGCTATTTTCTTTACTTTTTAAAAAGAACAGAAGCTGCATGAAGAGGTATTTTGGTTCTCATGGGTAGTTTGGGAGATCTAGATGAAGGTGGAAGGGCATGGGGGAAAATCGGCATTTCTTGGCATTAGTATACTATTACATTAAGACACAATGCTACTTTCTTAGTCCACTAGCTAAGAATGTAACAGGTTGTGTTTTAGTGGGGATTGTATATGAATCCAGCTTTTTAACGTTGTTAGCTCTGGGGCTAGAATTGTGCATTATCCCATTTGAGAGTATAGTCTTGCCTTTCTCTTATCCTTGCATTTTTTGTCTTATTAAATTCAAATGCTTGTGTATTTTCAAGGTAGTGCATAATTGTGTTCTGCCCATCTGTCCATCCTACATTCTGCTTTGCTCTTTTTGTTCACACCTACTCAAGTTTGTGTCATCTTTCTTTCTTAGCTCCTCTAATTGGAACAGTCCCTAGTTTCATGTGCTTAAAATCCCTTTCTTCCTTAAGTGCTTGCTTCCGTAAAGTTTTACTGACTTATTGTTTCTTGTGACTTATTATCTATTTGTTTAAAAATCTATTTTTTAAGGCCTTAGTAGTATCTTTTTCTTTTTCTTTTTCAATTCTATTGTCAGATATCAAATGATACTAGAGTCTGACTTTTTTTTTTTTTTACCTCGTAACCAAAATGTTTTGCGGTTCATCCATGTTTGTATCTATTAAGTGGTTTGTTTTTAGCATTGCCCAGTTTTTAGTGTTGCCTGATGTTCTATTATATGTCTAGACCAGTTTCTCCATTCATCTTGCATGGACATTTCAGTTGTTTTCAGTTTGGAGCTATTGTGAATAAAGCTACTCTGTGCATTTGAGAACAAGCCTTTGTGTGGATGTATATTTCCATTTTTCGTGGGTAAATACTAAGGAATGAGATTTCTGGGTCATATGATAAATGTATGTTTTATCTTTTAAGAAACTGTGAAATTGTTTTCCAAAGTAATATGATTTTACAGTCCCACTGACAATGAGAGTTGCAATTTCTTTATTTTTTCCACACTTCACGTTGTTAGCCTTTTCAAGTTTAGTCATTCTAGTGGTTATATACTGGCATTTTATTACAGTTTTTTTTTTTTTCCATTTCCCTGATAAGTAATGGGTTTAAACAGTTTTCATTTGCTTAGTGGGTATTCATTTGTCTTTTTTGGTGAAATGTTTGTTCAGATCTTTCGCCCATTTTTAGTTGGGTTGTTTGCCTTCTTACTACTGAACTGTAAGAGATTTTTGTTGTTGTTTTTAAAGATTTATTTGTCAGGGAGAGAGTGAGAGAAAGAGAGCACTTGCACACAAGCAGTGGGGAACAGCAGGTACAGGGAGAAGCAGGATCCCTGATGACCAAGGAGCCTAATGTGGGGCTTGATCCCAGGACTCTGGGATCAAGACCTGAGTGGAAGGCAGACACTTAACTGACTGAACCACCCAGATGTCCCCTGAACTCTCTAAGAGAGTTTTATGTGTTCTAAGTAAAAGTCTTTTTTTTTTTTAATGTATTTTGAATATTTTCTACCAGTATGTGGCTTGATTTTTATTTCCTTAACGTCTTTCAAAGAGCAAAAGTTTTAATTTTGATAAAGTACTGTTTGTCAACTTTCTAATATTGTCAGTTTTGCATTCTTTTGTGTCTGATAGCCTTTGCCTTACATGGGGCAGTGAAAATTTTTTTGTCCTGTGTTTACTTTTGGAGGTTTTATAGTTTAGCTTTTACACATTGGGTTGTGAACATTTTTAATTAATTTTAGTGCATGTTATGAGGTAATATCAAGATTCATTTATTTGTTCTGGTGCTGTTTGTTGATAAGGCTTCTTTACATTTAATTACTGTAGTGCCTTTGTTGACTGTCAGTGGCCGTGTGTGTGTGGATTTATTTCTGCATTCTCTATTCTGTTCCCTTGATTTAGGGTGGGGGTGTGTGTGTGTGTGTGTGTGTGTGTATACAGCATGCTGTATCTTCCACCTTTTGTTTTTGTTTTTTTTTTTCCCCAAAATTGTCTTAGCTATATTATTTTTAAATATCTTTGTGAATTTCTACAAGAACACTTGCTGGGATTTTGATTGGGATTATGTTGAATCTATAGATCAGTTTGAGGAGAATCAGTATCCCAGTAATATTGAGTGTATGAATCTGTGAACATGATATTTATCTCCATTTTTTTTTTTTAGGTCTTCCTTAAATTTTCTCAGTGTTTTCTAGTATTCAAGATAATAGTCTTGCACATATATTGTTAAATTTATCTTTAAATATTTCATGTTATAGTGAATGGTATTTTTAAAAAGATTAACTTTGCATTTGTCATTATAGAGATTTGATTAAAAAAAAAAACACTAATCTAGGGCTGGCTCAGTTGGTAGAGCATGCAACTCTTGATCTCAGGGTGGTGGGTTCAAGCTCCATGTTGGGCATGGACCTTACTTGAAATTAAAAATATATATTAAGATCTTTATAAAAAATACTGATCTTGTATCCTATACCCTTGCAAAACCCACTTTCTAGTTTCCGCCACTTTATTTTATATTTTTGAGGATTTCTTGTGTATATTGTCATGTCATGTGTGAGTAGAAGCTGTTTTATTTTTCCTTTCTAATTTGGATCCTTTTTCCCCCTGCTTTGCTGCATTATTGTGATTGTTAGGACTTTTAGTAAAATGGTGAAGAGAAATAATGAGAGTGTACATCCTTGCTTTATTTCCAGTTGTACAGGAAAAAAAATCAATCCTTTATCATCAGCTATATGTAGGTTTTTGTAGATGTGTTTCATTAGGTTTGAAGAAGTTTGCTTCAAGCTTAGTTTGTTGAGAGGTGTCCCCCTTCATTCTCCCACAAATGGGTATTTTACCATGCATAGATTCTTTTTTACATTTATTGAAATTAGTAATTTTTTAGTATGGTAATGTAGTGAGTTACAAAATCTAAACCAACCTTGCATTCCTGAGACAAACCCCATTTGTACTGCTGTTTAGCTTTTTATATATTGCTGGATTTGACCTGCTTATATTTTATTAATAATATTTGCATCTGTATAAACAAATGATATTAGTACATCTTTTCTTTTTCTTGTGGTCTCCTTGCTTTAGTGTTGGGATTATTCTGGCTTTATTAAATATGTTAGAAAGCACTGTCTCTTCTTTTTCCTGAAAGAGTTTGTGTAAGACCGATACTGTATCTTTTTTTAGATGTTTGAAGAATTCACTGGGGAAGCCATCTGGGTCTGGAGTTTTCCTTGTGGAAAGCCTTTTGATTTTTGAATTAAAATTTCTGAATTAGGGGCATCTGGGTGGCTCAGTTGGTTAAGTTTCTGACTTGATTTTGGCTCAGGTCATGATCTCAGGGTTGTGGGATCAAAACCTGGGTCAGGCACCCTGCTCAGTGGAGCGTGTGCTTTGAGATTCTTTCTCTCCATCTCCCTCAGCCCCTTCCTGTGCACATGCTCTCTCTCACTCAAATAGATAAAATCTTAAAAAAATTCTGAATTAGAGGGTTATTCAGACTTTCTGTTGATAAATTTTCTGTCTGTTGATAATCTGCACGTTTCAAAGAATTTTGTCTATTTAAGTTGTCAAATTTATTGGCATAGAATTACACTATTATCTTAATCTACATTTAATGTTTGAAATATCTGTAGTAATGTCCTCTCTTTCAATTCTAATATTGGCAATTTGTGTCTTCTTTCTTCTTTTCTTGACCAGTCTAGCTAGGGGTTCTTTTCAAAGAACAAGCTTTTGTTTTCATTGGTTTTATTTTATTTTTATTTTTATTTTTTTGGTCTTTCATCTATTTTACCAATTTCACCAAGTTTAATTTGTTTTTTCCCCCTAGCTTCTTAAAGTGGAAGCTAATTTAGAACATGATTGTTAAATCTTTATTCTTTTCTAATGTAAGCACTTAAAAGATGTAAATTTCTAAGCATCCTTAGCTCCACCCTACATAATTAGATAATGTATTTTCATTATCATTCAGTTCCATGTGTTTTTAAATTTTCTTCATGAGTTCTTTAACCTATGGGTTATGTAGGTATCTGTTAATTTACAGATACTTGGAAAATTTTCCAGTATATTTCTTTTATTGGTCTTTCATTCTTGTGGTCAGAAAACACTTTCTGGGGAGTGCATCTCTACTTGGTAGATGGGGTGCTGCCTGACTCATGAATCCTTTAATAAAGCCAATTAGATCTTCAAAAAGAAAACCTTTCTGTATGATTTCACTCTTTTTAAAAAACATTTTATTTATTTGAGAGAGAGCATGAGTGGGGAGGGGAGTGGGAGAAGCAGGCTCCTCGCTGAGCAGGGAGTCGGACATGGGGCTCAATCTGGGACCCTGGAATGATGACCTAAGCTAAAGGCAGACGCTTAACAGACTTAGGTGCCCCTGATTTTACTCTTATACATTTATATGTGCCTTGTTTTATGGTTCACCATATGTTCTCTCTTGTTGTACCAAGAGACATGAACAACTTCGCTGGTTCATAATGTTCAGGTTTTATATATCTTTGCAGATTTTCTATCTGCTTTTTTACTGATGATTGTGAGAGACTAGAATTCTCTAGTTATAATTGTAAATTTATCAATTACTCCTTTTAGTTTTGTCATTATTTGTATGTTTTGAAACTTTTATTGGCTGCATAAACATTTGGGATTGTTTCGTATTTCTGATAAAGTGACACTTTAAGCATTATGATTTATGTTCCTTTGTACCTGGTAATAGTCCTTCTCTTATGACATACTTTGTCTGATACTAATATAGGCATTCTAGCTTTATTATGATTAATGCTTGCATGGTATACCCTTTTCTATTTCATATTTAATCTATATCATGTTTAAAGGGGGATACATAACTTTATCCAGTCTGACAATATCTGCTTCCAGTCTAGTCTGATAGTCTCTACCTTTAATTGGGGCATTAGGAACGTATATATTTAACATCATTATTCATTTAATTGGATTTAAGTCTGCCATTTTTTATGTGTTTTTTTTAATTTGTTCTCTCTGTTTCGTGTTTCCTTTTCTGTTTTTTGGGAGGTTGCTTGTTTTTTAGCATATCATTTTACCTCTTTTCTTGGCTCACATTAGTTTTATTAGTTTCTTTTCTTTTTTTGTAGTTGCTCTAGGGTTTTACAGCATGCAGTCTTGAACTTACCACAGTCTACTTTCATCACTTTATGAATAATGAATGATCCTTACTACAATGTATTTTCAGTTTTTTCCTTTTCCTTTTTGCTGTTTTTGTCATTCTGCAGGTTATTGTATGTTACTGCCACTTTTGCTTTATGCAGTCAGATTATCTTTTTAAAATTTAAAGGTAAGAAAATACGTGGTAAACTCACATATTCACCATTTTTGGTTTTCCTTTGTGTAGAAGTTTCTATCTGCTATTTTTTAATTGATAGACTGACTTCTTAGAACAGTTTTAGGTTTACGGAAAAACTGAGCAGAAAATACAGACTTACCATATATTCTCCTCTTTCCCTTCCCCTGTTCTCCCTCTCATGTTGGCCCCGCGGTGTCGCCTATTAATAACATTTTGCATTGTTAATTATGTGATATATGTGTTACAATTGGTGAACCAATATTGGTGCATTTTTACTGACTTAAGTTTATAGTTATATGAGGGTTCACTCTGTTGTAAATTCTGCTATCCTTTTTCTTCCTGAAGAACTTCCTTCAGTGTTTTTTGTAGTGCGGACCTGCTGGTCAAATATTCTCAGCTTTTGTTTGTTTGAAAATGTCTTTATTTCCCCTTCACCTGTGATGGATTTTATCGCTTTGTGTAGATTTTGATTTGCAGGTTTTTTTCTTTTTAACAGTTCAGATGCTTTGTTCCTTTGTTTTAAACTTGTTTGTATTGTTTTTGACAAGGAACATGGTAATTCTTATCTTTGTTCCTCTGTGTGTAATGTGTATTTTCCTTGACTTTGGCTGCTTTTAAGACTATCTATATTACTAGATTTCAGGAATTTGATTATTAATTATATGACTTGGTGTGATTTCTTTGTGCTTAACCTGTTTTTTGTTCACTGAGTCTTTTGAATATATGGCTTTAATTTTTGTCAAGTCTGGAAATTCTTTGGTCCTTACTTCTTCGGATAGTTTTTCTGTCTCCCCATCTTTCCAGGACTCCAGTTATACCATTTTTAGACTGCCCTTGATATTCTCACAGGTCCTTGATGCTCTTTTCTTTGTTTTTTTTATTTGTTTTGTTTGCTTTCTGATTTTGTATCTTCAAGTAGGGATCTTTTTCCTTCACTGCTTTAATCTGTTGCTAAGTCTATCCAGTTGATTATTTGAGATACTGCATTTCTCAAATTTAAAAATCCATTGATTCTTTTCTTTTTTTTTTTTTTAAGTTTTTATTTATTTGAAAGAGAGTGCGCATGCACAGGTGCACAAGTGGGGGGAGGAGCAGTGGAAGAGGGAGAAGCAGAATCCCTGCTGAGCCGGGAGCCCAACGTTGGGCACAACATGAGGCTTGATCCCAGAACCCTGGGATTATGACTCGAGTTGAAGGCAGATGCTTAACTGACTGAGCCACCCAGGCACCCCCATTGATTCTTTTCAAAATAATTGTCTTTCTGTTTTTGTTTTTGTTTTAAATTCTCTAACATATTTGTAATATTTTGAAGTTTATGTCTTTAAATATATCATCTCTCTTGGTTCTGGGTCTGTTTCTTCTGTCAGATTTTTCCTCTGGTATGGGTCATACATTTCTCCATTTTCTTATGTTTGGTAAGTTTTGATTGACTCTTGGACTTTGTTGATTTCCACACATTTCTCTGTTGTCTTGTGTTTGGTAAGTTTTGATTGATTCCTCACACTGTTGTCTGGATTTTGTTGATTTCCTCTGGAGAGGTTTTATTTTTGTTTTGGCAGGGTGTTATATTTCTTATGGGTATGCTTGAACTTTTTGAGGCTTGTTTTTAATCTTTGTTTTGGCAAGTTGAATGTAGCCTTTACTCTAGAACTAGTTTAGCACAGTTACTAAGTGATGATTCTGATTCAGTTTCTACTGATTTGCCCGGGTTTCAATGAGCTCTTTCTCCTTTTTGGTTGGAACTTGCACATCCCCCAGTTTTATGTAATCTCGGAATTTTTGAGCCTGCTTGGTCATTATTCTTTGCCTGGCTTTGTAGAGTTTCACTTTACTAATACACAGCTTTATATTGAAGAAACTGCATTATCAAGTATCTGATAGCATTTAGCCACATTGTGGCTTTTGAGAGCTTGAATTGTGGTTAGTTTGAATTTAAATATGCTGTAAGTTTAAAACTCACTGAATGTCAGGAACTTATTATAGGAAAAAAAGAATGCAAATACCTGTTTTTTATATCAGTTATATCCTGAAATGGTAATATTTTGAGCATATTGGGTTAAGTGAATTATGTTAAAATTAGTTTTATCTGCTTCGTTTTCCTTTAAAATGTGTTCATGTTGTTTCTTTTGGGCAGAATTGCTCTAGAAACCTCTACAGATTTCAGGAATGCTTTCTCTTGAGCTCCATCTTCTCTACTCCTCTAATCTACAAATCCCCACTACTTCAGCCTCCCTAAATTTCAGTGTGTGTCTCTTTTACTCACTGAGTCCCATCATATTCTGCTTGGCTTCCCATTCCTGCATTGCCCTCTGGACTCTGGATACGGAGTATGTAGGGGACACTTTCATTTTTTCAGGTATCATAGTGCTCAGCTGCTTGGTGTCCAGTGTTTTAAAATTACAGCTTTATATATCTGATCAGTTTTCTAGTTGAGTTCATTGGGAGAGCATGTCTCCTGCTAAGTTACTACATCATGGTTGGTACCAAAAATCTTTTTAAGGCATGAGTAGTTTGATGCCCAGGTGTGAAAACTGACTCTCCCTTGAATTAAAAACACTTTTGCTGGTAAACCTATGTTTTGATTACAAAATGAAATTAATATTTGAGCAAATATGCACCATTTATTGTGTTTATAGACTTATTTTTGGTTATTGCCTGTTTAATTTCCCCCTTAATCTGGATTGATTTTAAAAGCTGTTTTCATATACAAACCTCTTTTCTTTCACACTGCATTGTACTCAGGGCAGAGGTATCCAGTGAAATTTGGTAAGTTCAAACATAAAGCAGAAATTTTCTTCATAATTATGTTGAGTTTTTTTAATCAAGACTTAAGGAGATGCTTAGAATTTTAGGCCCTTAAGACTTGATACTGGTAATGTTAATACCATGTTAGGAGCACTTTGTTTCATTTTGCTTTCTAATTTATTGGCATTCACTGATTAAGCACATAATTAACAAGCTAGTATATAGCAAGAGAAGGCATTAGGGAGTGGATTTTCTTGGGTCATTCAGGTCTTCAGTTATCATCAGTAATTGTATTAAGTGTTATCTATTTGCTTTGTAAAATGTAGTTGAGATATTTGAAAAGAGGAGTTTGAATCAGTCATTTCATTTAACCCTTATTAATATGGAAAATTGGAAGTTGATAGTAACTTGTGTCACAATATAAACTGTGATATTTGACATTTAACTATTACTGGAATGATAGTGTCTACACAGTTTGCATTTGTTTCAGAGTACTTTAAAAGATGTATCCATGTGATTTTTGTGATATTGTCTTGTGTAATTTCTAGCTCTGGTAATTATCATATAGAAACTTAAAACTTATTTTAAAAGTTATTGAGAAGTTGTCAGTGTTTATCATTTTTGTTCACAGCCCGCACTCGCTCACCTGTTGTCAGGGTATCTGTCATATATAGGTATTAATATACTGAAGCTGCTCAAATGTATCAGTCCTCTGAGATTTGCTTTTCTGTCTTTTGAATCCATTGCTTTAGTATGCGTTCAGTTTTTCACATATTTAAATAATTTAACAAAAGCATGAACTGGGGGCACCTGAGTGGCTCAGTTGGTTTGCCATCTGCCTTTGGCTCAGGGCTCGGGTCATGTTCTCAGAGTCCTGGGATTGAGCTCCACCAGAGTTGGGCTCCCTGCTGAGCAAGGAGTCTGCTTCGTCCTCTCCTTCTCCCTCTCCCCCTGCTCGTGCTCACTCTTTCTCTCACAAATAAATATATAAAACCTTAAAAAAAAAAAAAGTGAGCTGAACTGTGGGTGTGCATAACTGTTAAAAGCATGCCGGGGTTAGACAACTTTACTGACTTTGCTATGTGACCTTGGTAGGTACCTTCTTAGTATTTCAGTTTCCTTTTGAGGATAATAGTGAGATTATTGTTGGCTTGCCTTTGTTGCTGTTCCTAACTGCATATGAAGCAGTTAGGATACTGGTTAGCATATGATAAATACTGTTGTTGCAGTTGCTGTTATTGTCATCATCTCATTAGGTCTTTCTCAAATCTTAATCCCGTATGATAGTACTTACTTCCTTGCTCTCTCTCTCTCTCTCTCTTTTTTTTTTATTAAGGACTTCATGTAACTGCTGTATATTACATATTCCTCATTCATTGTGTGATGTAGGGTTCCCCAACTAGAATGTAAGCTCCATGAGATCAGTCACAGACGTAGAGATTTATCACTAGCACCTAGAAAAGTGTCTGGAGTGTATTGGATACTCAGTAAATATTGTCTGAATGGACTATATTGAATTCTATTCCAAATAGTAACTAGATATTGGGGATATAAAAATGCACAAAGTTCTTTCTCTAAAAAAAAATATAGAAGAGGCTCATACTTAAACAAAACTAAGTATGATTTTACTCCCCCCCACCCCCACCTCCCAGAAGTGATTGTGATGGTAAGAGTATTCCTGAGGTTCCTGTCACAAAAGGTGCCATTAAACCGGGGAAGATTGTTTAAGAGATGGGGGAACACTGTTTCTAGCAGAGGTGAAAATTTGAGCAGAATTACAGAGCTTGACGTCCAGGTTAACAACAATGTAGGCTGATTAGAAATGGAAGGACTGGGTGACTCAGTTGGGTGTCTGACTTGATTTTGGCTCAGGTCATGATCTCAGGGTTCTGCAGTTGGCCCAGGTTTGATTCCACACTTGGTGTGGAGCCTGCTTAGGATTCTCTGTCTCCCTTTCCCTTTGCTAAAACCCCTCTCCCCCACCTGCTTCCATATATGCATGAAAGCTGCTCGCTCTCAAAAAAAAAAAAAAAGGTAGAGGGGGCTAGCTAGGAGATTGGTGGGGATCACAGGATCAGATTTGGGAGTAATAGCAATTGGAGATGCAGGCTGTCTAGCTCTTGGCCTGGACAGAAGCAATGAGATTTGGAGATTTAATATATGAAATTTAATGATAACTGGATATAGCACTAACATTTTAGTTTTGGTTTTATTTTGAAGGTAAGAGTATGTTTCATTATAGATTATTATAAAAGAATTTGATTTTTAAAATATTTCCTTTTAGAAATTGAGAACTATGTACAAAACACAAGTTTTCAATAACAATTCATTTATAGAACTGAAAATGAATTTTTGATGTAAGAAAATATACCAGGATGTATCACATTTGTATTTATTTATTTTTTTAAGATTTTGTTTATTTGTCAGAGAAAGAGTGAGAGAGAGAGACCACAAGAGTGTGCACATAAGCTGGGGAAGTAGCAGGCAGAGGGAAAAGTAGGCTGGCTCCCTGCTGAGCAAGGAGCTGGATATAGGACTCAATCCTAGGATCCTGGGATCATGATCTGAGCCCAAGGCAGTTGCTTAAACCAACTGAGCCAATCAGGTGCCACTCAGATTTGTGTTTAATTGGTTATTTACTATGGGTCAAATTGCTAAACTTTAATTTAAGAACCCATAAAAAAACAGCTCCACTTTGAATTACTTGATTTTAGAAGTTGGTGATGAAACTGTTTTTAAGGAGCTTTTTTTCTTTTCTGCATTTCAGTGTAATTCAATTAAAAACTGAAATTGGCTTTTTAAAGCAAGCTCTTTTTAACCTTGCAAAAAAAGCTTATTTGTGTGTGTATATATCTTAAAAGTTCAGGCTTTTAATACTTAATTCGTTAATACAAAAAGAATATTTGGCAATTTGTATTTTTCCCCTCTAGAGAAGGTGTTGATTTGAAATGGAAATAAAATTATAGTATCACAGTAATTAATATTGCTGAGTCAGATTCTAAAGACTGGTATTTCCATGGAGAAATTACCGTTTTTATTTGATATAGTAGATTTACTTGGGAGTTGGTAGAATTATCCAGTCATGCAATTCTAAATTATTGGATTAACAACAACGTAATTGGTCCTGACCAATCTGGGTGAGGAAGGTGGGGACTGAGGGGAGGGGCTTTTACCATCTTTCCTTTATACCTAAATGCCTTACTATTATTCAAAGCAAACTGATTATTCTTTATGTACTGATCCTTGGTTAGTATTCACCAGTGTTCCTTTTTTAAATATGAATTATTGACATCAGTTTTATGTTCATTTTGACAATCTTATGTTCATTATTTTCATTTCATTACTACCTTTAAAAGACAGTGAAAGCTACAAGCATACATGTTGTATTTGAATACATATTTTACGGCAATGCAGATCACTGACTCTCTGACAATTTTCTTTTATAAATGAGAACATAATACAATGAATACTTCCAATTATTTTAGCAAAGCACACATTCAGTAGGCTGTGTGTACAAGGTAAATATAAAGCATATCATGTGATCTAGAGTGTAGGAAAATGGGACCTAGGAAACCTAATTTGTGAATCTAGGGAGTATATAGAATATTACTGAACATCTAAGTAATACTTACTGAAAAAATAGGTTAGTGACATTAGAAATTCTCCGTTGGCTAACATTATGTTCTTATTAGTCAAATACCACAAATGACTTAAAAATTTATTTTCCTATTTTTCAGCAAGTATTTGTGGAGCTATCTGCCGGGCATAGTGTTGAGAGTTGGAATTTATAATGACAAACCATATTTAATTCAATTTTGGAGTTAAGAACACTTACTCATCTCATTTTTTTTTTCTTTAGGAATTGCATTTTGTGAAAAAGGAGCAAAGAAGAATTTTCTGCGAGGATCATATGAAGTGCACTTTCTTGCTGATATATCATTTCTAGTAAGATATTTTTCATTATGTTATGAAGTAAATAAACACAATGGAAATTATTTCCTTTCTTAAAATCAGAGTGTCTTGTGAGCTTGAATAGTAGTCTTTTTGGAGTTTATTTTGTGGCTTAATGTAGATTACTTAAGAGAATTTATAATGTCCATTTGAAGCGCATTCTATTGTACACTGACAGTTTCTCATATATTTTATCCGATACTGCTAAGATAATCCTAACTTTTTCATTGTTCTCACTTCATCTTCCATAACATTTACCCTTATGTAAAAAAAGAAAAAAACCTGAAGTAGTCCATATTTTCTTTGACAATAAATAGAAGAAAGTGTGGATTTGAGGACACGAGTTAGATATAAGCTGAGAAAGATGTTCAAATGAAAGATGAAGTGTACAAATATTTCTTGAAATATCTTAGGAAGGGTCAAAGAAAAAAGTTAAGCAGAGTTAAGAGATTTTTAAAAAATGTAGACTAACATTTGTAACTTGAATTTGCCTCCTTAAATCATAGGTGCATTATTTGCAAAGCTTCTGAGTAGGGTGTTTGACTTACAAACTTACAGTGGTCTAGGTTCATGGTTCCACATTGTAAGATATATAGTGCTCTTCAAAAGTTTTCATGGGGACCTGGGTGGCTCAGTGGGTTTAAAGCCTCTGCCTTTGGCTCAGGTCATGATCTCAGGGTCCTGGGATCGAGCCCCACATGGGGCTCTCTGCTCAGCAGGGAGCCTGCTTCCCCTTCTCTCTCTCTGCCTGCCTCTCTGCCTACTTGTGATCTCTGTCTGTTAAAAAAAAAAAAAAGTTTTCGTGACTGAAACTTTATCTGAATTCCTCCTTTATTCAAAGTGGAAAAGAAGTTAATTACATTAATACCAGAACATTTTGAAATAATAAAATTTTGAAAAATGTTAGTAGGGGATAGTTTTTGATGTGTTCTAACATTAATATTTTAAATAAATATTAGACCTCATTGATTGTGCCCCATGATTATCTCAGTAAGAAAAGGGAGTGGTACTTGACATTTGTTTTTTGTACTTGTTTTAAGAACAGTTTTATTTAACATAAAGTATAAAATTTTTTGAGTATTAAGTGGTATTAAAAACTTACGACTTATGAATTCTTTGTTGAGGTGCTTTATTGTGATACCAGTTTCTTTTAAAAAATTTTTTATTTTTAAATTTTTATTTCATTTTTTTGAGAGAGAGAGGGAGGGGGAGAGGAAGAGAGGGAGGGAGGGAACGGGGAAGGCCAGAGGTAGAGGGAGAGAGAGAATCTTAAGTAGGCTCCATGGCCAGTGCAGAGCCCAATGTGGGGCACTATCTCACAACCCTGAGATCATGATCTGAGCTGAAATTAAGAGTCGGACACTTAACAGACTGAGCCAGTCAGGCACCCCATGATACCAGTTTCTTATGTTTATATATTTTTCTTTTAAAACTTTGACAGAGGAAGTGCCATTTTATGGTATCTTTCAGTTTGGGGAAGTAGGAGAAAAGGCATAATTTTTTCAATTGAAGCAAAGTATCCTTCAGGCCAGAACTTGTATACACACAGGCAGGATGGGAAAAATAGAGTCTAATTCCCACTTTTATTTTTTATTTTTTTAAAGATTTTATTTATTTATTTGACAGGCAGAGATCACAAGTTGCCAGAGAGGCAGGCAGAGAGAGAGAGAGAGGGGGAAGCGGGCTCCCCACTGAGCAGAAAGCTGGATGCGGGGCTCGATCCCAAGATCCGATCATGACCTGGGCCAAAGGCAGAGGCTTTAACCCACTGAGCCACCCAGGTGCCCCTCTAATTCCCATTTTTAAATATAAACCTTGATTAGTGTTGTGTAAATCTTTGAATGTTTGTGTTTTCTTTTTATCTTATTTACATTTCTTTTGTCCACTAGCTGTTTGAAACTAAGTGATTTGAGTTCTAAAAGCACTATAGGAATTTAGCCATCTTGATGCCCATAGTTCAGAACTCTGCACCTTCTGTGAACCTCAGGGATGGCTGTGGGCATAACTTCAGCTGTTATATTTTGGGACCTGTTTAAACTTAATGAAATCCTTTATGACGCTTCTTCCACTAGGCTCTACATCTGTGGATGTGTATACAGTGTCTTATTCTTCATGGCAGGCTTCTAGGCTCTGAGACTTGTACTTGAGTTAGTAAGTACTTGCTTAGGAGTTACTCTGAGTACTTAGAGCAATGCTTTCCATTTGAATAGATTCATGTGTTGACTAAAGAGCATCAGATTAGTTTTCCCTATAATTCTGTCCTAATTTGGGGCAGGGTAGAAATTGCGGAGGCTGGTACAGATATTGGGCAAATTTTTTTTCTACCTTTTTTCCTCTCCCTTGTGTCTTGAAACTGCATTGGGCTCTTATATTTTAGGTCTGTGATCCACTTTTGAGTTAATTTTTGTTATGGTATGAGGTAAGGGATAAGATTTGTTTCTTTGCATATAAAAATCAAATTTTTCCAGAAGCAATTTTGAAAAGATTGTATTTTTCCCTGTTGAATTACCTTGGTAACTTTGTTGAAAGTCAACTGACCATTATATGTGGGTCTCTTTTTAGGACTTTTTCATTTTATTGTTCTGTATATCTATTTATGACAATATTGTACTGTTTTGATTACTGTAGCTTTGTAGTAAGTCTTAAAATCAGGTAGTGTACATCCTCTACCCTTGTTTTTCTATTTCCTAAAGTTGTTTTTGTACCCTGCATCCTTTCCATTTCTTTCTGTGTATTTTAGAATCAGCTTGTCAGTTTTTACAAAGAGGTCAATGAGATTTCAGTTGTGAATGCTTTTATCCTAGAGGCTTCACTGGGGAGAAGTGACCTGCGAAGGATGTTGAATCTTCTTGGTACCTCTCTCTAAGTTGTCTTTAGTTTTTCTTAGAGTTCTGTTTTCATCGTAAACATATTACACCTATTTTGTTATGTTGATCTCTCTTTTAATGTTTATGTTATGTTAAGTGGTAATTAAACAAAATCAGTTTTCAGTTTGTATGTGGACTTATAATTGATTTTTTTATTAGACTTTGTAATTTGTGATTCTGCCAAGCTCATTATTAGTTGTGGTAACATTTTTTAAAAAGATTTATTTATTTATTTTAGAGAGAGAGTGAGACAAAAAGAGGGCACGAGTGGGAGGGGCAGGGGGAAAGGGGGAGAGACTCTGTAGGGAGCCAGACACGGGGCTCCATCTCATCCTGAGATCACGACCTGAGCCAAAACCAAGAATTGGAGGCTTAACCAACTGCACCAACCAGGCTTCCTGTTCTAGTGATACAGTCCTTCAGATGTTCTGTGTAGACTATCGTCTTGTCTGTGAATAAAGACTCCCTTAAATTTTTTATCCTTTTATCTTTTTGCTTGCTTTATTGCACTGCCTAGTAGTCCCAGTACAATGTTGAAGTGGTAAGCTGACATTCTTGCCTTACTCCTGATGTTCGGTCAAGTACATTCAGTTTTTCACCACTAAGTATGATGTTAACTACAGATTTTTAACAGATACCCTTTGTGAGATTAAGTTCTCTTTTATTCATAGCTTGCTGAGAATTTTTTTTTCTTGTCGTGAATGAGTATTGAATTTTTATCCGTTTTTCCACACTATTGAGATGATCATGGTTTTTTTCTCTCTTACCTGTTAATGTAGTTAATTACATTGATTTTTTTTTTAATATCGAACTAAAAAGTCTTGCATTTCTGAGATAATCTTCACTTGGTCATGACTTGTTACTGTTTATATATATTGCTGGATTAATCTGCTAAAATTTAGTTAACTTTTTTTCATCTGTGCTCATAGTAGATACTGGTTTGTAGTTTTTTCCTTTTTGTAATGTTTTGTCTGCGTTTTGTATTTGGATAAGAGTGAGTTGAAAAGATATCCTCTTCTGGAAAAGTTGCCATGCATTTGGTGTTATTGCTTCTTTAACTGTTTGGTAGAATTCACTAATGAAGACCTCTGGTTTTGGAGTTTCTTTGTGGGAAGGTTTTACTTATTTATGTATTTTTAAAGATTTTATTTATTTGACATAGAGAGGGAGAAAGAATGAGTGGGGGCAGTGGCAGGTAGAGGGAGAAGCAGGCTTCCATCTGAGCAATGCACCTGATACGGGACTTGATCCCAGAACCCTGGGAGCATGACCTGAGCCAAAGGACTGAGCCACCGAGGCATCCCTTTTAGAAGGTTTTAAACTATGAACTCAGTTTCTTTGGTTTGGGCTATTCAGATTATAGTAATTCTTGAATAAGCTTCAGTTGTTTGTGTCTTTCAAGTGAATTTGTCCATTTCAGGTGAATTGCCTTATTTATAAGCATAAGGTTGCATATTATAATCCCTTACTCTTTTTAATGGTTGAAGGATTTATAGTGATATCCACTCCTTTGTTCTGGTATTAGAGATTTTCCTTCTTTTTCTAAAAGAGCAATTATTAGCTAAAATTTTCCTTTTTCTGCATTTTACAAAGTTTTGTGTTCAGTTACATAGAGTTCAAAGAATTCTTAAATTCCTTTGTGATTTTTTTGGGTCTACTTAATTGTCAATTATTTGGTTAATTTTTTAGATATGTTTCTCTCTTAAGATTTTATGTATTTGACAGAGTGTACACAGGCAGGGGGAGAGGGAGAAGTAAGCTCTCCGCAGAGCAGAGAGCCTGTCCTGAGGCATGATCCCAGGATCCTGGGATCTTGACCTGAGCCAAAGGCAGATAGATGCTTGACCAACTGAACCACCCAGACGCCATTTCTTTGTTTTTAATTTAATTATGTTGTGGTCCAAGAACATATTTTATGTATTATAAAGTGCAGAATGTTTTCTGTGTTAGTGAATGTTTTGTGTGCACTTAAGAAGAATGTGTATTGTGCTCTTGCAGAGTAGAACTTTCTAAAAATGTTAATTGGGTCGAATTGGTTGATAGTTTTTTTCAAAATTTATCCCTCTATTTTCTGTTTCTTTTCAGTAATTGCTGAGAGAGGAGTAAGAAATCTTCAGCTTTAATTGTGGACTTGTCTGTTTTTCCTTTCACTTCTTGGTTCATGTATTTTGAAGCTCTAATATTAGTTGCATGCATACTTAATTTTTTTCTATATTCTTGATGAATTCTGTATCTTGATGTCCCTCTTTGTCTTTTGTAATATGTTGTGAAATCTTTTCTGAAATAGCTTGCATAGTTTCTGATAGAAAGACTGCTGTTTTTCTTATTCTGCCACCACTAATTTTTCTGTTTTGTTGACTGGTCTAAGACTTTTTCAATGATTGTGCTTTAGTCATTTGATTATGATGTGCCTTAGTATGGTTTTCTTTGAGAAAATCCTTCTTAGGTTTTCTTGAGTTTTTGTCCCCCCCAATTTGGCAAAATATTGGCACTGTTTCTTCAAATATCACACCTCAGGGTTGGGTTTTTTGTTTGTTTTTTGAAGTGGAGGAGAGAATTTCATACATTTGATATTGTCTCAGCACTTGTACTTTGTATTTTTTTTCTCTTTTTTCTTTTTGGATCGTTGATATTGCCATGTTTCTAGGTTCACTGATCTTTTTTTTTCCCTGCAATATATCATCTGTTCTTAATCTCATTTATTGTGTTTATTTCTGATAATTATTTTTTATCTGTAGAAGTTTTATTTCTTCCATTTCTCTTCTCATCATGTTACTGTTTTTCTTTACCTGTTTTAACATTTAAACTTATTTATAATCATTGTTTTAATGCCCTTGTCTGTTAATTCCTTTAACTTTATCATTCCTGAGTTTCTTTATACTGACTGACTTTTCTTCTCCATATGGGGCCCATTTCCTGTTTCTTTTCATTCTCTATAATTTTTGTTTGGATGCTGGACATTGTGGTGTTGAGATTGTTGAGCAAAGAAATTTTTTGCATTGTTTTACATAGTGGAGAACTTTGTTTTTGTATTCATGTAAGTTACTTGGCATCAGCTGAATCACTCTGAGGTGTTTTTGTTTGTTTTTAAAGCTTTGTTGGTATTGGTCCAGAACATTCTTTATAGGGTTAATTTAGTTGCCCATTAAGGTTATATCTTTCTCAGTGTTACAATCTGTGCCCATTTGGTGCTCATTCTCAATGTTACTCTTAACCAATATTATAAAATTTTCATTAGTTCATCCATTTTCGTTTTGTGTTTTGAAGGAAATTTTGTGGCTCAGGAATAACTTTGGTATTCTTGCAAGAAAAGATCAAAGCAGAAGGATTTTCTTTACTCATAACTCATAAACCTGTAATAATTACTTTCATGAAATAATGCCACAAGGATAAACAAAAGAAATAAAGAGCCTGAAAGAGGGCCAGTGTGTTATGTACATGGATGTATGCTTTTTGACAACATTGGCACTATAGAGTAGAAGGAAAAGAACTATTTAACAGATGATACTAGAACAACTGGTGATCCATACAGAAAAAAATTACTCATCTTCCATACCATTGCAAAAATCAAGTTAAGATTGATTTGTACATCTCAGTGTGAAAGGCTAAACTTTAAAAGTTTAGAGGCTAGTATAGGGAGAATATGTTCATGATCTTCTGGCAGGCAAAGTTTTTTTTTTTTAAAGATTTTATTTATTTATTTGACAGAGATCACAAGTAGGCAGAGAGGCAGAGAGAGAGGGGGAAGCAGGCTCCCTGTTGAGCAGAGAGTACGATGCGGGGCTCCATCCCAGGACCCTGAGATCACGTCCTGAGCTGAAGACAGAGGCTCTAACCCACTGAGCCACCCAGGCGCCACAGGCAAAGATTTCTTTAAAAGAAGTAAAAATTACTAATATAAATAAAACAGTTGATACATTTTATTACCTTACAATTAAGAAATTTTATTCTTGCCAAATTACCAGTAGGAGAATAGTGAGGCAAACCAGAGTGGAAGAACATATTTGCAATACATGTAACAGACAAAAAGCATGTATCAGAATATTCAAAGCACTTTTTACAAATCAGTATGACAGAGACAATAGAAAAATGACAAGAGTCATGAAAAGACCCTTCATAAAAGAAATCCAGATATGCAAGAAACATGTGTTTAACCTCATTAGTAATATGAGAAATATAAATTAAAACTGAAGGGACTTCATCATAAACCACTGGAGTGGCTAAAATTAAAAAAGAAACAGTACAGGTTTTGGAGAGGATGTTAAGTTATGGAAACTCATTAAACATTGCTGGTGGGAATGTATATTATTACAACCAGTTTAGGAAACACTTTAATATTTGCATACCCTCTGACCCAGTAATTTCTTTCTAGGGGTATATCCCTGAGAGTAATGTGTGAGCATGTACACTAAGAGATGTGTTAATAACCTGGAGGCAGGGGCATTTATAATAGCTTCAAACTCATTACATTGTTCATCAGCAGTTGACTGAATAAATAAAATAGTGATCTATTCATATAACACAATACTTTTCAAAAATAAAAGTGAATGAAGTACAGCTACATGCTGCACAGGTGAAATTTGCAAATACGTTTCTCAAAAGAAGCCAGGAACAAAGAATTCATAGTTTGTGATTCCATTTATGTAAAATAAAATCAAAACACACAAAAATATAGCAAGTAAATATATATATTTATGTTTATGAACAATTATATGTTAACACCAAAAATGCCAATTCCTAATTCCATTGAATGCCTGCCCACATTTCTAAACTCCTTTCCACATTCATTAAGAAATTCTCTGATTCTGAGTATAGTGGTATACTTTATAAATCATATTCATCTTTATAAATAAAGATAAAACAGCATTTATGTACAGGTTTGATTCAGGTGATGGAAGATTTAAAGTTTTTAATATAGCTAGTATTTGAAAAATAGCATAGAGAATTGGTATGGTTTCTAGTAATGATAATTCATCTCTATACAAGATATAATTATTGGCAAAGCAGTTTTTCCAGAAATCATTATGACAGCCCAAAAAGTATTTGGAATATCTGCATTTTACAAATGAAGGGAATGTTAATATGGAGAATAAGTTGGTGGTGATTGAAAGACTAGAACCTCATTTTCATTCCCTCACCTTTCCTTAACTGTGTCCTTTATTTCTCTTGCGTGTCCTGTTTGAAGACAGGACATTGCTCTTATGTGGGTGTAATTAATCTGGGAATGACTGGTTATGTGTGGATGGGCTTTAATCTTAATAAGGGCAGTTTACAAAGTCTCCTTTCTAATAGTGATTTTAATAATATTGTGCCTAATTGTAAGGAGCTGAGGATGCCTTCTGGTATTCTCATAATTTTCTGTAAGAGTTTGAGCTATATTCTTGCTCCACTTTGTAGAATTGAGTGAGGTAGTAAGGAAGTGAGTCACTGAAAATCATATGACAATTCATTGGTATATCTAGAAGTAAAACAAATTTTATAGACTGGTCATTCTGATAAAATTTTTTGAAGTTACAGTATCTTTTTTAGTTAGTATTTGGATTATTTATCTTGATTAATAATTTTATATAATTTTAAAATAATAGTATTTCTTGCTTTAAGGAAGCACAGTCTCACAATTTAGAAAATCTTTAATGCCCTGTACAATGAAATGAAGAGAGTGATACTAATTAAAAAAATTACTTCCAGTTTCCATCACTTAATTTCTGTAGCGAATTTAAGATGCTTAAGTGACCAGTATTTGTAATCAATACACAATTTTTAGCACTTCATTACATGTTGTGTAAAACAAGGTCTGTATTTCTCTAATAGGAATAGAGTCTACTGGGAATAGACTCTTAACATTTTATTCCTAAGCTTCTCAAATTTTTTTTAGCATTTTGCTTTAAAATGTCTCTCATCCAAAAGCATAGGGTCAAAGCATATGAAAATATATAACCTGTTATTAACCAAAGAAATCCAAATTAAGATAGATGCCATATTTAAACCACTCTTAAGATTTTTACATGACTTCTCTCCTCCCCCAACCTATTTATTATTTATTCTGTTGATGATTTTATCTAAAACATTCTAAATAAACACATAGTAAGAAGTGATACTGTGGTGTTATGATTTCAGGTAGGGGCACCAATATCCTATATTTTAGTTGTCTTAACTTTCTAACAAGTAGTGAGTTATTTGGAGGTGTCACAGCCAGGCCACAGCTAGTTTTTACAAAGCCAGTAAAAGGCTTGTCTCCCAATTTTTGGTGGATGCTGCCTCATGTGAGCATTCAGTGCTTAGAAGGTGGAGAACAAGTTGGATTTCAGTCCCCATTTGCTCTGTCTTGGCCACTCACTCGTGTGCAACCTCTGCATTGTTCACTCAAGTGGCCTTGAGTCATAATGATTTCTTGCCTTTCTTTTGATAGGTTTGTAGCATTAGAATTTGCAGGTCAGAATATGTCCTAATACCCACAGAATTCTTCAAACAGTTCCTTTTCTAGTTGGTCAGGGATTATTTTCTCAATGTGGTCTGTACTTTTGTTGATCTTATTTCTTCAATGAGGTGTTAGTGTTTTGAATTTTACCTAAAATTTATAACAATATAAATCAGAACTTTATAAAATTAAGTGTTAATGTTTGTAGGTTACATTCTGCCTTTATGAAAGTTACATACTACAACATAGCTGCATTTTCAAGTGATGACCATGAATGTATTAGCTCTATATTTGAATTAAGTTTGTTTTCCTTGTTGAATCATTTCTTTAAATAGTGACTAATGGTCGTTACTGCGTTCATACAACATATCATTGTATTTTTAAAATGTGTAATTAGATAAAACATGTACAATTTTGGCTGAAATGGAATGCTTTAGTCATTTTCCATAAAACAGTAGTTTAATGATAGTCTTAAATTAATTTAGAATTTGAATTTTTGCCTGGATTTAATTGTTTGTAAGCCATATGAAAACATCCTATTTTAAAGGGAACAAAGGAGAATGTTCTTTCAGTAAAAGTAACTGAAAGAGATAATTCCATAAAGTCAAAAACCTCTGGTTGTATTAAAAATTAACAGTAAAGTGATTTCCCCCAAGGTTGTCGGACAAACTTATTGTATAGTATGAGTGATTTTTTGTTTGTATATTTTGTAAGGGAATATATATAGGGCATTTGTGTGTGTGTATGTGTGTGCATGTGTAATATAGTTGCATTGGTCAATACTGACATTGGGATTAAAATTATTTGACAGTGCTTGATTCTGATTTTTCAAAAAGCTCTTTTAGCAAAGTGGGTAGCCAGTAGCGTTTCTTGCTTGCTTAGGTCAGGTTTTTGGTTTTTTTTTTTTCCCGTTTTACATAGATCATAATTCAAGGATCCATGGTATTTATACTTAAATACAGTTAACTTTTCTAGTTACTTTTTTATATCATTGAAAGTTCCCCCTTTTTTTTTTTTTTTAAAGATTTTTATTTATTTATTTGACAGAGACACATTGAGAGAGGGAACACAATCAGGGGGATTGGGAGAGGGAGAAGCAGGCTTCCCGCTGAGCAGGGAGCCTGATGTGGAGCTCAATCCCAGGACCCTGGGATCATGACCTGAGCGGAAGGCAGATGCTTAATGCCTGAGCCACCCAGGTGCCCCTATCATTGAAAGTTCTTGAAATCAAGAATGATGTAGAATGTTAGCAGTGAAATCTGTAAATGAAATTAAACAGTTCTATTAATAATAGCATCAAAAGAATAAAGTACTTAGGAGTAAATTTAAAAGAAGTGCAACACCTGTACACCAAAAACACAAAATATCATTGAAAGAAATTAAAGAAGACCTAAGTAAATGCAAAGACAGATTACTCTGTTTATGGATTGGAAGACTTAATATTATTAAGATTACAGTACTCCTCAAACAGATTCAATTACATAGAGTTACCATATGACCCATCGGTTCTGCTCCGAGCTATATATTCGAGAGAATTGAAAACATGTACACACACACACACACATGTTCAAAGCATTATTCATAAGAGTGGAAACAACTCAAATTTCCATCAGCTGTTGAATGGATAAACAAAATGTGGTATTTCCATAAAATACAATATTATTCAGCCAAAAAAGGAGCAAGGTACTGATAATACTTAATACAGATGAACTTTGAAAACATTGTGCTGAGTGAAAGAAGACAAAAAAGGCTTCATATTGTATGATTCCATTTGGGAAATATCTCGAATAGGCAAATCATAGAGACAGAAAGTAAATGCTAGGAGTTGTGGAGAGGAAGGAATGAGGAATGATAGTTAATTGGCATTGAATTTCTTTTGGGGATGACAAAGATATCCTAGAATTAAGATAGTGGGGATGGTTGTACAACTTTGTGAATATACTAAGACAAATAAGCTCTGAATTGTGTACTTTAAAAGGTGAGTTTTATGACATGTGAATTATACCTCAATTTTAAAAAACAACATAGAAATGAAAAAGTGGCCTACTTCTGATTGAATTTATTATCAAACCAGGATGTTTTTGAGAGTGAGGTTTATCACTTAATAATTATAATCAAATTATAATTATGTAAGTTATAATTAAATAACCTGCAAGATACATATAAAGCCAGCTGTCCCAGTTAAACCAGTATGTATGTTTTCCCTGCTTTTTGGTTTGTGTAAACTTTTTCCCCATCATTGATGAAAGAAGAAGAATATAAAATTCTTCTAATATCCTTCTTTATCAAATGTGGGGAAAAAGAAAAAGATTGAGAAAGCCATGTAATTCAAAGAAATGGGAGAGAAGGTATTTCTTAATGAAAATGAGTATTTATGTGTGTGTTAAGTGCAGTGTGTCAATCTAATAGTTTACTCCTTTATGTGATTTTGTCACTTCACTCTCCATACATAGCCAATCAGTGTTTGAATGAATAAGGAGTTTTGTGTTGTAAACATCTTAAAACATCATAAAACATCTTCTCTGAACTAGAGATATGTATCATAATAATCTGTGGAGCTTTTAAAAATTATTCTTGCTTGGGCGTTAATCTCAATTATGATTTGTTAGTTTTATTGTGGGGTTAGGGTAAGTTCATGCATGCAAAATATGTTTTAGCTCTCCAGTTGAATTTAGTATTCATTAAATTGAGAACTGGTACATTAAATCAATGAGTTTTATTACTCCATTATTAAAATCTATAGTTATTATTGTTTTGTGCATAAATAGTAAGCAGAGGTAGCAACTGAGAGAATCTCATTCTAACTACACTCACCTACCGTCCCCTTTCTTCCTGGACCAGCCCTGTGTGTTGGTAATCCAGAAATTGTGATTCTTTTAATTCTCTCCAAGCATTGAGATGCTTGGATATCTTATTATTATTTTTATATTATTATTATTATTATTATCCTCTTATTTGTTTATTTAGGTCACCTTGAGGTGGGATGAGTAGTGGGAAGTAGACAGAACCTGCAGTTCCTTTGCAAATGTTGAAAATCTCTCTTTGGTAGGAGGGGAAAGGTATTACCATCACTGTACAGAACAGGAGGGGTTGAGAGAGGCCTTTTAGAGGGTCAGAACTCTCTAAGTTAGCTGAGAACTGCCCATGGCCTTTGTATTTTGACAGCCCGTTGTAATGGCAAGTAAATTGCTCTCTGTTGTTGGAACTGGAAAAGGACACAGTGCAGCCTGTGGTTCTTTCACATCTCTAGTTTCTCTCGTGCAGCCATGCACAGTTCGGAAATTCCCCTAACGCTGCTACTGAAAAGTAGCGTAGACTCATGACACTGGAGTTGCATGGTTCCTCAAAGATTTGTAATTCAGCTTATTTAATGAGGGATTATGACCATCCAAATGTGTCCCTATGACATTTTTGACTGAGAGCCTTTCTTTAGGCTGCCTAAATAGTTACCGTGGTGATGCTGTATTGTTGTACCATACATGACATTAGAGCCAGAATTTCAACTCTCCTCCTGTGACTTCACTAGAGTACTTGACATTTTGGCACCTAGTTGCTTCATCTAGGAAATAGAACAAATGATAGCTGCCCCACAGAATTATTGTGGCTACTGAATGAATACAGCATACATTAATGTCTAACATAGCTATGCGTGCTTGTAGATATTAGGGAAGTGGGTAAGTTACCTTTCCTTCTGCAATTCAGTGCACAGCTGACTGACCTCAGAAGATTAGAGTTTTCATAGCCTGGGGCCTGAAATGTTTCTGTATGTCGATTTATTGCATTCATTCATTAACTGTGCATCTGCTTATTGAGCATCTGTTTTGGGCTAGCACTTTGGTAGCTGCTGGAGTTAAGGGGCAAATACAACATACTTGGTTTTCTCCCTCACTGAGCTCACAATTTGGTTGGAGAAAAAAGATTAAATATTGCATAAGTAGTTAATTACAGTTGTGGTAAATGTCATAAAAGAGAAGTATAATGTCCTTTGAAAGAGTATTAGAAGGAGCCCTAATACAGTTTGGGTAAAGTTAGGGAATATTTTGGACAAAACAATGCTAATACTGAGACGTGATGGATCTATGGAACTCGTAGTGAGAGGAAGTGCTTGCGATGAGACCTCGCAAGAGACAGTGAGCCGGTGAGTAGTATGTGTGAAGTCCCTGCAGCAGAGAGGATTTAGGAACTGTGTTAAGTACAGAAAAGCCTATGCCCAGAAGCTTACTGGGTAACGGGAAGAGTGGCAAAGAGTGAGGATGGTGGGTAGAGGTGGGGGCAAGATTAGACAGGGTTCTCTAGGCCATGTTAATAGGGTTTGGACTTAAAGAACCTGGTAACTGACATTTGCATTTTAAAATCACTCTAGTGAAAATGGGGAAATTGGATTGGAGAGGAGTAAGAATGTCTGCTGAGACCGGTTAGCAGACTATTGCAAAGCCTAGGCTAGAGGTGGCAGTAGCTGTTTTTGGAAGTAGAGTACTGTGCTATGACTGGAAATGGGAGTTGGAGAAAGATCTTGTAATGGCTTTGATCTTGTAGGCCCTTCAGTCTGTGGAGATTTTATAAATGGGAATGAGTTCAAGACTTTCACCTTGCCAGTACTTGTTAGTGCCTGTTAAAAATCAGTGAAAGACAAGCTTAGTATTAACAGTCTAGCTCCTTCTTCAGGATCTGGCTTTGGAATACGTACTCTTTTTTCTTTTTCTCAGTAAGCCCGTTGCAGAAGAACTTAGCACATTCTAGAAACAAAAACAAAAGCAGCCAAAAATCACCAATCAGCTACCTTTATTTTTGTGCTATCAGTTGATGTGGAATGTCTTGGGTACTGAATGCTTATAAAGTAATGCTATATTCAGGTTTCTTTTGGTCAGTGGATACACTATTGAGAGCTGTGGCTATGGGGTTTCTTATTACAGTGATGAAAAAAAAATTGTCTCACTATGCCAGTAGAACCTTTCTGAATCACAACTAAAGTTTGATTAGTTTGGTTGGGTGTGAGAATTTTGAAGCAGTCTTAAAAGGTTCTTTTGAATTTTAAGAACCAGTGAGTAGCTAAATCATCAAGCTTACTGTTCCACTATTTCCTGCTTCATCTTTGTTACAGTTGTTTGTTAATTTGCCTTTTATTTTGCATATGATTATGATCTGTGTATAATACAAGAATTGACTCCTCCTTTTTGAATGCTGGCTTCTATCATCTAAGCCTGCTATTGTTTAGCAATGATTTTTTTGTTTGTTTGTTTGCTATAGTTTAGCAATGATTTTTTTTTAGTTTGAACTTTATTGAGGAATCATTGAGAAATACAATTGTATTTATTTAAAGTCTACAATGTAATAACTTGATATACATATACATTATAGAATAATTACAAAGATTAAGACAATTAACACAGCATCACCTCAAATAATTAACACAGTTAACTCCTGATTATGTGTGTGTATGGTGAGAATGCTTAAGATTTGTCTCAGTGACTTTTTTTTGTTTGTTTAGCAATTTTTAATTAAGGGCTTAGTTCACACGTCATCACTTGTAAAGACTATGGTGTACAGGCTGCCTTTAGGATATCAGAAATAGCTTTCATTAGAACTACATAGGAAACTTTAATTTTTAAGTTTATGTATATATTTTGTCTATATTTATTTACAGACCTTTTCTGTATCATCTGGTATTTTGACTTAGAAGATTTTGGTCTTACAAACATTTTTCTTTTTTAATGTCTAGAATAAAAATTATAAAGTGATAAGAAAATAATATTTATGATCTGTTATGAAAATGACCTACCTGAAACATTAAAAAATGATTTGTAATTTGTTCTTTGGGAACAGATTATAATGCACTCTTAAACTGTTTGTGTGTATGTAGGATGCTTTCTTTGCAATTACCAGAGAGGCTAACCAAAACAGAATTTACCATCTTGTCTAATAAGAAATTCAAACTTAGGTTGGTTCCATGGTCACTTAACTTGGGTCCCTTTTCTGCCTTTTCTCTGTCATTTTTGTGTTTTACTGTTTCATTCTAAATTTATTTATTTAGTTGTCCTTCCCAGTAGCATAGTCTCTTAGCAATATGTGATTGACCTACACTGTGGGTTGGAAAAGGCAATTATTATTAGTCATAGACTTCTTTGCTCTGGGTTTTTCCTAGCTTCTTTTGCTACATCTTTTATTTTCCTTGTTGAAACTAAAGAAACTCTCCTAAGTATCTAATGATGTTTATTTTTAAGTTAAACATATACATCAAGGAAAAGGAACGCTAAGAAAAGCATAGAGAGTAATGAGTTTTTCTTTCTTTAGTCAGAAGCCCCTCTTTCTATAGTCAGAAGTAATAAAGAATCCTGTCAATAAATCGAGTCCATTTTTTGTGATGTCTGTAGTATAAAATGAAAACATGTTAAAAAGAGTAAATACTCTTGATGAGAATCCAATATATTTAAGTAACGAATTTTCAGGGGAAATTAAGAGACGATTCTTCATTTCATGAACGAGAACCACAGGTTCCTCCTAAATAGCTAGTTCTTTCTGTCATTATAAATGCAGATTTCTTATAGGTTTATAATATCTAACAAATTTCTCTAAATATCTTATTAAATTAACAGAATTTGAAATTGATCTTTTATGTGCTTCTCACCCCCACCCCCCCATTTTTGGTTCCTTTGCCTTTTAGATGTTCCATAGCTGGCCACCAAGCCTGTGTTGCTGTCATTAATTTTATGATCAAGTAGGTACTTGGAGTTGGAATCAGTTGAGTGATAAGTATAATTTTTTAAACACTCGATATTTGCCAAATGCTGAAGTTACTTTATTTTGACCAATTCTCATAGAGCCCTGTGTAAAATATGTTATTCCCATTTTATAGATTTGAAAACTAAGGGTAAGAGAATTCTACTTGTTTGTAGCCCACAGTCCTGTATCTAGTAAACGACTTTGATGTCTGAAAAGTGGCGAATATTTTGTGTTTGTGTGTCACCAAGAGGCCCCCTCTCCTATCTTTTGTATTATCCCTCCAGTCTTTCTTATAAGCATGTAGAACAGGTCCATGGAAAAGAACACATTATCCTTTGTCTGCATTTTCCAGAGATTCTAAACTGTCTAACTAGCCCAATCAGCCTTTACGAATACTTTAAAATATGAGCTAGTTTCTTAGCAGCTTTTGTGGTAGCATCCTGTTTGTCCCATGTTCTGCCAGAGGTGAATCAATTCATGTGTACTATTTGCTGAGAGAGTTTTGTCATCCTTTGGAATTCCATTCATGTGTTTGTTCTGCAACCTCAGGGTTTTGATACGCTTAAGAAAAGTTATGCTTGTGTAGGCTATGTGAGTCTTTTAGGATATGAGCAATGTTTTATTTTTTTTTTTTAAAGAGAGAGTGTGCGTGTCTATACACATGAGTTGGGGGGGACAGTGGTGCAGCAGGGGGAGAGAGAATCTTAAGCAGGCTCCGTGTGGAACTGATGCTGGGCTTAAGATCATGACCTGAGTGGAAATCAAGTGTCAAACGTTTAACTGATGGAGCCACCCAGGCACCCCAGGAGCAATGTTATCTTGAGGCATTTTAAGATTCATAGCTGAAGTTGTAGAACTTGAATTTTTCTTTAGTAACTAGACTCTAAAGTCCTTTCTTGTGTAAAATTGAGAATTTCAAAAAAACATTGTATTGATTAGTTGACTTGCTCTCATTGGTAATTAATGTTAAGTGCAAATTTTAAGTACATAATACTGTTTTAAGTAGAGTTTGGGTTTAAACTTTATCTTAATTTTCTGGAGGTATGCAGTCAAATTAGTTGAAATTGAGAGAATCACATCTTTTAGTGATAGAAATATAATGGAAATATAACACAATTCCTTGGAATGCATTTATTTGTTAATTATTTATATAAAATGATCTTTCTTCTCTGTAAAGAATAAATTGTTGTCTTGATTTTATTTATTAATGAAAGACTGGACTCAGAGGAGTCTTCCTTCTGTTTATAATGGCCACAGACTTATTAATAAAATGATGTTGGGTGAATCTTTTTGTTCTCTGACTATTTTACATTCTTTGTCTATAGAAAACAATGATCATAACGTGGATGCTGTATAGAGCTAGAACATTCTTTATGGGACTCTATGTGTCTATTATTGTCTCTGTGCTTTGACATGTTTATTGTTTTTCACATATAACTAAATTTTGTAACACTTGAAGTTTTATTCCTTACCCTTGGCTGTTCTGAAAATACATTTCTCTCTAATAGTAGTCTGTATAAATGCCTTATCAGATAAACAGGGCAGATTTCACTGAATTTGAAGAATTATTTTCTTTATGATCTTGTGGGTCTTTCTGTCTGGAAATCTAGTTTTCTTGAAAACATGCGAAGTTTTTATCTTTTGGGGATTATCCTTCCCTCTGAGAATATTGTTGAAAATGAAATCCTTGCTTGCATCAATGTTTAAAATATTATGTTATGGGGTGGCTGGATGATGGACTTTGGGGAGGGTATGTGCTATGGTGAGTGCTGTGAATTGTGTAAGACTGATGAATCATAGCCCTGTACTCCTGAAAGAAATAATACATTCTATGTTAATTTAAAATAGTATTATGTTGTGATGCCTTCATCAGTCCTACTTCTACTCCCGCCCAGTTTTGGGATATTGGTGTGCTTCCTGTTGTCTCTGGCTGCAGTTTACTTATGGGTAACTGAAAGACATTGGGATCCACGTCTGTTTCTAAGTATTGGACATTAAGGCACTATAAAGTAAAAGGAAGGCTTAGGGGAAAAAATGTTTAGTGCAGATATTATTTATCAGAACTGTTACAGGTGATTTTCTGTTAATGCAGGCAAAGATGGGAAATTTTCCTCCATATTCCTTGTTAGATGTCACTGGAAAGTAGTAATGCTTGTTTTCTTGACCCTAAGTATTGACGATTGTCGGGGTTATTTTTTATTGCACTTTGTACCTACAATATATATTTATAATTAATTTTTTTTTAAACTAACCAACACAGACTTTTGGAATAGTGAAGAAATGGCAACTATGAAATTGTTACTGTATTCTTACTGTGTGGAGAGGACAGATCCTTCCCTTGAGTTGCAAAACATTTACCATAATTACTGTGAGAAAGAAAAACATCAGAGAGGTACATTATAGAGTGATCACACTTGATTCAAAAGGATTTGTAAAAATTGATGCAGGATTTTTTAAAACCCTTTGCAGCGTTTCGTTGTTTCACTAGAAGTGTGAAAGAAATTTTGTGTAGAAGAAAATAGTATCTTATTTGTCTGTTAAAGTCAAGTTTGTGAACCATAACATTTTTTTCTTAATAATTATATCTTTAATAACTCTTTGGATGTTCTTCAACTTTCCTCACTATCATTTCAGTGATGATTTATGTTTACGTAGTATTCACAAAGATACAATCAGTCTTTGTTCAGCAGAGATTATGTTCTTCAGATGATACTGTAGATTTCATTTTTAGAAGTGTTTTATAGATATTAATTAGAATTGTGTAATGTTAGAGCTGAAATACCAGCTCACATTTATAGAACACTTTATATGTACTTGGCACTCTAGTAAGGATTTTATGGATATCACTGCATTTATTCTTATGAATACACTTATGATACATATGTTACTATCGTTGGTTTATTTAGTTTGGAATAGAGAAGTCAAATGACATTTCCAGGGTCACACAATTAATAGCAACACCAGAATAAAACTATTGATGTCTTCTCATCATATTTAACATAAAGTCCATATATCTCCTACTTGCTTTTCCACTATCATCTTTTCTCATTTTCCTACAAATGCCTTCCGTGTGCCCTAGCTCAGGCATTCTAACTCCTTAGGGTTTTTTTTTTTTTTTTAAATTCCATATCCTTTTATTTGATACTGTGTGTCCTCTATCCCAGTAAACATATGAACAAACCTGAAATCAAACAAACCAATAAAACAAACACTTAACTGCTCCCTCCTCCACTGTTTGTAAATGATGTACATTTGACCCTTGAACATCACAGGTTTGAAATGTGGGTCCACTTAATACATAGATTTTTTTTTTATAAAGACAGTGCAGTTCTATAAATGTATTTTCCTTTCCTTATGGTTTCTTTAATAACCTTTTCTTTTCTCTAGCTTACTTAATTGTAAGAATTATAAAATACGTGTTAACATTGTATTATCGGTACGGCTTTAGGTCAGCAGTAGGCTATTTAGTAAAGTTTTGAGGAAACAAAAGTTCTTTAGGTAATTTTGACTGCATGATGGAGGGAGGGATAGGCTTCCTTAAGCCCTCTGTTGTTCAGGGGTCAACTTATCTTGAACTTAATCATGAAGGTGTTCTAAGTCCAAGGCAAAAGTTTGAGAAGTGGGATATTTACAGGGTTTTAACATGTTTTCCCATAGATAGCTTGTTATTTGCAAGAGGGAAATAGATATATACAGCAGAGAAATTGGATGACATTTTGATCAGATGATCAAAATAAACATCGGTAAAAAGGGGTAGGTGAATATCAGATGCCTCTGGGTGTGTGATACCCTGAGAAGGACACAAGATCACTGATGCAGTATTTTGGCTGGGAATTATGCGGGAACGTCAGACAAACCCAAATTGAGAAATATTTTATAGAAAAATGGCTCGTATTCTTCAAAATGTCGTGTCATGATAGGCAAAGGCCCAGAAACACTTACAGATTAAAGGAGACTGAAGAGACTGACAACTGCATGTGATCTGTGATCTGCATAGATCCTGTAATGAAGAGGGGGGACAAGCTCTAAAAGAACATTATTAGAACAATGATAAAAGTAGAATATGGCTTGCACTTGAAAGTATTGTATCAGTGAGGTGTATCCTAAAGTTGACTAACTGTACTTTGGTTGTATAAGAAATATTCTTGTTCTTTGGAAATTCTGTAAGTATGGAGGGTTACAGGGCATGATATATGCAACTTATCCCCAAGTGGTTCAGAGCGATAATGTTTTGATATTTATATATGGATTATAGCACACATGCACTCTCACACCATGAGGAATGAAGGAGAGAGTGAATGCTGTTCTTACACCTTTCAGTAAGTTTGGACTTATTTTAAAATAAGTTCAAAAAATTAGAAGTTAAAAAACATTTTTCTAAATGGTTATAAACATTAATATATGTGCTGAAGACTTTTAAAATATTTTCTTCTGTGGCATATGCAGATTTTAAATTTTGCAAGAATGATATAGTCGGTTAAGGAAGATCTTTGTCCCACTCTGTGAGCAAAGCAGAAGGAGGAGGTGGCAGCTATGGTGCCCTTGACATGGCCCATTAAGGATGAGAGGGAGAAGGACGGACGGAAGGAACCAGGCTATGGAATTGGTGGCAGAGTTTCTTTATCCTCCTAGGATTGGTGGTCTTTGGCTTCTCCATTCTTCCCCATCCTGCTTTTTGCCAACAGTGAAACGAAGGGTTTTCGTGGCCAGACTTTTGACCTGCGGTAGCCCTGGACTCAGGGTCCACTGGTCAAGTCTGGTATTTGGCGCCTGACACTAGCTGCTCTGGGAAAACTGATGCAGGGCTTTTAGATTCTTGATCCTCTTCTTTGGGCAGCAGAATCTAACCATTAGAGCACTCTTCTGGGGATACATAGACCTGCACTGAGTCTTGGCTCTGCTGTTTAGCCACTGTGACCTTGGGGAAAAGATACTTATGGCCTTGGTTTCCATTTTCTCAGATTTAAAAGAGAATAATAATCATTTCTCATAAAAAAAGTTGTGAGAATTTAAGAAGATAAATGTGTGTAAGGTGCAATACAAGGTGATTTCTAAGATAAATTGGAAATTATAGGATTCTTTTGTTTTTCAAGCACCTTGATTGAAGTTTGCTAAAGAAAAATGTGTAGATTAAAATGGGTCCTGGAACAGTATTCACTCAGCAGTTCCCCTTCTTTTTGTTGATAAATATTTAAAGAAAAAGGAAGAAATCAGAGTATCTACTAAGCTTAAGCAAAAGAATTTAAACTATATAGAAACTACGTATGTAATATATGTATAATATACTTTTATTTATTTTATGTTTTAGTTTGCTTTTTTATATGGTATAACCCTAGATACCAATTTGACATTTAATTATTGAAAATTAATTATAAGGTAATATTTTCCATTTAATTTTTTCTCCTGATTTCTATTGTATGTACAAAAAAAGGTATTAATATGTTTCAAAGAAAGTAAATATGTGAAATAGCATGAATGTAGTAAATACTCATTTTTTTCTGATCATAAATACTAACATCATGCTTGGAAATATATTTGTTAGTAGTAATAATGATTCACTCTCCCGCAAATATTTACAATTGTGTAGCATTTTGTTCTAGCTACATATAATATGTACAATTTCAATTTTCCTCTTATAAAAAGTTAGTTTTAGAGATTGTGAGATACCGAAGGTTATGCAGCTCATTTAGTGAAATGTTTGTGGCTAGGAGCCACGTTTCTTGCTCAAATAGTAATGGATCTTCTCAGTCAGATATTTGAAATTCTAAGCAAGCTGTGAAGAAGGAGTAATTGGAAATGGCGCAAAATGCTAAAGCAGAAGGAAGATTTCAGCGATGTTTAAAGTTCATGATTTTTGGTATTCAGGATTTTTTTTTCTTCTTTAATTTAAAGGCAGCCATTGTGTTGTTTATAGGAACTTTCTTCCTTTTCTACTACTTCAAAGTAGAATGCATTTTTTCAAGGGAAACGAAAGATTTCTTTTTGGAAAATATTTTAAAAATTCTTTTTCTTTAGAGGTGTCTGGGTGGCTCAGTTGGTTAAATATCTGCCTTCAACTCAGATCTTGATCCCAGAGTCCCTGGATCAAGCCCCACAGCGGGCTCCCTGCTCAGTGGGGAGTCTCTCCCTCCCTCTGTCCAGACTCAGACTCACCCTGCTCGTGCTCACACTCTCTTGCTCTCTCTCAAATAAGTAAATAAAATCTTAAAATTTTTTTTTATTCTTTACTGTTGACCACATTGTTTAAAAACCTTATGTCTAGATGATAGTTCTGGGGTATTCATTTGCAACAGTAATAAATGTTTTGTTCCTTGGGACTTTGGTGCTGATTTCATTTTATGTTTTGTCCCTAGGTGAGCACATTGTTTCCCACAACATTAATAATATCTATATGCCCAAGATTCCCAAAGGCATATTTTTGGCTCTAATCTCTGAGTCTTGTATCTAGGTTCCTGTTTGACATTTTCAACTGTATGATCCGTGACCATCTCAGGTTTAATATGTCCCAAACTGAATTAAGTCCCCTTCTTCTTCTTCTTCTTCTTTTTTTTTTTTAAACTATTTATTTATTTGAGAGAGAACGTGCCTGCCAGCACAAGCTGGGGCAGGGACAGAGGGAGAGAATCTTCAAGTGGACTCCCTGCTGAGCACGGAGCTCAACAGAGGCCTCAATCCTAGGACCCTGAGATCCTGACCTGAGCTGAAATCAAGAGGCAGTGCTTTAACTAACTGAACCACCCAGGTGTCCTCTAAGTTCCCTTCTTTTAAAGCAGTAATGAATCATTAAAGATTTTCTCTTGTTAAGTACTTGTTTATTTGTTTAAAAAGCTCAGTTATTGATTGTACACAGTTACTTCTATTACAAAGGTATTTTTTAGTAGTTTTTGAAAAAAATTAATAATTGATTTACCAGAATCATCAGAATGAGATGTTCTGATGAACTTAGGGATTGGTGTTTATTTAATAAGAGCAAACCTTAGAAAGTAAAGTTCACCTTGTGTTTAAAGTTCATGCTCTTAAAATATTTAGTTACTTAAGCAACGGAGTTCTTTAAAACAGTAAACAAAATTGATTTGAAAAGACTGAACATCTGTGATCAGTATTAGTATGAATTTGAGTGTTAGACTATGTTATTTCTTTCTTTCCTTTTTTTTTAAATTAAGTAAACTATACCCCCCATCGTGGGGGTTGAACTCATAACCTGAGATTGAGAGTCACAAGCTCTACTGACTGAACCACAGGTGCCCTGGTATTTCTTAAATTAAGACAGCAGAACCCATATTGGAAGTCTTTTTTAAAATGTAGTTTCTGATTTTATGAAAATGACCCACTAAAAAGAATTTCAGTTAACTGAGAGTTCAGTTTAAACTCATTTTTTACTTTAATGTTGCCTGAACACAGATATAGGCCTTGGAGTTTAGTGAGATTCCTTCCCCTCTCCCCCAAGGATAAGATATATTACTTTGTGGGGAAAATGCCCATTTGCGTTTGCTAAAGATAACTATTAGTCTCAAAGGTTGGTTTTAAATGTTTCCATTTCTTACAATTCCTTTAGTTTTATCATGTAGAAGAATTAGTACTCAGTTGAACTAATGTGTTAGTAGTTAGCTTAATTTAATAAAATCATAATCCTGCAATTGTTTTAAAGGTATGTACATACTTTTTTTTAGTATTTATATTTTTTGAAAGTGTGGTAAAATGTATATAACACAATATTTATCATTTTAATCATTTTTAAATGTATAGTATGGTGGTGTTAAGCAAACTTATATCGCTGTGCAATAATCAACCACCATCTCCAGAACTTTTTCATCATTCCATATTAAAACTCTGCACCCATTAAGCAGTAATTTTCCATTTGTCCCTCTCTGTCATCCCTAGGAACTATTTTACTTTCTCTGTGAATTTTGACTACTCTTTGTACCTTGTATAAATGGAATTATCTAATATGTGTCTTTTTTGACCTCTTTCTCTTACCATATATTTTTAAGGTTTATTCATGTTATAACAAGTGATAGGATTTCTTTTTTATAACAGTTTCACCAGTGAAGGTATCCTTTTTTTTTTTTTTTTAAGATTTTATTTGCTTATTGAGAGAGCACATGTGTGCCTGCGCTCATGAGTGGGGCAGGGGGCAAAGGGAGGGGGAAGCAGGCTCTCCACTGAGCAGGAAGCCTGACGTGGGGCTTGATCCCAGGACACGGAGATCACACCCTGAGCTGAAGGCAGATGCTTAATTGGCAGAGTTACTCAGGTGCCCCAAGTGATAGGATTTTCTGTAAAGCTGAAAAATACTCCATTGTACGTAGATACCACGTTTTGTTTTTCTGTTCATCTGCCAATGACATTGGGATTGTTTCTACCTTTTAAGTGTGGATAACACTCCCATGAACATAGATGTACAAATATATTATTCAAGTCCCTGCTTGCGGTTCTCTTATGTATAGACCCAGAAGTGGAATTTTTGGATCAAATGATTATTTGCTGTTTAATCTTTTGAGTAACCAGCATACTGTTTTTCACAGCAACAGTGCCATTTTACATTCCCCCAAGCAACACACAAGGTTTCATATTTACCTCCACTCACATTATGACTTGTTTTTTGGTTTTCGTTTGTTTTAATGATAGTTGTCCAAATGGTGTGAAGTGGTATGTCATTGTGGTTTTGATTTGCATTTGCCTAATGATTAGTGATGTTGAGTATCATTTCACGTGCTTATTGGCCATTTGTATATCATCTTTGGAGAAATGTCTATTCAAGTCCTTTGCCTATTTTTGGTTTTGAGTTTTAGGGGTTCTTTATATATCGTGGATATTAATCTCAGATAATATGATACAGAATTATTTTCTTCTATTTGGTGGGTTGCTCTTTTACTCTGTTGATAGTGTCCATGGACACTTTTTGACATTTGGCCATGTATTCATGGATTTGTCTGTGCTTTTTATTCTGTTCCATTGATCTATGTGTCTGTCTTTATGCCAATGCCATATTGTATTGATTACTATAGTTTTATAGAAAATTTCAACATTAGGGAGTGTGTGTCCTCCGAATTTGTTCTTTTTCAAGATTGTTTTGGCTATTTGGAGACCTTTGAGATTCCATATTAATTTAGGGTGGCTTTTCATATTTTGGGATCTTGATAAGGATTGATTGCATTGAATTTGTGGTTCACTTTGGGTAATATTGGTATGTTAACAACAATAAGTCTTACAGTCTGTGAACATAGGGTATCTTTTTATTTATTCTGTTTTCCTTAATTTCTTTTATCAGTGTTGTTAAGTTTTCAGTGTGGAAGTTTTTCACATTGACTAAGTTAATTCCTGAGTATTTAAAAAAATTTGATGCTATTGTAGAGGTGCCTAAGGTGGCTCAAGTCAGTTAAGCATTTTGGCTTTGGCTCTTGCATCTTGATTTTGGTTCAGATTATGATCTTGGGGTCCTGAGATTGAGCCCCACATTGGGCTCTGTGCTCTGCGGGGAGCATGCTTGAGAATTCTCTTCCTCTCCCTCTGCTCCTCCCCACTCTTGCATGCACACATGCTCTCTAAAATATTTAAAAAAATTTTTTTGATGCTACGGTAAATGGAATTATTTTCTTCTTTCAAACTGTTTATTGTTAGTGTTGAAATGCAACTGATTTTATTGTGTTCATTTGTATCCTACTACTTTGATGAATTTGTTTATTAGTTCAACAGGTTTTTGTGGAATCTTTAGTGGATTCCACATATAAGATCACATCATCTGCAAACAGAGATACTTACACTTTTTCCTTTCCAGTTTGGATAACTTTTATTCATTTTTCTTGCTTAATTGCTTTGACTAGAACTTCCACTGTTGAATTTATGGGATGAAATCCATCATTCTTGTCTTATTCCTGATCTTAGAGGAAAAGCTTTTAGTCTTTTACCACTTGAACATGCTGTAAGCTGTGGGGTTTCCTATATGATTTTTATTTTGTTGAGGTAATTCCTTCTATTTCTGGTTGATTGTTTTTTATCATAAAAGAGTATTGTATTTTGTCACATGCTGCTTTTGCATCAATTTAGAGGGTCCTGTGGTTTTTCCCTTCATTCTCTTAATGTGGTTTATCACATTGATTAATTTTATTAGTGTGTTGAATCATCCTTACATTCTAGGAATAAGTCCCACTTTGTCATGGTCTACAATCCTTTCAACATGCAAAACACACAACAGGCAAAATCATACCATCTCAATTACTATTCGTTTTATAATAAGTCTATTAAATGACTGTATGAGTCTTTTCTTCAAGGTAGTTTTGACTGTTCTTTATATTTGCAAATGGATTTTAAAATAATCTTGTTAGTTTCTACATGTAATAAAAGGAAACCTGCTGGTATTTTGATTAGGATTGCATTGAATCTCTAGATTAATTTGGGGGAGAATTCTTATTTGTTTGTTTATATACGTACTTTTTGGTGCAATATCCAAGCTGTGATGGTATCCTTTTTTCTTTCTACTTGAAGAAGTCCCTTCAGTGTTTTTGGTGTTAAATTCTTTGTTTCTATTTGACTACAGATATCTGTGTTTTGCCTCCCCCCACTTCAAGAGTATTATTTGTCAGATATACTATTCTAGTTTGGCATTTCTCCCACTCTTGGCACTCTGAGGATATCATTTCATTGTCTTCTGACTTCCATTACTTCTGTGAAAAAGTCATCTGTAAATCTTTCCTTTTTTGACTACTTTTAAGATCTCTCTGTCTGTGGCTGTGTCTCTTTGTGTGTCTCTCTCTCTTTCCCTCCATCTACCCTTTTTACTTTGATATGCTTTAGGTTGTGGTTTTCTTTGTATTTGTTTTGCTTGGGAGTTTGTAGATCTTGGTTCTGTGGCATGATGTTGCTTGTAAGTTTTTAAAAAGTTTTCAACTATATGTCTTTAAACATTTCTCTCTTTCCTTTCAAGGACTGCAGTTACATGTATTTTGGATCCATGTGTCATAATTTTTTCACACTCTTTTCTGTATTTCCCAATTTGTGTCTTCTTGGGCATCAGTATGAGTATTTTCCTCTTTCTTAGCTTCTGGATCATTGATTCTTCAGCTGTATTCTAACCTATTATGAAACTCATCATTGATTTTTTTTTTAAATTTTCTGTTTTCAGAATTGTATTTTTCAGTTATTAGTTTTCCATACTTTTAGCATTGTCTGCTAGTAGTCTTTGTTTATTAATTCTTTGAACACATTAACTTATTTTAAAGTTCTTTTCTGATAACACCATTACTTGGATCTACTATAGGTCTGATTTTCTTGCCATTTTAAAATCTTAGTTTTCAGTCAGGTCTTGACTGGTTATTTTTTATTTTTAGGCATTTTGTATAATAATGATAAGATCATTTAAATTTCTAGATGATGTTAACTTTTTCTGGTAAGATTTAATTTTGCTAAAGTCTTTATAGAAGTTTTTATTGGCCTGCAGCTAGGCTAATGACACTAGGTAGCACAGGTTCCTTAACCTAATCAGGGATTGAGATGATATGAAGCTATACTTTCCTCCTTGTTGGCCTGGTCTATTTCTAGTTTACCTTTATACTTAGGGTATAGTCTTTTGGATTCCCTCCCTATTCCTGGTGTGTTTACTGGGGCTGAGCTATTCCTTGGCAGACCCTGCATCTATTTTTGTGTCCTACCCATAGATCTGTTGAAAGCTCTGTTTAGCTTCTCAGCCTCTCAGCCAATGTTTTTTGGGTCTAAAAATAAATAAATAAACACACACACACACAATCTTATTTATTTGAGAAACAGAGAGAGGGAGAGAGAGCACGAGTGGGTGGAGGGGTACATGGAGAGGAAGAGGGAGAAGCAGACTCCTTGCTGAGCAGGGAACCTGACATGGGGCTCAGGCAATATTTTAAGAATCTACTAATGACTAGGGGGAGAATTAATCTGAAGTGTGATCTCACCTGTTTCTTCCAGATCTCAGCCCTTCAATTCTGTCTTGAAAGTTCTCCAGTGGTTTTGAACAGATTACTTTTCTTGTTGTTCTCTCATTATTAGAAGAAGGTTGGTTTGGGGCTCCTGGGTGACACAGTCAGTTAAGCATCTGACTTATTTTTGGCTCAGGTTGTGATCTCATTGGTTGTGGGATTGAGCACTCTGTCAGGCTTCGTGCTCAATTCGGAGTCTGCTTGAAGATTTTCTACCTCTGTCCCCTCACTCCCCACCACTTGTGCTTACTTGTTCTCTCACCCTCCCTCTGAAATAAATAAATCTTAAGAGAGAAGATTGAAGTAACCTATTCAACTATTGTCAAAATCAAAATGCTTAGATATGGTCTAACAGAATTCAGAATTTTTCAGATTCTAAAAGAGAATACAGTACATACACCTTATAGACATTAGAGGCATTAGAATTGAAATGCATGAATATTTATCTTGTCTACTACAGTTCAAATTTTTATAATGGGAATTGAATGCAGTGTGATCTGTTAGGAAACATGATTTGAATAAACTGACTTTTACTGGTTTATATTGCAGTCTCATGAGAAAACAAAAACATTCTACAGCACAGTTGTTTGTTTGGTTACCACCAGTTGACTAGCCATCCTTCAGTTTTTCTAATGTTTCCTGCTTCCGTGCACATAGTATTCTCTCTGCTTAGAACGTACACCTTCATACTCAGGTTTGAGGCATATTCCAAAGGAAGTCTTATCTAACTTATTAATTTAAGTCAGATAAACTAACATCCTAATTTTAATTTCTACAGACTCATTTAGATGGCAGTTTGATTAATGTCTTTTTTCCCCTCTAAACTATGAATTCAGTGAGATCAGAAATCATGCCTTTTTTTTTTTTTTTTTTTTTTTAATATTTTACCCTATGTGCCTACTTCACTGTTTGGAAGTACAGTTTTTTTGCAAGTAGGTGATCAGTTCATAGGTTATCAGTTGTTAATAGATGTTCAGTTAATGTTTGTATGAATGAAGAAATGAAAGAATACAAGGGAAGATATGTAAGACATGCCATGCTTATAGTAATGATGGTAGTGTTAAGAATTGAAAAATTCACTGCTTTTGAGCAAAAACCAGATTTAATCAAACATGGATTTTCACAGTACTTTTAAAGTTTTATGGCTGTATATGCACAATATTAAAAATACTTGAATAAAATTCCCCTGAGAATTTATTATTGTATTTTAGTATTTGTCTTTTATTCCCTTGTAAATATTTTATAATGTAAGTTTTGAAAACACTAGGTCTTTGACATAACTGTCATTTGGAACATGATAAATTATATCATTGCCAGTCATTGAATTACAGAGATAAATGGAATAAAAAAAAATCCTGTTCTTGAAGGATTCACGGTCTCAGGAATACGGACTTAAAATTTATTATACAAATAGCCACAGAGTATAAGGTGCTATGGTTTACTCTATCAGGGGGAACTGAATCTTGATTAATTAGGAGGATTTTATTAAATGGCTAAAAGGAACAGTATTTCATTTAATAAGTGGACATTATTATGAAATCATATGGTACCTTTATGTATTGACAGTAATTTTGGTGGTAGCTAGGGCAGTTTGCAAGAATAGTTTGTAAGGGCAGATTGGGGCTACCCAGATTATTAGTTCATCCTTTGACATGGAGGACATCAGAAACTTTCCAAGGATATTCTGTAATATCAAAGCAGAGAAATTGTGGAGCCAGAGTCCCTGAGTTCATATTGCAAGCTCTGCGCTTTACTGTGTGTGTTACCTTGGACATATTATTTAGGATCTCTCTGCCTCAGTATCCTTATTTATAAAATGGTGATGATAATTATAACCAAAAAGATTGCAGTTTGGATTGAATGAGTTAAGATATATCAGGTACATGGAAAAATTCTTGGCACATAGAAAATTCCCAGTAAGTATTGGCTTTTGTTGCTTTTACTATATGCATTGAGAAAAACTCAAAAGCTTATAATTGTACTCTTTCAGCCAGAACTAGAGGCACAAAAAGATTCAAGAGATATTTTAGGGGTAAAGTTAACAAAGCTTCAACTTAACTACCAATTTTATGTAATGAGGAATTTCAACTGATATGTGCCTATGTGCAGCATAGAGGTAAGTTTGAAATTTGTATAACATTTTCATGATTTACAAACTTATAGAACTTAAATTTTCTAATTTGTGTTTTCTTTTAGATCTTATAGAAAATTTCAGCTGTAGCCCTTGGACTAGAAGCTGAAATAATAGAAGCTGTATATGATGCATTAGGGTATTGAAGAAAATACATTTTGAATTAAATATTTGGAATATAAGGAAGGAAAGGTGACTGAAAATGGGGCGGAAGAAAATTCAAATCACACGCATAATGGATGAAAGGAACCGACAGGTAAATGAAGATTTTAACTTACTTATTTTTAATGTAAATATTTTTTTTAAAAGAGGAGCATTAGGATAGAATGGTTGAATTTTTCTTAAATTTAATTCCAAGTCTATTTTTGTTTTCAGACTAAATAAAAAATTTAAACACTTTTAGCTTGTCATCATGTGCTTTAAAGAAACTTTTTTTTATTATTATAGAAATCATAGATGTTGATTATAGAAAACATAGGGGAAAAGAAGAGATCACTGTAGTCCCACCATTACTGTCCATTGTGTAGATTTATTGTAATATACTTAGTCTTTTGTTCATTTGATTATGTTTGTTAGTTTTTAATATGTTAATTATTATTGTAAATTATCACCTCTATTTTCATAATTAGGGAATACTGAAGTTAACTATGGTTATCAGTGAATGTGCTTTAGTTGCTTAAATTTTCTGGTTAACCAACAAATAATGAGAATTTTTTTATAACTCATATTATCACAAATATCCCAGAACAGTTATTATATTGATCTCAGTTTTAATTGATAAAATATATTGAACTTAATTTTCAGCACCAATGTCAATAAACCCTTACAAATTCAAGATAATTATAATACTGATATATGAAGACCAGAAGTTGTAAGAGTTTAGAGCAGGGATTGGCAAACTGTGGTTCATGGGCAGGCTGGCTGTTTTTACAAACAAATCATTGTTAGAACACTGCCATGTGCATTTGTTTACATATTGTCTGTGCCTGATTTCACATTGTAACAGCATAATTGAGTAGTTGCCCATAGGCCTAAAATCTTTACTCCCTGGCCTTTGAAGAAGTTGTTTGCCATGCTCTTGGTTTAAAGGAAAGAAGGAAAAATAGTTTCATAGAATATTGTAAATAATCTAGTAGTCACAGCATATGCAGGAGGGGAAGATGCTGCTCTGGAAAGTTTGCCTCTCAGGAGAAGTTTCCAGAAAAGCTGGCTTCTGGAAGCTTACCAGGAACAGAACAGCACTAAAGATAAAATCTGCAGAGTCTGAGTAGTAATTCATCTGGTAATATGGATATAATTGGAGACAAAACTCAGCTGAATAGCTGATAGAGAAGTTAGTGGAAGTGATTAGAGTTGTCACTGGACCTAAATGAAGAGAACTCCTGTTTCATCTTGTGAAAATTCTTCAGCTAAAATGTAAGGCTCACACAGTATGATTCTTCATGAAGGTTGATAAAACAGGGGAGAGTGATAAAATAACCATTCCATCATGATTCTAAGCAAGGTTGCAAGTAAATGTCCCTTCATAAATCTGAGGACTATGTCACATAGCGGGAACATGGGGGACCTGATTCATGAACACATGCAATATAAATGTAAAATAGGGTTTATTCAGGGAATAACATAAAAGAGAACTGGCAACGCACGTAACATTCCCTGAACTCTCATTATCCCATAGAGAGTCATGTTTAAATTCAGCATAGATATACTGGATCTACCAGTGGAAAAGACCCCCCATGTTTAGAGAGAAAAAGGAGCTAGGAATATGTAAGTGACTGTGTAATGGAACTTTTTAAGTTAAGGAAATGATATTATCAAAAGATGGAGCTTGCCACTGTACTCAGCAACTAGAATTAGCCTGTTAATATGTTGAGTTTACCTAAGTCATTTTCTTACCAAGCTGCCAGATGGGGCAAGGGTAAGGGTGTCTGAATTTCTTCTCAGATGATTTTGGCAAAGAATGCAGAAAACGTACTGCGGAGGTAGTTGGACAATTTGGTTTTCAGGTTTGATTAGGCACAGACATAATTTGTCATTTTGAATTTGTGGATTTTTGAGTTAAAAGTTTCATTATTCTTTCATTAAAATGGGGGGAAAAGGTTTCTGTACTGAAGAGAATATGTGTCATTTATTCATCCAAATTTAAATATTTACTATATCAGAGAGAGACTGTTAAGCACTGGAGACTCATTAAAAATGTATAGCCTACAGAAGAAATTTAACTGTGTGGCAGATAGAGGCTAAGCTTAGGTGATGGGAGGGTTTATGGAAGGAACTACCAACCTCTGGGGTTGTTTAGCGAGCAGTACTGAAGGAGGTAATAGCGAATAGAGTTTTTAATGATTGAATTTTTGGAGCTACTAAGATAAAATCACACTTCAATTCATTAGAACAGTGAGTTAAAACTCTTGGGATTGACACTAACGTGCACTGAAGAGCTGCTTCACCTCACTTCACTTCTACTTGGAAGCTTTCACTTGACTTCCATTTGGGAGCTTCTGGTGAAACCTTGTGTTGGTCCTTCTTGGCATAATGTGTTTCTATTTAAAAAGTAAATTTTGTATTAAAGTATAACATAAAGAAAAGCGCACAAATCCTAAGTGTGGCTGAGAGAGTTATTGCAAAAAGTACATGGCCACGTAACCAGCATATCCCAGTGCACCACCCCAGAAACTCTCTGTCTTGTCTCCCAGGCATTATCTCCCTGCCCCAGGGAAGGAAAGTCATTAACTGAACTTTCTAACACATAGATTAATTACCCCTGTTTTTGAATTTATGTGAACAGCATGTGTTCCTTTGGGCAACATTATGTTTGTGAAATTAATGTTAGTGTTACATGTGGATATATATGTAGATGTATCTTATACATCTACATATTCATATACGTTTTCATTGATGTATGATATTCCATTGGGTGGATAGAACACAATGCGTATACTTATTTTTTCTACTGTAAATAGAATTTTGGGTTGTTTTCTACTTTGAGACTATTATAAAGAGTGCTGTTTTGAATACTCCCGTGTGTGTCTTTGGTACATATGAATGCTTGGGTATATACTGAGGGGTACAGTTGCTAAGTCAGAGAGTATACCTGTGATAGCTTTAATAGCAATAGTTTTCTAAAGTGGTTGTACTGATTTATAATTTATGCTCTGCTAACAGTGTTGTGAAAGTTCCAGCTGCTCAGCTGCTCAAAATATTCACCATTACTAGTTTATATCCCTTTCATTTTAGCTGTTCTGGTGGATGAGCAAAAGTAACATTTTAATTTTGTTTCTGTCATGTTTGATGAAGTTGATCACCTTTTCATATTTTTCTTGGCCCTTTAGATACCTTCTTTTATGAGTTACCTGTTAAGTCGTACCTGACTACCTTTTCGTGGGTAGTCTCCCTGACTGCTTTTTTCTTACTAATTGTTAGTATACATTCTGTATATAATATATTCTGAGTGTTTTGTTCATTATGTGCATTTCAAATAACTTCCCTCATATCATGGCTTGCCTTTTCACTTTTTCAATCCTTTTTTTTTTTTAAATGTTGTCCAGTTTCCCTTCTTTTTTTTCCTTTATGACTAATGCTCTTTGTGTTGTGTTGAAGAAATATTTACCTATCATAATAAGTCCGTAAAGATTGTTTTTATGCTTTCTTCTGTTTTTTACCTTTCATGTTTTAGATCTGTTATCCATTTAGAATTGAGTTTTGTGTATGGTTTGAGGTGTTGGGGTTAAGATTTGTTTTCCTGATAAATACTCAGTTCACCCAGTATAATTTAAGAACCATCTTTCCTCCATTGCATGACATGTGTTGCCTTTGCTGTGAATCAAGGAATCATACACATGTGGGACTGTTTCTGAACTCTGTTTTGTTCCATTTGCGTATTTTATATCCTTGCTCAGTTCTGTTCTATTTTAATTACTGTAGTTTAATATTTGGTAGTAGAAATTCTCTACCATGATATTCTGCTTGACTGAGTGGTTGTTCTTGTCATTTTTCTTTACAAATGAAACCAAGTGTCAATATTCACTAAGAAAACAAACAAAATGAACTTACTGGAATTCAGATGTATGGATTGATTTAGGGAGAACTGAAATCTTTACAGTATTAGGTCTTGTAATCCATAAATAGATATGGTTACCTTACATTTGGTTTTCGTTAATTCTTTCCATAATGTTTGATGGTTTTCAATGTACAGATCTTAACATTTCTTATTTTGTTTATTTTTAGGTATTGGATTTTTTTTAGTGTCATTATGTTTTTGCCCAGATTTCATTTTTCTATAGGCTTGTTGCTAAGTATATAAAAGCATAGTTTATTTTTTTAATGTTGACTTTTTGTCTAGCAATCTTGCAAAATTCACTTTCAAAATTTACTTATTTCTAATAGTTTAAATGTACATTATTTTGGATTTCCTATGTAAACAGTTGTGTTGTCTGTGAACAGTGATTTACTCTTTTTGAAATCCTTTATTGCATTATCTTGTTTCATTGCACTAGCTAGGACCTCCAGAATAATGAATAAAAGTGAAGGCTGTGGGCATCCTTTGTCTCATTCTCAACTTTAGGAAAAAACATTCAGTATTTGATCTTAATTATGGTATTTACTGAGAGTTTTTCAAAAAGATCCTTTTTATCAGAATAGAAAAGTTTTTTGCTATTTCTAATGCCACTGTTTCTTATCCTGAATAAGTATTGAATTTTATCAAAATCTTTTTCTGAGTTTATGTAGATGATTCTATGGTATTTTTCTCCCCTTTTTTCTTTAATGTAGTATCCTATGTTGGTTGATTTTCAAATGTTAAAGCATTTGAATGCTTTAAAAATGTATTTCTTGAAATCTACCTTTATGTATATCACTTGATTTGATTTGTTCTTACTCCATTTTTTATTTTTGCAAGTGTGTGTGTGTGATTAATCTGTAATTTTTTTTTCTTGTAATGTCATTCTTAGGTTATGACAAGTTATGCTGGCCTTATAAAACGAGTTGGGAAGTGTTGTTTCTTGTTCTCTGGAGAAGTTTGTGTAGTAGTAGTATATTTCTTCTTTGAATACTTGGAAAAGTTTACCAGTAAATCTCTTTGTGCTTGGAGTTTACTGTGTGAGAGTTTTTTAAAGTAAATATTTAATTTCTGTAATAGAGATAGAATGATTCAGTTTTCTATTTTTTCTGTCAATTGGGTAAATTGGGTTTTTCAAGAAATTGTTTATTTTATTTAAATTGTTAATATTATTGAAGTTCAATGTTCATATGCTCTTATTTTCTTCATATTGCTCATATTCTCTTTTATATTTTGTCTTCCATTCCTTATATTGTTACTTCGTGTCTTTTTTTTCCTTGATCACTGAGATTATGTCAGTTTTATTAACCCTTTCTTTTCTTCTTTTTTTTTATTGTGTTATGTTAGTCACCAAAATTATTAACCTTTTCTAAGAATGAACATTTTAGCTCACTAAAGTACTTTTATCATACAGTTATTTTAAATGTCATTTATTTAGGTCTTTTCTTCTCCTCTTGGACAGTGTTTTTTTTTTTTACATTAGTCATTGACTTTTCAGCCTTCCTCTTTTTCCTAACAAATTTTATAAAATTATGTTTTCCTATGTAAGTACTGATTGAACTGTATGTGTCTTACAAATTATATTAATGATTTCTTACCTTCATTATTATTCTGGCGAAAATATTTTCAAATTTATACTGGAGTTTCTTTTTTAATACATGAATTATTTGGAAATGTATTGCAGAATCTCTTTTTAAGCTATCTTTTTAAAATAATTTTTAGCTTGATTTCAGTATATTCAGAGAATGTGCTCCAAATGTTTGAGGTTGTTCTAAATGTGTTAAGGTTTGCTTTAAGACCCAGGCTTTTGGTCAGTTTTGATTAAGTGTTTTATTTGCACTTGAAAGACCATATTGTTACTTTTGGTTACTGTGGTATGCATATGTGAGGAGCAGGGGCAGGGAAGAGAAAATTAGATATCTTAATTGTGTTTTTCAGGCTTACAGAAGGACTGTACCTTTCTGATTATTTGGCTGCTTATTCTGTCAACTACTGATAGATAATCTTTGGCTGTGTTACAGTTTTTGCCCAGGATTGTGGACATGTGTATTTCTCTTTTAGTTTCAGGTTTTACGTATTCATTTTGGAGTTAGGTTATGAGTTGAATATCGATTTAAGCTCCTGTTATCTTCTTGATGGATTGACACCTTAAGCATTAAGAAATGTCCTTTTATTTTTTTATTAACATACAATATATTATTTGCCCCAGGGGTACAGGTCTGTGAATCATCAGGCTTACACATTTCACAGCACTCACCATAGCGCATATCCTCCCCACTGTCCATAACCTAGTCACCCTATCCCTACTCCCTGATCCCCCAGCAACCCTCTGGAAATGTCCTTTTTTGTTATAACTGCTACTATTTGCCTTCAAGCTGTTTGTTTTTAGTATACTTTACATTAGCTTTCTTTTGCTTAGTGTTTTCTTGTTATATCTTCTTGTATGCTCTTCAGCCTTTCATTATTCTTATATTTAGGGCGGATCTCTTCTAAGACTTTAACTTTTTATCCCATCAGATAATCATGGTCTTCTTTTCTTGGGGCAGCTGGGGTGGGTGGCTCAGTCAGTTAAGCGGCTGACTCTCACTTTTGGCTCAGGTCATGATCACAGGGTCCTGGATTTGAGTTCCATATCCATGGGGCTTCCTGCTTAGCAGGGAGTCTGCTAAAGGATGATTCTCTCCCTCTGCTGTCCTTGCGTGCCTCTCACTCCCCACTCCTGCTCTTTCTCTCTCACAAATAAATAAATCTTAAAAAAAAAGTGTATCTTAAAGAAAATATCTTAAATTTAATTGCAGATACATATAAAACATATATATCTGCATATGTTTTATACATATAAAACATATATTTTTGTGTATATATATAACATATATATGTTTTATATGAGAAAAAAAGGAACCCTTTTTTTTTCCTCATTGGCTATCTTTTTGATTTACATTTTTAAAATTATTTTTTTCTCTTCTAGTAATTTCTTCATTGCATATTGTTTTGCCTTCCTTTTAGTGGCTTGCCCTGGAAATTATAGCATATATTCTTGACCTATTACAAAATAACTGGTATAAGACATATTATTTCTTTTACCTCTTCCCTGATTTTAGAACCGTACAGCACACTTGGCTCTATTATGCTTCCTGCTTATTGGATTTTTGTTACTATTCATTTTAATGTGATAAATTAATTAAAACTCAAAGTTTTATGCAGTCAGTATTCATGTATACACACATACACCCATAAATACACACTGATACTTTTCACTGCTTGTTCTTCCTTTATGTTTCTATATGGGATTAGTTTCTTCCTAAAGAACTTCCTTTGTTATTTCCTTCAGTGTAAGTCTTCTATTATTTTTATATGAATGTTTTCATCCGAGTTTTAAAAACTGCTTTACTGAGATTAAAATTCACATGTCCTACAATTTACCCATTTGAAATGAAAACGTACTGTTTAGTGGGGTTGTTTTTGTTTTTGTTTTTTTTTTTTGGTATATTCAGAGTTGTGCAGCCATCACCACGATTTTCTTCTAGAACATTTTTTTAAGGAATTTATTTATTTATTTGAGAGAGAGAAAGAGAAGGGAGGAGTGGGGTGGGGAGGGGAGGGAGGTGGGGAGGAAGAAAGAATCTGAAGCAGACTCCACCTGGAGTATAAGTCTCAGTCCCACACCCTGTGAGATCATGACCTGAGCTGAAAACAAGAGTGAGATACTTAACCAACTGAGTCACCCAGGTGCCCCCTTCCAGAACATTTTTATTACCCCTAAAAGAAACCCCATACTTGTTAGTAGTCACTCTCCATTTCCCTCCCCCCATATACATCTAGCCATAGGAAACCACTAGCCTGTTCTCTGTTTCTATAAATTTGCTTATTCTGGATATTTCATTAAAGTCAAATCATATACTGTGTGATCTTCTGTGACTGGTTTTTTTTTTTGCTTAACATAGTAATTTTTTTGGTTCATTGATTTTGTAGGATGTGCTAGTACTTCATTCTTTATTGTGACTGAATAATATTTCATTGTATGAATATACTACATTTTGTTTATCAGTGGATGAACATTTGGTTGTTTCCATTTGCTGGCTATGTGCCTTCATGTGTACACTTTTGTGTAAACATGTATTTTCATTTTTCTTGGATATACCTAGGTGTGGAATTGCTGGGTCATGTGGTAACTCTAAAGTTTAACATTTTGAGGAACTGCCAGACTGTCAAAGTTATCTGTATCATTTTGGTTTCCATCAGCATTATATGAAGGTTCCTTTGCCAACACTTGTTTGCCTTTTTGATTTTCATCACTTTAATCATTTCTTTGGAGGAGTCAGCTTTCAATATTTCTTTTCCTGTTTTTGAAGATAATGTGTGTGTGTATATGTGTGTGTGCCACCCCCCCATTACTTGTAAGATTTTTACATTTTCATTCCTAGTAAATTTTTTGATTATAATGTTTTCAAATATTGCTTATGTTCATGCTATTCTTCTCTGGGATTCCAATTACATGTGACTTAGTGCTTTTGAGTATGTCTCATATATTTCTTATGCTTTTTTTTTCTGTAATTTTATTCTTTTCTGTCTGTCCTTCCATTTGAATGTTTTGTAGTGAGTGACCTGTTTTCTAGTAATGTTTTCTGTGTTCTAGTAATGCTTTTCTTGGTTTTTATAAATTAGCAGATAAAACATCTTGTAACTTACTAATTTCTGGTAGTATATTTTCAAATATGAAATTTCTTTTTAATTTTTATTTTTTAGATTTCAGTTCTCTGGTGAAATTGTCCATCTTTTCACATATTCTTTCCACTATTTTTTGGAAAATACTAATCATAAAGTTTTTGTCTGCTAACTGCTATATTGGATTACCTGTAGGTTCATATCTGATCCCTTTTTTCTCTTTGTTTTTGATTATATGGTCATTCTTTTGACATGTCTCATGGTTTTTACCAGACATTGTATATGAAAGATACTATACATATTCCATGTTACGGTACTTTCCTGAAGAAATGGTTTACTCTTTCCTGTTACCATTGAAATTATCATTCCTACTGAAAAAAGCTTAGGCCAACTAGGGATTGACCTGAGAAGGGATGGCTAGGTTGTAGTTTTGGTGAAGATTTTGGTTGCCCTTGAAGGAGGCTACTTTCAGGAGTAGCCTTTCAAAGCTTTCAACACTGATCCCACTGTGTTCTTGGGGCCCAGTCCTTGGAACATTTCTCACATTTCTTGTTTTCTTAGCATAGGAAGAATACAGAAAACACTACTTGAGGCTTTCTGCTTTTCTTTTCTTTTTAACCCTACCTCATTCAGCCTCAGAGTGACCACCTCAGTTTCTGCTCCTCCCTTCTCACTAGTTTATTGACCCCTGGAGTTTTCAGTTTTCAGCTCCCAGGACAAGAGCTCTTTATTAGCAGCAACCCATTGTCCACACAAAGGCTAGATTCTTAGTCTCCCTATACCCAGAACCTGTAAAGGGCTACAAGGGATAAAATAGCTGCAGAAGACCATTTCACATCTGTCAGGTTCTCACCCCTCTAGAGTCTTGGCAACTCAAGTCCTTTTTCCTTCAGGAGCTTTCCAGTGTCTTTTGTTGTATTTTATCCTGTTTTTCTGGTTGATGTCAGTGGGTTGTTTAGTCTTCCATCAGTTACTTCATCTTACCTAGAAGCAGGTTTGTCAATTTCTTTCTACTCTTTTTTAGTTTAATACATGCTATTTTATATATTTTGAGACTACATACCATTAGGCTCACACATATATAGAATTATTTTACCTTCTTGATGAATTTTTCAATATATATTGATCTTCTCTGTTCTCAGTGAGACTTCCAATTTTAAGTCTACTTTGTCTTACTTTAACATAGCTATACCTTTCTTACAGCTAGTGTTTTCTCAGTAGGTCTAGCTCTCTACATTTACTTTCAACCTTACTATGTCCTTAATGCTTTAAGTATATGTGTTATAAATAGTATATGGCTGGATTTTTCTTTTTAATCTAGTCTGATAGTATCTCTTGACTTGCCAGTTTACTTGGATTTTATTCTTTGTTATTGTTTGTACACTTGCACTATTTATACCATCTTACTGATTTCAATTTGTTTGAGGGCCTCAGGCATTAAAAAATGTCATAATCATATCACTCCTTATATCCTTAAAGGGGATATCAGAGGGGGAGACAAACCATGAGAGACTGTGAACTTTGAGAAACAAACTGAGGGTTTTGGGGGGATGGGTGAGCTTGGTGGTGGGTATTAAGGAGGGCGCGTATTGCATGGAGCACTGCGTGTGGTGCATAAACAATGAATTTTGGAACACTGAAAAGAAATAAAATGGGGGAAAAAAAAGAACTCTTCAGATTCAGCTTTACACAGAGTCCCCTACAGAAAAGAGCACTGGAAGAAGATACTTTATCTAGATTGAAATCTACCAACCCTGGGGTTGGGGGGGGTTGGTTTGTATTTTGTTTTGTTTTGTTTTTGGGTTTTTTTTGTTTTGTTTTTTGTTTTAAGATTTATTTAGAGAGAAGGCATGAGTTGGGGGAGGGGCAGAGGGAGAGAATCTTTCAAGCGGACTCCTCTCTGAGTGAGGAGCCCAACGCAGGGCTCAATCCCACAACCCTTGAGATCAGGACCTGAGCCAAAACCATGAGTCAGATGCTCAACCAGCTGGGCCACCCAGGTGCCCCAACCTTGGAGGTTTTGATTAAGAATGGTTAGGAAGCCAATGCGAGAGGTTTGTCAGTCCCTGCCCATGTTTTTCAGACTCTTATGCAAACCAGCTTCTGTGATGCTCTGATGTTAATCCCTCTTATGAGGTGGCAGGTATTAGGTATCCCGGGAATGAAGATGAGAGGCATAAGCTGAACTGAAACTGCTCTTTTTATTTTATTTTATATTATTTTATTTTGTTTCGTTTTGTTTATTTTTTAAGTAGGCTTCCATCCCAATAGGGATCTCAATGTGGGACTTGAATTCATGACCTAAGCTCAAGACATCCCTGACATTCAGAGTTAGATGCTTAACCAACTGAGTCACCCAGGTACCCTGAAACTGCTTTTTATCTTTTTTAAATTTTTAATTTTGTAAAAGATCTTATTTGCCAGAGAGAAAGAGCGAGAGCAAGCGAGCACACACAAGCAGCGGGGAGCAGCAGTGAAGTAGGCTCTCCACTGAGCAAGGAGCCAGATGCAAGACTCTATCCAGGACCCCAGGATCTTGACCTGGGCTGAAGGCAAATGCTTAACCAACTGAGACACCCAGGTGCCCCACCACTGGTTTAATTCTAAGGGAGATAGATCCTGTGTCAATATCTTGTCAGAAATCTCAATTTGCTATTTTTTTAATTTTGTTAAAATTAATAGTTGTATTCTATTCTGTGATCTTAATTTCCAGTATTTTAGTCATAGTTCTAAATTGAAAGGATTCATTGATTATCAGTTGTTCTTTACTGTGGTGATGCTTCCTTTTGTTGTTGTAATCTGTTTCGTGGTTTATGGATTAATTTAGAGAATTTTTTAGCACCACTCAGTGCCATGTGGCATTTTAGAAGCTGACTGAATATGCAGCATTGAACAAAACTGAAAAAAATCCCAGTCTTTCTCAATTTATATTTTGCTTAGATGGCTAGGTTTTTTTCAGCAAGTAATTTTATTTTGTTTTGTTTTTCTTCCAAGAAGGGCTTGTGGGTGCTATATTTCCTTAGTTTTTTTTTTTTAAGATTTTATTTATTTATTTGACAGAGATCACAAGTAGGCAGAGAGGCAGGCGGGGGGGCGGGGTAGCAGGCTCCCCGCCGAGCAGAGAGCCCGATGTGGGGCTCCATCCCAGGACCCTGAGATCATGACCTAAGCCGAAGGCAAAGGCTTTAACCCACTGAGCCACCCAGGCGCCCCTCCTTAGTATTTTTATGTTTGAAAATGTTACTTTGTACTTGAAGTATGGCTTGGCTAGGTGTAACAGTCTAGGACCCCATTCCTTTTCCCTAGAACATTGCAAAGGTTATTTCAAGGCATTCTGGCTTTCAGTTTTGACAGCATCAGACTGAGTTTATTTTTCTTTTCACTAACAAGTGACTTGACATTCAGTAACTTAACCAGAATATGGAATGAGTTTGATTACTTAACGTGTGTATGTGTGTGTGTGTGTGTAAAGTATGTGACTTTTCAGTATTTTATTTTTTTTAATTTTTAATTTTTTTCATTTAGTATGGCTATACTTTTCTTTCTTTCTTTTTTTTTTTTTAATTTTAATTCCAGTGCAGTTAACATGTTGTATTAGTTTCAGGTGTACAATATAGTGATTCAGAGTCATATATATTACTCAGAGTGCATCAAGGTAAGTGTACTCTTAATCTCCTTCACCTATTTTACCCATCCCCCACTCCACCTCCCCTCTGGTAACCTACTGTTCTCTAAGTTGAGAATCTGTTTTTTTGGTTTCTCTTTTTTTCTTTATTCATTTGTTTTGTTTCTTATATTCCACACATGAGTGAAAGCATATGATATTTGTCTTTGCCTGACTGGCTTATTTTGCTTAACAGTATACTCTCTAGATCCATCCACGTTGGTGCAAATGGCAAGATTTCATTCTTTTTTATGGTTGAATAATATTCTATTTATATATAACACATCTCCTTTATTCTGCAATCTATAGACACTTGGAGTGCTTCCATATTTTGTAACTAATGCTGCAGTAAATATAAGGGCACATATATCCCTTTGAATTAGTGTTTTTGTATTCTTTGGGTAAATACCTGGTACTGTGATTACTGGATCATAGGGTAGTTCTATTTTTATTTTTTTGAGGACACTCTATACTGTTCCACAGTGGCTGCACCAGTTTGCATTCCCACCAAGAGTGCACAAGGGTTCTTTTTTTTCCACATCGTCTCCAATGCTTGTTGTTTCTTGCATTTTTTATTTTAGCCATTCTGATAGGTGTGACATGATTATCTTATTGTGGTTTTGATGTGGATTCCTGTGATGATGAGTGTTTTCATGTGTCTGTCGGCCGTCTGAAAGTGTTTTTTGGAGAAATGTCTGTTCATATCGTCTTCCTATTTTTTAATTGGGTTATTTGTTTTTTTGGGTATTGAGTTGTGTAAGTTCTTTGTATATTTTAGACATTTCCCCTCGATTGGGTATGTCATTTGCAAATATCTTTTCCCATTCCCTAGGTTGTTTTTTAGTTTTGTCACTTGTTTCCTTTGCTGTGCAGAAGATTTTATTTCAATGTAGTCACAAGAGTTTCATTTTGCTTTTATTTCTCTTGCCTCAGAAGACATATCTAGAAGAATATTGCTATGACCAGTGTCAGCAAAGGCTACATGCAAAAGAATGAAACTAGACCACTTTCTTAGACTATACACAAGAATAAACTCAAAATGGATTAAGGATCTAAAATGTGAGATGTGAAACCAAAAAAAAAAAAAAAAAAATCCCAGAAAAGAACACAGGCAGAAATTTCTCTGATGTTGTTTTATTTTTAAACAAATATTTTTTCTTTCCAGTTGTGTGCTTTTTTAGTATACTTTCTGTTGACCATACCAGATGTCTTTATTCATACTAATTTTTTTTTGTTTTGATCCTTTGAATTTCCTTATTGTGGCTTTAATCTCTGTTATGATTTCTTTTTTTCCTGGTTCTTTTCTGAGTGATACTAGCTCACTTTTTAGGTCATTATATTATGTCTTTTGTAATGATATTAGGTACAAGTTAGCAGCAGCGGCTTTTTTTTCCCCCTAAAGATTTTATTTATTTATTTGAGAGAGAAAGAACAAGAGCCAGAGGGAGGGGAGAAGGACAAGCCGACTCCCTACTGAGGTATTCTCTAGCCTAATTTTATGTTATGTTATCTGCTTCACATGAAATACATGAGCTGAAATGTAGCTATATTGCAACATTACTAATTAACAGTATACCAATTAGGAGACTGATTAATACCCACTTTTAGATGTCTTAGAAAACTGATGTCTAGAAGGAAATCTCTATATGCCAACCAAAAATTTCTTAACTGCATACTCTGAAGTAGAGACAAAATGTAGAGACTCTAAAGGCTTATTTTCTTCCTTTGTATCTTGTTATTTTGTTGAAACCTAGTATCTTGGGCAGAATGGTTTTTACCTTAAACTGTAATCGTTATCTTTTCATTCTTTCTGTTGTTGTCCCCGCCACCTGAATTCTGTTTCCTTTTTGTTTGCTTCCAAAATCTATTTGTGAAAACAAATATTTCAGCAGATGTTGAGATTGGTTTTTTTTTTTATGTGACTTGTAATTTGTGTTTCATACTGAGAATTAAAAATATCAGCTATAGGCCAGTATTCAAAAATACTTCATAAAAAGTATTTTGGATGTGTGGCCACCTTTCATATAAGTAAGTACCATAAGCAGGCTGAATTGCTTTGGCTCATTAAATTTTCTTGTCACGTGAAAGTTTAAATTAAAAAAAAAAAACCTTTCTCAAAACCCTATTTTCAGTCAATCCACTAAAATATGGCTTGTATTTTTGGTCATATAATATGTGGCACTTTATACTTGGTATACTGTGAAATATAAAGAAAATACAAGGCTGTAAGAATTTAAGGAAATCGATCTCTATAAAGTTAGGAGAATAAAATAATTAAGTACTAAGAGGTATAGATGTTAAATGCATCTGATGTTACCAAAAGGAAGAAAACAGACATCTTGCCTAAATTTACTGAAAACTATTAAATCATGTTACATTTTAATTTTATCATGCTACATAGGAAATTTATTGAAAAATAAGGAACATCTTTCATTTATACAGTGAAATGCATTTTTATTGTTGCTTCTCTTTTACATGTATAGATTATATTTGTAATATAATAGTATAGTCACTTAATTTTATACCTGTGGGAAAAACTTTGTAGTAGAAACAATTACTTTTAATCATATTAAAGATCCTCAGCTTCTTCAATAACTACTGTAATGATTGATTATAAGTGTAGGTCGGTAATGAGACAAAGTTCATGGAAGGAAAAGCATATCATAGTTGTTGGTGAGGAGAGAAAATGCTGCAGTTAATATTGTTTCATAGTTCTAAAGACTATTTAAAGGTACACTTATGGACTTTTTTTTTTAAACCCATTTTTTTTTTAAGATTTTATTTATTTTTTTGACAGAGAGAGATCGCAAGTAGATGGAGAGGCAGGCAGAGAGAGAGGAGGAAGCAGGCTTCCCGCTGAGCAGAGAGCCTGATGTGGGGCTCAGTCCTGGGACCCTGGGATCACAACCTGAGCTGAAGGCAGAGGCTCAACCCACTGAGCCACCCAGGCGCCCCCTTTTTTTAAACCCATTTTTTAAAATAGACTTTATTTTTAGAGCAGTTTTAGATTCACAGCAACATCAAGGAGAAAGTTTGCAGTATACTCTGTGCTCCCACAGATGCACAGTTCCCCGACTACCATATCCCATATCAGAGTATGGTACATTTTTTTAAACTGTTAAAGCTACGTTGAACATCATCAGTGCCCAAGGTCCATGGTTTACTTTGGGGTTCATCCTCAATGTTGTACAGTCTCTGGGGTTTTGACGGATGTATAATGACGTGTATTCACCATTATAATACCATGCAGAATAGTTTCACTGCCCTAAAAATCCTCCCTCCTGCTAACCCCTGAAAACCACTTACCTCTTTATTGACCATAGTTTTGCCTTTTCCCGAATTTCCCGGGATTTTTGCGAATTAAATTTTCCCAAATTAAATCATATAGTATATAGCCTTTTCAAATTGTTTTCTTCCATTAGTAATAATACATTTAAGGTTCCTACATGTCATTTCATGGCATGATCATTTATTTCTTCTTAGAGTTGAATAATATTCCATTGTCTGGATGCACCACAGTTTGTTTATCCATTCACCTACTGAAGGAAATCTTGGCTGCTTCCACCTTTATGGCATTTATGGATGTAGTTGCTGTAAACATCCATGCGCAGGTTTTCATGTTGGCAGAAGTTTTCAACTCAGTTGGGTAAATACCAAAGTGGGATTGCTGGTATCTGGTAAGAGTATGTTTAGTTTTGTAAGAAACTGACAATCTGTCTTTCAGAGTGGCTGTACCATTTTGTAGTTCCACCATCAATAAATGAGTGTTCTTGGATTTCCACATCTTTGCCAGAATTTAGTGTTGTTGGTGTTTTTGATTTTTGTCATTTTAGTAAGGAATGTTGTAGTATCTCATTGTCAAATTTGCAATTCCTTAATGCCACGTATGTTGGGTATCTTTTCATATGCTTTTATTCCATCTGTATAATCCTTTTCATTGAGGGATCTATTCACATCTTTTACCCATTTATTTTATTTTATTTTATTTTATTTTATTTTATTTTATTTTATTTTAGAGAAGGAGAGGGTATGGGGGAGGGGAAAGGGAGAGAGAATCTTAAGCGCCCCATGCCCAGCTTGGGGCCAGACATGGGGCTTGATTTCAACTTTTAGATCATGACCTGAGCTGAAATCTGGAGTCAGATGCTTAACCCACTGAGCCACCCAGGTGCCCCCCCTTTTGCCCATTTTAAAATTGGATTGTTTTTAAATGTTGAACCAGCCATACATACCTGGGCTAAATCCCACTTGGTTGATATGTGTGTGTGTATATATATACACATATGTGTATGTGTGTCACATGTGTGTGTGTATGTATATAATATAATATGTGTGTATATACACACACATTTATTGGATTCTGTTAATATTATGTTGAGTATTTTTACATCTATGTTCATAAGAAATATTGGCCTGTAGTTTTATTTTCTTGTTTGTCTGTGTAGTTTTGGTATTGAAGGTAGTCTTGGTCCCTTATAGGTACCTTAGGATAAGTTATATCCTCATAGGATAAGTTAGGAAGTATTCCCTCTGCTTCTTTTAGAACAGATTGTAAAATGTTGATATAATTCCTTAAATGTTTAATAGAATTCACCAGTGAATCCATCTGGGGCTGATGCTTTCAATTTTCAAAGATTGTTTACTATTGATTGAGTAATAGATGATCTGAATAGGCTTGTATTGATTTCTCCTTGTTTGAGTTTTGGCACAATTTGGCTTCCAAGGAACTGGCCTATTTTATCTAGTTCATCAAATTTGTAGGCATGGAGTTGTTCATATTCCTCTGTTACCTTTTTAATGTCAGTGGGATCTGTAGTTGAGTTGTGATGTCAGTTTTTCATTTCTAGTATTAGTAATTTGTGTCTTTTTTCTTAGTTAGCCTGGCTAGAGGTTTATGAATCCCCCCACCCCCCCACCCCGACCCCAGAGAATCAGTATTTGGTCTTGTTGATTTTTCCCTATTGATTTCTTATTTTCAACTTAAGTGATTTCTGTTCTGATTCTTATTGTTTATTCTCCTTCCTTTGGATTTAATTTTAATCTAATTTCTTAAGCTTGGACTTTTTATTTTAGATCTTTCTTCTTTCTTAGTTTATGCATCTAATACTATTTTCCCTCTAAGCATTGCTTTCACTCTTAGTACCTGAGTTGTATTTTTATTTTCATTTAGTTCAAAATAGTTTTTAATTTCTCTTGAGATTTCTTCTCTGACCTCTGTGTTATTTAGAAGTATGCTGCTGGGTGTTATATGAAACTAATGATGTACTATAAGTTGGCTCATTGAATTTAATTAAAAATAAATTAAAAAATAAAATCATACAAAAAAATAGAAGTATGTTAAGTATTTTGAGATTTTCCAGCCAATTTTCTGTTACTGATTTATTTAATTTCATTGTCATCTGAAAACCTATACTGTGTGATTTCTATTCTTATAACTTTGTTGAGGTATTTTATGGCCCAGAATGTGGTCTATCTTATTGAATATTTCATGTGAGCTTGACAGTAATGTGTATTCTTCTGTTATTTGATGTCAGTTATATTCAATTGCTTGATGATGCTGTTGAGTTCAGTTATGCCCTGATTTTTCTGCCTGTTGGAACCGATATTCAACATTTCTGATAGAAATGTAGTAAATAAAATGCAGTATTATTTAATAGCTTTCACTAAATTTACGCAAGATGTCTGTTTTCTTCTTTTTGGTAACATCAAATCCATTTAATATCTACATGTCTTATGTTGAAGTCTCCTCCTATAATAGTAAGTTTCTCTGTATTTCCTTGAAGTTTTAACACTTTGTCTCCTGTATTATGACGCTTTGTTATTAGCTTCATATGCTTTAAGGATTGTTATGTCTTCACAAGGATTGACTCCTTTATCGTTTTTTAATGGCCTTCTTCATTTGTGATAATTTTCCTTGCTCTGAAGATTGCTCTGCTGGAAATTAATGTAGCTGTGTTAGTTTTGATTGGTATTATAGCAAAGTATACCTTTCTCTACTTTTAATCTTTTATGTGTCCTTTATTTTAAGTGGGTTTTTTTGTAGACAGAATATAATTGAGTATTGTTTTTGATGCATGGACAATCTGGTTTTTAATTGGTGTATTTAGACCATAGACTTTTACAGTGATTGGTGATAAAGTTAGATTAATAACTGCTGCATTTGTGTTCTAATGGTTGCTCTAATTCTTTATTCCTCTTTTTGTTTATGGTCTTTTTCTGCTTTCTGTGGTTTTAGTTGAGTATATGCTTCCATTTTCTCTCCTTCCTTAGCAAATCAGTTATACTTCACTTTTTATTTTTATTTTTTTAGTGTTTGCCCTAGAGTTTGTAGTATAAATCTACTTTCAGATAAACACTTCGCAGTTATAGCTTTACAGGTAGTACAATAACCTTTTAATAACAAGTATTCCTAATTCCTCCCTTCTATTCCTTGTGTCATTGCTGTAATTCATTCCATTGTAATCATCTAGTATCTTGTTGCTATTATTATTTGAACAGACTGGTATCTGTTATATCAATTAAGAAAAAAGAAAAGCTTTTTTCTTCCCTTATTATTTTTTTGATGTTCTTTATCTACATGAGTTTTTGTTCTGTAGGAGTTTCCTTCTTTTTGAATAATTTCTTTTGACATTTCTTGCAAGGCAGATCTATAGACCATGAATTCCCTCAATTTTGTTTGTCTGAGAGCGTCTTTGTTTCTTTTAAAGTATAATTTCTCAAGATACAGAATTTTGGATTGGTGGATTCCCCCCCCCCCCTTAATACTGTATATATCACTCCACTGTCTTATTTCTTATATTGTTTCTGAGGAGAAATTGCATATAATTCTTATATTTATACTTCTGTAGGTAAGGTGTTTCCCCCACCCTCCCGGCTTTTTTCAAGATTTTTTGTTTTCTATAGTTTATATCGACTATACTTAGATGTAGTTTTTTGTTTTTTTGCGGGACGTGGGGCAGGGGTTGTTGCATTTCTTCCTTGATCTGTGGTTTGCTGTCTGACAGTAATTTGGGGAAAATTCTCAGATGTTATTGCTTCAAATGTTTCTTACTTTCATTTTCTTCCCCTTCTGGTATTCATGTTATGCATATGTTATACTTTTTTAGTTGTCCCACAGTTCTTGGATATTCCATTCTATTTTTTTCAGTCTTTGGTCTTCTTGATTTTAAATTTTAGGAGTTTCTGTTGACATGTACCTTAGCTTAGAGTTCCTTATCAGTTTGCAGCCTGCTAATGAGCCCATCAAAGACTTTCTTCATTTCTCTTAGAGTGTTTTTTATCATCAGCATTAAAAAAAAAAAAAAGTTTTTTAGAAGTTCTGTCTTTCTAGTTACGTTACCCACGTATTCTTGCATATTGTCTGCTTTTCCATTAGACTCCCTTAGCATGTTAATTAGAGTTATTTTGTATTGCTGGTCTGATCAACATTTTTGCTATTTATGAGTAGTTTTGATGCTTCCCTTTTCTCTTCAAACTGTGTTTTTTTGCCCTGAAGTTTGCCTTGTAAATTTTTTTTTTTTTTTAAGATTTTATTTACTTATTTGACAGATGGAGATTACAGAGAAGCAGGCAGAGAGAAAGGAGGAAGCAGGCTCCCTGCTGAGCAGAGAGCCCGATGTGGGGCTCGATCCTAGGACCCTGGGATCATGACCTGAGCCGAAGGCAGAGGCTTTAACCCACTGAGCCACCCAGGCGCCCCTGTAAATTTTTTTTGAACCAGGCATGATGTACTGGGAAAAGGAACTGCAATAAAAAGGCCTTTAGTAATGTGGTGGTATGGTATGGGGAGAGGGGAAGTGTTCTGTAGTCTTCTGATTAGTTCTCAATCTTTTAGTGAACCTGTGCCTGTGGCTTGTGAACTTTATACCTGTTTCTCAGTCCCTGCCCCCCATCTTTAAGTGGGACAGAATGGATAGAGGGGTTTAAAGGTGAATATTTCCCTTTGCTCATGTTAAAGGCTTGAGGGAGCTGGAGCTGGATATTTCCTTTTCCCTAGGTTCCTTGGGCTCTGCTGTCATAGAATAGTTTGTCTTGAAGGCAGGCCTTGTAAAGAACAGAATGTTCTGATGTATTTCAAAATGACCACTTTTCCCATTTACCCTGCTTAGAAGCACAGAGGGATTTTTCACTGATCTTTACTGTGAGAACCTGATAGGCATAAAACTCACAAAAGTGTATACATGCACCCCAAAGCCTGCCCCCCACCGCAGGAGTTTTTAACTTTATATTTGTCTTCTCTGAGACTTCAGGAATTCCTCAATTACAGTTTGGGTTTTTTACCTTGGTATTTCTTTTTGTGATAGTTTCTGCTGTGGCTCTGGTAATTTATGATTTTCTGTATCTGCCCATCTGTGTCCAATTTGGAGAGCAGAAATTGCTCTGTGTCCTTAGTACTGAGGGATCTAAGAAGAGTTGTTGATGTTCAGTTTGCTCAGTTTGTTTACACAAATAACATGGAGGCTAAATAACATGCTGGGTCAACCAACAAATCAAAGAGGAAATGAAAAGATACAGGGAAATAAATGCAAATGAAAGCACAATGGTCCAAAATCTTTAGGATTCAGCGAAAGCTGTTCTGAGAGGGAAGTTTGTAGCAATGCAGGACTACCTGAAGAAACAAGAAAAATGCCAAATAAACAACCTAACCTTACCCCTAAAAGAGATAGGGGTAAAATAAAAGAACAAAGCCAGTAGAAGGAAGGAAATAATCTAGCACAGAAAGAAATAAAATAGAGACTAAAAAAAAAACAAAAACAAAAAACAAAAAAAACCCAACAAGAAAGATTAATGAAACCAGGAGCTGGCTCTTTGAAGAGAGCAACAAAATTGATAACCTTTTAGCCAGACTCATGAAGAAAAAAGGAGAATAATCAAATAAATAAAATCAGAAATGAAGGAAGAGAAATAACAACTGACATCTCAAAAATACAAAAGATTATAAGAGAATATTATGAAAAATGGTATGCCAACAAATTGGACAACCTATAAGAAATAATTAAATTTCTGGAAACATACAACCTACCCAAACTGGAACAGGAAGAAATTAAAAAAAAAAAAAAAAAACTGAACAGAATGATTACTAGCAATGAAATTAAATCAGGAATCAGAAACTCCCAACAAATAAAAACACAGGATCAGGTGGCTTCACAGGTGAATTCTACAAAAGATTTAAAGAGTTAATACTTATCATTTTCAGAGTATTTTTAAAAAATAGAAGAGGAGAGAAGGTTTCCAAATTCATGAATGAATAATGAAGCCGACATTACCCTGATAACCAAAACCAAATAAAGACACTACAAAGAAAGAAAAATAACAGGCCAATATCTCTGAATCAACATAGATGCGAAAAATCCTCAATAAGAAGACATTAGCAAACTGAATCCAACAATACATTTTAAAAAATCGTTTAGCATGGTTTTTTCACCATGATGAAGTGAGACTTATTTCAGGGATGCAAGAGTGTTTTGTATGGGTCATTATTCACAGATCAATTACTGTGACATACCACATTAATAAGAGAATGGTAAAAACCATCTGGTTATCTCAATAGATGCAGAAAAAGCATTTGACAAAGTACAACATCCATTCATGATACAAACTCTCAAGAAACTAGGTCTAGAGGGATCATACCTCAACATAATCAAAGCAGTATATGAAAAACTCATACCTAACCTCTTACTCAATGGTGAAAACCAGAGTTTTTCCTCTAAGACCAGGAATAAGACAGGGATGTCCATTCTCACCACTTTTATTCAAAAAGACATCAAAATTGGTAAGGAAGAGGTAAAGCTGTCACTCTTTGCAGATGGCATGGTGTACTGTATGTAGAAAACCCTAAAGACTCCACTAAAGAAACTCCTGGAACTGATAAAATCAGTCAAGTCCTAGGGTACAAGATTAATATACAGAAACCTGTTGTATTTGTATACACAATAATGAAGTAGTAAAAAGATAAAAGAATAAAGTCGCACTTAAAATTACACCAAAAATAATAAAATACTTAGGAATAAACTCAACCAAGGAAGGGAAAGATTTGTACTTTGAAAACCATAAAACACTGATGAAAGAAATTAAAAGTTACCCAAACAAATGTAAAGATACTTCTTGTTTATGGATTGGAAGAACAAAAATTTTTCAAATGTCCATACTACCAAAAGTAATCTAGAGATTTAATGCAGTCCTTTTCAAAATACCAACATTTTTCACGGACCAGAACAAATAATCTTGTAATTTGTATGGAACCACAAAAGACTCCAAATAGCCAAAGCAGTCTTGAGAAAGAACAGCAAAGCTGGAGATATCCCAGTTCCAGATTTCAAGATACACTGCAAAGCTGTAGTAATAAAAAACTGTGCTATTGGCACTAAAATACACATACAGATCAATGGAAGAGAATAGAGAGTCCAGAAAGAAACCCATGCTTACACGGTCAATCTGCAATAAGAGAGGCAAGAATGTACAATGGGGAGAAGGCAGTTTCTTCAACAGATGGTGCTGGGAAAACTGGACAGCTACATGCGAAAGAATAAAACTGGGCCACTGTCTGAAAACATACACAAAATAAAAATGGAATAAAGATCTACATGTGAGACTCAAAACCATAAAATTCCTAAAAGAAAACACAGGCACTAATTTCTTTGGAATCAATTGTAGAAACAGTTTTCTAGATGCCTCCTAAGGGAAGGGAAACAAAAGTAAAAATAAACTATTGGGACTGCATCAAAATAAAAAGCTTTTGCATAGCAAAAGAAACTATGAACAAAACAACAAGGCAACCCACTGAATGGGAGAAGATATTTGTAAATGATATATCCAACAGGGGGTTCATATCCAAAATATATAAAGAACTTATACAAATCAATACTATAAAAAAAACAAACAAGCAAGCAATCTGATTAAAACATGAGGCAAAGGACCTGAATAGACATTTATCCAAAGAAGACCTCCAGATGGCCAGCAGACACATGAACAACATCGCTAATCATCAGGATAATGCAAATCAAAACCACAATGAGAGATGACCTTAATAACCTGTCAGAATGGCTAGAATCAAAGAGACAAGAAATAACAAGTGTTAGTGAGGATGTGAAGAAAAAGGAACCCTTGTGCACTGTTGGTGGGAATGCAGATTGGTGCAGCCACTATGGAAAATAGTGTGGAAACTTCTCAAAAAATTAAAAATGAACTACTTTATGATCCAGGAATCACACTGCTGGGGAATTTACCCAAGGAAAACAAAACCACTAATTCACACAAAAATTTATATATCCCTATGTTTATTGCAGCATTGTTTATTACAGTAGCCAAGATAAGGAAGCAAATCAAGTGTCCATTGACTGATGAGTGGATAAAGAAGATAAAGAAGATACTGAGATAAAGATAAAGAAGATAAAGAAGATACTGAGATAAAGATAAAGAAGATATTGAAAAAAATTATTTATATATATTATATATGTACACACATACACACATATATACATGCAGTGGAATATTATTCAGCCATAAAAAAGAATGTAGATGGACCTAAAGGGAAAAATTCTAAGTGAAATAAGGCAGACAGAAACATAAATACTATATGATTTCGCTCATATGTGGAGTTTGAAAAACAAAACAAATGAAGAAGAGACAAAAAAGACAAATACAGAGAACAAACTGGTGGATGCCAGGAGGCAGGTGAGGTGGGTGGGAGGATATGTGAAATAGATAAAGGGGATTGAGAGTATACTCATATTGATGAACACTGAGTAATATTTAGGATTGTTGAATTCAAAAAAATTCAACAGTAAAGATATACCCAAATATATAGCATGTAAGAATCTTTTTTTTTTTTTAATTTAACTTTTTTTTTTTTTTAAGATTTTATTTATTTATTTGACAGACAGATCACAAGTAGGCAGAGAGGCAGGCAGAGAGAGAGAGAGGAAGCAGGCTCCCTGCTGAGCAGAGAGCCCGATGCGGGGCTTGATCCCAGGACCCTGGGATCATGACCTGAGCCGAAGGCAGAGGCTTTAATCCACTGAGCCACCCAGGCGCCCCAGCATGTAAGAATCTTTGCAGGCACTTGGGATCTTAAATATAGATGGTCTTTGAGAGATGGTGCGCCACCCTTGTTAAATTCAGAGACCTATATGAGTCCCAGATTTGATAACAAAATCCAGAAAACTATTTAGAGTAAAACAGATTTGTCTCAATTTATAGAGGTAATGAGTTTTTTTAGGTTAGGCTTTTAGTCCTTTTTTTTTTTTTCCTTTATAGTGATGGTAGTACGGGAGTAAAATGATGATTTAAAATTTGTGTTTATTTTGGCTACATATCACTGAAATAGTGATACTTTAAGGATTATTTAAATTTGACAATAGTGAGAATAAAATATCTAATGTGTTTCATGTAATTTATAAACCCATTTCATGCTATATTCAAAGTACTGAATGGGAAGAATCTACAGCCAAGACTATCATTCAAGGGCGCCTGGGTGGCTCAGGGGGTTAAGCCTCTACCTTCGGCTCAGGTCATGGTCTCAGGGTCCTGGGATTGAGTTCCGCATCGGGCTCTCTGCTCAGCAGGGAGCCTGCTTCCTCCTCTCTCTCTCTGTCTACCTCTCTCCCTACTTGTGATCTCTCTCTGTCAAATAAATAAATAAAATATTGAAAGAAAAAGATTATCATTCAAGATACCATTTTAAGTGGGAAGAGTTTCCCAGACAAAAATGAAGATTCATGACCCCTAAACCAGCCCTGCAAGAAATATTAAAAGGGACTCTTAAGTGCAAAAGAGAGACCAAAAGTGACAAAGACAAGAAAGGATCGGAGAAAATCTCCAGAAATGATAAAACATGTATTCAAAACAAAGATTTAAATTTATGGGAGGAGTTCTTAGTAATCAGGGTAATGAGGGCTGCATAAATCCTGATTCACTCAACATAATTTCCAAAAACAATCCATACAAAAAAGCATGAAGAACAAATACAATTATATGAAACCTACAATCTTGGCACAACTAGAAAGCAAACGATGTCCGAATTCGTTTTAACTTTAGGGAAATATTACCAACTTACAGTGTGCTATTTTTTTCTTTAACTTCTGCAGGTCTTTCACATGAGCAAGCATACTTAAGGAAAAACAATGTGGAAGGGAGAAGAGACTTTGTGACTGTCTAAAGTTGATTTGAAATCATTACTAAAAAAGGGAAGTCTCTCCTAATAAGTACAAAATTTCTGAAAAATACTACTTGTAGATCAAACAGACCAGCGGTAAAGGACTTAAAATTTATGTGATATTCAAGGAAGTGGTCTTGGGAAGGTAACTGTTTGGAGGAGAAGAGGGCTTTTATAAAGGAAGACAGAGGTAATCGTTGGAAAATGTTTGTTGATTGGAAAAGAAGGGAAGAGATACAGAAATCCTTCAAGATAAAAAAAAAAAAAGTACAAAAAAATATATTGAATGATATAGAACTCCTCTCCCTACTGCTGATCCCTTAAAAAAAAAGCTTCCATTAAAGAGACCATACTGAATGGTCCATCCTCCCACTGCTAGTTCTTTTCCATTGCAATTCACTGAGGCCAGTAATTTTCACCTATGCAAACTACTATAAAGAAGAAAATGAAAAGATGATTTATAGCTGTTCAGGTGATGAAGTTGTTGTCCCCAAACAATGGAAAAGTGGAAAAAATCTCTAAAATAATAACTCCAAGCTGAAACCATTCTCCATAAATAGTGTTTAGAAATGTGACAGATGAAAAAAATCATCATTCAGAATTTGGAAATACTAAGAATAGAGTTGGATTTTTTTCAAAGGTATAGATGAAACAAAGTGATTAAACTCCAGAAAGAAAAATAAAAAAAAGATAACATTATATCAAAACAAAGATTAAATTACATAGTGACCACAGAAGACTAGATTCAGGTGAAACCTTAAAAAAGATTACTGAAGGAAAGCAGGAAGATAACTAAGTGAATGGAAATGAGATAAGTTTGTTCAGGGAGTTATGGAGAAGGTGTTTGAAAAGGGAGGTAGTTTAGAGAGGTCCGGCTTACATATAATTCCTTGGAGCATCTCACTGTGCCTGCAAGTTCAGAGAATATTGGGAACATGTCAAATGGACACAGGAGATAGCATAGTGGATCTCTCATTGGTAAAATCAAAAACAATTTAAACATCAAAAGAAATAAAGATATTAATTGATTATAATGCATTGAATAAGGTAGCCTCTAAGTTGATGTGGACATGAATGAGTAAATGCATACATGGAGGAAAAGCAAACTGTCTTATAAAATGCAGCTAGTAGTAAATGTAGATGTAATGTATTATGAAATTAGAAAATCCCCATTTGAGAACCACCATAGTAATTTTTAGGCAAGAATCATGAATGGATGTTACAGACAATTAAAGTTTGATAAGTAGGATATTTACATAGAAATTTTAACAAGATACTTACTAATTACAAGGGGGAAAATAGTGACTTTATAGGGGAAAAATCTTGACAGACACTACCTTAACCAAGTTAACAATACCATTTGGGACAAATAGATGTCATGTGGATTTTCATGAGAGATATTGTGGACAGAACATCACTTCTAAGTTGTTCCTGCCAAAAATGTAGTCTAAAGGTAATCAGAAAGAAACATTAGACAAAGTCAAATTGAGAGATATATGACAATATAAATATAGCCTGTATTCTGCACAAGTACAAAGGTCCTGAAAGACAAAGACTGAGGAAATGGTTCAGATTGAAGAGGTTGCAGTTTTCAGAAAGCAACAGCTAATTCTGGATTAGATCCTGCACTAGCAGGGGGAAGAAAGGAAATTAGGAATAATTGAGAAATTTGAATAAGGTTTGTAGATTATCGTGCTATATCCTTGTTTTCTGATTTTGATAATTGTGTTTTTCTTTGTTTTTAAGAAAATATTTAGGGGCAAAGGGACCTTATAATCTCTACTTCAGTCCAAAGGATTCAGAAAAAAAGTGTGTGTGTGTGTGTGTGTGTGTGTGTGTGTGTGTGTGTATTTAGGGAAGGCAGTCATGGTAAAATGTTAACAGTTGGGGAGTTTGGTTGAAGATAAATGAAAAAGGTGGTTTTTGAGAATTTTCTGTAACTTTGAAATTATTTCAAAATCAGGGGATGACAGAAAACAGTTTATAAGAATATAAAGTTAATTTTATATTATTAATTTCATATAAGTTGCTAGCAGTAAACCAGTGTTTAAGAATAGACTAAATGCTATAGATAAAATGAAAAATACTTCATTTATGAAAGTTGAAAGTGAAATATTAATATTTCTAGTTTTTAATGTTATGTCTTTGGTGTCATCATTGAAATGTAAGTGTGTTCTTGTACACGTTTTTCTAATTACTAGAAAAGCTCTTTTAGACCTGTAGTAAGTTGGAGGAATAGAGAGGATATTGTTATAAATTGAGTCCCTTCCTCTACTAACTCCTTCCTTCACCTTGAACTCCTTCTTATTGATAACTTAGAAATATTTTTGAATAAGTATTTTTGGAAAGGACAGCAGGGACTGGCATACTCTTTTTACGGATAGTGAACTATAGTTTGTTGTTGTTGTTTTACTGATAGTGAACTATAGTTTTTTGTTTTGTTTTGTTTTGTTTTAAGATTTTCTTTATTTGAGAGAAAGAGAACACGAGCAGGGGGAAGGGTAAAGGGAGAAGCAGACTCCTGGCTGAGCAGGGAGCCTGATGTGGGGCTCGATCCCACGACCCTGGCATCAAGACCTAAGCCAAAGGCAGATGCTTAACCCATTGAGACACACACAGGCATCCCTATAGTTTTTATTTTAACAAATTTTCTCCATTCATACTTAATGGATATTCTGAAGCAGCATTACTTGTCTCAATTTTAATGCTTTTTCATAGCTCACTTAATTTGTAAGCCTTAATTTAGAGTAACAATTATTCTTGGAATAAATGCTTTGTTGGTTGTCATTTTCTGTCTCTTCTTCAGTATTAGAAGTATGGGAAAACATTTCTGACTAAACCTTTGCTAAACTCAGAATTTTAGTACAGCAAGTACATCTAGGTGCATCTCAAGACATAACTGATTTCAAGTTCAGAGTTTTAATAAGGGTATTCTTACATTCATTATATTCTTAAAGTGGTATGGTACAGTGCCAGGATTCTAAGAAACAGTGTCACAGTCAGTAATGAAAGCTTAAAACTTTTTAATGACAAATATTATGTAAACAAAGTTAATATATAAGTGGGAAATTTGGGAAAGTATTTGTAAAACGTATTTAATATATCTAAGGAGCTTTTACTTAGATAAGTAAAAAAAAATCACAAAGTATGAAATGGTCAAAAGATGGGCAATATAAAGAAAGCAAATCCCAAATGACAACAAATATAAGAAAAATGTATCTAACTGTTACTAGTTAGGAAATGCATATTAAGGAAATGAGATTTTTATTTTACATCTATCATACTAACAAAACAGTTGTAACATTTATATGAAAAAATTATGAAAGAGTCCATTAGTATACCATTTGATTTAGAGGCATATCCACAAGGTGTGGTTGAATGGCTAAAATAAAATAAAGAGTATTGATAGAGTCCCTGTTTCATCAAATGCTGACAGAATCCCTTATTATGTATACATGTATATGAATATGGTTATATGATCTTGCATTAAAATGTGGAATGAAAAATATTAAGTCAAAAACACTGGTTAAGGGGTTTATATTGGTTTAGGGGAAAGTAGGGAGGCAAGCATGAAACACTATTTCCATATATATGCATTTATATAAAAATATATATTTGTGTATTTATATTGTAAGGATTTTTTTTAATTCTTTTTTTTTTAAGATTTTATTTATTTATTTGACAGAGATCACAAGTAGGCAGAGAGGCAGACAGAGAGAGAGAGGAGGAAGCAGGCTCCCTGCTGAGCAGAGAGTCTGATGTGGGGCTCGATCCCAGGACCCTGGGATCATGACCCGAGCTGAAGGCAGAAGCTTTAACCACTGAGCCACCCAGGCACCCCTGTAAGGATTTTTTTTAAAGATTAATTAATAATAGATTTATTTTCACAAGGTGAAGAAAGGAACAATTAGGCACATGTAGTGTTAAGAGTGTTCCACAAGGAGGGAAAATAGAAAAGTTCCCAAGGAGGAAAGTAGCTGGTGGTTAAGGAGGACACACACACATGCACATAAGCACACACACAAACACATGAATAAGGCTTAATGGATGTAAAGGAGAGTGATGGTTATCGCTTGGTTATCCAGAGGATATGAGCATAGTCATTTGAAGGGGCACACGCACCTCAGTGAGGGAAGAAAGGACCTGAGAATAGACTGTAACAAAGTGGTGAGGTAAGTGGATTGGAGGACTGGATGCAGGTTAAATAATTTCTGGAGAGAGAATACAAAACGGGAGAGCTAGATAGGAGGCAAAATGGAATACATGAAATTGAGATTTTGGAGGTGATGTGATTATTGGTGATGGTAGAGTTAAAGGTGTGACAGTAGGAGTGGGTGTTTAACATGCGGTGGAAGTGGATCATTTGGAGGTTGGGGTATGTTTTTGCAACGATTTTTTTTTTTTTAACTGGGATACTAAAGTCACCAGATGTAAGAGTAGGGCTGGAAAGAGAAGTACCAGGTGAAAGATATCAGTACATGAGGGGGTCACATGGTGCCCTTTACGAGGTCAGTTATTGAGTGATATAAATTTCATGGTGTGAGCTTCAAAATACCTGGGGCTTTTGAAGGGGAAGGAAGGAAAAATGACTTGTAAGATAGAATATGGAGCAAAAAGGACTTACTTGTCTTTCCCACTCTTGAGCATAGTGGATGTGATATTTAAAACAGACCAACAAATATTGGTCTCTGTTTGAGAGGACTTTAGGTGACAGGTTTCAGTTGGAAACTGGAAGAATATTCAAAGAAAAATTTAAGAATATTGGGAATTTGTTGACCATAGACTGTGAATTTTAAACTGGATGATAAGGGCCCAGTGGTCAACTGTGTCCTCTTGTTTTTTGCCTTCTGCAGCAGACTGACAGCCAGGGGTAAAGGAAAACTTCCTCAGGAGAATGCTTTATGAGGAATTAGAAGTTAAATGTGGAACTATAGTCTCGTGGCAGATGGGGGAGTAAGAGGTTCTTGTGGAATGTGAGGCTACGAACCTTTTTCAGCTGTGGAATCAGACTCAGGATTAAAAGAGGACTCATCTTTAGGTAGCCTGTATTCAAGTACTGCTAATGCTTTTACTAAAAATATACCTTTTTTTCTTTGATCGTCTAGGTTACTTTTACAAAGAGAAAGTTTGGATTAATGAAGAAAGCCTATGAACTTAGTGTGCTCTGTGACTGTGAAATAGCACTCATCATTTTCAACAGCTCTAACAAACTGTTTCAGTATGCCAGCACTGACATGGACAAAGTTCTTCTCAAGTATACAGAGTATAATGAACCTCATGAAAGCAGAACCAACTCGGATATTGTTGAGGTAACACATATATCTAGTAATGCCTGAATTGCAGACATAATTAAATCTTCCCTTTAGTAACTTTTAACTGTCAGATTGCTTCACATCCACATTTCAAATCCATTTTATATATATATAAAATATATAAAAATATTTTAAAACATATATTTTATATTATGTATATATATATAATTTATTTTTTTCTCCAAATCATTTCTTGGGATGATCTAATTATTGCTATAATAATGTATATATATTTTTTATCCAAATCATTTGTTATAAAAATCTGATTATTGCTATGTCATGACCCACTTAGGCTATAAACATATCCTGTTTGTTGAGACAAAATTAGGCTGTTGTACTGTGTACAGCAGTATAATACAGCATTTTATCTATGATTATTTTGTATGCATTTTAAAGTTAATATTATAAGAAACTATATCACGTGGGATAGTATGAAGTTACAGTTTTAATATGCTTTAATCATTTCGTTACATCAGTGACTACCAACAATTTTAAACACTAATGAAATGGAAGAAAATGACATAAATAATACTTCTATTTTGTGAATATTATTTTAGTTGTGGGGTGGGGAGAGATTTTTCACCTTTTTTTTTTTCTCCTTATCTGTTGTCCTTCAGTATTTCTAATAATTCTGCCAACCTAATTAAAGTGAAAATAAAAGGAATTTTTTGGAATTATTTCCATCTTACTCAGAAATAGTGTTTTAAAGCAAAACCTTCAAAAAGGAGAATCTGTGTGCCTTCCCCTATAGTTCTCTTCTGCTGTAAAATATTTTTATAAAAGATAATTTTCCATTTATATTTCTAATGACATTTTAAATTAGCTTAATACTTTTGTCTTTTTTGTTTACATTTAGAGATTCTGTTTCATTTTTATTCAAAAAAGGAAATTTTTTCCCCTACTACTTCAAAAGTTACATACTTTGGCTTAGTTTTTATATTAGAAAACTATTTCAGTAAATTAGGGATTTCCTTGGTGAAAATACTAAAACCATGTGAAACAATGCAGAATTAACCACAAAGGAAGAAGTGAAGTCCTAATGTAGATTTTATTTGAGTAATTAAAATTAAGATAAAGATTCTTTAACTATTTTAGTGTATAGGAAGCTAATTTACCTGCCTCCACTGATGAAATGCATTTTAAATTTTCTCTATACCATATTACTCTACTGCAACCATTTCTTTTTGGACAGTAATTGATTTAGTTTGTTACTGCAAAAAAAAAAATCTACTTATAGTTAAAAAAATACCTCTGTTACTTTTTAGCAGTGTTTAGCAGTTAATCAGTTGTTTGCAGTGAGAAGTAAAAGCATCTTATATTACAGCTACAACTCATCTCTGTTGCTTGTTCCCCACAGTTTTATTTAAATGGCTCTTTGCTATGAACATCCCCTGAAAAGTGTATGAAGTGTTCGATTTTGCTTTTGTTGTTCACTTCAGTTAAACAACATGGTTACGTCGTAGCCAAACCCCTTAATGCAGTTGTGATTGTATCAATTTTAAGTTACTTTATATTAGCATTTGTGGTATATCTTAATCACTTACGTGCAGTATAAATTAGACCCTTTCCCTATTAAACCATAATTCATTTTGAATTGTGATTTTGTAAATTATGGGATCATTATTCAGGTAATCTTTTATCAGAGACTTCATAACTCGATTCCCTTGAAATGGAGAGTATCCCTGGTGTGTTTAATTTAAAATGACATCTTATTTTAAAAATCTTTGTATATTACCAAACGCTCCAATGCCTAAGTCAAAGAATAGAGTTGACTTTAATAATAGTTGACTTTAATAATGCCAACAAATAGATAATTCAAGCTAGTTTCATTGTAGAAGGCAACCACCTCCTTAACCCTAACTACTCTGCTCTTTCATTGCAGCAGTTGTTGTTCTTGGCCCCTGGAAGTTGAGGGTGCTTCGCACAGCCTAAAGTTTACTTCCTTAGAGAATATGAAGAATATAGTCTGATTTAATCCTCACAGAATTTTCAGACTACCTCAGTCTTCATCTCTGTTGTGGTCAGCAATCAAAGTGTAAGAGAGTAAATCCCAAACATGTTTTAGCAGTCTCCTATATTACAGTTTACTTTAGTGTGAAGGGAAACTTTGCAGGTCAGTTATCAATTGGGAGTTCAATGTTTTCTTTTTAATTGAATTTCTTAGATACAAGTGAACATGAATATTATGTGGAGTTCTGAATTATATAAATACAATGGATAGAAGACATATTGGCTTATAAGGGATAAATTTGTTGGTAGGATAAATTATAAGGCTGAATTTACTTTGTATGTTAAGCTTACTGAATTAACCTTCATTATAAAACAATGGTGGTTATCCTAGATACTCTTTCTTCCACATATAAAAGTAACGGAACTGCAGCCTCACTAGTGGTGTGCATGTGTCTGAGTTCCTTTTATCAGTGGTGGTGATGGCTTATACTAATGGAGCTATGAAGATTGTTGTGAACCAAACCAAGATTATAGGACAAGAGTAATGACAGATACATATAGAACTTCCCGTGGGCCAGGCATTTCCAAGTGCTTTACTAATATCTCGTTTAAAGATATTTTTAGAATACCATTATAACTATTTTTTCATATAGTTTTTCATATAGTTTTCTTTCAAACAGTTGTGGTCATTGGAATCATACTTTTGTCCATTTAACAGAAATATTCGAGGGGTTCCTGTGTACCATGGAGTCTGCAGAGTAATGTTATTTAGTGATTTCTGACTCAGGCCCCAAGACTATTCTTTCTACGCATAGTTTTGTAAACCAGTGAGATACACTTGTACCAACTGAAGATTTTATATCTGTAAACTTCTAACAAATTGGTGTAATGTTCTGGATGGCTGAAAAAGCCATTTCCTGTGACTGAGTTCATCAGCAGTAAATGGAAGCATAAGTGACCCACTTTAGAGTGTTTCCTAATGCAATATGGTTGTCACTGAGACTAACTGAAAACTTTGAGAACAACCTTCATAAGGCCTCTAACATGAATTCATTTATTTCCTATTGCATGTAAGTTACTCTTTAAGATCAGTAGGATTTTACTGTCCCCCATATTACTAAAAAGGTATACCTGCAAGGATGTACGTGTATTAGGCCTATGGAACTAGATCTAGTATGTTTTCTGGGAACACAGCGAAAAAAATATATTAAAAGTAGTTGGTATTTAAATATTATGATGATAAACAGATATAAAGAAAGATACTGTTCTCACATTTTATCTATCTTTTGATTTTAACCTCAAATATTAGAAACCCATATACAGAATGGTGTTCTATCTTTGCTGTCCCTTGTTTCACATTACTTATATTTTGAAACTAGATTCTTAAAATTTTAATCAATTTTAACAATTATAATTGATAAAAAATAATTTCTCTATGGCTTTTAAAAAAATCAACAGCATTTATGTATTTTAAATTGTATTTAGGTATTTTAAAGTCTGTAGTGTCTTGTAGGATGTAATTATCCCCTATATTCAGAAAACTTAAATAAATGAAAATGGAAACTTACACATTAGTAAATTAGAGAGTGTCATTAAGATAAACTTCATAAGAGACTTCATAACTGGATTTCTTTATAATGGAGAGTATTGCTGCTGTGTTAGTAGCATCTTATTTGAAAATGTTTATACACTGCTTTTTAGGAGTTTATTCCTTTAAAAAATGAGATCTACTACTCATTTTTTACCATATTTCCTATATTAGGAGACATTCTATAAAGAATGTCATCAGAAATATACATTGTATCTCTCCATATTATTAAGCATTGATAACAAAAATATATGGCTTTTTGTTTTGTAATTTAGTTGAAATGTACAAAGGCAATGTTATAATCCCCCATCTTTTTCTTTTCAATAAATTAAGATTTAAAATCTTGTGAACTGTAGTATGCAATTTGATAAAACATTGGGTTTATCTTAGAGTATTAGAAACTAGCAATGAAAATCAGTTGGTTACCATTATTCATACATGTGTGTGTATATATACATTGTGTTTACACTAAACAAAAGCCTAGGACCAATAAAATCGTTCTGCATCAAAATAAAAATTATGCTAAAGCCACGAAGTGAGGATTTTAGCAGCTGATGATAAATGCCTGAGAATACTTTTGTATCCACTTTTCTCTTTCTTTCGCTTTGCAGGAATATTTGAAATATTATATATTCCAGTGTATAATATTTTAAAAATAGTTATGACTTGGTGATATTGGAGAATATTCAGCAAATAGCTTATGTGGTGATTCTTGTCACTGTGCTGTTATTTAAGAATGTAAGAGACCATGGCCATTTATCTCTTTAGTTAGTATCTTGTAAACTGTTCCCAGATAGAGGTATCTTCCTCATGACAGGAATACTGTAGTACTTAAAAAAAAATTCCTCTTGTACTATCTTATTTGATCTTCATATCCAAGTTATGCTTTTTCAGAAGTGGGGATTGAGACTCCATTTGCCCAGAGTCATATAGCAATTTAATGGCAGAAATAGGAGTAGAATCTGGCCCTTTGACATTATAGTCTCCCTTTGCTCCCCAGTTTATTGAATCCATTGGAACTTTGGAACATTTCACCATAAATGGATGAGGGTTTTTATATATAAGTCAGTGATGTATATATAACATGTAGCAAACATGAATGAGTTTTCCTCAATAATAACAGAAAATGAGCGGGGATAATTGTAGTAAGAATAGTAGATAACTTTCATCTAGTTGCTAATTTAGCCTGGTACCTTCCGGGGCTTTTACTTATTTCATCTGATTGAACCCTCTTATTGTCCTCATTTCATGGATGAGGAATTTGAGACACAGTGATAAAATAGGATGACAATAATTTGGATTCTAAAGAAAGAGAAAATCTGCTTTTTCAGAGTCTTACTCATTCCTCTGACTTTCAGATTACAAAGGAATTTAGAAATTACCAATGTCTTAAAAGAGAGGAAGATAGGGAATCAATATAAGATGCATGTACCAATTATTAAATAAAAACAGCTGGTAGTGAAAGTTGACCATGGCAGGGATACATTATTTTAAAATCCGTGGCTCTCAGAGTATAGTACCTTGACCACCAGCAGCAGCGTCACCAGAGAACTGTTAGAGATCTAAGGCTACCGAAGCAGAAACTCCTGAGGGGAGGTCTGAGCAATATTGTATGAACTCGAAATAACTTGTCCTAAGTGGTGTGAGCCCAAAAGCTTCAAGGTGACATGTAGTCCCTGGACAGTGGTTATCCAGCTTCTTAAATATTTTTATTCCCAAGAATATCCTCTGAAATAATTTTAAGCAGTGAGCAAGAACAAAGTGGAACTTGCAAGACCTTCCAAGGAAGCAATCCCAAATAGCATGCCAATGTCGGTGTGAATTACAAACTAGGGGACGTGTTTCCAGTGGGTTACCTTCTAACGGGTTACCTTTAATTCACTTCTGCATGGTTATAAGTACTTCTTTGAATGTATTTAGGGGGTCTGTTGCGGATGTGTGGGCCATGGATTACAGTTCCTCAGTTGAGCAACACAGAAAGATAAAAATGACTTTTGTCTCCTGAGATCATCTAGTACTGACCTTATAGAATCAGAAGCATGATTATGCTTCAGTTTTCTGACAGTATTACAATGTTCTCAGAGAGTCTTTCTGAGCCAATCGGTTTTTTGTTTTGTTTTTTTTTTCTCCCCATGTTACAGATGAGGAATGGAACAGACAGGGAGTGTTTAAGAGGCTTGCCTAATGTTTTACAGGGCTGCAGTGGAGCGGCAGGGAAAGGGGAAAAATAATGAGACAACTGAAGACAAGACAAAGCTTCCCTCCACCTCCAGCCCCCTGCCCTGCTCTTTTATTCCTAACAGAGCCTGACGCAGCAGGATGGTGATTCACAGGGTGAGGCACGCAATCCTCATGGCCCTCCCCCTCTTCTCACTTGTCCTGCACCATCACCTCACACAGCAGTCACCGTAGCTCTTGCAATTTCAGTTTGACTCTTTTTATTTTTACTATGTATTTGAATATTATTATTTATCATACAATTATTGGTTCTCACTTATGTGCTTTTTAAGGAACTGTGCATCTCTGCTTGTGATTTTTATTTTTTTGAGGTCAGATTTTTCTCCCATCAAAGATTGATGTTGCTGATATATGAACATGAGTTCATGTGGAAAAGAGATGAGGTCTATCACTTTATAATACAGCTTACATTTCTCTAATGCATTTCTTGTGTTCATCGGTGAATACCTATGTATCCTTTTCATGTCCCTTTGTGTCAGGGATTGAGTGTTTTCGTAGTTACCATCAGATAAGTTGTTCTTTTTCTTCTGAGGTTCTTTGCTACATTAGCCACATTTTTGGCCAGTGAGAAAAAGGGTACAGAGGATTGGAGGAGTGGTCAGAGCAAACTTCCTCTAGAAGTAACACCATCATCTTAGTCCTTTAAAGGACAGGGTTGGAGAGCGAAAAGGGTAGAAGAATGGTGTTCTAGCTCAAAGGGGCAACTTATGTGGAAATTAGGAAATGAAACCTAGCACAGTTATTTTATGGAGTTAAAGTCAGCCAAGCATAGCTATAGTAGTATAGTGTGAAGAGTGGAAATAGCCAAGACCTGGAAAGTAAACCAGATCCCAAGGAGGTGTATAAGGCCTTTGACTTTGTCTGGAAGCCTTGGGTAGCTATTGAAAGAGCTGTGTCTAGGTTTTATGGACTCTCTTCACTTCCCAAGCAATATCTTGTGTTCAAATCACACTGTAATGTTTTTTGTTTTTGAAAGGGGTTGAAAAGGGAGGAGGAAAAGGGTAAAAATGTTGAATATAATGCATTATTTTTACATTGTTAATTTATTGTACTGATACTTACCATACCATGTGCAAGGCATTATGCCAGACACTGGGAATAAGTGGCCATATTTCTGCCGTTTTCCTACAAGCTATTTTATTATCTTTCTACAGAAGTTCCTTTGTTAGATACATTTCAGTATAGATTCAAGACACTTAGAATCTCAAGATTTTGATGTTTCCCATCAAAGAGTAATCATTTAGCATATAAATACTATCTTACTATTAGAGTTATAAGCTTATTTAGTGTAAAAGATGCAGGGAACTTACCATGTTTAAGGATGTTCTGTGTATGCCTAAAGAGTGTAAGTGATATTTCTCTTATAAAGTTGTAGCAAGTGCAGACATGCAGTTTTTTCAAAAAATGGCCATTGAAACACATAGCTCCTTCTTAAAATTAAGGAGACAACTTGTATAGTTTTTATATTTATTTTGATGTTATTTTTGTAGCTCAGCTTTGAGAGAAGCTCTAGAGATCTAGAGTCTAAAGAAAGGTACCTGTTTTTCCTTTTTTTAAAAGATTTTATTTGTTTATTTGAGAGAGAGAGAGAATGTGTGCATAAGCAGGGGGAGCAGCAGAGGGAGAGGGAGAAGCAGGCTTCCCGCTGAGTCGGGAGCCTGATGGGGGGCTCAATCCCAGGACCCCAGGATCATGACCTGCGCCAAAAGCAGACACAACCAACTGAGCTGCCCAGGCACCCCGAGAGGTACCTTCTTATCATAGATTAGTCATAATCCTACTTTTTAAATTTACAATTACACAATCAGTGCTTGACCTATAAATCCTTCCAAATGGTAGTATGAACTTTTTATATTTTGAAAAAGTAAGCATACCTTATAATATTGTAGGTTTTGTTTGGTGCGTTGATTTGTGAATCAAATCAGTTTTGGATATGTGCTTTGATACTTGTGTATCCTAAGGATATTCCGTGAAGAATCTTTTCATATGTGTAGGCACACCGATATGTGATTTTATTTCTTACTCAAAGAATAGTTCCTAAAGTTTTGATTTTAATTGATGGGCAGTATAAGATCAGAAGTACGCTTTTAAGATTGTTTTTTAAATGTTAGTGATCCTTGCAACTTATTATATAAACTACAAGTCTGAGTCTTAGAGAATAAACCAAAGCTTGAATTCATATTGGAATTTATCTCTTGTAATTCAACAGGAAATATTGTTCTGTGGTGCTTTGTTTTTATAGAAATTTTCTTTCCATATAACTGCTTTGTTATTTTGTGGTAATTTCTGGGCTTGAGTTGTTATTTCCAAAGTCTCTTGAAAATCTCAAAAAGTTTATGTTCTGCAAAGAAACCTTAGAAATAGTAACTAGTATTTGTAAAGGAATTTAAAAAATCAGTTTGCTTTTTCATGCTACCAGTGGTCTTATAGGATTGTTCCATTGTATGATATAATTAAAATATTTTTAGTGCTATTTTCCATATTTGTTATAGTTGGATTAAGTTTTTAAAAATTGTTCTGTTACTTTGGGGTATAAAAAAATCTATCAGTTATGTTCTGTACGACAGCAGAAAGTAAGGGTTTTAGATGAAAATTTAGGCATTCTGTGAAAGGTGATAATAATTCTCAAATTCTATTATTTGGTACTTAACTGATTATGATCCAAAGTAAATTTCTATATTTAGTATTTATAATTAGCATTTCTTTGCTATACTGATCTGTTATTTATTGAATATTTATGGTACCTGTTTAATAGGAACAGAGAATAGTATTAAAGTTTTAAATCCTGGGACGCCTGGGTGGCTCAGTGGGTTAAAGCCTCTGCCTTTAGCTCCGGTCATGATCCCAGAGTCCTGGGATTGAGCCCCGCATCGGGCTCTCTGCTCAGTGGGGAGCCTGCTTCCTCCTCTCTCTCTGCCTGCCTCTCTGCCTACTTGTGATCTCTATCTGTCAAATAAATAAATAAATAAATCTTTAAAAAAAAAAGGTTCTAAATCTTGTGGGTTTTAAGTAGCAATTAAAATAATATATGCATAAGCATTTTTTTAAAAGATTTTTTATTTTTAAGTAATCTCTACATGCAGCATGGGCTCAAACTCACAAGCCCGAGATCGAGAGTTGTATGCTCTACCAACTAACTCAGCCAGATACTCCGTGAAAGCATTTTGAAAACTATTTTTTATTAGGTTGTTTCTGATTCCAAGCAACAAAGACCTGACTGAAACTCACCTTTAAAATAGGGGTACTTGTTGGGGCACCTGGATGGCTCAGTGGGTTAAAGCCTCTGCCTTTGGCTCAGGTCATGATTCCAGGGTCCTAGGATTGAGCCCCACATCAGACTCTGCTCAGCAGGGAGCCTGCTTCCTCCTCTCTCTCTGCCTGCCTCTCTGCCTGCTTGTGATCTCTGTCTGTCAAATAAATTTATTAGCAAAGTCTTTGCTAAAGAACATCAGTATTCTTCCCACTGGATTCCCAAAATCTTTTAAAATCTTTTAAAAATATTAAAAAATAAATTAAATAGGGGTACTTGTTACATCACATAACGAAAAATGCAGCAGTGTGGTAGAGATTAGGCTCTGCTCTGTTGAAGTAGGCTCCAAGTTTCTGCCTTCTCTCAGGCATCAGCTTTGTCCTTATGCTGGCTGGTGCATGGTGACAATGGCAGCTCCCGACCTTACCTCTGCACATGGCGTCGTCTATAGCAGCATTACCCAATAGAACTTTTTGTGGTGATGGAAATGTTCTCTATTTGTGCTGTCCGGTAATGGTAACGATTAGTCATATGTAGCTGTTGAGCACTTGAAATAGAAATAGTGCAATTGAGAAACTGTATTTTTAACTTTAATTGAGTAACCACATGTGGCTAGTGGCTGCCATATTGTTAAGCACCAATATAAAGCATCAGAGATTAGTTGTGTCCTAGAGTTTTTACCAAATGTTCTGAAATTAACTCTATTATGCTGGCTTGGATAACATGCTTCCATATTCCTCCCTGCAGTACACTAATCATGGTAGCGAGGAGAAAATGGAAAGTGCTGATTGGCTTATTCTTGCTAGATACTCCACCTCTGAGATATACTATAAAGCTACATTGATCGAGAAAGTTTGTATTTGCATAGGTGGGGATAGACCTGTAGCTCAGTGGAACAGGACACACAGCTCAGAAACAGACCAATACATTCATGGTCAGTGATGTTTGACAAAAGTGCTAAGATTAATCAATGAGAAAAGGAAAGTCTTTTCAATAAATGGTGCTGGAAAAACTGGATATACATAAAGAAAAAATAAACCTTAATGTTACTACACATACACATGTCTGTGGAGTAAAGAGTTTTTATGGGTGAATAATAAAGGTGAGGAACAGACAGATTGGGTGTAGTTGATACAGTGCCTTGAATATCAGTCTGTGGTGGTTGACATTTGTCTTACAGGCATTGGGCAGCCTTTAGAGGTGTTTAAAAGTTTAGGTAGTCAAATAATTGTTACAAGAAAACTAATCTGGCAGCAGATTACCAGCGTTTTAAAGGAAGTTTATAGCTTTTAAAAATAGACTAAAGATCTCATCTTTTAATTATGATAGGTCTTTAGTAATGTTCAGATTTTATGAAGAAGAATGCTGTTCCACTTAGTTTGAATGAGGAATGGTGATTAAAGTGGTGGTTTAGACTGTGTCCTAAAGATTATGGAATATTGACATGTCATGCTTTTTCTTAATTGATCTATAAAAAATTTAAGAGAGCATCATTTGTAGAAAAGGAAATGTTTAGAATTTAACCATAATATGAATGTGACCAAATATAAGTATAAATAAGCTTTGTAATGTGATCTCCCTTAATGTAACGATTTAAAGTATTTTTACTTAGTCATTATTTATTATGAAAAAGTGACTGACCAAAATTACTGTAAAAAGGAGTTTATTATGAGAAGGTTTGGAAAATCCTGATCTAGTTCTGTACTTCATTTAAATGATAAGAAAGCAGGAGTCCAAACAAAGGACTGGTCCAAGATCTTACGAGTTTGCAGTGACAAAACCAAGACTTAAATAATGTTTTCTTGAAGACCCTGGTCTATCTCAGAAAGACTAGAACTTTTGAGGCAAAATCTTTGCTAAAGAACGTCAATATTCTTCCCACTGGATTCCCAAAAATCAGCACACAGCTTAATAATGACCTGTAAGATTTAACTAAAAGCAGTGTTGCTTCCTTCAGTTAATTTATACTCTTAAAACTTTATCAGGAATGCCTGGGTGGCTCAGTTGGTTGGGTGTCCAACTTGATTTTAAATCAGGTCATGGTCTCAGGGTGAAAGGATCAAGCCCCATGTTAGGCCCTGCTCAGTGTGGAATCTTGCTTGAGATTCTCTGCTCCCCTGCCCCATACACACATACACTCTCTGTCTCAAATAAATCTTTAAATTAAAAAACAAAAAACAAACATCAGACATTATCCAAAAGTGTTAAGGACAAAAAACATGAAGTATGTTTAAATGCAAATAAAGTTCAAGAATAAAAGGACGTGATTCTCTTCACACTGTAATACTGGAAATACTGCCTTTATTGCTCTATTGCCCCCATCTTCCACATTGACTCCCACGATATATTATTTCCAACCTTTAGAAAAGTAAACAGACTTAAAAAGAAAAACATACAAGTGCTTCTGCTATAATGCAATTTATGCATTCCTGAAAAATCTCATAAACTCCAAAACCTGTGCAACGTTGTGTTCTGATCAACACAAACTAAAAAATAATTAGTAATTGAAAAGAGAATTTGAACTGCTCAGTGAGACAGCTTAGTATGTAGTTAGTGGCTACCACAGTAGGTGTTATAAATGCACAGAATTAATTACTTGAGTAGAAGTGTTGGCAACATTTAATTAGAATGGAGATAGTGGGTCTTAGGACAGTGCAGATGGCTGTGTAGCAATGAGCAATGGAAGATGGGGGGGGTTGCCATTAAAGTGAGCATGGGAAATATTACAGCCCTCAACAAGGCTGGGAATACTCCTCTGAAGCCCTCGTTTTCAATTTTTTTTTTCTTTCTTTTTTAAAAATGCTTCTGCTCTCAGGAGGCCTTTCTCCTTTCCTGCTAAAGGTTGCCACTTTCCTGGCTCCCCTTTCCTAGGAAAAATCCCCAGTGAACCAGAGTGACTTCTTTATTATACTGACACCATTCCCTATTTATCAGTTTCATGGCACCTAATTTACATTCCAAAACACATTATAGTAGAGCAGACTGTATTGTTTAATCATAGAAAGAGTTTTGCTTTTTTTTAAAAGCACATTTATCAGCTAATATTCATCTGAATCAGCGGCTGCTATATAAAAGAAGATTATTCCGGGTGGGGGGAAGTTGTATTATTATGCTGGTTTCTTTTAAGGTACAAAAGAAAGCTGTTTTCATAGATTCTATTGACTTTTGTTTCATATAGTTCTGTTCAGTGCTAATCTTAATATACCTGGATATAAGACTCAATAGGTGTGAATTCTAGTGTGATTATTCGTAATAATGGTAAAGATTTCTAGTGTTTTCTGCAACCTGCATAAAGTGCTTTCACACTACCTGGTATCTTTATAAATCATTGCCCCCAAAATCCTTCACTGTCATGTGAAATTGAATGATTGAATGTTCAGCAAGGCAACATAGTGTAGCTAGTGGCTACCACAATGGGTACTGTAGACATATTTGAGATTAACTTTTTTCTCTTCTTTTTATTGAGATATAACTTACAGATCATAAAATTTACCATTTAAAATGATAGTTTTTAATGTATTCAAAAGTTTGTGCAACTGTGCACACTGTCTAATTCCAGAACATTTTCATCAACTGTTCACAGTCATTTCCCAGCTCCCCTTACCTCCTCATCCTGGCAAACACTAACCTTTTTTGTGTCTATGAATTTGCCTATTCTGGTTATTTCATATAAATGTTCTGTCTTATGTCTAGCTTCTTCCATTTAGCATAATACTTCCAAGGTTCATTCATATTTTAGCATGTATCAATATATCATTCCATGGTTAAATGATATTCCATTGTATGGATAAACCATATTTTGTTTATCCAGTCATTCATTGATGGACATTGGGTTATTTCTACTTTTTGATTGCTACAAAAATGTGGCTCTGAATTTGTGTACAAGTTTTTGTATGGACATGTTTTCATTTTGCTTAGGTATCTACCTAAGAGTGGAATTTGCCAGTTTGTATGATAGCTCTGTGTTGAACTTTTTGAGGAACTTGACAGTGGAATTCTGTGGAAAATGTGGGACTCCTTTCCACATTTCAAGGAAAAGCAGAAACATCGTCAAAAAACTTTGTGGATGTCATTAGAAAATATTTGGTTAATTTTTTTTCTAAAACATTGATTTTTTTTTTTTATTTCTGTAATGTTGGATCAGGTTATCTGGACCAACCCTTCAGCTGAAGACAACTAAAAATACTAGATAAATTGTACAAAAACTTCTTTATAGCATCAAAGAGCTGTTAAGGAACATGCCAGACCAAAATCTAAGAAAAGGTAAGATCCTAAGAGGTAAAGAAGTATTTAAAATTCTGGCTACCCTGAGTCATTTGCCCACCAGGATAAAACAGTTGAAAACTGAGCTTCAGGTTTTGGTGGATCCAGAAGCAAAGAACAACTCATTACATCTAGGTTTCCAAGTCTAATAGATCGCCTCCCATATCAAACTGGGACCTCAGGAAGAGGAAAAAGTCCACAGTCTTTTCTCTACTTGAAAAGATTGCAAGGAGAGATCTGTTGTCCTGAACAGATGGGGAAAAGAGGAGAATAAGAAAAGTAAGAAAGAGAACCGTCTCTGAGGGTTGTAAAACAAGTACCAGCATTGTGTGGAACCACTCATTGTCCAAAATCATTTAACACAGGAAGCCCGGGAAAACTTTTGCCTCAGGTATCTGGAAGAAGCAAATTTTTGAAGAAAGGCACTTTATTCAAAGCATCAAAAATCTCTTCCAAATAACCTTTCAAAACCATAGAGCGTACCTCATACAAAGATGACTGACCGTAAAAGAAAACAAGACACCATAAGCAAAATGCAGAAGAAATAGCAGAAACTGACATCTAAATACTTCAGATACTCATTATTATACATAGATTATAAACAATTTCACTCTGTTTTAATAAACAAGCTTGAAAATACCTGCAAGAAACAGGAAAATAGAAAAGAAGTAATATAGCAGAATTGAATGAAATACTTAGAGCAATGAAAAAGCACAGTAACCAAAATAAAGAACTTAGTAGATAGGTTGGAAGTGTATTTGACATAGCTGAAGAATTTGTGAACTGAAAGAAGTTATCTGGAGGCTTACCACAAAGAGATGAAAAGGTAGAAAATAAAAGATGTTGAGGAAAAGGAAAATTGGTTGGAAATTCTAGCCTGAAGTTTTGTTGGCATTCTAGAAGGAGGGGAAGAGAGGATGAATATGAATGGGGGCAGATGCGATATTTGAAGAGATAATGACAATTTTCCAGGATTGATTTAAGGAACTCAACACATCCCTTGCAGAATAAAAGAAAAAAGAATCTATATCTTTATCTATCTATCTATCTATCTATATATATATATATATGGAGTGAAACTACAGAAAACAAAAGACAAAGAGAAAAACATACAGAGCAGATTATCTTCAAAGGAGTAGTGACTCTAAATAGCAGCAAATGAAAATCTCTAGTCAATGAAATGATATCCTGAATGTGTTGAGAAGATGGAACTTGTAATCCAACTTAGAATTCTATACTCAGAGAAAATATCTTAAAGAATGAAGGCAGGAAGCCTGACTTACACGGCCAGGAAACCCCATTGCTTCCTTTCTTCTGGCTGGCAGCAGGGAGGCCACACTATAGCTGGAGGTACTGTAAAAGACGTGAACTAGCAGGAATTCATCAGCACTCTGGCAGTCTTCCCTGAAAAAGTCTGGGGAGCTGAAAGTCCCTGCATGGGTAGACACTATAGCATAAAGAGCTTGCTTGCTCCCTGTGATGAGAACTGGTTTTTTTTTTTTTGGTTTTTTTTTTTTAAGATTTTATTTATTTGTCAGAGAGAGCATAAGCAGGGGAAACAGCAGGCAGAGGGAAAAGCAGACTCCCCGCTGAGCAAGGACTCCATCCCAGGACCCTGGGATCATGACCCAGGCCGAAGGCAGAAACTTAACCGACCGAACCACCCAGAAGTCCCTGATGAGAACTGGTTCTACACATGGGCTGTTTCCACAGCACGGCACCTGTTTCTCCAGGGTGGTGCTGGGGTCAGCTCCATAACCAAGATCTACGGGGGACATCAGAGAAATGGGGTCATGCCCAGCCACTTCAGCAGAGGTTCCAGGAGCATGGCCCACAAATCCTCCAAAGCTTAGGGGCTGAAGACTATGAAAAAGGACCAAGATGGAGCCTGCACACTGACACCTCAGGGACAGAGAAATCTGGAAAGAATCACCAGACAGGTATCAGCTGCGACCTGGAAGTATTAGAACAAATGCTGGGTTAATAAATTGGCTCATTCATTTAAAAAAAGGGGGGGGGGCAAAAAACTGTGTATCAGTTTTGCAACTAAACCACCTCAGGCTTTTGAAGAAGGGGTCCAAAACCCAAGTCAGACTGTCTTGGTAAGAAAGCAGTCTTCATGGGAAGATCAAATGATCTTAATAAGCTTCAAGTAGACAGTGACCAGTGTCTCTGTTTCATCAGTGAACATTAGAACCTAGTAGGTGCTCTCAGTAAGTTTTGTTGGAAAAAAAGAAGGCAAATTAAGTCATTTGTACAATTAAAAAACACACACACACTAAGAAGGGATGGTGAAAACCAATAGCCAAGACTTTTGAAGATACACTTTCCTGACTTCACAGTGCACTGAGAACCAAGTTTATCAAAATATTTATGTGTGAAGATTTGCAACAGAATTACATTATCCCCTGTTGATAGGCTGAGCTACTGGGTTGCCCAGTATCTGGTTTCTGTGAGTTAAGGGCCCCCTCAAACTGTTGGTTTTGCTCAGGGTTGGGGGAAGAAGTATCATTGCCATTTATTGTGATCTTTGCAATCAAACCTAGGAGTACTATAGAACTGGATAACACTTTAAAATTCAAAGAAGCCGTATTTTGAACACCACACACTTCTTACTGAGGAAGATAGGAATAGGATTATGGAGGAACTGGAGAAGGAGCCAGAAGGCATTGCCTACAGCTACATGCAAAAGGAATATGCTGTCTTCCCAAGGTTGAAGTGTTTCCTGATCCCAAGCCTCTCTGTGTTCTCCCTTTCATTTATTGGCTGATTAATGCAGTCTGTTGAACCAGCTGAACTAGTACAGTGTAGTGGAAAGAGCACTGAACTGGACATCCAAAGATTTAGATTCTAGTCCTAGTTCTGCTACTTAAGAGCTGTGTGATGTGGTAGGGTCAAAGGCGGAGTACTTGGGTCTCTCCTAAGCTTCATATTCTCCTCTGTAAAGATAGGAGGTGAACCTAGGTTGCAAAGGTACCATTTAATTTTTTTTTCATCAGCTATCTTAATATACTTTTTTGTGTATGTAAAATCTCAGGATCCTGTTGTGCCTCAAATATTTTGACTCAGTGGACAAATTTTCAGAAAAATACAACTTAACAAAATGGAATCATGAAACTATAGACAACCCGAGTGGTCTTAATTGTCAAGTTTACCACAGAAGAACTCCAAATCCAGATGGCTTCATAAGCCAGGACTAACAGATTTTTTAAGGAAGAAATAATGCCAGTATTTCTAAACTCTTTCAGAGAACAGAAAAAGAAGAAACACTCCTTTCTCCATTATATGCGCTAGCCCAACCTTGATAGCAAAACCAGCAAGGAGAGTTCGAAGAAGAAAAATCAGAAGTCAGCCCCACTGAACATAAATGCAGAACTCCTAAACAAAATATTAGTCCACTCCTTTGAGTTCACATCTTTTTTGTGGAGACACTTACTTGTTTTCACTTTGATCCGTTTTCTGTACTGCTTGGGCATGCGTATAGATTCTGTCAGCCTCCCTTTGGGAGTAGCCATGTGACTAAATTGGTCAATGGAATTTGAGTAGAAGTGACACATGCTGCTTCCAGGCCTGATCTGTCAAATACCTCCCACATGATCGTCATACTCTCTCTTCCCTATTTGCCTGCCAGGTGCAGAGAATCCAGATGGGCACTCTTGAGGTCTTGTGCGTGGAAGCACAAGATAAATGAATCTGGTCTCTGAATAATCTCATGCAAGCCTCTGAGATAAGAAACATCCTCATATGGCTTTTTATGAATAGGAAAATTCATTGTGTTAGACGACTGAGAGTGTTTTGTTCATTAAAGCATCTCATGTTACTTATGCTAACTAATACAAAAATTAAATCCAGCAGTATATAAAAGGGACAGTATATCATGACTAAATTGGATTGCTCACAGGAATGCAGGGTTGATTTAACAGAGTTATCCCATCATTGTGGAATGGAACTCTCAATAGGTATATATCTCTGCTACCAAAATCATCATCATCATCATCATCATCTTTATAGAGTCAAGGAAATGCCAGTGAAAAGAATTCAACAACTGATTTTGAAATAAAGGGGAAATGAGGGGGAGAAGAAGACATCCTGAAGAATAACAGTGTGAGAGGGTTTGCTCTACAATATATTGTGACTAATTTTAAAGCTGTAGTAATGGAGATACTATGACAATGCACAAATACTGATTTCCAAACATAGCAGTGAAGTAATAGCTTAGAAACCGAACCATGTGCATAAATGAAGGTATCTATAATCATAGGGGAAAGAAAAAATTCTTTAATAGTGCTGGGACAATTAGATACATAGGAAACCATGAAGGGAGTCTACCTCATATCTTACATAAAATCTATCTCCAGGAAGATTATAGACTTAAATGAAGAAGGCAAAATTGAAAGCTTTTTAGAAGATGATAATAGGAGATTATTTTCATGATTTTGAGGTAGGGAAGGATTTATTGAAGACATGAAAACTATAAAGGAAGAATTGGTAAATTTGACTTTGTTAAAATTAAGAACCTGTTTTTATCTGAAGGCAGGTTTTTTTTTTTAAAAAAACCACAGAATGGAAAAAGATTTTTATAATGCATAAAATTAGTAAAGGACTTATGTTGATTTCAAATTTTAAAAATGACAATAAATAAGAAAAGGATGAACAACCCAATTGAAAATTTGGAAAAGTACTTGATCAGACACTTAGAAAAAAAATTCAGAGAGCCAATAGGTATGAAATGTGCTTCATTTCCTTAGTAATCAGGGAAATGCAAATCAACTCCTCATTGCAGGTAGAAATGTACTTCGATACAATTATAGTTGACTCTTGAACAGCTCTACAGTTGGGAAAACAGCACCTTGTGCAGTTGAAAATCCATGTTTGACTTTTGACTCCCCCAAAACATAGCTGCTTACCAGAAGCCTTACCAGTAACATAAATAGTCAGTTAACACACATCTTTCAAGTTATTTGTGTTATATACTGTGTCCTGACAGTAAAGTCAGCTGGAGAAGAGAAAATGTTATTAAGAAAACCCTAAGGAAGAAAAAATATATTTACAGTATTATACTGTATTTATTGGGAAAAACGTCTGGGTAGGTCTGCACAGTTTAAACCTGTGTTGTTCAAAGATAAAAAGTACTTTAAAAAATGTTTTGACATTATCTAGTATAAGAGCCACATATTTTATGAACTTAGCAATTCCATTCCCAGGAATATACCCTAGAGAAGCGTGTGTAGATATGGAGTAGGTTATGTCTACAAAAATGTTCATAGCACCATTTTCATTTTAATAATGGCCAAAAAACTGAAGCAACTCCAATATCTGCAGTAGAATGAATAAAGTTTTCCCCCTATACAGTGAGTTACAATATTCAGTGAAAATGAACAAACTAGAACTGTATGCAACCCTAAGGATGAATCTAATAAACATAATGTATAATAAAAGAGGCAAGACAGAATAACACATCGCATATACTTCATTCACATAATATTTAAAAGTAAGCTGAAGGATATAGTTATAGGTATGCATATATGTGATAAACCCAAAAGCTCCGTCATCACAGAGGTACGGTGGTCTTTCCTGGAGAGGGCAGAGAGGAGAGTTGTGTGATTGAGAGAGATATATAGGTTCTGGTTCTAGTCTGTGTTTTGATTTGGTTTGATTACTAGTAGTCATTTTATAATTGTTGAATTTAATAAATTTTGATGGCCTTTCTTTGTGAATTTTTCAGTTTTAAAAAATTAAATGCTTTTATGCATTTTCAGAGTGTTTAGGAAGAATATGAAGTGTCTAATTAGCAACGGTTATTAAAAATGAGGAAAAGGAGAACTTTGCCTATTTAAAATAACCCTATTTAGTTTGAGTTCCTTGGAACTTAAGACATGATATTCCTTTATTTTACAAGTAGTCATATCTTGTGCTGGATCTGATTATCCATTCATCCAGTATTTATGGAGCATTTACTGCTCAGGTGCTTGACAGAAATGAGATTCAGGATGGGTGGTGATATTATAGATTGATTAGTTAGCTCCTTGTGCATTTACAAAACCATGCATATATACCTGTTGAGTACTTTTAGTTCCATAGTTTTGCTTCTGAGTACTGTGATTCTCTTAGTTTGGAATGGAATTTGGCAGTTGCAAAATTGAGCATACATTAAAGAACATTTCTTTGTAGGCAGTTGTTAAAAACACAGTCTTGTCAGGTGAGCTCTGGTAAACACTCAGACAGTATAGACTCCTGAGTCTAAAACTTTGTAGCATATCTCAAAATTCCAGAAAATGCCAGCCCCCTGGGATTTTTTTTTTTTTAAGATTTTATTTATTTACTTGTCAGAGAGAGCGAGCGAGCGAGTGAGCACAGGCAGACAGAGTGGCAGGCAGAGGCAGAGGGAAAAGCAGGCTCCCTGCTGAGCAAGGAGCCTCGATGTGGGACTCGATCCCAGAACGCTGGGATCATGACCTGAGCCGAAGGCAGCCACTTAACTGACTGAGACACCCAGGCATCCCCCCCCCCTCCCTGGGATTTTTATCAGTTCTTATTTCAGACTTCCTGGAGTTTAAATATTTAAACTTATTTATAGTGAAAAATATCATGGGTACTAGATTTCTTTATTAAAAAACAAAATATGGTAACACGATTGTATGTATATGTATTTGTTTATATATATATCTGTATATACATACATGCATATATGTAATTTCCATGGAGAATAAGCATATCTAAAATTTTAAATACATTATTTTTTACTGATAAGAGCATGTAAGCTAAAAAAAAAAGCTGTTTAAAATTGACCACCTTTTGTATGTAATCTATTTTGAAATATGTTTGCTTTTTTAAATTTATTGTATAAAAGAAAACTTGGATATACTTTGGGAAAAAAGTATAAACAGCATTGTTTTTGCCTTGAGTTTCTTTTCCCTTCTCCTTTCCACCATTTCCTTATCCTTTCCATCTCCACTGTCACTAGCAGATTTAATAATATAGGGTAGAAAATGAAGTACAGGACCTGCCCAGCAGTGCTATATACCCAGAATTCTGTATATGCTTCCTTGAACTTGAGAGAGAAGGTCGGTGATGCTTTATAAGTAGAACAATACAGCACTTAAGGATCTTTGTTGGTATATGTACCATTATTTGAATCAATTATCTTTGGCTAGAAACAGTAAGCACTGCTCAGGCATCTTACTTCCAGATTTAGGATCCTTTCTGAGCTCAGAGTAGTGGGGGCACTAGCTAGACTTGTTTTGGGAATTATAGGACTTAGAGGAGAGACCACTAATATGTGACCTAAAGGATTACGATAGTTTTCTTCATCAAGGTTCTTTGGCTATAAGAACTAGAAATCCATTTAAAGTAACTCAAGCTAAAGAAGAATTTATCATTTTTTTAAAAAGATTGTATTTATTTGAAAGAGCACAAGCAGGGAAGAGGGGCAGAAGGAGAGGGAGAAGGCGGCTCCCTGTTGAGCAGAGAGCCTGCTGCAGGGCTCGATCCTGGGACCTCGAGACCATGACGTGAGTCAAAGGCAGATGTTTAATTGACTGCGCCATGCAGGCACCCTTAAAGGAGAATTTATTGAGAGAATACAGTGACGTGGCACCCAAGGCAGGAAGGAATACCTGGTGTTCTAAAGGCTTGACACCAGGAGCTCCATCTCAAGGTCTGCATGGTGTGTCATCTCTGCCACCAACACTTGTTTGCTGGATGACTCTGGCGAAGGCTTTATGTAAAAATAATTGATGTTCTGGGTCCTTTTCCAGTTAACCATTTTTATAATCAGAGCATAATTTCCATATTTAAGAAAAGTTTCATTTATCTTACTGTCTTTTGTCTCAGTGGGAGAAAAGGATTGGTGAGCTGTGGGACCTCTGTCTTAGTGCTAACAAGATTTTTTTAAAAACTGGGTTGGTTCTCTATAGATGGTATGAATTTTTCTACTCTAGAAAAGTATGACTTTTGTTTTTCAGGTTACCAAGTTTGTATTCCAACCTGCTGGGCTCAAAATAAGATCCAGAATCAAAACCTTTGGTTGTTAAAGATTATACACACACAGTGTAAGAGATGTCCTCTTGCACTACCAGTTCTTTTCTTCACTATCCAAAAGCCCACTGGGGCATCTCCCAGCAGCTTTCAGAATATAAGCTGTTGTAAGTTAAATATATGTATGAATTTAAGAAATTATACCTATGAAATTATGTTTTTTCTCGTAGTTCAGAAGCAGCCAAATACAACAATTTCTGTGGATCCATCTGGTACAAACTAATATCTTTAGATTGCCTTATTATGTATTTTAGCAAATTCATAACTTTATGTTTTAGAATACTTCTAAAGTAACTTGTCACAGCATCCTGATCTCGTTCTTTACCTTTTTTTTTATCTTGCAAGTATTAATAAATATATATTTTATGTTTGTCTACCACCTTTTTTGTCTAGATTCAGAAAAATGTAAAGCAATGTAGACTTCAGTCTTTGACTTAAAAGTTCACATATTAGTTGAGGGTACATTTGATAGGTAAATACAAGGTCGTATAAATAAATGAATGTTCTATTGAATAAGTGCTCTTAGAATTTTAGCATAGGGAAGTAGTAGGGGAAAAGTTTCATGGAAGATGGGGTTCAAACGAGGTCACAGGCCACAGTGAGCTATAAAACAGTCCTACAGACAAGAGGGCAGAGTTTTAAACAAGTGAGCCGGTAAGTAGGAGCTAGGCTGTTGGTGACTTGCAGTTAGGCTAAGGAATTTTGGTTCTGTATTCTGTATCTGTTATTTCAAAAGAAGGATGTAAGATATGTAAAATAGTCTCTTGTGGTTTAGGAAGAAAATAATAGAAATTCTATTTTACTCTAAAATGTGCTTATTAATATTAAAAAGATTAATTTATGCCTATAAATTGCAAAATGTATGCATATGTTGGGGGCTGTGCATAAAATATGTGTCTGAATGGGGTAGCTAATCTAAGTCTTAGAGACTGCCGGTTTAGATTCTAGAGAACCATCAAAGATTTAAAACAAGTGTGACAAATACAAAGTGGTATTGAGGAAACCTGAATCTCTAACAAGTTATGGGACAGATTAGAAAAGAGAGAAAAGTAAAAGGGTATATTATAAGCATCTAGACATAAAGCAGCACAGGCCTTTGTTGAATATGGTGGCAGTGGAAATAACTATAATCTATAAAACTTGGTGTTCCCTGTGAATTGTGGGGGAGAAAACAAAGCATGAGCAGCAAGATTGCTTGCTGTGTTGACTAGAAAAGGTTAAGTCTGAAGAGGGGGATCTGTTTAATGAAAGATATGAGTTCCATTGAAATAGAGTAGCCAGATATCCAAATGAAAATGTGCAACAGGCAGTTGAGACTATAGGTCTTCCAAATTGTTAGGTTAGGCGTGAAAGAAAGCATAATCATTACTCTTACAACTATAGAATGAACAGGCATCAAAGATTTTATTTAACGAATGAGTACACCAGTAAGATGTTACAGCCAGTTCAAAGAACTCAAAATACCATGTAATAGTAGTTAAAGAATGCTGAAGTGAATTTACAAATGAAAGAAAACAGGTCAGTATCCACAAGGTGATAATCAGTGACATCCCAGAGGAAACAAGTTCTATGAACAGGAGTTATTTGCAGTTATTATTCATTTTCTGCAAGTTAATTAACATCCTTCCCTACAGAGTTGTAAAATAGCTTAGTCAAAGAACACAGGTAGATAAACCTGAATGAAAGTTCTAGCCAGGATATAATTTTCATTGTTTTTTCCTTAAATTGATGGAAATGTTTTAAATTTCAGAACCTTCCTATTGGTAGGGTCTTTAATCAATAGATAGAAGGTTTTAAGTTCCTCTTCATTTAGTTAAAACTTACTTAATTAATTAAAAGAAACCCTTCTCTTTTAAGTTTAATTTGGGCCTTTCCAGCTCAGAAACTGTGGATGTGATATAGGGATCCCTTGTCCCTTGGAATTTTTTTTTTTTTTAAGATTTTATTTGTTTATTTGAGAGAGCACAAGCAGGGGAAGCCTCAGGCAGAGGGGGCGGGGGCGGGAAGCAGGCTCTCCGCTGAACAAGGAGCCCGATGCAAGGCTTGATCCAAGGACACTGGGATCATGACTTGAGCCGAAGGCAGACGCTTAACCAAATGAGCCACCCAGATGTCCCTCCTTTGGAAATTCTTATAGGTAAAACACTATCCAGTCTTCTAGCAGCTCGAATTTCACCTTAGAACTCACTTGCTTCAGATGGAGAGGAATCCTGCTTCAGGAGATCATGGGTTTGTCGTTTTAGACTGTTGTACTCTTAATACTGTGATAGGAATAGCATTTAATTTATGAATTATCACAAGAATTAAGGATTATTCTTTTATTTCTTGATAAAGAATACTGAAAGGTTATAAGCCTTCTCTGATCATCTCTCCTTAATTTTTGATACTATAATAAATTAACACAAATCACTAATCAGTTAACCAATATTTTCAAAAAATTTAGCAGCACATTAGTTTTTTCTTTTAAAAACCAGTGCTTAGTCCATACTAAATCCTAACAAGAATTACTGTGAAGCTCCCTTGAGTTTACATTTACTGTGAATCATAAGTCAAGGATAGTTTTATTCTCATAACTGTTAAACGACAGTACTCTTCAAAAGTAAAATCATGACTCTCGAATCTAAAATGAACATGAATCAAAGACTTTAACTCATGCGCACCTGGGTGCTCAGGCCGTTAAGCATCCAGCTCTTGGTTTGGGCTCAGGTCAAGATCGTGGGGGTCCTGCAATCACCTTGCATTGGCCTCTGCACTCAGTGCAGAGTCCACTTGAGAATTCTGTCCCTCTGCTCCCCACCCCCGCCACTCACACACACTCTCTCTGATCTTAAAAAAAAAAAAAAAAAAAAAAAAGATTTTAACTCATTAATGACTGAGGAAACTGGAAAAAAAATATTACAAATGGTTAATAGGTAAATCCAAAGATTAGACAAATACATAAGCCCATCAAGAAGGCAAAATAAATTTGCTTCATAGGTGCAAAAAAATAAAAGACCTGACCTCTTCCACAGTAGGGACAGAAGTCAATTGAACCACCAGCAGACAGAATTTATTTGCATGTCTACAAACATTAATTATTTCCATTATTATCAGTTTCAACAAATTAACTTCTATCTCTACAGAGTTGTTAAATAGCTCAAAGGCACAAACCCCATAGAATTGGATGACATGGGAGGATGTGCCCTAAACAATACATAGTTTTCCATAAAGACACTTAGGAGGTTTTTTTTTTTTTGATCCATTTAAAAAGCTTTCAGAATCTGTCCTTAGATAACTAATGTTGAAGGTAAATATTAGCTAAGGACGTTGACTATTTAAAATCTGCATTTTGTACTGTATGTTAAAGTATGCAGAAAGTACCTGACCGAATTGGCCCAAAATATAAAAAGAAGTGCCATTAAAATCATAATACAGTTTACGCCTATTGTGAGGAGTAGAAATGTTTGTTTTTTAAAGGTGTTTAGCTAACCCTCCAAAAATAAAATTTCTTTTATAGAAATGCACTGATGAAAATTATATGTGCATTCATTTTAGGATTTCATTTAAGTAATCTTTGCATTTGGAATCATTAGACATGTTTAGAACACTGGTACAAAAGAACACTGAACAGGTTGTATCAAATTACCTTAAATTAATAACTTAATTATTTAAGACAACCAACTTCAGTCAACTTACATGATACATACCCGCGAAACTTGAAAGTATTTTGGCACAATTGAACTTTCCCCTTAAGTTTGCCATAATGTCACTGAAAACTGTCAGTTGATGTACAAGAGCAAAGTACTTTTTATGAAGTACCGTTTACTTCAGAATGGACCAGAATAATCATCTGTAATAGCTATAGACTGTGCACTGTGCTAGTACTCTTAAGGAATACACTTAAAAACAGATTCCTCAAAATGGTAGCCTTTCAGACTGTTTTCTTCGTTGAGCAAGTGTTTTTATTGTGGCTAACCTGAAGCTAGCCTGTTTCTTATATGCCTCACCTAGGCTTGTTAATAGATGACAGCATTCCATTTGTTAGTACCTGTGACACAGGAGAGTCTTTTACTATTAAGCTATGTGGTAACGATAAAGAAGACAGAAAAAGTCTTTTTATGGTAGTTGGGTCCTCACAACAACTCTTCGTGTTCTGGTGATAAGAAGACGCAAGTTGGGTATTCAGTAGAGGTACATGAGCTTGTTATCTCCAGAGCTGATAGAGCCTCTTGAATTCCCTCACAATGACAGGAACCCCATCTGAAGTGAAGGCTTGCAGAGCTGGAGATACTAGAGCACTGTTCTTTGTGAGTGCAAGTAGGGTTAACCCTGTTGTTGTAGAATAAAACTTCTGTATAATTACTTAAAAAGGCCATATTCTTTTTCTTCAGTAATTTGAAAGGACTTCAAAGAGGCACACATTTGGTGGTTGCTATTAGTGAAAGCATGACTGTGAATTTCCTAGTCTTAAGATGTGTGAATATGATGGGGAAAATATCTGGAGATTTCAGGCTAGAATAACTCAACAAGTTCATGATGAAATCTTTGTGTAGGCACTTACTATATTTGTTTTGTTTCTAGGGCTGTGTAGGTTATAAGAGTTCATTGTGTTCCAATATTTTGAGTGTTAACGTCTTCATTGCTGATAGCAACTTGCAGAGCTTTGGCAAGCAGAACTTGCTACAGTGAGCGGGGGAGAATACATGTCTCCATCCCTTAGTTCTAAATAACAGGACCTTTTATGGCTAAGTACACATAAAAGTTCATGTGATTAGTTAGATCCATAGTACGTAGAGCCATGGGGCCAGTGTTGGGGAAGTACATGTAGTGTTTGCTCTATGCTTATGTTTAGTGATTGTGTTACGGTGGGGGTTTCAGGGACTATATGTGGGATTCCTAGTGCATGCTAAGTAATTGGAGAAGTTAATGTATCAGCACTTAGGATTTCTTATGATTCTGTAAGCATGAAAAAATCAAATTGACTAAAGTGGTTTTAAAATAATTTGACTTCAGAGAAACTAAGAAAAAAATTCTCCTATCTTAACCTGTTGTGTGTTTACATTCTTTCAGTGCTTATAAAATAAACATTCATAATTGTAAATCATATTTTAAAGGATACCAGTATTACTATGAATTAATTAAAAGTGCATCTTAAATCTAATTTAAATAATCATTAGCGAATAAATTAACAATAAATTAACAAACATAGTACTAATTTGTTGATCAAACTTTGTTTCCCAATTAAATAAACTTCGTCAGTTTACTTGGAAAATTTTAACTTCCAAAAACTTCACAGTGGTTGACTAGAAAATCAGCCAGTCTCAAAGCTATTTAAAGTGTTGAACTCTGTAATTCTACTTTAAAAAGACACCCATTGGGGTTTTTAAAAATTCAGACATTGTGGAAATAAATTAGCATTCCCAGATTTTCATGCCCTTACTCTTTTAAATATTGGACAAGTCATTTCATGGTGATTTTAGTGAAAAAAATTAAAAATCAGAAAACCAACTGTTCATTATATTTTTACCTCAAAATAAGAAAAAGTGAACATATTGTGTAGGAGGTACTTTCATGACACAAAGTTTTCCAGAAAGTCAGTTCAGTGGATTAGGTCAACCCATGAAGGAGCTCTGTAAGAAGAGGTAGCCAAGGGGGTGAAAGATACATGCTGATTAACATATTATTACAAACTTTAAAAGTAAGTAGAAGGGGGAAAATTTCATTAGTGGGGTGTTTTTTTTGTTTGCTTTATAGAACTTCAAAATAAATTTGTTGCAATCTTATACCAATAGATGTTCAGTGTCACTAATAAAATCACTAATAATATGTATATTCTACATAGAAAAGAGTCATAGCTGTCATATGTTAATAAGTATTTGAGTTTTTATGCCTCTAAGTTTTGTAGGAAAATGATAGTATTTAAGAACAAATTAGGAATGAAGTTACTGAGATAGGATGCTAATCTGGTGGTTAGGATAAACTCAGGTGGAAAGCAGTTTCAGTAGATGAAGTTCCTGAAATGTTCATTTTGTAAAGGTACTATGATAGCTTCTCAGAGCATCATTTTGATACATTTCTGTGTCAGTTTGCACACTCATTGGCCCTATCAGATATGTTGATCAGGCTGTAATCAGATTCAGGTTGTAACTGTCAGAGCCGTGAGTAATTTAGTATTCTCTAGGAAGTTTGGGAAGAAAGAATACAAACAAGTAAACATTCCTTTTTTTCTTAATGTGCACTGGGAGCATTAATTTTGCTTATATCTAAGGTTTACCTTATTTGGAGGATTAGAGTACATTTGTGATCATTTAAAAATCATTTCAGTGGCTCTTGTAATAATTCATTCAGTCTGTGCTCTCTTAATAAATTTTACAAAACTCATGGCAAGTTAGTATCATTTGTGTGAATTTTCCAATTGTATTTCAGACTTTAAGAAAGAAAGGCCTTAATGGTTGTGAGAGCCCTGATGCTGACGATTACTTTGAGCACAGTCCACTCTCGGAGGACAGATTCAGCAAACTAAATGAAGATAGTGATTTTATTTTCAAACGAGGCCCTGTAAGTACTTTTACTTTACCTCTACTTTTTATTTGTTGATCCTTTTTGTTAACTTCATTATATAGGCTCTGAACAAGAAGGAACACAGAGGGTGCGACAGCCCAGACCCTGATACTTCCTATGTGCTAACTCCACATACAGAAGAAAAATATAAAAAAATTAATGAGGAATTTGATAATATGATGCGGAATCATAAAATCGCAGTGAGTACTAAAGTATGGTTTGTGCTTTTATCTTGTGCATGAAGATATTGGCTACGCATCCTGTTTATTTTCACAGTGGGTGATGATACCAATAAGTAGAAGGGGAAGAAATTTCATTAGGGTTTTTTGTTTGTTTGTTTTACAGAACTTCAAAATAAATTTGTTGCAGTCTTATAATTATACATGTTCAGTGTCTTAAGGAAGTGAAGAGAAGGCATCCTAATCTAAGTTCTACTTACTGTCTCCTATACCTTTGGACAGGGCACATAAATCCCTCTCAGATGCCAATTTTTTCATCTGTAAAGTGAATGAGGTGGCTTACGTAATTTTTAAGGTCCCTCTAGCTCTAAATTTCCATGATCGTAAATATAAAGGGTGCATATAAGATTTCCCTTTCCCTCTCATGACTTAAAAAATATTACATGTATGTAAATAGATCTTGAGACTATAAAATATAAAGTGGTTAGATTTATTACAAAATTTGATGTTTCAGAATTATTTTTAATTATTTTGTATAGTTGCTGTAATAGTAGTAGCTTACTCTTTGGTTCCTTGTAAATGTCCCAAAACTATTCGGCAAAATACTTCCAAACTTTTCTTTTCTTTTACTGTAGGTATTGAGTAAGAGAGCCTTGGCTTGATACTAATTTAAGGAAGCAATGTTTTTAAACTGGTTGCAAAACAAATACTTGGTTTAAAATTTTCCTATGCTCATACATCTATCCGTCATGAAAACTAGTAGTTTTTTGAGTTATCCTTCTTTGATAGTTCTTCAGAGTTCTCACGGGGAGCTCATTGGCAAGAGCTGCTTAAAACAGTTATTTTGGATCTGATTTTCTAATGCTGCATCTGTATTGTAGGCTTCAGGGAACAAATTGGTTCCGATGCTGATATTTATCTCATTGTCAGAGTTAATTCTCTTAAAAACTATGCCTTAAAGTATACATCATGGATTATCTCTCCAAAGGAGTCCTTTACTATAAGAAGCTCATGAAAAATAGATTTAAAGAAGTATTTTTGTGCTAATACCGTTATTATTCTTAAAAGAAATAAATAAAATAAAATCCCTTCTGACCTCACATGGATGCTGGTGACTTTGTAGTAAATGTTAAGCTGCAAAATATTGTGTAAATAAAATTGCTTTACCTTTGAAAAAAAATTTTTTATCATGTAGCCATTGTTTTATGTCAGTTAATGAATGATAATTTTCTTTCTGAAATAATCTATAGAGAATATAAACTATATTCTTCCAACTTTGAATTAGCAGTGTTACCACTCTTTGCAATCACTTTTAAAATATGGGGAGAAGAAAGCTTTCTTCTTTCTCTATAATGGAGATGTTATAAAGAGAACTGTTATTTTCATGGTTAACAAATATATTGTATATGGTCTTTGGAGGAAATACAAGAAGAAATGACAAATACTATTTTAAGGGATTGTGGAATACTTAGGAGGGAAGTAAGATAGCATTTATAATTATAACTTAATCTTCGTACAATTTAAAGATAGGTTTTCAGTGGTTAATTTTATTGTTTAGATGGTTTCTTTGCATTTCATCACACTCAGATTGCATTGTGTTGTATATATGACTTGATTTTTTTTTAAAGTTTTATCCATTAAGAATGTCAGTCAAATCAAACCAGGGCTGATTTATAATGTCCCACATTTGGTGTATTAAATTTATAATTTGCATACATATTTTCTCCTTTTGTTAAATTTGTAATTCTCTCAATAGAAATGTAATGTTACTAAACTGGTTTGGATTATTAAAGTGCTAATTTTATGCTTACTTGGTAATGATATATTTTGTAATGTCTAAATCTGACAACACTACTTTAATATCAGGTTCTGACATCTAATTTTCATCTCTAGGACTGTTGAAATATATATATATATACTTTATGGTAGTGTATATGTATTCGTATATAAAATGGAAATTGAAAAGTTTATGTCAGACATACTCATGTTCAAATGTAATTCTGAAGAAAGCAACTTAAATCTTCCAATTGATTTAGTAAGAAACTATCCCTGTCCTCGACTTTTAATAACTGGAGTTGCCTTATCCAAATTAAAATTCATAACTGATTAATTTAATATAGATGAAAATGAAACTAACAGTTTTCTCTTCCTTGTTCTTTATTTACAGCCTGGTTTGCCACCTCAAAACTTCTCAATGTCTGTCACAGTCCCTGTGACCAGCCCTAATGCTTTGTCCTACACTAACCCAGGGAGTTCACTTGTGTCGCCATCTTTGGCCGCCAGCTCAACATTAGCAGATTCAAGCATGCTATCTCCACCTCAAGCCACACTACACAGAAATGTATCCCCTGGAGTCCCTCAGAGACCACCAAGTACCGGCAGTGCAGGTGTGTAGTGGTCTCTCTTCTGCTGGTTCTCTAAGAAAAAGAATTGCTAACATAAGCAGTTTCTTATTTCGCTACCTTTAATTTTCTATGATGAGCGAGAGTCGCTGCCATATAATTGACTCCATTTTAAAGAATATTTTTGAGGATTTACTGCGGCTCTGTGGCATCCTCTCAGGTACAGTGGACCCATATACAGAATCTGCCATCTATAACTTTCCTTATCATGGGAAACCATACTTTGAAGGCAGAAAATTTAATTAGGGTATCATGAGCAAAGACTTAAAGTTCAAGTGTGAGTCACTCATGTCAAAAATAAGAGAGTAGATGTACCTGTCTGGAGTTAAGAGTTCATGAATTCAGCAAAAATCAGCATTTATGACTTTATTCTTTATAATATAGTGTCTCCTCTTCTTTAAGTCCCAGATTTAATAGTACTCTGTTAGCACTGACCCCATTCTTATGAATATGTACTTTTTGATATTGATACAAGAAGGCATTTGTATCCAGAGCTTGATAGGTGAACTTTTATATATATATTTAACTACATCATATTACACAGTTGTGCCAGATTCAGTCTAGGGCTAGTTTTTATTTTTGTTTTTTAGGAAAGGAGTGCAGTTTACTTTGTTTAGATAAGGAAAACCAATTCATGTTCATTCTTTGCCCTCTCTGTTCTCTCTCTAAAATTTTTAGGTGGGATGTTGAGCACTTCAGACCTCACAGTGCCAAATGGAGCCGGAAGCAGCCCAGTGGGTGCGTGAATTACTCCTGTTTCTCTTTCTAGGCATCTGCCCTATATGAGATAAAGGGAATATTGTCTCTCAAATGAGGCCTTATACCAGATGAGGGAAAAATGGGTATATGACTAGAGCAGACATGTCCCTTTGTAAACTTAATTTTCTTCTGAGGGGTGTTTTTACTAATACCTGACATTTTTAAATAACATCCCTGCTCTATTCTTTATACCTTGGCCTTGAGTGCTTCCTTTATAGCAGATACTGTTCTTTGCTAAAGATGAAATTGCCTTCATAAAGTTTTTACATCAAGCCAGTTTCTTAAGGAGAAGATTTCTGTATCATCTGTTCTCACCAAAGTTAGATCATTAGCAGACTGATACATTTTATAATAGCACGAAGTGTTTTTGGAGAGGTTGCAACAACAAAGAAATGGTGGGCCTGCTTCTAGAGCTACAAAGATTATTAAGAAGTTTGTCTTCAAAGCATTGTTTTGGTGGCTACGTGCAGAACATCCACATTTTGTCACAGTTGTAGCCAAATTGGTTTAGTTTTGTTTTGTTTTTTACTTTAGGATCCTTTCCAAAGTTGACTAGCAAGTTTAAACACATGTTGTAAATATGTCTGCCCAACCTCAGAGTGCTGGCATAGATACAGTATGAACTGAACATTACAGAAACATGGCATATATGTCAAAGAATTGTAAGAATAACTGTATTCCTTTGGATTATCATCACATTAAGTGGTCTTGGTCTCTTAATCTGTGATAAACACAGTTGTCATCATTGTATCATCATTGTATCTGAAAAAAAAAGGACAGGAATTTCCTCCCTGATTTTAGATATTGTGTGTTCCTGGAGACTTCTGAACACAGATCACTTCTTAGAAAAATTTACACTTGTATGTATTCAGCCCATTCATTCTATTAAAATATAAAGAGCTTCTGCCTCAAGAAATTTGCAGAGATGATTGAGTAACTTAATTTAAGGTGATGAGAAAGAAACATATTGCTGAGACAAGTTATAAAACATAGTGGTAGGTTAAATGCCTAATTAAAAACATAGTGATAGGTTAAATGCCTAATTCTGCCACGTATTAATTGCTCTTTGGATGGAATATTATATAAGACCCATTGTGGGATCTTCTTTAACATAATTAATTGTGGAAAATTCATAACAGTATTAACAGTTATACATTAGGCTGCTCTCCTTTTATGTGTATTTCCAAATATTTATAGTTTATTTAAACTTCACTTTAGTTATTTGCATGCCCATATACATACTCTTTTTGTGTTAAACTTTCCCATATGCTTTTACTCCCCCAGTACTATCCATTTTACTTTGCCTTCTACTTCCTAGCCTAGTTAAGGCTAGAATCAAGAATTTCTATTTCATTTAATGTTAATTGTAAGTACCTCTTTGTTTATTTCCAAAATTAGGTTTTTTTATTCCCTATGGAGTTTAACTCTTCGAAGATTTCTAATGTGTTTTCCCCTTGACTTTCCTTTTTTTTTTTTTCTTCTTCATCCTTCTGGCATATTGTAAACACGGTTCTAACTCCTGTCAAACAAGTATTTCAGTTCCCATTTTTTTTTTCTTGTACTTTCCACACTTCCTAAAAGCTTTTTCAATATTTTTTCTTATCTGCCATGCAACTGTAAATCTAGACTCTCTCTGCTGCTTGGTTTTTCTGTGCTCCCTTTGGTAATTTGAAACTCAGACTTTGTCATCATCCTAATTTGACCTTTTCTTTTGTTGTTGTTTTTTTTTTCATTCATTTTTCTTTTTTTATAAGCCTCCTCTTCCTGTCGTAACCTTTATGTTTAGAGGGCTACATAATCCTACTCCTGGGATCATGGCACATCGTCATTACCTCATACAAAGCATCTCAGTATGCTGTGTATTAATCCCTTTTATACCTCTGTTCCATTCCCATGCCCTTCCTCCTCCCATCTTAGGTAACTAATGTGTTTAATGTTAATAGTGTTAATAATCATGATTAGTGAACATCTATTTCTATTAAAACTTAAAATTCAAGGAAGTATTAAAATATTTTAAGTGTTTAGTGAGAAACTTAAAGATTTTATTTATTTGAAAGAGAGAGCGTGTGCATGAATGGGGGTGCGGGGGAGGGAGAGGAGACAGAGGGAGAGAAACAAGGAGCCTCCTTGCTGACCTGCTGAGTGGGGAGCTGGACATGGGGCTCAATCCCAGAACCGCATCACAACCTGACCCACAGGCAGACGTTTAACCGACTGAGCCACCCAGGCGCCCCTTTAGTGAGTTATTTAAAAGTCTGTTTACATTATTACGTATAAACAGAGATAAATCCTGCTTTAGGGTACACCTAGGCATCTCATAATGCATCAAGATTGTATGTCCTGATTCTTCATTAGCTCATACTCGTACATGCCTATTTTACCTAGACTGCGTGTAACTCTACTTGTGTGGCTTGTATTCTAAATGGCATGTGCATTATAACTGCTTTTTAACAGAATTAGATTTAACTGAGTAGACCTTTTATGTCACCTAATTCAGATACCAACTGGAAGCATGTATTTATGTGAAATACTTAGAGCATACATGGGTTTAAAGTGTTTCTTACTATAAATTGTCCCTAAAATAAATGATCTGCCATGGGTATTTTTAAAATGTTACTTTTGTGAGGAAGAGCCAGATAATATATTTTAGCTCATTTTCAACAATGATGCCATTTTGATTTAGTAGTTTGGAAAAAGTAGTTTAAACTCATTATTATACCAGATATACTCTTTATGAATGAAAAGATTAAACAGTTAAGATTCCCAGAGAAGTTTAGAGGGAAAAATATTAAAAGGTATGAGAATGATTTCTAATCTATTTTTCCAGATATGTTTCTTGGAACTGTATGAGAAGAACGATTTATCTATGTTTGGTAAACCTTGTGTTAAATAAAACTAAGCAGTCTTCTTCACTGTAGGACTTACTGGAGCCCTTAAAATGCTAATTTGTTTGTGAGTCATTAAACTTAGTATGTAACATATGGTTACACAAAGTGATTTCATAATAGAAACCTTCATTTTTTTCCTCATGAAAAAGCATCTTTCATAATTAGTATCATATAAAACATTTTGGGAAGTCTTCTTTCTAGTCTTAAGATGATATATAGAAAAGAGTTTTTAGATAATGAAACCTTCCATAAATGAAATTAAAATTGAGGTTTAAAAAAAGACAAGACAATTAAGCTTGTGCTGTGATAATAGTAGACCTGATTATTGGAACCAACCCTTCTGCTGAAGATACCTACAAATGCTAGGCAAAATATTTTCAAAATCTGCTTGAAAGCATTTGAGAACCAACAAAATAATGAAGAATTCCTGGCTCAAGATCCAGGGAATGTTGGAGACAGATCCTCAAAGAGGGTGAGCCTGGCGTTTATGACTGCTTTTCCGCAGGTGGTAGTTGCCACGTCCACAGTGGAGCAGGATGCGTCAGAGACCTAGGGGGACGAAGAAGTCAAAGTTCAGGGCCCACAAAAATTGGGAGGGTCCAGTGTGCTCCTGTCACTTTGTGTTGAGCCCCCAAAAGGCAAGACCATAGAAGTAGAGTGAATCAGAGGTTAATAGGCCTTTCTAGTAGCTACATCTAACATCTGCGCCATCTGCCTTCTGTACACTAGAGTGTGGTTATCTACACTTAAAGTACAGAGTAAACATTCTTTACACTATGTTCCCTTTTTTTTCTTTTTTAAGATTTTACTCATTTATTTGTCAGAGAGAGTATGAGCGGGGAGGAAAGACAGGGCAGAGGGAGAAGCAGACTCCTCGCTGAGCAGGGAGTCCAATGTGAGACTCAATCCTGGGACCCCGGGGATCATGACCTGAGCTGAAGGCAGACACTTAACTTGACTGGCCGCCCAGGTGCCCCCTGTGTTCTTCTATATTTAAAAAAAAAAAAAAAGTTCTTTGTGTATATAAAACTGAAAATTGACCACATAAAAAAAGTATCAACAAATTTTGGAGAATGTAATCATATAGAGGTAAGCTCTCTGATGACAAAATATTTCAGCCAACAACCAATATCCAAAGACCCTTGTTTAAAACCAATTTTTTATACATAATCTGTATAATAACTTTTATTTTTCAGTCCAGACTTAAAGACTTGTATGAGCCACTTCCATATAGTTTCAATTAACCTTTAAACTGGAACATTTTTACTGATACTGTAATTTTCAAATGTATTATGTTTTTATAGATGAGCCCTCTGTTCGCCTTGTTCTTATTTTAATTTTTGTTGAGTCTCCTGCTTCCCAAAATAAAGGATGTTTCAGGCCCATGTAATAGGGAAAGCAGAAGCATCTTTGAGGTTTTTAAGCATGGGACAAACTTAGAATAGGAAAAGACATGTTCGATAGGAAACCAGAGGAAGCGTAACCATAAAAGAAGGATTGATTTGGTTGTGTAAAATTAAGAATCTTTATTGATCAAAAACACCACGAAGAGAACGAAAAGGCAAGACAGTGAGAAAATGTAGATTGTACACATACAGTACACAGAGGTCTTTTTATAAAGAATACATACAAGTCATCATGAAAAAGAAATCTGATTTTTGAAAATGTGCACGAGAACATTTTACAAAAGAAGTTACCAGGTATCCAGTAAACCTGTGACAAGATACTCAGTCTCAGTAACCAAGGCAATGCAAGATTAAAACCACAGAAAGCATCATACACCAGCCAGAATGGCCAAAGCAGAATAGGCTGATAATACTAGGTGTTGATAACTCTCATTGTGAGGGTTCCAAACTCTCGTTTCCTGAGGATGACAGTGCAAATGATGCAGCCATTTTGACATTATCTCCTAAAGTAGTAGATATATGGGTTCTACAACCCACCATTTTTATTCATCCTTATATACTGTAGGGAAGTGCATATGTGTACCATGAGCATCAAGAAATAAAGGAATGTGCATGGCATTGTTTGTTACAGGCAACATCTGGAAATAAACCAAATTTCTGTCAACAGTAGAACAAATAAATAAGTGATAGTATGTTTATGTAAAGGAGTTCTATACTGGAATGAAAAGGAAGAAACTATAGCAGTAATTAGCATGGTGGCTGAATTTCGTCAGACTATGATATGTGAAAGACAATGGATGCAAATACAAAATTATTCTATCTAAATAAAGCTGGAAAAATAGCCAAGCAATATTATGTGCTAAGATTGCGTGTAGATAGGTGATAAAACTATAAAGAAAAACAAGTCACTATAATAGTCATAATACTGGTTATTTTGGGTAGGTGGGACAACAGGAATGTTTTGGGGGCCTAATTATAGGGCCTTTTCAGGGTTTTGGCAGTATTCTTTTTCCTGATGTAATGGATACGTGGAGATTTTAAATTTATGCTAAAGCCTTGATTTTTAAGTTTTTATTTTGTGTACCATTTTGTATTATGTGCTACATTAATATGAGTTTTAAAATAGATACATTTGATTTTTAAAAGGAATTATAAACTGAAGTGGAGGTACTTTTAAAATGATAAGAGAGGGGCGCCTGGGTGGCTCAGTGGGTTAAAGCCTCTGCCTTCAGCTCAGGTCATGATCCCAGGGTCCTGGGATCCAGCCCTGCATCGAGCCCTGCGTCGAGCTCTCTGCTCAGCGGGAGGCCTGCCTGCCCCTCTCTCTCTGCCTGCCTCTCTGCCTACTTGTGATCTCTGTCAAGTAAATAAATAAAATCTTTAAAAATAAATAAATAAATAAAGTGACAAGAGAATGTAATGTACATTGTATAGGTGTTATACTATTAATTCTGAAATCTAGAGAGAAAAAATTACACATTCATACTCTCAGAAAGACTTAGCAGTCTTTGGGCAAAGACTCAGTTCATTGGGCATTATTGTCTGCATGTGGCAGCTGGATGTACAGTCCCGAATGAGATCAGGAAGCAAGACTGTGTCAAGGGGACAGGCCAGCAAAAGCCTAGGATGGCAGAGCGGAAAGCTGGAAAGCTCTGGTTCCTCCACAGTGAGCTGCAGAAGCCACTGAGCTTGCAACCACTTTTCTCCAGTTGTCTTAAGTGAGATAAAAAAGATTTTCTCATTCTGTAGAGAAAAAGTAAAATAAAATACAAATAAGAGGTAGGCGAATATTTAACAAGTAGGTGGGTTTTTTAATGTACCTAAATGTACAATTCAAAAAAGAAACCCAACTAGTATTTGAAAAATGGAAAGGATGTATCAGGAGATTTAAATAAAAATGACAAAACCACAAACTCACTAATTGCCAACTATTACCACTTTGTATTGTGATCTGGAGAACCAGTGCAGGTGTGAGGAAACTGATGATGGCATTGTAAGTTAGTAATGAGCTTTCTGAAAAGATTTTGTGAAGATGTTCCAGTAGTCATAAAAGTGTTCGTGCCTCTGAGCCCACAAATCCCATTCCTGGGAATCTCTCCTAAAGAAATAAACTAGAATTTGCAGAGATTCTCTGCAACTTTATTTATAGTCTGAATAATAGGAAGAAACCAATTTATTCAACAGTGTGAAAGTTATGTAAATGAAAATTTTCATCTGAACTTCTTTTTAGTTGTGATTTAAAACTATGCAAAAGATATGCATGTGGAAAATAAAAAGGAGGGGAAATCCAAACTGATTATCATAGTTATGTTGGGATGGTAGATACAGGAATTTTCTCTCTCCTGTTCTAGTTTTTAAACTTTCTATATTGATATGGTTGGTACCTCCACAGTCATAAATTAAATTTAAATTAAATTAAATTAAATTAATTAAATTAAAGCATTCATTTGTTTTTCCTTGAAACATAATTTTTTTTGTTTTCAGTCTGTTATTGTCCAAGTAAAACCTGCCAGTTTTGTACATGCTGTAAATTGTATACATTTTCCAGTCTGACCTGGCATACGAGGTATATTTCTCTACTGAAAGTTGACATTTAATACTTAAATAACACTGTAGTTCAGATGACTTCAGGAACTCCTTTTGACTTTGGGCCCATGTTTAAAGATCAAGCATAAAATAAAGTCTCTGATATCCAGCAATTTCACTTTTTTAAAACATGTTGAGAAAGAAAAAATATACCAGACTAGAAATAGAAAGGCTCAAGAAGCTCTTACAATTGTTTAGGGGTGAGCAAAGGGAATATGTAAGGGCTTGCGTCCTGGCAGAGGCAGTGACCAGTAACGAGAGGTGGATGAAACGAGAAACGTTACAAAGAGCAATAGAGCTGGAGCTCTGAAAGCTGGATGGGAGTGACAGCAGGTGGTTGTAGTACTGGGGTGTGTAACTGGCGGTGCTTGAGGTGACAGCAGCGTATCTGTGGGATATGGTTGCATGGGGACTAGAAATTAGGAGATATAAAGAGTAGAAACAGATTTAAGAGTCATATGGAGGCAACGGTTAAAGCCAGGGAGATGCATGCAGTCTCAGAAGAGGAGAAGCCTTTGGGGCTGCCCACATGGGAGGGATGGAGAGGGTGAGTACAGTCCTCAGGAAGGGCACACAGGTTTATTTCATGAGCGTTGTCTGTTGGAGATTATAAACTTCCTAGTGGACAGAACCCATGTTGTCTGTCATATAGGGATTTCCAGTGCATTAAGTGCATGTGTCAACCATGATTTTTAAAACCATGGTCTTCTTTAATTTTCAGTTCTTTATACAAAAAAAAGATAATTGTATAGATTTTTTAAATGTTTTTTTATTTATCAAATAATCAGCTGAAAGTTTGTCAGATTTTATGAAAATTTGTCAGATATGATAAAAATCAATTTTTGAGCCTTTGGACACATTTTTCAGGATCCTTTGAGATTTTCAAAATCCTGTGCATGTCAGTTCAACTTCTGAATTTGATTCTTAGTAGTAAAACATTAATGACATCATTGTCTACAATTCAGCCCTGAAAGAGTAGTGTTAAGGACATGAAGTGCTTTCTAGCCACTTGAATACATTTATTCCAGCTGTTAGGATATTCTGAACTACGATCCAGACTGCTATAATTGAATGATCTGCCTTAGAGCTGTAGGGACCATGAGATTAGCTTTCTTAAGTTTCTGGAGACATCGGTATGCACTTTTCTCAAGAGCATTTTTGTCATGTTTGTGTCAGGGGATAATTTACTTTAAAACCTGAGAACACATTTTGATAATAATCACATTGGGTTAATTCATTTAGAGTTGGTATTTTAATTCTTAAATTTGTAGGCTGTGGCAAAATGAGGTGGTGTTTTTGTCATAAAAAAATGCATGGGGAGTAAGAAGTATATTTAATATATGCTACACTCCACTCCACAAAATAACCAATAGTGCATATAAGGTTATCCTGTTTCAGCCTGGCAAGTCACCAGACACTTACGTTATCCTCTAGTAATTATCTGCTGCAGACTCCCAGCTTCACACTAAGAAATACCATGCTTTTAGATTCCCTTCACTCTGGCTGACTGTGTTATTATATGTAGCTGAAAAGCATCCTAGGCTCCACATGGGTAAAGAGTATTAGAACTTCTTGATAATGCATTCTTCTGCATTAGCTTCACATCATCTTGTCATGTATTTGAGAAGAAATACTGCTTTGTCCTTCAGATTTGAGTGCAAATCAAGTAAATAAGAATCTTGCAAATGTTACCAGAGAGATTACAAACATTTGTGCCTATTAAGAGAAATGTTATCTGTACTTACTAATGTTAATCTAACATTCTATTAGTTTCTGTTAAGCTTATTTTCGAAAAATTACTTGATAAGCATTTTATATTCAGATGACTACCCTTAGCACTTTCCTCTGCCCAACGCCTGGATGAGCTCTACTCCACAGGGGATGGCCTAGTGAAGAGATTGTTTAACAGCACTGCTTTCTGAAGCTTAACAGGAAGCAGGAATTGCTCTCTAGGGCGTGGAAAAGAGATTCAGCCCAGATTTAATACATACTGTTTCAAGATAATGGAAGTAGAATGCAGGAAACTGCCTCATAAAGTTAACTGAAATACCAGTCCTCACAACAAAAATTAAATCACATAAGTGAATTAAAACTGGTAGGGCACTTTGTAAAAGTTCCAGTGAAAGCAGGAGGAGTTGGGTGAGAGTGGGAGGTGGGGTGGTGGGGAGGAAAACCGGTTATCTGGAATCCTGACAGTTTGAATGACAGCGGCTGGAAAGATGCCGGCCAGTTCCCCGGGGCCACGCCTCACTGCTCAGTTTTCTTTGTCCTTTGAAAATGTACTGGTTAGGATCCAGTAATGTTGATTAGATCACTTTGTCAAACGTCAGTTTTTAGTTATTAATGTAAATAGTACAGCCAAATAACATGTTTTTCAAACTCTTTATGATAAGCAGATATATTGAATCATCCATTTTCTTCAGCTGATTATTTTCCAGTACTTAATCCCTCTCTTTCTGGTTACATTTTTTAAATTTTAGAATTCTATAGATCAGTTGCCCTATTCATTTGAATACTGCTCCTGAAAAATTTTTTTTTAATTTTTTAAAAAGATTTTATTTATTTGAGAGTAAGAGAGAGATCGTGAGCAGGGGGGAGGGGTAGAGAGCAGGAAGCCCCATGCAGGTCTTGATCCTGGGACTCTGGGATCATGACCTGAGCTGAAGGCAGATCCTTCACTGACTGACTGAGCCACCCAGGCACCCCCGAAAGTGTTTTATAAACCACCAAACACTATATGGGTTGTAAATAGTTTTAAATAATATTTCTGCTCCATTCAAGAAACTTTCATAGATTTAAAATGTTCTGATAACCCAATACAAATGCTCTTAAAGTGAAAAACCTGTAGTACATAATTGTCTTTTGTCATTAACTCATTGCAGTTCTTGGAGACGCATCACTGCACTTCTTGGCATGCTTTTTCCAGGGTGCAGTTCTCCTTTCTGTGTCAGCTTTTTCTTCATTCTCGCTCTCTTCTGAGTCTCAAAATGGCTCGAGTATCAAATGCTTCCTCAGTCGTGTTTGGAGGAATGCAGGAGCGTCCCTCACCATCATGTAATAGCTGCCTTACTTAGGATCTGACTGGACGTTCCTGGGTCCCATCCGGTGGTGAGGGAGAAGGCCTGCACACGTTGGCTCGGACCTGTCACTCGGCGGGGCTGGAGTGGAGTCCGCTCACCCTGCCCACATGGCTCCTACCTCCGAGGAGGACCAGAAGGACTGCAGCCTCTGTGAAAATAGGGATGGTCTTTCACGTTGGTCTCCTAGCTCAGCTGATGCCCAGAAGGGCTGCACATAGAGAACGTCACCACTGTGTACCCACGTCCTCACTTCCTCTGAGAGAGAGCCTGCTCTTTTAGGAAAGTTGAAAACCAGGAATAAGATGATTAAAGTCAGACAAACCACAAATACTTAACGAAGACCTCAGTGGCAGTCAGCTTATCCGATCTCCATTACCTTGCTCCCCAGTAGGACATGCCCTGTTAGAAACGGATCTTGTGTTTTAAATATCTCTCAGTAGGTCCAAGCAGTAAGACTGGAAACAAGTGGCATAAGTCTTAAGTTTTATGTGTGTTTCAAACTTGGGGTTGATATTTTTGCTTCTTTTTAAAATATTCAGAGATACATGTGGTCAGCTGCTAATGAGTTCTGTTACAAAATTTATTTGAAACTAGAACTAGAGAAAACTTGTTTCCTATTTCTGCCAACGTGTTTTAACAACTCTTTTCATATTAATGAATGATATTTCCTTTTTCCAGGAAATGGATTCGTAAACTCAAGAGCTTCTCCAAATTTGATTGGAACTACTGGTGCAAATAGTTTAGGCAAAGTTATGCCTACAAAGTCTCCCCCTCCTCCAGGTGGTGGCAATCTTGGAATGAACAGTCGAAAACCAGATCTTCGAGTTGTCATCCCTCCTTCCAGCAAGGGCATGATGCCTCCACTGGTACGTTAAATTTTTCTTCAGCCTCATTCCTTAAAAATACAGCCAGTCTGTGTTTTTCTTTGGAATTTTCTGTACTTCCATTGAATCTAGACCCTTTCTTAATAATTCTGTTTGAAGTCAGCATTTGAAGACACAGGTCTATTTTAAATACACAGAAATCAGATTATAGAAAAACAGGATGTAAATATGCTTACTGGTTATTTAAAATTAAAGCTAAACGAGGAGAGGTTGTTAAGCTTAATTTTAATTTTACCAGGCTGGGATCTTAGCTCAGAGATTCCATCACCAAATTCGTAAACCTGAATTAAATATTTCTTCTATCTCTACTTTGCATACTTTCAGTAATCGATTACACATGCTTTTCTGTAGGTGAAACACTGTATTAGTTGTTAGAAAATTCTACATACCAAAGAGAACCACTGTAGAATAAGGGACAATGCATCAAAACTTGAATGAGTTAGTCTCCAAGTAGTCTTTGTTTATTCCTTCTCAACTAACCTTCCCATTGAATACTATAGAGAATACAGGTCTCCCCACCCTAGCCCTTGGCAATGTCTTCATAGTTCCAGTGTCATATGCTTTTGAATCCTGTGTTTATGAAGAAGAGGAGAGTATGTTTATCTCCCTTTGCTTCTTATAGGAAAAAAAATCAGAATATGTATGCAAGTTTTGAAACCATTCCTCGTACAGCATGGCTTGACTAACATGAAGTGTGATATGCCAGGCATTCTCTCTCCAGTGCAGCACTGTTTGGTTTTTTGCTAAGTAGAAGTTGATGCCATCAGGCTTTAGATGATCTACATATGTATAATGCTTTATCGATTCCCAAACATCTTCATATGCATTGTCACATTTGATTGTCAATTACGCTGTAATCTTGGCTGGGTAGAGATGAGGAAACTGAGGGAGAAGTTAGTACTTGTCCAAGGTAATATAAAAGAGAGCCAGGACCAAAACCTTTTAAGTCAAGAAACAAACAATTTCTCATTTGGAGATGATAGAAAGCTGGAAACTGTGTTGCTCCCAGCCTTACAAGGAAAACGAGTTGGACAAACAAGTTCACAGTTCTCCTTGAGTAGATCGTGGTGCTGAGATTTCATGGCAACCAAGTGGCCCAAACTTCAGGGAGAGACAGATACTGTAGGGAGAGGACATTCAAGCACTGATTTGTCTGGGTAGGATACAGGTAATGAGAGTTCAGCTCAGATGCTTGAGGAATTGTTGGAGGCCAAGTGTTCGCAGGACCGTGTAAGCCCCTAGTGCTCTGACCTAGGGGCAGTCCAAGTTCTTTTGGAGGCTTTTTCTTCACGAACCCCACTGGGTGCCCACAGAAGAGATTGGGAACATCCTGAAGAAGCCTCCACTATGATGTATGGCTGAGAAAGGGGAAGAACAGCCCCTGTAATAGGGACAAAATGTGCTGCCTGGACCCTTCTCCCCTTTCTGTCCTGTGGACCAGAAGTGTTCATCTGTGAGGAGATGAACGACAGAAAGTGTCACCCTCCGGGCATTGGCGACCTCCTATTGTATCTTGAGAAATGGAAAAGGAAAAACATCTGAAGGCATGGCGGAGGCTCAGGAACAATGCGAACGCCGGGAGCATGGCGGGTGCCCGAGAAGCCCCAGCCCGGGGCGCAGCACCAAGAGGGGAAGGCTTCAGACTGAGAATGGAGCACACACTGGAGCAAAACCGACTTCTGGCAAACCAGCCCTCACTTCCTGCTGCAGGGATTCGGGGCCCATGGTGGCGGCACTGAGGGTGATGATTGTACCCGTGAAGCTCCAACTCACCCAATTCCTAATTAAATGAACTCAAACCTAACAGTAAAGACCTATTGGTCTGTAGGTCAGTAAAGTTAACCCAAACTGCAAAACAAAGAGAAAGAAGGGTGAAAATAAAACAAAAAGCAGAACAAATCTTCCAAGAGCTGTGGACTTCTATCAGGTGGTTTAACATATTTGTCATTGGAATTCCAAAAAGAGGGGAGAGAGAACAGAGCTGAAGAAATATTTGAAGAAATAACACCAAGGAGGACAAATACATATTTCAGATTGCTAAAAGCAAAGGACAACAAGAAGGAAATCTTAAAGGCAGCCAGAGGAAAGAGAAGGAAAAAGAGTATATACCATACTTCTCTTCAGAAACTATGCAAGCTACAAAACCGCGGAGTAACCTGCAGTGCTGGAATTCAAACAAGAAACCCTCAACCTAGAATTCTGTATCCAGCAAAGTTGTCTTTCAGAAATGAAAGAGAAATAAAAACTTTCTCAAACAAAAAAATCTGGGGAATTTATTGCTGGGAGATCTGTTCTGCAAGAAATGCTGAAGGAAGTCCTTCTGCAAAGGGACTGCGATGCCAGCAAAAACTTGGATCTACACAGAGAAATATAGAACAATGGAAATGAAATAAATAAAGATAAAATAAAACACAATTCATTTCCCCCTACATTTTGTAAACCTTTTATTTTAGATCACAAAGATAGTACAGAAAGTTCTCCTAATGCTTCATACCAGTTTCTCCGATTATTAACATCTTGCATTAGTATAGTACAATAGTCCTGTAGTACTACATAGTACTAAAAGGTCAGTATTGATACATTATTATTCACAGAACTTTTATACTTTATTCAGATTTCTTTAGTTTTTAAACCACATAGCTTGTGTTCTGGGACCCCATCCAGGATACCACATTACACTTAGTAGGCTGTTTCCTCAGACTCCTCTTGGCTGTGATAGTTTCTAAGTCTTTCCTTGCTTTAATGACCTTGACAGTTTTGAGAAGTACTAGTAAGGTATTTTGTAGAATGTTCTTCCATTGGGACTTTCTTCCTCACGTTTTACTCATGATTAGACTGGGGTTATTGGTTTCAGGGAGGAAGGCCACAACTCAAGTGTGCCATTTTTATCACCGCATACAAAGGGTACATAGTATCATTATGAGTAATTACTGTTGTTGTCAACCTTGGTCACCTTGCTGATGGAGTGTTGCATGGGTTTCTCTGCTGCAAAGTTAGCTTCTTCCTTTCCATACTGTCCTCTTTGGAAAGAAGTCCCTATGCAAGGTCCATTCTTCAGGAGTGGGGAATTAGGCTCTACCTCCTTGAGGGCAGAATATATACATAAATTATTTGGAGTTCTTCTGAACAGGTGATTTATCTGTTTGCTTTTATTTATATAGTGATTTACATTAATACAGACTTATGGATATTTGTACTACTAAATTCTGTTAACATATAGTTCTACCAATACTGTTTCATTCTGTTGCTCATATTCCAGCTTTAGTTGTCGAGGACTTTTCACTTGGTTCCAGTTCCTCTGAAAATACACCCTCATCCTTGTGAGGTTATTTTTGGCGGGGAGGGGATAATGAAGGTTACTTTAAAATTTTTCAGTTACGACGAAGTGTTCGAGGCTCATCTTGTATATTTCCTGTCCCAGTCCCAGAATCAGTCATTTCTCTAAGGAACCTGGTTCCTTATTATTGGAGACTGGTATTAGAAACCAGAATCCAGGCATCTTTCTCTTTTTAATTGTTCTAAAAGATCACTACTTTCTAAAGCAAAAATAGTGGGAATGAATTTTGTGCTTATAATACATGTTAAAATAAAGTGCAGGACAACAAAAGGCAGGAAGCAAAGTGTAAACACACTTTTTGAAGTCCTTACTCTACACCTAATATGATATCTACTCGACGGTGAATTCTAGTTAACTAAAGATGTATGTTATAAAACCTAGTGCAACTACAGAGAACAATTTAAAAAGAGGTATAAAAAGTCAATAGAGGAGATAAAATGGAATTATTAAAAAATGCTCGAATAGCCCAAGATATGGGAGAAAACAGAAAAATACAACAAAGAACAGATGAGACAAATAAATACAGCTAGCAACATTGTAGATTTTAATCCAACCATACAAGTAATCACACTGAATTTGGTCGTAAACATCAGTTAAAAGACAAAATGTCAGATTGTTTAAGAAAAGGAAGGTCATACTATACACAGTCTATAGAAACCCTACTTTAAATATAAAGGTGTAGGTTAGCAGATAGAGAAAACATACTATGCAAACATTAACCACAAGAAGGCTAGTGTAGCAATATTAATTTCAGACAATGTGGGCTTCACAATAAGGAATATTATCAAGAATAAAGAAGGACTTCACACAGTCCATTTTCAAGAAATAAGTATCTTTAATGTATACACACCTAACAGCATGCCTTCAAAATTTGTAAGCCAAAAACTGATGGAACTAAAAGGTGAAATAGAAAAATCCACAACTGTAGCTGGAAACTTAAACATTCTTCTCTTAGTAATTGACAGAACAAGCAGGCAGAAAAATCTGTAAGGATCTAGACAACCTGAGCAATACTCAGACAACCTCACCAGTACTCAAACTAACAGACATTTATGGGACACTTCACAACAGCAGAACATAACATTTTCTTAAGGGCCCTTGGAACATTCACCAAGATAGACCATTTCCTGTGCCATAAAGTAAACCTCAACAAATATCAAAGAATTCAAATCATACAGATTATATTCTCTGATCATAATGAAATCATAACAGAAAGGAAAAATCCTTATATATTGAGAAATTAACACACTTTTAAATAATCCCTGAGTCAAAGAGGAAATCTCAGGAGAAATTATAAAATATATGTGTGTGTGTGTGTGTGTGTGTGTGTGTGTGTGTGTGTTTGTGTATATGTATATGAGAGAGAGAAACTTACAGCATTTGATGTTTATATTAGAAAAGAGAAGGTACTAAATCAGTAAACTTTCGTTAAAACTCATAAACTCAAGAAAGAAGAGCAAACTTAACCCAAAGCAATCAAAAGAAAAAAAAAAGAAATTAATGAAATTTAAAACAAAAACAATAGAGAAAAGCAATCAAGCAAAGCCTAGTTTTTTGATTGCTAAACTTCTGGCCAAGCTGACCAAATTAAAAGAGAAGGCACAGGTTACCAGTATCGAGAATGAAAGAGGTACTGGCAGAAAGGTGGGCACCAGTGGACAAAACAAAGAGCCCAGAAAATAGACCTACACAAATATATTCTGTTGTATTTTGACAAAGACAGTAAAGCATTTCAGCCGAGAAAAGAGAGCTGGTACAACTGACTCTCCTGGAACAGTTCACCATCCACATGCAAAAATAAACCTCAAAATACAACTCATACCTTATGCAAAAACTAACTAAAAACGTATCATAGACTCAAGCATAAAATACAAAACTCTGAAACTTTTAGAAGAAAACTTTGAAAGAAACAATACACCAAAAACATGATCCATAAGAAAATTCTGATATATTGATGCTATCAAAATAGTTTCACTATCAAAAAGTTTTACTCTGTAAAAGGTCCTACCCAGAGAATAAAAAGACAGCCTACAGATGAGGAGAAACTGTTCGCAAATCACATACCTGGTAAAGGACCTGCTTCCATGATGATACAACTGTACATCTGTTAGGATGGCTAAATTTGAAAAATAAAAAAGTGGTATTGTGATAGCATTATACGGGGACAGAGGGCAGCTACACTTGTGAGCACAGCATACTGTATGGAGTTGGGGAACTGCTGTGTTGTACACCTGAAAAAATGTAACATATTGTGTCAGCTCTATTCAGGTGCCTGGTTGGCTCAGTTGCTTAAGTGTCCAGCTCTTGATTTCAGCTCAGGTTTTGATATCAGAGTCGTGAGTTCAAGGCCCGCTGAGGCCTACTTAAAAACAAAACAAAAACCCAGCATTCTAAAATGCCAAGTTCTGACAAGGTTGCAGAGAAACAAGAACCCTCGTATATTCATGCTTAGAATGCAAAGACACACACCACTTGGGAAAACAGATCAGCAGCGTCTTACAAAGTTAAATATATACTTGTCATACAACCCAACAGTCCTCTCCTAGAGAATTTACACAAGTGAATTGAGAACTGTGCTTACAGAAATCTGTATTTTTCACAGTTGCCAAAAACTGAGAACAACCTAGATGTCCTTCCAACAGAAGAATGGATGGATATACACACTGTGGTACATCCAGACAAAGGAATACTGCTCAGCAATAAAAAGGGATGAGCCACTTATTCACAGCAGTATAGATGATCTTAAATGAGTTTTGCTAAGTGAAAGAAGCTGGATCCAAAAGACTACATAGCATGTGATTCCATTTATATTTCATTCTGCAAAATGCAAAACAGATCAGTGGTTGCCAGGGATGGAGAGAGGAGTTGACTGCAAAGGGTATTTGAGGTGAATTTTTGAGGCGATGGAACTATTCTGTGATCCTTTGCTGGTGGATGTACATATGAGTCTATGCTTTTGTTAAAACTCATAAAACTGTACAAAGAGTGGTTTTACTATATGCAGTTAAAAATCAACCAGGATTCCAGGGGAACTGCAGATGGAATACAGACTGTGACACATGAATATGACTGTAGTACAAGTCTGTGACAGGATGATTCGGAAGGGGACAGGGAAGGAGCTCTCAGTAACTTTGGAAACGGTTTTAACTCTAGATAATCTAGAGAAAACAAAATTAGGGAGTTGTTGTGCTCAAGATGGTACATTTGTTAGACAACACTCAAACAGTGAATACATTGTAAATAAAGCCGGGCTTTTCATTGTTGGGGGGAAAAAAACTTAAAAATAAGCAAGGTGGCTGGGGGTTGGGGAAGGAAGGCTACAGTGAACCCTGTGTTTCTGGACTATTGTTGGAAGTTTCGGTATGAACTTACTTTCTTAACATATATAGATAGAGAAATATAAATATATATACACGTGGGACGCCTGGGTGGCTCAGTTGGTTAAGCAGCTGCCTTCGGCTCAGGTCATGATCCCAGCGTCCTGGGATCGAGTCCCACATCGGGCTCCTTGCTCGGCAGGGAGCCTGCTTCTCCCTCTGCCTGCCACTCTGTCTGCTTGTGCTCACTCTCGCTCCTCTCTCTCTCTCTTTCTCTGACAAATAAATAAATAAATAAATTAAAAAAAAAAAATAAATATATATACACGTGAATAGTATACCTCATATATTTCCTAGCTCTACCGACAGACCCTTCAGATAATGACACCTGATAACTGAACACACCTAGTACTCAGATCTTTGTTTCTAAACATTCTCCAATAAAAGGAATCAGGACTCCTTGGAGAAATGGTTGATTATAGAGTGGGGGCAATGAAAATACAGGATGAGTCGGAGGTGCCAGAGGATAAGGAAGTGCAGGTGAAATGCTTACAGGAACCAGCCTTTCCCAAGATCTCCAGTGGCCCAAACTAGAACAATTTAAGCAACAAAATAAGTAACAATAGTATTGGATTAGTACCCAAGGAATAAAAAAATACCAAGTCTGTTATTGATAAAAATGATCAAAGAAACAGCTCTTCCTTAGAGAAGAGTTCTAATTATTACATGTAGAAAGAATGAGAGAAATAGCAAATCATCACTGTAATTACCACAGTACAGAGATCATGGCCAGGCAGGGTCAGTGGATGCTAAAACGAGTGAGCGAAAGTTTAAGGAGAAACAGGGTGTTTGCATAGCCTCAAAATGTCTCTCCCCAAATAACTGACAAAGGGAACAGTAGTAATTTTGCAGTGGGGAGTCCTGAAAGACACGACTTTCACCAGCAATCGAGTTTAACATCACGGATAATGGAATGACATACCTTCTGGTACGTGCTAAGAGGGTCACATCACCTCTTTGGTACTCTTCCAAAAATCCATGTGCTCTATCCAAGAAAATTTAAGACCCAAATTATGCGATGTTCCGTAAGATATCCACCCAGTACTCTTCAGTATTTAAGGTCATGCAAAATGAGGAAAGATGGAGGGAGCAGTCACAGACCAGAGGAGACTAAGGGTATGTGACCAGTAAGGGCATGTGGGATGCAGGATCCAGTCCTGGAGTAGAAAAAGGACATCGGTGAAAGACGGGTGAAATCCAGGTGAAGTCCTGTAGCCTCGGTTATTGCTGTGTTCCTCTGTCAGTTTTGACAGTTGGCTCATGGTTTTTTTTTTTTTTTTCCCAAATATTTTATTTATTTATTTGACACAGAGAGAGAGAGAGATCACAAGTAGGCAAGAGAGGCAGGCAGAGAGAGAGGGAGAAGCAGGCTCCCTGCTGAGCAGAGATCCCGATGTGGGTCTCGATCCTAGGACTCTGGGATCATAACCTGAACTGAAGGCAGAGGCTTAACCCACTGAGCCACCCAGGCGCCCCTGTCTCATGTTTCTTTGAGAGGCAGACCCGGGTGGGGTGGTGCTGGGGTGTGTGCTGTGATCGTGCGCTCTTTTCGCAGCCGCTCTCTATGGGTAAAATTATTGCAGGATACCGAGTTAAAGATACACACAGATGTAACAGGTAACCCTGAAAAGAAAAACATGTGGGCATTCAGGGTAGTCATTTGGCTCACCTTTTAGGAACAGGATGTGAAACACCTGCCCCTGTCTTTCAGCGAGACGACAGAAAGTTTCATTTAAGGGTCAGTAAACTGCAGAAGGTAAGGGCAGACCTGCATGGAGGCCTTCAGCAGCTGGTCAGGGCTATCTCTGTCTGGTCTTTCTTTCAGAGATCATGAAGCAGCTCTTAGAAGACTCAGAATTTGCCATATAAACTGTTTTACACCCTTGGCCTGGCAGGTGCAAGTGGAAACCACACAGCACTTACCTGCAGTATTTCCACGCCGGTCCTGCGGTTGGAGGCCTGTGAAGATCTGTGTAACTCCGCCGCTGAAGGGCCTCTCACCCACGTTTGAGACAGCAGTTGTAGGCCGGGGGATTGTTTTTCAGAGTCGGCAACCAGCCTGCCTGTATTACCGTTTGTTTGCAGCTTGGCTGGCTTTCGGATCCGGGTCTCCTCCGTCACTGACACTTACAAAGACTTCCATAGATTGACAGAGAAGCTTGACTCCTTCAAGTAAAATAAGAACACACTAGCTAGCAGATTATTCCTAGCCTGTTAATATTTTCTAAATGCTTAGGAGAAGAGCAAATATGTGTCCTTCATCTCTTTCCTGGACGTGATTTATCAGTTCCGTTCTCTTCCAGTCTCATTAGCTTCATACATGTTACTGTTTTTCCACAGCGAAATTATACACACGAAAGCTGTATTTGCATCTAAATCTGTGTTATCCAAGACTGTTAGGAGTACTGTTGGAGTTCTTCTTGTTTCATAACACTATGCTAGCTGCGGTGGGAAATAAGAAAACAAAACAATTCCTGCCAACCGAAAAGCACACATCTAAAAGATAAATAATGAACGTGTGTGACCAGGTGGGCTAGGGATGAGAGGACGAAGTACTCTCAGGGTTTCAAGTATAAACTGGTGTCATGATGTGAGGAACTCTGTTTGAACACAGTCGTGGTAGCCCGGCGGTGTGCGGGTGAGGCCGACACAGGAGCGGACGAAGCCAGGGAGCGGAGGCAGCTTTAAAGCCTGGGCTGCGAGGATCTGAAGAATCTTTCTTCTGAAATCAGCTACTAGTGGAGATACGATAAATAATTTATATTTGTATTCATTGCGTATATTTAATCATCTCTTTAGAGTTCCAAGCAACTGCTAGTGTCCGAATAACGTGTTTTTCTAAAGAAATATTTTATTTTTGAGTATCAACAGTCTTAGTAACTCTTGTATCCCTCTCATGTGCTGAGTGCAGTCGGAGGAAGAGGAATTGGAGTTGGTGAGTGTGCGTTTCTGCTTGAAGGGAGTTGCAAAAGATCTGGAAAGTACTAATTCTCTTAAATGTTTATATCTAACCAGTGTTCCCTTTGTTACACAGTTTTTCTTGCTGTTATTAAACACTGTCCAAGCACTTTTAATAACTGAACCAATCTGCTGGTACTACAGAGTCCATCCCGTTTTTCTGCTTATAGTTGTATATCTTGACCCATTTTGTTTGTTGGAGGGAACATTGGAACAGAGCCTTTAAAAACAATAGCTGTCAATGATCACAAGACACTTGCTAAAGATTTTTTTCCTAAGGAAAGATATAAAATACCTTATATAGTTCCCCAAATTATTAACATATTTTTAGAAAATGACTTCACCCTCAAAGTTCCTCAGATTGTAACACATGGTCTTGTGTTATTTCTCTTTCTTTCAAAAAGATTACATCATTTTTGGTGAGGTCACTTTTTTCAGAGTTGGAATTATTTCATACTGCATGAGACGATCTGAACCATAAGGGGGGTTCCCTGTTTGCTAAAAGGAATGTCTGTAATTTAATATACACAAATTTACTTTTTTCTGTCAGGACATACTCTGTTGTTAAAAGTAGCTATTATCTTTTTTCTAAAACAAATGATTTCTATTGGCTTCTCTTCTAGAAAATAAATTTGACTAATAATGACTTTCATTTTATCTCTTCTTTGGGAACTAAAACCCAAAATTCACAGAAATGATCATATAAATTCAGTCAGTTGCTAATTAGTGACGTTAAGGGGGAAAAACTTGAAAATGTTTAGTTTGTAGCATGGACAAGGGTTCAGATTGCATGAGAGCATGGGGGGAAGGCATCTGTTGGTTTTATTTATATTTTATTATTACATATATATGCATGCTGGTGTGTTTTGCACAGTTTGTGTCTTTTTAGATAAGGTTGTCTGTGCTCTGTCCTTAAAGTAAGAGATCATTCTTTAACTTCGTGATCACTCACAGTTTTAGATGTGGTTTTGTATTCAGTAAACTAAAATATACTAGTCTGCCATCAATTGTGGTGTTGGATTATATCATGTGCAGATTTAGACTTTCTTCTGGGGAAATACTTTACTTAGTGATACAGTAATAATTAGAAAATGGAAGTTTATAAGTCAAGATAAAATGATTTGTCTTTGACTGTTTACCCTTAGGAAGTTAGTTGTCACAAGTGTTTCCTTTCAATTCTATAGCAGTATGTTGCCCTCTAGTGGTCCCACAAGTCTCTTACTCAGAAAAATCAATGCCCTTGAGATTCGGAGCTTTGATGCATACAGCCGATATATTGGCATTCACTATTATACACACACACACACACACACACACACACACACACACACCACCCCTTCTTGAGGTCATACCCGGAGATTGCCATGGAGTTGAAGACCTGGCATGGATAGAGTTAGGCCAAACTGGGTCGTGCTGTGTTCTTTCGCCTACTGTCTGACTCTTTGAGTTTCCAGATTAAGTCCAAAGTATATCTCTACCTCAAAAATTCATTAAAATTATTAACTTGATGCTGAGATGAACGTGTATTCCCACTTACCATACACTGACTTCCACCCACTTAAAGTTCACTCCCCAGTTACAGAATCTCAATGATAAATTTCTAAATCTTTGAAAACCACAAGGTGAAGAAATCAAAAATGTTTGTAGTTAAGAAACAAAAACATAACCAAAACTATAAACAGTTCATACTCTTTAAAACTTAAGCTGATTCAGACTCTAAAACTTAAATCAGTTTTGAATGCAGAGCTTTGTGGTCAGAACCGAAATACAGCCCCAGTGTTAGCATTTAGAAAGTTACTCAGGTCGATTTGAACTCTCATATATTACCCTGGGGGGCTCTGACCCAAAGCGGGGAAGAACAGGTGCCTCGGAGCCGCCACCGAAGACTCTTACGGTGAGAGCCGGGCTGCCGAGATGCCTTGAGAAGCCTTGCTGTTCTAAACAACTTCGCTTTGTGGTAGCTCCAGGGGTCTTACCTGTGGATCTGAAGTTATGTAGAAATGTGGGCCAGAGGGTTTCTTGGGAGAGTTGTTTAAGGATACTATCTTACATTTGGGTGGTACTCGAGTCACAAGAGCACTTCCCACCTCTTGGCTCACTAGAGCTTCCCAGTAGTGCCCAAGGCCAACAGCACAAAGATCACTGTCTTCCCTACTGTACAAACGGAGAGGTTCAGAAAAGTGAAATGACCACCCCCCCCAAGCTTAGGAAGTCGGGAATTTGGGACAAAAATGTAGGTGATGTCTCTATATGTAAAAGCCCTGGACTAGTTGTGCTTTGGCCTTCTTGGGTGCTGACCCCATGGATCATGGTGTCTGTTCTCTTTCTCTGATCCTGCTTTTGGAGCATTCCCAGAAGCCCCTGTTGTGAGAAAGTGCTGTCACTCCAGAAACTTAGAGGAGTGGTCATCTCAGGCTGACTTGATTATTCAGTAGTTGGGTTTTTTCAGCTCACTCCCGGTACAGATAGGATACGGTGTAGATGAAGTCGATCAGCGAGCATTTAGTGTTGTTCCATTCGCAGTCTCACGAGAAGCGCGCTAGTCACAAGCTCTCCACGCAAAGCCTCTCCTTTCAGAAGTGTTGGGAGCCTGTGCAGGGATGCGTATTGGAACCTGCTGCCAAGAAATAGGTCGCTGGGGGGTTGGTGGTGACAGTGGGGGAGGCTGAGCATGTATGGGGGTGGGGCACGTGCGGGTGTGGGGGGCACGGGGGGTGTGGGTGGGTGTAGCAGCTGTAGGAGCACAGGGCAGGAAAACTGGAAGCAAACTACTTCAGGAAGCCAGGACCTCACACCACACTAACATGGGAATGCTGCAGATACAAGTGGTTTCGATCCCTAAACTTACACTCTCAGGATACAAAAGACTTTTGGCTCTCCTCAGGGCTCGAAAACCTAGATATTTGATTTGGGGCAGCCTGGCGATATTTTAGTGCCAGCAAGCCCTCATTTATGGTAACACATCAAAGCATTCTCACCCATAGTGCAAGTTTCTGTTTTAAGGATATATCCTTGCCACCAATAAACACTATGAAAGACAAGGGAAAATGAATAATTAATGTAAAACTATGTCCCTTGAAATTAAATATTTAGTTGTTCCCATTAGTATTTTTAAGGTTTTTTTCACTTCATCACTGCTTTAAGACATAATGACATTCACATCATAAAACTGTGAAAAATGTCACTTTTAAATTGAATGTTATTTTTAAAATACTAAGGCTGAATATAAATACTCAAATACTGACCCTTTTTTCCACTCTCTCACAGAATACCCAAAGGATAAGCAGTTCTCAAGCCACTCAGCCTCTAGCTACCCCAGTCGTGTCTGTGACCACCCCTAGCTTGCCTCCGCAGGGACTCGTGTACTCAGCCATGCCGACCGCCTACAACACTGGTAAGCCTGCTCTCTTGCCTTCTGTGGCTCTTACTTCTTTGTTTGGTGGTCAGCATGTGCTTTTGTGATTTTTTTTACAAGTATATCGATTGAAATCAATTATCTCCAGTTCTTTAGAGTCACATTTGGGCGTATTAAAAGACAAAGGTTAGCTTTGAAAAATGTACAAAAAAATACATTGTGGAATGATTTCCCAGTGTCAGCTTTTACTTACCCTGACAAAGAAACAAGAGAGCTGTTCCCAGAATCCCGGCCTGTGCGTCAGACCAGAGAGGATGAGAGCGCTGCTTGGCATTTTCTCTGGCACGTCTCACTACACGGTCCCCCACTCCTCCAGGCTGGCAGGTGTTGACGTGCTGGGGGGAGCACGGCCTCCGCCTGGACCCGGGACTCTGGAAGGGGACACGTGCGTGGCTGTGCCGGGCAGCTGGTGTTTTCCTCTGTGTAACTACCTTTTTTAGTTTCTGTTCTTTGTGCCTCAGGAGCAAAACCAGGACGTTTCTTGTTTCTTCTCAGAGCCAGTCATTCATTCCTCCCTTCTGAGAGGAGCTTCTCCCTCATTTATGTTTATTTAGACATTTCATCTTAAAACACCCTATTGCAGGGAAAAACAAAAAAACAAAACACCCTATTGCGGGGGTCTATAAGGCAAAGTCAGCACCGCTGAGTGATCGGAGAGGTGCCCTGGGCCACGCAGGTTGTCCGCAGAGGCCCGGCGCGTGGCAGGTTTCTTCCAGATCAGCCGTTCTGGGGAGAGGCAGAAGGCCTGCGGGTGTGGTTTCGCCTTCTCACCCGCTGAGCCAAATACCTGATGCTTCAGTGAAAGGAAGAAGGAAAGAAGGAAATAGTTAAGTGATACCTTGTCAGCTTTCAGACTGCGGTGCAGGGCATTCATCCTTTCAGGATTCTTATAAGCAGACTGTAAAAACCGTCTAATTTTAGACTTCAGAGTAAATGCTTTAGCACGGTGCTTTCACACTGCTGTCTGACGCTCCCTGCGGCCATTGATACATTTGCTTGTCACTTTAATGCCATGTAGTTCATTTAAAACAGAATTTGAAAAGGTTTTGTTGAAAAAAGAAAGCCTCTTAGGAGAATGTCCACTACCTTTTCTAACAATTGATATGAAAAAAATGTCCAAACCTATTAAGTGCAAATCTAGAGTAAAGCGAGAGATAACACGTTCATAGAAATTCTGTGTCCTGGCGGTGATCGCCAGCTGTAGGCGCACCCGTATGCCAGGGACGGAGCTTTTGTCCCAGGTTCGTGCCAGCTCGGGAGACAGGCTGGAGCTGAGGTCCTAAGCGGCTGAGGTTAGCGGTTTGCACTCTGAGACCCGAGAACGTGAGGAAGGGGGGGACGCACGACCTGAAAGGTTCAGAGGAGCTCCGCTGGGGAAGGTGGGGCTTGAACTGGTTCGGAGCGAGAGCAGTTTCTTGAGCTTTCATGACGGGTTTTCCAGGATATGTCCATGTGCCACTGTGTGTGCTTAAGAAATGCTGTTGGATTAGCAAGAACTTGTTTTTTAAAAATCCAGAAGGAATTACCAAAACATAAAAACAGAGTCCGATTCTCTCAAAACCATCAATCACTTGGCCTCAGTCTCATTCCTTCTTTTAACTGTGACTTAGTCTCTGTGCTCATTTTCAGAGCATGTGGGCAGCTTAATCTTAAAGAGTATTATTTTTACTCTGACAGATTATTTTAATCTGTCTAGTTGCCCTTTTTAAACACGTCCATTTTCATCTTTCTGTAGTATGGCATCTGCCTTTCTGTGCAGAGTGAAACTCATGCCAAATGATCAGGAGAGGGATGAAGATGTGAGCAACATTTCAAAAAGTACAAGTTTTTATGTGGAAGAACCCTGGGTGCTTCGTCATGCCCCTCATAAGGCCACTCCTCAGCCCTGCTCGTGTATCCATTCAGCACATGTCTGTTGAACACTCGCTGTATGGCAGCCACGGGGCTGGGCACACAGGAGTGTATGGTTCACAGCCGAACTTGGGACAGACAGCTGTAAGAATCAGGTACCATAGTCGTGTTAAGAGCCACGGAGAAGCCTCACTAGAGGGGCACACGTGACTCAGCTGGGCGGAGCAGGGAGATCGTTCCGGGGAGAAGGGAGCACGGCGTACAAAGGCTAGCAGACAGGAGCATGGCTGGAGGGATGGGAATGGCAGCAGGGTGTGAAGGTTGAAACTGTAGAGGTAAGTAACAATTTCTAGGCCATGTTGAAGATTTTGGATATTGAGAGCACAGGGCAGCCAGAAAGTTGTAGGCAGAGAGGTATCGTGAGCCCATTTGTTACTTTAAGATCACTTTGGCTAGCGTTCGTGGGGCAAGGCTGCGTGCCAGGAGACCATACGGAGGAGGCTAGCATGGTGGCCCAGGTAGGGGAACCCGATGGCTTAGACGAGAGCGGTGGCAGGAGAGCTGGTGAAACACGCAGGTTTGAGAGACAACACAGAGAACTGACTGGCCTTGGTGGTTGGCGCTGGAAGTAGGAGAGAAGTATCAAGAACACCCCTGGGTTTCTGGCACGACCGAGGTGAATATCAGTGCCATTTATTAAGATAAGGAGCAGGTTTGGAGGAGACGAGTCCAGTTCGGGTGTCAGATTTGAGGGGTTTGGAGAGACATCCAAATGAACATCCCAAGTAGGTAGCTGGGAGGACCTAGAGGCAGAGATCTGGGGGCTGCAGGGGGCACCAGTGTGCATGTGGGACCCCTGCCCACCTCGGCAGGGAGTGGCTGGGGCAGTCCAAGAGCGTGGCGTGAGCAGAGTGTAGAGGCAGGCAGAATCCCAAGCAGCAGCTATGTTCTTTCCTCTCAGTCCCTTTTTTATGAATGTTAATTCACTAGGAAGATGGGCTTCCTTAAATACCTCCCCTGAGACAGGAAAAAACAGTTAAAAGTAGAAGAGTTTTTGCCACCTCTCTTTGAAAGTAAATGGAAAAAACAAGTGTTAATGAAGAACTGAAATAACTCAATGTGTGAACGATACCTAATGTCCTGGGTCTTGGCCAGAGTGATTATGACTGAGGCTTTCCGAGAAAATGAGCCGCATTCTCTGTTACACTCTTATCACACGTAAGTTTTTTCATGGACTTGAAGCTGTGTTGCAAGCAGTCAGGGATCTTCGCTTCGCTGCCGAGCTTGGCCCCACACGAGAAGGGCTGCTGTGTCCTTCCTGCTCCCCTCGTACTTCAGGAAGAGAAGAGCTGCTGATCTAGGCTCCGTCCGATCTGTCGCTTCTTTTCCCAGGGGGTAGCGGTGGGCACGTGTAAGGTGACGGCTGCGTACGCATGTCCCTTAGCAATGGCCCTGTCATTATTTCTATTTACGAGTCTGGAGAAAGGATCTCAACTTTTTGTGAGACAGGAGACTGTAAACATGTAGTACAGAGTTGAGACTGACTTTATCGAGATAATCCCAGACAAGCAAATGCAGCTAGGACCTCCCAAAAGAAAAACTATTGTGGGTTTAGACCTGTGTGTTTTATGTTAAGAAGTACCTGGCTTCTCGCAGCCGGGGAACTTCTGGGGCTACACTGTGAAAACCGATTTTGCTCGGGCCTTCTCTCACACACACGAGTGATACTTCTCTCCTTGTCCTAGATTACTCACTGACTAGCGCGGACCTGTCGGCCCTGCAGGGCTTCAACTCCCCGGGCATGCTGTCTCTGGGACAGGTGTCGGCCTGGCAGCAGCACCATTTAGGACAAGCCGCCCTCAGCTCTCTGGTGTGAGTAACTAGAAATTGTCCCCGAATCTCTCCTCCCAGCCCTTGCACTTTATTTTTCTATCAGTTACAGTCTTTGGTGCTGTTGACGGTCATGTCACAGTCCTAGGATGACTTCTTTTTTATGTGGTACAGTGTTTGGAGAAAATATTTCCTTTACGTGCTTCTGGATAATAGCTTGGGTCCTGCTCAAACTAGGCATTCCCTGAAGAGATTCGGGGAGTGAGGCTTCTCTTCTCTGGAGGCGGAGAAATGCACATAGTGACCAAGGGGTACTGAGGCACAGACGGCACCCACATTCTCCCTGCCACTAGGGCTTTCGCATACCCCTGGGCCCCACCGTAAGCTTTTCTCACTCCTGTCCCCTCACCCTGCCCAGAAGGAGTATTCTCTGCGTTGAACTCTTCTCAGTGAGGGATGGTGTGGGCAGTGGGCTGGGATCATCCACATGAAACCCAGTAGCTGGCTTCACACACACCATGCCATCCCCTGCTGTTCCTCCCGTCCTGTCCACGAAGGCCACGGTAGTTTTCCTTGCATTTCTTCGCCCGTTGGCCCTCGGGGCGGGCCGGGGGGGTCTCTTCATCCTAAATGAACACACCACGAGCCGAAAGGGCTCGGCGCTCAGCTCGGGGGAGGAGCCTGTAGCACGCTCTGCTACTCTGAGTTGGCCTGTCCGAGGCCGCGTCCTCCCCTGGAAAACAGGGTCAGGTGACGGCCTTCGAGGTGCTGTGCGAGCAGTGAGCGGTGCCTCTCCCAGGGCCAGAGCAGAGAGGAAGCCGAGGAAGAGAGGAAGCCGAAAGCAGGGGCTATGCCATTCCTCTCCCATTCTCGTCCACGCGCAAGGCGGACACACAGTTTCGGCTCCTTCACCTGCATAAGGACCAAGGGCATAGGCAGGGGAACTAGCCACCACCCCCCCACCACCCCCGCCCTGGCTCTCGGCCATCCTGGTTTTGTTTTCCTCCCATGGAGAGGTCATTAAAACCAGTCTGGGCATTCGGACAGGCTCTCAGTCGGGAGGAGGCTGCGGTATCATTCCAGTTATGCAGATGCACTCACCAACCCTCTAACATCTTGTCTTTCCTTCAGTGCTGGAGGGCAGTTATCTCAGGGTTCGAATTTATCCATTAATACCAACCAAAACATCAACATTAAGTCGGAACCAATTTCACCTCCCCGGGATCGAATGACCCCATCAGGCTTCCAGCAGCAGCAGCCACCGCCGCAGCCGCCACCGCCACAGCCCCCCCAGCCCCCCCAGCCCCGGCAGGAAATGGGGCGCTCCCCTGTGGACAGTCTGAGCAGCTCGAGCAGCTCCTATGATGGGAGTGACCGGGAGGATCCACGGGGTGACTTCCATTCTCCAATCGTGCTTGGCCGACCCCCCACCACGGAGGACAGAGAAAGCCCTTCCGTCAAGCGAATGAGGATGGACGCGTGGGTGACCTAAGGCTCCTGGGCTGGTGTTTGTACTTCGTGATCCCGCAGCGAACTGCCCTACATATCTACATCGGTAAATAAGGACATGAGTTAACTATATTTATATGTACATACATACATATATATCCCTTTATATATATATATATGTATGTGGGCGTGAGTGTGCGTGTGTGTGTGTGTGTGTGTGTGAGTGTGTGTTACATACAGAATCGGGCACTTACCTGCCTTGTAGATCTGCAGATGTACGTCCCGTGGCAAACAAAGCGCCCTGTAGGCAGATTCTAGTCTGGCACTTCCTTGGACTACTTGTTTCATAAGATAACCAGTTTTTGCAGAGAAATGTGTACCCATATATAATTCTCCCACAATAGCTTGCAGAAACCTAGAGGGCCCCTACTTGTTTTATTTAACTGTGCAGTGACTGTAGTTACTTAAGAAAAATGCTTTGTAGAACAGAGCAGTAGAAAAGCAGGAACCAAGAAAGCAATACTGTACATAAAATGTCATTTATATTAATAACCCAGCCTGGCATGGGTCTCTGTTGCAGAGGGGTGCATGGGAAGGGCTGTTGATATTTTAAAACAAAACAAAAAAGCCCCACACATAACTGTTTTGCACGTGCAAAAAATGTATTGGGTCAAAGAAGTGATCTTTAGCTAATAAAAAAGAGAGAGAGTAGAAAACACGCATGAGATATTCAGAAAATACTAGCCTAGAAATATAGAGCATTAACAAAATAAATTAATATATTAAGTTATAATTGGACTATGTCAGAAGTTTCTTTTTACATTCATATCTTAAAGAAACTGATTTTAGCTCATGTATATTTTATATGAAAGAAAACACCCTTATGAATTGATGACTATATATAAAATTATATTCACTACTTTTGAACACATTCTGCTATGAATTATTTATATAAGCCAAAGCTGTATGTTGTAACTTTTTTTTTTTTAAGAGAATAGCTTTATCTTGTTTTAACTTTTTAGTTTTATTTTAAGAGGGGAAAAAAACAATATCTTGCAAGCAGAACCTTGGAAAAAAAAAGCCATGAACACTTATTATTCTATATGTAAATTAAAAGTTGAGCCAAACTCTTTTGTGTATATAGCATCTTAAATATATTATCACCTTTGATGTAAGTACCTATGTATTGTATGGTCACCAGATTAAAAAGTATATTTTTGTGGATTGCCGCCAATTTGGGGGGAAAAGGCGAGATCCTTATTAAGTAGAGTATTCACTGTTTAATATTTACTATTTTGTTAAATATACTGTACTTTGGATTTTAATTATTAGCCCAGTCTTTTCAGAGGATTGTATAAAGGGGTTTCTCCCCTCACTGGTGGTGAATGTGTGATGTTACGTTGTAATCTTTGTGCTGTACGGGTTGAGCACCATTATATATTTTATATGTGTACATAAATAGCAAAGTGGCAAAAAAAACTGGTGTTAAGTTCATCTTGCATAAATATAAAATGTGTTGTAACAGATTTAAGGCATTATTTAAAACTTGCCTTTTGTGAGGAAAAAAATATAGTAGAAAAAGCTGACCTAATTTAATATTAGAGAACATGGCAAAATAGTAGACGAGCACAAAGGTTTTATAAGTGGTAAATGATTAGGGAAAAATACTTGTGGGGGAAGGGATCTTTTTTCCTGGCCCCTGTAAAATAGAATGATGCAGCTGGTTACAAAATACTACCATTCTGAGCTCTCTGTGCATCGAAATGGCACTTTGGTGTGGGGAGAAATTCTCTCACGGGCACACCGCTGGCTGGCACGGCGCACCGTCCTCGTGAAACCCGGGCCGCGCTCCGCTCAGCCTCGGAACGCGGCCTCCCTCTTACCGGAAGACAGCGGGGCCGCGAGGGCAGGTTCGTCTCTTTCCTGGGCTTGTGCCACAAACAAAATTCAAAGTCCTGTATATCTTTCATCGTAGATTTTTAAATACTCCCTTTCCTGAGAAACTCAAAATAAGGGTTTAAAAATTGCTGCTATTTTGTATTTTAAACTTAATGTTGAGCAGCTACCTACAATTTTTTACTTAGGTTTTGCTTTTCCCCCTAAATTGCCTTCCTTCTGACATTTTCCTCATATGCTATTTGTGACAAATCATCAGCCAGACTTCCTGACTGACACATAGGTATTAGGTACAGGGGAAACCTGTGGTGTTCACAGCTACAAAATGGAATTCGGTTTTAGTAACAGTTCGGGTAGTAAATTTTGATAGAGGCCAAAAAAAGGGAGGGTGACGTGCGGTCTCCTCTCAGCAGTATGGCCGTTGGGCTCTTGTTCAGAAAGGATTAGTTTCTCTTTCAAACGTACTTACTTTACTGAACTGCAGACCGGCACGTTTCTTCGTAAGGTCACACCTGATTGAGACAAGACAGTCTCCCGACACTGAATTTCCAAGATAATCCTTACCACTTTGTAAACCATTTATAGCTTTGAAAGTGTTAAGTGACTCTTTCGTTACTATTCATGCACGTTCATGAACTTCTGCTGTACATTGGAATAGGAGTTACCACATTCGCATTTACTGTCTATTTTCTTGTGTGCCTTATGAGATGGCTTTTCTGACTGTATCTCAATAGTCTTTCTTTCTATGCAGGTTTATAATCAGTACAACTACTGTTTTCTAAAATACTATTACACGAGGCTCGGAGTTTGTATTTCAATTACACTGACCAAGTAACAATGTATTCCGTTTTCAGGAAGTGAATATTTGACTGTTAACCCTTTTCCTGTCTGCCCAGTGTGACCTGGAGCATATGGACTTGACAGACACCCCTCACCCAGACTCCATGTACAAACACCACATACACATGCACATCTCCTGGTGGAAACCAACTCAGAGTGGGGAAGACACGAATGGTGTTTCTTTAGAACTGACTTTTCTTACCGTTTTAGACTCGTGTGTTTTGTATGACACCATCACCAGAAAATTTTATCCTTCAGATGAAGTATTTTATTACTAAAAGACAAAAACAAAAAAAGCTTAGAGGACACCGCACTGGTTCAAGTACGGTTTCCAACAGCTGTCCTTCCCTCAGTGCGCGAACCGTCCTGCATTGAGTGAGAGTCACCATTGTACGTCTGCAGATGGTCCCGGTCAAAACTCCATCTTTTGAGCCCTAATTCTGTCCATTGTGTTAGAGACTAAATCAGGGGTTTGTTCTAAAAGAACAATATGTTTTACCATTTCCTTTAACTATAAGGACAACTAATAAAGCATTAACCTATTTTCTGTATTAACCATCATGCGCACAAGAAATACATAGTAAATAAGGAACCAGAAAACTCCTGGCATTGGATCATAAGAAGCTAGATGATTAGAATGTGAAAAAGATTTTACAAATGTAAAACTTTTATTTCTCTGTAGAAACTTTCTTCACTTTGCTGTGCAAGAAGACACTGCTTTGCTATATTTAAAATGGCTTTTTTAAAAAGAGATTTATGTATTTGGTAAATGTTTGTAGTCAACAGTTCACACAAGAAGCTGTACACGGTTTGATCATGTAAAACCGTTTGGCGGCACAAGCTGGACTTTGTTGCCATCCTTGAGATGAACCTTTTAAGAAAAATAAGTTAATCTCAATTTTTCCCTGAATGTGTTGTTTTTTCTTCATTATACAATAAATACTATAGTGAACTTTTTATCAAATGGTTAAGAAAATGCTAGAGGTTGTTGTAAACTATTTGTATCCTGCACTCACTACAGTAAAGACGGACTGGCTTTTCCTGTGTACTCCAGACTCTGTCATGTTTGCCGCCAGTCGTCCCCTGGCCCCGCCCCCAGATGCGTCTCCTGTCCCTTCCCCTCACAAAGGCCTTTTCCAGCTGGAAATCCCCTTTACCTACTTTGAGGCTTGGTCAAGGAAACGGCGGCGGCAGCTCACCAGCCTCACCCATAGCTGCTCCTGAGGCCTCCCTTCCTGGGCTGCCTGGGTCCCTGCAGGAGGCAGCTGGCGATCCGGCCTGGCCCGTCACTGCAGCGGGCGTGGGTGGGACCGGCCCTTCCAGGCGCTGCTGCACTGCCCGAAGGATATACTGGCAGGGGGGAGGGCGAGTTACTGCTAAACAGGCTCTGATGATAGCGACTCGGTCTACCCAAAATGCACACACGATACTGAGCGAGCGGCAGCAGAGGACAGATTTACTGAATGAGTTAGTTTCAAAAATGACAGGTGTGAAAACTTATCTTAAACTTGGCAGTGGCAAGCGTTCTCTTCCTTGGATTTGCTTTTTAAGCCAGCTCCTAACTGAGCACATTCTTGCTGTCAGTTAGATTAAAAGCTAAATTTTTGTGCTGGTTTTACTCGCTGGCTCCAGTGAGGCGCCTATTAGCAGGTTTTGAAAGCTGGTTGAGTCCCGTGGCTAAAAATAGTCTGATCACAGCTGCAGCTGCTTAAAATCAATTCATCCCGATATCCGAGCTCGCTCCCACGGGCGCCCTCCGCTAGCCTGGAGCCTGCTCGTAAGCTGATGCTGTCCTGCCTGGCACCTGCCTCGAGGAGGAGTTTTCAGTTGGAGCCCTCCGCCAGCCCGATGGCCCCGGCCTGCTCTCATCCGCCCGACCAGTCGCTCGGCAGGGGTCAAAGCACCACCTAGTCGTGGGACGAAGGGAACCGGTTGTGTTTTCCTATCCTCCACAGAAAGGGTGTTCCGGAGAGGTGCCTGGAACACTAAGGAGAGGGGCTCCTCAGGGGCCGGTGGACTCGTGCCATCACACCGCAGACAACGCTGAGCCCAGTGTGGGAGAGGTGAGCCCTGGGCCCCAGCGGTCACAGGGTGTGAGCTGAGGACACACTCTTCTCAGCCAGCCCCCAGCCAATGACTGCACACAGCTGGGCTACGCCCCTTCCCTCCTGCAAGAAATCATCTGCACTCCCAATTCCCATCTGCTTCTGCTTCCAGACGACCCAGACTGACACGCAGCTCACCCAGCTTTAGAGAATGCTTAGACTTCAGTCACTTCCTGACATCATCTGCCTGCTCTCCACCAAAGCAGCTGAAGGTAGCTGGGGAAGAAAATCAAAATCACAGTTGTACTAACTGGTTTCACTGTATACTACTCCCCCACCCCGCCCCACTCCCCTTTTTAAGCTTTTTTTAAACTTTACTTTGAACTTACTTCTAACTTACAGAAAAGCTGCACAAATAATTGTTTCCATATATCCTGCACCTGCCTTCCCGACAGTTAACATTGACATAACTGTCGTCCCACTATCAGAACCAGGAAGCTGACACTCTTCCAGGACTACTAAGCCCGCCTTCCGATGCGGGCCAGCATCAGCACGGCCGCCTGTAACTAGCTCCTCCGGTGTGCATGCCCCCAGCCCAGCCACCGGGGAGCCCTGCCTCCTGTTACTGGCCAGCACCACCATGCCCCTTGCAGCTATAGTGAGTCCCTCTGGCCAAGGGCCTGCATGCCCTCCACCTCCTTTTCTGCAGCCTGACACCTGTCACCGACCTCCACTGCAATATGCATGCCCAGGGGTAGAGGGTGAAGTCCTAGGGCAGCACACTGACACTAGGGTCCTCTGCCAATGCCAGGGAGCCCACAGTTGGCCCTAGCCCTTGCTACCTGCCCTGACCCCCATCACTACAACTTTATTGGCAAGTGACCACTGCCACTACCAAGGGGCCTACAGCTGGCCCCTCACAGTCGAGTGTCTGCACACCATTGGCCCCAGCCACCAGTGCTGCCTGCTCTGGTCCCTAGCTACTTACTGGTTCTAGAGGCTGAGAAGCCCAGTAGCCCTTACAGGAGCTGCAGACACCTGCAGTGATCACCAAGAACACTGTTACCAAGTGTGGACCCAAGTGGCTTGAGCCGAAGAGCCATCATGCCCCAACTGGACCTACTGCTACCACGCACTCCTGCACCTGTTGCCCTGCACCACTAGACCTGGTCACAATGCGATCCACACATCCCTATCTGCAAGTGAAAGGCTTCTCTAACCAAAATCAGTCCATAAAGTCTGGAAGACGTGAGGGAAACATGTCTCTACCAAAGGAAGAGTCCAGTAATGGGACCCCAAGAAACAGAGATGCAGGATTGCTCATCAGAGCATTCAAACTAATTTAGTACAAATGCTCAGAGCTACAAGAGAACACATAAGTGGTTCAACAGTATGAGGGGAAACCATACAAGAACAAAAGGAGCAGCTAAACAAAGAGAAAAGAACCGAATTTGGGGGCTGAAGAATACAATGAACTGAAGAATTCAATAGTTCAACAGCGTAGTTGAACAGAAGAGAGAGGCAGTGAGCGAGAAGGCAGATCAGTTGAATTTAAACAATTAGAAAAAATAATGAAAAGGCACAGAGCCTACAGGAGTTATGAGACACAATCAAAAGAAACAATGTACGTATTACTGGAGTCCCAGAAGAAGAGAGGGAGAAAGGAATGAAAAGTTTATTTAAAGAAATAATGACTGAGAATTTCTCAGATATGGGAAGAGAACTAGATATCCAAAATTCATGAAGCTTGGTCACCACAAACCTTCAACCCAAAATGTTCTCCAAGATATATAATAATGAAATGGTCTAAAAACCAAAGACAGAATTTTAAAAGCTGAAAGAGAAAAAAAATTCTCTCACACAAGGAAACCCCCATAAGGCTCTTAGAGGATTTCTCATCTGATAACTTACAGGCAAAGAGAGAGTGGGATGATATATTCAAAGAGCCGAGAGAAAAACTGCCAACCAAAATACTTTACCCAGCAAAGCTGTCCGTTCAGAAATGAAAGTGAAATAATAAAATCTTCCCCTAAAAAACAAAACCTGCTGAACTCTTGCCAGTAAACTACATTACAAGAAATGCTAAATAATAATAAACATATAATAATAATACACATATAAAAATAAATAATAAAATCTTCCCCTAATAAAAGCTGCTACTTTTGCCACTAAACTACACAAGAAATGTTGAAGGGGGGGGGGGGGTGGTGCCTGGGTGGCTCAGTCATTTAAATGTCTGACTTGATCTCAGCTTAGGCCTTGATCTCAGTGTTGTGAGTTCAAGCCCTATGTTGAGCTCCTTGCCCAAATTAAAATAAATAGTATTTATTTTATATTAGATCATAGAATAGTAATGAGCCCACTTTAAATGAATAAATTTTTAAAAAAAATTTTAAAAATGCTATAAGGATTTCCTCAAGCTGAAACAAAAGAACACTAATTAATAGCTTGAAAACGTGGAAATATATGACACACTGGTGTAGAGTCAGACTTAGAATACCTTAACACTGTTAATATGGCAATGTGCTAGGTAAAGATTCACCTAAAGATTAAAAGCTGAAAGTATGAAACCTAGGTATAGCTTTGACAGTTTGTTAATGGATACACAATTAACAATGTAAATGGTGTCATCAAAAATGTAAAATGGGGGAGAAAAGGATAGAGTTTTTTTATATGCAATCAAATTATTATTAGCATAAAATACACTCTGATATCTATAAGATTTGTTATGTAAACCTCATGTGAACTCCAAAACAAAAAACTACAACAGATATACATAAGATGAGAAGGGAATCAAAGTATACTGCTACCAAAAATCTCATACACGGAGGCAACAAGAGGAAAAGGAAAATGGAACTATAAACAGCCAGAAGATAATAAAATGGCATTTGTAAGTCCTTACCTGCCAATAATTACTGTAAATGTTAAGGGACCAAATTCTCCAATCAAAAGGCAGACTTGCTGCCTGGGATTAAAAAAAATAACACCCAACTATATGCTACCAGGGACTCACCTCAGCTCTAAGGACACACATAAATTCAAAGGAATGGCAAAAGCTACCCCACGCAAACAGAAGCCAAAAGAACATGGGTAGCTATACTAATATCAGATAAAACTGACTTTAAGCCAAAAACGGTTACAAGCGACAAAGATGGTCACTGCATAGTGAGTGATAAGGGGGTCAATTCATCAAGATACAAAAATCGTCAACTATATGCACTCAACTTCAGAGCACCTGAATTACATTAAGCAAATTCTAACATATTTGAAGGAAAAAAACAGATAACACAATAATAGAAAGGGAATTCAATACCCTACCTATCAACAATAGATCATCCAGATAGAAAATCAGTGAGAAAGCACTGCACTTGAACTATACTTTAGACCTAACAGATGTATACAACCAGGCCAACTAACAGCAGCAGAATACACATTCTTCTCAAGTGCATACAGAACATTCTCCAGAATACATCACATGTAGGTCATTAAAAAAAAAAAAAAAAAGGTCTTAGCAAATTTAAAAAGATCAAAAAAACCCCAAGTATCTTTTCTGACTATAGTGGTATGGAACCAGAAATTAATAAATAACAGGAGGAAAGCTAGAAATATAACAAATATATGGAGACTAAAAAACATGCTCCTGAATATATAGGCCAAAGAAGAAATCAAAAGAAAAATCAAGAAGTATCTTGAAACAAATGGGAATGGAAGCACAACGTATCAAAAGCTATGGGATGCTGCAAAAGTAGTTCTAAGAGGAAAGTTTATTAAAAAAAAAATCCACAACAGATACACATATGGTACCACTACAGGAAAAATTCACAAATACCTACATCAAAACACAAGAAAGCATCAAGAACCTCACTTTACAGGTCAAGGCACTAGAGAAAGAACTAAGCCCAAATTTAGTAAAAGGAAGAAAATAAAAAATAAATGAAATAGAGCCAAGAAAAATAATTAAAAAGATCAATGAAACTAAGAGCTGTTAAAAAAATATGAAGAATTTGAAAATCTGAGCAGACAAGTATCATGTAAGGAGATTGAATCAGTAATCAAAACCTCCCAACACATACACAAACACAAACACACATACACACACACACACACACACTCCCTACCTCCCAACACAGAAAAGTGTAAGACCAGATACTTTCACTGATGAATTCTATCAAATATTTAAAGAGTCAATGACAGTCTTTCTCAAACTATCCAAAAAATTAAAGAGAAGGAACTCCCAAACTTATTTTACATGGCCAGCATTACCTGATGCCAAAGCCAGATAAGGAGCCTACAAGACAAGAAAATTACAAACAAATATGCTTGATTAATACAGATGCAAAAATCCTCAGCAAAATATTAGCAAACCAAATTCATTAGCACATTAAAGAACCATTCACCATCCAGTGGGATCTGTCCCTGGAATGCAAGGCAGTTCAACACACACAAATCAATGGATGACTGTGAGACACAGTAACAGAGAAAAAAAATCATGATCATATCAACAGATGGAGAAAAGGCATGTGACAAATACAACAACCTTTCATGATAAAAATGCTCAACTAATTAAGTATAGGAGAAAGACACATCAACACAACAAAGGCCACATATGATAAACCCACAGCCAACAGCATAATGGTGAAAGCTGGAAGCTTTTCCTCTAAGATCAGGAACAACACAAAGATAGATACTTTCACCACTCATAGCCAATCAGTTAAAAAAAGTAAAAGGCATCCAAATAAGAAAAGAAGGGAAACTGTCTTTGCTTATGAATGATATGATCTTATATACACAAAATCCTAAAGACACAACCAAAAAACTGCCAGAACGGACAAATTCAGTAAAGTTGCAGGATACCAAATAAACATACTGAAAACAGTTATTAGCATTAACAACAAAATATCTGAAAAAGAAACAAAATAATCCTATTTACATTAGCATTTAAAACAATACTTGGGAATAAATCTAACCAAGAAGGTGAAAGTTTTGTATGGGGAAAACTATGACTTTGATGCAAGAAACTGAAGAAGACACAAGGAAATGTAACAGTAATCTGTGTTCACGGATGGGAAGGACATTGTTAAAATGTCCATACGACCCAAAGCTATTTATAGATCCAGTGTAAACTGTAAAAAAAATCCCCACGGCATTTTCAAAGAAATAGAAAAAACAGTCCTAAAGTCTATATGGATCCACAAAAGACCCTGAACAGTCCTAAAGTCTGTATGGATCCACAAAAGACCTTGAACAGCCAAAGCAATTCTGAGAAAGAACAAAAAACCTGGAGGCATCACATTTCTTGATTCTCCAAGCCATCATCATCAAAATAACAGGCACATAGGTCAACAGAACAGAATTGAGAGCCCAGAAGAAGGAAAAAAAAAAAAAAACAGAAACACTCTGCATACAGAGTCAACAAATATTGACAAGGGAGCCAGGAATACTGGAGAGAGGACAGAAGAGCTCTTTAATAAACCGTGTGGGGAAAACTGGATGACCACATGTGGAAGAATGACATTGTGTCTCTATCTTATACATTCAAAAAATTAACTCAAGATGGATCAGACTTAAACATAAGATCTGATACCATAAAACTTCTACAAATAAACACAGGAAAAAACCTCCTTAAAATGGGTCTTGGCAATGAGTTTTTGGATATGACACCAAAAGCACAAACATCAAAAGCCAAAATCAACAAGTGGGACGACATCAAACTAAAAAGCAAAAGAAACAACAAAATGAGAAGCCACTCTACAAATGGGAGAAGATATTTGCCAACCACATAGCTGATAAGGGGTTAATAACCAAAATATAAAGAAACACATATAGTTCAATAGTATAAAAACAAACCATCTGATTTTAAAATGGGCAGAGGATCTAAGTAGACATTTTCCCAAAGAAGACATAAGGATGACAAACGGGTAAGTGAAAAGATGCTCAACGTCACTACTCATCTGGGAAATGTAAATCAAAACCAAAATGAGGTATCATCTCACCTTCAGCAAAGAGAGGGAACAAGTGTAAGGGTGTGGAGAAAAGGGAACCCTTATGCTCTGTTAGTGGGAGCATAAGTTGCTTCAGTCATGGAAAATCACATGGAGATTCCTCAAAAAACTAAAAATAAAACTACCATATGACCCAGCAATCCCACTTCTGGGTATATATCAAAAGAAAATGAAGATAGGATATCGAAAAGATAGCCCCCCTCCCACCTTCAGTTGTCCCCTAAGGAAATGCCACCTTCTCTAGAAAACATTTCTTGTTTTATCAACCATGAATCATCTTACCTATTTCCTTCTCACGGGGCCCACATCAGCGCCCTTATATAAATTTTACCTTCCCCACTAGATTAGAAGCACCTTGAGGGCAGGGCCAATGTCTTGCTTTCACAAAGCCTCTTGGCATCTAATAGGTGCTCTGAAAGTTTGTGAATGAAAGAATGAATGGTAACACAGGTTCCTCACTCAGGGTGGCCAGTGGGATTCAAAACAACAACAGTATTTCCTAAAGATCTGGGAAGGTCTCCCTGTGACCAGAGGCCCTCCCCAGAGCACTGCTGTAGCTGTCCCTTGGGACTCCTGCAGGACGGAGGGTGGGATGGAAGAGGGCCCAGGGCCCAGGTAGGATCTGCATATCACCGCCATGCCAGTCCTTCCCAGGGCTGTGGGTCCCGAGCACGCAGGGGGCAGGGAGGGTGGCCCATCTCTCCTCGGCAGCTCTGCCGTACCCAGGTGGCTCCTGGAAAACAGACAAAAATGGATCCTATACCTTCACCCTCTCACCATCCCCCATGCCCCTGCTGGCCCTCCTCTCTGAAAATAAGCTTTGAGGAACCTTGTCCCAAGGTGTTAAGTACTTCGGGGAAATGGCTAAGGAAGGCTCCTTTACTGACACAAAGGAGGTTTATTTCTCAGAGTCAAGGAGCCTGGCTCACGGGCACCACCCAGAAAACAGGCAGGTAAATGCTGATTCTACAGTTCTCCCTCAGGTGAAGGCAGGGATCTAACTTCTTAACAGGTGTGGCCAGTAGCCCGTTGGGGACCAGAGGATACTTTCTTAGTTCTTCTCTTGCTTCTCTTCTCTCAATTCTGCCTCCTCCTAAAACCCTGTCTTGGGAGGCAGAGAGCAGCAAAGTCCCAAGCAAAGGGGTTCAAGACCCCAGGGCCCCAAGCCAGTCAGCCTGGGTGGGACTCCCACATCCCCATTTGCAAGTTACATGATCTCAGCTTCGTTTTTCCGTTAACAAAACAGGAAGGGTAAGTGCCAACCTCCCGAGGACACCGTAAGGAAGTGAGTTGGTGATAAAGCTCTTAGAGCATCATATAGCATCTCGGGAGTGCCATGGTTTAAATGAGGATTATTTTTATTCCGCACTGCATCCCAGTCTTTTCCCAAAGAGAAATCTTCACATCTGTTTGGGTCCTTCCCATAGCCAAGCTCAGGCTCCTGCCTTGCCAATCCAAGTGGCTACTGTCTCAGTTCAGGAACTTGAGTTCTTCTTCCACTTCTCCCCTCCACATTCCAGCCACGGCAGCCTGGGCCTTACATGGAGCTGTGACCATCCGCCAGCTGGTATCTTCCAGGCAAACCTTCCTCACCTCTCAGGGCCACCCCAGCCAGCACCCGGCTGGTGCAGGGCTCCAAGTACGCTGCTTCAATAAACAGATACATTAGTCCACTAGGAGGTCATCCCATTGTCTTCTCTGCCACTCCCTCTAGGACACCAGGTATGGGGGAGTGGGGGACCTGCCAAAGCACAGGGACAGATACCCTGATCTCCTGCTAGGGAAAGCAAACATTTTTAAACCCCATCTTATATACAAATGGTTGCAACTTTTTAAGACAAACATTTCCACAAAGAACTCCTGGCTTATGTCAGGAAAAAGTTTTCAAGGAATGGGAGAAGACAGGCCAGGAGAGGGAAGCTTCTTTGCTCATTTAAAAAGCAACATGAGGGGCACCTGGGTGGCTCAGTCCGTTAAGCTGCTCACTTTGGCTCAGGTCACGATCTCAGGGTGTTGGGATCAAGCCCAGTGTCAGGCTCTGTGCTCAGTGGGGACCCTGCTTCTCCCTCTGCACCTCTCCCTGCTTGTGCGCATGCACTCTCTCAGGTAAATAAAATCTTTGAAAAATAAGAAAACAATAACCAAAAAAAAAACAAAAAAAAATTAAAAGCAACATGAAAGCAATGGTCGTAGCTGGAGAAAAACCCACAGGGAACAGGCAGCATTGCCCCCTACATAGTACCTACAAGTGGGTAGCAAACCCTTCTAAGAAAAGCTTCCTGGGGCAACAGGGTGGCTCAGTCCATTGAGCATCTATCCCTTGATTTCAGCTCAGGTCATGATCTCAGAGTCCTGGGATCCAGCCCTGCATCAGGCTCTGTGCCCAGCAGGGAGTCTGCCTAATGATTCTCTCTTTCTCCCCCCTTCCCTCTGCCCCTCCTCAAGATGACAACATATACCATTCTTGACTTTACTCCTCCCCACCCCCAAGAACAATAACAATTATTCATGGACAAGACACCACTGAAAGAATCCTAGAATATGGAGGTGAGGTTGAAGCACCAGAGAGACCAAGACAGATCGCATTAGAAAGGTAATTAGAGAAGTCGCTACACATTGACTGCATTGCCCCTCACTCAGGCTTGTGCAGCAGCACACCAATAGCCTACTGTTCCTCTAGAGGGAAAAGAGAGCCCAGTGTGGACATCCAGCTCCCCCAGCATTGTGGGCCCCTCCCTGAGAGCATCAACTCTTGCCCCATGGTGACTGTGGGGGATTTTGCAGGGCTTGACCACCTGTAAAGTCTAGAACCTGTAAAGTCTGGAAGAGGAGAATACTTTTCAAATGTGCATATACCAATGTCAGTAATCAAGGATTACAAAATATCAGATACAGGTGACACTGCCAAAGGAAACTAATAAAGCTCCAATAACTGACCCTAAAGAAATGAAAATCTATGAGCTGTCAAAGAATTCAGAATGATCCCCTTAAATTCCTCTTTTAAAAGTTTAGTGAACTATAAGAATACACAGAAAACTAAACCAAATTAAGAAAACAATGCATGAACAGAACAAGTTCAACAAAGAAAAAGAAACGATTAAAAAAAAAAAAAAGATATCCTAAAGTTGAAAAAATACAATGACTGAAGAATTTAATAGAGAGCTTCAAAACAGAATTGACAAGGCCAAAGAACCAATGATCTAGAAGACAGGATACTTGAAATTATCCAGAGAAAAGAAAAGAAAGAAGAATGAGGAAGAGTGAAGAAAGCATACAAGACTTAAGGAACACAAACAGAGGCGAGAAAAAGAGAAGAGAAAGAGAAAAGGACAGAAAGTATACTTAAAACAATAATGGCTACTAACTTCCCAAACCTGGAGAGAGAGATGGGCATCCAGATCCACGAGGCCAAAAGGACTCTAAATAGGTTGAACCTGAATAGGGCTACACTGTGACACATCATAATTAAAATGTCAAAAGTCAAAGACAAAGAACTATGAAAGCAGCAACAAAAGAGAGAGAAGTTACACACAAGGTAATTCCCATAAGACTACCATCAGATTTCTCAACAGGAACATTTCAGGCCAGGGATGATATATTCATATTATTCAAAGAAAATGAAAACTGTCAGCTAAGAGTTCTATACCTGGTAAGTTGTCCTCCAGAAATGAAGGAGAGCTGTACTTTCCAAAACAAAAGCAGAGGGATTTCATCACCACTAAACTTGCCTTCCAAGAAATGTTAAAGGGAGTTCTTTAGTGGAATTAAAAGGATGCTGATTAAGATCATAAAAACGTAAGAAAGTAACATAAAACTATCTGGTAACAGTAAATACATAGTCAAAAGTAGATTCTATAAAACAGTAATTGTGATGCATAATTCATTTACAGCTCTAATTTAAAAGATAAAAAATAGGGTACCTCGGTGGCTCAGATGGTTAAGAATCTGCCTTCAGCTCAGGTCATGATCCCAGGGTCCTGGGATCGAGTCCTGCATCCCTGCTCCTTGGGGAGCCTGCTTCTCCCTCTGCCTCTCTCTCTCTCTCTCTCATGACTAAGTAAATAAAATCTTAAAATAAATAATTAATTAATTAAAATAGTAGTAAAAACAACCATAATTACAATGTTATTGTTTCACAATATAAAAATATGTAAACTTTAACATTGGTAACCTAAAATGTAAGGGAGAGCAGAAGTCAAAGCATAGTTTAGGAATGCTATAGAAATTGCTATCAGTTTAAAATAAGCTGTCATAATTCTGATACTTTATGTTAGCCTCATGGTAACCACAAAGGGAAAATCCATAGTTATCACCACAAAAAATAAAACAAAACAGAAAAAAATGATAAAGAATACCAAAAGACACCAAAATACAAAAACACCAAAATACAAAACGAGACAGTAGGATAAGAAACAAGGAGCAATGGATCTACAAAACAGCCAGAAAACAATGAAATGGCAACAGTAAGTCCTTACCTATCAATAGTTACTTTAAACATAAATGGATTAAATTTTTCAGTCAAAAGACATAAAACAGATGAACAGATTAAAAAAAAGAAAGAAAAACCACAGGACCCAATGATATGCTACCTACCAGAAACTCACTTTAGTCTTAAAGATACACAGGCTGCGAGTGAAGAGATGGTTAATGATATTTCAAGCAAACAGTAACCAAACAAAAACAACAAAACAGGGGTAGCTGTACTTACACCAAACAGAACAGATTTTAAACTAAAAATGGTAAGAGACACAGGTCATTACACACAGATAAAGGGGTCAATCCATCAGAAAGACATAAAATGTAAATATTTATGCATTCAACATTGGAGCATCTGAATAAAACAGAGGATAAAGGAAAAACAAACAGCAATACAATAATTATTGGAGACTTTAATACCTCACTTTCAACAATGGATAGATCATTCAGAGAATCAATTAAAAAAAAAGTGGATTTGAACAACAGTATAGACCAAATGGACCTAACAGATATACAGAGAGCATTATTATCCTACAACAGAATACACATTATTGTCAAGTGCCTATGAAACATTTTCTAGGACAGACCATACACTGGGCCACAAAACAAGTCTAAGAAAATTCAAGAAGATTAAAATCATATCATGTATCTTCTCTGAACACAATGGTATGAAACTGGAAATCAGTAACAGGAAGAAAACAGGAAAATTCATGGATAAAAGGAAATTAAACACCACTCTCTCTCTTTTTTAAGGATTTTATTTATTTGACAGACAGAGATCACAGGTAGGCAGAGAGGCAGACAGAGAGAGAGGAGGCAGCAGGCTCCCTCCTGAGGGGAACCCAATGCAGGGCTCGATCCCAGGACCCTGAGACCATGACCTGAGCCAAAGGCAGAGGCTTAACCCACTGAGCCACCCAGGCACCCCTAAACACCACTCTCTTAAACAACAAATGGATCAAAGAGGAAATTAAAGGGGGGAATAAAAAACTCTCCTGTGACAAACTAAAATGGAAACACAACATACCAAAACTTATGTAATATGTGCAGAAAGCAGTTATAAGAAGAAATTTCACAGCAACAAGCACCTACATTAAGAAACAAGAAAGATCTTAAATAAGCAATCTAACATTTTAAGAAACTAGAAAAAGAAGAACAAAGTAAACCCAACATTACCAGAAAGAAGGAAACAATAGATTAGAGCAGATAAATCAAATAGAGAATAGGAAAACAATAGAAAAGATTAATAAAACTAACAGCTGGTTCTTTGAAAAGATAAACAAAACTGATAAAACTTTAGCTGGACTAAGCAAGGAAAAAAGAGAGAAGACCCAAGTCAACAAAATTATGAAAGAAAAAGGAGACATCACAACTGATACCACAAATGCACAAAGGATCATAAGAGACTACTGTGAACAACTATTCACCAACAAACTGGACAATCTAGAACAAATAGAAAAAATTTAAAAAATATATAATCTTCCAAGACTGAATCAGGAAGAAACAGAAAATCAGAATGGATCCATACTAGTAAAGAGATTGAATCAGTAATCAAAAATCTGCCCAGAAAGAAAAACCCAGGACCAGATGGTTTCACAGTGGCTTTTACCAAACATTTAAAGAAGAATTAATGCCAATACTTTTCAAACTTAAAAAAAAGGAAACATTTCCAAACTTATGAGGCCTGACCAAAAGTAGAAAAGTATCAGGCTGGAAAGCCTGGATACCAAAGCCAGGAAAGAACACTATAAGCCAATTCTCAAATTCTCAATAAAATACCAGCAAACCAAGTTCAGCAGCACATTACAGAGATCATTCACCATGACCAAGTGGGATTTATTTCAGGGACAGAAGGTGATTTAACATATGCAATCAATGTGATGCACCTTATTAACAAAATGAAGGACAAAAATCATATGATCCTCTCAACAGATGGAGAAATAACATTTGACAAAATTCAAAATCTATTCATGATAAAAACTCTTAACAAATTAGGTGTAGAAGGAATGTCCTCAACATTACAACGGCTATATATGACAAGGCCACAACTAACATTATGCCTGATGATGAAGGGGTGAAATCTTTTTCTCTAAGATCAGGAACAAAAACAAGCATGCTCACTCTCACTGCTCTTATTCAACATAGTCCTGGAAGCCCTAGCCAGAGTGATCAGGCAAGAAAAAAAATAAAAATCAGGAAATTGGAAAAAAAAAAAAAAAGTAAGTAAAATTGTCTCTATTTGTAGATGACATGATTTTATATATACAAAATCCTAAAGACTCCATTTAAAAAAAAAACTAGATCTTAGCAATGAATTTGGTAAAGTTCCAGGATACAAAATTAACATACAACAATCAGTAGCGTGTCTATACACTAACAATGACCTGAAAAGAAATAAAGAAAATGATTCCACTTGCAGTAACATCAGAAACAATTAAATATTTAAGAATAAATTTAACCAAGGAGGTGAAAGAACACTAAACACTACAAAAAGACACTGATGAAAAAAGATAAAAATAAATGGAAAGGTATCCTGTGTTCATGGGCTGGAAAACTGAATATTGTTTACCTTTCCATATTACTCAAAACCATCTATACATTCAATGCTATCCCTATCAAGATTTCAATGGCAAATTTTACAGAAGTAGAAAAAAAAAATCCTAAAATTTATATGGAAGCACAAAAGACTGAATAGCCAAAGGAATCCTGAGAAAGAAGTACAAAGCAGGGGCATAACACTTCCCGATTTCAAGCTATATTATAAAGCTATAGTAATCAAAACCATGTGGTAATGGCATTAAAACAGATATAGAACAGCAGAACGGAAGTGAGAACCCAGAAATACATCGATCGGTGCCTATACAGTCATACTGAGAAGGGAGCCAAGAAAACTCAATGGAGAAAAGACAGTCTCCTCAATAAATGGTGCCGAGAAAATGAGTTTTCATGTATAAAAGAATGAAAGACCGCTATCTTTTTCCACTCCCAAAAATTAACTCAAAATGGATTAAAGACTTGAATGTAAGCTCCTTCACGGTATACTCCTTGACACTCGTCTTGGCAATGATTTTCTGGATAGGACACCAAAAGCATAAGCAACAGAAGCAAAAATAAACAAGTGAGACTAAATCAAACTAAAAAGCTTCTTCATAGCAAAAGAAACAATCAACGAAATGAAGACAACCTACGGAATGGGAAAAAATATTTGCAAACCATATATCCAATAAAGAGTTAACAGCCCAAATACATGAGGAACTCACACAACTTAGCAGAGAAAAGAAAGAAATGTAACAATTAAAAAAAAATGGCAAAGCACCTGAATAGATATTTTCCCAAAGAAGTTATACAAAGGGCCAACAGGTACATGGGAAGGTGCTGAACATCATGAATTATTAGGGAAATGCAAATCAAAACCACCGTGAGATATCCCCTCGTGTCTGTTAGAATAGCTATCATCAAAAAGACAAGAGATCACAAATGCTGGTAGGGCTGTAGAGAAAAAAGAACCTTTCCCATTCTTCTTCAACCCCAGGAAGTCTTCATTATTAACAGAGGCAGTTTAAAGAACTACCTTCCCGAGGAAGGACTGTGGCATGGCCTTGACTGGGCCGTCCTGCTCCGGGTGACCCTGGACTTCGGCTTAGTCTCTGCAGCCTTGTCACTCCAGGGTAAAACGGGAGCATCATTTTCCTGATGAAATAGATTCCCCAGGTGTCCACAGTGTTGGGCACTACAGTTCAATAAAAAGACTGAACATTTCCTATCAAATCTAATTACTTCTTTAAAACATTAACTCCCAAGACACTATAAATGTAGTAAAATGTGTAGAAAACAAATTTCATGGTAACTCTTGTGTATACTTAACAAAACCACGTTAAAGCACATTGTACAGACCAATCAGTGAGACCCTGCTGGTTTACCACTTCTGTTCTTCACCTGTTCGACCTTGAGCACAAGCCCTGGGGGGGACACCCCTGGACATGGGCACCTCCATGTTCTCCAACATTGTCACACATCTTCTAATTCTGAATTACCACCCCCATTGAAAAAAAAAAAAGAATCCTCAATTTTTCTTCACAGAAGAAATTATTTTATTCCATTTTTTAAAAGTAAGATACATATATTTATTCTTTGCCTGGCAAAAGCCATTTTCCCATGGGTCTCTAGGCTCTGCCTGGTGAAGTTAATGATGATATGTTAGAGGAACCTGCGGCCTCCAGGAGCACCCACTTCTGGCTGGAAAAACATTCACATGATCAAAGCAGTTCCTGTAGCAAAGATCCACAAGTTCATTTTATCCTGAAGACCATTCTGGTTTTGAAGAAAGGATTTACTTCTGAAGATACTTTAAGTTTATTAATTGAACCCAGGGCAAATCGTTCCCCACATAGCTGAGAGGAGAAAAATGAGAAGCCCATTTCAAGCACTCTACCACCACACTCCCTTCCTCTTACGTGACAAAAATCTTCTCAATTCATCTCTAGGCCTGCTGTGTCCAGGGACATAAACCACCTCCAAGCTCAGCATTTGTGCAGTCTTCCTCCCTGACGGCAGGCTCCTCCGAACCACGTAAGACCACTTCCACTCTTCCACGGGACCAAGATGGCCTCCAGCCAAACAGGCCTTCACCCTCACCTCATGTACCCCTGCTCCACCTGCAAGGCCTGAGGCTGACCCAGGCCTCCCTTGAGCCTCCCACATGCAGCAGCAGACACCTGCTGTGTAGATGGGGAAACCTCGGACTGATGGGAGCTTGTGGTTTGGTCTTTTAACATTATGCGCTACACTATATAAAGTGTATTTAGCCAAAGAAAAACACTGAGCCCGATTCTGGGGCAATGGCTCTAGACTTCCCAAGATTAGAGTCAGGGAAGCAGCAGGAAGCACGCCTGTTCTTCCTGTACCTCTTTTCTAGGTACTTCCAGGGGCTGCTGCTCTCAGCAATGCCAGACTGGTGACCGTTCAGCCTTAGATGTGTCACATGTTGAGACCTTGGCGATAGGCACTCCTCTTCCTCTCTGCACCTACTCATCTCCAGACACTGGGCAGCACGAATTCTTCCCAAGAATGCTAACTTGGGTAATCTGGTTAGCCACCGCAGTGGGGATGCTCCTCAGAGGAAACTGAGCAAAAGCCTCCAAATGATCTAGCCAGGAAGTGCTGGCCATACCATGCAGCAGCTTAAAGCAGGCCTGGGTACCCCTAAGTAGTTCTAGAAGTACAAGGTACACACCTGCCATTTACTCAATATTAGAGCAATTCGGATTCAGGAATGTTTTGATCCTAGAAGTGACGTTGCCTCAAAAAGGTTAACTGGTGGGACAGATATGAAATAGGGCTTATTATAATTCTATCTGTCATACTCCAAAACAGTGTGATGTTCACTGCTGCTGGATAGCACCTTTGCCAGGGAGACAAAGAACACCACGTGTCATGGCAGAGGACACTGCAAACAGCAAAGTGACCAAAGCTGACCCCAGAAGCTCCCACAGTGACGGTCCAATGCTACTCCTCAACTTCCAAACACTTTCAATTTGGGGGCCCACGCAGTGCCAGTCCACTATATACCTTCAAGAAATGGCATGTATCACATGCAAATGTCTCTCTTGCTTGACCTCCTGGATGTAGGGGGCTGGAGGGGGCGTGTTTTGGCTCCCACAGCCTTGGATTAGGTCAGCCTATTCCCCGGGGTCAAATGTTCTAGAGAATACAACGGCGGCTTCTGAGACGTGTCCGTAGGTCATAGAAAAGGAAAGGCAGCACCCTAGGACATGGCCGATGTCAGGTGATCCACATTAAGAGGCTGAATGCTAACACTGGCCTGATTCTTCAGAAACAAGAGCTAGTTCCCTGCCCGGGTGGTTGGACTGAACTGGCTGTCTGCAGAGGGGACAGTTGGCACTGGAACTGCTAATCTGGGGGCTTGCCCTGGAACTGCACTCATGCTCATCGAGCCATTGGGGACAGCAGTTGTGTTCAAGCTACTGGGGATCTCGCCAGTAGCTTGTATTTTAAAATAGACCAAGTAAAACACTGGTAAAACAATCCCAATTAGAAGCATGATAAAAACGGCATTCCACCACTGAATTCCACAGTCTGCACCGTTCGTGGGGGTCTTCGGAGAAGTAGGGAGCAGCGGCTGATTGGAGGTCTCTACAGAGTAACTTTCATTTAAAAAGATTTCTGACTGCACCACGCGCTCAATATTCTGGTCAATGCCCTTAAAGAAATCCGTCAGTGGGCTGGAGAGGGCACCGGCGCCTACAGCTGCTCTATCTGGGTCTGGCTGCTCCTCGAAGGTCACTCTGGTCTCTGAGGATGGGCTCAGGAGGGGTCTGAGTTCTTTGTGGGTCTCTGTTAGGATCCCATGATTTTTCACTGGAATCTTAATAGATTTCAAAGCATATAAGTCTTGTTCTCTGATGAAGTTGTTGACTTTCTTGATATCTGCGACCTAGGAAAGCCATGAAGACAAACAGCACAAAACATGTAAACTCCTTAGAATGACTATCCAAAAAGTCGCTCTTTCTGGAAGAGGATCCAAGCCCACCCCGCTTACGAATCTGATGAATATTGGAAAACCGCACCTAGGCACAAAATTAGTTTAGCCTGAATAAAACTGTTTTTTGGCTTTAACTCAGCCTGAATGTATAGCTTAATCATCACGTTTCCATACAGATTTACAAGTCTGAAAAACATAAGATCAGTTTTGGAAGAGTATCTTGCTAATTCAAAGTGTGACCGCAACAAAATGTTTTTAGGTGAAACCCAACCACGGCAACTTAAAAAAAGCTTATAGCCCTTTCTACTTCTTCTAACTTTTGAGGCAACAGTGCCCCCGTCTGGCTGACTTCCCTCCCACATCAGAACCCAATTTAGTAGCTGATTATATTAGGGATCCCCCAAACACAAAGCCTCAGCCAGCTCCACACTCAGAACCTATTTTAACTGTAATAATACTTAAAAAGGTATGTCCTCGTGCTTCTACCATGTTTTCTTGCCCAGAAGGGCTGTATGGCACATAAAGTTATCTTTTAAATAAAGGGACCTAGGGGCAATACACTTTGAAGATTTCGCAACATTTATGATAATTAGAAACATATAGAAAATCATGAATCAAGCTGGAAAGTATGGACTGAAATCTGTTGCAATTTTAGGACTGGAAGAGAAAGGAACAGCACTATGAGTTTTACAGAGTTCGTGACAAACTCCTTCCACAGTCGAATCTTGAGAGGGGTGGTGCAGACTGTTAAGTCAAAGAGAAACCCTCCCTCAAGCTAATGTTTGGAACTTACTTGAAAGCATTAGAGGTGGACCTTAAGATTTGACTCATTAGCCCACTAACTAGAGTGTAAATACAGCCACAGACCTTTAGATAATACCTAATTCAAATCAATCATCTCTATTATTTCACTTATTGAGCAACTGTTTTTATCATCTAATTGAATTGAGGTGGCAGACATTTTTAATCGATCACACCTGGAAACTAAACCATAGGTGCTTGAGACCTGTTTGTCTTTGCCCTTAGTAAATTAACGCCAAATTTATATTTACCTTAAATTGGAAAATTGCTTATTGGAAGCATTATATATAACGTCTTCACAGATTTATTAGACATCAGTATTCCCAGAAGCCCACTGCAGCCACTCAGTGTGGGGTTGGATTCATTTTCAGCCCATGTTCTATAAGCCACACAGTATGCCTACAGAAAAATCTCAGTACAACTGAGACCATAGTATGTCCCTAGAGACCAGCCTGTTTATTTCTTCTGGGAAATACAACATCCTATACAATGTGTTTAACCATTTGAACCTTCTTAGATAAATGACAAGAAACTAAGGAGGAAAAGGTTTCTAAAATATACTGGTTAGATAGCCTTAGGGGAGGCCACAGAAATTTATAACACAGTGTCATTAGCAAAATGAAATAAATCGTTTCAATCTAGGAGAAAATGCAGCAATTCTATAAATACTTTCCTACTTACTTTGCCATGTTAATCACTCTGAATGCTAAAAACATAATTAAAGAGAGAAACAGGGTTATATAGATACACAGCGTATAAAGGCTAGATCATGCAGTTCTAAGAGAGGACATAAAACTTGACCAAACAAGCTATAACCAACAAGAAAGGGTCAGAAAAAGTGAAGCAGCCAAAAAAGCAAGCCTACCAAACAAATCTTAGATAAATTCTGCCGGCATCTTTGACCCTAGTAGGTCTTAAACAAAATGTGCTCGGGGGGGAAAAAAAAAAAAAAAAGTTGGGGGAGGCGGAGGGGGACACCTGGGTGGCTCAGTTATCTGAGCATCTGACTTTTTTTTTTTTTTAAGATTTTATTTATTTGAGAGAGAGAGAAAGCACAAGCCAGGGGGAAGGGTAGAGAGAGAGGAAGAAGGAGATCCCCACTGGGGCTCAATCTCAGGACCCCAGGATCATGACCTGCACTGAAGGTAGGGCCCTAACTGACTGAGCCACCCAGGTGCCCCTAAGCATCTGGCTCCTGATCTCAGCCCAGGTCTTGATCTCAGGATTTTGAGTTCAAGCCCCCCACTGGTCTCCACACTAGGTGTGGAACCTACTTTAAAAAAAAAAAAGTTTCCGAAATTCAGTTTGGAGGGACAGGGAGAGAAGTACTTTGGAGAGAGGGAACTGCTCCAACATGTGAGATTCCTCACCCTCACGTTTCATGATCCCAATCATGATCAGAATTGAAAGTACTCCCACCTGCCTTCCATCTCTGGCTAGATTGGAGAGTCCCTTCCGGCTACAAGAGGCCTCTCCAAACCACCTCTGGGGGGTCAGGAAGGGGCAGCAAGGGCCTCCACCCTTCAGTGCATTGCTCTGTTCCTCTAAGTACACAGGAGTCGAGGGAGAGGTGGCACCTTCACCTGCGGGGTTTCTTACTTTGCAGCCATACTGAAGAGCGAGCTTGTTGAGGCTGTCCTCCTGGGCCAGCTCCCGCTGCAGCAGCACCACGTCCCCTGCTCCTGGCTGGTGAGGGTGGTGGGCACCCTTCTTCTGGCGCTCCTTGCCCCGGGGCCGCAGAGCCACGCGGTGGGACTCTTCCTCAGAGGAGTCCCCCGAGTCCCCACCACCGTTCTCAAACATGTAAACGTGGCTGGTTGGAGTCCTACAGACAATGGCTGGGCCTTGGAAGGTCTTGGTTAACACTTCCTTCTGCCTCATGTTCTTAACTGAAAACCAAACCCCATGGTTAATTCCACATAAGGCACATTCATTCCTCTGCGGCTACGTTAAAGAGAAGTGTCTTGTTAGAGATTACACTTTTCCCTGATCATTGCAGAGACACCATCAGTACAAAAAACAATGTGTTGTACGCTAGCTGAGACGGGGTGAGAGACAGGTGTGTAAAAAACAGCATTTCCCCCTAATTGCATCCCTTTTCCATAGAAAACGAAAGAATCCCTCCTTTCCCCCTTATTCCTCATCCATCCATAGGTGGTGTCCCCCCCAAACCCACACAGATAAAGAAACTTCTCTTTTTGGTCTCAGGGGTAAAGACGCCGCCGGGATCCTTGCAATGAGAGGGAAGGGCTGTTCCAGCTTCCTTGCTCTGAGGATCTTAACTCGCAACTTTTGTACAGAACAATTCTGGTTCACTACTTTACGCACTCCAGAGTACCCTCGCCAAGAAGGTCAAGACTAAGGGCACTTGCTTATGAGAACTATGAGAATAAAAGACTTTGATTTCCAATACCGAAGGCTTGAATTACGTTGTATGTGGGCCAAGATGGGCAGAAAATTCCTGTCGAACTACGAAATCCGTCCAGTTTCTCACAGGTCCCCTTGCCTTCATTACATCCCACGCCTGGTTTTTATTTTCACCTCCAGCCAAGTGCAAAAGCCACACCACCCGCTTTCTCCTCTCGGAACGGTCCGAGTGAGGTTCCAGACACCAGAGCTCAAATGCGGGGAATGACAGCCTCGGAACTGCTGGCGTGGGGCCCTTCGGAGCCCAGGGGAGCGGCGCCTTCGGGGACAGCCAGGGTCCCCCCCCGCGCGACCGTGCCGCCCACCGCCTCCTGCCCGCACCCTACGGACCCGCCGGCCCGGAGGAGGGAGGCGGAGGCTCTCCCCGTCAGAGCTCAGGGCCTGCCAGGGGCCCCGGCGGCTCCAAGGCCTCAGTTTCCCTCTGAGCCCTTTCCGTGCAAGAAGGGCGGTCCCCACACAGGCGCTGACAAAAAGAAAACGGGGCGCGGCCCGCTCCTGGGCTTAGATGGGCGGGACCCCAACATTCCACACAGGCACGACCTCCGACCTCTGCCCTCCACCCCAACCACCTCCGGCCAGCCGCAGACCGTGGCGGTCGCCGCCCCTCCGGAGGCAGGAGGGCGGCTCGTACCCGAGGCAGAAGCGTGGCCCACCCCTCTGAGCCGCGGCGCCGCTGATGGCCCGCGCGCTCCCCCTTCCAGGACCGCGGCCCCTCCTGCCAGCCCCGGTACCTCAGCGCCCGGGATCCTCCGAGACTCGCCGCCGCCGCCGCGCCTGCTGATTGGGCCCGAAAATCAGCAGGTCTTCAGGGGGCGGGGACGGCGAGGCAGCCAATGAAATCAGCGCTGCGCGGGCTCTGGAATGAGCCGGGCTGTGCCGAGGTCAGAGCAGGAAACGCGGCCGGGGGGCGGGGCCGTGGAGGGGCGGGGCCGCGGAGGGGCTCCGGCTCCCCGACCGCCCCTCCCTTCGCCCCGCCCCCCGCCTGCCACCGCGGCACCAGCTCGTCCCAGCTGCGGTTTTTGCTTCGGCTGTAGGCTTACCACTGATTCCCAGCTTTCTGCGGAACCTCAGCTTTCTCACCTGTACCAGAGGCCTTTGGCCCCGCCCTCTGTGTCAACTGTGTAACGAGGGGGCAGATTCCTAGGAGAGTGGGGGCCACCTGCTGAGGCGTCCCGTCCTTTGTACTCTGGGTACAAAGGAAGTGGCAGCATTAAAATCCAAATCCTAAGGGGTCTCCACATCCTGAGCCCTTACCACCGCAGGATGAATTTGTTCCTCTCCGCACACGAAGATAGAAAAATGCCCCAGTGTAAACCATGGAACCACGACAACACGGACCACAAACACCACAATTTACCCAACGTCGGTGGCGGGGGACTCCTTAAGCTTAATAGTGGTGGGGGAACATTCTAACACACTAAAGTACAAAGGTTTAAAATGGCCACGCCAAAAAAGAAACCTTAAGAAGCCAAACCGTAGGGACGCCTGGGTGACTCAGTTGGTTGGGCAGCTGCCTTCGGCTCAGGTTATGATCCCAGCGTCCTAGGATCGAGTCCCGCATCGGGCTCCTTGCTTGGCGGGGAGCCTGCTTCTCCCTCTGCCTCTGCCTGTGCTTGCGCGCTCTCTCTCTCCCTCTCTCTCTCTGACAAATAAATAAATAAAATCTTAAAAAAAAAAAAAAGCAAACCGTAACCAGGGGAAAATAAATGCAACAAACACCACAAAAGATTAAAATCCTTAATTGAGGCAAACCTCATCGAATTAATGAGAAAGTCACTAACAGCCCAGTGGGTGGGGCGCATGAGCAGACAATCCACCAAAGTATGCAAATGGTTAATGGGGGGTGGGGGGATGACATCTCAGTAGTTATCAAATTAAACCACAAAGCAAAACGATTAAAATAAGATCTCTCCCTTTTATGGCTTTCCATCCTACTTAAAATAAAAGTTGAATTCTTTATCTTGGCAGACAAAGGCCAGGGCATTCTCTGCCATTTACTCACTCCTTTTATCCACTCTCCCCTTTTTTCTGGCTTTTAAACACCCAGCTCTCCCACACCTGGCCCTTCACAGGAACATACTTCTCTCAGCTGCTGGCATGGCTGGACCTTCTGACCCCCAGGCCTCAGATAAGTCCCTTTCTCAGGTAAGTCCATATACCTAGATGCTCCCCCCATGCTCTGTCAGGACATTCCGTTTCTTCTTCCCACTTCTCATTTGATGGACTTGTTTTATTGCCAGAATCCACCTGTCCCTAATTATCGTCTGCTTTGCTCACCACAACCTGCGTCCAGTTCAAAGCCTATACTCGGTAAATAGTGGCTCAACAGGCAAGACATTAAGTGACCTGACCCTGGGTACAAAGGAAGTGGCAGCATTAAAATCCAAATCCTAATATGTCTGACTCCAAAAGCCCTTCTGTCAGCCACGGCTGTCCTCCTGGACCAAAGGGCTTGGTCATGGCCTGGTGGATTTGACAAGTCGAGGCATCAGAATGTAAGAATGTGGTTAAAAGGGAGAGGAGTCCGATCAGAATCTGCAAAGCTGAATTAACTTTTGATTAATTAGCCACTCTCTGATCTTTCATTCAGCATGTCCAATAAGAAACAAATCCAGATCAAGGAGAGATTTTATTCAAAAAGATTATTGCAGGGGGGGGGGGGAAGATTTGCCATGAGGAGAACCCTCTGACTATGAAGTCTGCAAGCACCTTAACAGTTGGGCAGAAAGGGCTTTTCTTTTATAGAGAGGAGTAAGTAAGGCTAAAAAGAACCAGGTGTGGGGAAATAGGACAAAAAGGGGTGGCAGAATTGGATAACAGATACGAGAACGTTCTACTGAGGCCAGCCTATTCTCAAGAGGGACTGTATGCTGCCTCAGGCTGAGGGTGGACTGAAGTCCATTCAGGGGCCTAGATGAAGGAGAGCAGCTCCATGGAATGTTGGTTAACAAGCATTTTGTTCTGATTGATCAGTGGGGACAAGAGGCTCAGCTAAACATTCATGAGGCAAAGAGAGAGAATTTTGAGGGTTTGTGTCTGGCCTTGTCATAGGTCAACAAGGAGGGCATCCGTGAGTCTTATTTAAGTCATACGGGGAAGGAAGGGGGGGTTCTTTGCAATAAGTCATTTTCCAGAAAACAGTGGATGGGTAGGGATGGGGAGGTCTTAACCTTCACCGTTTTCCAGGAGCACAGGACGTCAGTAAATCTCAACATTGTCAAGTTTCTGTCTATGGATCTACCTCCACTTGTCAAACATTGGAGAACAGCAGCAAGCACTCATGGGGTTTACACTTCAGAAGATGAGACAAGACAAAGATATACACAGAAAGGGCATTGCAGATTATGTGAGATTTGGGGAAAATAAAAACTAGGTCATTATCTCTTAACAAAAATTATCTAAACTTCTTAAAGGCAAAAGGATTCGTTGTATGTTCTTTCAGTGTTATGCTGGAGCTTGGTTAGCAAGCCCATCTAAGGAAAATCTGATTGTCTATGCAGCAGTTCTTAAAATGTGATCTGGGAGTCCTGGGGAGCCCTGAGTCCTTTTCATTAGGTCTGTTAGGTCAAAACTATCTTCATACCAGTGCCATCATCATTTTCCTTTTTTTTTTTTTTAAGATTTTATTTATTTATTTGACAGACGGAGATCACAAGTAGGCAGAGAAGCAGGCAGAGAGAGAGGAGGAAGCAGGCTCCCCGCCGAGCAGAGAGCCCCACACGGGGCTTGATTCCAGAACTCAGGGATCATGACCTGAGCGGAAGGCAGAGGCCCAACCCACTGAGCCACCCAGGTGCCCCATCATTTTCCTTTTCCATTTCATTCTCTCTTAATAGACATAAGTTAGGTAACACAGATTAAGTCTATATAGGGTACAAGGCAACACAATACTCCTGGGAGATAGGTATTATCATAATCCCCGAATTGCAGCCAGAAAAACTGAGTGTAACAGAAATTGCAAGATGCCTACCCAATATCCATTTGAAACTTCCACTGCGGAAAAGAACCCCAATATTATCTGGGGCAGCAATGTGCCAAGCTGAGACTATACTTCCCAGTCTTCCTTGCAACGGGGTGTATCCCTGTGAATAAGTTCCAGACGATATAAGAGGAAAATGTCGGTGGAACTTAAAAAATGTTTAAAAGGCAGACATCTGGAAAAGCTCTATAAAATATGTGTGTGTTCTGCTTACCCTCCCTCTTGCTGTGTGGAATGAAGATGTGATGGCTAGAGCACCTGCAACTCCTCTTGGACACGAGGCAGCCTTGGAGGTGGAATCCAAGTGCTAAGGATGGCAAAGCAGAAAGATGGAAAGTGTGCGGGGAAGAACTAAATGTCCCCATTGTTTAAGAGGTTGAGATTCCTATTAGTAGCAGCTATTGTAATTCCTAACTTAGACACCTGGGCACAGAGATTAAATTATTTGTCCTCGATGTCATAGCTAGTCAGTATAAGAGGCAGAATCCAACCTCAGACAGACGATAAAAGTCCCCAGTCTTATAAAAGCCCCTGAGCAGAGCTCAGCTTTGCTTTCTCCGCTGGCTCAGCTCAGCCAGGACGCCCGCTAAAACTTGGTGAACAGTTCCTTCAGAAACATACCCTAGTTTTCTCTCCAGGCCGTTGGCTAGGCTGGCTGAGATGCAGTTCCTTGGGCCCAGGTGAGGTCAGAGAGGTGTTGGAGCAACATGACTCATCGTCTGAAGTATGCCAGGGTCACATCCGCCAAGGACAGTCCCATCGTTTCAGGGCTGAGAAAGCTGCCCTCAATCCTCCACAAGCCGACAGGCCTACTCAGATGCTCCTTTGACTCCCGCCAAACCTAGAGCACCCTCGCCCCTGTGTCAGCCTGCTATGAACTGAACTGTGTCCCCACTAAATTTCTATGTTGAAATCCTAACCCCTAATGTGACAGAGGGGCTACAAGGAGGTGATTAAGATTAAGTGAGGTCATAAGGGTGGGGTCCTGGCCCAGTAGAATTAGTGTCCTTATAAGAAGTGGAAGAAGTGGGGTGCCCGGGTGGCTCAGTGGGTTAAATCCTCTGCCTTCGGCTCAGGTCATGATTCCAGGGTCCTGGGATCCAGCCCCGCATGGGGCTCTCTGCTCAGTGGGGAGCCTGCCTCCCCCTCTCTCTCTCTGCCTGCCTCTCTGCCTACTTGTGATTTCTGTCTGTCAAATAAATAAATAAAATCTTAAAAAAAAAAAAGAAGAAGAAGAAGTAGAAGAAGTGACAGCAGAGGGCTTGTTTTCACTCTCTCTTTCCCTGCTCAGCCTCAGAGGAAAGACCATGTGAAGATGCCGTGAGAAGGTGGCCAGGTGGAAGCCTTCTGGGCCGTGGTTGCCTCCTGTCTGGTACTGTTCCCTATGCCTGAGATGGCCCTACATCCCTTCTGCCTGGAACATTTTCAGTCTATGTCTGTTGTCTTAGCACAACTATTATGAACATGCCTTCCCTTTCCACAGTTTGGACACATCCTCTACCTCTCTGCGGCAGTTTGCAAGGCAAAGGCTCCTTGCCCACACCTTGGCAAATGCTGCTAGTTAATCACAGAGGCCAAGACAGTTGTTAGACCTCTGTGTGGAGTTACCCAAGGCAGCTTTAGTTGTTCATGGGAGTGTGGTGGGGGGGGGGGAAGGTTTAAAAAATATATTGCATTTAGCAATCATTAAGAAGTTAAAGATAAAGGTAAAAATTTTGCTGTCTTTGATATGTTAATATCCTTCATATATAAAAGGCATTCAGAACTCAATAAGAAAAGAGAAAGAGAGAGAGAGAAAAAAAAAGAAAAAACACTCCATAGAAAAATTGGCTGAGGGGTGCCTGGGTGACTCAGTGGGTTAAGCCTCTGCCTTCCGATCAGGTCATGATCCCAGGGTCCTGGATTGAGCCCCGCATCAGGCTCTCTGCTCAGCGGGGAGCCTGCTTCCCCCTCTCTCTCTCTGTCTGCCTCTCTGCCTACTTGTGATCTCTGTCTGTCAAATAAATAAATAAAATCTTAAAAAAGAAAAGGAAAGAAATAAAAAAGAAAAATTGGCCAAATGATGCAAACAATTCATTAGAGAAATACATACAGAAAAAAGGTATTAGCTTGACAGATGGTCAAATCAATGGAAATTCTGATAAATTCAAATAGCTGTAAGAAGCTGGAAAAAGTCAACTCTGAAAGGATTATACTACATGTGTTGCACAGGTGGGGAAAGGGTACTGTCAGGCCCTGTTGGTGGGAGTTTCAATTGGGACATTTGTAACATTATGTAGCAATAGCTTTTACATTGCGCATATGCTTTGATCATGTCTCCCACATTTAGCAATTTGCCAAAGAAATAAGTAGGACATCTAACAAGATTTGTTTCAAGGCTGTTCTTAATTGTGAGAGATAGAAAAATCCCACAATGTCCAACAGGAGGGGATTCAGTGGAATTCATATAGCTCATTTATGAAATAAAATAAAGCCCACTTGTGTAAAATACACATTCACATGAAAGGATGTTTAAGAATGACAAGCAGTGTTTTAAAAATCCCTAGAAATCAGGGGCGCCTGGGTGGCTCAGTCATTAAGCGTCTGCCTTCGGCTCAGGTCATGATCCCAGGGTCCTGGGCAAGGCCCCGCATCTGGCTCTCTGCTCAGCGGGAAGCCTGCTTCTCCCTCTCCCACTTCTCCTGCTTGGGTTCCCTCTCTCGCTGTGTCTCTCTGTCAAATAAATAAATGAAGTCTTAAAAACAAAAATCTCTAGAAATCAGAGAAAGGGATGTGTATCACCCCACACACATCTGAGGTTGTAAGGCAGAATGCTCATAATGGTTATTCCTGGGGGGGCTTACTTGCCTTATTTACGTGTGCTTCCTTTTTTATTTTTATTTTAAAAATATTTTATTTATTTATTTGTCAGAGAGCGAGAGAGAGCACAAGCAGGGGGAGTGTCAAGCAGGGAGCCCGATGTGGGGCTCCATCCCAGGACCGTGGGATCATGACCTGAGAGGAAGGGAGACACTTAACCAACTGAGCCACCCAGGCTCTCCTGTGCTTCCGTTTCTAAGCTTGTCTCTGCCACACACATCTTCTCCAGTTATGAGGCGGTGGCATGGGGACAGTGGTTAACGTCACAGGTGTTGGAGCCAACTGTCTAACTTTGTTGCAGCCAAATGCTCCACCCCTGAACTAGACCCCCTCCAATGTCCAGCTCAGAATCCAGCCCTTAGGACCTGTAGGAAAATTCCACCACCTCTGCGAGCCTCAGTTTTCTCGTCTCTGAGATGACATCTAAGATTGGTGCTATTGTTCACCAGGTGCTTGGCATACAGTGAACATTCGGGGAACACGGGCTCTCATGGTTTTGACAGAGGAACCCATAAAGGGATAAAAGTCCATTTTTCTTTAAATTATGCATTCCTGCCCTAACTTAGGTCGCTGGAGGCAGTTCGTGAGGCTCAGATCTGCTCTGATTTAGGGACAGGTTTCTCAAGTGAATTTTAAGCTCATTGGTCGGGAGTTTTATTTGTGTCAGAGTCAGTTTTCCCCTGGGCCAAATTATAAGGAGTTGCCTGAGAAGAGGAGCCTGATGAACCAGGCAAGCTGTCCTGGGCAGCAACAGCGGGGGCCACCGTCCTTCAGACCCGCTGAGTGGCTGGCCCACGGTCCCAGGTGATCCCCGTGGTGCTCACAGGTCATCCCCGGCTGACTTCTGCCTGTGTTCCCCTTCCCACTTGGAGGCTGGGGCTGCTCTGTCATTGCCACCTTGGTGGGGACCTCAGTGTCCAGTTTGGGTTTCCCTGAAGAGCTACACCCACAAGACCTTGGTGTATACAGCAGGGTTTCGAGTCTTCATAGACACATCTTACCTCCATTTTGTCCCTCTCGGGAGCAAAACCTCGGCCACCTCTCTCCACCCAGCCCCTCCGGCCAACTTCCTAATTCCCTTGCTTACTCTCGTGCCAACCTCCAAGCTCAGCTCTGGCTTCCCTGGGTGTACCTGGGAATGATGCCCAGGTTCAGGGAGTCTGATGCAACACCTCTACGGTCCCCATCTCCTCCCAGCCCCCTGGAATTGTGCAGGGAACAGATCTTTTATAATTTTTATAAGAACTGCCTGCTTACCTGCACCCCAGTGTTCATAGCAGCAACGTCCACAATAGCCAGACTGTGGGAGGAACCAGACTTCAACCGATGAATGGATAAAGAAGATGTGGTTCATATATACGATGGGCTCTGACTCAGCCGTCAGAAAGGATGAATGCCTGCCGTTTATACTGACGTGGATGGAACTGGAGGGGATTATGCTAAGGGAAATAAGTCAGTCAGAGAAAGACAATTATCATACGGTTTCACTCATATGCGGAATAGAAGAAATAGCACAGAGGGTCATGGGGGAAGGGAGGGAAAACCGAATGGGAAGAAATCAGAGAGGGAGACAAACCATGAGAGACTCTTGACTCTGGGAAACAAACCAAGGGTTGCCGGAAGGTGAGGGGGGGATGGGGTAACTGGGTGATGGGCATTAAGGAGGGCACATGATGTGAGGAGCACTGGGTGTTACACACAACTGATGAATTATTGAACACTGCATCTGAACTCAATGATGTACTATATGTTGTCTAATTGAATTTAAGTTAAAAAAAGAATTGCCCGCTAAAACAATACTATTTTAGATATAGTAGTTTCCAGGAAATATTATTAAAATCAATTTTACCTTTTCTTTTGGCTCTTTTGTAACGTGGCCACAAGAAGTTTTAAAATTACATCTGGTTCACTTATGTTCTTATTGGACGGCACAGCCTGAGGGTGCCTGAGAGCCAGTTTGGAGCCTGCCCTGATCTGCAGGCTGTCTTGTTCGTTCTCTAAAGGGCCCCAGTAAACTGCAAATATCTTGACCATTTGCATCAGGTCCTGGCTTGGCCAGGAGGTTGACAGCCTGCGGTTTGGGGGATGAAGAGAGGCAGGGATACCGCCAAAAAGACACCTTTTGCCTCCCTACGCTCTGCCTTCCCAGACACTCCAGCCAGGACCCTTGCACCCAAAGTTCCCCCACAATTGGTGTTGGGCCAGGAGCCCCAGGGTCTGCTGAGCAGGTGGGGAGTCTCTCACTGAAGGCTCAGGGGCACTGTCCCAGGGGAAGGTCCAGGAGGAAGCTGCTCCCAGTGATACTTCAGGGAGTAGAGGGTGAAAGCCGCACCCAGAGGGGCCAGGAGCAGGTGCCGGAAGCAGGAAGTAGCACCCGGGACCAGGGTCTGGGGAGTGAGTGAGGCTAGAGGCCACGGGCACCCAAGGTGGGGGAAGGAGGGGCCCTGGGCTCCTCAGCTTAGCATCCCTCAAAGAAGACTCCTCACCATGCCCCGGTTGGCCTGTCAGGGTTTGCTGGCTGGAAGGATGTTTTGGTCGAAGTTCTGTGTCACTGAAGCTCAGGGTACAGATCTGTGAAATTGCAGGGACCTCTGGTAATGTCACTCATTGGGACTCTCAAGCTACAGAAGATTTGATTACATATAGGAGCATGTCTAGGTCCCTCAGGAAGACCGTTCTAGACTTAAGCAGACTTACAGCTGATGCATCCCATATGTACATAGTGGGTGTTCATTACCGGGTTGTAAACATCTTGTTGACCCCGTGCTTAGAACCCGGAAGGGGCTCAATGAAACACTTATTTACCTGGTTAGAATATGTTTGTCATGTCTCTAAACATTTCGGCATTATTTCCAGCCTCAAATCCTTTCAGGAAAAAGTACTGCTGTATCGGTCAGGATTTAACCAAGAAACCACTCAGAATACTTATATTGGAGGGACCTGCATGCCAGGATTGGGGTCACGGGTGATGGATAAGCAAATGGGGGGCATTAGAACCCAGAGATTAGCCACAATGGGGAGGGGTGGTCACCATCCCTCTAGGCTGGGGCCAGAGGAAGGAGGTGGGGTCATGAGAGTCCAGGGAACCATCCGAGGCTTCAGTAGGAGCTGGAACCCCAGAGGAGACAGAAATGCTGTGGGGTTACCTTGTGAGGCAGGACCGAAGGGAGGGGGCATGTTCAGGCCTCTCACCTGCTTGGGCTCTGCAAACTATGCCGCCACCTCCCATTGGCTGAGCCAGCAGGAAGTGGGCTAGCCTGTGAGCCTGGGAGTACAGCCCAGGGGCAGACTTGCTGCTGCTGCCTACAAAGCAAAATGAGAGAAGGCAAGGAATGGCTTGGGGTAGGCTGGCCCAAGACCAGTACCACCTCCAACTGTCCTGATACCTTTGAAAGGGCACTGTTACTGCAGGAATTGAACAGCCTGCCTGTCACAGGCTGAATTGTGTCTCCCATTAAATTCGTACGTTGAGGTCCCAAACCCTAATGGCTCAGCATGTGACCATCTTTGGATATAAGGTCTTTAAAAAGGTGATTCGGTTGAAAGGAGGTCATTAAGGTGAATCCTAATCCAACCTGACCTGTGTACTTATAAGAAGAGGAAATTTGGACACACAGAGAAAGATGTGTACACAAAGGAAAGACCATGTGAGGTCACACACACACACACACACACACACAAAGTCAGCCATCTACAAGCCAAAGAGAGAAGTCAGGAGAAACCAGTCCTGCTGACAACTTGATCTCAGAGTTTCAGCTTCCAGAACTAGGAGGAGATAAATCTGCTGTTCAAGCCATCCTGTGTGGGGTGTTTGTCATGTCAGCATGGGTGGACTAAAATTGCCCAAGATTCCATGTTGCCGGAGGAGTCAGAATTTAGCACATATCTATCCTCAGAGGGCAGGGAACTGACTTCTTCACTGGCAGCAGGACAAAGATGCCACCCAGATATCCAGAGTCACACCTCCTCCTCCCCCAGACTCATCCTTGCTGGGAGGAATGACAGACTGGTGTGTGGGGGCAGCTATTGGTAACTATGGACGCAGCTAAGTGTCCTACATTGCACAGGAATGCCCCCCAACACACCAAAAAAAGAATTATCCAGCTGAAAATGTTAAAAGTGCCAGGCCTAGAAACCTGCCCTACAGTAGCACTCCATGTCTACAAGTCAACTGTGGGCTTACAACATCCAAGCAGGCTTAGGGTCTTTTACACTTCAACGTGAACATAGATAATCATCAATTAGCAGACACCTGAAGAAAGTCTCTGACATGAATGATAGCGATCAGAGTATGCAGAGGAAATGCAACTTGGGTAAAACATTACAGGGAGAAGAATATTAGAGGAATATATATATGTATTTTAAAGATTTTATTTATTTATTTGACAGAGAGAGATAACAAGTAGGCAGAGAGGCAGGCAGAGAGAGAGGAGAAAGCAGGCTCTCCACGGAGCAGAGAGCCCGATGTGGGGCTCGATCCCAGGACCCTGGGATCATGACCCGAGCAGATGGCAGAGGCTTTAACCCACTGAGCCACCCAGGTGCCCCAAATTGCATTACTTTAAAAACAAAACAAAACATTTAAATTGTTCGTTGTTCGGGAATTTATTTTTGTATACAGTATAAAATAGGGTCGGGCTCCATAGTCTTCCAGTTGGATGGCCAGCTGTGCCAGATCCGTTTGTGAAACAGCTCACCCATGTCCCACTGAGCTGAAATTCTGTCTTTTGTGAGCATTAAAGTCATACACACAATGGGATCTATTTGGCAAATTTTTGGTAATATGAACTTTCAAACATCATGACTTAACTTGGAACACATGAGTTTCCCACCCTCCCTCTCTGCCTCTTGAAAGGGTGGCTGGTATGTGACTGGTGACAGTCTGGAGAAGGTCAGATGGGAGGCCTGTGACTATCTTCCTGAGTCACCCATGCTTTTCTTTTTGTACAGCCTGATGCAAGTCCCTGGCCCTGAAGCAGGCCCAACACCAGTCCGGGCAATGAATGGCCCACTGATGAATAGGCCATTCACACGTTCAAGTGGGTCACGCTCCAGCTTCCTTGCAATACCCCCGGGGTAGCCACCTCTGGGCACCAGTGTTAGAGCATAGATGTTGGGTCTTGCCCACCCCACCCACACCCAGAGTGAAATGCACCAGTGTTCACCCGGCAGCAATGGTAGCCAGCCCCAAATTCTTCCACTCTCATAACCGTCCCCTGAGACTGTTGTTACGAGGTGCTCTTACTGGGATCTCCATGTTACAAGATGAGGCAACTGAGACCGGAAGGATGGAGTCCCCTGGCTGGCCCACCCAGCAGCAGAGCTGGACATCTAACTGCAGACCCCCAGCCACTAACCCCATGCTGGGTCTGTCCATTCACTAGAGTGTGGAGATACACAGACAGCACGGGTATGTTTGTCCCGCGTGCTCCAAGAAGACTCAGGCCCAATCTGAGCTTGGGTCAGGCTGCCCCGTGACAAAAGGAGGGGCAGCAGGGTCACAGAGCTCTGAAGAAGGCCCTGTATGGGTTTCTCGTGTCTGCATTGTGGATGAAAAGCGGGAGGGGTCAAAACAAGGGTGACCAGCCTGCCCCACAACCAAGCTCAGCTCAGGCCGGCATCAGGTGAGATAGGAGACAGTGGCCCCAGATATCCTGGCTCTGAAGTGGCCAGTTGCAACTAAAAGTAAGGGGCTGGGTGGCTCAGATGGTTAAGTGTCTGCCTTCAGCTCAGGTTACGATCCCAGGGTCCTGGGATCGAGCCCCATGTTGGGCTCCCTGCTTCTCTCTCTCTTCCCTGCTCATGCTCTCTCTCTCTCGCAGATAAACAAATTTTAAAAATCTAAAAAAGAAGTAAATGTTAAGCCTTGTTTACTGGTACAGAGAGCTCCTCCCTCCATGCCCCCCCGTTCCTCCCATCCTCTCTACCCTGACCTCAGCTCCTTTTAGGAAAAAGGTGAGTGTTCTGGGAAACTTCAGGGAGGGGAGGGAGCAATTCTTATGGCTCTGTTAGACAGAAGTGCCCACCTGACCACCCTACCTGGTCCTGTGGGTGATGGAGGTGCTATATTCACCTATGGGAGTTCGGAGTTTTCTGCATTAAGGAACATGCCCTGCCCTGGTGTGGGCCTCCCGAACATCTGAAATTTAACTGGTGCTGGATGTGCCATCCCTTGCCAGACTGCTCTGCCCACGATCTGATGACTCTTCCTTTTCACCCTTGTCCATTGTCAACAGCCGATGATCACCCAGCGAAGGCACGTCTCTGTAGTAGAGGGTTAACTCACTAGGCCTGGCTTGTCCAAACTCGACATAGCCCAAAGGTCTTCAGAAATGGCCCTTGACCAGCTCCTGGGGGATAACCTCCAAGTCTTTGAATACCCTGCCTGAAGAGTGTCATTGATTACCTGGGGCCTTGAGCCACACCACGTATTTGATGCTAACAATGGAATTTACAGTGGGGAGCTTGGGTCACGCTGTATCAGTCTGACCTAAGGTCAGTCACATGGACATCCCGTGCCTACATAACTGGCCCCGGATAAAACCCCCAGACACCGTGGTCAAGGTGAACTTCCTGTTCCATGTGGTTTTTGTTTTTTTATTCTGTTTATTTTTAAGTAATTTCTGCACCCAGCACTGGCCTCAGACTCACAACCCCAAGATCAAGAGTCCCGTGCTCTACAGACTGTGCCAGCCAGGTGCCCCCCTCCTTTGCACATGTTGCCCATGTCCTTGCTAGGAGAATTCAGCGCTCTGCATGTGATCCCACTGGGTAAGGACAATAGGAAGTTTGCACCTGGTTTCTCCTGGACTCTGCCTTACGCGCCTTTTCATTTGTTGATGCTGATCTATGTCCTTTCGCTGTAAAAACCTGTAGCCATTGGGGCACCTGGGTGGCTCAGTGGGTTAAAGCCTCTGCCTTCGGCTCAGGTCATGATCCCAGGGTCCTGGGATCCAGCCCCGCATAGGGCTCTCCGCTCAGCAGGGAGCCTGCTTCCCGCCCCCCACCCCCGCCTGCCTCTCTGCCTACTTCTGATCTCTGTCAAATAAATAAATAAATAAAATCTTTAAAAAAAAAAAAAAAAAAACCTGTAGCCATGAATATAACAGCTTCTCTGAGTTCTGTGGGTCATTCTAGCAAATCATTGCCACTGAAGGTGGTCACGGGAATACCCTGCCACAACCCCCCCACATTAACTACCCCTGCTCTGGAGGTCTTCCTTAGCCATTCATTCTGTGGGGTGGAAAAATGTCATCTGACTGGTGGTGTCGACAAACAAGACACATAAGACAAGAGGCCTGAAGTAGTAATCCTTGCAAAAAGAAGGACTAGACTGAATTATTCCAACAGCCGGGAACTGGAGGTCCATGTCAACCTGTGTCGAGACTGATGGAGGTTTCACTTGGATTATTGATAACAACTGTAAGCAAATTTTCTTTTCAGGAACACCATGCCTTGGAATCTTCCTTCTGGTGGGGAAGGCAGGAATTACCTTCTTCCTCCTTCCAAAACACTAGACCTTTGTACCCTAGAGGTGTTCATAAGACACCTCAGATATTTAAGGGAACATGACCAGTAGACTAGGTAGCTCTCCAATGACTTTGGAGATCTTTCCAAAATGAGATGACCCTTGGTTACTCGGGTTAGTTTCCAAGAGGGGTAACTGATTCCCTATTTTGGGACAGCCTGTAGGCAGTTTTTTCTGCAAGGGCGAGTCATCCAATAAAAAGGGAGAGTACAAAATTTGTCCCTGACTTTAGCTGAAAGCTATCAGTGATGCCACCTTAGCTCTAAAAGTGTTCAGTCCCAACATTCATGCCTGGCATGGTTCGAAGTGATGGGCACCTTCTCGCTGAATTTGCACAAAGGTCCTCATGTCCACACCTACAACCTAGATCCATTTTATTTTAAATTTATTTTTAATTGCTTATTTATTTATTTATTTATTTATTTATTTTGAGAGAGAGAGAGCCCATGTGTGTCAGCTGGGGAGAGAGGGGGCAGAGGGAGAGGAAGAGAGAGCATATCAAGCAGACTCCCCACCCAGTGTGAATCCCAGTGTGGGGCTCAATCTCACAACCCTGAGATCATGACCTGAGCCAAAACCAAGAGTCAGATGCTCAACTGGCTGAGACCCCCAGGCACCCCCACCGAGATCAATTTTTAAAGAAATCATCCCTCCTTCGTCACATGTGACAGTGCCCTTTTTTTTTTTCTTCTATCCTGTGCTTTTCCATTTTGTAGGATGCTAGCTGTGACCCACTGAGCTGATTTCATGACCCAGAGCTGGACATGTCTGCAATCACATGGAATACATTGCATTTGGCTAAAAGCCCTTTGAGAACCAGGTCCCCTGGGATTAGCCCTGGGCCCAGCACACAGTAAGTGCTCACCAAAGGTCTGAAGACCTAGTGAGTGAGGAGGAAGTAGACCAGGGGAGGAATCCGGGAAATGTTACAAAACTTAGGAAGTGGGGCGCCTGGGTGGCTCAGTGGGTTAAGGCCGCTGCCTTCGGCTCAGGTCATGATCCCAGCGTCCTGGGATCGAGCCCCGCATCGGGCTCTCTGCTCAGCAGGGAGCCTGCTTCCTCCCTTCTCCTCTGCCTGCCTCTCTGCCTACTTGTGATCTGTCTGTCAAATAAATAAATAAAATCTTTAAAAAAAAAAAAAAAAAAAAAAAAAAACTTAGGAAGTGCCCCTTTCGCCCTGGCTTCCAGGAAGTTCAGAGAAAAATTTAAAGCTTAATCCAAGAGAGCAGTTTGACCCTCTTAGTTGTTTTTCTAAATTTTATTTTATTAGCTTATTACATGTCAGTTTCGTGAGGTGCCGTTATGTTCTTCTGAAAGAACTGGATATTTATAAACACACACACCCCAATAAGCAAACGGATATGTTGCTTGTTTGGATGCACTTTCTTGGATTTCCATTTGGACGTATTTCTCAGTCTGGCAAAGGTCAGGTTCCCAGGCTTCCTGCCTAAAAGAGCATCTTTATCCAAGGCCCTTAATGCCATCTGTATTAGAAAAGGTAGGGCTCATCTCCATCGAACTGGACTCTAAAGGTTCAAATCCCAACCTGGGCTGCTGCTTTGACAAGAAAATGCAGAAGTCTTCCTCCAGCACAGAAGTGAGGACTGGCTATGAATAGCCCCTGCCACCCTCCGCCCCACCCCCCCAAGCTCACCTGCCCTTTTGTTTAATAAACTCCTGTTTAATAAACTGTTTAATAAACTCCCAAGTCTGACCCACACACCCCTTGCCTGGATCTTCCCTCCTTCCTAGATTAGCTCAGATGGGGGAAACCTGGCAAGGTTAGGAGCAGGTCAGTATCATTGGCCCATAATGTATATATTTGAGGGAGAGAAGTTGTGGACATGACACAAAGGGTGACATTTTAGGACCTAGTGACCAGCTAGTAGCATAGCTCAGCACTCTGCAAATTAACCCATGGAGGTGGCTACCTTCTCAATGTATCAAACTCATAAGTTCTCAAACTCATCTCTAACTGAAGGTAAATAAGAGGTTAGCTATGTTCTCAGGAATACAGGCATCTGGTATGCCAAAGGGGCATATCCAGATGACGATGTCTAATATATGGCACACTTCCATTTCTCGAGAGTTGTACCCAGATACCAACACTACTTTTACAGAGGGAAAGCTATCACTGGCCAGCCCAGGATCCTGGGGGTCCCCTCCCCAGTTTTTTCTCCCTCGGCCACACCTGGGCCTGCCTGTGACTTCTCCTCTGCCAGGTCCTGCTTGTCTTGCTTTAGCCTCTCCCAGGAACCTGTCAGACCTTCTCATGTCTTCTTACATCTCCCCCTTTTGTTCTTTCTGGAACATTCTTTCCTTTTGTCTGTTGGAGGAGTTCCGATTGCCTTCTCAAGACTCGATTTACCTATGATGTTCTCTGCAAAAATCCCTAAGGCCTCCATGAAGAGTCACGTCCCTGCACTACAGTCCCTATTATAGGGCGAACCACAGAGCACTGAGCATGGGTCGGGGCGGCGGAGGGGAGGACACAGAAATGGCTGTGGTGGCTGCTGCTCGGGGAGGTTGTAGCTCTGTGCCCTCCAGGGAAGAAGACCCAGCACACAGCACCCAGGTGTGGGCTGCATGGACCAGGACCCCCGTGCACCCAGCTCACACTGTCAGCGGGCCCGTCTTGACCCCCACACACTGCAGACACTTAGAAGGAAGCAAAGTCTTCCAAGGAGATGGCTGGACTGCACACGGCAAAAGACCAGGCCTGGAGCCTGTGGTCCAGCAGTGGTGGGAGGTGGCCTGGCCTGGAAGAGTATGTCCTTCCTTGCCCCTTCCTCGTGATGGGAGCTGACACTGTTGGCAGAACCCACGCACCTCCTTCCAGCTGGGGTGGTTCCATTTCAGTCACTCCCTTTGTCAGCCTGAGTTGAAAATGTCAGATGTCTTTACTGATGGGACCTGGGCTAGGCGGACAGGCCCTGGTTAGGGGGTTCCCGTCCAGAGGTCTTCCCCTCCATGCCAGTTGTGTTTTCTATGTAATCATATCCTATGTATAACCTATAATCATAATCTATGTATAACCTGCATTCAGCTTTTTTGTGCTCCCCAAATGGCTGGGGTCAAGAGGCCAGTGCAATGAGTCCTATCTCCCCACTCTCCAAATCTGGCTCCTTGTCCAGTGAATTCTTCCCTGGGGGTTGGCCTGGCTTCCTCCCTGGGGAGGTCCTGTACAGCCTTGCTTTTGTTTTGCCCCTAGGAGAAGTAGTCCTTCCTTGTTTTTTACCCTGGAGACCCGAAATCACTCCTTAATGGAAACTGAAGTATCTTGAAGTTCTTCCTGGCTTCTGCTTTATTGCCTTAGGGTAAAATGCTGATTTGTTTTTAAGGAAGACCTTTCAATTTTGTTTAAGGGCTGGAACCAGGTCCCAGCCCAATCCAGAATGATTTGATCCCATCAGGATGGCTGCCAGACAAGAATTTAGCCTTGGGAGGACACAGGGATGCCTGCCTCCCCCTTGGCGTTTTGTTGACAAAGGAAACTCAGCTCCCATGTACGCTGTGCCTGACACAGTGGCTCGGATCTGAGTTTCTGGGACATGCAACTCATGTACTTTGGAGACAGGGATCCTCTTGGTGGAGAAAGAAATAAAGCTAGAAGCCTGGAATTTGATGCAAAGCCCTGGGGAGCCCTTGCACGTGAAGCTTTGGGGTCACGGTAAGCCCGCCTCTGCTGACATGCCTGCTTCATATACTCCTCCAGATGCTTTCTCCACTCTCTAGGACCATTTCATGACAACAAGAAGGGGAGCGTTTGCTGAAGGTCTGCCCCCTACCCTGGCACTTGGCCCGTTACCCTGTGTGATCTCCCTGCCACTAGGGAAGAGGGGGTGATACCTCTGTTTTACAGCATCTGTATGTAGGATAGATCCTTCCCTTCCCCACCGGGCAAAAGAAATAAAGATCTCATCCTTCCCAGTAATTCCAGAAAAGGCCTGGAAGGGCTCTCAGTGGCTTGTGCTGGGCCACGCTGAGCTGCCTTACCCCATGGCTTGATGGCGGGGGTGATGGGCGGGAGGTTCCCCCAGGGAACATTAGAGTGTTGTCATCAGAAGGGAGTGGTCATGGGGCGGGCAGAAACTGTGACTGGTCCCCAAGGGTCCCTGGCCATGATGCACCGCACGTGCTCTGGAGGGTTGGATCACAAGAGGGTGCACAGGTGCTCAGTTGGGGTCTGGTTCAGATGCAGAAGGGCAGGAGTGGGGGCCAAGATAGTTCCAAATGACGCCATTGTCGATGGGGTGGACAGAGCCCTGTGTTCACCCCCCACCACCCATGTGAGCTTGAACAAAGTTCTTAGTCTCTCTGATCCTCAATTTGCCTACCAGTGAAGTAGAGCTAATAAAATCTGCAGGCCAGCAAGGGGGAGCGGAGGGCCCACCTTCCCAGCCTCCACTGCAGGGAATTCCTGTATAATCTGACACCTGGCTTCTTGTCACTGTCCTCCCATCCTCCCCCACCTCCACCCAGGGATGCATCTCATGGATGAGTGTGGGAGAAGAAGTCAGGCCCGCTCAGTGCTGCCCCCCACCTTCGTTGACAAATGGCCTACTGGGTCTCTCCGGACTCTAAACCTTACATAGGGACATCTGTCTCACTCTGGGACGTGGTACCAGGACCACCCGTTGGCAGATGTAATCCACATTTTACAACTACAGCTGTAAAAAATATAGATGTAATTTGTAAATGTAAATGTAAAATGTAAAAAAGGTAAAATGTAAATACAAAATGCAAAAAACGTCAAATGTAAAATGTAAAAAAAAAAATTTTTTTTTTTTAATTTCCAGCTTGCAGGAGGTTCTAGGATGAGAGTTTCCCCTCCACCCCAGCTCCTCGTGGGCGGTGGAAAGGGGTAAGCCCAGCACATAGCAGCTGCTCTGCAAATATTATCCTGCTGTATGTGGCCCCCCATGCAGGTCCCACTCTGGTGGAAGAAGGAACTCTCCTCCTCAGGGTCCCAGGTCACTTCTGGGGTCTTCCAGCTGGGAGGAATCCAAGGAGAGGCCACTGCATGTGCCCTCCCATTGGCCTAAGAGAGCATGTGCGATGGGAGGGCCCTGGGTAGGGGTCTCCAGGGTCGGCAGGGCAGAGGGGCCTGGGGGAACCATGCGCCCCTCTCCAGCCAGCTGGGGTGAGCAGAGGGACCCTGAGTGACAGCTGTAAGAGGAAAGCAGACCAAGGTAGTCGCAGTCAACCTGGCTCAGTGTAGACAGGCCCCACGCAGTGAGTGCAGTGTGAGAATCCCCTTGGGGTACCTGTTAAGTGCAGCAGAGTGAGGGCACTGTCTGTCCTCCCCAATGAGGTCACTGAGTACTTGAGGCCGGCATTATTCTCCCCAGTTTATAGACGAAGAAACAGTTTCGGCGGCTTGTTCCAACTCAGCTCCTCCGTGGCTGTGCCTTTGGGCCACAGACGAAGGCCTGGAGAAAGAAACGAGTGTCTGTGGTCAGGGCCCTTGTTACGTAATGCGTGGACACTGTTCCATCAGACGCTTTGTAAACACCCTCATTTGTTCCCAGAACTGGGGGTTTCCCAGAGAAAAGCCACTTGATGTTGATCCCCAGGTTTTTTAACAGCTTTTCTAATTCTGCTTAGGGCCCGGGGTATGGAAAAAAGTCCAAAAGACCATCTGTCCGGGATCTGGGTTCTCCTAATAGAGCGACCGCCCAGACCCTTCCACCGCCATGATGGACTGAATTGCGCCCCTCAACAATGCATGTGTTGAAATCCTGACCCCCGGCACGTCAGAATGTGGTCCTGTTTGAAAACAGGCCTATCTGTAGATGTAGTAGGTCGAGTGGAATCATACCGGAGAAGGGTGGGCCCCTAATTCAATGTGACGGGTGTCCCTTATAGAGAGGGAATTTGGACACAGAGACGGATATGCACAGAGGAAGAACAGTGTGTGAACACGAAGGCAGAGGCCAGGGTGATGCTCCTACAAGCTAAGGAACGCCGGAGATGGCCAGCAAACTACCAGAAGGGAGGCGAGAGGCCTGGAATGGATTCTCCCTCCCGCCCCCAGAAGGAACCGACCCTGCCGACACCTTGGTCCCAGACGTCCAGCCTCCAGAGCAGTGAGACAGGACATTTCTCTTGGGTAAGCCTGCCAGTCTGTGGTGCCAACAGAAGGAAGTAAGAGATGTTTAATCCTAAGAGATGACTAATGATCTCACCACACACTCAGTAGTCACAGTGGGCCTCCAGGTCCGCACAGGGGGCCTCTCTGCTGTGGACCCGGGGAAATGCTTTGTTGCTACTCGAGGGGATCCTGACAAGGCCTCGCAGGCTGCTTAATTAGTCTGCTGTTTGCTCTGGCTGACCTTCCCCCTTTCTTTTTTCCCAAAACAAACTTGGCCCTCAGTCGAGGCTCTTAATTTCTGTTTACAGGGAAGCTCAGCATAGACATGCCCTCCTACTGTTAAAAGGGCTGCCTCTTTGACCTCAGGGTCTTTGAGTCAAGTTAAGGATCCACACCCTCCCTTTCCAAAGGATGGTTGGGCAGCATCAGTGAACAGCCAGCCCTCCCCGAGGTCCCAACCACGAGAGGGGCTGGGAGGTGCCCTTGTCCTTGCTAACAGACAGAAGCTCAGAGAAGGCTGTGTTTCAGCAGGCAACTTTTTTTTTTAAAGATTTTTATTTATTTATTTGACAGACAGAGATCACAAGTAGGCAGAGAGGCAGGCAGAGAGAGAGAGGAAGGGAAGCAGGCTCCCTGCCGAGCAGAGAGCCCAACGTGGGGCTTGATCCCAGGACCCGGAGATCATGACCTGAGCCGAAGGCAGAGGCTTTAATCCATTGAGGCACCCAGGCGCCCCTTCAGCAGGTAACTTTGACAAGTGTCACTACTGCAAAGAGACCTGGACTGGGAGAACTGAAACCACAAGATTCCCGAGCTTTCAGACAGATCCAGAAGACCCTTCCCACAGGCGTCATCAGTCACAGCACACACAAGGCTGTTATGGATTAGTGTCCCTCTGGGGAGGCTGGTTTAATAAACTGTCCATCTGTGTGATGTTATCAGCTGAGGAAGGGTTTCAGGAGCAGGTAAGGAAAGATCACCCCATGTAGTGCGAAACGAACAAACAGGGAGATAGTGGGCAGTGTAGGCTATGCTTGTAGGAGAGTTTCAGGGAAGGATTTGTATTTCCTTCTGTTTGCACACAGAAATAGGGAAAAGCCACACCAAAAATTCATAGGAGGGGCTGCAAAGGGTAATTTTACATCAACTTGGCTACCCCATGGTACCATCATACTCGGTCATTGGTTCAAATATTGTTGTGAAGTCATTTTTTTTTTAGACGAGATTAATAATTACAGCAGTAGACTTTGAGTAAAGCAGAGAACCAGCCACAGTATGGGTGGGCCTCACCCAATCGGTTGAAGGCACAGAGAACAAAGGAGAGAAATGTCTGTGTCTGGACCACCTTTTGACTTGAGCTGCAACTTCACCACTTCCCTGCATCTCTAGGCTGCTGGTCCACCTTGCACCATTTGGACTTGCCAGGCCCCACAGCTGCATGAGCCAATTCCTTAAAATCAATCTCTCTCTGTCTCCTCCTCCTCTACTGGTTCATGTTTCTCTGGAGAACACTGACTAATGCAGGGCTCCCCCGGGCAAACTATTGAGATCTGGAAAAAAGTAGGAGATGTCGGAGGACAGGACTGGAACAAGAGTGCCTGATGTATTATTTTTTATATCATCATCATTATTTTAGTTTTTTAAAGATGTATTTATTTTAGAGAGAGAGCAAGCATGTGTGAACAGGGAGGAGCAGAGTGGGAGGGAGAGAGAGAATCTCCAGCAGACTCCCTGCTGAGTGTGAAGCCTGATGCAGGGCTCGATCTCACGACCCTGAGATCATGACCTGAGCCAAAATCAAGAGTTGGATGCTTAACTGACTGAGCAACCCATGTGCCCCTATGTCATTATTTTTGAAGCAAGTGAATGTATTATCTATTAAAATTTAATTATAAAAGAACTTCATAGATAAATGGGTAAAGAAGAAAAGCACAGAGGAATATTATTCAGCTATAAAAAGAAGGAAATCCTTCCGTACGGATGCAACTTGAGGGCATTGGGCTAAGTGAAATAAGTCAGACAGAAAAATCCAAGATCTCACTGTTATGTGGAATCTAAAGAACCAAACTGAGAGATACAGCAAACAGCAGGTGGCTGTCAGCGGTGGGGGTAGAGGAGTAGGGGTGCGTGGGATGGGTGAAGGTGGTCAAAGGTACAAACTTCCAGTTATAAGATGAGTAAGTCCTGGGGACGTGATGTGCAGCATAGTGACTATAGTTAACAATGCTATATTGCTTATTTGAAAGTCGCTAAGCTAACAAAATTGAAAGTTCTCATCACGAGAAAAAAAACTCTAATTACATACAGTGATGGATATTAACTAAATGTATTGGGGTGATCATGTCACAAATGGTACATATATAAAATCATTGCACCGTACACCTGAAACGAATACAATATTATACGTCAATTATATCTCAGTTGTTTTTTTTTTTAGAAGATTTTTTTTTTTAAAGATTTTATTTGACAGAGAGAGATCACAAGTAGGCAGAGAGGCAGGCAGAGAGAGAGAGAGGAGGAAGCAGGCTCTCCGCTGAGCAGAAAGCCCGATGCGGGACTCGATCCCAGGACCCTGAGATCATGACCTGAGCCGAAGGCAGAGGCTTAACCCACTGAGCCACCCAAGTGCCCCTCTCAGTTGTTTTAAGAAGGCTCTACACCCAACACGGAGCCCAATGAGGGGCTTGAACTCACGACGCTGAGATCAAGGTGTGATGAGACCAAAAGCTGGATGCTTAATCAACCGAGCCACCCAGGGTGATCTTATCCCAATTTTCAAAAAAAGCAAATAAAAAGAACTTAAAAAGGATAGGCATGTGGCTGGTTGAGGCAAAGTGGTTCAGGAACATGGGAGGAGGTGAGGCAGCTTTCCTTGTGGGATCCTATCTTCAGTTCTGTTTGTCAAAAGCGGCCCCACCTGCATGAACTTGGTAGAAGATGGAGAATCCCATGGTGTGGCCTAGCTTACCTGGGACATTACACAGGCTCTTCCACCATCCATTTCGAGAACGCCAGACACACCACCAAACATACACCTGTCTCGAGTGTCTGCAGAGTTTTCCAAATTTCCAAACAATGGGGCGTGACTTTGGCCAGCAGCCATCACCGTGCGTTCTCCCATCCAGACCCACCATCAATGGACCAGGCTCTCCTGAGAAGCTGCCAGGGGCTGGGCACCACGTGAAGCCCAGGAACATGGTGGCAACGAGAGAGATCACTTATCCTCCCAGAGCTCACGCAGGAAAGGAGACAGGAGGTAACTGTGCTCTCGGAAGACAGAAGGCAGGCTGCCATGACCTTGGTAAGAGGGAGCTCTTTTATACAAGGGAGGTGGGGGCGGCTTACCTGAGTAGATGGCATGAGAGAAGGAGGAGAAGCCAGCTGGTGAGGAGTCTAAGAAGGAGTGACCCCACTGCTGCGTGCAGAGGAGATAAGGTCACAACTCTCCTATTTTCTTCCTGCTTTCCACGTGCCCGGGGCGCCAGGGAGGACACCAAGGCCGGGAGGGAGAAGTGAGCTGTTCAAGGCTTGCACACACAGCTGTGCATGCTTCTAATCTCAGCCGGGGATCAGTTCTCTGCTCATGTCCAGTTGCAGCTTCTGGAAGTTGTCAGAAGGGGCAGCTGTGTGTCCTGGAGCGGCTAGGTGTGGGCTCCGAGGTCGGAGCTGCGGGGGTTCAAATCCTGACTCAGCCGTTTCCTAACTGTGTGGCCTTGGGTCAACTATGGAACTTCCCTGGGCTTCAGTTTCCCCTCCTGAGGATTAGACATGATATTTTGGTAAGTGGTATGTAATGGGTCCTCTCTAGGTGACAGTTCCTATATGCTTGGTTCATGTCATTTATGTAGAAAATAAAATGAAAGAGGAGAGGGAGTACATATGGGGGGAGGGCACAGGAGAGGTTTCATAGGCAGAATTGAAAAAAAAAATTTTTTTTATTGAGTCGAGGGAGAGAGAGCGTGCATGAGTTGGGGGAGGGGCAGAGGAAGAGGGAGAAGCAAACTTCCTGCTGAGTGTGTCTGCTGAAGGGCTCAATCCCAGGACCCTGAGATCATGACCTGAGCTGAAGGCAGATGCTTAACCAGCTGAGCCACCCAGGTCTCCCCCCAACCCAGGCAGAATTTTGTAGAGATCTCACCTGGTCCTTTTGAGCCTCTGGAATGGGGGTTCTACTCCATAGTCGGTCCCTGGGCCAGCATCCCAAACCTCAGCCCCACCTGGGAGCACTGACGGGAATCTGCATTCTGACACTCAGGGGTAGGGGTGTGCCTTAATTACAGCCAAGGGACACTACACTGTTCTACTGCTGGGGCCACCACCCATGCCCCTCAGCCTCCCGCCACACTGGCTCCTGTGCCCTCCTTCCATGAAGCCAGCATCCCCAGCTTCCCTCTAAGGATCCCGCCTGTGCTTTGCTTTGGCGTCACCTCATGTGTGCTCTAATTCACCAGACACCTTCCTCTCCAAGCAATATAAGTCAGAGAATAGGCAAAGAAGGAAGGACCCCAGCCACTGAGAACCACGGTGAGTGTGAGGAGACCATTTCTTCCTCTCCTGCTGACAGGAGAGTGGAGGGAGATGTGTCCCCCGAATGGGCCTATGGACAAAGAGACTCAGGCCCTCCTTGGTCTAGAGGCTCCTGTAAGGAGGTCCCTAGGGAGCTCATGCCCTTAGGGCTGAAGAAATGGGGCACGCATGGCATGTCTGGGAAGGAAGCCCTCAGCAGGTACCAAAGGAGGAACCTCATGAAGGTTCCACTTGAAGAAACAGGTACCTCATGAAGGAACTTGGGTCGGGGGACAGAAGCCAGAGAGCTCCTGGAGCAATGGGCACCTGACTGGGGAGTTGCGTTGAGTTCCATACCTTGGCCAGGCCAAAGGGGCACTTGGTGGGGGGGTGGTCCTTAGCGTTGGAAGGGCTGGAGTAACACTACACTGCTCGCAGGGAAGCCCAATGTCCTCCAAGGGAGATGTCAGCAGAAGCCACCAGAATTGCTTCAAGGCAGCTCCCTGTGGACCCCTTGTCTCCCAGGATGCTTCCCCTGGGCTCGGGGGAATGAGCACCCAGAAGAAGGGAAAGAGTAGCTCAGACAAACCTCAGCCTCCTCCCCGGCTTCAGCCGGCTGTGTTCTGGCTTTGACCGGCACTGGAGGCACACAGAGGGGTTCTGTGTGGAGTTTGAGAGTAAAGATTTGAGAAAGGAACAGGACACTGTAATTTGTAGAATGAGTAACCCAAAGAAGCCCAATAGTTATCATGTTTTAACAATGTCTCAAGGAGCGGCTACCAAATGGGAAAAGGGGTTCTGCAGCGGGGGGCAGATGCTGGAGGATGTAAACCATTTCATGTATGAACTCCGGGGAGTAGGGACTCCTCAACCACATGGCCTTGTCGACATGGGGAGAGCATGGAATGATGGATGGAGATTGAGGGCCCTGTAACTAAATCAGTAAAGAGTCCTGCCCCCTCAGAGCAGTGTCCCCCCTCCTTTTTGCTCACTCTTCTACCTGTCCACGTGGTCCTTTATTTCAGCCTGAAGAAAGGCTTTATCTTTCTACTGTTACTACACACATGCACACATGCGCGCACACACATTATAAGGAACTGACTCACATGATTATGGTGGCTAACATTCCAAGTCTTGCCATCAGCAAGTGGAGACCCAGGAGAGCTGATGGTGTAGTTCCAGTATAAAGGCCAGTGGATTTGAGACCTAGGAAGAACCAATGTTTCACTTCAAGTCTGAAGGTAGAAAAAAACTCCTGATGTCTCAGTTCGAAGGTAGGCAGGAGGAATTCCCTCTTACTCATGGAAGGATCAGCCTTTTTGTTCTATTCAAACCTTCAACTGATTGGATTCAGCAATTACTGATTTCTAAACCTTCCACAAAGCTACAATGAACAACAATGTGTAAGAACAGATGTGCAGATCAATGGAATAGAATTTACAGTCCAGAAAATCCTTATATTAAAAGCCAAGTGATTTCTGACAAGGATGTCAAGACCATTTAATGGAGAAAAGAATAGTTCTTTCTATAAATGATGCTGGGACAACTGCCTACCCACATTAAAAAATACGAATTTGCATATCTGCTGCACACCGTATATGCAAAATGGATCCGAAATCTAAATTAGATTTAGATTAAATTAGATTTAGATTTCGGATCCATTTTGCGTATACGGTGTGCAGCAGATATGCAAATATCTACTATAGGTAAAACTATACATAATTTTACATAGGTAAAACTTGAAAGTGCTAAAAAGAAGGTATATGTTTAAAAATTTGTGATTTTGGATTAAGCAAAGTTTTCTTGGATGTAACACTAAAAGCATATGTAACCAAGGGAGAAATAGGCAAATTGGATTTCATCAAAACTAAAAACATTGTACCTCACATAACACTATCAAGAAAGTGAAAAGACAGCCCACACACTAAAAGAAAATGTTTGCAAATTATATATCTAAGTGTCTAACATCCAGAATGTATAAAGAATACATACAACTCAACAATAAAAAGACCAATAACTCACTTAAACACAGATAAAGGATTTGAATAGGCATTTCTCCAAAGAATACCTGCAAGTTACCAAAAAGCACATGAGAAGATGCTCAATATCACTAGCTCATTAGGGAAATGCAAATAACACCACAATAAGATGCTACTTCACACCCACTCGGGTGACTATGAAGAAAACGCTGATGAGGATGTGGAGCAATTGGAACTCTCCTACATTGCTGGTGGGAGTGTAAAATGGTGCAGCAGGTTCTGAAAAAGTTTGGCAGTTCCTAAAAAAGTTAGACATATAGGCTCCATATGATCCAGCAATTCCATTTCTAGGAATATATCCAAGAGAATTTAAAACACATGTTTATGTGTATACGCACATATGGTCAAAAATATGTATATGAATGCTCATCGAAGCTTATTCATAACGGCCAAAACAACAAAAAAATCCAAATGTTCATCAACTGATGAATGTATAAACAAAATGTGGTAAACCCACAGAATAGAATATTATTCAGCCAGGAAAAGATATGAAGTACCAATGCATGCTACAACGTCGATGAATCTTGGAAACATTCTTGAAATGTTAGTGAAACAAAAATCATGCATTGTATGAGTTCCTCATATGAAATGTTCAGAATGGGCAAACCCATAGGGGCATAAAGTAGATTAGTGGTTGGCAGAGGGTAGGAGGACTGTGGAATAGGAATTGACTTCTAATGGGTACAGGGTTTGGGGAGGGTGGTTATAAAAATTTCTGGAGTTATAAAAACCACGGGACTTTATCCTTTAAAATGATGACTTTTATGCTATCTAGATTATGCACACAAAAAAGTCTGGAATTCAATCTAGGATCACACACTACCTTCACTTATCATGTCTCTTTAATCTTCTTTAATTTAAAACCACTCTCTATACTCTTCTCTCATTTTTTTCTCCACAACATTGACATTTTTGAAGAGTCTAGCTTGGGTATCTTGTAGAATGTCCTACAGTCTAGATTTGGCTTGTTTCTTTATGATTATGTTTCCTTATGATTGGTTTGAGTTTAAACACTTTTGGGGGGTAAGATTCTTATTGTCTTAATATTTATTATTGATAATACAGAAATATAACTGATTTTTATGGTGATCTTGTGGCCAGTGACCTTGATGAATTCTTTCACTAATTTCAATGTCTTATCTGTTTTTGTGAAATTTTTATGCATGCAATCATGTTATCTGTAATTAATGACAGTTTTATTTCTTCCTTTCCAATCCTTACCCTTTAATTAATTTTCTTGCCTTATTGCAATAGCTGTCTCCCGAATCTCTGAACACTAACAATAGGCAACCATTAATTTGTTTCCCATCTCTGTACTTACATTATTTCAAGACTATTATATAGATTGAATCAAACAGTATAAAACCTTTGTTTTTTTTTTCTTATCCAGCATACTTCCCTTGAGGTCTATCCAAGTCCTTGCATGCCAATATCCATATGATTTTAAGAATCCCATTGCATAGATCTATTTGAGGAGAACTGACATCTTTCAATCCATGAACATAATATATCTTTTAATTTACCTATTTCTTTAAATTTGTCTCTCAGTATTATCATAAGATTTTTCTTTTTTTCTCTGCTAATGTAGTAAATAACTCTGATTTTAACTCCCTCTTTTCCTATACTTTGAAAAATTCTGTTAAATATTAGTGATATTTTGGGGGCACCTGGGTGGCTTGGTCAGTTAAGTATCTGCCTTCAGCTCAGGTTACAATCCCAGGGTCCTGGGATTGAACCTCAAATCTGGCTCTCTGCTCAGCAGGGAGTCTGGTACTCCTTCTCCTTCTGCCACTGCTCCTGCTCTCTCCCTCTCTCCCTCTCTCTCTCTGTCATCCACACACTCTCTCTCTAATAAATAAATGAGATCTTTAAAAAAAGATCAGTGATATTTCTTTCTTAATTATTTCTGCATCTGGTTTGTGGGCAGTTTTTAGTTAGAATATATATATTTTTAAGTTTCTACTGACAATGAGTTTCTCAGTTCTATTTGTCTTTAAGCCTCTCTATTTCTCCTTCACTTTTTGAAGATATTCCCCTGAGTAAAGAATTCCAGTTTTCCAGCAGTTTTAAGATGCCATTCCTTGTTTCCTGGCTTCCATTGTTCCTGTTTCAAAGTCAGTTATCAGTTTAATGTTACTCCTCTGAAGGCATCTTGTTTCCTGAATGCTTTCATGGTTTTTTTTTTTTTTTTTTTGGTCTTTGTTTTTCATCAGTTTATTGTCCCTAGATGTGGTATTTCTTGCTTTTATTCTTCTTGGGAATTATAGTGCTGTTTTAATCTTTGGCTCGATATTTTTTATCAGTTTTTGCAAATTCTCTGTTTTTGTTGTTTCAAATAGTACTTCTGCCCTACTCTGTCTTCTCCTTTCCTTCTGGGACTCCAAAATACAAATAGACTAGATATTTTCACCGTATCCTAGATACATCTTATATTCTTTTCTCTATTTTCCAACCTTTTGTCTTCCCATGACTTTGTGTGGACATTTTCCTCTGATCCATCTTCCAGTTCACTAATTCTTTCTTCAGTTGAATTCAAACTCTCGTTAAACACATCAGTGGAGTTCATACTTTTGGTTATTTTTTAGTTTAAGAATTTCTATTTTTAAAACTTTTTTATGCTTTCTCATTTTCTGCTGAAATTGTGTTGTATTTTATTTTCTTGAACTAATTAATCACAGTGATAATGAGGTTTGTTTTAATAACTTCAAATCCTGGATATTCCCTTGTTCTGTTTCTACTGTTCATTGATTGTTTTGAGTTTTGCTAATATCTTATCCTCTGTTATCCCTGGCTATTTTTTAGGACATTTTATTTATTTATTTTTAATTAATTCATTTATTTTTATTAACATATAATGTATTATTTGTTTCAGGGACACAGGTCTATGATTCATCAGTCTTACACAATTCACAGTGCTCATCATAGCACATACCTTCCCCAATGTCCCCCACCCAGAAACCCCATCCCTCCCAACCCTCTCCCCTCCAGTAACCCTCAGTTTGCTTCCTGAGATTAAGAGTCTCTTATGGTTTATCTCCCTCTTGGTTTCATCTTGTTTCATTTTTTCCTCTCTTCCCCTATGATCTTCTGCCTCGTTTCTCAAATTCCATATATAAGTGAGCTCGTCTAGTTCCACCCACATCATTGCAAATGGCAAGATTTCATTTTTTGATGGCTGCGTAATATTCCTGTGTGTGTGTGTGTGTACCACATCTTCTTTATCTATTAATCTGTCGATGGACATCTAGGCTCTTTCCATAGAATAGAGAGCCCAGAAATGGACCCCCAACTCTATGGTCAACTAATCTTCAACAAAGCAGGGAAGAATGTCCAATGGAAAAAAAGTCTCTTCAACAAATGGTGTTGGGAAAATTGGACAACCACACACAGAAGAATAAAACTGGACCATTTACTTATACCACATAAAAAATAGACTCAAAATGGATGAAAGACCTAAATGTGAGACAGGAGTCCATCAAAATCCTTGAGGAGAACACAGCAGCAACCTCTTCAACCTCAACCGCAGCTTCTTCCTAGACATATCACCAAAGGCAAAGGGAGGCAAGGGCAAAAATGAACTACTGGAACTTCATCAAGATAAAAAGCTTTTGCACAGCAAAGGAAACAGTCAACAAAACCAAAAGACAACTGGCAGAATGGGAGAATATATTTGCAAACAACATATCAGATAAAGGGTTAGTATCCAAAATCTATAAAGCATTTATCAAACTCAACATGCAAAGAACAAATAATCCAATCAAGATATGGGCAGAAGACATGAACAGGCATTTCTGCAAAGAAGACATCCAAATGGCCAACAGACACATGAAAAAGTCCTGGCTATTTCTGATTGAATACTGGACATTATAGGTAAAAAACTTAAGAGGTAATTTGAGGCTCTGCATTATTGCATCTACAGTTTAAGAGGATTATTTTTTATTTATTTATTTATTTTTTGGTAGGCAGCTAGACTATAGCCACTGGTGATTCCAATTCATCTTAATCTAATCAGGGATTCATATGATATTGAAGCTGGGTTTCAGTTCTTTTGAGGAGTGGTCTCTTTAATATTCTGTGGTCAAAATGGCCTCAAACTATGGACTAACATCTCTGGGGTTTCCTTCCTTCCCCACAATTTCTCACTGGCTTATTAGTCAGCTTTCCTGTTGTTAACAGGAGGAATGTGGTCTGATCCATTGGGTCATTACTGGGCACAGAACTTACCTCACAGCAGCCTGTTTCTTTGCATGTTCTGTGACTCTTGATTTTAACGTCAGGTCCTTATAACTATCTCTGAGACTTCTTTAAGGCCTAGGCTTAAGTCTTTCCCAGAGAATTCATATTTGCTTTTGGTAGGTGCCAGAAAGCACTACCGACTTCAAATCACTTTAAACTAAAATTCCCATTTGGAATTCCTTCAGTTTTCAAAGGGACTGTGAATCCTTATTACCTACCCTATTGACTACATACAAGTGGATAAATATTTTTCAGGACGAATGCATTACTCCTTTTTTTTTTTTTTTCCTGTGTTCATCCACTAAAGGTATTGATCTTCAAGAGTCCTTGCTTTATGCAGGGGACTCTGATCAGAATCCCCCCCCCCCACCAAATAACTAACCCCTTTCTTTTGTCTTCTGTGCCTAACATGACTCAAGGTAACTGCGGCTCTAGGCTGTGCGGGGAGTGAGCACCCAGCATAGGATTTAGAGTCAACAGACCTAGGTTTGCCTCTCAGCACCACCATGAATAGTCAAATTGTTCCATGCAGGCACGTGCAGTTTTATCATCTGTAAAACGTATAATATAATCCACTAACTACAGGAAACTCTGAAGGATAAATCACATTACCAAATTGTAAAGTCCTTGAGTCAATAAATATTAATTGAGTACCTACTATGTATAAGGAACATTTCCAAGTGCTGGGAATACAACAAACATCTGTGTGCATATGTATGCACATATGTATAGCAACATAATAAAATAAGAAAAATTAAGTCAAATATATGATATTTTAGATGGTGATAAGTACTCTGTCAAAAAATAATGTAGATGAAGGAAAGGAGATAGGGATATGTGCGTGTGTGGTGGGGGAGTGCTCAGTGGTTCAATATCCCTAACACCAGCCCATGACCTGGCTTGGAGTACAAGCTCAATAAACTTTGGACATGAATTAACAGCTTAGGAAACACCTATTACCATATATGGCAAACAACAGTTAACTTTTGTTTTTAGAATGGATATAGTTGTTACTGGACTCTTTTCTTTATGCCCAGTTGATGGCAGGTTCAGGGGTCCTCAGAGGCTCACAAAGCTGTGATTGGGCTCTGGAGTCATCCAGGTGAAAACTGGGATAGAAAATCCACCTCCTTCCTCCTTCTCTGCACCGTATTTGCAAGTCTATTGCAGAGTCCCAGACATCTTTCCTTCCCAAGGGATCCTGTCTTGTTGTCTGGGTTCTCCTTGTCCTCTAAAGAGAGACAGGGAGCCTCAAATCCAGGGTGAGTGCTGCTGAAACCATGCTGGGTGCTCAGGTGTGGGTCCAGGTGCCTGCCCAGGTATGTGCCCAGGTGTGCAGAAGGGGGTGAGAGGTTGGCAATGCAGCCTGCCCCTGTGAACAGAGTGAGGACATCTGGCCGGCAGGGGGCACTGTGGCGTCACCTTGGGTCCAGTTTGGCAGCGCCTTCCTTCCCATGGGCTTTTGTCCAAGATCGCACAGCTGTTGAGTGGTAGAGCTTGGTTTTAAACTCGCATCTCTTTGACACTGATGGTTATGGTTTTCTCACTGTCCATGGCTCAGTTTCCTCAAATGCAGGCGGGAGCTTCTTACTCAGAGAGCCCAGAAGGCCTGGAGTTTTGGCACAGGCCTGGTTTTTGAAAAACAGTATAAAAACTGACAGAAGAAGCTCCCCGGGGTTTTCCAGAGCTTCTATGCTCGTTCCCCCCGGGTTTCAGTACTAACCTGGGAACTTTAAAGAGATGCATGCCTCTGAGTTCTTGGATGTCCCCAGGGCCCATGCTGGTCAGAAGCTCATGGGGCAGCACAGCCAGGTGGCAGTGCTGGAAGCCTCCAGGTTGAAGGTGGAACCATGGAGGGTTTTAAGGACAGCAGCTCCAAATACCTGGCATCCCGCACTGTGGCCCTCCCCACCCCAAGAGACTGGACTTAAATATGAAATCTCCATTGTGGACCAGATGAGTCAGCCCTGTCCCAGGGAGGCTTCTGACGCTGTGATGCTCCTATGAGAAGAAGTAAGAGACTGGGGGGCATAATGGAAGGTATGCTAAGGGGTTCATCACACACTCTGCTCAAAGATCCACTTCTAAGTGTCCTGGGAACAGCCGTGGGGATGCCCTTGTTTATCTGCAATGGCTGGCCTGGCTCTTTCTCTTTCTTCCCTTCCCTTTCTCTCTCCTCTCCCTTTCTGGGGAACAAGTTGCCCGCCCCCCCCCCCCACCCCAAACACCACCCTAGGCCCTTGGGTCCTGAATGTTGGAGAAGCCAGAGGTGGTTCAATTTAGCCACTCTCCCTAGGCCAATCACCTCACTTGGAATGCAGGTTCTTCATCTTTTCATCCCGGTCTGTTATATAGGCTACTGTCAGGATCAGATAAAGACTTGTGGGAAGGAGCAGGATTTGAATGCTTCTCTTGATGGCATATCCAGGGCTAGAGCTTGTCTCTCTTCTGGCCCAAATTGCCTAAGTCACCATCCCTGTCCAGCCATCCTTGTTTAGGTGCCAAGTCCCTGGCAGGGAGTCAGTGTAGGGGGATGGAAAAGTTTGAGGATGGGAATTCTGTCCACCAGGAAAGACCCTGGGCTAGAAGAAGATGGCACAGGAGGTCCATTCAGAAGGGGAAATGCCACCTTTCAGGAGATGAATGGTGAGAAGAGAGATCCTTGTTTTGTTCCTGACCTTAAGGAGAAAGCATTCAGTCTTTCATCATTAAGAATGATGCTACCTGTGCGTTTTCTTACATGCCCTTTGTCAGGTTGAAGAAGTTCCCTTCTGTTGCTATTTTGTTGTGTGTTTTATCATGAAAGAACATTGTATTTTGTCAAATGCTTATTTTGAATCTATTGAGATGATTTTGTAATCTTTTAACCTATTGACATTTAAATCTATCTGATTAACATCAATAATATTCTGTTACTATATCATTAATATGTGGTATGCTAAATAATGACACCTCAAAAATGTTCAAGTCCTAATTTCAACAACCTATAAATAGGTGACAGGACTACCAACTCTACAGAAATAAAAAGGATTATAAGGAATATTATGAATAATTTAATACCAAAAAGTTAGAAAAGCTAGATGAAATGGAGTAGATGAAATGGACAAATTTTGAGAATGACACAAACTACCAAAACTAATTCAAGGAGAAGTAGATAACCTGAATAAATCTACAACAAGTGAAGAAATGGAGCTAGTCATCAAAAAGTTCCACAAAGGAAAGGCCAGAACCAGATGGCTCCTCTGGTTCATTCTACCAAATGTTTAAGAAAAATTAACACTACTCCTTCACAAAGTCTTGCAAAAAATAGGAAAGGATCGAAACATTTCCTAACTCATTCCATGAGACCAGTATAACCTAGACACCAAAACTAGACAAAGGCATCACAAGAAAAGAAAAACTACAGATCAATATGCCTTGTGATTACAGACCTCAACAAAACACTAACAAACAGATTCCAGTAGTATATTAAAAGGATTGTACACCATAGCCAAGTGGGATTTATCTCAGGAGTGAAAGGTTGGTTCAATATACAAAAATCAGTCAGTGTACTTGTATTAGTTCCTATTGCTGCCATAACAAATTACCACAAACTTAATGGTGTAAAAACAATACAAACTGATTAGCAACTTCAAATATCTGTCTCTTTTCCATCATCCCACCACTTTAGCTGACTTTAATCCTCTTACCCTCCTTCTATAAGGACCTTTGAGATTACACTGGTTCCAACAAAAGAATCCTGAAAATCTCATCTGAAGATCCTTGACCTAATCACATCTATAAATTCTCTTCTGACCATGTAGGCAGGGAGTCTACTTCTCCCTCTCCCCTAGCCATTCTCCCTGCTTGTGCTCTCTTGCTGTCTCTCTCAAGTAAAATCTTTTTTACATTTTTTTAAAAAAGATTTTATTTATTTATTTGACAGAGATCACAAGTAGGCAGAGAGGCAAGCAGGAAGAGAGAGAGGAGGAAGCAGGCTTCCCGCTGAGCAGAGAGCCCCATGCGAGGCTTGATCCCAGGATCCTGAGATCATTACCTGAGCTGAAAGCAGAGGCTTTAACCCACTGAGCCACCCAGGCACCCCAAAATCTTTTTTTTTTAAGATTTTATTTATTTATTTGGCAGAGAGAGATCACAAGTAGGAAGAGAGGCAGGCAGAGAGAGAAGGGGAAGCAGGCTCCCCGCTGAGCAGAGAGCCCGATGTGGGGCTCGATCCCAGGACCCTGGGATCATGACCTGAGCCACCCAGGCGCCCCACCCCAAAATCTCTTTTTAAAGAAGATTTATCTATAAATACTTTCTACTTTTTAAAGATTTTATTTACTTATTTGAGGAGAGAGGGAGAAAGAGCAAGAGCAGAGGGAGGGACAAAGGAAGAGGGAGAAGCAGACTCCTTGCCAAGCAGGGAGCCTGATGTAGGGCTTGGTCCTGGGATCATAACCAGAGCTAAAGACAGATGTTTAACCCACTGAGCCACCCAGATGCCCCTGCATGGTATATCTTTTGCTGTCATTTTACTTTCATCTTAATGTGTCTTTGAATCTAAAGTGAGTCTCCTATAGATAGTACACAGTTGGATCATTTTTTAAAATTCACTTCATTGAAAGTTGGAAAGTTTAATCCATTTATGTTTAATGTAATTACTAATAGGGTAGGATTTATGTCTCCATTTTGCTGTTTGTTTTCTGCATGTCTTAGGTCTTTTTGTTTCTCTGTTTCTGCATTACTGTCTGTTTTGTGTTAAAATATACTTTCCAGTATATATGTGTATATATATATATATATATATATATACACACACACACACACACACACACATACACACATACATACACACACACACATACACATACATACATATACACATACACAAAGGAATACACTACACTGTATATATATACACATATATATATACAGTATATATATATACTGTATATATATACATGTATATACACACACATATATATGTATATATATACACACTGATATAACCAATTTTATACATATATATATGTGTGTGTGTGTGTGTGTGTATATATGTATATATATATATATATTTATTTATTTATCAGTGGTTGCCCTGGGATAGAAGTTGAAAAATACTAACTTAATTTTAATGATATACAAAATCTTTGCTTCTATATAGCTCTGTTCCCTCTTCCCTTCTTTAAGCTCATACTATCACAAATTATAATTCTCTACATTGTACACCCATCAACAGACTTATCATTATTGTTTTATGCAGTTGCCTTATAAACCATCTTCTTAAATGTGTCTTTCATCAATCTTCTAGAAAAAAGGGGTTACAAACAAAAAGATCAAATTATACTTTTATCTTACTTAATTTAGGCTGGTGTAATAAAATACCATAGATTGAATGACTTAAACAACATCCAATTATTTCAATTATGAAGGTTGAGAAGAATAAGATCAAGATGCTGGGATGTTTGAGTTTTATGTAATTACTAATAGGGTAGGATCTATGTCCCCTTTCTGTCAGCAGACAGCCACCTTTTTGCTGTTTCCTTATGTGGTGGAAGAAGAGATCTCCTGTCTCTTCTTCTTAAAAGTAAGTACATTAATCCTATCATGAGGGTCCCATCCTCATGACCTAATCTGACCCTAATTACCTCCAAAAGCCCCACCTCCAAATTCCATCATGTTGGGGATTAGGGCTTTGATACATGAATTCTGGAAGGACACAAACACTCATTCCATATTTACTGTCTTTTCAATTTACCTACATAGTTACCTTTACCAGTGCTCTTTGTTTCTCAAGTGGGTTCACATTTCTTTACTATCTACCTCTTCTGCGTTCCTGTTCATTCCTCTTCATTTTCTAACTTATTTCTGTCCATCAACAGCTTTGGGCATCTTTTTATTTCATTCTGGGTGCCTGCAAGAGTTTAACTTCCTATCTGTGCAACCATTGACTCCTGTCACTTTCCAAGGTCATGGTTCCCATGCTGCCTTCTCCCTCTGCCCTTATCCCAAGTACAGTGTGAGGGCACCTATTTCCCAAGCTGTAGGAACATAATCTACTCGAGGAAAAACTGACTGACTTTCAAAAAATATCGTATGTTATATCTTGTCTCTAGAGACTGGGGCAATAGCCTCCACGTTGTCTATTCTACTGTAGCTGATTGCACATAATTAGCAATCATTAAATAAAGCGGTTGTCCCCTTGAGTAGATATGGGGCTCCAGTAGGGATGTTGTAAAACACAGGGTAGACTTAGTAATGGAGATCTGGTAGGAGCAGACCACCAGGGCTGGCCATTAACACCACATTATTCAGGGCCATTGTTAAAGGACTAATCAATTGTGAATTAGAGTTTGAGCCACATATAACTTAATTGTGGTATGGTGTCACCATTAATCATGTTCTGGAATGCTGAGAAAAGACTGAAGTGAGCTAAAAGTCGAAGGTTTAAGGTTTCTTGAAACAAAGCTCATTTAATGATATTCATGAGTGAATGACGTATTGTGGTAACCAGTCCTTGGTATTAGTCCAATTCCATTGGTGATCCCAGGGGCTAGATAGCTGCCCAGATGCTGAGCTTTCTGGAAAACAGTGATTAGTATTCAGCATGTGTCTGGGGAGAAACCATATACAGCACATCTTGTATTTTCAAAGATCCAAATGGAGACCAAATGAGAAAGAGAGGTTTAAGATTTCCACATAAAATTCAACAGTTGTATTAGGCTGGAGAGACGGGCCAGATTACCATGCAGTTGGGGACTTCCTCAGAGCCCCATAGGACTGGAAACATGACCTAAACATGAGAGTCAACTCTGGAGGGACAGGAAACAAAGCAAGCTTAGCACTGGGAAAACTGCTAAGATCCTTTTTAATGCTATTGATCCAGCTATTATTATTACCATGAACAACAATAACACTTGCTGACCATCTGTTTGGACCTACTGTGTTCCAGGATCTGTCCTAGGTGTTTCATTGACACTAAAATACACAGTTTAATTTTCAGAACGATCTTTCATGGCACGTTGTATTATCTTTATTTTAAGAGGTGAACCATGAACCACATGTGCCTGTGGCATTGAGAACACAAATGTTCTGGAGTTGGGGTGTTCATGAATCATCTTATTGCTGCCTCTTCACTGTTCCTATAAATCCATATTGTGAGGCTGGTTCTTCCCTTGGCCCTGGATGAAAACTTTGGCTCATGAATTTTCTGGTCTCTCCTAGGTAATAAAAACAGTTCTAGGGTCACGTTCTCAAGTCAAGTAAATCTGCAAAATATTGTCTCAATTCAATAATAAAAATATCTAGTTCCACTTAATAATCCAAATTCTGAACTTAGTTAAAGTTGAGATTACTCTTTGTCTTGCTTAGACTGGAAACCTGCTTGGAAGAGGGGTCTATGATAAGCCTTCTGAGTTTTTCTCAATTGGGCATTCTTCTCTTGTGAATGTGGGGAGGGTAGAAAGATCCCACTTGTCAGGTACTCATGTGGCTACTGAGTATAAGCATTTTTTGGGCACCAAAGGCTGACTTTCCTCCTAGAATACTTTGAAGGGTTGCTTGGAGATATATACCCACTATTGGGATCTCTCATCTGTAGGGCTGTATGGGAGACATCTTTCCTCCATGTGTAGCTGACTTGTGGCTCCTTCCTCAGCTCCTGGATGTGTGCAGGTTAGAGTTGGATTCTTGTGGGTCCCCTCACCACACAGTCTTCTTGGACAGGACCCAAGCTGCCCTACACTGGTTCTCTCTTACATGGAGCCCACAACACTTCACACACTCTAGAAACACAGGCTGATCCTGGTGCAGCCATCTCTCTTGTGTTCTTCCATCCAAGCAGCTAGGCAGCTGCTATGAACTGAATTGTGTCCCCCCCACCCCCATTTATATGTTGAACTCTTAAGCCCTTATGTGACTATATTTGGAGATAGGGTCTGTAATTAAGGTTAAATGAGGTCATAAGAGTGGGGCCCTGATCCAACAGGATTAGATACCAGACAAGATACCAGAGGCTTATTCTCTCTCTGCCTCCCTTTCTCTCTCCTTCCCTCTCTCCCTGTCTCCCTCCCCATTCCATACTAGAGTACATTCAGAGGGAGGACCATGTGAGAACAAAGCTTCGGTCTGCAAGCCAGGAAGTGGTTTCTCACCAGAAACCAAACACTGCTGGACCTTAACATGGGGCTACCAGCTTCCAGAACCGTGAGAAAGACATCTTGCTTGTTTAAGTCACTCAGTCTGTGATATTTTGTTATGGCAGCCCGGGTGGACTGATATGGTCCTCTCTCACGTTTTTTATTTCTTTGGTGTGAGCTGGGCACTAGGCCACTGTGCCACTCAAACTTCTGGATATGTGTTAAATCCTTGCTGCATGTAGACCCTTTTCCCCGGTGCTAAGGGCAGTAGGAGACACCATCTCCCTCCGCCCACTGGCAGGGCCAGAGTGAGGCTCACAGTGTACCATCACTGCTCCCCAAAGAAATCCATGAAGTGGGTGTGGGGCTTAAGAGATGTGTGGCTTAAGAGATGTGTGGCTGGTTTTTCCACACAGTTTGACAATTTTGGTCAGGCACTGTCTTGGGCACATAGTATCTCCTTGATAGCAATTCAAACATTCACTTCAATGCCATTTAGTGCACAGATGGGAAGAAGGTACACCAATGTCTTCAATCCAGGGCTCTTGAAGATTTATGATCTTTCCACAAAACTACTGCACCAGCCTTCTGAAATGGAAGGATTTCAGGCCATAGGCTCATGAGGGCAGGGCTCAGTCTGCCGTATTTACCACCATGTCCTTTGACTTCTGACATGCTTACAACAGAGCCTACGTTATTTGCAGGGGACAGTTGCCACATGGACATCAGCTAGTACAGTGCCAGGCATATCACAAGGGCTCAATAAATAATTGTTAAAATTGTTGAATGGAACTCCCTAGCACCAGAAGAAGGGTTTGGGAATCAGGTAAAAATTCTGGGGTCTTTTGAAGGGTCCAAGGAAGTCTGTTCAGTGAAGGGAGGCAGCTCTGTGGGACATAGCCATGAAGTGTTACCATCTGAACATTTCCCCTGGGACTAGACCAGGCCCATTTCCATTCGGGTCCAGCTTCCACCTTGCCTTCCTTCCTTCAAGGGACCCTTGAGCCACCTCCTGTCTGCTCAGGGGCTTCTGTTCCACCTGGCCCCCAAAGGGGACACTTATGGGAGGACAGAACCACAATGCTGTGAGGGTCAGAAGAAACGAGTATCTCAGCCACCCTGGAGAAGAGGAGTCCCCACTTGGTCCCAGACCTCAGATAAGGCTTCATTCAGTCCATGGTTGGGTGGATCGTCTTTGGCCCTTGGTCAAAGCAAATGGAAAAAAAGAGAGAGAGAGGGAGGGAGAGAAGCCCAGTTTAGGACAGGGGCCAAGGGTCATTGTTGCTTTCCGTTTCACCCCTAAAGTGCTGTGTGACCTTGGCGAAAATCATTACTCTCTGAACAGGCCAGGCACGGGGTGGGGGAATGGCGGGGAGATGGGCAGTCTGCTGGCTAATTCGTCACATTTGTGTGTTGCAAGGAATAATGAAATAGGCTCCACGAAGCCTGTTTTGTCCTTGAGGGGCAAACAGTACAAACTATTTATTTTAGGAGCATGGCTTCACCAGTTCTTCCAGCTCAGCTCAGAAACACCCCTGGCCATCCTGGCACAGTCTCTCAGAAGCAGCAAAGTCTAATTAGGTGTCCTTTCTTGCCTGGAGCCCAGCTGGCCTGCTCTGAGTAGAAGGCAAATACGTGGTTAGTCAGGCAGCAAGGTCCTCTGTATCTGACCATGGCTGCCTCTTGTCATCCCATCTCTTCATCGAGCCTTTCATCTGCACCAGGCCCAGGAGGTGCAGACATCTGGGTCTTTGCACCTCTAGGTTCAACTCCTATCACTGCCATGGTGTGGCACTCCACGTTCCAGCCCCTCCATCCACCTGTGTCCCTTCCACCCGGAATGCCCTTTACTCGCCTCTGCCTGCCAAATCCTTGCTTCTCCATCAAGTATCCTCTCTGTGAGATTTTCATGGACCCCACTAAGTGGAGCAAGTCACTCTGTGTTCTTGTCACTGCGAGGGGCAAAGACAAGAGCGCCTTGCTGGCTTCAGCCTTCCTGGTGTTGAACGTGGCCGTGCCTTTTCTGTTTGCGCTAATGCATGGCCTGGGATTACTCTAAATTACTCAGAGCCAAACAGGACCTCATTTTGAGGTGGTTTCACCCATAAATCTACCATAGGACCTGGAACCCACAGCCAGTATTCCTTGGGGGCAGTTTCTCGTTCTGATAAGATAATGTGCTCTGATAAGGCTTACAGAAGGCTGGGGTCTGTGATGGGTAGATCAAAGGTTCAAAAGATTCCTACCATCCAGGAAGCTTGCACGATAATGAGAAAAAGATAAATATTTTGGTGTTTGATTTATTAGTGTTTTCTCTTTCCAAAGAGAGCCAGGAAGGGTCAGGCCCATTTCCCAACTTAAGAAGGTACAACAAGCGATGGGACAGCTGAGGTGTGAGGGCTGAGCATGGCGGGGTGGTTGATGGCTGTTGACCACCTGCTTAAACACAACCTATTGACCTATCTACTCTCCTCCTGTGAAACCCACCCAGCTGGGCAAATAGGTCCCAGTGTGTCCACCTGTGGATCCTGCCTGACTCCCCCTGATAAAATGTATTGATAGGATATTTAAGTTAGAGCATGGCCAGCAGACAAAGAGATGAAAATGAAAAGAGAGTGTGTTGTTATTCACAGTTCCCAAAAGGTGGGTACAGGGACCCATTGGGAGGCACTAGGGTCAGTCAGGAGGCAGCCAAAGCTGATGTAGATCAAAGCCTTTACTGTGGTTTCTGTGGGAATGGGTAAGGCAGGGAAAGCAGTCTTAGGATTGCCTCATTTGAATAATACCAATGGGTTCTGGAGTATAGGGGCTGTCCCTAGTTGTTTGAAAAGCTGGTCCTGAGGTGATTAGGGAAGGAGGAGAGTGGCCCAGAGTATTAGAGGGAGAGCGCCACAAAGAAGGGGGTTGCAGGTGTGGTAAGGTGGTTAGGGATTGGTTGGTTTGCATGTGAAAAGCACACCCTTGGACAGACAGGACACACTCTCCTGGGGTATCCAGATGAGGAAGTGCCTAGGAATTGGCTATCCCTGGATAGGGGGAAGATTTGTCCATTTATTCAGCTCTGTCTTTGTAGTGCACAAGCAGGCATGCTTGTTTCAATAAAACTTTATTTATAACAATAGACAGTGGGAAAAGAACTGGCTGGTGGGCCACAGGGTGCCGACTCCTGGCTGGGAGAGTTTGATGTACACGGGGAAGCATGGGCAGGGGATGGGACGGGGTGGAGAGACAAGACTGGAGGGGCAGCAATGTTGCCTTGAGAGTGAGCTGGGTGTTGGGCTTCGAGTAGGGAAATAGTAAAGGGAGCCCCATTAGACTTCAAAGAGTTGCTTTGTTATTAGTATGGTGGCTGGAGGGGGCAAGACTAGTGAGGAGGCAATTGCAATGAGCCTGAGGCTAAACAATGTCCACTGGGGATGGGGGAGAAGGATGGACTGAAGGGAATTTGAAAGACGGAAAGTGACAGGACTTGTGACTATTCCTGTCTATGGGCTGGTTCTCAGGTTTCTGGCTTTTACAAGAATGGGTGGATGGTGGGGCCACTCATTGTGATGAGCAGGCATGGGGAGGGGTCATGAACATGAGAATTGACCCCTGCCCATTTTAGAAGACTCTGGAGGGTTAAGATGAGCTTCCCCTGTATGTTCCATGAGACACTAATAGGCGAACCAAGCAGAAGGAGGTATAGCTGCTCTGGGCCCTTAAAGATATTGTTCCATTTCCTTCTTGCACCTGCTGTCAGTTAGCTGTTATTCCTCTGGGGTTCTGGGCCTTTCCTCTTTGGTTGCTTCTAAGATTTCCTGTTCATCCTTGATTTCTGCAGCTTTACTACAATGTGTGAGGTATAGGTTTATTTCTATTTATTCTGTTCAGTATTTGTGGCACCTTTTGATATTAAAACTCAAGACTTTCATCAATTCTTGGCCATTCTAAGTATCTCTTTCAAATATGGCTTCTCTGCCATTTCTTCTACTCTCGTCTTGGGAGCTCCTCTCAGACAAGAGTTGATACCTTAGTATTTTCACTCTCTTTTAATGATACTTTCATTAAAAAACAAACAAGCCAACCCAGAAAAACTTCATTTCTCAATATTGCCTTTTAGGTAAAATTCTTCAATCTTACCTTCCAATCACGAATACTCTAATTCCTTCGGTGCTAGAGTTTATCCAGTGTTCTGAGTTTTTCACTGTAATGACTTTGCTTGCTAAGTAGGAGTTTTCTTATTGGCTCTTTTTCCTATCCTCTTGATTTTGTTACATGATTTTCTGTTCCTTTGAAAATGTACGTAACTCCTTGATTTATCTGTTTGGGCATCCCAAGAGAGCCATGTCAGAGTCCGGCTTCCATCAGCAACTGGCTGTGTACAGAGAGCTATGTCCATCCACCATGGCCAGGCAGCATGGTCTAGATGGAGCAAACTGCATAGGACCATCCAGTGTGGTCTGACCCATCTTTAGCTTGGAAAGCATAAGTCATGTCATTAGGAAGTGACACTGGTGATCAATGCAATGCTGGAGGGAGAGAAGTCATTTGATGGTACTTACAAGTGAGGCACTCAAAGTTGGAGAACTTGGCTTTGCTGAATTACAACCATCTAAAGACAGTGGATCTGATTACTCTTGGGCAGAGGTTTGTTTTTCCTAAACGCTGAGCCAATGGCCCTATTAGTTTTGAAATGAGTTATGTATTTTTCCACATTTGGGCAGAGTCACTATTTGCCAAGAGAAGGGTACGTACAGCAACATGTTGTTATGATTCTTCGAGGACAGGGGACTGCATGTCATCACTCATGCTTCCCTCCACCTCACAGCCACCACACTGCCCCATAAAAGTGTACTGACTTACGCTGTGAAATGGGCATTTAGTACAGAAGTCATGATATAAACAAATTTGATACTCCATCATTTGTACAATGAGATGGGTGTTGCATTTGCCTTGGGAGCCTCTGTCCTCATGAAGCCATGTGGCCACGGCTCCAGGGGACACAGAGATCCTTGCTGAAATTGCTCTAGGGCCATTATATAAGGCACAACAGAATGTCCCAATATAACCAACCCTATGGTCATACTTCATATGTAGACATTATGTATATGCATGTATGCCCATTAGATGCACACAGAATACAAATAAAATATGTTATAATGTAATATATATGCATATAATTATTTTATAAAAAAATATTGGCAAAAATCATTAACACATCAAACCAATGTTGCTGAACATTTGCAACACTCTCTCTTCCCTTTACTGAATTCCAACTTAATAAAAGGGCATCTGGCTTCCATCGAAATTTCAAAAATTTTCTGTATTTGATGGGTCAACAATTACAATAGTATGTTGACCTTGCAATATACTATTTTAATAATGTGTTAATACATAGCAAACTTTGGATGCAACTTCCAGAATTGCTATTTTATAACCATCAGCAGGCATATTAAAACTAACCTCAGTGGCAACAAATCCAACTGCTGATGTGTATCATTAGCCAAAGGATTGTTGCACGTGTGATCGGCACACACAGAATGAAGCTGGAAGTGAGCACCCGGAGACTTCTAAAACTTCTAAAGAACAGTTAGTTTGCAAGGATTCTGGGTGAGTGGTCTGGGAGTGAATTTTTAAAGGGTACTTGGTCATCTAAAGACTCCGTGGCAACTCATTCCCTAGAGGAACACAATCTTCCCTGGGGACCCATGAGTGGGCCCTCAGTGAAAGTTTCTACATCAACCACAGGGCCAAAGTTAAAGGGGACAATCATTCGAAACTGGAGGGAGTGGTAAAATGTAGACAGTGACCAGGAGAAGAGGAGTGAAGGAGGGATGGGTAGAGGAAGGGACAGAGAGAATAAATAAATGTAACCCAAGAAGGAGACAGAAAGTAAGATACAAAGATGGAAAGCATAGAGAAGAGAGAATTCTGAACACAGAGGATGAAGGGGAGAGAGAGACTATGGAAGGAGCAGGGAGGAGCCTGTTGAGAGCACAAGGACACTTCTTCTCTCAGAGCCTCACTTAGGCCAACCTACGCATCTGTGCATGGAACTTTGTGTGTGCTGAACCGTAGGTAAGTGGTGGTCACTGGGGGACAGGGGGTGAGGCAGCCCCGCTATGGGCTAATTTGCACCCTAATCGCTCTGCCAGAGAGGAGTTTTGTTTTATTTTGACTGGGCTTTATCTACCAAAGGACACTTCGATTCACTGGGTCATTTACATTTTTCCTATAGAAGGACAGAATCCCCCAGACCTGAGTAGCTAGTCTTTTCCAAGGGAAATCCCAGCATTCTCCTAAGGAATTCCAGGAGGAAAACCTAATTTCTTTGTCATTTTTGAGTTAGCCCCTGAAATGCTGAAGCTGCTTGGGTTCTTTCTTTCTTTCTTTCTTTCTTTCTTTTTTAAGATTTATTTACTTATTTATTTATTTCAGTGAGATAGAGAGAAAGAGTGAGCAAGCGAGTGGGGAGGGGCAGAGGAAGAGGGAGAGAGAAACCCAAGCAGACTCCATGCTGAGTGCAGAGCCTGGCATGGGGCTCCATCTCAGGACCCCGAGATCAGACCTGAGCTGAAAGCAAGAGTTGGATGCCCAACCAACCGGGCCACCAGGTGTCCCGAAGTTTCCTGGGCTCTAGAAGGGGTTGTTTTTCTGAGAAGGGCTTCAAAATCAAGGGGTTGACAGTTTTATAGCACATGGGCAAGTAACGAATGTCCCTCATCCAGGAAATCCCCCAGTGAGCACCCACATTGCAGGGCTTGCCTGCAGGCACATCCACCCTTCCTGACAACTCCTGGAGCCTCAGTGTTAAACACCAGATGGTGGCGCCACGTCAAACCCAAACCTCAGCCTCTTTGCTTCCAGAATCTGTCACTCTCCTCTTCCAAAGATAAGATGAAAAGGAGAGAAAACAGCTTCTAGATCGCCATGGCAACCATCTGGAAACACCTGTCTCTGTTGGCAAGGGGTGGCTGACAAGAGGGAGAATCAGAAAAACTGCAAACATCTTGTTTTCATTGACTTACAGGTAGTTGTCCAAATATTTGTATCACTTGAGGTATAAGAAAAAAAAAATCATTGAATTTAGAGTGCACTTCTTTCATCCAGTACAAATATCTTCTGGTATAATCCTGAACTTACCTGAAAATACTCTAAATAATACAAGTTGTAATCAGCAAAAGGATAAGTGAGTTCACTGAGTGCATTCACGTGCTGGGCACGGGAGTCATGTGTTTTCTGCCCTGGTGGCACTTACTTTCTAGATGGGCAGACTCGCTAGCAAAACAGGTTAACAGACTAATGATAGGTTAAGACAAGCACTGAGGAGGGAATAAAGATGGCCGCCATGACTAGGAAGTGACTTCAGAGTTCAAGGAAAGTCTGTCTGAGGAATAACATTTCAGCTGAGACATGAGAGATGTAGATACTCAGCCATGGGAAGAACTGGGGCTGGGGGTGTGTGGGAGCAGCACAAGCAATGGGACCTGTAAAGGCCCCAAATGGGGAAGAAGGTGGAGGATTGTCAGACAGAAGGAGGTCGTGTGGCTCGTGTGGGTGTGAGCATGGCCATGTGGGAGGTGAAGACAGCAGGGGCATGATCACACAGGGCTGTGAGGTGAGAAAACTCCAGGGCTGAGAAGCTACTGAAGGGTTTTAAATGGGAGAATGCCAGGATTTGTGTTCGGGAGACATCGCTCTGACTGGTGTGCAGAGAATGTATTGGAAAGATCGAGAAAGGAGGAAGGGAGGTGGTTGGGAAGCTTTTGCAGTCCTGGTGGAGGTCTGTGACTTGGTGCACGGTGGTGGCAGAGAAGGAGGGAGAAGCAGACAGATTAGAGGCATAATTTGGAGGTAGAACCAGTGGTATTTATGCCTGCTTTGGACTGGGGATAGAAAGGGAAACTGAAGAAGCAAGGATGACCTTGAAGTTTTGATGTAAGATATTAGTGGATAGTGGTGCCATTGACTGAGAGGAGGAAGTCTCTGGAAGGAAAGGGATTATAAGAGGGAGGAAATTGGGAATTTAATTTTGTAAGATCTAAGCTTGTGGCCTACAGTGGGAGCTATGGTGTGCCACACAGATCTCCCTCTAAAACCTAGGCAGTGTTGGCTGACCCACAGCGCCATCCCCAGGCCTTGCCCTCAGCACAAGGGAGCTAACTCTTAAGGCTCCACCTTCTCCAGGGCAGCTGTCAGCCAGGGCCACCCACCTGCCTTAACAGGGGACAACTTCAACGGGCCATTCCATCTCCAAAGCTCCCTATGGCACTAGCTGTTGTGACTGCACCAGAGTTTCATGTCTCCCTGTGCCCAACCCTGACTCTCTCATGCCATCACAGTATTCCTGAGGGCACCTCCCCATGAACCTCCCCCCCAATAAAATCGCCACCTCAGAGATGGTTCCCAAGAACCCAAATCAAAGCAGTTGGTGCCAGGAGTGATCCTAGGAAGCAGACCCTAGAATAGGATTTTGGAGCTACATCACCTGCCAGCTAGACCAAAGGACCTCATGCTCCTGGCATCAGTGTAGGGAAACGGTGAAAACTTTCACTGGTGGCGTAATGTCTCAGTCATTTGAAAGATACAGGCAAAGAAATTCAGTGGCTGTTACTGGGTGTTACCGATGCATTGGAGAAAGATGATAAAAATGCTGAGGGTGATTAATTTAACCATCAATCGGTTACATGCTGCACACCGGATCCAAGTTGACATTGCTGCTGGGGACCCAGAGTCTTACCATGGTCCCCTCTAAGAGTGAAGGGGGATGGGGTTCAGATAAAAAATGGAGTCTTGATCCAGGCTGGGTTCATAATGGGCCCAGTGGTTCCTTTGGGTCACCCAGTGATCATTTCCCCTGTCCCTGAATGTGCACTTGGAACGGATGAACTTGGCCTGTGGAATAAGGCACCACTGTTGTGAGGAAAGCCAAGTGGAAGCCTGAGACACTGCCTCCCCCTCTCCAGGCAAGAAGGCAAGTCGATAGCAATATTGCAACCCGGGGAGGATGGCATATTTGAGTGTCATGCTGAAAGATCTGAAGAATGCAGGGGAGGTTATCCCATCATATCCCCATCAAAGTCATCAGTCGGGCCCCTACAAAATTTAGATTTGGTCCTATCTCATGACAGTGGACTACCGCAGTCTTAACCACTGTGGTAGAATTAGCCACAAATGGATGGCTATGCCAGATGTATTTTTTCTAGAGCTGATCAGCCAGGTTTAAGATACAAGGTATATGATGATAAAGCTAGGAAATGCATTATATTCCATCTCTACGGGAGAGAAAGACCAGAGTAATTCACAACCATGTGCGACAGCCAGCAGTAGCCATCACGTACAGTCTCCTCCAAGGGCTATGTTAACACTCTGTTATAATATAGCCCCAGAAGGCTTGAACTGCACAGACCCTCCACAGAATCCACACTGACCCACCATATCCATGGTATCCTGTTAACGAGACCAGACAAGCAAGAAGAGGCACATAAATTGGAGGCCTTAGTGAGATCTTGTGCTCTAGCAGGTGGGAGATAATTATTGTGAATATTCAATGACACATGTCACCAGTGAAATATTTAGAGGTCCACAGGTCTGGAGCATGCCAGGACATCCTCTCCAAAGGGAAGAGCACTTGATTGCATTTTGCTTCCCCTACCGTTAAGAATGAATCAGGACAAACAGCAAAGTGTTGCTGGCTTCTAGAGGCAGTCCCGGGAGAATCACTTGCCGGCAGTAGGGCTGGAACTGAAGGAGCTGGCCACAGGTGCCATGCTGGACTTTAGAACTGCTACGGACAGTAGCTGCCATGTGCCTCCCCTGTCCCTCCTTTTATTTTTATTTTTTATTTTTTTCAGTGTTCCAGAATTCATTGTTTATGCCCCATACCCAGTGCTCCATGCAATATGTGCCCTCCATAATACCCACTACCAGGTTCACCCAATCCCCCATCCCCCTCCCCTCCAAAACCCTCAGTTTGTTTCTCAGAGTTCACAGTCTCTCATGGTTTGTCTCCCCTTCCAATTTCCCCCAACTCACTCCTCTCCATCTCCCCATGTCCTCCGTGTTATTCCATGTCCTCCGTGTTTATTCAACAACTAAGCGAAGCCATATGATAACTGACTCTTTCTGCTTGACTTATTTCACTCAGCATAATCTCTTCTAGTCCCATCCCTGTTGATACAAAAGTTGGGTATTCATCCTTTCTGATGGAGGCATAATACTCCATTGTATATATGGACCATATCTTCTTTATTCTTTCATTCTTTGAAGGGCATCTTAGTTCTTTCCACAGTTTGGCAACTGTGGTCATTGCTGCTATGAACATTGGGGTACAGATGGCCCTTCTTTTCACTACATCTGTATCTTTGGGGTAAATACCCAGTAGTGCAATTGCAGGGTCATAGGGAAGCTCTATTTTTAATTTCTTGAGGAATCTCCACACTGTTCTCCAAAGTGGCTGCACCAACTCGCATTCCCACCAACAGTGTAAGAGGGTTCCCCTTTCTCCACATCCTCTCCAACACATGTTGTTTACTATCTTGTTAATTCTGGCCTTTCTAACTGGTGTAAGGTGGTATTTCAATGTGGTTTTGATTTGAATCTCCCTGATGGCTAGTGATGATGAACATTTTTTCATGTGTCTGTTAGCCATTTCTATGTCTTCATTGGAGAAGTGTCTGTTCATGTCTTCTGCTCATTTTTTGACATGATTATCTGTTTTGTGTGGGTTGAGTTTGAGGAGTTCTTTACAGATCTTGGATATCAGCCCTTTGTCTGTACTGTCATTTGCGAATATATTCTCCCATTCCGTGGGTTGCCTCTTTGTTTCGTTGACTGTTTCCTTTGCTGTGCAGAAGCTTTTGATCTTGAGGAAGTCCCAACAGTTCACTTCTGCTTTAGTTTCCTTTGCCTTTGGAGACATATCCTTTCTTTTTAAAAAGATTTTATTTATTTATTTGACAGACAGAGATCACAGGTAGGCAGAGAGGCAGGCAGAGAGAGAGGGGGAAGCAGGCTCCCTGCTGAGGGGAGCCCAATGCAGGGCTCAATCCCAGGACCCTGAGATCATGACCTGAGGCGAAGGCAGAGGCTTTAACCCACTGAGCCACCCAGGCGCCCTGACATATCTTGAAAGAAGTTGCTGTGGCCGATGTTGAAGACGTTATTGCCTATGTTCTCTAGGATTCTGATGGATTCCTGCCTCATGTTGAGGTCTTTTATCCACTTCAAGTTTATCTTTGTGTATGGTGTAAGAGAATGGTTGAGTTTCATTCTACATGTAGCTGTCCAATTTTCCCAGCACCATTTATTGAAGAGACTGTCTTTTTTCCACTGGATATTTTTTTCCTGCTTTGTTGAAGATTACTCAACCATAAAATTGAGGGTCCATATCTGGGCTCTCTACTCTGTTCGGCTGGTCTATGTGTCTGTTTTTGTGCCAGTACCATGCTGTCTTGGTGATCACAGCTTTGTAGTAAAGCTTGAACTCAGGCAACGTGATGCCCCCAGTTTTGTTTTTTCTTTTTCAACATTTCTTTAGCAATTCGGGGTCTCTTCTGGTTCCATATAAATTTTAGGATTGTTTGCTCCAGCTCTTCGAAAAATGCCAGTGAAATTTTGATCAGGATGGCATTGAAAGTATAGATTGCTCTAGGTAGTATAGACATTTTAACAATGTTTATTCTTCTGATCCATGAACATGGAATGGTCTTCCATCTTTTTGTGTCTTCTTCAATTTCTTTCATGAGCATTCTGTAGTCCTCGAGTACAGATCCTTTACCTCTTTGGTTAGGTTTATTCCCAGGTATCTTATGGTTCTTGGTGCTATAGTAAATGGAATCAATTCTCTAATTTTTCCCTTTCTGTATTTTCATTGTTAGTGTATAAGAAAGCATCTGATTTCTGTACATTGATTTTGTATCCTTCCAAATTACTGAATTGCTGTATGAGTTCTAGTAGTTTGGGGGTGGAGTCCTTTGGGTTTTCCATATAAAGTATCATGTCATCTGTGAAGAGAAAGAGTTTGACTTCTTCACTGCCAATTTGAATACCCTTTATTTCTCTTTGTTGTCTGATTGCTGTTGCTAGGACTTCTAATACTGTGTTGAACAAGAGTGGTGACACTGGGCATCATTGTCATGTTCCTGATCTCAAAGGGAAGGCTGTCAGCTTTTCTCCGTTGAGGATGACATTCACTGTGGGTTTCTCATAGATAGATTTTATGAAGTTGAGGAATGTTCCCTCTACTACCCTGATCCCTAAATCAGGCAAAGACCCCACCAAAATGGAGAATTCAGACCAATATCCCTGATGAATATGGATGCCAAGATTTTCAACAAGATCCTAGCTAACAGGATCCAAAAGTACATTAAAAAGATTATCCATGGGGAGCCTGGGTGGCTCAGTGGGTTAAAGCCTCTGCCTTCGGCTCAGGTCATGATCCCAGGTGCTGGGATCGAGCCCCACATCGGGCTGTCTGCTCAGCAGGGAGCCTGCTTCCTCCTCTCTCTCTGCCTGCTTCTCTGCCTACTTGTGAACTGTCAAATAAATAAATAAAATCTTTACCAAAAAAAAAAAAAAAAAGATTATCCACCATGACCAGGTGGGATTTATCCATGGGATGCAGGGGTGGTTCAACATTTGCAAATTAATCAATATGATAGAACAAATCAATAAGAGAAGAGAGAAGAACCACATGGTCCTCTCAATTGATGCAGAAAAAGCATTTGACAAGATACAGCATCTGTTCCTGCTCCTCCTTTTTAAATAGAGCATAACTACACTGGTTCTCTCATGCCTGTCCCACAATTTTCTCTTGGATGCTGGAGGTTGGGAGGAAGTAGTGTCTCTTTTGAGTTCCCTGGTCTTTAGATTGAGAGAAATAGTGCTCAAGAAGCTCTCCTGGAGGGAGCTGCACACAGAAGGAAGCCAACCTGCACCTGCACCTGACTTAGATGATGAAATCCAGGGCTTTGACCTTGACCATGACGTTGAAATGGGATGAGACTCTAGGGGAAGGGTGAGCATATTCTGCGTCTGAGAGTATGTGAATCTTCTTCCAAATGGCTAAACGTTTCTCATCTCATCTGCTCTTCCGGAGCCTTCCCACTCTCCCCAGGACGAGACAGACTCTTCGTCCCCTCCCCTTGAACTTAATGTGAGCCTTTGTGACTGCCTTAACTATTAGAGGATGATGGACGTGATGCCGTGGAACTTTCGAGTTGTCTAATGGGGTGACACAGCCGTCATGAGAGTCATGCTCTCTCTCAGAGTGTTGACCAGTGCAACCTCCCATCGTCCTTCAGTGTTGCCCAGTAATTCCTCGGAGAGGTCATGTTGTAGATATTCTGGCTGTAAATCCCAGCTGAGGTTCTTAGGACCGGCACTGTTGGCCAGTTAGGCAAGCAGGGGAGCCATCTCATAATCCCGGCCTCTATTTGTGCTTTGAACCACCCCAGCTAATGTCGCATGGACAGAGGTGAGCTGTCCCCACCATGTCTCAGATTTGTGATAACTCTGAAGGGTCATCCCAGTCCCAGAGCTTTCTGTGGGATGGCCGGTGCACACAGAGAGGTGGTGTATGAAGATGGAGGTCAAGAGAGAGGTCAGGACCAAAGATGTTAATTGGAGAGATAGCAGAACATGCTTGGTTCTCAAAGTCTCGGGTCTGGGTGACACGACCTACAATGAAAGTACATAGAAAGATGGGGGTTAGGGCTGAGCTCTGGGGCATTCCACAGCCTAGAGCTGGCAAAGAAAGGAGACCTAGGAAGGAGCAAGAGGAGGACAAAAGTCAGGAGACAGTGATCCAGAAGGTGCAAGAAGAGCATGTCCCAAAGGAGAGAGCCTGCTGAGGACAAGACGCAATGGAATATCTAAAGGTCACGTGACCCAAGAATAGTGTTAATGCAGGACAGGGGGCACGAGCCAGTGGAGTGGTCTGAAGAGTTCATGGAAGTTTCAATCCCCCCCTTCTAGCCTGTGTCTAGAGGCCAATCAACAAACCCACAAAGGAGGCCTTGACCTTTCCTTTCTTAGAGTTCCTGCAGCTCTCGCTCATTCTCTATTGTCCAGGACTCCAGGCTTATCTGCTCAATGGGGCTGTGGGCTACTGAGCTGGTCTTTGCTGCTTCCGTGTTCTCATCAGTTCCAGGGAGTGCTTGGTTTCCACTAGAAACCCACTCAACACTCGCTGACCGAGAGCTTGTCCATTTCACCCACCAAACAGCCAACTGAGGGCCACCTGGGAATCGCAGCCACTCCTGGAGAAATGACATACCACCAGGGCTGCTGGACGTTCCAGAGAGATCAGAGCTCCCAGAGAAAAGAGGAGAAGATACTAGCAGGTCTCTGAGGTAGGTGGCTGATGATTAATGAGAACGAACACCAGCAACAGGCTTGTGTTTCCTGGCAACTGGGGATGCTGTGGGCAGTTTGCTGTCTGTTAAACAAATGGTCTTTGCTTCAGGAAATTTCTGGGGGCTGCTCCAACATTCAAAGGAGGCCTTCTCTGTTGAATGGAGCTCCACGTTCTTGGCCGGGGAACTTTTTCTCCTTGCTTCTGGAAGGAGGAACCACCACCTCCCGACCCAGACACCTCTGCTCCGTGTCAAGCTCAGACAGGGTCCCACGGTGTGGTAACCTTGCCATGTCCTTAGCCTGGGAGGATGCCAGGGCCAGGACTGCTCCTCATCCCTGAATGAGGAGGGAAGCTATTGGCAGGGTGGGGGACGGAGGGGCTAAAGATAGAAAAGCAAGGCTGTAGGGAGCAGGTGCCCATTCTGGCATTACCGGGGCCCAGGCTCTGTTTGAAGTGCTCCCCTCGCCTGCACCAGGGGTCCCTGCACCCCAAAGGAGCCTGGGTGTCTCCGCGAGCGAAGTGGCTTCTGCTCTGCATCAGATGCAGACTCACAGCACAGCTGTCAGGCCTTTGTGTCCCCACCCAGGGCTTTGCAACCACACCGGGGTGAGGCCCGGGACAGATGATTTGTTAGTACTTGCTCAGGGAGATGCAGCCACTGGCCAGAACCGCATTTACCAGCGACTTCTGACACCGTCCACAGCTGTGGTCGGGACGCCGTTCCAGGCATGCTATGGGGCCACCTGCAGGACAGGCCGCCCTCTGTCAGCCCTCAAGGACTGGTTTGTGTCTTTTACTTCACAGACAGCTTAAAATTGTTATGGAAAAACATTTTATTAAAACATGTTCGACTCACTTCCAATGAAATGATTAATTTTTCATTTACAGTGGTGTCCAATGTTTGTCTTCTGTTCTTTTTTTTTTTCTTTCAAAACCAGCACCAAAAAATAAAACAAAAATACCATGGGTACAGTACGTAATGTAAGTTAACTAATGGAAAATATATACATTTGACTCTGAAACGAAGAAAAGAGAGCAAAGCAATCATATTATTGCTGCCAAGGATCTTCCCTGTGTTCTGATAATATCAAGCCATGGTCAAGTGAGAGGGTTTCATTTGTACCCACGAAAGTAGCACCATAAGGTCATAAGACTGCAGTTAGTAACACATTTGTGCAATCAAAAAGGTACAGTACTCGAGTGACAGTACAGGGTAGTGTTAATAAAGAAACGTCACTGTTATGATCACAGGGTTTCAATGTCTTCTGTACACAGTGGAAGAAGAGCACCAGGCTGGTTTCGCTAACATCGATCACTGCTCGTGCCATAAACAGAAGGCGGGCTGGGGAATTTCAGTGCCAGCGTGAGCTAAAAGAGGTCAGAAAGACACCGATGTTGGGGGAACCAATGGGGTGTTTAATAAGAACCAAATCAAATCAATTATTTTGGATTTTGAAGGTGTGAGGCCCTGGCCAGATGCATCCAGTGGATACGGTCAAGGTAGCCAGTGGGGGTAATTCAGAGGCACCAGGGAGAGGGCTCGCCTATGGGCTCACCCAGCCTGGGTACGAGCGTGCGTATGAGCAAGCAAGGCTGCCTGGCTTCCTTAGCTGGCCATCCTAGCTCTGCTCCTCAGGATCTTCCTTTCTGAAGTTTTGGGGTGAAGCATAGCCCATTGGGGGCTGGGGGAACATGGAACCCTAGCTCCCCATTAATTTGAAAGTTTTGTGGAAACGGGGTTTGGAGGGACTCTGTTGGTGCCCAAGCCTGAGTTGGGGAGGACAGCATCTTGCACAGGCCCTGGTGCAACCATTGTGGGGGGCGGGGGTTACACTGCAGGGTGGATCACTCCATCCTGGCATTCTCTCAGTCCTTAACACAGCACCCAAGCAGGTTTCTCGAAACTTCTCATGATTCAAGTGAAACCGCACACATTTCTTGTCATCCCTACCACTTCTCTGTCTCTGGAACATGAAAAATCATACATTGAAACAGCCTTAAGCTAACCCTAACATTGTGACATCATCAAAAACAAAAGCAGATACATAAACACAGCACCAATAAGTCAGGAAGTCCTTGGAGAATGACCCCAGGGAGACTGGCATACATGAGGCTTCCTGTCTGCAATCACGGAGGCATAGAGGGTGTTTATCATGGTAAAGTCCTTGAATGTAAGCACCCATCAGACACCCACCAAGTTGGTGAGCGAAACAGGCCTCTTGGCATCTAGAGTCTTTCCCTTCCAGCTCCCAAAGTGGGTGGGGTCCCACTGTCTTCTGTACTCTTGTCATTTGCCCAGGCTTCTGGAGAGGGCGCAGCTCTGCTTTGAGGGGCTGCAGCAGGGAAAGGCTTTCTTCGTGCTTTTCTGAGAGTCATCCTTGCCTTACTAAAAAGATGGGTCAATGACAACAGTGTGACAATGCTGGGGCCCGCAAGGTCTGGGCTATGGGAAGGCATGGTGGTTGTGCCGCGATCCTTGCAGGGGGGCCATCCTCCATGGATCCTGGCATACCAGGCTGAGCGGCTTCTGTAGGAAACCTGTCCCAGGCCAGGGCGAAGTAGCCAGAGGTTCTAGAAAGAATCAACTTCAGGTAGATGGTCAAGGTCAATGGGAAGCCATTTGTAAGGTGCAAAGTTTTACGAAGCACTGCCTGGAGCAGAGGCCCCCAGAAGGCAGAGGAGCCATACATCCCGGATGAAGGGCTCACCTTTATGCCAAGAAGCAGTCCCATCCCCCAAATTAACATACGTCCCGTTTCATAGCACCTTAGAGAAAGACTTTTCTGTTTCCCAATGTGGTCAACTGTATAGAAATTAGATGCCTCCCCAAACCCAAACATTTCCAGAATATTCTTCCCAACACAGGTGGTATGCAGAATCACGTGGTCTTGGCATCCTTGGCTGACAGAGCTTCAGACCGTCAGAGACAAGACTTCCAAGACAAGGCCCACGATCTAGAGAATGTGTTTTCAGAGATGGGCCGAGAGGCAAAGTGCTGATGCTCATGTGGTCAAGAAGGGCTCCGGCAGCCTGGGCCTCTCAGGAGAAGCCATTAGCAGAGGCTTGCTGACATCCGTCCTTCCTTCCAGGGTGGCGCCAGCTTTCAGAATAAAGTCAGTTTTCATGTAAAATGTCTCATTTGGGGGATAATCCCCCCGGCACATCAAGCACCGGGAATTCAAATGTCAAAAGAAAGCCAAGACAGAAGTGCTCAGGGACGTCTCTTTCTTTTGACAACTGTCCATCAGAGGTGTTCCCTTTGAGGTACACAGACCCTTAGAAAGGACAATAATTTTGTGACTCATGCCTATTTTTTTCCTTACTGTAGAAAGCCATCCAGTGGCCATTAACAATATATTAAGTACAAAAGCGCTAACAGCAAACGTCAAGTCCACGCTCCAGTTCTATGACGGTCGGATTCTTAGGACAGCCTCGTGGGTGAGTGGTGGTGTGCTCCGGGGGTTTGGGTGTGGGGGGGTCCCGGCCGCAGGACTGGTGTGCTCTCAGGTGGGCGTTCAGCTTGCCATGTCATTAGCACGCAGGCCATGCGCTGCCGCGCTGGGAGGCCGCTGGGCCACGTGTCATGAGCTCAGCGATGGTGGAGGCGGCTGGCGCATCTTGTTTGCGTAGAAGTCCCTGCACGTCTGGCAGCAGCGCTGGTACCACCGCATGTCCTGGCAGAGGTTTTTTTCTCGGATGACCCGGCAGTACACCGTCCACTGGTCCCGTGTGCATTTGTAGGTCAGGGCGGCTAAGGGTGTGGTGGGGGGAGAGAGAGCCCAGGGGTTACGGACGGCTTGGGGACATCCTGATGCATGCACAGAGAGGGCCCGTGGTCTGACTCTGGGGCTGTCCTCGCTCACACATACGCTGGAGACTTGTGTGGACGTGAGGAAACAGGCCCCCTCCCGGGGCCACGGGATGTCACTTTTTTCTACAGAGGATGCACTCGCTTGTCTAACCTGACCATTTGGCAGGGCATGGTGGTCTGGCTGCTTCCTCAGGACAAGGGCACTGCGCACCCCGCTTCCCAGCTAAGTGGTATGCACTGTTGCTTTTTGGCCTAGGACACCATCCCTGCTGGCATTTAGGAGACAGAATGACCTGGGGCAGTGGGCCTCAAAGGGCCACTGAAGCAGAAGCTAATGGCACAAGTGGTCTAAACCTCCTTCAGGGTCATCTTGTGGAGAGAAGGTCCTGCCAGAGGGAGGTCTCTGAAGCATATCAAGGAAGTTTGTGCATGCAGAGGCTGGGGGATCCCTCTGCAAGCTCCAAGACCACCCCCACGTCTATGAAACAACTTAGAAGCCCCCCTCCTGGATGCATTCCAACATTAGGGAACGGGGCTCTGGGTAGGAAAATATTCCTTAGGGATTTCTATTGTTAAAAGGAATCATTAAATTGGTGTTAAATGTCCCTCTTCTCCCTCCCATGCCACCGAATTCAAGACTGCAACCTATCAACACCTGCTTTCTTCTCGAGCATCAGCTTCAAGAAAATCGCATGTGCACATCCCCAAGGTTTCGTGAATGACACCCCAGCTCCTTCATTTCTGGAAGAACGCACCTCCCCTTGCCCTCCTCATGCACAGGAGCCCCAAAACCTTATTGGGAGACCATCCTGTGTCCTTCACTGTTGGCAGAGGGACTAGCGGGTGCTCGCCGTGTTGTGTTTGAGGTTGACGCTTGCAGACAAAGAACAAAAGTCCATCTCTGAAACCTCTAACCTTCAACAGAGCTGACAAATGCTGAACTCTCCAGGGCTGGGATCAGCCCCAAGGGGGGCGCTTTCTGGCTTCTAGAACGCCTCCACCAGCAGGGACTAGCTGGCTGGGGGGCAGCAGTGCCCTCCCCACCAGCCTGGGGCCACTCACCAAGGCGAGGGGAGGTGATGGTGTTCACGTTGATCTTGTCATTGCAGACCTCCTGGTGGCACTGTCTGTAGGCAGCTGGCTTCAAGAGGGCGGGGCACTCGTTGCCATGGCGCCCGGTGACCTTGTGCATACACTGTACCACACGGGACTGCAGGCCCTTCCCGCAGGTCGAGGAGCACTGCCGGAGATAGAGATGGTCTGAGCTGGGGGCCAAACCTGGGCTGAGTGGTTGTGACCACGGCTCCACGGAGTAGCGGCCCCTGTGCCTGGCCCCCTGCATGTCATTCCCACGTGCTTGAAATAGTGCAGGACAAGGAGGCTTGGCTGCACACCAGCTGCCTGATAGACGCTTGTTTCAAGATGTTATGGACTGAATGTTCTTTGTCTCCCCAGATCCACATGTTGGAGCCCTGGCTCTCAATGGGTTGGTATTTTGGGGGGCGGGGCTTGGGGAGGTAACTAGGTTTAGATGATGCTACGAGGGCAGACCCTCCATGAAGAGATTAGGGTCCTTTTAAAGAGGGAGACCAGAGACTGACTTTCCACCACTTGAGGACACAGTGACAAAGCAGTCATCTGCGAGCCAGGAAGTGGGCCCTCACCAAGAACCAAATTGGCCAGCACCTTGACTTTGGACTTGCCTGCTTCCAGAACCGTGAGAAATAAATGTCTGTTGTTTAAGCCTCTCATCTATGGTATTTCGTCTCAGCAGCCCAAGCAAAGACACAAGACCGCTGCGAAAATATTAATTTATGAGGCTTGCCTCTTACTTCCCACCCTTTCTACCCCTGTTCCTAGCAAAAAGCTGGGCTTCCAAATTCTCCAGCTAGCAGACAAGGCAGCTTGGTGGCACCCAGAATGTGCTGGGCATGATGACCTCAGGCATCTCCCCCTGGCCTTGGGTGTAGAGGGGAGCTCAGTCATGGGCGGGGTTGAATTTCCCGAAAGCCTGAAGAGTTGGGGCCCAGAATTAAGTGGGAGAAAAGGAAGTGCAACCTTCCATCCTGGAGTCACAGATTATTTGTGGCTCACAGTTTTAACTCAGACACCAAGGCCTGAGCTGCTGGCATCTCCAGTCCTTGTAGACCTGGGTTTGCCAAACCAGCCCAGTTAGCTCGGCAGACATCCCAGGTTCCCATTGAGCGCACTTGGTAGGACTTCCCCATATAGTTCCTGTCCTCCTCCTACCCCTCTCTGCACCCTTTTATAAAGTGTTCCACAGGGAAGCCGCCAGCTCCTCGGCCCCTCTGCCCTGATCCTGCTCTCCGAGCTCCTGGGCCCTTGCTGGCTCTCCCAGGAGCCTCGGGAACTCTCTCTCCGGAACTCTCTCTCTGATAAGCTGGTCTCCTCGGTCTGGAGAGTCAGGTGCACAGGTGCACTCTCTCCACCTGGGGTCCCCTAGCCACCCATGATTTATGGGGTTCTGAGAGCACTCTGCAAAACTTTAATAAAGCAAACACCTCTGGAGCCACAGCCCAGCTGGAGTTCATGCTGGCAGAGAGGGGAGCAGGGCCTGTCTTCCGAACCCCACATGGGGTAGTGACACCAGGTTCCTTTGGATCATGTGCCCCCTGTCTCCTCCCTGTCCGTCAGGCCTGACCTTGGCCTGTGCTGGAAGGAGGGCCGTCCTGGGGGCGGGGGAGGGGGGAAATCTGTGAGGAGTCACCAGGCACTGGATCAGTGGGAGACTGCTGGGACCTGCTGCGACCAAGGGGGCACGGTCTGCTCCCCGAAGTGCTTGTGCACACCCGGTGAATTCCTCTGCTTTCCAGTCTGACAAGTAGGAACTTGGTTGTTGGTTTTTGTTTGTTTGTTTTTGTTTTGTATTTCTTACTTTAGAAGGGTTAGGAATCTTGAGGGAATAGTGCAGGGGTCCTAGTCTTTTCAAATCAAAAAAGAGGTGGGGAAGCCACAAGCAACCCTCCCTGTGGGCTCTGGCATGTTCAAGCCAGAACAGGCACCCTCCCGCAGAGGACGCGGCCAGCTCCAGGGGCCTCAGCATTGTGTCTTCCTTAACAGCCTATTTTCTAGATAAACCAGGCAGGGGTTTGACACTGGGGCACTCCTGGGACTCAGGAGTTAGCACTGGGACCCAGGGAAGTTTGCGGGGTGCTGAGGTGGAGGAATGAGGCCATACGACAAGGTCCCACCAACAGGATACCTGGAACATGGGATGGCTACCATAGCAACATGACTTCCACCTGGAGGGCATCAAGGAGGGAGCTGGGATCTGTTGCAGGAATTTCCTGTTGTGTTTTGAAAAACCTCAATGTCCCAGACCAATCCATCTCTAGAAGGGGCACCCAGAACTGAGAACCTCTGATTTATCTGGAACTTCTGCCCAGTGTCCTATGTAGAGTATAATGAGCTCTCTTTTCTTAACAACAAACCGGTGAGGATTCATACCAAAATGCATAATTAAGCAAGAACGGACATCCAGCTATCACCCTGCTGAGTTTATACAGGTATGCTTGAATAAAAGGGGGGATGGTTTTCACTCAAAATTATTCTTGGAAAAGACTAAGTTGCCATATACTTTAGTGAGAACAAAAGCTCTCACAGTTCAGGGGCAGGGATAAGGGGTGCCTTTAATTATTTGTAGCGTGATCACTTGGGGAGCAAGAAAAAAAGAAAGAAGTAAAAGAAATTTAACTGTCTCCCGGAGGCATGACTCATAATCACAAATGAGGAGGATGAGCTAAAAAAGGTTTAAGAATCACTGAAAAGCAAGCTGGTAAGTGGTTATACAAAGATCCTGGGATCCACACCAACAGAATGAAAGAAGGAAAAGTCTAAGGATCGTAACGTACTACGAAATCCCGAGGAAGTGGAGCATGGCCATGCAAACGCAGAGCAAAGTCCTGCAAACACAGCGCTAAGCGACACCCCAGCTCACGAGGGCCTGTCCAGCGAGAGCAGCGCTTACAGATTCCGGAAGAGGCGGCATCTCTGTGAACTCAGCAGGGACAGGTCCTATGCTGGCCAATGGGGGACCCAGAAGGTGGAGGGGGTGATGATGAAGGCAGATGCAGCAAATGTTAGGTTGCACCTTATAAAACTGCTCAGATGCACTCGTTTTTGACCCCACACACCCAGCAGCTTCATCAGGTCACATGCTACAGAGAAAACTGGCACTATTTCTAAGTTAAAAGTATAAACCTTTAAAGATGCATGTGTAACGACCTGAATGAATTATATATTTTAGGTAGGCATTTGACCTGTCTGCCTCCACCATTAAAGACTTTTATATGTCAAGTTGGTTGTAAAATTAAAACAAACAAACAAACAAAAAAAACTTGCTTCCTGGGAAAAATGGGATTACTGTGTGCTTGGGACCTGCTATCTGCCTATTTGGCACTGAATTACGCACGTGGGGAAAAGAGGTATCTGTGTGCTGATCTAGGGGCAACATCAGCATCCCTTTTCTCATCAGATCTTGACTCGGACCATAGGCCCTGACACCACCTGGTGCAGGAGACATGTTGAGAAGGGAGAATTAGGAATTAAGTGTCTTCATACTCCTTCTAGGAGAGGGGGGCTCCTTCTGGGGCAGGACAGATGGTGGCTGGGGCCCCACGAAACTGCACTGGTGAGTGGAGGAGGCTTGTGAAGCCGTGCCTGTCTCGCTCCCATGGCACCCCCTGACCACACAAGGTACCCAAGGCCCTGCCGGCTGGGCAGTCAGCCCAGCTGAGTCACTTCCTGACCAGGAACATCAGGAAGGGCTTCAATGTCTTTTGCAGGTGTCATTATTATGTATGTAAAAATCAGGGCAAGAACTCAATCCTGTGGGTCTATTCAAACCAAATGCAAAACTGACAAGGTCTCTGCCTGAAAATGATCGATGACCATTGTAAAACTCAGGTGTCTGGGGTTGCCCTTGAAAAATGATTTCCCCTCTGAAAGTTCTTAGTCTTGTTTCACAGGCTCTAAGGCCGGTGGGGGAGGGGGAGGGTGTGTGTGGGGGGAGGAAGGGAGAGTGTTCATGACAGCCCTGTATATACAGGTGGTGTGTCTGCTTGTCCCGTGGGCTTGCTTGTAAGGTTCCACAATAGTGTGGAACATTCCATAACAATCTTGAGGCTGCTGGCCACTGAGCTCAGTGGGGGGTCAGTGCTTGGGCCAAGGTCACATAGTAAGTGGCAGAGGAGGGACAGGACCCTAGTTGCCCCATTTCATGGACCAAATTCCATCTTCCTGTATGAATTATGGTTTGTACTGGCTAGAGCATCCATGTGAGCCAGGAAACAAGAAGTCAGGTTACTTCCCAGGTCTACCATCTTTCCTAGCACAGCGTCACTGGCTTTTAATTTTCCAGCCCAGAGAAAGAACTGGCCTAACATCCACAGGTAACCACGCTCTCCTTGACTGGAGTCTTATTAGGGACAGAGCAGCAGGGGAAGGACAGACCTGTTAGCACACTCCATCCCTACTTACTAGCTGTGTGACCTTGGGCAAGTTACTTAATCTATCTGAGCCCCCGTTTCTTCATTTGTGGCTTGAGGATAATAAAATGTTCCTTGCAGAATGATTTCGATGATTAGAATAGCTTGGAACAGGGGCACCTGGGTGGCTCAGTCATTAAGCATGTGCCCTTGGCTCAGGCCATGATTCCAGAGCCCTGGGATGAAGCCCCGCATTGGGCTCCCTGCTTGGCAGAAAGCCTGCTTCTCCCTCTCCCACTCCCCTTGCTTGTGTTCCCTCTCTCGCTGTCTCTCTGTCAAATAAATAAATAAAATCTTAAAAAAAAAAAACCGAACAGAATAGCTTGGAACAGGTGAGCAGCAGCGAGGGAGCCGTCTGCAAGTGCTACTGTTATTATTAACAGTCAGTGCTTGGACAAAAGCAGAGAGAACGGACCAGGGAATCCCTGGAGCCCAGGAAAAGGCGCTGAGCCGCTTGGCCTGCTGGCTTAGCTCTCTGGGGGGTTGGCCACACCCCACCACCAGGCCCCACAGGCAGGTGTGGCCGTCTGCCTATGCCTGGTCCCTGGCCCTGATCCGGCAGCTCAGCGAGATAACCTCCGGGAGCACAATTAGAAGCTGATCTGACCCTCAAGACGAACGTGACTGCAGACAGGTCTGAGGGGCTGCTTTGAACAGCAGCCCCTTGTAACCTGAGCGTGCTGCATTCGGGATAACACAGGGGGCACAGACAAGGAATTCCGTCTCCTCCTGCCTCCCCTCCACCTCAGCTTTAATTAAACAGGGAGGAGACCACAGTGTCTCCTGCTAGCGCTGGATTAGCCCCAAGCATCGCTGTGAAGCCATTCTGGGGCTTTTAAAAATCCCAGCAAACAGATCTATAAAAAACATATCTGGTTTTGTTGGAAGTCCTCTTTCACTGTGGGGTATTTTTTTCAGGTCGCTCATTACATTAACATTTAATGTGGCTCCCTGAGACTGGGGAAACAAAGACAGAAACGAAGCAGTAATAAATCCAGCGGGGAAAGCGCCCCGCCAGACGACCCAAAGGGAGGACAGCCCCTTACGCCCCCCTTCCCAGCTGTGCACCACAGACAAGGCCTGGTGACCCGGCCCCCAGCCCCGGGCAGTCCTCCAGCTGGGATGGGGAGTAAAAGACACATGGGGGGGGGGGGTTGTTCACTGGAAAAGCAATAACAGAATGAAAAATTCTGGTGCCCGGGGAGCAAAAGACTTATGGCCAGAGAGAGAAATCTTTGACTTGGACATATGCATGGTCTCGTGGTATTCGTTCGGGTGTGGCTGTGAACATGACTTCCCTAAAAAACTGGGGAAGGCCTTTAGACTCTCGGACCCAGGTGACAGCGAGACATGGTGCAAAGCTTCTGGGCCCGGCTTCTTTGGGGGTGATGATGACGGTGGTGGTGGCGGCGATGACAGCAGTAGGAACAGCTGGGCCCACCTTCTGCATGCCTACCATGTGCTGAGCCCTGGACTTAATGTCACTCTCGTTAGTCCTCATTTATCATCCCGTTAACAGTGGCTGCGGCCAGGGAGGCCCTCAGAACATAGTAGGTGCACAGTAAACATGCGTACACCGCATTGCCTTTCAGAGAGGAGGAACGGGAGGCCCAGAGTATCCCTGCAGCTCCTCCCCAGTGACAGCTCCAGCCCCTTGCTCCACACCCCAACCTCCTCCAGGGCCACAGGGCTCCCCAGCAGGGAGGAACCGGGTCTCTGTCACCCCATGGTGGCCCGGCCTCGATGACATGCTCCTCTGCAGCAAGGTCTGCCTTCTCTTCAACTTCTCCCAGCTGTAAAATCACGACTATAAATAACACCAGATCCCAAAGCGGTGTTTTGAGAATTAGCTAAAGGAGGTCGTAAAAACCTCAGGAAGATGGCAACGCTGCAGGAATGTTCGATACTTGCCGGAGCGGAGCCCAGGTTCCGACGGTGGCGGGGGCGGCCAGGCTTCCTCCCTGGGCTCTGGGGTGAGCAGCCGAGCTGGCAAGGCGGGGGAGCCCTCACCGCCCCGGCGTGAGGGGCCCACGTTCTTGTGCTCTGCCGGGCAGGTTTGGCTCGCAGAGCCTGAGGCGGGGGTGGGGGAAGGGCAGACCCTCGTGCTAACTCCATTTTCTGCTGGTGTCTGAAAGGCACTTGGCTGGTGAAATGTCAAAAGCGCTTCAAAAGCATTTTTGACAGATTTCCCCCCAGACTTGGCATGAGCCGTGCAACCATCGGAAGCTGTTGAAACCTGAAATAGCAGGTTTTAAACAGTAATGAAAATCCCCACTGTCTTTCCTCCAGCCTTGAAACTGGAAATGCTTTCTCAGACACACACACACACACACACACACACACACACACACACACACACCCCTTCAACTCATACTCCCTCTCAAACTGTTTTTCCTTCCTCTCCTCAGCCTTAGCTTGGGGTTTCCCCAGTGTCTCTGAATTTGCAACCTGCTGACCTACAAATTCTGGCTGGGGTTCTACAGCCGGGGAGCCCCAAGGTCAAGGTGACCCCCGAAAGCCCAAAAGGTCTGGTGATCCCAAGAGCTCCTGATTGTGCTCTGTGAGCCTGGGGCGCAGAGGACCCTGCAGGGGTCAGTCCTCAGGCGGGAGCTGTGATCACTCTGGTAGCTTAGCTCTCTCAGCCCATTAGTGACTGTGTGAAAGGCCTTCCACTCCTACTGGAAGAGGCTGGCCCAGGCGCTCTGCAAGTGCTACAGCCTGCCTCCTGCCTCCTACGCACACTGTCACCATGGGCAGGCACCACTTTATAGGACCTGAGCCACATTCAAAGAGCTGTTGTAAGACATCAATATTTGATAGGCTCATGGAAGAAATGGGGGTCTGATGAGAGATAGCAGAGCAGGGATGTGGGACCTGTGTCCTCCTGACCACAAGCCCTGTTTGGGGGTCACCTATAGAGCATGTGTTCTGTAGAGATAACAGCTTCTCTGATTCAATGGCAAGGTCCAGGTAGTGGCTAAAACCCAGGCTGCCATGCAGAGGAGCCACCCCTCTCTCTGATCCCTTGCTCCACACAAAGGCAGCTAGTTTGACAAAGGTCACCGGGGTCAATGGAGGGGCAGCAGGGCAACAGAGGGGGCAGAGGCATCTGCTGTTAAACGATTAGCTCACTTCCATGCAGGCACCCATCCTGGCAATTTCCGGGGGCTCCTCTGCTCTATTGGAAGCTCATTTCTCTCAACTGAGCAGATATGGGCTCTAGACTTTTCTCTGGAACTCTGTTACCCGGTGGCAGGCTCTGTTCACCCACCCAAAGTGCTCCACACCAAAGGGGTCGTCTGCCCTCTCCCATCTGCCCCTGCTCTGAAAAGCACTGAAATGTGATGACCCTCCTTTCCCTGGGTGCTTATACTCCTATGAGTAACATCGAATGGAGGACTGGCTCTCTTATCTTCATGCAGAGTGCTGGCTGCCTGCGTGGTATGGCTTCACACGGTCCAGAAAAAGGCCCTGATATTGCTGATGCCTCACACACTTCCTCTTTGATGTGGAAGTTTCTTTTTAATAAGGACTCAACTTTTTATTTCACAGATGAGGGCAGACAACAGGCAGGACCTCAGAGAGAGAGAACACTAAAGAGAGATTTACACCAAAGTGTGAATGACTGATACAGAGCCCTTGGAGGAACAGGTTGTGAGAGAGAACAGGCAGATACCTGACTTTCTTTTTTTTTTTTTTTTTTAATTTTTTATTTATTTTCAGCGTAACAGTATTCATTGTTTTTTCGCCACACCCAGTGCTCCATGCAATCTGTGCCCTCCCTAATACCCACCACCTGGTTCCCCCACCCTCCCACCCCGCCCCTTCAAAACCCTCAGGTTGTTTTTCAGAGTCCATAGTCTCTCATGGTTCACCTCCCCTTCCAATTTCCCTCCACTCCCTTCTCCTCTCCATCTACCTTTTCTGACAAGCATATGCCTGTGATGGTTAGAGCTGCAGGCATCTTAGAATTCAGCTCCTTCGTGTTTCGAGTTCAGAATCTAAAGCTCTGACATTATTATGCACCTGAACAAAAGGTGGATTAAGAGTCAGAAGGCAGGGACCAAACTTTCAGCCCTGCCACTTTCTAATTGTGTGACCTTGGGGGGGAGGGGAAGCCACATCAGCACTCTGAGCCAGTTTCCTCATCTGTAAAATGGGGATGGGGCCAAATGAGATAATATGAGTGAACGTACTTTGTTAATTCTAAAGCACTAATGGATGTCAGGGGCCACTATCCCTGAGCCGAAAAGAAATAGCATCACTCTCCACCAGCAACCCCACCCACAGCTATCCAGGCAGAGGATGTCTGGGTCCCACAGCACAGTGTGCACACTGGACCAGGCGACTGAGTGTGGCCTAATGTCATTGGCTCCTTGTTGGTCCGTACCTAGGCTGGGTCACTGTCCACTCTCATACACCCCTGACCAGGACAGGTCTAGCACATTCTCTCCTGAGAAAAGGAGCTCAGGAAATGCTGCTTGAATCACAGAGACTTGGCTGCAGACCCCCAGCCTGGCAGGCAGGCCAGCCTTGCAGAGTGGGGTGTGGGGTCAGGCCCCATCCAAGAAAGGAGGTGTAGGCTTTGGAAGTGGTGTAGGCTGAAACACCTTCTGTAGCAAACCACTCTCATTCCTGCTAAGGCCCTGGAGCTGAAAGCCCTGTCTCCCTACCCAGAGCACAGGAAGGCATCTACCAGCTGTCTGGGACAGCACAGTATAGCAAGGTAGGAGCAAGAGGCTCTCCCCGACTTCTTCCCTGGGGTGCTACAGCCAAGGCCTCTAGGAAGTGTTGTGATTTCCATATCACAGTCTGGGGCACGGGTGTGAGGGGGCACACCTGGGGTCTGACAGGAGGCCTTAGAGTCAGACCAGCCCCCTTCCACAGGACCTCCAGTGGCACCAGAAAGTCGACGGTACTTTGATCTCTTCAGTGAAAGGGAATGCCATACTCTTAACGCAGAGAGCCAATGGTTTTCTTTAAAAACAGCATCCATTACAATCCCTCCAGAATAATTTGTTTCTAATTAGAAACATCCCATCATCTCAGTGGTGATTAATGCCTCTGGTCTTGAAACTGAAACATCTCAACTTGTGATCAAAAGTCTCACTATTCTAGAAAGAAATGTGATTTCCTCCTCTCCCATTTTAAGTGACATCTCCCTGCCCCGGGGTCAAATACCCAGCATTTAGCGGGTGGAAACAACGATTTGCAAAGATCTGGAAGTAGCTGGTATCCCAGGAGTACAGGTCATTTTTCAAACATGGCAGAGAGTAATAATGCCCTCAGCAGGAATGGGAATGTGAGGACTGTCCCACACGGGGCACGGGGCTGGGGTTCAGCCATGTGCTGAGGCTGGGGGAGGGGCCTTGCCTCCCCACAGTTCTGGGTGCTGTTCTCAGGCACCCTCACCCAGCTACAGGAGAAGACTGGTGCCAGCCCCTTCCCAAGGGATGATTGGTCCTTCCTGCTTCGGTGGGGGCAGGACAGCACCTGAGGCATGTCCTCAGACTGGCCCGTCCATCACCTCCCTAGAGACACGCTAATCTTTCTCAACAGCACCTTGGGGCCAAGTAACAGGAGATTTCTTAGAGGCAAAATGTCAAAGCTTCCAGATACACTGAGGCTCTGACAGCCCTCGGAGTTCTATTGACTTTCCTTTTGGGCAGCTTGTTTGAAGCCTTCAAAGTCTGGCATGTGGCGGTTTGGGGGTTGGTTATAGGAGAGGATTTAAAAGTGTACCAATCCCATGTGTGTGATGAGGGCACTGTCCACAAGCCGTGAAGCAAAGCTAAGAGGTCAACGGCAAAGCAAATCTAGGCCAAACAAGTGTGAATATCAGGGTAGTATTCATCCAGTGGAACCCACTTATGTTAGACAGTTGCCCAGCAAGGGAGGACCAGGATCCCAATGGGAACTGTATCCTTTCCATTCTCCAGAGAAGAAATGGGGAAAAGCAACGGGCAGATTTTTAGAACTGTGCTGTACAGATCTCTGCACCTGGGGGGGCCAGCCCACCTGGTGATGGCAGTGGGGGAGGGAGTGGTGGCGAGGCCAACAGTCAGGGTGTGGTCCCCCGGTTCAGTTCTGTGTGGCCCCTGCCCCATCATGCTTGCTCCCAGTACATTCATGCCTATACGGACTTCCAGTTCTGGGTCCGTGACCAAGTTCTCACTTTGGGAGGTCAAGTCTTCCCTGGGCCCTAGCTCTGGCCAGACCTGCTGGGGAGGGGGCAGCTGAAAGCATGGGAGAACATGCCCCCCTTCCATGCTGAGTACTCTCCCCCTTGGCTCTGTGTGCACCAAGCCAGTGCCATCAGATACCAGCCCTGAATGGCAGCCGAGATCATCACAGACCATCAAGCTGTCCTGTTTTTACGGCCAGGGGTCACTGATCAAGCTGGCTGAAGAGTAGGCTCTGTGGCCTTCCAATGCCTTACTTTCCAGAAAGCTGGGAGGCATTATTCACCATGGCCTGGCCAATCAAGAGGCAGGCCAGCTAAGGGCTTGACCTCACTGGTGAACCTGGTGGGGGAGGGAGTTTGCTGGATGGCAAACCAGCCTCTGCAGCCAAGGAGAGGCGCTTGAACAATGGAGAAGGGCGAGTGGGAGCTAGCAGATCTGGGGTAGCATGGTGTTGGGCCTCTCAGGTATGACTTACATTCATGTCCTGGGGTTCTGTACCTCCCTGCACCAGGAAGTTCATGGTATTAAGAAAACCAAAGTGTCCATCTGGCCTTCAAAACCAGAATGGTGAGGCTCGAGAAGGCCAGGCTCTGGAGAGCTGATGACTGTCTGTAGGACATGCTGTGGCTCAAAAGTACCATGATGGGGCCTCCGAAGTGCTTCTCCATGTGGACTGAGCTCTGACTGGCAGTTCAGGAGCTTGGACTCTGGCAGAGGGGTGTGGGCCAGTCCCTTCATCTCTGAGCATCTACTACCTCTTCTAGAAAACAGGGCTAAGGACCTGGTTGGAGGGCACAGGCACAGAGGTAGACCTCAAACAGAAAACGACACAAAGTGCCTCATACTCTGATGGCTGCACATGGCCCAGGCCCTCCCTGACCCCTCCTCCCCTCTGCTTCCTGTCCAGGGACATCTGTGACCATGGAAGTCCCCCTTCACTAGCACAGGTGACATGTGGGGTGTGACCACAGGACCCTTCTAATTCTTCAGGTAGAATGACAACTTTGTTCCAATCCACACCTGGACATTTGGAGTCCAGACAATGGTCTTCTGCCTCTTACTATGTTGGAGAGCTCCCCTTCTATGTCTTCTGACAATTCTGACACAGAAAACTCCCAAGTGTTTTCTTGTGGCTAGAACCCAAACTGTTGAGAGCTCGCTTCCATTTGGCTGGGCCTTTGGGATACACTGGTGACCTTTCTCAAGCTGGGTCTAACACCCTTGGCTAGGAGACATTTCTTGGCATGGTTGTATAAAAGGCAGGGCCCTCCAATTGATAAGACAAAGTTCGATGAGATCCGAACAGGTTAGTCCTGGGGACTGTGCCTCACCACAGCGTAAACACTGGGTGCTGGGTTTGGGGCAGGAAAATGGGCTGAGATGTCCAAGAGCTAGTCACACTTACTATAATGCCTTGAAAGCTCTGAGCATCTCTGAGAAACAGGCAGGGCCAGTGTTAATGAGTCTCTGTTTCAGAGATAAAGAGAATGAGGGCCAGAGAGGTTAAGATTTGTTAAACGGTGCATCAGAGCTGTAACTCATCCCCTTGATGCCTTGAGTCACAGGATTCCAGCTTCTTTTTTTTTTTTTTTTTTAAGATTTTATTTATTTATTTGACAGAGATCACAAGTAGGCAGAGAGGCAGGCAGAGAGGCAGGCAGAGAGTGAGGAAGAAGCAGGCTCCCTGCCGAGCAGAGAGCCCGATGTGGGACTCGATCCCAGGACCCTGGGATCATGACCCGAGCCGAAAGCAGAGGCTTTAACCCACTGAGCCACCCAGGTTCCCAGGACTCCAGCTTCTACTGGCATTTTTGCAAGACCCCTCAAGTGAAGTTCAAGTGAAGCCTTCCTCCAATGGAAGACACATCCTGGCAACTCCATCCTAAATGTTATTACATCCACAGAGAAATTGGACTGTCGGCCCTGGTTCTATTGCTTTGGTCAGATCTACTGATCAGAGAGTAAATAAAAAGGAGGTGTTTTTGGTCTTCCCCAAATTTGCAGTTATCTGGAGTCTGCATTTTAGTACAGCTGGCAAACTGAAACCTGAGCTATTTGGCTTTTATGTCCTCTAGGAGTTTGGAGGAGACCGTATGCTCACTTGCAGGAAGGTGGCATTTCTGCAAGGGCCTGATCCGGATAAGTTTTGCTTTCCAATGACCAAACCATCTCTCCTTCCATGAAGCAGAGGCACAAAGCAAATTACTGTCTGGACCAGGCTAAATCAAAACATAGAGTGGCTGGAGGACTGTGGGGGACTGGAGTGTCCCTGCCTGGGGAAAGGTGCCAGGCCTGCTTGGCCCCAGGTCACGGTGGCCAAGCGAGGACACAGGCCACATTGCCACGTTGCCAGATATCTAGATAGGAGCCACAAATCCAGATTTTCAGGCGAAATCACCCTGTTTTTAAATGTTGGTAATGAATTCCAGAATGTTTATGATATGGTGCAGGTCACACAAAAACCGGGGGCAACTGGGCCACCAGTTTGCAAACACAGGGTGAATAGACATCAAGAGAAATAAACGGGGAGTCTTCAGTTGCAAAGACCAAAAAAGAAACATGAACACCCTCGAAGCTGCCATTAGAAATTTCCCTTAGCAAATCAGAGGTTACCAGAAATTCTACAGTTCTTGGAAAAGAGTTCTTTAGCAGGCCTCCTGGCCGGTGGTCACATGTCAGAGTGGTACTTACCTCAGCACCCACCCCCCAGCCCGGGAAACAGGCGTCATAGGTAACAGGTTCACAGATACCAGGGGAATGAATAAAAGAGCTGAAGAGCAAAGCAGTTTTTGTGTCTGATTTACGTTGCAGTGTCGTTTCACCATCTCTTCCCCCACCCCCGGGCTGCAGGCCAGGCTCTGGAAGATGGCCCTTCCTTTCTGCCACAACCCACCCTCCCAGAACTCCCGTTGCTGCATCCTGTGGGCCCTCACCCAGGGGTCCTAAAAGTGAAGGGAAGTGCTGTTTGCCTCTGAGGCCCCTCCGCATCCGCCTCAGCCAAGGCTCCCCCATGTTTACGAGGCTTTTGTGAGGGCTGGTGGCCAAGCCCCCCGCGGGATGTTGGGGCACAGCCAGCACGCAGCACAGGAAAGCCAACTGGCATTGGGAGCACCCTGCTTTGTGCTCTGAGGGGGCCTTCGGTTTCCTTTCGACTGCACACAGCACAGGGGAACGGGCAGGTGCAGAGCCTGGAGAGAAAGCAAACTTGCCCAGGTGGCCTGGGACTGCCTCACGCCATGGAGGCCCAGGGTGACTTCCAAGCTCTGGCTTGCAGAGTGCCCTGCGCTGCTGGGCAGGGTGGAGATGCAGACCCACCACTCACCTTGGACCAGTCTCCAGTCTTCCACTCGTAGCAGCCTGAGTAGTCCTCGCACACCTCCTCTGCTTTGGGCCTCGTGGATGCGTCGCATTTTCCTTGCGAATTGGTGCATGTCACAGTTCGTTTCTGCGTCCCTTTGCCGCAGGTGGCCGAGCACTGCAAGACACCGTTGGGATGTTTGACCCTGTCTGATTCAGTTCAAGATCATCAATGTCTATTAAGTCGCAACCGTGTGCCAGACCCAGTGCTGGGGATGCAAGGATGAGGATGCTTCTATAGGCTTCTAGAGTCTGAGGCGCATGGTCCCAGCTGTGACTCAGCCAAGTAACCAGGGATGGGGAAGGGCCACAGGATCGGGGAGAGCTTGAGGTACCCTAAAGACCAAACTCGGAATTTAGTGGCCTGCTACCAGGTCCAAGAGACCAACACAGTGGAGAACTTCAAGGGGCAAATGCTGGTGGATCCCTCGAGCGGAGCAGGGGACGGGGCCAGGGAAGTCAGGTCAGGACACCCATGCAAAGACTTCTGAGGCCCATGACTCCTCCTGGCTGGCCTCCAGCTCTGTGCATTCTGCCTGGGCCAGCCTGGGGCAAATGCACAGGCTCAGGGCGGAAAAGGTGGAGATCCAAAGCCAAGCCACAGGTGACTTTCACGTTAGGCCGTTGGTAAGGTCTTGCAGAGAGCTACAGTGACTGTGTTAGGTGTGGACGCCAAGAATGTCACCGAGCAATGGTCCCTGTGATGATTTACCTGCTTCCCAGGAGACACTGCAAGAGAAAGTGTGGTGAGGGGACCCACAGAGGGCCTGAGGAATGACAAATCATGTGCGAGCCCTGAGAGTTCAAGATTCCCACGCCCTTGGGCAGGAAGAGCCTTGGAAGAAGGGAGGAGAGGTGGGGTAACGGGTAAGCATGGCAGACCTGCAGGGTGTAGCTGGACCCAGCTTCTGGCATGCTCCCTCTGAACTCAAGGAGGGACTTCCCCGAGCTCCAACAGAGCTTACCATCTTAAAACAAAGAAGGAAGCCCAGGAGGGGCAGACCTATGACCTTGGGAGGATGGGACTGACAGCATGCATGATCCAGCCAGCAACAAGGGGTAACACAACCTGCAAACCCAGGGAGCTCTCCCTCCTATTTGTGGGGTACGGAAGCCCTGCACGTCTCTACCACAGAAACAAAATGTCATTTGTGGAGATGTTGGGCTGAAGGCTGCATTCTGCCAAGAGGTACAGACACAGTGAACCACAGGCTCTCAAAAGCTGGGTCCCAGAGCTATGGAGGAGACAGCCCATCTACTGTGGTAGCACAAAATGGAGCCCTCATGATTCGAGCATCTGCTTTCATACTTGCTTGACTTACCAGAAACATACAGCAGTGGTATTTTTGAGCCACAGCAAACTTGATTTTTTAAAAAATTCCACTGTGTCTCCTGGGAAAATGCATCTAAAGGACAAAAGTTGTTCTTTATATTTCTATTATTAACATTTATCCCAAAATGTTATGTAGCTTTATTTTTCCGATGAGTTCAGTTTAGCTCTCTGAAGTTTTTTTTGTTTTGTTTTGTTTTGTTTTTGAGACTTAGCTGGCTTATTTTAGAAGAAAACACACATACTTCAGGGCTGGCTGTGGCATCATCTGGGGGGAGCTGGAGAGCATGCGTATTTGATCCCATGTGTGGGTGAGGGGTCGGCTTAACAGAACCTTGGATGCAAGGGGTCAGTCCGGAGCAGGTGTCACCCTCTTGCAGTGGAAGCCTGAGTTACTGAGTTGAAGGTCAATCTCTCCACTTCTACACTTGGTGATGCTCCCTGACCATTTCATTAGCTCTGCCCTCACCCACGCTCCTTCTTCAACGAGAAACCTACTTACCACTTCTGCCAGAGTTCCTGCATCATCTTACTCTATTCTGCATTCCCTGTCCCTTTCCATTCTCTGCCCTTGAATTTCAGACGCTAATGTCTAGTCTGGTTCTTGACCAAACCTTGGCTCAACTCTTCTGAGCAGCAGCCCATTGGCTGGAAGCCTGAAGCTTTGAGAAAAGGGCAGCATTGCAGGTGGGCCTTCCTCTGGAGGGACTGAGGACAGGAGACAGTCACTATCTTTTGCTTCCTTCCTGGTAACTGCTCCTCATTCTAACAAAGCTGGGAAGAAGCTGGGGGAGAGCTAGGAAGGGCAATCAACAGATGCCGGCTCCACAAAGGCAACCTCTGCAGCCAAATAAATTTCTCTACCATGAGAAATTTAAACCCATTTGTTTCCGGATGAAGAAACATTAAAGAAGAAACATTTAAGGCTTCCGCAGTGGGGTGCCTGGGAGGCTCAGTCAGTTAGGCATCTGCCTTCAGCTCAGGTCATGATCCCAGTGTCCTGGGATTGAGCCCCATGGCGGGCTCCCTGCTCAGCGGGGAGCCTGTTTCTCCCTCTCCCTCCGCCCCTCTCCCTGCTTATGCTCTTTCTCTCTCTCTCTCTCTCAAATAAATACATAAAATCTTTAAAGGGGCTTTATCATGTGGTGAAGCAATAGAAATACCAGTTTGGGGAGTATCTCGTGAATGAGGGCAAGATTTGATTCCACGTTGACTGTTCAGAAAGAGGCATTTGGCTCGAGCCTGGACTGAGCCAGAAGGAGACTGATTGGTGTGGATACTATTTCAGCATTAGGATCAGGTACACTCAGAGATACAGACGTGAAACTAGAGATATTTCTTTAAATCTTGCTTTAGTTGTCTCACATTTTCCAATCTGGTGTTCTTAATGCTATGATGTTAGTTGATAATGTCAGCCTTGGTTACTTTGGTAAGGACTTTTTTTTTCTATTAAAAAGAGTCTGAATGGAAAATCTATGGCTTTGACCTGATTAAAGCATAAATTTTGTTTGGATCAAGAGCTAGTGATCAAGGACCTCAGGCTCAAGGTCGGGGACAGGGTGGTGGGGGAAACTGCATGCCTGCCCCGATCCCTCCAGCAAGTAGTCCCCCTCCCTAAAAGAGGTCCCTTGAATGTTCAACTTAAAATCCTAAGTACATATAAAAAATAAAAATTTTAAACTCTTTTCCCTAAAATATCATAAAGTGCAGGCTAAAGTCTCAGGTCTTCAAACGTGTATATGTCAATATCTGTCTGAAAAGTAAACCCCATTTCTGAGCAGCCAAGGGTACACTTTTCGTTCATTAAGAATGGGCCGAAAACTTTCTTATTCAAAATAATTCCAACTGTTTGGCAATAAAAAGGAACTTTAAAAATATTTTCCACACTGAAGAGTGTCTTGGATTTAGCCTTTCTGACTTTCCTAGAACACATTTGATGGAGGACCTGAGGGAAACTTGCCCTTTATTCAAGCTATTTTTTGTTTTATGGCCAAACAGTCAAAATCATTAATGCAAAGTCAACACAAAGCCTTGAAGGATGATATTAACAAAGATAAAATATTTCCAGAATCAGTCTTTCAAGTTAAAACTTAAGGCTTAACTGACCTCTTTCCAAAATATTTTATGGCATGAGATGTGTGACTCCAACTTGTATACTAAAAACTGTCCCTCCAAGTGTCTGCTTTGCCTCTTATAATCCACAAAGACTGACACAGATTTCAGAGAAAACCTTTGAAACTGCCTTCCCAATCTGATCGCACTAGAATTCAAATACACCAAAAGAAAATTAGAACGTCAGCTGGTTAGTCAGTTGGTATGTTTACTTACGTAACTACCTCCCCAACCACCCACCCATCCATCCACCCATCCATCTGCCCACCCACCCAACCAACCATCCATCCATCCACCCACCCACCCACCCAAACATCCATCCATCCATCTACTCACCCAACCAACCATCCTTCCATCCATCCATCCATCCACCCACCCACCCAAACATCCATCCATCATCCATCCATCTTTACTTGAGAATTTTCTAAGGAACTGGGATCGAACTGTGGTAAATATTATCAAAAACATATATATGATCAAAAACACATCACTCATGTTTGTTTAGCCATATTGTCTTCTCAGATGGAATTTAGGAACACGTGAGCTAAAATACATCTTTTTTAGTTATCTAGGGGTTGGCAAGCACTGTGATACTTGGGTTTGAGTCACAAATAGCGTAGAGGGAAAGGCACCATGCTGGGGTCTCTGTGGACAAGGCAGCCCGGGCACCCACCTGTGACCACTCAGATGCCTCCCAGATGGACAGGCAGTCCTGGCCTTCGCAGCTCTGCACTGGTGCCGGCCGGGGACCCGGGCAGTAGAGGGGCCGTGTGGTGACGTGGGTGCCGTCTTGCAGCTGGTATACACAAGTCACCTCACGATGCTGAATGCCCTTCTCACAGGTAGCTGAGCAGGGGCTCCATGGGCCTGCCACCCACCTGTCCAGGAGAAGGAGAGACAGTGAGAGAATAACCGGGTGGGGAGGCCAGCTGCCCCAGGGGGCCTTCCAGACACATCATGGAGTCTTGGGCCTGTAGCATGAGGGAAGGAGATGGATGTAGAGAGCTTTGCAATTGACATGCAAAATAATTCTGAAGTAGTGAGCAGAGGGAGTCACATGAGTTAAACGGGTCAATGGCTTATTCAAAACAGAAATCCTTCTGCCCACAACAGCTCTATGGCAGATATAATTATTGGTCCCGAGTGGTTGCTCTCCCTGGGGTGGGATCACATATCTCACCCACTGCCTACGTCATGCTTTGTTCAATGGGGTGTGAGTAGACAGGAAGCTGGCCATGTCCCAGCAGAAGCTTTGAGTGTGATTGTGTGGTTTGGCTCTGCTTCTCTCCGTTTCCTGCTCTCTGCCATGAGAATAGCAGGTCCCACCATGGGATGCTCTGACGTCTGACCTCTGTCATAACAGGACATGGCTGTCAGCCACTGAGAGGCTCAGGTGGTTTGTGACTGCAACAAAACCTGACCAGTACGACCCCTGACAAAGGACACCCAGGGCCGGCTTGAACACACCAGGACCAGGGACTCCCTGGTCCTCCAAAGAGTGGAGGGCCTTCTTGGGTGGGGACGGTCACTCTTGAGGAGGCAAGTTGTGGGCTGGAACAAGACTGAGCTGGTGACAGTGCTCCACTAAAATCTGGCCTAACTGCCTTCCATTTCAATGACCAGGGTCTCAGCCTCAGTGTGGCAAGAAGCTGAGCTGTCGGAAATCACGATTTCTCAGGACACAAAAGGACCCTCTCCTGCATGAGCCTCAGATCCTCCCAGCTCCCAGGAGCTCACCACTTGACAAAAATGGCTGAATCCACTGATGGCCAGGTCTGATAACCATTCAGGTCTTTCTCATTAGGTGGAATAGCCCTAAGCTCCTGAAACCAAATCCGATCATGTTCTACTGTTAGAAACGTTGGTGGTGTCGTCCCACTGGCAGGGTTCTTGAGGACGCTGGGCGGTACCAGGCCTCTCTTCATCTCCAGGTCCAGCTTACTTGCTCATTCGTCTATCCCAGCATGGCACATGCACGGAGGGCTTCCCATGTGCCAGGCACTGTTCTAGGTTCGATGATGAGGCAGGGAACAAAACAAAGCCCTGCCCTCTGAATCTTAGCCTCCTGAGAGGGACAGACAGTAAACCAAGGAAGGATACACAGTAGACTATATATAGTGTACAGTAGATATATATATGTCAGCTATGTATATCGATATATATATGTCAGCTATGTATATCAGTATATATACCCAATATATAGTTGATATATATAGAATGACAAAGATACACAGAATGATATATAAAGAATGATAACACAATAGACCATATATAGTGTATATTATACATCATACATGAATAGAGAAGATGCCACATGGTAAATGCTTTAGAGAAAAGTAAAGCCATGGAGGGCAGACTGGAGAGGAGGTGAGGGGTGAGCACTTAAGGTGGCAGGGATGGTCCCATGGATAAGCTGACATGTGAGAAGAGCCTAGAAGTAAGCAAAAAAGTCGTCATGTGGTTCCTTGGGAAAGGACTGCTAGGCAGAGGGCACAGTGGGTGCAAAGGCCCTGGGGAAGAGTGTGCTGGCAGGGCTGAGGAACAGCAAGGAGTCTGGTGTGGCTGGGGAAGGGGGTGAAAAGAGAGAGGGGCAGACAGAGGAACATGAGAGAGGATAGGGTGAGATCCTACAAGCCCTGGCTGGCTACTGCAGCTCTTGTTTGAATAAGATGCAGTCACAGAGGGTTTGGAGAGAGGAGTGATGTGCCCTCCAAGCTCGGAGAGGGTCATTCTAGCTCTGGGCAGATAAGAGTCCACAGGGCAGCAGCAAGGAGACTACTGCACCAGTCCAGGCAGGAGATGAGGGTCGTTTGTATTACCTAGGGTTGGTGGCAGTGGTTGGGCTAAATTTTGAGAAGATGGAGCTACCCAGGCCCCCTCCCTCCACCTCTATATTGTTCCTCCTTGTCTGTTAGGGCAAGCTCAGGCCACCTCTTCTGACTTCCAGTCCCCTTGGTAGAGCTCCTCACTGTCTTCCAAGCCCCTGCAGGGAAGCTCTTCTTACCAGATCCCTTGCCTATGCTGCAGGATAGAAGTGACCATGCCTACCCTGGAGTGTGAGGACGAGGGACATATTGCCTGTAAGCTGCTTACACCAACACCTGGCACACTTAAGCCTATATAACTCTAAGCAGTTGTTCTTCTTTATCTCCTCAATAGGAGATAATGAAGTTCTAGAGAGTAGTGAGCAAATCTTGCCCCAATTTTAGCAACTGACAAGTGCTTGAACAACACTCAGAATGAAACCAACTCCTACCCATTTCTCCTCTTCTGGTCTTAGGAGTAACAGGATTGCCTTCTTCAATATTTGAAGATAGCTCTTTTGTTCCCCTTTTAAGTTTTTTCTTAACTCGATCAGAATAATTTGCATGTGGCAGATTCTGAATCCCTTCCCTTCTAATTCTCTAATCAGTCACTACTATTCTCAAAATGGATTGCTTTGTTGTGGGCAAAATGGCCCAGATGTGGTCTGAAAGCATCAGGGGAGAATGTGATGATTTTTTTCCCCTCTTTAAAGGGAGGCTCTGTGTTCATTAAAGTGGCTCAGCTCCATACTATGTCTGTTTTTTTAAAAAAAATATTTTATTTATTTATTTGACAGATAGACAGAGATCACAAGTAGGCAGAGAGGCAGGCAGGGAGAGGGGGAAGCAGGCTCCCCACTGAGCAGAGAGCCCGATGTGGGGCTCCATCCCAGGACCCTGAGATCATGACCCAAGCCGAAGGCAGAGGCCTAACCCACTGAGCCACCCAGGCGCCCCCATACTATGTCTGTTTTAAGCAAGCAGACTGCACTTCTGTTAGCTCCTACGACTTCTTTTTTTTCCTCTCCTGAACTGACTCTCAGCCAGATCTCTTTTGTCCTGACTTTTTGCCATTGACTTTGTGAATACAAATGTCAGGTTCTAGCTAGAGACCTGTTCGGTGCTACTGCATTGACCTCAACCATGGAAAAAGCTTCATATCCTCCTCTTGTTTTTTCTTTTTTTTAAAAGATTTTATTTATTTATTTGCGAGAGAGAGAGAGAGAGAGAGAGCGTGCACACACAAGCAGGGGGAGCAGCCGGCAGAAGGAGAAGCAGGCGGAGGGAGAAGCAGTCTCCCTGCTGAGCAGGGAGCCCGATGTGGGACTCGATCCCAGGATGCTGGCATCATGACCTGAGCCAAAGGCAGATACTTAAGCCACTGAGCCACCCTGGCATTGCCCCCTCTACATCCTATTCATGGGACTATCACCTGCCCGTGGGCATGCATGCTGTTGGGCAGAAGGTGCCAGCATCTCCATCCTAGGACACACAACCAGAGCATGGGCTCTAGGGAATGTGCAAGTTGACGCTGGTCAACACAAAGGTCACATTCGGGCAGCTGGAAGGATGGGATAAGGGCTGGGAGAGGTTCCGAAGTCCTCCCTCAGACATCTCCTATGCCTCCTGTTCCAACACAGACTGAAAAAGTCAGACCCACAGGGATCCTATTCCTATAGAGCTGGGAGGGGTTACCAACCTTCCCTGTTCTGCTTTCCTTTCCCTCTGGTGTTTCCTGGGCCTTTCAGGGGCTTTGCAGAAGGATGACAGAATGGAGAACAGCCCATGCATCCCTCCTCCCCTTTCCGGAAGTATCCTTTGACCCCCTGCAATGTCCCTCTCTTCCTGTTGCCCAGAGTTTGGCAGGAGAATGGAGGACAGAGCTCAGAGTACATGCAGATGTGCATGAAACAGATCTACGGTCTGCACTCATGGATGCGTAACGGGGGTTTCTCTGTCACCTGGAGCTGTGTTAAGAGGGATCCTCCTGCTCCCCTCCTTGGAGGGCTAGTAACTGTTAGATGTACTGAGGACCCACTGGGATTCAAAACAAGCCCTGTCTGAGGCCAGGGCAGCCTCCCCAAACCACTGTGGTTCTCATGGACAATGTGATGGGGTGAGAAGGGGGCACAAATGCACTCCACACCCACAAGTCCCACATGGGGCAGCTCACGGCACCTTCCCAGCTCTGCACAGGGTTCCGGAAGAGACAAATATGGCACAACTGGGCTCACTGGCCAGGAGGCCTAGGGAGACGTCTCAGTCCATCTTGAGGGGGGGCAGTCTTGGGGAGGTGATGTCTAAGAAGACCCTTCAAGTACAAGCAGAGGTAGCTGGAAATAAACTCGGGGGTTGAATATGTTTTACTCAGGGGCCCTTTGTTATTCTAATACTTGATGAGTTTAAAAACAGTGACAGGAGTGTTAAATCACTATACTGTGTGATTGAAACTAATATTACACTGTATGTTAAGTAACTGGAATTTTTTTAAATCTTTTTTTTTTAAAAGATTTTATTTACTTATTTGTGTGTATGAGAGAGAGAGAACATGAGGTGGGGGGGCAGAGGGAGAGGCAGACTCCCTGCTGAGCAGGGAGCCCCATGCAGGGGCTCGATCCCAGGACCCCGGGATCCTGACCTGAGCTGAAGGCAGAATGAGCCACCCAGGTGCCCCTTAACTGGAATTCAGATAAAAACTTAAAATAAAAACAGTGACGGGGAAATATCTGGGTGCCCCCTGCTCATGGCAGCATTATTCATGGTAGCCAAAAGGCAAAAGCAAGCCAAGTGTCCATTGCTGGATACACAGATAAACAAGGTATGGTAAGTATGTACCATGGGGATAGGATTCGGCCTAAAAAGGAAGGACCTCTTGTCCGAGGCTGCAGCATGGATGACCCTGGGGGACATTACGCTGAGTGAAATAAGCAAGTCATGAAAGTAGATGTCCTGAATGATTCCGGTTGGGTGAGGCAACTGGAGTAGATTCAGAAAGACTGAAAGTAGAATGGGGGCTACCAGGTGGGAAGGAATGGGGAGCTCGTGTTTAATGGGCGTGGAGCCGCGCTTGCACAAGAGGTCTATAGACTCCTGGAGACAGTTGGCTGTCATGGCTGCACAGCTCTGTGAACGTACTTCATGCCACTGAGCTATAACTTACAAATGGTTAAGGTGGTAAAATTTACATGTATTTTACTACAATTTAATTTAAAAAAAGTGATGATTAAAAACAGGGAGTAGAGACATGAGAAAGGGACAAGGAGGTGAGGTGTCTCCCCTATCCCAGGGAGGCAAGGATGAGGCAAGAAACAAGGAAGAGGCAGGAAACAAGGCTGGTGCTCAGCTCCACGCAGCCACATTGTGGCCATGAAGCACCCGTGTGAAGCATCCTCACTGGTGCTGGCAGCCCTGCCTGAGGAGGAGTCGGCTCACAGTGATCAGAGATGTTTTTCAGCTAGATTTTATTTTTTTTTCTTCCGATCTTGACAAATATCTCAGGAAGTATGGGGAGAAAAAAAAAATGACCTTCCGGAAACTTTGGTTTTGGTGGCTGAACCATTTTACCAGAATGAGTACACGGCTTCAGGAAGGTGATCTATGGTGGTGGACCATCTCCATGCAAGTAAACATCTGAGGAAAATCCCATTAATTCCAAGTCCAGGAATTTGAGAAAGGAACTGCTATTCTATAAAACAATTCATATGACAACTGAAGTCTGATTTTTTTTTAAATACTCGTGCCCCCTAAAAACCTTAATAGTGACATTTACTAGCTAAGTTTGAGTTCGCAGATCTTCTTAAAAGCAGTAAAACAAATTCTTGAGGAATCCACTGTTAATGCTCCTTTAGTTCAGGCTGCCCTTCCTCAGTTCCTCTGGAGTGAGGAAGGATTCCTTTCCTGTCTAATAGGAAACAGACGGCTCCTCCACACACACTTCAAGTTTGACCATTCTAATCAGAACCTACCTGAGACCTTGTATTATTAATATTATTATTTTTACTACTGCTATAGCAAATAATCATAAATGGAATGGCACAAAGTAACAGACTTGGCATTTGACACTTCGGGAGGTTGGAAATCTGACATGGGTCTCACTAGTCTAAAATAAAGGCTCTGATCCCAGGGCTGGTTCCTTTTGGAGGCTCTGAGAAGACATGCCTTTTCCAGCTTCCAGACACTGCCCCCCATTCCTTGGCTCGTGTTCTTTTTCTCCATCTTCAAAGCTAGCAGCTTCAGGTCAAGTCCTTCTCACACTGTATCCCTCCAGCATTTTTGTGTACCCTCCTCCCCCTCTTTTAAGAACCTCTGTGATTGCTCTAGACCCGTGTGGATGCTACAGGATAATCTCTCTATTTTAAGGCTAAGCTGATTAGCAACCCTATTAGTCTGCGAGGGCTGCTGGAGAAAGGACCACAAACTAGGTGGCTTGAACCACCAGAAAGTTATTCTCTCATAGTCCTGGAGGTTAGAAGTTAAAAATCAAAGTGTTGGTAGGCTTGGATCCTTCTGAGGGCTCTGAGGGATCTGTTCTATGCCTCTCTCCTCGGTTCTAACGACAGCTGGCCATCCTTGGCATTCCTCGCTTGTGCAAGTGTTACTCCAATCTCTGCTCCTGTCTTCACATGGCGTCTGCCCTGTGTCTCTGTGTTCTTACATAGATGTCTTTAGAAGGACTCCAGTCAGATTAGCTCAGGGGCTCACCGTGCTTCAGTATGACCTTCGCTAATTACACCTGTAATGACCCTATTTCCAAACAAAGTCACATTCCAAGATACTAAGGCTAGGACTTCAACATCTTTTTTGGGGGCGAGGGTGGGAGTGGTTGGGGGAAGGGTACAATTCAACCCAGAGCACAAATTTAATTCCAACTGCAACCCTCTGATTTCCCTCACTTCCCTTTGACACAGAACTCAGCATATGCAGGAGTTCTGGGAATTAGGATATAGACACGTCGGGGGGGGGGGCATTATTTTGCCTACCCCAGACCCATCATATTCACAGTTCTGAGAAATTTCAGCTTCTATTCAAAATTCATGTTCTATCCAAATCTTGATTTGGCTGAGATTTAAACTAGGCAACGATCTTGTGAAATCTGCTGAAATCTGACTTAGTGGTTATAAAGAACAAATAACATATTCAAGATCCTGTTCTTTTCACATGGATATTTTATGTTGAATATAAAGTGAATCCCAAATATAGACAACCAGAGAGAGAACGTTCGTAGGTCATTCACTTTCAACAAGTTCAAACAGAAAAGAAAAAAAAAAGCATGAGATGTATTTCAATACAAGAGGTGCTTGAGCTAACAAGTGTGTCTATGGGACTTAGTCAACTTTATCCATCTCCAAAATGCATTAGTAAGAAGGGTCTGGCATTGGCTGAGCACCAATCTGGGCTTACCTCTGTGCCAGGGATGTTCTCTGCATTAGCTAAATTAACCAAAGGAAGGAAACAAGATGTTCGTATGTGACAATCTGAGCAGTTCTTATGGAGACAAATACCAGGCATGGCATCATACAGGCCACATGTAAAATATCACAGCATAGAAAGGATGATGCAAAACAGCTCTGAAGCTCCAGGAAGCTGCAGGGCAAGTTAAAGAGAGAACAGCTACTATACAAAGTACAGTTGCTTTGTTCAACCTTGGCTTACATGTCCCCCAGACACATGAGTGTCAACTTCATGCCAAGTTCTCAACCGAGCACTGGGGCACTTGGCTCAGTGTCCCTACATTCATGAAGCTCAGGCAATTGTGTGGTCCTTGGGGGAAAGAGAAACATATAAACAGACAATTTCTTCACTATCTGATAAGTGCTGTGGAGGAAATGGAGTTTGAGTTGGGTCCAAGGTGAAGTTGGCCAATCACAGCAGCAGGGCTCAGTGCTCTCACAGAGAGAGCCTGCTACGATATGCCAAGGAGTGAGAGAGTGCAGCCGCCCAGTTTGGGATAGCTGGTACCCAAAGAGTACTTAAAGGTGGGTGGAGGAGAAGCTGCCTTGGGTCTCTCAGGTAATCATGAGCCTTGGGGAAAGGAGATGGCCTTCACCGAGGCAGTAGTGGAGAAATGGAAAATGAACTCAAAGCTGTTTAAGAGTGAGGCTGATAGGGCTTTGGGTATGTGGGGTCAGAGACAAAGGGGACAAGAGTCAAGATCAGCATTCCAGCAGGCTCAGAAGACACCAATGCTGCCTCCACAGTGATGCAGAACACAGGGAGAAGACTTGGCCTGGGGGCAGAAGGGGGGGCACCACTTTGAGAAGGTCAGGTTGAGGCAGCAACTGGGAGCTGAGTGGTGCTGGGAAGCGTCAGCAGGGGCAGTTCTGGCATTCAGGGGTGTGGTCTGGGGTGGGGACACAGGGTGGGAAGTCATCAGCAAGAAGGTCATGGAAGAACAACTCACCTGGGGAGGTTCTACAGGGAGAAAAGAGGACAGAGGACAGATGGCAGAGGCCAGGAATGTGAGCATCTATGATTGGAATAAGGAGCCAGAGAAGGGGCAACCAGAAAGACTGTTCAAGAAATGCCAGACAGGGTTGGGTTGGAAGAGGCCGGAAAAGTATTCTCTGGATTTAACCACAAGGAGGTGTTGCTGACTGGGGAGAGGCCCCAGGGAGAAGGGCTGCCAACGCTGTGACTGCTCAGTTGAATGAGGGTGGAGAAGAGAGACTTTGTGGATGCCCTTCAAACAAATCTGATTTGATGTCTACACAGTGGGCTCCACAGATCTCAACCTTGGGGTAATACTCAAGCTTTGGAAACCAGGCCTGTCCCCATGGCAGAGGTAAGGAAGACCTCTCACCATTCTCATTGGGGCTCTGGTCAAGAGGCTATTCATGGAAGAAGCACCAGTGAGAGAGGGCCTCTGAGTGAGAAGGAAGTGCTGAGAACAGCTCCAGAACAGACCACGAGCTTCCTTTCATGGACACGTCTATCTACAAGGCGCAGGAGCTCTGGGAAAAATCATCCTGGGCCAGATGGCAGAGCAGGTGACCTGTCAGAGGCCCGTACAGTATCTGAGACACAGGGGCAGGAGGCCAGGGACCCGTGAGTAGAGAGAATGTGTTAAGGGGAAGACTGGGACTCAGTCAGGGCTCGACCCTGTCTCCCCCTTGAGATTTGGGGCAGAGTCTGGGCCCGTTGGTTAGTTCACTTTGATAAAGGGTCCGGCCTTTGATAAGAGTGATATTGTCCACCCCTAAGCCAGGAAGCACCCAGGATGTTTGATCTGGAAAGCTAAACAGATTGAAGCTCTCCCTTTTCATTTAAAAAGTTTGAAGAGGGGCACCTGGGTGGCTCAGTTGGTTGGCTCAGGTCATGATCCTTGGGTCCTGGGATTGAGCCCCAAGTCAGGTTCCCTGCTCATAGGGGAGACTGCTTTCCCTACTCTCCCCACTCATCCTCTCTCTTGTTATCTCTGTCTCCTCTCAAATAAGTAAGTAAGCTCTTAAAAGAAAGATAGAAAGAAAGGAAAGAAAATTTGAAGAAAACTTGAAAACACAGGCTCACATTTGCCCTTTGATGAGTCAGCTCTATACTCTATGAAGGCACGGTCACCCCTCTGCTTTGTGACCTGGTCCTTTCCCACCGCCATCTTGATTTGCACCACCAGAGCTCCCAGAAGAAGGCCGCTCAGGGCTGGCTAGTCCTGCATTAGAAGAGATGGAGAAACCACTGGGAGAGGTGGCCAGGCTGGCCCAAGGCCCATCAGTTATTAAGGGGAGAGGGTCCTCTGTGTCTGAATCCAGGGGCTTTGTTCTTTACTTACACAATTATGGTTCTGGTTAGGGTACACCACCCTAATCACGATGTCCTATAAGTCAGGGGGGCACAGGTACGTTAGACAGACATTCTCAGATTCTTGGAAGCCTACATTCAGGACCTGGACTTGGGTCTTCACTCCACTGACTCACCAGTTATGTGATCCTGGGCTGGTCAGTGCTCAAGCCTCAGTTTCCACCTCTGTAAAATGTCGGTACCAGTGTTCTCATCTCACAGGCTTGTTGGAGGACTGGCCCAGGTGATCGCTGCTACATAGTCCAGGCCAGATGCTAAATCATGGGAGGTAAAGCTCTGGGGGAGACGGCTCACCCAGAGCAGGCCCCCAAGGATGTGGGTCTCTTCCCATCCTCCCATGTAGAGGGTTGCTATCCATTGCGCAGTGAGGGTGTGGCCAAGAGAATGCAGACTCCTTACTCAATTTTCCCATGGATGACAAGGCCTTCTCCAGGGTGCCACTTGTGCTGCATGCCTGGGAGTGAGGATATGTGGCAGAGGCTGACTGGCCAAGAGCTGGACCCACTGGGCCCCTTCCCCAAAACACCAAGGAGGGCTGTAGGCAGCATCAGACTCCCATCTGTCCGAGTGGCTTTCATGGCTCGAGGAAGACTGAGCCAGCAGCTCCGTTAAGAAAACAATCAAAACAAGATTTTAACATGTGCCATTTATAGTCTCTGAAGATACATGGCTGCTTTTATTGAACAGATGTCTGTGAAAGAAGGCGCGGGGCGAGGAGCAATGACTGGGACTTCACAAGCTCAGCTGTGATGTTCTCCCAGGGGAACGAGAGGGGCGCTTTATAGCCTCACGTTCCGTTTCAACTCAGCATTTCTCCATTTCAAACTTGAGAATTATGAGTTCTCATATATATTTCCCCGAAAAGGAATATTATTCACATATTTGTCTTTTGAAGGAGGAAATGAAAACCTGAAGGGCATAATGAGGAACAAATATGCAAGTCTGTGAATGTGAAGTTTTCTGGGCTCCAGTCTGTTAGTCCAGCACTGAGAATCAAGATGGCTGGTTAGCCAGGGTCTGAGAACTTTCCACGTGTTCCTGAAAAGGTCTTTGAATCACTGTGGTTAGTTCTCATCTGCTGGGGAAGGGAAGACAAAGAGAGGGAGGAAGGAAGGAAGGAAAAATGAAGGAAGGATAGAAGGATGGACAGATAGACTTCAACACTTAGGTAAAATATTGTTCAAGGGAAAATGTTTTAAAAATGGGTTTCTCTAGAGGAGGTGGGTGAGGGGATGGGTGAAATAGGTGATGGGGATTCAAAGTACACTTATCATGATGAGCACTGAGTAATGTATGGAAGTGTTGAATCACTATGTTGTACACCTGAAACTAATAATAATGCTGTATGCTAACTACACTGGAATTAGAATAAAAAATCTAGAAGAAAATGATTTCTCTAGATCTTATACCAGGTAATCCTTTTTCCGGGTCTCCTTTGTGCCAGGCAATGTTCTCAGCACCTGACATGATTCAACTTATTTGATCCTTACGATGATCCCACATAAAGCCATTTGCAGGTGAGCAAATTGAGGCACAGAGAGGTTAAGTACCTTGCCCCAGGTCACACATTAGTTAAGTGGAAGAACAATTTTAATGGTTCCAGTGAGATACAATTGACACACCATATAATTCAGCCATGTAAGAAGTAAATTCAAGGGGCGCCTGGGTGGCTCAGTGGGTTAAAGCCTCTGCTTTCAACTCAGGTCATGATCCCAAGGTCCTGGGATTGAGCCCCGCATTAGGCTCTCTGCTCAGCAGAGAGCCTGCTTCCTCCTCTCTCTCTGCCTGCCTCTCTGCCTACTTGTGATCTCTGTCTGTCAAATAAATAAATAAAATCTTTTAAAAAAAAAAAGGAAGCAAATTCAATATATTCACAGAATTGTGCAACCACCACCACAATCAATTTTAGAACAGTTAGTTACCTCCAAGAGAAACCCCCATATGCCTTAGGTGTCATCTTCCAAGTCCCCTACCTCCATCACTCTCAGCCCTCAGCAATCACTAATCTATTTTCTATCTTTATAGTTTTGCCTCTTCTGGACATTTCATATACATGGAATCCTATAACATGTGGTTCCTGGTAACTGGTTTCTTTTTCTTAGCATAAGGTTTCCAAAAGTCATGTATGTGGTGGCATATAGCAGTACTTCATTCCCTTTTATTTTTGAACAATAGGTGATTGCATGGATATACCACATTTTATTTATCAGCTCATCAGTGGATGGGCATTTGGGTTGTTTCCATGTTTTGGCTATTATGAATCATGCTACAATGAACATCTGTGTATAATTTTTGTGTGGATAGATGTTCTCATTTTTCTTGGGTATATTCCAAGGAGTGGAACTGCTGTTTGATATGTTAACTGTATGTTTAAGGATTTGAGGAATTCCAGGCTTTTCCAAAGCAGCTGCACCATTTTGCAATCCTGCAGTAGTTCAGGAAGGTTCTAAGTTCAGCACATCCTTATACACTTTTGCTATTGTCTGTCTTTTTCATTATGGTCATCCTAATGGGTATAAAATGGTATCTCCCTGTAGTTTTGTTTTATTGTGGCAAAAGATACAAACCATGGAGTTTAACATTTTAATCACTCTTAAGTGTATAGTTCATTGGCATTAAATACATTCACACTGTTGAACAACCATCACCATCATTTTCCAAACTTTTCTTCTTCCCAAACTGAAACTTTGGACTCATTAAACAATAGCTACTTATTCCCATTCCCCCCCGCCCCCAACCCCCTGGGAACCATCATCCTTTCTGTCTATGAATGTGATGACTCCAGGTACCTCCCATGAGTGGAATCACATAGTATCCGCCCTTCTGTGAGTGGCTTCTTTAGCATAATTTCTTCAAGCTTCATCCATACCGTGTAGCATGTGTCAGAATTTCTTCCCTTCTTGGGGCATCTGGGTACCTCAGTTGATTAAGCCTCCAACTCTTGATTTTGGCTGAGGTCATGATCCCAGGGTTGTGAGATTGAGCCCTGTGTTTGGCTCTGCACTTGGTGTGTAGTTTGCTTGAGATACTCTCTCTTCCTTTTCCCTCTGTGCCTCCCCACTGCTTGCACACTTTCTCTTTCTAAAACAAATAATCTTTAAAAAAATTTTCTTCCCTTCTTAAGGCTGAATAATATTCCATTATATGTATGTAATACATTTCATTTATCCATTTGTCCACTGATGGACACTTTGGGTTGCTTCTACCTCTTGGCTATTGTGAATAATGTTGCTATGAACATGGTTGTACAACTTTTTTTCTGAGTCCCTGCTTTCAGTTCTTTTGGATATATACCCAGAATTGGAATTGCTACATGATATGGTAATTCGGTATTTAATTTTTTTGAGGAACCACGAAATTATTTCCCCCAATGATTATACCATTAGACATTTCAATCAGCAATATACAAGGGCTCTAATTTTGCCACATCTTTACCAACACTTGTTATTTGCTTTTTTTGGATAACAACTGTCCAAATGGGTATAAGGGATTTTCTCATGATTTTGAATGATAGTTCTCTAATGACTAGTGATGTTAAGCATATTTTAATGTGCTTATTGACCAGTTGTGTCTTCTTCGGAGAAATATAGAACCAAGTCCTTTGCCTATTTTTAAATTGGGTTGTTTTTTGTTGGATTTGTAGAGTTTATATATTATATAATCTATATATATTCTGTAGAATATATATATTCTCTATATTACTCTTTTATCAAATATATGATTTGCAAATATTTTTTCCCATTATTTTGGCTGCCTTTCACTCTGTTGATAGTGTCTTCAATGCATAAGTTTTTAATTTTGATCAACTCCAAATTATCTACTTTTCCTTTTGTTGCTTGTGCTTTTCTTGACATATCTAAAGAAATCATCATCAAATACAGTATAATAACACTTTTTTCCTGTTTCCTTTTAAGAGCTTTATAGTTTTATCTCTTACCTTTAGGTCTCTGGTCCACTTTCAGTTAATTTTTGTATACTGTATAAAGTAAGGATCCAACTTCATTCCTTTGTATTTATTTACCATTTGCTGACTTTCACTGTGGTTTGATTTGTATTTCCCTGATGGCTGATGATATTGAGCATCTACTCATGTGCTTTTGACATTTGTAGACCTTCAGAGAAATGTCTACTCAGATGATTTGTCCATTTTTAATTGGATTGTCTTTTATTATTGAGTTGTGTTTTTTATATATTCTAGATGCAATTACTTTATCAGATAGATGATTTGCAAGTTTTCTTCAATTCTTTGGATTATCTTTTCATTTTCTTGATGACTTTGAAGCACAAAAATTTTATATTTGAATAATGTCTAGTCATCTGTATTTTTTGTTGTTGTTGTCTGTGATTTTGCTCTCGTATCTAAGAAACAATTGCCTAATCAGGAGTCAGGAAGAGTTATGATTGCTTTTTGTAAGTTTTTAAAGCTTTAGCTCTTACAATTAGGTTTTGATCCATTTTGAATTCACTTTTGTCTATGGTATGGGCTAAGGATCCCACTTCATTCTTCTCCATGTAAACATCCAGTGTCTCAGCACAATTTGCAGAGAAGATTAGTCTTTTCTTCACTGAAATGTCTTGGAATCTTATCAAAAATCAACTGACAGTAAATGGAAGGGTTTATTTTTGGACACTCAATTATATCCTATTATTATTTATGTTTTTCTTTATGCCAGTACCATACTGTCCTGATTATTTAAGCTTTGTAGTAATTTTTGGAATCAAGAAGCACAAGTCCTCCACCTTTGTTCTTATTTTTAAAGATCGTTTTGACTCTGGGCCCTTTGCAATTCCACATAAACTTTAAAATCAGCTTGTCTGGTTTATGCAATAAAGACATCTGGAATTTTAATAGGGATTGTGTTATAGCTATAAATATATATATATGCACATATATATGTATATATATTTCTACAGGTTTAATAGTTGAATTTTAATAGAGATTGTGTTAAAGCAGTTGATCAATTTGTAGAATATTTCCATCTTAATATTAAGTCTTCCAGTCCATGAACATGGGATGTATTTAGATATTTGTTACTTTTTCTTTCAATAACATTTTGGTTTTTTCAGTGTAGGAATCTTGTACTTCTTTTATAAAATCATTTCTAAGTATTTTATTGTTTTTGATGCTACTGTAGAAGGAACTGCTTTATTTCCTTTTCAGATAATCCCTTGCAAGGATAGAGCAATATAATAGATTTTTGTATATTGATTTTATATCCTATAACCTTGCTCAGTATGCAGTTCTAGCAACTTTTCTCATGGATTTTTTAGAATTTTCTATATATAAATCATGTATCTATAAATAGATACAGTTTCACTTCTCCAATACCAGATGCCTTTTCATTTTCATTTCATATTCTTGCCTGAAAATGTCTACAGGCACAGTACAATGTTGAATATAAGTGGTAAAAGCAGAAATTTTGTCTTGTTCTTCTCTTAGGAGGAAAACATTCAGCCCTTCTTCATTAAGTATGATGGTAGCTGTGTGTTTTTTATAGATGTTCCTTATGAGGTTGAGGAAATTCCTTTCTAGTCTTAGTTTGCTGAATTTTTTTATTGTGAAGGAGTATTACATTTTGTCAACTGCTTTTTTGTGTGTGTTTGTCAAGTGAGATGATAACGTGATTTCATCTTTTATTCTGTTGATGTGCTGCTATGCTACATTAATTGATTTTCAGATGATAAACCAACCTTGTATTCCTGGCACAAGTTCCACTTGGTCATGGTGTGTAACCCCTTTTATACTGCTGAATTTAATTTACCAATATTTTGTGGAGGATTTTTGTATCTTTATTGATAAGAGATATTGGCCTGTGGCTTTTTTGAAACATTGTGTCTAGTTTTGTTATCAGGGTAACACTGGCCTTACAGGAGGAGTTGTAAAGTGCTTCTTCCTCCCCCACTTTTTGGATGAGTTTGTGAAGGATTTATACTAATTTTTTATATGTTTGGTAAAATTCACCAGTAAAGCCATCTGATCTTGGGCCTTTCTTTGTGGGAAGTTTGATTACTAATTCAATCTACTTGTTATAGGTCTGTTCAGGTTACCTATTTTTTTTTTCCTCAGTCAGTTTCAACAGTTTGTATTCCTGGGAATTTGTCCATTTTAACTAATTAATCTAATATTTGTGCCCAAACCACTTTTATTTTTTCAAAATAGTAGCACCAAATCCCCAGATAATAATGGGGACGAATAGAGGGCTGTTCAAGGGATCAGGTGTGCCAAGGTCACTGTGTTGTTTGGGAAAAGGCTAGTGATTCTGAGTAACTCTGAACTTCACTGAAACCCTGAGAGTTCAGATAAACAGGAAACCTTTAAGGGTAACCATTGAAAGAACAGAGAAGGGACGCCTGGGTGGCTCAGTTGGTTGAGCCGCTGCCTTCGGCTCGGGTCATGATCCTGGGGTCCCGGGATCGAGTCCCGCATCGGGCTCCTTGCTCGGCGGGGAGCCGGCTTCCTCCTCTCTCTCTGCCTGCCTCTCTGCCTGCTTGTGTGTACTCTCTCTCTCTGACAAATAAATGATATCTTTAAAAAAAAAAAAAAAGAAAGAAAGAACAGAGAAACAATCTATAGTTTCCAAATAAAAGAAGGGAAAGAAGTAAATAAGAGATGCTTGTTAGTTCTGAATATTTTGTAATTTTCCTTTTTAACCCACAAGTTACATATATGTATATTTTTGGTTAAACATAAATATATGTATATTTTTAGTTTCTGGAAATGCAGAGTAAGATGGATCATTACCTTCTTATAGCTTATTTCCATTGTAGTTTTCTTGTGATCAAAAAATGGTGTGTTTTTTTATGTAAGTTGCCAAAAATATAGACTTACCAGTCAATGGAAAAAGAATCAACTACCCATTACATGATGCAGAAGCAGCTTGTTATCATATGGAAGAAATAACTTCATGGTCTCAACTCATGCTATTCAGAGAAAGACATTCTGGATAGGTTAAAGTCTTATATATAAGGAAAGCCAAATCTTAAAAATTCTGGAAGAACATGTAAGAAAGTAGATTGATGACTAGCAACATAAGGAAGGAATTGTCAAGTAAGACAAAAGAAGCAAAACCCCCAAATTAAAAGTCAATCAATGCAACTAAATTAAAGATGAAATCTTCTACTCAAACACACTGCAGGTGAAAAGAACAGGCCTCAAAGTAAGATATTTATAATCCAGGATGTATTAAGAACTCTTATATATCAAGTAGGGATAGATAAATAGCCCAACAGGTTAATTGGGAGAGAACAGGAGAATCTATCACAGAGGAAGAAATATCAGAATTTTCTATGAAAACACTAGATCTCACTATAGAGCAGGGGAATTTAAAAAAATCAAACAGTGATTTACCATTTCCTGCCTACCAGATTGGCAACACTACAACGTCTGACTAAACCAAAGTTGGCCATGAACGGAGCAATGGTAGCTTCTATTGTGTTTATGGCATGGTAACTACAGGTAAGCCCTTTGAAAAAGCTCAACCTGTGCATATCTCATGACGCTCTCCTTGCATTTCTAGGGATGCAATTTCTTACACATGTGCTCAAGGAAACTGGACAAGGATGTTTAGTGAATAGCTGTTTATATAAACTCCAACTGGCAAATAACCCAAATGTTGACCAATGGCAGAATGACTTAGATACAGAAGATGGAAGAATAAAAAGTTGAAAAAACAGATGCACCAGAGCCACAGTGGCAACATGGAAAGATCCCAAAGGCAAGATGAACGTACATGTGTTGGCTAGGACCCTGCTGAAACATGCCAGACAATGCCTTCTCTTGTTTGCAGACAGATCCATATATAGTGAAAGCTTGGAAATTTGGATGGGAAGCATATACACTAATGGGAGGGGCAGAGAAGAGGATTGGAGGGGACAAGGAGGGTTTTAGATGTGTCTGTATACGTTATTACTTAAGAGATATGAAGCAGGGTGCCGGGGTGTCTCAGTTGGTTAAGTGTCTGCCTTGGGCTCAGATCATGATCCCATGGTCCTGGGATTGAGCCCCACATGGGGCTCCCTGCTCAGTGGGGAATCTGCTTTGCCCTCTCCCTCTGTCCCTCCACCTGCTTGTGCTCTCTTTCTCTCTTTAATAAATAAGTAAAATCTTTAAAAGTTAAAAAAGAATTTTTTTAAAAAGATATGAAGTGAAAACAGCAGTGGTAAACATGTTTACACTGGGATGTGCAGACATAGGTGTTTATTAATCTCAGTGCTTTCCGTATATAAGAAAATGTTAACAAGAAAAATACACACACCAGAGCCAGGTCAGTATTTGCCAACTGACCTAACTGCAGACCTACTGTGATCAACCAAGAACACGGTGCCCAGGGGTAGATGCCTGGACCCCACTGTTCCCCCATGGCCATGCGGGTCAAATGCTGCTGTTTATTTCTTATTTTTTTAAAAGATTTTATTCATTTATTTGAGATAGAGCAAGAGAGAGAGAGAAAAAGAGAGAGTGAGTGCATAAGCAGGGGGAGGGTTACAGGGAGAGGGAGAAGCAGACTCCCTGCTGATCTGGGAGCCTGATGCGGGACTCAATCCCAGGACCCTGGGATCATGACCTGAGCTGAAGGCAGATGCTTAAATGACTGAGCCACTCAGGTGCCCCAGTATCTTTCCTCCTTAAAAGCATAGCTCAGAATCCAGCATCTTTTTTACAATCTCCTTATTTAAAGATGTTGGAAGTGGGCTCTAAAACCTTAGGAGTCCCATGTGGGCCAAGCCACATCTGCTGTGGAATCCAGTCCTGTGGTCTCCAGTCTGGGACATCACACTTTCATATTTGGGGGGAGGGGTGTGTGGCAGTTCAGACCTTCCATCCAAGTGGCCAGATGTGTATTTTCCTCTAACTCTCACCTTAAAAGGTCACTCGGCACCGTCTGCTTGCCACCTGGGTGTTCTGTCCTTGCTTTGGTCCCCATGTTCCTGTTGCACACGTGGACTAGTTTGTCTTTTGATTGGCTTCATGGGTTAGCCCCAAGAAGTCTGTCCTAAGAAGATTAGGGAAAAAGACTCCCCCAGATGAATGATATGACATGGTTTTCTCAAGACACCAATTTGAGAAGCACCAGTCTGAAATGAACGCCAAAGTCCTGAGCCCAAGTGGGCAGCTGAAAACACCCAGAGGCCTGATTCACACCAGCAGGAGTCCCTGCCTGGCCGTCCCAGCCACACAAAATTATTCAACGTGAAAACATGCAGGCAGACCTCCCCAACATTCCACCCCCACTGCCGCTCCAGTTTGGCTATGAAAATGCTCAGAATTTCACAAGACTCTCTGAAAATGTTCCTAGGGGGAGTTCTCAAGAGCTGGAGCGAGCCAGCTCTGCGTCTTCTGGAAGGGGTACAGAGGGGAAAGGCCGTTGTGTTTGGAGGGACAGAGGCAGGGCTCCAACACGACCAGCCTGAAAAGCTGGCTGACTCTGGCTCTGAGCTCGCCCTGGGAGGGTTCTGGCACACGGATTTATGAGCAAGAGAATTTACAGCTCTGCCCGCTTCCCCACCCACGACTCCCTTTAATTGCAAGGCTCACATTTTGCTCCCTGTGCCCCTCCTGCCAGGAGTGCTCCCTGATTCCCCCCGAGCTGACGGGAGCCAGCCAGACCCTTCGACAACAACCTCTGAGGGGACTCTCTCTTGGTCCATTTTAAATCCCCAGTGCCTTGTCATACGCCGCTGTGTTAGAAGCCGTGGCCTTGCTGGTGATGGCCTATAAAAGACTATCCATGGTGAACCTGAGAAGAAATTCTTCAGGGGTGACAGGCATCCAGGCCAGGGCCACAGGGAGAAGGCTGGTTGACGCGGGACCCAAATACTGTTCAGTGGCTGGTGTCCTGCCATGTCTACCCTCCTGCCCTAAATAAAATGACAAAGGGTCTTTGGTGAGCGTAACAGTCCTTGATGCAGCTGAGGGCTCTGATATGTCTGACATGGGTCACCACTTTGCCTGATTTTTGCTGGCTTTTGCTTTGATGTCTTAGCTACTGAGACCTCTTGCCACTCTGTCTTCTGTTCTCAGTGGTCTCCTCCTCCCCCATTCTCTGGATTTCAGGCTTCCCCTTGGTTCAGTGGCTCTTTTGCTCTCATGGCTCACTTATAGCTTATTTTTCCTGGCCTTACTTCTCCCACAGTTTCCATAGGTGTTTTGATGCAGAGGACCCGACTCTCCCCACCTTGGGAACTCTAGGCTCATGGGATTGACATTGGAGAACAGCAGGGAACTCCAGCACACCTCTGGCTCTGGGTGGGCTTGCTTATAATCCATTCCGATTTTCCACACTGCCAAAGTCTGGTGGCTCCTTTTCCAGGGACTAGGCATGGAGGGTGTGAGGATCTAGGGGGCAGCTCAGAATGCTCCCTTAGCCATGTCCACACACTGCTCAATGCCACTGAGCTAACCTCTACAAGGAATCTCAAATCTGCCTTGCTTTCCCATTTCCAAGGCCACCCTTGCCTGGGGTATTATAACACTCTCCTAACTCGCCTCCTCTCCTCTTCCCTTCCACAGTAAGCTGTGCACTTCTGCCCTGGTTTCTGTCATGTGATTTCCTCACTCTGAAACTATCAGGGGCTCCCTAGTACCTATGGTCCTTTACACCCTGGGCCTGGCTATCAAAGAATCAAGGCCCAGTCTAAAAACAGAGCATCCCTTCAGCCTATTCTCCTCCTCATTCCACCAAGGACTGCTGATGTTTTCAGGAATACATGCAAGGCAACAAAAATAAGACTCTGGGCTAAGGAAAATAAGAATCAGGATAGATCAAGGTAAGGGGAACCCAGTCTTATCTCCTGGGTTTTGGTTGGCCCCAAGTACTCCTTCCCTCCCCAGATTATCTGGTATTCCCTGACCCAGAAATGTGGACCCTGCTCCTTCTGCTTAGCATGCCCTCCTTATTTTTCCCAGTTGGCTGATCTCCAGTGCCTGCCCCTCCGTGAGCTCTTCTGTGGGTCCTAGATGTACCCTCTTCTACCTCTGGCCCTTCTAAGGTTCTTAAATGGTCTGAATGATAGGGTTTCCCCTGAGAATATCCTCACGTTGCTATGGCCGAGAGCCTCCTAGGAGGCAGGAGGCTCTGTCCTAGTTCTGGCTCTCTGGCTAAGTCTTTGATGACCTTGGCTACTAAACTTTCTCCAGGTCCCTATGTGTCTATCTGCGAAATGGGCTGAATGGCTCCTACTCATTCATTTCTCACATGGATGTGTCAGCAATCAATATGGTCAACCCATTATGGTCTCACAGCCCCTTCTGGGTTGACTCAGGTCTTTAGCTAGCACATTTCAGAACAGTCTAGGCTCTTGTACCCCCCTCCACCCCACACCACTGACTTGGCCACAGCCTTCACAGCCTGCCCACCTCCTCCTCAGGGGTGGCTCTCATGAAGGCAGTGTGTTCTGGGAGTACACCCTAAACTTTGGCTCCCTCACATTGGAGAGACACTGTGCATTCAAGCTGCTGGCTAATAAAACAACCAGCAGTTTCCTATAAAAAGTTACAGTGGGATAAATCCACAATAAAATATTCATGCCCTTTATTTCACTTCACAGAAAGATTCAAACATCCCAACTAAATGGAGTCACGGCAGATGCTGGGCAGATGTTCTCCAGGCAAGCAAATGAGAGACAATAATTAGTCTCAATTAAGTTCTCAATAAATTATGCAACAGAGACCTTTAGCCACTCAGCCCAGAGTGCCTTGCTGGGCCAAAGTCAGTGAACCGGGTCCAAAATGATTTAGAAACTTTGGATTGCTCTGGATAATTCATGTTGTGAGTAAATTGCATAGTCTTGGCATGAGAAGAAATAATGAATACCATAACCACTTTCAATTGAAAATAATAATTTGTTAATAATTTTAATAGCTAATGAGCTACAGAAAATGTGTCCCTGAGCCCTCCAAACAGAAAGGAAAGACATTCATTTAATTCCTGGCTTTATTAAGTCTCTGGCATTAAATCACCAACATACTTTTGAGATTTTTATTCAGCAAGTATGTCAGAATGATCTGTTTCACTAGGACACTGCTTCTTCTCTTTGATCTTAAAAAACAGTTTCCTAAGTATCTGTTCAGTGAGAGTGTCTCTGTCTAACTGCATTTTAGGGATTTCCCACCAAGATGGGCACACGAGACTGGCTGCCTCCACTCCACCTTCCAGAACCCGAGAAGAGACTTCTAGATTCCAAGTCTTGTCAAACAGCTTTGTGACACCCTCTTCTTCTTCCTCCTCTAAGTGTCATCTGTTGTCCATTTTTAGGTGAAGAAAATAAAATTTTAATTAGAGAAGTGGGGAGAATGTTTCACCCCAGGTGAAATACCGGGGATCACTCAGAGTCCAGATCCCCCTCCCTTCATGCTCCAAAGCCTGGTCTTGTTTACCTGTGGATGATCCTTGCTCAAGCACTTGCTTTACCTCTGGCGCTTTTGAAGGGAAGTTTTCAGCATAGGGCTCTGTGTTCATTGAAGACCCAACAAACGTTTTTTGAATGTAATTGAATTCATGGTTGTCAATGAAGAAAATCGAGAAGGGATTTGGAAATTCCTAAAATGATCTTTGTGTTTGTCTTCAGGGGATCTCTGTCTACACTTCTACTCATTTTAGGAATCTCTTCTCTACCCACATTTTTGTTTACGTGGTAGAATTTATATACATAATCCATGCACATTGTGGAAAATCTAGAAGGTACATAACAGTATAAAACAAGAGAACCAAAGAACGCATATGATCCTAGTCTCTACCTAAACATATTTTCTTTAATGTTAATGTCATACTATAAACAGGTCATTTGACATTTTGTTATTTTGGTCTTAAAGGCATGAGATCTATGTGATCAAAAATCTTTTCTCACGAGTGATTTCTTTCATGCTTGCACAACACTCCATCACATGGATAGAGCCAAATTACTTAACTAGCACATACTTGCTGGACATTTGGGTAGTTGCCAATTTTGTCCCTATTTTGGATCATTTCCAAAGGGTAGAAATTGAGGTCCTGGTTCTCAGGTGATGAGTGATGCATTCAGACAACCAGCAGGGACTGCTCGGGTCTGTGCATGATGGGAGCGTGTTACACCATGACCAGTGAGATCTGTCCCACTAGCCTTCTGATGCACCAGAGTGGGCAAGCTTGTTCTCTAGATGATGATGCTTAAGATATACAAAGGCAAGGGGCAAGAAGGTCTCAAAAATCCTTCTACGTCTCTCTTTAGTCTCTCTCTCTCTCTTTTTTAAACCCATAGACACAGCCCTTCAGCTATTCTTAATGAGGCAGCTGTACCAGGACGCTCGCCCTTGACTCAACTCCTAACTCCTGCTTTAGACATACCCAGTCAATAAGCAATAACCACACTGATTGGACATTTGCCAGATGTCACATGCTTTGGGTCTCACTCAATTCCTAGTTAGATAAGGAAAGAGAGGCTCCTTTAAAGTACGCTGCCTGGTCATGTCGCCAGTGAGTGAGGTGGGCTCTCTCCCACTTTGCAAACTCCCCCCAGCTCTGGTGTGATGTGGCTCAGCCACTGCTCCCTGGGACCCTGACACACCTCCATACAATTCCTGGCAGGATGTTCATCCTGTGTCCCCAGTCATAGGCCTTTTCCATAGGGCTGGAGCTGTCTTGCTTCCCTGTCAGGCACAAAGCTCTGAAGGGTAGGAAGGAGCCTCCTCATCTTAGGCTGGGCTCAACTGGACCTGATGTTTGTGCATAGAAGATGCTCAGTTAAATCTGTTAAATGAGTGAGTGAAGGAACAGCTTCAGTGCTCAGATGAGTTTAATGTCAGTAGACACCCCAGGTCTCCCCACTTTTGAGTTACCGTCACATGTGGGTGTTTGTATCCTGTATAATTTTATTTCTGGGTAGAGGGGACTTTTGCATTAAAAAAATGTTGGCTATTAATTTCCATCTTTATTGCTTTGTGATCAGAGGGTCTTGTTTGTATGAGTTCTACTTCATGGAGCCTTTGATACTTTCTTTGTGACTAATTACATGATCGATGAATTTCTCTGTGCCCTTGAGGAAAACATGATTCTCTACTCTCAGGGTGTGGTGTTTGAGATACTATTCTTTATCTACTTGCCGCTTGATCTGTCTTATACTGCTAGTGGCATATTAATATCTCCTATACCCAATAAATTTCTCTCCAAATCCCTTTGTGTATCCTGTGATTTAAGCTTGAAGTAGTTACTGTTTATTGGGGCACAACTATTAATAACTGTTTTATCTTCATTGTTAATATTCTTGCCTCCACATATGCTTAAGTCTTAGTTATACAATTAAACATATTAAAATGTTTACCATCCAGTCCTTTGACCACAGTGTCCCCAGGTATCTCTTGGTTAGATGAAGAACAACCCTATCATGCAAGGGTTGGCCAAGCATGGTCTGAGGGCCAAATCCCTTTTGACTCCTGTTTTTGTAAAGTTTTACTGGAACACAGCCCTACCTATTTGTTTATATACTATCTACGGCTGCTTTTGTGCTACACACAGTTGGATAGTTATGACATAGGTCACATGGCTTGCAAAGCTAAAATATTTAATATCTTCCCTTTTCAGAAAAAGTTTGCCAAGTTCTGGTCTAGTAGATTCCTCAGGAAGGGCTCATGGGTACAGTATCCTAAGCTCTTGCATATTTAAGGCTGTTTTTCTAAAATCTTGATACCTGAAGGACAGTTTTGCTGGATATAAAAGCCTCAGTTCAAGTTCTCCTTCCTGGTCTGCTCTCCTGTCCTGACACCATTCCTAGTCATATAAGCACTGAGAACGGGGGTCTGTGTGCCACTCACTGGAACCACAAGGCATGGGTGGGTGATGGAAACAAGGGAGAGCAGAGTGGGTGCCCTGGTCCTGGAAGGGGCCCTACCACTCCACAGCCACAGGTTTCTGTGGTGCACCTTGGTCCTGTGGCAGTCTCCACCATGGAGGCCTGCCCAGAGCAGTCACACAACGGGAAGCTGACATATTCAATGTGCCTCCCAGGACACAGATGAAGGAGACCTGGATCTAACTGTAGCTCCATGGCAATGGACTATCAGCCTGCCCCTGTTTTCCTGTTCATATATAGCAACATCATGATGACTTGCCAAATGCTCTGCTGACCTGATCTACCACCCCAATATAACACTGACAGACACTGGTGTTCTCATTAAACCCTCCCCCATTTGGGGCATACATGCAGCCTTCTCCCTAAAGTGTACATAAACCATCTTCCTAAGTTATTGATCTGTCCTCTAGTTGGACTGGGGTTTGACAACAGTCAGATGGCATTCCTTGGACCTGTACATTTATCCACTTGGGAAACTGAAACCCACCCTCAGAATCTGGTCCCTCCCTCATCAGCCAGAATTTCACAGAACTAATCAGAAGAGCCCTGGAGGTAACATTTGTAGGGTTCTGTAGCATCTTGAATTGGACTGGATTTCCTTTTGGAACGGGGTTTCAGACACGTCTAAAAAATCATGACGATAACAACAGTGATCATAAAAATGATTTATTTAGCACTTACTGTGTGCCAGGAACTGTCCTAAGCAATTTATTTCTACAAACTCATGTAATTCTCATGACAGCCATAGGGCAGCAGGTGCTATCTGTGTCCCCCATTTTACAGAGGCTGAGTGGCCTGGTTGAGATTTCCCAGTGGCAACTGTGGAGATGGGACCAGATGGGAACTCAGTAGCTGAGCTCTCATCCTTGAACTTGGACATGCTCTGCTTCCTGGGGCTTGTGCTCTATGCTCCCTATATCGTCCTTGGCCATCATGTTCTGTGTGTTTTTTTCTGTCCTGTTCCAGTTTTAACCTCATTCGCCTTGTTAAGAAGTATTTTGGCCTTATCCTTCCCAGTTTTGCATACTTCGAAGTTTAATTTAATCAACAGCAAAAGTCTAATTTTTTTTTTTTTTTTTTTGTAAACAGGTCTCAGCTGGCAGGCTTCTGCTTGACTGGCCTGAGCTTTCTGCTGAGGTTCCAAAGTGTTCTCTTGCCACATGTCCCTTTGGCTTGGTGTTCTTATGCCTTTGTGTCTGGCTCATTCAGAGGGACTGGGTAGCTCCCTGGTCCTTTGTCTTCTCTCGTATGTTCTTTTGGGTCTGTTCATGATAATAGAATCAGAATCAAATACTCCAGAATTTGCCCTACCTCCTGAACTGTACTGACCTTCTTTAGCTCCGAGATCAGAACTAGCTCTACTTTGACTTTTATTTCTTCTGTTCTCCAAAAGCAGAGTGGTCCATGCTTAACCTTGCTGAATTCCCTTTCCTGTGACCAACTGAAAAAATGATATGGCAAGTCATGGCTTCCCTGTTTTCGTCACTGTCATACCAATGATTGACTCCTTCCTGGTTTGTCAGAATTAAAGTGAGAGTGATGGCCCCTTTCATAGCATCCCTCTGAGAGAAGAGCAAGTGAGGAGTGCTTTGTCTATAAGTGTGGGTGACCAGTTGTCTGTACCGCCCCCACTCCATGCCATCTTTATCACCAGTCAGTCACTAGAGCCCCTGCCAGGCAAGGCCAGGACCCTTCTTAAGGGCCCCACTTGCATTCTTGACTTGGTTAGGGTCTCCTGCCCCAGTTGCTCTTTCCCCCTGAAATGGTCTGGGGTCTGGGTGCCCTAGTCCTCCAGCCCCCAGGAGTTGAGATAACTGACTACTTTTCCTTCCTGGATCAGTCGCACACTCTTTCTACTGGAGGATTTTTGCATCTGCTGTCAAATTCAAATCATGGGACCCAATCCACCAAACCTGGTTCTTGTCACCATACTTACTCTTTTTTTTTTTTTTAAAGATTTTATTTATTTATTTGACAGACAGAGATCACAAGGAGGCAGAGAGGCAGGCAGAGACAGAGGAGGAAGCAGGCTACTGGCTGAGCAGAGAGCCCGATGCGGGGCTTGATCCCAGGACCCTGAGATCATGACCTGAGCCGAAGGCAGAGGCTTTAACCCACTGAGCCACCCAGGCGCCCCCACCATACTTATTCTTGAGTTAAAATTTCGAGTAACCTTTGCACCATATATTGGTGGCTCTCAGTGTGGCGCCTGGGCCAACATCATTGGAAAGCTTGTTAGGGATGCAGATTCTCAGGTCCCTCTATAGATCTTCTGAATCAGAAATTCTGGGGGAGTGGGCCTGGCTATCTTCAGGTTCATAAGATCCCAAGAGATCCTGGTACGTTAGAACCACAGCATACACTATAAAAATTATCAACTGATCTCTGACTTACTTCTGACAAGCTCTGTGAGAATGGCTGGTCCTCAGGTCACCTTTTGTTCTCCTTGACAACTCACTGGTCAGGTGCAGCTGAATTTTTTTTTCCATCCCTGCTCTCAAGAGTTAATGGAAAGCTCTCTCCAAGTGGCCAGTTTGGGTTCCCTTCCCAGGAAGTGGATTAGGAGTCATGGAAGGGAAACCACTACCAAGTCGTGTGCTGGGTATGGGCCAGAGCACATTCATTACCTCCACGGGGCTAATTTCTGCTCCTAATGCCGTCAGGAATTCCTCTTGGATATTATGTACTTATATTTCACCAAACTCCTTCCTTCAGTGGTATTTAATCCCAAGTATAGGTTAGCAGGCAGAAGTGCTGGCAGGATCCAGCATTTGACATCCATCCACATCAAGTATAACCTTATTACTTACTCCCCACCATCTCTCCAGCCTGCTTTGTAATGAGTCATCTGGGCATGACACATCTGTGAAGCTTCTAGTCACGCACCAAGCCAGTAACCCAAGCTTGGGGCTTGAATGACTCTGAAACCCTTTAATATAATCCCTTTTCCTCCCCAAGTCCTACCTCCGTTCTGCTGATAATATTATCTGAAGTTCACAAATATAATGCTCAGAAATAGTCATGATGTTGGAAATGAACCATTTGAAATTTTTCTGCTATTCCAATTTACCCCCAAATACATATAAATTATATAAACTTGTTCTAACAACAAGGGAAATGCTAGTGTATATTAGGACCTTCCCTCAATCTTTCATTACCTGGAAAATACCAGTATGGGTTATTTAAATTAAGTAGTTATACACTATTAAAAATGTGTGTGTGTGCAGTGTCTTAAGAAATGACAGATAACCCATAAAATGCCGGGGTCCAACAGCTGGCTGATGTTTATCATTAATATAGTTTTGTAGCTGAGCAGTGATGACGGTTTTGGCCAACATTTCATCTAGTGCTTACTTGGGGTGGAGGAATTTATAGGCATTACTTCATCTAATCTTCTCAAGATTTCTATGAGAGAGGTTCTAATTTCCCAATTTATAGATGGCAAGATCAGGTAACCTGCCCATGTGTTTGCCTGTAGCTAATGGTGGCACTGAGACAAGAACCCATGCCACAATTGACCAACCAGTCCATGATCTCAGTAACCCCCACAGGAGGCTACCCCTGGTAACATGGAAAGAGCATTTCACTCTTTTTCTCAGCTACCAAGCCTAACAAACTGTGTGTCTTGGTGCCTCTATACAACAGGGATATAATGGTCTTTTCTTTTCAAACTTAAAACAATTCTATTTAAATGAAGACCACAGTAAAGCATGGATTTCAGAAACTTCTGCAGGAACTGATGCTGACAGAGTGAACAAGAAGTGTTCCTGGGAGGGGATAGGGTCGAGTCAGAGTCAGGTCAAGGTTAAGTCAAGGTGGGCTTGGATAAAGTCCATCCTAGGCTGTACTCAGGATGGGTGAATGATTTAACCAGAGGATAACTGAATACGCACCAGAGTAAACCAGCCTCTGACTGCCACCCCCTTGTCAATGGAGCACTTGTCCAGATAGACATTTGTCTCCTGTTGGGTCAATGCTCATAGTGCTAGAATGAGACTTTATCTTCAACATAGCAGTGCTTGGCCATGGAGATAAGGACCTCAGCTGGTACTACATAATCCACTCATCCATTCCAGCAACTTACTAACCCTTAAGCTCTGGGCACTGCTGGTACTGGACAGAGAGCAGTACACCCAAGTTTTCCCTGCCTATACATGACACACTGCTGGTGCTCTACAAATAGTTACTGAATGAATGGCATATGGCAAGGTCCTTGCCCTTGCTGGGGAGAGAATAAAAAGAAGGGGAACAATAAACAAAGGAATACACAGAGCCATACAGATTATTTAACAGGAGTGACAGAGGTGTCCTGCCCACACCTGTTATTTGGCCCAGGTGAATTCACTGTTTGGCCACAGTGGACATATTACAGGTGTCAGAGGTTACAAGTTTGATCCCTGGTTGGGCAGGCTTAGCTTTCTTCCCCGAAAATCATAGACCTGGGCCACAGACCACCTGTTCAGTCCCTGTAGCTTGGGTCTGAGCGAGAGAGTGTGAGGTTCTCCCCCAGGCTCCTGGAGCCCGTCCCTGGCAAGCTGGGGATCAAGAGTGAGCTGTCTTGGTATTCACAGGACAGTACCCCTGCCAGCACTTCTCCCTGCCCCCCCAACACTCTGCACATACACAGGTCTCCTGAGAAGCCTCTTTCGTATTTGAACCTCTTGTCTCAGATGCCAGAGTCCTGAATTTAAATTTCTTTTCCAACACAAGTCCAGATAATGTGAAGGACAAGCCAGAAAACTGACCAACGACAGGCCTTTCTCAACTTACGATGGAGTTAGGTCCTGACAGACAATCGTAAGTCAAAAATATCAAAGTTGAAAATGCATTTCATACAGCAAACCTACTGAGCATCAAAGCTTAGCCTCATCCACCTTAAATGCGCTCAGAACGTTCCCATTAGCTCATGCTTGGGCAAAATCTAACACAAAGCCTATTTTATAATGAAGTGTTGAATGTCTCATGTATTGATTACTGTACTCAAAGTCAATAACAGAACAGTTGTACAGGTGCAGAATGGCTGAACGTGTATTGGTTCTTTATCCTCATGACTGTGAGGCTCACCAGGAGCTGGGGCTTGGTGCCACTGCTGGGCACCACCAGAGAAGGTCATCTCCTGTATTTGTAGCCGTGGAGAGGATCAAACTTCTGGCTGCATGTTTCACTTCCAGAGAAGGGAACCATGATGGCTTCTTCTGCTTCCTGTCCATTAAAATGCCGTCCACTGCCTTCTCTTGTCTCACTTCTGAGTATCTGTCTAAAGGTGCACTAGTGATAAAGGGTTCTTTTTCTTGCCATGGTAGAGGCAGGTTGTACTATTTTTTTTTTTTTTAATGGGAATGGTGTAGCAGGAAGAGTGCAAGATTTAAAGTAGGAAAATTTGGTTTGAGTTCCGCTTGCTACCGGTATGACCTTGGGTAAGTCACTTCTCAAAGTCTGCATCTGTAAAATGGGGTGATGACACTAACTTTCTAGCCCTTCCCTCCCTGCTTGCTTTACTGCTCACTGGTAGGAAGGGATGGGACCACTCCTACCCTGCTTTGGATTTTTGCCACCTCCATAATCTACCTCTTATCAAGAAGAACACAAGTTCTCAGTTTTATGACCCTCTGCTTTCAGGTGTACAAGAGTGACTCGACAATTCTGTACATAACTCAGCAATCACCACGGTACATGCCATCACCATCAGTGACCACACTCCATGATTACGATATTATTGTGACGTACTTTTCATCTTCCTGGCTTATTTATTTTAAAACTGGAAGTTTGTACCTCTTAATCTCCTTTACAGATTTTACCCATTCCCTTCCCCCCTGTCTCCTCTGGCAAAGACAAGTTTGTTCTTTGTATTTATGAGTCTATTTCTATTTTATCGTCTGTTTGCAAATGGGGATGGAGGTTTTTTGTTTGTTTGTTTTTGCAGTGAGGAACATATTCGATTGGGGTGATGGCTGCACAACTCTTTGAGTATTACTAAAACTTTATGTGAATTATATCTCAATAGAGCTGTGAAAAAAGATTCTCTGCTTTTACAATAAATTCATTTTCAGATATTTTTTTTGAGAGGGAGAACAGTTTCTCTGCGATTTACAGGAACAGACTGAATTGTCAGGAGGGAGGGAGAAGGACAAGTGAATAGAGTTTAAGCAGCAGCTGATGAGCTCACTGGACTCAAACACATTTCAGCCCATCACACCTGATCCGGTTACACTCCAGGAACTGGCGCTTGTGGCTGGTACAGTTTGGGGGTTAAAATAACCAGGAGAAGCCTGGGTTTGGTAACACATCGTACCACACCCATCACTAGAAGTTTGGAAAAAAAATGCTCATGCTTTGAGAATCGTACAATTGCTGATGCTGAAAGTTCACATCCAAGAGTAACATTCTCATCAGGCTGCCTTTCTTACTGGGACACAGGAATTTTCCAGTACAGTAGCCTTCCTGTTAATAGACTTGCCGGCTCTCACACTAGCTGGACAGTATTGACTGGATGGTTTTCCTTAGTCTCGCTTTGGTCATGACATCAGCATGTCCCTACATGTTTGGGGTGGAGGACGTCTGCTGTTTCCGCCGGCTTGCTGTTGTGTTCCTTCTTGGGGTTTCCTCTGGGTGACTATGCCACACCCTGCAGAGCATGGGAGCCAAACCAGGCCAATCAGACCTTCTCTGAGAATCTAGATTCAAGTGGAGCCACCCTGGAGGGGAGGCAGAGGGCTCCAAGATCCCCCCTCCAAGACATTCTTTTCAGCATCTTGTCAATATGGGGCGCTATTCCACATCCTTTCTATATACTCTTAACTTTTTGGTATGTTTGTAGATTTCAGTTCCGTTCCCTGGGACCAAAGAACCTTGATGCACACGTTTCTTGAGTCTAACTTCACTAGAGCCAAGGTCCATTGCATTTGAGAAGCTGGTGGTCTCAGGTCACCTCTGCTAGATTTCTAGGCTATTGCCACAGCTTCAAAGCAGGTGGGAGTCCCATGGGCACAGAAGCACCATTTATAGCCACGTCATTAGCTAACTGGGTGGTCTCCTGCCTCCCACCATACTTGATCATCTCTTCAATGAGAGAAAGAGGTCTGAATACGGAGTGCACTTTTCTGGTAGAAGGGTAGGGTCACCCTGAGCAGGTCACCTTGCAGGGTGGAAGCAAGACACACAGTCTTACCTTAAGAGAATCATGAACCCCATGGAAGGGAACACCAAAGCTGGGCTTGGAATGAAGGACACCATGTCATGTACCATTGCTAATATCTGAACCGGCATTTGTGGCCTTGGCCAACAAGCAGCCTGAGCTATTGCAATTGTGAACCCTTTCCTTTGACATTTGGAGCTGTTCTGTAAGACCCTCTCAGGGAAGGTTCTAGCCAGAATGTGGGAAAGGCCCAGATGTGACTTCACATTGCACTGACTCTTTCCACCCATTCTCCCTCCTGCTTCCGTGTGTGCCTGACACCTGCTTCCTAGAGGACTCCATAAACTCATTCTGACATAGGAGGTTAAAAAAAGGTAACATTTCTTCCTTCCCAGGGCAATGTCTTTGGCTTACCAAAGAAACTTCTTCATTCCATTCCTTCCTTGACACAATGGCCCCTTAGCCCAATTGTGCAGGCATTCAGAGCTGGAGGGCCAGCTTCCTTGGAGCAGGAGAAGCTGGCATGCCTTCTAGTTAACCTTCCCTGCTCTCACAAAGAGCAAGAATAATGCTGTGTACTACAGGGCAAACATAAGCACTTGAGGTATTTGTAAAAAGATTAATTTTCAAAAGTGCAATAAGGCTGGGCAAAGACCAGGCATGCAGGCACAAAACATCACTTTAGATGGTTAGAAATATCCCAAGTTCCATGGTGCTGCCGCTTAACAGGTACCTCTTGAAAAGCTTATGGATCTGGCCTATGTGGGGCCTTTCTAGAAAGGTTCAGGTGGTTTTTTTACGGGGGAAAAGATGCAAAATGCCACTGGAAGGCAGTAGTTATTTAAACTATTTAATACAAATGCTGGGGTATTTCCAGAGCATAGGCACTACTTGAGTCCAGCAAGAATGATCCTGTCTTTGTATGAAGGAGTTCTGACCACAGCTTCTGCCAAGTTCTTTTTTGAAAATTTTTACATCTTTACGTTTTTACATCTATGTGTACGATGTAATGACTCGATATTTGCTTATATTGCAAAGTGTTCATGGCAGGAAGTCTAGCTAACATCTGTCACCATATGTGGCTATAGAATTGTTTTTCTTGTGATGAGAATGTTTAAGATTTATTCTCTTAGCAACTCTAAAATATGTGATCTATTATTATTAACTATAAGAATAGTTATAATAACTACAATAGCTATAATAATGTGCCATCCTGTACATTAAAACCCCAGGATCTATTTTATAACCAGAAGCGCATACCTTTTGACTTCCCTTACCCATTTCACCCACTCTGCCATCCCCTGCCGTCAGCAAGGACCAATCTGATCTTTGTATCTATGAACATGTTCTTTTTTTTTTTTTTTAAATTAAATTTTTTATTTATTTTCAGCGTAACAGTATTCATTGTTTTTTCACCACACCCAGTGCTCCATGCAATCTGTGCCCTCCCTAATACCCACCACCTGGTTCCCCCACCCTCCCACCCCGCCCCTTCAAAACCCTCAGGTTGTTTTTCAGAGTCCATAGTCTCTCATGGTTCACCTCCCCTTCCAATTTCCCTCAACTCCCTTCTCCTCTCCATCTACCCTTGTCCTCTATATTATTTGTTATGCTCCACCAATAAGTGAAACCATATGATACTTGACTTTCTCTGTTTGACTTATTTCACTCAGCATAATCTCTTCCAGTCCTGTCCATGTTGCTACAGAAGTTGGGTATTCATCCTTTCTGATGGAGGCATAATACTCCATAGTGTATATGGACCACATCTTCCTTATCCATTCATCTGTTGAAGGGCATCTTGGTTCTTTCCACAGTTTGGCGACCGTGGCCATTGCTGCTATAAACATTGGGGTACAGATGAACATGTTCTTTTTCACTTTCATTCTTGTTTTAGATTCCACATATAAATGAGATCATACAGCATCTGTCTTTCTCTGACTTATTTCATTTAACATAATGCCCTCAACATCCATCCATATTGTTGCAAATGGCAAGATTTCATTCTTATTTATGGCTGAATAATATTCCATTGCGTGTGTATATATGTTTTTCTGTATCCATTAATTTTATTTATTCATTTGCCAGTGGAAACTTAGGTTTCCATATCTTGATAAGTAATGCTGCAATGAGCAGTGAGCTGCATACATCTTTCTGAGTTAGTGTTTTCATTTTCTTTGGACAAATACCTAGAAGTGAAATTGCTGGATCATATGGTACTTCCTACTATGTTTTGTTTCCCATCAACAGTACACGAGGGTCCCCTTTTCTCTACATCCTCGACAACACATTATTTCTTGTCTTTTTGATAACAGCCATTCTAACAGGTGTGAGGTGACAGCTCATTGTGGCTTTGATTTGCCTTTTCCTGATGATTAGCAGGTGTTGAATATCTTTTAATGTGCCTATTGGTCATCTGATTGTCTTTGGAAAAATGTCTACTCAGATCCTCTTCCCATTTTTAAAGACTCTTTTCTTGCTATTGAGTTGTAGGAGTTCCTTATATATTTTGGATATTAACCCCTTATCAGAGATATGGTTTGCAAATATCTTCTCCGTTAAGTAGGTTGCCTTTTCATTTTTTGATGGTTTCCTTCGCCATGAGGAAGCTTTTCACTTTGATGTAGTTCTACTTACTTATTTTTGCTTTTGTTGCCTTTTCTTTTTGTGTCAAATCCAAAAAATTAATCACCAAGCCTGATTGTGCAGAGTTTACTTAGAGTTTACTTTTTTTTTCTAGGAGATTTATGGCTTCAGATTTTACATTCAAGTCTTTACACCACTTTGAGTTCTTTTTTGTGTATGGTATAAGATTGTGGCCTAGTTTCATTCTTTTGCATGTGGCTGTCCAGTTTTCCCAACACCATTTATTGAAGAAACTGTGCTTTCCCCACTGTATATTCTTGGCATCTCTGTCATTAAGTTAATTGACCATATAATGTATGGGTTTATTTTTGGGCTGTTTATTCCATTCCATTGATCTATATGTCTGTTTTTATGCTACTACCACACAATTTTGATTACTATAGCTTTGTAATATAGTTTGAAAACAGGGAGTGTGATGTTTGAGCCTTCCTTCTCAAGATTGCTTTGGCTATTTGGGGCCTTTTGTGGTTCCAGACAAATTTTAGGGTTGTTTTGTTCCAGTTTTGTGAAAAATGCCATTGGAATTTTGATAGGGATTGCATTGAAACTGTAGGTTGCTTTTGGTAGCATGAACATTTTAACAATATTAATTCTTCTAATCCATTGGCATGGCATATCTTTCCATTTATTTGTGTCTTCTTCACTGTCATAGTTCTCAGTATACAGGGCTTTCATCTCTTTGGTTAAATTTATTCCTAAGGATTTATCATTTTGATGCAATTATAAATGGGATTATCTTTAAAAATTTTTCTGGTAGTTATTAGTGTATAGAAATTTAAGACTTCTGTATACTAATTTTGTATCCTGCAGCTTTACTGAATTCATTTGTTAGTCCAAACAGGTTTTTTTGGTGGAGTCTTTAGGTTTTTCTATATATAGTATCATGTCGTCTGCAAACAGTGATAGTTTCACTTCCTCCTTTATCATTTGGATATCTTTTATTTTTTTCTTGGCTAAGTGCTCTGGCTAGGATTTCCAGTATTATGTTGAATAAAAGTGGTGGGAGTGGCATCATTTTCTTGTTCCTGATCTTAGAGGAAAAGCTTTCGGCTTTTCACCACTGAGTATGTCAAGTTCTATTTTAATTGTCTTAACAGTGTGTAAGGTTTGCTCATTCTTACTGTGTGATGTTTCTGCTTGGGGTTTGGGGAGAAAGTGCCATGGGTGAGGAGGAAGGGAGAGACAGGGCTTTTCTCAGAGTAGTATTTGACTGAGTTGGGTGAGCTGAGTGCCACCAGGAGAATGGGCAGGTCTGCATGTCTAGAAGGACACTTGAGGTAGGGATCTGTAGTCCTAAAGACTGGATTCCCCTGTCAGTTTTTTTAATGGAGCCCTTTCTCATCCCATCCAGTACTAGACTCTGTGAGGTAGGTAGGATGGGAGGTTATTAGGCTAATGTTAAATTCTTTGGCTGCTTAAAATACTTGGAACATGATAGTACATTGTTTAGATAATAAAAAGAAATAACCAAGTAAATAAAGAGATGGTACTACCAAATGGTAGTTATTCCCTTCATTTTATGGATGCAAAAACCACTGCTCAGAGACACACCTGGTGATCCCCAAATTCCCCTGCCAGTGAGAAGCATGGATAGCACCAGTGTGTGGGGGTAGGGTTCGCTGCCTCCTGATTGAAAATACTGCCTGCTTACTTGCACGGCTCCACTAAGTCGATACTAGGGGGTGGCTTTTTCGTGAGGTCAAAAGAATGATGGCTGGCATGGGGAAAAGGACTTTCAGCCTCATCTGCCAGTGTGTTGGGGAATGGCAGCTATGGGGGGACATGCTTTACTAGAAAGCTCTCCAGAGGAAAGAGCAAAGAGGACCCAGGGAAGCTTGGGAGACAGCCAAAGGAAAAGGTCAATTCAAACGGGACCAATGGGAGGACGACTGAATACACCCATCAAATTCTGTCCTAAGAATCCCAACCAGAGGCTCAGGGAGAGATTTGGCATTTTGTAGTGGGAGAGGATGGACAAGATCAATAGCCCATGCATGATAATAGTGGCCATTAAATTAAGATCTGGTGATGCCTGCTTAGGAGGAGACACCTAAAACATTCCAGTCAAGGCTCCTGATTGTCCTTAGTTCCCCATGTTCTGAGATACCTGGGCTCTGGGTGGGACTGGCCTTCCAGCCTCTATACTCATGGAAACCTGCTGGAGGCCTCTGCTTAGAGCGCAAAGAAACACACTTCTTTGTGTGTTTGTTTTTTAACAGCCTTATTGAGATATAACTCTATACCATACAATTCAACAATTCAATGGCCTTTACCACAATCTAGATTATTCTTATTATGCCAAAAAGAAACTCTATACCTTTTAGCTATCAACCCCCAATTTCTTTTCCTCCCCTTCTCCTCAGAAGAAGTATCTATTCAGATCCCTTATTATTGAGTTATGTGTCATTTTATTATTGAGTTGTAAAAGTTCTTTATATATGCTAGTTTTTAATATATAAGATATATAAATATATATAAAATATACATAAAATAGTTTTATATAAACTTTATATATGATAAGTTTCTTATCAGATAGATGATTTGAAAATATTTTCTCCAATTCCATGGGTTGTCTTTTCATTTTCTTTATTTTATTGTCATTTTTCTTGATGTTTCAGGGTATTTCAGGACACAGTAGGAACCTTATTAGCACATAAGGTTTTAATTCTGATGAAACCCAATATATCTACCTTTTTGTTGTTGCTTATACTTTTGCTGTCATATCTAAGAAACCATAAACATAATAAAGGTTTTTTTCCCCCTTTGTTCTAAGAATTTTATACATTTAGCTCTTTAGGTCTTTGATCATTGGGTTAATTTTCATACATTGTGTGAAGTAGGTGTCCAACTTTATTCTCTACATGTGGACATAAAGTATCACAATTGCACTTGTTGAAAGGCCATTCTTTCTTCACTGAATGCTCTTGGCCACATGTCAACAATCAATTGACAACAAATGTAAGGGTCTATTTCTGGACTTTCAATTAAATCCCATTGTTCTATATGTCTGTCCTTATTGCAATACCACACTAACTTGATTACTGTAGTTTTGTAGTACATTTTGAAGTTGGGAAGTATGAGTCTTCCAACTTTGTTCCTCTTTTTGAAGATTGTCTTGACTATGCAGGGCCCTTTGCAATTCCATTTGAATTTTAGGATCAGCTTATCCATTTGTGCAATAAAGACAAATGGGATTTTTATAGAAACTGCATTGAACCTGTAGATCAATCTGTGGAATATTTCCACCTTAACATTAAGTCTTCCAATCCATGAGCATGGTACATCTTTCCATTGATTGAAATATTCTTTAATTTCTTTAAACAATGTTTTGTAGTTTCAGAGTATGAGTTTTGTACTTCTTTTGTTAAATTTATTCCCAAGTATTTCATTTTTTGATGCTATTGTAAACAGCATTTAAAAAAAAATTCATTTCTGGTTTGTTCATCACTGCTGAATAGAAATACATTTGATTTTAGTTTATTGGTCTTATATCTTGTAACCTTACTGAATTTATTAGTTCTAATATTTTTCTAGTGGATTCCTTAGAATTTTCTAGGTTCAAGATCATGCCAGCTGTAGAGATAGTTTTACTTCCTCACTTCCAGCCTGGGTGCCTTTTATTTCATTTTCTTGCTTAAATGTCCTGGTTAGAACCTGTAGCACAATTTCGAATAGAAGGGGCAAGAACAGATACCGTGTCTTTTTTTTGTTCTTAGGAGAAAAGCATCTAGTTTTTCACCATTAAGTATGATATTAGTTGTCGATTTTTTGTAGATACCCTTTATCAGGTTGAGGAAATTCTCTTCCAGTTCTAGTTTGTTGAGTGTTTTTATGCGGAAAGCATTTTGGATTTTGTCAGTCTTTTTCTGCATCTATTGATATCATCACGTTGTTTTTAAAAAATTATTTCATTGATATAATGTATTACATTTACTGATTTTCAAATGATAAACAACTGCATCCCTGTACATAATCCTTTTTTTTTATGTTGCTGGATACAGTTTGCTTGTATTTTGTTGAAGATTTGTCAACAGTACTGCTAAGAAATATTCATTTGTAGTAATCCCTTTCTTATGATGTCTTTGGTTTTATTATGTGGATAATACTGGCTTCATAGAATGAGCTGGAAAGTGTTCCCTCCTCTTCTATTTTTTGGAGGAGTTTAGGAAGCGTTGGTGTTAATTCTGCTTTAGATATTTGGTAGAATTTGCAAGTGAAGCGGTAGTTTGCATCTTTCTAGGAGTTTGTCCATTTTATACTAATTATTGAATTTATTGGTATACAACTGTTTGTAATATTCCTTTACAACCTCTTTCATTTCTAATTTAGGTAATTTAAGTTTGTCCCATTTTTTCTTGGTCTAGCTAAATGTCTTTTTTTGTTGTTGTTGTTCTCTTCATATAATCACTATTTGGTTTCACTGATTTTTCTTCATTATTTTCCTATTCTCTGTTTTAAATATCCCCCTAAGCTATAAAATTTCCCCTAAGGAAATTTTAGGGGATGCATGGTCTAACTTTGATATGTTAAGTCCTCATTTCATTCTCTTACAATTTCTTTTTGATCCAATTGTTATTTAGGAAGTTTTGTGGTTTTTTTAAGTTCCATGCATTGTGAGTGTCCAAAATTTCTTTCTGTTGTTGATTTCCAATTTTATATACTTTGCATTATTTCAGTCCTTTTACATTCACTGAGGTACATTTAATGGCTTAGATGATGGTCCATCCTGGGGAATGTTTCACAGGCACATAAAAAGAACGTATATTCTGTTCTCATTGGGTAGAGTGCTCTATAGCTATCTTGTAGGTCCAGTAGATTTATAGTGTTGTTCAAGTCTAACATTTCCTTGTTGATCTTTCTAGTTTTAAAAATCTATTATTGAAAGTTGGGCATTAAATTCTCTATTATGGCTGAATTACTTTTCTCTTCATACTGTATATTTTAAGGTTCTGTTACTAGGTACATACATGTTTATAATTGTTATTTCTTTGATGGACTGCCCTATTATCATTACAAAATATTCCTTTTTATCTCTAGCAATTTTTTTGTTGTTTTAAAATCATTTTGTCGGGTATTTGTACAGATAACCCTGATTTTTTATGGTTTCTCTTTGCATGAAATATCTTCTTCTATCCTTTTACTTTTGAATGTCTTTTTTTTTTTAATAGAGTGAGAGAGGACACATGCACACATACACATGTGAGCAGGGGTGGGGAGGGGCAGAGGGTGAGGGAGAGAGTATCTTAAGCAAGCCCAATGTAGGGCTTGATCTCAAGACAATATCAAGAGTCAGATGCTTAACCAACTGAGCCACCCAGGCACCCCAGGAATTTGAGTGTTTTTGTATATAAATGTGCACCTGTAAGGAGATAAGAATAATAATTTCCTAGGCAAAATCACTCCTATCTATTCCTATCTGTGGACTATTCATACCTGTAAGAGAGCCAGCTAGCATAGGACTCTGCCAGCAGTGGCCTTCATTAGCCCCCAGGGGGAATGGGCTAATATTCTGGGATGCTGCCGCCAAACATACTCCAAGCTCAGTTCTGAAATATCCCCAGAAATTTTACAAGTCAGAAATACTTCATTGTGTACCCCCACTATAGAGCCACTCTTTCTTGGTCTGATGTTTTTTCTTCCCCAGAACCTGGAGAATATGTATTTCCCCTTCATTTCTGATGGATCACTATGATTTTGGTTGTGTTTACTTTTATTCCTCAGACTTTCAACTTTTCCACTTACTTTTCATTTTTTGTAATTGTGACACAAAAATTAAATGTGAACACTGAGTGCTCAATGCTTTTTACATTTTATGACTCAGAAAAGTGAGAAAGAGGGAAGGCCTTTTTTTTTTTTTTTAAGATTTTATCTATTTGACAGTGAGAGACACAGTGAGAGAGGGAACACAAGCAGTGGGAGTGGCAGAGGGAGAAGCAGGCTTCCCTTTGAGCAGGGAGCCCAATGTGGGGCTCAATCCCAGGACCCTGGGATCATGACCTGAGCCGAAGGCAGACACTTAATGGCTGAGCCACCCAGGCACCCCGAGGGAAGGGCCTCTTAATGGACCCCTGGGTCTATATGCAAAGTCTTGTTGAGCGTTGGAGGAGCGGGGGAGATGTTCAAATGATTGAAGGGTTAGTATGGCAGCAAAGGGCAGCAAACAGAATTTTCAAATGCAAATCAACAATCTGAAATGCTTTCTCTTTCTCCATCTTCTCTTTCTCTTTCTCCATCTCTTTCTCTTTCTCCATCTCCATCCAAGTTAGGAATGTTTCCTAACTTAAATAACTAAAGACTTCAAAACTTTACTATCAAATTTAAATATAAGTGAAGTTCTGGCATTTAAGTAGTATTGGAAGAAAGATTTCGGATCCAAATGAACTTTTCCTCACCATTCCTCTACCATGGATAAGGGATATAATATACCAATAATGCTATTCATCAGCTTCCCCTTCCTAGGCACTTCTTCTTTACTTCACATGGCTTGTGGGGTGCCCCCATCCCAGACCCATATGCCCAAGTGTCTGAAGAGTGGGCCAAGCCTGAAAGAGTGGTGTCCCCCTCTGGAGATCCCCAGTCTATCACTGTTGACCTGTAGGAACATACAACCTCGGGCCTCACCCTCCTGCCCGTGCGAGCAGTCCTGCATTGTGGCTCCCGTTCTGCCCCAGGCCAAAGGTGGCTTCCTCCAGCTTCTCCCATCTAGGGCATGGGAGATGGGTATGGCAATCAGATTTACCTATTTTATTTTCAAGGAAGGAGGAAACTGGAAAGCGTTAGGTTTTTGACTAGCTAGAAATTGATTAAATAATGGTATCTTTTCAGGTTTTGGCTCTACCTGAAGATCTACATGGTCTAGGTTTCATTCTTAAGTCATGAACTCATACACATACACACACATAACATGCTTTCATAAAAACATGAGGGATTCCATTCCATTCTAACTAAAACAAGGCACACCTGGTTAAGATAATGAGCAAAGAGGACAGATTTAAAATCCAAATACACTTCCCTGCAGATGACGATTCAACTCAATTGGCAGTACAATATTAAATATTCTTTTCTGAATCACTCTAATCCATTGTACAGTACAGTATGTGCTACCTGGGAAGGAGTTCAAATCACAGATCCTATGGGAAACATCTAATAGCTTGGAATGGCCTTTTCAAAGTGGCCAACAAGCTCTAAGAGACTGCAAGAATATTAAATCTGGGGTAGCATGAGCTATGTGTTCCAAAATGAGCCCATCTCCCTGTCATACCCCACCCTCGTTGCTCCAGCACTATTGGGGCCTGGGTCTGAAGGACCTGGCACGCAGCGTTACTCTTTGGATGCCGAATGATGGTGGGGCCTCTTCCCTGCAGACTGTGGTCAGCAAGGTGAAGACTGCTGGCCACAGTCATAACAGCTGAGCGGATCTGTGATTTCTGCCTTTCCTGCCAATGTCGGGGGCCAGGTTTGCTGATGTGTTTGTATTGGTGTGCAAGATGCTGGAGAGAGGCCATCTGCCTTGTGTGTCAGATTCCAGATTCCATATGGTTATGGCAGGGTTTGGGAGAAGTATCCACAGAGCTAGGGGCAGGATTAGAATAAAGAGGTGCTAATGGTGTGCCGTTGGGAAGGTAAGGGAAACTGTCGGGAACTTGATGGAAAAAGAGGGTTGAAGAAAATTAAAAGGAGATCAGGAGAAATAAAGAAAAATATAAGGGAAAAGACAAACATCGCTGTTGTTTTAAAGGTCAAAGAGTAACAATAATATAGAAAGGCTCTTTCGCCTTGCCAGATTCAACAGCAAGTTGCATTTTGGCTTCTTCAATAAAATTTACACCATTGGGTTCTCAGGCTCTCCTTCCAGCTTCCAGGCTCTGTCTTCCAGGCATGCCCACCCCACCTGAAACAGCCATTTCTCCTCCAGACCCTTCACATCTCCACACCCATCCCTTTTATCAAAGTTCAGTTCTTTACTTATAGATGAAATCTGATTATTTAGCAGTAATTTTCTGAGCCAATCTCCACTTTTCTTCACCTACCAGCCTAAGTCCATATTACTAGATGTTTTGAAGAAAGACTCAGGTCAACTAGATCACACTCTGTAATAATTCAAGTTTCATTGTCCAAATGTGTGTGTGTGTATGTGTGTGTAAACATGTATGCATATATGTATCTTCACATAACATACGCATAATATATTGTGTGTATATGCATATATATACATACATGTGTGTGTGCTTCTGTGTGTTTAAATATAAATAAATACAACTAAGACTAGCAGGAGTTTTAAAATCTCTCAGATCACACATTTCTTTCAGCCAAACAATAAATATTCTTTGATGAGCCATGACACTTCATTCTTATGTGGGGCTCTTTCAGATGGGTTCTTCAAGACAGTATGAAGTTAGATGGTTCAAAATAAACAACTAAATAACCAGCAAATGAAACCAAACTAGAGGAGGCAATGAAGCATTTCTTGTCCAGGCTCTGAGACAAATTTCAGGTGCCATCTTCTATCAATTTCATTTTGTCTTCCGCCTGATTCGTGTGATTTTATGGAGTCAGGAAGAGAATGGAAGGAAGTGGGTCAGGAAGGAAAAAACAGTTGACCCAGAAAGGTAGGTCGGAAAGGGAGGGAGGGAGAAAGTTAGTATTTATCAAGTTCCATGACAGTGAAGACCTTGTGTGTCTTTCTCACCTCGAAATACCTTGGTACCTCAAACAGGGCCTGGTGAATGGGAAGGTGCTTGACAGGTGCATGTTGGATGAAGGAAATTCCCAATGTTGTACTGTAGGCTCAGGGTCATGCTGACTGCTTTAAAAAAGAGTACTGAACAACTGGGCACTACAGAGTAACCCAGTATAATGACATGTCCTTCTTTGTATAACAAGAAAGTGTATTTCCCGAGGTTGTACCTTCAGAGCTTGGGCTTGTGTTGAGGTTGTGGTTCCAACATGTCAGAGGGCAAGGCAAGGGTAAGTAATAATCTAAGGCAGGGCTGGCAAAGTCTGGGCCAAGTCTGGCCTGCAGACTGTTTTTGTACAACCCAGGAGTTAAAAATGGTTTTTACATTTTTAAAAGGGTTATAAACAAAACAAAGAAAACCAGACATCAGAAACCATATGTGGCCTATAAAACCACAAAAATACTTATTATCTAGGCCTTTACAGAAAAAGTTTGCTGACCCTTATTCTAAGGAGATACCAAGCATGTGCTTCTGAACTTACTTTTAGTCTAAAGTGGCTTAAACCTGTGTTCAACCAGGGCAAGACTGCAGGCCTGTGGTCTGTCAGAATGTTCTGTGAGTGACCTGGAGCCACACCTACCCCTTCTCCCCCTACATACACACTCCATACGCTTCATCCAAGCTTACAGCAGCTCTGTAGCTCTGTTTTAAAGGGTGCATACCTTTGTTAATGCATGCTGCGTGATGTGACTTCTTTGTATGTGTTTTCCTACAAGGTTTTCTGTGTAGTTTTACAGTACAGTGAAGTCCCCTCCTGGAGTATCTGTGTGTGGCAAAAATCATAAAGGTGTTGCTTTGGCCTATTGGTGTGATGGTTAGAGACTTTGTTATGGAGCTTTAAATTCACCTGGAATCTCGTGGAAATACTCAAGAAGTGACATAATTACCTATCTTCTGTCTTTCACTACACCTGGTCTGGTCATTGTCTCTTGATTATTTTCTGTTTTATTTTTCTCCTCTTCCTCTTCTCTCACTCTAATTACACTTATATCAGTATGCCTGATGTTATCCCACAGATCACTGAGTCTCAGTCATTGTCAACAATCTTTTCTTCCTGTTTTTCCAGACTGGAGAATTTCTATTCTTCCACCTTCAAGTTTGTTCTTTTTTTCATCATCTGCTGTTAGGCCCATCAAAGAGGTTTTTATTTTTTTTTTAAGTTTCAGATACTGTGTTTCTTGGTCCTAAAATTTGGTTCATTTTTAGAGTGTCTCCTTTTTTGTGCTTAGATTTCCTAGGGGTTCGTTGATTGTGACTATATTTTTTCTTATGTCTTTGAGCACAACAGTTGCTTCGAAATTCTTGTTTGCTAATCTCAACATATGTGTCATCTTGGAGTCCATTTCCATTAATGTATGGATTACATTTTTCTGTTTTTGTTTCCTATGTCTGGTAATTTTGGAGTATATTCTGAACATTGTGAATGCTTTGTTAATCTATATCAGCGCCATTCAATAGAATTAAGACATGAGCTATACATGTAATTTTAATTTTCTACTACCATATTAAAATTTAAAAAGAAACCAGGGAATTTAGTTGTAATAATGTGTTACATTTGACCCAATGTGTCCAAGCCATAATTATTTCAACATGTACTAAAAATTACTAAGATGTTTTATAATCTCTTTCCATACTAAATCTTTGAAATCAGGTATATATTTTTACTTTTATAGCACATCTCAATTTGGACTAGCTAGTGGCTACCAAGTACAGTATGTGATCAGCACAGTTAAGAGTATCCTTGTGAAGAATATTGAGGGTTGGTCCAATAAAAGCAACCCCATCATTATGGAAAGCAGACAGTCCCTGACAGTTTGTAAACTTTATTCCTTGGTCCATTCCTTGGGCTTACTGTGATATGAGGGAGGGCAGAATGCACTAGGCTACTCTTCCTCATCACATATGTGTCTCAATTCAGTCAGAGCAACTCTGATTTCATGTTTTATGTTATTTGGCTTATATGCATAATTTAAGAAATCTCTGGACACTAAAATAGTTTGAAATAATAAATGCTCTTAAAATATGATTATTGACTGGTTCCCTAAGATCTTTCTTGCTCAGTCATGCCCTTGAGCCCATGCTGACCCCCCTCTTCTAGGTTCATATATCCTACTTTCTAGTATGTCACAGAGCTGAGCTGTCTCTGTGGCCTGTCTGATTTTTGGGTTGTCACAGTGGCAAGGTCTTCCTTCTTTGCCCCTGGGTGTGTGTGCGGTTGATTCATTCATCAACTGAGGAGTCTGTGGGATGGCTGCTCATAGCCAAGATGCTTGAGAAGACTTCCCAAAGTGAGTTGTTCCTCATGACCTTCAGGGTTAGGGTAGGATATCTTTTTTTGCTTAAAGTGAAGTATAATTAATATACAGCATTATATTACTTTTACATGTACAACATAATGATTCAATAATTTTATACATTATTCAGTGGTCCCCATAAGTATACTCATCATCTGTCAGCAGACAACACTGCTACCATACTATATTCCCTATGCCGTCTCTTTCATCTCCGTGACTTACTTATTTTATAACTGGAAGTTCATACTTCTTAATCCCCTTCACCCATTTCACCCTCCCATCCACCTTCATTCTTGATTTGCTAAGGACCACACGCCACCAATGAAATAAGTCTCACCTCTTGCTTTCCCTCCTATCTTCCCTCTCCCACTTGCACACTTGACCAGTTTGACAAGGCAAAGGGGGATGGCACAAAAACCACATGCTTTGTGAAACTTCCACACCAGGCAAGAGGCCCAAGTTGAGCTTACAGAACTGCTATGTCAAAAGTCCAGCTTCTTTACAGAAGAAAAACATGCACAGAACCACCAAGCAAAAGCCATACACCTCAACCCAGAGCAGAATGGGAGGCCAGGGGTGCTATTACACACTCTACTAATCATAGTACAATGCAATGTCTCACTGAAATGACCAGAAATAAAAGCTTAACTGACAAGCACATTTCACACAATTCATTTCGGTTGACAGCCCCAGAAAATTCACTTCAGAGCACGTGAAGTATCATGGCCATGGAATCCATCAGAACTTCTGACAGATTTCAAACAACGAATACCAAGATCCACACTCATTGGTGTTAGTTTCAGCTACCGAAACAGGCCCATCACAAACACTAACCTGTGGGACTCACTCATGGGTGCTCACACTCTGCGATTTCCTTTTCTCCTAAGACAAAATAACCTGGGGGAGCCGACATGTATCAGCTGAGAGTATGTGATGATTTTTTTCTCCATAAGGTGTTCTTAGGGTCGTGCTAAAAAATGCCTTCTAGCTAGGATTATACGTTTTTTTCAGAGACCTGGCTTCATAGCCAGCAAATCAGTATTTCGAGCAAGCAAAAATCAATGAGCAGCAACAACAGTACATGGTGCAGAGAGGCAGTGTGGGATCAACTGTCTATCACTGCCGCCCCTGTGCTGGGTGTTTTTGCCCTGACCCTGGAGGGTCGAAGCATGAGAACGCAGCTCCTTACCGTGACTGACATGGATGTGAGTTGCACCTTCGGACCTGAGGCTCTGGACGGCTTGCTTGAGGACAGTCACTGTCATTCACCAGAGTCGTGGTCTTATTAATAATCCGTGTGCAGGACACGATGGTTCTGCGTTCCCCTGGAAACCAAACCACAGGGAACTGAGCAACTGTGGCTATCCCACCTGGAAAGGCCATATATGGATGCAGATAGAGGAGCATTTGGGTGCATCTTTTGATCAGTTTGTCAGTGAAGTGACTGTTACCATGCTTTTTGGTTGTCAGAGAAAGAATCATAATATTAGGGATGAGGGTGTGTATGACGTGGCAGGGGCACCATGGGGCAGGAAGATGATTCTAGAACAGGAATGGAAAAAGGTGACACCGCAGATTGGCTATGTTTTCGGACAGCCCAGGATCCACAGAGGCCAAAGTTCTAATTTGGGACTTTAATTTCCAACAAAGATTGCCAATCTCTTTATCCGTTCTTTTTTTTTTTTTTTTGCACTCTTTATTTTTTATTTTTTTTAAATTAATAGGATATATATTTTATTGCTCAATAGCACACAAAAATGTTCATGCTAAAATTTAAAAAATCATATGTAATGGTTTCAATGTAGAAAAGATCAATTCTGTCTCAGTTATTAACACAAAAGAACCTCAAAACATAAAATTGGATTATACACATTCAAATGCTATCAGTTCAGTATTTTTTTTTTTTAGTTCCTACTATTACTTCTCTTTTTTTTTTCTAATTTATTTTCAGCATAACAGTATTCGTTCTTTTGATATTTAAAGTCTACAGAGGTCTGGTCTTGATTACACATTTGTACATTAGTCCTTACCAGAGATCATAGCTACTTATTGGAGAATCCCTCCAGAACTGCTGGACAGCAGAGGCAACAGGGAGGTTGGTCTGAAGGACACACAGACCTGCCTGCTCCACGTGGGCAGTCTAGAGCTAGTCTGAGAATTTGTTTAGCTGTACAACAGCTACACGTCCTCAGCATCACCTGCATTTGGGGATGTCACTAACTGGTTACCCCAGATAGGGGTAGCCATTCCCTGGGTGTCCCCAAAGCATCCTACACATGGCTTGGTCATGGCTTTGCAAGGGAGGAGGATGAATGGGAGCTAGGAGGGTAGCTTCAAGAGCCAGGTGGTCTGGGCTCAAACTTGGCTCCATCACCGGCATAATGATCACAGGATCGACAGCTAGTCGCCGTGATTCTGTGTCTCAGTTTCCTCAACCAGGCTGGTCCACTTAACCTCGCTGTGCCTTAGGGTGCTTCAGGGACAGTTAAAATTAACTGATACACAGAGAGTGTTTAGAACAGAGCCCAGTCAGGGTTAGAACTCATGTTAGTTACCTTCTGCTTTTATGATTATTTGGGGAGTGTAGCAATATAAGAATAAGAGGATGTCAGGCACAACTCTTTGGACCCCAGACTCCTCACTCAATCTGCCTCCTGCAGAATCCTGAACGATACCATCAGCTCTGACTGCCTGCAGCAGCAGCCTTGCATGAGCATAAACCACAGTTCAACTCTGACTGCAGGTCTGACAACGGTGAAGTCATCAGTTGTCACTGGACATTCTGGAAGTCATTGGTGTCCCATAGGAATGCCGCTGGGCTGACAGTGACAGCAGGAGAACAGCACTCCCCGGCCCCCCAGCCAAGGGGAGCCTGCTAACTGCTCCGTCTGGGACATACTTAGTTTGTAAGTTGTCCAGGAGGAAAAGTCTGGCAGTCGGGGTTATGGGAGGTGCTGCCTTTGGAAGCTGGAGGGCCATGGGCACAGGGGGACAGCTGAGGGACAGGGACAAGGACAGGGCTGACGGAAGATCCTGGGGCTGTGCTGACTGCCAGGGATGCCTGAGGAACAGGCCGAGAACAAACAGCGACGACAGTGAGCCAAGATGTGCAGGAGAGGGAGGGAATTCACAGCTGACTCCAGCAGTGTCTGACGGCCCAATCACTTTACAGCTGTAATTCTTACCCAAGAGAAATGGGACAAGTCACTTATATCAAAAACGATCCTCTACATACTAGATATCTGACAAACATCATCTAGGTGGTCAGCGACCATGCAGGAATGGGTATTGATGGGGCCAAGTCACTCTCTGGGTTGGCATTCCAGAGTCCAGGTGAACCTTCCATCCTAACTCTATGCCCCTCAAAACCCACCCACCCTGTGTCTCACCTCCCGAGAACTGGCCATACGTCCTGTTAGGGTGACAAAGTACAAAAGGGCTTCTAGCTAATTGTTGTGAATGGCTTCCTCCTCTGCTCCCTAGACCTCCCAGTAATGAATACAGTGCCTTTGCTGATACTGATTTTTAGCATGGCGGTCTCATCCCTGCAGTGGGCATAGGGGTGGATCCCTCTGTTTTAGAGGCGAGGAAATTTTAGCATAGAGGGGGTAAGTCATTGGCTAAAACATGGTGGCAAATCATGAAGCCAGGACTCATGCTTGGAATGTCTCCCTGGACTTGTGGGGCCCTTTCTTTCCACTGTGTCCTATAGTGGGGTACCTGTGGCAAAGAGGAAAGAGTATTTGGGGGCAAAACACCTGGGGGGCCCTCCACCAAACAGTAATAGGTGGAGGTCTATTCTGTTCACCCCCAGGGTCACTCACCTGTCATACCTGTGATGGACCTGTACAGGGGCTAAACCTCCACTCAGGGCAGAGGCCGAGGGCCCTGTACCACAGGCAGAGCAGCTGTGTGGGCACAGGAGTATGGAGGACTGTGTGAGTGTTTTGCAGAGAGAACTGCAGTGGGGCGTGGGTAAGTTCCTGTGGAAACACAGGTGACACGGCCAGCCTTTCCCACACCCTGCGCACCAGCCACAGAGTGCCCTGGGTTCACGCCCTCCTCCGGCGAGACCCCACACCCGACCCGACAGGCCCATGACCCTGGTGGCTCACCTCCTCCGCACTGCACACTGCACCCTTCCCAGCCGCTGTGGGTCCAGAGGAACAAAGAGTCCTGGGGTTTCTCGGGTTCACTCTGATTTTCTGCAGTGTAGTTGACAGGAACGGTGTACTCGTAATGGATGCCATAATTTTGGTCATGAAATAACAGCACCTGGATCAGCAGCAAAGATCAAAGGCCGTTTTGAAATGGAGCAGAAGCCCACAGGCTTGCAGAATTGGCGAACGAAGCCACACTGTGGCCGGCTCTCTCTACCAGAGTAAGCAGGTCTTTTCTGGGTTTCAAGACTGGTTCGGTCTAGGGGCGCTCCCTTATCTCAGACTCCGGTTCCTCAGAGACTCAACTGGGGCAGTAGGGTATGTGGACCCTCGGCAGGGAGCCCTGCTCTCTCCTGCTGGAGAAAGAACCCACTTTGACGAGGACTTTGGGGAGGAGCACATTTGTGGGTTCTCACAGGGAGAGCTGCTCTACGCAGATGAAGAACCTGTTCCCATATACTCAGCCATGAAGCTGCCCTCATGAGCAAGAGACACACAAATATGTGGCTTTGACCTAAAATAGCCATCTGAACAGGGAGGGTTACTCTAGTCCTTTGAAAATGAACATCAGTTTTTCATCCCCCAGCATCAGCCATTGCTGCATGTAAGGCAGGCTCAAGGGCAAACACAGCCCCACCACATAGGAACCTTGGGGACTTCTGTGGAGGAGTCCAGGGGTGACTGAACCTTCTTGCCGCCACGGGAGCTAGGACGGTGATGCCCACAGGGTGGCAGGGGCCTGGCTCAAGGCCTAAAGCTGAGAGTGAGGGGGTGGGGAGCCATCCTGCAGCCTGGGGTGCTTGGGTCTGAAATCCTGGTGAGTGAGCGGATGGCTGGGCAATGTGTGTACAAGCCCTATCAGAGTCTGGCTTGAGGTGATGGGTTGTCAGGCTAGACTTGGAACCAGTGGGCACTCCTGGGCCAAGGCAGCGATCAAGTTCACTTTGAGGCCTGGAAGAGTGTGCTCCACCTGCCTTGACCTGGGGGGGGGGGGTCCCCCTGCTGCCCCTGAGAATCTCCCAGCCTTCTAAGGGCTTGAGTTGCAGGGTGGGGGTGAGGTGCTAAGGGCAGCCTGAACCGCATAAACATCCACTTCTCCAAGAAACAGGCTTGCAGTGATACATTTGGAAAAATGCCTCCAGTTTAAAAAAAAAAAACAAAAAAACCCTCCTTAAAAGATCTTTATTATCTCAGTATGGGAATAAGACTGGTGAATCAAGAATCCATATGAAACCAATTTCATGCAATTTTGCAGCCACGTATAATTTGCGTGTGTGAGTGTGTAATTGGTTTCAAATGCAGGTCCCTGTGACTCTGTGGGGGCTCCTGACCCCGCAAGCCATGTACGCACCCCAGTTTGGGGACAACAGACGCCTCTGTAGAGGCAGAGGGGCACCTCTTATTTCTAGATTTAAAAACCTGAACTAGTCATATTTCAAGAGAGAAAAGTGATTAATGTTAAAGAGGGCTGGGACTTGGGCTGAGTTTATTTAGTTTCTGAGGCACGGTCTGAATGAATCTGGGCTGTACATTTGCTTTCGTGGGCGGACGATTCCCTTGTGGTTTGTGAAAGCTTTGGGCAAGAGAGGGAAATACACCCCGATCTTAGGGTTTGTTAGAGAAAAGCAATTCACGCGCCAACAGGGAACATGGCTGCAGGGTCTTATCTTTTTTATCTTACGCTTCCTCTTGGACCCCTTTTAAATCAGGACAGGAGGATTTGCTCCAATGCCTTAGACTAGGACGGAATCTCATCACAGGGCAGTGGCCTGGGGATGGGTCCCAGGGGGATGGGGATGTGCGGGGCTAAGTCTGCCATGGATTTAGTGGGCTGACTGTGGCAGACACAGGTTTCTGGATGGCTGAAGCTGGGCACGGAGACCAGCTCCCTTTGCTCTCTCATTGTAGGCTGGGGGGCAGGGCCGGCATGGGCATGCCTGTCCAGCCGCCGGGTGCTCGTGGGCAGAGCGAGTCTCCTCAGGAGATTGCCTGAGAGGTGGCTGGTGACTCCTCTAGGTGTCACCTAACCTTGAATGGCTGCAGATTGCCAGAGACGACAAATTAACAGAGGGGGGAAAAAAAAGAATTTCTAAGCGGAGACTCCGGAAGCACAGAGGACAAAATGTGCTTTGGTTACAGACGCACAAATGGTCACGGAACCCGTGCTTTGGAACGAGACGTGGAATCAATAATTATGAGCTATTAGAAGGGAGTCATGGGAACTCCTGGACCGTAGGAAGGAAATGGTGGGATCCCTTTCCCTGGAGATCTTTAGTACTCTTAAAAGGACGCATCACTGATATTCAAGTGATTTGCATGGGGTCCCCCTGCCCTGAGACAACGGGCAAGACAAGGTGGCCCCAACCCGGCCTGACTGCCAGGTTCCATGACACCACCCCGGGGGCTGATCTTCCTGTGGAACCTGGTTCTCCCTCTCCTGATGCCCAAATGCCTAGGGCAGAGCTGAGTCTGGAAAATCTGAGTGATGCTGGTTTGCAACCAGAGTCAAACAGTTCATTTCCAAAAGGTAGTTTCCAGTGTGGATACACAAACTGTGGGGCGGACCTGTGCCATCTGATATAAAAGCAGAGACTCTGAGTGGGGCCAAGTCTCTCCCTGGCTGTCACATGGCCAAGTATTTCCTTCCTGGAGGCTGTTCCTTTTGAAAAAGATGGCAGCTCTGCCAGTGAAGAGTCAGGGCGAAGTCTGGGCAGGGGAAAATTCTCAGGCATGTGGCGAAAGGGATGAGATAAGAGAAGACCAGGAGAAGAGAGGGAGGCTCAAGCAGTAGGTGACCAGGAAACCCACCAGGAACCAGGCGAGCTCCTCTCCCCAGCACCCCCAGGGAGGAAGGGAACTTGGACCCCTTGGAGCCTCGGGCTCGGGACAAAGGCAAGAGCACAGCAAGTTACCATCAGATGCAGTGGGATCTTGGTTGGTCCCTTGGCAGAAATCTTCTCCCACAGGCCCCTTCTAACGTAGCGCACGGTCGTGCCCGCAATCTGGTACTCTCCGGGGAGCTCTATCTTCCAATCGCTGTTGATGGATCTCTTATTGGTATCTTTCAGAGCTAGGAAGAAAAGGGAACATCATGGAATCAGGGGGCGTCGGTTGGCCTTTTCAGGGGTATCTGGGTGTCCTGAGGGGTGGGTTGGAGAAAGGAGGGGGTCTGCAGTGATAGAAGGTGGGCTTTCTGGATGCTGAGAACAGAAGTCTCGCTCACAGAGGGCAAACAGCTCAAGATTTGCAGGACCCTGTGCGACAGAACGCCGGGGGATGGAGACAAGCACAGCCCAATCACATTTTACTAAACTTCCAGGGTAGAGGGTCCTCTGCCTGTTGGATGAACTCTATTTTAATGTGTCCAAGGCCACAGAGATGGGTTTGCTGCTTTAGCAAAATTCGTCAATTCATTTAACCGTTACCTACCTGGGGCTTTTGACAGCCTGATCCAGCTTTTCTTAAGTACTTGAGAGCCCCTCGGTCATAAAGTGGGGGCTCCTCCAAGAAAACAGTTGCTGTTCTATTAAATGGTAAAGTTAGGGAACCTGAGCTGACCATGGATAGGACAGTAGGGCTCCATGGTCCTCAGGTTCACACTCTGCTGGCTCACCCCTCCACTGGGTAGAGAATGTGTTGGAAGAAACAAAGTCAATACTTTGCTGGTTGGCCAGAGGAAAAATCCGGTTTTCCACACAAGATGTATATTAATTATCTGAGTGCAGACAGTGACTTTCTTACGTCCCCTTGCCTAGGTTTAGAGTCATGTTGTTCTTACGACTAGAGCATTCTGCAGCGAAATTCTGTTTTGTTGTTCTTGGTTTTGGTTTCATTTTGTTATTTAAGAATGACAAGAACTAAAATGTACTCTGGCATTTGGGAAACGGACGCAAACGATGGCAGGTTGAGAACAAGTCTTCCGTCACTCAAACAATGAAACTCCCAGGACATCCTGGGTGCTCCCAGTCCCTCTCTCCCCAAGTGCAGCTGGACACCCCACCCTACTCCCTGCCCCTGCCCCAGATGCTTCCAATCGCTTTGAGACCCTGCTTGGTCTACAATCAGTGAAATCACTTCCACCCCTTCCCTCTTCTCTGCTTCCCAAGGCCAGAAATAAAACACCCACATTTAATACCGATTCTGGATGATGAGAGTTGAAAACAAAAAGGGGTTTCTGTTAGCCCTCAATTCATGAGCCCCAATGCTGGGTCAGGACCTTGTTGGACCTGGTCCTGGTCAGGCCACCAGCATCTGGGGGATGCTGGGCCTCTGCTTCCCTGTCTCTAGGACACGAGGGTCCCCTTGCTTGCTCTCGCCCCGCCAGACTGTCCTGGCGTGCATGGAGGAGATGCATGGTCACGACTCCTTGCTTCTAGGAACTGCCAAAAGAAACTAGGAAAGAATCAGGAAGGGTTGCTTTCCAGTAGAGCGACTTCTAGTCAGGATTTCATATCCAGGGTGGTTGTGTAGAGTGAGCGGTTGAGGGTTACAGGACTCCAGGGAAGGCTTAGAAAAGAGAAGGCTCTACCTCTTGGAATCGAACATTTCCCTTCAAGAAATTCTACCTGCTACTGAAATTTCCTGGCTACAAGAGGGAAGGGGAAATGTAAGAGTACTCACAATCTCTGCTTCTTTGTCCCTTCCTCAGCCAAAACCTACCAGCCACCTTCGAGAGGCACATTCTTGGATTTAGCCCCATGCGTACTTCTACCCATTTACTCTTCCCAACAACTCTCCGAGGAAAAGCATTATTTTCCCCTTTTCACAGATGAGGAAATGGGGGCATGGAGAGGTTAAGTTACCTGCCTAAAGTCACACAGCTACAAAGACTGGACAACCTGAACCTAAACATACCGAGCTCAGCACTCTTACCACTCTGGCATTATTCTTTAGGTTACAGCCTCCATCTAGAGTTTTGCGACAAATACGAAAATGTGCAAGTGTCATACTTGTTTTCGGAGAGAACACATTCTAGGCTCCAACTGCCGCAGGGTCTCACGTTCCATATACCCTTATTATAACAAAACTCACAGACTATTCTTTCTACTTTTCTGTTGGTTTGGAGAATTGCTTCTTGCACATGCACACATAAATTTGGTTTCAGAAATCAGTGCAGGCTGGTGGGGAGTGGCAGACGGACACAGTGAGGGGCCAGAGTCCTCGAGGAATGGTCGCAGAGACAAGAAGTCGGGGAAGAACAGGGAGCGGCAGACACATGCCTCCCCCCTCCCCACCCCCGCCAATACCACCAGTCAGGGCCTCCTCACTGGGTGTTGAGGACAAAGCTCTTGCCCTCGGGGAACTCAAGGTTTGGAAGGGAGGCAGGTGAGAAAACAGATAAACACGGCAGAGTTTCATAGGCTCTGTGGCAGAGGTGAATTCAGGGTCTGCATCTGTGTGTGGGGGGACAGAGACGGGGGCATACGGGGAAGACTTTCTGGAAGAAAAGCAGGGAGGAGGGTGGCCTGGGAGTGCCTGGCAGGCATGGACTGTAGATCCTGACCTGGCGGCCATGAGAGCTCTTCCTGCGAACACCGCTCTGTGTGGAGAAGCAAGTGGGAGGTGAAGCAATCTTTTCCCCTAGAAGTCTGGCTGGGAAAGGGAGGCAAGATGAAGAGTGGCTCTAAAGGGTGGAGAAGAGGAGAGAAGTTTCACTGTTCTTATTATTGGGGTGGGAGACGTGAGCATGTTGAGACCCTCCTCCCCCACCCGGAACTTGGAGGTAGAGAGATGGGCAGTTTCTTTAGTTTCTTTATATGTGGACCACTACGATGCTTGACTCACCCCATAGAACCTATTTCCAACACTCTGGAGTGGCAGCTCTCCTTGCCACTGGCCACCCACATGCACCTGCTGACTCCCTGACTCAGTGCCTGGGCTGGGGCCTTGGGTTTAAGAGTTGGGGCCCTGACCTTGTTCTCATGTTACGGCTGCTGTGAATGGTGTGTTGGAGGTCTCTCTATCTCCAAGTAACAACCCAGAGTTTCCTTTGGGAGTATGTTCTTTCTCTATCTGACTCCAAACTCATCCCCATTCCAGGTATGGGGCCATCCCCCAACTGTGGACTGTGAGAGTCAGTTCCAAGGCTTCCATTCACCTTGAGAAGAAGCAATTTTCTTTCTACAGGATTGCCCGGAGACTAAAGTAAATCTGGATTACCAGCACCTGGGAAGAGGCATCCAGATCAAAGTCAACTGAGAGGATAGCGGTGCCAGGGTAGAGAGGGACACAGTTTCCCATGACATCATTTTAAGCCCCTAGATCCAGCAGTGCCTGAAGCTGATACTCACCAACTGAGAACAGTTTGGCTTTCACAAAATCTTAAAAAGATTTTGTTTTGTTTTGTTTTTTAAAATACCAACCATGATAGGGGCAGGGCAGGTTGGGAAAGAAGATTACTAGTATGGACTCCTAGAAACTACCCTAGGATCCCAAGCAGCGTAAACTTCATACCCTGAGATGTAGAAGGCTATCTGGGCCTTAAACTGTCTCCTGGGCCTCTGCTCCTGTCCGGCACTAACGCCTAGTATGAAGTGGCTCCTTCTTACTCGGCCTTGTTTGTGCATCTCCTAGGCCCTTTGTGTAAGGCGCTTTCAAGTGACACTGAAAGCTACCCTGCCTCCATGCCAAAAGTCAAACATCTGGGGGGTTAAGACTGGGAAGGACTGATATCAAAGAGGTTACTGCCTATGTTCTCCTCTAGTATTCTGATGGATTTCTGTCTCACGTTGAGGTCTTTTATCCATTTCGAGTTTATCTTTGTGTACGGTATAAGAGAATGGTCGAGTTTCATTCTTCTACATATAGCTGTCCAGTTTTCCCAGCACCATTTATTGAAGAGACTGCCTTTTTTCCACTGGATATTTTTTCCTGTTTTGTTGAAGATTATTTGACCATAGAGTTGAGGGTCTATATCTGGGCTCTCTACTCTGTTCCACCGGTCTATGTGTCTGTTTTTATGCCAGTACCATGCTGTCTTGGTGATGTGGTCCATATACACTATGGACTATTATGCCTCCATCAGAAAGGATGAATACCCAACTTTTGTAGCAACATGGACAGACTGGAAGAGATTATGCTGAGTGAAATAAGTCAAGCAGAGAGAGTCAAGTATCATATGGTTTCACTCATTGGTGGAGCATAACAAATAATATGGAGGACAAGGGTAGATGGAGAGGAGAAGGGAGTTGAGGGAAATTGGAAGGGGAGGTGAACCATGAGAGACTATGGACTCTGAAAAACAACCTGAGGGTTTTGAAGGGCCGGGGGGTGGGAAGTTGGGGGAACCAGGTGGTGGGTATTACGGAGGGTACGGGTTGCACGGAGCACTGGGTGTGATGAAAAAACAATGAATACTGTTACGCTGAAAAGAAATAAAAAATTAAAAAAAAAAAAAAAGACTGGGAAGGACTAGCCAAAGTGCAGGAGGGGTCACCGGAGACAATTCTCAAACCACCCGCAGAAGCAGCATGTAGAGGTGTGCGGGCCAGCCTGAGGAGCCCTGCTTCTGCTGGCAGAGGCACCGGCTGTGGCTGATCCAGCGGCCAGATGGTCAGCCGGCTGGGGCTCGGCACATGTCGGCCTCCGATCGCCAGAGTGGGGATGTGCCTGTCTGTAGCGGGAAAGGTTGAGAGGGGCAGGTGGAGGAGACATTGCACGAGGTGGTCTGCAGGATGGGTCTGGGGTGGCCTGGGAGGAGTAGGGACTGGTCAAGGAAGAGGGGGAGGCGATGTGAGAGCGGCAGGCTGTGGCTGGCCAGCTAGGACAGAACAAGGTCAGTGCTGAATGGGGGAAGAACGCGTCAGACGGTGTAGCACTGGTACCCAGCTCGCTGGGGAAAGCAGCCTAGATTTACAGGGCCTGTAAATGCACCCCCCAACCCCCCAAGCAGGGCAGATTTCAAGCAGTCTGTGTGACCGTGGTGAATGCAGACTCTTCCAAGCCACACGTGGCTGCTGGGGTGCCCCCCCATGAGTTCGGAAAGCTCCTGGCTTTGCTTAGGAGGGGCTGGGCTGGAGCCACTCACTCTATCACAGCTCTAGGGGTGTGGGCGGGTCCTCACCCTAGAAAGAATAAACTCTTAGTGTGGCCACCTCCACGACAGCTTCCAGGCACTGCAAACACGGCTTTCAAGTCGTCTCGACACCCAGCATGGGGCTTGAACTCACAATCCTGAGATCAAGAGTTGCATGCTCTACCCACTGAGCCAGCCGGGTGCCTCCAACGTGGCTTTACGATGGCCACTTGGCACCCCTTCCTCAGGACAGTTCGATGGTGATGCCAATCCTTGATGAATTTTGCAATGGGAGGGAAAACACAGGGTTCAACATTGGGGCTCAGCAATTCTGAGAAGCCAGGTGATCGCTTTGAACCTACTGATTCTGGGTAAGGGATCTAGTCAGCAATGGTCACAAATTTGCAAGGTGCCGGGGTCCACTGGTCACACTGGGACTTCCTGCTAAGATGGGAATTTAGCACCTGAGAGCCCTTCAGAAGGGTGGGACAGCAGCCTCAGAGAATCTGTGAACATCAAGATCGTTATTAATAGCAAATACACGGGTACGGTGTGGAGTCTGATGGGAAACCTACGTTGTGGGGCTGTGTCAGCTCCAGCCAGTGGGAATGCTGATCAACCCCTAGCCTATTGGCATCAGCCTCCACCCCAGGCAAGCTTCCCCTCCACAGGGCATTTGAGAGCCGGTGGGGCGGGAGCTCCCAGTCCCCTTGCAGGAGTGCTTTCCAAGGCCTTGTACATAATGCTGCATTCGTCTTCTAAAAGAAGTCCCCAGAATTAAGTTTTGGGTCCTACAAGTTCCCGTCCTTCTCACTCCTGTGGCATCAAGGGTCTAGCCAAGCCCCCCTGTGTCTGGAAGCAGGTTGAGGTTAGCCTGCATTGAAATTAAGATTTTTAGGTCCAGAAGTTCAAACAGGGGCTATTGAAAGGATTACACATGCTTTGATTTGACAGGCAAATAATAAACTGACGAACAAAGGGAAATCTTCAGCGACTTGATTTGATCTGTGTTGTCTGAAGTTTGGATTTGCAGGGGAGAAACTTTTTTGCTTTGCTGGTTCTGTCTGGGTCAGAGGCTGGATGTTTTAAGCCACCATCCAAAATAGAGCAGTGCTTGCTTCCATGTATTTGGGTTAGAAGCCATGAGGAGCCTCTCAGCAGCTGGAGAGACTTTGGGAGCGATGAGGATGGGCACAAGCTCTCTCTTGCTACTGTGGCAGAACAAAACCATTCCATTAAGGAAAGGTCCAGAACGTGAGGTCTGATGGCAAATGTCCATTTCTCTCCCGGGGCCCTCTTTCTCCCTGTGGACAACTACACATTGTCCTTGGACATCTAGGCACTGTGGGAAAAGATCCTGAGCCATTTGGGGGAGCTGGGGGTGGGGGAGAGGGGAACAGCTCCTTACAGCTGGCTGGAGGCACATTAAAGAGGTCAGACCCCATCCGCAGGCCCTCCTCTTGTGAGGAGCTGTGCAGAAGCTGGGCTTCTTTCTGTCTTTCTCCCTCTTGGATTCCATTGGAAGACTTGACCCACAGTCAACCTACTTCTAATCCTGGCATCCCGTCAGTTCCTTGTATTTCCACTCGGAGCTCTGCCAGCTCTGTTCTCAGCTGTGGACACAAACTGCAGAGGCATTTCCTGTGCCAGGTGCCTTGCTGCAGAGAGCCAGGCAGCGTGGGCTGAAGGTAGGTGGGGTGAAATTCTGCAGGAACGGCTCCCGGCAAATGTGAGAGAGTAATTCAGAGTTACACTGGGTTGACTTCCAAAGCACCCAGCCCCGAGTGGAAACAGGGCTTGTTTGAACTAATTTTAGAAACATCAGGAGCGTGGACCACCTTTGGATTTGCCCTCACCCCACACCCAGCCCTGGACTCCTGGGATTTAAAAACATAGGAATAAGATAAGAAGACCAAAGCTGGCTCTAAGCTCCCTTGGAGGTCCAGCGCTTCTGGGGATGTTGTTCTGAGACAGGGAACCCATCTCCTTGGGATGGAGGTTTGCCTCCTTGAGGTCCACACAAAGAAGGAAAAGCAATAACACGTGTTCTCTGGGTAAAGACGCCCCCTCCCCTGCCCCCGCTGATGTCTGGTGATGACTGGACACATTAGGGCGATTCGAGAAGGCCTGTAAACCGCCACAGCCCCAGAGGATATGAGAGTATGCACAGGCTCCTGAATGAACCTTTGGAGCCTCCGTCTTGTCCTCAGTGAAACAGGCAAAGCAATCTTTTCCAGTGCTTTTGGGGAGGTGAGGAATCAGGTCTGCGGAATGGGGCAGGGCTCAATGCCTGGGAACCCCAAACGTTGATGTTCGTGTCATCCCCACACGTGGCCCACCAACTCCAGGAGCTGAGAGGAACCAACCAGAGAGCTAGTCCCCACCACTGGCAGCACTCACTAGTTAGATGGCCCTAACACAGGCTCCAGGGAGAAGTTCATTTTTCCTAAGTTGAGCAATCTAAAGGATTCTGACACCCTCCCGTCCTTCTTATCTTGCTGCAGGAAAGTACAGATAACATTCCTACTTTCGAGGGACATCTGGGGCTGGATCAGGGGCGGGAATGGTGCTGGGAAGTCTCGGAAGCCAGGACCAGAAGCCGAGGAACTCGCTTGCTGCTGCTTTGATGGAAGAACCACGCCACTGACGGTGGAATAGGGCTTGCTCCTAGGATACTGAGATCAGGTCAAAGGCAATGTCTGCCATCCTCCAAGGCCTGGTGCCCCCCAAGGGGCAGAAATTCTTCCAGGTAGGCGAGGGCTGATGTACCAGCTGGAAAGGTGACACTAGGCGATTGGGCTTCCAAAGCAAATGCTGGTAAGGAGGGGGTGGGCTCTTTGGAATTTAGTAAAAAAGGCCACGGCTCTGCAGGAACTGCCAAGAGCAGCACAAGCCTACCTTAAAAGTGTGCACAGGCATCGTTCTATCTGCAGGGACAGCTGGGGCAACTGCAGAGAAGGCTGCCAGGCTAGACTGGGACAGTGGCTGTGCTGGGAGGGTGGCAAAGCCATAGGGGCTGATGAGACCCATGTGGGTGTCACCCTAAGGGATGGTAAGGTCCTACCCTGGAAGCAGAAGCAGCAGTGGCCTCAAGGAGGTGGGGCGGATGGCAGAAGGGAAAGCTGCAGAAGAGGGGACAGGGTTGCCTGGGACACAGGAGGGACCCCAGGAGGTTGCTGGCTAGCGAGCCCTGGTGCGGGCACTCAGGAACAAGAGCTCCTGGCCCCACGCCTGCCCCTCCCCAAGGCATGTGTGTGAGGATTAACTCGGTGTTTGCAAGCAGTTCTTATAGGATGGTGGTCTTCATTGTAAGCTTGCCTACTATAGGTTTGTTTTATGCCTGTCTAATCAGACTTTCTTTTTTAAAAGAGATTTTATTTATTTAATAGAGAAAGAAGGAGCACCTGTGGGCACGAGCAGGGGGAGAGGAGGAGGGAGAAGCAGACTCCCCCCGAGCAGGGAGCCCGATGTGGGACTTGATCCCAGGACCCTGGGATCATGACCTGAGCGGAAGGCAGACACTTAACTGATAGCTACCCAGGAGCCCCAGACTTTCAGTTTCTCAGGTAGGGACTATTTCAAAGAAAGACCTAGAGCCTTCTGTATCTACAAAGGCAGGAACGTGGACCAAGATGTAATTTTTTTTTTTTTTAAAGTCAGTGATAAAAGTTGAAATGAAAGCACTTTATGAATAACTTTGTTTCAGCTAAAACAACTTAATTCTGAAGTTTGAAGCCAGAGAGAAAGAGAAAGAGTGAGAGAGAGAGAGAGAGAGAGAGATCATGTCTTGTATTTTCTTGTCAATCTCAAACAGAACCTTGCAACACAGACTGAGGAGATAGTAACAGAAGGAAGCCCAGGAGAAGGGTACCTGGGTAGGAGATCAGCAACCTCCAGTTTGAAATCCAACCCAAGACAGAAATACAGGAGGAAGGCTGAGCATTTCTTTTGTTCCCATAACAGCATAAAGAACACTTAGGACTCAACCGACAAGTAGTCAAGTACCAGGCAGACATTTGCAAGGACCAATGGTAAGGCTGGCTGTTAAGCTTAGGATACACCAAGAGAGACTTCAATGCCTAAGAAGGGGTTCAACTGAACAATTCTTAGGGCTTGAAGTATGGTTCTGCTGAAGGCAGTGAAGACCAACCTGGAATGGAACCCCATCCTTTGACAGAAAGACACAGGCATTTGTGCCTGAAGTCAATAGATTTGGCCAGAAGGAATTTGGGGTACACAGAACTTAGTGAAAACCAGTGTTCTTTTGTGGTTCCATTAGCTCTAGGGCTATTACTCTTTTTTCCCAGCTACAAAACCATCCCCAGCGCTATCAATAGCCATGCAATGTGCCCATGCTATGTAGGCAAAGGCTGCTCTGGGTTCTTCTGGGGTGACTTTGGGGGACTTCTGTGATCCCAATTCCTTGTTTCCTTCCTACTGATCTCCTCTCCCCTGCCCCATCCACTTGGGGGTGGCTGCACTTTAGCCAACTAGGACGGCATCATGTGGTCCACTGTGATTACTTCTATCATTAGACCTCGGATATGAATGCAACACCCATGGCCTGGGAGAATGATGGTGGACCACGTAATCAGCCCGATGATCCAAATCTCAGAACATAAATCTTTTTGTTTTACCCAGAAAACTGTGGGCAGGTTTATCCTCCACCACGCGAATCCTCCGGGCTCCCGCTGGAATGATGGTAGCTTCGATATAACCTGTGGTGGCAGATAACAGGAAGGTGAAGCACACCTCCACCCCCCATCAGAGGTGCATGTAGAACCCCCTCCCCCCACCAAAATCCACCTGACCCTCCCCCTCTCCCACGGTGATTTCAGAGCCTGGTGCTGATCCGGCTCTAAAAAATCAAGTCAACTAACACGGAGCGTTCTTCTATGGCCAGAACCTCTGGGCTGCCCAAATTCCAGAAAGAACCATTTGTGTGTACGGAGAGTTGAACTGCATCTCCCCCCACCCACCCCCATTCTTATGTTGAAGTCCTAATCCCCACTACCTCACCGCGTGACCTGATTTGGAAAATGGGTCTTTGCAGATGTGATTCCTTAAGATGAGATCCCGCTGGAATAGAATGCGCACTGCATCTTCTACAAAGGGGGAGTTCGGATGCAGACAGGTACACAGAACTCCATGGAAGCAGGAAGCAGAGATCAGGGCGATGCTTCTGGGGGCGCCTAGGTGGCGCCTGGGTGTTGTTAAGCCTCTGCCTTCAGCTCAAGTCACAATCCCAGAGTCCTGGGATCAAGCCCCGCATCGGGCTTCCTGCTCAAGATGCTTCTACAAGCGAAGCAACACCCAAGACACCCAGCAAGCCACCAGAGGTTAGGGGAAATGCATGAAGCAGATTCTTCCTTCCAGCGTTCCGAAGGAAGCAACCCTGCCCACACCTTGATCTTGGCCTTGTAGCTCCCAGAGCCATGGGACAGCAAAGGTCTGTTGTTTATGCCAGTCAGTTTGCAGTACTTGGGGACCATGGTACTTAGTGACAGAGGCCCTAGCAGACTGAGACAGCCTGGAATCCTGCAGGAACAGCCCCTCCCTGGAGCATAGAGGCAGCCTGCCCCTGGCCACTCCATCTGCTGGAGGTTCCTTTGGGCTTTACTGTACTCTGAGCTGTCCCCCAATTCATGGAATGATAGCAGAAGCTAAGCTCCTTGCCCAGTGGCAACACCACTCCTTAACACACTGTTGGCCATTTCCTGCTTCTGCTGACCTCTGGGCGTCTCTGCAACTCTCCCAGTGCAGTCTTTTGTCTGTCTCCTTGAGTATTTCCAACTATAATGGGAGGTCCGTGGAGGCCGGGGGCCTTCCTCTGCCCATCCTCTCACCCCATATGTGCTCAGACAGTGGGGAATAATGAAGATTCGAGGAGGGTAGGGCCGAGGCTGCGGGGCAGGAGGTCAGGCCCTGGCTGCTGCCTGGTTAACTGGGTCACTAAATGAGCCCAGCCCTATGGTGTGATTTTGAAATACAGGCTGGTGATCATTTTGTTTTGATTTTCATTTGGGTTTTAGACAAGGATTATATGTGTTTGCTTCAGCAATTTAGATGAGGATCCCAAATTAGATTATGAAACCTTCCTCTGTGGTTCCTAAATGTGATCATCAGAGTCAGCAGGGGAGCATTAAAAAGGAGAGATTTCAAGCCCAACTACGTAGAGATTACGGAAATATCTATTTTAGAGAGTTTGGTTTATTTCCTCATTTTCTCACAGTAAAACTAGCCTTATTTTTACTATAAAAATAGTTCATGATAATTCAAACCACAGAAGGGGGAAAAAAAAAAACCCAAAATGAACACATTGCACTATAGAAATTACCCCCTTAAAAAGTAAAATTTTGGTGACTAGCCTTTTCGGCATCTATTAATGCATATAAAAATACATACATCATGTTACACGAATAGGATACTGTATAGAGTTTTAAAAGATCACGGACAACTTAAAATAGAGTTTTGCTAGGCAGTATGTGCCCAAGGTACAAAATTCAAGTTACAAAAGATTATAGTAAAAAGGATGTGTCTCTCATAAGATATACCCTATACTTAGCTACCTTTCTAACACTTTTATTATTTATAATAATGTGTTTATTTTGGCCAGGTTCCTATAAAGCTAAGTGAAACATCTGCTCCTATGACGGTTTTGTTTCTTCCATTCTAATCGTTACGGCTTTAATTTCTTCTCCTTCCCCATTGTTGTGGGAACTTACAAAAACCATGTTGTGTGCAACAAGAGACTGTGGCATCCTTGCCTTATTCATGATGTTCCCAAGAATGCCTCCAAAGTTTTCCCACTGAAAATGATGTCTGTTGTGTTAAGGTGACTGATACCAAATATCAGGTTAAGGAAGTTCCCTTTCATCATCCTAGTTAAGAGCTTTTGTTACAAAGAGATATTGAAGCTTTTGTTATGAAGAGATATTGAAGCTTTGCTGAAATCATTTATATTTTTTTTTTCCAAACAATCTGAAGACCTCAGGGCATTTGAACTGTAATCACATTGCTCATGGCTAACATGGTGGGTGGGTCAGTATCTTACTTTGTCTTTCCTTTACCAATACATTTTAGCTAACTGTTATTTTTTTATTCTGATATTTTTCTCTCAACCTTTAATTGTACTTACATTTCTATTATATGGTTTGTCAGCTGGTAAGTGAAGTATTTTAATCCCTGGATAGTAAAAGATGAGGAAATCAGCATAATTACACTGTGCTTCACTTCCTTACATCTTACTTTCAACTTTTATTATATGACTCCTACACTGTATCTATTTGTAACATTTATCTTTTGCTAAAATAATTCATGCATTTGTTTTAGTCTCAGTCCTAAAACTCAATTTAGTGTTCATTGTGTGTCCCTCCGCCAGTTTCTTCAATGAATTCTTACTTGCCTCAAGTTTGTGCTCTTTGAGATGGGCTTTTGGGAATTACATTTTCTGAAATGCAATACAGTAAAAATTATTGTTTGTTGTTCTTATATTCGAATGTCAGTTTGACGGGAATAAAATTCTTAGATCACACTTTCTTCGTCTAAGCCCACTATTACAAGTTGCTCCACTGAATGTCAGTGAGGAAAAGACTGAGGCCAATCTAATGTTTTTATTAGATTACCTAAAATCTAGATTGAATGCTTATAAGAGTCTTACCTTTAAAATCTGATAACTATTAGGCTAATCATAGTTTAGTAGAATTTTTTCCTGGGATATGACACTATATTATTACTGTACTTAAATTATCTATTTTTCTGATTTGTTTGGTTTTCTTTTTTAGGGACACCAAATTATGCCTGATTTTCTACCATGATGTTCATTTGATCTCTTACCCTTTGGATTCTTTGTTCATTTCCATTTTGTTCCGCTCATTTTTGTCAGTCTTGTCCTCCATGTTCCTTTTTGTATTCTCAGCAATGTTACTATCCTTTGTTTCCATGTGGACTTGGTTTCTGTGATGGATTCATGTTCATCCTTGACATCTTTCCATAGCTCTACCAAATCATGTTTCATCTCCCTCTGTTGCTTCACTATATCTTCACTGAGTTCTTTTATTTTAGCTATGAGTTCTTGTTTTATTGAGGCTACTGTTTAACCAGTTTTTGGAATTTATGGCAGTAACATTTGGTCATAATTTTCACCTTCTCCTTGGCAATGTTTTGCTGGTATTTGTTGTCTTTTTATCTCTTTCCTAGTGCAGTGATGGATCCTGTTCTGACTTTCTTTCCAAATTACTCATTTTTAGTGATACAAATTCTAATTGTACCAGCTGCTTGTAGTAGGTTTGAGCAGTAAGGAAGAACAGGAGAGTGTCATCAGCTAGCATTGACTTTTAATTGTTAGGACACAGGCTTATGTGTATCAGTGAATTTATTTTTATTTGTGTAAAATTTTATGTATTTTAAATTATACAAATATACATGTATGTTTTCTCATAAGAATTTTATAATATAGGTAAATTTCAAGTCCTCTTAATCCCACTCCACTCCCTGTGAAAACTGCCACTATTGGTCTGGTGTATATTCATTCATATGTTTTATTTATATACACATATCCATGAAAACTAAGAATATTTATCTTTGTCCATGTTTTAAATATGCATTAGGAGAAACATTATATTTAGTCATAATGTACTATATTATACTTTTTGTAACATAACATATCTTGGGAGATCTATCCATGTGAGTGTGTGTAGCTCTATTTAATTTTTCATTTAAATAGTAGCTTACATAATTACTCACTTGCTGAGGTACACTTAAGTTGTTTCAAATCTTTTACTGTTAGAAACAATGCTATCTTATATACGAATATGCACACAAAACTAACAAAATAGTAGCAACCTAATCCAGCAACATATAAAAAGGATTATATACCATGATCAAATAAGATTTATCCCAGGAATTCAAGGTTAGTTTGACATGTAAAAACAAATCAATGTAATCTATATAAAAAAACAAAAACCCCAAGATCATTTTAATAGGTCCAAGGAGAGTATTTGACAAAATTTTACACCCTTTCATGATAAAAACACTCAACAAAGAATACAAGGGAACTTCCTCCACCTGATAAACAGCACTTACAAAAAACCCACAGCTAACATCAGATTTAATAGTGAAATACTTTAATGCTTTCCCCCTAAAATCAGGAAGAACACACGGATGTCCACTCTTGGTACTTCTATTGAGCATTGCACTGGAAGTCCTTGATCAGACAAGAAAGATTTTTAAATGGATCCAAATTAGAAAGGAAAAGTAAAAACTTCTCTATTTGCAGATGTCAAGATCTTACATATAGAAAAATGCTAAGGAATACACTAAAATACTAAAATAGGTTCAGCAAGGTTGTAAGATGTGAGGCCTGAGCCATTAGAGTCGAACAGTTCAAAATGAAATTAAGACAACAATTTATATGAAATAGCAACAAAGAATGGCAAAGAATACTTAGGGATAACCTTCACAAAAGATGTGCAAGATTTCTACACCAAAAAACTATAAAATGTTACTGAAAGATATTAAAGAAGAACTAAATAAACGGAAAGACACTCCATGTTCATTGATTACAAGATTTAATGTTAAAGTGGGAATAGTTTAGAAACTGATTTACATATTCAACATGGTCTATATAAAAATTTCAGCTTTTTGTTTTTTGCCAAAAATGACAAGTTGATCCTGAAATTCATATGGAAATGCAAGGGACCCAGAACAGACAAAATAATATTTAAAAGAAATAAAACTGGAGAACTGACACTCATTTTAAAGTTTTCTAGCCAGATATAATAATGAGGACAATGTGGCACTGGCATAAAGACACATTTAAAAAAAAAAGATTTTATTTATGTATTTGAGAGAAAGAGAGAAGAAGCAGAAGGATAGGGACAAGCAGACTCCGTGCTAAGTGTGGAGCCTGATGCAAGACTCCACCTCATGACCCTGAGATCATGATCTAAGCTGAAATCAAGAGTTGGATGCTCAACCAACTGAGCCACTCACCAACCCCAAGAGAAACATATTTATTAATGGAATATAATTGAGAATCTATAAATAAATCCTTTATTGACTTTTTAAAAGCAAAGGTGCTAAGAATATTAAGTGGAGAAACAATGGTCTTTTCAACAGTGTTGGGATAATTTGATATCCACATACAAAGAAATGAAGGTGGACTCCTATCTGAAGCCATACAAAAACCTATCCTAAGATGGATCATAGGCCTAAATCTAAGCTATAACTATGAAACTCTTGAAGAAAACATAGGAGTAAGATTTTTATGACTTTGGATTAAGCAATGATTTCTTAGATATGACAGCAAAAGTACAAGCAACAAAAGGGGAAAAAAGTAGACTATATCAAAAAGTAAAACTCTGTGCCTCCAAGGATACCACCAAGAAGGTGAAAAGCAAACTCAGACACTGGGAGAAAATATTTGCAAACCATTTTGATAAAGAAACTATCTAGAATATATAAAGAAGCCTAATAATTCAATAATAAAGTACCAAATAATCCAATATAAAAATAGGCAAAGGATTTTAATAGACATTTCTCCAAAGAAGATATATAAATGGCCAGCAGGCACATGGAAAGGTGCTCAAAATCATTAGTCATTAGGGAAATGCAAATCAAAACCACCAGCAGATACGACTTAATACCCACTAGGATGTCTATAACCAAAACAATAGACAAGAAGTCCTACAGAGAATGTGGAGCAAATGGAACTCTCATTCATTATGGAATCAGGAATGTAATATGGTACAGGTACTTTGGAGGAGAGTTTGGCAGTTCCCCACAAAATTAAGCAGAATGACTGTATGACTGACCAATTCCATTGCTAGGTACATAGCCAAGAAGAATGGAAAGACATGTCCATGCAACAACTTACATACAAATGATCACATTAGCCTTATTCATAATAGCTAAAAAAAGAAAAAAAAGGAGGGGGAAACAACTCAAATACCCATCAACTGATGAATGTATTTTTTAAAATGTGGTGTAACCACACAATGGAACATTATTCAGCAATAAAAAGAATGAAGCGACTGATACACGTCACAATAGGGAGGAAGCCTGAAAATATTATGCTAAGTTAAAGAAGCCAGTCACAAAGGACACATATTGCATGTGCAATTTATATGAAATGTTCAGAACAGAGAGAAAGACCTACAGAATGGTTGCTGAGGGCCGGTTAGGAAGAGGATGGGGAATGACTGCTAATGAGTGTGGGATTTCTTCCTAGGATGATAGCGGTCAAGGTTGCATAACTATGTACACATACTAAATGCCCACTGAACTGCACATTTTAAAGGGCTGAATTTTACAGTATGTGGATTTTATTTCAGTGAAGATGCTTTAAAAAAAAAAAAAAGAAATGATACCTGCAATGAATAGCTTTGCACATTTCTCATTGTGCATATATACCCTGTCCTACCTGATCAACTGTGAGAATTGTTGGGTCAAATACGCACGAGCTAAAATGTTACATGGATAGCTCAACTGCCCTCCATAATAGTTTGACTAGTACAGAAGTCAATCAACACTATATGAGGTTGTCTGTTCACTGATAAACTTCTAAATACTTGAAATTGCTGATCTTAGCATTCGCTAATCCAGTAGATGAAAATAAATAGAGGTTTAATTTGCATTTCTCTCACAATCAGTTTGGTTTGGCCTCTTATTGCACATTGACCATTTGCAGTTCCTTTTCAGTTAACTGCCTTGCTGAGAAGCACTGCCCATTTTTCTACTTGCTTTTTGTTTTTATTTATCAGCAGGAATTTTAAAAGGATATCTTAGTACGTATTAACATATATTTAATGTGTTTTAAACTCAAACTCTCTACTTACTAGACTTATCACATTTTTTTCTGTCTCTTGTTTTTGGTGCCCTTTATCATGTTTTTAATTTGAAAGTCATACTTCCGAGATCTTTTTGTTTTCTGATGGTTTCTTCTCATTCTGTACTAGTTTTATGGATACCATTGCATCTCAAATCTTTTTAAGGATAGCTGGTAGAGATTTTGCAACTTTTATTACTTGAGTGATCTTGTTTTTCCTGTGGGTCATCTTTTCAGGTATCCTTGGTCTCTCCCATTTGTGTTGCAGACTCTTTCAGGAAGGATGCCACAGATGGGCTGTCTCTGTCAACCTGGGTGGGGTTTGCTGACCATCAGGACTGGCTTTCAGCCGGGGAGCAGGGAGCCGTTGTTGGGTGCTGACAACCCAAATAGTGAAATGTTTGCTCCATGTGCCGTGGTGTGCTGCTGGGCATCAATTATTTCTAGGTCTCTCTCCAGAAGTGATAAGGATGCAGTTCCCTGCTCTCTTAAACTGTGTGACCACGTGACCTACTCTGATCCTTAAAATGAGTGTGAAAGTGATGTGTACATAGGAGCTTTAAGAGCATCAGGACCTGATTTGCTGTGTTCCTTTTTTTCTGCCAAGGTGATATGGCAGCATCTGAACAATAAAATCTGTCAGCCCAGGTCCATGAGTGGCTCAAACATGCAGGCCCTCCTACCACCCACACTGGATATGCAACATGGGCAAGAAATAAACTTTTGTGTTAAGCCACTGAGATTTGGGGGGGAGGTGTTATTGTGTCATTTGTTGCAGCAAATTCAAGTCTATTTATTCAGATTCTTGTACATATGAGATCGTTGTTCCCCTTAAACCTCTTAATAAGTTCCCTTTCCTTTTTTTTTTTTTAAAGTAGGTTCCCTGCCCAGTGTGGAGCCCAGTGTGGGGCTCGACCTCACAACTGAAGACCTGAGCCAAGATCAAGAGTCAGACACTCAACCTACTGAGCCACCCAGGCACCCCTTAATAAGTTCCTTTTCATTAATTTTAAGGTGAGTGTTGGAAGAGAGGAAGCACTTGTTCAAGCTACCATCTTAGAAAGTTTAGCAGCATCTGTCAGTCTTGACAGCAAATGCCTGGGCATTGTTATAGATCCAGCTCCAGAAGTTTTACAAATTCCTGTTCTACTTGATGCTTAGTTTACAGATGTAAACACAGTTCAGTCTGAGGGCTGAAGACAGTTGTCTCACTTCGTATGCCCTGATCCTGATTCCCAGGCAGGATGACTTTAATCAGCTGGGGTGTGGTCCTCCAGTGTGATTCCTTCCAGACACTTCTCAATGCCACGGGGAATGGCAACACTGGCTCAACTCAACAGCCTGCCCATGGTCCCGGCACTACTCTGTCCTCACAGAGGGAGGCAAGGGGTTCTGATTAAAAACAGTTTCTGCTCTCACAAATGTTTTTCTACTTAAAACATCTGGCCACTAAACACCAAACAAAACAAACAGAACAGAACAAAATAACAACAACAGAACATATCTTTTAGGATTATAGCAATGGAGTTTGAACCACAGATTCCTCTTAGAGAAGTTCATTCCTTCTGGGGGAGTTTGAAGAATTACTGGATCACTCAGCATACAAGACAGTGAATGCCAAAAACGGAGACAAAATTATTCAGGGTCAACGTGATGAAAACCTTTTTGGGGAGGAGTCTCCATTTCAACCACAAAACGGACCTGGGAACAGGATCTGCTTGGGGAGCTGAATTCTTCTCAGAAAAAAAGCTGCTGTTATGGGGAGTCTTCCTATTTTGTGACTAGTAAGCCTTAATGTCAGCATTACCAGGCTGCTAAAATTGGGGGTAATGGATGCATCCACCAAGATCCGGAGTCGCTCATTTTCCACATTCCACAGCAAGGTAGGCCATTTGTAACCAAAGCACGGTCACCACACCTATGTTTAAACTTAAGGTTGGCACAAGTAGTAACTCTGAAAAGGTACCTGTCTTTTCTCCTCTTTCAACTATGCTGGGGGCAGAGCAAATGAGTAATAAAAAGCTCGGGGCAGATGTAAAATCACGTGAGGCTCAACCTCAGGTGACCACCGAGTAATAGGGCAGGGGAGTCACTGCCATGAGTGGGTTCTGGTAACCTCTCTAAGATTTGCAGAGAACTAATGAAAGAAAAATCCTGAAAGAAAAGGCAGGTGTTCAGTCCACAAACCAAGGAAATCACCTCTACTTCACTGTCCTTTTTCCCCTCTTTGGACCCACAGCTCAAAGACCATGCTGAGGCTGGTATAGAGAGTGGCCAGGAACGGCAGGAGGCCCATCACCAAGTCCCAAAGCACCCGGTCATCCCTCATACCAGATGGCCCCTCAGGCGGATGCCAGGTACCACATGTTGACTGGGCATGGAAAATAATGAAAGAGGGGATGGACACTAAGAATTCACAAGATAAAGTCACAATTTAGGTAGGGCAGGCAAGACTTTATCTTCAGAATAATTTTCCATTCTAGTCTCTGCCATCAAGTAGGAGCCATCCAGTTAGAGGGACATGATTTGGTTTCAGGAAGAAGCCATAGTTAACATTCAATGCCTTTGCCATCCTTCTAGGAGAACATACCGTTTTTGCTGTCAGGACAAGTAGTCAGAAGGAATGTCAATGCAATGTTGACTTGAAACCTATCTCAAATCTTCTGAATAGTTACTATCACCAGGCTATGAACACATTCCCATACAAAATACTCTTTGTCTGAATCCCCCAAGTGGACCTGCTTTTAGGTGATGTGGTCACACTTTCCCCTTGTGATTTTAAGAAGAAAACCATTGTGCTAGTAAGGTACTGTGATGGAATGCATCTGGCTGTGTAGCCTGGGACCCTTTCATAACGTTGTATTGAACATGTAAACAAAACAAAACAAAACAAAACAAAAAAAAGCCCCCAAAGTGTTTTTTGTTTGTTTTTGGGGGGGGTAACTTGTCTTATAAAATGCTTGGAGAGGTTTTTGTATAAGTTTATCGTCCCCCCACCCCCCCTCTTTTTTTTTTTTACAGGAAGTTGTTTATGAGACTACTACTATGTTTATGTCTACCCCTAGAGATTGTTCTGGGTCTCACTGGAAAGACCTCATTGTTTGGGAAGCCTGTGGGGCCAGACTCATACCCTTGTTCAGATCCCAGAATGTAAGATTGGTGTAGGTGGGCCAAAACAAGGCTGTGACCTTATCTCTAGTACAAAGACCAGGAGGATGTGATCCCCTGCCCTTTGGGAAGTCCAAGTCTGTGATACGGACCCTTCTCTATGGAAGATCGGACAATCTGCGGCAAATTCTCCAGCAAGTCATAGCATTTTTCTGCCCAAGAGCCAGGTGTGGCTGAGGAGAATAAAAATGTATCCCTTGGCATATTGACACAAGTTTCTGTCTGGTCTCTGATCTCATAACTCTTTAACTTTCATAGCTTTAAAAATTAGTTTTATTCTATAGTTTTTCTTTTTGGCAATAAGTCTTAAACATCAATTACACAGAAATGACAAAAGGCCTTTGAGTTTATCCATGGCTTCATGCATGACTCATTCCCATTGACTTGGCTCAGAAAACATTCAGGCACGGAAGCGAGGAAAGAATCCCACACCAGACGCTTCACCTCAAGTGCGGCGCATGACACATAAACATCTTACATGAGAAACACTTGGGAACAGCCTTTGCCATCACACATGTGGACACCTTCGTACAAAGATTATTCTTGACTGAGGAAAAGAAATACACGGTCATTGGTTTCTAGGCACATTTCAGGAACTGATGCTGTAGTTCTTAATCACGGTGGTGAGAAGTGTCATTATTTGTCATCATGTAAATTTCCCCATGGCACTTCCATACCCCACACCCAGAGAAAAGAACGTGGCTTGTGTCAGAGTTTCTAAAGATAATTACTGAATAAATATGTGACTTGCAGATCTATCCACACTCAAAAGGGATAGATCATGCCACCTTCCCTTTTAAGAATTCATTGTTCCTGAAGGTTCTCTTTGAGGATAAGTGCAAAGCAATTTAGAACCCATGGGGCATCATGGGTGGTTTTCCATGGTGACTGCAGGGGCTACTAGTCACCCTTGCAGCACTGAGGAAGAGCACAAAATAAAGATAAAATAGTTACCGTCACACTTGAATGAAGTGGAGGCATCATACCAAGAACGTTTAAGCTACTAAATTAAAAAACTCAGCTGTTGCAACTCAACCAAAGCCTTGAGCATGTTCAAGCCCATCCATGAGAGATGTAATACAATAGCCATTCGAGAAGATTCTTTCCATAGTTGAGTTGCTGAGGAACCTCGCTTATTCCAAAGTCCGGAGTCAATAGGCCAGGGGGTAATAAAGAGCCTACACTCAGGATGCCATAACCCCACTCACTGCTGATGACCTCTAAAGGTCACAAGAGGGGGACCTCCTGGGGTCTGTGGACACTGGGGCCTGTGTGGGTCCGCTCTGGAGTCTCAGCTCAAGCACCTTCGTGACCAAATCCAGGTGAGTTCAGGCAAGGGTCAGGACTTCATCTAAGTGGGCAAAACTCCTGCATTTGATTACTTGTTATCTTTCTGGTGTGGCATTTCTTTCCAATATTCACCCTGAAGGATGATAAGACATTGCTCCTTCTCCCAGTCTTTCTAGATGCCGGGAGATAAAAGTCACCGTCCTATCTAAACTGACAGGATTAGTGAATCTGCCCCGGTTCCCTGATCCAGGGGTCTTTATACCATTTCAAAGTTTGTTTTTTTTCACTTCAGCCTGAAATGTCCTTCCTCCAGTGGCACTATTAGTTCATTTTTACTTGTCCTTTAAGGCTCAGGGACTACCCTCATCTTTTAGCAGGCCTGGGCTAGGGGCCCCACCAGAAATTGAAGCCCCACAGCACCCCCCACTGAACTGCCTCGCCTCACACGTGGACTCAAGCTGCTTGCCTGGGGGTACACTCCCTCGGTGGTGACTGACTCAGTGGCTGTTAACTCTTGTTTCTGTGTACCTCATGCTTAAAATCCAGTAGTGTCGCATTAATGTTTACTAGGTGACTGTTTGTCAGTATCTTTGCACAAGTACATTCCAGAATGTCAGGTTTGCGTTTGATGAAACGCTATTAAGTAGTGATTCATTCATGTGTGAGTGAGCATTTCACTCACAGCCTCTGGAAGAAGAATCCACACTGATAGGAGTTTCTGCTCACAGAATCCGATGGTGAGGATTTGGAAGTAACTGGCTTCAGACTTTAGAACAAAGATGTAACATTTGGCCAACTGCTCGGAAGGACAGAAATTTCCAGGTGGGAGAAGCTGAACAGTGCTTATCTTTCTTGGAAGGTGTGTTAATGATGAGGGAGCAGAAGGCTAGCTGAGGACTAAACATAAGCTGACACCTGCAACTTCCCCTCAACCGCACACTCCTGGGTGGGACCTGTGGGACATTCTTCCAGGAATCTCCCAACTAAATGTTAATACCTGGCTAGAAGGGAAGACAACCTGAACTTAACAATGGCAAGACCTCTGGTATCTTATAGGTTGGCCCTCTTTAGCATTTCAAAGTCCTTTTGAAATCTCCCTTTTCCTTAGCTCCCCCAACTCCTGAGTGTCTAATCAGACACTCAAGACCCCAGTGTGGCGGCTTTTTCTGCCCGTGGGTCCTGTCCATGTGCTTTAATAAAACCACCATTTTGCACCAAAAATGTCTCAAGAATTCTTTCTTGGTCGTCAGCTCTGGACCTCTCATCCCACTGAACCTCACCTATACTCCAAAACCACATTCCTAAGACTTCTGTGCCCCAGAAGCAGGAAGGAAGCATAACACCACAAGTCAGGGTGGGGACAGCTACCCCTGGGAGGCTTCCAATGGCAATCTGTCCCTCCAGGAGGGATTCACTGCCTGAGCCCCAGAATCCTGACCACCCTAGGAGGAAGGCTGCACATTCCTGCTCACCTTCCTCCCTTGCACAGAAGTGACCCAGGCCCCGGGTAGGATGGAGAAAGGGGAGAGAAAAGAACAAAAAAATTGACGGTGATGGGGAGAATGGATTTACTCCTGTTGGGATCAAAGGTCAACAGGGGATTAGACTGGGGGGAGGGGTAGGAAAGAGAGAAGAACATTTTTCTGCTCCATCAGGACTCTTGGAAGTGAGCTGCTTTGTTACCTGCCATGAAGGTTTTCAAAGGCCTGTGGCAGAAAGGGCATTGGTGTTCTAGTGAATTGCCCAGGGGGCAAGAGTGGGTGTGTTTGTGCTCAACCCACCTTCCACAGAAAGGAGCAACTGTGGTCAGTTCAACTCAACGCATCTGACTTAAATAAAGGGTTCTAATGCCTTTTTTTTTTTTTTTTTAAATCAGTACTCAAACTTGCCAACTGCAGAGGTTTTTGCTCCTCGCTCCCCTTGCTGGCACATTAGGCAAGGTCAAAGTCTCATGGCAACGTGGAGCTGGGACCCAAATAGAGGAAGTGGCCACAGACATGTCAAAATATATAGAAATCACCAAAGCTCCAGCGCAGTGTTGTTCCAGAACTTTCTGCAGTGATGGAAACATTCTCTCTCTGGGCTGTCTGGCACAGGAGCCCCAAGCCACACGTGACCACGGAGCACCTGAAATGTGGCTAGTGGGACGGAGGGCTGAATTTCAAATTTAAATTTTAATTATAACTACAATTTGAATAGACTAAAGTGGCCTGTGGCTACTGTCCTGGATGATGCAGCTTTGGAGAGTACTTCCCCCACCCCCCAAAACCGACTTGCTCTAGTGTTTCCTTCCTCAGTTGATCTCAGGATCGATGTGGCAGGCATAGATTCTCACAGGTTTCTTATTGCACAGGCTGGGCACCTGTCTTTAAAATCCAGAAACCTGGCCTGAAATGTCATTTTTAGGCGTAATCTTAAAATTAAAATTTTGTGCTTGCATTGGCCTTTGGTTTCGCTTTTACAAGATCCTGCAAAATGCTTGTGCAATAGGTTACTGTTTCTGCAAGTTATCGAGAAGGAATGTTTCCTCTAGACCAGGTCTCCCATCCATACAGAGACCGGGGAGCATACACGGACTTCTCCTCTCCGCCTCGGTCCCAGGGGCCTGTGATCCGTTGTAAGGGCCTGTTTAGCCAGAGCAATGCCATCCGGTTAAATATTGACTTTGTTGTTTATACAGTAAAACTTAAACTGTTCCTGGCACCCCCCCCTTCCCCCAGGGGACTTACTTAAAACAAGTCCTGGAAACTAGTCCCAGGTAACAAAGCCCAAATACAAGGGCGGATCAGATCAGGTGGAGATAAGGGCTGGAATGCAGGGATGAGTTGGGTCAGGTGGAGACATTCAATCAGTGGGGACGCATACTGTCTCCTAGCTACCAAGGAGTATAGGCCCCGCCCTTTGGGTGCCTTTGGATGCCCATTCTGACCAAGGTGATAGGCTAGTTCAAATATCTACTATAGGGTAAACTGTAATTCAATTGGTCACTTATGTGTGACCTAGCAGGACTGTGCAGCTTTCTCTGTGTTACAATCTCATTGGCCACCTGTGCGTGGCCAGGCCCAACCACATGCCCTTTGCCCTTAAAAGCTAGTCTGTAAGGCAGAGAGTCGTCGCCTCTTTGCAAGAGACTGCCCTGGCCAGTCAGTTTGATTCTCGATGCTTGGTGTGAAATAAAGCTTTGCTTGACCTTCGCTTTGTATTAGTCTCATTCCTTTGACCATGGACCCAACACCGTGGGACAGAGAGGCCTGCCCATGATTTTGTTCTCCTGTGGGGGTAATACTGAACTGACAATCTTCTATCCAAAGCCATCATTCAAATTGAAATAGAGGCTTTTCAGCTCAGTTCCACCCAACAAGCTATGTTGGTGATGTTGCTCTTGGTGATGGGCGAGTAGACACTCTAAGGCTTCCAGAAGAGTTTTCTCCCCAGATGACCTGCCTGTCTCCTGTTCCTCTCATTACCTATGTATCAACCCAGATACCTCCCTGGGCACCATAAGCTGATGTTCTCTGGGACAGGCGATCAGAAACCATCTCCCACCTCTGGGCAAAGCAGCCTATAGCTGTGCAGGTGGTTCAAGCAGAAAGACCCATCAGGTGAACTTTGATGGTCTTCTCTAAGCACAGCTTTGCGGGGGGTCGTACATTTGGGAAACAGGAGACTCCCCTACTTTGTATTCACAGTCAGCAGTGGCAACTCAGGCTTCCTGGGAGAAACAGCTTTATGAGCCATTTAGGGATGTGTGTAAACGCTGTCCTACTTTAACTGAAAGAAATCTGTGAGAAAACCTCTTCTATCTGTAGGTGAAAACAACATGGCGAGGTGTCCCATCAGAAGATGGGCTGACATGAAGCTTCAGGGGGCCTGGTTGGTCGGGCAAACTACTCACATCTAGGAACCTCAAGATATTCTGGCTAACGTATTTTCTCTTTACCTTTCAGCAGTCCTCACACTGATGGGCCAGGTTGCCTATCTATCACCGACTAGCCCTTATCAGTGAAGTGCAGGGAAGGCAGGTGATCCTTGGCTTTGTGCAAAGGGAATAAAGTATATAAATACCGTAGGCTGTCTTGTACTTCCAGTAAGCCCCTGGGTCTCCCCCTCACCCATCCTCCCCGCTTGGAAAGGCCAGGGTCACCTTGCCCTTGGGCTTCACACTCACCTGTGCCTCGAGAGTGGCTGAAGTCACCCTTCACCACTCTGCATGTCTTGCCGTCCCCACTGCAGACTCCACACCGGTCTTCCTTGGCCGCAGACCCGATGATGCCATCACAGCCAATTTTCTGAATGACCAAAGAGCGGGGTTATTCCGGGTTTAAGACTCGGAGGGATTTTCAAAGAGGATCTCAGCAGCACTGACTTCTCCACTAGGCCCAGCAAGCGTGGTGCCTGGGGCCCACCGTAATTTCAGAGGCCCGAGAAAATATTTTAAAATCAGAAGAGAAAAAAAATGAATAGAATCTAGCTCATAGTCTATCTGTCTTTATATCCACATAGTTGTCATTTTTATTATTTGTTAGAGAGGAGGGGGCGTGAAGGCAAAAAAGTCCTCAGAAGTCCCACTGAGGCTGGAAGCCTGCCCCTCTGAGCGCTGCCTGAGGCAGACACCAGCCTCTGACTCCCACACACCTTCCAGGGTGGCCACAGCTTCACTGGATTCACATTTCCCTTGGGGCTGCATGGGGCAACCTGTCTTGGTTGGAGCAGCCAGCAGAACAGTCTGGAGCAACCATCCTGACTTTTCTGTTGAGGTCAAGAAGCCCAGAGCTCACTGAGACATGGCTGGGAATGAGACCCTCCATTTCTCTGTTAAGACCTAGCCCAAGAAGACCCCTGTCTCCCAAACCTTTCAAAAAGGCCTGGGTGTGGTCAGAGAAGAGTAGCTTGACCCTGAGTGGCTCCGGGCAGCACAGCCCAAGTCAGTTCATGAAGTGGGAAAAAGATATGAACTCCTGTTCTCCCTTCAAAAACAAATGCATGGGTTTTATATTCTGCAAAACAACATACCTAGCTTTATAGTATGGTGAACACAGAGTATTTAATTGCTCAGTTGTTAAATTGCTAAAACTCCCCTCTCCACTTTTGCCCCTGAAGTGAATACTTTCAGAATGAGACCGAGTTTCCTCATCACCCTGCATTAGGGATTGGTGCTTCAAGGTTTAAAGGAGTCAACAGCCAGATTAACTCAGGCCAAGGTGATTTTGTTCCTTCCCATGATGCTTAGAGGGGTGTTAGCAAGGTGCTTCTCTCCTTGTACTCATTCCTACAGCAACTTCCTCTTGGCCACATGGCTCACAACTTAATCAGAATCCACATGCTTTGTGATGGTAGTGCTGGTCTTTTTTTTTTTTTTTTTTTTTTTTAAGATTTATTTGCCAGCAAGCAAGCGAGCGAGCATAAGTAGGGGGAGGGGCAGAAGAAGAGACTCTCAAGCAGACTCCCGATGAGGGGCTCGATCCCATGACCCATGAGATCACGACCTGAACAGAAACCAAGAGTGGGATGCTTCACCGACTGGGCCACCCAGGCACCCTGCACTGGTTCTTCAACAGGAATGTGCATCCATCTCTCCAGGAGGGCTATCAAAACAGACTGCTGGATCCTGTGCCCAGCAGGGCTGTGCATTTCTAACAAGTTGCCAGGCAAGGCTGCTGCTGCTGCCTTGAGTCTCATCCTGGGATCCTTTCATTTCCTTAGGGAAGAACTGTGAGAAAATTACTGTTGCACATCCAAAAATGGTAGCATAACTGAATATATTTCGGAGAAGACCTAAAGATCTGCTAATTGCTGAACAAAGTGAGTCCAAAAATGACCATTAAGAAAACTGAAAAAGAGCAGCATTTGAGGGGTGGGAGAAAGAAGAGAAGAAAAGTTCAAATGTATTCAAAGTGACAGAAAGGCAGGCCAAGGGCAAGGCTGGGGCCTTTAGCCAGGCAAGGAATGAGTACAGGCAAGTGGACTTGAAAGAGCTGAGGAGATTTAGGTGACACGTGGAGACCCAGATGGTAACTGGCTCAGACTGCAACACCTCGCTGGGGCAGGACACCCAAGGGTGGCCCAGAGGTAGACCAGTTGCCACAGGGTACCTGGCACCTGGAGCACATTATGGGAGCTGCCACAGTTCGGGTCTGGACCGCTGGCCGATTGTTCAAGCTGCTTGATATAAAATGAAGTAGGCTAAGAATCCAAGGCAGCCAAGATCCAAAATTTTGCTCAACCAGCATGCTCAGCAAAGGCCCTGGAAACAAATCCATGGGGTCCTGCATGTGTGTGCTGCCCATCTATATTGCTCCTGTGTTCAGAGCTCCAGCCTTTTCCCTAAACCCTGACCTCTTTCATGTCACCCTGATCTGACATGTGCCTTCCCCATCTCTCAGGTGCTTTCAGCTCTAGACTTTTCCTACATGGGCTTCCTATTTTCCTTAAACCACACTCCCACTCAGCAATAGTGGGCCTCTGGCTTGGCTACCCACTCCCTGTCTGGTTCCTCAGCTGGAATTTCCTGATTAAACACTTTCTAGATGCTCTAAGTTAACACCCCACTTTGTCCAGACAGCTTCCCTCCCTAGCCCCAGTGATGGCACCTGACAAATCTGAGGCCACACAACAAGCTGTCTGGCAGGGCCAGGAGCAGTCCCTCACCTCTTGCCTCCCAATCCTGGGATGACTGGGTATCTTCCCTGATTATCCTCAGCCAAGGACTGGCGATCACTGGGAGAGTTTCTGGAGAGTGTGGGGCTCCTTCTGAAGGCAATTGGGTTTGCAAGAATGTAGAAATGTTCAGAATAAAGAAGCTAAAGGAACAGGAGAAACGCCACCTGGAGGGAAAGGGAACGTGAAGGGAGAGTCTGCTAGGATTTCATAAGGCCATCTGTGGTCTGGCTGGGAGATCAGGACAAGGGGCAAAGCCTGTGTTTGCAATCTGCCAGAGCAGGAATTCACCCGAAGCAGAAAGGGCAGGCATGGGTGGTACTTTAGGAAGAAAGGGGACAGGGACTCAGTAGGAGGAAGGGCCCTTAGGAGAGCACACACTTTCCTGGATGAGCAAACCACTTCTCCCCCAAAGTCCCCTGAAAGAAGGACCTTGGTGGGAAAGAGGCAAGTGATGAGGAAAAGTCATGGCATAAGTGAGGGCTTGCGAAGCCCCTGCACACCCAGACCAGCATGTGGTGTCTTCGTGGCTGACTCTGGCAGATGCTGTTGGCTCACACAAGCAAAGGCAGGTCTGGGGCAATTTTCCTACCTCTCATGAGACTCTTGTCATGGCTCCTGGAGCACAGTATAAAGAACGTGTACACGTCTGTGCGGCAGCAAAGCCCCAACCAGTACCCATTTAGACCTCATAGCATCCAAAGTTGAAGTAAATGCAATGTTTGGAGTTGATTTCCTTTTTTTTCAGGGATGAAGAACAAGTCAGTTGGGAGTCCAGCAAGGTCTGATGTCTGTGGGGATGCTGGGGCATGCTGGGCCTGCAGGGAACTAGCCCTTGGCTCTTTTCTGAGGGTCTGGGATGTTTACAGGCAAGTCCAGGGGGCCCCATCCTCATCAGCATCTGTTCAAGAGGCCCAATACAGCATCTAAAGAGTGTGGGCTTAGATCTGGATCTGACACAGGGGGGGATCCTTTCAGAAATCAGATTTTTTGGTTGGTCATGGGGGATAAAATTAGTCTATGAAGATGCTATGTCCTTTCGGACAAAGTCTGGCTCTGTGTGCTCTTGATAGCCTAAAAGGAACAACTTGCCCCAGTCTGACCAGTAGTCAATTTCTAGGGTAGGCAGAAGATCTCCCAGGCCCAGGGACATAAGATTGCCTAGGGGGGGAGTCCTCCACTGCCAGCATGCCAGAATCACCTAGAAGGCTGGGCAGGTCACCCACTGCTACAGTGGGGCCCATAGATTCATCATTTCCAGTGAGTTCCCAGGTGATGCTAGGGGTCCAAGACATATTGGGAGTCCACTGTCCTAGGTTTGGAGCTCAGAGATAGAAATCCTCATGGAGGTAGCCATTGCTATCAGATGCCAAGCCTTCTGTGTCCTGTGTACCTGTGTAACTCTCCCCGTCCTCCACCCATAACCCCTTGGAAGGGCCCTAGTCATGAATTCCCACTGGTAAAGTAAGTTCTGTTGCCTCCATCCTCTGTCACCCCGAGCTAAAGCAATTCTGGGCTGAGGCATCCTGGGGGGATGTGAGGGAGCCCAGCTGAGCCACAGGACAACAGAAGCTGGCTCCCCTCTACTTTCAGGAAGCAGAGCCCCCTTACAGTGGTACTCAGGCCAAGTAAATTATCCATGGGAAGATCCCTAACAACAAAATGTCTAGTCACAAAACCATAAATGCTCTCAATTGAGGCCCTCACAGATCACCTGGATGTTCTGTCCTTCTACTCACAAGCTGGTTACACTTCTACACCTCTCCACCAAGGAAACAGAAACTCCGACCTGGAGACTTCAACAGCTTTGCTTATAGGATTCACGTTATCTTAACGTGTTAAGTTGTCAAAGGCTGGATACAGGGGAAACTGCTCTGTTATTTTCTCCTCTCTCCCTAAGCAGCATCTTGTTTCCATTTTAAAAGTCAGCTTCTTTCACTAAGACTTCATCTCTGAGAACAAAGCTATCCTCAGACCTCATTTCAAATTGTAGCTAACGGCCTTCTGGATTAGGGCTAAATTACCCAGGCAGGTAGGCCATCAGCTTCTCTTCCCTAAATGTTATGCTCAAGGTTGTCATCACAACGCATATCCTGAGGATGATTACAGATTTGGATATGAGCCTCAGTTTCCCCATTCTTAAAGCAAGAGTAGTAACCTCAACCTCAGACGTAGAAAATGACCTCTGCTCTGGCTCACTGCCCAGGGCCGTGGTGACAGGTGGGTGCTGTCAGGACAGATGGAGACTGCCAACTTCCTTCACAGGCTAACTTCCTTCTAGGGGGTTGGGGGACAGCTACCACTGTCTGAGCAGATTGGGGCTGAATAGGTCATTGTCCTCTATCCCTTTTTCTTCCACGGAATCCCTGCTCTCTCCAAAAAAGGAAGAGAGGGAAGGAGAAGGTAGGCAGGACGACATCCTTCCCCCATCCCTCTTGGTAAAAGATGCACAGAGAGCCAGTGTTTAGGGACTCACCCACAGGTTAGCTCTCCCATAATATCAAGCAGCATCCCCATGCAGCAGGTCACTGTCTGCCCTAGGGAGCTTCTCAGAACAAGTGCAAACAGGAACGCACACAGGGTCACCCTTTAAATTAATTCTTCAGGGCACTCAGGGGCTGGGACAGCTTTGTGCACTCTGCCCACTCTGCTTGGTATTATCTTCGGCACTGAGTGCATTTGAGGGCAGGGCAAACAAGGGATGCCAGTGTCTGAAGAGCAGTAAATCTGCGAAGCAATGGACACTAGTCACACTAACCTGCCAATAGTGGCATTTCCTCCCTTTGCCACACAGTTAATGCAAATGATACAGAATATGTTTGTAAGGGGCCGGGATTTTTTTTTTCCCCAAAATGGAAGCTGCAATAGCATTCAATTCAAGTCATTAGTTCTGAATATTTTTCCGAGAGAGAGAGAGAGAGAGAGAGAGAGACACACACACAGAGAGAGAGAGAGACTGACATGGAGAGGGACGGAGGGAAAGGAAGAGATTCTTAAGTAGGCTCCATGCCGGGCATGGAGCCTTAAGCCAGGCTTGATCTCATGACCCTGAGGTCATGACCTAAGCTGAAATCAGAAGTGAGATGCTTAACCAACTGAGCCACCTAGATGCCCCATTTAATTTTTTTAAAATTAATTCCAAATGTTAAAGGAGTTTTGTTGTTTTTTTTTTTTAAACAGGCTTCCCAGTGAGCAGGGAGCCTGATGCAGGGTTTGATTCCAGGACCCTAAGATCATAACCTGAGCCAAAGGCAGATGCCCAACTGGCTGAGCCACCCAAGCACACCCCAAACGTTAAAGGAGTTTTAACAATTGTACTTATGAAGTCTGGTGTTCTAAGAGGGAAAGATGACCAAACCAAAGGAAACAGCAAACAATAAACTCTAGAATCTCCCTGGGTTTTCCTAGTGATCCCCAGCAGTTACTTTTCTGCATACTCTAGCCATTCCCGCTACCCATTACTGAGCTTTCAAACAAAGTATTAAAGTTCCTGGTCAGTGTCTGCAGTGGGGAGCACTGTTCTGACAAACCAGGGTATGCGGCACCAGGGGAGGGCACTTCCAGGGCATAATCAATCAAAAGCTCAAGATAGTGGGGACCTGGTAGAGAAAGCACAAGTTCTTTCTGGTAGAGATAAACCCTGTATGTGAAACCCTGTATGTGAAACATACAGAAAGCCTAGAAAAGCTTTAGTGCTTAGCACTGTGGCCTGGAGCAAGGCACAGGATGAGCTAGGGACAGGGTGACCATTTTTCTCATAAGTGAGGAATATCCATCTTTAGTGGTTTGAAATATGGATTCTACCCCTGGAATCCCAACCCTGCTTGATGGAATATCACCAGCGACAGACAACCTCTTGGTTACCACATCTAGTGGCCTTTTCTCCATCCTCATCTTCGACCTGGTTTTTCTCCTGAAAGCCTCTGGTATCTACTTTTTCTCCATGCTCATGGTCACAGCCCAGTTTAGGCCCTGATGATTCAGGACATGTCCTATAGTACCTGTTTCCTCTCCTTGCTGCCAGATTAATCTTCCTCTAAGGAGATGAGAAGTCCCAGGATGGTAGACCTCCACCTTAGGAAATCAAGACCCTCCGTGACCACATCACACCTGCTCATCTCTTCAGCTCACCTCCCTCCTCCTTCAAATCCACACTGAACCCAATCTCCTAACAGCCCTATGCTGCAAGCCCTATCGCCTCTCAGTCTTGCCCTAACACCCTCCTACCCGGTTTCCCGGATTCCACTCAGGCCCTACCACAGCCAATTCTCCATAACTAAGAGAACTTCACTCTGCTTCAATCCCTCCACTCCTGTCAGAATGAAATCTAGGTTCCTGTCATGACCTCCCAGGCCCTGTATGGCCCAGAGTTCGACACCCCTGCCCTCACTGCCACTCCCTCCAGCACCTGCCACTCAGCCTCCTCTGCTTCTGGAACCCACCAGCCTTAGAGCCACCTTCTGCCAGGAGTACTCTGTTCTGCCTTCACAAAGCTGATTCCTCCACAAATGCAATCTGCTTGGAGAGAAAAGCCATGCCATTCAGTCTTCCTCAGCTACAACTTCTCTCAACCTATGACACCATTTTCTTCTCCACATGGATCAGTCCTTGGAACGACCATGTTTGTGAGTTTATGTGTTCCTTGTTTATACATTGCATGAGGACAGGGACTCCCTTGGTCCTGTTCACCACTGAACGTCTAGCACACAGAATGTGCTCAATAAATCTCTGATGAATGAATAAATCGAGTTCTACCCTATGTGCTTTCTGTTACGTCTAAATCAAATCTCACTGACTCTCAATCATGACTTCATTCTTGGTTGTTACGGTCTCGCATGAGTAAGTCTTATCTTCGGGACAGACTCCAACCACAGGGAGGACAGTGTCTTACAATTCTTTGTGTTCTTGTCACAGATACTCAATAGATGCATAAGAAGGATGGCCTCTTACCAAGCTGGGGCCTGGGAGCAAACTGGGAGCAGGAGACTTGACTTTCAGAATGGGTCCTCTGCCTCTCTCTTCTGTGCCCTGAACCTGCCAGTAACCCCTCCCCAGTGGGGAAGTTTATTCCCTCCTATTTTGAATTGGGACTTTCTCATACAGGTTTGGATGGTCTTTGGTTGTTTTGTTTTGCTTTTGCTTTTGGCCAGGAGAAGCATTTGCCTTCTTCAACTTCATAGCTATCTTCTTACTACAACTCTTTCTCTTCTGTTGGAGGGATGCCACTGACTTCTTGCTTTAGTTTTAACTGAAGGCTTTTAGGTCAGTAGTATGGCACCCGGCCCAGTATGGCCTGGGCTCCTGTGTTAGCTGCATCACCCCTTGCTATGTCTGTCTTCTTGACTTTACCTTTGTTTAGCTAAACTACACATGATTTCTTCAGAATGAATGCAGGTAAACTAAAATTTCTGAGTTCTTCTGTGTCTCAAAATTATTTTGTCCCTGTGCTTGATTGATAATTTGGCTGCAGAGAATTCTACGATTATCCTAACTTTGTGCCAGGGTCGGTGTCTCTGCATTTTTCTTCATCTTTCTTATTCCTGTTATTTGTTTTTTGATCATCAAAGAGCTGATGATCTCTGGTTGACCACTTGTATTTGAGAACTGATCTCTGGTTGACCACTTGTATTTGAGAATGAGGTACAGAAAGGTAGACTGAGGGGGCTCTGTATATGGGGATGGAGGTGTTGTGTGGTAGGCGTCCATTTGGGACTGGCATGAGGGAAACTGGAGTCCACTCCCCAACTCAGGAGGGTGAGCACTGTGCCCAAGCATGGAGGTCACGCACCTGCTCCAGCTGCCCTTAACCAGTTTATCACACAACTTTGAAAAGGAGGGCCCCGATACTAGGTGTGAAGATCATTACCCAACAGCACGTCAAGCTCCAAGTGCACGGCCAGCCATGGTCAGCCATGTTGTCTGACTCTTTGCCTTCTCTTCAGTTGCAGCCAATACCTCACACCTACTCTCTTTCCCAAGTCCTAGATGCCCTCGGGCATTCTGCTTTCTTTTCTGTTGTAACACCTGCTTGCTCCTGTTCCGGCTTCTGCTACTTTGTTCCTTCAATGGAACTTCCATTCTCTTCCACCCTCCAGAAAGACATGGCATCTTTCTTTTGTCAAAGAATGACCTCTGGTTCTCTTCCCCATCATGGTTTGTGCATTCCTGCCTTTACCATCAGTTTAGTGGAGTCCTGTCATGGGAGAGGAGCACATGTGAGGCTCCATCTGTCAGCTTAACCCAGAAATTGTTAAGGGAAGTTAATCAGACGGAAGGGGTGCAGGGAATGACTTCGGAGCTTTAGGCACTGCTTGTCCATAAAGGTTAAGCACCAACAGTCCTCTGCAGGGTCATGACATGGGGAGCAGGAGCAACCAGAGGGTGTTGTTGAAATACAGGCCCACGCACGAGATCCCGGTATATTTTCCTGCATGCTTGTTACCCTTCTTTACACAGTGGTACTGTGAGGCCAGAGTCTTATAGTCCTCCTAAATTCCACCAGTAATTCTACTTGCTTAATGGGTCATTGTACACAAAATGGGAGGCCAATAAATGCTGGATAATGAAAACCATCCTCTTAAATGGGCTCCAGATTCCACAATCACTGAAGTCTTAAGAGCAAGTGACCCATCCACCCACACATCCACTCCCTGGGTTTCTCCTTCAGTATGTAATCAAAGGCTCTCCTTCAAGCCAGCTTCTGGGAGAACAAAGATAACCAAACATAATCTCTCCACCAAAGAAGCTTATGGGACCTGAAGGTCTTCTTGGTTTTCATCCAGCCCAAGATACATACACAGGTTAGGAGCTCAAGCAAGTGGGATCCTAATTGGAGTATGATGCCTACACGTGTACTCAAGCTGGTGAGGCCTTAAAGAAAAGCCAAGTGTACCTGGTTTCAGGTATATCCAGATCTGTCAGTTTGACTCGCTCACTTAAAATCAGTAGCGCTGAGGCAAAGTCGCACATTAGAAACATATTAACTTGATTTCTTTGCCTCTGCAGGCCAACAGTAGGAATTACGAATGATGGAACTCCTGATTTATACAGACTTGCTGAAAAATAGACAATGTTTGTGTTTCTTTCCCCGACTCACTCCCACTTTTATGAGTGCTGTTAAGTTTCATTTCAGCATGTTAAATAATTTGTGACTCACTGAAATGAAACTTAACTCAGTCCTCATAAAAACAGAATAAAATGGTATTTCCATGTTTCATGTTATGGTTTGAATCAGACTGCTATTTGAAGCTTAGTGGAATCTGCTCAAAATGCCATTTGGGAGCCTCTCGTCCCCTCTGTTCTCTACCAACTAGTCACTGTGCTTCTCAAAATTTCCCAGAACTTCTTCTGCCACCCCAAAATAGCAAAATTTATAGCTGAAGGGAACAGAAGAAAAAGTTAGTAAGTGAACCACAACAATATTTCTGTAAGTGCTATCTTGCATAAAATGTGGATTCCTACCTTTTATCCTGTATAATCAGGTTACAGTACTGATGAATAAGTACAGATCCTCTGCTCACTAAACTCCTGAAATTTTTTTTTATTACTATTCTTCTTTTTCATCAATTTTCCTTGCCTTAATCATTCACAAGTACCACAGGAATCCAGAATGTTCTACTTTGGCAATTACTGTAACAAGGCATCAATACTATATACTTGTATTTAAATTCTTATACTCTTATTTTTTAAAAGATTTTATTTATTTATGAGAGACAGAGCATGGGCGAGAGCATGAGCAATCAGGGGGGAGGGGCAGAGAGCGAGGGGGAAAGAATCTTAAGTAGACTCCCCACTCGATCTCATGACCCTGAGGTCACCACCTGAGCCAAAACCAAGAGTCAGATGCTCAACCAACTGAGCCACCCAGGTGCCGCTAATTTCTCATACTCTTATTTAAGCATGCTCAACTTTATTATAAAGCTTCATTAACTATGACTTTACTAAGTTGGATTCTTGTGAGAATTGATTTCCCAAAGGGCTAAACTGACGCTTTATGGTTTCTCTCTGAGGAGTAAGAACGCTTAGTAAAATTACAGGTTGTATTTTTACCTCCTTCAGAAAGCGAGTGGTTTCTCAGGGATTTAATCTCATGAGGGGCCTATGCATACATGCTGCCACCACCTATCAGGATGGTGGTCCTTCTGCTAGGACTGGAGGCAGCTGATTACTGGGGTACATCTCCTCTACCAGAGGAGATAGTGCTTGTGAAAACTGACGAGGGGTGAGGTGAGGCTCCGATGAGCCTGAGCCAGCCCACTTGCCACAAAACATCAGGGGGGAAGGGGTACTGTCTGCACCTGTGTTGAGGGGTGGTGCTTGGTTAGGGCAGTGGTCAGTAAATGCCACGTCCAGGATGGGGGTGAAGGCACTGGAGACAGACCAGGGGCCAGGCAGAGATGGGGTGGCTTCTGGAAACAGAAAGGCAATACCCATATTATTGCCATCACATTCAAGTGCAGGGCAGGCTCTGGCTGGACGGTGCCAGATGACCACAGACTGAAGGCTGTCAGAGCCGTTGCGTGGCAGCTCACCCATGTTGTTCTGACTGATAAACTGGCTCGTTTGCTGTCATGACTCTGGGAAGAGCTCCTCATTGAAAACCACGGGGTTAGAATGAAAGTCACAGAAGGGGCCACTGGCACTGATCACTTCCAGCTGAAATCATGTCTGGCCACTTCATACTGACCCTATTGGTTGTTCATCATTGTGCTGTAGGATGGCTGGCATAAGTGTAGAATTTAGGAAAGAAAAAAAAATCCTGCACTTGACTTGCTGGCGGTTTTACAGAGAAATGCTGTCAATTTCAGTGACGACGATAAGACCTGTGTTCACACCACCTCCAGGCTCTGCACATTCGCCACAACAACGCTGTAGCCCTAAGGGCCACCAGCCCCACCACTGTCACTGCCTCCTTCCCCTGGAGGACTCCCTGCCAAGACTCTCAGGCACCCAGTGCCTATCACTGACACATATCTGGATTTGATAACAAAGCCAGGCAATGCCTGATGTTGTCAAGTTCTTTTCCTGAAAAATCTCAGTTTGGGACTAGTTTGACTTTGCAGGGAAAAAAAAACCACTAGGGTTGAAATGGCCACAGGAAGGACCCTAGAAGTTGTGTCTGTGTGTTTCTGCCTTTCTCCCTTTTACTCCATCTTGCCCTTGGCCAGGTGTCAGGAAGCAGAGACAATAAGCAAGATGTGCTGCCTTACGGGGTCAGCGGGTCCCAGGCCTGGAGGCAGGTTTCTGGTACCAGCACAGTTAGGGGGAATGACAGCTTCTCTCCCCAGTGACCCCTGGAATTTACAATTGTTCAAATGTTTTTTTTCCATGAAACTGAGCACCAGAGTTGGGTGTTAACTCTGGGAGATGTGGAGACCTCACAGGTTCTGGGATGTAGCTTCTCTTAGCAAAATGAGAAGGCCACCCTGGAGCCCTTGGTGAGTGTGTTCCTTGCTTACTCTCATGCTGCAGGTGCTGGTCTATGGAGGCCAAACAAAGTAAAGCGAATATTGGAGGCAAGACCTAGCTTTCCTTCCCACGCCAAGTGCACAGCTCTCCTGATAGACATCTGCTTGCTTCGGGCTCCGGGGACTCGCTCCTGACAGGTGCAAGTTAAACTGAATCATCAGGAAATACAACACACGTGGCATAAAGGAGGGTGGCATTACCTGAGTCGTGGCTCTCTGGGCACTGGAAATACACAGCCTCCTGACTCCCTTCCCCAGTTCCACATCAGCAGGATGCCCCTTCTTAGGGAGAAATAGTCCTATCACATCGAGCTGGGGAGTGCTGCCTCGGGAAGGCTCAGCTTCTGGTGTGCCCCCAGCTTGGGCAGATTTAACACAAGTGGAAGATGAGCTTGCATCCATCGTCTGTCCCTCCCTCCTTGTTTTTCCTGTTGTCTTCATAAATGATACTTATCATTCATTCTAATGAGTCACAGACATCCAATACCAGGATGGCTTCGGGGACTATACTGCACTGGGCATACTGCTTCCCTGGGTACCACCTATGAAGGATTCAGCTTTGTTCTACTCTATCTTTGGTAGCTAAATGCAACATAGCTTGTCCAATAACATATTCACATGAATCTTCCAGCCTGACCTTAGTATTCGACCTGTTCTGCCCTTTGTCGGAATGGCTTAAGTTACTTTAAGGTTTTTTAAGATTATCATGTTGCCACTCTTCTTCCAGCCACCTCAGCTCTCCAACTGGCCTGGGGTGGGCTTCATGCTCAGTTGCTGCTGAGGGAGGAGGGGTGCCAGTTTGCAGAAGAGAGCACCCCTGGTGGTGCCTTCTTGAGAAGATCCATTCCCCCAAGTCTCCCAAGGTCTCGGCCCGCTCCCCCCACCGCCGCACCAAAAACTTCTGGGGGTGAGGGAGCCTCCCCTCCAAAGAAAGCCCCACCAAAGACACAAGGAAAACATGTTACCTGGCACTTGCCATGCACACAGAGGTCGGTCTCATAGGGCCCGCAGGGTGTGCCATCCAGGACCCTGTCGGCCACCAGCAGCGGGGACTCCTTCCCAAGGGGTGAGCAGTAGAGTTCACATGGTTTATCTGAGGAGGGAAAGGGGACAGTGGACATTGATGGGGGAAGGGGTGTGTGGGCCACGCAAGGGGCAGGTGCTCGAGGGGAATGAGCCAAGCGGGGTGCAGGTGCACGTGGGTGATGGCCCAGAGGACAAGAGGTCAATCAATATGAAATAAAGGTCACAGAAGCCCAGCACATGTTCCTCAGAGGCATGCAGCTGTCCCCTGGAACATTCCACACAGCAAATGGAGAAAGATACATGAGTGAGGGCTCTGGGGGTTCTTATTTACCTTATTCTCTTCATCCTTTGCAAAGATATAGTATTCCTTTTCCTTAAGGCATTAAAAATACCAGGCGGAACATTTTGTTGTGTGCTGACCTCTGAGTGAACTGACTATGTATCAAGGGAGAGCCTGGGAGCTTCTCTTGTTGTGGGGGTGAGAAAGGGGGAGAAGGTGAATGAGAATGCCTCTGGGTAGGAGGGGGTGTGGGCCCTGTGGATGTCTCCACAGCAGTGGCTTTTGTTAAGTGCTTTAGTGCTCCACCAGCTGCTGGATAAAAGCAGTAGGGCTGTGATATATATGGCGAGAAGGCTCTGGAAGAAGCTGAACTGAAGTAAAATACAGGAACAAAGGGGCCTCTAGGACAACGTGTAAGAGCCATGTCACCTGACGGGATGGAAACCCTTGGTTTCTGCTGCTCTTGGAACCAAGTGAGCTCCTAGAATGTGACAAGCCCTCATGCCTTTGCCCAGGCTGTTGCTTTGCCTGGAAATCCCTCCCTGCAGAGCTTCTGGAAGTTTCCTATCACCCCAGAAGGTTCCACTCCACAGCTCTCTCCTCTCACACCATCTCTGACATGGACTCTCCAACTGCATTTTGTATACACCTCCAAAAAGCCCTTAGACATTATCCTATTGTCTTATGAGTGTTTGAGTGACTTCCATATACAAAAGGATTTCTTATAAGGTGGGTTCCATTGCTAAAAGAGTTTAAAAGGGATGGGTTTTAATTATCTTTAGATTGAAGAACCGAAAGTACTGCAAGACCTTAGAGGACAAGGGACTGAGATTTTTATCTCTTGTCCCCAGGCCAGGCCAAGGACATGGCTCACAGAAGGACTTGGTAAGTATTTTAATCTTTCCATATAAACTTTAGAATCAGTTTGATGGTATCCCCAAAATAACTTGCTGGGATTTCACGGGAATTGTGCTAAATCTATAGATCAAGTCAGGGGGAACCAACATCTTGACAAATATTGATTCTTCCTATTCATGAACATGGAATATCTCCCCATTTAATTCTTTTAATTCACTCATCAGAGTTTCCCTCATATAGATCTTGCACATATAGTGTTAGTTTTATATATAAATATGCCATTTTTGGGGTGTTCGTGTAAACGGTAGTATGTTTTTAATTTCAACCCCATTTGGTCCTTGCTGGTATATAGGAAAGTGATTTTTGTACATTTACCATGTATCTTGCAACCTTGCTATAATTATTTACTAGTTCCAGGAAGCTTTGGGGTTTTTTGTTTTTTTGTGGTTTTTTTTGTTGTCGTTGTTGTTTCTTGATTCTTTTGGACTTTCTGCATAGATGATGTCATCATCAAACAAATGTAGTTTTATTTCTTCCTTCCCAATCTGTATATTTTCAATTTCCTTATCTTATTTCATTAGCTACGTCTTCCAGTATGGTGTTGAAAAGGAACAGTATAAGAAGAAATCCTTGCTTTGTTCTTGTTCTTGGGAGAAAACCTTCAAGCTTATTTTTAAATAAATGAATGGATTTTGTTCTTCTCTACGTAACTCTGAAAGAGGAATACACCCCTTTATCTCTCTCAGTCACCTAATTCTAATGACATTAATGTGATTATTTTTGCAAAGAAACTTCCAGAAACAGAAACACCAATGCTTTTGTGCTGCCTCTGTCAGTCCCTTTGTTTCCACCACTGGCTCATTTTCCAGTGGTCTCAGATATGCAAGCGCAGCGGTAGAAAAAGGCTTCTGGAGTTGACTTGGCTTCAGAAGATCTTGGCATTCCAGCTGGACAGTTCCTGTCAAAGCAGATGTGTTGTCTCACCCAGGCTCTGGGGCTTTCATGATTGAATGACATTCAGAAAGCCACAAACATGTTCAGCAGCTTTCCATAGCTCCTCTCCCATGGAGCCCTGCTGACCAACATGCCCAGTGGGAAGTCTTGCCTTAAAACACTAGAAAGAAACTACAAAGGTTCAGTAGAAATGTTCAACTTGTTTGTTCTAGTTAGTTGTGGAGGTGCTGTGGAGGGGGTGTTGTGAAGAACTTCCCAGGTAAGTAAAGTAATGATGCTTCAGTGTTTATTTATTCAAAAAACAGGAACTGAGTCTCTTGATCACACAAGGCACTGTTTGGGCACTACTGGGAAAGAAAGATGAGTAGTGTATGCTTTTCAAGGCCTTGGTAGTCTAATGGACAAGTACAGAGCAAATCCCAGATGAGGCAGACTATGAAAATCTCCATGAAATGGGCCTGAGCTGTTAGAGGGCAAGGTATAAAGTGGAAGGAGTGTTCTAATTCCCTAGATAGCAGGCTAGAGGCAGCTGTCCCTCCATTTAGATGGAATGACCCAGGAAGGCAGCCAGTGGAAGAAGTATGAGAGACTAAAATGTAAACTGAGCTGAGGTTCTGGAAGGTTCATCCGACCAAATTTTTGAGGTCCTTGGGACCCCGAGGTTTCCTGTTGGCATCTTGGGGAACCACTGGAAGAATGCAGCACCATAGCTCCCAGTCTGAATGGATGGGGTATTTTCTTCACACACTGGGCTTCCTCTTATGTTTCACTGTTAAGGAAAGAAGGGTCCTCTGGTCCAAGCAGTTTGAAAACTACGGATTTTAATTACCTTTAAACTGAAGTGCTGGAATAACTGAGCTTTGAAATGGTTCATTCAATAGCAGTAATAATGGTGATGATGGTGGTGATGTTGATAAAATCATAAATGACATTAATTGTCTACTATGTCAAAGGCAGCATGCTAAGTAATATCTATGCATTTCAGGTGGGTGCTGTCATCGTTCCATCTTATAGATGAGCATGGGAGACTCACATAAGGTGTGTGGCTACCCAGAGTCCCCTGACAGGCAAGGTCAGACCCTGGCCTCTTTGTCCCAGCCTAGTTTTCTTTCTATCATCACTGTTCTCTTTTTGGACAGAGAACGCTAGTGGCCCCAAATACCAAGAGGCAAAATGGTGCTGCTGAAAGCAAACCACCAGTTTCATGAATGTTTCTGGCTTCTGAGTGTCTACTCTGATTTGAGCAGAAATGGAAGTGGGATTTGGGTAGAAAAGTAGGGGGTCTTTTGTGGCAAGTTAGAAAGACCAGATTTGGTCTTGGGGATAAAGATGGTTTGTCTGGGCTCTGTCATAAACATCAGGAAAATGGAGATTCTCAGATGGAGGGATTTTGTTCATGAACCCAGGCAAACAGGTACACTCAACTCCACCTACACTGGACTCTCCCACCTGCAGACACTGTCCTCCTCGGCTTGGGCAGCTGGGGACACCTAGACTCTAGAACAGAGTCCAGAGGTAACACTTCCTTCCTTTGCTCAGCTGAAACTCCATTTGTCCATCTCCTTTTCTGGGATCTATGCTCAGAATTTAGCGCACTTCCACACCTCTAGGACGGTATAGCACTATCTCCCAAAAGGACTCAGGATAACCTTTATAAAACTTGAGAAGGAGCCCCTCAAAATTCTCTGAATATTCCCCTCTAAGCTACCTTGGGTGGGCAAAGAATCCCCAGATAAATTCCTAGTACAGAAGGAGGTCAAATCTTCTTGAGAACTATAGAACTATAGAACCATGCACTCCAAGGAAAGAAGCTTGGAGCATCCCTTTTACATGGTTGATGGGGGCCCAAATGAAATTCTAATTGAGGCTGGACTGATTGGTGTGGTTCCTGGTCTCTCACTGACTTGTTGCCAGGAGTTATGCTTGGGTGGGAAAACCACAGACAAGGCAGGGGAGATGAGCTCAGGGGCTTGAGAGCCACATTATCTTATCTGCTTAGTGGAGGCTTGGAGGAATCCCCCTAGTACTCCATGGTGAAGAGGGCACTTGTGGGTCTTAGTACTCTCGCTGTTCTCTTTCTGCCAGTGGTTGTAAGGTCTTACTAAGAAATACCAAGGAATTCTGAGGCCATCACAAGTGCTCACTCCAGCTCTGTCTGGCTATCTTTGGGGGATACAGAGGAGGCTGCCCAGTCCCCTGTCCCCAAAGCTGCCCACCATAACTCAAGAGCCAGGCCTTAGTTGACTGGATCGGAAGAAGCCACTTGACCGTAGCTATACCAGTCAGAGTCTTTCTCTCCATCTTTCTCTCCATCACAACCTCATAGCTTCATGAGGCCTCAACCAATTGGACTGACAGTGGCCAGCTGACTGCAGGTGGACCAATCAGTGTCTCTGTCTTGAAAAATCAGCACTAAAATCCAGATTTAGAGCAGCTGTGTCTACTCATAGTTGATGAATCTGAAAGAAGTCTGTACTCTCTTATCCACAATCCAGAAGTCCAAAAAGCTCTGAAAACTGTGAGCATTTTCTTACATGTGTGGCAAACGCATCTGGCAGCAAAAACAGCTTTGACTAACATGAGGCTTTGGTAGTGTTCAGAATTCCAGTTAGAGACCATTCATGCGTTATTTGGTAGAGACATACCTGTACTTCCCTGGACTGTGGGGTGCTTCCCTGGACCCCACTGGGAGTATTGGTAGTATATGGTTGATGTGCTGTTGTTACCTAACACCAAAAATGCTTTGGCCACATCTGGCCCCAACAGATTCACATAAAGGATGAAAGTGGTGTGGGTCACCCTTCAGCCTCATGTGGACAAATGATGAGAAAGCTACTTTTCAGTTGGGAACAGGAAGAAATGACTCACAAACACAAACTGTGATGGGCATGGAGAGAGGTCCTGATACTTTCAGAGGCCCTGTCCTCAGACCCCAGCCCTTGGGATCTGAGACACCCTGCAACTTTGCAACAACTCCTCTCTTTTTCATTAAGCAACTCCAGTTGGCTTGAATGAATTGGAGTTAGAGAGACCTTAACCATCCTACGTTCCATACCCTGGAAGGCTCAGCCCCAGAGGGGGTTCTGCCATGCCAGCCCAGGAGGAGCTGGGAATGCACCTCCATGTCCAGACACAGCCTTAGCCAAGCCCTCTGACACTTCAGTGGGCACGTGGCCTGCTGGCTTGGGCAGGAAGTACAGAACTCCTGAAGGTTTCCACTTAAATGAGATTCCACGGGGAAAGCAGAAATAGGGTGGGTTTGGCAACAGGCCATCTCCATGGGTTTCTGTCTAAAGGCTTTCCCACTTAGAACTATTTTCTAAGGAGAGCCTTTGTCTTCTTTTGGAGGTGGTATGGATTTGCGGTCCTGAGCCCTCCCTTGGAAAATCTACCTCTGCAAGAATTTTTTTTTTTCAGTAAGAGAAAAAAGAAAAAGTATAGCTTCCCCTTTCTTGAACCGTGTGTCACTCGCCAAAGAATTCCACAGTGATAGCAATGCTATGAATAGGGCAGTCATAATGGGCTTCGAGAGAGCCCAGAGCCCAACCACAGGAATCGTTCCCATCACGGCTAAGCTAGAATTGTGCCTTTTATAAGCTGATTTTTGAAAGGAGCAAACTTCTAATCTGTATTCTCCCCCCTGCCCTCTGAATTGGCCATTTGTTATTTTGTTTTCATCCTTGTGAAATGCTCCTTTTAAAAATGCTGGCTTCTGTTTATATTTGCAAGGGAAATGAAACCAAATCTGTGAGAAGTCAGGACAGTTCCACCCCAGAAGGGGATATGTCAAGCTAGCCTTGCAAAGGCCTGAACTTGGGGTCTTTTCCTCAAAGACAAAATGCTTACTGCCCCTTAGCTGTCCTTATCAGAGAGGGTGGTACTTTTCAGATCAAAGGCGGTCGAACTCTGGCTGTAATGATCTGTCGCTTTGATAGAGAGAAATGAAAAGCGAGTGGGTCACGACACATTCTGAAGCTGGTGGGCTTCCCCAGATAGCTGCCTTGCGAAGTGTCCTGGGTGGGGGATCCAGGGCAGACATCCGTTTCTGCCCCTGGGATGATAAGGGACCCGAGGAGCTCAGCAATCCAAAAGTGGTTATAAGTCAAACAGAAGTTTAATAACGACTTGGAGAAATCTGTGGAAAACCAGACATTTAAGTGGGATTTCTGCATTGAATAAAGGAGCAGGAGAACGCAAAGCTGAAGCAGACCAAGGAAAGAATAACAACAAGGCTGTGTGCACAGTTGAGTGGAAATGGGAATGGGGTGAGTCCCTCTTGGAGCCGACCTCTTCTTGCTCCCAAAAAGAGTCAGTGAAGGACTGGACAGTGGACCTAAAGTGTCTCTGTCCAGCAGGCTGGGATGGCTGATGGTTTGGAAACAAGGCTGCCCCTCATCAGAACCCATCATGGCGCTGGAAACAGGGTAGCCTCTGCTGCCTCGGCTCACTTTCTCCCTATTAGGGGTCCGAAGATGCTCGAGACATCTGGAAGCCTCCTGGGTCTTCTTGCATCAGAGGAATGCCCAGGCAGAGAGCAGCGAGCGTCCAGCTGTACATGTTCCTTTCAGGAGGGTGGGCCTCCTCTCTCCCTCATCTGCAGACAAAGCTGAGGGTATGTGGGCTGCCCTTCTCTTGAAGTCATGGTTAAGCGACGGTGCACCTCCCATCACACAGCTCCAAAAAGTGGTTTTTTTCAAAAGGAAAGAGGTCTGGGGGGAGGAGTCAAGATGGCGGAGAAGTAGCAGGCTGAGACGACATCGGGTAGCAGGAGATCAGCTAGATAGCTTATCTAACCATTGTGAACACCTATAAATCCAACGGGAAATCGAAGAGAAGAAGAGCAACAATCCCAGAAACAGAAAATCGATCACTTTCTGAAAGGTAGGACCTGCGGAGAAGTGAATCCAAAGCGACGGGAAGATAGACCCCGGGGGGAGGGGCCGGCACCCGGCAAGCGGCGGAGCGACGGAGCACAAAATCGGGACTTTTAAAAGTCGGCTCCACTGGGAGACATCGCTCCAGAGGCTAAACTGGGGGGAAACCCGGGCGGGGTCAGCATAACCCCAGGACCCGCGGGGTCACAGAAGGACTGGGGGTGTCTGAGTGCCGCAGAGCTCGCAGGTATTAGAGCGGGGAAGCCGGCTATAGCGACAAAGCCGAGGAGTGAGCTCTAAGCCCGGGGTTACCTTGTGCCGGTCGCAGGCTGGGTGGGCTCGGAGCGCTGCCGGAGGCCACGGAGACAAAAGCGACCCGGCGCTTTTCTCCAGCTCCAACAATTGACTGCTTTCCTCGAGGCGCGACCGCAAGCCAGGGAGGCGGGGCTATTGGGCACTTTGCTCTGAGAGCGCACTGAGGAGCGGAACCCCAAGCTCTCGGCTCCTCCGGGCCGGAGACTGGGAGGCCGCCATCTTCATTCCCGTCCTCCGGAACTCTACGGAAAGCGCTCAGGGAACAAAAGCTCCCGAAAGCGAACCCGAGCGGATTACTTAGCCTGGCCCCTGGCAAGGGCGGTGCAATTCCGCCTGCGGCAAAGACACTTGAGAATCACTACAACAGGCCCCTCCCCCAGAAGATCAACAAGAAACCATCCAAAACCAACTTCAGTCACCAAGAACAGCGGAATTCCACAGCAGGAGAAAGCAAATCCTAATTGGACAAAATGACAAGGCGGAAAAACTCACCTCAAAAAAAAGAACAAGAGGCCGTACCGAAGGCTGGAGACCTAATCAATACAGACATAGGTAGCATGACAGATCTAGAGTTCAGAATGACAATTCTCAAGGTTCTAGCCGGGCTCGAAAAAGGCATAGAAGATATTAGAGAAACCCTCTCCGGAGAGATAAAAGCCCTTTCTGGAGAAATAAAAGAACTAAAATCTAACCAAGTTGAAATCAAAAAAGCTATTCATGAGGTGCAATCAAAAATGGAAGCTCTCACTGCCAGGATAAATGAGGCAGAAGAAAGAATTAGTGACATAGAAGACCAAATGACAGAGAATAAAGAAGCTGAGCAAAAGAGAGACAAACAACTACTGGAACACGAGGAGAGGATTCGAGAGATAAGTGACACCATAAGACGACACAACATTAGAATAATTGGGATTCCAGAAGAAGAAGAAAGAGAGAGGGGAGCAGAAGGTATATTGGAGACAATTATTGGAGAGAATTTCCCTAATATGGCAAAGGGAACAAACATCAAAATCCAGGAGATGCTAAGAACGCCCCTCAAAATCAATAAAAATAGGTCCACACCTCGTCACCTGATAGTAAAATTTACAAATCTTAGCGACAAAGAGAAAATCCTGAAAGCAGCCCGGGAAAAGAAGTCTGTAACATACAAGGGTAAAAACATTAGATTGGCAGCGGACCTATCCACAGAGACCTGGCAGGCCAGAAAGAACTGGCATGATATATTCAGAGCACTAAACGAGAAAAACATGCAGCCAAGAATACTATATCCGGCTAGGCTATCATTGAAAATAGAAGGAGAGATAAAGAGCTTCCAGGACAAACAAAAGCTGAAAGAATTTGCAAACACCAAACCAGCTCTACAGGAAATATTGAAAGGGGTCCTCTAAGCAAAGAGAGACCCTAAAAGTAGTAGATCAGAAAGAAACAGAAACAATATACAGTAACAATCACCTTACAGGCAATACAATGGCACTAAATTCATATCTCTCAATAGTTACCCTGAATGTTAATGGGCTAAATGCCCCAATCAAAAGACACAGGGTATCAGAATGGATAAAAAAACAAAACCCATCCATATGCTGCCTACAAGAAACTCATTTTAGACCCGAAGACACCTCCAGATTTAAAGTGAGGGGGTGGAAAACAATGTACCATGCTAATGGACATCAGAAGAAAGCTGGGGTGGCAATCCTTATATCAGATCAATTAGATTTTAAGCCAAAGACTATAATAAGAGATGAGGAAGGACACTATATCATACTCAAAGGGTCTGTCCAACAAGAAGATCTAACAATCTTAAATATCTATGCCCCTAACATGGGAGCAGCCAACTATATAAACCAATTAATAACAAAATCAAAGAAATACATCGACAGTAATACAATAATAGCAGGGGACTTTAACACTCCCCTCACTGAAATGGACAGATCATCTAAGCAAAAGATCAACAAGGAAATAAAGGCCTTAAATGACACACTGGACCAGATGGACATCACAGATATATTCAGAACATTCCATCCCAAAGCAACAGAATATACATTCTTCTCCAGTGCGCATGGAACATTCTCCAGAATAGACCACATCCTGGGTCATAAATCAGGTCTCAATCGGTACCAAAAGATCGAGATCATTCCCTGCATATTTTCAGACCACAATGCTCTGAAGCTCGAACTCAATCACAAGAGGAAATTTGGAAAGAACGCAAATACATGGAGACTAAACAGCATCCTTCTAAAAAATGAATGGATCAACCAGGAAATTAAAGAAGAATTGAAAAAATTCATGGAAACAAATGATAATGAAAACACAACAGTTCAAAATCTGTGGGACACAACAAAGGCAGTCCTGAGAGGAAAATATATAGCAGTGCAAGCCTTTCTCAAGAAACAAGAAAGGTCTCAAATACACAACCTAACCCTACACCTAAAGGAGCTGGAGAGAGAACAACAAAGAAAGCCTAAACCCAGCAGGGGAAGAGAAATCATAAAGATCAGAGCAGAAATCAATGAAATAGAAACTAAAAAAACAATAGAACAAATCAACAAAACTAGGAGCTGGTTCTTTGAAAGAATTAATAAGATTGATAAGCCCCTGGCCAGACTTATCAAAAAGAAAAGAGAAAGGACGCAAATAAATAAAATCATGAATGAAAGAGGAGAGATCACAACCAACACCAAAGAAATACAAACAATTATAAGAACATACTACGAGCAACTCTATGGCAACAAATTTGACAACCTGGAAGAAATGGATACATTTCTAGAGATGTATAAACTACCACAACTGAACCAGGAAGAAATAGATAACCTGAACAGACCCATAACCAGTAAGGAGATTGAAACAGTCATCAAAAATCTCCAAACAAACAAAAGTCCAGGACCAGACGGCTTCCCAGGGGAATTCTACCAAACATTTAAAGAAGAATTAATTCCTATTCTCCTGAAACTGTTCCAAAAAATAGAAATGGAAGGAAAACTTCCAAACTCATTCTATGAGGCCAGCATCACCTTGATCCCAAAACCAGACAAGGATCCCACCAAAAAAGAGAATTACAGACCAATATCCTTGATGAACACAGATGCGAAAATTCTCACCAAAATACTGGCCAATAGGATCCAACAGTACATTAAAAGGATTATTCACCACGACCAAGTGGGATTTATTCCAGGGCTGCAAGGTTGGTTCAACATCCGCAAATCAATCAATGTGATACAATACATTAATAAAAGAAAGAGTAAGAACCATATGATACTCTCAATAGATGCTGAAAAAGCGTTTGACAAAGTGCAGCATCCCTTCCTGATTAAAACTCTTCAAAGTGTAGGGATAGAAGGCACATACCTCAACATTATCAAAGCCATCTATGAAAAACCCACCGCAAATATCATTCTCAATGGAGAAAAACTGAAAGCTTTTCCGCTAAGGTCAGGAACACGGCAGGGATGTCCGTTATCACCACTGCTGTTCAATATAGTACTAGAAGTCCTAGCCTCAGCAATCAGACAACAAAAAGAAATTAAAGGCATCCAAATCGGCAAAGAAGAAGTCAAACTATCACTCTTTGCAGATGATATGATACTATATGTGGAAAACCCAAAAGGCTCCACTCCAAAACTGCTAGAACTTATACAGGAATTCAGTAAAGTGTCAGGATATAAAGTCAATGCACAGAAATCAGTCGCATTTCTTTACACTAACAACAAGACAGAAGAAAGAGAAATTGAGGAGTCAGTCCCATTTACAATCGTACCCAAAACCATAAGATACCTAGGAATAAATCTAACCAAAGAGGCAAAGAATCTATACTCAGAAAACTATAAAGTACTCATGAAAGAAATTGAGGAAGACACAAAGAAATGGAAAAATATTCCATGCTCATGGATTGGAAGAACAAATATTGTGAAAATGTCTATTTTACCTAAAGCAATCTACACATTTAATGCAATCCCTATCAAAATCCCATCCATTTTTTTTAAAGAAATAGAACAAATAATCCTAAAATTTATATGGAACCAGAAAAGACCTCGAATAGCCAAAGGAATATTGAAAAAGAAAGCCAAAGTCGGTGGTATCACAATTCCAGACTTCAAGCTCTATTACAAAGCTGTCATCATCAAGACAGTATGGTACTGGCACAAAAACAGACATATAGACCAATGGAACAGAATAGAGAGCCCAGAAATAGACCCTCAACTCTATGGTCAACTAATCTTCGACAAAGCAGGAAAGAATATCCAATGGAAAAAAGACAGCCTCTTCAACAAATGGTGCTGGGAAAATTGGACAGCCACATGCAGAAAAATGAAATTGGACTATTTCCTTACACCACACACGAAAATAGACTCAAAGTGGATGAAGGACCTCAATGTGCGAAAGGAATCTATCAAAATCCTTGAGGAGAATGCAGGCAGCAACCTCTTTGACCTCCACCGCAGCAACTTCTTCCTAGGAACATCGCCAAAGGCAACAGAAGCAAGGGCAAAAATGAACTATTGGGATTTCATCAAGATCAAAAGCTTTTGCACAGCAAAGGAAACAGTGAACAAAACCAAAAGACAACTGACAGAATGGGAGAAGATATTTGCAAACGACATATCAGATAAAGGGCTCGTATCCAAAATCTATAAAGAGCTTATCAAACTCAATACCCAAAGAACAAATAATCCAGTCAAGAAATGGGCAGAGGACATGAACAGACATTTCTGCAAGGAAGACATCCAGATGGCCAACAGACACATGAAAAAATGCTCCACATCACTCGGCATCAGGGAAATACAAATCAAAACCACAATGAGATACCACCTCACACCAGTCAGAATGGCTAAAATGAACAAGTCAAGAAATGACAGATGCTGGCGAGGATGCGGAGAGAGGGGAACCCTCCTACACTGCTGGTGGGAATGCAAGCTGGTGCAACCACTCTGGAAAACAGTGTGGAGGTTCCTCAAAAAACTGAAAATAGAGCTACCCTACGACCCAGCAATTGCACTCCTGGGTATATATCCTAAAGATACAAACGTGGTGCTCCGAAGGGGCACGTGCACCCGAATGTTTATAGCAGCAATGTCCACAATAGCCAAACTGTGGAAAGCGCCTAGATGTCCATCAACAGATGAATGGATAAAGAAGATGTGGTATATATACACAATGGAATACTATGCAGCCATCAAAAGACATGAAATCTTGCCATTTGCGACGACGTGGATGGAACTAGAGGGTATCATGCTTAGCGAAATAAGTCAATCGGAGAAATATAACTATCATATGATCTCTTTGATATGAGGAAGTGGAGATGCAAGGTGGGGGGGTTTGGGGGGAGGTAGGAAAAGAAAAAATGAAAAGATGGGATTGGGAGGGAGACAAACCATAAAAGACTCAATCTCAAGAAACAGACTGAGGGTTGCGGGGGGGAAGGGGGATGGGAGAGGGTGGTGGGGAAATGGACATTGGGGAGGGTATGTGCTATGATGAGTGCTGTGAAATGTGTAAACCAGACGATTCACAGACCTGTACCCCTGGGGATAAAAATACATTATATGTTTATTAAAATAAAAAAATTAAAAAAAAAAAAAAAAAAAAAAAAAAAGGAAAGAGGTCTGGGGAGCTCCCCAAGGCTTTTAAATGAGCCCACAGCTGAGCAGGCTGGCGGTATCTGCCACGACTGAGAACATTCCAGGTTACTTTACAACTCGGTTTGGAGGTGACGGGTCAGGTTGCTGGGTTTAAAGCTGTGGGTCTGGGGCTGTTATAGCTGGTGATGCCTGGGCTTACCCTCTCCAATCCCCCAAAGCTACGCACACTTGAGCTTGTAAGAGCAGAGTGCAGAGTGGAGATTTCAGAGGTTCTTCAAACCACAGAGAAGAAACCTAAGACCTGGCACAGGAACTTCATTCTCCTGCAAAAGACTTCAGAGGCTGGTAAAAATCAGGCTCAGTCACTGTAGTTCTTATAAAAACCTCTTCACTCGACACTTACGAAGTCATGCTCTCACTGTCTTACTCAGGTACTGGAAGCCAGATGAGAGCTGGTTATTTTCCAAGTCAGCTCCTCTGGAATGGGGGTCCCTCCCTACTCCTTATCAGCGCAGGAACTTTGATGCGTCATGTAACCCATAACCTCTCATCTTTGCATGGTTTGCTCTGCACTGTAATTGAGATGACGGATGCAGAGCTAACCTTGGCCTGGCCTATGGTGTGCTCAACAAACAGGACCATATCGTCATCATTAGGACACATTCTTGTCTCCCAGAGATGAGCAGAATTTTAAGTGACCCCCATGGGGGGCAGACAGTCCTTATCAACAAACATTACAAACCCTACGGATATGATATACCATAGAGAATTTGATCAGCCACTGGAAATGCCCATGGGGCAGAGTCCCCTGATTTGGGAGAGAAAGCTCTCAGAAAGAAAACATGACCCACGCCTATCATCATCTCCGAGTTGTAAACTGTCCTCAAAACTTTTTTTTCCCCCAAACACCTTAGTCAAGAAGTGAAAGCCAACCCGAAATGAACCAAGAAAAGAAATGCAAGAAAGCATCAATGTTGGAAAGAGAGAGAACAGACATAGAAGCCCACCGTCCCTTGCCTGCAGAGCCTCTCTCTCCTCAAAGTTGGCCCTGGGCCCCTCAGTACATGGCACTAGGTGGCAGGCTGCCAGCACCCCCGCCCTGCTGCAAATGGGGGTGCAGGGCGATTCTGGTCTGCCACCCACCTCACAGCAGCTTTTAAGAAATCTCCTAGGGCTAGGTCATCCAAGTTCAACCCCATTGCTCCAGAAGCCGGTCCACTGCTCACCGGCGCAGCAGGCCTGGAGTGTCCCATTGGATGGATGGCTGGGAAGGGGGAGCCCCATGAGGTTTCCTAGGAGGTGTTTACATTCTTGGAGGAGAAGGGGGGCACTGTGAAAAGACGTGCCATATGCCTTTACCATCAACCACCACTGCTGTCAGCAGGCCCTTCTTCTTGCTGCTCAACCGGTCATGAGTCTGGCACTGCTGGTCCCGGAAGCTGGGCAGGCCCTTGGGGCAGGGAAGGTTCTCGCAGACAGCATGCTCCACACTGGCTCCCAGGCAGTGGGTGCCCCCAGGCCCAGGCCTAGAAAGAAGGAAAGGTCCGTGTTAACCAGACAGTGCTATGGACACAGCAGGGGTGCTCGTTTTTCCCCCCTTTTGCCAGCAGGGGAAGGGGCCTGGCCAAGTTTCCAAAGTAACCTCCTTCTGCTCTTCCACACTATATCTCAGCAATCCCAGTCCCATGCTGACGGCATGTTTAAGTGAGCCGTCAGAAAAATGCATCCAAGAACTGTAAATCAGGGTCATCTGGAAATAGAACACGGTATCAGTTCAGCAAGATTCACAAACTGGGTCTTTCATCTGAAACTAAAACTTGGCCATTTGTAAGACTGAAAACCCCAAGGGGGAATTTTTAGTGTGTGTGTGGGTTTTTTGTTTTTGTTTTGTTCCTTTTTTTTGGTCTTCTATAAAACAAAGACCTTTACACTGCTCCTATGTCTACTCTGGAGATCACTAAATTTCAGAATGAGTAAACCGCTCTCATTTAACTTTGTAATGCGAAGAATCAGAATGGTTCGTTAACTAGTTCAATGGCTTAGGGTAGAGACCTGTCAGATCCCGGCTCTGCAACCTTGACCTGGGGACTTGGGCAAGTGTGAGACCACAAGTGGTCAAAGACACATCCTGGGTCCCTGAGGCTCTGTGCTTAGACTGGGGTTCCAAGCAGTTTGGGAGCCCCAGGTGTGTTCTGTGGCCAAGCCCATGTGTGTGAGGGGCAGTGAGGAGGAGCAGCAGGACCCTGGTCTGGCTGGCTGAAATGTGGATCCACCCAGCTGTTCCATGAAGCCCTGGGGTGTCCTCATAGGGCTCTGACCCAAGCAACCTCAGTGGTTTCCTTCATTTCCACAATGCCAAAATCACCATGAAGGAATATGACTGTTTTCTCCCTGAAGTCTTTATTGAAATTCAGCATTGAGGGGAAAAGAATGCAAATCACAACTGTTTTGCTCATTGGCTTTTCACAAATTACATACACCTGTTGGCAGGGCAATAAGTTTTGACACAATCACCATTTCATCCCAAGTATTTCTTTTCCTCCCGTTGCTGTTCATTGTAGTCAGACAATGAGGCCACCCTATGATCACGGCTTCAGGGGAGAGAGATCAAAGCAGAAGTCCTAGGCGTTTGTGTCATCAGGGGTCTACAAACTTTTTCTGCAAAGGTGACTATTTCTGGCTTTGTGGGACATGCAGTCTCTGTCCCAACTACTCACCTCTGCCACTGTAGTACAAAGACAATGAATAGCCAAAAGGGCATAGCTGTGTGCCAATAAAACTTTATTTATAAAACCAGGTGGTGTACCGGATTTGGTCCACAGGCCATCATTTCCAGGTTCTGGTCTACATAAATGTGTTGGAGAAAATGTCTGAAGCAGGAAGAAAGGCTTCACTCTTCTTACCTCTATGCCCACCTCATGTACACCAGGCAACCTCCCCCCTCACTTGGGCATGGTGGCAGCCTTGAGAGGTTATACACACTGGTGGCCCCAGAGAGAGGCCCTGAGTTCTGATCTCCATCCAAGTCAGGAAACAGCAAAACCTCTCTAAGGCTTATGGGATTTGAGAACACAGAGACCTTTTGTTCTTTTTCCTTCCCAGAACACCAGGGAGGCAGCTGGATCTTGGAGAAATGATTGCATGGCATGTTTAGGGAGACAGAGTCTCCCAAGAGCCCTGGGCCTGAATGCCAAGTGTGGACAGATGAATGGATTCCTGTGCTGCAAAGCACAGTGTAGCAGAAAGAGAGAAGGGAAAAGCCATGTGGACCAGCAGGAAGGACATCTCTGTAACAGGCTAGTTCCCATGGCTGGGACCAGAGAAGGAATGGGTGAGGCAGCAGATGCTGTATGGTGAGAAGTTACGGGTTGAATTGTGTCCACCCAAATCATATACTGAAGTCCTAACCCCAGCGCCTCAGAATGTGGCCTTATTTAAAAATAGGACCACTACAGATGTATTTAATTAAGATGAGCTCATACTAGAACAGGGTGAGCTCCTAATCCAGTATGACTAGTATTCTTATAGAAAGGGGAAATCTGAGATGGAAACAGAGGGGAGAACAACATGCAAAGATGAAGACAGAAATTGGGTGATGTTTCTACATTCTAAGGAATGCCAAAGATCACCAGTAAGCCACTAGAAGTCAGGAGAGAGGCATGGAACAGATTCTCCTTCATAGCCTTCTGAAAGAACTAATGCTTTCAAGACCTTGGTCTTGGACGTCTGGTCTCCAGAACTAAAAGAGAATAAATGTGTGCTGTTTACACCACCCAGTTAGTAATAGTTTGTTATGGCAGTCCTTAGAAGACAAATATACTGGATGATACAAGGATCAGAGGCATTCTCACTGAATATAGTTGTAGATTCAGGGAATATGGGGCAAAAATTCCTGATGTGATTAGGAATCCAACCTGAACTAGAATGGAGTTCAAAAATACAAATTAAAACATCAAAAATACAAATGCAAATAAAAATTGGTTTCTAGAAAAATGAGGCAAGCTATGTTTGCCAGTTAGGGTGGAACTGAGATTTGTGCACCTCATGTAACTAACTTCCTGAGCTGTCCCTAAGCTTTATTTTAGCTTCCGTTGTACCTATCTCTAACAATTGCTTTTTCCAGATTTACATCTGACTGACCCTTATAAACCAACTACCTTTATGCCTTGTGGCAGGTGGATGGAGAGATTAGACATAAGAAAGATCCAGCAGAAAGTGGACCTGGAGGTGAGGGGTAGTCCGTGGGATACCTCATGTGTCTCAGGCTTCTTTCCTCCTGGACTCTGTCTACCCTGTTTCATCTCCCTGCCCAACCTTCTCCCATGGGCAAGTCCCCTTTCAGCCCCCCATCTAGTCCACCACCCCATCTTCCCCACCTCCCCTACCCCCAATGCTCCATCCATCCTTGAAGCCACCTCCACCCTAAAGCCTCTCTTTACTTCCTACACGGAGCCTCTTTTGACCATGCTTGAGTCTCTGCTATGCTGCTTATCATCAATCTTGTGAAACAGTGAGCTAGATTATGATCTTCCTCCTATCTTTCTGCAGCTTCATGCACAGAACCTTGCACAGACTAGTCTTTAACAAACAGTAGACTGAGGTGAACTAAATTATCAAAATTTATCTTAAAAAGACCAAAAGAGAGAGTGAAGTTAGGGAAGATGGGGGAGTAGGAAGCACTAGGAATCCATCTCTCCACTGAGACAACAACTGTATTGGCAAAAAACTGTCTGAGGTAACTATTTTGAAATTCTGGAGTCTATTTGAAAGCATATACCCTTCTGGAAAAAGCTTGGCTGGTAAGTTGTGGTTTAATTTAGATGCATTTTAGCCTTTATTGTGGGAGTGGCTATCTGTTCCCCACAGCAGCCCCATGGCAGGCAGCTGTGCCTGGTGTGTCTTGCTGCAGCCAGGCTGGACAATAAGAACCTGGGGTTCTGTGTTCTGACTGTTCAGTATTGCTTTTGATTTCTGAGATGCAGGAACAGAGGGTGGCCACCGTTGTTGCAACTCCTATGAGCTGAAGGGACCTCCAGGGAGTTTCAAAGGGAGTTTACATTTTTTCCCCCTTTCACCCCCTCTGGGAGCCAGATATGCAAGGGTTGTCATTCAAAAGCAACTGCACATATGGGAAAATTTAGGAAGCTACCAGGTAGGCTTGAAAATTTGAAGGCTAGAAAAGGCTTTGGAGTATCTTATGCTTTTACTTCAGGTTGATCCCCAGCACAGAGAAACCTTTCAACAACAAAGAAACAGAAAATCCAAAAAGGGAGAGCTGATTATCAGAGTTACATTATAAGATTTGAATGTCTAGTTTTTCAACAAAAGAATCACAAAGCATAAAAAAGAAAAGTATGGCCCACTCAAAGGGACAAAATACACCAGCAGAAATATACCTGAGCAAACTCAGATGCTGGGCTTATTAGGCAAAGACTTAAAACACTGTCTTAAAAATACTCAAAGCACTAATGGATGACATAAATAAATACATAAAATGATATATGATAAAATGAGAGTATCAATAGAGACAGAAATTACAAAAAGGAAAAACAAATTCCAGGATTGAAAAATACAATAACTGAGATAAAAAATTCACCAGGTAGATTCAGAAATGGATTTAAGCAGCAAAGAAAGAGCCAGCACATTTGAATATATGACAATTGAAATTATTAAGTCTGGGGGTGAAAAGAAAAAGAATGAAGAAATGTGAATAGAGGGGATCTGTGGTAAACTACTAAGAGGACCACCGTATACATTATGGGAGTCTCAGAAGATGAAGAGAAAGGAACAGAGATTACTTGAAGAAATAATGGCTGAAAACTTCCCAGATTAGAAGAAAGACATGAATGTACAAATCCATAAAGCTCAACAAAATCCTAGTAAGATAAACTCATTGATACACTTTTCAATTAAACTGTCAAAAAAAAAATAGAGAATCTTGAAAGCAGCAAGAGAGAGGCAACACAAAACACATAAGAGAATCTTAATAAATTATGAGCCTATTTCTCATCAGAAACTCTGAAGGCCAAAAGACAGTAAGGTCGATACATTCAAAGTTCTCAACAAACAAACAAATGAACAACAACAACAAAAAAAAGCAAAAAAACCCCACCAAGCCAAACCAACCAACCAAGCAAACAAAAAAAAAAAACCTATCAACTAAGAATTCTATATCCAGCAAAACTGTCATTCAAAAAAAGGAGGGAGAAATTCAGACATTTCCAGGTAAACTGAGGAAGTTTTTATGTATTGTTTTTAATACTAGACATGCTCTACAAGAAACACTTAAAGAGAGTCCTTCAGGATTCAAATGAAAGGATGCTAGATAGTGAGGTGAAGCAGATAAGGAATTAAAGATCTCCAGTCACACAGGTATGATGTTAAGCTCTGTCAGTAGAAGGTACCAGAGAGACACTACAGAAAGAACAGACTTTTGTCTCTGGTTCTGGTATTGAATTTCTCTCAACAGACTCCTGTGGTGGCCTGTGATGCATGCCACCTCCCTCTGGGCAGCATTTATCCCAGAAAGCAGTTTCCAAATAAACCAAAGCCTTGGGAAAATCCCCAGCCTGGTTTCAGATGCTGTTTTTTTCCTTGGGTAGCTTTCCCAAACACCCCTCACTGTGACTTTCCAGAGGGATCCACCAGTGCAGCAGCTCTGCAAACTTCTCCATCACCCAATGGGCCTCGATTTCATCCTCTCCAACAAAGTCTAGGAAATTCATCCCTGGGTGTGTGTGTGGTGGGAGGTGGGGGAGGCATCTTCATCCACATTTGTTCCTCCCTTGGGTGCTCTGCCTCGGACTGGAAAAGTGGCCACTTCCTATGTTTGCTCTTCCACTGCTGTTCCTGTGTTCTCTTTATCTCTTAGCAGCTAGGTCCTATTACTCCAACCACCTGTTATAGCTAATGTTTTTTACATTAAACTTCCCCTGTTCAGAAAAAAAAAAAAAGACTTTTTTTTTTTCTTTCTAGCTTTCCCTTGGCTCACTTTTTGATCCTGGCTGGCAGTGCTGCTCTACAAAACCAGCCCCCCTTCAATCACACGCATGCGCCCTCAGAGCCAATAACTCCTTCCCACTGCCAGCATGCACGGTCATGCGTGCCAGCATACAGCTCTCTGCCTACGATGCACAACACTGCAGCAGGAACCTCGCTCTAGGATAGGTGGGCTTTTCTGCATACTGTACCGCAATAAAGATGTTTAAACATAAGGAAAAAAAATAAGGTAGAGAGGCTCTGGGTGAGAGATTGAAAGTGTGGAGAGAAAAGTGAGCTCCCACTGGGCAGGACCAGCTGTCTCTTGCTAGGATGGGGCATGGAGAGCTTTGGGCAGACCCCAGTGCCGAGCTGGGAGGCAGCAAAGGTTCACCAAGGTGAGTAGGATCACAAGGCACTTTTCTTTGGGAGTGGATGAACACACAGAATCAGGACAGGAGGAAGAGGAATGCTCTGGCTGAGGGATACTTTTAATTTTCTTTGCTCTGTTCTAGTCATTGAAGATTGATTGTAAGTTAGAAAGTCTCAGCAGCAGTTCAGATCCACTCACCATCCAGAGACACAGATGGCTTAGTGGACGGCTGGCAGCTGCAGATGTGAGGAGTAGTGCATGCCTCGTAATGCCTCTTCTGGGCAGCAGACATCCTAGTTTTAAGACCTCTTCTGCAAGGTATCCAAGTCACACTGGTGACTTAGACTCAAGTGTAAAAGACTGAGATTTTAAAAATGCATCTGTGGGAACACCAGGTCACTGGCACTTTGAAAGCACACATATGGGGGGTTTCCCTTAGGAAGCAAAAAGCAATTATAGGGACAGAACGTCACTCCCTACCCCCAAGCTTCCCCCTGGGTCTTAGGAACTTGGCTGCTTTCTGAGCCATGCTGCTCCATGACCCCAGTGCATTCCACTCCTATGCTCCACTCACCACCTTGTCCTTCTTGTGCTCTGACAGAGTGGGCTTTTCACACAAAACCATCTGAGCCTTTTTTCCTGACCCTACTCTCCAGCCTTCCCTCTAAAACACAAGCCTTCTGATGGGGTGCCAGAATTCAAACGACAGATGGACTTTCTGCCTTGCAGTCTTTGGGCAGAAACTCCCACCAACAGCAACACAAATTGTGGCAGGAAAGAACAAGCCTAGGAAGCTAGATGAAGAACACGGATGGTCCCCCAAGGCCTTTATGTCAGCTGGCAAGAAGTACAAATTCCAAGTGCTGTAAAGACCAGGACTAGAGAAAGAAAAAGATGGGGTGGGGGAGAGCGGACTCTTTTGCCAGTGTTTTTGAACGGTGAATAAACCAGCTGCAGAAGGCAGGGAAGGAGCCAGGAATATAAAGTGAAGGGGGTAGGGCGAGGGTGGTGGGAGCATTCCAACCCCAAGATGTACACAGCAGTGAGATTTGGACATCCTTGGGAAATCTCAAGGCAGCGAGCCTGGTGAGTTGAGGAGTGAGCCAGGGAGAGGACATTGCTTTGGTCAGAGACTGGCTCCGGGCCTCGATCAGCTGTGCTTTGTAACAATCACCACGTCAGGCCTCTCTGCAAAGGCAGGCTAACAACAGTTTCCTGGAGTTCGTAAAACACGGTCTGTATCCTGCATGTCCCCCAGAAACACTGGGGGCTGCTGCTAACCCACCCGCCCAAGACTGGGCCCTTTTCTTTCCATGCACCTGGGCTGCTTCCCTGAAGGTGAGGAACCTTGGAGAACACTGCCAGGGAGAAAGCCCTTTGGTGTTCTCCAGAATGAGGAACAGAGCAACACTGTTATTGCACAAGACTGAACAGGCAGACCAGGCATAAATATTATGGAAGCAAAGACATAACTGTTTCTCTCACTCGGGATAAACAAGGCTGGGTGACATTTTGGAGTTTGTTCTGGAGACGACCCTGAGGTCCCCTAACTGTGGGCTACAACCTCCCTGGGGCAGGGCAGGCATGGCAGAAGGGGACCCTCATATGTAGGGGAACCTGAGCCCTGACTCAGGGCTGTACATAGCACCGGGGCCTCTGTGAGGTGTGATGGTACAAGAAAGGGTGGCTAGCTAGTGACCTGCCTTCTTGGTCTAAGAATTTACAATAACCTTCGAGTTTCGGGGGAAAAAACAGTATCAAGTGGGGTTCTGGGGTGCTGGCAAGCAGAGACTGCTTTTTCTCAGCAAGCATGCCTCCAAGTAGTGAGGGAGGCAGCATGTGTCATAGAGGGCTATTCTGTTAGAAGCATGGAAAGGAGAAAGGTGCCCAGCCCCAGGCGGCCTTCATGGAGTTCAAAGCCCCGTGTAGGGGAAGGCAAAGTGAAAACAAGTGAGCAAGGACATAAGGGCAAGAGTTATAAATTGTTCTAACACTTGCAACATGGGAAAAGGGCACTGAGAGAGAGTGTAAAGCCGGCACCCTGCCTTGTGCAAGGTGGTCGGGAAGGAGGCATGAGAAGACATTTAGTCAGAGACCCAAGGAGGGGGCACAGCAAGCTGGGGAGAGGGAAGGGATACTGAAAAAGGTCCAGAGCTTGGAGTGCTCTGAGTACAGAGAGAAGTTCTGCAGTGGGTTGAAACGGTGGCCCCTTCCCCTCCAAGATAAGCCCACCCAGAACCCGTGAATGTGACCTTAATTGGAAAAAGGGTCTTGGTAGACCCTTTTGAGAATTGAGGATCTCTTAAGTAGGAGAGGTGATCATCCTGACTTGGGGTGGGTCTCAAATCCAGTGACAGGTGTCCTCAGAAGAGGAGAGAAGACCATGTGAAGACAGAGGCAAGTCTACGAAGGCAAAGCATGCCAGAGAGTGCCTGAAGCCACCAGAAGTTCAGAGAGAGGCATGGGTGGGATGAATCCTCCTTCAGGTTCGAAAAGGAATTAATCCTGCCAACATCTTGATTTCAGACTTCTGGTTTCTACAATGGAGAGAGGATAAATTGCTGTTTTAAGACACCAAGTTGTGGTAATTTATGATGGCAGCCCCAGGAAATGAATACAAAGACCATGGTTAAGAGTATGGACTTCATTCTAAGTGCAGCAGAGAATGGTGGAAAGGGCTGTAGCAGGAAGAGAGAGAACTGGATTTATGCTTAAGTGGATCTCTGGTTCTGTGTGGAGAATGAATCTGGGGGGCAGGGAGTATGCGGGAAGCAGGCAGGCCAATGCAAAGGGTATGAGAGAACAATGGAGCCTCATCACTGGGCTCTACGCCAGTTGACCGTGGGCAAGTTACCTAACTTCTCCACAACTCAGTTTCTAGGACGAAGAAAGAGTACCCGTCCTGTAGGGCAGCATTCATTGATTTTCTACACGTAAATGCTGAGAAGGGAACTGGCATGGTGCATTCGCCATTCTTATCACGAGAGGTTGTGGAAGAGGAGGAGAGGGGACAAGGGGACCATTCATGGACTCAGGGGCTTTGGCCTGGAGCTATGTGATGGAGGGTGGTGCTGTTAATGGAGAGCAGAGATGTGCACTGGGAGGAGAGATCACAGTCTGGGAAGAGTCAGGTTTGAGACATCCAGGAGAAGACTGAGGGAAGTTGGCAGGACTGTGCCCATCGAGAGTGGGCAGGGACTTTATCTGTTTTTGCTTGTCACTGTAAGCCTAGACCTAGCAGAGATCCTGGCCCAGAGTCAGAACCCTGTCAAGGTGTACTGAAGGTACCATGTTGGGAAGGCATGACTGAAAATGGGGCACAGGAGCCAAGAGACATGAGAACACCATCATTCTCTTTCTGGTTCTTCTACTATTGCCTGACCCATGGGATGTGGCTGGACAACTGAGATCAGACATAAAGACTTCTCTCCAGGGATGTGTCAGGGCCCATAGCCATCTGATGTGCTGGGACCCACATACCCCTCAGTGGCCTGTTTGCAGAGGCCTGGCGAATTCTGCCATTTCTCAATGATGAGACATAGGAAGAGGTGCAAAGAGAGATAAAACTCAGGACCACCCCTGCGTGGGGTGGGGGGGGGCACCTGGTAAAAGGAATGGAAGATTTTTACAGCAACTTTGGGGTTTCTGGAACAGCCTCTGTCTTGAGGCTAATGGGCCTGGAGGGATGGGGTAAGGACCCAGCCCATGAAATCCCACAGGAGGCCAGGCTGGTTGGGGAGGGCATGTTAGCTCGGCTTTCTGAAGTAGGGGTTCTTTAAGAGTGGTGAGGACAGAAAACAGCTGCGATGGGAACAACGGGTCCAGCCAAAGTATGGAGGAGGCCCTAGCCAAGGTCATGCCAAGCAGACAGACAGAGTCAGGCCCTTAGGTGTGGCTAATGCATCTGCTCAGCACTGATGACATCTTATATTCTTGTAAGGGTTGTCCTCACCTCAATACAATCCAATTGTCCACTATCTCGGGGCCATGGGATTCTTCTGGGCATTTAATGGTTCTGCTATGCCCCTCCTATGACATTCCTGGGTGACACCCGATACAGAACGATGTGCTGAAGGAGACTGATCCTCTGCCAGGGTATAAGAGCTCTGGATGCAAACATGAAGCACCGGGATGGCTACAACTCTTGCAAATCGTGCCCTGCTCTGAACAAAAGCCTTTCCACATAAATCACCCTCCTCTGAGCCTCACATGTGCTGGGAGTTTGGTGACAGGGCACATAGTCTCATCACCGTTCTCTGTTCATGTAAGATGGAGAGGGCCACGTCCTCAATACAGACCATGTCCTCTATAGGCATTCCCATGAATTATCCCAGCTTCATAGAGAGACACACACGTAATAGCCATGGGCTGCTGTAAGGAGCAGGGACTTGAAGCCTTCTCTGTTTCTGCTTCGAAGGCCAGCTCTTCCCGTGATACCCTGCCAGCTCCCTCTAATGGCGGAACTGAGAAGGGGCTTCCTTGAAGTCACATGACCAACAAACAAGCCAGGCCCAAATCTCAGCATCCTGATTCCAAACCCAGAGCTCTCTTCTTCTTCTTCATTTAAAAAAAAAAAAAAAAAAAAGAAGAATTTATTTATTTGAGAGAGGGAGCAAGAGTAAGAGAGAGAGCAAGCTCAGGAGCGGGACTGGGGGAGGAGGAAGCCTGACTCAGGGCTTGATCCCAGGACCCCAGGATCATGACCTGAGCCAAAGGCAGATGCTTAACTGACTGAGCCACCCAGGGGCCCACAGAGCTCTCTTCTCAGGACCACAGACAGAACTATTTTAAATTCCTCACAGAGCTATGAAAAAAAACTGAAGCCTCTCTCTATTAACTTCTCACCATATAGCTAAACAGGCTTTCTAACCAACTACACATCTGTGATGATTACTTTTCTGTGTCAACTTGACTGACCTACAGGTTATTTCTGGGTATGTCTGTGAGAGGGTTTCCAGACAGATTGGCATCTGAATCTACAGATGCAGGGATCTGGATGGCCCTCCCCAAGGGGCATCATCCAATTCCCTGAAGCTCTCAACAGAACAAAAGGCAGAAGGAGGAGGAATTCACATCCACCCCGTGCATCCTCTACCCCCATTAGGACCTCCCTCTGCATCTTCTCTTGCCTTCCCACTGGGATTTATACCATCAGCTCCCCTGGTTCTCAGGTCTTCAGACCCGGACGGGATGACGCCACCAGCTCCCCTGGGTTTCCAGCTTGCAGATGGGAGATCATGGGACCCCATGAGCCAATTTCTCATTGCAAATCACATATATATTCCTTGATTCTGTTTCTCTAGAGAATCCCAGTATATCCTCCATACTTTTAATTAAGAAGTCATTCCTAAAAGATTAAAAACCCACCTACTATTTTTCAGGTACTCCGCTTAATACTGGAAGGAAAAGTTTTAATAACACACAGTATGTGATGCCAATTCTTATAGCACTACTGGGGCAGGGTGTGTGGAGAGTGCTTTTGACCTTGACTCAACTGTGAGATCAGTTTCCTTTAATCGGCAGGTTCTCGACCTTGGCTGGCCATTGGGTTCACCTGTAGAGATTTAAAACATCCAGTACCCGAGTCCCAGCTCCAGAATTTGTGTGTTGATTGGTCTGGGATAAAGCCTGGGCATCAGAATTTTTAAACACAAGAGGGGTTTGCTACTTATTCATCAATATGACTTAACTGTGGATATAAAGCATTTCTCTTTACTCATAATTTATAACTCATTCATTTGCAAAATTAATGTGATCCAGCTGATGGCACACGAGACATAAAGCAGACTTATGAGATATTAAAAATGGAAATCTCAGAGGAGAAGAGAAAAACCTGTGGGAAAGGAATTACTGTAATGAAGCACAAATCTAGCCTGAGCTTTCTGGAACAAATGTGCCAAGAATGAGAGGGGTCATCATCAAGGCCAATGAAAGGAAGCCAATGAGGGAGGAAAACCCTTCCCAAAAAACAAAACAAACAAAATATGATTTTCTGTCAAACAGTTCTAAGAGCACAGGTGAAAAATATCTGGATGAACAAGACAGCTGAACTCCCAGATGCTCTGCGACTCATTCACAGCCAGGCGGCTCCCAGATCAGCTCATAGCCAATCTGAAGGTCAGCCATTCTTCCCAAAGGTCCACAGGCTTCCCCAGAATGACCCCGATTGAGGACGCCTGCGAAGGGAGACTGTCACCCAGCTATCTCACGAAAGCTTTCTACCCAGGCCCACACGAGGAATAAGGAGCATCCATGTTCACAGCTAGAGCTCTGTCGAAGCCAAGACGCCGTATGACACACATGACACACCTGCCCCCCGGGGGCCTTGGAGGGATTTCATCTTTTTTCCCCTTAAGCTCAAATTCTCCTCAGGAGACAGACCCTTCTTGGCATCAGGTGGGAAGAGCTGCGGTTTGGAAACCCCGATCAGGGCACCCTGGAGAATGCCTGGTCAAGGGGGACTTACGGGGGGTTGTCACACTTCCTCTGCCGGAAGCGGGCTCCTGTCCCACACGTACGGCTGCACATGCTCCAAGCACCCCACGGGCTCCAGTCTCCATCCACGTGCTCCGGAATGGGCGTCTTGCTCACACACTCTCCTGCGCGGCACCACTGAAACACAGCAGGGCAGGCCCCGGGCCCCACGGCCACTCAGCGCCAAGGAATCCCACCTGCTTGCTCGCCATATCACTGCAATTCCCTCCACGTGAGAAAACACCATGCCATTCCCAGTGGTTTTTTGTAACTTACACAAAAGTAGGCCCTTTCGGGGGTAGGCATGCTTGTTAACTCTGGAGACCGTCCTTCTTACTCGCCCTGACACGTATATACCTGTGGGCTTTGCATTTTGCCCTAACAGGCCATATGGAATGGGCTCCCTTGGAGTTTTCTCAATTCTCAGAGAAAGGATTAATTCACAGGGCTCATGAAGAGACCCGAGCTTAGGCAAACTTCACTTCACGTGAGCGCCTCGTCTCTCTGGAAGGCTGTTTCCTGGCTCTGTGGTTTTGCACTCCGAAGTTGGGTTTGGTGCTTGGAGAGGACACTGCCAGCTCCACAGGGGTGAATAAGAGAAAGCCACTCCTCTACGATGGAATTGCCCAGTATGCCTGGCACTTCTGGGCCACGAGAGGTGATTTAGTGGTTTCCCATCATGGCATCTGGTTGACTCCTTGCAGTTAGGACTAAGGAGAAATCTGTAGCTGCAGGCCCTGAACACCCCTCCTCTCCAACATCAGTCTCTCCTGTTAATGAACATCAGGCCTGGGGCTCGCTCTCTCAGCCTCTAGCTAGACCGGCTAACACTGTGCTCACTGAACTCGTTTTGGGATGGCCTTTTGTGTAAGACCAGCAATCCTGTTTTCCCATGTATGGTTTGTTGATGTAAAAGGTTTTGTTTCTGTTTTTTAAGGAAATTCACTTGTGTGACAAAAAGAGTCAATTTAATAAAAATATTAAGCAATTCTTGTATCTTATCAGAAAAAAAGGAGAGAGGTGATAGAAGTGTCCCTCTTTGCCCAGAGTGGGCTCCATGGCCCTTTCTGGGACAGCCCGGGGGGAGTGTCGAGCACTAGTATGGTGTGGAGACTTAACCTTCAGGAGACTTGCCCAATGCCCAGGAGACGGGAGCCAGGGGAGGGCCATGGGAGGTGGGGGTTACCTTGTCTGCCCCACACTCGGTGCCGTCCAGAGGAGGGTCCAGCTTGGTCTTGCAGGACGTATCTCCTTCCACCAGGCACCACAGTCCAGCACACATCAGATGCTGCTGACAAGGGAAGGAACACAACTGCCTAGAACGCCATAAACAGGTCACTCCTGGGGTTGGAAGGTGGGGCCCAATGACTGGTTTGGATTTGGAATTTGAAATACGAAGGGAAGAAGGCAGGTCATGAATCTGGATATAAAAGTGCATCATTCAACTGGTTCATTTTAATTCCACAAAATTCTGTGCATTGACTCCTAGGAGCGCCTTGTCTCAGGGGATTCGGTTCAGCAATTTCTGCATTAGCTACTGAGGGGGTGTCCAATGCAGGGTGCAGGCTGGGCACCATTAACACATACCTTCCGTTTAAATGTAGGAAGATGTGAGGCAGATACCCATGGGTCAGACAGAGTGCACGGGAAAAGAATGTCCCTGGCTTCCCCTCCTCAGGGAGGGCCTGTTAGAAGAGGCAGCTCTGTTGCTGAGGCTGGAGGGGCCCTTACACAGGCCTAAAAGCCAGAGCCCGAAGGCCAATAAAGGGCTCAGAGACCCCAAGGGGTTAAAGAAGGTTTTCCACTCTCCCCGTGGCCACCCATTTTCTAGTTCAGCTGACTTATGCATAATTTCTTACAGTTATTTCACCTAAGGAATTTCTTAACATGCACAAATATACAATTAAAATAATTCTCCTTCAACAAGGCCAGGCATTTAAAAACAGACTCCCGTTTGTGTTAATAGAAAACCTGCACGTTGACCAAGTGCTCAGGATGGAACCATTTATGAAAAGAACTGGAGCAGACATGGCTAGCATACTCCCTGGCTGCCTCAGTCTCCCCTGCAGGACTCAGAGCTTACTCAGTGTCTGTACACACTGGCTGCCACTTCTCCAGTCTCTCTGCCAGAGGGCATCCTCTGACCTTGGAGTGACCCTGGACCACAGGAATGGGAGCTGGACAGCCCATCTCCCCTGGTGGGACGGCTCCAAGGCAAGCTCCTCACTTCTCTCAGAGGGTCCTGGTGGGATGGCCCCACTGTCCCTGCGGTCGCCTGCCCTTCAGTGCACTTTGGTCTCTCCACCCTCCTCTCCCACGTTCCTGCCCCCTCACAGTGCTTCCTGGGATCACTTCCCAGATAAACTACTTGCACCCAAATCCTCGCCTCGTGGTCTGAAAATTGAGAACAGATGTACTGAAGGCTCTTTTAAAGAAGCAGTGCTTCCAGGAGGCCAAGCCCAATCATGGGGAAGAGGCCTGGGCTGGAGCAAGGAAGATCTCACCCTCTGGGGCATGGCCAGGGCACCTGTGGGTGCATTTTGGGCTGGGTGAGGGTCAAGGGACCTTGCTCAGGACAGTCACAGTGGAACTTGCAAAGCGTGTGCCTCGCTTCATGCAGAGGGCTGCCTTTCCAAGTACTCTCAAACATCTGCACAGAATAGATGTATACCGTGCTGTCTCAAGTCAGAAAGTATTTGGAAGCTGAAGAGACAAAAGAAGAAAAAGGGAAGGAAAGCAGAGCTGGAGGGGCTTTGACAAAGAGCTCAAAAGCCCACGGCACTTCCTCATTTCTCAAGTATGTCGAAGTTGCTCTGGGTCTTTAAAGAAGTTGATCATTCAAGTGGAATGGTGCACATTTGGGGTCAGGAAAGCCCCTGCGTTCCCATTACTGCTCACCTCTCCATGGAATGGTAAAAAGATGAGAACCCCGAGCACACTACCAGCTGGTCCCATAAAGACAGACTGCACCTCATTAAATGTTTGATTCCATGCACCTTGACCCCAGAGCTCGTCGAGAGTGTGGTGTCAGTGTGTGGACACGTGTTCATGAGACAGGCTGACCCTGAAGGTAATTTATGGGGGAGGAGTGCTTGGGATTAGGAGACGCACCTGCCCCATCGGGAGGAAGAGGAAAAAGGCGGTGTGAACTGTTATGCACTTTATAGACGGCACGTTCCCATAAAACCTTTCTAATCATCAGAGAAAAGGAGATGAGGTCAGGCAAAGCTTTCTTACGTAGAACACAAAAAGTACTAACCGTAAAGGGAAAAAATTAATGACTTGTACTATATTAAAATGAAGAACTTTGGTTTATCAAAAGACAACTGTAAGAAAGTGAGAGAGGGTATTTGTAATACATGGGAGAGAGATTTGTAATGCATGGAACCAACAAAGGATTTGTATCTAGAATACACGTAAAAAACACAAAACAAAAGCCCCCGTGGACAATTAAAATGGTGCAGTAGAAAAATGGGCAAAAACTTAGACACTTCACAAATGAAGGCATTTAAATGTAAGGAAGGCCAATAAACATATGAACAGGCGCTCAGTTTCATCAGCCATCAGGGAAAGGCTAATTAAAACCACCAGTCCTTACCTCTACACACCCACCAGAATGACTCAACAACAGAAAGAGAGAATACAAAGTGTTGGGAAGGATGTGGTGTGATAAGAACGTTCTTCAATTAATGCCGAGCTTCTAACTTGGTCCAACAACTCTGAGAAACTCTTTGACAGTACTTACTAAAGCTGGAGACATGCACGTTCTAATATTCAACAGTGCTACTCCTCGGTATGCACTGGACAGAAACGTGTGTCTATGTTCACCAAAAACATTTTGTCAAGAAGGTTCCTAGGAACAATCTTTGTATTTGTCCCAAAGTTAGAAACTGCCCAAGTGGCCATCAACAGAGGAATTATGGTCTACTAGAACAATGGAATACGGCATGATCCCATTTATATGAACTTCAAAAACAAGTAGGAGAAAATGGTGGTGCTGGGCGTCAGGACAGTGGTTACCTTTCTGTTTAGTCTCAAAACGAAGACAAGGGGATTAAGCAGGGAAGGCAACTTTAGAGTGGCAGCCTCTGACCCCAGCTCGGCCATCAGCATCACCCTGTGTGCCTAAGCTAAGCAGCTGCCCTTCTATGGTTCATTTTCAGTACTGGAAAAACAGTATGGACAGCATGAATGCTTGTTACTGTGATGCCTTTTAGAGAGCTGACATTCATGTTGTGCTTTCCAATTGACAAAGTACTCTGACATGTGTCCGAGGCTCATGACAGCTGCGGGAGGAAGGCAGGACAGGGCTTTCTCTATTATTTCCATTTTTCCAAAGAAGAGGTGCATATTTGTAGAGGTCAAGGGCCTGAGCTGGGTCAGAAGTACTGGCCTGGGAGTTCATTGATCAAGGTTCATATCTTGGTTCTCAGCCTATGTAGTGGCTCCACAGATGTGTTCACTCTCTAAAAACTAATCAAGCTCTAAATGAAACATGCATTTTTATGCAAGCACAGTATACTACTTATAGTAAAACTATTTAGAGAGGGGGAAGATAAGGAGAGAAATGCATGCTTAAACTGGCAAGGGAAGACTCTCTGGGCCCAATCTATCACCGGGCAGAAGTAGGAAAATCAGGGCTTCACAAGGAAATTACAAGGAGAGACCCTACATGTAAGAAGCCATTCCTCAGAGCAGGAGACAGAGTGCATCGGGGGGCAGTCTTGCAACTGCTGGTCTCTTTAGGTCAGAAACCACACTCCTCTCATAAGGAAAACCCCTGTTAGCCTGGAAATAACTCTGACAATCTCCAAAATGAATATCCTATCAATCGCTAGTCCCAGAATAACTCAGAGGTGAGCAATAGTCAAAAACAATCGGTATAGGATTTATACAAATTAGTACGAATAAAAAGGAAGATACAGGAGGAAGAAAGCATGTGAAGAATACTCACCCGATAATATGATCATCATATGGCTAAAAAGAATGTCCAAACCTATGTGCTTTATTTTTTTAAAAAATTATAGTTAAATTTTTTTTTTTTTTTTTACTTGTAAGAAGCAAATACATAAAAACTCAGGGAAAAGATGGTCAGGTCAAAGGAGATAAATTATCAACCATCAGAACTGGGCCAAGGAAGGTAAGAAAGAATAAAATCAGATGGCCAATGAGGACAACACTGAGAGCAGCAGAAGAAGAGAGATACCAATGAACACAGAGGGGTACATGGAGTTAGTGACTGAGAAAAAGTGAATGTAATAAAATGAATAAACAACTGAAATGGATTTGGCAAAAATGATACACATGGAAGACACATCAAGGAGATGTGACATAAAGCAATTTTATGGGAGGCAAGGAGTACGAGCTCTATTTTTTCCAAGGAGGGGACAGATGTTTGTGGAGGTCAAGGGCCCTGAGCTGGGGCTGAAGCACAGGACTCCTAAAGAAGAGAACCAAGGTGATGGAACAGAAAAGGTATCTGAAGAGAAATTCAATATCCTATCCGGAAATGAAAGAAGGTCTCAGTTTCAAATTGAAAAGCAAAACCCCATTCCAGGAAAACATGGCAAAGAATAGTGAGCACGGAGGCATGTCCTGATAAAAGTTATCAGATTTCAGAGATAGAGCCCAAAATATTTTAGGCAGCCGGACAAAAAGATCAAGTCACCAACAATGGGAAAAGACAACAGATTTCCCCACAGCAGCACTCACGGCCAGACGGCAGTGGAGCCATGCTTAGAAGGACATAAGGAAAGAAAGTGTAACCTGAGCAATTTCTAGCAACTAAAGTGTTACTCAAGTATTTAGGTAACAGCAAATTAATTTTTTAAAGGTTTTATCTATTTATTTGAGAGAGAGAGAGAGTGCACACAAGCGGGGAGGAGAGGGAGAAGCAGACTCCCCACTGAGCGGGGAGCCTGATGTGGGCCTCGATCCCAGGACCCTGAGGATTATGACCTAAGCTGAAGGCAGATGCTTAATTGACTGGGTGCCCCAGAAAATTATTTTCGAACCTATAACTAGCTGATTCCTTTTTTCGAGAAACTACTAAAGGATAGAGTCCAGTCAGCAGAGAAACAAATGCAAAACCTAGAAGTGACTAGAAGTGAGTACCCATCAAAGCATTGATTGAAATGTAGGGACTGAAATTAGAGAACAGAATGCAGAGTATATAAACTTGGATGAGGCAAAAATGATACAGATATAGGAACAGGCTAGAAAAGAAGGGTGCAGTAGGGTGCAGTAGGGTGGGGGAGCATAAGAGACTGTCCAGATATATCAGTTTCTTTATCACATCTAGCAGGGGGAGGAATAAAATATAACAAATGTAAAGATATCAGAGCTTTTAAAGGGAAAATATGAATCACTAAGACAAATAATTAAATTGGGGTGTTGAAAAAATGGAGAAGGAGCTTAAAGGTGGAAATGCATTTATTTCATCGTGCCCATGGAATTAGGGTATAGTACAAACTCTAAAGAGAGGTTTGCCTATGACACCTTTTGCTTCTAGCAAATCTCAGAATAGATAAGTCTGTGGAAGGCAACACTATTCTTCCATTCCAAAAAGAGCTAGGTATTATTTTTTTAATGACATTTTACTAAAGATTTTATTATACCCAATGTGGGGCTCAAACTTACAACCCCAAGACCAAGAGTCTCATGCTCTTATCAACTGAGCCAGCCAGATGCCGCTAAAATAGCATCCTTACTGCTGAGCTAACCAAAATAAAGGAAATATTCAAGAAAACCAATACAAAACACACACATAGCTATACTTGTATGTATTTACAACACAGTCCAATCTGTAGTCAGCACATACAAAAGGAGGGCTGGCAATGATCAACATTCCAGTTGGGAGAGTAAGTCTGGAATCTGGAAGGGTGTTTACCAGTTCTAGAAGGATTGGTGGCACCCCTAGCTTTTTGAGACAACTATAAAGTCTCTCTGAGGAAAAGCAACCACCATTCAGGCTCTCAAAATTCCCCAGTGATTTTCAATAAAAGTAAACTCATGATGAAACATGGCAACATAAATGACAGCTGGCAGAAGCAACCAACAAAAGATTTAAACTTCCAAGGGATTTAGATGATAGAACAATCAGACACAGAATATATAGTAACTATCTAGGAGTACCTGGGTGGCTCAGTCAGTTAAGTGCCCTACTCTTGATTTTGGCTTAGGTCATTGTCTCGGGGTTGTGAGATGGAACTCTGCACTGGATGTCGAGCCTGCTTAAGATTCTCTCTCCCCCTCTCCCTTTTCACCTGCCCACCCTCTCCCTCTACAGAAAAAAAAATCATTATAATAATTATATATAAAATTTTTAAAGAAATAGAAGATAACATCGCATATGCAAGCCAGTGGTGAGATACGATTGAATATGATCAGGCAAATCTGAAAAAGAAACTAGAAAGAACTTTTATTATGAGACATTCAAGGTATAATTGTTGAAGGAAAGCAGTGGATTCTGACATCACTGAGGGAGAGAATTCATGACTGGAAAATAGATTTGAAGAAATTATAAAGAAGAGAAAAGAAATTGGAAAAAACTTTAAAAAACTGGGTTAGGAGATAACAAAGATGAAAACACTGATGTCTGTGTCTACTCATAGTCCCAGAAGGAGAACAGAAAGAATGCAAGAGACGCAGTATTTGAGAAGATAAATAGCTAGCACAGAATAAAAAAGTAAGTCTCCCCACTTAGCAGGGGGCAGTCTTCTAAAATGGGCCCTGTATCTCCTCCTACTCATGCTTTTGTGGAACACCCTCCCCTTGTAACATCTGATGAAAGTACTGGCTTGCTTTGCAACCACTGAAAACAACAAAAATCGTATGATGTCATTTAAAGCAACTCTTGGAACAATGGGAAAGTCAAAACCAAAGTTGCGAATTATGAAGAAAATAATGAAGATGAAAATGCTAGATATCGTGACATATGATAGAAGAGTCTCAAATACTCAAACAAGGAAGAAAATAAATTGTCTACTTCAAAATGTATGAAAGGGGAACAATACAAATTTCTAAGAAAACAGAATAAATTAACGAAGACAAAAGGAGAAATTTATTATTTAGCAAACAGAAAAACCATAGACAAATATGAGTTGGCTCTCTGGGGGAAAAATGAACTGGATAAACCACTTGCTAACTTATTCAAGAAAAAGGGAAGAAAGCATGAATAATAAGACAGAAAGAAAGGAGAAAGAAAAAAAGAAAAAAGATGGACAGAAGGAAAGAAAGATAACCAAAATGTAAAGAAAACTTTATGTATGTAGATATATATATGCATGTAAATTTTAAATAATAATCAGTGATCGCTGAGCTCTATTCTATGTACATAAACTTGAGATGAAATGATTTCCTTACAGTGTATAAATTAATAGAGCTATTGTTCAGAATAGACTAAAAATGCATACAGACTAGCTGATATAGAAGACCTATGGGGGTTAAAAAAAAAAAAAGAGACCTATGGAAATTGGTCAATGAGCTACCCTTCCCGAAAACCTTGGCCCACATGGTTTCTTAACAGTATTTTTCATAAGGAGATTCTATTTAATCTTTCAGAAACAGAACACCAATGCATTCAAACTGTTTAAGAACATTTAAGGGGGGGATGTTTTCCTTATTCTTTATATTAATTCATATTACATTGAAACCAAACTGGATAAGCACAGGAAAAGAAAAAAAGTTAATACCAAACTCATTTATGAACACTGTGGCGAAAATCCTAAATAAAGTTTACTAATATAGTAAAGCATGCACCATGTCCAAGTAAGGTTTACTCCACGAATCTGAAGATGGTTCAGTATTAGAAAACTTGCCAATATAATTTGCCACATTAGTAATTCAAAGAGAACTCATCCAGTTCTCTCCATGGATACTGAGAAGACATTTAATAAAATTTAATCACAACCTCTTATTAAAATTCTTAACAATACACACAAATGGATACTTCATTTGATAAATATTTATCTCATGGGGACACATCAGAAGCATTCTCATTAAAATTGAGAAGAAGAATGTATATTACCAGATTGCTATTATTTTAGATGAAAGGAAGAATTAGGAGCTAATATGGGATTATATAACTAAAAAACCAAATGACTCAAGCAAAGAACTATTATAACTTCTAAGAGAATTCAGTCAGATGGTTGGGTAGAAAATTAAAATATGGTAATCAAAGCTCTTTATAAATAACAACTACAACCAATTTTATAGGTATAATGGAATAAAAGATCACATTTATATAGGAAAAAATAGTCTATAGGAATAAATAAAGAAACTTATAAAATATACATAAAGAAAAATTTTAAATTGCCCTGAGTGAGGGAGGGAGGATGTCTTGAATGGATGTAAAGAAACACTATGTAGGAAGTCTTAAAAGTATAAAGGCATATTTTTCACTAAGTAAGTCTCTAAAATAATATAATTGAATTTAAAATACCAACACAATTTAGACTTAAACAAGCAGATTCTAAAGACAATATGAAAAAAAAACAGGAAAAGAATAGCCAGTAAGATTGTGAAAAGGCATCTGGTTAGTTTATTAAAATATTTTATAAAGCTACAGCCATGTAAGTATTAAGAAGTACATGATTAAATCAGTGGAAGAGACTGGAAAAATCCAGAAATATATTTTAAAAATAAGATATAAAGAAGTATAATATATTATGAAAATAGCATTTCAAATTTATGGGGAGAAATGAATTATTTAATAAATGCTATGAAGCCACCTGAGGGGCGATCTGGAAACAAAGTAAAGTTGGATCCCTTACCTCACACCTTACACTAAAATAAATGACTGCTGTATTAAGGATTTATTTTTTTTAAAGATTTTATTTATTTATTTATTTGACAGAGAGAGACTCAGAGAGAGAGGGAACACAAGCAGGGGACAATGAGAGGGAAAGCAGGCTTCCTGCTGAGCAGGGAGCCTGACTCGGGGCTCAATCCCTGGACACTGTGATCATGACCTGAGACGAAGGCAGACGCTTAACAACTGAGCCACCTAGGCGCCCCTGTATTGAGGATTTAAACATAAAAATGAAATCATAAAAATGCTGGAAGATATCACATGAATTAAATTTATTTACAGTTTAGGAGTAGGAAAGACCTTCCCAAGCATGACATAAAATTCAGAAGCCTTATAAAATAAATACTGATATATTTGACTTTACACACACACACACACACACACACACACTCGCACACACAGGCCTGCTTGACATAAATGATTAAAAAAAGTAAACAAACTGCAAAAAAATTGTAATTCATGTTTCAGATAAAAGGCCAATTTCCTTAAAAATAAAATCTCTAACAAATCACTAAAAAAAGATCAATAATCCAAAAGATTTAAAAAGACAGTCCAAAGAAAAAAGAACACAACTGGCTTAATATGTGAAAAAATGCTCAAAGTCATTAATAAGAGAAATGCCATCCAACGTGCAATAGACTCATTTCCTAAATGCTCAGATTGGCAAGGACCAGAGAGGCTGAGTGAAGACATGGGGAGATAGGAACTTTCATATGTTGTTTATGGGAGTGTAAATAGATAAGCTTCTTCAGAGGTCAATCTGACAATATCTATCAAGAACTGAGAGGCATGTACCTAATTTCATCTCAAGTTCAATGACAGGCAAAATTAATCTGTGGGTTCAGAAAGAAAGACAGTGATTATTGCTGGCAGTTAGTGAATAGACGGGGTCTTTAGGGAAGCTTCTGGAATTGCAGAGATGCTATATTTCTGATGTGCAGGTTAAATTGATGTGTTCAGTTTATAAGGAAAATGAATATAACTGTACACTTAGGATTTAAACTTTTCTGTGTTTCCTGTTGTGTTATATACAGGTGAATAAAACATGCAAAAATGACCTTTTAGCCACTTCTAGGTATTTATCTTGTAGACTAACAGTTCTCAAGTTGGGGTGATTTTGCCCCTCTACAAGGAGTTTGACAATGTGTGAAGACATTGTTTTGGTTGTCACATCTAGGGGATGCCTGACTTGTAGAGGGTAGAGGCTAATGTTATTAAATATCCCATAGTGTATAAGATAGCAGCAGCAAAGAATGACTTTAGTAGTGCCAAAATCAGGACACTCTACTTAGATAAACTCAGCAGTAATGACAAAAAGAAAAATAATAAGTTACAGTGAAGATAAGAGACTCTTAACTATAGGAAACAAACTGAGGGTTGCTGGAGGGGGTGGATAGGAGGGGAGGCTGGGGTAACTGGGTGATGGGCATTAAGGAGGGCACTTGATGGAATGAGCGCTGGATGTTATGTCAATGGTGAATCAGTAAATTCTACCCCTGAAACGAACAATATACTATATGCTAATTAAATTTAATTAAAATTTTATTAAATTTAAATTAAATTAAATTAAATTAAAATTAAAATTAAAATTTTAAAAAAGTTACAGTGGTGAGTCCTTCAAGATACCTTACCCAGGTGACCAAGGTTAACATCACCAGGATAACATTCCCCATGTATCCACAGAGGGTGTGTTCCAAGACTTCCAAAACTTCCTGAAACCATGGATAGTACTGAACCCTACAGACACTGCTATTTCCTATATGTATATACCCATGACAGAGTTTAATTCATAAATTAGGCACAGTAAGAGATTAAGAACCATTACAAAACAGAACAATTATGACAATATATGATAATAAAACTGTTATGAATGTGGTCTATGTGTCTTATTGTATTCACCCTTATGATGACGTGAGATGATAAAAAGCCTACATGATTTGATGAAGCATCACTTCATGACCTAGGGATTGTGACCTGTGGACAGGCTACGACTGACCTGACCACAGGTCCGAAGGAGGATCAGCTGCTTCAGAACACAGTTGACCATTGGTAATGCAGATAAGGGGGTACCACTATAACAAGATGTTACGTGTTACAAGATGTTACAAGATGTTACAATCATGCAGAACCTCAATATAATCATGAGAAAACAGCAGGTAAACCCAGATTGCAAAATAACTGACCGGTACTGCTCAAGTGACAAGTTCATTAAAGACAAAGACCAAGGAACCACCACAGACTGGAGAGACCAAGGAGACAGGAGACTAACTAAATACAGAACAGGATTCCAGTACAGAAGAGGGGCATTGGCAGGAAAACTGGTGACATCTACATGCACTTTAGTGAACAGAATTGTACTGGGATTAATAACCCGGTTTTGATAATGGTTTTAGTGTTCTGTAAGATGCGGACACAGAAGAAAGCTGGGGGGAAAGGTGTACACTTACTGTACTATTTTTGTACCTCTTCTTAAATCTAAAGCTACCTCACAACAAAAAGCTAAATAACACAGTTTGTAGTTAAAAAAGAAAAAGAAAAAGGATGGGGCAACTCTATTTAAACAGGGATTGAACAACTCTAAAACGTCCTTAAAAGAAAAAAAGCAAGATACACAAAAGCACGATAGGATGCTCATATTTGTATGAAAAAGGAAATCTACAAATGTTTTGAATTTCACACCTTGTGCATACATTGCTTATTCGGAAAACAGACTTGATTCTGAAAAGTCACACTGATAACCAAGCATCTGTGGTGGAGGTGGTCTTTGCTACAATGACTTCATGCCCACAATGCATATTTACAAAGTGTCGATCAGATAAACATGAAAATGGCAATGTGGCTTTTCTGGAGTGAATTCTTTCTTTACAGCCTCAGTGCCACCGCCTCATTCAAGTCCTCTTCCTCTCTCATCTGGACAAATGCAATCATTTCCTGTAGGTCTTCTTGATTGCAGTCTTCCTCATTGCTCAATGTATCTGCAAAATCTCTTTGGAAACCCAGATCTCAACTTAACCTCAACATCCATCGCTACCTGCAGGACTCACTTAAAATCCCTATGACACATCCCTGCTCCTCACTTAGCTTCTGCCCCTGCCCTCTCCCTGCCACCTCCATGCACCCCTGTCCTACATGCACCTGACTACCCATATTCCACAGCTCCTCTGTGCCCGCGGGCCCCAGCATGGGCTGCTGTTTCTGCTGGGAGAGCCCACTTCACTGCAGGCTGTACCACGCCACACTGGAGAACTAAGGTAGAGAGCGAGCATGACCTGTGCCTGCCCTCAGAACTCAGTGCAGGGAAAGAACCAGAAATGAAATAAATAATCTGAATAGAGAGCCATGAAATCATTCTCTGTAGTCTTCAAGGCCAAATCCAGGAGCCCCATCTTCTGTAAAGTCTTTCCTTCTTTTCTCCATTCTCACCAGGAAGAACCATTTAGGGTTCTAAGAACACTCCACCTCCAACTGGTTCTTCTGAGTGACAGTCCCTTGTGTCTCACCTGCTACCTCTCTGGCTCCCCTCCATCCTGAACCCCCCGGGGGAGGGGGCGTGCACTGGCTGTGTTTCACTGCCTCCTCCTTCTCATTAGCTGGAGGCTAATACAAATATTAGCATCCTGCCATGCTATTGTGTATCTTGCTTTTTTTCTCTTAACATTTTAGAGTTGTTCAATCCCTGTGTAAATGGAGTTGCCCCATCCTTTTTCTTTTTTTTTTTTTAACTACTGATTGTGTTATTTTGCTTTTCATTGTGAGATAGCTTTAGACTTAAAGAAGAGGTACAAAAACAGTACAGAAAAGTATGTATTTTCCACCCCCACACCCCTACCAGCTTCCCTCTGTATCAGCACCTTACAGAATCCTAAAACCATTATCAAAACCAGGATATTAATTCCAGTACAATACATGTGGAAGCACACAGTACACACCCAGACAAGCCTTGCTGAATGAGCAAATGAATGGATCAATGAATGAACAAATACATTCATAAGGAGCCCATGCACTGCTCTGACAACATAAGGGAAGAGCTAACATACTCTAAGAGTTTACTGAGTTCAGGCTAAGTACTTTATCAGAATCATCTCATTATCACTCATACCACTTAGGAAACAGAAACAATCACTTGTCACACTTTGCAGTGACCTACCCAAGCTGCGGAGCTGGGAGGGCCCTAGAACACATCCTCTTATCCACTGATTTTAATACTGCCTCTTGATGGGTCCCAATGTCCTCCTCTGCTTTGTCCCCCTATAATCTTGCACCCTCTCCATCAACTAGGAACATGGGCTCTTCACATCACTGTCTCCTGTTTGCAGTAGAATGGAATGTTTTGGGCCCTAAGCCCATAACGTTCCATTTGCAAGCATCGCTGGGTTACATAATCTTGGCTCAAATGAAATGTACAGTCACTCAAGTCACATCAGGGGTGGGAATACACAGGCTCCCCCAGCTCCTGCTCCAACAAACAGAAGAAAGTAGAGCAATCAGCTCGAGACCTGCTCCTGCCTAAGAGGAATAAAGGAGGATCATGTTCGTCATGTACAGGTAAAATTTTATCCTGCCCTGGATTTTAACTTTGTGTTAGATGGTGAAAGTATCAAGTTTTATAGGGGAAAAAAAGTGAAATAAGGTCAGACGGGAGAGAAAAAAATAATAATAACAATCACCACCACCATCACCACCACCACTAAAACCAAAAAACAAAAAAATCCCAAAACCAAACCAAACCAAACCAAACCAAACCAAACAGCAGTGGAAAGCTACTGGTCTGGGACGAAGAACAAGGAAAATGAAACAGCTGTCTGGTTCTAGCATCTGTTGCCTCCCTGGCTACATTTAAGGTTTGGCAAAAGTCGTATCAACTGCATTTTGCAGCAGAGAGCCTCCAGCGGCTGCAGGACAAGCACACCAGTCCCAAGCTTTCCTCCCATGGCGTACTGTGAAAACACAGGCAAGGTCTGAGTTCCTCAGGAGACAGCGCTGTTCCTGCATTCAAAGCTTTACCATTTTTCTGCCACTGGCAGTGTCTGGTGTCCGTTTTAAGTGCCGGGGAGGTTGTTTTGATTCTTTTCCTCACCGGGCACCCGCTGAATGTTTGGAGAACAGCTCTGTCTCGCAGCCATACTGAAGGTAATGGTTATGTAAAAACCCTCAGAAGTGTGTTGCTGATAACACCAGCCAAAAGGGAGATAAAATAAGAGCTGGATGAAAAAGTTACTAATCCAAAATTTCCACAAGTACTACTACAGTTTGAAGCCTTCCCCCAGGCTGGTATGCCAGCCCCATTTCTGGAAGGCTCCCTGAGCCCTGAGGTTGGTCACTCCTTCCACATCCCGTGGGTTGTAGCGACGGTTACCTGGCTGGGGCCACCTTGAGGGAGAGAGGGGATGTCGCAGGGTGAAGGCAGGGCCGGGGCATCCAGGCACTCTGCTGGCAAGGGGTCGGGGGACGGGGGACAAGAAATGGCAGATAACAACACAACTTGCAAAGTCTGGAGAGCTCTCTGAGGAGGCAGTCTACTGTAAACTTCCAAACACTTCTGGAAAATTGGGGCCATCTGCTGCCAAAGCCCAACAGTTTTGAGAAAGGCTACAGATGCTGGGCAGGAGGCTGAGACTGAGGCAGGCAGGACAGCTTTCAACCTGGCACCCAACCCAACGTCCTACCGCGTGGCCCCGTCTGTCTGAGAGGGGCAGGGCGAGGCTCTGGCTCAGGCCAGCCGCCCACTCTGGCCAGGTACTCGGCATTAAAGGGGCAGGTCTCATTTAGATCAGTAGTTCCCAAGCCTGGCTGAGTGTGAGATTTCCCCAGAAAAGCTGTTTTCTAGAGACTCAGAGACTGAAGATCTGGAGGAGGGCGTTCAAACTTCCAACTTTCTCTGGAGAAGCTTCTAATGACCCACCAGGTGTAGAAGTGACCAACATGAGAGAAAAGCACCTGTAGTTCCAGGTGGAATTCTGATACTCTGAGCTTTCTGGACCCCACAGGGATCTCTAGTCATTAAGATGCCTGTGAGAATCTCTATGGGATCTGGGAAAGTTCGCAAAGAGCCTTTCCATTCCGGCGACTTGAGGTGGCGGGTGGGGCGGGTGAGGTTGTGACAAGAGAGAGAGACTGGATGCTGGAGAACAATGCCTGGTGTTCCTAAGGCAGCAGGAAGAATGATGGAAAGAAAGAAAACACAAGGAAAGATGCAGAAAAGAAGGACCAACCAACAAGACTGTCAGCTAAATAGTGTCCCCTCTGCCACTGGCTTCAGACGGAAAACAGTGGTAGTACTACCCTTTCCTGAGTGCACAGTACAAGTCATTTGTTACTTAGCCCTTATAATAACCCTATGGTATGTAAGCAGAGCTTCCCCCACCCCATTTTGCAGACTGGAAAACTGAGGCAAAAGAGACTGTGTAACTTGCTCAAGAGGCAGAGGCAGGACATGACCCTAGGTGCCTGATTTGGGAGGCGACCTTTGTAAGCACTGTGTGATAGGAGCAGCACCTCCATGCTATGCAAAAAGGCCAAGAGAACTAGAGGGGAAGAGTGAACAATAGGGAGAAAGAAAACATAAGACCCTCAAATCCCGATTACCATTCTAGACATTCTTGCCTTCCTGAAACAAGTGGCCTACAGCTTCTGTGCTCAATGCTTAAAAAAAAAAAAAAAAGAATGATTGGCACATGCCTGTCCATTGCAAATGCCATGATGTGTAGGCACACCCTTGCTCAAGTCAGTTATAAGGCTGGTGTTCATCCCTTCCTAGCACTACCTTCCTCTCCAGGTGGGGCTATCATACATGGGCTTCAGGGCAATGATGGAATGTGTTGCCAAGGAGACTGTTGGGTTAAGGGAGAGTGGTCATTACATAGCACCTTCCAACTCAGAATCTCCAGGAACCAGGGTGATGAGGGGGGGCAGACAAGTATCTTGCATGCAGGAAAGGGCTGGGGGCTTTATGAGACTGTGATCATTTTCATAATGTTGTCCTAACTCTGCATATCTTCCTTCTGTCTCCAGGAGCCAAGTGACACTCTGCCTTTCAGCTGACAATACCTACCTTGGACTCTCTCACCCTCTGCTCCACGCAGCAGGATATCTGAGCCCCAACAGCTTGAAAATCTTGTTAAATAGTGCCTTGGCTTTCTAGTGACTTTCCTGACAGAGACAGGAGGAACTTGTAATCATAAAGAAGATGGACCGGGCTAATTGTGTAAAGTTCATTTCCCCTTTGTAATAAATATTTACCATCCAATGTTTATAACTTTTATGTTTGGACTTTCTTGAAATGCTTTATTGAATTAAAAACATCACATTACCATTGGCTAAAAGAGGAGACAGCTATATTTGCCAATAATTGCTGCAAGAAATGCCAGCTATCGATGCCAATTTTTTTTTTTGGTAGTTCATATTTCCATAGACAGCTCTGAGCCTTACAATACCAGTATTTTGCAGACAGACATGGATATAATGGTGATGGTGTGGGGATCTCCAGAGCCCTAGACATGAAAATGGACTGCATTTTAATTTCTCTGGACTCTCTAGTATGCAAATCTTTAAGAAGGCAAGAAATCTGGTTAATATTTGAAGCAAGGCTGCTCCCAAAGCAACTGTTTTTCCCAAGTTATTTACCCTATACCCATGAATGCAGAAATGGCTTCTAATTTTGACTGATCTTAAAAAAAAAAAAAACTACACAAAATCCCAGTCAGAAGGAAGTTTCATATTTAAATTCCAACTAAAGAAGAGGAATAACTCATGGCAAGCCAGCACTTCCTGCTGGGGACAGATGGTGGCCTGCCAAGGCCTAGCACAGAGCCTTTTCCTATGAGTCACCTGGAGAGCCTATAAACACCTTTGCAGAATAATATTTGTCAATGCATAATTACAGAATTCATAAGATTGCCAAGGAAACAATTAAAGTATAATCTAAAATACAAAAATAAATAGTTCAGTGACCCATGTTTCTTTGTCAACACATTACCTGAGAAGATCTGGCCCTGGGTCTAATAACTACTGTAATTTTAAAGATTATTTATTTGAGAGAGACAGAGACAAAAGAGTAAGCAGGGGGAGGAAAACAGGGAGCGGGACAAGCAGACTCTTTGCTGAGTGGGGAGCGTGATACAGGGTTTGATCTCACGACACTGACATCATGACCTGAGCAGAAATCAAGAGTCAGATGCTTAATCAACTAAGCCACCCAGGCAGCCCTAACCATTGTAATTTTAAAGTAGTGGTGAGTGTAAATGGTAACTTGAGGTAGCAGCTACAACCATCACGCAGTATGAAACTACCTGGGAGTCCTAATCCCAAGGCAGTCATGGGTGCTGCTAAGACTGCTGTGGCTTACTGCCAACAACCATGGTTGAAGGAAACTATAGTTGAGCCTTGAATGACACCGTCATAGGGATGCTGACCCCTGACACCACTGAAAGTTCACATGTCACTTCTGACTCCCCCCAAACCTGACTACTAATAGTCTTCTGCTGATTGGAGGCCTTACCAATAACATAAACAGTTGATTAGCACACGTTTTGTATGTTACCTATATTATATACTGTATTCTTACAATAAATTTAGTTTAAGTACAAGTCAATGTTAAGAAAACCATAAGAGAAAAACACATTCAGGAGCGCCTGGGTGGGTCAGTTGGTTAAGTGTCTGCCTCTGGCTCAGGTCATGATCCCAGGGTCCTGGGATCGAGCCCCGCATTGGGCTCCCTGCTTCTCCCTCTCCCTCTGCCTCTTCCTCCCGGCTCATGCTTGCTTGCTTGCTTGCTCTCAAATAAAAATCTTTTGAAAAAAGAGAAAATACATTCATAGTACTATACTGTATTTATTTTTAAAAATCCCACATATAAGTGGATTCCTACAGAGCATACCCGTGCTGCTTAAGGGTCAACTGTACTCATTTCAGTTACAGATTGGAAAAAGATAAAGATGTAAACTTCCATCATCCTTGTTCACGAAACCTCTGAAATCTATCCGGCAGCCCCTGGTTCAGAACCCCTGCTTCTGTACCATAGAGTTGTGTCCATGAGAAACATAACCCTCTGAGATGATAGGCATCCACCTTCTGCCAGGGATCAGCTTTGGTTCCTCATAAAAAGGCAGAAGCAAAATGAAAACTTTCCCCGCTGGTAGTCATGGTGGTTAGTATTTTTCTGAAAATATGATCTCTCCAGTTTCTTTTCTTCTTATTTTTATGGGTCTCTCTCTATTCCAGAAAATGAAAAAGAAAATGTTCAACTCCTCAGCACTGGTGTGTTTTGTGGTTTTCTTCCCTTGGCGGTGTCCAACCTCGGTTATGTTTCATTATTTTTGTGTGTGTGATAGGCTTAAAGTTCTAGAAATTTCTAACACACACACACACTACACACACACACACACACACACACACACACACTTTCCTCATGGATAGTTAGGTATTTTTCCAACCTATCCCCTACTGCTCTGTACAGGAATATCCACTGAGGGGCTTGCCAGTGAAGTTCTCACCATCAACAAGTTTTGGGGGATCCCGGACCTGAGAACAGGGACGGTGTTCCCAACTTAACAGTTGCATGAGTGTGGTTTGTAAAAGAAGAGGTTCCTCCAGATTCTCAGAGCTGTAATGGCTTCGTGATGTTCATTCCCCTAAAATTCCTGGCTATCTAGAAAGTAGTACCTTTTTTTCCTATTAAAGGGGGCCCTCACGTGATTTGGAGGATTTTGCTGAGAATTCTGCATCACAGTTCATCTCTGAAATAACCAGAGACCCTTGACATGTCATGATATCATGGGCATGATTATTGTGAAGAAGTGGTTAGCTGGAGAAGTGGGATGAGCACAGGGCGACAAGGAGACCTACATCTAAACGGAATACATTATGGGCCCTAACGTCAACTGCACCATTATCTTAGCAGAATGGAGTATAAATGACTAATGTGAAACATACACTTAGAATCCACTTTATGTAACCTATTTCTAATATGCTTAAGGGGCCACAGGGATAAGCAATACATGCTCACATTTTGTTTTCTTTGTTGGCTTATAAGCTGTAACTTTGTTGTGTTGTTTATTGGTTGACTGACAGGTGATACTATACATCTTTAACTTATCACAGTCTGTCTTTCTGTGCAATCATTCCAACTCATACGTAGTATAAAACCTTACGATAGTATACGAACCCCTCTCCTGCCCTGGCCTTTGTGTGAATATTATGCACTTTACTCTTAGGAACGTCATAAACTCTACATTACTGCACTGGTTTCCCATGGCAAATCTATTACTGTTTCTTATTGTTTCTCTAAAAAAACATCGCCACAAACTTCATGATTGAAGAGAACACCAATTTCTCATCATACAGTTCTGGAGGCTGGAAATCCAGAATCAGTTGCAATGGGCTTAAATCAAGGTTTTCATAGCCCCTCTGGAGGCTCTGAGGGGACAATCTATTTCCCTGAACTTTCCGGCTCCTAGAAGCTGCCTTGCTCTCCTCGGCTGATGGCCACCTCCTTGCATGACTCCCACCTTTTCCTTCTGCTGTCATTCTGCTTCCTTCTGCTACCTATTCTGATCTCCTGCTTCGCCCTCACTCAAGACCCTTCTGATTACATCAGGCCCATCCAGGGAATCCAGGAAATCTCCTCATCTCAAGATCCTTAACTGAATAAAACCTGAGAAGTCCCTCTTGCCCTGCAAGGTAAAGCTCACAGGTTTGGGATTAGGACATGGATATCGACCATGACTGTACTCTTATTTTTTCTGTAAGATAGTTGTTTAAATGGTCAATGATTTTTTAAAGACAGTTGAATATACTTAAGTATATCATATATTCACCCATGTAGCCCCTACTTCCAGGGTTCTTCATTTCTTTGTGTAGATCTAGATTTCTATCTACAATCATTTTCTTTCTGCCTGAAAAATTTTTTTCTTTTTTTTTTTTTTTAAGATTTTATTTATTTGACAGAGAGATCACAAGTAGGCAGAGAGGCAGGCAGAGAGAGAGAGGGAAGCAGGCTCCCTCCTGAGCAGAGTGCCTGATGTGGGGCTCAATCCCAGGACCCTGAGATCATGACCTGAGCCAAAGGTAGAGGCTTATTAACCCACTGAGCCATCCAGGCGCCCCTGCCTGAAAGATTTTTTTTAATATTCTATAAAGCATGGGTTGGCCAGCTATGATTATCTTAAGCTTTTTCATAACAGAAAAACTCCATTTCACATTAATTTGTCAAAGAGATTTTTGCCGGGTATTGATTTCTAAGGTGACGGCCTTCCCACCCCCGGCCCCAGGACTTTTAAAGATGCTGTTCTACCATTTTTCCACCTGCATTGTTTTGAATGATAAATAGTTTTTTTGTTTTTTTTTTACTTTTGTTTATGTGTTCTTAACTTTTCACCTCTGGCCTTTTTAAGATTTTCTCTTTATCATTACTTTTAAGCAACTGGATCATGAGGATTGTTGGTCTGGATTTCTTCATGTTTCTTGTGCTTGGGGGTCACTGAGCTTCTCGGATCTGTGGGCTTATCATTTTCACCAAGATTGAAATTTTTTTTAGCCATTATTTCAAATATTTCTGTCCTTGCTCTCTCATTTCCTTCTGGGGTATTGTGTGTGTGTGTGTGTGTATCTCCACCTGAAGACCCACAGCTCACTCATGCGGTCTTCTATTTTTTACCTTTTTTAAGTTCAATCACTTCATTTTCAAGTTCACTGAGGATTTCTTCTGCAATCTCTCATTTCCCAGCAACAGAGTCTCTCTCATTTCAGACAGTGGAGTTTTCACTTCTAGAATTTCCTTGGGATCTGTTTTATATCTCTATCTCCACTTACCATGTTCGATCTTTCTGTTATCTTCTTGAATCTGGATTATGGTTACAATTACTGTTTTAACACTCTTGTCTGTTAATTCTATCTTCTGTGTCTTTCTTGGTCAGTTTTGATTGATCGATTTTTCTCATCATGGATGTATTTTTCTGCTCTCTGAAGACCCGGTAATTTTTTTTTTTTTGATGCTAGACATTGTGAATTTTATTTCATTGAGTGGTAGATGATTTTGTATTTCTACAAATATTTTTTAGCTTTGTTCTAGGGCCTGTTTAAGTCACCTGAAAACCAGTGTGATCCTTTCAGATTTTGCTTCTAAACTTTATAGGTGGCACTAGATCAGCATTTAGGACAGGGCTAATTTTGCCACGCTACTGATGCAACACCCTTCAGTGCATTTTACATGAGCTCCAGAGGTTCTTTCCTCTAATATTTCCAGATGGTCTTGGGTCATCTTCTCACACATACATTGCTGAGTATTAAGCTGAAGACTCATGGAGATCTTGTGCACATTTCTGAGGGTTTTTTTTTCTTTATAAAGCTCTTCTATGGAACCTCTCTCTGTGAACTCTAACTTCCTTGGCCTCTCTGTGCTCCTAGCTCCATTTCTTCAACTCAGGAAGGTTTGGTTCTTCTCAGTTCTCCCCCCCCCATGCCACAGCCTTGAGAGTGTCCAGGCAGTAAGTCTGGATAATCAGAGGGCTCACCTTATGTGCTCCACATCTCTCAAGAATGACAATTCTTTCTTGCTGGATGTTCAATGTCATGGAAAAAAATCACTATTTCATATAGTTCATCTGATTTCTTAGTTGCTTCAGGTGGGGCAGTAAATCTGGTTCCCGTTACTTCATCTTGGCCAAAACAGAAGTCAGAATAAGAAACTAAAGGCAACATTGGGACCATAATCATTTTATTACATGAGATCCAATTCAATCCTCAAAGTCATTAAAGAATAATAATGGTTATAAAGTTCAATCTGGCATGGGATTAAAAGACCTTTCTGATTGGTTCTGGATATCTGTGGCTGCCAGAAGAATACAGGTGTTACATAATGCTTCACTTTTCATGCCCGTGAGAAGTTCAATACAGAGAAATGCTGATCCTACAGATGTACACAGATTTAGTTCTGTGTTCCAATGGATGGGAATCAGTACTACCCAGAAGGGTAATAATAACACACTTATCAGCTCAAGTACTTGGGTGCTGACATTGTGACAGACTCAGTTCTCAGTACCTTATGTGTATTAACTCACCAGGAGCCTTGGATTTTACCAATGAGGGCACTAATGCACAAAGAAGAGACACACACAGATGGTCACTAGCAACCAATCACTCACTACCAGATCTACTCTGCTGCTTTGAACAGTTTCTTGCCCTGGGAGGAAGCCAGAGGAAAGATCTTTTTGGATCCCTGCAAGACATTTGACAAAGTCTTACACGTATGTTGCTGAAACAGATAGTTAACTCAGGTTTAGAGAGAGTCAGCACATTATAATTATATAGGGACATCTCTAAGAGTTTCTTCTTCAACACAGGCTTGTCCATAGGGTCATCAGTGGTTGGATAAAGTCATATGAAAACTTAAATTTGCTGTTAGGGTTATGGATGGATCCCAGATCAACAATTACTTATGAGCACTTATTATGTACCAGCACTGACCAAAGTACTTGGAAAATAATGGTGAGTAAAAGCAAAGATTCCTGCCCTTGAAGGGTTTATCATCTAGAGGGAGATTATCAATAGTTATGACAGGCAAGTGAATTATATAGCATGTTAAAAAATGGTAAGTTTCTGAAAGTAGGGCTTTTCCTTAGGGAATCAGGAGACCTGGGTGCTCTAAGAGTGGGTGGAAGAGGGTTACCAGATTAACATTTTATTTATTTATTTATTTATTTATGTATTTATGTATTTGACAGAGAGAGAGAGATCACAAGTAGGCAGAGCAGCAGGCAGAGAAAGAGGGGGAGGAAGGCTCCCCGCTGAGCAGAGAGCTCGATGTGGGGCTTGATCCCAGGGCTCTGGGACCATGACCCGAGCTGAAGGCAGAGGCTTAACCCACTGAGCCACCCAGGTGCCCTACCAGATTAACATTTTTAAGTATTTTATTTATTTACTAATTTATTGTATGTAAGTGAGTTGGGGGGAGAAGCAGAAGGAGAGGAGAGAGAGTGAATCTCAAGGAGACTCCCTGCTGAGCGTTGTGCCTGATGCGGAGCTCAAACTCATGACCCAAGCCGAAATCGAGCGTCAGACGCTTAACCAGCTGAGCCACCCAGGCGTCCCTTACCAGATTAAAATTTTAAATTGCATGGTCAGGGTAGGCCTCCCTGAAAAGGCTGAAAAAACAAAAACCCCAAACTCAAAAAAGATGAGGCACTTAGTCACAGGGACAAGTGGGAGGAGGATATCCTGGCAGAGGAAATGGCCAGCATGAAGCAGAGCGTGTCCCTGCAAGTTCAAGAAAGAGCAGGTAGGCAATTCAACTGGAACGGAGTAGGGGAAAGAGGAAGCAGAAGGAAGTGAGATCAAAGATGAAGAGGGGAAGGGGCTCATACCAGCACCAAAAAGTCAGTGCGACAGGGGATAAGAAAGGAACAATGTAACGTATGTACACCCTTCTGTTATACTGAACACCCACTGAAACACAGATTCATAAAGGTACCACATGAGTAAATTTATGACAAAGCAAGTCTTAGAATCCCTTAGTTGGGGGACACCTGGGTGGCTCAGTCGATTAAGCATCTGACTCTTGATTTCAGCTCAGGTCATGATCTCAGGGTCCTAGAATCAAGCTCCCCCACCCCGCAATTGGGCTTTGCACTCAGAGTGGAGTCTGCTTAAGACTCTTTTTCCCTCTCTTTCTGCCCCTTCTGCTACCCATGCCCTCTCTCTCAAATTAATTAATTAATTAATTAATCTTTAAAAAAAAAAGAAAGAAAGAAGGAACCCCATGGTGGGGTACTGCCTTAGTTTGGCTTTGAATCTTCTGGTGTGTCCCAGGCCTAGGGTACCACTCCACAAGCTCTTGGTTCCCAGCTGGCTCCTGCCTCTCTTCTCCATCCGTATCTCCTATGCCTCAGCATGGCATTACCACCATCTAACTGTGTGAGTTGCCGCCACCTGACTGTAAGATTCACACTGAAGGGAGCACCCTTGTCTTGCAAGCAGGAAAATTTCCACCAGCTCCCTGAGGCTGCTGGCCAGCTAGTTAGCTGTGCTAACACGTGCTCCTTCGCTCCTGCTAGGTACTGGGGAGACAAATGTCCATTTTATTTTAGGACTGGTGAGCTCTCAAAGGAAAGGCAAGTGGGAAAATGTATTTTGTGGTTCCTGGTGAGCTGTGGAAATAAATGTTCGGCTTCCCTATAACTTACATAATGAGAGGATCTCACTTTATATATTTGTAAGCTGAGCTCCTAGGGAAGAAAAAAAAAAGTAACATAGCTGAGCTGATTATCACTTAACAACATTCCGGTGTCTTCTTCAAACAAAATGAAGCTAGCAAAGGAAAATGGAAATACAAGGTCACCTTCCTCTCTGTTGGGGTCTGTCTTTAAATGACTATACATAGCCCTTCCTTCCTCAGTAATAGACACACCCAGGCTCAGTCTGCAGCCCACTCCCACCTCCCTGGCTGTTGACCTTGGCCTATTACCTAATCTCTCTTAGCATTCTGTTTTCTCATCTATTAAATGGGGTACAAAGCCTCTGCCTTGACAGTGGTCCTCAGGGTTTCATGTGACAGTGCGTGGAAAGTTGACCTTACCTATGTGCTCTCTCTGCATGGTAACTCATGAGTCCCCAGTATAGGTACCTCCCTCCTCCTATCCCTCCTGGCCCAATTGGTATGCAATTACCTGGCTCCTAAAAGGCAAAAAATGGCTGCAGTCCTCAGGCAGGAAATGGTCTCTGCCTGGCTCCCCACCCCCACCTCACCTCCAGCCCCACTACCTCCCCCATCCATCCTGCCCCTGTTTGGGCCAGCAGATGCTCGCCTGCAATATCCCACCAGCCCTGAGGCTGGGCCGAGTGGCTGCTCTATGTCCTGTGACTCAGCTGGGCACTTCCCTCTTCTCCATCCCAGCTGTCCATCCCAGCACTTCCCTCTTCTCCATCCCATCTTTACTCTTCCTGAATGCTCACGGTCCTCCCCTGGGGTTCTAGCCACATGGATTTTGTGCAGACACCACACCATCAAAGGACCCTCTGAAAGCTGCCCTTTCTGATGATTCTGTGTTGTTGGGTACTTTAAAGCACTGAAGGCTGGGACAAGAAAAATGGTGTCTCCTGGCTAGCACATGGTATATGAAGGAGTGTCTTCATGGTCAAGGCCAATGGTGAGCACCAGACACACCAGTGGCAGACTGCCTGGGATGACTGAATCCTGGGGCTCACTGCATTTCCCCAACGAGGTGTAAGGTACAAGGCACTGGGATACACAGTGGGAAACGGCTCTTAAAGGGTCTCTTGCTGGCACCTCTGCAGGGGGATGGGAAGAAGGATTCACGACAGCGCTGTGAACAAATGCCCTTCAGGGAAACAGCTAATGGGAAGTGCTGTGGAGGCTCTGCCCTTTTCTGTACCCCAAACAATCGCAGGGTGTTCTCCACCTGAGGACTCTGCCCTGATTTCCTGAACCAACACCCCTAGAGCCAGGAAGCCCTCAAGAGGCAGCATCCCACCTCCCGGAGTCTAGACGGACTTGTTCTGCCTGGCTGCGACCTCCAATCTGGAGGCACAATCCCTGGCGTGTCTGCTCTGGAGTTAGTCTTGCCCTCGGCTCTTGTTCTGGGAACCTGCCCTGCCCTCCAGGCTCCCTCCCTGGGACTCGATGCCAACCTGAGCTCTAGCTCTAGGATGGCCCTCCCTTGGGCCAGCTGCCACTGGGTGGCTCCTGAGTCCCACATGGCCCCACCCGGGCTAGTTCTGCTTCTGGCCTTCTGCTCCAGAACGGCACAGGCCCTGTCCCCCTACCTGAGCCAACTGCCAATGGCTGGCTAGCACATTGGCTGCTCTGGCCTCCCCCTGGGCCATGGCACAGAGGTGGCACGGCCCCAGGTCCCCTTGTGTCCATCTTGGTACCTCCACCCCCAAAAGGGGCCAAGCCTCGGCCTGCCGTCTGCAGCATGGTGAGAAAGCATGCGCTCTGCAGGTGAACAGACTGAGACCAACTCTTGCTCTCCTGCCTATAAACCAAGCCATTTGGAATGACCACTTCAACTCTGAGGCTTGGTGTTAACCCCGGACGCTGGGGAGAGCAGCCCGGGATGCCTGTGGTGAGGGCTGACTGGGCTCACACATTAGAAGCTCTAGCAAAGGACACACCATGCGGGCACAGCTCAGTAAATGGTAACATCTTGACAGGGTCATTGATGCCACCATCAAATAACCAATGTTATTATTTAGTGAAATGTTCCCAACCTGACACGTCCCAGCGCTTCGCAGTTTTCAGCCGCCTCCCATAGCTGTCTGGGGTTTGAGATCAGGTGACACTACCTCACTTCCGAGAAGGATGGGGTGCTCCTGTGCAAATGCCCACGAGGGTGTTCCATATGTGCATGTGTGGGTCAGTGAATGTGTGCGTGCATACGTGGGTGTGTGTGCATGCACAAGTGGTGTAGGAGAGCCGGGTCCTCCAACAGAAGGCAGGCGCTCTCTCCTGAGCCAGCCCTCCTGCGGCTGCTTACCTCCATGTTTCGGCAGAAGGTGGCATTGGTGCCAAACAGGATCTGGCACTGCTCATTGGCGCTGTAGTGCATCCCTGGCAGCTTGTGAGGGAGGCGGACGGCATGCCGGCTCCTGGGGTCGGTGACCAGCAGACAGGTGCTGACTTTCGACCTGGAATAGCCAAGAGACAAGCTGACTGCCAAGTGTCCTGCCCAGGTTTCTGTTCTGATTTGCCAGCCAAGAGCAGGTGAGAAGGCTGCATCTCCAAACTACCAATGGCAGGATGCCCCAAGCCCCGGCACTTGGATGGTGCTTTTTGGTTCTTTTTGCTCTTTTTTTCTACCTGGCCCAATGCAGATATTTACGGCAAAGGCAATAGGAGTTTAGCAACTAGGAAAGGGCCTGAGAAGCACACCCACGAGGCTAATGTACCTTTCTCAAGTTTGAGCATTCTTGGATGAGAATGCTTTTGAAATAGATTCCTAGGGTATTTTCTTAGAATACGTCTCTGAGCAAAATTACTAGGAATGAAGAAAAAAAGAGAGAACTTAGGGTCATTTTGTTCTATTTCAAATAAAAACCAAGAGCTTATTTCCAACTCTGCAGATTCTCTTGGAGGGGCTGTGGCAGGCCGTGACAGTGGATGGGTCCAGGTATCCCATCCCCGAAAGCTGGCTGGTGGCACGGCCTGCAAAAGACATCAGGATGGCAACCAGGGTGGGAGTGTTCACAGATGTTGAGAGCAACTCTGAGAAACTGAACCGGGGGGCTGTGGCTCAATTAGGAGGTTAAATACTTGAATGCTTTGATTTCTCAATTCCCAAAGCAAGGCAGATGGTCGTGGAAAGGAAAGCTAGCCTTTCGCCAAGATTCCTAAGGGACAGAACTGCACACGAATACACACAGGCTGACACTGGTCCACCTCTCCTGGGCTCAGATATACACAACACTTGAACAAAGGCAGTTGGACCAGCCACATGTGTATGAGCAAATGAAAATGCCCCACCCTGGTTCACTGACCCTTCTGGGAAAAATGAAACAATGTCAAGTGGCTTACAATATTTCATTAAGGTTCTATGATAACAAGTCCTCAGGAGGAAACAAGTTATATTAAAACTAACAGGTCCATTTTTAAGACTTGTGTACCACTTAATTTCCCTAACCCGCAGGAAATGTCACAAAAGAAGACTCAGGTTGAGGACAAAAGGCAGACTGATGTTTTAACTGCCCAGTCTTGAATTCACTGGGTGCTTTAATGTGTTACTGAACTACAAAGTTTCATAGGCAGGTAAGACTCCCTGAGTCCCTTTTGTCTCCATGGAGAGGACAGATAACTCCAGCTAAGTAAGGAAGTGATCAGGGTCTGCCCATCAAATCTGTAAGTTTGTTCCTGAGGTCTTAACACTATGGGACCCTTGTGGTACAGGAGCTACAACCTTGTTTGACAAAGGTCTGAAATCACACGGCCAGCTCTTCCATGGGTATCTGCAAGTAGAATGGTGCAGATATATTCCAGAAAAAAAAGTGGCAGTGAGATAGAGCCCATGCCCACATGAGAGGGAGGTGAGCAGGCCTCGCTCCCCAGCAAATGCGCTCCCTATCAAGGGAAGCAGCCTGAGCATTAAGGAAATGTCCTTTTGCATAGCAGCCCAGGGATGCTGCTAAGACAGTGTCCATTCAGGGTCACAAAACTGCAGAGAAACAAGATGGGGTTCTTTTCAAGTCACAGTCACGATGTTAACATTCAATCAAGCAACAAAACATTTATGAATAGCAGCTGGATGCCCTGCATCATACTGAACACACACTTGGGAGGAAGTCTTGGTCCAATAGGGGAGGTTCTGTACTGACCGCCTCTTTGCCAGCTCACAGTTCTAAGAGATTCATTTCTCCTTCCCACACTTGCTAAGACTCCAACTGTTGTGTCTTCTGTATAGAATGATTCAAGGACTTACTTGAGGAAGTTTTCAAGGTCATCGCGACTGCATGAGGACCAAGAGAGGTCACTGGGGTTCCGGCCTTTTACCCACTCTCCTGACATGATGTGGGATCTGCCGGCACAGGACGAGTGGTCATCATCGTGGTTCATCCCCAAGCTGCCCGAGGGAAAGGAAGAGGAGTGAGGGACACTTAGACTATAGGCTTTCAGCTTTGCGCAGTGGCAGTATCGTAGCCAATGAGGTTTATCCGAGGCGCGATTATTGCTAATTGAGACTATAGGCTTTCACATACTAGGCTAACTTAAGTCAAACCTGAGAGACCAAGAGTGACACAGGTTGATACTCGGTACTTGGCTACTCTCAACAGAGAACACTGACAACCACAAGCTTATATAGAAACAGAGCGATGATTTCCTTACTTCATGAATGAAGACTGACGAAGCACACAGAACACCACAGCATTTGCTAAATGCATGAAGAAATGAACAAATTACACTCCCTGTGGTATCATAGTTCTTAAACTCTAAGTTTCTGATGATTACACTTGCTTTTTGACACTAAAATATTAAAATATTAAATATTATAAATATATATTAAATATTAAATATAAATATTAAAATAAAAAATATCCAATATTAAGGATCTAAGTGTGTTTTGTTGTCTACGGGGAAGTCACACTGTGAAGGTCTAGTGGGGACCATCCAGACTTTGGCTTACATAATATCATGGGGGCAAATCTTCAAATCAGTGAAAAACGTGGCTTTTCTATCTTTATATATCACATCATTATACCTGGATCCACCAAGATCATACCTGTCACCTTCCCTGACCCAGGGTACCTAAAAGACGCCAGGATGCCTATCTAGATGTATGTGGCCGACCATGCACTATAGGCTGAATGGCGGTCTTAGTTTGCACATCTGCTGTCACTGGGATAACTGGGACACAGAACATATGAGATCAGAGGGCCCACACTTTGTCGATCTGTTATTTCCAGGGCAGAGACTCGCTGTGCCCAAGGATGCCCATCCTTTGTCAACAAGCTCAATGGAGATGACATGCGCTTTCCTTCATTCAAAAATATATAAGTTTCCCGAGTGCCAGCTAATGGACTAGAAATAGAACAAAGAATGGTGCATGATATGCCATCCTTGATCTCAGATCACTGCCAGCCTGGGCAAGGAGAAGACACAGAGATAACTCTTAAAAGAGGTTCTAAAGGCTTCTCCAGAGCCACTTTCCCCAGTTTCCATCACATGCCTCTGACCATTTTCCATCAATTCCCCGTGTTGGCTGCTTAATCCTGGTGTCTCTCAACAGAGACCCACCTGTTCTTACTCTGCATGCCCTCTAGGTCCCTCCATATGCTTGCCTACAAGACATAGCCTTCACTGCCATCGTGTGGAGTTGGATTAGTCAAAACTCTCCACATCCTTCTTGAAATACACCAGCATGCCCTCATGCTTCCGGGTCTCCAAGCTAGCTGGGCACTCTCTGCTCACCTATGTATCTCTGCTCCTATGAATCGAGGGTACACTTAACCAGGGCTTAATCGTATGTACTCTCAAACCTATTTACGTCACTAATACCTGCTGTGTTAATTAACACAGGTGGTCACGTGTTGTGCTAACCAATGAAACAGGAGAACAAAAGCCGTTGTTTTCAGGAAAACTAACTTAGTGAGTAGCTAAAAATAGCCCACTGCCCAACTGGGGGTAGGCAAGACAAGTGTAAAAGATGAGGGGGGAAAAATACAAAAATCTGCGCTGGCCCGCTTCATAACGGTCTTTTATGTTCTACTCCATCTAGAAAGAAAAAAGAAAAAAAAAAAACACAAACCCTGGGATTTGAACTCATTTTGTTACTGTTGCAGCTCGTGTGAAGAAGGTGATATTTAAGTCCAGTTAGCAGACACATGCCCTCAAAGAAAAAGCTTTCACCCCCACCATGAAATCGGTGAAAAAATTTAACATTTTCACAGCTTAAGCTAAAACAAAATATAGAAGGCACCTCAGTATAATTTCTTTACACTTTCCCACTTGGACCAATTTTTTGGTCAGTTGGTCAAGTGATTAACTACTATCCTTTCAGAAGAAAGCACACCGGTGGCGTCACCTTCGTGTGGATGGCCACGTTGTGTCATGGTCTGCACTGCTCTACTAGACCCTGCCCTCAACAACACCCTCCCTCTGCATTTCCCAAAGGCCCTTCCAGCTCCCCCGATTCTTTCAGGGCAGCATTCTAACCCAGTTTCTCCACCAGTGACTGGCACAGAGCGGGCATTCCATGCATATTTCTTGGATGAATTATCTATTTAATATGGGGGAAAGCACCACAAAATTGGAGAATCCATTATCCATTACAGGGGTGCTAAGTCATGCAGTGGCGGCTCATTCAATGGAACGGTGCAAGTCTTCTCTGGTTAGACAGTCCTGCCCTCCTGCCAAGAGACCAGGTAGCCATCTGGTTCAAGCAAAATGAAGAAACAACAGATTGCCCGAGAAGTCTGACCAAGAGGAATAATTTAGATATATTTCCCGTAGTTACTTTGCTGAATGAATCCTTTTTTTCAATGCCACGACTCAGTTTTTAATTTTTTTTTTCCTGCTCATTATCTATCTATACCTACAACTATCTACAGCCATCTGTCTACCTATCATCTCTTTGTTTCAAGTTAACATTTGAAGGAACTAGCTGGTTTTTCAAGTGCATTTATAGCAGAGAATGTTAAAAGCCATCTTACATTTGATTTAGGGTTTGATTTGAGGTCTTTACATAAAACTAGTGAGAGAATTTTCAAATGGATCTTGTGAAAACATCGAGGGATTTCAGTGAACTCTGCTCAGTGTGCAGAGGTGACAGAAATAAAATGTCTCATGAAAAACGTGGCTCCATCCCATCTTCGGTGACAAGGTGTAAGCACAGCAGTGGATCAGGTGAAAGGGCTTTGTCGTCAACCTCGGAGAAACCAGTTCTACAGAGAACCAACGTGTGAGTCAGTTGTTCATCTGGCTTTGCGCTTTTAGAAGCCGGTTCCCATCATCCCAGGCTGGGAGCTCCAGAGCGGCCACCAGATGGGTTTTTTCAAACAACAAGGACGCCGTTTGGGAAACCACAGTTGGGGGAGATCCAAGCCCTGGCAGAGTGGCCTCACCACAGATGGAGGAATGTTTCCTTTGTGACCACTTCTAAGTTTTCTCTGGTGGTCAAGTTGGTTGTAAAATGAAAGAGGCTTCTTTGCTCGCACTGCCAGACTCTGCTGGCCAGAGGGCCTTGTCTCTCAGGAGACAGAATTCTGTTTAAAACAGTTGTTCAGAAAAGCTGGCTATACCATCCATAGTTGTGGGCCTGCACAGTACGTTATGTGAGCGTTTCAGGATGCCGGCTCCAGAGGAGGACTTCCCCAAGGAATGTTCCAGTCAGCAAGATCAGCCAAGAGTGGGATTCTTGGATTTCTGGAGCCTGTGTCTAACACAGGTCATGCTTGATCTGGTTTAAAATGTTCAAATGCTAACGAAGTGCCTCATAAATTTACAGTTAGATGAACTAGCATTGGGCTGGGAGTCTTGATATTTGAGGTTTACATAAACTACTGTTTAAGCTATTTTTAGATTAAATTCAGGAATACTTGACTGAGAAATGTATGTTGTTTTAGATTTATGTCCCATGACATCTATTACTTCCGGCAACATTATATTTAACAAAAAATGGGTAGCATTAAGCACACACGCTAATTCTAAGTAACAGTGGGGTTAAGGACACAGGCCTCATGTCACACATGACCCAAATTTATCAGACACAATAACAATTTAATGGCCTTGAGTTGATTTTTATCTTAAAACAAATAACACACTGCTTCTGTACTTGTCTTAGGAATCTGATAAACACCACGTAGGGAGTTCTAAGAGAATCCCTACAATGTTCAACCCCTCCTAGCTTTACCCCAAATCCTGAAAAACCATGGAGAGGATTGGGTGTTCTAGTTCTGGGCTTGGTGTATCTGCCATGCTGAAAGCTCTGATTTTACCTGGCTCTGAGCCTACTTGTGGAAACTGTTTCCCAGAAGCACTGGGATTTTGACATCAGGGATGCAATCAGGTCCCACCTCCCCTCAAAGTGGTCTTGCCTGGGAACCTAGGGAAATGGCTCCTACAATGTAGCCTCTCCACTGAAGGGGTTATCAGCCAATGCAGGCCCTATCCCAGTAGCCCTGTGGGCAGAATGACAGTCCCTTTTCAGGAAACGCTCACTGACGCTACAGTAACAGGGGTGGCTTGTGCCCCATTTCTAGGAAATGAGAGACAGCTTTTAGTTAATATTACTTAACATGATAATAACCAACACCCCACCTTTACTTTTCCTTGACAGGAAAATTCTCACTGTCAATACTTCTTTGCCAAGAACCACACCATGCCCTCTTCAGCCACTAAGAAATGTCACCTGCATGTGTTCAAAGTCACTAGGGTAAGAGGGTACACTCGCTTATACAGGCTAAACTGTCATGATCACCCATAACCCCTTTGAGGGAGGAACAAAACAAGTAGGCAGCAATCACATCGAAATCCTTTTACCCCAGAGAAGTCTTTGTTAGTTTTTGGTTGTGCACAGGGAAGTGAGCCTGTCAGCCTTCAGGAATTCAGCAGCAATGCAACTTCCAGAGTAGATCTGGGGGTCTCTACAGGTTCAGCTTTACCTCCTACACACACCGGATCATCGCAGGGAGAATGATCCCACAAGCCCATGAAATTCTGAATCGCCAATGGGCGAATCACAATCCACAGAGCGCCGGTGTGAAAACCGCTTTACCACAGCAGATTACACCATAGCAGTGAAGATAGGTAAGACGAGTACAGTATAAGCCATCTCTCTTCCTTAGCCAGAGCACTCACGTAACGAAAACACTCACGTTCTTGAACTGACACCTAAGGGATTCTGAAGTCAAGTATCTGAGCCAGGTCTGTCCTCTCCTCAGTCTGGCCTGGGACTATGTACGTGTGTGCTTGCGTGCGTATGCGTTTACTCATACAGAAGATTCACATCAAATGGGGTTGTTAATTTTTTGCTTAACAAAAATTCAATTCACTGCTGAGAGAGAGGTAAAGAGAGAAAACAAAAAAAAGAGAGAGAGAAGGAGCATAGTGCAGATGACAGTGCCCCTTGCTCCGGCAAGAGTGTGCCCACCCTGAGTGTGTGACAGGGCTGTGTAGCCACCCTTCCCTCAGGAGCCTGAGGGCCTCCCTCCGTGAGCACAGCGTCAGTCACGCCCATAAGCATCATTCTGCTGTTTCATGATACCCATTTTTCATTCAACATGGGACCAGCGCATGGAGTCTTTTCCCATGACGCTTACATTTTATCTGATGCTTGAAGACATGGCTGCTGCTCCCACAGTAGGAGGAAGATCCGGTGTGATGGACCCAGGGTCCGTGGCCTGATGTGGCACCACTGAAAAGTGAATTTTTTTAGACGTAATGTTGATATCATTTTCACCTTTTATTCCTGTTTAAGAATCTCGCTGTACAAAGAGTTGTGGCCTCACTGGGCTATCACTCGACCTGAGTATTTTCACTTTTATTTCCAGTTGTATCTTCACAGCCTCCAGAGGAAGCAAATACTTCCTCCATTTTTGATAAGCCCCTTTGGGGGCTTTAAAACTAAAGTGACTTGCTTAATGTCATACATCAGGTTAGACTCCTCGCTGCCAGCCAGCCTCTTTTTTCTGAGACCATCTTTCCGGGCCAGGTAGACCTGAGCGGGTATCTAGCCCCTCAGTGATGAGGCTGGGTATTCCACATCTTTGCTAGATGTGGTGAATGAGGTCTGCTTTTTATTCTGCTGTAACTGACCTACTTGTGCACAGGAAAGCCATGGGTTATTGTATATGGGTCTTGTGACTGGCATCAATGTGGACACAGTGGTTGCAATAGTTTTTCAGATGATTCTCTTACCACATGCAGATAACCACCACTCTGACTCTTCCCTTTCAATGCTTATACCTCATTTCTTGCCTTATGGAATTTGGCAGATTTCCAAAACAATGGAAAATATTAGTTACCACATGGACATCTTTACCCTGGTCCCAAGTCTAATGGAAATGCTCTTAATTCACACACACTGAATACATCTGCTCTAGATTGCTTGTAGGTAGGCAAACTTGATCAACTTGAGGACATTTTCTTCTAAATTATCATTTAAGGAGGACTTCCTCACTGCCATTTGAAAGTAAATACACTAAGACACTCTGACGTAGTGGACAGAGTGATGGTCCAAGGATAAAGAGGTCATGGTTGGTGTAAAAGGTTTGCCCCAGTTAGCTAGGGGACCTGACACAAGGCTCCAACCATCCCAGGCCTGTTTTCTTAGTTGGAAAGTGAGGGGCTTGAACCAGATACTATGACAGGTTTTCTAGTTCAGGATGTAATCATTTCATGATTCCTATTCTAGAAGACTGAACACAATTTAAGGTAGAGTTGCTATTCACTCTTTCAGTAAGAGCTGACTGAACATGACCTTGTACCAGGCATTTTCAGGGTACCAGTTATAAAGCAATGAGTGGCACACAGTCCTGCCTGCAGAAAGCCCACAGTCTGGTGGGGATCACAGATGAATCAACAAGCGCTCACCCTTGCTGTCCAGTGACTTTCTGTAATGAAGGAAAATCTCTATTTGTGCTGTCCAATATGGCAGCTACTGACCACAGGTGGCTACTGAGCATTTAAAATGTGCTAGTGTGGCAGAGGAACTAGAGCTCCTGTCTTATTAAATTTTAATTAAGATCACTTTAAAGATCCACCTGTGGCTGTGTGCTACCATGCTGGACCACACAGGCGTAGGCAATGTGACTGAACTAATTTGAACACTATCAATGGGCCAGGAGCGGTGGATGTCAACACACTAGCATTAAGAGTATATCCACATCCACAAATTACTTACAGACTTACAGATTCTGGGAGAAATAAGACAACTTGATGACACACTCAGAGAAGAATTAGTGGCCAGGTATAGATACCAGGAGCTAAATGCCATGGATATTTAGAGAAGGGAAAGTTCCACAGGTTATCTCACAGTGACCTTTTTTTTTAATTAAAGATTTTATTTATTTATTTGACAGAGAGACAAAGATCACAAGTAGGCAGAGAAGCAGGCAGAGGGGGAAGGGGAAGCAGACTCCCTGCTGAGCAGAGAGCCCAATGCGGGGCTCAATCCCAGGACCCTGGGATCATGACGTGAGCTGAAGGCAGAGGCTTAACCCCCTGAGATACCCAGGTTCCCCTCATAGTGACTTTCTGTATGACCTTCATTTATGCCTACTTTTTCTGCCTATTGATGGTTGTGCTGATGACGCCGTCTCTGAAAAGCCCTCTAAATCCCTGAGTGTCATCTATCAGAAGAGTCTGCATTGGAAGACCCAGAGTAGAACCTCCCTGAAGGCTTTACATGGCATCCAAGTAAATGAAAGAACGTCAGCCTAAACTGATTTTGACAATGAGGTGCCTGAAGAGCAAACATAATCTCCAACAGAAAGAGGGATGCCTTCTCTGTGCAATTAAATCTGGGGCATTCTCTGTGTCAAATCAATTTAGTCAAAGAATGACATAACATAACATGCCTTTGCTAACTGAAAAAGTGAATGGCGAGATATAATAAGGCAGAACAAAGGAGATACTTCTAATGCTGAAAAGTTCTGTGAGGCTCTCTTTAGCTTTTTAGAAGAAGAAAATGCATTGGAAAAAACATTCTTTTTATTTCAAAAGAAGACTACAGAAGCAGTGAGCGCTGCTAAAAACAACCACAGACACAATGAATTCCATCCTGGTCCCAGAGCCTTCATCCCTGCTTTCTCTGGGCCTACAGTGCAGAAGTGCTCCCTACCAAGGGCCTCGTGTGACCTGTTGAGCCCCAGAAGGCTATGAGGCCCATGTAGACACCGTCAGCTCCAGATGCCAGCATCATCAACATGGCTGAGCTCCCTCCACTCCCCCACCCTCCCAAACTGCACGATGGTTTGCTGGGACTCCTGTCCTCCTTCATGTCTGTGGTGGGCCCTCCTCTGGCTTGGCTGCATTTGATGGAGGCATGCATGAGGCATGGGAATGAGGCAAGAAAACTGAAGGACTCCATAAAAATCTGTGTTTTGCTCCTTTTCCTGCTTCTATTCTTGCCGGGACCTGCACCCCTATCCCACTGCATATGTGTTTCATGGTGCAAATAACTGTATGTCATCATTGTAAGGGACAGGGAGTTCACGACTTCTCTAGAACAGAGAACATCTAAGGAAGGACCAGGTGAGAATGACTGGACAAAGCTACCATATGTGCATTCCAGACCATTGGCGCTAGACATCTCGACACCAAGATCCCTGGCTCTAAGAAGTAACACCCGGGCTCTTGTCTTTGTTCTAACTGGTTCCTGGATGTCTAAGGGTACCCTATACCAGACCACTGTCCTCAATAAAAACCCCTAGACCCCAAACAAAGATGAGACTCAGGCTCCTTTCCTTTCGGAGTCTCTCAGATGCTCCATCTGTATCTGCTCTCTACATTTTCAGTAAACTCTGCTCTCACTTCCCGCTGGCTCATGTTTGATTTCCAGCCTGTGTGAAGCCAAGGACCCTCTTGGCTGGTCCTGCGGGACCCCCTCTGGGTCTCCGGACTGCCAGCATCAGGAAGGTTTCCAAGAATGTAGGCTGATGCAGCATAAGTGGGTCTCAGCTCCACTCATTTTCCCAGTCTGCCAAAGGGGCTCTGCAGCGATGGGGAAACCAACTCTGAACTTCGGTTCCAGGACAGCTCAACAAGAAGACCATGTGCCTGGCTTAGCAAGCAAGAACACAGCAGGGAAGTTGAAGCCGAAGGGTACGAAGTGTTTCTCTCTCGAGCAATGTGCTCCCCAGATCCTGCCAAAGAAAGGCTGCCGGAATAGAACACCGTCCCTGTCACGGCACCAGCTTTGTAAGAGGAAACTGGGAGACTGGGTGAGAATGAGAAACATATGCTTTCTGCTTCTTGGACTAAAGAGTAATTAACCTAGTGGGGCTGCAGACACTGGGCTGGAAAAGGGCAGGAAGTGGAAGGATAGCTAAAACCTTCCAAAGAAGCAAAATCCCGGGCTAATACATCCGACCTCCCAGATGTCAAAAAGGAACTTGTAGTTAACAATGGATGGCAAAAATGACATGTAAATGAAGCGTGATATCTCAGTTATAGGGAAATATACAGCCAGCCCCCATCCTATGTCGCTGTCCTCTGTGGAGTGTGACGGGGTCAAGTACTTCAGGGGCTCCAGATCGAATCTCCTGGTCTCTCTGCAGTGGGTCAAGTCTCCATGGCCCTGCTCTGCAATGAGGTAGAGAAGGAAGAAGAACGTGATTCTTTCCCTTCCCATCACGGTATCCAGTGCCGGGGGTTACCGATCCACAACTGTCCCCTTGTGTCCCTGATTCAGAGGAACCTTCCCTTCCCCCGCCAAAACACCCTGTGTTTTAACAGTCAGCACATCCATCCAGAGGAGTGACGGCCCTGTCGGGTGTATTGGGCACTGTGGTGGCAGATGGGGCCAAGAGGGGTCAAGACTCACGGCACCAAAGTGCAGGTTCTGTTCACTACATTCCTCAGAGATGGGGATTTATCCGCTCCTGTGTCATCCGAGGGCTGCCGTTTCCTCAGGAGTGAGCTGGGGAAGCCCAGAGGATCTGAAGGGCCTGAGTTGATGACCTAATCATGTGCTCTACCAACACGGACTCCATGTCTGTCACGTACCAGGCACGGCTCTAAGCACGCAGGTGCCCATGGGACACACATCAAAGGTGCAGACAAAGGTGGGCCTCTCCCTGGACACGGGAGCTGAATGGGATGCTAACAATAGGAACAGGGAAAGCAGATGCATTATGATAGGGGCCTCCAGCCTAAGCAGGAGGGAGCACCTGGAAAAGCAGAGGAACAGTATTTTCATCGTGCCAGGACATGTTATATGTATTAACTCACTATTATAGTCCCCATTTCACAGGTTAGGGAAAGCAGAACTGAGAGGGAACTGAGAAATCGAGCAGCCTGCCCAAGGTCAGAGAGCTGGGAAATGGTCAAGTATAATTTGAGCCTGGGCAGTCTCTACTTGAGTGTATGGCCAGCCCTTAGGGGATAAAATTTTCCCCCACACCCAAAGGAGAGCAAGGGATGAGCCTGCTAACCCGTGCCAAGAGTGGCTGTCTTGAGGGTCAGGGGGCCTGACAGAGAGCCCTCAGAATACTATGGACTGCATAGAAAAATCCCTTTTGGCAACAGTAATGAAAAGCCAAGAGGCACCAGAGAGGCTCAAGTCTGCTCTCAGGGCAAAGGGACTTGCTAGCAAGACAGTAAGGAGAGAGGGGAGGGGCCTACAGAGTACAGACATGGCCTTGGGGAGAACAAGTGCTGGGAAGCAGCCAAGAGCTCTCCTGGGCCCAGCTTGAAAGAATCACAGTTCTGTTCCCTGGGGACTGAGATATTCAGGCAGGGGTTCTGACTTGGTCCCCTTCTTTTTGGACACCTCCCGGTTATCTTACCCAGAACACACATCTGAGACACTGCTAGCATCCACTCTACCCTCCAGCCCTCCCATAAATATCTGAGGCTCAGAGGACAAGGGCAGGAGAGGGAGACAGACAGATCCAGGGCCATGAGATGCTGGGTGGGCACAGTAAGAATGCCCACCATACTTTGAGAATGACTCAGAAAGTGTGGGGTGAGGGTGGGGAACCTTGGAGTTTTTGTGGTATCTACCCATCCTCTCCTTTTAGTACTTGAAAATTTTGCACGTTAAAAGCATATTGCCAGGAGACTGTCACGTGGGATACTGACTACTTTTCTATTTGAAACCTAGGCTCTAAAGAGCCACAGGGTTTGAGATATTAAGGATTCTTGAAGTTCCTCTGTCTGAGCCAGTGTGGAAACCACAGCCTAAAGAGACCTACACCTCTCTGCTGGCAGCAGGAAGTGCTTCTAGGAACCAGGGGTCTCCTGTGTTCTGGTGTGAAATCGGATTTCTGGTCTACTTCCAGGTTCTGCCTTCATTCAGTAGAGCTTGTGAATGGAGATGGGAACTGTGTCCAGAAGCTTCAGAAGACATCACACTGGAAATCCTTCAAAGGTCCTCTATGGACTTGAGGATGACATTTGGTTTGGTGTTAGAAAACCTCAGAGTCAGCTCTTAAATGACTGTCTTTTAGATCTACCTAGAAGCAATGCTGTATGTTCACTATTTTCTATTGGCCTCCCCTCGTGCCGCCTGCTCCCAAGCCGCCTACAAAGAAATAAAAGGGTGGTCTTGTTTCCTTTTTTATTTTTATTTTTTTTTAAAGATTTTATTTATTTATTTGACAGAGAGAGATCACAAGTAGGCAGAGATGCAGGCAGAGAGAGAGGAGGAGGAAGCAGGCTCCCTGCTGAGCAGAGAGCCCGATGCGGGGCTCGATCCCAGGACCCTGAGATCATGACCTGAGCCGAAGGCAGAGGCTTTAACCCACTGAGCCACCCAGGCACCCTGTTTCCCTTTTTAACCACTGATATCCCTTAACTAAATATGAGTATTTTCAAATCTGCCTAGACTTAGCAACTGATTGCTTGGAAGGCTTGGATTTAATAAGCCTTCCAATCATAAACAGTAGCAACTGCCTGATTTCTCAGGGGGATAATTTTCTCAGCCAACAGAAGAAGGCCTGCCGTAGAGTAGCTAAAATAAGGGTATGGCAGAAATTAAAAAGATACAAAGGGTATTCAAATTGGCAGTGAAGAAGTCAAACTCTCTCTCTTCGCAGATGACATGATACTTTATATGGAAAACCCAAAGGACTCCACCCCCAAACTACTAGAACTCATACAGCAATTCAGTAATGTGGCAGGATATAAAATCAATGTAAAGAAATCAGTTGCTTTCTTATACACTAACAATGAAAATATAGAAAGGGCAATTAGGGAATCGATTCCATTTATATAGCACCAAGAACCATAAGATACCTGGGAATAAACCTAACCAAAGGGGTAAAGGATCTGTACTCAAGGAAATACAGAACACTCAAGAAATTGAAGAAGACACAAAAAGATGGAAGACCATTCCATGCTCATGGATCAGAAGAATAAACATTGTTAAAATGTCTATACTACCTAGAGCAATCTATACTTTCAATGCCATCCTGATCAAAATTCCACCAGCATTTTTCAAAGAGCTGGAGCAAATAATCCTAAAATTTGTATGGAACCAGAAGAGACCCCGAATTGCTAAGGAAATGTTGAAAAAGAAAAAACTGGGGGCATCCTGTTGCCTGATTTCAAGCTTTACTACAAAGCTGTGATCACCAAGACAGCATGGTACTGGCACAAAAACAGACACATAGACCACTGGAACAGAGTAGAGAGCTCAGATATGGACCTTCAACTTTATGGTCAAATAATAAAGCAGGAAAAAATATCCAGTGGAAAAAAGTCTCTTCAACAAATTGCGCTGGGAAAACTGGACAGCTACATGTAGAAGAATGAAACTCAACCATTCTCTTACACCATACACAAAGATAAACTTGAAATGGATACAAGACCTCGATGTGAGGCAGGAATCCATCAGAATGAATCCTAGAGGACAACACAGACAGTAACCTCTTCAACATCGGCCACAGCAACTTCTTTCAAGATATGTCTCCAAAGGCAGAGGAAACAAAAGCAAAAATGAACTGTTGGGACTTCATCAAGATCAAAAGCTTCTGCACAGCAATGGAAACTGTCAACAAAACAAAGAGGCAACCCACGGAATGGGAGAATATATTCACAAATGACAGTACAGACAAAGGGCTGATATCCAAGATCCATAAAGAACTCCTCAAACTCAACACACACAAAACAGATAATCATATCAAAAAATGGGCAGAAGACATGAACAGACACTTCTCCAAAGAAGACATACAAATGGCTAACAGACACATGAAAAAATGTTCATCATCACTAGCCATCAGGGAGATTCAAATCAAAACCACATTGAGATACCACCTTACACCAGTTAGAATGGCCAAAATTAACAAGACAGTAAACAACATGTGTTGGAGAGGATGTGGAGAAAGGGGAACCCTCTTACACTGTTGGTGCAGCCACTCTGGAAAACAGTGTGGAGATTCCTTAAGAAATTAAATGTAGAGCTACCCTATGACCCTGCAATTGCACTACTGGGTATTTACCCCAAAGATACAGATGTAGTGAAAAGAAGGGCCACACCTGTACCCCCATGTTCATAGCAGCAATGGCCACAGTCACCAAACTGTGGAAAGAACCAAGATGCACTTCAACGAACAAATGGATAAAGAAGATATGGTCCATATATACAATGCAGTATTATGCATCCATCAGAAAGGATGAATACCCAACTTTTGTATCAACATGGAGAGGACTGAAAGAGATTATGCTGAGTGAAATAAGTCAAGCAGAGAGAGTCAATTATCATATGGTTTTGCTTATTTGTGGAGCACAAGGAACAACACGAAGGACGTGGGGAGATGGAGAGGAGAAGTGAGTTGGGGGAAATTGGAGGGGGAGACAAACCATGAGAGACTATAGACTCTGAGAAACAAACTGAGGGTTTTGGAGGGGAGGTGGGTGGGAGGTTGGGTGAGCCTGGTGGTGGGTATTATGGAGGGCACGTATTACATGGAGCATGGGTGTGGTGCATAAACAATGAATTCTGGAACACTGAAAAGAAATTAAAAAAAATTTTTTTTTAAGATACAAAGTGGTAGGAAATGAAAACTGAATCTCCCTTCCCCAACTGTAGTTTTGTAGTCCCCTGCTGTCCACCCCAACCCAGTGGCAATCTCTGTCACTCATTCTTCTAGGGGCTGCTGTTTTAATGGGCACTGGAAACCAGCCCCCAGCACTTCCTATCCCCTTCAAAGGCAGTGCAGAGGACAGGATTAGCTGACCTGCAGGAGGTACCTGCTTCCCTGGGGAAAACCTGCAGCTTCTCAAAGTTCAAAGACCCCTCAGGGACATCAAAGGGCACAGGATGCTCCAGGCAGCAGAAACCCTAAGGACCTGCTCCTAATGACCATCACCCCCTTCCTTTCCCTAAAAGCCACACATCAGGAGGGGCTTTATTGCCTAATTATTTGGACTCTGCCTTTTCCTCCTTGCCTGGGGGGCCGGGGGAGGCATGTGTCCTCCTACCTCCTTAGCACTGCGAAATGCTTGCCATGGGTCAGCAGGCGTGAGAGGAGTGTAGCCCCAAATGACCCCAGCCCCAGAGCAGGCACCTAACTCTCACAAGACCCCAGGGCCTTTGCCCGTGCCCTTCACCTCTATGTGGCCACCCCTTCCTGCTCTTCAGGTCATTGCCTCTCTGTAGTAGCCCTTGACCCTGCCCAGCTAAGAGGGATCCCTCCAGCCCGAACTCCCATGCACCATGGTCTTTCAAGGCTTTCCTAAAGGTGGGACTGGTCAGTCTTCTTTATACCTCGCCATCCCAGAGCCTCTCCACAGCCTGGCCACATGGTGCTAACCACACAGAAGGTGCAGATAACTGTTTGTTAACTGTTCAGTTAAACTGAACAAAACCAACTTGAGCGTATCTTAGAGTCTCTCCTGAAAGCTTTTACCCTCATGGATATATATGGTCTCTTTGCTCTATTTAGGTGGAAGGGTGAGTCTGAGAGAGTCACCTCCCCACAGAAATCCTGTGGGACCTTTCTCCTGCAAGTGTAGTAAAAAATCAGAAGCAAGCAGCCACACCTTCCACCAGGAACAATGGGGTCTCTATCATCCCTTCCCTGCTCTAAGGCAGGTTATGTCCTGCCTGATGAAATTTAACACTAGAGACCTAGGAGAATTTCAGAGACAAATCCTCCAGTCTTACAACCAAAAGGCAAAAAAAAAAAAAAAAAAAAAAACAAAAAAAAACAAAAGGCACTTGACTCCATTTCTGTAAGCCCTGGTTCTCACACCCAGCTGCACAGGGGACTCTCCTGACGATCGCTGGAAAATGCTGGGGCCTGGCTCCTACCAGCAGAGGCTCTGATTTCACTGGGAGGAGGCATGACTTGACCAGCAATTCTCAAGTGCATTAGAACCACGGAGACAGTGTTAACCAGTGGTTCTCAGGCTTCAGGGCACATTGGAATCCCCCCACGGACCTGTGAAAGCTCAGATGGCTGGCCCCAGCCCAGAGTTTCTGATTCAGCAGGTCCAAGGGGAGGGTGGGGGGTGGGGAAGCAGAGAGAGGGATGAGAATCTGCATGTCTAGTAAGTTCCCCAGGGATGTTGAAACTGCTGGTCCAAGAACACAATGACAGCCACTGTTGGTTTTTACTATGTGTCCCACACTGGCTGCAGGTCAAAGTCACCTGGGAAACTTTGACCATTACCAATGCCTGGGGCCCAGCACAGACCAAGTAAATTAGGACTCTGGAGTCCGTGGCAGGCACCTGTGGTTTTCAGGGGCTCCCAAGTTTTCAGTCCGGTATACCTCTAGCGCTGAGAACACTGCCTCTAAAACAGAGGTTGTCCGTGAACGTGGTGGCAGGGGCCCATGCCACAGCTTCTTTCTATTCTGAGTAGAGATGGGCCTTCATGCAGCTTCTACGTGCAGACCCCACGCATGCCTTCTTCATGAGCACTGATCAATGCCCCCCCTTCCCCGCTTCGTGGTGTGACAGAGTCTGAATATTTGAGAACACGATCCTATCCTCCTTTGCTCTTCCCTCCTCCTGCCCACAAATTCCAGGGAGAAGTCCACACTGATAACAAACGGCAGGACTTCTCACTAAGCTTTCAGCCAGGCCACAGAGATTTAGGACAATCAATTCCTGGTGAGTCAAAGCTAAAAATCCTGACTGTATTTTATTTCTGCCTGGATTCCCAGTTTGGGGGGCAAGACCCAGGGAGGGCATTCCTGATGGGAGATTGTACACACACACAAAGTCCGGGGCCCAAATGGTCCATCTGTGAATTTTATACTGATGATGAAGATTCTATGGAACAGACAACTTTTGGGAATGGTGATCACCCTATTGCTAAATTACTGAATGCTGGTTTGTGGGACTCTCTGTGAAGCATTCTGGGTACATGGTACATAGAGACTCTTTGTTTCTCTAACACCAAGGATTTGTTTGAGAAATTTTGACACAATTGAGACCTTGGGGGCTTTGTTACTGCTCTTTCTTTTCTCTTTTGCTATTTTTTTTTTTTGAGGCTCTTCTTAAGCTATATTTTTTATCTTAAAAAAGAAATCTTCACTTCCCCTGGTATAAATTATAGCTTCTTACAGTAATCACTACTGCTTAACTGGCATTCAATTTACAGGATAAAAATATATTCCTCCGGCCGTCTTAACGACTGTGTACACAGCTTGTCCTCAAACCCTCTCTGAATTTTGGCTCAGAGCAACTATCATGTTAAGAGGATGGAATGTGGTTTCAAGCAATGCCAGGAGGATTGCATAAGTGATAATTGATATTTTTACTAGCGGCAACTTTGTAGTTGATAATGGGTTATTAAAACAGGAAAAGAGGCCCTCCCCCACAGAATCCCATCTGAGATGTAAAAGGAAAGGTGTTCCAGACAAAAAGCCCCTCGGTGTCAATAAAGGGTGGTTCTGGCAGGTCCCATAGCTTCCAGAATGTACAGCCCCAGGGCAGAAAGCAGCAGCGAAGAGAACCCCCCTTGTTTCAGGGTCTCCGGGGCCGAAGCCTGGGCTGCAGCAGCCCCTCCACCCTCCCTCCCCTTCAGGTACTTGCGACCCAGCTCTTAGCGGAGCTCGGTCACACTTCTGGAGCAAAGCGTGGGGTGGGTAGTGGGAGAGACAAAAACAGCAAGGGTACCAAGTGTCCTGCCATCCTTGTTCCTTTTTTAAAAATAATTTTGATACTGGCTTTTATTTAAACATCTGCTTTCAGCTTATGTTTATGGAAGGATCAGTGTCGAATCTGGCAGGCCTGACAGAGCAGAAACTCACTGGTCTGAAGCAGGAGCTATCAAGGGCCCACCAGCTGGCCTTGTCTTTGGCAGCTCCCACTACCCAGGCCCTGCCCTCCAGGTAAGATGTCGCAGAGGTATCACCTCACTGAAGGCAGCAGAAGGCTCATCCCTTATAAATACCATAAATGCTCCCCCGACCCCTGCCACTTTGAGGTTTTCAAGACAATCCTCGTTCTTTAGGAAACAGAACCCACATGCTGATCCTTTATGCATAAAAGGAGGCTGAGGCACAGAGCAGCTGCTGAGGCATAGGGGATGGTGAGGGAAGGCGGGCCAGGGCAGGGTGGAAACGCTAGACCTCGGGGGTCACCTTTTGTCCTCATGCAATCACCAGATCACACTCAGCCTGGGTCATACCACATCAGCGTGGATTCTGGCTCTGGGATCACCCCACTGTCTATGTGGATGCCTGTACCCTTCCCCCTGACCCTGTCACCCCTCAGGTGTGCAGTGCAGTGACCTTGTCCACTGCTTTGCAAGATTTCATACATTTTCTTTCCTTTCGTCACCCTCCTCCAGCTTCAACATAGACTCAGTCTTGTCAGTGTCATAGGCATATACGTACTTATTTTTTTGTGGCCAAGGCTTTTGTTTTTAGGGCACTGGAAGGAAGACAGCTGGAAGCGAGGGGGCAGAGAGACACAGAGGGAGAAAAAGAGAGCTGAAGAGAGCTGGTGGAAAGAGTGACAGACTGATCTGCTCCTGTCTGCACTCCCTGGAACAAGGCTGCATCATAGTCCAAACCAGGTAATAGGCTCTGCTGCCCGCTGGGGCCATGATACCAAACAAAATCACACTGACCCACACAGGTATGAACTCTCTCTGCTGTCACATCTTAATTTCTTTCTGAGTCAACCTCAATGTCCAGAGGAATTGCCTACAAGCTGTATCCATGGCTGGTCATGTCTGGGGGGCCGGGGACCCAACTGCTTGCTCCCCGTCTTCCCTACTCCATTTGCCCTGGTCCCAGAAGGAACCATAACCCAGCAGCACAGACATGGGTCCAAACCGTAAAGAAGCACCTCCAGGTCGGAGGAAGAGACATGCGTTACCCCAAAGACCACGACAAGTGAAGGCTTTCCAAAGCCAACTCATGCCGACCCCCATCTGAAAATGTACAGAGCTCTTCCAAAGCAGGGAACGCAGCTGGTAACAGTCTCCAGGTGCCTTTTCTCTGTCGTTACAGAGGAAAGTCAAAGGGGCAGCGCCATGACAGAACCTGTGACAAATGAGACTCCTTTTTGAAATGAGGGTGGCTGCCTAAGAATGAGGGAGCCTCATATTTTCGATGCTTCCAGGGTCATCAGACAGTCACCTGCCCACATGGGAAAGGCCATGTCCTAATGGGCATGAATGAAGGAGAGCAGTCATTAGTGACAGTGAACGGAGACAATAAATGGATACGGACAGCTTCAAGAAGCGTGCAGCTCTGCGCAAGCCTGCAGCCACCAGGACGCTGGCCAGGAGAAGACCAGGACAGTGAAACTGCTCATGTGAAGGAGTGCAGGCCCGCCAGCTTGGCTGTTGGAAACACCTAAGGAAGTTCAGAAAAATCCCACCTGCAGAAATGCTGATTTAATTGGTGTGAGGTGCAGCCTGGGCAACTGCATTTTAATGTGTTTTTGGTGGGGAGGAGCAAAGAAGGGGAGAGAGAGAGAGAGGGAATCTGAAGCAGGCTCCATGCCCAGCAGGGAGCCCAATGTGGGGGCTTGATCTTACCACTCTGAAATCATGATCTGAGTTGAAATCGAGAATCAGACACTTCACGGACTGAGCCACACAGGTGCCGCAGGACATCTGCATTTTTAAAAGATCCTCAAGGCAGACCTTACTCTGAACTTCTAAATTTTGAAATAATTAAATATACATAGGTGGCTAAAAAGGAAAATGCAAGGAGGTTCTGTGCACCCTTCACCCAGCCTCCTGCTATGGTAACATCTTACATCATAACTGTGATGCAAGGTCAAATCCAGAAGATGAACATTGCTACAATCCACAGTGCTTCTCCAGATCTCATCAGTTATATATACACTCCCCCACTGTGTACTTCCATGCTATTTTATTACACATTCAGCTTCCTATAACCACCACCTTGATCAAGAGATCAGAGCACTAACACAACAGGTCATCTGGGTGGCTCAGTTGGTTGAGTGTCTGACTTTGGCTCAGGTCATGATCTTGGGGTCCTAAGTAAGCTTCTCTGTGCCTCAGTTTCCTTACCTATAGAATGGGAAGAATGACGGTACTTAACCCAGGGGATGGCTGGAAGGATTGAATGAATTGAATAGATGTAAAACACTGAAAACAATTATTTAATAAATAACCCATGAGATTTGCCACTGTTTAACAGGGGTATATATGTGTTGTCACCTTGGCCCTGGGGTGTATATACCACCCCTCCCCAGATCCAGATTCTAGCTCCTTTTGTCCCCTATGTTGTCCAAGGGTCCCAGGATCAACCACAGGAGAGTGGGATGTGAGATCATAGATCAGTTCAACCCTCCTCAGAGTCCACAAATAGCTACTTCAAGCCCCAGGCTGGAGGGTGAGCTTGGTACAAATACCAGTGTGAGAGGAAATCAGCACTGCCTCTCAAATTTCTGGAGGGCTCTGATTTTCAGAATGTTCTTCCTCCCACTTTTTCCCTGTGTCTTGAGCACCCTGGTTCAGCTCTGCCACTGGGGGCCATGCACAGATCTCTTGTGCCTTGACAGCCTCTACTGTGACTGCCTCCATTGTGTCCCCCCGCACACCTCTTCATCACCAAGACATGCAGTTCTCCCAGCTGTCTCCTTCATCATCCCCTCCCCTTCCATATGGACACAGTCCTGGCACAACCCTCCTCATACTGAATGCAAGACTCCTACTGCTCATAACTGCTAAAAGGCAGGGTGAAGCTCCCACTGCCTCCCCTGTTTCTGGAGACAAGGTTCATGTCGATGGGGTCTAAGAACGCCCTGGGTTTGCAAGCACGTCACTCATCACAGCCCCTTACATCCAGATCTGTTTCATCCCTTGTGTCAACCTTTGTCTATTGGCAGTGGCTGCCTATAGAATGAGGAAGTACTGTGAGTTGGGACTCCATGGAAAAGGGTTCTGGGATCAATTAATAATGTCTGTCAGCGAAGCACAACAAGAAAGTAGAGACCAACATGTGTGCTGGCAGTGACGAGAACCTTTTCAAACAGGCTGCCATGAAGCCATGTTTTCACCATCCTGTGTGTTCCATCTGGTTCATCTGGGATTTAACTTAAATTAAATACCATCGGGAAAACTGAAAGGCATAGAAGTACGGCCCAGACTTCAATACTGACAAAGGGCTTGAAGCCAGACTCTGCCACTCACCAGGGGAAGGACCCCTCATTCTCCTCTCTGTAAGATGCAAACAGCAGCAGCAGAGAACCAGGTACAAATGAAATGCAATTAGGCACTGCAGCACTGGCCACTGTTCCAAGGTGGTCAAGGACTGCGTGTACTCTGAGTTTTTCCATGCTGTTCTCCCTGCCATCTTTGTGCTGCCGCAAAAACTGGTGAGCATGCTACCCCTCTCTGCATGCAGGTCATGACTGAAATGTTACATAAGGGAGCCCCAAGGTGGGAGGAAGTTTCTCTCCCACACAGCACTGTACTGACCTTGCCTGGAGTAAGGCTGCCCAACAGTTACAAATTCACTTAATCCCAGCAGTATCCAGTCCACCATTTCCCACACTTCTCATTACGAAGGTTAAGAGTTTGGCAGAAACCTTGGTGAAATTTACATTCCCTGCCTCTGTACAACCTGCTTTGGGTATGACTTGTTATCCGTAGATTCTTGGTGGACATCTCGAATGGCCTCTTTTCACTGTGAATGCTCACAAATGATATTCGATGAATCCTTGGGGACTCTCTCCTGCAAACCATATTAACATTGTGAATCTAAATTGTATACCATTTGTTTCACTTTTGCAAGAGGACATTTGCCTAGTTCAGCCTTTGGCATACCTTGCTTCTCCTTCATTGCTTCTCCACAATGATCAAAGCGGGCTGGCACTCTCATTTGCAAACAAGTTGTCAGTCTGGGCCAAGGGAGCCTAAACCATGTGAGGCAGCTGTCTGATCTCTTATCACCTCCTCCATTATGTGGGTCTTCACCTCCTCACAGAACAAGGTGTATGGAAACCTAGTGGGACGCACTAGGTAGCTGGCTCATGATGAGGATATCCAGCAATAAAGCCAGTTAAGTTATAAAAGGCAGCGTGGCATAGGGTCTGGCTCTTCAAAACACAATGTACCCTTGGTCTTCAAAAGGGGTGTCTTATAACCCTTTGCAAATCCATAAGTTTGGAATTATGATTGCTTCTGCGTGAGTTGGGTGGGTGGGTGGGGGCTCTTAATTTTCTTTTCACTTTGGTAACCAACCATCCTAGTGAGTTATTTTCAAGAGGAAACGGATTTTATAATCACTTGTAGAAATGGCTGTATGCAAGGCAAGGACTAGAAAACAGTTAGTACTGAACACCAATGCCAGGTGGTCATGAGACTCAAGAGGGGACCAGCTTCTCAGGACGCATGATTCAATGAGTGTTGCAGCAAGAAGTGACCAGGGTTCTGCGCTTTAGGGCTCACTCTAAACCTTCAGACTCCAGCGTCCCACATGGTACTTACTGGACTTCTAGACCTTAGGTAATATTATGGTAAATGTGGAGAGAGAAAATGATGCCTTTGGTATCAGATCCAAAAGCGGCGGACTTGCCAAATCTGAAAATCCACCAACCGGGCAGCTGTGGGATGGGTTCTCCACACATGCGTCACTGGTGGCAAGGATGTGAAGAAGCTATCCTTAGGGCCAGCACAGTCACTCATGCATCTGCTTCTGCCTTCAAAACCCAAAGAAAATCTGAATGGGAAGGGGCAAGACAGGAATGCCAGCACATCTAAGCCTCAGGCCAAGGATCTTCCTCTGCACTTTGAGCACGTTAAAGACCACTGCTTCGGGGCTTTTAGGGAGAGTTTGAATTTCTACTCAGTGTTTCAGTTCTGCCTCTTCCTTCCATATTCTACTAAACCCCCATTCCATGGGCAAACCAAATTCTGGTGGGCCACTGCATTCTCCAGGAGGTTTGTTGCCACCCAAGAGTTTGGCATCCTGGAGGTTGGCCAAAAATTTACCAGATTTTATGATGCATCAAGTTAAATGTCTAGATTGGAGTAGGGTCTCTTTCAACAGACAGGATGGCTGTTTCAACCATGTCTTCAAAGAGAGCTGGTGTTCAAGCTACAGAGAAAGTTGAGCGGGAACCTGGAACCTAGCTCTGGAAGGCAGCAAAAGAGCCCTTGGCACCTGCTGGCACCACGTGGTCAGTAAAAAAAGCATGGGTGAAAAGGAAGGATCATGGGAGAAGTTCCAAAACCAGGGCAAGAAAGCTATTCAAAAAACTTCCCCATGGAAAAAAACTTACAAGTGAAACAAACAGATTTTCCCGTCAAGACCAAAGGGCAGGTGCAGTGTCCCACCCAGCTAGGCGTAGCCCCATGCTGAGATGGGGTCGGCAGAAGGGGCTACCGCTCTGATATGCTCTAATCCCCCCACTCAACTGTCTTGTGCACGGGAACACCTGGCTGCCCCAGATCCCTCCATTTCTAACCGGCTCCCAGGTGGCGCGATAACACTGGTGTTCAGAACACACTCTGAAGAGCAAGGCGCTAGCTCGATGCAGTTCTAGATGTTTCTCTAGAGTGGGGCTGCCTCATGCTTCTCTGCCAGATTCTGGACTGGGCAGGGGATAGGGGAATTTTAGGGGACAACTGTTAAGTCAGTAAGGGGAGTTTGGATTGGGGTTGGGGAGTAGGAAAGCAGTGGGGTTTCTGGAAGTTTGTTCTGTGGACGAAGCGAAGCTCCATGTGGACCAGACAGCCAACAGCAAGCTGGCCTCTTCCCCCCAACCCCCTGCCAGCTGTCGGAACATAGCTTCTGCCTCCCCTCGGTGATCACAGAACATGTGCCACAAAGATGAACAGGCTCTTAAGGAATCCAGGTCTCCCTTGACCCCAAAGCCACCAACAAAGACAACTATAGGTTTAGGTGTCGCTAACCCAATGAGCACATGTGCTTCTGCCTGGAAGGCTCCCTGGACTGGAAACCAACCTGCACATGCCTCTTGGCGGTGCATAAGGCTCCTGTCATCTGGTCCTCAGTGTGTCTGAAGCTGCCCCACAGTAGGCATCCTACTGGACCTGCTATGTCCTCATCGTGGGGACATCGTTATCAAGTATGGCTTGCAAAGACCATGATGGCTTCTTGCCCCTCCTTCGCTTTTGTGGTCTACCCCGTGGGGAGCTGGGGGAGCCATGGCCACAGTGCAGTGCAAGCTCACGCCCTCATCAAGTAGCACACCCCGGTGTCCCAGGGTCCAACATCTCCCCATCGCTGTGCACCCAACCCACACCATAGCATCAGCATCTCAGGGGCCCTGACAACCCTGAGATTGTTCCTGGATTAGTTCAACACTGACCAAGCTCTCTCCTTTCCATTCTGTCTCCTGATAATAATCAAAAGTGAGTGCCAGCAAATCACCGGGCTTACTTAGCACCCACCCCCTCTCAACACCACAGAAGTGTGGCTATGATTAACAAGACCATGTCTTTGCAATGCTTCCAGCGACTTGCGAAGAGTATTACAATATCCCTCCTTCTATATCCATCTACTTATTTATGTTTTTTCCAAGAGAGCCACTCCCAGATCCCCACACGGGCCCCTGACAACCACTCAGTTGCTCAGACTTCAGCAACCAGGTGCACAATTTCAGACCCCTCCCACTGGTCCTTTCTAATTCCATCATCTGGCGAAACCACCACTTCTACACCCTCTGTGGCTGCAAATGGATAAGGATGAGGAGAGCTCTTTTCCCAGAACGCACTGTTGACAGTGCTGATGGCAAAGTCTGCAGGGTCTCCAAGAACGTGTGGCTGCCCTCAGGTCTTCAGTTTGGAAGTTTCCATCAGCAGCAGGCAGTAGATAAATGAGGATTTCAGGCATGGCACGAAACACCTTGGGAGAATGGGGGCATCTCTTAGCGAGCTTGGGCTGCTATAACAAAATACCGTAAACTGGGTGGTTTATCAATAACAGAAATTTACTTCTCACAATTCTAAGAGGCTGGAAGTCCAAGGTTAGAGTGCCAGCATGGTGGGGCTCTGGTGAGGGGCCTTTTCCAGGCTGCAAAAGGCTGTGTTCTCTTTGTATCCTCATGTGGCAGAAGTAGAGCTAGCTAGCTCTCTGGCCCCTTCTTATAAGAGCACTAATCCCACTCATGGGGACCTTCATGACCTAAGACCCACTAATATGATCAGAAGGGCGATTAGATGTCAACATATGAGTTTGGAGGGGTACAAATATTCAGTCCATTCCAGAACACTCTGTCTGTAAAGAAATCGGTATCGTATACCCTTGCCACCTCCCACGGTCCTTACAAAACCCTAGCCATGTGAGCAGAAAGTGTCTTTCCAGGTAAAGGTAAGTAAAGCCAGTTACCAGGAGACCCACACAGGGAGGACTGGGCCTCAGCACAGGCTCGTTCTTGTGTATAAAGGGCACCATGCCACGGCTAGAAGCTCCTGCTCAAAGTTTCCCACTGGCCACTTAGAGCTGCAGGCAGGGCGAGAACTGGCCATCTGCTAAATAAGGCCAAGTGGACTGCGCATGTCCCTCCCTTCTCTGAGAACCAGAAGAAAAGCCTCTTCGCCAAAGCTGCCGGAAGCTCTGGCAATCTAATGAGAAAACTGGATCTCGTCTCATTCCTGGAATAGTCTGTAACGTAAGGAAGTTCTGAGGGGATTTTGGAATTTGGTTCTTCAGCCAAACTCCACGTTCCTCCCATCTTCTCCAATACCATCTCAGACAACGGCTTTTTAGGCAAGGAAATCCACCTGATAATTAAATGCAAAGAACTCCTGGGGCAGAGACAGACACTCGCAACAGCTTCCGTAGCCTTCCCTGTTACAGTAATGATGCTCTGGGGGCTACAGACGGACGCCCCAGAGCCAGCTGGAGTTTCCATCAGAGCGATAACGTCCAGCCAATGGCTATGTGGCCTGGCTGCTCCGAATGCAGGTGGGACCACATCTGTCTGCTTGCTGAAGAGCTTTTCCCTTTGTTTGTGTTCTCCTCCCAGGCCTGGCCTGCGCATATTTGGGAAGGCTGTGGTCAAGGTCCTCTTAAGGACAGCGGCTCTGGGTCTTCCAAGCAACTGGAACAAGTGTTCCATCCCCACATTCGAGTCCGCATCAAGGGCAAGACTGCAAAGGAAATCCTGGTAACTTTCTGTGCAATGCCTGTTAAGGCAGGGCCGTGAGAAATCCTAGCTCAGGGCAGAAAAGCCCTGTGAAAACAGCCACCAGTTACAACATTCCTTGCTACTCCGGACGCCGCACCTACCATTCAAAAGTCGCAAGTCTGGAAAGGGCCAGAAGGAAATTCTGCCCTTTCCAAAGCCACACTCAGGGCCATGCCGCATGGGCTCATGGAAGTCCTGCAGGGCGCAGGCCTGCCTTTCAAATCCTCGGGGCACCGCAGCCTCTGACGTCTCGGGTCTTTCTAGCTCAGTGAAGACGTGAGGAGGAGGGTGGCTTATAAATTAATGTTCAAGACCCTGCACTTTCCAGCAGCAAATGTAAAAAAATAATAATAAAATGAAAGGAAACGAGGCCTGAATGTTTTGCACAACTCTGGAATTTGGATAAGACAGCCGCACCCTGCGGATGCTTGCACCGACTTTGATCCGGGGGCCAAACGCCGAGGAAATCGTCCTCAGGAATCCCTCCAAACTCCTCTCCGTGAAACCTGAGAGCCCCGAACACTGTGAGCACCACCAATTACCCTTCAGTCTGGAGGGGGAGGCTGCGGGAGGCCGTGGGAGCCGAGTAGAAACAGAGGAGGAGACCCAGAGAACCAGGGAGGAACCTGTCTGAAAACCCAGCGTGGGACTTGCCTGTTCTAGAACCAGATCAGAGACACCCAGGCTTCTACAGACCTCCTGGGGGGAATGTGCCCCAGCCCAAACTTTCTGTTCCGCAAGAAAGGTAGACCCCCTCCCACCATGTGAACACAACTACCCCAATCCCAACTAGAACAAAAGCATACTTCCCCCTCCCCCTGGGATTTCTAAACAGTTATGACATTTCCAGAAATCCTCTCTTTGTTGTACCTTCTTTATATAAAGCTGGCCCATCTAAGGTCTATGCTCTGCCTACCAGACTGAGCCCCACAGCAAAGGGTCCGGGCGACAGCTGTGGCTGCCGGGGCCATCCGCTAGCGGGTGACCTGCCTGATCACATCTGGCCTGCATTCACTCTGAATCTCCCCCACGCTGCACCGGGCAGCTTTCTTAATACAGATCACAGACAAACATTTCTTCTCTTCACACATCTGGATAATGGCTTTCCTTACTTCCTGTTCTGGGATCGAGACAATTCTTTTCAGATTAAATTGTGTCGACTGTAGTAATAAGAACTTTTCCCCCAGAAGAGTTCTCTCCTCCCCTTTCCCTCCGCTCCCCCGCCCTCCCTAGACACTTGTCCACTCTCTGCCCACAAGGCACAATTCTCAGGGATGGGAATCAGATGACATTCCATGCTGCGCCCCAGGTGAGCACGTCCCCAGGCATGTGTCAGTGAGACATCCTTCCAACATCCACTGCCCCAAGCTCATTTGCACTTTGTCACCTTCTCACTGGAAACATCCAGAGTGCCTGGATCTAGCTTTTAAGGAATGTCTTTAAGGGAGGATACCAAGTGTCACATGGGAACTGCTTGGGGTCGAGGATCTCCCTCATTACTTCAGGGGAGCACGCAGGGGTATCCCACCTGCCCGGTCCTCATTGGGCTGAGCAGGGGAACAAAGTCCCTGCTCTGCTCATGTCTCAGTGCTCCTTCCAGTTCTGTCAGCCAGGACAATGCTTCCAAAATATGGGGCATGGCTCCAGTGGACCATGGGTGGGTGGGTCCACTGTGTGAGCGCGCAGGTCTGAGAACCTGGCTCTACCCCACATATTGTTGCAACTGAGCCCACTTATAACTATTTGCATGTCTGTGGGTGCACATATGACTGCCCCAAACACAACTCCTTATTAGGACACTTGTATCTCTAAACCTCAGCCCAGAGTTTCTCTTCGGAGTCCTAGGGACTCAGTACCCTACCCCTCACATTCCTCCCATGGCCAGGCACTTAACACTTTGTTCTGAACCCTCACAGAGGTCTCCTGGCAGGTGTTGGGTGAGAGGTGACAGGACTGACCCTGTCTACAAGGCCACGGTCAGGACGGCTGGGCTTTTCTCCACCTGCCACGCCATGAACGCACATGGTTGCTGGGGTGTCAGGGAAGTGGCAAAGGGAATGGAATTCTGGGTGACCGAGAGGCGAGTGACAGGGGAGCAGGATCATACTCAGCATTGCTGCAGCCCACATGATGGTGGCCCAGAGACAGACATGAGAATGTAGATGACGCCAGAAAGCAACAATGAAGCCCCTGAGGCCCGGGAGCCATGGTTCTCCACCCTGGATGCACTGGGAATCCCTGGAGGGCCTTCCTTAGCACTCTCTCCCCCAGAGGGCAAGTCCTAATTGCTCTAGGGTGAGGCTCAGGCCACTGGCACTTAGAAATGTTTCAGGGGCTCTCCTTGTACAGCTACACCCATGTCCCCTGCACTAGGCTCCCAAGCTTCCCCAAAGAGAGAAGTTTTCAGAGGCCACAACATGAGGAGAGGTGAATTCCAGAACAGAAAGACCTGAGAAAGGGAATACGGAAGTCAGGAAAAAAAAAATTCCAGAATGATCAGGTGGAAAGAGTGCCCACCCCGAGAACAGGCAGAAAGAGCCCAAACAGGGGGCATGGCTTTGGGGCCTGTCTGGGGGGCTTTTTGTAGATTTACTTGGGTTAGAGAGGTTTGCATAGTTTGGAAGGACTCAAGGCAGGAATTGATCTGGCTCAGGCTTATCTAGCAGAGCCTCCTAAATCCAACAGAAGCAGAGATTTACTTTCTGCAAGAGAAAGCTCTTTGTTTCTACCTATAAAGATAGGTCTTTTTCCCCCTGTATGTGGGTGGCCGAGTTTGCACTATGTGGTTTCCCTCCCCTCTTTCAGCACCCCATCTAGATGGGCCTGTGTTCAGACGTTCCCTGGGAGCTCTGGTCTTACCTGATTGAGAAGCAAACTGCATGTTATGGTGTTCTGGGTCTCCCCAGGCCCTAAATGTCCACTTGAGACTCTGTGCCCTCCTCATCTCCCACTGTCTACTGCCTCCTCTGGGCCTGATCATGCCATCCCACCCCCCACCCCAAACAAAAGGCATTCTCACCAGCTGTTCTAGAACTGCTTCCTTTCTCCCTTTTACATTAAAACTCCCAAATCACAGCAAACAATATATTCTAAAATTCCCGTAGAAGTACTATACCAGTTATTTTACTATTCTACTGAAGTCACTACCAACTCCCTCCTTGATCTGTGAGGGTGTCATCTGATTTTGGTTTTGCTTTTCCCATGGGCCATCAGTATGGACCTGGACCTAACCCTCATTGGGGGAGAGTCCGATCCATGACCAATCAGGGCCAGGCCTCAAAAGCACGTGCTTGCCCGAGAGAAACAAATGCTTGCTTCTCATTGTCCCTCTTTCCCTTTAAAACCAAATATTGATAAACATCTTGGACACTGACGTCTACCACAAGGCACCCTGTCCTGGTTTCTTGAGGGAAAACACCTGGGCAGCGCTGGCCCAGCTGGGCTGTGTCTCTCAAGGAATGGCCCCCTAACTTCATAAGTTCAGTTATAACCAATAACAGCTGTCAGCTACAGCTCTCTGGAGGGAGAGAGGTCCATCACCGCCATCTTCTCACACTCAGGAGCTCTTCCTCTCTCCTGGTCACTGCAGAATGAAGGAATCCCTCATTTCCGGTTGGGTTCTCAAGCTATCATGGCAAGACAGGGAGACAGCTGCCTTCCCAAATGCACACTACTGAAGGAGACGGGCAATTTTTCACCCCAAGTAGGCAACTAAGTCATGAAGTCTCATCAGAAAACCTCAAAGTCAGAGTGCCTGGGTGGCTCAGTCAGTGAAGTGTTCAACTCTTGGCTTTGGCTTGGGTCATGATCTCGAGGGAGTGAGACAGAACCCCACGGCTGGCTCTGTGCTCAAAGAGGAGTCTGTTGAAGACTTTCTCTCTCTCTCCCTTTGCCCTCCAACCCCTCTCTTTCTCAAATAAATAAATGTTAAAAAAAAAAAAAAAGAAAAAGAAAACCTCAAAGTCACTGTTATCATGGCTTCTACATGGAGCCAACTCATCCTCCCAGCAGAATCATAGATAGAACCTCCCACGTTCTCCACCTGGACTCCCACCAGGAACGGCAAATCCTTCAGACCCATCCAAAGCTGGGGCTGCAGTCTTTCCCACCCTTTTTCTTTCTCAGGTAATCAGAAAGCTGTTGATCGTAGCTGAGGTACTTGAATTTCCTAGGGAAGTCCCTCTTGCTGATACGCTGGCTTTCTTCTGCAACTAGGATGCCATGGATTGTCCTTTCTGCCTTGGTTGACAGAAATCTGAAGGTACCTTGGTTTTTTCGATATATAACAAGTTTTCTTCTTATTTCCATCTCTTAGAACATGGGTCTTTAATAGCCCTGATGTATGGGTATATTATCATAGAAGTGATCCCAAATCATTTCAAGTACAGACTAGAAATTTTTAAAAAGTAATACTAGTTTCCTAATCTATTAAATAAAAGCTAAATAATACCTACCCCATAGAACTGATCAATAGTATAATGATTGCCCAGCATCTAACACAGTAGGTGTTTGGTAAATGAGATCCGATTTGACTTAAACATCATTAGTCCATTATTAATTCCTGTTCTAAGCAGAATTATTGATATTACCATGGAAAGAATTTTCCATTTAATTCATAACTTAAAACCCACATGACTGTAGATTGGATTAGAGACAGTTTATGATACCAAAGAAATTATTTTTGAACTACAATATGTAAAATACGATCATTCATAAAAAGAGACACAGAAAGAGGGAGGAAAAACACAATTCTAGGATCTGGATGAGTTAATTGAGGAAAATTAGCTTGACATTCCCTTTGGGTTTTCTGACAGCCAAAGCAGGGAGAAAATCAGGTTAACGTATAGGACTCTTGTTGTCTGATAAATGCAACGTGTAATTCACATGGAAAGTGAATTTTTCTCCTGACATTCAGAGCTAGAGTAATGGCTTGCACAGATTCTTACATGAGATACAGTGGATAAGCAACAGAAGGGCCATACTTCGGAGCACCTAGGGGCAAAGGCACACACCCAACTTTCAGAAGAGAAGTTTCATTTTATCAGTATTAAATTTTAGGGACCAATGGGTGAGTCCCTCTGGGGACTTTCTAGAGGTACATAAAAGGGTACTCTTTCTCATTTTCTAAAGCTTTCACTGAGAAATTTTCCTGAAGGACATAGACCAGTGCTCAGGTCCTCCGAGAATACCCTCCCATCCTCTCTTAGTGCACATGTACTTAAAGAACATACTTAATTTAACTTAAGGAGTTAAATGACTCCACTCTGTTCCAACATGCAGCTGCCTACAGGCTTCATATCTGTGAAGCAGCCTGGCAAGTGGCTTCACTCGGACTATAGGCTGATCCCTCTTGTTAAGCCCCGACACAGCCTCGCCTGGGGCTCTGAGCCCAACTAGTCAGAAGGGTCTGCAGATGCAGAGACTGTGGCTTCGTTCCTCAGAGACCTGCTTCCCATTGCTCACAAATAATCAGAGACAACAGACTTCCCAGGGAAAACTATAATCGCCCAACTAGGGGCAAGGCCAAATGCTAGCAGAATTTATTGGCTTTGATGAACAATTAGGTATTTGTTTTCGTAGGTAATTAGAGTGCAATAGCAAGTTATAAAGGGCCCTCCAAGAAACTGAAGCAGACTGTAGCTAAAGGCTACTGGTGTCAGACTGAATCTCCCCATTCATTCCTGCAGCCCTCCTGCGCTGGAATGCCAGAGGCCCTGCACAATCGCACAGGTCAGCGGGGAGAAAATGGCCCCCGGTGCTCTTCACGTCCAAGGAGAAAGGCCTGTGTGCGGCACGTGTGTGCTCACACACGGGTGCAAAGAGCACTCCAGCGTGGGCCCTGGCACTAAAGACTGCATGGAATCTTGCAGTTCATATAAACAGATGCATTCAAAAGTCCACGACAACCCATGTGTCGGAAAATGTTTTGACAACTGCATTCTCAAGACCACTAGGTCCTTGATTCTGAGGAACCAGGATGGGCCGGGTGGGACCTTTGGTGCAAAGAAGAGAAGAGAGGATGTTTGCCAAAGCCATACTGATTTACATTTTTCTCTCAGCAACCACTTTCCACCACAGCTTTGAGTGTGTGTGTGTGTGTGTGTTTAGCAAATCAGAAATATGAATACATATTTGATTACGATTAATTTTAAAAAATTATTTCCTAGTAGTATAGGCAAAAAAAAAAAGTGTGGGCAAAGCGCTGTTGCCAATATTTAAAAAATACTGTTGAGATAAAAGAACTGTGTACTTAGAGACAACTACTCGTTTTGCTTCTTTTAGCCAATGACATGTTATTTCTGCCTTAATCCCAGGAAATACACACGGGATTATTATCATTTGCTCTGCTCACATCATGATACTCAGTAGGCACAAAAAAGGTAACAACCAAACCCATCTACGAGAGTGAAAAAAATGAGAATGGGACCAGAGAAAACAAGACCAAAAAATACAGATAAAGCCACAAATACGGCTAATCTTAGAGGAAACTGATTTTGTGCTTCTCCTTATAGACCGACTTTACTTTTGCAGGAGATTGAGCTCACATTTAGGGTCCCGTGCATCATACTCAATAGGTCATTAGGAAACGCTTTATATTTTTTTGCCAAGAACTAGATTTCTATTTAATTTTGTTCTACCCAACCCGGTATAAATTTTCCTATTGTTCTGCATGCTCTGATTGCCTCAATTTATGTATTTATTTTTTAAGTTCTCATGCAGTCATACCACAGTTTTTTTTCCCCTCAGAGAAATACAAAACAGACACCTACTGCAGGAGAAGTAGTAAACCCTCAAGCCACAGTTTTAGGGTCGGCTGGCTTTCTGCCACCTGAGATTTCCTGCAGGTGATCTCAATCTTGGGCCAGCCACTCAATCCCTCTGACCTTCTGTTCCCTCCTCTGAAAATCGGGAGGCTGCCTCAGATCCTTCCCACAACACCTTTGGGCTCTGAGATTTTATGGCTCTTCCCTCCTCCAGGGAAGAATTTCCATGGACAAAGGCAGCAGCTGATAAGTCTTTTAAACTAAGACACTGACATTCTGCCTTAAGACAGTTGGACTTCATTGGAAACCGGCTCTCAAGGAAATAGAAAGTCAACAGTATGAAGATAATCCCATTATCTGAACGATAGAGTGAATCAAAGATCATGCTGGTCCAGGAAAGGAAATGCAACCAAAGAAGACGTTCTGAGACAAACCTCTTTGCTCTAGACTGTGTGTACTAAGAAGAGACATGAATATGAAATGAACATTTCAAGTCTCAGATCATCTGGTCAGTAATCTTTCTGGGTTCCCGGAAGGACTGGGACCCAGGTTTGCTGGCCTAGGTCTGTTACAGAAGAAGCAAAGGCAAAGAGCAGCACTGTTTCAGAACTCTGGGAATTCAAGAAAAAAAAAAAATATATATATATATATATATGTATGTATGTATAAATACATATGTTTCAGAATATATATATGCATACATATATTCAGGAAGGAATTGGAAAACGCAGAATAATAGAGTCTGATACTTACTTGTGGCCCAGCTCATGAGCGATGGTAAAGGCCAAATTGAGACCATTGTCTTCGGCAAGCACACATTTCCTCTTAGCACTGCACACGCCTCCTAAGTAAGCAATTCCTGCAGCAGAGACACAAAAACACATCCTCTTCAGAATGTGGGAGGCCCTGACCTCGCTAGGCCAGTCTGTAAGGTCAACATCACTCAAGACGGAGAGGGGAGGGGCAGACTAGAATGGTAATGTGGCCATGGGGCTGGAGCCGTCATTCCAGAGCTCCTGCGGAGGATGGGCTGGTGTCTACTGCGACAAAGCATTAATGATAATAATAACCACCACGCAGATCTCCCAAGCATTTAGTAGGTGTCAGACAATGTGCTGCACTTGCACACATTATCTCATTTCATCGTTAACTACCCAGGCTGGCGGTGACAGAGGGAGACCAAGGCTCTGCAGGGAAAGGTGAGTTGGAGTGGTGTGTGGTGGTGGGATGCTCTCCAACTTCAACATCCAGGGTGGGGAGGTGGGGACGAGGTGAGGCCAGAGAGGCAAGGCCCCCAGCGTGAAAAGTTGAAGGAGGGTCCCCCTCCTCAGAGCTGACCCTGTGCTTGCAAGCCCAGAGAGGAAGGGGATGCCTCCTTAAGTTCTGCACCCCGGGCACCTTCTTTCCCTCCTCCCAGTCCGAGCCCTGCAGGACCAGTACCCTCAGTATGGGAGTAGGGCACCTAGGAGCCACTAGGCTCACAGAAAGCAGGCCAGGGAAGGCTGTGCATGATATTCAGAAAAATGTTTCAGGAGCCTTCCAGAGAGAATGAGACTGGGGGAGAGAGAGAGAGAGAACACCCTGGAAGAGGAGTCATCAGTGACGCTGAGCCCCATGGACCAACTCACTCATCTCCACACACACCTGACTGGGGTCCCTTGGCCGCTGAAACAAGAACTGAACCCAGGCCCCCGGCTGGAAGCCAGACTCAGGGGAAGGGTGTAAGCGAGGGACAGGAGGCTGCCAGCCTCTGGAGGATGGAGGGGAATTTTCTAGGGGACAGGGATTAATTACCCTGGCAGAAAGGCATATGTGAACAACAAGAGGGCTTTGGCCCGCCTCGTCTGAGACACAGCCACGTGTCTGCAGCTGCCACTCCCCACGGTAGCTCTCCACGTTCCCTGTTAGCTCCTGCTGTCTCTGCACCCGGACAGGCATCCCTCACTACCCAGGTGCTTCTCAATGACACAGGGTTTATCTCAACACCCGGAGTCCACAGGCCCCCACCCCCTCCCAGGGCTTGGGACGGAACCTGTGTGAGGACGGGAAGCCCTGTACTCCCCAGGACTGTAGCCTCTGACCCCTTCATACAGCATGAGACGCATGAGTGGGTGGTGGCCCAGGGCAGCCGGCACGGCGCACACTGGCAGCAGCTCAAGGCTCCCCTTGCTGTGAGTTCACAAGGGCTCTGGGGTGGGCTGTGGGTCCACTGGTCCCACAGTCAAGCATGTGCCGCCCAGGGATACCTGGTGACCAGGTGGATGGAGGCTGTCTCAGCCAGACTCTCCCCATCAGCACTGTGCCCTGAGAGAGACTGTGGCCACCGGCATGAGAGGTATCCATTTTCCACCCACGATGCCATGCCCCCCGCAAGTTGCATGCTGCCCCCTGTTTAGCGGGCCCCTTTCACTAATGCACACCAGGTGTCTCAGGAGTAGACACCAGCCTTGCAGGCACAGGAACTGGGGAGGGAGGGAAGGAGTTGGTGGAAAGTGGAGGAAAATGGACAGGGGAAGTTAATTAAAAATGAACCTCTTTCCTTGCTTCCCAAAAGCGACACCTATACTCTTTGTTGACACAAATCCAAATGGAGGTGGCTCTCAGCCGCACACAGGACACTCCCTCCTTCCTCCCAACGGCCCCCCAGGAGCTCCCTTGACCTGGGCTCTACTCTGCAGGGGGATGCTGCTCTGGGGCTGAGCTCACAGTCGGTGCACCAAGCCAGTACCACAGTGCATGTCGATTTTTATTTGGGAATATGCAACATGCTTGGCCAAGGTTGAAGATTAAGAAAAAAAAAAAAGAGAGAGAGAGAGAGAGAGAAACAGAGGGAGAGAGAGAAAACAAAAAACAAAAAGAAGAAGAAGAAAAGAAATGTTAGTTGGCCTCAAGATGTGTTTTTTTTTGCACGTGGACATCATAATCTAGCAAAGCAGACATTGGAAGTAGAAAAATGACAACCAGAAAGTACACGATCCGGCTTCTTGGTGCCTTCAAGGTCATTATTCTGGTTTTGTTTAAAAATGCTTTGTGGGTTGCTGCACCAAATCCAGCAGTGAGTAGGTGGAATGCTTCTACATAGCACCGATGGTATGTGCGTGCAACAACACACACACACACACACACACTCAAATGCACACCCAGCAGTGCTCTCCCAGCCTGGGGGCTGCAGCGTCCTGGGTCAATGAATCAATCAGAACAGTCAGATGTGCACACCACCACCCCCCCCCCCCCGGGAAAAGCCATCTGGTGAATGGGGAAGGGAGGCATCTGAAGCCAGCTGTGCTGAGCTTGCGGTCCCAAGAGCGGCTGCTGAACCAGCAGACTTCGAAGCCACACGAACACGTTCCTGGCCCCTGCCGCTCTCAGCACCCGGAGCCGGCAGGCCTGAGTTTCCACTGTAATTAGGTAACACGCAACATTAGGGAAACAGCTAAGCAAAGAGCCTTCCAATAATTGCATTTTAATTTTTCCAAGGCACAGAGGATTTTTTTTTTTTAAGGAGAAAACAAAGGATCAGTTTATTTAGGAGAAATGTTCTCACACACGGAGGTGGATTAAGATCTAGTGTTTTGAATGATGTATTCCAATCATGCACAGCCTGGTCAGGAAAGCGAGCAACGCAAAGTGCGTAAGAGAAGACGGCTCCCAAGATGGAGTGCAGGAGCCTGGAGGCTTTAGGACCCACGGTGTGGAAATGCCTACAACTCACAAAGTCTGGAGAAAATCCCAGGTTGTGGTAAAAGTAAGAGTTGCAGGCAATAAGCGGCAATTGAGCCATGAGCTTCAATGAGAAACAAAGCCCACCACTCTTCCCTGTTCCCTGGAAAGAATGGAGGAGCAGTGGGAAGGGGAGGGGAGGCTGAGGCTCCGGCACCAGAGGGAACTTCCTATTGCACCAGAATTCCCTACACCTACAGTAAGACCCTAGAGTGGTGTTTTCCATGTCTTTAGCCTTCCATGATTTACAATTCTTCACCAAAAAGGGAAGAAAAGCAACATGGAACTTATGCTCTTGAAATAACTGAACTTGAAATGTTAAAAACATCAATTCCACATATTTGCAGAGCTCCTTGGAACAAAAAGGGAAGCAGAAAGGCAACTGGCATTTACTGGGATCCCCTCTAGGGGCAAGCACAACTCGGAACGCGTGACCCTCCCTTATTTGGTGGGTATGGTTACTGGCCCTATTTTATACACAGGGAAATGGAGGCCCAGTAATTATATGGCTGACCAAGCTGGACCCAGCTACAAAAACAGGACTCTCTCTAATACCGTGCTCCTCCAGGTAAACGCTGAGCCTCCCTCACCAAAGCTTTGGTGACCAAGAACAATGAGTCATCTCTGTGGGTTTAAAAGATTTTCATAAATCTTAAGGTGTGCTTATGCAGAGATGTGGGTGGGCTAAAATAAAGGTTTCAGGCATTTAAGTCCAAGCTTTTTTAAACTAAAGATAAAAAAGACTCAAGGGATATGTGCAACAATATTAGCAGTTACCTCTGCTAATGGCGCAGTTCGTTGAGGATCTGACTCTTGGTTCCGGCTCAGGGCATGATCTTGAGGTTGTGAGATCAAGCCTTGTGTCGGACTCCGAGCTGAGCATGGGGTCTACTTGAGATTCTCTCTCCCTCTCCCTCTGCCCCTCCTGCTCATGTGCTCTCTTTCTCTAAAATAAAAACATAAATCTTAAAAAAAAAAATCCAAAATGCCAACAATAAAAATGAAGAGATGTAAAGATTTTTTCCCCGATGCCTGCAGAAGTCTATCAGATTCATTCAGAAAAGCCAGAGGCTCCTAACCCATCTTCCCAGCCATGTCAACTCAGTGTGGACATTCTCCCTTCTCTTCCTTTCCTTGGTAGGACTGCAATTTTGGAGAGGAAATTGGGTGAGGAAGTTTAATTATTTTCTTTTTTAGTAGAAAACTGCATGATATAAGCACATAATTCTTAAACTCAAGAGTTGACCATATCCTTTCTAGATTAAGGAATAAACAACACACAACTGTATAAACTCTGATTTATCCAGCAAATTGTCACATGTAAACAGTTTGCAGCTGTTGGCCTTATTGTCCATTACTCATACCTTCTTGGACTCTGCCTCCGAAAAAAATGGTCGAGTTTCTCCTACCAACTGCTCAAAGTACTGACACCATCATGGTTATCACTGGGATACCATGCTGCCAATTACAAGACAGCAACTTACAGCTCTTCACTTGGCAGTCACAGTGATTGAGACAGAGTTGCACACTCAGCCTTGTGGACATGACCTCACGCTGATGTAAACTTCCCTAAGTGGTTGGAGGTATGATCTGAATTTGTGAACAGCATTTAGGAGCAAATGTCTTAGAGTCTAGGGTGTGACAAATGATAAAGAACTATGGTCAATTCTCATTATCTCCGGGATTTAGATTCTAAAAAAGCACTGTGAACATGAAACTCTCAAATACGGAACTACCGCTCCTAGGGGACATATAGGATTAGGTTCCTTTAAGCCTCTGGTCACAATACTTTCGTCAACTGACTAATATGTAACCTTGTTTTATGTGAGTTCCTGTTTAAAAATACGTTAATATATATTGTTAATTCATTAACTTTGAATTCATGGCCAACAATCCTATAACTCACGCCTAAATGAAGATTAATCTTGTATTCTTCTCTGTAAGACACACTGTAGCCCTTCTGTGCTTTTTAGAACACAGGACAGAACTTAAGCACTATTCCTGGAAGCCATTGTAAAAAGCAAAATCAACCAAAAACAAGCACAAAAATGTAAAAAATATGACACCAGAAGACCAAGAAAAGGACTTTTTTTTTAACAGCATGAGAGTTGAAATGAGAAGGCAAAGGGTCCCCTTGTTCAACCTCATCTGCAAGCAAGCCTCTTTGGTAACTGAAATATTTTGCTTCTCTGCCCACATCTGCAAATGACCACATAAGCACTATAAACATTGATTTGGGGATTATAAATAAATTTTAGCGAGTAGGCAAATTCACAAACATAGAATCCTTGAATGACAATGGACCATATTCTTAAAATTATGTCCTATTATCAGACACAATGGAGTCCTTACCAGTTGCAATAAAGAAATTCTACATTTAACTGTCTACATTTAAGTGTTACATACATTTCTTAACTCTGTATTACCTAAATTATTTGAGGACACCTGGGTGACTCAGTCGAGATTGGGCATCCAGCTTTTGGTTTTGGCTTGGGTCACAATGCAGGGTCATGGGATAGAGCCCTACACACAGTGGACAGAACCTCTGCTGAAGAACAGGTGCAGCTTCTCACAAACTGGGACAGAACACGAAAGATAAGGCTCTGGAACGCTGGCAGGAGAGGTGGCCTGAGTGGCATGGTGCCCTAGCTGGGGACTGAGGAGCACCACCTTCCAGATCTGGCCCTATCGGCAGCTCCCTGTCACACAGTGCCCCTATCTCCCAGAAGCACAGCTGGATAAGCTCTTCCAGACCTACTCTTGCCTTGGCAATTCCACCTCCAGTTTCCCTGCTTCTTGTTTTCTGAATCCCTGGGTGTCAGTTACCATGGGAGGAAGAGGAGTTAGCCAAGGTCTTTATTCTTACACCATGAACAGAGAGTGGGAGCCATGGTCAAAGAGGGGCACTGGCTCTCTCCTAAACAGGAGTATTGTAGAAGCTGCCACTGTAATTCAAAGCTACAGTACCTAACAATTTTTACTGAGCAGAACACTGATGACCTGAAAAACCCAGCAACTTCCTTGAGGCTAAAGGAAGTAGTAAGTGGTCAAAGTAAAGGGAACAGCTTTCCAGCCTGATCACTGAAGAGTTCAACCTTCCTGATTTTGCAACTTAACACAGTTAGAGCAGGCAAAGTAACGTAGGACTTGCATAAAGACAGACATTTACACAGAACTGGGAGTCCAGAAATAAACCTGCATATTTACAGTCAATTGATTTTTCAGCCAGAGTCCCAAGACCACCCAGAGAGGGGAGAAAAAGAGTTTTTTCAACAAATGGTACTGTAACAACTGGAAAGCCACATGCTGAAGATTTATGTCAGACCCCCTTCCTTACATGGTACCCCCCAAATTAACTCCAAATGGATCGAAAAGCTAGATGTAAGATCTAGAACTATAAAATGCTTAGAAGAAAACAGAGGAATAAATCTTCCTGATATTGGGGTAGGCAAAGCCTTCTTGGGTATAACATCAAAGGCATAAGGGGGGGGGGCGATGCCCATGCCAGTGTATTCATGGATGCAGTCACCATCCCTGGAACACAAGAATAGCTGTGCAGGGGCTGGGAGTGAGGTGGGGAGGTGGGGCGTCACCAAAACAGGCAATGATTGTGCTGACAAATCCCAAGGAGGCTTCCCAGCCTTCTCCCTGCACCATAGCTTTCTGCTAATCTGCCCAGCAGCCTCTGTGTCACAGGCAAAGTTGCTGAGCCCGTCCAAATGTCATAAGACCTGCTTCTTCGAGATAGGGTTTTCCTGATTATGGTCAGAGTAAAGGAACACCACACTCTAGTTTTCCCCAATGCCTCTAGGACCCAGGGTTTGGGGAAGAGATGCCACCACAAATCCCAGTGAGGGAATCACACAGCCAAGTCCCCAGAAAGGACTGGAGGGTCCCAGGGCTGGAGCCACAGCTCCTGCAACATTCTGATGAGTTCAGTAAGTGTTAAGTATAGAAGTCAACTTTCCCCATAATTTACAAGTTTGGAGCAAAAAAGTTCATCCCAACACTTTACTGCATTCTCTGAAATCCCAAACACGATGGGACAGGGGAGGGAAGAGAAAGAACTTGATACTCAACAGACCACGACCGACATGAGCCAAGTGCACAGAGAGGTCCTGCAGATTTCCCACCCTCTAGGCAAGATGGCACTTGTGTCCCGGTGGGGCCCAGCACGTGGGAGGGGAACTCCAGGGAGTAGACTTAACGTTCCTCAAATAAGCAAGACGCCTCTCCTCGGAGGAGCCCGCAGCAGCTCAGGGGTTCTGAAACAGGCCTGGACACCCACCAGGAAGGGCCCCGAGCAGGTTCACCTCAGGACATCGGAGGGGAGTCTGTCCGGACATTCTTAAAGATCTCTTACTTTGACAAATACTTCATATCAAGTGTTTGCTGACTCCCTGTATATGATGGCATCGTGCCAGGTGTGGGATCCCAAGCCGAATAAAAGCCACGCAGGCCTAGAGGGAAACACAGCTCTGAGAACAACATCCAGCATAAAGCCAGGGAGGCCGGTGGCACCGGGAGAAGAGATGCTGTAAATCGGGCGCTGAGCCTGCAGGCTGGGCGCCAGGGTCTCTAAGACACCACTTCCCCAGGGAGCTGAGCCCACAGCCAGCTTCTCAGCAGCGCGGACAGTGGAGACCGAAGCTGCAGCTTTGGCACTGAATCCCCTGCGGCCTCCCGCTGTACGTCACCTGCTATTTCGGAACACCCCCCACAGCCATGCCCTCATCCTCACTTCCGTTCAGTCGGCCAGCTCTTCCGGGCACCCCGCGGCTAGCTCCTCAAGCGGGAGCGTTTGCCCGCAGAACCTGCGAGTGCCTCAGGAGCTGGAAGCCTATGAGCTCCCTTCAAAAGCCCTCTGAGCACTCGCATGTGCTCACCGAGCGCAAGAGGGGCACAGACCTGCCTTCCAGCATCTGCCGCTCCAAAAGCTTGACTGCCTCAGAAGCCTGCTCGACGTCTGCACCTCCGTAACACTGCGTCCTCTCCTGCGCATGCGTGCGTGCCTCTGCGTGTGCACACGCAGCGTGAGCGTGTGGACGTGATCCCGGGCACGTGACACAACAGTCTTCCTCGAAGCCGGCACTAGGAGGCCGATGCCCACACTCCCATAGGAACAGTCACAGACAAATTTCAAAAGCTTGAACGCATTCGTGTTTTTGCATGGATGGCATTGCCTACCGTTTGTTTTTGTTAATAATTTTACAAGGGGCTTTGGCAGTCGCTTCAACAGCTTTAAGACTCCTCTGTCCTCTCTTGCCACCTGTCCCCTTGACTGGTAGGTTAGCAAATTCTCCCTCTCCCTCTGGGAAGTTGGGGTTTTGGGTGGGGGTGAGGCTGAGAGGACAAGGGAGGTGTTTTGTCTAAAAATACCTCCTCCGTGTGGGAAAAGAGACAGCTGAGGCTTCCTCAGGGCCAGATGTCTCCAAAGGGGTCTGAGAGTGAATCCAGGGGCTCCTTGGAAAGAAGAGCACATTCCCAGCCCTTCTGTGGCCAGAGGATGGGCCTCGGTTACAGTCTGTCAATAATTCTGTTTGAAATTGTTCGAGAGCCTGCAGGCAGAGCCACGGGGGTGGAAAACGGCTAAATCGTGCCATTAGCCAGTGCCAGGAAGAAAGTGAAATGATGGGTGGCTGGTAGGAGGGACTACGCACATTTTCATCGTGCCCACTGCGGAGGACTGTGTTGTGTCCCACCAAATTCACAGGCTGAAGCCCTATCCCTCAGTGTGACTGTATTCAGAGATAGGTTCTTTCAGGATATAATTCAGTTCAAGTGAAGCCATAAGTATGGGGATCAAACCTGATATGAGTGGTGTCCTCAGAAGAAGAGGAAGAGACGCCAGAGACCTCTCTCCTGTGCATGCACAGAGAGCTCATGTGAGGACCCAGCGAGAAGATGGCTGTGTACAAGTCAGGAAGAGTGGCTTCACCAGAAATCTACCCCAGGAGCATCTTGACCTTGGACTTCCAGCTTGAAAAACTCAGAAAAATAAATGTCTACTGGATAAGCCACCCAGTATGGGGTATTTTGTTACAGTAGCCTGAATGGACTAGTACACCCAGAGCCTTACCTAGATACAGACCGGAAGTGCTGTCTGTTCTGCTTGCTCACGTTAGTAATGGACAAAGACAGTGGCCACAGGAGCTTGCCATCCTCATGTGCTAGACGACACCAGAGCTGCCCCACAGGCTGTGGGACCAGGCTCACCATTTAGGGCATAGCTTCATAACAGGGAACCAGTCTGGAAAGTTGTATGGGCCATCTGGCTGAAACAGCGAAAATGCTTGGTAGAGAAGTCCCAGGGTAGAACGCAAGGAGTCAGAGAAGTGTCTCTGGCTCTGTATTTCAAAGTTGAAACACCTCAACCAGTGGCACTTGGAGACACAGAGGTGACATCGCAGTCATTTGGCAGTGGGGAGCCCAGGCGAGTTAGAGCTGGGCTCCCCATCTGGGGAAATGAGGAGAGAAGTGGAAAGACAATGTTGTGCCCAATGCAGACCCATGTCTATCGGCATCTGGAAATTTCCCCATCCTTACGAAATGCTCTCAAAAAGCTCACAGGCGTAGACTTCAAAAGAAGAGTCAGTTTCCGATAAGGCTTGTAAAGGTTACACAGTCCTAGGTCTGAAAAATAGGAGGCTGAAGACCTCTCTTCAAATCCCCAGGGGATTGCAAAGAATACCTGGGAAAGGGGATGGGGAGCTAGGGAACCGACCCTTCTGGGTCTGTGTGGGAACCTGCAAGCCTCACCAGGCACCCAGCAGGCCCCCGAATTTCTGCCACGCAAGGGAAAGAGAGCTCTGCTGCTGTTTCTGTTCAGTGAATCTCAATAAAAGCGGAACCAGCAGCAACGGGCATTCTGTGTGCCCAGGGCCAAGTTCAGCAAGCTGAGAAACACAAACGCCGCTGTTCTTTTCACCTTGACTCATTCAAAAATTACAAGAGCACCAGCCAGGAGACACTGGAGCTGTCGATGCAGACGTCCAGACAGTGGTTACGTGTGGGAGGAGAGGGGCTGTGACTGAGATGGGGCCCAGGGAGGGGCATCCGCTTGGTTGACGAACTCCAGTGCCTGACTCGAGTGGTGATGGCAAAGAGGTTCCTGTTAGAGTAATTCACTGACTGATTGAAAAAGTCGGGTCTGGTGATTCTTCAGGGAACAGACACCAAAGGGGCACACGTGAGTCTTCCCAGAGGCCAGGACTGTCTTATTTCTAGATCTGGGCTGTGGTCAGGCAGGGTGCTCCATCCAGAAAGATCTGCTGAGTGGTGCACTTAGATATACTCTGTGTAAATGAGACTCCACTTAAATTTTATATAAAGAGATGTGAAATAGGAAAGTATGGGCCTGATTCAGCAATGTGGGAATGACCAAGATTAGAGGCCAACATAGACGACAGGATCTAATGTATAACATGGTGACTACCCTTGAAAACACTGCATTAATTGAAATTTGCTGAGAGACACCTAAATGTTCTCACAAAAAAAAAAAAAAAAGGAGGAGAAGGAAGGAAGTAAATATGCAAGGTGATGGATGTGTCAATTAACTTGAGTGGAATTCCTTTATAATGTCTACATATATCAAATCATCATGCCATACACTTTAAGTATACTACAATTTTATTTGTCCATGATACCTTAATAAAGCCGGAGGAAAAAAAATGAGTTTGCATGAAGAGCATTCAAGGGTCACAGGTTGATGAAGTCATGGTGCTAATAATTAGTTCATTAGTCACTGGGATTAGAGTCAGTCTATTTTTATCTGCATCACCAGACATCACCTGGATTACCTGCATTTCTCAGACCATATGAGCTGTTTCTATAATTCACCTTCACTGTCTTGCAAGGACTCTCTCAACGGTATATTCTTGAAACTTGTCTGAGACAGCCTTGATAAGCAGCTTCATACTCATAGCTGTATTTCCACAGGAAAAATAAAATACGAGGTCATGCATAGACATGTTTGCCAAGTTAGCAAAAAAAAAAAAAAAAAGGAAAAAAGAAAGAAAAGAAAAGCTTTCTCAGAATAATTTAGAATCCACATTTCTTGCTAAATGCTTAGCCCAGCAAAGTCACCCTCTTGGGGATGCAACGTGAAATCAAAGTGAGACCCCAGGACAGGGGTCTAGAGCCGCACCAGACGCACTTCGAATCCATGCTTGGAATCCTCTAGGGTGGACCTGGCTCTCGGGCTGTGCTTGAGGGTGCAGGGAGGAAGTCATGCCAAGCCCCAGCACAGTTCTGCGGGGCTCCCGGAGCACAGGTCTGTAAATTCCCCCATTGGCAGGACACTACAGCCCCTCAACAAAAGAAGTAATCTAAGGTGGGAGTCGGCTCTCATTTGGATATTGACTCAATGTTCACAGCTAGTCAACCTACCATGACGAGTCCTCCCTTCTGATGGCCTAGGGAGCCGCAGGAGGGGCTCTGCTTCTGCTGACAGGAGGCAAAAAATGACATCATTCCTTTTGATTAACTTAAAAAAAAAAAAGACAAAAGCCAGCCTCTTAAAAAATGAATGTTGAGACTGGGGCTAGGAAGGCAGGAGGACAGCAAGCACAGGGAGAGGAAGCAAGCTGATCTGTTCTGGAGGGGGCAGACAAGAAGATGGCCAGCCTCTGGCACGGCATGAAGTAAGTGGGCTAAATTCCCAGGCTCTGGCCTTTAGGTTCACGTCCTTTTGCTGTTTTACGCGTATGGGTATGACTCATGACCGAGAGGCTACTTGTCTAAGTTTGATGGAGCCACTACAACAAGATACCACAGACTGGGTGGCTTACATGACAACAGACACTTATTTTTCATAGTTCTGGAGCCTGGAAGATGGAGAGGAAGCCAGTGCGGTCCAGTGAGGGTCCTCCTCCAGGTCACAGAGGCCATCTTCCTGTTTTAGCCCCATGTGGCAGAGGGGCGAGGGAGCTCTGGGGCTTATTACAAGGGCACTGATCTCAAGCTTGAGGGCCCCACCCTCACGACCTCATCACCTCCTAACACCATCACCCTGAGGATAAGGATTCCAACCTATGGGTTTGGGTGCTGGTGGGGATGGGACACAAATGTTCAGACCACAGTAGATACCCTGAGTTTTGGGATTCTTCCAGGCTGCAAAAATAGTGTGAATGTCAGTGTCTGTGTCTACAATGTCAAAGGCAGAGAATATGCATGCATTTCTCATCTTTTAAGCATTTCACACACTTCTGTGTCACGTCTGTGCTGATGAAGTTCCCCGTTCCCTCCCCAGCGCCCCACTCCCCGTCTCCATCCCCAGGACCAGGCTCTCATTCAAGCCCTGCTGTGGCATTCTACCAAGGCTGGCCAGTCTGGCCCTCTCAACTTACCCCAGACTCAGCCCACACCAAACGGGACTTGCTACTCCAAACTGAGCCTCCTCAAGGCCCCACCATCCCCGACTTCGAAGTTCAAAAGCTCGCATGCCCCTCTCTTTCTCTCTGTCTCCCACCCCATCTCAGACATCACCAATCATTTCCTGCTGCTCACAGACTCTGAGACTTACTCCCTACTTCCTGGGTCCAAGCCCAGACCTTAGCCATCACTGGTCCTCAGCAGTCACCTCCCCCAATCCCTTCTCTAGTCCTCAAAAGTCCAGACTGGAGGGTAGCTTCCTCCACTGGTTCTTCCCTGATCCTACCAGGCCCACTCCTCTCCTCCTCTAGAGGCCCAGAGCCCATCATGGTACCTTCCTGCAGTAGGAGCCCCAGGCTCGTGGTAGCCCAGGCATCTGAACAAAACTTACATCTGTAAAGACATGAAGCAGCCTCTCTGCCAATGTAAGCAGTGTGGAACAATGAAGGTTAACACGCCCTCAAATGAACGAATGCATAAATACCAGCCCTGCCAGCTCGATCTTTGTATAACGCCACCCTCTGTTACTTACAAGAGGTCAACTGGAATAGGGGAGAATTAACGAGGAGCAGAAGGAGGCTGATGACTGCTAACATTTCTTGAAACATTTACCATGTGTGCACCAGGCCCTGTGCTGAAGATTTCTGCGTGTTATCTCATTTTATACTTATAATCACCTGGTAAGCTATACACCACTATTGTCCCCATGGTACTAATGAGGTCCCAATGAGGTACTACAGAAGTTGACAACTTGCCCAAGTTCCAGCAGCAAGTGAAGGTGCTGGGATTCGATCCCAGGTCTTTTGTACCAGGGGCCTTGCCTGAAACTTGCATCAGAGGCTGCCAACCCGGTGCCCACATGCAAGATCTGGACTGCAGAAGTGATAGATCATTTAATAAATGGTGCCAGGGCAGCGGGAACAAACTAATTATGTTCTCCACCATGTCATATCATATACGAAACAAACTCTAAACATTAAATGTACGAGTGTGAAAACAAAACTTGGACTCCCTCAGAAGGAAATGCAGGGGGATGTCCATCAGAAGGAAATGCAGGGGGATGTCACTATGATCTTAGAGTAGTGAAAACAATTTTTTAAAATTTTATTTACTTATTTAACAGAGTGAGAGAGAGAGATCACAAGTAGGCAGAGAGGCAGGCAGAGAGAGAGGGGGAAGCAGGCTCCCCGCTGAGCAGAGAGCCCGATGTGGGGCTCGATCCCAGGACCCTGGGATCATGACCTGAAGGCAGAGGCTTAACCCACTGAGCCACCCAGGCGCCCCATTAGTCAAAACATTTTTTTAAAGCAAGACCTAAAAGCTGCAGTCATTAAGGGACAGGACCGAGAAATCTAGCTAAATCTACACTGAAAATGTCTACCTGACAAAAAACATCACAAGGTTAAAGACAGAGGACAGACGACATGATTTTCAGCTCTGGCGGCCAAGCAAAAATTTAAAAGCTGCTCCCCCTCACCAGTAGTCAGAAGTGCAAACCGGCTGTTCCCACCGAGTACGCTGATAAAGCCCAGCAAGGTCAGCAGGATTAAAGACCCTCAGATGCCTTTAATGAGAGTATACGGGGATAGAAAGGCCATTTCAGAGAGCAATCTGGCCCGTCCAGAAAAGCTGAACGACGCACAGGCATTCAGAAGTGACTCTACCCCAGAAAGTACCAGGCTGCATCTCTGCATGGATGGGTCCCCCCGGCTGGCCCTGGTGACAGGAATCTCCATAGCCCATGATACACAGAGACACACGTACCTGTGTGTCCACACATGTCCACACGCATGACCACATGTGCACACACACATATATGCACACACACAACCACCACTCCATAAGATGCAATTACCGTCCTCATTGATGCGGGAGAAAATCAAGGCACCAACAGGGTGAGCCTTGCCCAGGCTCGTGCTACAGCCAAGAGGAAGAATCTGGGCAGTCTGGCTGTAGGTCACCCCTCTCCCATCCCTGAGCAGGAAGGTGCCTCTGCTTCCGGAAACAGAAGGGAGGCAGGGGAGGTGGACACGCAGCCAGGTCTGTACCTAATACACTCCAGGGGCTATAGGAGAAGTCAGCCAACTACTGTTCAAAGTCCAGGGAGTTTTCTATTAAAACATAAACTAAAAAGGCTCTAACACAGATGTCTTTAACCCTTCACACTGGGCAAAATCTGGTTTATGTGCGTGTATTTCTTGCAAGAAGTTTACAGCTTTCTTCAAATTTCCAAAGGGGTCCAGAACCTCAAAAAAGTTAAAAACACTAAACACAGGAATCCCAGAATATAATCAAGGACATTCCCTAGGAAAAAAATCCTCTCTGAACAGCCAAGTCAGACTAAAAGATCCTGAGAAAATTATCCTTCGGCCCTCAGGGACTACCCGAGCATTCCTCAGAAGGTGATAACCACCAACGTTTCATAGAATGTGCTTTTCTTTGCCAGATCTCAACTTGACTGACTCACAGAGTAAAAGGGAGTAAGGGTCTAACCGCCATTATTCACCAACAATGCTACTCTTAAAAGAGCAGCCAAAGCGATGTAAGTTGTGGAAGGGGGTGGGGGTTCTGTCAATTAGGAGTGTGTGTTTTATTGAAGAAACACCTTCAATTAAGTATCCAAGTTATAGTGGACACTGTTGTCATAAGGAATGTGACAATGGAAGAAAAAAACAGCTGGGGGATAGGCATGCACACACATATGATTTTCAAATACATAACCCAGACTGTTGAAATATATGCACAAACTTTTCAAAGAAACCACTGTTCTATTCTGACAAGGCCCCTATCTGTCCCCCCGGGGCTGCATTTAACTGTAGGACCTTTACTGTATCTTAGAGTTTTTTATTGGATCAGGAAATTGCATGTATGTAGAAATGGACTTAACACTGCAGAGTACACGTGATGTTGGTTACAAATTGTCTTTGTTTTCTGCAGATGAGTATTTCTAAGAAATGAATGGGTTTGGGGTTAATAAGAGTGAAAACTCAACATAAAAGCCATCTGTTGATTTTATTCCCTGCTGGAAGGATACTGACAAATTACCGTTCTCATTCAGAAAATGTACATCAGTGTCTGCTGTATCAGCTTCAAGGTTAAGGTCAAAGGACCGTTTTTCTGCTTCATCCTGTCCACAGCATACATACCCTGAGGACCTCCCACACCAGTGCCCACCAGCACAAGAACAGAAGAGAGGTTCAGTTTTCCATAAGTCATCCTCAATCTTGGTCTAATGTAAACAACCAACCCAAACTTGGAAGACAAGGCAGGGAGAATGCATCCTATAAAAGGAGAAGTCCTTCAAGCCCATCTTCTGAGAAAGTATGAAATTGCACACAGATTTTTAAGGTATTTCTTAACCACACTGCTGGCCTGGCCACCGTCCACTCTTCCTGGTACTGGAAACCACAGAATGTTCTGGGTTCATCTGCCCGGCCCGCCACACACATAGGATGCTGAAATCACTTCTTCAGGCCTCCTGTATTAGCCCCCTTAACTGGTCACCCCAACTCTAAATACACCCCAACTCTAAATACACCACAGACTTCCCCGGGGATGGTCTCAGATTATCACTATCGGAACAACGACATCATGGAGAAGTGGAATTTTGCTGTGAAATTGTCCCAATGCACGTTCATTACTCTCCCGCAAAGATAACTATCTCTTAGGGGAATAAAACTGCCCCCATTCCATTCTATTGCCCACTGATCTTTTGAACCTCAGTTTGGTATCATGAAATAAAAATTACTCCCAATCCTCTCAGGAGAAGATCTTCCATTCAAAAACATAATAACCCAAGAAGGCAAACTGAACATTTGTGACCCTGTACTATGCTGGGCAGGCTCTGGGTACAGCCAAAGACAGCCCCCATGGCTGGTTTGGAATGCAGAGGCAATCATAAATCAGGTGGGATGGGTGAATGCAGGAATCAAACCAGAAGGTGGTCAGGCAAATTTCCCAAAGCAAATCAAGATGTTGATGGAGGATCAGCTGTTCATAAGATGAGGTGACAATCTTTCTCGATTCCTTTTTAGATTTCTTGTCTGGATCTTATCTGGAACATCTACCAAAGTGATTCAGGCCCAAATACCTGGCTTTCCTTTTATCACTCCAGCCCTGTGACTGTCCCTTGGCCATGGCAATGGGAACCTCCCTTCCAGCCTTGATTTCAGGTTATGACTGACTCTCCTCCTTTATTACCTGAGCTTATCCAGCACAGATAACTCCACAGATATCTCTGGAGGCTTTACACAGCCATCAGACACTTTGATGGCATCTGCGACACCCACACTGGCCATCACTGCCCTTGGGGGACCAGCTGTCCCTCTAGAAGATAGCCAGCAAAGTCTTTGACTGACCTGGCTGGCGTGAGTAACCAAAACAGCAGAGAATCCCTCTCCAGGATGATTCCCAAGGCCCCCAGCCTACTCTACAGCTAAGGGCAGATGGACCTCCCTTGGAAAAGGCTTCTAGTGTATTTCCATTCTCCTGCTCAAAGACATGTGTGCCACTGGCAGAATGGCCAATGAGCCCCATGGGAGACCCAATTTCTCTGAAGATTTTCTCAACCTCAAAGTTATTACTATATGATTAGGATACTGCCTGACTCTAAGAAAACCAGGATTGTGCTTAGTTAGCAGGGCTGACTTGAAAGCCAGGGTTTCCAACATAACCTTGGCCAGTCTTGGGGATATAAACCATGGGTAGACTTCTCTTTGGGGCAGCTGATTCTGTGGGGCTGGAGCACGGCAGCTCTGGACTCTGGCCTGTGTCTGAATCCCATTCTGCCACTTACCACCTGGGTGATTACAGCAATTACTTAATCTCTCTGAGCATTCTTCCCTGTCTGTAAGATGAGTCTAATGGTTTAAGGATTAAATGAAATAATGAGAGTAAAGCACCTTTCCCATAGTAAACACTGAACAAGTATTATCTATTACAGCAATTATTTTTGGCCAAGTCCAAAAAAAAAAAAAAAAGGTTTAATGAAAACTATTTATCAAGCAAAACTTCTGTGCCAAGAAGCATCTAACAATCTCTCAATTATAAGCTTTAGTTGCCAGTGTAAAGATGTGCCAAGCCTCTAAGTGCTTTTTATCAACATGATATTTGGGAAGCTGAAGACAGAAAAAAAACCAGCTGAGGGCTTGCAAGGCACTATCGTCAGTGGACTCGGGGCCACTCTATCTGCGCTGGGGACAAGGATGTAGCCTGGTAGGAAGAGCTATGACGGGTCCTTCAATTGTCTGGAACCATGCTGCATTTCCTCTCTCTTGGTCTGGACTCCCCCAGCAGACTCAACTTCAACTTGGATTTTGGACTGATTCTTTTCAAGAATGAGGCTCAAAGAACTCCCTTTGGAGACACTTCTACCTGCCCGGACAGTGCCTGTGTCTGCCAAGCTACCAGGATGCTTCATCCAGATGTCTCCACAAGCCAAATGTCTATGTCCTGGTGGATCAAGCATGCTGGATAACTTCCCCGTGCCTCAGAGGAAAAGAGAACCCTTTATAAAACATTCTCAGGTTCAAAAATAGGTGAATTCCTAAAACTAGAATAAAGATATTTACTAAGATCAAATCTACAATGCATACTGAATGTACTCCTTGCAAACGTTATGACCTCTCTGAGGTCACCTTGCCATAGGCTTCCAGGTATGTGATCAAATACAATCCTAAAAATTAATAAAATTAGGTTGCTAAGGCAGGAAACGCTATTTTTAAGAGAAAGAGTTGATATTAACTCTTAACTGAACAGTAACTTTGCCTGCGGGGTGTGTGTTATAGTTCAGAAGCACGTTTCTGAGAGGAAACGAAGAAGTAGGATGTCTTGTATTCCACTGGAGAAAAGATACGTCTGGGTTTTCCCACCAAATTGGGGTTCAGGACGAGACAGTTCAGCAGAGACAAAAACAGTCTTTTCAATAAATGGTGGTATGCCAAGTGGAGTTCCACATGCAAGAAAATGAATTTACACTCCACCTTGTGTCATACACAAAAACTAACTCCGAGTGGACTGTAGACCTAAATATAAGAGCTAAAATGATAAAACTTTTAGAAGAAAACTTAGAAGTAAATCTTGGTGACATAAGGTTAGGTAATGATTTTGTAACTTTGACACCAGGACTACAAGTGATAAGAGGAGACTGGTAAGCTGGCCTTCATCTAAATTGAAAAGCTTCCATGATCCAACATGTACCATCACTAAGGTGAAAAGGGCAACACCCCACTCTTGGAGAAAATACTTGCAAATTACCCACCCCACCTAATAAAGGAGTTGTATCTAGACTATATAAAGAATTTCAACAACTAACTCATAAAAGGGAGGGAAAACAATTCAAAAAGGAGAAAAGGTGCTGAACGGACATTTTTTCAAAGAAGACCTACACATAGACATGAGGGTGTGAAGAATTGATCATATTAGTGATCAAGGAATTGCAATTCAAAACCACAAGAAGATGCTACCTTACCTCTACCCAAATGATTATCAAGAGAGGACAGGTGTTGGCAAAGAGGTGGAGAAATTCGAACCTTCGGACAGTGCTGGTAGCTATGTAAAGTGGGCAGACACTTGGGGAAACAGTCTGACATAGAGTTATCTCATGACTTAGTAATGCCTCTCCTAGTTAAGTGCCCAGGAGACCTGAAAAGCCATCTACATAAACACTCATACATAAATGTTCGTAGAAGTATTATTCATAACAGCCAGAAAATAGAAATAACCCTAATGCCCATCTCCTGAGGATGGATAAACAAAATGTAGTACATCCAAGGAATGGAATATTCTTGAGCAATGAGAAGAATGAAGGACTGACACATGCTAAAATATGGAGGAACCCTGAAAACATTAGGCTAAGTGAAGAAACCAGGCAGAGAAGGCCACAAAGTGTAGGATTCCATTTAAATGGAATGCCCAGAATAGGTGAGTCTAAAGAGACAGAAAGTAAATTTTGTTGTTGGCTAGAGCTTAGAGGAGAGTGGGGGTGAGGAAGGAATGTGGCCTTCCTCCAATGGGTCCATTTCTCTCCACGGTGATAGAAATGTTCTAAAATTAAATTATGGTCAGGGCACCTGGGCGGCTTAGTCGGTTAGGCATCCGACTCTTGGTTTTGGCTTAGGTCATGATCTTGGTGTTGTGGGATCAGACCCTTGCATCAGGCTCTGCTCACTGCAGGCTCTGCTTAGGATTCTCTCCCTCTCCCTCTACCCCTGCCCCCATTCACACACTCTCTCTCAAATAAATAAAGTCTTAAAAAATTAAATTAAACTATGGTCATGGTTATACAACTCTACAAGTATACTAAGAAACACTGAAGTATATACATACATTTTAGACAGGTGAACTTTATGGTATGTGAATCATATTTCAATAAAGCTGTTTTAAAAATGTTATCCTGCACTTAAAAGGTTTTTTAAAATCTTTTTTCCTAATTAAAATAATATAAAACAGAGTAGGCAGTCTTAAAAACACTGAAGAACTTGGATAATAAAAACCACTCATAACCCTGTCCCTATATAAGGAGGCAACTTCACTCTCCTTAGATAAGGCTTTTTCCATTTTGAACCCAGGGTTGTGATGGCAGACAAAAGTAAGCTGGCGGCCAGCACGCCCAGAAGCCCTGAGTCTACGCCCTTCAGGTGGGCTCAGTCATCATCCTCAAGTGGGTTGGGGTAGGCAGGCAAGGAGAGAAACCTGGGAGAAATCATGGCAGCTTTACACTTGGGAGATGGCCAAGGGAAGAAGAATTCTGACTGTTCCAGGTGGAAAGAAAGAATCCCTTCATCTAATTTTGGGGCACTAGAGACCCAGAAGTGTTCTGAAACTACAAATGCCCCTTTCATGCAAGTTCTAAACCATTCAGCTAATTCCTCTAATTCCCCATCTCCCATCACCACTATCTACCTTCCACTGAACATCAGTACACAACAACTTCTTAAATAATGTGTGCCAGAACTTGTGATAAGCAGTTTCCACATGAATGCCCCACAACAATTTTCTGTGTTAGGTACAATGATTATTTCCATCTTGCAGAGGAGGAACCTAGACCCATGTGTTCGCCCTTATGGCCCATGTTCATAACCTATTGCCATAATTTCTGATGTGTACAGTCTTATCACCAATCTATCCACTTGCTCACTTATTTAACTGGGACTGCTAACCTGATGAACTGAAAATAAGACCTTGAATGTTCTTCATAATGAACAGACATGTATCAATGTCAGGAGACTTCATAAGGGACAACAGACATGTCTCTCCACCAGAAGACTCCTCAACCAGGGTCAGACTAACCCCAAGGAAAATGGGAAGCATTCAGTAGCTTGAGGGTCAACCAATTCCTACCATGTCCTTTTTTTTTTTCCCACCTCAAATAAATCCATCTCAAATGTGGGTACCTCTTGCCTTTGCTTTTTCCTCCCGAACTATTCATTGTGAAATCTTCCAACACAGAAAAGTTGAAAGAACAGTCATATGATCAGCCCTACTCCTTCCATGAGAATTAAAGGGTAACATCATTTTCTCCTATTTGCTTTCTCTAGCCTTTTACTTGAGATTCAATTCATGTACCATAAAATTCATCTCTTGAGTGTGTCATTCTGTGGGTTTTGGTATCTTCATACAGTTGTACAACATCACCATGATCTAACTTGAGAACATTTTCATCTCCCCGAAAAGAAACTGTACTCAGTAAAAGTCACTCCCCATTCCTTCTTCCCCCAGCCTGAGGCAACCTCTAATCAATCTATTTACAGTCTCTGATTTCCCTATTCCTGACATTTCCTCTAAATGGAAATTATACAGCATGTGACCTTTTATGCCCACTTCTTTCATGCTGCATGACATTTGCAAGATTCATCTCTGTTGGAGCCTGTGTTCATACTTTGTCTCGCTGAATAATATTCTCCATTGTGTGGATATACCTCAATTTGTGTAACATTTGGGGAGTTTCCACCCTTGGGGTATTTATGAATTCATATAGGACCTCCATGTTGAATTTTCTGAGAAACTGAGGATATGCTTCTTGATTTCCAATTTAACACTGCCAGTTTGACGGGCAAAGCAAATCTCTGTGCTGTTCTTGAGACAGCGGCCTACAAGATGTGTACAAATCTTCTCAATTAAAATAATACATTGTAAACATTTTATTGTGCTTTTCTTATCCTTTCGAGGAACCAGAAGGATTCCCCTGAGATAAAAGACATTCCAGTGTGTACTTACAGCTCTCCTCTTTAAATATATTCTCACTTGTTCTATAACCTGTCAGGTACTGGGTCAATTGTGACGATTTGCCAAAGACCCACATCATTCCTGGGGGATCAGAGATCCTTCCAGAATGTTGTTTCTAAAAGAGGTGGGGAAAGAATGTCTCTGTGTAGATTTGTGGGCTGGCCTGAGAGCTGGTGTGAAACTGTCCAGAACCCAATCTACTTCCAAGGACTAAAGGTGCTATTAGCAGGGCCTGAAATAAGGCCCCACTGTCTACTTCTGTTTGTGCTCAGGGATGGTCAGACCTGGAGACTCCTTCTGCCCTCAAGCTGGCACATAGCCAACAGTGGCTTGGGGTTTCCAAGAAGCACCATGGAGTAACCACCTTGAGGGCCTTGGAGATGCTCTTTCGCCCTTTTCCCTGCCGCACTAGGGTTAGTCAAGACCCTCACAGTCTGTTACCTCATCAGCCAAGTGGGTTAGTGTGTGGCCCCAACTGTCCTGGTCAACTAAATCGTGTGTCAGCCTTATGTGCGTTATTCATGACCCCTGCAGTCAACCCATCCATTTCCACTGCCACCATCTCCTTGTGGCTCCTATAGACTAATCCACATGGAACAATGCACTGAGAAGCACTAAGATAGAGGCAGGGAAGAAGCGAAGGGTCAGGTCACCACCGGGGAGGTGCTATTTTGTGCAGATAGTTCTCTGCCTTATGTCTGGGCATCCGTCCGGCTTTGGCTCACTCCTACTACCACACTGGCAGACAAGCCAGATGCTTGCTCCTGCAAGCTCCCTGGGATCAAAGGGATCATGGCACGTTTGAACTGAAAGGTGATCAGAACAATGTGGCTTTGTTCTGCCAGATCTTCTGCAGAGCCTGGTAGACCAGCTGTCGGAGGCAGCAGATTTGACGGGCCCAGCACTCAGCCAGGAGCACGTGGCGCTTGGGTGACTGGCACACCTGGGCAGACTTTGAGCACTCCCCACACCAAACTCACAGGCTTGGGGCCATCCACTCTTGCCCACGGCCATCCCAGGGCTCCACCGCCCATGCTTGGCCCCTCGCAGCGGAGCAAGCCCTGGAAGGCAATGTTCCTCCACCCGGGGAATATGTGGAAACACTGAATTTTGGAAATATTATAATGACTGAGGGTCACTTGTGGGCAGAGGCCACGGAGGCTGAATGCTCTCAAGCACATCAGACAGCCCTGTGCGCTGGGAAAACCACTCTGTCCAGGAGGTCAATAGGACTGCCACTGAGAAACGGCCCTTCTAGGACAAGAGCCACAAACTCAAATGCCAGTGAAGACCACGCAGTATCCTGCAGATGAAACAGGCTCCCTTATTATGGCCTTGTGAACTGTGTTCTTTTGACACAAACACACCGTGCTGGGATTTTTATTAGAAAGGGCATTTTTCTGCAATTTAATCCTATCCCCCCCTAAAAAAATACTCTTTCACATTTTTTTCTCCTTCACACTCTTTTCCCCTTGAAACACTCAGCCTTCCTTACCCTTTTTCATTTTCCCACTTTTTATAAAAATATCGGTAAAGGAACATTTTAGCTTCCTCTTAATGATGGCACCATAGGGAAAGCAAAAGCATATATTTGCAAATGCGTAGCACCTGCCATTTGCCAATGAGCACCAGAGCGGAGAGACAAGAGGTCCCGGTGGGGACTGCGGCACACTGGAAACCATCTAAAGCGGGCAGCCCCTACTCTGCTCCAGCAGATAGTGGCCATCCAGGAACGTGTGCCTGGAGTTGCCAGATCCATCCAGAAAAGCCAGAGAGACAGGGAAGAGAAAAAAAGCACCATTTTTAAAAATTGTTTTTTTGTTTGTTTGTTGGGTTTTGGGGGGAGGTAAGTATTAGAAAACTACTAAGGGGCCAGACGCAACCCCTAGGTAACAAGTTTGCTGTTTCTGCACGGGGTTGTATGACCACATTTCATATGTTGTCCAGCTGTGCTGGTCCTGAGCAGCTCTCGCGGGGCCAACAGCTGGACCCTGCCTTCCCACGAGGTCGGGAACAGGGCAAAGCACCCAGCCCCCAATGAGGAGACCCACAAGAATTACAATGATTTCTGTCCCAGTGACTCACATGTGCTGGGATGTCTACACTGGCCGCATTTTGTGTGTGTGTGTGTGTGTGTGTGTGTGCTACTCAGCACAGGCATGTCAACTGCGAATGTGCAAGTTGGGGGAGTGTGGCTGGCGGGGGGGTGGGGAACACATGCACCTGAGAGGGGCTGCTACCCATGAGGAGGTTTTTGTGGGCAATTTCCTCCTCTGCAGCCAGATGTTGATACCCCAGGGTAAAGAGAACTGCCTGAGATACCCAGACATGGTTACTAGAAGTTACTTAGTCAGCACACATTCCAACGAGGGAACTCAAAAAGGATTTGATTTGAAAGAGAAAATGCTTGCCATTGTGAAGGGGCAAAAAATTATCCTTTCTTACGATGTCCCAGCTCTTCACCCCCAAGTGCAAAGGCTGAGAAAGGGCATTGTTTTCCCAGCATCCCCTCTGATCTGCCTTCACTTTCCCCGAGGCTTACATTTCTGAGGCAGCCACAGAGGGGCACAAAAAGCTCTTTGTCAGGCACAGGCCACCTCAGGCGCTGACTTCCCAGGGAGAGGACCTCCCCTCAGCTCCAGAGTGAGCCCCAAGGTGCAGCCCCAGGCTCTGGACAGTTCTGTTCTTTGTCCCTGATGGGGCCACCCAGAGGTTTTGGGGGGTCAGAACAGCAAAGGAAGCTGTAGGACTGGGCAGGCAGCCTCAAGAATCCAACGAACTTCACCACTAGAGTTCTGACCAGCCCCAGGAGCACCCAGGATCACTGGGTCCGAGGTGGGGTGGGGGTCTACAAGGTGGCCTCCCTGGAACCCTGTCATCCTTGCCAGGCAAATCCACCACCAACCTCACAGATTGAGGAACCCGTCCGTTGTAGCCTGAGTGCTACAAGAAATAAATTTTCTTCCATTTGCAACAAAACAGGCAGTCATTACTGCCCCACTGTTGAAAAAGTAACCATCTTAGCAAAAGCCTTCTGAGGGACAAAAATTTCACACGGGGACCTAAAAACACCCCTTTCTTAAGCTTGGGGAGGCATATAAAGAAATATTTCTCCATCGGGGCAGGAAGGGCATTTGGTTTCATGAAAACCATCAAGTGCCAGGGCACAGCCCAAACGAGGACGCAAGAGGGGACAGAGGGGATCTACATGAGTCCCCCCAACCTGATGGCTGTTGCACTTGGAGGGCAGGAAGGGGAGCAGGGTCAGCCCGTGGGGGTGTTCAAAGACAGAGGAAGACAGGGGTCCTAGGTCTTCAAAGACAAGCAGGAATCAGCCAAGGGTGGAAGGGGGCAGGGCCCTTCCAGCCTACACCCCAGAAGCATGAAAATGGAAATGGGTGGAGTTTGAGGGGCCATAACACCCTGGGAAGCACAAACTGGTATCATCCACAGCTAGACCATTGAATGAAGCGAAAACTTTCAGCGCCGCTGAACTTGTGGCATGAAGCAATGTTCAAGAAAGAGAAGATGCTCAATGGAAATACGACCCTGAAGAAATCTTGTGATCCCATCACCATGTTTGCAAATCTGGGGTGTGATCTGGAAAGTCAAGTGCAGGAGGCTTCTGGCAAAAGATGAGTCTGGAGAAGCAGTTGAAGGGGTGGACAATAAAAGGCCTAAGAGAAGGCATCTCAGCTGGGATTTCATCCTGTGGGTGTGGAGGAAACCAGGGGTGAGTTTCATGCAGGGGAGTGACAGGAGTAAATTTAAATGGGAAATAAGCTATAAACATTGGGGTACAGAGGGCCCTTTGCCAAACTGTGGAAAGAACCAAGATGCCGTTCAATGGACGAATGGATAAGGAAGATGTGGCCCATATACACTATGGAGTATTATGCCTGCATCAGAAAGGATGAATACCCAACTTTTGTATCAACATGGACGGGACTGGAAGAGATGATGCTGAGTGAAATAAGTCAAGAAGAGAGAGTCACGTATCATATGGTTTCATTTATTTGTGGAGCATAAGGAATAACATGGAGGACATGGGGAGATGGAGAGGAGAAGGGAGTTGGGGGAAATTGGAAGGGGAGGAGAACTATGAGAGACTATGGACTCTGAAAAACATCCTGAGGGTTTTGAAGGGGCGGGCGGTGGGAGGTTGGGGGAGCCAGGTGGTGGGTATTAAGGAGGGCACTTATTGCATGGAGCACTGGGTGTGGTGCAAAAACAATGAATACTGTTACGCTGAAAAGAAATTAAAAAAAAAAAAAAAAAGAAAGAGGAGATAAGCCACGGTATATCAGTTGGTTTGATCTACCTGGTACAGACTGAGTACCAAGAAATATGAGGCTGAACCGCTCAAAACTGCTGAGAGTCAATGGTGTCGACATAAAAAAATGACAATTTCACTTGGTTCAATATATGTGCTTTGACGCAATTAAGTGACAAATAGGCAATATCTGTCATTTAATGAATAAAGGTATCGGGAGGGCTAATCAGAAGAGGATGAGGTGTCTATGTCTGGCCATCTCCCTACCCCCCTGGCTCCCCCAGTGACCTCAGCCCTTTCCAAGGCTCCAGTTATGTTGAACGCTGATGAGCCTACCTGTCATCTCAGCCAGACCAGACCGCTCTTTGAAAACCCAGATCCACGTCGCATGACTCTTGGACATTTCCACCTGGATTTCTCATGGTCTAAAACTGAACCTCAGGCTCAGATCCAACGCCGAATCACAGCTGTTTCAACTTGACCCAAGTAACAACAGTCTACCATGCTGGCTGCTGAGCTGGGTGCTCGTGGGTGAACAAGATGGACATCCTTCATCACCCACCTACCATTCACCCTCCATCGTGCCAGAAATCCTTACCAATTCATCTCCAATTAATCAATGACTCATATCCATTTGGCCATATCAGATCCAATCTTTCCTTCATCTCCCCTGACGTATAAATTGGGATGCATTTGCTGCAAGTAACAGACAACTTGGCCAACTGTGGTTCAATTACAGAGGCTACAACCACTGCACGAAACAGAGGTCTAGAGGTGGAAGATTTCCAGTCGGTTAGAGAGCCGGTGGAGGCGTAGTTCTGGATGGGCAAGTCTGTGGCTGTTGGCCTTTCCCTCGTGGCCCCAAGAAGCCTGTTGTAGCTCCAGGCACCACCCTGACACGGCAGCTTCTTAGGGAAGAAACTCTTCCCCTGAAGCTCCCAGCAGGCCTTCCTGTAGGTTTCCCTTAGGCCAAACATGGTCATAAGACCACTGCTGCAAGGGAGCCCATACGAGTGATTACCCGGGCCACCATGACTGGTTTTATCACCTGAGGGTGGGCACACCAGCAGGGGAGGTGGATGAGGTGGTGTGGCTGTTAGAAACAGAGCTAGCAGGACCTTCTACACTGGACATTCATCTTAGAACAACCGCTTCCTCCTGACCACCACCCTATCCCTGACCCCTTAAAAGTAAATCAGGTCATGTCATTCTGCCTGAGGCTCTTTAATGGTAAATCACCACACTGGGTAAAATCCACAACCCCCAATAAGCACCTACAAGGCCTCATACGGTATGGCCTCTCACCTCCCTCTTGGCCTTATTTGTCACCATTTGGCTCCTTTTTGTTCCTCAAGTGCAACAAGCATTTTTGTGCTTCCGAGCCTTCTGAAGGGGCCATCTCCTCATCTAGAACATTCTTTTCCAAGACCTTTATATGGCAGACTCCTCACACTTCAGGTCTCAGCCCTCATATGAGTCTCTCAGAAAGTTCCTATAAGTAACACTCTCTAACACCCTGCCATTTGGTTTCACCAATCTTAGCAGAGTTTATAGCGCATACCTATTTGTGTGACAATTTCTTTTATGTCTGTCTCCTCCATCAGAATGTAAGTGTTCCTGACACAGGAATCCTCCCTGGTTTGCACCACTAGAACCAGGGCAGTGCACTCGAAGCCTGACATGTAGCTCATGCTAATGAACACTATTGAAGTCACAGTTGGTTAATTAGAGAATGAACAAACTCGCCCTCGAAAGATGGACTGGCCCCAAGGGAAGAGGAAGGCTCAAGGGTGGTAGTGTATAAGGTACTTTCTGCAGGAAGGCAAGGTCCAGGACACTGGGTCGGTTGAAGCAGAGGTCTTGGTGCGAGAAGCAAGAAACCACTGAACACATATGCCAGACAGTGGCATGGTCCTTTGACTGCCATGTTCAGAGTGTTCTCGTAGGACCCTGATGCTCTAGCTCTCATGTTTCCATGTGGACAGACCTCAGCTGCAGTGAGATTCTACTCAGTAAATGGGTGGCTGGCCAGCCTGGAGGGAGGAGTTCGCATGCTCGCTAGCCTTTCTGACTTGCCTTCCTGCCAAAGGAGGACAGGACCCAGAGGTGGGCTCATCACCCATAGCACTTCCTCTCCTCCCCTGCAAAAGCTGCAGGGGAAGAAGCTTGGTAATTCTTGGGTGAAACATTCAGTGACATTCAGGGCTCTGTCCCCAGTCACCTCATCAGTAGGAGCTATGACAGCCACTGGCTCCAAGCGCAGGAGGGGAACACGGCTACTGCGGATTAGCCCCAAAGACCCCAACTCTGCAGTTCACCATTAATTCCACAGATAATGGCTATCAAAACACCTCCCTCCTCCTGAGTGCCTCTCCGCGCACGTTCCCAGTGTTGAGTGAACTGGTGAATGTGGGCCCAGCTCCCCAGGTGCACAGTCTTAAATGCCATCCCACTCCTCTGATCTGGAGCGCGAGTCCTGACAAGTCTCTGCTGATGCACGGTTCACTCTCAGCCTGGTGGCTTCCCCTCTGTGAGATACCGTCCCACCTGTTTACCAGGACACTCACTGTACATGTCCCTGGATTGAGAACCACCGTGAGGCTGGCCCCACTACACCGAATAGGCCCCAATCTCCCGACCAATGGTCCAAACAGTCCACTCCACGCTGACCGCACAGAACCACATGATGTCCCAGAGGCAGCCCCCCAAAGGCCACACATGCCGTGGAAGCTACTGACCCCTGACCCCAGCAGCAGAGCCTGGAGAACCAGCACAAAACTCTGTCCACCTGAGCAAATGCAAAGGCTTTCCACTGCAGAGCAGTCAGGGAACGTGAGGAAAAGCGTCTCGAGGTGGTAGTGCGCTGAGCTGCAGCGGGCGGGTCCGTGCAGGGCTAAGACAACAGGCTCACAGTGGCTGCCCAGCCAGCATGAGACTGCCACCAGCAGTCACCTGAAGGAACCAACACAGGGGGACCATGACTGCATGGGCCCCCCTCACTGGACCAAGGCACACGGGCTGGCAGGCCCATTGGCTGATGGCAAGGGCTTCAACTCACTTTGTTCTGATCTCCAACCACCTCTGAAGGTCAAGCCTGCAAGAGCATAACCAACGTGAGGCCTTTAAGGAGAACCACAGAGAATCAACAGAGAGAACCCTCGGGATGGTCTGAGGAGGAGCAGAAACATTAGCAAGGACCCTCGTGGTGGGCCAAGGCTGCCTGGCCTGGTTGGTGGCTGCCTTCTGATGTCCTTGGAGGGATCTCCACCCTCTACAGCTGAGTGCCCAGGGCTGACGGGGGGCGAAAAGGTAGCAGATCCTAGTGTGTAACGTAACTCTCTCCAGATAATGGTTAGAGTTCAGGGAGAAATAGTTTATGCCAGGGATGCATGTAAGTCACTTCCAAACCTGTAAGGGGTGGGACGGGGTGGGTGAGGAGGGGGTAAGGGACAGGTACTAAGGCCAGCAAAGGCTCAAGAGCAGACAGAGGCGTGGAGGAAACCGGTTCGGACTGGAATAGCAACAACATGCTAGCCGAAAAGCTCCAGAAAATTAGAGGGTCTGACTGTCAGAGTCCTCTTCATAATGTCCATCTCAGGCCGGCCACTGGGGTGGCACCCAAAGGACTGCTACCGAACATTTCCATCGGGTCCAGAAATTCAGCAAAAGCTTAGGAAGTACTGGGTTTTTAACAGAAGGTTTTCTTGTTTAAATGAAGGTAGCTTGTGGGTAACAGGAACACGAGGAACAAAATTTACAAAAGTAGATTTAAAAATACAGACACACTCATGCACACAAAACACATCTCAGCAGGAGAATCAAGGCCCCTTGTTTATACCTAACAATGCCAGACATGGGTGTTTAGACTCTGCCTGGAGACCCAGCTCGGGGGCCATCACTCCATCTCCCAGCAGCTCGGGCACAAGAACCACGCGCAGGGAGGAGGAGGAAGGAATCGTCATGGCAAGGTAAGCCCTGGAAGGCAGCCACTCTTTCCTCCCGGCACCGAGAATTCGGTTGGCACCGAAAGGAATTTCAAAAGTTGGAAACCCTTCCCATCAGAGCGCAGATGGAGAGCCCGCACGTCCTAGGGGGGAAATAATCCAAGGCAGTCTTTAAGATAAATACTTCCATCGGGGTAATTTAAGTGCCTTGTATCTAGTGATGGCGTGCCTCATTATTTCCAGCGCTGCGTTATGTTATGGCGCACGCTGCTTTAAATTCTGAACGCGTGCCATCTATCAAAGACAAGAAAATCCCAAAGGCACACTACTTATCATCAGATAATCCAATGGAAAGTTTAATTGAGGCTTCGGTGCAATGCCTCTTGGCAATGACCCCTGCTTCTAACTCTCCGGCTAATGCTCGTTTCATTAAAGACATTTCCCAGCGTGCCTGAGCTTCTTACTTCCTAACCCTGCCACTGGAATTGTGCGGATGACAATCGTCTGCTTACAGGAACGAGCGGCACCTCTCAGCTGCTGGCCTGGCCGGGATGGGAGACAGGCACCCGTCCGGTTCCTGCCAGGAGACCTTGTTCCCTTCCCTAAGGACCGCCGATGATCGACCCATGTTTTTCTAAATGTTTCACCAGCTGGCCTCTTACTTGGGATTAAAAGGCCTTCTCCAGAGCTGACGTCACGCGATGAGTAATTTCCCAGCATGCTCCTGGCTTTCTCAGGGCACAGGACGTGTTTGGAATCATTTGCTTGGTTGGTCAGGTGTAGGCTTTCCCTGAACTCACTCAGTCTTGTGCAAAATGGTCTTCTCTTGTCTGCTGCTTTTCTTGTGAGCTTTGAGTATACATTTTCTGGCCTCCGAGTCAGCCACAACTGTATTATGTAATCTCGTGGTAATCCCCTGGAGACTTCAATGATGTATAGGAATTCCTCGTCAGTTTTCTTCTTCGGAGCCCAAATTTGGGCTGAGCACAGATGGAGAATAAATCCTTGGCATCGTTCTCCTTCATTAGTCTCCACGTCTAATTCCTGAACCTCTATCCTACTTAATAAACTGCACTTATTCTAGAACGTAATAAGTCAGCAAAAATGAACCAAGGAGGCCTTAGCCCCACTAGAATTGTCTCAAGAGTCAAGACTTGTTTTCCCTTAGCTGAAGTAATGAAGGAATTTATGCTCAGAAGATGATAAGCAGAAAAACCGGGTTGGGCTGGGGATACCTGCCCAGAACGCAGTTCCGGATTTCACTGCACATTTCAGAAGGCAAACCTTTCTCCAAGAGGGGCAGTACAGCCCCAGACCAGCACAGGGAGCCAAGCCCTCCAGGTGGGACCCCTGCTTGCAGCATGGAGTTGGGACAGGAGGCTCAGCTTCTCTGCAGCCACCAGCCCACCCCCAACCTGCATCTTCTCCCCCTCCCCCAAAGGCAGAGGTGACATTCAAGTCGTGGGCGTAGACACATCCATGGGCTTTGGAAGCCAGAGGGAGATGGAAACAGTGCCAGATACAGAATGAATTCTCTGGTATTCCAGAGAATACCAGCATCAAGTCATGCAGAGAGGTTACACGTGCTCCCAGTATGCCTGTTCTCTTCTTAATCAAAAACACACTGGAGGGACACAGAGGCTACGTCAGTGGTACCCCTCCCTGCTTGTGCCGGGAAACCTAAGGAGGCCACGAGGGCTGTGTGGGCCAGTGTCAGGCCCAGAGTCAGCAGAAGAGCGTCCTTCCTCCCACTGCCTACCCTTCCAGTCTGCCACCTGACCAGCTGCTGCCACGGAGCAGTAAGGGTGATGCAGGCTAATGTGGATTGAGCACACCTTACCTGCAGACCACACACTAGACTTCATCTCATCTCATCCTCACAACACTTCTGTGCAGACACCATTTCCCTTGCCCTTCAGATCTACACTGGAGTCAGCACACATTCAGCCAATGGCCCATAGTTTCACAGGCAGGAGGACCACCTCAGCTATGCCCATGGGAGGCACACCCTTCTTAACCTCCAAGTCCCACTGCACTGTTTTCTCTCTTAAAAGTGAAGTTATCTAAATATTTAACAAGTATCAGTTGTGTCTGAAGGTCCTTTATAGAAGATTTAACACATCGGAAGGTTATATTGAGAAGTTTTTTTTTTGTTTTTTGTTTTTTTTTTGAGAGACAGCAAGCACCCACACATGCAAGCGTGGTGGGGAGGGGCAGAGAGAGAGGGAGAGACCCTGACATGGGGCTCCATCTCATGACCATGAGATCCTGACCTGAGCCAACATCAAGACTCGGTCACTTAACTGAACCACCCAGCCACCCCTGGGCATCCTTTCAGGATGGTAAGCTGGAGTCATCAAGGGAACTGAAAAGCCCCTAGCGGTGGGATAGAAGCCCTTAACCTCTCTGGACACCTCTGCCAATTTACTGATTCATTCATTCTGTTATACCATTAACACTCGTGGAGCCATCAGGTGCCGGGGCTGGGAAGATAATGGGGCCGTGAAGACGAAGAAGTAACTTCTTGGGATTGGTGCTCCTGCTGCAGAGGCCGACAGCACGTGGATGAACAAATAATCCGGGGTACGGCTTAACTGAGTAGGGAACAGAAGCACACCATCCCGGGCCCAGCAAGAGCAGGTGCAAAGCCTTGACATGGCGGCAAGCCTGGCAGGGGAGGACCAGGGGGCAGGCACAGGCGGGCGAGGCCATGGGCACCAGGAGGTGAGGTCAGTAAGGAAGTCATGGGCCGCAATGTTCTGGGGCCCACAGATCCTCGGATTCTATCCCAAATCACCAGAGGAGTTTAAGCAAGGAACTCACATGATCTGCTTTATGTTTTAAAAGGAATCCTCTGGGACACCTGGGTGGCTCAGTTGGTTAAACGGCTGCCTTCAGCTCAGGTCATGATCCCAGCGTCCTGGGATCGAGTCCCACATCGGGCTCCTTGCTCGGCAGGGAGCCTGCTTCTCCCTCTGCCTCTGCCTGCCACTTTGTCTGCCTGTGCTCGCTTGCTCTCTCTCCCCCTCTCAGTCTCTGACAAATAAATAAAATCTTAAAAGGAATCCTCTGGTTATAACCTAAGAATGAGCTGTCCGGGGGGCCACCATGGAGGCCTGGAGACCTGGCAGGTGACAGTAAAAGGCCTGGACCACAGGGGGAGCAGCAGGGGTGCTTAAAGGAGGTTTGATTCAGAATATATTTTGAAGGCACAGCAGGGGAATTACTGGTAGGTTAGATGTGTCAGGCGCCTTCTGAAACACGGGCCACAGGATGGCCAGTTGACTCCTAGAAATGGCTAATAAAAATCACAGCCACCATTTTCCATGAGGCAGACGGGCGCCAGGCCAAACGCTTTACATCCATTGGCCTACTCACCCCTGATGACCCTGCCAGGCGGGCACCCGCTGTGGAGGGTGCAGGGAGAAGCCCAAGGTCACACGCCAGCAGGGAGGGGAGCCACGATGCCTCTAGATTCCCTCCTTCTGCTTCTGGGACCCGTCTCCTCGGCCACAGACATGATCCCTGAGCTCACACTCTGACTTTTACGGGCAGCCCATGCATATCTGGGCATGGAGGAAAAAGACGGCTTGGCCCAAAACAGCGACTGTCTTATTGATTTCCTTTTCCAAGATTTACAAAAAAAAAAAAAAACAAAAAACAAAAAAAAAACAAAACCAAAACAAGAAAAAAACAACCCTCTTGGGGTTTCCACTTTATCTCAAAACTTAATGTTTACCTTGGCAACTGGAGCTCTGTGGCAAAGGAAATGCTGTAACCAGCTCCTGGAGAGGCCGGCCCGGGTGGGGGGGGGCTCCTGCCACTCTGCTCACGCCCCTGTCTCTCCGGGAGGGAGGGAACCCCTCCACGTCCATCAGGAGCCCAGCCGGGGTTGGGGGGAGAGCCGCAGGCCATCCTGGCTGCTCCCAAGGCAGCCCCTCCATGGCCCAGGCACGGCTGTCGGGTGCTGTTTGATTCTGTAATGAAGGGGTACCTGAGACAGTAAGAAATATCTGGAATAGTAGGACACCGAACAAGAGAAAAGCGGTGAGAACCTGAGAGAGGGAAGCCGTTAAGCTGAACTGGCTCTTTGGGGAGCCGGGGGCAAAAACCGCTCATCATTTTCACAGAGTAAAAAAACCAAAGCCAACAAACAAAACCCCCCTGGAATGCATGGGAAAAGTAAAAGGAGCCCCATGTTGTACAAGCAGCACCTTTTGGCAATTTGAGGAGAGGGCCCAAATGGCCCCGCGGGGGGTGGGGGTGGGCAGGAAGCCAGAAGATTCTCAGCAGGGGGCAGCCTGGAAAAGGAGAAAATGGAAAAGGAGAAATGGTAGAATAGCATTCAGGGACACTGTCTTCTTCAGCAGTGACAGGGCCAGGACTCTGTTTACCAGAACATTTAGAGCCTGCTCGCTCGGGGAAGGAAGTCAGTGGTGCTGACACTGGGGAGGGGTCTGCGATGCTGCCTCCTGGTTCCTCTCAGGCAGCTGCTGGGCATCTACTGGGCTTCCCTGAGGTGGCAGGTGAAGATCCCTGTGTCCCCTCCCACCCTACACATGCACATGCGCACACGAACATACACACACACACACACACACACACACACGCACGCACGTGCACACCCAGTAAAATTCAGTCCTCCCGTTTCTCCGGTGCTGCCAAGGCCTAGGTCAGTGGTTCTCAAACTTGAGTGCCTGTCAGAATCCCCTGAGAGCTTGTGAAAACAGACTGCGGAGAAATTGGGATGCAGAAGGGCTTGGATGGGGCCAAGAATGTGCACTTATACCACCTTCCCAGGTGCTGCGAATGCTGTGGTCGGAGATCACCCTTTAAAACGCATTAGCTTTGACTGTCTCTCTTCCTCAACAGCAGCACCCAGGACTCCTGAGTCCTCTTCAGACACCCGCTGAGCGCAGGGGGCACAGAAACAAGGCCAACAGAGCGTGCACGGACAAAACATTTATGGTGAGTTCCCGGCCCTCTGCCTATGCTTCTCATTTCCTTTCTGCAGCTACCACAAGAGAAAGAATCAACATCACGCCCATTTTACAGACCAGGAACCTGAAACATGAGGACAAGACTGGCCCCGGTTTCCACAGTTAGCAGAGCTGGGATTCTTCAAAACGGGCCTGGAGAAAAACCAGAGGCCATGCTGGAAACTTCCACTCCCTCCTGGCCCAGGCTCAAATCCAAACTCGAAAGCTGGGCTCTCTCCCCCCCCCGGGGGCCTTCAGGACCCTGTCCCAGAGTCAGTTCCCCCCTCCAGCACGAGCACAGATCGGGGGTCAGGCTGGCCCACACTGGCCCACTGTGCAACCTGCGGCGAACTCAGCATCGGTTCCTTCATCTGTCAGGATCCTGTCCCTTCGACACGAGGTGCCAGCGTCAACCCTCAGGCTCAGCTGTCCTCGCGCACAGTGTGACTCCTGCCTCAGGGGCCGTCACCCTGACATGCTCTGAAGCCCTGCACCAGAGCCCTTTCCAGAAGACCCACACAGTGATAGGCTGGGGGCAGCTGGGCAGGAAGGCCTGCGGCCAACCAAAAGGAGGCACAGGGGATGTGCGGAGCAGCCGCCATCATCAGGGCTCCCCACAGGCGCGTGGCGGGGGCGGGGGGGAACAGGCCTGGGAGAGCACGTCGAGATCTTCTATGAATAGGGAAACTGAGGACTGCTGAGTTTGTGAAGCAGCATGCCCAATGTCAAGTAAACAGCAGCATAAGGACCCAACCCAGGTCGGACTGTGGCTGAGAAGCAGAGCCAGGGGTCCTGCGAGAGGAAGGCAGAGGGGGAGAGGGCCGGGGGTGCCCTGCTTGTCCCCACTACTGGACGGCTGTGCACCCTGGGAACGCTTCCGTTGCTCTTAGAGATTAATATCCCTGGCATGGGTGACATCAACACCTCTAGAAGCCCTTGCGGGCCAAGGAGATTACAGGCAAAGAGTCTGGCTGCCAAACGTCACCCTCTCACCCAAGTCTTTGGCCACTCCAGCTAAGATCTGAAGTCCCACCTCCACAAACCCCGATGCCCCTTCCCTACTTCTCCTCTTCACCGAGGATCTCTATTCCTACTCTTGAGTTTACTTCTAGATCACACACAGCCATCCCCTCTGCAAAAATGTCAGTACCACAAAGACAGGGGCCTTGGTTTTCTACCTCCAGTGTCCCCAGGCTTGGAGCAGCGCCTGGCACATACGAGTACTCAAGGAACGGGTACGAATGTAAAGCCTGGAGAAGCAAAGCGTCCGTGAGGACAAAGGTCTATTCTGAAGAGACTGCATGACGGAGACTGGGAAAAGAAGGCCATGCTGGGCACACGTCATGATGGGCAAGCGATACTTGTAGGAAGAGAAAACCAAATGGGCACAGATGTATGTGGCAGGAGAGTTAGGAGTTAAACCCTCAGGCTTTCCAGTGAGTTCTTTTAATGCCAGCTGTCACTTATTAATGGTATAATCCCAGACAAGAAATGTATCCTTTTGGGGGCTCAGTTTCCCCATCTGCTCACAGGAATGACAATACTTCACTTAAAAGGCTATTGAAAGGCAAGATAGAGTTAAGAGAAAAGACTGGAACTGCACTGTCTGGGGCCAGTGTCTGGCTCCACCACTTACCACGTGGTGTGGGGCTCTGGGCAAGTTAGTGATCACCCGTGCCTCAGTTTCCCCACACAGAAAACCTGCAGTACTTCCTCAGAGAATTGGAGGATTAAATGAATTACAAGCATGTAGCATCTTACACCAAAGTTCCTGACAAACAGGGGTGGCAGCTCTGTCACCACCGGACAACAGGACATGCAGCGGCACGGACGCTATCTATCCAGCAGGGGCTGGTGCGGGGATACAGCGGAAGGCTCTGTTGAGAGCAGAGTTCCTCCCCATTCCAAGGGGAAGTTCAGAGAAGTCTTGGGTCTTGGCACTGCTCCCGGGCTTGTCACCTGCCGCTGCCTACTACGTGCCCCATGTTTGCATCCCCCTCCCCCGAAGTCATTTATGAAAGCCATGACCCCCAGTTGGGTGCTTTCAGGAGGTGGGGGACTTTTGGAGATGATCAGATTTAAGGAGTTGTGAGGCTGGTGCCCCCATGGTGGGACGAATATCCTTGTAAGAAGAGGAAGACAGACCGGGCACACGGGCTCGCTCTCCACCGTGAGGACACAGCGGTCATCAGCAAGCTGGGAAGGTGGACCTCAGCAGACACTGAATTGGCCAGACACAGACGACGATGACCCATGGTCCCCAAATATCAGTGGTAATGTTTCCCTAAGTCTCAGTTGCCTGCATGGTCCTGTGTGGCCCAGGAACTGAAGCCCAAACAGCACACCTTGATCTGGGACTTCCCCGCCTCCAGAACCATGAGAACAAATGTCTGTGGTGGCGGCCCGCCAGCCAGGAGTGTTTTTGCTAAAGCAGCCCAAGCTGGTGAAGACAACGCCTTTGACCAATGGGAGATGGAAGGCGGCTAAAGAGCTAGAAAAGTCTACCTTTTGTGGAAGTGAGCAGAGAAGAGGGTCCCTGCGGGAGGGAGCCCCAGAGAAGAGCTCTACCACCACAGAGGCTGGTACCCTGTCCACATGTGGATGTCTACTGAGCCGCCAGGTTCCCTGACCTGCCTGGTGCTGCTGGACCGAGGGCCAGGGCCCTGCAGAGAGAATGTCACCAGGAAGAGGGTAGACAAGGACACATCACCCTTATTTACTCGACTTGATAAAGAAATCAGATATGAATCCCACGCATCCCACCCATTGTACAAGTAGCCTCACTACTTTCAGAACAGGAGATAGGAAGCCCTCTGGGGGAAATAAGCCCCACCCTCAGGATCAGCCCAGGACTCCAACCCTCCTAACCAGAACCCAGCCCTTTCCCAACTAGGACTCAGTCCCTTCCCAGCCAGAACTCAGCCCTTTCTAGCCAAGACTCATCCCCTTCATGATGATAGCTCAGCCCTTCCTAACCAGGACTCAGTTCCTTCTAACCAGGATTCAGCCCTTCCTAACCAGAATTTAGCCCCTCCTATCCATGACTCAGCCCCTTCCAAACCAGGCTAAGCCCCTTTCTAACCAAGACTTAGCCCTTCCTAACCAGGACTCAGCCCTTCCCAGCTGGGACTAGACCATCCTAGCCAGGACTCAGCCTTTCTGGTGCAACAACAGAATCCCCTCCCCCCACAACAGCACTTGTCAGGAAATTCTGATCCAAGTTGTCTATGCCAATAATTCCAAAGGCTATTTCAATCCAAACCCTAAATAACAGCCAGGCCCAGATCTGGTGTCTGCAACAGAACAGACCCACAGGCTGGCCTGACATAACCTCCACTCCCTGTCCTGAAGCACTCCTAAGTCTCGAGCTGCATATTTGTAGAAACTGAGCTAGAAAACTCAGAGCCAACTTTCAACTTCCCTCAGGGGAGCTGGAGATTCTTCAACTTAAGGAGCTCACAAAGACCACAGGATTCTGGTAAATGGCCTGAAACATACAAGCAACAAACAAACATTCTTCCCCTTCTGCATCCGGAAGGTCACAGACACCCTCCCCTGTGGTTAATTCTGAGCACCAACCACATGGCTTGAATGGGACCAACCCCAGCTTTCTACACCATGAATCCAACAGTTGAGCAGTCACTGAGAAAGTGAACTCTTGGCTCAACTGTAAAGTGGTGACTTTAATGCCAGACACAGATGACGATGGCCCATGGTCCCAAAGTACCAGTGTAACACTCACTAAGTCTCCGTTGTCTGCCTGGTCCAATCTGGCCCAGGAACTCAAGCTGAAGGAGCACAATTAGCAACCAAAGAAACTTGCAACGGGCCCCCTAATCCCTACATGCATCTAAGAATATTGAAGAAGGCGCTCTAATTCAATCCCCCAGCAATGCTTCTTAGAATGCTCTCTCCTCTCTTCACTCTTCCCGGAACCCATCCCAGCCTCTACATCCCAGCCTCCTCCTTCCCTGCTGTGCCCCACATACTACCCAGGGTCCTGGGTCCAGGCTTACAGCCCCTCACCTCCCACCCGGCCCCCCAGGGAGGGAAGCATGAGAACCCCTTCTCTGGGAATTGTACTTCTCCTGTCCTGACTGATTTTTCCTAGAAGAAAACTCGAGAAGAAGAGGGTAGTGAATAATGTTCATAACTTTGCTCTTTTGGTCATCTCGCTTAAAAAAAAAAAAAAAATTCGTAGGGGCACCAGAGGGGCTCGGTCTGTTAAGCATCTGCCTTCGGCTCAGGTCATGATTCCAGAGCCCTGGGATCGAGCCCCGCGTCGGGTTCCCTGGTCAGCAGGGAGTCTGCTTCTCCCTCTGTTCCTCACCCTGCTCTCGTACTTTCTTTTCTTTCTCTGTCTCTCTCACTCAAATAAAGGGAGTTGAGGGAAATTGGAAGGGGAGGTGAACCATGAGAGACTATGGACTCTGAAAAACAACCTGAGGGTTTCGAAGGGGTGGGGGAGGTTGGGGGAACCGGGTGGTGGGTACTAGGGAGGGCACGGATTGCATGGAGCACTGGGTGTGGTGAAAAAACAATGACTACTGTTACGCTGAAAAGAAATAAAACATTAAAAAAAAAGAAGAAGAATTTTTTTAAAAAAATTTAAAAATTAAAAAAATGATAGTAAACTATATATAGCACAAAATTTACTATTTTCACCATTTTTAAGTATACATTTCAATAGCATTAAATACATTCACATTGTGGTGCAACCATCACCATCATCTATCTTGAGAGCTTTTTCATTTTTCTTTTTTTAAAAAAGATTTTCTTTGACACAGTGAGAGAGTGAGTGAGAGAGCACAAGCAGGAGAAGCATGAGAAGCATCAGAGGCATAGGGAGAAGCAGGCTCTCCACTAACCAGGGAGACTGATGCAGGGGTCAATCCTGGGACCCATGGGATCATGACCCAAGCTAAAGGCAGATGCTTAACCAACTGAGCCACCCAGGCACTGGAGTTTTTTCATTTTTCCAAACTGAAACTCAACACTCATTAAACACTAACTCTTCATTCTCCCTCCCCTCCAACCCGTACCATCCTACTCTGTCTTCATGATTTTGATTCTAGAAATCCCACATAAATGGAATCATATATTATTTGATTTTTGTGACATGCTTATTTCAGTTAGCATAATGTCTTCGAGTTTTATCCATGTTATAGCTTATCTCAGAAAACGCTTCATTTTTTTAAAAGATTTTTATTTATTTATTTGACAGACAGAGATCACAGGTAGGCAGAGAGGCAGGCAGAGAGAGAGGAAGGGAAGCAGGCTCCCCACTGAGCAGAGAGTCCGATGTGGGGCTCAAACCCAGGACCCTGGGATCACGACCTGAGCCAAAGGCAGAGGATTTAACCCACTGAGCCACCCAGGTGCCCCCAAACCCTTCATTTTTAAGGCTGAATAATACTCATGCATATCACACACCATATTTTATCTGTTCACCATTCAGAGGGCACCTGACTCACTTCTTTGTGAATAATCCTGCTAAATACATGAGTGTACAAGTATCTGTTCAAGTCCTACTTCTCTTGGGTATATGCCTAGAGAAGGAATTCGCAGATGATATTTTTATTTTTTGAGGAACTGCCATACTGTTTTTCATAGTAAATGAACCATACCTTTCCGAGAGAGGTACACAAGGCTCCCCTTACCTCCACATCCTCACCATCATGTGTATTTTCTGGGGTTCTCTCAGGCAACAACCATCTTAACGGGTGTGATCAATCATCGCATTTCACCCTCAGAATAACCCTGGGGAGTCTTACTCCCATTTTACAGATGAGAAAACAGAGCTGGCGATTTTAGATGACTCACGCAAGGACAGTGGCGGAGGCAGGACTCGAACCCACGTCTAGCTGCAGGGCCGACGGTCAGACCACCACACTAAGCCCACTGCGGCCCCTGAGGCTGGTTCAGTGTTCATTGTGGAGGTGACGGGGCTCTTTGGGTGGTACAAGGGACCACCACGAGGGTCACACTGTAATGAAAGCAGGGTGGGAGCCCTTCTCTGATTCTCTGTTCCCACTGGACCAGCAGCACATGTGAACTGGGCCGCCTCATTCCCGGGCCAGTCCTTGGGCTCTCAACACGTGGGAAGGTGCACAGGTTCCCAGAGTGCGTCAAGACTCACAATTATACAAAAGGCATCTCATGAAGACCTCGTTTCCTGTTTATGAATCTACTCCCTATCCCACCTTCCATTCAAGGAGGGTTTTGGTGGTTGTTCCTAGCAAACCTAATAAACGGTTGGGACTGACTGAGAGTCGCATGCCTGGAGGAAGGGCCACACCAACAATGAGGTGAAGCACCCCACTTCATCCCCAGCTGATCCCAAAGCCCTCCTTCGGCTGTGAGGAATGGAAACACAATGGAGACGGACATATCATGCCTCGGTCCATGATAAACGATGGGGGCGGGATGTGGCCCAACACCAAGGTCACCAACACCTCGAGTATCAGAGCCACCTGACTGGAAAGCCATCTGTTCCAGAGTCCCCTTCAAGTCACCTGAGCGCAGAACCTGGAAAGGTGCTAGTCGGCAGTCTTGGGGAAGGACACCCTCCCTAAGGCACCCCGCTTTCTGAGCTGAACACAGAAAGGGGCTCCAAAGCCTGCATTTGAAGGACCACAGCTGGAAACCTTGCAGGGGCCAGGCGCTCTCGCACTCAGCCCTCTTGCTTTCCAGCCCAAAAGGCAATCAAGCACGGTTCTGTGTTTTTGTTGGTCTCTGGATCGTTCCAGAATAAACAGAGCCACAATCTCCAAAGGGCTGGCAAAATCCTACCCCATGCAAGACATACCCACATATTTTTTACCATTTTAAAATGTATCTCGGCCATTATGTAACCTTAGACATGACCCTGGCACAGGGAAGAAGAAAAGCTGAATTTGGTCCCCCGGGGCAACTGGTTTCAGGGGGGACTTCCTGCCAAGTCCCCAGCAGAAACCTCCCGCCCTGGGTTCTTGTGTCGGCGCCAGGGCCGGCGGGCCTTGTCGGGGCAGCTCCCTCCTGGGGAGCTTCCCGAAGTCTGTGAGCACAAAGGAAGCCCCTCCAGACTTCAGGGCAGAGGAAGTCCGTACACCCACTACACACTTCCACCGTATGTGCACATACTTGGGCATGTGTGCATGTCCGGGTATGTGTATATGGACATATGTAGGTGGGTGGGCATGCGAACACACACACACACACACACACACACACACTCGTTCACCTTTTCATTCTCTCCAGTCACTATCTTCATGTCATGCCACAGGACAGCCATACAGCAGTAAACAGATGGGAGAACCCCTAGGGCCATCCCCTGCTTTAGGCATGGAGGCTCCAACAAAGGTTTTTGGAAGACCCTCTCCAACATCATTTTTGAGAACCTACTCTAAACCTACACGGGAAGCTGGACAGGGGAGGGAAGAAGCGAGTCTCCTGAAGTACCTCCTGTTTAGCTTTCCCAGATAATTTCTGTTGGCTGAGAAATCCAAGCTGAATTTGCAGGGAGCAAAGCCCTCACACTAACAGAATGCGACTTTGCTAACTCTCTTAAGGGCATGGCCAATTTTTTTCTTTTTTAATCATATGAGGAGGAAGGCAGCACTGGCCCAGAGAATCTGAATCCCTGATTGCTAGATGCATGCCTATTTGATTTACAAAATTGAAGCCTTTCATAAAACCTCACACACACACACACACAAAAATCACAAATCATGGTCAGGAGCCTAACTATAAATACCGATCTAACTCCTGAAAACAATGAACTTGCTGACGACCTCAGGTCATCTGATTCGGGAGAACTAATATATCACAATTGTTAGGCCTCCTCCTCTCGAAGCCTCTCAGGGTAGACACAAGGGACACAGTGTGGGTCAGCCTGACAGTGGGGCAGCATGATGTGGGGTTGAAAGGACGACACATCAGACCTTGTTCCCTCAATGGAGTAATTGTCCTTCGGGGACAGACATCTGAGACTACTTCTGACAAACAATTCCGAAGCAAAACTGAACCCTGACTTCTGCGAGGTCAGAAGGAATAACAAAATAAAGCAAACAAACCCACAGGAGAGCTCTTGGAAGCAAACCCGAAGCTCGGCCTTACTTGTAAAACTTTTGTATTTTTATCTCAAACGGTACTTTCCAGCTGCATTCAGCACACAGAACCTTTGACGCCTCTACCATTCAAAACTGCCCTCACCGAGTGAAGACTTAGCAATACCAGAAAAATGCAAAAAAAAAAAAAAATAATAATAATAATAATAATAAATAAATAAAATGTGCACTCTGAAGGACATTCCACAAAGTTTTTCAGTTTTTCAGCTTCAGCACTAGGACTGGACCAACCAAAGGTCCTCCAGGGTGACGAATGTGGGGGGATAAAGGACAGCCAGAGGGATCATTTTGATGTTTTTTTTTTACACACAAAGTGGCAAGATGTTCTTGCTGAAGCCCTGAGACATGACACAGTTCAGAACGTCTCCTCCTTGACACTCTTATTTAATAAAAACCCAACATGGCAGTGTTTGGACACTAAGCTCCACTCACCCTCATCTCTCACTGGTTTCCCAGCAAATGTTCCTTCCGTGGTCTCACGGAGGCTGCCCTGAAACAGACTTCCAAAGCAGATATGTCATTCCCCAAAACCTTTGTCCTGGTGGGTGATGCTCCTTCTCGCACTTCCTCCCTCCCTGACAGACCCACTCTGTGGACGTCAGTGGCCACATCCATGAAGCCCCCGCTGGGCTGCCCAGACGTCTCAGGGAGCTCAGTGCCAGCACTGTGGGCCACATAGGGATACCCAAGTTCAGGGACAGCCATGGGGACCTCTGTCCAAACAGCAGGGTCCCAGTGTGGGGACCAGTCTCAGAGCCCCTCAGTGGTATCTCCCTGGTCTTGTATATGCAACATTTCATGAGGCCGCTGAGCATGTCCATTGTTTTTAGTGCAGGATTATCCCATATCACATCCCTTGACTTGGCAGCAGTAGGGGAAAGGAGGTTTTGTCATTAATTAAAAAAATGAGAGCAAGCAAGGAAAACCACTAATGCCAATAATTAGAACTAAATTTGTGAAGCTTGAATAAGGTTGTTGTCCAAAAAAAAAAAAAAAAAAAAAATCACCACAGCTCAGTTTATAGCTAAGGTTAGAACCAGGACAAATGCCACGTAACTCAGATGTGTCTGGCCGTCCAGCTGCTCAGGTACCACCTACAGATGTCCAGAGGCATGTGTGTTGGGAAGTGGAATGTGAAGGGCCAACAAAGGCTTTCAGAGGTCTCACCCCTTCATACTCCTTCTTACGTAGGACAGCTTTTTCCTCAGGATGAAGCAATTCAACAGAGAAAAAGCCCACAACCCCACAAAGGCAAGATTTTAAATGTACAAAGTAGGGACCATCCAGTGAGGGGGCAGCTGTTTCTCTTAGTGATGAAGCTGTTTTTCTAGAACCTTCTGCCATAAGTGTTGCCTTTTCTCCCTGTACATGTCTTCCCACAAAGTGGAGATCAGCAGGACCCCTGTGCTGCCATCCCTTCTCTTTCCACAGTGGCCCAAACTGGCAGAGCTGGGAGGGAGGGTCCATCAGGTGTGACTGTTTTAAAAGCGTGTTCCCTCATCTGTGCAGGCCAGCTCCAAGCCAGGGAGGTGGGGCCCGCTCCCCCCAGGGGTCAAGACCACCTCAGAGTTAGGGCCAGGGAAGCCCTCCTTGCCTACGCCAGTAGGACCCCGGTAACATGCACAGATAGTAAGCTGCAGACACATGGGTTTCTCATATTTCAATCTTCATGAAAGTGTCAGGGATGCAGTGGACATTGGTGGTCCTGGACTGTCTAGCATCCATCCTTCCCCCTGGCTAAAGCACACTGACCACCCTCTGGAGAACTCCTTCCCGTGTTATTGCCCACCGGTGGAAGCCCAAAGAGCCAGAGCCTCCCTACCCCCGTGCGGATGGGTTGAGGAGCTGCAGGTCACGTGACCTAGGACTGGGAGCTGGTGACAAGCAGATGGAGGCCATCCCCCACCGGCCCCACCACTGACCACTGCATGGCCTCTACACCCTCCCCTTCCGGGGCTGCCTGGGGTGCTGTGTTCCAACCAGATCTTGCACCCGCATGGGCAGCCCCCCTCTGGTAAATGTCCTTTATGCCTGTTCCTCACAATCAGGATCCTGGTCGGCTGAAATGGGCGCATGCAGACTGAGTAGGGAAAGTATTTTTTAACAGAGCCCCAAACTCCACTAGCTACCTGGGGGCTCTCCGAATGAATCGTTCAAATTTCACTCTGAAATCTATTTTAAGCTGCTTTTTAAGACAGTAGTTAAAATGTTTACAACAGGGGCACCTGGGTGGCTCAGCTGGTTAAGCTATTGCCTTGGGCTCAGGTCACGATCCTGGAATCCCAGGATGGGGTCCTGCATCGGGCTCCCTGCTCAGCAGAGAGTCTGGTTCTCCCTCTGACCTTCCCCCTCTCATGCTGTCTCTCTCTCTCTCTCTCAAATAAATAAAATCTTTTTAAAACAAAAGTTAGTAACAGCACATTACCTTTCGGGGGATAGTGGCTGGGAGGGGTCATGAGATAACCTTTGAGGGGGCTGATGACATTCCATACCTTAATCTGAACAGTGGTTTTGAGGACACAGGCATATGACTGTACCACAGTGTGGATGTGCTTAATGTCACTGAACTACACACTTAAAAATGGCTAGGATTTTATATATAAATTTTATGTTATATATATTTACTACCATTTAAAAAATAGGTTAAAAGAGAATTCAAAATGCTGCTTTAGAACCATTTCAATAGGGGCACCTGGGTGGCTCAGTGGGTTAAAGCCTCTGCCTTCGGCTCAGGTCATGATCCCAGGGTCCTGGGATTGAGCCCCGCATCGGGCTCTCTGCTCGGGGGGAGCCTGCTTCCCCCGCCGCTGCCTGCCTCTCTACTTGTGATCTCTGTCAAATAAATAAACAAAATCTTAAAAAAAAAAAAGCTATTTCAATAAGTACAACTAAAAAAATAAAAAGCACAGGTATAAATTAAAAATCCACCAAGACTGGTACCCTTTGCTGTATGCATGTAAGTTTATACCCGAATCAAACCAAGAAAGCAAACAGAAAACACTATTATGTGCCAAATTACAAAACACCAGCAATCCCCAAGCTTCCCCGGTTTCTCAAGGTGCCACATTCTCCCATTTTCTGTAAAACCACGGGCACAGCCCCTCCTGCTAGAGCCTGACCCTGAGATCTGAAGGCAGCTGTTCAAAATCTCTTAGCCCTGGCAACCACATACCTATGTGATTCAGATTATTTTTCCATTCTGCGGAATCAAAACAAATACAAAACTAAATTGGATGCTGGAATGACAAAATTATAGACTTGGAATACAGATACATGGTAGCCAGGGGTTAGGGAAAGGAAAGGGGGGAGGAAGAAGAAGGAGATTTACAGGAGCAGCCCGAGCGAGCTGCTTGGAGGTGATGGACCAGTTCTGCTCCCGACTGTCTTGGTGGCTCGATGAATTTACAGACATAATAAAATGGCAGAGAACTATATGTAAAAACACACCCCAAAACAGGATTCATGCAAAAACCCCGTGAAACCTGAGTAGAATCTGTAGCCTAGCTCACTGCACCATGCCAATCAATTTCCCGGTTTGGAAATACACTACGGTTACATAAGTTGCAACCGTGGGAGAAAGCAGGGTGATAGGTACAAGAGACTTAGCTCTCCATTTCTTTGGCAACTTTCAACCATTCTGTAATAATTACAAAATAAAAGGTAAAAAAAAAAAATACAGAAACAAATTGGATGAGACTGCTGTAAGTCTGCCATAACCTCAGCTTTCAAATTTTTCTCTTCATGGAATCACTGCTGTTCTTACAAACCGACTTGATAATAAGTACAAATAAATTATGGCATGTTAAAACAAAAGCACTATGTAAGTTTTGTTTTGTTTTGTTTTGTTTCCCCCAAAGGAAGGGATTCATTTCCTTTGTAGAAGCTGAACATCACTGAGGTATTGGAAAAGGGGATGCAGTAAGGAAGTTCGAGACAGGGCTGGTTCAGCCTTGCGCTAAGTGGCTGTCACAGAAAGAATGATTACAGCTGGTCCATGCAATTAAAAGATTTTATGGAGGAAACAGAGACACACACATACACACACACCTGGGAGGTCATGCAAGGACATAAGATTTCACCAACAGTGTGCAAAGTGTCAAATGAGTAGTGTTAGGGACCGAATGGTGCCCTCCTCTCCCTGAAATTCACATGTTGGGGCGCTAACCTCCGATGTAAATGTATTTGGAGACAGGGCACTTAAAACCGTGCTAGGACTCCCTAGGAAGCACAGGTTTTTAAACATTTGAATCCCACGATAATATGTATCTGTCAATCCTATGCTGTTTACCTACAATTCTAAGCATGTCGCATTCAGAATCTTGCTCTCGGTGGTGCCATATTCCGACCTCGTGGCAAATAAAGGTGTGTGCCCCAGCAGTCAAAATTGGAAACCATCTTGATGTTTCCTTTGTGAAGTAAGCACCCTCTTCCTACGGGTCAAAAACTGGTTCCGAGTGGAAACCTATGAGCTGTCAAGAGCAAGCCAGATACCAAGAAGGATAGAAGTGAAGGGAAGACGGCAAACGGAAAAGCTGGGGGAGAGAGTGAAGGTAGAGGAGGGAGGCAAGGGGGAGAAGGAAAACGTGTCTTGCCGTGATGTGGGTCGGTCTTGGGACCTTGTAACCAGAAAGCAGTGAGCCTGGTGCCCAGCCTGGTGGAGGAGGCTAGCCTCACACCCACACAGTCCCACTTCATCGCTTAGGCCTTTGCAAATAATCAGCCACATTCGTGAGAGTGAACCGGGAAGCTCATGACAACAGTGTAACGTCGCGGGGTCCCCGCCTATAAGGGAGACCAAGAGGCTCAGAGCCAAGCGTGCCCCCAACCATGGTCCCCTTGAGGCAACCTAGAGGCACCTTCTGTAGCTTCACTCTTCCTGTCTTCCTTATTCAGCATCTGTCTTGATGCCTTCTGCCCTGAGCAACCTCCACACTTCTCAGGAACAAAAGAGGAAGTCAAATGAAGTCAAAGAACCAATTTACAAGAAAAGAGGCAACAGGAAAGGCAGGGTCTGTCTGAGGAGAGCTCCTCCAGACTGGAAATGTTACCAGGTCTCCAGATTATCACGGGGTTCAGCAGCCCCCTAAATGATTATTCTGCTTCTAAACTTACCAACGGTGTCACACGGTTCGTCTTTGTGTACGCAGAAATCTGTCCTAAAGAAAACAAAAACACACAAAACACAAAGACAGACATGGTCAGGTGTATGCAGTAGCCCCCAAGGATGGGAAAAGAAATCACTGTCAGCTAAGCTTGACTGGTCGTCCTGCCCATAGCAATGCTAGCCATTTATCAAGAGTAACCCATCCACAATGTTCCCAACTGGCAGGCCCAGTTACCCCACCAAAGGCCCTCCTTTGATAGCTAAACTACTCCACCTAACACCTGGTTGCTGGGAGGGCTCCCTCCAACAACTATGGAAGTTCTGGAAGAAGAGGTTTGCAAGTCATGCATCAGAGTCGATCCTTCTTCAGGATCATCAAACTATGGTTGACTTCCCCAAGCGACTCAACTCAGGCAGCGACTGGCTTTAGATGCTGAAGTGGTCACGTAGCACTTCCATAAGAAGACAATGGAAAGCGATTTCTTCAAGTTATATCCTTTAAAGCTTCCCAGGGTCCCCTGGGGCATGAGGCTATGTGTGAAGAGCAAATTTGCTCCAAAGCTCGTCCAGCCCCAGGGGTTCACTATGGCCTCTAGCTACTCATGTTTGGAACAATAGGTCTGGGTCCTTCTTTTCCAAAACCAGAGCATTCCCACAGTTAGGGGCTGACCTGATCACTGGTTGCCTGGGACCGGGCAAGGAGAGCAGTGGCCTGGCCCCCCGCTCCCGACCCCAGGGCCCCATGTTTGTTTTCTCAAGGGGCTGGGGGTGGGGTGCTGAGAAAAAATGTCCACTCCCTTAAACTCCTTCAGGTTTAAAAGGTGTGTTCTGAAGCCACTTCCTCTCTTCTGGGAAGGAAGATGGGGCCAGCCAGACAAGGTGGGCACTAAGTCCAGTTGTGAAAGAAAGTGGCAGGTCCAGGTTGGGCCACTTTTCCCCTTTCAGACACCCCGGCATCAGTGTCCTCAATTCCTCTGCTATCCTCTGTCAAAATCTCTTCTCAGGGAAGGATCTGACCTGCTGTTCACAGTGGGCACAATGACAGAGAAGGCAACGTATCAGTGTCCTAACCTAAGTCTGTAAGGTCATCTTTCCTTCTGCCTCCGCATCAGTCCCACTCTGAGACACAGCATGTTCTGTGTATTTACCCCCAAATGGTGACCCACACCTGACACTTCTTAGTGCCAGGTGGCCTCCTGTGGAAATGGAGCAGAGCCCGTGTTCCCAACTCTGGCTTTGCCTCGGGCTCACGTGAGGTGAGGTTTGTCAAAGGTTCCATCTGCCGACTCAGACCCACAGGTTCTCCTCGGGGTCCTGCTCTATAGAACCAGATACGCTGGGCAGCCTATGAGCGCAGAGGAGAGGAGGGGGCAGCTTTGAAGGCGTGGCCCCGAAACTGGTCAGAGAAACACCGAGGAGAAGCTGGGGCCAATACTGTCAGCCGCTCACACAGGTTCTGCTCACTGCAAGTTTCTAATTTTCTTCCTGACAAACCTTTATGTTTGACAATCAATTTGAAAACCGTTTTAACAAAGGGAAAAAGGAAATCTTCAAGAATCCACATTTGGCAGGGAAAAAAAAAAAAAAAGAACCCTACACTTGTCACAATCCCACTCTAAAACCATAGGAACTTGTATGGGAAGGGAGGTGGGATAACCACAGGAGCCATAAAAGCAAGCCTTGATTTTTTTTCCTGTCAAAGTTGACCTTTCAGTATTTCTGTATCCTTTAGGTAAATACCCAGGAGTGAGAATACAAAAACACTAATCCAAAGGGATACATGCATGCCTATCTTTAAAGCAGCACTGTTTACAATAGCCAACATATGGCGCAAGCCCAGGTGTCCATCAACAGACGAAGGGATAAAGAAGATGTGCTGTGTATATACACAATGCAGTATCACTCAGCCATCAAAAAGAATGAAATCTTGTTATTTGCAATGACATGGATGGAGCTAGAGAGTATAATGCCAAGTAAAGTAAGCCAGTCAGGGAAAGAGAGATACCACAGGATCCTACTTATACGTGGAATTTAAGAAACAAACAAAAAAAATGAGCAAAGGGAAAAAGAGAGACAAACCAAGAAACAGACTCTTGACTAGAGAGAACAAATTGATGGTTATCAAAGGGGAGGTAGGTGGGGGATGGGTGAAACAGGTGATGGGGACGGAGGAGGGCACTTGTGATGAGCACTGGATGACGTATGGAAGTGATGAATCGCTATATCGACACCTGAGACTAATATGACACTGTATGAGAACCAACTGGAATTAAACACTCAAAACAAAAGATGACCTTCTAAAAGGCTAATTAGCAGGCAGTAGAAGGTGGCAAGGAACCAGTGGTTCCAGGAACCAGCAGAGAGAAAAACCAAACAAATAAAATTAAGGACATAAATATGCTCACTGCTCCGCTATCTATCTGACCCCAACTCAACACTGTTGATGGGACACCCCTCCCGTTTGAAGGTATTGAATGTCACATGCACACAAGGACCAAGGTGGTCCAACACCTTGTCCAGGGTTTCCCAGAATGAGCATAACTAAAAGCCTGGGCGAAAGGAGAAAGCGCACATGACCATCAGTCCCACGGTGAAGAACTAAAGAGAACTAAGTAGAAGACGCTGCCATCTTGGAGAGAGCGCCATCTTGGAGAACGCCAGCCCTGCTGGCTGACAGGAGCAGTGCGTGTTCCCTCATCCCGTGGCTTCCCTGAAGGGAAGTAGGTGGTCTCAAATGATGGACCCTGCAACACCACCCATTGCTTCTCCTGAGGGAGTGGGAGGAAGTGCTGTCTGCTCACAGAGGGGAAAGCCAAGCTCAATCACAAGCCTGGCTTGAAAGGGTCAGCCGAGATTTGAATCTTCTTTCTCCTTCCTGTTCAAGGTCCTTTCTCAGAAAAGAAAACACAAGCCCTCTGCCCAGAGGGGCAGCTTCATCTCCTCGTGATCCTGCACCTACTGCAAACTCATGCCTAACCCACATGCCAGGGCGGAAGGGTTCAAGTGGGGTTCCATCAGAGCTCTCCCGTCCTAGTCCTCTTACTTTCCACTGCTTGCTCCTCAAGAGAGGGCAGGCCGTGTGGACCTCCGCAACCTGGCATGCTGCATGGGTGCGTCAGCTGTGTGCACTAAAGCTTCCCATCCCCCGACCTGGTTTACTGCTCTTCTACTGCCATCTTGAAAGACTTTTTAAGATCCCTCATTTTCATTCTGCACCAGGCCCCATGATTTTAGGTAGCTATTCTTGTGCATACCCTATTGCCTGGCATACCTCTGGGGCTTAATAAGTAACGGCTCCTTTATTACTGACCGGCATACATTTCCAGAACACTTTCAACTTGCCGTGCAAGCTTACGGGTGGCCTCATCTCCGCAATGTTGGGGAACCTGAGAAAATGCAAGGCAATGGTCCAGATACTCCCTGAGCGCTCACCATGAGCTAGGCCCACAGGAGACCCCCTGGGTCAGAGCCTGGGGAGCGGGATGGAGTGACACGGAGGGCAGGGTGGAGGGACAGCTGTAGGTGGACCCGTGGCGGAGCTCCGAGCTGGCCCTGCGCATCTGCTGTCTCCCGCGGGCACAGACCTGGGTTTGGGGTGGGGGGCGTGATTCCCTCTCCGTGGCTTCCTAAGGGAGATGCAGGGCCGAAGGTAAAGCAGTGTCAGGTGCTGAAGCCCCCGCCTGGACCCCAGTCCTGTGTGTGGGTCCCCTGTGGTCCCCAGCCTCCGTCCACTCAGAGGGGTTTTCCAGCCCCAGACACGGCTGGGGCTGCTGAAAAGCCCGCTTCCGTGGCTTCTGGCTCCGCAGCTTCCGCCGCACGTGATGTCATGCTCACATCTCTGCGGCTGGCCGTCTGCAGGGCTGGTGGGTGTCTGGGACAATGCACTCTCGGGACAAGCCACAACCCGTAAGGAGCCAGAGAAGGTCGGGAAGAAAGCTTTGCATTGACCAGCCTCAGTCCCAGGACTGGGGAACACCGGCCCATAAACCCCGTTGGGTCCTTGCAGCCTGTGATTAGACTCTCAGCTCGGATTACTCCGGGAGGAAAGAGCTGCCTCTCGGGAGCAGCAGCTGTCTTGCACCCAATTTCCACGTGAAAACATCGGCCCATTATTATCCCAACCTAGTGAACTGTGGCTCTCAGTCTCTAATGATTAAACAGCGCCTCTTGGCCAACTCGGCTCCCAGCCCTGACTCCCCGCTGCCTCCACCGTCCTTCTGGGAGGTCTTCAATTTCATAGCTGGGAGGACCCAGAGAGCGAGCTGGGCACCGGCCGATCCGGCCCAGCGGCTCCACAGAAACAGGTGAGAGGAAGGACGAGCGCTCAGGTAGTTCATCAGAGGTCCACGTGAAACCAAGGAAGAACACCCCGGCGTTGCAGTTGGCTCTGCCTGCAGCAGAAGGAACCCTGCTCTTCAGGGGTCACCAGTCATGCCCCCTCCCTAGTACCTGCCCCCATGCATTCGGGACCACCCCCTAAGGGCTTAATTAGAAAAATTCTCAAACTGTCTTAAAGTGATTAAAATACACAGAACACAGAATTTGCTATCTTAAACCCTTTTAGGCATACGGCTCCGTGAGGTTCAATGCATTGATAATGTTGGGCACCAATCTCCAGACGTCTTTTCATCTTACAAAACTGAAACTACATCCATCGAACTTCCTACTCCTTCCTCCTTCCAGCGTTCCACCCTGTCTCTAGGAATTAAACTGCTCTAAGGGTCTCAAAGAAGTGGAATCATACCTTCTGTGGCTTTTTGTGTATCTCACTCAGCATCATGTGCTCCAGGGTCACCCATGCTGTGGCCTGTGACGAGATGCCCTTCCTTTGTAAGGCTGAATAGTATGCCATATGCATAGCCCGTACGTTATTTACCCATTCACCAACAAAGGACACGTGGTTGCTTCCGCATTTCAGTTATTATGAGTCATGCTGCTTCGAACACAGGAACACACATATCTCTTTGAAACCCTCCTTTCAGGGCCGCCTGGGTGGCTTAGTGGGTTAAAGCTTCTGCCCTCGGCTCAGGTCATGATCTCAGGGTCCTGGGATTGAGCCCTGCATCAGGCTCTCTGCTCAGCAGGGATCCTGCTTCCTCCTCTCTCTCTGCCTGCCTCTCTGTCTACTTGTGATCTCTGTCTGTCAAATAAATAAATAAAATCTTAAAAAAAAAAAAAAAGAAACCCTCCTTTCAATGCTTTTGGGTCTATACTCAGAAGTAGGATTGCTGGACCAAAGGGTAATTCTGCACTTAGTATTTCAAGGATGCATTTACTACTTCCCATCAACAGTGCGCAAGGGTTCCCATTTCTCCACATCCTGACGATGGCCGTTATTTTCTGTCTTGTTTGTTTTCGGTAAGAGCCAAAACCTAATGTTACCTAATGGGTGTGAGATGTTAAAAAAAAAAAAATCTGATATTTTTATGCAAAATATTTCCACTACAGCAAATGAGTTTGTTGGAGGCGGGAAGCAGAAAAGAGAGCCAGAAAACCTAACTGGCAGCCTTCTCAGGCCAAGGGTAAATTCATGTCTACCAACGATGGTGTTTTGCAAAAAGGCTAAGCCGGAGGCTTTGTCAACACTGATTTCAGTAACACTTACTTACTGCCTCTGAAAAAAAAGGGGCTACTCGTTCCCAAACGGAGACCACTTGCAAGTGCATCCTTGACCCAGACAAGGAATGAAACTGCCAAAAAGAGATGACGTCAGGAAAGATCTCACAAACACCAGAATTTGTATGTTTTATCTAGTTTTGGGACAAACCACTTTCAAAGTAGTGACCTTGGAAGTTCAGTGGTATGTTCCAAAGATGATGTTATTAGAGCTCATCTCTAGGAGCTCACTCAATGAGCACTCTGAAAATCAGTTGCGTGAATTTACAGCTATACGTGGTTCCCAAGGACCCTACCCTGCTCCTCAAATCAAATCCACTCTCAAAGGGTGCTACGTATCACCCCAATGCTGCAATTCTTAGGGTGCTTTACAGAAAACCCCACCATTTCAAAGTGCTTGGAGCCATGGCAACCTCTGGCCAGTACGCACGAGGCCAGGGGGCGGGGGTGACCACTGGGGGAGGTGGTGCCTGGATGTTCCCAGCACTCCCTGGGGTGAGCAAACCCAGATCCAAAGCAAGAGCCAGCTCCTGCTCATTGCTTGTCCTTGGTGCCTGGTAGGGCACCAGTCGGATGGCAAGCCATCAGAATTACTGAATAGATGTCTTCTCACATGGCCTATTATACATTTAATCACATGTATATACATTTTCTCACATGTCCTATTATACATTTAATGGCAGCAAATGCTCTCCTAAGGGATCAGCATGCTACAGAGCACATTTTTAACCCTTTGGGGTTGGCAATTACCGTATCATCCACCCACAGTGGGGACGAGGTATGTGCTCGGGGTCTGGTGGCAGCATTACGCACTCCCCGGGGTTTTTTAAGAGGAGAAGGTAGGCGGTTGCCTTGCCTGGTGCCTGGAGATAAGGTGTCAGAAGCTCCCCAGACAGCTTTGGGATGTCACTGGGCCAGGGGCTTACAGGAAGTAGCTCAAGAGATACACCAGGGAGCTTTTCTGGCTCCTCTTCAAGGGGCAGGCTGTCTCAGGCTACCAGAATGATAAAGCCCTCCTTGCCACAACTTAACCTCTGAACTCAGAAGAAAGGAAAAAAAAAAAAAAAAAGACAACCTATAATTTGAGAAGTAGCTTCCCTAAATTAATTTTTTAAATTCCCTAAAATTCAAAACAGACAGATTCATAGCAAGTCTAATAACATTTTCACATTTTAATCCAACAGATTAAAATTATCAAGAAACACTTCTGCCTATTTCGTAAAGGGGGAGTTTTGGTGTGAACACAACGCATTCTACTTATATCATGGAAGTCAGGCAACCCAAGCAAATGAGTTTTTCTCGGAGAGGTTTGAGACATGAGGAAAATGAAAGAGCCACATCCATATCTGTTGTGGGTTAAAGTGTGTCCCCCAAAACAGATATGTTCAAGTGTTAACCCCTAGTACCTGTACCTGTGAATGCAATCTTATTTGGAAAGAGGGTCAGTGCGAGTGTAAGCAAATTAAGATGGAATCCCACTGGGCTACAGCTGGGCCCTAATCCAAGGACCGATGTCCTTATGAGAAGAGGGAAACTGGGACAGAGGGAGGAGGCTAAACGACACGTGACAGTGCAGGAAAGGTAGGAGCCATGCGCCTACAAGACAAGGGATGCCAAAGATTGCAGACCACCACTGGAAGTTAGGAAGGAGGACGCAAGGATCCTCTCCTGGACCCTTCAGAGAGAGCACGGCCCTACCCACACCTTGACCTTGGGCTTCTGGCCTCCAAAACAGTGTAAGAATACATTTCTGTTGTTTTAAGCCCCCCAGGCTGTACTCATTTATTACTGCATCCCCCTGGCAAACTAAGATAATGTGGCCGCTGCCTGCATGGGAAGGCTGTCTTTGGTTTCTGTTGTCCGCTGCCAGGCCCCTGTTGTCCCTCTCAGACTGGAAAAGTCCAGCTGTATAGTCTAGAAAGATGCTCAGCTCCTTACTTGCAACAGAACATCCACGGGAATTCCCCAGGCCTCTCTGCCAACTGCTGTTGCCCCAGGAGTGCCCCCGGGGTTGGGGCCATGCAAAGCACGCGGGTAGCTACATGTACTCCCTCCTACAGGAAACTCGGGGTTTCCTGTAGGAAACTCCGCCACCGACAGCACCCGCAAGTCAGTCGAGAGGCAACTTCAAACACAGGTTAGTTCTTTCCTGGTGAGTGTTATCTCTGGTGCCCAGGAGAGGTAGCAGATGCATTTTCTTGGAAGCTTTAAGACTCTTGGGTAACCAGGATTTTGGTACTTTTTCCTTTAATAGTAACAATAGCGACAATTATGGCTAACGCTGACTGCATCCTTACTTTGGGCCAGGCACCATGAGAAGCACTTCCTGTGCTCACAGGATCCTTGTAACTCAGGGTTAGGTACTATAATTTACCCCCATTTTACTGACAAGGAATCCAAGGCTCGGTGAGCTGGCCCACAGTCTGATTTCCAAGGCTGCATTCCAAGCAAACTGCCCTCTTTTCCACTCCAAAAAAGGGACATGCCTTTCCCCAGTTGTGTGCACTGCTACAGACCAAATCCAGCCTCACCTGGTAACAAATACAGCCGCGTCCACAGGGGGCGTATCATCCTTCCCTCCTGGAACCTGATTATTGCCGAGGTACCGGGCTCCTCCGTATTCCTCATTCTGCCAGTGACAGAAGCTCTCCAGGGACCGCTCACCATGGTGCCCAATGGACAATTTGGCCTGAAAGAAATAGGGGTGGGGGGGCAGTTAAAGAAGCAAACACCCAGGGAAGCCAGAGTTTACATTCAGAATATAGTGTGGAGACAACTGCTTGCTGGGACATCATCCCATGATGTGCTTCTCCCAAATGCAACTGTAATGCTGGTAGGAAGGTGCACAGACCAGAGAGAGGCCAGGGCCTTCTTTGCAAGTTCATATGAAGACTATGTTATTAAAGAAAAATATATTTTTTTCTTTTCTTCTTTTTTGTGGGGGGGGGGCAAACTGACCTATGTACCCAACCAAGCATCATCAGTCTCTTGTTTTCAAGTTCATTGCCCAACTCTGCAAGTGACATTAACATGTGGGAATGCACTTGACTCAAAGACCAGAAAACAATGCTACAGAGAATCCAAATTTGGCTCAAGGCTGGGATGTAGCTCCAGAAGGTAGCGATTGGTTTCCAAAGACCTCACCATCTAGAGTTGCACACGTGAGATGCGCCGGGAGTGTTGGAGGGATGCACACAGGCCCAGTGCTCAGGGTTCCCTCGAAATTCCAAGCGTATCACATGCACACCAAGCTTCTGTTAACAATACCTGCCCTCCTCCCACTGGACATCCCCAGTCCCCAGCCCAGGGCACACTGCTGCCATCTGCAAAGCCTGGCAGAGCAGATAAGACTGACAACCACCTGCACTCCTCCTTAGCAACTCCTTAGCAACTCCTCCACAGCAACTAGGAAACTTGCAGACCAGTTACGCCATCTATGTGCTCTGACAGGCATCCGTGGGGACTTACAGGCCGTTGTCGTAGCAGGACAAGCTTGGTAACCTGAATGTTCACCTTACTTCCAAGGCTCTGGTGTTGAAACATATTGTACACCTGTCAAGAGAAAAAAAAAAGAACTAATGATGTGAAAAATTAATTTAAAAAAATTAATAAAAAATTAGTAAAAATACAGTGGTATCCTGGATGGTATCCTGGAACAGACAAAAGATGTTAAGTAAAAACTAAGGACATGTACATTAACTATTGACGCTAGTCAATAATAATGAATCAGAATGCTAAAAAATAATCCAATAGGCAGAGGACCTGAACAGACATTTTTTCAAAGAAGATCTACAGATGGCCATCAGACACATGAAAAGATGCTCAATCACTAGGGAAATACCTACCCAAACCACAAGAAGCTATGACCTTATACCTACTGGAATGACTAGCATCAAAAAGACAAGAAATAACGAGGGTTGGCAAGGATGTAGAGGAAAAGGAACCCTCGTGCACTGTTGGTAGGAATGTAAACTGGCATAGCTACTGTGGAAAACAGTACGGAGGTTCCTCCCAAAATTAAAAATAGAACTACCCTATCATCCTGTAATTCCACTAAAGGGTATTTACCTAGAGGAAATGAAAACACTAATTTGAAAAGACATATGCACCCCCACATTTACGGCAGGATTATTTACAATAGCCAAGTGTCGATCAACAGACTGAATGGATAAAGAGGAAGGATACATTTATACAATGGAATATTACTCAGCATAAAAAAGAATGAGATCTTGGGACGCCTGGGTGGCTCAGTTGGTTAAGGTGCTGCCTTCAGCTCAGGTCATGATCCCAGGGTCCTGGGATTGAGTCCCACATTGGGCTCCTGGCTCAGTGGGGAGCCTGCTCTCTCTGCCTCTGCCTGCCTCTCTGCTTGCTTGTGCGCTCTCGTGCTCTCTCTCGCTTGCTCTCTCTCTCTCTCTCTGACAAATAAATAAATAAATAAAATCTTAAAAAAAAAAAAAAAAGAATGAGATCTTGCCATTTGTGACAATATGTACGGACCTAGAGAGTATTATACTAAGTGAAGTAAGTCAGAGAAAGACAAATACCACACGACTTCACTTGTATGTGGAACCAAAAAAAACAAAAAGAACAAACAGAAACAGGCTCTTAAATACAGAGAACTGATGGTTAACAAACTCAGGGGAGGAGAGTGGGGGCATGGGGGAAATTAAAAAAGGGGGTTAACCTTAAAGAGATATAAACTTTCAAGTTATAAAATAAAGAAGTCACATCGGGGTGCCTGGGTGGCTCAGTTGTTAAGGGTCTGCCTTCAGCTTAGGTCACAATCCCAGGGTCCTGGGACCGAGCCCCGCAGCATCGGGCCCACTGCTCAGCGGGAAGCCTGCTTCTCCCTCTCCCACTCCCCCTGCTTGTGTTCCCTCTCTCGCTGTCTCTCTCTCTCTCTGTCAAAGAAATGAAATCTTAAATAAATAAATGATAAAGAAGTCACAGAAATGTAAAGTATAGCATAGGAAATACAGTCAGTAAGATTGTAGTAACATTGTTTGGGGACAGATGGTGACTACACTTATCATGGTGGGCACTGAATAACGTACAGATTTACTGAATCTATACGTTGTGCACCTGAAATTTAACACTGTATGCTAATTATGCTTCCATAAAAATAATAAAAATGATACATCATTATTGATCCATTAGTTTATACCATACTATTGTAAGACAATAATAAGAGGAGATTTATGTATGGGAACTCTCTATACTATTTGCTCAATTTTTCCATAAAATACAAATGAATAAAAATTTTTATAAATAAATAAGATAAAAATTACACTCATTAAAAACTATTAATTTAAAAATTATAAAATATTAAAATATTTAAAAACTTGCATTTTTCAGCACAAAAAATCTAAAGAAAGAATAATTATATGAAATTTAATTTTCAGTGTTCATAAAGAACAATAATAAAAAAATGCATATATGGGAAATATGACCCAGATTTATTTAAAAGGCCTTCTGGGGGCACCTGGGTAGCTCAGTTGGTTGAGCATCTGACTCTTGATTTCAGCTCCAGTCACGATCTTGGGGTCACGGGATTGGGCCCCATGTCGGGCTCTACACTCAGTGGGGAGTCTACCTGAGGAATCTCCCTATCTCTCTACCCCTCCCCACCATGCTCACTCTCTAAAATAAATAAATAATTAAAAAAAGATCTTCTGAGATCTAAAAACTCCCATAAATATGAATTCCCAAAAGAAAGATGAACATGATAGGAAACTCTGGAATCGCACCCACGTGTGTGCACATACACACAAAGCTAAGCTGGAAATCAGTTGTTAAAAAAAAAAAAAAGGCACAGAACAGTAGATTCCAAAAGAATGAATGAGTATTAGATAATCCTGGTAGAAAACTTAAAACTCCCATTATGGGCTTTTATGGGGGACGTTGAAGGGGACCTTTAAGAAAGGGAAGGGGGAAGTCAATGCCTTTGGCCATCCGTCATGTGCCAGCCTGTGCCATCTCTAACCCTCATCAAAATCCGTCAAATTCAGTATCTCCACCACCTTCAGCTAATCAAGAGAAAGACACCTGCTCAAGACCCACAGCCAGTCAACAATGACTCCAACTCATATCCAGGCTTGTCCAGACAATAAGGCCATATTCCTCCTTTATTCCCCAGAGTCTTCATTCTAACCACAGTGTGTCATGGAGACAGGATTATAGTAACAAGAGAGGATTTGTCCCTCTCGGTTTTATACCTCTTGCTTTTAGGACTTCATTATAAGGACCTCCATATATATATAAAAAAAAAAATCAAAGGGAAGCATTTCAAGGGGAAGAGAAAGAAGAAATCTCAAACAAGCCAGAGGAATCAAAGTTGTCATGGATGAGAAAAGCCCATTGAATGTGAGACTCCTTGGTCCCTCTCCTGTAAATATGGACAAAGCAGGATGCTTTGGGAGGGCATAATGGAATAATAGGATAAATATATATTATCCCATATATTTAAATATATCCCATATATATTATCCTATATATATATTATCCCATAAAACACATATGTATTTTATATATATACAATACATATAAGTATATATTATATAAATATAATGGAATAAGTCACATGGGTGGTAGAAGAAGATATGGAAAGAACAGGGATGGGAGTCTTTTGAACCCCTGGGGAAATACTTCTGCTTTAGTGTGTGCTGGTTTTTCCTTTGTTTTTTCTACTTTGAGATATGATTGATATACAACATTGTATTATTTTTAGGTGCACAACATGATTTGACAGATACACACACACACACACACCCTGCAAAATGATCGTTCCAAGAAGTTCAGCAAACACCCATCACCTCGCAGAGTCACAATCTGTTTTCTTGTGGTAAGAACTTTTAAGATCTATCCTCTTAGGAACTGGCAAACATGTGATTCAGTATCACTAACCACAGTCACCTTGCTGTACATTATATCCCCAAGACTTACAATAACTGGAAGTTTGCACCTTTTGATCCTCTCTGCCCATTGCCCACCCCCATCTCTGGCAACCAGCAAACTCTTCCTAGGAGCCTCTAAAAAGGCTGAACCTAGAAGATCAGCCTTTTTAGAGTCCACATATAAGTGAGAGCACACAGTATTTCTTTTCCTCTGAGTTATTTTACTTGGTGTTGAAACTTCTACTTTTTTTTTTTTTCTTTTTCCCTGATAGACACCATCTAGAAGGGAGAATTTTCCAGCAGGGGCATCAGAACTTTCTGCTGTGTTCTTTGGTACATCAGCAGCAACACAAAGCAACAACCAGAACGGACGGTGGAGGCACAGTTAATTCAGGCCACGTGAAGCTGGACACAGTGTCTGGTACACACTCGTCAGAAGCCAGGCACGCACTGTGTTTGAGCATCTGTGTGAGAAAGGAATTAGCTGTGTCATTGCTTGGATCTTACTCTTTGAGAACCATTATTAAAGCAAAAGAAAATCTTTGTGTAACTTAATATTCTTTCCCACAAGGAAAAACAGAACACATTTAGTTGTTCTGTTCTTACTCCTTCCCCCAAATTTATTCCCCCAAGAACAAAAATAGCAGTCATTGTTTCTTTTTCTTTTCTTTTTTTTTCTTTTTTTTACACTGGACCATCTGTAGGCCAATTCTGAAGTCATGTCTTAATTACCTATCCCCAAACCTGGGTGAAGAAGAGGAAAACACATAACTTTTTCCTTGTTTTGATATTTTGAGAACCACCCAATGGCTGCGACTCAAATTCTTCCAGAAATATTCAGCAGTAGGATTGGGCCCAAACTGGAAAACCTCAATTCAAAACATGAAACATAGGAAGAATGAGAACCTGCAGTTCTGAGGGAGAAAATTCAAGTCACACAGGATTTCGAGGTGCCATCTTATCATTGCCGAGAACATCGACACCGGCCACAGACGTTCAAGGGCAGATTATTTAAGGAAGGTTTAAAGGAGTCACATAACAAAGCAATTTTCAACGGAGTTGGGACATGTCACAGAAAAGCTGCATAAAGACTGCAAATTTCAGGAAGGAAAATCTATAGGGACAACCTCCCTTGGCAGAACCTTCCATTTCCTCCTCGCTGGCCTGATGACAGCTCGGTGCCTTCTATACAATCCTACCCCAAAGGCCCAGTTGCTTCCCTTGGGGCCAGTGCTCAAAAAGGAGAGGTGATGGAAGGAAGACAAAGCTTCCTGCTTCAGAAGGTAAGAGGAAGGGCTGGGAAATGGGACAGTTTAATGGGTACGGAGTTTCAGCTTTGCAAGACGACAAGGTTCTAGAGGTGGGTTGCACAACACTGTGAACACACTTCCTACTGAACTGTGCGCCTACAAATGGTGAAGACGGTAAGTTGAACGTGTACATCACCACAATTAGAATTTTCTGAATTAATTTTTTGAAAGAATGGCGACATTCTCTACCAAGCTCAAAGGCAGGTACTGCCCCTCGATGTGCACCAGGGTGCTCACGTCCTGAAAATGCTATCTGGGAGCCTGACTATGGCCAGAGCACCTCGTCACCTGCTGTGAGCTGTCCCATGTTCCCACAGAGCTTGGCAGGGCATAGGGCAGATGCACAGGATCTCCCGGGGGGGCCCAGAGCCAAGCCAGGCAAGCCAGACGCAAATCTGACGACAGCCACAAACACAAAGCAGCAGGCCCCAAAGACATGTAACGAAATCTCCTCGTCTTTTTTTCCCATGGAAATTCACGCTCAGGGGCAGTCCCGGAGGCGGCGGCCATATGATGTTGAGGGAGACACCTGGTTGGGCAAGGAACAGCACGGCCAATCGTCTGGAAATTCTGTCTCCGGCGTCCAGCTCTGGCTGCGTCCTGGCAAGTGCTCAGAGCCCTGGCTGCATTTGTCCCATTTCCTTGGCAGCCGGGGGTGCCGAGCCAGGGGGACCCACTGCCAGCAGCACAATGCAGTTCTCCTGGCTGGGCGACTTGGGGACATGGGCAGGGAGGGGCAGACAGGGTGATGGGAACACGTGGGGAAGAGCTATGCCAAGTGCCCACACAGGGTTCCCCAAGAGCACCACCTACCTGTGCCACTAAGGGCCTCCCCAAATCACACGCGGTGCCCTTCCAGACCCCCGTACGGGAAAGGACTCTTTCTCCAGCACAGTGTCACTCGGCGCGGGGGGGGGGGGGTCCCTGAAGCAGCAGCAGCAACATCGCCTGGGCATTTGCTGGAAATCCATTCTGGAGCCCACCCCAGAACCAAAGAGCCAGGGGCCTTGCGGGTGGGCCTGGCCACCTGCATTTTACAATCCTCCCCCCTCACCCGCTGCCGGCAGCTTCCCTGGGATGGCTGCTAGCGTGTGGGAACCGGCGCGTGCTCAAACACCGTGACGGTTTCTCTGGGCACAACGGAGAGGCTTGCTGTCTGTTTCACATGGTAGTTGAGTAAAATTGATGCCATCTTTCCTCCAAACAGAACTTGCCTGGAACATCTCACGTTTTCATTTCACTCCACGGTTCTTAAGGAAGCTGAAAACAACCAAAGCTCCAGCAAGTGGCCCCGTTTTCCAATCTGGCTGCCCAAACCCCAGGTTTTTAGTGTCAAAGCCACCTGTTTCTGTCTGCAATTTGTTCTTCAAAATATTCCCGCTCCTGTGTCACTACCACCCCCCACCCCCAACCACAGGAAAACCCAGAGATATACATAGAAAGGCACAACAGCATATTGGGAGCAGGGACAAAGCCAAGTCCAGGGGACCGTGCTGTGGCCTGCTGCCGGCTCAAAGACCCAGGCTGGCAGAGGCTTCTCCCCCCATGGGTACCGGTGCCGGTGAGCGGTTTGCTGGGGACCCAGAGCCCGGGGCAGGACTCCAGTTCCATGGAGAAGAGTCAGGCAGCGGGGTTTTGTTAAAACAGAAATCAGTGCACACCACTCTGGTGCTTCGACCCCTGCAGAAGCTTCTGGTCACACATGGAGTTAACGCCCACCCACCCGCCCTGGCGTACCAGACCGTGAGGTCAGCTGGTTGGCACAGCCCTCACCCACCAGAGACTGCCTCTTTCCGGGCCCCCCAGATGCCAGACAGAGCGCGGCTGGCTGGCTCCTTAGTGCCTGCCCCCTTCTCACTGGAACATCACTTCTCACAGAGGTGACCTGACTACCTCACTCGCCCATGTGCTGTCACCTGGATCTCTGTAGAGCAGTTTGTAAAATCCACACCTTTTACTGATCTGTGTGTTGTGCACTGTCTTGTGGTCCCACTGCATGCGCTCTATCCCCAGACCCTAGAAGAGTCCTTAGCGCACATGAGGTACCCAGTAAATACAGCTGAATAGAATTAGGGAGTGAGCCTCTTTTTAGCTTATTTTTAATTACAGTAAATACATACAACATAAAATTTAGCATCTTGGGACGCCGGGGTGGCTCAGTGGGTTAAAGCCTCTGCCTTCGGCTCAGGTCATGATCCCAGGGTCCTGGGATCGAGTCCCACAATGGGCTCTCTGCTCAGCAGGGAGCCTACCTCCTCTCTCTCTCTCTCTGCCTGCCTCTCTGCCTACTTGTGATCTCTGTCAAATAAATAATAAATAAAAAATCTTTAAAAAAAATTTTAGCATCTTAGCCACTTCTAAGTATACAGTTCAGTAGTGTTAAATGCATTTACGTTATTGTATGACAATTACCACCATCCATTCACAGAACTCATTCATTTTGCAAAACTGAAACTCTGCACCCATTAAATGCTACTCCCTATTCCCTCTCCTCAAGCCCCTGGCAGCCCCCATTCTACTTTCTGTCTCTATAAATGTGACTACTCTGGGGACCTCATCTAAGTGGAATCATACAGTGTTTGTCCTTTTGTGAGCGGTTTATTTCGCTTAGCAGAATATCCTCAAGGTTCATCCACACTGTAGCCTGGGTCTGAATTCCGTCCTTTCCTAAGGCTGACGAACATTCCATGGTACAGATAAACCACACTCTGTTTATCCATTGACCCGTCCATGGACACTCGGGTTGCTTTCTCCTCTTGGCTGTTATGAACAATTCCACTATGAACACAAGTGTACAAATATCTGTTTACGACCCTAACTTCCCCCTTCTGGGGTATATACTCAGAAGCAGAACTGCTGGATGACATGATAGCTCTAAGTTTACTTTTTTTTGAAGACCACCAGTCTATTTTCATAGGGACTGCACCATTTTACAGTCCCACCAACACATCACGAGGGTTTCATTTCTCCACATCCACTCAACTTGCTATTACATGTACTTTTAAATAATAGCACCCTAATCAAATGGTTGAAAGGCAGTGGGAGACACAGGCTTCCGGTTACGGGAATGAACAAGCCCCAGGGATGAAGGTGCAGCATAGGGAAAACAGTCATTCGTATTGTAATAGCGTTGTATGGTGACATAGCATGACTCATGGAGCTGTCAAATCATTATGTCGTACACTTGAAACTAATGTCATATTGTGTGTCGACTCTCAAATAATTTAAATAAATGAATAATTAAATAAAATTCTAATGGTAATGAAGTGGTATCTCGTTGTAGTGTTGACTTGCATTTCCCTAATCATGGCAGACACTGAACAACTTTTCCAGTGTTTACTGCCCACTTCCAGATCTTCTTTGGAGAAATGCCTAGACAAGTCATTTTGCCAATTTTTAAATCGTTTTTTTTTTTTTAAATCAGTTTTTTTTTTTAAATTGTTGTTGTGTTTTAGGAATTCTCTATATTCTGGATATTATCAAATATGTATTTGCAAGTGTTTTTCTCTCATTCTATGAGCTGCCTTTTGACTCCAAGGATAGTGTCCTTTGATGCAGAAAACTCTTCAAATGTGATGAAGTCTGATTTGCCTATTTCTTCTTTCCTTGCCTGTGCCTTTGGTGTCAGAGTCAAGAAGTCACTGCCGAATCCAACGTCATGAAGTTTTTCCCCTGTGTTTTCTTCTAGGGGTTTTATAGTTTTAGCTCTGATATGTTCAGGTCTTTAATCCATTTCAAGTTAATTGTTGTATATTGCATTTGGTAAAGGTCCAACATCATTCTTCTTCATGTGAATATCCAATTTTCTCAGCACTATTTGTTGAAAAGACGAACACTTCCCCCATCAAATGGTCTTGGCACCCTTGCCGAAAATCATTTGACCCTGTAACTCAGGGCTTATTTCTAGGCTCTCTCTATATTTGTCTTTATGCCAGAGCAACAGTGTTTTGATTACTTGAGATTTTTGTAGTAAATTTTGAAATCAGGAATAGTGGAATCCTCCAACTCGGTTCTTTCTCAAGATTATTTTGGGTATTCAAGGTCCCTTGAGATTGCATGAGCATTTTAGGATGAGTTTCTCCATTTCCACAAAGACAATTATTGTTGGGCCTTTACTGCACTGTACCTGCAGATTGCTCTGGGTAGTACTGACATCTTAATAAGAATTCTTCCAACCCATGAACATGGTTGTCTTTCTATTTCCTTAAATTTCTTTCACTAATGTTTGGTAGTTTTTAGTGTATAACTCTTTCACCTCTTCTATTAAGTTAATTACTAAGTATTTGTTCTCGATGCTCCTGTAAATGAAATGGTTTTCTTAATTGCCTTTTTGGATTGTTCATTGTTAGGTACAGAAGTTCAACTGATCTGTGTGTAGTGGTTTTGTATCTTGCTACTCTGCTGAATTATACTGTAAGTTCTAAAATTTGAGAGGAGGAAGTTTTAGGATTTTCTTCATATAGGATCATGTCATCTGTAAATAGAGAAAATTTTATTTCTTCCTTTCCTATTTGAATGCCTTTTCTTTCTTTTTCTTGTGCAACTGCTTTGGTTAGGACTACCAATACTATGTTGAATAGAAGTGGTGAAAACAAGCATCCTTGCTTTGTTCTTCATCTTAGAGGAAAAACTTACAGACTTTCACCCTTGAGTATGAGGTTCACTATGGATTTTGCATAGATGTCTTACATAATGTTGAGGTAACTACCTTCTGGTCCTAGTTTGTTGGGTGCTTGTTTTAATGGGAAGGTGCTGAATCTTACAAATTTTTCTTCTAAATCAGTTGAAATGATCATGTGTTTCCTCCCTTTGTTGTGTTAATGTGGTGTACTACATTGATTGATTGTTGTATGTTGAACCATCCCTGCATTCTGGGCATATCTCTCTCTTTGCCATGGTGTATAATTCTTTTAATATATTGTTGGATTTGGTTTGCTAGTGTTATGTCAAGGATTTTTACATGGATATTCACAAAGTAACTGTTCTTTTTATTCATAAAGAACTATAGTTTTCTTTTCTTGTAGTGTCTTCATCAGATTTTGTAAGTCAGATTTCTAAATCTACTGATTCATTCTCCTCACTAATTCTAAGTCTTTCAATTTTCTATTTCTATATGATAAAGTATTAAGTTTTGTGATTCTAGGAATCCAACCAGGTCACCAAGGTTATCCAATCTGTTGATGGACAATGGTTTCTAGTCCTCTCTTATAATGCCTTTTACTTCCATAGCATTGGTAGTCATGTGCCCACTTTTGGTTTTAACTTAAGTAATTTGAGTCCTCTTGTTCGTCCCGCTAGCCACAGGTTTGTTGACTTTGTTAATTCTTTTGAAGAATCAGCTCTTGGCTTTGTTGAGTTTCTCTACTGATTTTCTATTTTTTAATTTATCTCTATTCTCATCTTTTACTATTTTCTCTTCCTGCTAGCTTTGAGTTTAATTTGTTCCTCTCCTCCTAGTTCCCTAAGTTTTAGAGTAAGGTTGTTGATCTGAAATCTTTTTCTTTTTTCTTCTAATGTGAGCATTTACAACTATACATTTCCCACTGCGTACTATTTTTGCGGTGTTCCATAAGCTTTGATGTGTTTTCGTTATTATGCATCTGTATGCATTTTCTCTTTTCCCGTTACTTCTCCCTTGACACATGCGTTTAGAGCATGCTGTTTAATTTCCCCATATTTGTCAATTTTCTATTTTTCTTTCCATTATTCATTTCTTACTTAACCCCACTGTGGTCAGGAGAAGATACTTTGTACAATGTTGAGACTTAATCTGTACCCTAATATATGATATATCCTGGAGAACGTCCCATGTGTGCTTGTAAGTAAGGACTATTCCGTCGTTGTTTTGGAGGGTTCTGTATATCTGCTAGATCGAGTTGGTTTATTATGTGTGTCCAAGTCCTCTATTTCCTTACTTATTTTCTGTCTAGTTGTCCTATCCACTACTGACAGTGGAGGGGTTAAGTCTCTATTATTACACAACTGTGTATTTCTCCCTTCAATTCTACCAATTTCTACTTCACATAGTTTGATGGTCTGTTATTAGATGTAAAAAGACTTGAGAATTGTTATATTTTCATGCTGTAGTAAAACTTTTTTTAAGAGATTTTATTTATTTATTTGACAGAGAGAGAGATCATAAGTAGGCAGAGAGGCAGGCAGAGAGAGAGGGGGAAGCAGGCTCCCTGCCAAGCAGAGAGCCTGATGCAGGGCTCAATCCCAGGACCCCAAGATTACGACCCGAGCCTAAGGCAGAGGCTCAACCCACTGAGCCACCCAGGCACCCCTAAAACTTTTTTAATATATGGTATTCTTGTTTCTTTTTTTGATTAAAGTCTGTTTTGTGTGATATTACTATAGTCACTTCTGCTTTCTTATGGTTACTATTTGTGCGGGGTATCTTTTTCCATCCCTTTGTTTTCAACTTATTTGCATCTTTGGATCTAAAGTGAGTCTCCTGTAGACAGCATATAATTGGATATGTATTTTAATCCATCCTGATCTTCAAAAATTTTATTTATTTATTTGACGGGGGGTGGGGTGGGGAAAGAATGAGCGGGGGAGCGACAGGCAAAGGGAGAGGGAGAAGCAGGCTCTCTGCGGAGAGAGAGCCATGGGGCCGGATCCCAGGACTCTCAGGTCATGACCTGAGATTAAGGCAGATGCTTAACTGACTGAGCCACCCAGGCGCCCCCATCCTACTGATCTTTTGATTGGAGAATTCAATCCATTTACATTTAAGAAAATTACTGATAAGGAGGGACTTACTTCTGTATTTTACTATTTGTTTTCAATAAGCTTTATAGCCTTTTTTTGTTCCTCATTTGCTGCATTACTGATTTTTTGTGTTTAGTTGAGTTTTTTATACTGAAACTTAATTCCTTTCTCATTTTTTTTTCTTTTACTATATTTCTTTAGAGAGAGAGAGAGACTGGAGGGAGGTGCAGAAAGACAGGGAGAAAGAGAATCTCTGGCAGGCTCCTCAATGCCCAGCTCAGAGCCCAATGCAGGGCTCAGTCTCACAACTCTTGAGATCATGACCCGAGCCAAAATGAAGAACTGGACACTTAGCTGACTAAGGCACCCAGGTGCCCCTCCTTTCTCATCTCCTTTTGTGTATATTCTGTAGCTGTTTTCTTTGTGGTTACCACGGGGACTAAGCTTAACATTCTAAAATTATAATACTCTAATTTGAATTTATAGCAGCTTAAATTCAGTAGCATAAAAAAATCTCCGCAGCAAGACGGCTCTTAAAAAGCAAATAAGTACGGCATTATAACTTGAGATAAGGACCAAGTGCAAAAAAGCAGACTGCTAAAAAAACAGGCTGGCCTCTTCAGAGGAGTCAGCAAGGAGAGCCCCTCTGACGGGACACTGACCCACAGCCCTCAAGGACAGAGAAGCTAGCTTGATAAGGAGCGGGGAGAAGAACATTCCTGACAAAGACCACGAGTCACAGAAGAGCTTGAAGACCTGAGGAGGAGGCCCACATATCAGGAGTTCAGTGCTGACATGGAGGACGGAATCGAGTCTGGGAGAAGCAGGTGGGCCCAGTTCCACAGCCAAACAGGGCTGTGCAAAACAGGGCCATGCAAAAATTCCCCGTTAAGTGCATGGGAAGCCACAGAAGGGCTTAAGGCTGCTTAGTAACAGAGTCCTAATTCTGTTGGATGAAGCTCTTGCTGGCCATTCAGTGGCAAGGAATCAAGAGGGGAGAAAATGAATGTGAAGAGCCCAGGGCAGCAGCTCCAGCGGTCACCAGGATCTGAAATAATGACAGGCAGTCCAGGGCGGAGATAGAGAGGAACAACGGGCCCCAGACCTGCCCGGGACCTTGAACAGGTGAGACAGGAGTCCCTCGGCCCTGGCTCTCAGGGCCTGCCCTGCCCTGTACTCACTCACTAGCCACACACCCTGATGACGGCGCTCCTGGCAAGCTTCCATTTCTTTCTCTGTAAGATGGGAGTATAATGAAATCCACCAGGTCCGAGGAAGGGAAGGAGGAGAAATAACCCAGCTACTCATCGCAGACATCCGCGCCTTTCCTTCCTCTCAGACACGCGCCGCTGGTTGGTGCTGCTCTAACTCTCACACACACACACACACACACACAACCAGGAGAGGCTAGGAAAACTGTAAGCAAATAGGTGACACCCAATTCGCCCAGCTTTGAAAGTGTTACCAAAGCCCTACGAGTGCCCAGGCTTGCCTTGGGGATAGGAGTCTATCTAGATTTGGCCTCAAGGGTCCGAGCAGCAAGCGTGGGCGGGCAGGTCTCTACCCGGAGAGGCCCATGTGAGAAAGTCGGGAGGGCGTGGGAGCCCAGATGTCGGCTCCCAGTGACGCTCCTTCTGCAGCCTGCAGAGAGTATGTTTCGAGGAAGGCAGCAACTGCGCCCGCAGATTCCTTTCCAAATCCACCGAGGCTAGGGAAGCAGAGCCAGTTCAGTCCTGTGGGCCCACAGTCAACCCCCTGATGGGAGAGAGCCAGGCTGGCTGGCTTCACCTCCCTGCTCACTGCACCTGGACACCTAATGACAAGGCTCCTGAGCCCAACCACAATCCCTTCCCATCCTACTGGCTTAAAGAAGATCTCACTTCCTAACAGAAATCCCTTGGCTACAACAGCCACAGGAAAAAAAGATTTCTCGGGATTTTCAAAACCCGGGTTTGAGGGTCTGGAGGATGGGAATGGTGGAAGGTGGTCTTCTTCGAAAGAAGGTACCAGGTCTGCACACAGCTTGTCTTTAAACTTGCTGAATGGCAACCCCACCATGAGAGCAACAGAAACCAGCTCCCGGTGCTGAGAGTCTGTGTAAGCGCGGTCAGCGACTCTGCTCTCGTTTGCTGTCTGGCCTCATCGGACTGGCCAAGAAACCCCACCAGAGGTGACTGGAGGTGACCGGAGGGTTCTCTATTAGCGCACACATGCTGGAGGCCCTTCGCCACAGTGGCCCCGCTCTCACTGGGTAGGCCTCACCAGGGAACATCTAAATCCCCATTTAATGGGGTATGCCCCAGATTTGCCCTCGGCAAAGGATCTGGAGCCTCCAACCCCTTTGTCCAAGCAGCGGAAAGGGCGTGGAGAGCGCTGAGTGAAAGCCAAGCCTGGGGACAGCTCGGTCCCTGTGTTTCAGTGTTACAGCCATGGGCAGCTTGAGGGCAACATCACCACGGACCCTCCTCCCTCCCCGCCACTGGTGGTACTATAGCTGCCCCCGTCCTGACCACAGAATTATGGAAACAAATATCAAAGTGGAATTCTGCCTCATCACTACTTGAGCTGCCGTAATGAGTGGTTCCTCCTGGCACTGGTGCTCTGGACAATTAAAAAAAAAAAAAAAAAAAGGCGATGAAATGAGCTACAGATGAAAGAGGCTGGTGTGGAGCCAGCCCCAGCAGCTCCCCTCCCGGGTGTCCTCTGGACAGCCCAGCAGCCCGTCATTCACCAGCCACCAGGAGGACTCGGGGTCATGCAGATGAAGAACACGTACTTCTCAGAGACCAGGGCCAGCACTTCTTCCTCCCCGTGTAGCTGCCTCCTCCACCCCAATGCCTGCCCCTCAGCTCAGCCCCTCTCCCCACCCCACGCTCTCCGTTTCCAATGCCCCTTCTCGCCTTTTCCCACTCCAGTCCCCGCTGAGCACAGCTGCGGGGGTGGTTCCTGCCTCCCCCTTCCCTTTCAGCAGCCCCACTCCTCAGGACGCCCTCCCCACCTGCCCCTGTCCAGTGTCCACCCGCACCCCTCAGGCTCCCCCACTCCCTCCTGCAGCCAGGTCACACCACCTGCCTTCCCACACCGTCAACTGGAAGGTTTCCTGCTATCCCCATTCATCAAATCAGAGGTAGACGCAGGCTTCGTGGCTCCTTCCCTGTACCCACAAACAGACAACCTCTTCCAGCTCCAACTTTCCTCCAGCCCTCACGGCCCACGGCAAGAGCTGGTTCACACTCAAGTGTGATCCTGATTCCTTCTACTAGACCACTGACTCCTTAGAAGAGGGACTGACTCTTTCAACTTTGACTCCCCCCCGGGAGGGGGTCCAGCACTGAGGAGAGGTCTTGGCAAACCACTGGTAAGAACGGCAGGCATGGGTCAACCACGGCACAGACCCTAGCACTGAAGGTACGTCGGAGGGCAGGCCCTCCTCAGGGGGACGGTGCTGTGTCTCCATCTCCCAGCCTGGGGAAAAGTCAAGGACACAGCTCTCATCCCGGATGCTGATGGGAGACTCACCATGTTCATGACGGTGAGAATGAACCTCTGGGCGGCCTCTGCCCCGTGGTACTGCACCATGTCAGCATCGGCGACCACCAGGGTCTCCACCGTGTGCTCGCTGGCCAGCTGGATGGCGTTCCTCCGCTCCCGCCAGTCCCGGGATGGCCTGTCCCTCCTTGGCTTCTTCTTTTCTAGAAAAGGACAGAGACATCCATGCAGTCCTTGGCATTTTGATTTCCAAAACCAGGCAGTGAAGCGGCCTTCTGCTGAGCCTCCCACAGAGAATGGTTGGTTTCCAGTGGCCAGGAGCTGGACCTCCACCATCACAGGGCATGGCGGTTGGGGGGGGGGGGGACAACACACCTGAGCTCACGTCCCCAAAGTGGGAGCTGAGGGTCAGAAGGGGGCTCACATCTGTCCACATCGCAGCCAAGGAGGCCCATGGGACTGAGTATCAGGGAAGAGAAAACCTATCCCATTAGAGGAGAGCGGACAGCAGCGCAGAGTCGGCGGAGGGAAAGGAAGCCCAGACCCAGTGGGGAAGAGATGAGAAGGCACCTCAGGTTAATGGCAGAGAACCAGCGAGCCTTCTGAAAGGGCTAAACCCACTTCTAACAGCTGCAACCCAGGGAGGGGGCACCCTGGCCACTGTTCTGACAGTCACAGATAAGGAGCCATAAGCATTAATAATCACAAAGCGTTATTTCAAAGAAAAACAAAACATCATCAGGAAAGAAAATCTCAAGACATACACATCCCAGCCAAGACGGGTCCTTTCGTGAACCCGGGGGGAGGGTCACTGCTGACTCTCTAGATAAACTCATTCCCTATCAGATCTGACAGGGATACACACTCACTGTTATCAATTAGAGCCCAAATCAGAGTGGGAAACCACAAGCTGCTAGGCGAGGGTGACCCCAGCTTTGTTGGCAAAAACCCCCCCTGACCAGTGCTAAAGGCTGATTCGAACAGCACGCATTTTCAGGAACCCAATCTTTGTAAACAGAAAGGCACTTCTTAAATGCGGTAACAATTATTTCCATTTTGAGCCCTAGACCCTACAGAGATGACTAACGTCATCTCTGCCACAATTTCCACGCAGCGAACCCAGCCTTCACACACACAAACCGGCTTCAGAGAGTGACCTGATCCTTCCAGAGCCCAGAAAGCACACCATGAAGCAGGCTGAGGTACGGGTCATCGTGAACAAACAAGAATACTCTGTGCCATGTAACGTACACCTGTGAAAACCGACGAGCACTGGAAGTGTCCAAACACAGAGAAAGCCAGCCACGATGAATGGTCTATAGCCGGGAAAGGCACGTTTGTGATGATACAGTTAAATCTCGATTTTGCAAAGATTTAGCCTACAAGTACCTTTGCCCCCGCCACCCGCCCCCCCAAAAAATGAGTAAGTAGCCAGACAACCAACCAACATAGGTAGGACACAGCTAAAACATGAATGGTAGGGGATATGTGATCTTCATTTTCCTTCTTTTCTCTGTATTTTCCAAGTGTATATGATGAACCAAAATTACTTCATTTGTTTAAAATAACGATGTTGAGTTTGAGAAAAACACAGATGTCCCTTTCACATTCTCCACAACAATCCAGAAGGCAGGGGGGAGCAAGGTACGTTATCTGATGAGCTAGAGAAAAGCAAGAGGAAAGGCACGAGTGCGCTGGTCGTGTCTCTCCTCGCCCAGAGCCAGGTCCACCTCCCAACAAGTCTTCTGGGCCTCAGCGGTAGAATGAGGGAAGAATCCATGCTAAGGCAAAAGGCAAGGTCTCCAACGGCCCTGCCTTACACGTGAGCAGAATGGAAGAGGCCTCTTGTCTCTCTAAAGAAGGTCCCTTTGTACAACTAAACCCACATTCAGCAATCCGCTCATCTCGGAGCCCAAGGAGGCAGGCACACGGGTGATCTCTACATTCTGGGCTTAGAATGCTTAGAATGCTCACCTGCCTGGATCAGGCCACTTGGGTTTTCTAACAAACCACCTTGCTCCCATTTCAACAGACCGAGGTGAAAGGTTACCCAGGTAAGGGCTCTGTCGTCATGAGCACAGCCACGTTCTCCCAGCCACAGGGTGCCAGCTCCTGGGATGGAGCCCCACGGTGGGCTCCCTGCTCGGAAGGGAGGTCTGCTTCTCCCTCTGCCTCTGCCCCTTCCCCTGCTCACATTCCCTCATTGCTCTCTCTCATAAATGAATAAAACCTTTTTAAAAATTGCACTGTGCATCACTCTTTAAGTACGAAGTAGGACTACTGAGACCTGGACCGCAGGGAGCTAATAAGCAGGGTGTCCTACAGGATGAAATGCTGTGGGCTGACACATGCCCAGAATACTAAGTAACAGGTAAAACACAATGGTCAGGAGTTCTGGGTTTTGGTTTGTTTTATCATTTTTTGTTCTGTAGTTTTTAAAGGATTTTCACTATAACTATCCTATGTGTTCCCTTCATGGCCCCCAGCCCCTGGCCTAGCACTTAGTGTGGCATAAATATTCACTAGACAAATGCACCCACAGATAGATGGATGGATGGACGGACAGACGGACGGATGGGTGAGTGAGTCAGTGAGTGCGTGAGTGGAGTCCCTGTTTCCCGCATCACAAAGCTGAAGTCAAGCACCAGGCAGTGGTGACTTCGGTCCTTGAACCCAAAGCTCCCCCCACCATGGCTCTGCTCTGACTCTCCCCACCTGCTCTGCCTGCAGGTGCCGACAGGCTCCTCGATGCCCTCTGAACGGCAAACCTAACAGGAGGAGGGCTGAAGAAAGCTCCATAGGTAAGGGTTCTGGGTTGAGCATCACGAAATCCATGCTCCTCCTTCTGCTGCTGCAGGACCTACCCAGGAAGACAGGGCACAGCTATTCTGAGCAACCCTCACTGACCACACTCCTTCCGCTCGGAGGGTCTCTGGCTTGTTTCCGGCCCTCCAGCAGCTACCGTGTAATTATCCCTCCCAGCTGCCCGGGGCCTGCCGTCAGGCTGCCTGTGCTCCCCTCGCTGAGCGTTGCTACTTGGGGCTGTCAGGCCAGACCCACGCTGGGCCGGCCGGTGATGCGCACCTCAGCACCCTGTCCTGTCCCTGAACTCAAGGGACGAGGCCAGAAGCCTTGATTCAAATCCCTGCAGCCCGATGGGTTTCAGGAATTCTGAACTTTTCAGATTTTGCAAGGCAATCCGGTGGGCATGCCACATAATGAATACCACTTTCAAATGAGGTCTGGGGCACCAAGCTGTTATCAAAAGGCTCTACGATTTCTGCAGTGAAATGAATAAATGAGGGGTCAAGAGAGACTTTTGGCAGCCTCACTTCAGGGCAGGTCAGGCCTTCCACAAAATGAGTGTCAAAAGTCCTAGAGTTGGTGGGACGCCTGGATGGTTCAGTGCGTTAAGTGTCTGCCTTCAGCTCAGGTCATGATTCCAAGGTCCTGGGATTGAGTCCCACATCGGGCTCCCTGCTCAGCGGGGAGCCTGCTTCTCCCTCTGCTCTTCATCTCGTTTATTTTTTTTCTCTCTCTCTCTCAAATAAATTTTAAAAATCTTAAAAATACTCTATATATTTATGTAAGCTATCCCAAGTCGTCTTCAGAATAAGAGGAGAAGAGAAAAACACAAAAACTAAATTCTAAATGTAGTGTTTTTAGAATATTCACACTACTATTGAGCCTAAAAATTTGGGGACTACTGAAAATGCTCAGCAAACACATAAACTGTCATTTTAGTTATGAGTTTTGCTCTTGGCAAACTAAAAAAGAAATCTCAAAATCTCATTTGTGAATTATCAAGCTCTGTATGACACATATTTCTTTAGTTTAAAAATAAGAGTCTTTAGATATTTATCAGAGAAATAACACATGGATCACATAATATTTGGTGTGAGAGCTCAAAAGCCAGAAGAATTACTCTGTGATCCTACCCATGTCATTTCCAGGGAAGACCTCAGATCACCTTCGTGCAAAGAGAGAGGAAAAACAAGCCTGCGCCAGCTGCAGACGCAAGTTAGAGAGAAAACAAATAGAAGACACGGGGGCAGCTGCCCAGGGGCACTGGGCCCTTTTGGAGACCAAGGACAGAGGGCGCTTCAGGCCAAGAAGTCCAAGACTGTTGCCAAGTGGTTGGACTTTTAGGTCCTGAGTGTCCAACATGCTTACAGAGTTAAAGGAAAGATTCAAACTTAAACTTGTTGTCATTCAAGCCAGTAACATAAGCTTTCCCCACACACAGCACTCAAGGTCCAGGGGCATAGGGGACCAGGAAGATTCTAGAACCAGATGTTCACCTAGCCGCCCTGACAGCGGCTTTTCCCCAGCTCTCCTGAGGACAGAGTAAAGGCAATCCTATCAAAAACCCTTGGTGCCAGGGCTGCCTGGGTGGCTCAGTGGGTTAAGCCTCTGCCTTCGGCTCAGGTCATGATATCAGGGTCCTGGGATTGAGCCCCGCATCGGGCTCTCTGCTTGGCGGGAAGCCTGCTTCGCCCCTCTCTGCCTGCCTCTCTGCCTACCTGTGATATCTCTCTCTCTCTCTCTCTCTCTCTCTCTCTCTGTCAAATAAATAAAATAAAATAAAAAAATCCTTGGTGCCATCGTGCTACATTGCAAAGGATTTACCTGTGGTCAGAGGAAGGACACCTGTCCCTCCTTCTCACCTTGAGACACACAGATTCTGTGATCTGTTCCCAGTCCCCTGAGATCCTTATAAACCCTGGGGGGAGGAATCCCTTCCCGTGCGGGCAGAGGGGTGTGCACTGGCAGGACAGTGAGGGAAGCCAGGGGAGGGAGGTCTGCAGCCTGAGGGCCACCGCACTGATGACCCTGGGGCAGAGCCAAGGGCTTGCTCAGTTGCATCAGGAGCCAGGGTAGGCTCTCTAAGCCTTCTGTCACTGCCTTCAAAACCAGAACCATCACACCCGCCACCCAGGTTTGCAGCGATTAAGTGAGATGCTCACTGAATGCTTACAACACTCCCTGGAATGTTACGACTCTTCTATAAATGAATGGCACATTGGTCATGATGAGGATTTCCATGGTGGCGGCAGTGACCTAGTGGTTAAGGACACGGCTTTCAAGACAAAACAGCTGGATTCAAATCCTCCCCGACTGTTCTGTCTGACCTGGGATAACTCTCTTGGCCTCTCTTTGTCTCAGAGGCCTCATCAGTGAAAGAGAATAGTGGCTCCCCCACACCAGGCTGCTGCACGGATCCAAGCCCTCCGCAGAGCGCCTGGCTCGCAGTATGTGCTCAGTAAACCATGGCTTGACGACAGTCATCCTTCGTGGAAACGGGGACACAAGAAGTGCCCGTGGAGTCTGTAGGCAGGCTGTCCCTGTCAGCCGTGTGATCCAGGCAGGTCCCCTAAGTCTCCCTGTGGGCCCAGGCTCACATCCCAGGAACACAACTGCCCACAGAGACACCTTCAGAAACAGTGAAAAAGGCCTCCCAACCACCCCATAATTCGCTGCAGAGGATTTGGGTTTTTAAGGTAAGAGTCCCCCCAGAGAAATCCCTTCTGGTTACAACGTTCATTTTCACACCTTCTTTCTATGGACACAAACAGGCCCTGGGCTGTCCAAAGATACCCTCTGGAGAATCACTTTGAGGGAGCAGTTATTTCATCTGAAGGCTTTCTGGATGAAAATGCACCAGCCACGTAGAAGCGCTAAGGAACATGGTCTCTGCAGAAGGTAGCTGTGTGCTCCCCTTGCCTGCAGTTTAAGTCCCAATCCTGGCCTTCGGGAGCCAGGTTATCACCCCTCATGGGGGACTGATGCACGTGGATCAGTGTGTCCACGGCGAAGGGCATCTGGGGCCTCTGGGTGGAGCCACCTCCCACAAGGTGACCTCCTCCAGGGTGGGACAGGGACAGCTCTAGATATCCGGGCTCTGTGGGAAATGCATTGCTTGCATGATTCTTTGAGGGGTGACTGGTGAATTTCCTAGCTCTGAGCTGCAAATCTGCTCGTGCAAACTAGGTCAAAGGCAGAATCAATACAACGGCCACTCCCTCAATCTCACCCAAAATCAGATCCAGCTGGCACAGATGGAGCCCTGCATGGGGACACGAGGACAGAGGGCGAGAAGACTTCAAGCTCCCTCACGATTTCCCTCGGAGCATAAGCGATTGAAGGTGACTCACCCCCAAAATAGACAGACTGAAATTAAATGAGAGAAATAACGAGAGAAAAGAGAACACAACTATATGGACAGAGAAGGTCACCGTGGCGGCTCTGGTGACAGAGATACCTGTGGATTGTCACCCAAATGCAAGGCGCCCAGGCACTTGGCTCTGTGCCCACACTGTGGGGGTCCCCTCCCTGCAGCCAGAGTCACAGACTGTCACCATGCAAACCTCCAGAGGAGCCCAAAGCACCAAGAAATTTGTCAAATTATCCAGCTCTGGGCTGCCAACTCACTTGACTGGGATTCCAGGGATGACGGTCTAACCTGCCCATTCTGCCTTAGAATTTGGTTCTGAGTTTCCAGAAATCAGGGAGGTTTTTTTTTTTTTTTAAAGATAAACATGCTTGCTTGTCAGTTTTCTCAATCTCTGACGGGTGGGAGGACACCCTTCCTCAGGGAAAGGCAATATTTATCTCACACCGGCCTCTCCAATAAAAAATACCAGTAAGACTTTACACGGGGGCCTCTGGGTGATGCCCAAGGCAGCGTTTTCAACATATGTTTTATGGCAAATGTGATCATGAATTCTGTTTCCTTGTATCTGATAGGAACCTTCTCTCACCCCGAAGGGCCTAAAATTAAACACTCAACAAAAGGAATTCCGGAAAAATTCCACTGTGTGCTCCAAGTCAGGAGCCTTGGATGGTTTCTCCGTGCAGGGAGGGCCCGGCGGCCAACATGACATGGGGAGGGCACGAGCGGGGCAGCCGAACTAGGAAAGGAGAGTGGCAAGGGGCCTGAGTGAGAAGGGACATGTGGGGTCACAGACGATGACAGGGCTTCTGGAAAAAGAGGGGAGTTCTTTGGCAGGCAGGATCCACTCATTCACCTCATGGCTCAAGCCCTAAGAGGGGCCTCCCAGCAACCTACCCCAGGCCCCGAGGTCTGTGGCCCCCCCAGCGTGGGCTGCCCAGGGTACCACACAGGCCACGTGAATGGCTATTTCTTTTTTTCTTTTTTCCTTTTCTGTGCCTGTCACCTCAAAAACAAATTTAAATCTGGCAAACAGAAGTAACGGTGGACAAGCAGAATCTTTCAGCTTAGATCAAGCAACAGACCGGAGCCTTGGGGTCCGCTGAGAGTGCCTGGGAGCCTGTCCGTGGCCGGTCACTGGTGAGAGATCCCATCGGCCAACCTCAAGGGGCTTGGAGCGCCCCCCAAATCCCCTGCTCACCTCCTAACTCCGCAGCTGTTAACATTCCCTTTGCAGTCTAACAGGAGACTAGGCTTGTCTGCTGGACGTGACTGTGAGCTCAGGGACCCAAACATCGTCCCCCCCGGACCCTGCCACAGCGCCTACCCACAGCACAGGAAGAATTCAAGAATTATACTTCGTCAAATGAATTTTTTTGAAACTTTCTGAAACTCCTCATGAATGTCAAGATGAATTAGGGAACTTCATATAAATTGTCCTAGAATTACATTCCCATGGGGCGCTTCCTCCACCTAAGGAGGAGATAGCAAAGCCTGTCGTGAGAGGCCCATGGCTCTGCCGTCCAATGGAGCTGGTGAGAATCTGCCCCTCTCCTTCCACAGTGACAGCAGGCAAGTTCCCTCATGGAGAAAGCAAGGTGATGATTACACCTCTCCCTGAGGGCAGATGTGCGGAATAAGGAAGGGATACAGGCTCAGCCTCTAACACAGCCAGATCTAGAATGCCACACCCAGATCACGGGGCTAGTCTGAGTTCTCCCCCTAGCATTACGCTGCTATTACCGTGGTCCACGGTTCGGGTTCATTCACACTTTGCCTGATCCCAGAGACAGTCAGGGAACTCGGATGCCTTTCTGTGCTCTGTAGGGTCTCACTGCTCATACTCTCCATCAACTAGCACCTCTCATCTAGACACACTCATCAACCAACTTGCTGCCTTTGAAATTTCTTGCTGGACAGGGGGCATAAACGGATGTCTCTAAGGCCATCCTCAACCAGGCAACCATAAATTAAAATAATGTAGAAACATAGTTTCCGGAAGAGCGAGGGAGTAGCTTGTCATTCCTGCTCAACGTCCCAATGTAACCTCCCAACATTCCCACGGGGCCATGGCGGGGGGGGGGCGGAATATTGTCATCCCAAATATGACAGAACATAATACATGACTGTACATGAAATCAGCTGTTGAAACCATGAAACACTCATATTGTCTCATATAGGCTAGAAGAATGAAAACAAAATGCTTTCACGAAAGCCTGGAAAACAGGGTGATTCTTTCCTTGGGGGGACACCCGGTGCTGCTGGGAGTAGGTTTTCCACACACAGACACTCCCCACCGCACTGACGTCACTGCCACCACAGCACAAGAAACAGTGAGATGTATGGTTTCAAAGGTGTGTCCAATAGCCCCACTGTCCTCAAATAAGCAGCCACGGGGTATAATGAAAACACCTTCAGGCTGAGAACTCTAGATATGCAGTGGGGCCTGACCTGGATGCCCTTAAAGGGGCCAGTTAACAGAAAGATCTCTGTCTCCCATGCATGGGGAATTTGTCTTTTGCCTCTCAGCTCCTCTTCCGCACTGGCCTCTGCGGCTGGGAGTCTGCAAACTACATTTCCCAGACTCCCTTGCCGTCTGGCTTTCTGGGCAGCTCCGCCAACAGGGGGCGCTAGAGGTATACCAAGGGAGGGTGAAGGGGCTTCCCGTGTTTTTAGCTCAGGATGGCACAGTTCCAGCAGGACTACTGGACAACAGGGCTCCAGTCTCCAGCTCTAGGGACAATCCCAGCCTAGCCCCCCTACACACCTCAGCGGTACATCCATAGGGACACCAGCTTGGCTAAAGGTCTTGGCGGTCTGATGCCCCCTCAGACCCTTGCCCCAAGCTCTTTGGTCCCAGAAATGCACCTCTTCCCTTTTCTTCACCCAGTCCTCGGGTGACAGCTGTTTCCTGGGTCCCCCTCGCTTCCCCCTCTGCTCATTCAGACTTGGTCACTGATACAGCAAATTCCACGAGAAATCCCTCTGTTGGAAAACACGTTGCATGATTTCCATTTTCTTGGCCACAAACAAATGGGTAGAGCCTAAAATGAGAGGGTTTTTCCTTACACTACTTTCTAGATTTGACTCGAGCATCAAGGATTCTTCCCCTTTATGGAACTAAGGATTTATTTATTCGCCATGGGAGTCCTGGATGGGCTTTTCTGCTCTGCCATAAACAGGAATGCTGCCCTACATTGGGAGTCACCATTTAACAAAAACAAATCACTAGGGGGTTTCCAGGGAGGAAGTACGAACATCGACACATGCCATCGATCTCTCCAAGGACCCATCACAGCCGCATCCCAGGACATGGGGACAGTGCCACACAGACTCCAAGTCTACATGGGGAAAGTGCAGGAGGAGGAACCGTGAATAACCAGAGAGCCAGCAGTGGGTTTTCAGGTGTAATTTCAGCAGTTTGCACCCAAAGACATATCCACACCGTGCTTTGCAATAAAATCATCAGGTTCCCCCAAATTACTTTCTCATCCTTTTCTTTTCGTCAACCAAAGCAAAAAGGGTCTGTTTCTAGAAAAGCGATCCTTTCCAACTGGAAATGATGGTTCCACGTGTGCAGAAGAGCTCCCAGCCAGGTGAACTTTTCGGCAGCTGCAGAAATCCAACATCCTTGAAATATAATGGCCTTCTCTCTCTCTCTTTTTTCAAAACGGAAAAAAATAACGTTTACTCTCCAAGTATGAATTCCTTAAATAACTTCCCCCAAGGCCAAGTCATTTCATAAAAGGCATTTTTTCATGTAAATTCCTTACAAAGAAAGGTGGAAAATAAGAGTTGTGTTTTTGTGGGGGGTGGGGGTTATATTTTATTTCTTCATGGGGAAGATCCCCCATGAAGAACTGATCAACCCTGGGATCCGAAATGAGCCCCTCCACCAGGCAGGAGGTGTGATCCACATTCCGGCCCAGGGCCAAGGGCAGGAAACATGCACCAGCCCCGCTCGACCTTTCCGCCCATGGTCAGAGTCACGTAGGTACCCAGCAGCCAAGCACCACTGCCTGTGGTTGAGGTCGAAAGGTATTTAGTCAGCCAATAAATGCTGATGGGGAACCTACTGGGTGCTAAGCACTGTCACCATGTATAGGTGACCACCTTCCTCTAGAAGGAACAGATGTTAACCAAATGCACAGATAAACATACGAAAATTTATAAATGTAACACATGCTTGTAAGAAAGAATAGATCACACTGTGACAGAATAAAAAGGAAGGGGTTCCAATTTAGACTAGGTTCCATGGGGAAGTGACATGTGGGACAAAATCCAAAGGACGGGAGTTAACGTGGGGGTGGGGAGAAAGAAGTTGGGAGCAGGCTAAGCAGTGGGAGTGGCATGAGCACAGGCCCTGGGGACAGAAGGAGTGATGGCATGTTCTAGAAACTGTGGGGTGCTGAGACAAAAAGAGAATGTGACTGGCAAAGAAGCTTGAGCACCAGGCAGGGCAAGGATGCAAGGTCATGTGGCACATGTTTGGGGTTTTCTTCTTCACCCCAGGATCCTTGGAAAGCCACTGAACGCATCACCCTGGCTGCTGTGGGGAGAAGAGATGCCAGGGGCCACCACGGAAGGTGGGGACTCTGGCTGAATGACCAGCACAGGAGCTCAGGTAAACGGTCCCCACACCTAGACAAGGGAGGCAAAGTACAGTAAAAAAAGGAACCAATAAGGGGCGCCTGGGTGGCTCAGCGGGTTGGGCCTCAGCCTTCGGCTCAGGTCATGATCTCGGAGTCCTAGGATCGAACCCCGCATCAGGCTTTCTGCCCGGCGGGGAGCCTACTTCCCCCTCTCTCTCTGTCTGCCTCTCTGCCTGCTTGTCATCTCTCTCTCTGTGTCAAATAAATAAAGTCTTAAAAAAAAAAAAAAGAAACAATCACATTCAGGAGGTTGACTTCGAAGGGGATGCTGACACTACTGGGGGTATTTGCGTAAGAAAGAAGGGCCACCAAAGATCATTCCTGCTTAGAATGGTTGTGCTAATCATGGAGTTAGGGACCACTGGTTTGGGTTTCAGGTGTTCTTGGATCACGTGAGTGCAGAGGTCAAGTTGGCTGCTCGATGTGCAGACTTGGAGCTTAACAGCAAGGTGAGAGCAGAGAGTGGCACTTGGGCATCAGTGGTCCCAAGTCCCTCAGGGGCCTCGAAACTATACGGCTGGCTGGAAGAGTGGGGACCGACAACACAGCAGCAGGCAAAAGTGGGGGCTGGGGAGCACTTGAGGTGCAGGGAGAGCAGAGCATGGAGTCACAGGAGCCAAGAACATAAAGTCTCAGCATCTGCGACAAAGGAGAGAACCTGGTCGAGAGGAACTGGATACAACGAAAGGGGGTCTCTTAGTGAGAGCTCCCCTGGGGGGAGACTGGGGAAGGGGATCTGAAACCAGACCACGGACGGGTGAAGGAGAGGTGTGGAAATGGGGCAGATGTTGGAGAGGTTGGAGAGTAGAGGAACAGGGATACTGCCAGAATGTCCTAGAACAGAGGGACCATTTCCCTGAGATGGCAAACGCTTGCACGCCCGAGGGGGAAACCCAGGCCCAGGGAGGACTGCCATCCTCTCTCAATTTCTACCCCTCTTTCCCGCTCATCGGGCCCAAAAACCGAAGTCCACAGACTCTCAACCAGGAAGAACAAGGCTTCTAACAGGCCGACCTTAACACCAACTGAGAAAAGACGACCCCCTGTTCAACAGGCACTAGCCCAGCCCCAGATCTGTAGCTGGCCCTGTGCTGGGTGCCCCCCCTCCTCAAGGGAGAGAGAAAAGTAAATAAAACTTCACAGTCCTGTGAACACCCAAGAATGAAAGGACCACCCAGGAAACAGCACAGAACTCTCAGGGAAAGCGCGATCTGAATTGGACGAAGGGGAGGAAAAGCATACTGGCTGAATCAGGAAAGGACAGAGCTGCACCCCTAGGAGAAGAGCAGCAGGGAAAAGAGAAAAGGGAAAATGCTGGTAGCACCACCGGGGAGGAGATGCTGAGTCTATTCCAAGCAGATGTGTTCCACTGGTCGACACAGGGTACCCTGAGGGTAAGGCAGAATCCTGCCATTTCTCGTTCCAATCACATCCACCTGAAACCTTCTCTCAACCACTATTAAATCGTCAATGTACCTTTAAAAGATATTGTATTCATCTGCCAGGGTTATGCCCTTACCAAGTGCCACAGACTGGGTGGCACAAAGAACAGACATTGATTTCTTTACCCTTCTGGAAGCTGGGGGTCTAAGACAGAGGTCTCACTGGGGTGGATTTCTCTTGAGGCTTCTCTCCGTGGCCTGCAGATGGCCATCCCGTCCCTGTATCTTTGCAGGTCTACCCCCCGCCCCAAAGCCCTCCCTCAACCCTGCACCCATCCACGTCCCATTCTCCTCTTGTTACAAGGACACCAATCATGTTGAATTAGGGCCCACACTAATGACCTCATTCCTAATTAATCACTTCTGTAAAGACCTTCTTTCCAAATACAGTCATATTCTGATGTGCTAGAGATTAGGACTCAACAATAGGCACGGCAGGGAGACATTTCAGCCCATGACAGACGGACATCCATCGTCTTCCCTGCCTTAGGAAGTGTGCACTGGGCACATCACCTTTGCATGAGTTGGTGTGTGTATAACCGTATTCCAGGACAGCGCGGCAATTCCTATAAACGCACAATCCTTGCAGGGGTCCAGCAAGATGCATTTGGCAAATTTTGAAAAATCGTTTTATGCAAGCGCTTGGCATGATCACATGCTTTAAGTCTTGCTGAAAGCATATACACGGCCTACTGGAATCTGACAGTTTTATCTTCTAAACTGATGGAAGAGGAAAAAAAAAAAAAGAAGAAGAACATTCCCCAAACACACAGCTTGGGGCAAGAAATTAATTAACGTGCTCATGTTTCAACTAGAGCAAGACAGGGCAGACAAAAGCCTGAAAAGAAATCGATTTGTCTTCTGCACCTGGAGTCTCCGCCCCCCTCCCCCGGCCCGCCGGAATCCTGGGTATTGTTTCTTTTGACAGACGGTCTTTCATCTTTGACAAGGAAGTACAAGAAACTTTAGATAGCTCTGAAATTCCTCCACCTTTGCAAGGAGGGCAGGCCACTCTTGGAGTTGGAACTCATATGCAAAACTGAAATAAAGCTAAAGGCTCTGTCCTTCTACCTGTCCAACAACACCCCCGCAGCACTCAGCATACCCTAGAGTGATCGGCGGGACATCTCCCTAAGCTTCTGGGCTTTTAGGGTGCAGGCTGGCCACCTCCTTCTCTCCACCCTGATGAGGGCCCCTGGAACAGAGTCAGTCTTCAGCTGCTGTTCTGGAATGTATACATGAACGAGAGAATGAATGAACAACGAGCAAAGGATCAGATCATGCTTTTGCCCTCTTTTTAGAGGTTTAGGAAAAAAAAAAATCTCCTTGGCCTCTATAGAGCTCTCGGATGTCAGAGCTTCTTCCAAATGTATTAAATTTCCACCTATTTCCAGAGTAGTTTGCAGTGGGACCTCATTCCCTCCTCTCCAGACCTCTTAAGTTTCACAGAAGCCCCAGATGTCTCCTGACACACGGAGAAAGGGGCTCAAAATACCCAACGTACAGGCCTGGAGGTGGGAAAACAAGTCCAGGTGCTCCTCTTCTGGCCTAGAACCTGCCACCGGACTGTGCTGCTTCCCAAGCAAAGAGCCCCCTTCCCGAATGTCCAGGACACTCCAGGGTGAAAGGACCCGCCCTCCCTGCACGTTCATCTGAGCATGGCCGTGGTTCTCAGGGCACCAGGGTGACTCTTCCTAATGAAGCTCTGAACCCCAATCTTCCAGGGCCCCTAGCAGGTCACCACGAGGTGGGCTGTCATTCCCTTGCACCCGGGTCAGCTGTCCCTTGGACTTCAACATGTAAAGTGGCCTTGGGCTCCACCAGGGTGAGCAAACCAGCCAAGCAGGGGAAGGGGTGGAAACCTCTGTGAGGCCAACTCAGAAATACGCGAAGACAGCTTCTGCTGTCGTGCTACGGCTTCCTCTAAAAGCCAAGGAGGCCCCAACATGATCACGCCAGCCTTCAGGAAGTGTCGCATCTCTTTCCCACATGCTGGTCTCTGAACATGTCTTAACGACAGTTAACCAATGATCACATGACTAACTGGTACAGGCAACTCATATGTCACTTCTTCCACGAGGCTTTCCTTAGACCTCTAAGTCACAACAGCACCTTTCTATTTTCTTCAGACCACTTACCAAAGATGGTAATTATTTAATCGTTCTGTGTTTAATATTAGTCTCTTCCCAGGGCACCTAGGTGGCTCAGCTGGTTAGGCGTCTAACTCTTGGTCTCGGCTCAGATCACAATCTCAGGGTCATGAGATTGAGCCCCCCACCCCCACCATGTCAGACTCCATGCTAGGCATGGATGTGGGATTCTCTCTTTTCCTCTCCCTCTGCCCCTCCCCAACCCCCATATTTTTAATATATGTGTGCATATATATATATATATGTGTGTGTGTATATATATATATATATATAAAAATATAAATATAAATAATCTTTTTCCTCTTTCCCTGGACAGGAAGCTCAATGAGAATAGGAACTATGTCACTTTATTCATCACCGATAACCTAATACTTCACACATAGTAGCTGTTCAACAAATAGGGTTACAATAAGCAGCTGAAAAAGGAAATGAAAGAGTATTATACATTTGTACCACTATGGTAAATATTTTCACAGTTTTATCACCTTTCACTTGTTTTTGATATTTAAATCTTTACCCATGATTTTAAAGTAATTTCTTAGGTATTGTTTCTGAGTCTTTGTCCTTGAATAGAGGATTTTAATGCCTTGATATTTATTGTAAAAATTAATAATGTTTGAACTATCATATTTTTAGTTCTTTTTCTCCCTGTATTTTCCTATGTTAACTACATTTCATTAAGTTTATCATCTCTAGTATTAAGGATGCAATTCTGGGGTGCCTGGGTGGCTCAGTCGTTAAGTGTCTGCCTTCGACTTAGGTCATGATCCCATGGTCTTGGGATCAAGCCCTGTGTCCGGCTCCCTGCTCAGCAGGAAGCCTGCTTCTCCTTCACCCACTCCCCCTGCCTCTGTTCCCCCTCTCACCATCTGTCAAATAAATAAATAAAATCTTAAAAAAAAAAAAGGATGCATTTCTACTAGTAAGTTATCTTTACAATCTTGAGCAACATTCTTTATATAGCTTTCTTATTATCAATGTCAAGATAGAATTTTGGCTTTCCCTTTTGCACAAAAAATAATTTAGTCTCTTTTCCTCTCATATTCCCCCAATTTCTCAGATTTGTAAACATTTCTTAAACTTGAAGTACATATTATTATTAAAGTATTATACTTTATACTTTAGAGCTCTTAATTTTTACAACAGCTTTGTTGAGATATAATTCACATGCCATAAAATTCACCCATTTTGAGCAGACAATTCAATGGTTTCACAATCATCACAATTATAGAATGTTTTCATTACCCAAGATGAAACTGCATATCCTTTAGCAATCTCTCCCCATCTCCGCCTTCCCTAACCCCAGACCCAGGAAACCCCTAATCTACTTTCTGTCTCCATAGATATGTCTATTCTAAACATTCCATATAGACAGTGTTTTCAAGGTTTGTCCATATTGTAGCAGGTTATCAGTACTTCATTTCTTTTTATTGCTAAACAAGATTCCATTGTATGAATGTACCACATTTTATTTATCTGTTCATAAGCTGACAGACATTTGGGTTGTTTCCACTTTTTGGCTATTGTGAATAATGCAGCTATGAATGTTCATGTAGAAGTTTTTATGTGGACAAATGTCTTCATTTCTATTCATCAAATGTCTTTCATATTCCAGTCCTTTCCCCATTTTTAAATTGAATTTTATTATAATTGAGTTACAGAATATATTCCAAAGACAAAGCCCTTATCAGATGTAAGAATTGGAGAAATCTTCTTCTATCATGAAAGTTGTCTTTCGCACTTTCTTGATGATGTTCTTTGTAGCACAAAAATTGGGGGGGGGGGCACCTGGGTGGCTCAGTCAGTTAAGCATCTGCCTTCAGCTCAGGTCACAATCCCGAAGTCTCAGGATGGAGCTCTGCATTGGGCTCCCTGCTTAGTGGGGAGTCTGCTCTCTCTGCCCCTCCCCCGCTCATCCATTTTCTCTCTCTCTCTCTCTCTCTCTCAGAATATTTAAAGAAAAAATTAAGCACAAAAATTTTCATTTATGAAGAAGTCCAAGTTATCCATATTTTCTTCTGGTTGCCTGTTTTTTTGGTGGCATATCTCAGAAATCATCGGCTGATCCAAGGTGACAAAAATTTATACCTATATTTTATTCTAAAAGTGTGATAGTGTTCCACTCTCGTGTTTAGGTCTTTGATGTCCCTGTGATTTTTCAATTTTTTGCACTTCATGTGCAACTATATTTGCATCAGTTACTTAAGCTTGACTCTATCTGAAGCCAGTTCAACCATCAACATCAATTCTATATCATGACTTCTCTATGTGCAGTCTCAATTTTACTTCAGCACAGAATCATCCACAATTGTATCTTATGGAAATTCTTCCTGGAGGAAGGACAAGCAGGGTGTACAGTTTCTAAACTCTTACCCTCAGTTGGCCTTACACTTGATCAACAACTTGTCTGAGTGTCACATTCTCTTTTTTTTTTTTTAACATATAATGTATTATTTGTTTCAGGGGTGCAGGTCTGTGATTCATTAGGCTTACACAGTTCACAGCACTCACATAGCACATACCCTCCCCAATGTCTATCACCCTGCCACCCCATCTTTCCCACTCCCCTCCCCTCCAGCAACCCTCAGTTTGTTTCCTGAGATTAAGAGTCTCTTATGGTTTGTGTCCCTCTCTGATTTCATCTTGTTTCATTTTTTCCCTCCCTTCCCCTATGATCCTTTGTCTTCTTTCTCAAATTACTCATATCAGGGAGATCATATGATCATTGTCTTCCTCTGATTGTGAGTGTCACATTCTTAGGGCACAACCATCTCTCACCCCAACACTGCCACCTTGGCTCCATTGTCTTCTGGGACTGAGTATCTTAGACAACTCTGAGGCCTGCCAGATTTCTGTTTCTCTTTAATTTTTTTTTCTTAAATAGAGAGAGAAAGAGAGAACAAGTACGAGTAGGGAGGGGCGGGACAAAGCAAGAGAGAAAAATCTCAGGCAGGTTCCACACTCAGTGTGGAGACTAACACGGGGCTCAATCTCATGACCTTGAAATCATGACCTGAGCCATAATCAAGAGTTTGATGCTTAATTGACTAAACTACCCAGGCGCCCCCACTGAGTAACCTAATCTGTCTGCTTGAGGATAGTACAGCCTTTACTGTGACTCCTGTAATGCACAAATTTTGCGAGGACAAATAACCCTGGATCTATGTATATTAATTTTGACTAGAACACAGAAAGACTTTTATCCTGTAAACTAAGCTTTGTTTTGTTTTTTTAACCTTCCAGAAAGTCTTCATTCAATATAAACCTTTGATCAGTGCTCCCATTCTAACTTGGTGGGGGGTTATTCAGGATTCCTTCTTCAGAGATACTGAAGTTGGGTTTCCATTTTTCTACAACCCATTTCTATCCCTTCTCTCTCACTGCTTTCTTTCCTTTGCATCCCAAGAAAGCCTCTCACATTTATTCTCTGCATCACTATTTCAAACAGGTAATGTCATTTCTGCCCTGCACTCCCTCCTTCCTGGGTTTTAAATTTTACTACAGCAAACTTTAGTCTTATCAGCTTTCATTACGTCACCAGCTCCCTTTTATGTCCAGGCTATTATTTTTACATCTCATTCTGTGGTCCTTATGACTTTTGCTTCTTAGAAGCCCTATCTTTCTGCATCCCATTCAAAGACACTAGTTTTCTTAGATTTACTCTGGTCCCTGACGTAAATCCTTTCTGCCTGGCCAGCTCTGCCAGGCTGGGGTAGGATCGTAATCTCCACAGACAAGCGAACTCTACATTCTGAACTGATAGGATCTTCAATCAGGATCAACAGGCCTTCTTCTGCCCACAGGGCCACGCTAGATGCAAAATGCCAGCAGCAACACACCTTGTGCCGCAGGGCTGTCCTGGAGTTGGCCAGAGAAAGGCTAAGAAACACCAGTGAATGCCAATCCAAGAAAGATAGGTGACTGGTTTCCTAAGCAGCCCAAATCCTCTGAATGTCAGAGCCAAGGAAAAACAAATGGAAGTGGGAAGTGGGAAAATATCTTCTCTTGTCCTCCTTTGGACTGGCAAGGTGTGGCCCTTTGTCGATCTGGGCCCACCATCCATTACAGTCAATGGAAGAACCTCACTGATTTTAACAAGAAATTGCTTATTTCCTTCATTCTTCTTAAGGTGTTTTTGTTCTTCTCTATCTTCATATGGCTTTTTGTGGGAAAGACTGCTTATTAGATCCAGCGCTCAACCCAAAGTCAGGCTGCAAGCATTCTTTGTAATACCCTCGTCAGCCGGAGGTTAATAAGAGAACATTTCCTGGCCTCCTAATCTGAATGTGTCATCATATCCCAGGGGATTTATTTTAATCCACTGCCACTGCAGATGATAACAAACTCATTTGGACTGTCCTACGCTCTGTGGAGTAGTCTTTACAAGAGGCTCAAAGTGTCCTAAGCCCAACAGCCTCAGGATCCAGTCCCTGGGCGAGAAAATGGCTGCATGACATTTCCAGGGGCTGGCAATATGCTGGAAGCTGAGATGCCCAAGGACTTCCTTAGGACAGTCAGAGCAGACATATGTGCTCTCTCTATAATGGTAAACTGTTTCCCCCGATCTCTTAGATAATGGTTAGCCTCTTCACTGACTCCCTCCCTTGCCTCCATTTCCTTTTCATCCATATTTAGCACACACCCTCTTTGGAGTCAGGCTCACGTCACTTCTGTTCTGGTCCCGGCACATCTGAGCCAATCATCCACTGCACAAGACGGTCTTGCACCCAGTGGCCCTGGGGCCATCCTGTTGTAAAAGGATGCCTTCCTCTATGAAGTACACAGTCATCTTCTGTCTCATGTGATTCCAGTTACTTGTATCCCTGGAAACCACGCTGGTTTTTCTCTTCCTGAAGCCTCTAAGAGCAGACCAACATAAAGTCACCAACCCAGCAATCTTCTGGGGCTAAATTCTGCCACCATGTAAGCCTAGCCATTTCCAGCAGACCTCTGCCCTGTGGGGACCACCCTGGGTCATCAATCAGCACAAGGGTCTGGGATTAGCTCCACATATGCCTTCCATCTACAATCACGCCTGTGTGCGTGGCCCTGGCGGGAGCCTCGGAGCCTCAGCAGCCGCATGAGCTCATGGTTTGTGACCAGTCCCACTACAGGTCAACGTGTTCCCTGTCAGGTGTCACCCAAGATGAGATGAAAGTCTGGCCAGGGAAATCTACAGGTCAGCTGCTATTGTCATGACCAACCTGCTTCCCAGCTCTGGGAATGGCACCAGTGACTCTTCCTTCTGGAATGCTCCCTTCTCCAGGCTAGTTATCCGGATCAACAGGAGAAAAAAGCCCACACTTCCTGTCACGCCCAAGAAATCTTTAAGGAATATTAGATCATAGACTGTACTTCCAGAAGATCCACTTCAGTGCTGCCTAAATTAAGTCATCACCTACACTAGCACACTGCCACGGGCAAGCTAACCTCAGATTTATGATACATAGAGTTCCTGACTAGAAGAGCCAATTTTATGACAACATTGGTTCCCAACGTGACCATTTTTCTCTTTCAGCCCATGAGCTGCTAGAAATAGCTACTTGTGTCGCACTTCTGGGAAGAGAGTATGAGGGGCTCACTGGGGAAAACTATTTAAAAAAAAGTTTGAAGAACCTCTGGAAATTTTCTTACGGGGCATACAAGAAATGAAGAAACATTTATTCAAGAGCATCTACAATACCACTGGAGGAAGAACAAGAATCTGTGACATCTGAGCCACCACCCACTCCGTCCCATCTTCGCTCTGCTTGATGGACGCTCCATTTCGGACGAGCAGGACCAAGAAGATGCGCTCTTCTATCCTTTGGCCAATCAAGGGGCCGGGCACTTCACCAGGAGGGGCAGGCCACCAGCATTTCTCCAACCCTCCAAGTCCTAACTGAAGAGTCTAATCTCCTAATGAGTGCATCCAAAAGGTCGGGACTCCCTTCCTTTGCCTTGCCCCCACCACTCAGAAGAAGGCTCTATCCCAGAAGAATACTGGAGGCAAGGCACCAATCACCATCCCATCAGCCTGCTCATAAGGCATATATTCCAAGCCAGAAAAGGCAAGCTGAGAAGACCAGAAACTACCAACCCTGCCAACTGTGGCTCTGTGATTTTCCCCAGGGACTAAGGCAATATGCTTTCCCCAGAAAACTGGTGTTATTTGAAACAGAGTGCAGGAAAGTTCTAGTCTAAGGGCACTCTCCAGAAACAATGGCGATGTTAGTGGTAAGCAAACAGGAGGCTGGAAACTCCTCTTAATTAAGAGTAATAAGCTAAATGATAGTTCATCAGAGAAAACTTGAGGGAAAAAAGACAGGTAAGGACAGCCTTCCTGGGGTTAGAAGGGATCTCAAATGTTTGCCACAAAAATGACGCCTCGCTGAACTTACATCAAACATGGAGCAATGTATGCCCCAGGGCACTGCTGAAAATAATAGAGCCTTCAGCCCACAATTAGTGAAGCCTACCAGCTGGATGTGATATCAAATGAGGCAGAGAGCTTAACAGATCGGGGAAAGAGAAAGTCAGATAGCCCTGGTGAAGGCACTGTCGGCTCTGAGGGACCACACCCAAGACATAACCTGTTCCTTCTTAGGAACAAAACTGAAGGTCTCACTCTGCACAGGAAAAAAGACATCACTGAAATAAATAGTACGAGTCACTAACAAATAAATAAGCAAGCAACAAAAAGGTAAGCCCTGGGAAAAAGCGAATAGGGGAATCAGTATCCGAGTTTTTACCATTATTACCTAAAATGTATAGCTTTCAACAAAAAAAAAAAAAAAAAAAAGAGAGAGCGAGAGAGAGAGAGAGAGAGAGATACAGAGAGACATACAAGGAACAGGAAAGTGTGACCCATACAAAAGAAAAAAGGCAGGCAATAGAAGCAGTCTGTGAGAGAGCCCAGATGAAAGAAAGAAAAGGCAAAGACTTCAAAGCAGACACAATAAAAATGTTCAAAGAGGGGCGCACAGGTGACTCAGATGGTGAAGCAACCAGCTCTAGATTTTGGCTCAGGTCATGATCTCAGGGTCATGAGATCGAGCCCCATGATGGGGGGGGGGGGTGTGGTCCACGCTCAGTGGGGAGTCTGCTTCTCTCCCTCCAACCGTCCCCTATTTGCACATGCATGCTCTCTCTCTCTCTCTCCAAAATAAATAAATCTTTTTAAAAAAGTGTTTAAAGAACTAAATGAAAATGTTCAAAGAACTAAATGTTTAAAGACTAAATGAAACTGTGCCTAAAGAAGTAAAGAAAGCTATGATGACAATGTCTCATCAAATAGAGAATATCAATAAAGATGTAGAAATTATTTTTGTTAAAGAACTAAATCGAAATTCTGGACTTGAAAAGTACAATAACCAAAATGATAATTTCACTATAAGGGCTAAAAAACAGATTTAAAGTGGGAGAATAATCAGCAAATTTAAGGATATACTGATAGAGATTATATAATCTGAGGAAGAGGAGAATTGAACAGAGCCTCAAAAGAAAATCAGATAACATTAAGCACACCAATGCACATGTAACAGGAATACCGGAAGGAGAGGAGAGAGTGAAAGGAATAAAAAATATGTATATCTGAAATAATAATGATTGAAAAAATCCCTAAGTATGATGAAAACCATGAATCTATACAACCATGAAGCCCAATAAACTCCAAGTAGAATAAAAATAGAGATCCACATCCAGACTTACAGTTAAAATGATGAAATAAAAAAAAAAAGATAAAGTCTTGAAAGCAGCAACAGAAAAATGAATGGTCATGTATAAGGAGATCTCAGTAAAATTAACAGCTGACTTCTCATCAGAATCAATAAAAGCCAGAGACAGTGAGATGTCCCGTTCAAAATGCTGAAAGAGTAAACTGTCAACCAATAATCTTATACTCAGCAAAACCACCCTTAAAAAATAAAGGCAAAATAAAGACATTCTCTAATAAACCTTCACAGAAAATCTGTTCCTAGCAGACCTGCCTTGCAAGAAAGTTTTTCAGGCTGAAAACAAGTGACTCCAGATGATCATTCAAATTGGGACACTCAGAAAAGAGTAAAGGTGTAATTGTAAGAGACATAGAACTATATATTTCTTCCCCTTCTTCTCTTAATCGATTTAAAATGACATTCTGTGAAACATTATTTATATAGTTATACTGCCAGGCCTTTCACATATAGAAATACAACAGGTATGACGATCATAGCACAAAGGAGTCAAATGAGAGCAAAGTTGTCTTGGGGTAAGGAAACGATACCAGATGGTAATTCAAATAGACAAACAAATGAAGAGGATCAGAAATGGTGAATAAGAAGACTGATACAACAAACTGTCTACACAGACTTGCTCAACTTTCTCAGCTCCTTTATCAGACACAGAATTATATAAACAATTCGATAAATTATACAAAGTAAAAACAATGTATGGCTGGGTTTGTGATATATACATATATATAAACATATAACATATACCATGATACATATGTAATTACACCTGTATCTCTGTATCTATATTTATGTGTGTAAGGGTAGAAGAGAATAGAACTATATAGGAATAACATTTCTATATCTCACTAGAATAAAGTTACTAAATCTGAAACAGCTTCTGGTAAAATGTATATGGTAATTTCTATAGCAATCATTAGGAAAATAACTCAAAAAATGCATAGTGAAATAATTAAAGGAATTAAAAATATTCACTTAATAAAAAAATAAAGTAAAAGGGAGAAACAGAGGAACAAAAGGACAACATGTAGAAAATAAAAATTAAAATGGCACACATGAGGTGCCTGGGTGGCTCAGTCAGTTAAGCATCTGCCTTCAGCACAAGTCATGATCCCAGGGTTCTGGGATCAAGCCCTACATCGAGCTCCTTGCTTATCAGGGTGTCTGCTTCTCCCTCTGCCCTTCTCCCTGCTTGTGTGCTCTCTCTTGCTTGCTCTAATAAATAAAATCTTCTTTAAAATGGCAGACATAAATCCAACTATATCAACACTAACATTAGAACAGATTTCAAAAATCCAAGTAAATGTAGTAAGGGAAGGACATACTTTCCTTAAAATCATACAAACAGCTTAACAGTAAAAGAATGGAAACAATAACACAAAAACAGCACAGTAAGAAAGCAGGAACGGCTATAGCAGTATCAGGCAAATCAGACACTTAAACCTGAAATGTTACTAGAGATAAATAAGGAAATTTTATAATGATAAACTGTTAATTTGTCTGGAAGACAAAACAATTATAAACATATGTATTCAACAGAGTTGCTTAATATATGAAGCAAAAACAAAAATAATTAAAGGGAGAAACAGATAATTCAACAATAACTGAAATTTCAAATCAGTAACTGAACCTTTACCTTAAGACATGAGAAGAGCAAACAAAATCCAAAGGAAACAGAAGGGAAGAAATAACAAAAATTACAGAAAAGAATTAATAAAAAAAAGAACAGAAAAATACTAGAGAAAAATCAACTAAACCAAAAGTTGGTTCCATGAAAAGCTCGAAAAAATTGACAAACTTTAGGGGCATCTGGGTGGCATCTTGATTTTGACTCAGGTCACGACCTTGGGGGTCATAGGATCAAACCCCAAGTCAGGCTCTACTCTTGGCATGGAGTCTGCTTGGGATTCTCTCTCTCCTCTCCCTCTGTCCCAACCACCATGTGTGCATGCTGTCTCTCTCACTCTCTCTCAAATAGTTTTTTTTAATTGACAAACTTAAGCCACATTGGCCAAGGGGATGGGGGAAGATCCAGATTACATCATGTATGAAAGAGGGAACATTACTACTTATCTTACAGAAATACAGAAGATTATTAAGGAAAAAGATGAACAACTTTACGCCAATGAATTAAATAATGTAGAGGAAAGGAACAAATTCCTAGAAGTAAAAACAAATTACAAAAACTGACCATGAAGAAATACACAATCTGAACAGACCTATTGTAAGTAAAGAAAGTGAATTTGTAATTTAAATATTACCCACAAAGAAAAGCCAGGCAAAGATGGCTTACTAGTGAATTCTGCCAGACACTGAAGCAGAAGTCGGTACCAATTCTTCACAAACTCTACCAAAAAATAGAAAAGACGGGAACACTTCCCAGCACATTATATGAGGCAGTATTACCTTGATACCAAAACACGATCAAGACATGACAAGCAAAGACCACTACGGACCAATATCTCTTATGAAGATAAATACAAACATTCTCAACAAAACACTAGGCAACTGAATCCAGCAATATATAAAAAGGAACATATGTCCTGACAAATTGGGATTTTATTTATTCCCAGGAATACAAAATTTATTTAACATCCAAATGTAAAAAACTAATACAATATCTATAAAACCACATCATCCCCCCAATATAAATAGGAAAAACACTGGACAAAATTGAACATCCCTTCATGATAAACAACAACATCAACCACAATAAAAATACTCAACAAACTAGGAATAAAGGAAATGACCTCAACCTGAAAGAGTATCTACAGAAAGCACACAACTGACATCATCCTCAATGGTGAAAGACTAAATGCATTCCCCATGCTTTAATTCCTCAACTTCATAAAATCTATCTATGAAAAACCCACAGCAAATATCATCCTCAATGGAGAAAGGCTGATAGCCGTCCCTTTGAGATCAGGAACACAACAAGGATGTCCACTCTCACCACTGTTGTTCAATTTAGTACTAGAACTCCTAGCAACAGCAATCAGACAGCAAAAATAAATAAAAGGTATTCCAATTGGCAATGAAGAAGTCAAACTCTCTCTCTTTGCAGATGACATGATACTTTATATGGAAAACCCAAGAGACTCTACCCCCAAACTACTAGAACTCATACAACAACTCAGTAATGTGGCAGGATACAAAATCAATGTACAGAAATCAGTTGTTTTCTCATACACTAACAATGAAAATATAGAAAGGGAAATTAGAGAATTGATTCAATTTACTCTAGCACCAAGAACCATAAGATAACTGGGAAGAAACCAAACCAAAGAGGTAAAGTATCTGTATTCAAGGAACTACAGAACACTCATGAAAGAAATTGAAGAAGACAAAAAAAAAAGATGGAAAAGCATTCCATGCTCACGGATCATAGAAAAAAAAAAAATTTAAAATGTCTATACTGCCTAGAGCCATCTATACTCTCAATGTCATCCTGATCAAAATTCCACCAGTATTTTTCAAAGAGCTGGAACAAACAATCCTAAAATTTGTATGGAACCAGAAGAGACCCCAAATTGCTAAGAAATGTTGAAAAAGAAAAACAAAACTGGAGGCATCATGTTGCCTGATTTCAAGCTTTACTACAAAGCTGTGATCACCAAGACAGCATGGTACTGGCACAAAAACAGAAACAAAGACCAGTCGAACAGAGTAGAGAGCCCAGCTACGGACCTTCAACTCTATGGTCAAATAATCTTTGACAAAGCAGGAAAAAATATACAGTGGGAAAAAAACAGTCTCTTCAATAAACGGTGCTGGGAAAATTGGACAGCTATGTATAAAAGACTGAAACTCGACCATTCTCTTACAACATACACAAAGATAAACTCGAAATGGATACAAGACCTCAACGTGAGGCAGGAATCCATTCAAATCCTAGAAGAGAACATAGGCAGTAACCTCTTCAACATTGGCCACAGCAACTTCTTCTCCAAAGGCAAAGGAAACAAAAGCGAAAATGAACTTTTGGGACTTCATCAAGATCAAAAACTTCTGCACAGCAAAGGAAACCATCAACAAAACAAAGAGGCAACCCACGGAATAGGAGAATATATTCACAAATGACAGTACAAAGGGCTGCTATCCAAGATCTATAAAGAACTCCTCAAACTCAACACACACAAAACAGATAATCACGTCAAAAAATGGGCAGAAGACATGAACAGACACTTCTCCAAAGAAGACATACAAATGGCTAACAGACACATGAAAAAATATTCATCATCACTAGCCATAAGGGAGATTCAAGTCAAAACCACATTGAGATACCACCTTACGCCAGTTAGAATGGCCAAAATTAATAAGACAGTAAACAACATGTGTTGGAGAGGATGTGGAGAAAGGGGAATCTTCTTACACTGTTGGTGGGAATGCAAGTTGGTGCAGCCACTTTGGAAAACAGTGTGGAGATTCCTTAAGAAACTAAAAATAGAGCTTCCCTGTGACCCTGCAATTGCACTATTGGGTATTTATCCCAAAGATACAGATGTAGTGAAAAGAAGGGCCACCTGTACTCCAATGTTCATAGCAGCAATGGCCACAGTGGCCAAACTGTGGAAAGAGCCAAGATACCCTGCAACGGACGAATGGATATAGAAGATACAGCCCATATATACAATGGAATATTACGCCTCCATTAGAAAGGATGAATACCCAACTTTTGTATCAACATGGACGGGACTGGAAGAGATTATGCTGAGTGAAATAAGTCAAGCAGAGAGAGTCAATTATCATATGGTTTCATCTACTTGTGGAGCATAAGGAATAACACAGAGGACACTGGGAGTTGGACAGGAGAAGAGAGTTGGGGGAAATCGGAGGGGGAGACAAACCATGAGAGACTGTGGTCTCTGAGAAACAAAATGAGGGTTTTGGGGGGTGGTGGTGGTTGGGTGAACCTGGTGGTGGGTATTATGGAGGGCACATATTGCATGAAGCACTGGGTGTGCATAAACAATGAATTTTGGAACACTGAAAAAAAATTAAATTAAATTAAAAGAAAAAAAAAGAAAGAAAAGGATCCAGTAAAGCTGCTCTATTCATGGGTGACATGACCTAATACATAGAAACCTCTAAGGAACCCACTATAAACTATTTGAATAAATGAGCTGAATTAATACTAAATTAATAGAAGATCAAAGGATGCAAGATCAAGAAACAAAAATCAATTGTTTTCTATAAAGTAGCAAAAAAGAAACTAGAAATGAAAAGAAACAATTCCATTTACTACAGCACCAGAAATAATACAATGTTGAGGAACAGAGGTGAAAATCTCACACTCTGAAAACTACAAAACACTGCTGAAAGAAATTAAGGAAGACCTATATAAATGGAAAGGTATCCCATGTTCATGGATCGAAAGACTTACTACTGAGAAGATGGCAATATTCCCCAAACTGATAAACAGATTCAAAGCAAAATGTCACCTGGCTTCTTTACAGAAATTGAAGAAGCTGATCCTGAAATTCATATGGAAATTCAAGGGAGCCAAAAACAGAAGAAAGGAATGAAGGAATGAAGGAAGAAGGGGAAATATCCTTTGTAATAGTTACAATACAGTTATTCTTAAAAAGGTAAATACAGGGGCCCTGGGTGGCTCAGTTGGTTAAGCATCTGCCTTCCGCTCAGGTCATAATCTCAGGTTCCTGGAATCAAGCCCCACATTGAGCTCCCTGCTCAGCAGGGAGTCTTCCTGTCCCTCTCTCTCTGCCCCTACCCCGCTCCTGCTCGCTCTGTCTCAAATAAATAAAATCTTTAAAAAAAATTTTTTGAAAGGTCAATACATATCTACTTTATGATCCAGCCATCTCACAACTATATATTTACCCAAGAATTAGAAGAAAAGAGTCCATAAAAACACCCGCAAACCAATATTCATAGTAGCTCTATAGCACAGCCAAAAACTGGAAACAACCCAAAAGTCATCAATAGGTGAAACAGATGACCTGGATTATCCACACAATGGTGTACTCCTCAGCAATACGAAGAAATAAACTAGGTACACACGAGAACACGGATGAATCTCAAAATAACCGATGAGTGAAAGAAGACATTAGGAATATTTATCACATGCTGTACGATTACATATACACAAAATTCTAAACAGGACAGCGATCCAGTGGCAGAAAGTAGACTGGTGGTTCCTGAGGAGGGGAAATGTTGGGACAGACAGGGGAGAGGCTACAGGGGGAATAAGGAAAGTTAGGGGTGATGGAAATAGTCATTACCTTGATTACGGTGGCAGGGGGGCTTCACTGGTGTGTTCATGCATCAAAACTTACCAGTCATACATTTCAATCACGTCTGGTTTAGTATACATTAATCTGATTTCCTTGAAGCTATAATCAGTTAACTGACTAAGTACACTCAGTGGGGCTGTACCACATGCCTGATATAAAGCCCCACTTCAGTATTGACACCCACAGGCAACAGCCCAACAGTTTCTTTTTTTTTTTTTTAAAGATTTATTTATTTGACAGATGGAAATCACAAGTAGGCAGAGAGGCAGGCAGAGAGAGAGGAGGAAGCAGGCTCCCCGCCGAGCAGAGAGCCCGATGTGGGGCTTGATCCCAGGACCCTGGGATCAGGACCTGAGCTGAAGACAGAGGCTTTAACCCACTGAGCCACCCAGGCGCCCCGACGGCCCAACAGTTTCTAAAGAAGTCAAAGCTGAAGAGAAGGATGCTTGACATGTTCTCTCCTCCCTTTGGAAGTGGGAAGGGAGCACGCCCTTCCTCATGCTGTCTGGGACCTGGGACCCAGCAGCAGCAGGAGCATCACCTGCCCGCAGATGTGTAGACGTGGTTTGGAGTAAGGTCTCTAAGTACTTCCATATTGAGAGGTGGGGGTCTGTCACCAGCCCCCTTGAACCTGAGTGCACTGTGACTGCTTCAACCAACAGAGGACAGTGGAAGTAACGCTCTGTGGTGTCAGAGGCAGAGCCTAAATGGCTGGCCAGCGCCTGCCGGGTTTGCTAGAACTCCGGCACTTGGAGTTCTCAGGGGCCATGTAAGAAGCGTAACTCCTGCCATGATGTGAGAAGGCCAAGTCTCAAGCCGAGGCCACCTGTAGATGTCCTGGCTGGTGGTCCTACCTTCAGTGTCAGATGTGAGTGAAAGGGTTTCCTAATCACTTTGGCCCATCCCCCCCCACCTCCCCCACTTCAAATCCTCCCCAGGCTGGAGGCTCAGCTGCTGTAGAGCAGATCCAAGCTGTCTTCTCTATGCCCTGTCTGAACTCCTGACCCAAGGAGTCTGTAAGTATATTAAAAAGGCAGTTTCAAGCTTCAGGGCAATTTGTTACACAGCAGTAGGAATTGCTGCAGAGGGAAATGCAGTAATTTGTTGGGTTTCTCCCAGGCCGACCTAGGTAGACACTCCTATGCCCTGCTCTGCTTCCAAAGCCCAAAGCTCCTATCTACGTCACCAAGCCCACCCAGACTTAGGGACCTGGGTGTTCCACAAGAACACAGGCCTGGAGCACTGCTCTTAGAATGGCCTCTCATACAGGCATAGCCCCCATCTTGAACATGACTTCTTTCCTCCACTGCCCTCAGGAGAATGAGGAGGAAGGCTGAGAAGGGGACAGGACTTTACCGACGCCTGGGGCAAAGGCCTGGGTACCATGCTGTTTGACCATGTTAGAAAGAACCCAACTCTCAAGGAAGGATAAAATGAGGTAATGGATGTTAACGTGACTGACATGACGCTGGGCGAGTGGCTGATGTTCCCTGTGTCCCCGTAGAACAGAACACAGCGTGCGCTCCCACAGACCCTCTGCATGGGGGGCTGCCGTCAGGGCGAGGAGTTAAACCTGATACAGCCACACCTGTGAGGCCATCTTGCCCACAGGTAAGAGCACCCACGAAGACAGCCCAATTATCACAGATCTGATCTGGACAAACAATGGCACTATTTTATGAAAAATACAGAAGTAACCAGTACATCCTGAGACTCAGGTACATCTCCTGCCAGAAACTTCTCCCCTCTGCATAAGGAGGCCCTCCAGATTTCCTCAAAATGGTCAGCTCACATACTTAATTTAAAAGTTGGTTCCCTTTGCAAAAATCTTGCTTTTTAAAACAACTTTCCAGTGATCTCTACTACCAAAAAATTACACCGCGGAGGAGAACAATCTCTGCTTCTTGCCCCCACATGCCCAGACCAGTCACACTCACACATATACACACCACAAAATGTTTCACAGTAGAACCTTGTCAAAAAGTTATTATATAACATTGTATTTTATCTGGCAGCCAGAAGTGATGTTCAGCTGTCTGGACCATAGGCTGTGAGCGGCCGCTTGTCACAGAAAACTGGAAGGGAGAGAAACCGAGAAGAGGACGGTTATGAATTTCAGAACCTCCAAAGACAAAGCAAGTGGCCCAATGCCATTGGTCAAAGTCTCAGGCCTCCTGAAGAGAGAAGAGAGCGCCCTGTAGCTCACACTGGTAGTAATTAACTCAGAATTATATTCTGACTGCAATTTGAACACCTTCCTTCTTTTTTTTTTTTTTTTTTTTTTTGCTATTGCTAAATGCTTTCCCTTTTTAGGTAGTTACTGATGTATTAGAACTCCAAGTAACTGTTCTTTAACACAGCTGAAACTGGAACACCTTCCAGAAGTTCTGTATTGTCAGCACTGGAATCATGGGGGGAAAAAAAAAAAGTCATGGGAAACAAAAACAGAATCCCGGCTTCACTCTCCAGCTTTGCTCTGGCTTCCCCTCCCCGCTTGTTCTCCTCCCCGGATGATCCTGTGTGGGATCCCCGTGGGAGCTGGACCAGGCAGCAGGGAGATCTGCCCCCGGGGACGCAGGGACAAGTCTCATTTACCTGGACACACACCTCAGGTGCTGAACGAGCTGGTCAGACGAGGCAAGGAAGCCACTGGATTCAGAGTCATGAGTCTCTGCTCTTGATTCCTCCCAAGCCACCGTGTCCCCAAATCTAGCAACCATCTGGCCCCTGCTGCTGGCAGGGCGTTTTGCTGGGGTACCTGATTTTTTTTTTTTTAACAACACAGGTGTCCCAAAGGAAACGATGCTTTTGATCACACGATGCCCATTTTCTACCACAGCTGGAAGCTCTGCGTCAACAGAACCTCTGTCCTGATGTTGCTGCCCCACAGTCCCCCGCCAGGGATCTCGCCAGGGATCAGCCGGGGATGGAGCCTCCACGACAGAGAAGGTCTGGGGGAGAGGCCCGTGCTCGAGGTCACGCAGTACGTATGCATTCTGAGCCAGGCCTCGAATTCAGGCCTCCCTGACCCCCACGGAGCCCTCCCCATATTCCCAGACCAATTTCCGGATGACACTCCCAGGCCCTCCAAGGTCCCAGGCACACCCGCGGTGTACAGAGAGACAGGTGACCGGGACGGTTCCCCTTCTCTGGCATCATCTTCTTGGCACATCCCTTTCAGTCCTACCGTGTTCAAGGCCCAGCTCAAGCACCACCCCCCCCCACAGTGAGCCCTCCCAAATCCCCCCTTCTCATCCTGTCAGTGCCCCTGCCCAGCCCACCTGAGGTTGGGTAACTAGATTCTGAGTGGCTTAGCCCATTTCTCTGAGCTCTTCCTCCATGTTCCCCGCCACCCACCATGGTATCCCGTGAGGGCCTGGTCTTCACGGCAAGATGTGAACACAGAGGAAGAGGAAATGTGCATGGGACATCCTCAGAGGGGCTTGCAAATGGACTTCCTAAATGCTTCGTGGGGTATGTGCCCTATAAAACCGGAAAAGAAGGACTGTAGTATATTCCTCACAGTCTATAGACAATCAAGTGAAAAATCTCCATCGACATACAGGCCGGACGGAGACCTGAAGACACTACCAGGGCCAGGGCTGGGGAAAGGCCACAGGGTGGGGAAACAGGCGTATCTGAGGCAGATAACCTGCTGGCAAGGGACAGCCTCTCCCCTGAGGGCCTGAAACACAGATGCTCACATCCCTGGAAAGGCCAAGACATCACTCGCCGCTGGAAAATGCATATTTATACTGAAGGAGACAGTTTTTCAAACTCAGAGACAAGCCAACAAGGCCCCTGACAGAAATTAATTGAGGGCCTCAGCCTCAGTGCTGTTCTGCGTACTCGACACCAACAGAATGATTAAGTGCCTCACAGAAAGGGGACTAACGGTCCAAATATGACTCAGACGGTACCCTCTGGGACGGAGCAGGCATGAAACACAAATGCTCGGCTCTCCCCACTATCGACTGTCAGCTCCACACAAGGAAAAGGCACTGTGTCAAGGTCAGGAGGTTGGAGACAGTCGAGGGAAATCAAAACTCACCCGAAAGCAGAGTCAGAAAAGTAGCAGCCGGCCTTGGCGGAGATGGCTAACAGTTTATTTTCTGGGAGAAAGTTGTCTTTCCTTAAATGTTGACATAAAGAAAGCTCATTCCCTTTGCGAGGACCCAGAAAGCCAAGGACGGGCTCTCTAGGGGACCCAGGGGAGTGGGGCCTATACGCTGTGCCTCTAAATCACAGTTGTCTCCTTGGAGAGAAGAAAAGCCTCTTTTCCCTCACCCAAGCCCTGAGCAACCCCTGCGCCGGGGGTCTGGCATCAGAACCCATGGCAGATGTGGGTGGGGTCTCTCTGTGTCCCCTGCTGGGGGCTCGGGCCCTTTGCAGCCGGTCCCCCGGTTGCGTCCCCACCACCACCACCGTTGACCACCGGTGACGCCTGCTATTTTCTGTTCAACTGGGCGGGAACACTCCCAGCTTTACTGGGCTTTTCCCCAATGGTTCACTGTCCGGCTCTGTCCAAACACAGTGACAGGGAGTTTGATCTATGACTTGCTAATGGACTGAGAAAGGCACAGCTCCTTCAGCCCGGAGGCACTTTGTGCAACTGCACGCCCGTTCCAGGGAGCAAATTCCCTGTCTGTTCGTGCACCAGAAATTGCCCGTTGCTTTGAAAGAAAGCTGTGCAAAATGAACCCGCTGCATTTGTGGCTGGAAATCGCCCAAGAAAACTGGGCAGCAGATGTCCTGATGAGACTCTTTTTTTTTTTTTTTTTTTTGCTAGGCTTTTCCATGAGAAATTAGTGTACTGAAAAGGCTAGACCTTTCTGTGGGGTGGTGTTGGGTCGGGCGGGGGGAGGGATGGGGGGGAAGGGAATGCAACCCTAGAGTCATTTCTTAAATGGACCCAACAGTCACTCCAAACCCAGCGTCTGTTCCCCTTCCCTTTCTCTGTGTCGGACTTCTGGCCCGAGTCTGGCTGCTGGGAGGGAAGCCGGCCGGGTGGGCGGGTGGGCGTGCTCCTTCACTCAGTCACACACTCTCTCCCGCTCTCTCCCTTGGAGGGAACATGAACGCTGCTGATTCAAAAATCAGACACTTCTGCGGGAATTGGCAGGGCCCGGATCTTCACCCCCACCGGCCCTGGAACACCAAGTCAGCACCTCCGCAGGCAGGCCCGGCCGGCCGCCTGGGCCGCGCCTTCTTGGGGCCACGGTCCCTTGTCCAGCCTCGGGGTTGGCCCGGCTGCCAGGAGCTTCCTTGAGCCACCTGGACAGCCCCAGCCAGCGTGCACTTTAAATAATAAACTATGCATTCTTGATCCGTCTGCCGCTCGAGGCAGATTTTCCTGTTGAAGCTGGAGGCCTTCTCTGCTTTGAGTTACTGAAGCGGGGCGGGCGCGGGTTGCGTAAGAGGCACAGGAGACAACTGGGGAAAGACAACACCGCTCCTCTTCCGAGTCCTCCGGCGGGGGGAGCCGCGTGTGGGAAAGTGGATTCAGACACACATGCACAAAAAAAAATATCCTGGTCTCCTTTTCTTTTTTTTTACTCAACGATGGAATTTCAGATTTTCTTCCTCAATCGAGAAATGAGAATATGGAAGAAGAGGACAGATGTGCTTGCCCTATGGTGGCTTCCCAGGGACTATGCTTAGCAGACGACTGGCAGCGGCAAACGAAGAACTGTTAAATAAAAACTTGCAATGCTCAGACTTACAGGAGAAACGTGTTTCACAGAAACATCGGAAATATATTTATGAACGTGGTAGGCTGAAGAATGCCGGCCCCGCCACCAAAGATGTCCACAGCCTCGTCCCCAGGACATGGGACTGTGTTAATTTAACATGGTTAAGAGGGGCTTTGCAGATGGGATTAAGTTAAGGATTCTGAGATGGGGAGATTATCTGGGATGATCTGAGTGGGGCTGACGTAATCACCCGTATTATTATATAAGGGAGACAAAGAGATTTGACTACAGAAAAGAATCATCGAAGGGATGTGGCATAAGAAAGAATCAACTGCCCATTGCTGGCTTTGACGAAGGACAGGGCTGGGAGCCAAGGAATACAGGCAGCTTCTAGAAGCTGGAAGAGGCAAGGAAATGGATTCTCCCCCGGAGCCTCCAGAAGGAAAGAAGGTCGGCTAACATCCTGACGTTAGGCCAGTGAAACGGATCTCAGGCTTCCGACTTCCAGAACTGGAAGATAATATATTTGTGTTGTTTTAGGCCACTAAATTAGTGGTAATTTGTTACAGCGGCAATAGGAAAGTAATATGAGTCTTTCTTCCAGCCGAGGGCCTTAGACACAACTAAGATGACAAACCGCTGATTGAGGCAAGTGTGATATTCAGAATGCAGACAAAATACCTCTGGCTTCTAGAAAACTAAGTGAGGCAATCAGGGTGGCTTTCCAGGAATAAGTAACATCTAAATTGGGCCTCTGAAAATAAGATGGGCTTTGAGAGCAGTAAAAAGATCGATACAAAAGGGTCATTTCACACAGTTCCCTAAGCCAGAGGACAGCTTTAATATACCAAAGGCTCTGTGAGCTGAGAATTCACAATCTAGTTGGAGCCACATTAAGTAAATAATTACGTAATACGTCAAGTAAGGGGAGCCTCGATGCACTTAAATTTGAAAACCTAGATGAAATTTTCTAGGGAAATGCAATTGACCAAAATTGATCCCATTAGCAATACAAAACTTAAACCAATTATTTTAGGGAAGAAACTGGGAAAGTTAGAAAGGAACTATAGTCACAGAAAAGGACAGGGCTGAGCAGGTTCCCCACAGGACTCCACCAAACGTTCAGAGAGCAGACGGCCTCAATGATTCATAAATCGTTCCAGAGTCTGAAAACAAAGGAAAGCTTCCACACTCTTTTTTTTTCTTTTTAAGATTTTACCTATTTATTTGACAGAGAGAGAGAGACACAGCAAGAGAGGCAACACAAGCAGGGGGAGCTGCAGGCAGAGGGAGAAGCAGACTTCCTGCCGAGCAGGGAGCCCGATGTGGGACTCCATTCCAGGACCCTGGGATCATGCATGACCTGAGCAGAAGGCAGATGCGTAACGACTGAGCCACCCAGGCTCCTCATCCATGCTCTTTTAAAAGCTAGTATATCTTTGATATCTAAGCTAAGGACTAGCATATAACCCACACGTGCACACACACACACACACACACACACAAATTATGAAGCAGTATCACATATGAATATGGATGCAAAAAGCCTAAACAAAGCATTAGCAAAGAGCAGTATCACATTAAGGAAAAAAATATACTATGACCAAATGAGACTTATACCAGGAATTCAAGGTTCGTCTAATATTAGGACATCATTTACATCATACACCACCTTACTATATCTAAGGAGAACAATCATATAGACGCTTGTCTCCCCAGCGCAGCAAAAGCCTTTAGCAACTCAAGTATCCATGTCTGATTTTAAAAGAATTACGCTTGCAGTGGCCATATCCGAGACAACTTGCGCATCAAAAGAGATAAGGAAGTGAAGGGGGTAGAAATCGGAGGGGGAGACAAATCATGAGAGACTGTGGACTCTGGAAAACAAATGGAGAGTTTTAGAGGGGAGGGAAGTGTGGGATGGGTGAGCCTGGTGGTGGGTATTAAGGAGGGCATGTATTGCATGGAGCACTGGGTGTGGTGTATAAACAATGAATCTTGGAACAATGCGTCAAAAACAAATGATGTACTGTATGGTGACTAACATAACACCATAAGAATTTTCAAAAAAGAGATAAGTAAACAAATGAGTATCCATGGAGTAAAATAAGAATCTACAAGTCCACACAGATACACATAAATAAATGGGGGAGAAGAGGGAGCTCTCCTTGCAGGAGAACGTGGATCAAAAATGTGGAAGAAATAATGGAGTCAAACAGCACCATTTTGAAGCCCCCATATGAATAGAGTCTGTGGAGAATCAAAATGCTAAAACTAGTGAGTGAAAGTCAGATGAAGAACAGGATATTTATGTAGCCTCAAAAATAACCCGCAAATTTTTGCTAATTACAAAAGGAAAGATCATAACTCTGTATTGGATTCACCTAGAAACTCAACCTGAACCAGGCAATAAAAGTTGACACCCAATAACGGGACAAACCAGCAGCACGTGCCTCCTGAGAGGCCGCACTGGGAAGAACACAATGTCGCTTCTGTGGTATTCCTGCCGAAAATACATAACCTCTGTCCCATCGTGACGAAAGAGCAGACCAAACCGAATTTAGAGGCCTCCTACAAAAGAAAACTAGACTGCACCTGTGTTTTCTGAAGAAAGGTGAAGGTCAGGAAAGACACATACTAAGCAACTGCCCCAGGCTGGAGGAGACTACGAACGCCAAATGCATCATGGGACTCCAGATTGGATTCTGGAGCAAGAAAAGAAAGCTATAGAAGACATCGTTGGGACTACAAACAAAATTTCAATAAAATCGCACATTAGATAATGACATTATGTCAACATTTCATATCCCAATTTGCTAAACATACAATGTTAAGAGTCCTTAAAACATATAAATATAAGTATATGGGGCGCCTGGGTGGCTCAGTCGGTTAAGCATCTGCCTTCGGATCAGGTCATGACCCGGGGTCCTGGGATCGGGTCTTCAGGCAGGCTCCCTGCTTGGCAGGGAGTCTGCTTGTCCCTCTCCCTGTTCTCACTTTTTCGCTCTCTCTTGCTCTCTAATAAATAAATAAAATCTTTTCCTTTTTTTAAAAAAGGAGTATTTATAGATAAAAAGACAGTCTGCAAATTAGTCTCGGGTGGTTCAGGGAAAAAGTGTGTCTGTGTAGGGGGCGAGCACTGGGGAGGGTCAAAAAAGGAGGGGAGGGAGAGAGGGAGAGAGAGAAAGAGAAAGCATATGACCCCACGAGGAGAGGAAAGTGTGAACCATCGGTGAGCGTGAGTAATGGGTATACCAGTGCTTTCTGCAACTATGAACGCAAGAAGCTAACAAAAGTATGGTGGAGTACAAGTAAAGAGGACAGGGGTACGAGAACAAATAGTTCACATTGAGTCTGATGACGGGGAACGAGTGGGTCAGAACCCTGGGTATTAGCCTGGTGGAAGTGGGCATCATCAGACAGGGATTTGGCTCAGAAACACCCGCACACAGGGAGCAGGTGGTGACAGTAGCTGGCCGCTGGACATGTATAGCTGAATCACCGGAAGAGGGAGGGCTCGAGACACAGTCTGGGAAGAGAGTGGCGGGGACCATTTCAGGGTGGAACCATAAGGACCCCAAGGCCGCAAGAAAAAGGGCAGGCAGTGGTCAGCACAAGGGCCCCCTTGGAAAGCGCTGGCATCTGGAGGCCAGGAGACAGCACAAGGGCGAACAGTCCTGGATGGCAATGCTTCCATGACGCTGGGAAGATACAGCTGAGAAAATGAACCACACTTGGGTTCTGAGGGGGACACATCAGCCCTCGAGCCCAGCTGGTCCCAGAGGTAAAAGGAAAGCAGAGAACAGCAAAAGAAGGCTCGGAAGGCCAGCCCCGAGGCCCGCAGGTGAGCAGGCAGCACAGGAAGCATGACTCCCACCCGGGCACCAGGTCCCACCTGCAGGACCCACGTGCCCCTCGCAACACCCCTGGCCCACGTCTGGACACCCCCGCTTCACATTGCAAAGTCAGCATCCGTTGGGTGTCTGGGCCCTCATTCCCATGCGTCCCTCCCTCCACCCTGCCCGGCAAGCACCACCGGGAAAGATAAAGTCCTTCCAACCGGAACTCCCCTTGGTTAGCATGGGAGAAAGGGTTGATGTCAGGACTGACCCTAGAGCCCATCCAGAATGACTCTGGGCATCAGTGTTCCACTCCAGGGTCAGCAGTCACCTGCTGGAATGTCACCTCCATGAGGGCCAGGACCAGATCAGGTCTCTCGTTTACTCCTGGATGCACAGGGCCTGACACACAGTTGGCATCAAACAGACCCGGACCGAGCAAATGAACTACTGCCTTGGGTAACAGGGCCTGTGCCAAGTTTTAACACAGAGACCTGAACATAAAATGGACTCAAGCCAACTTATGGAAAACATACACAGACCCACGGTTATTGAGAGCTTAAAAGCATAGAGAATGGGATTAATATTTCTACAGAGATTCATTCAAACACTGTTCCCAGGCCTCGTTTATCCTTTTTTTTTTTTCTCCTGATTCTCCATCAATCAGCCTAGAATCAGAGCCTCCAGAGGGAACCCCAAGGGCCCCGGTGATTTCCCCAGGCGAGAGGGATTTCCCTTCCAGATGGCCTTCCCTTCCAGCCTCCAGGGGGCCCATGTGTGCAGTGCTCTGTCCACTTCTTTGGAGATCTTGGGGCTACTTTTGCTGAATGACCCAATTTTTTAAAAGAAGGAAGGACGGAAGAGGGAGGAAAATGCCACAGATCAACTGACTGTTCATGCAGGAGGAATTTTTTTTAACTGAATATATAGGAATTTTTAGATGGTAACAAGCTTTCTTGAATTCCTCACATTTTTAAATGTTTTGGGGCCCCTCCCACTATGTGCTGCCTCCCAGCCAGGACACATGTAGGACCCTCTTTTTGGTATCCTCCCTTCAGTGCCCTGTCACCCCAATTTCTGCTCCCCCTGTGATGGTCAGCTCACGCCAACAGGGCCTGTCCTCAAGCATATGACCCTGGCTTCTCCTTTTCGGCAGGCTCTTACACCTAAAAAGCCTGGTTGGCTTATACAAGAGTGGCTGGAAATCTGGGAGACAACGAGCATGGATAATATCTCAGCTCCCCAGCATTCGCATCCTGAGTGGTCTCTAGAAGCTTCCATGCACTTCTCAGAGTGGCTATTGTAGGAACCAAGCTCCTGCTGCCCACAGCAATAACCTTGGCCTACTCGCCTTCCACTGGACTTTCCACTGGATTCCACTAAACTGTGCCCTTCCCTGTCTGTCTCCTGCTTCCTGGGACTCTTCCCTCTCTCAAACCAACTACCTGCGCTCAAGTCCTCATCTGAGGCCTGGATTTTAGAGAGCCCCCTCAATGGACCCTTCCCATAAAGAGTTACACCTTGTGTTTTAATAGTACTTTCTACTTAATGAAAACCCACCAGCAGTAGCTCATTTAACTCCCAGCAACCTGCTGAAATGAAAATTTTGAGAAAAGTACGACCTCTCTTTCACAGATAAGGAAACATGGAAGTAAGGAAAAGCAGCGGACGCTGAGCATCTCTGTAAGCTGGGGAGGAGAGGGAGACCCCGCCCACAGCTGCCAGGCCCTGTCCCTGGCTGCGTGCACTCCCCGGCCACGTGGGCGGGCAGTGTCCATTTCACAGAGTATAATAGGCTCCAAAGCCACGGAGTTATACAGCCTCAGGGAATAATAATGGCAATAATTACAATATTAGTAGAAGGAAGATGATGGCTTTATAGAGCGATTTTACTGGGTTTTAATTTTATTCTTTCCAAAGAGCGATTACCAACATCCTCCTCCCACCGAAACACCCCAAATGAAAATCCCAATGATTTCTTCAGTCATTTGTCTTAAAAAGAAATAAAAAAATGAGATCAAAGGGACTTGGATGAACACATGGTTCATATAAAGCAAATGGCAGGATCGGAGATTCCCCCCGAGCTGGGGAGAACGAAGTCGGAACACCACAGCGAATGCCGAAACCATTATTCCTAAACACTCAGGAGGCCAAAGGGGCCCCGTGGGTTTTTCTAGAAGACTCTGAAGTCCGAGAAACACTTATCTGGTGGTCTCAAAATACCCCCTGCGAGTACCGGGCAGCCAGGAGATGTGCATGTGGAGTCCCAGCCCCAAAGGAGTGGGGAGATCTGTCTGCTCCCACCTACCCCTGGCCTTACAGGATGGATCCGCGCTTAGACACCGGCTAACACTGGCACCAGAACCCTCCACAGTGGGTGGCAGGTGCACATCAGGAATGCCGCAGGGCACCCAAGAAATGCTGCCAGGTCGTTAGGGGATCCCCCCGCCCCCGGCCCAAGGGCATAAACTCAAGCTCCACAGAATGTGAGAATCATCGGGTATGTTCTCTGAACAACAATGGCAAAGGAGATAGTGCGTGTACTGGAGGTCAGCGAAAGACGCAGTGAGTGACTTCGGTGTGCTGATTTACCGGGTATTAACGTGGGTTTTTTTTTCTAAAGCTACTGCCCTAAGGTAGCCTTTGTGTTCTTTTGCCGTGGCTGTTTTGTTGGGCAGAAGCTGGGCACAGCCGCCATTCCCAGTTGTAGTTTTGTTCTTTGTTTAAGATATTTATTTATTTATTTATTTATTTGCATGAGAGACAGTGTGTGCCAAAGCACAGAGGGAGAGGGAGAAGCGGACACCACCCCCTACCCCCGGAGCAGAGAGCCCAACGTGGGGCTCAATCCCAGGACACTGAGATCATGACCTGAGCTGAAGGCAGAGGCTTAACCTCCTGAGCCACCCAGGTGCCCCCAGTTGTAGTTTCTGAAGCTTGACCTCCATGAAAGAAGGATGTTAGGGGAAGGAGGGCCCTTGACACGAGGTGCAGGGGTTGAAGCAGCAAGAGCAGAGGGGGCGGCTTCCCTAGCCAGAGGAGAGCCGGCTTGGGTTCTCTGAGCAGCAGGGAGGCACCCCACCCTGAAGCCCCCAGGTCATGGGCCCCAGGCACCACAGCCCCTCTGCAAGGTTCCTGTCATCAAGGATGGCACAGCTAGGTTGAGAAATTTCATACCTGGAACAGTTAATGAGTGACCTGAGGCCTCAGTGACCTGGCAGACATGTGACCCAACCATTGGCCTAAAGGGCGAGGGGCCAGGGTCAGACTGCCACTTTGAGATAAGAGATGTGGCCAGGAACCCCGGGGGCGGGGCAATGGAGGGGCAGGGCACCTGCACACACAGGCACGGGGAAGTTCAGGGAAGTTCCTCTCTATTCACAGCTCTGAATGCCAGGGGAATGGAGGGCAGAGTCTCTGGGCAGGGGGTTGGGGGGGTAAGTTGCTTCAGCCTGTGCAACACAAAAACACATGTCAGCCTCATGGTACAGCTCTCCCGAGGAAAAAATGTTAAAGTAGAAATCACATTTGGGCTTGTGAAAGAGTCCTGGGGCACCCAACAGAAGCACATGTGAAATTACTCCATAGAGATTTTCCCATTAACCCAGCATACAGAGGACCCCTCCCCCCAGAGAATGGGGGAGAGACACAGCAGTCTACACCGAGCTCAGAGTACAAATCACAATCCACATAAGAAAACGGTCCAATGTGAGAGTGGGTCCACAGGACAAACAGCAAGAGCTGTACCCCAAGGAACTTAGAAGGCGGACTAATTCGAAGAAGACTTCAAATAAATTAGGGTAAAATAACCAAAGTGCTCAAGGAGGGGTAAAGTCATAATGAAAGAAGAGGACACTATGAAAGAGACAGGTAGAACTGGAAAAGAATCAAACATAACTTCCAGAAGTCTAGAGTCTCATCACTAAAACTGAAAACTCAATGATTAGATTAAATGGAGATTAGACCCCATTGAAGAGAAATCTGGTGAAGTGAGAAACCAGTAAGAAGAAATGGTTCCTAATACAGGATAGAAAGAGACCTAATACGTTTAAAAAAAAAAAAAAAAGTTAATGAAACACTGAGGAAAGAACAGGAAGGTCCACATTGACGGATTAGGAGTTGCAGGAAGGGAAAAAGCTGATCATGGGAAAGAGGCCCTTCCCACTAGCCTGAGGCTGGGTCTGTCTCAGAACTCACAGAAGTCATGAATCCTCACATCCAAAAAAAAAAAAAAAAAAAAAAAAAAAAATCACAGTGGATCCCACATGGGATAAATATGGCAAAATTCTGCCACACACTACAGAACACAAAGATAACATAGTTCAACCTGCAAAGAAAAAAAGACAGATTTATATAGAATCTAAAATCAAATGGATAGAAGACCTTTTGTAGCAAAAACAGAAGTCAGAAGAGGGTAGAATAACCTCTTGAACGTGTTGAGAAAAGACAAGACTCCACCTAGAATTCTATCGTCAGCAAAACCATCACTAGGAGTACCGGTGAAATAAAGGCAGTTTCGGGAACCATCACTAGGAGTACCGGTGAAATAAAGGCAGTTTCGGGAAAAGCAAAGATAATAACGGAACCACTCACAAACCTTGTTTGAAAAGGTTAAAAAAATGAAGAACCAAACAAAAAGCAGGAACAGATTCATAAATACAGAGAACTTACGGTTGCCAGAGGGGGAGGGGCAAAATGGATGAAGGGGAGTGGGAGATACAGGTCTCCAGTTTTGGAAAGAGTAAGTCGTAGGAATAAAGGACACAGTGTAAGGAGTGTGGTCAATGAGACTGTAACAGGGACGTAACAGGTGGTGAACGGTTACGCTTATGGTGGACACAGCATAACGTACCAACATGCCAAATCACTAAGCTCTACACCCAAAACTAATGTAACATGGTGTGGAACTGTACTCAAAATAGTTGAAATTTTAAAAATTTTCTGAAGAAAGGTTCTTTCAGAAGGATGTTACACATTGAAAAGCGGGTTGCAAGAAACAATACCGAGCAGATTAGTTGGCAAATAAACAAATAAACCTAAATAACTCTAACTGTGAAGAGACGTACTGATGAAAAATAAATAAAACAAACAAAAAAATACATAATAATAATGACTAAGTAGGAGGAGGGACAAAAGCAAAAGAGAATGGGTAAAAATAACAGGTAAAGTGAAGTGAAGGCGTTCGAAGGCTCTTACATCGTGAAGCATTGATACCTGGTGCCTTACAGACTTCCCTAAGACAAATATATTTTTTTATCTTTTAAGGTAACAACCAAAATGTAAGATTATAAACTTGCACACCAATGGAAGAAAGAAGGGGCATTTGAAACTATCTGGGGAAGCCAAAAGAAAGGAAGAGAAACAACAAAAAGAAACAGAAGCAAAGAAAAAGCATGAGTATCGTCAACCAAAAACAAAACACAAGATGGTGGAAACAAATATAATGATATCAGAAACAGCACAAATGTAAAAATACTAACATCGCCGGGACTCCTGGGTGGCTCAGTCGGTCAAGGCTATTCCTTTGGCTCAGGTCATGATCTCAGTGTCCTAGGATTGAGCCCCACGTCGGGTTCCCTGCTGAGCCAGGAGTCCGCTTGTCTCCCACTCTCTCTCTCTCAAATAAATAAATAAAATCTTAAAACAAAACAACACACTAACATCACCAACGAAAAGACAGATATTCTCAAATTGGACATTTTTAAAAATTTGGATATATAACACTTTTAAGAAAATTATACAAAACAGCATAATAGAGAAAGACTGAAAATAAAACTTAAGGAAAAGAAAACATCAGGCAAACATTGAGCAAAATAAAAACTCCGGCAAGATCAGGTACACATAGCTAGGAAACCAGAAGTTTTATTAGGGATAAAAAAATATTCCATTACATGATAGTAAAAGGAATAACTCACCAGGAATATGGCTCCTACACCTGAATACAGCAAACAATACTGTCTCATAACATAAAATGAAAATTGATAGAACTGAAAGGTGAAATTGGCCAAACCACAACAGTTATGAGATTTTTAACATACCTCGAGTTAAAACAAATAGATCAAGCAAGCCAAAAATAGGAATGATTTTGACATCACAAGTTTGAGCTAATGAACATATGTATAGAACACTGTTCACAACAATTAAAGAATATACATTCTTTTAATTTACGCATAAAGCATTTATTAATACAAAAAAAAATGCCTAAACTCTAAACCGCAATGCAAACCTCAACCATTTCCGAAGAATCAGTATTATATGGAATGCAATATGGCCAATGAGCTTCTACTGGACCTAACCGTCCTGTAGAGAGCAACCACAAATCTTAACAAAATACAAAAATGCAGTGAGCTGAAGATTGGAAGGTGAGCCAAGACAGGAAGACACGGAGAGTGGAGGAGGGGTGGTGGGCGATCAAGGTTAGGAAGAGAAGAACAGCACAGGGGGCTGAAGGCAGGCCTCATCACGCCCTACGGGGTAGCTTATACTCTAGTAGAAGATCCGTAAGACAGAGCTCAGGGCGGCAAAGCAATGAGGCAGGAACTGAGGACGTGCTGGAAAGGCATTCCCCTAACTGAATTATAGCATGTTGTTGTAATCATTTTATTTTATTATTGTTGCCGTTAATCCCTTTCTATGCCTAATATATAAATTAAACTTTATCGTACATACGTATAGGAAAAAACACAGTAGATACGGGGTTTGTCACTATCCACGGTTTCAGACATCCAGTGAGCATCTCAAATGTATCCCTCAGGATGGCGGTTTCTTCTGGGGAGTAAGTTATAGGATAACTTATATAGTAAATTATATAGTAAGATGATATAGGATGGGGTGGGGGGACACTAAGTCATGTCCATAAATGCTTATGTCTCTCAAAAAAGAAAAAAGTTCTGAAGCAAATACAGTGTATCTTAACACTGGTTAAGTCTGAATGCCCGGCTTATGGACTTCTGGTTTTCCTTTTGTGGGGGGGGGGGGTCATTTTCGTTTTTGCCTTTGTTTTTTTGCCTGTTTTAAATATCTCAGAACTAAAAATAATTTAAACCCACTACATTTGTTTACTTCTACACTGTCTGTCTCCCCCACCAAACCATGGCCTCCCCAGAGGCAGGGACTATGCTGTGTCAAGCTCACCCCAGTGTTCCCAGTCCCTGGGGGGGTCAGCAAATACTTAATGGCCAAATAAATGAAAAGCGAGGGGAAAAATGTAAGCATATGACCTTCCAGGGCAACTTCTGGTCTAGATACACTAAGATTCCTTGATTTCATTTTAGATTTGTTCAAGAGTCAAGAATGGTGGATTCAGGAAGAATAATGAGAGCTTTCAGCTCCTAGCTCAGTGCCCTGTAGGGTTTCTCTTTCTCTCCCATTGAATACAGAATGAAGGCATTGAAGTGGTTCCCTGAGGATGAAGATTGGGGGTACAAATAATAATTACAAGCACGGCAGCTGCCACTATAGCTAAAATTTGCTAGCGGCTAAGGGATAACTTGCACAGTATCACCTGTAACGCTCACAAAATCGCTAAGAGATAGATGACATTACTGAGCTGCAGACAATGAAACTAAGGGTCAGAGTGGCTCAGTCCTTTCCACTTTGTCTGAGGCTATGCGACAATTTCAGTATTTATCAAGAAAAATATGTGAACAGATGACCAGCCAGCTATGACCTCTATTCTTATAGAAAGGGTCCCTTTGTATAGCCTGTTTCTAATTTCTCCTAAATTTGTTTTTACCTTTTAGATATTTGTGAGTGTTCTCAAGAACACGCCCCTCCCCCCCCAATTCCACAATGGGGCTGGAAAGATCACGTCATCCCTCATCTGTGTGTTCCGCAGCAATAACACTGAGAAGTGCACAGAAGGAAGACCGTGTGAGGACACAGGGAAAAAGTGGCCATCTACAAACGAAGGAAAGAGGCCTTGGGAGAAATCAACCCTACCAACATATTGATCTTGGACTTCTGGCCTTCAGAATTGTAAGGAAATGAATGCCTACTGTTTAAGCCACCCAGGTAGTGGTACTTTGTTCTGAAAGCCCTAACAAATTACAACAGACACACATGGGTACCAAGGGACTCTTCTGGAGTCACACCCAAGGAAGACAGAGTCAAGCTTCTAGCACTGTTCTTTCTTTCTTTCTGCTGGAGTAATACTTAAAATATTGGTGTCTGTTCTTTGCGTTAATATTTTTATCTGTCAATAAATACTTAAGACATTAAGATGGGGAAACTCAAAATATCATGTTTAATTCCATTTATTTTGGGTTCTACCAGCTGAGATGAAGAACAACATGGGAGACCATCACCACCACTGAAACAACAACAAAATGCACTGAATCAACTATGAAATCATTTCTTTTTAATCCACTGGAGACCTGAGGTCTCAATGAAGTTGGGAGAAAGAACTAAATCTCCGAGGTTCTGAGGGATTGAGCCCTTCCTAAGTGAGCAAAGACCGGCAGCCACACGCATTCCCAGTGGCACAGGCAGGATGAGGAGCTGAAGCAGCGGCAGACAGAGGATCTTGTGTTAGTCCGAGAGAACGGTCAAGTCCTTATCAACTGTGTGAGCTGAGAGGATGGATTAGATCTGGAGCAGGGGCGCCCTGAATCATCTCCACCAGACTTTCTCCAAGTATGGTGGCCTGCAGGACGCCAGGACAAGAACAGAGAGCAGAATGGTACCTCCACAGTGATGTGGGGACTGGGATCTGAGCTCTTCCAGTCCTGCCTCAAGACATGGGAAACCAGTGGAGACCCGAAAGGAGGTAAAGTTCCAATCCAGATCAACCCGCCTCAACTCCCCATTAAAGAGGAGAGTTCGTCTCCTGGGCCCTGCTGCCTCCTTGTCATTACAAAAGAAGTCAGCTGAGGACAGGCTCTCAGAGAGAGAGAGAAACAATTGCTGAGAAGCCCAGGCCGGCCAGGCCTACCTGAGGTCCAGCCTCCAGCTCTGCTCCTTGGTTCCACGAGCCTGGGGCACCGATGTGCTCGGTGGTTAAGCCGGTCTGGTGTCTGTCATTTCTAACCAAAGGAATCTTAATGGACGTAAAACATGAGTCCCAACCAACGACTTATTCCAGATCATATATACAATTGTTAGGCAAACGATTGCATAAATCGGCAACACACAGTTTCTGAAGAGTTACGGCACCTTCTAAATCCTCATTACAATTCACTTTCTAACACTACAAATGAGCCAAACAATACTACAAAATAATTACAGTCATTTTCTAAAACAAACGTAACAGAACTGAAAGTAGACATCAATGTCGTTACAGGAACCGTTGCTGGATGGTGTATCTGTGTTTTAACAAACACACCGAAACACAGTAGGTTTCCTAACCTGACAGGGCCTTGTAGGAAGTATTAATGTTCTGCCGTCTACCTCAACCATCCCCATGTTACACGTACCACGATGGAGGACACAGAGATTGAAATTGTTATTAAAGCCCATGAAAATGGGGAGATTCTAAACTGAATCCAAGTGGAGAAATTAAAATGAACACAGAAGACAGAAAAAAAGTTTTGAAGACTGAGAAATGTTTCAAAATATCCAAAGTACCATTTTCGTTGCTGAGAATAACCCTCCAAACCTTCAAAAACTCATGCTGTGACCAAAAAAGAAAAAAGAAAAAAAAAAAGATAAAGAAAGAAAGGAAGGCTCGCAGACTCCCCATTTTTCATGCCAAGTTCCAATCTGGAGTGACACTTTATGAATCATTTTATAAGGTCCTAAAAATAAGAAGCTATAAAGGTAATAGGATCAGCCTATCCTCTCCCTGGGAGGCCCAAGGCCTGCTAGAAATGCAATCTCAGTACTACCTACGAGAAGGCAGTGGGTCCTTCCCGGTGGCCTTGTCCCTGGGCTAGTCCCTTTGTCTGCCTAGAGAACAGGGTGGCTGACCACAGTTCAGCTCCCAGGTAAAAGGAGCGCCTCATGGAGGAGGAAGAATTGTCAGACTCTTCCTCGCCTGCAAGGCCAGCTGGTTACTCCTAGGCCAGGTGCAAGGTTGGGGTAACACAAGGTCCAAGGCAAAGCACAAGGACACCTAGGACAGCCATGTTCAGCCATAAAGAATATGTTCCCATAGGAAATCCTGGATGATTCATCTCATTCCTATTTCCAGGAAGCCAAAAACGTGTCTTGCTGGTTTCCCAGCGAATTGATTTTCTCAACTTCTCAATGGAATTTCTAGATTCCCAGGAAGTCAACCCACCCTTGATAGGGCCTGACTGCTTTACTGACTAAACTTATTAGAAGGCCCACGATCTTTCTCAACACAGGAACAAAATTTATGGAGTATGTCACCCAAAGCAAGAAGGACTAGAGGGAAATAGATACCCTTCTCCGGCATCTGTGCTTCTATCCGGGACACTGTGCTGGCCTTACATACCCACATCACTCTAGCACCGCAGAGCAAAATGACGTGAGAAGTGGGGGCAGCGAAGGGGAGAGGATTTTTTAAGCAAATTCAGAGATTTCTTGCACCACTGCTCTTATTTTAACGTCGTTTCTATCACATTCTCCCCACCCAGGATTTCTTCATTTAATTTCCTCCATTATAGGCTCAACACTCCATCAAAAGTGTGCCTTGATCACAGCCTCAGGGACAAAAATGCAAACCCGAGCGCAATTTATCATGTTGTCAGCAATCCCGGGGTCACGCATGCCCCTAAAGAGGATGGCGGGGGTAATGAGACAAATATTCTACAATATCATCCACAAGCACCCTAGGTTTCCAATCCAGACCAGAAGTCAATGAGCGCTGGCTTGAATTGAGGTAAAAGTGAGAATAAAACATGGGGCGCCTGGGTGGCTCAGTGGGTTAAGCCTCTGCCTTCGGCTCGGGTCATGATCTCAGGGTCCTGGGATCGAGCCCCACATCGGGCTCTCTGCTCAGCAGGGAGCCTGCTTCCCCCTCTCTCTCTGCCTCTCTGCCTACTTGTGGTCTCTTGTCTGTCAAATAAATAAATAAAATCTTAAAAAAAACAAAAAACAAAAAACGCACTTGCCCTTGGACTTCATTGTGGGCCCCTGCCGGGTGGTACTCACCTAAAAAACCCACTTCTGATGGCCCACCGGTGCTGTTACTCAAGTTTAATACCCCTTAGTGCGGTGGTTCTCAGTACCAGCTGAACCCTAGGAACACCTGGCGAGCTTTTAAATCACCAGCTGCCCAGACTGTGCTCGAGACCAGTGAAAACAGCTCTCCAAGGGCAGGACCGATGCAGGAGTATTTGTTAAGCCTCCCCAGCCCTGAGAACCACTGCCTTGGCCTCATCCCCCTGCCTCTGAAACGACATATTCAGATTAAGCAGAAAATGCACACAGATGTAGAATGACCCACAGTCATTCGAAGGCAGATTTAAAAACAAAACAAAACAAACAAAAAAAACTCTTCCACCAAGACTTTCAGGGGCCTGATGTTTAAAAGAGCACCCCAACATCAGGCCCCGACATACAACCGACCAACTTCCCCAAGCCCCTGCTTCAGAGTCAAGAGCATGTTTTAGTCACTGGTCATTTCCTGCTGAGGTCCACCTTCCCCTACTTTTGTAAAGGGACAGGAAGGAGCAGAACCAAACTCTCATGTGCGGTGGCAATCTCTATCCCTCGGAGCTCTGCCGGGGTTTCAGAGATGGCCTGGATTCACCACTCTCTCCCTGCCAATGCAGACCAGCTAAAGAGGGCCGCTCCCTGGATGAGATCAGGTCTACAGGCAACAACTGAGCGGAGCTGCAAGGCTTGCTCATACATCCGGAAGCTGTCCTAGAGGAGGGTCTGAGCACGGATGTATTTCCAAGGTCACTGGAATACCAAACAGAGACACTCCATTTTTTTTTTTTTAATCCAAAGATTAAGTCTTTAAACTACAAAAGCACAACTTCCAAAGCTCAGCCGTGGGGTCCTATGCCCTCAGGCCAGGGAGGAAATGCCACCCGTGAGCAGCCGTTTATCCATCTTTATCAGGGGACGCTCACAGGAGGACTGCTGGTGACACAGCAGTTACCATTTCTGTGACTGTGAGATGTCTTTAAACACCTGACCTTGAGTCCACAGGTCGCTCGAATAGAGAGAGGCACAAAATATAAGAACCCTGGGTTCTCACCCCAAGCAACTTAGTAGAATCACCTCTAAAAACACGGACACCCCAGTCACACCCCAGACCAATGCTGGGGGACACGCCGGTGCCAGGCATTGTGTAAAGCAGTGGTTCCCACACCTGAGCACCCATCAGAAGCACCTGTGAAGCGACCGATTCCTGGACCGTCCCCCACCCCGCCAGGTTCTGATTCAGGAAGTCCCGCTGGGCTGAGAACATGCAGATGACAGGGTCCCAGACCGCAACACTGATGCCGCTGAGAATCACAGCTCCCGAGGTACAGCCAGGCCTAGGGACCCCCCCACACACACTGAAGAGCCAGCTCTGGCCAGGGAGGGAGGCAATTCTCCTAGCTCTGCCCCCCACCTAGGGTTTGATAAGAAATAAGCCACTGAGGTGTGGGGGACCTCAACTCTTTCCTGATCTATACAACCGGGGCACTGCATCAAGGAGCTCCTGGGAGCCTTTCCTTTCCAAAGGGCTCCTATACAGGAAATGCCGACACTAACCCAGACAGAGAGGGGGGAGGCAGTGGCCTTAGGGGAGATAAACAAAACAGCTTCAAAATATAGGGGAATGTAGGTGGTTGCTCATGGGACTTGAGTGTGTCTGGGGACGTGCAGTGGTGCCGAATGGCGTGTGTGGTCAAGCGTGCTGTTTCCCAGACTCACCTGTTAGAACCTGGCAGAGCTGCCCAGGACCCTGGGCCTCGGTGGAGGGGCTGGATGCCGAGGACCATTTGCGCCTGACCAGATGCTCCTGTGCGCTGAGCGGGCCCTGGGAATTGTTGAGGGGCTGGATGAGCACCTGCTCCCGCCCGAGCTGGATGAGGCCAACCTGCCGAGGAAGAGGAAAACAGGACATGAATCACCCTCATTCAGGCACACCCACAACCCCGACAACCCGAGGGCAGCCAGGCCGCCTGGCTATGGCCTGGGCCTCACGTGTGGGCTTTTGCTTTACAGGGTGCTCTGATTCACCGAACCCAAGAAGGAGCTTCTGTGGGCCTTGAAACATCCAACCCCGTGGCTGTGTTGGGGAGAGGGGCACGGCGTGGGGTCAGGGGTGCAGAGATAATATTCAGCAGCACTGACTTCCCAGGTTCACTTTCAAAAAAACATGATTTTATTAGTAGTAGAAAAACACTTTCTTTTAAAAATTATTTTTAAAATCAGCCTCCAAAAGTGTACTTGATGAGGCAATGCCAAAGCTATTGGGGATGAATGACAAGGACATCCTAAATGAGGGGGGAAAATGCATTTTATCCCTGGAGATATTGAGAATGAAAGACAATGGAGCCAGTCCTGCATCAATATCAATGTATCAATATATCAATAGCTTTGTGGCAGGGGATTTGTACATCCTTCCAGAACTTGCGGTGTTTAAGAGAAATCGACAGAGTCTATCCATTGGATGAGATTTGTGAATCTAATTTAAAGTTCATCATGGGCTTAGATTTGTGATTTTAAAATCTTAGTAAGTTTAGAAGCAGTATTAGAATGTGTCAGAGAACTTAAGACCTCCCACGTTTATAGGACTAACTTACTGGGTTTGTAGGGATCACTGAAATACTTGCAAAGGGCTTCTTAGCCAACCAGAGAACTTGGAAAAGAAATGGACTATGTTACATTTCTCAACACAGTTTTAAAGGTTTCAAGGTTGTTAATCACCAAATTTACAAGAGGCGCCGAATATTATCCAAAGCTTCCTCGAAAAGGATTGCAAAAAACCTTCGAGATAAAGGGGATTAAGAGTATACTTATCTAGAGGAGCCCGGGAAAATGTATGGAATTTTTGAATCATATTGTATGCCTGAAACTAATATAACACTGTTAATTATATTTCAATAAAGAGTTTAAAACACTTGTTAGATTAGAAATAGGACACGACTTGTAAATGGAAGGAAAAATTCAAGAACTAAGATTTTTAATTTGCTCCTTTAACAGAGTGAATCTTAATTCTAAAATACATTTATATGGTACAGAGAACTCTTCCCAGCCCTTAGAACCAATGCTGACACATGAAACCGATTTGTGCTCCTTCCCTGGGATGCCTGCTGCTAGCTTCCCTTCTGAGGTGTCAACAAAGCAAGGTAAACCTCCAGCAAGGAACCCCACTGGGTCCCAGGCTAGAGGACCTGAGTTTGCATGCTGGGCTGCGCAGCCCATGGCGCCTCCTCCAGGTGGATGCCCAGGACCATCCTAGCTAAACAGAGTCCACAGCTCGCAGGTCAGTCTTCGGCTGAAATGAGCATCATCTCTCCTCTCTCCCCACCCCGAGCCTCTTTTCTAAAGGTCACATCACATGGAAGCAGTGCTTCTCAAAGTCCACTGCATGTGAAAACCACCTGGGTGTCTTGGGTAGGCCCCGAGAACGTGCATTTCTAACTAGCCCCCATGTGACCCAAACCTCTGCTCTCCAGCACAGCAAGGCCTCGGTCTCTAGGACAGAGCTGGCTCAAGCCAAGCAGCAGATCTCCTTGGCAGTCGGAGAGGATGTCTGGACACCAAACCTCTCCGAAAGTAAACCAGATCAACTCATGAGATCGCCTCCAAAACACAGGGGAGTCCCCAAAACACAGGGTGAGACCTTACTTATGGCTCCTAGCAGATTTCAAGGTTTCCATTTCATTAGAACTTCTGCCAAGAACAACTCCGAGATTTTACTGCCCAAATAAAACTGTCTTAAAGTGGCATTGCATGACCCGCGGGAAAGCACGGCTTTCTTTCCTCTCCTTTGAAGTGAGGACATAAATTTGCTCACAAAGATCCTTTGGGGAGATGGAAGGAGTGGAAGCAGAAGGTGGCCGGGTGGCAGGGGGACGGGGCACACAGAGCCCTGCTGGGGCTGCACCTGAAGAAAGCCTTGGTACGGAACACACACCTCACCGCGGCGAACACTTCCATGGGTCACAATAAAGTTGGCAAGTGGGGCACAGCACGTGGGATGAGCCCCACATGGAAGGCGCCCCACACTCCCCGGAGGATACGCTCAACTTGAACTCTGCCTCAGATGCTCTGGCTTTGGCAGGTCACGAGCCCCCTTGGGTCTAGCCCTTTCAAAGCCAGGTACCCGTTAGGTCTAGTGCTCGCCTTCACAAGCTATGGTGTAAAAGGCCAGGGAATGGGTAACTCTCGTGCAGTGAGACACAGGGGTGTGGCACACGGGTGCACACACCCAAGCCAACAGCAGAAGTAGCCCCTTCGCTGTAGCAGGTCTTGTTTGCAGGGACCCACATGCTGGTTTCCACCCCTTTGGGGAGAACAGTGGTAACAATGGTAAGATGATTACGTGGACCGACGGTCTGGACTCTACCTGGCAGCTACTTAGCTTCCTGGGACCTAGCTTGTAAGCGGGCATGGCCAGGACTAGCACCCGGGGGGCAAAGGGGCCCGGCATAGCCCTCACCCTGGGGAGCCAGAGCAAGGAAGGACTTTGCCCCGCCCCTCCCTCCCCCAGTCTCAGGCTGTCCCAAGACTCCCTGACATGTCTCTTCATGCTCATCCTGTCATCACATTACCAATGATAAAATGTGCTGCTGAAAAGTGCCACCTGTGCCCCCTACACACACACACACCATCCAGCCCCAGGGCAAACAGCCGCCAGCCCTCCTTACCTTTCCCCCACCTACCCTCTTCCTCCTCCCTGCCCACTGCATTATGGGGCATTTGCCACCACCTGACCGTCGGTTCCTTTGAGACAGGATCACAATTAGCTCTCCTGTTTTCTAGTATCTGCCACAGGTGTTACCCAGAAAAAAGAAAACAGAGTAAAAGAGAATGGATTGGAATGCAATGGACTGGACCAGCAGGGCGTTTCTGCAATCCCCTTTACTCACAGGCTCTCATCCCTGGCTACGCAGGAGAGCCATCTGGGAAACTCCTGATGCTAAGGCCTCACTCTGGGCCAACTGAGCCAGACTCTGTCAGGAGTTGGGGGAAAGGGAGCAGGGACTCAGGCCCTGGTACTAAGAGCTCGTCAGGAGATCTCCAAGTGCAGTCAGGGTTGAGAAGCACCCTGCTCGCTTTTAGCTAGGTGCCAGGGACACTGGCCACCTCCTGCCTTGACTGAGATGTCTGAAGGTAGCCTGGGTTTGAACGAGACCTTCCCCTGACCCTGGGGCTCTGGGCCCCGCCCCGGCTTCCAGCCCCCAGCTGCCCGGTGGTCCCAGAAGCTGGGCGGGGCTGCTTGGACTTGCATTCATCCCCTGGTCACCACCTATGCTGAGAAACGAGACCCAGGGATGTCTTCCCAAGGCCTCTGTGTCATACCAACGGCAGAGAAGGACAGCAGCAATGAGCCTGAGGTTGCAGGAGATGAAAGGGGCCTGCAGACTTCATCCGAAGATGCAGGGCTGTAAGGGAATGCCTGTGGCAGACAGAGCTGGGGGCCCAGGGGCCACCTGGTTTGAACGGGCGAAGTCATCCTCCGGAAGTGGTGCTCTTAAAAGAGAAATCAGCAGTTCGCTAAGATGCACGGTATCCTCCCAAAGCAATGTGCGTCCAATAAAATGCATCAGGCTGTAACAGTTCTGAGTGGCTCCCCGGCGATTCTCTTTGTTCTGGGGGATGGTCTGAAGCGTTTCTGTGCTGCCTTCGGAGAGCGTTACAAATCAGGCGGTGTTAACTCTAGCCCAGGCTCCGAAGTGTGACAAGCCCTCCTGGCCGCGTGCAAAATGCATGAAGGACATACAGACTTTTCTCACCTGTGGACGTCAGCACAACTTCTCAGCAGAATGGAGCAAATGCTTTTAAAATAACGTAAAAAATACACATATAGTCTCTGTCCTGCGGATGCTCCGGGACTGAAGGGCACACCTGAGGGGACACTGCCACGTGGCTGTCCACCTCGCTGGGACTTCAGGGCCCAGAGAACCCTCCGAGCCCCTTCTTCAGGAAGCGGTGGCTCCTTGGCTAGCCAGTGTGAATGTCGGGGGGGGCCTTCTCCCCATCGACAGGTTAGCCGTGGGTGGTTCAAGAGTACAGAGCAAATGGGGTTGTTAGTCTGCTTCCTGCGTGAGCCAAGTCTGCTTCCAAGGAAAAACAATCCTGTGATGACAGGCCCTCCTGCACCTGCCTCCACCTTTCTGGGGGGCCTCAGCGGAGCTCCTGTGGCAAGAGCATGCCCAACCCCGCACAGGCAAGACAGGCTTCCCAGCCTCCGTGCTGAGTCCCACTGGCCCCGTCCTGGAGTGCCACCCAGAGTCCCCCTTCAAAAGTCAGCTGCTGTCTCTGCAAATGTCAGGTACCTAAACAGATTCTTGGTCTTCTTCCCAAAGCCAGCCTCCGCCCCTATAACGGGGACAAGTCACCGCCAGTTTTCCCCCTTCTGATCACTAGAGCCGGTCAGCCGGGCTCACTGATCACTAGAGCCGGGCAGCTCTTCCTTCTGATTCTCTCTTGCATAGATGCCTCGCTTCCCACTTCCACAACCCAAGGCTTGAGGCTCGTCACCTTGTGCTTGCAGGTGCCCTCCTCCTCCAGTGCCCCCCACCGTGTTATCACTAGGGGACCCCCCCCTCCAAAGGCCAGAAATGCTCCAAGTTGCCTTGAGCCCGGTGATCCTCATGATGCAGTCCCCAGCCAGCAGCAGCACCTGGGAACCTGCTAGGAGTTCAAGCTCTGGGCCCACCCAGACTGGCTCAGAAACTCTGGAGACGGGGCCCAGCAACGAGAGTAAGGAATCCTCCCGGGAACAGAGCTGAGAACCACCGCTCTACAATAAATCTGAAATGCCTTAGGTTGGTCCCCAACCTAAGGAGGCCACTAACCAATGAGGTGGCCTCACCTCATCCCCATGCTTGTCTGTTCAGTTCTTCTCCTACCATCTCCTAAGATAACCATCACCACTCCCACCCCCATCACGCAGCCACCTTGTGGGCCCCGATCTAGGGAAGAACTTGGCCTTGGAGGCTCTGCCGTCATTCCTTCCTCTTAGAACTGGAGGCCCACCTGCTTCTGCTCTAATCCTCTCCCTGAAGACCCCACCCCATCCCAGAGCCACCACTGCTCTACCCCTCGGCCACCCTGTAAGCTCCGGTGTAGACTCCTTCCGAGACAGGCCTCACGTTATACTCCTCTTTGAGGCTTGCTGCGAACCCACCAGAACCCACCTGTCCTACCCATGGCAGGTGTGTGATAATGATCTGTTCATTTAGTCAGCAGTGTTGACTGATTGGTTGATTTATAACTGGAAAAGTCTGGGCCCCAGAGGGCAACGGAAGAAACATGTTTTTAATGCCTTATTGGGCCAGGCTCGCCCTAAATGATTTCACAGACTTTATTTTACTTCATTCTATCAACAGCCACATGAGGCTGATGTTATTTACTCCTCCTGGGGCTGCAGACTGGACCGTGCAAGGGAGGTGGCTCACTTAGGATCACAGCCCCAAGCACCCGTGAAGCCTCGTTTCCTAAAGAACGTTTCCTAAAGAACGAGAACATGACCGTGCATCTTGGTGCAGAGGCGGGCACAGGGAAAGGATCAGCAGTGACCATGCGTGGCTCCCTCCGATGTACCCAATACAGAACCATCCCCCATTGCACGTGTCCAAACCCAGGCAGCTGCAATATTTCAAAGCTCAGGAAATAAGCCCCAAGAATGCAATCAGCGTAAGACGTCTTTGGTTTATCGTCCCATCTTGTGCTTTTTTTCTTTTTTTACAATGTTGCCAACTACATAAAAGTTCAGATGCGGAAATCTAGTTTTGGACTGTAGGTAGGACTGGGGAGCACGCATGGCCACCACGATGCCCGTGAGCAGTGGGGGCAGAGAGTCACTGTGAGGCTGCATGCACGTCCTTCCAGAGGAAGAGGGGCGATACCTTAGAATTCTCCCATCCGGGGTCTTCCCTTCAAATCCTCCACACCTCCCAACTTCACATTGTCTTTTCCCTCTTTTCCTTAATGTTCTTAATATCCACTCAACTATTTCTTTTTATGAGGCTTTAAAAATGTGTATGCAGGGTGCCTGGGTGGCTCAGTGGATTAAAGCCTCTGCCTTCAGCTCAGGTCATGATCCCAGGGTCCTGGGATTGAGCCCCACATCGGGCTCTCTGCTCAGCAGGGAGCCTGCTTCCCCTCTCTCACTCTGCCTGCCTCTCTGCCTACTTGTGATCTCTCTCTGTCAAATAAATAAATACTTTTTTAAAAAATGTGTGTGCAGGGTGCCTGGGTGGCTCAGTTGGTTAAGCGTCTGCCTTCGGCTCAGGTCACGATCCTAGAGTCCCAGGATCAAGTCCATGTCGGGCTCCCTGCTCAGCAGGGAGTCTGCTCCTCGCTCTGACCCTCCCCCCCCTCATGCTCTCTCTAATAAATAAAATCTTTAAAAAAAAATGTGTGTGCATTTTCCAAATACATTTACACTGTAAGCAATGAGTTCTTCAGTAATAATTAGTGATGACTCTCTTAGGACTCTGTGCCTTTGCCACACCGGCACCAGTTTGATGACGCAGGACATTGTGGTTTGGTCTACATGCTCCCTTCCAAATGGCCTCCATACCGTACTATTACTGCCCTAGAGGATTCCTGTCTGGCTGTGTGCAATCAAGGGATACCGTATTAAAAAGCTAAGTGATTTTATAATCAATCAAAAGGGTCTGATTATTCCAAAGGAAGAGATGGCAACCTCCCAAACCCATCCCCTTCATCAGAGGAGTCATGGAAAAGCAGGCTGCCCTCTTGATTACGGAGTTCCCCAAAACTGCCAGGCCACCTGCTCACTGACTGACCCCCACCCCACTCTGTTCCCATCGGTGTACCCCCACGGAACAGAGACGAGCATTCTTGCAAAGCCCCTGAGCAGACCACAAATGATGTGCCACCAAAATGGCCCCCTGTGCTTCAATCGAGCTGATCAGCCAGAGCCAGGTTGGGCTGGGCCATCAGGTCAACCCCAGGGGCCAACCAGAATGACAGATCCCACAGAGCGTGGCTGTGACTCCAGGGAAAGCCTGCCAGGAACATCCCTGACCTTGTCTCTCTCCCTCTGGGGTGGCTTGGCAAATGGGTATGGCTTTTTCAAGTTCCATGGCCCAGGGCTCCCGGGTGTCCTGTCTGATCTCAACATTTCTCCCGTTGCTGGCCTCAGCAGGCCACAGCCTCAGCCCAGAAGGGAGGGACAGAGTCAGGTGGGGGCACCCTCCGGAGCCTACATTCATTAAGGAAGATCGGCTACGGTTCAGCAGACCAACCCCACAGGCAGGGGTCTCCCCCACTCTCTGTCCTCATGTGTGGGGATGGGAAACAGCCCCTTCATCCGCTCATTTCAGGCTTTTTCAGACCCTGACACTCAGTCTATCACTTAAAATTCCCATGCTGCCCGCTCGGGTGAAGTTTAACCTGATTCCAATTCTGTTGGCCTTCCGGGCGCTGGCCCCGTTCACAGGACGCAGCTGATCCAAACTTGCACAAATTCTCTGGGGGTGGAAATACCTGCCTCACATACCCAAAGTTCATTGCTTTGAAATTGTACGGTTATAGAAACTCTTCCAAAAACGTAGGTAATGTCTAAGGGCTCCCTGAGACGTAAATAAAACGAAGAAGCATAAACAGAAAACAATTATTACTTGCACCTAGGGTCTCCGAAGAGCCAAGAAGTGCAGTTTGCATAGCTTTTCTAGATAAGTGAGGGAGAACACCACCGGCCCACGCCTCTGCCCACAATCCAAAGCAGAAGAGGCGAAATGCAACATGAGATTTACGCTTCATGCTCCATAAACAAGTAATGATCTACTCTAATTATGCATCTGCTTTAAACAGATACCAAACCTCTCTGGAGACAGCACAGACGCCACGCAACAGGGAACAGAGCCCACATTCCCTTGCACCATACACTCGCCGCTAAGTCATTCGGGAGATGATTGATGCATCAGGATTTAATTGCTACTCAACATCAGAATAAAGTTTTATTGAATATAGCCACGCCCATCTGTTTATTTACTGTCTACGGCGTTTCTGCGCTAAAAGGATGGCAGGGACTTAACCGTGATGGAGACCATATGGCCCAGAAAGCCTAAAATATTTCACTGTCTGGTCCTTTCCAGCAAAAGTTTGCCAACCCCAGGCTCTACATGACCTTTAGGTCCAAGGTGGCTTTGGAAAGCTCCCATCTGTGGACATCAAAAATCTCCTACTTGCTATGGCTCCTCTCCCACACTTGGCAGTTGAGGCTGTCCTCACAGACACACAACACACATGCCCCATTCCACTTCCCGAGGCAGTAACCGACACATTACCACCCACCTGAACCGTCTTGAGCACATTCAAGAACCCAAATCCAAGCGAGGTAGAGGGCCCTGCAAACTTGGCGAGCCTGAGATCCTGTTGCTTTCCTTTCCCGACACGTTTCAGGACTACCTTGCGACCAAGAGGACCGCCCCGAGTCACTTCCTCCCTGCCTTCGGCCCTTCCTCTACAGAGGGCACTTAGGAGGAAGTGTCCGACGTTTTGCTCACACGAACAGGATGAACACAGCAGACTAAACACCAGAAGTGTCTGCTGCTGCAGGAATTTCAGAATCTAAAGTCTTAGAGGTCCACCCGCAGCTGGTACACACTGAACGCAGACTCTTGGCGGGGTTCTTTTATCTAAAGCACAGCGCCCTCACATGGTGCCGAAGGGAAGCACAGTCTTTCCGAACACGGCAGGACTGACGGGAACCTTCGCACAGCTCGCACAGCTCGGATGCCATCTGTGCGAGCGCCCCGCGTTCAACTCGGTGAGGATTTGGAATCAATGTTATCCAGATTTCCACCCTCAGCTCCTTCACAGATAGCTGCTCCTCGCTGGAAACTTTACACCAAGAAGTGTAAACTCTGACCTCTACAGAAACTCACCAAACCGCAGCAAATGGGATTCAGATGTTTCCATGTACAGTACAGTGATGTGACCTAGACTTTAAACACTTTGGCAAAAACAGGAAAAATGATGTGGGCCTTCCAGTCCCTCCCAGAACATGATACAGCCTTGACCCGAGTCCTACGGTGATCTGAGCCTTTCTCACTCCTCCTTAAGCCTCCTCACCCGCAGCCCACATTCTCTGCCCCTGTTCCACATTAGCTCCTAACAGGCTGCCTCCATGGTCCATTTTCCTTGTTTAACTGAAGAAGCCAATTTTTCCCAGCCCAGCAAAAGTAGATCACATTCTGATCAGGACTCAGAAAAAATCCTGCAAGGAGAGCTAGTGAAAGCCTGGGAAATCCTAGGAAACGACCCCCCCCCCCAAGATCCTCTGCAGAGCTTCGAGGAAAGCAGAAGTCTTACATAAAGACTTGGACCCCCAGGCTCTCTAGCTCTGCTGCAGATTCTCTAGGACTGGTCACATACTATGTGGGTAAGGGCTAGAGAATTCTAGACGGCGGAGCAAGATAAGGTGGAGGTGGAGGAAGCAGTTTTCTTCTGCCAGGAAAGAACAGACACAAAAGAATATCAGAAACTGCTCTCCCAGAGGCCAGTCATGACAGAAGATACAGAAACAACCCGGGTGTCTCACGCTGAGCCATACCAGGCTCTGTTGGGGGCAGCCCATCTGCCAGCCATGTGCGCTCCCAGGGGGCAAGATGGAGAAGCTGAGAAGCATGCGGCTGGGCACCGGTGTACCGGGATCGAGTGTGAGCACACGCAGGGCAGGGGTGCACCAGAACGTCCCCTGCCCCTCCGAGCTCTCCACAGGTACTTCCAATGAGGCAGGGCAAGGCCCCCAGGGGGTGGGGTAGCTATTGCCCCAGCAAGGGAGTTTCTGGGGACAGGAACAGGGCCTTATCACCAATGAAAGCACCCCCCAGACCTGGTTGAAGGTGGCTGCCAGACACATACCTGCTCGTGGTATAAAGGAACAAAGGGTCACACACCCTCTCTCTTGGTTCTCACGTTCAACTAAGAAGAGGTTAGTACCTTGTCGGGGGACCCTGTCAAGCTTTCCTTTTCCGGGTACAGAAAGACTCACGAGGACAGCAGGGCGGTGAATGCTTACTACCCTACCCCCACATCCAAGAACACATGAGATACACACCTAGAGGTGTTACCCATGACACACACACATACACACCTGTGCAGATACAAGTAAATATGAGAGAAGCGCGCCTCTCCGTCTAGGGGCCTGACAAAGTTTCCTCCCCGCCGGACCTGGGCTCCCCTGGGCGGGCTGCTGCGTATCCTCCTGGGCAACCCAGGACTGCACAGTCCCCGTGTACTTCAGAGCTTCCGCACAGCCAGTGGCAGGCACTGGACAGTCCGCTGCTTCCCCTCTCACCGTCTTTGCTCTGAGACCCTCCGGAAGGTCCGAGCGGGAAGAGGGGAGGCTCCCTCCGGACGGCGGGAGAGCAACCCTGGAGGCTGAACTTCCCTCCCAGGAACCGCCACCCCCAGCCCAACCTGCCCTGGGGACCACCCCCGGCGCGGCGATATTTCGACGGGCAGAACCGGAGGGGGCGCGGGCAGTACCAGGCCGCCGCCGGCGCCGCAGGCGCTGAGCGAGACGAGGGAACCGGGGTGGCCGAGCACGCGGCCCGAGTAGAAGCACAGCTCGGCGGGCCGTCCGCGGCGCCCGGCCGCTCCCGCCTCCTCCACCTCGAAGCCGCGGGACAGGAACCGCAGGTCGTGGCGAAGCTGCAGGTACAGGTCGCGCCCGAAGGCCGGCAGGTGCAGCAGCAGGGCGCGCTCGCCCGGCCGGACGCGCGAGGCGGCGGGGGGCGCGCGGGGGCGCCGGCGCTTTCGGGGCCCGGGGGCGCCGGGCAGCTGCGGCAGGTGCACGTCGTCGGGACGCACCCGCCGCGGCAGCACCACCTCCACGTCGGCCGCCGCGTCGCCGACAGCTGCGGGGAGAGAGGAGACGTGTCAGCGCGCCGGGGCCCGCCCGGCCGCCCGCCCTCCCTCCGGCCGCCCGCCGCGCACCGGGTCCAGCGCCGGGACAACGCGGCCCCGAGCGGGCGCTCCCTTCCTTCCCCGCGCCGCGGCACCTCCGTGCCGGCCAGCGCCTCCGCCCGGTACCCGCGCCAGCCGGGGAAGGGCTCCAGCGCGGCCGCTCGAGCACCTCCGGGGACGGCGGCGCGGCATCGGGAAACCCGGCGGCTGCGCGGCCGCCCGGGAGCCGCCTGGAGCCCGGTCGTCCGGCCGCGGCCCGCACCCCCTCGGCCCCGAGCGTTGTCAGCGCTCCGCCGCCGGCCCCGGGCCGCGCAGGCAGGCGGGGGCCGCCAGGACGCCTCGGGAGGGCAGGAGGAAGGTGGTGGCCGCCAGAGGCACGGGCGAGGAAGGGGCGGTGGGCGAGGGAGCGCTACCTGTGCCCGGGTCCAGTCCCCAAACCAGCAGCAGCAGCAAGGGCAGGACGAGAGGAGGCAGCAGGGCGCCGTCACACATGGTACTTGGGAGGAGCAGCCCCCCGGACGGTCGCGGCGGAGCAGGAGCACGCGAGGCGGCGGCGCCAGCCGGAGTGAAGCCCTCCAGCCTTCGGAAAAAGTAATTAGCGCTGCGGACAAACCCAACGTGGTAAATCCCAAGCTCCGCCTTCTCCTCGGAAAACAGGCGGCGATTGGGCTCTCCCTTTCCCCTGCCCCGCCTCCTCATTCCCCATTGGCTAGGACGGGTCTAAACCAGGGTGCGTAGTTAGGTTGTAAGCACTTTCTTACACGTGGTTTCTGGGCAGTGGCGGGGGAGGGACACCAGGTGGCGCCATGGAGTCCCTGGAGCTGCGCTACCCCGCAGGCCCTGTGAGGACACCTGACTGGTCTTCAGAGTTTGTGCTCTTTGTCACACTCCTCTCTGACCCTGCTGCCCAGCATCCCAAGACAGGCCAGAAATCGTCCTGGACAACCGGTTTCATTCTTAAAAGCCTGTTCTCTCTACATCTACAGTAAAAGTAGTTTGCATTGTTTGTGGGTGGGCATTATCTGGCACACCTGACTTTGCACCTGATGCCTACGTACAATGCAGCAGTGTTTAGCCAAAGCCTTCGCACCTCCTGCCGCCTTTATCCTCACAGAAACCAGCAGTACAGGCGTGACCACACCCTCTTACAGACTGAGAAACGGAGGGAGAGAGAGCTGAAGGTGCTTGCTAGTTACTGGGGTGAGTTTCTATCAAAACAGGAGCTAGGATTTGTGGTCCTAACTTCCTAACTTGCTTAGGACAAACAGCAAGAAATAGGCTCCAAGGAAAGATTGGGGCGGTGGGGGGGGGGGTGTCTAGGAAACTCATACAAGGTGGCAAAGCCTAGACTTCCAGTTGAGTTCATTCTCTTCCCACAAGAATATAACTGAAGTTTGCAAGAAAGATTATTCTTTTAGCTTTGTGAAGAGCATCTTGTAGAAAACAAAACAGAATTAACCGAAGCGTAACTGTTCTTGGGTTTCTCCCTCTCCCTTCCTTGTCCTGTTTTCTGTTTCTGTTTTCTCAAAGCAGAGAGGTTACCACACTCCTACTGGACTCTGCTTGAAGCATTTCAGAATCTAAAATGTATCACAGGATTCCACGTCAGCAGAAGGAATCCAGAGGTGAAAACTGTCCAGCTTCCAGGACTTTTCGTTAACCCTGGGAGCGGACTGTGTCACTGGTTCTCAATAAAGCCTCCTTCTTTTACTACAGCAAAGTTGCTGCTCTGGGAGTCCTCCAGAGTGTGTCTGATAGAATTTTCTTCTGCTCTGTCTACCCCTGCCCTCCACAGAGGCTGGCCTCTGTCATGCGTTGCTCTGGGGGCTGCCACTCACTGCTGGGTACCACACACATCCACACACGTCCAAAAAAGCCTTGGTGCTTTTCCCCTCCTCCTTGACAGCAGCGTCAGCCAAATGCTGATGGCACAAGAAATCATGGGGAGCTTCGTGGGGTAGCTTTGTTAGCAAAAGAGCCACCTCACAGACCTGCCCCCCGAAAGCCAGGGAGCACCAGCCACTCTGCTTCACATGGTTTGAAGTCATCCTTGTCAACCTATCAGATGATGCTCTGATGCACGAGTCCAAAGGACCACGCAGACTGAAGCAACAGCAAGATACTGTCGCATCCCCCAGACTGTCCAAAACCAAAGAGCGAGGAAATGTCAAGCATTGGAGAGGACACTCTCCTGCCCCTGGGTGGGAGTGCAGATTGGCATGGCCACTTTGAAGAACAATCGGGCAAACTGTGATCAAATCCAAAATGTACACGCCCTACAACTCTGATCCCACATCTGGTTAACGACCAGAGAAACACGGGCGCGCATTTCAGAATGTCAACCACAGGGCCTTGTTAAGAGCAGACATACTGGGGCACCTGGGTGGCTCAGTTGGTTAAAGCCTCCGCCCTTCGGCTCAGGTCGATCCCAGGGTCCTGGGATCGAGCCCCACATTGGGCTCTCTGCTCGCCAGGGAGCCTGGTTCCTCATCTCTCTCTCTGCCTGCCTCTCTGCCTACTTGTAATCTCTGTCAAATAAATAAATAAAAATCTTAAAAAAAAAAAGAGCAGACATACTGAAAACCTGAATGTCTATCATTAAATAAATGGCAGCTAGAACACAAGGCATCATTTCAATGCAGTAAGTTCATATTTACACCACAGAAGGAACTCCAAGACTGGTTGTCATATTTTTTTTAAATCAAATTGAGGAAGAATGCACACAATAATACTTCCATAAATGCACACAGTATTAAATGATTTGTATGGTAAAATCCTAAGGAAAAGTCTGGAAGGATACACACCGAACTTTTTTTAAGGTTTGGTGTCCTTTTTATATTAAATTGCATGAAAGGATGCCATTCAGGGTCGAGGCAGGATAACTGCTACCATTCTAGGTATTTCGAGCAGGGAGAATCTAACATGGAGAACTGAGTACAAAAGTGAGGAAGAGCTAAGCGGGGAAATTCAGTGATTATACGCTGCCCCTGCCCCTGCGGTGCATTCCAGCCCTAAGGGCCTCTGTTTCCTGCTGCATCACTGAAGGCACCGTCACAGTTGGTTCTGGATCTACCAGATGTGTGAACTAGACTGGGGCTCTGTGCCCAGGGCCACACCAGCAACTCCCAACACATGTTGCACTGGATCCTTATCTCTGTTCCTTGCCATCTGATCTCCTGCCAGGGCCTCCTTTTGGCAGAATCTAATGGGAAGCCTAAGAAATGTAGGGGAGAAAAGTCAGGAGATCACAGCATGTAGGTCGCAGGCTTTCAGCCTCAACGATGAAAAGCAGCCCTTAGAAGTGAGCATGTGGAGCTGCGAGACAGACCTTCTAACGGTCTTAATCTGGTCTAGATGAGTCTGAATTCCCTCTGCCTCTCACTATTGTATTTCAGCCTCCCTTCCAAAATGATCTAGTGTTTCAGTGCAATCCCTATCAAAATCCTGTTGGCATTTTGCACAGAAATACCAGAAACCCAAAAGTCATATGGAACCACAAAAGACCCCAAGAAGCCAAAGCAATCTTGAGAAAGAACAACAAAGATGGAGGTATCCCACTGCCTGGTTTCAAGCTATATTACAAAGTTGTAATATAGTGATCAGAACAGTAGGGTACTGACATTAAAAACAGACACATAGACTAATGGAACAAATTCCAAAGCCCAGAAATAAACCCAGGTATATATGGTCAAGTAATATTTGACAAGGCAGCCAAGAAAACTCAAGGAGAAAGGACAGTCTCTTCAATGAATGGTGATAGGAAAACTGGATATTGACATGCAAAAGAATGAAACTAGACCCACCTTACACCACTCAAAGAAATCAACTTGAGTTGAGTTAAAGACTTAACTATAAAATTTGAAGCCATAAAATTCACAGAAGAAAGCATAGGGAACAGCTCCTTCGTCCTGTTCTCCGCAATAATGTTTTAGGATGATATCAGAAGCATAGGCAGCAAAACCAAAAATCAACAAGTGGGACTACATCATTTTCTGTGCAGCAAAGCAACCATGAACAAAACAGAAAGGCAACTCCAGAATGGGAGAAAATATCTGCAAACCATATATCTAAGAAGGGATTGATATCCAAAACATATAGGGAAATCTTACAACTCAGTAAAAAAAAAATAATAATCTGGGACACCTGGGTGGCTCAGTAGGTTAAGCACTCAACTCCTGGTTTTGGCTCAGGTCATGACCTCAGGGTCACAAGATGAAGCCTGGGTCAGGTTCCACACTCAGCACGGAGTCAGCTTGGGAGTCTCTCCCTCTCTGTGCCCTCTCGCCCTCCACCCCTGCTCAAGTGTGTGCGCTCTCTCTATCTCTCTCTCAAATAAATAAAATATTTTAAAATAATAATAATAATAATCCAATTTAAAAATGGGCAAAGAGGCCAAACAGACATTCTTCCAAGGAAGGCATAGAAATGGTCAACAGGTGCATGAAGAGACGCTCAGCATCACTCATCATCAGGGAAAAGCAAAGGAGAACCACAATGAGATACCACCTCACACCTGCTGGGATAGGGGTTACCAAAAGGACAAGAGATCACAAGTGCTGGCGAGGATGTGGAGGAAGGGGAACCCCTGTGTGCTGTCGGAGGGGGTTTAAACTGGTTCAGCCACTAAGGAAAACAGGGTGCGGGTTCCTCAAAAACTTTAAAATGGAGTTACCCTGCAATCCAGCAACTCCGCTTCCGCATAGACATCTGAAAGACGACATGACACCAGGTGAAGTCCATCACAAGACAAATAAGTCACACACACACACAAAAATACTATACAATGCCACATATGTGAGGTACCTAGAATAGTCAAATTCGTAGACACATGAGGTAGAATAGTGATTCCCACAAGCCAGGGAAGGGGAAATGAGAGTTCGTTTAATGCATATAAAGTTTCCATATGGAAATATGAAAAAGTTCTGGAGACAGAGAGTGGTCATGGTTGCACAACAGCGTGAATGTACTTAATACCACTGAACTATATACCAAAAATGGCTAAAATGGTAAGTTTAATGTTGTGTGTATTTTCCCACAATAAAGGAATGCTTTAAAAGAAAAAAAAGAAAAAAATCGTCACCATAAGCTTTGGTTTCAATTCATCTTCACACACACAAATAGGCTTGTCTTAATTTTGTGGAAGGGGTGCTTAATCCCACTTCACGGATGGAGCAAAGGGTTCCACGTGTGGTTAAAATCAGACCAGTAAGCAGACAAAAACCCTACAGGTGGCAGTGATGATCTGAAGGGGCGTAAGGGAGGCCATCCCCTGGGTCTGGTGGTCGAAACAATTTGTTGTGTTCATAGTTGACAAAACTCAACTTTTCAGCTCGTCCACTTGTTTTTTGCGAACAACTCTATTCAGGTGGGCAGTGGTCTTTTCTGATCATGTTGTCCAGCAACGGACCCCCAGGAGGTCAGGTACATTGCTTCTCTTGGTCTCTCTCTTCAGACACTTCACAGCGACACTTGGGTTTGGATGCTGGTTGCCATGAGAGACCATCACTGTTGTTGTGAGTGAATGCAAGACGGACTCCACCAAGACCCACCATTCCGAAGCCCATTCTTAGAAATAGAGACCCCAAGACCCAGACCAGGCAGAGGATAAAGAGAACTGTAGGCACTGAAGTCAGAAAGGATCTTCTTGAATTTTCCATCAGGGCTTTCTTGAGCTGGTAATTGGTGAGTCCAGGGGCCTTGGCCTCATGTGCAAACTTGATCTGCTTGTAGGTGGAAGAAGGCCCCTGTGCCCTAAAGATCAGGAAGCATCGGTGGGGTGTTGGGAGAGGGTGAGAGAGGGGCTGCCACACCGCAAGCCTCCTCTTGGAGACTTAATTCACTTGGCTCTTGAGGCAAGGAGCCTCCTTCTGGGCCACCCATGAGATGCCGCATCCTCTCCAGCAGGGGGCGTCCAGCATCAGTCTTGTCTTCCTAAACAAGCCTTGGTGTGAAACGCAGCCATCCCTGCTCCAAAGGCAAGGTTTTCCTGATTTGTATTTCTCCCTTTCCCTGGTGAGCCTGGATCCTGGCCTGAAATGCAGCTACTTGGCCGGCATCGTAACCCTCCCGAGTGAATCTGGCTCACCTCTCCCTGCGGGGTCTGCTCCTCCCTGGACCTCCCTGGACCTCAGGGGGCTGGCCCCATTTGCTTCACCAGGAATGGGTGCCCTTGCCACCTGAGACCATTTCTGTCTGATTCCAGGAATGGCCGAAGTCTGGAAATTTCCTGCTGTGTTCCATTCCTGCTCATGCAAACAGGTCTTCAGGGCAATGATGCAGAATAAATCCAAGTTCCTACGCATTGGAAAAGTGATTTTTTTTTTTTTTTTTTGGTCTAGCTATTATTGTTCAATCAAGGTTACTACTAGCCATACCCATTCCCAGTATCTCGGCTCTACCCAACCCCCCAGGCTGTGCCCATGAGGTCTCAGCCTGCCCGGAGCTGAGTGTCCACCAAAGCCTCCAAGAGTCCCCATTGTTGAAAAGACAACTCTATCTTCATGTCCTTCTGAAGGTTGCCAGAGGCACCCTTGGGGTAGTAGCGAGCACTGGCAGCCCTGGCACGTCTGAATTAGCAGGATGCAGGCTTTTAATGTCAGACATGAGCGCAGGGTTTCATCCCAACTGATTTCTCTCCCCAGCGAACATCGGAGAAAAGCAGTATATTTTCCGTGGTTCTGTAACGCACCTTTCTCTTCCATGTCTTTCTCCTCTTTCAGCCTTGAGGTTCTCTCCCAGTTCTTCCTTTGCTCAAGGAAAGGGGCTTTTCTGAGATACTAGGCTAAAATGTGATGCCAGGATGGGATGGAAAACAGAAGTGACCCAAATTTATACGGGATTTCAGTAAATGCAAATGATGATGGCTCAGATTGGTGTGGTAATGATAGAGTACTCCACAGGTGTTAGCTGTCTGCAAACTCAGACAAAACCTAAGTTGGATTCTTTGATAGTTTTAAAATACACTTGACCCTTGAACAACATGAGTTTGAACTGTGCAGATCCACATATATGGAGGGTTTTTTTAATATAAATATACTATGGTACTCTGTATGTATTTTTTCTTCCTTATGACTTTCTTAATAATGTTCTCTTTTCTCTAGCTTACTTTATAGTAAGAATACATACAACATGCAAAATACATGTTAATTGACTGTATGTTATTGATAAGACTTCTGGTCAACAGCAGGTTATTAGTAGTAGTTAAGTTTTAGGGGAGTCAAAAGTTATATGGAGATTTTCAACTACACAGGGGAAAATAAATCATAATTAGTTTTTTAAGTCACTAAGGTCTGGAGTGTGGGGGCAGGAGAGGAGTGGATAATTTGTTACACAGCAACAGCTAACTGATACAGACTCATAATGCACACTAATATTAACTCCAAGATAGACTGAAGATGTGTATGGAGAAATTCATTCAATGGTGGCATGCGGGAGGTGGTCTTCAGTTCAATCTACTCAGAAGCTACCTGCTGGGTGAGCAAGATGACTACAGTCACCAGAGCAGACAGACAGCTGGTTGGTCCCCATCTGTGGCTCCTTCCCTAAGCCTTGGCCCAGGTCCAGGGATAAGACTGACTGGCTGGCTTGGCAAGCAATGAGTATGGGTGCTTGAATCCATGCCTACATGTGTTTGGCACCCTTGAAAAGAAACAGGGAGTCTCTGTACCCAGAAGGTAAGCAGAAACACTAACCAAAAAAAAAAAAAAAAAAGAGAGAGAGAGAGAAAGAAAGTAAGAAAGTCACACAAGAAGGAGATAGAATCATAATATGTGCTTGGCTCTGCCCAGAACAACTTGTACATAATCATCATCATGTAAACACTGTGAGATGATTCTCAACTGTTCCAATCAACTGGAGAGAAATACCAGAATAAATCATTCTAGCTACAGAACCAACTGTACAAATTATCACCCTGGAAAATGCACAAAGAATAAACACCAAGGGAAGAGAGGTAGGAGGTTTAAAAAAAAATGAAGAAAACTATAAAGGGTAAGTATCCTCCCCTTCCAAAGTGGGGAAATCAAAAGCTACAGCCTATGGCTAATAAAATAAGAAGTAGAGGGATACATGTATTTTTTGAATTACCAAGACAACCAATAAAAAAAGTAAAAATCTCTTCTGTTGGGACAGGAATGTGATAAAGGGGAGGTAAATCTTATCCACTGTAACAATAAATGAACTGATATATCTAATCTTGAGATCTAAAAAAATTGGTATAAGAATAGTTTTTTAATGAAATGAAGGAAGCCATCAGAAAAATTAACAAAAGGAATAGTTAAAAGGGAATGAGTCTGCAGTTAGAATTGGAGCAGGTGTCACTGTTTCACACCTTAAGAACTTCCTTATCATTTGCTTTCTTTGCTGAGTGTAGTATTTTGGATTTTTTAAAAAGATTTTATTTATTTATTTGAGAGAGAGAGAGAGAGGGCAAGTGAGCAAGGGGAGGTGCAGAGAGAGAGAGGGAGAGATCATCTCCAGTGGACTTCGTGCAAGCATAGAGCTTCATGCAGGGATTGATCCCACAACCCTTGAGACTATGACCTGAGCCAAAACCAAGAGTCAGATGCTTAACCCATGAAGCCCCCCAAAGACCCCTGCAAATGTAGTATTTTGAAAAAAATCAATTTTTACAAAAATTCCAATTTGTTTCCACCTTTAATCATTTAACATATTGCTTGTGTGTTTTCAAGTAGGGTGCATTTGTAAATGTAATATACACAAACAAACCACTTAATCTTAAATTAACCCTGTGAGGGAAAAAAATTATCTCTCATTACCAGATAGGAAAAGTGAATTGAGAAATACTAATGACTTGCCCAAGATGACTTAAGTAAATTATTTCCTTAAGCATTGTAACTCCTTAAAACATTGATCACTTCTGGGTCAGTCTGTTAAGCATCAGATTCTTTTTTTTTTTTTTTTAAGATTTTGTTTATTTATTTGACAGACAGAGATCACAAGTAGGCAGAAGCAGGCAGAGAGAGGGGGAAGCAGGCTCCCCACTGAGCAGAGAGCCAGATGTGGGGCTGGATCCCAGGAGTCTGGGATCATGACCTGAGCTGAAGGTAGAGGCTTTAACCCACTGAGCCACCCAGGCACCCCGAAGCATCAGACTCTCGGTTTCAGCTAGGGTCATGATCTTGGGTTATGGAATGAGCCCTATGGCAGGCCCCACACTCAGCTGGTGGTCTGCTTGGGATTCTCTCTCTCCTCTCCCTCTGCCCCTCCACCCACCCATGCATGTACTCTCTCTCTCTCAAATAAATGCATTAATTAAAAAACAACAACAACAAAAAGACAAAAAAAAAAACAAACCACTGACCATTTCTTACAAGTGTCCATGAGGCAAAGAGTCCCACTTTATGGATGAAAATGTAACAGCAACAAAGATACGTAATTCTCTTCTCCAGGATCCTAAGGGCATAGTGGATGGCCATGGTTCCTATTTCCTTCCTGCTTTGTTGCTTTCTTGGTGGGTACAGGTGACTATCAACACAGCATCTGAAAGCTGGAGACAAGAAGAAGCAAGGGAGGTGCGAAGGCCTCATCATAACCTTTGATGGGAGTATTATTAACCACATTCTACAGGTAGGGCCATAACACTAGGGAGAAATAAGCATCGTGCTCACTGAAGTCACACGGCGGGTCGATGGTAGCTTGGGGATTTGAATCGGTGTTGGGGCACTGGAGTCATGCCTCTGTCATTAAGGGGAGAAACTGGAAGGAAAAAAGGAAGTTTGCTTGCCTGTGAATGGATCCTGTGGCTGTATAGTAAATCTGCCTCTAACTGTCCACATGGTTTAAGGCAATGATCTTCTCTCCTTGGATCTTCCATGTTCTCATCTGTAAAAGGAGACGGTGGGCTAGATTATCTCCCTTTGGACCTTGAACTTGATTTTAGCTTAGCTGTTGACATCAGGTAAAGAAAATAAATTAAAAGATTCTACTGGGAAGGAAGAAATGAAATTGCCTTTATTCACAGAGAATATGATCATCTTTGTGGGAAATCTTAAATCTATTTTTTGAAGTTATTGGGACAAATAAGTAAGTTTGGCAAAGATCCAAGATACAAGATCAGTATAAAAATTTCCATTGTATTTCTCTAGGTCAGCAATGAACAGTTAAGAAATTAAAATTTAAAAATTCCATTTATAATCTCACAAAAAATAGGAAATACTTAGGTGTAGTTCTGGAAAAAAGATCTCAAAGACCTGTATGTTCAAACTACAAAACATCACAGAGCAAAATTTAAAAAGACCTAAATAACTGGGAGATGTACAATATTCATAAGACTCAGTCTTGCTAAAATGTCAGTTCTCTCCAAATTGATAAACACATTTGATGCATCATCAAACAAAATCCCAGCAGACTTTTGGAGAAACTAATTAGCGAAGTCTAAAATTCCTATGGAAATGCAAAAGCCCTAGAAAATAACTCTGAAAAAGAACAATTTGGTGGGCTATCTGATTTCAAGATTTATTGTAAATCTATACTAATCAGGACAGCATGGTATTTGCATCAAGTCAGACAAAAGAGATCAATGGGACAGAAAATAGAATCCAGATATAGACCCACACATGTGCAGACAACTGACTTTTGGAAAAAGTGCAAAGGTGGAGAAGGCATAGTCTTTTTTAAAATGTGACTAGAAAATTTATTTATCCATAGGAAAAGAAATTAACATATATACCTTGCATCATGTATAAAATTAATTCAAAATGGAACAGAAACCTAAATGTAAAACTTAAAACTTCCTGAAGAAAATGTAGGAGAAAATCTTTGTGACTTTAAGGCAGGTAAAGATTTCTTAAGATATGACATCAAAAGAATGATCCCTTAAAGGGCATCGTGGTAGACTGGACTTCATTGAAATTGAACACATTTGCTCTACAAAAAAACACTGTTACGAGATGAAAAGACAAGCACAGTTCATGAGAACGTATTTGCAGAGCATACATCCGATAGGATACTTATATCCAAAATATATATATGTAGAATTTTCAAAACTCAATAATAACCCTATTCAAAAATAGTAAAAAGATTTGAATAGACATTTCTTCAAAGAAGTTTCACAAAAGGCCAGTAAGCACATAAAAAGATGCTCGACATCACTAATCACGAGGGAAATGCAAATCAAAACCACAATGAAATACCACCTCACACCCAATAGGATGGCCACTTTCAAAAACAATGTAAAATATGAAGCATTGATGTGGAGAAACTGAAACCCTCATACATTGTGGTGGAAATGTAAAATGTTACAGTTATTATATAAATATATGTCAGATCCTCAAAAGGTCAAGCACAGAATTACCATACTGGTCAGCATATAGAGTTATGAGGTTGGAGAGCTATGTAATGGATATAGTGTTTCTCTGTAGAACAGATTAAAAAAAAGTTTTGAAAATAGATAGTGGTAATGGTTGATCAACATTGTGAATGTACTTAATGCTACTGAACTGTACCCTTAAAATGGCTAAAATGATTTTATGTTACATATATTTTACCATAACAAAAAACTCAATAATAAGATAACACACACCCAAATTAAAAAAAAAAAAAAAAGGGCAGGGGCTTCTGGGTAGCTCAGTCAGTTAGGCAGCTGACTCTTGGTTTTGGCTCAGGTCATGATCTCAGGGTCCTGGGACCAAGCCATGCATCGGGCTCTGCACTCAACGGGAAGTCTGCTTGTGGATTCTCGTTCTCCCTCTTCCCCTCTCCTTGCTTCCTCTCTCTACCTCAAATAAATAAGTCGATCTTTGAAAAGAGAAAAAAATGGCAAACTTTCATTCAACATAGTACCGGAAGTCCTTGCCATAGCAATCAAACACGGAAAAGAAATAAGAGGCATCCACACTGGTAAAGAAAAAGTGAAACTGTCAATATGTGCAGATAACATGGTACCATATGCAGAAACCCTACAGACTCCACCGACAAACTACTAGAAGTAATCAATGAATTCAGTAAAGTTGCAGGATAAAAAACGGATACCCCCAAACTGGTAGCATTTCTATATTCTAATAATGGAGCAGAAAGAGAAATTAAGAAAACAATTCCATTTCCAACTGAACCAAAAAGAATAAACTACCTAGGAATAAACTCAACCAAGGAGGTGAAAGACCCATACTCTTGAAAAAACTATAAAATATTAGTGAAAGAAATTGAAGATGACACAAACAAATGGAAAGATATTCCACGCTCATGAATTGGAAGGATCAACATTGTTAAAATGCCCATACTACCTGGAGCAATCTACAGATTCGGTACAATCCCTATCAAAATACCAACAGCATTTTTCACAGAACTAGAACAAACAATGCTAAATCCTTATGGGAGATCCCAAATAGCCAAAGCAATTCTGAGTAAGAAGAACAAAGCTGGAGACATCGCAGTTCCAGATTTCAAGATACACAGTATGGCACGGACATAAAAATGGACACATCAGACCAATAAAACAGAACAGAGAACCCAGAAATAAACTTATGCTTATACGGTCAATTAATCGATGACCAAGGAGAGAAGAATATACAATGGAGAAAAAACAGTCTCTTCGATAAATGGTGCTGGGAAAACTGGACTGGTACAAGCAAAAGAATCAAACTAAACCACTTTCTTACACCTTACAAAAAATATAAACATAATGTGGACTAAAGACCTAAATGTGAGACCTAAAACCATAAGCATCCTAGAAGAGAACACAGGCAATAATTTCTCTCACGCTGGCCACTGCATTTGTCTAAGCTATGTCTCCTAAGACAAGGGAAACAAAAGCAAAAAGAAACTACTGGGACTACATCAAAATAAAAAGCTTTTGCCCAGCAAAGAAAACCATCAACAGAACAATGACCAAAAAACCCTACAACCTACTGAAGATATCTGAAAATGAGATCTCTAGTAAGGGGTTAATATCAAAAATATATAAAGAACTTACACAGCTCAACACCAAACCAAACAGACAAACAACACTGTTTAAAAACTTGGCAGAGGAGGGGCGCCTGGGTGGCTCAGTCAGTTAAATATCCGACTCTTGATTTCAGCTCAGGTCATGATCTAAAGGTTGTGAGATCGAGCCCTGATCCCCCAGCATGGAGCCTGCTTGAGATTCTCTCTCTCTCTCTTTGCCCTTCCCCACCCTCTTTTCTAAAAACCAAAATTAAATTTTAATTAACATTAAAGTAAATTAATTAAAAATGGGGAGAGGACCTTGAATAGACATTTTTTTCCAAAGAAGACATACAAATACCAAAAAGACACCTGAAAAGATGCTTAATAGCACTAATCACTGGGGAAATGCAAATCAAAACAACAATGAGATATCACCTCCCACCTGTCAGAATGGCCAAAAAAAAAAAAAAGGTAAGAAATAACAAGTATTGGTGTTGATACACAGAATAAGGCACCCTCATGCACTGTTGGTAGGAATGTAAATGAGAGAGCCACTATGGAAAACAGTAAAAAAATTAAAAATAGAAATACCATACGATCTACCACTGGATATTCCCCCCCAGGATGAAAACGCTAATTTGAAAAGATATATACATCCCTATGTTCACTGCAGCGCTATTAACAATAGCCAAGATATGAAGCAACCCAAGTGTCCACTGATAGATGAATGGTTAAAGAAGAACAATGGAATATTTCGCAGCCATAGTAAAGGCGTGAGACTGTGCTATTTGCAACAACACAGATGGACCTACGAGGTATTATGCTAAGTGAAGTAAGTCAGACTGAGAAAGACAAATATCACACTTCCTCACTTACATGTGGAACCTTAAAAAAAAACAAAAAGCAAAACACAAAGAAATGAATAAATAAACAAAAAGCAGAATCAGACCTACAAATACAGAGAACAAACCGATGGTTGTTGCCAGAAGGAAGGAGGGTGGTGGAGTGCACAAAAGGAGCGAAGGGGAGTGGGAGATACAGACTTAACAGTTACAGAATGATTAAATCACATAAATAGAAGGGACAGTATAATAGGCAATACAGTCAATGATATTGTACTAGCCTACGGTGATGGTAGCTATGCTTGTGAGCAGAGCATAACTTGCCAAGAAGCTGAACCACTATGTTGTATACCTGAAACTAATACACTCAATTAAAAAAAAAATTTAGGGGCACCTGGGGGCTCAGTGGGTTGGGCCCCTGCCTTCAGCTCAGGTTATGATCTCAGGGTCCTGGGATCGAGCCCCGCATCAGGCTCTCTGGTTGGCGGGGAGCCTACTTCCCCCTCTCTCTCTGTCTGCCTATCTGCCTACTTGTGATCTCTCTCTCTCTCTCTCTGTCAAATAAATAAATAAATATTTTTTTTTAATGTTCAAAAGATTTGAGTAGACACATAACCAGAGAAGAGATACAGATGAATAATAAAATCTGAAATATGTCCAATTTCACTAGTCTTAGGGAAATGAAAATGAAAAGCCACAAGAAAATAACAAGGATGTATGTATTAGAAATGGGTTAAAAAAAAAAAAAAAGATACCAAGCATTGGTGAGGATGTGGAGGAACCAGAATTTTCATGTTCTACTGTGAAAACATAAAAAGGCACAACCACTTTGGAAAACATTTTGGCAATTCCTTTAAACATTAAACATATGCCTACGCAGCCATTCTACTCTTAGGTATGAACGTATCTCCATACAGAGACTTATAAATGAATGATCATGACGGTTTTACTGGAACAGCCAAAAACTAGGAAGAATCCAAATGCCCATCAACAGGTGAACAGATAAATAAATTGCAGAATACACAGTATACAGTGGTGTGAACACCTGTATATGAAACACTACTTGACAATAAAGAAGAACGAACTATTGATACATGTGAAATATCAATGAATCTCAGAATTAACTGAATAACAAAACCAGAGGGTAACATCCAGGATCCCATTTATTAAAATTCTAGAAAATGCAAACTACTCTGTGGTGACAGATCATTATCGTCTGGGGAAGGGCCAGGTGTGGGGAGCTACACGGAGAAGAAAATATAAAGGGATAGGAGGAATCTTGGGGGGGTGATGACTACATTCAGCATATTGATTACAGGGGTGGTCCCACTGAGGCACACCTATGTCAAAGTATGGGTGAGGGGCGCCTGGGTGGCTTAGTTCCTTAAGTGTCTGACTCTTGATTTTGTAGGTCATGATCTCAGGGTCTTGAGATCCAGCCCCTCTGGGCTCTCTGCTCCTGCTCGGCAGAAAGTCGGCTTGGGATTCTCTTTCCCTCTCATCGATCCATCGATCTTGATCTTTTTTTAAAAAAGGTACACGTGAGATACGGGCAATCTGTTGTTAGTCAACTATATCTCACTAAAGTTTCAAAAACAGTGTTGAATTTAAAATGTAAATAATGGGATAAACGTTTGAGGATACTTTTACGTAAGTAAAGCTCAGAACAACACTGTGTGAAGACAGAAAGTGGACTGAGAAGACATACCTTAAATATGCAGATTGGACTCCTAATGGGAGTGGGAGATGAAGGATTAAAAAGAAAATAATAGAAGAGGAGAAGAGATGGGAGCTCTGGGTGGCCCAATGACGACAGCGTCCAAGGAAGATTAAGTAGAATCTGTGCTACTAAAGTCCTGGGCGGGCGGGGGGGGTGGGGGGGGCGAGGTGTGCAAGGGAAGAAGGGAGAGAAAGAATTGAAGGCAGGGAGGAAGAAAAATAAAGGGGGAAGCAGGGGGCCTGGGGGATAGTCGGACACCCCGAGCTGAAAGAGAAATGGAGTTTGTAGAAACGCCTTTCTGCAAGCTGGGCTCGGCAAACACGCCCTTGGCCAAGGGCCAGACAAGGCCTGGGCTACATCTAAGGGTGAACTTACATGGTTATCAAATTCCCCTTCCCTGGAGCCTCTGGAAGTTGTTGCCAAGAACAGAAGTGGGGGTGGGCGGGGGGAGAATCCATCCCCTTTGTCTCTCTTTTTTCCCCTTGGACCTGATTTCGTGGTTTCCTCCGTCTTATTTCTCCCCCGGGACCCTCCGGCCCCCGCTGCGGATGGGGTGTGAGACGCGGGAGTGGGGCAAAGAGTAGGCGCGCTGCGCTGGGGTCCCCAAAGCCGCAGAAGAGACCCGAAAGTGGGGAAGCAAGCCCAGCCTCGGCCCAAAGCCGCTTCCGGAGGGGCCGGGGCCAGGTGCGCGCCGCTGCCGGGCGCGGAGAGGAGAGGCGGGGGCGCGGGGCGCGGGGCCCGGAACCGGCCCTCTGCGTTCCCCCGCGCGGCGGCGTTCCCACCCGCCCGCCCTCTCCGCCTCGCCAGGGCCGCGGAGCAGGAAGTTCACACACACGAGGAGCAGCCTCTGCGGAAGCGTTCGTGCGGCCCCCGGGGTCGCCCGGCCGGGGGTGGGGGGCGGGGGACAGGCGGCGCGCGGGGAGGCCTTGAACTTGGCGGACGCGACGGCTTGCTCTCGAGGAGGCCTGGGCTTCTCCCATCCTTTTCAGTCTGGAAATATTTTTATTGTGATAATACAGAGTCCCCAAAGCGAAAGTCAAACGGGCGGCCAAAGGCACCCCGGGGATCTTCCCGGTGGACAGACGGGCAGAACGACCCAGGCACCGGGGAGCGGACAGATTACCGCGGAGGGGAGAAGGGCTGGAGGGGAGCGGGGGTTAGAAGGGAGGAGAGATGGAGGGGGAAGCGGGGACCGAGGCTGGGAAAGGGCGGGGTGGAGCGGGCGGAGGACAGGGCCGGAATGAGGGGGAGTTCGGAGGAGCCAGGAGAGGGGGAGGGGAAAGGGGACCTCCTGCCCTCTCCATCCGAGACCTGCTCGCCCTCCAAGGCTTGTGCTCGCTCCTTCTTCCCGCCACCCCCTCCGACCTCTTTCTCTTTCTGGCCCTCTGGCTCTTTCTCCTTCGCTGTCTTCCCCCGTGGCCCCCTTCCCCCACCACCCACCCCAATCCCTCTCTCTTGTCCATCCCTCTACTCTCTCATACTCTTTTTGGTTTGCGCTGTTCTCCTCCCCCCTAGGTCTCTCGTTCCTGCTTGCACTATCATCACACAACACCCCCCCACCCCCACCCCCAGCGCTTTCTTTGACTCCCATTGAAAGCCCCACACAGGAGTTGCCAGTCATGGGGTCCTGAAGAGGCTAAGCGGGCCTCTGCAGGAGACCACAGACTCTTCCCCGCTACCCCCCCGCCGCCCCCCCTCCCCCCCCCCCGCCCCGGACCCCAGCCAGGCATTTTCCCTAAGGGTTCTAATCAGAGTGACCACATTGACCACTGTGTTCTAGGATGTCCATCCTGGATTCTAAGCCCATAATTTGACTTGGTTTATTAAACTGCTCCAGATTCTTTTTTCCTTTTAGAGATAGGTACAATAAGGTCATTGTCATGGCCCATTTAACTGGGGATCAAAAATACCCATCATTTACCCCCTATCTATTTTGTCACCCTATGCTAGTTTCCATTGCTGGGAGGGGAAGGAGCCAATCTTCCCTGTCATTATTTACCTTACCCAAATCCCAACCTCTGTTTAGACTTGACATCTCTGCTGCATTTACAATTAGTCCCAATTTATTATTAAAAAAGCTGAGCTCCAAAGGATTAAGAGGAATTCACCAAGGACCAAAATAATGGGGAATGGAGCTTGGAGTGTTGGGGTTTTTCGTTTGTTTGTTTTTGGTGTTTTTTCTTTTTTAAGATTTTATGTATTTATTTGAGAGAGTGAGTGAGAGAGTGAAAGACAGAGAGAGAAGGAGTGGGGGGAGGCAGAGGGAGAGGGAGAAGCAGGCAGACATGGGGCTGGATCCAGGGACTCCAGGATCATGACCTGAGCCGAAGACAGACACTCAACCCACTGAGCCACTTGGATTGTTATGACTCCAAATGTCAACTCACTCATTCTTGACTATTTTATTTTTAAACTGTAGAATGTATCCCATATACAGAAGTGTCCAGAAAAGGTATATGTACATTTAACAAACAATAAAATGAATACCCATGAACCTATCACAGGCTATAGAATAGAACACCACCACTTCCTTAGAAGCCACTGCTCCCGTGCTTCTAGATTCCGGCACCTCCTTCCCCACCAATAGGCAACCGCTCTCTGGACTTCTCCATTCATTTTGTATTCTTTCTACCTAACTGTGTATCCCCACCTAATATGCTGTTGACTTTTAGAAAACCAAATAGCAGAACAGCCCCTGTTAGCAACAGGCTCTCTGGAGAAAAGTAGCTGAACAGAGACCCCAGGTCATAGTTTGGTTCTGGCTCCCCTGAGAGTTTCCCAAGGGCTTGTTCTTGGAAAGTATCATGGCAAAATCATGACCAGGTCCTGGAAACACAGGACTTACCGTGCTCAGCTTACAGGGAATGACTGGGTACTGGTCTATCCTCAGTAGTATGAAAAGGAAGGAGTGAGATGCTTAATAATTTTAGCTTCTAGACTGGCCATGGCTGCTGGAAGACAATATTCATAGGCCTTTTGTGTTTCTACAAACCTTAAAACATGGATCATTTTTGTTTCGGACTGTCTTTTCAAGGACATTTGGAACAACAACAACAAAAAACATATTTTGGAAGGTGGAGATAGGGTCTCCATATCAAACAGATTTGTTGGCTATCCTGGATAATACAGATACTATCTCCCTCTGGGGCCAAGGTCAAGCAGACTTGCTGCAGCCCATTTGATTGATTTAATGTGTCCCCTTGACAGGCCATGGGGTCACTGGATTAAACATTATTTCTGGGTGTGTCTGCGAGAATACTTCTGGATGGATTCGTATGTAAACTGGTAGACTCAGTAGACTGCCATATGGATGGACATCATCCAACCCACGGAAGACCTGGATAGAACAAAAGGTGAAGGAATCTGGAAACTGCCTGGCCTTTATACTGCCTCAAACTAGAGATGGAACTGCTCTCAGCAATGTTCATCCAACTTATCCTGATTCTAGAGTAAGATCCTAAAATAAGACCCTCCTCACTTTCAGATCCAGAATTTTCTGAGAGTGCCACTTCTCATGATAATTGACTCAAATACTGTACTCAATGACCAAGCCAATCTCATAGTGGTACCTGGTTTATTTCTAGAAGAAAAGACAAGTGGTAGTGGGAAAGGAGGTGAAGGAGAACAAAGGTGTGCCTGGGTTGATGCATTGGGTCATTTCTGGCAATTTTACATATAAACTGAATGTTTGCTAATTCAATTGTCCTTTATGTGCAGGGGAGCTCTATCAAGGAAGGCTGCAAAGAAAGTTTTCATAGGATTTTGGGGGTTGTCCTGATTTTCCCCTTCAGCCTAGTTTCTGAAAGCAGGTTCTTCAAACAGAACTTACCTATTCCTGAGAATAAACTTGAAAATTCATTTGCAAGTCAAAAAGTATAGGAAATGCAAGTTATACTGATGTTACAAGTTTTACAGGATGAAACGCAAACATCCTGCTTGGTTTTCAAGTCCAGCCCTGACATGCCAAACTGGGTCGCTTTGGACAAGGGACGCTTTATCTCTAGGATTTGGCTGCTTCTTCTTCTTAAAAACAAGAGAATTATGTCACCAAGATAATGGCAGCTGTATAAATTCAAATCTCTCAACACACCTTCAAAAAAGTAATCCAGAACATGAAGAACAACCATAACTTCACAAGACCCAATCCTCGAAAAATCTAGGAGACAGAAAAGGTCCAAGTTCAAGTGTCATGTAAGTAGAAGAATTAACACTAAATCCCAGTGAGCAATCATGATCTCTCTAGAACCTTTGAGGACAGCAAGTATTGTACATCAAAAAAACAAACAAACAAGATAAAACACATAATGGAAAAGAAGGGAGCTAGCAACAGGCTTAGGATTGACCTTAATTTATTCCCAGAAAGAGAATGATCCTGAAACAAGTCTGACAGACAAGAGCACTTATTACAACAGGACTGTCTTGGAAGGACATCACTCGGGGAGACACTTTGCACACATTTTCATGAGAATCTCCTAGCTGGTGAGTGTTAGAGAGTCCCTGGGGTAGATCATCACAGTGGGTCCCTCAGTGTTGCTGGTTCTGATGGTACCATATCCCTAGGAGCAAAATGGAAGAAGTGACCCCCGAGAACAGGCTGACCTTGGGATCCACAGTATCTCGAGTTTCTCAAGGAAATTTGCTCTCGAATTAAAATAAGAGGGGGTTTTGGCAAAACGTAAGTGGAACCTAGCCAGATTCTTCCGGTCCAAGATAGAATTTGGGACATTTGCCAACTTGAAAACATCTGAGCCTATTACAGCCTTTTCTTTCTCAAAAATCCTTCAAGGCCACCTATAGGTGAGAACTTTGTCCAGCTCTGCTCGGGTCTTGGTAGTGGAGAGAACTTTCTGTTGTAGCCCATCCTAGGAGAGGCAGGTGGGCTGGGGACTTCTTCACCAGGGTGACCAGTTAGCTGTATCCTACAGACAGATGTCAGGTGAAGGGCTGCCTATCCAGAGACAGTAAGACTGCTTGGAAGATGTGACTTTGGAATCAGGACACACTGGTTGGTCTGTCTGGAAACATGGAGGCTCTTGAAGCAAGCAGCTTGGAAAGAAGGTGCTCTTCGTTGATGTGGCTGCTGTGTTCTTATCATGTTCCTGAGAGTATGACATAGTGACAGAATCTACTGGACAACTGGTCATTTTCTCAAGAACACTTGCTTTTCACATTCTTTTAAAAATCTTTACTAGAGTATAACCCACATATGAAAAAATAGGCAAAACATAAATGGAAGGCTCAATGAACTATTATAAAGTGAAACCCCACATAACCTATAGAAAAACAAGAAGAACATTGTCATCCTATCAGAAGCCCCATTGGTACCTGCCATCACTGCTGTCTTAACTTTCAACGCTATGGTTTAATTTTGCTGATTCTTGAATTTTGCATAGATGGAATTGCACACCATTTGTAACTAACTTCTTTGACTTAAATCACATTTGCTAAATTCACCCATGCACACATGGCATGGCAGTTCATTTTCATTGCTACTGATTCTTTCATTGTCTAAAATTACCCCAGCTCGTTTTTAACAGCTTTACTGAGATATCATTCATGTACCGCAAAATGGACTCATTCAATGTGTACGTTTCAGGTTTTTAGTACATTCACAGGGCTGTGTAGTCATCACCACAATCTAAGATTAGAACAGTTCACCACTGTGATATTGACATATCCTGTCACTGCTAGCTGTGACTTTCTATTCCCCTCATGACACCCCCACCCTGAAGATCTACATTTTTGTCTCCATGGATTCACCTATTCTGGGCATTTTGTGTAAATGGAATGAGTCTTTTGTTGTGACAAGCTTCTTTAACATAGTGTCATATTGTCAAAGCTCTCCCATGCTATGGAATGCATCATTTTTCACTGCCAGATAATACTCTAATACATCATTTTTTACTGCCAAGTAATACTCTATTCTGTGGCTGTACGTGTTTTATTTCACGTTTTGGCTATCATGAGTGATACTGCTATCACTATTTATATACAAGTTTTTGTGTGTCCATGGACTGGAAAACAATATATTTAACATGTCAATTGTTGTATAAAGGAGCTAATCTACAGATTCAGTATAATATCTATCAAAATCTTAGTTGACTTTTTACAGAAATCAGCAAGGTGATCCTAAAAGTCGCATGGAGATATAAGGGATCCAGATAGCAAAACAGTTTTGGAGACAAACAAGGTTAAAGAAATCAGACTCCTGATTTCAAAACTTACTACCAATCTATAGTAATCAAGACTATAAGGATAGACACATAGATCAATGAACTAAATTGAGATTCCCAAAATAAATTCAGAAATAACTCTAATTTTAGCCAATACAGTGAATGTCTAATTGTACATCAATAGTGGTTTTAATGTCCACTTCCCTAGTGATTAAAAAACTAATGTAGAAAATCTACATTATAGATTTTCTTGGCCATTAACATATTTTCCTTTGTAAAGTGCCAATTCAACTCTTTTGCCCATTTTCTATTAACTTGTCTTTCTCTGGTTGAGTTTTAGGCCCTCATTGCATATTCTAGATGTGAACTTTTGGCCAGATATATTATTACAAATATGTTGTTCCTCTCTTTCAGTGTTCTTTTCACTTGTTCACTGGTGTTTTTTGAAGAACAGGTACTTTAAGTCTTAATATAGTTCAATTTACCAATTTTTGCCTTTATTGTTAGTGTTTTCATGTCCTACTCAAGAAACATTTGCTTATTGCTAAATATTGAAGATATTGACCTATGTTTCCTTTCAAAAAATATCTACATTACATCCTAAAGAGCTAGAAACCATTCTAAAATCTAGAACTTTCTCAAAATCTTCTGAAGTTATTTTATCTTTAACATTCAGTTTCATTCTCCATAGGGCTAATTTTGCATAGGGCAGAAGCGGGAAAAAATACATTTTCTATATGTGTTTCCAACTCCACTGGTACTATTTACTGCAAATAACTGTGCCACTTATTAATTCATATATTGCCTCTAAGCTCTTTCAACAGTTGCCCATTATGTGAGCACCACGTCACGCTTTCTGGCCCGAGAGCGCCAGGGAGGTCCTGCAAAGGGAGGAGCCTCTCTGGCTGCTGCCAGTGGCCGCACACTCAGTTACCAGCGTGAGTGTCAGGACATCCCGTGGCGTATGCCTAAGTCACATGCCCAGTACGTACCCTCCCTCAGCAACTTGGCAACACCAGCCCGGCACGGTGTGCACCTTTCCCTGGCATCCTTGGATATAGACAGTGACCACTCTCAACCTCTCACTTTCACCAGTATCCCCACTCCCTCTGCACACCTGTATGCTTGACCTCCAGCTGCGGTTCCCCCGCAAGCCAAGGATTGCTTCCTGCTTACCCAATGAGTGGTCCACCTCTGGTCGGGGCAAACCGGAGAATTCTGGCATTCAGGGGACACCCACCAAGCCTTCTCTGAAGAAATCAGAACCCCTGCCTGAGAATGGAACCCCCCTCCCAAGTTCGTTCCTCATTGAGTACTCTTGTTTGGCCCAGGTGCCCCCTTATATTTTCTCTTGTATCATAGCTTCCTAAAGAATTTATGAAGAATTAAACTTCCCTCTTGAGGTCCGTGTGTGGTTTCTGTGTCCTGATTGGACACAAATGGATACAATAAGCATCATTTCCTTGCTGCAGTTTGGGGCAGCTTCCTAGACACATGTGGGTCTGTGGCCAGACTCTATTCCGTCTCGTGTGTCTTTGTCTGACCTTGAGATTGTAACCCCAGTAACATTATGAGGGTTTCGGTACTGAGGTCTCAGAATTCTTTTGTTATACTTGTTTCTCAAGCGTTTGAGTTTTTATGCTATAATAAATGGCTTACATTTTTAAAATTTTGACTTTCTTCCTTTTTATTCCTGATGTATAAAATACAGACAGTCCTTGACTTACAATGGTTCAACTTAACATTTTTTGCAGGCTCAAGAGAAATGGTATTTCACATTTTGAATTTTGATTTCCTCCCGAGCTAGTAAATGCAATACAATACTCTTGTGATGCTGAGCACTGGCAGTGAGCCCCAGCTCCCAGCCAGGCAGGCCATCATGAGGATAAACAATCCATATACTCACCACCATTCTGTCCCCATAGAGCCATTCAATTTTCACTTTCAATACGATATTCAATAAATTACATGAGATATCTGACACTTGATTATAAAATAGGCTTGTGCTGGAGGATGTCTTTAATTTTTTTAAAAAATTCAATTTAATTAACATATATGGTATTACTAGTTTCAGGGGTAGAATTTAGTGATTCATCAGTTCTGTACAACACCCCGTGCTCATTACTTCAAGGGCCCTCCTTCATGCCCATCGCTCATTTACCCCATCTCCACACACACCTCCCCTCCAGGAACCCTCAGTTTGTTTCCTAGAGTTCAGATTCTATTATGGTTTGTCTCCCTCTCCATTTTTGTCTTATTCTATTTTTCCTTCCCTTCCCCTATGTTCATCTGTTTTGTTTCTTAAACTCCACATCTGAGTGAAATCATATAGTATTTGCTTTTCTCTGACTGACTTATTTCGTCCAGCATAATACCCTCTAGTTCCATCCATCTCATTGCCAATGACAAGATTTCATCCTTTTTGACGGCCGAGTAATATCCCATTGTATAAATACCCTGCATCTTCTTTACCCACTCATCCTTCGATGGACATCTGGGCTCTTTCCGTATTTTAGCTATTGGGGACATTGCTGTTATAAACATCGGGGTGCATGTGTCCCTTCAAATCACTAAGTTTGTATCCCTTGGATAAGTACCTAACAGTGCAATGGCTGGGTCACAGGGTAGCTCTATTTTTAACCTTTCAAGAAAATTCCATGATGTCTTCCAAAGTGGCTGTACCGGTCTGCATCCCCACCAACAGTGTAAGAGGGTTCCCCTTTCTCTGCATCCTCACCAACATCTGTTGTTTCCTGATTTGTTCATTTTTTGGCCTGGGTGACTTTGCCCAAATGTAGGCTACTGTAAGTGTTCTGACCACATTTAAGAGGAGGCAGGCTAAGCTATGGTCTTAGGTGTACTGAATGCATTTTCAACTTATGATGCATTTTGGGGGGATGTAACTCCATCGTAAGTCAAGGTAGATCTGCACAATGGAGTTTTGTAGGTTGACTTGATGCACAGAAACTTTAGTAAATTAACTTACTGATTCCAATAGCTTGTAAGCAGACCCTCTGAACTTTCTATGTATATAATAATGTCATTTGAGAATAATGGTTATTTTATTCATTCCCATTTCTTCTGCCTTTTAATTTTTCACCATAACTTATTCACTAGCAAGGACCTCCAGGACAATGCTGAATAAGTAGTGATAGAGGGCATTCTTGTCTCATCCTGGATCCCAGTGAGAACATTTTTAGCACTTCACCAATAATGATGCTGTTTGGTAAAGCTTTTTTTATAGATTTACATTATCCAGGTTAAGAAAATTTAATTCCTAATTTTCTTTTTTTTTTTTTTAAAGATTTTATTTATTTATTTGACAGACAGAGATCACAAGTAGGCAGAGAGGCAGGCAGAGAGAGAGGAGAAAGCAGGCTCTCCACAGAGCAGAGAGCCCGATGCGGGGCTCGATCCCAGGACCCTGGGATCATGACCTGAGCCGAAGGCAGAGGCTTTAACCCACTGAGCCACCCAGGCACCCCTAATTCCTAATTTTCTAAGAGCTTTTTAAAAAATTCATGAATGGGTGTTAAATTTTGTCAAGTGCTTTTTGTATATCTAGTAGGATAGTATTTCCCCATCTGTTTTTTGTTTGTTTGTTTGTTTCTTGTTTTCATAATCTACCCCACTTCCTGGAGCCCTTTAAACTTTCTTTTTTTCCTCATTGCTCTCCCTCCATGAAATTTAAATGCTACAGATACAGTGTGTATGTACTTGTGTGCTATATGACCTCAGCTTCATACTTAAAAAGAGAAAAGCTTTTTCACTCTGCACAAACTGAGTTTCATCACTTGGAGAGCAGTATCATCTCTACTGAGAATGCATATGATAAGATCATCATATTGTTTCATTTTTTCCTATTAATGTGATAAATTGCATTAATTTCATTTGGAGAGTTAAACCCTGATTGCATTCCAGGAATAAGCCCTGCGTAGTCATGAGGTACTATTTTCTATGTATTTCTTTGGATTAGCTTTGCTAGTATTTTGGTGAGCATTTTTCATTTATGTTCATCAAAGAGATGCTGTGTAGTTTCCTTTTCTTGCAACATCCATGTCAGTTTTGAGATAAGGATCGTGCTGGTCTCATAAGAGCTCTAGAATGTTTCTCTTTTTCTATTATCTGGAAGAATTTACGTGTGATTAAGTGTTATTCCTTAAATATTTAGGAAAGGTCATCAAGAAAGACATCTGGGCTTGGGATTTTCTTTGTAGGAAGGTTTACAAGGACAAATTAGGTTTTAAGGAGGCTTTTAACGTTATTTTTCTTTGCAAAGGACCACCTTGTAGCTTTGCTGATTTTTCTTTTCCTTTTTAAGATTTTATTTGTTTGACAGAGAGAATGAGAGAGAGAATGATCAGGGAGAGTTGCAGAGGAAGAAGGAGAGGCAGACTCCCAGCTGAGGAGGGAGCCTGATGCAGGACTTGATCCCTGGACCCTGGGATCATGACCTGATCAAAAGGCAGATGCTTAACCAACTGAGCCACCCAGGCCCTCCGCTTTGTTGATTTTTCTAATGCACATTTATTTCCTGCTTCATTAATATTTGGCTTGTCTTTATTATTCCTTTCCTTTTTCTTACTGAGGTTTGATTTTTTTATAGGTCTTTTGATGACACCTAATATCACTGTGGGTTTTGTTTGTTTGTTTGTTTGTTTTTGCCTTTTGACCTTTTCATGTGTATGCATATAAAGCCAAAATTCTTCCTGGCTGTAACCAACCACTGCCCACATGTTTTGATCTGTTATCTCTTCTTTTTGTTAATGCTTTTTTAAATTAACATATAATGTATTATGTATTATTTGTTTCAGGAGTACAGGTCTGTGATTCATCAGTCTTACACAATTCATAGCACTCACCATAGCACATACCCCCTTCTTTATCATTCATTCTAAAACAGTTTCACATTTTTGTTTCTAACTGTTGACACGTGGGTTATTTATGAGCAGAGTTTTTCATTTCCAGGCTGTTGAGAATTTTCTAACTATCCCACAGTTCTGGCTTCTGGCTCACTACACTGTGGATGGGAACATACTCTGTCTTGTTGGAAATGTATTGAGGCTTTCTTTCTGGCCCACATATAGTCCATTTTAATCTGTGTTCCATCCGTGTTTGACACAAATGTGAATTCTGTCATGGCTGGGTCAAGCGCTCCCTATGTATTAATTAGGTCAAGTTTGTGACCTAATTGAGATCTCTGTATCTCTATCTTTGTTTTTCTCCTTTTTTATGCTCTGTTATTAAGAGAGAGGTGCGTCAGAGTCTTACAGTATAGCAAATTTGCCTGTTGTCATTTTAAACTCTGTCAATATCTGCCTTATTAGCTTTGGATAGTTTTATGGAACATTTGGCCCTTAAACCACACAGGTTTGAATTGCATGGGTCCACTTACCTGTGGATTTTTTCTTTATAATGACAGTACAGGACTGCAAATGTCTTTTCTCTTCCTTATGATTTTCTTAATAACCTTCTCATTTCTCTAGCTTCTAGCTGACTTTATTGTAAGAACACAGGACATAATGCATATAACACGCAAAATACGTGGTAACTGACTTTATGTTACCTGCAGGGCCTCCCGTCAACACGAAGCTCCCAGCAGTTAAGTCCTGGAGAGTCAAAAATTATATGTGGACTTTGCACAGGGGTCAACGCCCCTAAACCCTGCATTGTTAAGAATCAACTATAAATCATGTCCCTTGCTTTAAGTTCCCTCTTTCTACATCTTTGCATTTATTTTTTTCTTTTTTTCTCATTTTTTAAAATTTAAATTCAATTAATTAACAAAGAGGGTATTATTAGTGTCGGAGGTAGAGTGCAGGGATCCCTCAGTTATCTATAACCCTCAGGGCTCACTGCATCATGTGCCCTCCTTAATGCCCATCACCCTGTCACCACCCATCCCCATCTACGTGTGTGTAAAGTGTATCCCTGTAAATAGCTCATAGCAGGCAAATATTCTGCATTTGGGTCCCCCCCCCCATTTCTAGAAACCTAGAAACCCCTGCTGGGCTTTCCTTTGAGAACTTGGGGGATTTTTTTTTTTTTTTTTCTCAACACTTGCTGCCACAGGAATGTCCTCAGCATTTTCTCCCACTGTGCGGCTTCTCAAGTTGCAAATGTTTCAAGGGTCTGCCCAACTGGGTGTCTGCACCTTTCTAGTCCCCATATTATTACTTCAGCCCCAACCAACAAAAAAGTCGTGCTGAGTTCTTTGTCCCACAGAAGGAGCCCTCTTCTGGAAGCTACCCCTGAATTCTCAGACTCTCACTCAGCCCGAATTGGGAAGCATCTCTGGGGAAAGACTCATCTCAGCAAGCCAGTGTCGGCTCTCTTCCCTGGAGGACATTGGGTTCTGTCTCCCATGGCCTCTGTCCCTACTGGATCTTCTCTGTCTCCCCAGCACGGGGTGATTTCTCTGCTTTTCTAAAGTTTTGGCTTTACTCTCCAGCTTCTCGCCCACATGCCTTCAGAATTCAGCAGAAGTCTCCAGGAAACACCAGCCATGTGGGTGAGGCCCTCAGCTTTATATTTCATGGCTCCCGGGTACTGCCAAAAGCCCTTTGGCTTCTCTGGAAACCCACCCCCCACCCCCCTAGCTCCCCTCCCACTTCCCCTACCCCCACTCCACCCCCAGCAACCCAAGTGTTGCCCCAGCAAATGCCCCCAGGCAAGGCCGGGCATTCCCAGCTGCCTTCTGGAAGGTTCTGTCTTCCCTGAACTTCCAACTCTCTCCAATCATTATTTCCACAGCACCCCAGTGCTTTTATACACAAAGATTTAAAAATGTGTTCACCTTTTCTAGCTGGTCCTCAGCAGGAACATTAGCTGGCTGAGGCCTATTCCTTCGTACCTAGAGGTGGAGGGAGAACTATATTGATTTTTTTTTTTACTTGCAATGTTCATAAAGTTCTAAAAACTTAATGAGGTAAAACTGACACATAATAAACTTCACATATTAAGGTTGTGTGTGTGTGTATATATATTTCAGATACAGAAACACCTAAAAACAAGACCATAATCAAAATAATAAATGTATTCATCACCCACAGAAGTTTCCTCAGACCCCTGTGTGACCCCTGTGTTACCCGTGTGTGACCCGTGTGTGACTTCACTCACCCACCCCTCTCCACCTCTGCTATTGCCTCAGACAACCATTTAATCGGCTTTCTGTCACTATGGATTAGTTTGCATTTTCTAGAATTTTCTATAAATGGAATATCAAAGAGTTTGTGCTCTTTCTTTTCTGGCTCTTGTCACTCAGGATTCATTCTTCCGTGTTGCTGTGTGTATCCACAGTTCATTGCTTTTTCTTGCTGAGTAGTAGTAGTTCGTCAGGTGGGGATTACGCTTATTGATCCGTTCACCTGCTTGATGACATCTGGGTTCTGTCCAGGTTTTGACCAGTATCAATAAAGCCTCTATGAACAGTCTTATAAAAAATATTTACATAGGGGCGCCTGGGTGGCTCATTCAGTGAAGCGTCTCCCTTCGGCTCAGGTCATGACCCCGGGGTCCTGGGATCAAGCCCCTCGGCCGGCTCCCTGCTCAGGGACAAGACTGCTTTTCCCTCTCTCTCTGCCCACACCTCCTACCTCCTGCGCTTTCTCTCAGTCTACTGTCTCTCTCTCTCAAATATATAAATAAATCTTTTAAAGAAATATTTATATGGACATGTTTTTATTTCTTTTGTGTAAGTACCTAGGAATAGAATGACTGGCTCAGAGGGTAGATGAGTGTTTAACTTTGTAAGAAATACCAACTGGTCTTCCAAAGCAGCCGTACCATTTTACCCTCCTGCCCACAGCAGATGAGACTTGCTCACATCCTTGCCAACACTTGTAATCGTCAGTCTTTTCAATTTGAGAGATTCTAATACATGCGTGGTGGGGTGGTTTTAGTTTGCATTTCCTTAGTGACTGATAATGTTGAGTATTTTTTTTACACTTGCTTCTTTGCCATTCATCTATCTTTTTTGGTTGAGGATCTGCTCACATCTTTTGCCCGTTTAAAAAATTTGGTTGTTTGTTTTCTTATTTAGGCTTGAGAGCTCTTTATGTATGCTGGACACAAGCCCTTTATTAGATCTGTGATTTGCAAATATTTTCCTCCCACCTTGTAGCTTGTCTTTTCATTTTCTTAGCAATGTCTTTTGCAAAGTAAACATTCTTAATTGTAATGAAATCCAGCTTATCACTTTTTTCTTCCATGGATCCTGCTTTTGGTGTTGTATCCAAAAAAAAAAAAAATGTTTGTCTGATTCAAAGGTCACAAAGATTTTCTCCTATATTTTCTTCTACAAATTTTTGTTTTGTTTCAAATTTTATGTTTAGATTCATAATTATTTTGAGTTAATTTTTGTATATGGTACGAGATATGGATCCAAGATCTTTGTTTATTTTTTGCATGTGGCTAGCCAATTATTTCATCACCATGTGCTGAACATTATTTTTTAAAATTAAACCAGCCTTGCCTCTCTAGAATAAACTTAAGTTGGTATGATGTATTTTAAAATAAGTCTTTAAATTCTGTTTACTCTTATTTTAAGGATTTTCAAATTCATGTTCATGAATCAGATTAGCATGTAATTTTCTTCCTTTCTCATGATTTTTTTTGTGTGTGTGTGAGATAATCAAGGTTCTTATAGTCCCCTAAGGGAAACTGGGAAGTGCCTCCTCTTTTCCTATTCTCTGTAAAAGTATATATTGACTGGTATTATTTATTGTTTAAATATTTGGTAGAACTCACCAATGAAACCATTGGATCCACAGTGTTCCTTATGGGATGGTTTAATTTAATGTTTACATAGTTATGGGATTATTTTATGGAGACCCCAATCCTGACCCTGACTAATCGAGTGTAATCTCTTATCACAGTGCAATTCAGCTAGAAATTGACAATAAAAATATTACTAGAAAATGTATAGGTGTGTGGAAATTAAGAGATCCTCCTCCTCCTCCTCCTCTTCCCATTCTTCTCTCCTTCTTCTTCTTCTTAAGAGATACACTTCCAGGGGCACATGGGTAGTTCAGTAATTAGGTGTCTAACTTTGGCTCAGGTCATGATCCCAGGGTCCTGGGATCAAGTCCCACATGGGGCTCCCTGCTCAGTGGGAAGTCTGCTTCTCCCTCTCCCACTCCCCCGGCTTGTGTTCCCTCTCTCGCTATCTGTCAAATAAATAAATTAAAAAAAAAAAAAAAAGAAAGAGATACACTTCCAAGTAACCTATGGGTCCAACTGAACTCATAATGGAAATTTTAAAATTTTTTTTAAATTTTTTCTTGGAAATCTAAAAAAAAAATTTCAATTAAATGATCATGAAACTACTATGTATTAAAATTTCTCTGATTTAACTAAAGCCATACCTGAAGGGAGAATTTGTAATAAAATACAAGGGCTGAAAAATGTATAAATAATCATACCAAAAAGTTAGAAAAAGACTGGGGTGCCTGGGTGCCTCAGTCATTAAGGGTCTGCCTTTGGCTCAGGTCATGATCCCTCCTTGGGTCCTGGGATCGAGCCCTGCATCAGGCTCCTTGCTCAGTGGGAAGCCTGTTTCTCCCTCTCCCACCACTCCCCCTGCTTGTGTTTCCTCTCTCGCTGTCTCTCTCTGTCAATTAAATACATAAATAAAATCATCAAAAAAAAGTTAGAAACAGATTAAAGTCTAGAACCCAAACAACAACAAGAGCATATTACAAAGGTAATAGTAGAGATTAATGAAATGGAAGCAAAAAAATAATATAGATGATCAAGAAAGCCATCTTTGAAAAGACTAACCACACCAATAAACCCTTGGTAACAGCATCAATAAACCCTTGGAAGACTGTTTTTAAAAAAAGACACAACTACTGTCAAGTTATTTATCAAGTTATCAAAAGAAATATCTCTGTAGTCCTACAGATTTTTTTTAAAGATTATTTATTTATTTATCTGACAGAGAGATCACAAGTAGGCAGAGAGGCAGGCATAGAGAGAGAGGGAAGCAAGCTCCCCACTAAGCAGAGAGCCCAATGCGGGGCTCGATGCGGGGCTCAATGCAGGGCTCGATGTGGGGTTCAATGCAGGGCTCGATCCCAGGACCCTGAGATCATGACCTGGGCCAAAGGCAGAGGCTTAACCCACTGAGCCATCCAGGTGCCCCTGGTCCTACAGATTTCAAAAGAATCCTAAAATGATAGTATGAACTTTTTTACGCCAATAAATCTGAAATTTTAATAGGTAGAATGGGCAAATAAAACAATGACTATTAATTAATTTACCTAAAAATTAGGTGACTTTTAGAATGATTAAAGAAATGGAATCCACTATTTAAAACTTTCTAAACAGTAGGTCAAGCCAAGGTAGCTTTACCAAAGGATTCTAACAAACATCTAAAAAAGGTCCGAGGCCAATCTTCTTCACATTCTTCTGGACTAAAGAGAGATAATATCCTAATTTGTTCAGGAAATTAGAAATGATGACTAACGGTTCCATGATGGTAATGAGGATTCTAGCTCTGTGTGATGTCTTCTTTGCTTGTTCTGTATGTGTGTGTTCCTGTGTGTGTGTGTGTGTGTGTGTGTACTAATTTGTATCTTTTCTTTTCCAGTTGCATCTTGTTACATAGAAGCATGAGGCTGTTATTGTTTGGAATTCTAAATACCTATGCCAAGGCCTGTGTGGGTGTTGAGTTGTCAGATGGATAGGCTGTCCTAATTATTTACCTATTACCTCTCAAGACCAAATCCCCCTTCTAAACTCTGGTCCCTGGTGCCTACTCTGTTTCTTTACAAACTACGTGTCCCAGACCCCCCTTGCCAATGGCCCTCTTGTTAGGTTTGCTGGTAGGAACTGTTAGGAAGGAGCTAATTAGAACTAGTTAACTAATTAGTTAACTGGAACGCAGTAAGCAGGGAGAAGGGAGCTCATTCTTATTTTCCAACTTGTATTGGCAGCAGCTGACAGCCTGCCCTAGGGCTCAGAACCAGCTTCAGCGGAGCCCCTCAGAAATGCCAGCAAGAACCACGTGGTGGCCCTCTGAGAAACAGAGCACCAGCCCTCGGCCTCTTTCACCTTTTAACCCCTTGGACTGACCCAATAAATATGTTTGATCACATCCATGCAGAAGAGCATCGTTCTTAGACATCAGTCAAAATGGCAGATTTAAATCTAAGTTCTGCCATTTACAAGATGGATGACTTTGACCTATATTTTGGAAACAGAGCTAGGACTATTTCTGTGTTCAGTGCTTCAAAATAGATCTCATTTAATCCTTACAACATACCTCAGAGGAAGACATTCTTACAGCTAGGATAGTGGCGGCTCAGAGAGATGAATGTCCCCAGGCTGCATAGCTCGTAAGTGGAGAGCTGTGACTCCAAGGTGGGGCCGTGGGACTCCAGAAGCCATGCTCTGTGCATTTCACCTGGCTCCCCACCAACCCCACCCCCACCCACCTCCTTGTCCGCACACTGATGAAATGGACTTCATCGCTTGGATGAAATAATAGGAAACATCACAAATGAAATTAAGTAAATTTGAATCCACTTTTTTTTTCTTTTTTAAATCAGTAACATCAGCTCTGTACTTGAACCTGAGTAGTAAATCCCAAGCAATTCTCTACTTGTGGGTACGGCCTTGGGTGCATTTCCTCGTTGGCTACCCTGCATGGTCCATCAAGTTGCCCTGTGTCATCTGACCTGTTGCTCTCTGTTGTACCTGACCCCAAGGTGGTTATCACCACCCAGAGGCCCCTGACTTCTGTCTTCTAGGATCAAGTTCATATCCTAGGATATCAATGTAAATGTGACAAAGCCCTTCCCGTTCCCCTTCTCCTCCCTCGGAACAGCAGCATCAAAAGGCCTTGGGGCAAAGAAACTTTGAGCCCCAACCTAGCCACCTTTGTAGGGGGCAGGGTGTGCAAGGAGTCCCCTCGGGCGTCTGCCCCACGAGGTCTCCATCCCATCTTCTTTAGCCCCTGGGGCTGGTGCAGAAGCCGCCCAGGGAAGCGGCCCAGGGTGTCCTGTCTATCGCCAGGTTTGTTCGCAGACGTCATTGCTGTAAAAACAAAGGTGCCCGTGGAAGACCACTGGTTCCACATGGCAAAGCGCACCTGTTAGCAGCGAGTTCCGGGGAACCTGTCCACCACCCCCCGAGACCAAGGAGAGCAGAACGTGTGAGGTGATGCACAGCGCGAAAGAATGGCTGGCCAAGGATCCCAATTGCTCTTGTCCCAAATCCTAGACGAATGGGTTGGGTACCCACGGCATCTGCCCAGGGACAGATGTCTTCCCAGAGCAGCCCTGGGAGAGGCTCTTTCATTCATCTCTTTCTCTCTGAGCCTATTCTCCCTGTTGAAAAGCCTATGGATTTTGTCTCAAAACGCCCCTTCTCCCCCCACCGCCCCACCCCCAGGAGCCTTGCCCTTCTTGACAGGAGCTTGAGGGCCACCTGTTGGAAGGTTTTATACACAAGGACAAAGGAGAATGACAGCCTGGCAAGGGGCTTTTGAAAGCAACAGGTTGTGTGTCGGGGAGCATCCCGACGGCAGGTGGGGTTGGGGAGGCGGCAAGCAGGTCTCTGCTTCACGGGACCCGGATGGATTTCCTCAGCCACTGCCTGACATTCTTGGCCCCGGCAGCCTTTGCTCACCACCTGACACGGGCTGAGTTACTTCCTTGCTCACAGGTACTGGGGGTGAATGGGGGCTGTTCCCAGAGACCCAGGGATGCCAGCAGGAAAGTCTGGGGATATATGGCTGTCACTGGGACGGGGCGGGGGGGGGGGAGGGGGAAGAAAGCCAAGAAAACCACCGCAATAAGTGGCCACTTGCAGGGCAGGGCTCAGAGCCAAGCCTTGAGGGGAAGGTGTGGGGTTTCCTGTTCAGATTTCAAGTGGGAAAGCTTCAGCCCTTTTGTATGGATCCTGTGTTCTGTCCCGCCTCTGCGGCTATGGCAAGGTGCCTGAGTCCTTTACCCAAAAGTAAAGGAAAGAGGCTGGATGGGACTGAGTATCACATGGTTGCAGTGGGCAAGTCCCTTCTCCTAGATGGACTCAGGTTTTCTCGTTTAAAAATGGACCCCTCCAGGAATCTTCAGTAATGGCCTGTTGCTTTTCTAACACCTGGGACAGGAAGTAAAGCTCCACAAAATCAACTTATTGGACGGGTTACTGGGAGATGGAAGGTAAGAGCATTGTCTTCCTCAGAGTCAGCAGACTGTGGGTGGAACCAGGCCCCGCATAGAGTTGGTGGGACCCCCCAGACCCCCTCACGTCATTCCTTGGTTACCCCCTTCTACAATTCCAGAATGTATGGGGGTTTTCAATAGAAAATCAAACCTGTACAAAATATTCCTAAGGGGTTGTGGATAGAGTAAAATGTGAGAAAAATACCCAACTTACACTATTCAAAATATTTATTGGTGGACACCAGTTATCCTCTCTTTTTGCAAAGGAGCACATGCACAATCAGGCAGACAGGAAGGCTTCCATATGAGAAACTTAAACTCAGACTCCCCTTCCCTTTTAAGACATTCCACATGGAAAAAGGAGGGACGAACTTTCTTCAGGTCCCTGCGAGAGCCAAATGTTATCCCATGGCCCCTGGTCTGGGTCACTCTGAACAGGAAGGCTCTCCCCAGTTTCCTGGGGGTGAGCCAGAGCTCTAGTAAGACTGGAAGCTCTGAGGCTGTAGTTAATTTCTGAAATTATATCCCCTCACATAACATGTAGAAAGGCAATCTTTCAGAAATCTAACATGATTGAAAAGCTTCCAGAAGAGCAGAAGGGAAACACATCTGCACAGGCACTGCAAAAAAAAAAAAAAAAAGAAAAACCAAAAAAAAAAAAAAAAAAACCCTACAGAAAAATACAGAAATGAGGGGAGAATTAAAATCTGAAAATAAGAGAGAACTTAGAATAGAAGTGTTCTATCAATAAATATAAATGGAATAAACTTACTTATTACAAGAGAAGACTTCCAGACAACATGAAGTCAATGCATTTCTTCCTATTCTGTCCACTAAGCACAGTTTAAAACCCTGGATATTATACCTCAAGCAAGCATGGGAAGACACTGAAAGGTGGAGAGAAGAAGGCAGACCGGCTAGGGACCTCAGGACCCAAGTAACAACACAGTGGCGACTGCGGGTTTTCCTTCTGCCTCATAAATCTAGGACTGAGTGCTGGAGAAGCTGCAAACCATCAGTGTCAATGGGCACAGACAGCCCTCCAAGATCCCTGTTCTCTTGGACAAGAGACTAGGAAAGGGAACTTAACAAAACAGAAAACATCAACAATAACTCCTCCACCTTACATGGCTTCACCCTTACTTCTGTCAGCAAATATCGGAGGGAGTCTAGACTTTTAGCAACTGTAACAAGGCAAACTGGCCCCCTCCCTATGCTGGACTGGTATCACTGAAGGCAGAGTGATGAGTTGGGACATTCATTATCCAATGAGAATGAGAATGCAGCCCGCTCTGCAGGGTCAGTGGAAACCACATGGGGAAGCCATAAGGTGTCCCACTAGCCAGGGTGGCATCAGTGTATCAGCCTCTGATACACTGATTTTCTCAGGGGGAGCCTGAGAAAAATAGAGTGAAATAACTAACAAACAAAAACCCAAAAGAGATTAATGTAGCTTTAGAGACCTGTGGAAATATAATAAATGAGCTAACACATGTGTCATTGGACTCCCAGATAAAAAGGAAAAAAAGACAGGGACTGGAAAGGTATTCAAATAAATAACAACTGAAAATTTTCTTAATTCAGTTGAAGACAGCAACCTATAGATTTAAGAACCTGAGCAAACACAACAGAGGATAAATCCAAAGAAATTCATATCAACATGTGTCATGATCAAACTTAAAAAAAAACTGGAGGCAAAGGGCACCTGGGTGGTTCAGTTAGTCAAGCATCTGCCTTTGGCTCAGGTGATGATCCCAGAGTCCTGGGATTGAGCCCCATGTTGAGCTCCCTGCTCAGTGGGAAGCCTGCTTCTCCTTCTCCTCCCCACTCTTGCTCTCTCTCGCTATTTCTGACTCTCTCAAATAAGTAAAACCTTTAAAAAAATAATTAAACATTAAAAAAAAAAACAAAAACAAAACCTGAAGACAAAACTTAAAGCCAAAAGAGACAAATGACACCTACCAATAAGGGACAGACCATTCAAACAACGACAGATTTCTCATCAGAGACCATAAAAACCAGAAGGAAGCGACAGAGCATTTTTCAAATGCTGAAAGAAAATAACTATAATTACACACTTATTTAGTTATATGGTTACTTAATCCATAATTCTATATCTGGCAAAAATATTCTTCAAGAATGAAGGGAAAAATCAGAGCATCCTTAGCTGAGGGAAACAAGAAAATACCAACTCCTACCCTAAAAAAATGTCTGAAGAGAATTTTCAACACAGAAAGATACAATGAAAGGAATCTTAGAACACCAGGAAGGAAGGGAAAATAAATGGACTGAGTAATGATATGGGTGAGTATGACAGAGCCCTTCTCTGTTTAGCTTTTCTAAATCATGCATGACAGTTGGAGCCAAAATTCTCATATGACCTGATATGGTTCTTAAAGTATGAAGTGGAAATCATTAAGGCAATTAATTTTATAAGTGGGGGGTGGTAAAGGGACATAGAGGGAAGTAAGATTTTCACACATCACTTGATTTTGGAAAATGTCAACACTAGTGATTAATTATGCATGTACAATGTCATATACGCAGAGGAAACAATAAAGTACACAATAAAAACTGCAAAATTAAAAAAAAAGAAAATCCTCCAAATTTCTTTTTATAATTTCAGCACAATATTTCTATTAAAAAAAAATTTAAGGAGAACACAAAATAGGAAACTACACAGTAACATTTTTATGAACATCTACACTAAAATCTTCAAATATTGGCAAAAAAAGTTAGTAAATTAAAAAATAACACACTGGGACCAAGAGGGGTTGACCCCCTTCATGCCAGGCTAATTTAGTGGTAAGAAACTAGTATTATCACATTAACAGACAAAAACAATGATTAGGGCGTGTGGGTGGCTCAGTTGGTTGAGCGACTGCCTTCAGCTCAGGTCATGATCCCAGAGTACCAGGATCGAGTCCCACATCGGGCTCCCAGCTCCAAGGGGAGTCTGCTTCTCCTCTCTCATGACCCCCCTCCCTGTCTCTCCCTCAAATAAATAAAATCTTAAAAAACAAAACAAAAAAAAATGATTAGATCAGCACTCCAAGAAATGAATTTCAACACCCATTCCTGATTTTTAAAAACTGAAGGAAAAAAAGAAGCCTGAGGAGGAACTGAAAATCTATCAGATGGGATGTTGACTGACTCAGTTGGTAGAGCATGTCATCCTTGATCTTGGGGTCGTGAGCCTGACAGTGTGTATGGAACCTACTTTAAAAATAAATAAATAGAATTCTGTTACACTAAAAAGAAATTAAATTTTTAAAAAATGAAAAATAAATAAATAAATAAATAAATAAAGGGGCACCTGGGTGGCTCAGTCAGTTAAACACCTGCCTTTGGCTTAGGTCATGATCCCAGGTCCTGGGATCGAGCCCCTCATTGGGCTCTCTGCTCAGTGAGAAGCCTGCTTCAGTAGCTTTTCTAAATATTAACAAAAAAGAACATATAAAAAAGTAAAAATCTTTTTTTACAATAATAGTCAAAAAGATACATCAGTGTTCGGGGTCTGTATGAACCAAGCCCCCCAATTCTACTGAGAAGCACAAAAGAGGATTTAACTGAATAAGAACACAGACCTTACTCTTGAGTTTTGAGGAAAACTCAAAGTAATTCGTCAACTCCCCTCAATGAATTATAAATTCAAAGCAATCTTAAAAAATTGTATGCCATCAGGATTGGAGGTGAGGAGAGTGGAATCTACCAAAAGAACCTCTTGAATTCATCTAGCTTGTAATAAAATAAATGTTGGAAATAAAATTAAATAAAAGAAAACTGTGAGATGGACCAGTGAAATTTGGAAATGCAAGAGTAAATATGGGTCACTGACCCAACCATTTTAAAACCAATTATAAAGTTTTACTAATTAAAGCAATTTGTACTTTGGTGAAACACAATGGGAAGTCCAGATGGGAATTTAAGGGTGGTATTTCAAACACAAGAAAAAAGAAATAATATTTAGCAAATGACTTGAGGAACAATCAGCATATCATTTAAAAGAAAAAGATTCATCCCCACCTTACCTCTTATACCAAAATAAAAATAAAACTGGCGGCATCATGTTACCTGATTTCAAGCTTTACTACAAAGCTGTGATCACCAAGACAGCATGGTACTGGCATAAAAACAGACACACAGACCAGTGAAACAGAGTAGAGAGCCCAGATATGGACCCTCAACTCTATGGTCAAATAATCTTCGACAAAACAGGAAAAAATATCCAGTGGAAAAAAGACAGTCTCTTCAATAAATGGAGCTGGGAAAACTGGACAGCTATATGTAGAAGAATGAAACTTGACCATTCTCTTACACCGTACACAAAGATAAACTCGAAATGGATAAAAGACCTCAACGTGAGACAGGAATCCATCAGAATCCTCGAGGAGAACATAGGGAGTAACCTCTTTGATATCAGCCACAGCAACTTCTTTCAAGATATGTCTCCAAAGGCAAAGGAAACAAAGGCAAAGATGAACTTTTGGGACTTCATCAAGATCAAAAGCTTCTGCATAGCAAAAGAAATAGTCATCAAAACAAAGAGGCAACCCACGGAATGGGAGAAGATATTTGCAAATGACAGTACAGATAAAAGGTTGATATCCAGGATCTATAAAGAACTCCACAAACTCAACACACACAAAACAGATAATCATATTAAAAAATGGGCAGAAGATATGAACAGACACTTCTCCAATGAAGACATACAAATGGCTACCAGACACATGAAAAAATGTTCATCATCACTAGCCATCAGGGAGATTCAAATCAAAACCACATTGAGATACCACCTTACACCAGTTAGAATGGCCAAAATTAGCAAGACAGGAAACAACGTGTGCTGGAGAGGATGTGGAGAAAGGGGAACCCTCTTACACTGTTGGTGGGAATGCAAACTGGTGCAGCCACTTTGGAGAACAGTGTGGAGATTCCTCAGGAAATTAAAAATAGAGCTTCCCTATGACCCTGCAATTGCACTGCTGGGTATTTACCCCAAAGATACAGATGTAGTGAAAAGAAGGGCCATCTGTACCCCAATGTTTATAGCAGCAATGGCCACGGTCGCCAAACTGTGGAAAGAACCAAGATGCCCTTCAGCGGACGAATGGATAAGGAAGATGTGGTCCATATACACTATGGAGTATTATGCCTCCATCAGAAAGGACGAATACCCAACTTTTGTAGCAACATGGACGGGACTGGAAGAGATTATGCTGAGTGAAATAAGTCAAACAGAGAAAGTCAAGTATCATATGGTTTCACTTATTGGTGGAGCATAACAAATAATATAGAGGACAAGGGTAGATGGAGAGGAGAAGGGAGTTGAGGGAAATTGGAAGGGGAGGTGAACCATGAGAGACTATGGACTCTGAAAAACAACATGAGGGTTTAGAAGGGGCGGGGTGGGAGGGTGGGGGAACCAGGTGGTGGGTATTAGGGAGGGCACAGATTGCATGGAGCACTGGGTGTGGTGAAAAAACAATGAATACTGTTACGCTGAAAATAAATAAAAAATTTAATTAAAAAAAAAAAAAAAAAAAAAAAAAACAAAGAGGCAACCCACGGAATGGGAGAAGATATTTGCAGATGACAGTACAGACAAAAGGTTGATAAATGCCAAAGAATTGATAAATCCATGTTAGTTGTAACAAAAAGCATGAATTATTTTAGCAATAAATTTATTTAGAGAAGACTTTCTAAGTAAGAAACAGACTCCAGAGACCATTAAGGAAAAGACTGATATATTTTACTACAGAAAAAATTTTAATTCATGGATGCCCCCCTCCCCCGAAATACTACATATAAAGTCATAAGACCAAAGGCAAACTGGGAAAATTTTATATTACATGTGACATTAAAGAAACCAACGTTCTTCATTTAGAGCAAGCTTAAAGAAACCTGAAAGGGAAAGAAAACTAAGCCAATAGAAAAATGGGTAAGCAAATAGAAGAAACACAAATACTCCATCTCATTCACATTAAAGACATGAGACCAAAAAAAAAAAAAAAAAAAAAAACACCAAAATTCTCAGACTGGAAAAAAGGTCCGAGGTTGCTGGTTCCCGTTTCAGAGAAATGGTGACTCTCAAACACTATCAGAAGTTAAATCTATACACCTTTGGAAGGCACTTTGTATCTACTAAAAGGAAAACTGCATGTGCCCTTTGACCCAGAAGTCCACCAGTAGAAAGTTACCCCAAGGTAATTATGAACCCTAAGAAGAGTTAACATTTACTGAGTGCTAAGTATATATATGAAGGCAGGATATAAAATGCATTATGTGGATCACCTTCTTTATTTCTTAAAAATGACAAAATGAAGAAAGTTTTATGCCTGTCTTACAGATGGGTAAACTGAAGGCTAAGAGATCCAGAGACTCGCCCAAGAGAAGAGAATAAATAACAGAGTAGGGATTTTAACCCAGGCAGCCTGGGTTAGATACTCCCCTCCAAGCCTGCTCACAGCAATATTGTAAGAGCTAAAAGCTAGACAAAATTCAAGCATCAGCAACATAAGACAAGTTGAACACTTGATGATCAGTTCCTGAGGACTACCGGGCGGCTCTTACAGAAGTGAATCGGATCTCTGTGTACTGATATGGGAAGATCTCTACAGTGCACTGTTGAGGAAAAAGCAAGAAACAGAGGAATGTCTAGACTTAGCGTACTGATCTTTTGCATTTAGAAGTGAATTGTATAATGCTGCCAAGAGCCTATATGGAGCCTTAGTGCAAACTGGTTGAAGGCGCCTTCTCTGGAAGTTCACAGTCTTGGGGGGCATACACAGAAGGGGCCTCTGTGCCTTCAGCTTCCCCCTTACTTGGGCACATTAGAGTTTACATGGATAAAGGTAATGGAAAATATATATATATGGATAACGTAAGTATATACTGAGAACCCAAACACCTGCCCCCACACCCCTGTCTCGATTAACATGACTATTTCCTTGTCTTCACTAGAATGACTTTACTATTCCAGAAGACTTCTGCCAGGCACAGAACTATATTGTCCATTTCAGGATCTTCTCAAGACCCATCAACTCTTTAGTAGAAAGCATCAACAGATAGTTAATTGCATAAGAAACTTACAACTTCTTGAAGGCTTCATCTCCAGATCTTTACCTTGTTGCTTTCACCACTCCTGAACAGTTATATCCTGATCTTTAACTTATCCTTAGTTAGATTCTAATCAAGTCTGGGCACTGAAAGAACCATAAACCCAACTTCAAATTCTCCATGCAATCCGACCTAGCCCTTCCTCACTGAGCATGGCCAAACCTCTCTGGGGGCTCTGTCTTAGCGACAGGATATCTTGAGGAGGTTTGGGGAAATAGCATTCGACAACAGAATCAAGCCAAGATAGGCATACGGATGTTTCTGGAAAGAATCACAAGGAACATTACAAGTGCTTCCTTTTTGGAGAAAGACTGTACATGGTTTTTCATTTTTCATTCGATACATTTTTACATTACTTTTGCATTACTTGAATGCCATAACTAAGCACATGTACTACTTTTATTTCTGTTATTTTCAGTGCCAGTGGGATTATCTGGTAGTAAGATTATAGACTTTTATGTATAAGATACTTTGGGTACCAAAACTCTTTTTTAAGGATTTTACTTATTTGGGAGAGAAAGAATAAGCAGGGAGCAGGGGGGCCAGAGGGAGAAGGAGAAGTCGCTCCCCACTGAGCAGGGAGCCCAATGCCGGGCTCCATCCCAGGGCCTCAGAATCATGATCTGAACCAAAGGCAGATGCTTAAGGGACACTTAACCGACTCAGTCACCCAGGCACCTGTATCAGAAGTTTTTGTAAAAAAGAACAGACTATAGTCTATATCAGCTGTCTCAGAAAGGTAAGGGACTTAAAAGTAGCTAGCTTCTTCATTTTAACAACTTATTAAAAATTATAATATATCGGGGTGCCTGGGTGGCTCAGTGGGTTAAGCCTCTGCCTTCGGCTCGGGTCATGATCTCAGGGTCCTGGGATCAAGCCCCACATCGGGCTCTCTGCTCGGCGGGGAGCCTGCTTCCTCCTCTCTCTCTGCCTGCTTCTCTGCCTACTTGTGATCTCTCTCTGTCAAATAAATGAATAAAATCTTTTAAAAAAATTATAATATACCTACAGAAAAGCATATACATCATAAGTGTACAGTCTGGTGATTTATCACAGGCTGAACACACTCGGGTAACCATTATCCAGGTCCAAGGCAGAAAGTCATTGCACCCTGAAGCCCACTCTGGCCCAATGCAGGCACGGGGTCTCCCTTCTTCCCAAAGGTAAGAAGCATCCTGACTTCCACCACCATAGATTGGTTTCGTTTGTTTTTGAACTTTATAAAAAACAGACACATAAATTATGCATTCATTTTTCTACCAGATTCCTTTGCAAAGCAATACGATAGTTAAGAGGAACCCACATGTCGCAAATACCACTTCACTTCCATTGCTATATAGTATCCCGTAATATAAATACACTACAATTGGGGGTGCCTGGGTGGCTCAATGGGTTAAGCCTCTGCCTTCAGCTCAGGTCATGATCCCAGGGTCCTGGGATCGAGCCCCGCATTGGGCTCTCTGCTCAGCGGGGAGCCTGCTTCCTCCTCTCTCTCTGCCTGCCTCTCTGCCTACTTGTGATCTCTGTCAAATAAATAAATAAAAATCCTTAAAAAAATATACTACAATGGACTTATCCATTCTACAATTAATTGGTCTTTGGGAAATGCCCTGTTCGGGCTATTATAAACATTGCTGATAGTGTTACCGAACATGGACTGGATCCTGATGGAAGAACCAAGCAGTCCTCGGAGACCTTGGAGGATCAGAGGTTTATTTGACAACAGGGGCCTCAGAGGAGGGTGGTCTCCAAAGGTCTGAACCCTGAGCACAAGTAGGGAGGGTAATTTATACCCTTCTACTTCCACATACTTGGTACTTTTGGTGCATGCGGGGAAACGGGTAGGAATGAAGAACCCGGAAGGGCTTTGAGACAGACTGGAATTCCTTTGCTGGTTTGGTGGGCCATCTTAGAGTACAGTTTTTCCCTTATCATTCCCCCCTTTGATGCCCCTTTAAACACCTAGTTTAGAGGACATCATTATTATCTACTAGGGGCCGAAAGCCCTTCGAGACTAGTATCTGGGCCGTGGCTCACCTGGTAACAATGTTTTTTATGAACTTAGCAATCCATCTTAAGGTTCCTAAGGTGGCCCAATAAGCAATAACAATAACAAATTTCTGGAATTCCAATCAGAAGGGACAGGAACGTAAAATCTGACTCCTGAGGTGAGGGATATCGCACGGATGATAGCCAGGGACTGCGGTGAACAGATGTCTATCAGTCGGTGGGGTCTCACTGAAGGTGGAGCTGGAGTGGGCCCGTGTGGTCTGGTTAGGCTTTCCACTGATGTGATTCGTCCGACTGGTGAGCCTTCTTTACTCTAAAGTGGTGGACCCATTGGGTGACACCTGAGACCTGAAGGCAGTAGGGGTGGATAGAACAGTGTGGGGCCCTGTCCACTGTGGTTGCAGGGGGTCCTTTCTGAAGCTTCTCGGGAGATGCGCCTTAGAGTTTTCCCCAGGGCTTGGAGGTATTGGGACACTTCTAAGTTTCCAATCTGTTAGAGGTCTCCTCTGAGCCTGCTTATTATAGGGGTGGTCTGCCATAGAGCCTCTGAGGTGAATTATAGCTGCAGGAATCTTTTAAATGCAATTGACTAGAATAAACGAGATCGATGACCTCCAACAGTTACGCTCTATAGAAGTGCCATGTTCAGGTCCAGGCATAAAGGTAGCTGGGTTTAAAGTCTGACAGGTTTTAGGTGTTATTTCAGGCATATCTCTAAGCATAGCCTGGTATTTAATAAGTCGGTCTCCATCATTCATTGGTGGCCTTTGGGTTCTGAAACACTCTGGACCTGATATGAAGTCATTACAGCCAGGGACTGTCCCACAGTGAGCTTTGAGGCTCCTTTTACCAGAAGGGCTGCTCTATGCTTAGCTAAAACCTTTGTTTGCAATTGTACCTCAATAGAGGTGGCTTCTAGGATAAATAGGACTAAAGGATGAAACCACTAAGAACTCTTTGTTTGAGGTAAAGCATTAATATTCTAATTACAAAGGATCACTGGCAAGTGGGAGAAAAGGTGTCAAGAGATAAGGGGTGTCCCAGTGACTGCATCATCCAATCCAATCATAAAGAAAGTGGGGTCATCCATTATCCCCACGAGTCTATAGTTAATCCTAAGGAGTGGGGTATGCTTCTGGCTTTTAGGGAATGTTGTCATCCCAGCCACACAGAATTGGTCAAGGTGATAGTTACAGTATACAACTGTTACAGTATACAACAGTATACAGTATACAACAGTATACAACATTTTCCAGTTGCTTAATCATGCGCCATGGGGTCCTGTTATTATCCCTATGGAATAAAAAGCAAGAAGATGGTCAAAACCAGCTATGGTGCAACTTCTCTGAAGTTCACCTCTAGCTGTCTAGCTTAGGTAAACAGACATTTAAAGACAATCAAATCTAGAATTTAACCTCCACAAAGGTGGGTGTTATTTAAACAATTTTTCTCTCTAAAATAACCCTCATTTCCAGAGATAGCCAAATCAGGACTAATTTATTTGAAAAAAAAAAAACAGGTCCAGTTTTAACAAACTTGTGCCTAATTATTTACATAAACTCGGTAGGAACAGTGAATGATCATATAGATCTTTTAGAATCTGCTTTGCTGGAACTTTTTATAATGAATCTCTAGGCTGAACTTTCAGTAGCCTCTCCAGGCTAGAAGCCAAGCCAAATAGTTGCCATCAGATATGCCTGCAATACCTGTGAGATTTGGGTGAATTCCTCTTCATGAGGTCCCCAACTATCCTGAGGTTCATGCATCTGCCAGGAAGTGACATTCTTCACTCACCTGGTGAGGCTGCTGGGAACCTGTAAGTAAGGTATCAGGCCAACATTTCCAAGGGCTTTATGACTCCAGCTTTCATAAAGCCAACCTCCATTCCTTAAAGCTAGCTGGTCATATCTGAGACTAGGCATGTCTTTCTCAAATATGACATTCCAGTCAAAGCCTTGGTAAAATAACCAGTGTTTCCAATGGTGTCCTGTCACAAGGAGAACAGATTCTTTTTTTTTTTTTTAAGATTTTATGTATTTATTTGACAGAGAGAGAGATCACAAGTAGGCAGAGAGGCAGGCAGAGAGAGAGGAGGAAGCAGGCTCCCCGCTGAGCAGAGAGCCCGACGTGGGGCTCGATCACCGGACCCTGAGATCATGACCTGAGCTGAAGGCAGAGGCTTTAACCCTCTGAGCTACCCAGGTGCCCCAAGGAGAACAGATTCTTAGTTGAACTTAGGCAAATGACTAGGACTGCCGTGGAAGAAGGTATACTTACTGAGATCTTTTGGGTTTCAGAGGGTTCAGATAGAGAGGGAAGTTGAATGCTTCAATTTTCTTACAAATGATTATTTTATCATGTTTCTGTAAGTCATAGAAATCTTAAATTTCCGTAATCAGGAAGAGTGAACATTAAGGAACCAGTAATGTTTTTCAAACAAGGATCACAAAACTATAGTCGTCTTTTTAGTTCATCTAGTCCCATGTTATGGATTCTTGTTCAGTTTGAATGCAGCTTTTACTTAGTTCTGGAAGTTCTTACCTCATTTCAGTTCTGATCTTAAAGATACTGAATACCTGTATTGTCCTAAAGGTCATTTATATGAACCTCCTTGAAGATGAAACTCATTTTGCAAGACAAATAGGAAAAATTATAAATGACAAAAATCTCAGGAATGAACACTGTTGATGATCTGATAGGAGAGTTCACTACTATATGTGTCACTACTATATATGTCAATCACTATATGATTGACAAGGGAACTTGGTTATTCTGTGACACAGAACACTTCAATAGCCAGAGCCAGAACGTTACATACCAAACGAGCAAATCCCAATTAGTCAACTAGACTTTGTTCACGATTTAAATCTTGGGGAAGTTTGTTAAAATGCCAGAAAGTTTTAAAGCACAGGCCTAAATAGGATTAGGGATGTTAAAGACCTGATAAAAGCAAGACGTAGAAACCGGTTTTTCTAGGCAGGCACAGAGAAAACAACTATTCGCATTTTCTTATCAAGAGCAGACCAACAATTGGAGAACACTTTGCCTTTTTGACCAGAGAGAAAGCAGACGTTCAATCTTAAACCAATGTACTTTAAAATCCATTCATTTCAATCTTGGTCCCTCCCAACCACATCTAAAATTCCGTTCCAAAGTTTTTCCTCCATAAACCTTCTACAACTTTCCTTTGCATTTAGATTTTGTCACAAGCCTTTTTCTTTTCCCCCAAACAACCATCTCATTTATGACAAAAATACTTCCTTTTACCTTCAAAAAAATTCATTCCCATTCCTATGTTCCTTACATATCTCCTACTTTTCCATATACAGAGTTGTTTCCCTTATTTCCATCAGTTTTAGTTGCAGCTGGCAGAATTTTACACTCTTAGAAACACCTTAGTCCCCAGTGATGAGTATTAACTATTCATGAACTGTTACAACAGAATTCTTTAGATGGCAAATTTATGAATCAATTAAGCACAAAACATGTTTACCCAAAGATTTAAATATCCTTAGTTCTTTGCAATAAGAAGTCAAAAACACAAACCTGTGTCCAGTAATCAGTGACTTGGCACTTTCTCCGATTTGGAAAAAAGACCTAGATTCCATTTATCATCCAAGCAAAACTTTAAAGTTTTAGTTCACCAAAGACTTTGAAAGCTGTCTTAACAATTATCCAAGAAAACTTCGCAACAATTAACCATCAGTGCAGTCATCTGTCTGCTAACAAATTGCAACAGGGGTAACAGGAGGTTATTGGACCTTCACTAAACTTTGATAGAATAAAAGTTTCACATTTACTGCTGATAACTTAAAAGACATGTCTATCTTAATTAAATCAACAAACTCAGCTTAAATACTGAATTATGTTCCACCTGGATCCTCCCCATGGTCATTCTCACCTGAGACACGTGGAGAAATCTGGAGTGGTGTTAGGTCCAGGAGGTGCCCTCCTTGCTCCTTGAAGGTGAAGGGAGAAGCCAGGGTCCCTGAGGCACCGAGGATGGTCTAGAAGCCAGTAATGCAGACCACACCCAAGGTGGCACAGAACCAGAGAAGGGCGATGGGGAGGTGGAAGAGACAAAGTGGGTTAGGCAGTCCACATCAGGCCAGAGAAGACAGGGAATTTCCCCAAAACAAAGGGAGTTTTGGCAGCTGCTTGGGAGTATTCCTTGAAGTCCCTGTCCTGAAAGTCGCCTGGGACCATGACCTGAGCGTAAGGCAGGCGCTTAACGATTGAGCCACCCAGATGTACCCCCTTAAACATTAAGTATAAGACATGCTGTTTCTGTCTGGATCAAGAGTCCTGTGGGCTGTCAGAGCTGCTAAATCAGATTCTCCCCACAAACACCACTTAGAAGCAGCAGGAGCACTGTCTTCCTGCAGCTCAGCCTTAGGCCCCGGGTCAGAGCAGGACTGTGTTCCCCATACTTCCTGATCGATTCGTCCTTGTCCAGAACTCATCCCCGTTCCTGTCCCTGATGCCCCGGGCAGGGCCTCCCTGATAGACTTTGCTTCCTTACAGCCCTTGGGCTCCTTTACCTGGGTTCCAAATATCCTACTTTGGTCCCTCCTATTAGCACAGAATCGGACCCACGGGGGCAGAGTTTGGGCTATCCGAAGCCAAGAATCAATATATGGGAATTGGTCAGAGTGTCCAGGAATCCTGACCATAATTTTGTAAATGACCTGTACAGTGGGTGTATCTCAGGACACCCTCGGAGGGCCAGTCGACGCCAAAAGTGGCCCATTACGATTCACACAATGTGACTAATTTTCCAGGAGAAGTTTTGATCCCATAGTCTCCTTAGAATCCCTTCTTAAGGGGCGCCTGGGTGGCTCAGTGGGTTAAAGCCTCTGCCTTCAGTTCAGGTCATGATCCCGGGGCCCTGGGATCGAGCCCCGCATTGGGCTCTCTGCTTGGCCGGAAGCCTGCTTCCTCCTCTGTCTCTCTCTCTCTCTCTCTCTGCCTGTCTCTCTGCCTACTTGTGATCTCTGTCTGTCAAATAAATAAATAAATAATCTTAAAAAAAAATCCCTTCTTAAAATTTTTGAGCACACAGTCTAAGACTATAGGTTTTGAAGAGCTTCCTCCACGATGAGCAGAAGCTCTCTCGTCCACCCTGTGTGTTCCCTCCCTGGGTCCTCGGCATAAAGGCAAACAAAGGGTGGGTGTTCCTCCAAAGGAGAGACAGTCAGATGCCCGCCTGTCCACCCTCCCAGAGAGACCTGGGTGCCTCTTAGCCAAAGCGAATCCATATAAACCCGGCACTGGCACCCCAAAAGGGGGTCACCTTACACCTTACGAGGTCACCACAGAAACAGGTTAGGGCCCACTAGGTCTCCATAGGTTTCTGGGGACCCTAAGGTTGTTCCACCGTGGAGCCACAGCATCAGTCTGCCCGACAAGCCAGGACAAACTGTACATTCACTCCCGCATTCACACCGAAGTTATTAGAGTTCCTTTCCCCCGGGAGGCCCTGACTGGTGGAATTCCATTTGGAAATTCCTTCCTGCCCCCCCTTCCGGGGGGTTTCTGACCCGAGGGACCCCTCCAACCCCGGGAGTCCCAACCTGTGAGACCTCTAAGAGGTCTCTGGGACATGATTAGTTTCCCCTTCCATCCTGTCGGTGTGGGGGGGGGGGGCTGACGGGTCCTGCCGCCCCAGGCCTTACCGGAATCCCAGGTCTGTACCAGGTCCTCACCTGCCAAATCTCCTTGGAGTCTGGTGGTAACAGCTGGGCGGGGCTGATCAGGGACAACCCGGCAGGAAACTGCTGAAAATTAGGTAGGGTGTGTCTTCTCCATTAGGATCCCTCGTTCGACCACCCAAAGGGCCAGTGCAGGTGGGATTCCCGGTCAGGGAACCAAATGTTATGGATCCTGGACTGGATCCTGACAGAAGAACCAAGCGGCCCTCCGAGACCTGGAGGATCAGAGGTTTAATTGACAATGGGGGAGTTCAGAGGAGGGTGGTCTCCAAAGGTGTGAGCCACGAGCACAAGCAGGGAGGGTAATTGATACCCTTCTACTTCCGCATACTTGGTACATTTGGCGCAGGCGGGAAACGGGTAAGAATGAAGAACCCGGAATGGCCTTGAGACAAGGGCTGAAATTCCCTCACTGGTTTGGTCTGCCTTCCTAGAGTACAGTTTTTCCCTTCTCAGTCGGAACATTCATATGCATTCTTCTGGTGTTCATGTGTGTGCCTTTTAGATACAGACCTAGGAGTAACACTGCTGGATTATAATATGTGCATGCGTCCAATTTTAGGAAATGACGACAAACGTTTTCCCAAAGTGGCTCTTACAGCCCTCCTCCAGCAGGGCATGATTTTTGATGGTTCTATGCGGTCACACTTAGTACTAGGGGTCTCCTAATGATTAATAAACTTGAGCACCTTTTGTATGTTAATTGGACCATATGGTATTGTGTAAAGCATCTGATTAAGTGCCCTGCTGATTTTTTTTTTTAATTGGGGTGTTAGGGTTTTTTTGTTTGTTTGTTTGTTTGTTTAGGAGTTCTTTATGTTTTGGATATGAGCCCTTTTTCAGTTTTAATTGTCATAGATATTTCTGTGGCTTGCTTTTTTACTCTCTTAATGGAATCAGTTGAGAAATAGAACTTCTTCATTATTATTTAGTCTGATTTGTTAATATTTTCCTTGATGCATGATACTTTATCTTTTTTTTTTTATTTATTTTCAGCGTAACAGTATTCATTGTTTTTTCACCACACCCAGTGCTCCATGCAATACGTGCCCTCCCTAATACCCACCACCTGGTTCCCCCAACCTCCCACCCCCCGCCCCTTCAAAACCCTCAGGTTGTTTTTCAGAGTCCGTAGTCTCTCATGGTTCACCTCCCCTTCCAATTTCCCTCAACTCCCTTCTCCTCTCCATCTACCCTTGTCCTCTATATTATTTGTTATGCTCCACCAATAAGTGAAACCATATGATACTTGACTCTCTCTGTTTGACTTATTTCACTCAGCATAATCTCTTCCAGTCCCGTCCATGTTGATACAAAATTTGGGTATTCGTCCTTTCTGATGGAGGCATAATACTCCATAGTGTATATGGACCACATCTTCCTTATCCATTCGTCCGCTGAAGGGCATCTTGGTTCTTTCCACAGTTTGGCGACCATGGCCATTGCTGCTATAAACATTGGGGTACAGATGGCCCTTCTTTTCACTACATCTGTATCTTTGGGGTAAATACCCAGTAGTGCAATTGCAGGGTCATAGGGAAGCTCTATTTTTTTTTTAAGATTTTATTTATTTATTTGACAGACAGAGATCACAAGTAGGCAGAGAGGCAGGCAGAGAGAGAGAGAGAGACAGAGGAAGCAGGCTTCCGGCCAAGCAGAGAGCCCGATGTGGGGCTTGATCCCAGGACCCTGGGATCACGACCCGAGCCAAAGGCAGAGGCCTTAACACACTGAGCCACCCAGGTGCCCCAGGGAAGCTCTATTTTTAATTTCTTGAGGAATCTCCACACTGTTCTCCAAAGTGGCTGCACCAACTTGCATTCCCACCAACAGTGTAAGAGGGTTCCCCTTTCTCCACATCCTCTCCAACACACGTTGTTTCCTGTCTTGCTAATTTTGACCATTCTAACTGGTGCAAGGTGGTATCTCAATGTAGTTTTAATTTGAATCTCCCTGATGGCCAGTGATGATGAACATTTTTTCATGTGTCTGATAGCCATTTGTATGTCTTCATTGGAGAAGTGTCTGTTCATGTCTTCTGTCCATTTTTTTGATATGATTATCTGTTTTGTGTGTGTTGAGTTTGTGGAGTTCTTTATAGATCCTGGATATCAATCTTTTGTCTGTACTGTCACTTGCAAATATCTTCTCCCATTCCGTGGGTTGCCTCTTTGTTTTGTTGACTGTTTCCTTTGCTGTGCAGAAGCTTTTGATCTTGATGAAGTCCCACCCAGACTGAAAGTGAAGGGATGGGGAAGCATCTTTCATGTCAATGGGCCTCAAAAGAAGGCCGGGGTAGCGATTCTCATATCAGATAAATTAGATTTTAAACTAAAGACTGCAGTCAGAGATACAGAAGGACACTACATAATTCTTAAAGGGACTATCCACCAAGATGATCTAACAATTGTAAATATCTACGCTCCCAATATGGGAGCAGCCAATTACATAAGAAAACTATTAGTCAAGATAAAGAGTCATATTGATATGAATACATTAATAGTAGGAGATCTTAACACACCTCTCTCAGAAATAGATCATCGAAGCAGAAAATCAATAAAGAAACAAGAGCATTGAATGACACATTGGACCAGATGGACCTCATAGGTATATACAGAACATTCTACCCTAAAACAACAGAATACTCATTCTCCTCAAGTGCACATGGAACCTTCTCAAGAATAGACCACATGCTGGGTCACAAATCAGGACTCAACCGATACCAAAAGACTGAGATTATTCCCTGCATATTCTCAGATCACAATGCTTTGAAACTGAAGCTCAATCACAAGGAAAAGTTCAGAAGGAGCTCAAACACCTGGAAGTTAAAGACCACCTTGCTTAAGAATGCTTGGATCAACCAGGAGATCAAAGAAGAACTTAAACAATTCATGGAAACCAATGAGAATGAAGACACTTCGGTCCAAAACCTATGGGATACAGCAAAGGCAGTCCTAAGGGGGAAATACATAGCCATCCAAGCCTCCCTCAAAAGAATTGAAAAATCCAGAATACACCAGCTGTCTCTACACCTTAAAGAACTGGAGAATCAACAACAAATCAAACCAACTCCACACGTAAGAAGGGAAATAATCAAGATTAGAGCAGAGATCAATGAGGTAGAAACCAGAGATACAGTAGAACGTATCAATGAAACTAGAAGCTGGTTTTTTGAAAGAATCAATAAGATCGATAAACCATTGGCCACACTAATCCAAAAGAAAAGAGAGAAAGCCCAAATTAATAAAATTATGAATGAAAAGGGAGAGATCACAACTAACACCAAGGAAGTAGAAACAATCATCAGAAGTTATTATCAACAGTTATATGCCAATAAGCTAAGCAACCTAGATGAAATGGATGCATTCCTAGAAAACTATAAACTCCCCAAATTGAACCAGGAAGAAATCGACAACCTGAATAGACCGATATCTAGTAATGAGATTGAAGCAGTGATCAAAAACCTCCCAAAAAACAAGAGCCCGGGACCCGACGGATTCCCTGGGGAATTCTACCAAACTTTCAAAGAAGAAATAAAACCTAGTCTCCTGAAGCTGTTTCAAAAAATTGAAGCAGAAGGAAAACTTCCAGACTCTTTTTATGAAGCCAGCATTACCCTGATCCCCAAACCAGGCAAAGACCCTACCAAAAAGGAGAATTTCAGACCAATATCACTGATGAATATGGATGCTAAGATTCTCAACAAGATCCTAGCAATCAGCATCCAACAGCACATTAAAAAGATTATCCACCATGACCAGGTGGGATTCATCCCTGGGTTACAAGGATGGTTCAACAGTCGCAAAACAATCAATGTGATAGAACAAATCAATAAGAGAAGAGAGAAGAACCACATGGTCCTCTCAATTGACGCAGAAAAAGCATTTGACAAAATCCAGCATCCGTTCCTGATTAAAACGCTTCAAAGTACAGGGATAGAGGGAATATTCCTGAACTTCATCAAATCTATCTATGAAAGACCCACAGCAAATATCATCCTCAATGGGAAAAAGCTTGCAGCCTTCCCATTGAGATCAGGAACACAATGATGCCCACTCTCACCACTCTTGTTCAACATAGTATTAGAAGTCCTAGCAACAGCAATCAGACAACAAAGAGAAATAAAAGGTATCCAAATTGGCAATGAAGAAGTCAAACTCTTTCTCTTCACAGATGACATGATTCTTTATATGGAAAACCCAAAAGACTCCACCCCCAAACTTCTAGAACTCATACAGCAATTTGGTAACGTGGCAGGATACAAAGTCGATGTACAGAAATCAGTGGCTTTCCTTTATTCTTTTAAAATGGTGAATAACATTGATTTTCAAACAGTAAAACAACCGCAAGTTCCTGAAATAAACCTAACTTGTTTGTCCTACACTCTCTTCTTTACTACGTATTGCTGAATTCAGTTTGCTCGTGTTGAGGAATTTCACGCCTATGTTCACAAGTGACTTAGCCAATAACTATTGGGTTTTTGCCTCTTAATATTCTTGCCAGATTTTAGTACCGAGATTATGCAGGCCTTCAAAAACAAGTGTGGGAGCGTTCCTTTTGCCTCTACAAAAGTTTGTGCCATACTTGGGTTAATTCTTCCTTAAATATTGGAAGAATTCACTGGATGAGCCATCTGGGCCCAGAGATTCGTTTTTTTGTGGGATGGAGGAGTGCATTTTGAAATTTAAGATTTTTATATAGTCTTTTATATAGAAATACATTTATTTATATATCGTTTATTTTTATTATTATTTATAACATTTATTATATGTAATTAAAATAATGTTATTATATATTTATATATTATTTATTTATATAAATACATATATATTTAAATATCTACTTCTTTTTGTGCCAATTTTGACAAGTTGTATTCTAGGAACTTATATATATTCATACCTTCAAGTTTATTGATATAAAGTGGCTCATAATATTCTCTTATTTGTTGAAAGTCTACTTGATCTGTAGTCACAGTGAAAGTGTGGTGAAGAAAGTACTTTTAGGATCAGTCTCCTCTCTTAGCATTTCAACACTGCCTTGTGCCACAGGGCCCAGATGCCATGACCCAGGTTAGACTCCAGCCCACAGTGGTCTGTCAGTCCACACTGTACACAGCCAAGAGGCTCACCCCCAGCCAGGCCCGGACTGCAGCCCTAATGTCCTGTCTTGACCAGGGCCTTCCTAGAGGCCTGGCAAATCTTTTCTTCCACTTCCAGGTGAGACCAGTCATGAGGTCTAAGAAGCCAGGAAATGTGTCCGTTGAGTCCACTCCGCCAACATCCATGTTGGATTCTGTCTTTGTTTTATTGGAAGTCATTTCATTACCATCACAGTAACATGGGTGGCACAGTGGACTGCATTTTCATAAAGTCATCTGGCATAGTATGAGCCCTTTTTTCTGGCAGGAAGAGAGGTTTACCTTTGAAATTGACCACAGAAGCCTTTAAGGATGTTACAAAAATGTGCATCTACCTCTCCAGAGGTATTTCACGCTTCTGACTGTATCACAGACCCTTGAAGTTGGCATATTAATGTTACCTTCCACATTTAAATAAGAAAAAGAGAACTGGAGGATAGAGCATCTGACACACTTTTTTTTTTTTTAACCTTAAGTGAGAAGATATTTGGTACAGAAACAAGACGAAAATAAATCAAGGGAAAAATAGCCTGTTAACTGGAAACATAAAAAATAATGTCTCAATGGGCTTTTCTTCCACCAAAAATAATTATAATAATATAATATTAATAATAACAGCTATGTCTTAAAGTGAGTAGAGGCATTTTTAATTTATAATATAACATTGTACATATAATACATATGTTATTGTGCTCATAAAAGCAAATAACATGCAGAGAAAACTCGGCATATGTTTTTCTGTTGTTACAGTGATTCCTCAAAAAGAGATTTTGGATGAGGAAAGAATTCTGAAGAGTTTTGGGTTTTTGTTTTTGTTTATCCATGAAGGTTTTAAAAATATCCTTTTCTTAAAAAAAAAAAAAGAAAAGAAAAGAAAAAAAAGGCATAGACACCTTTGCTGCACAGCGCCCTTCCCGCTCTAGAAGCTGTAGGCCACATCCAGTGGGGCCCACATGGATGTCTTTACTAGTTCCCACAGCCCTAGGTCCCCTTGAGCTTTATAATATGGGTCCCTGAGCAAGACAGGATAAAGGTGTGAAATGTGGCCCAAGAATCTGTGAGTTTGGGGAGGGGGATGTTTGCATATTCTGCTCAGGCTTTTCCCTGACAAGGCTCTGCTCTCCTCAGTCAGCAGGACCCTGAAGTCTCTGAGGTCAGATGTGCCCCCTATGGGGGCCGCCAGCCAGTGGGCTACTGACCTGCCAGCCCCCTACTGACCCACCAGGCTCATAGCTGAATCCTGTCTTCCCAGAGGGGTTGGAAACCCTGGGAGCTATCATTGACCAACACCTGTCCTTGGACATTTCTCAGGGGTATTTTCTAGTGTTCTGCTTTGTTCTGTTTTACTCTCATGAAGTCTGATTGTGTTGGACAGCAGAGGTGGAAAAGGGCCGCATCCTCTTTCTGTTTCCAAGATTTCCCTTTGGTCAGGAGCTCGCATGCACATCTTGCCCCAAAGGTTCAGCCTTTCTGGGAAATAATGACTCGATGAGCAGCCTGCCCTAGGTCTGACTCCCCTGGACTGGCTCCCAGATGGATTGCATGGCTGACTGGGCAGTTCTGTTGGCCTGAATGAGGGGCTCAGGGCAGTGGTAGCAAAGTTCGCCTCTTAGAAAGGAAGCAAGGGAGAGCCCAGCAAAAGACAGGAAGGAATGGGGCCCAGGCTCACTCTCCTTGGCCAGGGCCAAGACTTGGGGCAGACTTGGGGCAGAGAACTGGGGGGAATTTGAGACTCACCCTTGGGGAGCTAACGAATAGCTACCAGATAAAATGGAAACAGCCTTCTGAATATTTCCATTTCCAGATATCTCCAGACCCACTTAAAAAGAATTTTTAAGATGGTGCTTTTTGTTCAGGCCCATTCAGTGCCAAATTTAACCAGGTTTCTCTCTCTCCCAAACAGAGCTGGAATCATAGTGAAACGAGGGTCAGGTCCCTGTCACCTCAGAGTGGACAATACACTTTCACTTCCATTATCTCATTCGATCCTTACTCCAACCCTGGGAGGTAGGCAAGGCAAATATCATGTATTCCTGTTGGAGACGATGAAGCACCAAGGCTTGGAGGGTTTAAAGAACTGCCCATGGCAGGAAGTGGCCAATGAGCCCTGGAAGCCTGTTCCACTTGTTTCTGCCACTTCCGCGTTGCCTCCTCAAACTCATTGTTTTGGGGAAGAAATGAGCTGCTTTCTGTGGCTGAACACACATGAAAAAGTGGGTTACCTTAGCACTTCTCAGGCCATCCTGAGGGTGAACAAGGTGAATGGCCTACAACCAAGTAAGCTCCTGGAAAAACCACATATCTCACATATATGAATGAACACAGCTGAACTAAAATGGTTCTCTGGAGAAATCTTTGAAATCTTTGACCAGTCTGAGTCCTAACTGCAGTAAAATCCATAGGGATGCTATATTTAACGTTTTAACACAAGTGAACAACATTTTGTTTAAATACATCTTGGGAGGGGGGAACATGGTGGTTAAAAAGAGGGAAGGGCAGAATTGGGGGTCCCTGTAGCTCCTGTAGGCCACAGGGATGGAGGGGGAAGCAACTCTGGCTTCCAGCAGCCCTCAGAGCACACTGTGCCCCAGGAGCTGTGTGGGCTTCAAGCTAATGGCCATGTTGACCGTTGGGAATAAGGTCCCTGTTGGCCCCGAGGCCATTCTTCAAACAGTCTCTCTCTTTGCCTTTGGTGATTTCTTCCTTCTCCTCCTCCTCTTCCTCTTCTTCTTCATACTCATCCTCATCCTCATCTTCACTCCTCACATCCTGGATGTTCTAGAGAAAGAAAAGAATGGGCTGTGAGTGCCAACCCTCCAGAAAGTGGCTTGAGTGAATAAGAAAACTCAAATCCCAAACTCAAAAAGAAAACACAATATTCAAAAACCAAAAGTTCATTAAGGTAGAACATATCATGTGTCACAAAATAAATCTTAGCAAAAAAGAATTGAAATCATGCAAAGTATGTTTTAGAGCATAATGGAATTAATGTCGAAATGAATATAAAAAAAAGGAAAATCTCAAAACAATTGGAAATTAAACAATACACCTTTGATAATGGATCAAAGAGTAAGTCACAAGGGCTTTTAGAAAATATTATGTGCTAAAATGAAAATACGGTTTATAAAAATTTGTCAAATGTAGCTAAAGTAGTGCTTTTAAGGAAATTAATAGCACTAAATGTTTATATTAGAAAAGAAGAAAATTCTCAAATAATTTGAGCTTCCATCTTAAGAAACCAGGAAAAAAAAAGCAAAATAAACCCAAAGCAAGCAAAAGGAAGGAGAAAAATAAATAAAGAAATCAGTGAAGTTTAAACAGAAAAAACAATAAAGAAAAGCAATAAAACCAAAAGCTGGTTCTTTGAAAATATATATAAAATTGATAAATCACTAGCAAAATTGACAAAGAAAAAGAAAGAGAAGGCACAACTTGCCAGAAAATAAAAAGGAAATCTGACTATGGATACTATAGATATTATAAAAATAACAGAATACAATGAACAGTTTTATGCATATATATTTGACAATTTAGATGAAATGGACCAACTCCTCAAAAACCACAGATTACCAAAATTCACCCAAGATGGCACAGATAACCTAAATAGTCATATAACTGTGAAAGAAATTAAGTCAACGAAAAATCTGGGAAAGAAAATCATCAGGCCAAGCAGTTTTCACTGGAAAATTCTATGAAACATATAAAGAAGAAATAATACCAAATTTCCACCAATCTCTTCCATTTGATAGAGACGAGGGAATACTTCTCAGTTTATTTTATGAGGCCAGAATTACCCTGATATCAAGGTCAGAAAAAGACAATATAGGAAAGAACAACTACAGACCAATATCTCTAATAAGAGTATATACATTTTAAAAAACCTCAATGAAAATATACAGTGGAAAAAAGACAGTCTCTTCAATAAATGGTGCTGGGAAAATTGGACAGCTATATGTAGAAGAATGAAACTCGACCATTCTCTTACACCGTACACAAAGATAAACTCGAAATGGATAAAAGACCTCAACGTGAGACAGGAATCCATCAGAATCCTCGAGGAGAACATAGGCAGTAATCTCTTCGATATCAGCCACAGCAACTTCTTTCAAGATATGTCTCCAAAGGCAAAGGAAACAAAAGCAAAAATGAACTTTTGGGACTTCATCAAGATCAAAAGCTTCTGCACAGCAAAGGAAACAGTCAACAAAACAAAGAGGCAACCCACAGAATGGGAGAAGATATTTGCAAATGACAGTACAGACAAAAGGTTGATATCCAGGATCTATAAAGAACTCCACAAACTCAACACACACAAAACAGATAATCATGTCAAAAAATGGGCAGAAGACATGAACAGACACTTCTCCAATGAAGACATACAAATGGCTAACAGACACATGAAAAAATATTCATCATCACTAGCCATCAGCGAGATTCAAATTAAAACCACATTGAGATACCACCTTACGCCAGTTAGAATGGCCAACATTAGCAAGACAGGAAACAACATGTGTTGGAGAGGATGTGGAGAAAGGGGAACCCTCTTACACTGTTGGTGGGAATGCAAGTTGGTGCAGCCACTTTGGAGAACAGTGTGGAGATTCTTCAAGAAATTAAAAATAGAGCTTCCCTATGACCCTGCAATTGCACTACTAGGTATTTACCCCAAAGATACAGATGTAGTGAAAAGAAGGGCCACCTGTACCCCAATGTTTATAGCAGCCATGGCCACGGTCGCCAAACTGTGGAAAGAACCAAGATGCCCTTCAACGGACGAATGGATAAGGAAGATGTGGTCCGTATACACTATGGAGTATTATGCCTCCATCAGAAAGGATGAATACCCAACTTTTGTATCAACATGGATGGGACTGGAAGAGATGATGCTGAGTGAAATAAGTCAAGCAGAGAGAGTCAATTATCATATGGTTTCACTTATTTGTGGAGCATAAGAAATAACATGGAGGACATGGGGAGATGGAGAGGAGAAGGGAGTTGAGGGAAATTGGAAGGGGAGATGAACCATGAGAGACTATGGACTCTGAAAAACAATCTGAGGGTTTTGAAGGGGCGGGGGGTGGGAGGTGGGGGGAGCCAGGTGGTAGGTATTATGGAGGGCACGTATTGCATGGAGCACTGAGTGTGGTGCATAAACAATGAATTCTGTTACATTGAAAAGAAAAAAAAAACAGCCCAAATCAAACCCAGTAATGTATAAAAATAATAATACATCACAATGAAGTGGGATTAGTCCCAGAAATGCAAGGCTGGTTGAAGATTTAGAAATCAATGAATGTAGTCAATCCTACCAATAATCTAAAGAAGGAAAAAAATACATAATTATATCAGTTGATGCCAAAAAAATCATATGACCAAATTTTACATCCACTCATGTTTTTTAAAAAAATGCACCAAAGAAAGAGAAGGTAATATCATACTTACTGATGAATGACTGAATGTTTTTCCTAATTTTTTCCTAAAATTAGGAAAAAAAGCAAGAATATCCACTTTCACCATTCCTATACAACATTGTATTAGAAGTCCTAGTCAACGTAATAAGGTAAGAAAAAGAAATAGAAGCCATACAGATTGGAAAGAAAGAAATGAAAGTATCCCTATTTGAAGATGACATGATTATCTACGTTGAAAATCCCAAAGAATCTACTGAAAGCTGCTAGAATTCATAAGTGAGGTTAGCAGAAAGTTGCAGGATACAAGGTCAACATACAAAACACACACACACACACACACACACACACACACATCTTGATTTCTAAACACTAATATAGTAGGCTGAAAAAGTGTCCTCAAAGATAGTAGGTTCTAATCCCTAAAACTTATGAATGTTACTTGATATGGTAAAGTTTTTGCAGGTATGATTAAGTTAAGGATATTGAGAAGATTATCCTGCATAATCCAGGTATACCCTAAGGTCACCCCAAGTGTCTTTTATAAAATATGCAATGGGAGATTCAACACAGAGAAGAGGCAATGTGAAGATGGAGGTAGAAACTGGAGTAATGTGATTATGAGTAAGGAATGCCGGCAGGCACCAGAAGTTGGAAGAGGTAAAGAATAGAATCCACCTACAGCCTTTGGAGAGAACACAACCCTACGACATCTTGAGTTCAGCTCAAATCCGATTATAGACTTCTGGCCTCCAGAACTATGAGAGAATAAATTTGTTTTTTTAAGTCACCAAGTTTGTGGTATTTTGTTATAGCAGTCACAGGAAACTAACATGACTAGCAATGTCTGACTAAAAGCAAAATTTAAATTTAATTTAACTGTAATATTTACAATAGTTTCCAAAATAAAATACTTGGGTATAAATCTAAAAAGGACATATAGGATCTGCATGTAAAACCTACAAAACTCTGATGAAATATTTAAATAATTGGGGACACATACTATGTTCATGGATTGGAGGGTTAAACATAATAAAAATGTTAATTATCCCCAGACTGATTCCACACAATATCAGTGAAAATCTCAGCAAGACTTGTTGTACACAGAGACAAGCTGATTCTAAAACTTATATGAAAAAACAAACTAGAATAACTAAATCAATTCTGAAAAAGAAAAATAAAATTGGAGGACTCCAACTCCCCAAATTTAAAACTTTCTGTAGACTTACAGTAATCAAAACTGGGTGGTATTAGCAATGATACAGGCACATAGATTAATAGAACAGAATAGGGAATGTAGAAATAGACCCACTTACAAATATGGCCAAGTAAGTTTTGACAAAGGTGCAAAAGCAATTCAATGGAGGAAAAAAAAATAGTGTTTCCAAGAAATGCTGTTAGAACAGTTAGAAATCCATAGGCAAAAGAGTAAACTTTGACCTAAACGTCATACCTTGTATAAAACCAACTCAAATGGATCATAGATCTAAATGTAAAATATAAGACTAAAACTTTTCGAAGAAAACCCATAATCTTGGGTTGGGTGAGGAGTTCCTAGATGTGGTACAAAAAATAAACTCCATTAAGAGAAAAAAACCTAATCAACTGGATTTCATCAAAATGTAACTTTTGTACTATAAAAGACACTATTCAGAGAATAAAAAGACAAGCTGCAAACTCGGGGATAATATTCACCAACCCTATAGCTGACAGGTATGCATCATAAAGAATTGTCAAAACTCAACAATAAGAAAAAAAAACAATTGAAATATGGGCAAATATATAAAAATAAGCATTTCCTCAAAGAGGATATAGGATGTCAAAGAAGGATATATATGAAAAGATGTTCAACATCACCAGCCATTAGGAAAATGCAAATTAAAGCCACAATGAGATACAACTGTAAGGGGTGCCTGGGTGGCTCAGTGGGTTAAAGCCTCTGCCTTCGGCTCAGGTCATGATCTCAGGGTCCTGGGATCGAGTCCTGCATCTGGCTCTGTGCTCAGCAGGGAGCCTGCTTCCCCCTCTCCCTCTGCCTGCCTGTCTGCCTACTTGTGATCTCTTTCTATCTCTGTCAAATAAATAAACAAAATATTTTTAAAAAAAACCTCATAGAACTTTACACCAATGGAAAAAAAGTCTATTTTGCTGATGATGTTTAAAAATCAAACTTAAAAGTATTCCTGCAAATAGTATGGTTTTCCCGATGAACGTTTGCTAAGTCAAGTCTTCCTCATGTAGGACTTTTGGTTGTCAAGCTACTTTTACTGTTGGTGATTGGGATGTTTTCTATTTTCTTTATGCAGGGACTCCTTCAAGGGCCTATTAAGCCCAGACTGGAAAAGAAAAAGACCACAGAAGATGGAGATCGGTTTCTGACACCCCATCTTTCAAGTTGCCAGCCAGAGCCTTACGAATTACTTTTTCCTTTTGTGCCCTACAGACTCCACCTGACAACTTCCAGGTATATTTACCCGAATACCTCCTCTGTGTACAATTTTCAGGCAAACACGGCTTTTGTAAAAACCCAGCGTACATGTGTGCTGCTGCCTTAATTACAGAAATGTAATATCCTGGGCTCTTCTCGGTACGATCTGCTCTTTTCCACAACAAGACAGCAAGGATCTCCAAATAAACAAGGCTCATGGTAAACATGGAGGGACAAACTTGGTGTCTCCCCAGTTAAGATGCAATGGAGAAAGGCAGATGGGTTTTTTTGGGGAGCAGTGATGCTTGGTTGACGATTGCTTTCATGGGCCGTGCCCCTTGGGTCTTCTTTTTTGTCTTCTAAAGACTTTTGTAGGGAACAAGGGGGAAATTTGAGTCGGAACAAAGAAATGAATCTCTCTCCAGAAAAACAGACTAGCATCTACTGGCCCGTTTCTCCAGGACTTAAGGAGCTGCTTCTGCTGAGACATAAATTGGTCCTTGAGGATGTTCCCCATCACCCCAAGCCGCATCTCCAGCACCCTTACCTCCAGGAAGGGGTCCTGGACCATATGAGCCTTCTGGTAATTAAAGGCATCTAATGGTCTCAAGGGTTGGGGAGCATTACTGACTTTCAGTAAGCAGTGGCTAGGGATGCCCACTATCCTACAACGCTCATGACATCCGAGTGTCCTGCCAGAGCTCAGTGTATGTGAAACCCTGTTTAGCATCTAAAGCCATCTTACATTCAAGCACAATAATTTTTGTCTGGTTTTATTAGAGTCTCAGTTTTCCAGGAATGCAGCTATGTGCACAATTCAAAGGAAGGATATACTTTGTTTTGTTCAGAGCTTCTCAATTTCAGAAAGCCTTGTCACCAAGGGCAAACAACACTAGGGGGGCAGTGCTGAGTCCCCAGTGTTGAGTCATCCAGTACTGAGTCCCCAGTACCGCATGCCCCCGTGCGAACAGCTGCCCCAGTCATGCCAAGACTCCGCAGTGAGTGAGCATAGCACCTGTTGACCTTGGGATGCTCTTGAGTATTGTCTAGCACACATATTACATGTGAAATGCTGATTTTATCTGAAATGCCTTTCTTTCTATTTCTTTTCTACTGCAGTTATGGCGTTCTATTGCTATTTTTTTTTAAGATTTTTTATTTATTTATCTGAGAGAGACAGAGCATGAGCAGGAAGAAGCAGTAGGGGGAGAAGCAGACTCCCCACTGAGCAGGGAGGACCCAACCCCAGGACCCTGGAATCATGACCTGAGCCAAAGACAGGCGCTTCACCGATTGAGCCACCCAGGTGCCCCCATTCTATTGCTTTTTGAAATTATGACTATAGGTGAGTTATATTACCCGGGAATTTAATTTCAGGCTAGTGAAGGCGGTATGGGTCCAACAGAATTGAGAACCACGGCCCTGGATGATGAATCCAACTCCAAAAGGATTTTCAGATAGTAAGAATTTGTTCGATGGACATACATGTGGTTACACATTATGCAAGCTTAAATAATGTAAATTGGAAATTGCATGGTATTCAACTACTGATAAAACTTCATATTTAATTTTGTCTTGTATAAAACCGTAACAGCAATGAAAACCTTAAAGGGATTTTTTTCCCCCACTGCTCTAAAAATCCTCTGTGCTCTACCTAGTCACCCCTCCCTCTCTCCCAACCCCTGGTGACCACTGATGTTTTTACTGTCTCATAGCTCTGTCTTCTCCAGAATGTCACCTAGGTGGAATCATTCAGTAGGTAATCTTTTAAGATTGGCTTCTCTCACTTAGTTACATGCATTACTTAGCCATGTCTTTTCATGGCTTATGAGCTCATTTCTTTTTATTGCTAAAGAATATTCCATTGTCTGGCGGTACCACAGTTTATGGGTACATTCGCCTACTTGGGAGACATCTTGGCTGCTTCCAGGTCTTGGTAATTGTGGATAAAGCTGCTGTAGACACTCATGCTATTGATGTCCACGTACTGGGCATTGGGCTAAGCAGTTAGTATGAACGATAACATTCCCTCCTCACAATAACCCAAGGACACTGGAGCCTCTCTCTCTATTTTAAAAGTGAGGAAGCAAGACTCAGAGCTCAGCCTTGCAAGGCCGCACAGCTAAGAAAGACAGGATGAGAACCCTACTCTAAGCTTAGAAACTGAACCACAGTTCTCTACAGACCGCTGGTGGAGTCATTTGCACAAACAAACACTTGAGACAGGGGACCCAGGAGGCAGATGCTGGGCTGGGTTCTGTTTGCGGTCAGTTGTCTGTATGAGAAAGCTCCCTCTCCCCTCCAACTGAGCAGAGTACCAGCTCTTGTCACATCTCTTCACCCTGTTCTGACTCTGCCCTTGGTACCTGACTCTGAAGCATAAAATTTGAAATAGTGAAAAGCATCCCTAATTAATTACTTTTACTACGTGAGACAAACACACCATGTTTTAGTCTGTTCTGTGTCAGTTACAACAGTGATGGTGGAGGCCCTGGAAACTGATTCCGGATGCGTTACTGGTCTGCCACCCACAGTTTGAAAATAGCTGGCTTTGGATACACTTGGAAAATGAAGCTTTCCCACATAGCTGAAATCAGACAAGTTTAAGAGAGGAACCATAATCCATGTTCTGCAAAGCACCTTTTCACAACTGCAAGTCTTTCCCAGTAATGACAACACTTCACAGAAATGAAAACCAGGTTGAGCTTGCTCTAGTGGAACAAGGAATTAAACACTTGCTAAAGGTCAAGCCACCGTGTTTTCTGAAACACTACCTGTGTGCTTTGATGGAGTGCCAAGACTTTGCTTACACAGCAGCAGTGAGTACCTTTCTTGGAATCAGCCACTTTCTTTCCCTGCATTGTCCTTCCCTTTTCACTGTTCTCTTCCCACCCGCCCTGCTCTTTCCTCTACTTTTAGTTGTCACTGGGCTAGGAGAACTTGTCTCATGCAAATGTTGACCCAGAAGCCTCCTACAAATCATTAAAGGCCTAAGAAAATGCAGGCATAAAGAAGGATCCAGAACCTTCTTTGAAGAGTGAGTTGGATCTGGGCTTCAACAGCCAAAGGGTTATAGCTCCTTGGTTCAGTCCGCCAGGGCAAGCATAGGGCCCTTGTCCAAGCATAGGGCAACTCACCTGCTTACCGTGATCAGCCCAACTGGGCTTCCCCTCCGTGAGGGTTTCAGAAGCTGCCATTACAGAGAGCACATTAGTATTTGATAATTATAAATAACCTTCCTCTAGAATTAGGAAAGATATCTAGCATGTAACTGAAGTTTTTCCAGAGATGACCTGGGCCCTCTAGAACACGTTATTAACAACATTATTCATTCCACAATTGGAATTCATTCCACAATTCACTCCACAATTCCACCTTTGGTTATACAAAATGATGGTGAAAAGAATGAAGAAGTTATTCATGTAGGAGAGACCCTGTTACTTGTTGGAACAGGGCTTTGGAGCCCCCACACCACTAAAAGGCATGAATATTGACAAAGGTCATCTACCTGGCACTCCAAGAGGCCAGGGGAGATGTGTGGTCAGGGGATGGGTTGAAATCACAGTCACCATGAAGGGAGATTGGCAGTCAGTCTGAAGGTGTCCCATACACTAGGAGAAATAGGGACATTGGGACCAAAACAGCCTTCTTCAGTTAAAGTCATGATGTCAAAATACCTCTTTGAAGGGAAGGTTCTAGGAATGGGGGCACAGAGGTGAGCTGAGTCACATTTAGAGAAGCGATGGACAGTCTTTCAGCTCTGCTATTTCTTTTTTTTCAGGGAGCTCATGAAAGAAAAAAAGTGTTTGAACCTGAGATATTACATGGTAATTGATTTTGGTTGGTGTCATAGCTCTTCGACACAGAATACCAGGACCAAGACTGCAGGCACAGCCCCCACTCCCTATCATCCCGAGTGCAAGTCAAAGTAGTACCAAGTCTCTTATATTCTATGGAGTTTGGATCCAAGTTGCTGAAAACATGCCCTAAAGATTGGCTTATTCATGATTCCCAGTTTTTGTGACTGGTCTGCATACACAGAAAGTTTCCTCTTGAATTTCAGAGCCAGACTCAAAAGTTGCCTTTGATATTGCCCCAATTCACCAGTGTAAACTAGAATACTGATGATCTTTGAACAACATGGGGTTGGGGACACTGATGCCCTGCATGGCCCAAAATCCTTGTATAACTTTTGATTGGCCAAGAGCTTAACTACTAACAGTCTACTGTTGACTGGAAACATTATTGAGCACATAAACAGTTGACTAACACATATTTTATTTGTTCTATGAATTATCTACTGTATTCTTGCCATAAAATAAGCAAGAGAAAAGGAAATATTTTTAAGAAAATCATAAGGAAGAGAAAATCCATGTACAGAACTGCACTGTTCAAACCCGTATTGTACAAGGGTCAACTGTATGTTCTATTTTCCATGGATGGGCTTTTTCTCACTTTACTTGCTGCCATCAATCTACCTAATTTCCTTAGAAATGAATTCATTTTTGCTTGGGCTTACAGGCTTTTAAAAAATGAGCTTCTGGGGCGCCTGGGTGGCTCAGTGGGTTAAGCCGCTGCCTTCGGCTCAGGTCATGATCTCAGGGTCCTGGGATCGAGTCCCATATCGGGCTCTCTGCTCAGCAGGAAGCCTGCTTCCCTCCCTCTCTCTCTTTGCCTGCCTCTCTGCTTACTTGTGATCTCTCTCTGTCAAATAAATAAAATAAATCTTTAAAAAAAAAAAAAAAAAAAAAAAAAAAAAAAAAAAAAATGAGCTTCTAAGAGAAAGAGCCACTGTCAGGGCTAGGTGGATGCTAGAGGATGTCTTGTCAAACATGTTCATTTTCCAGGTGAAATAAAAGCTACAGGGGCGCCTGAGTGGCTCAGTGGGTTAAAGCCTCTGCCTTCGGTTCAGATCATGATCCCAGGGTCCTGGGATCGAGTCCCACATTGGTCTCTCTGCTTAGCAGGGGGACTGCTTCCTCCTTTCTCTCTGCCCGCCTCTCTGCCTACTTGTGATCTCTGTCTATCAAATAAATAAATAAAATCTTTAAAAAAAGAAAGAAAGAAAGAAAGAAAAGCTACGGGACTTCATCCCACCCCAGCTGAGGACCCAGCTTAGTGGCAGCAGAGCTCAGATCCCCCTGCATGGCTCTTGATAAAAATGCATGGTTTTCGGGGCGCCTGGGTGGCTCAATGGGTTAAAGCCTCTGCCTTCGGCTCAGGTCATGGTCTCAGGGTCCTGGGATTGAGCCTCACATCGGGCTCTCTGCTTGGCAGGGAGCCTGCTTCCTCCTCTCTCTCTGCCTGCCTCTCTGCCTACTTGTGATCTCTGTCCGTCAAATAAATAAATACAATCTTAAAAAAAAAATGCATGGTTTTCTTTCATAGCCTCTGGATTACCTAAAAATTAATTAAAAATGTACCAGACTCTGTGGCAATCATCAAACTGTGATGGGTGTAGAAAACAATTGATTTCATAACTGTAATTTGCTTTGGGGATTAAAACCATTAAAATTAGTGCATTCTCCAATTTGCTACATATTGCGTCTTTTGGAAATGGCTGTAGACGCTATGGTTGGAAATTTAACAACTCTGCCAAGGAAAAGATGCAAAGATGACCAAGAAAAAAAAGAGAGAGAGAGAGAGAGAGAGAGAGAGAGAGAAACACCCACTGAAATACCCACTAGGATTTAGGTAAGCAAGGCTTAAGAAATAACCATGGTAAGGCAGAGGATTAAGTATATAGCCCAGGGGCGCCTGGGTGACTCAGTCATTTAAGCATATGACTCTTGATTTCAGCTCAGGTCATGACCTCAGGGTTGTGAGATCAAGCCCCTTCCGGCTCCTTGTTGGGCATGGAACCTGCTTAAGATTCTCTCTCCCTCTACCCTTCCCTTGTCTGCCACCCCCGTTCTTGCTCCTTAAAATTTAAAAAAAAAATTATATAGTCCAGAAAATGTGTATTAAAACTGAGATGTTAAAGTTTGTTTCAAATATCAACATCCAACAAAGAAATTATATGCTCCATTAAGAAGGGAAAAAATCCAATGTGACAGAAAAGCATACAAAGGATATGAAGAGGCAATTCACAGAAGGGGCAACGTTACTGACTAATAAACTATACAAAATATTCAATCTTAGTAATCAGGAAAGTGCAAACTAAAATGAGATACAATCTCGCATTCATCAAACTGGTAAATAATGAAAAGTCTGATAAAACCAAAAGTTGGTGAGGATGTGGAAAAAGAGCGACTCTCATACACTTGGTTTGAAGAATCGTGTGGTAGCATCCGGTAGACTTGACTTGGGAATCCTACCCAGAAACTCATACATGTTCCCAAGGAAACAGATATGAGAATGTTTATGGTAGAACTGGCTGTAAACAGGAGGATAAACAGAGTGTGGAATGTCTGATTCACGGCATACCATAGAGGAATTAAACAAATTGATCTACAGAGTTACATATATTGATGTGAATGTGATGAATGAAGAAAGCAAGTTGCACAATCATATTAGATCACAGATCAAGTTCATTAGATTACTAATTAATTAATTATATCACTTAATTAATTAGATCACTAGATCACAGCATTCATGCAAAGTTTACAAATATGGAAGCAATATTCTAATGTTTGTGACCATACCCAAGCATAGTAAGTACACAAAAGCGTGGATGGAAGGATGCAGCTTCAGTGGTTCTCTTGACAGAGTGAGAGAGGGAAAGAGGGGAATGGGTTGGGGTGGGATATGCCAGAATATACCATCTGCCTTCCTAGTTTCTCTTGGGTGATTTCATCTAGCACATGGTAGGTGCTTGTATCTATTTGATGAGAGAGTGAATGAATGACTCTAACTTCTCAGTATTAAATCCCACCTAAATTCAAGTGACTCCCCAATTTTTTTAAAGATTTATTTATTTGAGAGAGAGAGAGAGAAAACATGAGAGAGAGAGAGAGAAAGAGAGAGGGAGAGCAGGGGAAGGGGCAGGGGGAGAGAGAGAGAGAGAGAGAGAGAGAGAGAGAATCCTAAACAGACTCCACGCGGAGCGCAGAGCCCAACAATAGGGCTTGTTCCTACAACCATGAGATCACAACCTGAGCCGAAAACAAGAGTTGGATGCTCAACTCACTGAGCCACCCAGGTGGCCCGTGACTCTCAAATTTATACCTCAGTGTAGATATCTCTCCCTGGCTTCAAATGATCACAGCTAGACAATCTCCTCTCAGTTGCCTAACTGGCCCATGAAATTCTGGTCCCCCTGTTCAACCCTTTTTCCCAGTCTTCAATATTTCGGCAAATGGCACTTCCATTCACTCAGCCGTTCCAGGCGAAAACTTCCAGATCATCCTCAGTCCTGCCCTGCATGGGACACCTTGCTTCCCAGCCCATCACACTCAATGAGGGTCTTTGATACAGACCTCTGCTCTTGTCTTCAGCCACCTCCAAACTGCATCACATCTCCATGGCCAGGATCTAGCTTCTGTGCTGGCTTAGCCCATGGGCTGGCCACCACCTATGACCTCAGAATACTGGAGCACATTGGTCAGCCAGGCTACACCATGCCAGCTGGCCTTCTGAGACGCAGCACATGGGTTTAGGTCCCCAGGGCCCCCTGCTGACTTAGAGCACTCTGCAGCTAGACTCTTGACAGCCACTTCACATAGTTCTTGTGGGACAGTGGTGTTCCCTCCACTCAGGAGCCACATTGCCATTGTTGACGAGATTACTGAATGAGGAAAATTCACAAAGTATCTCACCTGCTCTTCTGTAGTGGTAGACAAAATATGGTTTGTTCTTAGACAACTGCAAACCACCAGCCTACATCTAAAAGGGAATACAGAACATTATCATGGCCCATAGCTGGGCAGCTAGAGCATAGTGGGGCTAATCTATGCCAGAGTTTCCCAACTGGTGTGCCAGGAAATGGTTAAAATATGCAGAGACATTGATTCTTTCAGCCCTTGGAGCAGCTACCAGAGCCATCGTCTCCTCCTTCTTTGGACAGTTGCATTGGTTTTCCCAACTGCACTGTCCAAGCAGCATGTCTCTGTGCCCCAAGGGGAGGAAGGTGTAGAAGCTCTGAATGGAGCTGAAGGAAACTTTCCAATATGTCGCAACCCGGGAAGACTTCCTCCTAGGTGCTGTGCCTTGAGCTAGAGATGGGAAGTTGTGTGGCTGAAACTTGGATTCTCTGATTTCCAGGGGAGGGGAAGGTGTGTGTGAAGGGCAGGCGGTGAGAACTGGCTGACTCCAGGACATGAATGGTTCTGTTGCTTAGATCCAACACTCAACGAGGGTTAGAAGTGAAGAAATGACCAGAGAGGAAGGGTCCTTAGGGGAATGAGAATGAACCATTCATTCTTACTGGCATGGTCAACCCTACCTCACCCTCTATGCCCTTCCCAACTCAAACTATACATGATCACAAAGGAATGGGAAGTCATAGTGTTCTAAACATGATCATCGTCTCCCAGTTCCAACTGAACAATAAGCTACAATTTCATTCTCTCAATTCATCAGAACTTTCCAAATGCAGTTGCCTGATTTCAAAAGGAAATGGCTGGCAACCGTCATCACTTGAGTAATTTTTAACTGCCAATATTTACATCTGAAGAAATGCTACCCAGCTAATAATGCAGAGCTTGGCTTCTCAAGAAATAGTGTGTTTGGCTGTTCCAGAATAACCTACCTTCCCTCTGTACAGAATGACACAGGCAGGTGAGAAAGCAAGAAATAATTTGGGAACACCTCCAACCACAAAGCGACTCAGCCAAAAGAGAAATAAGTTCATCTATTCATTCCATGAATCTCAGCCTGGGCACTCTTGACATTGTGGGGCACACAGTTCTTTGTGTGGGGACTGTTCTACCCATTAGGAGGGTTAACAGTATATATCCTTAGTCTCTGTCCACTAGATACAGTTGTGACCATCAGAAATGTCTCCAGAGATTTCCAAATGTCCCTGGACATCACCCCAGTTAAGAACCACTGGTTCAAAAAATTATTTCTGGAGCCCCCGGGCATTCCGCGAAACATCAGGGACTTAATAGTCCCTGTCTTGAGATATCTTGCGGTCTATGGAGAGAACCAAATCCCAAGAGCTCAAACATATAATAGTAAATACAAAGCTACACATTTATAAGTGTTATGAAGTAGAGATACCCCGATGTGTAAATTGGGGATCTCACTTAGATGGGGCGACATCAGGAAGGAAATGGAATGCAAAGGTTGTTACCTGAAGGTTGAGTAGGACTGGTCAGGGAAGAGTGGGGTAAAGAGCCTTGGGTGGGGGAAAGTCTGACGTGCTTAGGGATCAGAAAGGCTAACACAGCTAAAACATAATAAGACAGATGGAGCCTGTCCTGACATGAAGTCAGGGAGGAAGCATGGACCATATGATCAGTTTCACAGGTCGCAGAAGTTCTATTTACTTGTAAGTCCAAAGAGAGGCCATTGTGCCGTACTTTTTGCGATACGGGGAGCAGACCAGTGACTCAAACAGACAAGGTGTCTATACTCAGAAAACTTCTGCTCTAAGGGAGATGCTGGTTGATATATAACAGCAGATCCTATTGCTATAAGTGGTAGAGGGAATTCGGAGTGGCCACAGGCAGACCTCTGGTGGCTGCGGGCATGGTGCAGGGGAGAAGTGGCAGTGGCATAGGCTGGAGGTGCAGATGGGTTAATGCATGAGAGAGAACAGTGCCCAAAGCCCTCTGTATTTGGAAAGGACTTTGAAGCTCATCGAATCTAGTTTCTACTGAAGCTGATATGTCTTTTTGGATAACCCAAGCAAAAAACATACACACTCCTGCCTATACATCTCCAGTAATGACCGAGTAATTGTCCAAGAGGAGTCTGGGTACTTCCTTCAAACTTCCTTCAAACAATGGACATTAAATCCTCTTCCCGCTAAACATTCCCATTTCCTTCCACTGATCTCATATGATAGAACATCAGAACCCTTCTCAGTGCTGTGGATCTCAGAGAACATTCTTCCATCCATACCCATCAGCCTGCATTGTACTATGTGTGTATCACAACGAACACCACTCAGTTCAGACATGACTTACTACTTTCATCTCCACCAAAAAGGGGGGGAGGCGCATACAGTAAATGTAGTCAAACCCTCGTATCTGTATGCTTGGCTTTATTTTTTGTGTAATTTTTTCTTCATTTTAAGATTCCAGAATCTATAGATCTTTATCAATCAATCATGATCTGCCTGTTAGGGAAGGTAGATACATCCGACCCTGGTCTGGACTCCTAAGAACAGATTGCAAGGATTACCAAACAAAGCAAATGTTGACAATGAGGGGAAAATGATAGTAATGCTAACAAGAGAAAATGCTCGTTTTGAGTAAAGGAGTCAACTCTGCCACAGCACTCCTGTACACCTCTGGGAAAGACATCTGCACCTAGGGTTTCAATAAATTGCAGAGCTGTGTTTCTGAAATGCCTTCAGGAAACTCTGAGCTTGGGAATCTGTGGTTCTCCAGTCATGTCAAAAGCCCAGGAGGTCATGAATGACTCATAACATCCCACTGCCTTTTGAATGGCTCCACGTCTAAATCCACAGCTGGCAATGAAACAAAGGACAATAGAATAAGCATTTTATGCTGTTGAAAGCAAACTTGTAGCTTTCCCTGTCTGAAAAGAAAAAGAAGTACATTCACTCAAGGAGTGCAATTTTCTAAACTCCTACCAAGATGCATTCCTTTTTGTTATACTACTTCTTATTATCCAAGATGACAAGGTCACAGAAAAGAAAAAAAAAGAAAGATTGAGTTTTCCCTCCATTTTTTTTTCTCAAAGAAGTTGCATTAAATTTAAATTGGAAACTATCAAACCTAGCTATACATGGACATTTCCTGTTAGTTATCGGGGTCCAAATTTTCTAGACCAATGCTTCTTAAACTTTAATATGCATATAAATCACCTAGAGTTGATGAAAATATAGACTCTCATTCGCAAGGTCTCTGGTGGGCCTGGAGGTGCTGCATTTCTAACCAGCTCTAGGCGATGTCTGGGCTGACATTGTGGTTGGCCGGCTGTTTCTTAGGCCATAGTCCCTCCCTAGATTGCCACTCTCTGTAAACAGAAGTTGAAGCAGAGGATCTCCTATGGGTCTTTCCAGTTTTAAAATTCCATGATTCCAACTCATTTTTATTTCATTAATATCTTTATGTCATGAGTCCTTTTAGTCCAGAGAGGCAGTAGAAAATTAGCAGTATGTCTCACTTCCTATAACAGATGGTTGTTTAAAAATAATTAGTAAATCATCTTATAAAATGAGTCATGCCTTTACTTCTCTAGAGAAATGTACTATTTAAAGAATTCTGGGTTTCTACGATGGAAACAATCTCCAAGTGTTTGTTTCAATACTCAGAATTTTCCTTTACAAGAATTTTTTAGCATTAATACCTGTGTAACATGAAAATCTACTGCTCGGATTAAAATTTGCAAGATGGGAGTATTCGTGGAGGTCATGTCCAAAAACTCCACACACAGAGCAGATCACTCTGCTTCTTAGAAAGCAGACCCAAGAAATGGAGAGCCATCCACGGATGCTAGCCCAGTAATGGCGAAGACACACACACGTGCACACACACACACACACACACACACACACGTGGTCTTCTCTACTTTCCAGTGGCTCTCAACCTGAAAGGCAGATCAGAATCACTTACTCAGGAGAAGTAGTCTCTTAAAAAGTCTGATGTCTGGGTCCTATCTCCATAAATTCTGATTTAACTGATTTGAGTTTGGTCCTGGCCATGAATATCTTTCTTTAAAGGCTCCACAGGCCATGTTAGTCAGGTGTAGTCGACATAGCTAATGTGTAACCAGGTGATCTGAAATAAAAAGTGGAAATCCTGGGAGAGCTTCTTGTCGATGTGAGCAGTACACCTCACCCTGTATTTGCCTTAAATGTGATCATCATCCTCACCTGATGAAAATATGTATCAGATAGAAGCATAATGACTTTTTTCATAAACAGACATATAGGATATTCCTAAATCTTTGACAGGGCTTTTAGAGAAAAGGACCTCAGGAACGTTTAAGCATCTGTCATCAAATGTCATGTTTTCCTATTCATAAGCAAAAGGTTCAAAGGATAAGCTGGATAAGTGAAGTGAAGTTTAATAATAAGAAATGTAAATTCCAACACAAATCATGACCATTGCCAGACAACCCTTGAATGGAGGGAATGTGGCTTGGCCCATGTGAAGAAGACCTAGGTTTTTGTTTTTGTTTTTTTTTTTTAAGATTTTATTTATTTATTTGACAGATGGAGATCACAAGTAGGCAGAGAGACAGGCAGAGAGAGAGGGGAGGAAGCAGGCTCCCTGCGGAGCAGAGCGCGTGATGAGGACTGAGGGCTCAATCCCAGGACCCTGAGATCAGGACCTGAGCCGAAGGCAGAGGCTTAACCCATTGAGCCACCCAGGTGCCCCAAGACCTTGGGATTTTAATAGATTTCAAACTTGGTATGAATTAGTAGCATAATGTGACTGCCCAGTGACTCAGAACAAATCTAGGCTGCACTGACAGAAGTAGAGTTTTCACAAAAAGAGATAGCAGACCCACTTGTGTATTAGTCAGACCACGTCTCAAAACTGCTGCTCATTTAAAGGAGAATCTGGGAAAAAACGAAACAAGAGAGGTAGTTGAAAAGACTCAACAGCGCATCTTAGGATGAGGGACAGTTGGAAGAGTTGGAGGTATTTAACCTCCAGAAGCAGAGCCATGGTGAGGGAGGGCATAGGGTTGGTGTCTAAGGGCTGCTGGGATGCTGTGTGTAGCTTCCATACTGAGACATCAGCAAGACGTCCTGGGAAACAGAGAACATTGTTCAGATTCTCTATAAGAAGAAAATATACATCCAAATTCCAATGAGCCACCACAGCCCTCTAGCCTGTGGCTGGGAAGTGGAGAGGGCAAGCATGGAAAAATGAGCCGGGTGGGTGTAGTGACTTAGAAGAAGCACGGACAAAAGTCACCTCCAGAAAGAGTGAGGGAAAGCATATGTGCACAGGCTGGGGGCCTGGTAGTTCTTAGCTCTTGCTAAAGAGGAGGAGCCCCAACATGCATCAGACGGTGAGCGGAGTTTGTCGGGAAGAATCAGGTAAATAAAGAGGATGTGGTACTTGAAGATAACCAATGAAGGGAAAGAAGAACACAGAAGAAAAGTCAGGATCTTGCAGAACAGAAAGAGACAAGACAATAGGCCGGCTATCACTCTCCCTTGCTCACCAACTGAAAACCTTTCTAGAGTGGAAAAGGAAGGGTAGGGGCACCTGGGTGGCTCAGTGAGTTAAAGCCTCTGCCTTTGGCTCAGGTCATGATCCCAGGGTCTTGGGATCGAGTTCCACATCAGGCTCCCTGCTCAGCAGGGAACTTGCTTCCTCCTCTCTCTCTGTCTGCCTGCCTCTCTGCCTACTTGTGATCTCTGTCTGTCAAATAAAAAAATAAAATCTTAAAAAAAAAGAAAAAGAAAAGGAAGGGTAGTGGGTTTAGCCAGCCCATTATAATTGAGTATAACTTCAGAGACTCCATGAGAACAGATCCCACAGGAGAACAGATCCCACCACCTGTCCCATACACAGGGGAAGAGAAGTACCTTTGTTATTCCAGATCCAAGACCTACAACAACCAGTGTGGTAGCCACTCACCACATGTGGCTTCTGAGCATTTGAATGTGGTTGGTCCACATTGAGATGTGCTGTAAGTATAAAATAAAATCCACACTGGATTTCAAAGACTTAATGTGAAAAAAAGGATGAAAGAATCCCATTAATAATTTTTGGTATTGATTGCTGAATTGTGATATTAACCTTACATATGATTATAATCTTTCCCTGGTTAAAATATTGACCAGGCAAAATATATAGCAGGGAAGACTGAAATGATAATATTTTGCTTCTATTGTGTTCAATATATTACTAAACTTAATTTCACCTGTTCTTTACGAGTTCTTAAAAAACACTACTAGATAAATTAAAATTATGTGTGTGACTCACATTATGTTTTTATTGGGCAGCACTGGCCTAGAGGGAAAGATCAGGAAAAAAGAAAGATCTACCTAACAGTTATACTTGTTTGAAAATGAAATAGGCTGTCTCAGGAAGCCTATAAACTGTTGTTATTTGGAAAATGAAATACTGTGACAACTGCTTCTGGCCAGGATAGAAAAACAAGATTAGATTATCCTAGCATGTTAGACAACTGAAAGTTGCATAAAATATATCTTAAAAAAACAGCAATAGTTTTTAGACATTTAGACTTACAATAAGCAGCTCAGGATCATGGTTTCTGACAAAGAAAATGAAGGAGGGGAGTGCTGCACTGGTGCCCGCACACCATCTTACTGCTTCTGAGCTGAAGCCCAGACAGAGCCCAGAAGTGCCACCGAGTTGAGGAAACAGAACTTGGAGTTCCCCAAAGCAAAGCTGGCGGACAGAATGCTGGAGAGAAGGGAGACACACAGAAAGAGAGTTCCTGAGATCCTCAGTGGAATTCCCTTCAGTCCTTGATCGAGTACTGACCTGTGCAGGTGAGTCAGGAAACTACCAAAGGCCAGGCAGAGATTCACCAGGAAAAATTGGCAAAACAACCCCGGGAGCTCAGACTGTGGTCATAGCTTGCTGTCTTCTCACGAGCCAGACTGAAAGGAATTCTTAGTTTATGCACATCGAGGAGAATGCTAAGAAGCACTTCACTTAATAACCATTGACTGAAGGCTATTCTGGGCTCACTCTAGCAAACCTTAAAAACTAGCCTTTGAAAGGATCAGACTTCTTACAAGCAACTTGATGCTATACAAAAGGAAAATACACTAATTGTACTACATACAAAACCACTATTTTTAAAAAAGAGTTTATTTATTTATTTGACAGACAGAGATCACAAGTAGGCAAAGCAGCAGGCAGAGAGTGAGAGAGAAACAGGCTCCTCGCTGAGCAGAGAGCCTGATGCGGGGCTCAATCCCAGGACCCTAGGATCATGACCTGAGCCATCCAGGTGCCCCCCAAAACACTATTTAAAACAACAAACAGGGAACCTGGGTGGCTCAGTGGGTTAAACCCTCTGCCTTCAGCTCAGGTCATGATCCCAGGATCCTGGGATCGAGCCCCACATCGGGCTCTCTGCTCTGCGGGGAGCCTGCTTCCCTTCCTCTCTCTCTCTCTCTCTGCCTGCCTCTCTGCCTACTTGTGATCTCTGTCTGTCAAATAAATAAATAAATAAATAAATCTTTAAAACAACAAACAAACCAAAGCCACTATTTAAAAGGAATACAACAAAATCCATCATCCAACAATGTAAACTTCAAAATGTCTCGCATCTAATAAAAAATTAGCAGGTTTGCAAAGAAGTTGGGAAATAGGGCACATAACCAGGACAAAATTCAATGAATAGAAATAGACCCAAGATTATCAGAGATGATGGAATTAGCAAACAAAGATGGTAAAATAGCTGTTATAAATATGGTCCATATATTCAAGGAGGTAGAGAAAAACACAAACATATTAAGAAAAAATGGAAGATATAAAAAAAGACCAAAATATCATTTATAGAGATGGAAAATAGAATATCTGAAGTTAAAAACACACTCAATTGGGTTAACTGCTGAACAGATATCACAAAAAAAAAAAACAAAGATTGTGAAGTCATAGTAATAGTGATTAATCAAAATGAAGCACAGTAAGGGGGTGCCCAGGGGGCTCAGTCAGTGAAGAGTCTTGATTTTGGCTCAGCTCACGATCCTGGGGTCGTGAGAGCGAGCCCCATGTCAGGCTCCAAGCTCAGTGAGGAGTCTGCTTGATATTCTCTCCCTCTCCTTGTGGGGACGGGTGTTAGGTCCGGAATGGGGTGGGCAGAGACCAGAGGTCTTCAGGACGGCGGCTCCAATCTGCCCTGGGAGGCTCTCAGGCATGTCCTTCTCTGGGTATTATCCTTGGTTGAAGGGAGCTGCCTTGCCCAGAGTTACACCCCCCTCCCCAGAGGGCAGCCCACATCCAGTGACATGTTCAGGCCAGGGTACAGAGGTCCCACCCCTTTGCCACAACTGGACATCGCAGAAGGACCACCCAGCTCTAGGGCTCTCTGTAGAGTTGGCTGAGGACTCTGTTATAAATGCACCACAGTTTAACTTCTCCGTCTTCCCTGTCCAGCTCCCTTTATCCCCTCACAGGTGTGGACCCCTAGGGCACCCCTGAAATCCTCTTGTACGTGTGCTCGCAACGTCCCAGTCATACTCACACATGCACACACTCACAGCTGATAAGGGGGAGCAAGATGGGTACAGAACACAGGTAGTTCTCTGTCCATTGCCCCTACTCCCCAGAGCCTGGACTTTTTGCACATTCTTCATACCATCTTGCACCCAGATCAGTGGGTCAAGGGAGATTTCCGGGGGTGCAGGTAGATTCAGAGCCTTCTATCGAATCATGATATAAATAGTCACCCACTGTAGCTGCTACCGCCTCAGCTCCGACCTCAGTCTGTGAGCCCACCATAGCCGGGCCCCAGTGGAATGTTCTAGACGTGGTGTCAGTGGTCCCAATCCAGCCACATGAGTGAGAACAGCCAATCCCATTCACTTGAAAGACATGACCAAGGTTTCCAGAAATTCTAAGGACATTACAGGGGTGTACATACAGGCCCAGGTTGCTTGGAGCAACACTGAGGCTGAGATCTGACTGGGAGTCAGGGCAGGCCTGTGAAATGGGCCGCCGAGTCTTGGGAAGAGTGCACGTGCCCAGTGCTGCTCTCTTTAGCCTTTCCAGAGTCCATTACACGTGGCAAGGAGACACAATTTGCAGAAAATAGCCCCCACTGAGAGTTCAGCCTTCCGCGGATGGCTCACTTGCTACCCCCCAAACAGAGTGTGGATAACACCACCTGTCTATGTGGTAAGTCATTCAGAGGCTAAAGCCCACATCCTAAAGGAAAATGAAAGTTTTGTTAAACATTCGTTTATTTGACCCATGATCTACAAACCAAATGAGTTTTCAGGAATAAAGTTTCTTTTCTGTTACATAAAGCTCTCTTCTGAGACTTATATAGTGGGGAGGAGAAAGGACCACCGGAAGGGTGTGGCCACAGAAGTTCATGAGATATTAACAGAGACAGTAGACCTCTCCCCTACATGTGCTTTTACCAATCTCTCTGGCCCAAGCACCCACTAATTCACTCCCTGGTGTGAATGTGTAGATTTAGTAACAAGCCATGAACTGTGCTTGCCCCCTCGTCTAGGCTGATACAGAAACAGAAACTCGAGTCTCATATAAGACATCTGCATGTGTACGTGCGTTAATGTGCCTGTGCATGTGTTTGTTTCACTACTAAAAAAATGGAGAGTATCTGTTCCTTTCAGGAATATATAAAATTCCATTTTTATGGAAGGATTTTATATATCCATTTTATATATCCATTCAATTCCATTTTGAATATCCATTCAATTCCATTTTTATGGAAGGATTTTTATTTATTATTATTTATTTATTTAGAGAGAGCGTGAGGGCATGAGTGGAGGAGGAGGGGAAGCAGGAGCGGGAGAGAGAGAGAACTTAATTAGGCTTTATGCCCAGCATGGATCCCAATGCAGGGCTCAATCTATTGACCCTCATCATGACCTGAGCCGAAATTGAGAGCCTGACATGTCACCGACGGAGTCACCCAGGCGCCCCAAGGATTTTGTGAAATGATTTTTAAAACCAAGTACAAGAGATGATCTTCTCCCATCCCTCACATCTTTTTCAACTTCATCGAGGTATGACCCGTGTGGCTCAAGGAAACGTCAGAGTCAACGTCTGGGACAGAGGAAAGAAAGGGCAGGACCTGAGTGCCTGCTGCTACCCTCAGAGATGCTTTCACGGAACAAGTTTCCTTTGAAAACGTCCCCTCCTTTTACAAAGGCTTCAGCTGATCTCGTGCCCATCCAGGGACCAGACCAGCCCCCGTACCTCCAAAGGACTAGTATCTTCGAAACCACTGTTAGGAAACACCTAAGACAAGAAATGTAAGCGTATGCACAACGGGAGCTAATGCGGGATAAAGTAAGTACGGAAAATCATGTGCATAATTAAAAATTCACAGGCGATTTCAGGGAAGTGAGATTTGCTGCTTTTGAACAAACACCGAGCAGCTGAAAGCTACAGATAACAGTCCTCACTCGGCTGCCGGCGTCCAGCCGCTGCCCATGCCTGTTTCCAAAGGAACGGAGGATGGATTGAAGAAAACTGAAATAAAATCTCGTTTGACTGATATAAGAACACTAATACAGTCTTTTTCCATCAGAGGCCCATGTGCTTGGAAGGAAGAGCTGAGAAGTCAGCCTGTTTTCGTCAGCAGCAGGAAGAGGGGTCATAGCACCTGGACACAGGTACCCACTGTGACTAACGGAAAGAAGAAACAATTCGGAAGAAGGTACTAGAAGAATTTCTAAACGGCCTGGGAACGGCTATTAAACAGCCCAGTATCTAAAGAAATCCCTGGATAATGGTATCCCGCTGTAGAAAAACATTCACTGAAAAGGACACACTGTGTGGGTTCCTGTCGTGGTTCGAGCAGCCTGGGAAGCCCCTCTGTCCCGCTGAGCCTCTACTTCCCCACCAGGCAGATGAACCCCTCTTTCCAGTTCTGAGTTGCTTCCATCTCAAGATGTGAGTGTGAGGTTGGGTCTCCTCCTGCGCATTTATCTAGGTGCCCTGGTTGTGCCTGGGGGTCTCTTATGAGGCTCCTGGGTTCAGGGCAAAGAAACAGGGATTCTGCTGGAGGCAGGGATCTGGGAAGAGGCCAGTTTGCTCCCGGGTCTCTCACTCATGATACGTTTTCCTTCTTTTTTATCTTGGAGCCACGCAGATGGCTGCTGCTTCTACTCTGATTTCTTCAAATAACTCCACACCTTCAAGTTCATAAAAACTCAGATTTATGATTGTCTTAAGCCACAAAATCCCCTAATGGGGATAGGCCTGGGGAGATTTTCTAGAGAGTGCGCTCTCCGAAGAGCCGGACTTCAGGGATTACTGGCAAGAGGATTACAAAGGGAACGGGCCAAGTCATGATAAGATTATGAAATTTGTAGTGAAAGAACATAGAGAAGCACACGCTGCATGATTCCAATTATATAAGGTTTAAGAAAGTCGAGGGGTGCCTGGGTGGTGCAGTCCATGAAGCGTTTGGCTCAGGTCATGCTCTCAAGGTCTCGAGATCGAGCCCCGAGTTGTCTCCATGATCAGCGTAGAGTCTGCATGAGACTCTCTCTCCCTCTCCCTCTGCCCCTCCAACTGCCCCCTGCCCTTGCTCTCTCTCTCAGTAAAATCAATCAAGCCATCTTTTTTTTTTTTAAAGAAAGTTGAAACTGATCTATGGAGATGGAAATAAGAACAGTGGTTGCCAATGTGGGAAGGGATGAGGACCAGCAGTAGGCACGAAGAATTTATAGGGCCAGGGGAATGGTCCATATTTTAACAGAGGAATGGTTGTATGCTCTGTACATTTATTAAAACTCCTTGAACAGGAAAAAAGATGATGAAGTGTGTGAGAGCTGAGCCTACGTCACACTAAATGCACACATGGACAAACACAGATAAACACAGACATATTGAATACCTATCACTTGTGTTTGGAGGACATAGAGCTACCAGGGAGGGAGAAGACCACCACGGCATTAATAACACAGGCTGTGAAGTCTCGGGCTTCGTGGGCAAGAAGCCCACCCCTGTGTGACCTTGGATGAGTCATGTAACTTCCTCACTGACCCCCCTCCTTATAAATAACATAGTTTTATAACACAAATGAGCCTTGAGGAGGGGGGGCCATGCTGTCCTGGTGGATATTTAGTGGGCTCCCCCAGTTCTGAAAGTCTCTTCTGTGGCTCGGCTTAACGTACAGGGTAGAAGAATATTCAAATCTGGAATTCTTTAAACCAAGCAACTTTGCGCAGTTACTTTTTACAAGTTTATAAAGTATGGAATTGTAAACTGATAGTATTTTAAAAAATAATTTATTTATTTATTTATCTGAGAGGATGTGTGTGTGTGCGCGCATGCGCGAGCAAGTTGGGTGGGGGGGAGGACAAGCAGATTCCTTGCGGAGCGCAAGCCCTATGCAGAGCTCTCTCTCATGATCCTGAGATCATGATGTGAGCTGAAACCAAGATTCATACACATAACTGACTAGCCACCGGGTGCCCCAAACCGATAGCATTTTTATAGTACTCTCTTTCAACTGCCAGCCTTTGTTATGTTTTTATCTCTTGTTCAGCAAAGGGCAGTTTCTAGATCCACTATTAACTACTAGCAAGAGAGACCTGGAGGTTTGCTGGATGTTTCTGATTTTATATTTCTTCACCAACACGCTGTTATCTGAGAGCGTGTGTCAAAAAGGATTTCAGAATGTGAGTCACACAAAGTCAACTGGCCAGAGACAGCTTAGCAAATGGTCATGGGCACCCTGGACAGACACCTGACTCAGCTGCAGCATTATCCATGGGGGAGGGAGGGAGGGTTTGACTTAGAGCAAACTGTCAGGCGGCCTGGAAATCACAGCCTCTCTGCGACTTGCCACAAAGAACCTGAGTTAATAGGAATAATGGTAATGGTAATGGCAGCCAACGTCCTCATGCTCTTGCTCTGTGCCAGGCACTGTTTTGAAGGCTCTATCCCACAAGGCAGGTGTTAACACTATCACCCCCATTTTACAGGTGGAGAAAGTGAGGCAGTAAATGGAAGTAATAAGCCTCAGATCACAGAGCCAACACATAGGAAAGTCTGTACTCTTAGCTATTCTGGACTTTACTAGGAAGTGACCTGAAACTAAAAAAAGAATTATGGGGACCCCTGGGTGGCTCAGTCAGTTAAGCATCTGCCTTTGGCTCAGGTCACGATCCCAGGGTCCTGGGATCAAGTCCCACATTGGGCTCCTTGCTCAGCAGGGAGCCTGGTTCTGCCTCTGCCTACTGTTCTCCCTGCTCATACTCTCTCTCTCTCTCTCTCTCTCTCTGACAAATAAATAAATACAATCTTGAAAAACAAAAAGGAAAAAAAAAAGATTTCCGAATGTTTTCTTACGTTTTCAGAAAGTTCCAAAACAAGCTAAAGAATCTGTTCTTGTTTCATTCTACTATCTCGATTACTCAAGTTGTTTATGGACTCTTTCTTACTCCATGCCAGTTGTTTCGGTTAATTTTCTGATTATTTCAGATCAACAGGAATTAGAAAAGGCGGAGTACTGCAAGCAAAGAGACTCGAGTTCGAGCCTTGGCTTGGCCACAAACTTACTGGGCGAATCTGGTCAAGGCCACAGATTTCTCCTATTTATGAGAAGGGGCCTTTCTTGAGCGAAACGGGTCCAGCGTGTGTCAAGTGTCATCCGTGAACCTAAGAGACACTGCCTGTCGGGAGCAGATGGCTGGGGCCGGTTGCCAGGGGCTCCTTGCTCCGTCCTGGCTCTAGGATGTCATGGCAGCCCGCTCAGCCCCACCCTCCATGTCTTGGCTGCTCACCAGCCCAAGATGTCAAAGAGACATGCTTGAGTTGGCCGGCACCCAGTGTGATATTTAGGAAGAAGAAAATAAAAGCGTAGGGATGATCACATTCTCTTAAGTAATCTTAAACGAGAGCATGCCACCCTCCTCACTTCCTCTGAAAGCACGTCTCATGTTTGCAGAGAGAATGACAACATAAATATCTTGGTCCATCATACTTCCCGAAGTGATGTGTGGGCTGGGAGTTCCTCACAAGATCCCCCATTTGAAAGGAACCAGCTCGGTTTCAGTGCCTGCTGGCCATGGTCTGTGTATGTCAGAGCCCTGAAATTATAGTGAGATTCTTATTTTAAGGTATTAGACAGCAGAAGCAAATGGTAGAAGGTCCTCGTTCATGATTTGCAGGCGATGACCCCACTGTTGAGGGGAAATAAGGTGTGGATATTTCAACAAACGCTATTTTTAAGATGTGTTGTCACTTTTGTCTTTCCGGTCTACCAGGCAAATCCACGGAGACCAGAATAAAAGCTTAATAAACAATTTTGTAACTTTCCACCACCATCCACCGCCTCCCCCCCGCAATTTGTTTCCCTGAATTACATATTCATTTGCATATTCAACACTACTTATCAAGGGCCTATCAGGCATAAGGAACTTAAAAAGACAAATGTCTCTCAAATCTTGTCTGTTAGAAGATTTGAGAGACATTTTAGAAGGCCTGAGAACTTCGGTAGTTCCGTTTTCTAAATATCCAAGAATTCGTCACCTTCATAATGACCGAGGGATGTATATGAAACGCTAACAAGTTATTAAGTAGAGTTGAAAACTCTTATTAAGTAGAGTTGAAAACTCCTCTAGGAATGTCCACTCCCGCCTTTATCTGTCTCCTCCCCTTCGCATGCTACGGGGCCTTCAAATAGCATTCTTTAAAAGGCAGCTTTACGGCTTTGGAGGAAGAAGCCAAGTTCACAGCCAGTTTTGCCACTGCTACGGAAAACAGTGTGCACATGCAAGCCAGCTGAAGTCATACAAACTGCAGGGATTAGGGCTTCGGGGGCCTCCACCACCGCTGTCAAATCACAATTGGAAACAGCTTTTCCAAAGTACAGCATGAGAAATCGGGAATTCCTGTCCACGGCTCCCCGACCCACTCGGTTTTTAATCAGGCCTGGTACAACCCATTAGAGATCAGAAGTATGAACACAATGCTGAAACCAAACAAGAGTATCTTCTGGGCTCCGAGCTTTGTTCAGCCTGGCTCCCTTCCAGCCTGTAATTATTGTCACTCACCAGTGATTAAGGGCATAGTTTCCGGCTAGGGAGACCCGCGCTCCAGGAAGCTCGACCCAGGGCTGGGACCGGCTCAGTTCAGCGCCCTTCCTTCCCTCCAAGCTCCCCATGTGCAAAGGGTCTAACTGCTCCACTTTTTATCCTTATCGCACTCCCTTCAACTTTGTCAGTCACTCGAAGGTAAAATAACTTTTGCAGAGGTCATGAGAAAACTATTCAGAATATTAATAAACTAGAACCATTCGATGAAAGCGTTTCTTCTTGGCACTCTGACTTTTTAAGGGAGAGAGTCCGCTCCCAAGCAAACGAGCTCAAGTCAGTCATTTGGTAAAACAAACAAAAACTACTTTTCAGAATCTGGTTTGAGATTAATCCGGATGTAGCCCAACTCCCTATACCTCTGTCTAGATCTAGAAGCTAAGAGATGGTAGAAAACCCAGAGGTCAGTTACTACGATGTCCATTTCATCAGATCATGAGCTTCCCAGGTAAATTACCACCATACCTGTTACATACAAGTCACTCCCTCTGATGATACCGTGTTGCGTTATATGTGGACGGTAACCTTGGAAAACGGGCCCGCTGTAACTTCCACCTTGAAAGATCCTTAATTAAAACCTCCTCAGGATGTGCCTGGGTGGCTCAGTGGGTTAAAGCCTCTGCTTTCGGCTCAGGTCATGATCCCAGGGTCCTGGGATCGAGCCTCGCATCAGGCTCTCTGCTCAGCGGGGAGCCTGCTTTCCTTCCTCTCTCTCTGCCTACTTGTGATCTCTGTCTGTCAAATAAATTTTTAAAAAAAGAAAACAACTTCCTCGGAAGTATGATTTTCTGACAAGGAACTGTGATTTTCTTTTCCTTGCCTTCAAGGCTCAAGTCAAATTCCGTCCATTTGATAACGTTCCCTGGCCGGCCCTTGAGTCAACGGGTTTCTGTCTTCCACAGCAAGTTTATGGGATATCACATTAGCACACTATAGGAAGTCGCTAGTAGGTGAATATTCCCCCCAGATGCTGGGTCGTTTCCCCAAAGGCAGTGAATTGTGTCTTACTCATTTCTGAAGCCCTCCCCACCCTTGTTCTGGAATTAACACCCAGAACAGAATTCAAAACAAACAAACAGAAAGCTCCTACTGTCTGAAATGTATTATTAGTTTGTTATTATTTAGAGAAGAAGCTGCTTTCAAGAAAAAAAGCATAGTCAAATGACAGACAATATTTCAGATGGTAGGAGAAGGGTCGGGGTGAGCATCATGTGCAAACCGGGTGCTCAGTGAAGGTAAATGTTAGGCTCTGAAGTATTACTCGGTAATCACTTATAATCACCATAAAGCTTGTCCCAAACCAAAGCAAATTTAGACTCATTAGGACATTCTTTAAAAAGCAACAATCAGGACGCCTGGGTGGCTCAGTCAGTTAAGCATCTGCCTTCTGTTCAGGTCATGATCCCAGGGTCCTGGGATCCAGCCCTGCATCAGGCTCCCTGCTCGGCGGGAAGCCTGCTTCTCCTTCTCCCTCTGCCCCTACTCTCTCTCATGCACTCTCTCTCTCTAATAAATAAATAAAATCCATTTTTTTAAAAAAGCAACAATTTTTGGACCAAAGCGTTATAAAAATGACTGGTCCTCTAACAAATGCAATTTCTTAAAAGCACCATAGAGACCTACCTAAAAAAAAAAAAAAAAAGCACCTTTTAGATACGTTTTTGTCAATCACGATCAAATCAAGAGGAAGAAAAGGAATTCTGGTTAACTCCAAAATAACTAACGCATTCCGTCGCCTGGGCATCACCTTCAATCTGGCAACAAAGTCCACTTGCTGAGAGCAGTGAGGCTCAGACAGCCCTTACCTTCATGAATAAACATCTTCTGAGCATCTTTAGGATGAAGTAGCACCAGTACAGGTGAAGGGCTTGCAGGACCAGGAGCTGGAGGTTGAGGAAGATATATGAGAAGAAAGGCTCCAGGTAGTGCAGAGGCAGAATCAGTGTGCAGTACAAAATCCTAAAAACAAAAAACAAAACAAAACCAGACCAAAGGATTTCATTACACAGTACTAGCGAATTTTCAGTGGGAAAACAAATACTTTTCCTCCCAAGGCATTCAACATTTATTTCATTTCTAACCATGCCCAGGAAATTCTCAAGGGAAAACAATATGATAATATTACCTTTTATATCATTATTGGCGAGCTAAAAAAAAAAAAAAAATACAGTCTGCCTCTGGGGAGAAAAGTTAAAGCAAATGGAATTTTTATGGTCAGGCTGCCTGCACTCCAGTCTCTGTACCTGGGTTTCCTCTCTGCAAGCAGAAGAGTGTACACGACCCTACTTGGCTTCCCCGGGGTTTATAGAATAAATAGGATAATGCGTGTTTACATAGGGTTATAATTGCCCTTATGACACAACCTCGTGTATTGGGCAGCAAAGTGAATGGTGAATTTTACCAAAGTAAATTTTCCAATAAAAGAGGCTTTTAAAGTAGCAAAAATTCTATTATTACTTCCAGTTTCTAAAGCCAACTGCATGCTTTATGTATTTTGTGAACAGACTCACGGACATCATTCTGAGCTGCCCTCGATCACCCGGAACGCACGGTGACTTCAGATGTGACCGCCGTAGGAAGGGTTTACCTGATCCCTTCCCAAACTTCATACACCACCATGATCTTAGAGTTCCTGGATTGGTTTGCTTATAGGTATATTATTCTAACTATAAAAATAATCTGTTCATACACAAATAGGAAAAAGAAGAAAAACAAATAGAGTTGCCCATAATACCGCCAGTCTAAACAAATTATATTGGGCCTTTTGTGTATTATCCTCCAGTTTTTCCCACACATATTTTACTTTTTACATGAACACATGGTAAAACTGACTCTTTTTTTGGTGTCGTATGAATTACAATACTTAAAGAGATCTGTATCCCTCCTAAAAATACGTTTTTTAGGTCTTTAAGTTCCTTTTCCTTTTGGCCCCTTCCCCATTACCACACGATTTTATACCACAGAAACACACTAGGCATGTAATTTCGTACCCTGATTTTATGACTCAATAATATGATACATAGAGCTTTCCATGTTAATGGATATACCTACATATCAGGGATCAGTAAACAGTTTTGTAAAGGGGCAGATAGTAAATATTTTAGGCCTCTGGGTCATTTGGTTTCTGTTGCAAATACTCTGCCACCATAATGGGAGAGCAGTCACAGAATTATACCAATTAATGGGTGTGGCCATGTGGCAATAAAACTTTATTAACAAAAACAGTCAGTGGGCTGGATTTGGCCTGTGAGCTGGAGTTTGCCAACCCCTACTATATGCCATCCTATGTAACACCTGTACAGAAATATACTTATAGATATCATAATTTATTTAACTAATCCCTTTTTGGGTAGATACTGTTTTCCAAATTTTCATAGTGTTATAGAGAATATTGTAAGAATTACTTGTAAAGACATTTTGATAGAACTGTTTGATTATTTTCTTAAAATAGCTAAAATCCTTAATCAAAAAGTATACTCATTTTACATTTTAGAGTACATTGCTAGACTGCTTTCCAGCAAGACCACAGCAATTTACTGTCTTACACTAGTGTATGAGATTACCTGCTTCCTTCGATCTTGACTAACATTGTACTTTGTCAGTCTCTATCTAAAAGAGCATCATGCTGTTTATATTTACAATTTTATTTATTGTGAAGTGAATATATATGTATATATACTTGTGTTTTATTAGGTAATTTTGATTTATACTTTTGTGAACTGCTTCTTCATGCTATTTGTCCATTTTTCTATCCGGGTGTTTACTTTTTCCATTGATTCATGAGTGCTTTTTACATATCGAGGGCAACAACATTATTTTTAAATCCTATTAAATATCACCACATAGTCTAATTCTTTCAACCTTGTTAATGATTTTTGTGGCAAACTAACTTCTAAAATATTCTTGTAACCAAATTTATCATTTTTTTGCCTTTCTTGGTTGCCTCTATGGTATGCTTTAAAGGGCCTTTCTCATCTTTATCATCACAAAACATATTTCCCCATATTTTCTTGATATATTGGCTCTTTCACTTAAAATCTTGGTTCTGTGTAGCCTTGATCCAATTCTCCATGCATTTTCTCAACTGTGAAGTGGAAGCAACGAGTATCCATCCAATCCATTCAATAAGTGTTCACTGAGCACCTACCAAAGTGCTACCTGGCACTTTATAGGAGACAGGACTAGGGCAATGAATAAAACTGAGCCAAATCCCTGAAGCAGTAAGGCTTACATTCTAGTGCCTGCATTCACAGGGATTTCAGGAAATAATGTGCATCGTAAAGCCTCTTTGCCATTCTCGTTTGCTGGATCTGTAAGCAATTGTGTGCCTTATTCTGTACGCTCTCAGCCTATAATGCCCTTCCCCATTTCAGCTGAGATTGTCTTCACCCACCAAAGCATGGGTGCCTCTACAACAAAGCTCTCCGTGCTCTTCTGATCACCTCTCAATGTATAGCAATTCCTCTAGGCTCCCCCACTACCAACTCCTTGAGAGAATTTGGCCTGATTCAACCTGCCCTGCGGTCACAGTTGCTTGCACAAGATCACTCTTCACTTGCTGGCAAGCTTTCCAAAGGCAGCGGCCATGACATCTTCATCTCTGTCCTCCCTTCCCCTGTTCCTGGGCCTTCCTCTTTACTAGATCCCCATTAGGAATTTGTCAATATCAAAAATAACAAAGGAGGGACGCCTGGGTGGCTCAGTGGCTTAAGCCTCTGCCTTCAGCTCAGGTCATGATCTCAGGGTCCCACATCAGGCTCTCTGCTCAGCAGGGAGCCTGCTTCCCCCTCTCTCTCTGCCTGCCTCTCTGCCTGCTTGTGATCTGTCTGTCAAAGAAATAAATAAAATCTTTAAAAAATAACAACAAAGGAAATGATTCAAAAGCATCTCCTTTATAATTCTACCAGAGAATGTGAATAACGCCTTAACTATGTAATTACTCATTGTGATCCAAACAAAGAAAAAACAAAACAAAACAAAACAGGGGGTGGGTATAGCTGACCTGAGATTTCTCTTTTCTTCAAGTTCAAGGGAAGACACAGAAAAGAAGGTCCTGGTTGGAAGGGACCACTTGTATGAGGCCCTCAGGTGGGAGGCAGTGTAGAAAAGTCAAGGGCTAAGATGAGACCAGTGCAGCTGAAGGGAGAGGAGTGGCAGGGAGGGGTGGTGTAAGATACAGGTGCGGAGGTGAATGGAGGCGTCCCCTGTTGGCTTTGCAAGACATGGCATCCGGAAGCTTTGCTAGCTTTAGAAAGGAGAGTGATACACCCGGCCCAGACTCATCAGAGCAGCGTTCTGGGCCTGAGGCCCCTTTTCTGGCCTCATAACGGGCACCCAAGTCATTAAGCCTCCTGGACCTTGGACAGGGTGGAAGTCACCCTGCCCCGTGACTGGGAGGCTCCAGGGAAACACACAGCCAGCTTTGCAAACTGTAGCGTCCTAGAAATGGAAGAGACTACCACTAAAATACAGATGCCTCCAGAGAGAGCCAGCTACTGCCCCAAGGGGAGACGAAAGGCATGGGCTCTGGGGCTGGCGAGCTGAGGATCCAGGCTCCCCTGCGGTCGGCAGCAAGTGACCTAAGCTCTCTGGGCATCCGTTTCTTCTGTGAAATGAAAACACCACCACTCCCCTCATCAAACTGTTGTGTGGGCTTAAGGAGTGGACAACTGGGAAGAGCTTCACTTCCAGGAAGCACTGGGAAAACGGTAGTTCTAACCATGGCCGTGACTCCCGCTCTGACAACGCCTTTTTCACCCACCCCTTCCTACTGCGGAGAGCTCGCATTCCCACTACAGGGACAGCAGCACCCAGGGGACTGGGCAGCTGAACGGGCTGGAGTTTCTGCTTCGGGAAAGGAGGGGGAAGCCACTCTGGAGAGGAAGTGGGGACGCTGTGCTGCTGGAACATTCTGTGCAGGAGGACAGAGGGGACCAAGTGGAGAGGAGCTCCAAAGGGGGTGGCCGCTGTGGCCCAAGGGACAGCGGGTCTGGGGGCCAAGGTTACTCGGTCAGCACCTTTCTCTGTCAGTCTGTGTCCTCAGTAAAGGATGGTCCAGACTCAATCTCAACTCTTCTCTTCTTTTGCAAAAAGAAGAGTGGGAAGGAGGGAAAAACCAACCCCTCTGTCCTTCTCAATTTTGTCCCAGACACGTGTGTCACATGTGCAAGCACACGCACGAACACACAAACACATGTTTCCCTTCCGGGCCATGTGGAATTTCTCTTTCCACAGAGGATGCTCAGAGACTCTGTACTCCTGGATTCCTGAAACCACTCTGCTCTGAACACTGGCCTTTAATCCGTCCGAACGGTTGCACTACGCCCGTGACCCTGCATCGTGAACCTCAGACTTTTCCCTCTTTGGTTTGCTTTCCCACCTTCCCTCTAGCAATTACTGGAGTTTCCATGGTTTGGAAAAAAAATCACATGGTTGGTTTAAACAGTAGTTGGATTTGCTGGGCTAGATAAGGCAGCCACCAAAAGTTGTGTTTTCCTAATGAAAACTGGAAGGTGAAGTTCCTTTTCTCTCGCTAATTATAGGGGTGCATTCAGCCTTCTCAGGATAACAAAGACTGGTTCTACTGGTGAGTAATTGCCTGCCTTATATGTCAGGGATGCCTTACATTTCAAAGTGACTGTGTAGTGAAGGAAATGTAATAAATACTTAGGGAAGGCAAATTATGGCTGCTTTAAGTTGTCCGATTTACTAATGGAATTTGAACATATCTGTTCTGTGTTTCAAATGCCCTATTCCTAGTCTTGGTTCTTTCCTAAGTTGCTGTGTGATCCTGGAAATATCTTAACTCCCCACCTGGAATATAAATAGGGGGGTCTACATGCTTCGACAACGCTGATGACCTGAAGGAGAAAGGAACTGTTTGTTTCAGGTGAATGAGAACTGAAGGCAAAATATGATCCTGTGCCAGATCCAGTAGGAGGGGGGGAAAACATATTGGATCAATGGACAAAACTGAAACATGGATGGTGGGTTGCTACATTTCCGGAAATTGACAACTATACTGTGATTCGTAAGAGGATCTCCTTGTTCTTAGGAAAGATGCAGTGAAGAATTTAAGACTAAGAGGACATGATGCTTGCAACTTTCAGATGGTTCAGAAAACACATGTAGATACATGTATGCGTGTGTGTGCGCGTGTGTGTGTGTGTGTGTGTGTGTGTGTGTAAACAGAGAGGGATGAGAGGAGAACAGAAAAGAGAAAGCAAACAGGGCACAATACCAACTAGTAAATCTGGGTAAATGCAATATGTTAAAATTCTTTGTAATATACTTGAAAGTATCCTATACGTTTGAAATTATTTCTAAATAAATAAATGAATAAGGGAGTTGGGCTAAATTCTGGGTAACATCCGTTATCCTAAAGTATTATGATACGAAGAAGGGTGATTATTGGAGCTGTCCTTTACATATCTATGAGCAGCAGAAGTAATGAGCACGTGGGTGCGAGGGAAGGAGTTCCCGTGAGGGCACACTGTCCAAGGAGACACTGAACAAACCCAGGTAGTGAAGTTCATTGTCTCTTACACAAGGTGCGAAACTGGAAAGTCTAGTTCAGAGATACACATCTGTGGTGGTGGCTCCAGGGAGGGGCCCCAGCTTCAACAGAGCCACTCTCACATTACACGAGCCCTTCCTTTCCTCTGGTGACTGTGAGTCGGGCACTGCACCATCCCAGGAGGGCCTAGAAACCCACCAGGGCACCATGACACCCAGGCTCTGCCCTTGACTTATTCAGAACCCAGGCTCCAGGCCTTATGAGGATGGGAAAGGTCCCCTGGGTCCCTACTCTTGTCTCCCCTCTGCTGAGTGTCCGCTAAGAGCACTGCTGTACGCTTCTAGCTTTGTCATGTCTTGTCTTAAAACTGCCCTCTCTCTGATAGCCTTTCCACGTACTTCTAGGGCCACATGACCCACAGAATTCCTTTTCACCTGAGGCTTCCCATGGTACTGCTTTCCTTTGCCAGTGAGAGCCAGATCCTTGAAAGCTGAAGCTTGAAGTCGAGCGAACCAATGGTGGGGAGTACATAAAGTTACTGCAAGCATATGTACCCTTGCAGGTAAGCAAGTTCCTTACCTGAAGATTATTCACCTTTGGAAAAATTTTTTGAACATCCAAAACACGGGTCAGTATTAATAATCTTCAAATATATAGAGAGGGTGGTTGATAGAAGGATCTCTCCTACTGCCCTTATGAACTCCTCCCGCAGGGTAGGAACTGTGTCTCATTCATCCAGTGTATTCCTCACAACCTCTAGGTGTGATGAGTTCAAGAAACGAACCATCGAGCCAGTGCCTCCCCCTGTAAACTTCTGTTGAGACGGAGTGCTCCTTTCTTTCAGCGGATCAGCCTTGACTAAATTGTTATTTGCCCTTGTGGTTTATGGAGGAAACTGTCAAGAGTCAGAGAAGTCGTTTATCTGAACTTAGGAAGGTCTTTCTAGTCTAGTGATTCCCCAGCAGTATTTGAATGATATTCAAATAGATAGATACATCCAATAATTCAAAAGCAGAGAAGCCATTATTTTTAAACAACAACTGTGGGCACCTGGGTGGCTCAGTTGGTCAAGTGTCTGCCTTTGGCTCAGGTCGTGATCCGGGGGTCCTGGGATCAAGTCCCGCATCAAGCTCTCTGCTCTCTGCTTCTCAATCTGCCCATTCCCCTGCTCATGCACTCTTCTCTCTCTCTCTCTCTCTCTCTCTCTCTCTCTTTCTCCCCCTCTTGCAAAAATAAATTCATAAATCTTAGAAAAAAATAAAACAACACTTGGGAATACCCTTAAAAAATATAAGCCTGAGATTTAAATGCTTTTGAATAAAAATGCAAGCAAATGAGGTAACTAGGCGATCAGATTAAAGTAATTTGGCCCAGGCTGATTGGAATTCCTGCCTGATGTTGAGAGGAACTGTGTTATAAAAAACCATATAATTACCACTTGCTGACACTGATTGAGTGAGAACTGGCTAAATAAGATTCCTGGGGGGAAAAAAAAAGTAGGAGAGAAGACGGGACAGAGTTGTACCCACACAAAAGAAGCTCATCAGAGGAAAGCAAACAGGTTGAGGCTGGGGAAAACCAAGGGAAAGTCAAAGAGAGGGAAAGGGAAGTGTAATGTATGGGCTCTGTTTCTTTCTCCCACAGTTTCCAGATAAATTTCAGATGGGTCAGTGTTCTCCCCACTCGACCCTTTGTCTTACCACAAAATGTGCAACGAAAGCCGTTGTGAGGAACAGAGCAAGAGGTGGGCTGCCCGCCTCCCGTGGTGCCTCGGAGATGTCTGAATCTTGAAATAGGTCTATCATCTGCACATCGTTTGGTCCATAGTAAATTCCCCCCAAAACTGAACTAATAAAATATCCTTGAAAAATGAATCTACGCTTACACATTTTAGACAGATGGTTGGAGCCAGGCTAACAACAAGGAACTGACTTTTCCTCTTTGGCACCGCAAGATGATTGTGTAACAAGTTCAAGTGGATGGGAACGCTATGTAAGCCAGGGTAACACACCGCAATGGATTCTTTCAAAAACCATCGAGAATCAATCTCTCAAACTTCCAATAGCTTGGTGAGGCTTTCCTCAGCCTTCCAAACAACGAGGACCCGTCAACGTCAGTGTGGAAAAATTTTTACCAGCAAAAAATTTTTTACAGTCGGGTCTGCTAATACTGGTTTATTTGCAATCCAACTCCCTGAAGACAGCAAACAGTGGTATTGGCTGCCCTCTGCAGTGGGCTGGTGAATTTCGTGAACTATCAAGATCAAGAAAATGCCAAATGCATGCAACTAATTCTTCTCGAAATCCAGAAATGCTGGCAAGAGAACGGCTCCTTAAATCTAGGATTTTTAAAGTCAAGGGTGTGTGGGAAAGTAACACACCACCTCCACAATCACTCAACCCCAGGATGATGTTTGGTTGTTTTCTGGGCAAGAGGAAGCTTGCTTGTTGATTTAAGACATCATGGGAAAGTCTGAGGTTAATGTCCTTCATTGCTAAATCAAAAGCCAACCACAGCAGCAAGACTGTGAAGCTTCGCAGTGAGCTCCCTGGGACTGAGAGCTTCCATGGTGTACGTTTTTAAAATATGCCCACGAATTCTTTGGAACTATTCCCGTGGAGAAATGGAGTCTAATTTTCCTTCCCTCAAATATGAGCTGGCCTTAGTCACCTGGATCCAATGAAGAAAATGAGGTTGGAAGTGGCATGATGTGACTTCTGCAGGTGGCTTATAAAAGGACACACAGCGTCTGCCTAGCTCTCTTCAGGGCTGCTCACCCTTGAAATCCAGCTGCCATGCTATGGGGAGATCAGGCCGTGTGACAGGATTCTAGCTGACAGGCCCAGCTGAGGTCTCGACCAACAATCAGCATCAACCAGTTGACTTTTTACGTGTTACTTCAACCATGTGGAGTGAGGAAGTCTTCCAGAAAATTCCCAACTCTGGCCACATCTGACTGTAACCACAACAGAGACCCTAAGTGAAAACCACCACCTCACTGGGGCCAGTCAACTCCGCAAACCATGAGCCATAGTAATAATCAATAAATGTTGTTATTTTAAGAGAGAGGTCTGCAAACTAAGGCCTGGTGGTAAAATCAGGCCTGCGACCTGTTTTTCTCTGGCCTGTGAGCTCAGCTGGGTTTGGTACATTTTTAAAGGGTTGTAAATGAAACAAAACAAAGCAAGGAATAATATGTGACAGCGACCATATGCAGCCCTTAAAGCTGAAAATAGCTCTTCTATGGCCTTTTACCAAAACAACCCTTGTTCAACACTGTCTTAAGCCATCAAGTTTTTAGAGAGTTTACTATGTAGTAACAGATAAACCAGAAAACATGGTACTTCTGGAACATAAGAAGAGGCCATTGGTGGGCAAATGTTGGACTTATGGCATCATAAAAGTCACGCTGAAAAGCCATAATTCAACTATTACCCGAAAGTCAACACTATCAGTATCCGCTATCATACAATATTACAAGTTCACAAACACATGCGCTCAGCCAAAGCAAAAGTGAGGGTAATGTGATTCATCAACCAAGGAGAGTATTATAAATGTGTGTCTCAGATTTGATTCTAGACTAAATTTCAAATTCTTAGAGACTTATTAATAACTTTAATAAATGTAGCTGGCGTTTGCCAATCCTTACTATGTTCCAGACACTATTCCGAACTGTTTCATATGTATTACTTCATTTAAGCCTGTGACAACAATTACTTCCATTTTACAGATGAGGAAACTGAGATCCAGGGAAATGATCTAACATGTCTGAGATTATACAGGTCATAAGTGTGGAGCCAGGATTTGAATCTAGGCCTGACTAGCATCCATGAACTTAATTACCACACTATGCTGCTCCTCTCTAGAAAATGTCTAAGTAAGACACTGGTCTTGGTTTAAGCATGTAGCTGGCTTCCATAGGGAAGTCTGGCCAGACTTCCCCGCAGGCTAGTCAAGGATGCCGTTCACTCACTAGGAATCAGGTCTGGAACCTACATTCTTTTTCTTTTCCCTGGGACCCAGGATCCTCAGCAACACCAACCCTACTTTTCTGTTGAGAGGATATGAAACTATTAGACAAGCCCCAAATAATGGGTCATTATAAGTTCTTTCTCCCAAACTATCAAAGACTTCCTCACACTTCTTCATTTCCTGTTAATCAACATATAGAAAATTATGCTTGCTAAAGGGATGACTGTCAGAGGAGACACAGTATCGGTTCTTCATTGCCAGCCCTTGGCTAAACAAAATCAAAAGGCTGATCAAGAGCCAATCAATAGGAAAAGGATATCCAGACCATTGTTGAGACCAGTCAGTGATCACGGAAAATGAAATCACTATCGGTTTTCTCATCTGTGAAGTAGGAGTGATAAGACTTTATCTCTATGATGTGTTGTATAGACCAGAGCCAAGATATACAAAGGGCCTCATTCAGTGTCTGGCATTCAGTTAATGGTGGTTATATTTATTATATATATTTTTTAAAGATTTTATTTATTTATTTGACAGGCAGAGATCACAAGTAGGCAGAGAGGCAGGCAGAGAGAGGAGGAAGCAGGCTCGCCGCGGAGCAGAGAGCCCGATGCGGGGCTTGATCCCAGAACCCTGGGATGATGCCCCGAGCCAAAGGCAGAGGCTTTAAACCACTGAGTCATCCAGGCGCCCCTATTTTTTTTTTTTTTAAACATAGAACTTGTCTCCCTTTCAAAGAGCCGGTGATTGGCCAATGACAGTTCGATGAATAAAGGGAAAAGCTGTTAAACACAAAGAAAGATCCACATTCATGAAACGAGACATAGAGTAAGAATTGCTGTTTACCCATTGGGTTGCACATTTTTGACCTCCCTTTATCATAAGCCTTTTCCACACTGGAAGGTGTTGTTTTAATTATTCATAAAAATGGCCCCCTCCCTTTATTTTCTCCAACTGACCTTGGCACAAACAACCGGGCATCAATGTAGGAAAGAGACTTCAGCAACGTGCCAAGGCCACCTCAGCATGGTGACCAAAGGCACGGCACAGCCCCTTGTCTACTCACCAGAAGGGAAAGATAATGAGGCGGCTGATGAAAAATATGGTAGAGAAGATGAGAAACAGGGTGTTACAGGTTTGCTTCCATCCGGCATAAGAAAACATCTTAGCAGACTGAAAACAAAAAAAGCAATCACATTCAGATAAAGTGATGTTAGAATAAAATTCTTAAATTACATATTTATAAATGATATGATGTCCAGGATTTGTTTCAAAGTGGTCTCTGTGTGGGGGGTCGGGGAGAGGGATGGATGGGGAAATCGACGAAACAAGGCTGGCCACACTGACCACTGGTAACACTGGAGGAAAGGCCCACTGAGTCCATTATGCTCTTCTCTTTGTCGTTTGTTTGAAATTTTCCATAATAGAATGTTAAAAAGAAAATAAAGATATGTTAAAATGACTGTAATATTACTCCTATCCTTCACAAGCCCTACAAGTTAGCCCAGTGAATGTTAGCATGCATTTCATTGGGGTACTGATTTATTTTCTCCACTTAACTGATTGGAGAGCTGGATTAGAGAAAGGTTGTAATCTGAGTGAAGTCCTGGGCTGGGCTGGGCTGGGCTGCACACATTGCAATCAAGGCAGCTGACAGAAGGGGCAGAGTGAGGGGGCCACCCTGGGGGCTGTGTCCTGGTTGAAATGAAGTTGCAAGCACTCGATTTTTCCCCATTTACTTTATGCTAGTCTACACTGCCTGTATGGTCTGCATTGAATGAAAAGAATTACAGAAAGTGTTTAATGTGGTAGTAGCAGGTTAATGGATGAGAATTCTCTCTGGAATTATCTAGTGGAGCCCAAGGCTGCATGGGAAGGTATCTGGACTCGGGGGTGGTGGGAGCTGGGTAGGAGTTGCTGAGTGTAGGTCATCCCTCCAGAAGCGTGGCTCAGGTCTGCACGGTTTCAGGACTAAAATTGGTCTGGAAGCTCAAAGCCACTCTAAACCAAGAGAGGCAGCATATTTATACTTCGGGAAGGGTTTTCATTACGTTTTCCATACTCTGCCATATTTACCGTGGGGTAAGGATATGATCAAATTGTGGAGTGGCAGGGGGCCCAGAAGGCAACAGCCTCAAATGCTGCGATGGAAGGCTAGTCTGCCAAGTGGGTGTGAGATGGGTATGGGGAGCTGGGCCAGAAGTTCAGCGTGCTTGGAATGGAGTGTGGGAGTTGTTTGAAGAGTAAGAGGCCGGGCTAGGGTGGCTAGCTAGATGTGCACAGGCAGGAAGGGAGTGCACTTTTGAGGGCAAAGTAGCATTCCTTGGGGTAAGTACACATGCGGAATATTCCGGGCTGTGCAATGATGGAGATTGACAGTCACCCTGGTCCTCTGCTAAGCATGAGTCAGGATACTGTTCAAGCATTGGGCCCTGCGTCCAAACTTGAACATGGGGGAAACAAGAGGATCAGGAGGAGGCATGAAGAAGACAGAGGTTCCTTCTCAGTCAGAGTTCTAGATGTTGAGGCTATTTTTCCTTTCCGAGAAAAGGCTAAAAAATGACCCACACCAACTGTCTTGAGGAATATGAAAGATTAATAGTCACCATCTTTAGGAGGGTCTCAACAGGGCCAAAAGTTTTTCCATGTCTGGCTTCAATGAGAACTTGCCCGAGAAGACAACCACAAAAGCCAACTACTCGAGGAAGTTGTGGACCAGGCATCCTTGGAGGATATCAGAAATCGGCCCCTGTGCCACCACTTCATGGTGCCTCTTCCCAGCTGGTGGAAGGTTCTGGCCTTGCTTATTGAATCTCAGGTTAGATCGTGGTTTGTGAATCAGGAATGATTCACGATCATTAACAACATGAGGCTGTTCTCATAGTTTATCCGCGAAGGGACCTCTGAGTCTGACATTTCATTTTCCTTCTGTTTGCTTTTTTTTTTTTTTTTCACCTAAGAACCTCGGAACATTTTCCAACAGTAATGAGCTAAACCTCACGATATACCCTAAGGAGCAGATATGACTTCTCATATTACCGCTGAGGACAGAAAACAAAGCATTAAGTGATTTGCCCCAGTCACCTAGGGAGTCATAGCATGTCAGGGATGGGGTCGGGGAGAGTGGGCAGAGACAACCCAGAGCTTATTCCCAGTCTCCACATCTAACTCCCTTTTAAGAACACAATGAAGCTATTTTTACAGTGGACACACACCAAAGGCTAGAGTGCTTAAAATCAACAGTGGACACACACCAAAGGCTAGAGTGCTTAAAATCAACAGAGTAGCATCAAGTTCTTAAGTTATGGCCAATGTGGTCTTAATTACAGGCAGGGTTACCGAGATACGATCAGAGAAGGAGGTAATTATAACAGATATGGCTACACTGAGATAACGACACATGGGAAAACTGGCACAATCCTTCTTCTGCTAAGCCATTTGCTGCCCTGAATAATCTTGGCCTTTGGAATGGGATTTACATGTCTAATGCCAATTACACAGAAGAAACAAAATTCTGTACACATCTAATATTTTAACAGTAGCCAGTGGCTTTGAAATGGCTTCAAATGACTTCTGGTTACATCTAGAACAGGGTTTAGCAAACTACCATCCAGCCAATGGGCTAAAGGTAGTCACTCCATAAGGATGGGTTTCACATTTTTAAAGGGGTGTGAGAAAAGAAAAAGCAAACAATCAGAAAAGAAGATGATATGGCAAGAGATTCTATGTTGCCCACAAAATTGATTTATTATCTGGCCCTTCACCAGAAAGTTTGGTGAATCCTGATCTAGAAGAACAAGATGCTATCAAATTGAATTTCTCCCATACCAACTTACATTCAGCTATTAACCCTTCAAGAGCCAATCCTGCACACGAGATGGGCAAGCATTATTTTCCTCGGCTTCATTATAAGTGAAGGTATTTAGAGGACAAACTTATGGCTCTGGGTACAGCAGGAGAGCTGGTAGGCAAGAGGGCTGCTGGGCCACTGCCTCGGGGCAAACAGGAACCAATACATAACAGAGACAAGTAGAGAAAACAATCCTAATTTGCTTTGTTGCTCCTGTTGTGTGTTGCTTGGGATGAGGAACTCTTGCTTTAATGCCCCCTGCTCCAAAACATTCCTCCCTTAGGAAATAAATGCCACTGGAAGAAACATCAGCTCTTGTTCTTTGAAGCTGGAGGAGGATCCCTGCCTGGCCAGTGTGACCCTTCAATGGGTATTTGGCTTTGGCTTAAGTCAATATATGGTACCATCCAACGTTAAGAATCCATAAAGCCACAAATCCACATTTTCCTTTTAAACGATTAGAGCTCATTCCTTCCTCAAGTTATCTCACCTTACTTCCTGAGCGAATATCTGCAGGCAACTTGTACAGGTGGAATCCCATGGGTTAACCTCTCTCGAGTACCGTGGAGAAGACTGGAGACTAAACACTAAAAGCTTTCATTTCTCTAAACTTGAAGGACCTGAGGACCCAGAGACATCCTCAGACTTTGGGTGTTTTCAGGACAAGGAGACTTGCTAAATCACTCCCAGACCGTTCTTCCAGCGAGGAGTCCCAGAAACCCAGGACATGGTATTGTTATTACTTTTTTAATGGCAAACGTTTACCTCCAGCCAAATGTCAGCCACATCATGCACAATCATCACGAGGGTCCCACTGCGAATATAATTAGCGCACCAAGAGAAGCTCATCAAACTAAGAGCAGCCAGGTGGTGGATGACATGAGCTAGAAAATCCTACAAAACGGGAGGAAAATGGAAGCCATTAAGCAAATGCAGTTATTTCCTAATCAGTGGAAATGCTAACAACAACAATAATAATAATAATAATATTTTTCAAAAAACAACTTTTTAAGTTAACATATAATGTATTATTTGCTTCAGGGGTACAGGTCTGTGAATCATCAGTCTTACACAATTCACAGCACTCACCATAGCACATACCATCCCCAACATCCATCACCCCGCCACCCTCTCCCTACCGCCCCCCCCACCAAGCAACCCTCAGTTTGTTTCCTGAGATTAAGAGTCTCTTATGGTTTGTCTCCCTCCCCAGTCCCATCTTGTTTCATTTTTTCCTTCCCTACCCCCCACAGCCCTCTACCCTGCCTCTCAAATTCCTCATATCAGGGAGATCATATGACAATTGTCTTTCTCTGATTGATTTATTTCACTCAGCATAATACCCTCTAGTTCCAACCATGTCGTGGCAAATGGCAAGATTTCACTAAAACCCAACAACTTACCTCTGAATGTTTTGAAATTTGTAAAATGCTTTCACTTTGATTCTTAAACACAATCCTTGTGAGGGAACTAACAAATGTTATCCTCACTGATGAAGTCACTTACATTTGGGACAGTGTTGAATAGTTGTCATCTAACTCCTAACATCCGCTGTTTTTTCCACTGCCCCACAACGGATATACATACACACGCACGCATGCGCGCACACACACACCATATACATACACACACATTCCTGTGTATATTTACATTTATCCTTTATTCCCTAATTCCAAAAAGGGAAAAAGACAGATATACAATATATTAAAATTATACAACCATTAAAGTAAGAGTTACCACATAGGAAACAAGTAACAAATGAAAGAACAATACTACCAACTCTGGGCTAAAGGAAGCTACCACAATCAAAGATAAAAACTTAAACATTTTCTGCAAACAACATATACAAACTGCCGGCAAGTACACAAAGGCACTCAACCCTCATAAGTCGTCAGGAAAATATAAATCAAAACCACCATGAGATACCGTTTCATCCCCACCACGATAGCTATAATAAAAATGATGAACTCTAACAAGTGTTGGCAAGGACATGGAAGACTGGAATGCTTGTATGGTGCTGGGAGGAATGTAAAATGGTGCAGCACCTTCGGCAGTTGCCCAAAAGGTTAAATATAGAATCATCATATAAGCCAGCAATTCTACTGGAAGAAATAAAAATAATGTCCATGCAAAATATGTCCATGCAAAAACTTGTATATGAATGTTCATATTCCATTATTCCCAAGAGACAACAAAGAAAACACCCCAAATAGCCATCAAGTAGTAAACAGGTAAAATAAAATGCAATCTATCCATACCATGGGCATTTATTTAGCAATTAAAGGGAATGAAGGACTGATACATGCTTCCACATGAATGAACCTTGAAGACATTATGTTAAGTGAAAGTATCAGACACAAAAAACCCATATATTATGATTCAGCTTATTTATATGAAACATACAGTATAGGCAAATCCATAGAGATGGAAAGTAGGTCAGTGGGTTGCCTAGGGCAAGAGAAGTTAGGAGAAATGGGGAATGACTGCAAAAAGGGACAGGATATCTTTGGGAGGGGTGACAAAAATATTCTAAAAATGACTGTGGCGGTAACTGTGGACGTACTCGAAACCACTGAATTATGCACTTTCAATGACTGCCTTGTACAGTGTGCAGAGACCTCAAGAAGGATGTTTAAGAAAAAAACTTAAAGATTTCAGTTTCCTCGTAGCCAAAGTAAAAGAGTAAACATGATACTACTAATAATGGCCCAACTTACTGAGCACTTACGGTATACCAGGAAGTGCTTTGTATGGGTTAATCTTCACAACAACCAGAGAAGACGGAAACTATTTTTAGCTCCATTTTACAGATGAGGAAATCAAGTTTAGGGAGTCTGGTCAGCTAGCCTGAGATGTTAGTGAGTGATGAACCCAGAGTTTCAAACCTGGGCATTCTGACTCCAGGGTCCATGCTTTACCCACCTTCCAAAAGTTTTTGTCTCTGAAGATATGTATTTACAAAATATATGACATCTATTTATATTTAATTTTTAAAAAGGTACCCAGTGCCCTTGTTAGTAAAGAGAAACCAACTACTGTAAACTCAGATGGGGGAGAAAGACAGGATCATTATAACATTGACCCACCTTACTATATCTTTGAAGACCTTTTAAAAAGGGATTATTTTTCATTCTCTCCCTTGAAAAAATGACTCAAACAATTAAATTTTGATGTATTCTTTGCCCAGGCTAAAATTAATGGCAGTTCATTTACAGCTATGATTGAGTTTTATGGAAAAGGAGATTATTTTTATCAGACTTTTACATAATATATTCTTATACTTACATTCTTTCTTTTTTTAAGGTTTTATTTATTTATTTGACAGACAGAGATCACAAGTAGGCAGAGAGAGATGGGGAAGCAGGCTCCCCGCTGAGCAGAGAGCCCGATGCGGGGCTCGATCCCAGAACCCTGGGATCATGACCCGAGCTGAAGGCAGAGGCTTAACCCACTGAGCCACCCAGGTGCCCCTCTTATACTTACATTCTGTAAGTTTTCTTTTAAGATCTCCTCTTCACTACAGTGGATTGAGCCCTTTAGGTGATGGATGGGGCACACCATCACACACCCAAACATTTAACCAAGCTGGCTTGGTCTTATCTCCTTACTACTGAGGTCAACTTAACTTTATCACACAAATTTTCCCACAAACTGACTTTGTAAATAGAGTGTAGCACATGGAGGTATATGCCAAGAGTATTTATTATTTGATCTGAGTTGCTAACATACATGATAAAAATCTTGTGATTGCATCAAGAATCTAATAGGATTTTCTGTAGCAGCAAACGGTTCCTAAAACACCTCACTTTGTTAACTCAGAGGATACATTTTTTTAGCATGCCTGTGGCTCAATTTCCCTACATCTAAAGCAAAGCCAAGCATGCCCAAAGGTTCCTCCTAAAAATCTTAGATGAATTAAGGACAACATGTATTCAAAGTCTTTGAATACATCAAAAAATTACATAAGGTGGTTTGTAATCAAGTAAAGGATATGGCTGCAGAATTGAAACTACAAGCACCTGTACTGAAGAGCAGCAAATGCCCAAACCCAAAGGACAAAACAGACCACATAAAGGAGAGTTCTCTTCTTGCTGATCAAGAGTGGAGCTTCCAAGTTGAAAGGTCTAGAATGCTTCACTGCAAATACTTATTGAGGCACCAGAGCATGAGCAAGATTTGCACCATTCTATAAAATGCAAAAAGACTAGGAATTGAAACTAAACACACCTAAGAATACAATGTAAAAATTAGGATTGGAGGTGGGGGGTTGACCATTTTTGAAAAAGTAGATAAATTAGCTTTGTGAATAAGATATTTACCTAGGGGCACCTGGGTGGCTCAGTTGGTTAAGCGTCTGCCTCTTGGTTTTGGCTCAGGTCATGATCTCAGGGTCCTGAGATCGAGCCCCATATCTGGCTCTGTGCTCAGCTCAGAGTCTGCTTAGGATTCTCTTTCCCTCTCCCTCTGCAACCCCCCACCCTGCTTGCTCTCTCCTGAGCCGCCTCCCCCAAATAAATACAATCTTAAAACAAACAAAAAAAAGATACTTACCTTCCTCTTGACATCAGAGCCAAGGCTAAATATCAGAGACCAATAAAAACTCATCTCCAAAATGTAGTACCAGTACTGGGACGGCAGCAAGGGCTAAGGAAAATGACAGTATTCACTACTTTACTATTACCGTATAAATAACTCATTTTAAGGCATTAAACTTTTGTTTATACCTATTTATGTTCCATGGAATTCCCCAAAATGATGATGCTTTAAGATTTTGATTTCTGAGGGTCACCTGGGGGGTGCAGTTGGTTAATAGTCCAATTCTTAGTTTTAGCTCAGGTGGTGATTTCAAGGTCATGAGATTGAGTCCCTCCTCAGGGTCCATGCTCAGCACAGAGTCTGTTTAAGTTTCTCTCTCCCTCTGCCCCCCCCCTTTCTCCCTCTCTTAAATAAATAAAGCTTAAAAAAGATTTCAACTTCTGAGAAGGAATCAAAGATAATATTTCAAGGCATTTTATTTCTGAAAGGGTAGACAAGAATTCCAAAATCAAGTTAAGGGTTTTGTTTGAAAGTTAATAAAGCTACAACAGGTTAAATTGCCTTAAGTTGATCAAAAGTTAAATTAGGAAAAACAAATTAAGAGCTCTTTACTGAAGAATATTGGCAGGTCTGTTTTGCTATTCCCACTGTTTACCTTGTTTTATGTTTCTTGAATACTACTCAAAATCTGATGTCCTAACTTCTCTACTGGTGACAGCTAGTAATCAAATGGGGCAATAATAAAATATATACAACTATTTCAGTACTCTAAAAATGTCTTCTGAAAAAAATAAAATTTCTGTATCTAGAAGTTTCCTTAATAATTTTATACTGTGTGGGTGGGTGCTTATTTTAGCTAAGTTGAAATATTATATTACTTGGTGTGATGGACTGTTACATCCATTAGCCTCCAATGAATTTCATCTTCTGATACTCATGTACTGGCATAGTCTTCTCCTACATGACCATGAACTTGATCTTGGGCTTTGGTGAAGGGAGAATAAGCAAATATAAGGCAAGCAGAGACTTCATAAGCACCAGGTAATAAACCTGAGCTACCTTGCTGATAAGAACAAAGTAGAGAATCGAGGTACCCACTGCCAAAAGTATGAATGAGGACACCAGGGACATAAGTCACCCCCTAGACAGCCTACCAACTGACTGAAAATACACGCACTGATTCATTTAACACTACCTGGAGCAGAAGGAACTGTACAGTTGAACCCAACCCAAATTATTAGCCCAACTCATTAGCAAATAAATGGTGGTTGTTTTAAGGCACTGTATTGGTGTTGGTTTGTTATTACCAGTAAATAACTGATACACCTGAGAAGTTCAGAATAATTTGGAGGAGAAGAATAAGATTGCAGTTTGACCTACATAATTCCCAAGTATCTTATGGTCTAACCTTCTCTGATTGTCTAATACTGAAGCTAACACATTAAAAGGGATAATTTTCTGGTCAACTGATCATCCTTGATAAGGCCATAAGAGAATGAGACAGAGTTTTTGCTTTCTTCTATGTCAAACAATCATGTATGAGACTAACTCTCCTAGTGAGAACTGAAAAAGGATCTGGGTAAAATGCAATAAAAATATCTCTGCAAATGCATCAAAGAGCAACCAAGGCACACAGAATCTGTGAAGCTAAGATTTCAAAGAGAAATGCATTAAAAATGAATCCTTTATTTCTAGTATATCCTTAATCCAAGAAGTTCCATAGATCCTAAGTGGGATAAATTCAAAGAAAACCACACGTGTGTACAGCATCAGTCAGCATTTGCCAGTTTATAAGCAGTATGGAGTCCAGAAACGAAGAAACAGAAAAAGTTAAACAGGACTTCTGGCAACTTTATGGTGCTAGTACGCAAACTGGTATGAGGTTCCGCCAAAGAAAAAGAGTCCTGGTAAACCCTGTAACCTTTTATTCAAATCACTAGGAAAACACCCTAGGAATATGGATAAGTTGTAAATACATCTGCCCTCAAAAAGACTGGAATCCACATTGAATCCGCGTGATCACACATAAAATGAAAGTGATTTGTCTCTACTCTAATGAGTAAAAGTGAAAGTACATATTCTAAAGAGGAAGATAGTATCCTGAGCATCTATAATTTTTCACATACAATATCTATTACTCAATCAAAAGTTATCAAGCATAAGGAGACAAGAATACGAAAAGAGAACAGACCCGTAGGTGATCAAGACATTGGATTCCTCAGACTTGGACTTTCGAACAACTTTAAAAACTTGGTTAAAATGTGGAAATTTTCAGTAGAGAACTGGAAGCCATTATAAAAGGAGTTAAGTGAAAATTTGAGAAGCAAAAAACATAATAACTAAAATTTAGAATTCAAGAGATGTGTTTTCACAGCAGTTTTAGACACTGCTGATAAAGGCAGCAACAAACTAGAGGACATGAAAATAGAATATATCCAGATCTGTGAAGGGTCTGAGATTTTACCCTACTTGTGAGATAGCTTGACCACAGTTTCATGGGGGCTGATTGAAGATCTGAGACTCCTGGGTCAGAGGTAAAGGATGGCATATTATTCAGAGTAATAGTTGTCAGAGTATCAATATTTGGGACAAGTCTCCCATCTTAACTCATACAGGCCTAAGCAAAAAGTGTCAGATGACATCTGCACATAGCATGGGTTGTATTACAAGAGAGGAACCCTGAGTGAGGAAGGATTTCTACCTTCCAAGTTTGTCTGCTATGCAAACATCCTTAAAAAGATAGTACAGAACAAAAGGAAGGCAGGGCCTCACTTCCTAAGACATGTAAAAATGCAAGAAATCCATGGAGAATTGTCTCCCAAAAGACTTAAAGCTCAGAGAAGCAAGAGGATGGAAAATAATGGAAAAAGCATAAGAGACATGTGGGACCTAGTGTAAACATCTAGCCTATTAGTACATATGTAATTGAATTTCCAGAAAGAGAAGAGAGAGAGAAAGGATCAAAAGCAATGGCTGAGAATTTTCTAAAACTGACTGAAGATATCATGCCACAGATTCAAGAGGTTCTATGGACATTAGGCAGCATCAAGTCAAAGAAGACCACATTTATGCATATCATAATACAACTTGAAAGACAAAGACAAGGTATTGAAATCAGTCAGAGAAAATAAGACATTCTGTTCAAAGAAGCAAAAATAAAACTGACAACTGAATTCTTAAAGAAAACGATGGGATCCAGAAGGTAATGGAATGCCATTTTCAAAGCGCTAAAGGAAAGTCATTGCTAACCTAGAATTCTATACCCAGCAAAAATATCCTTTAAAAAATGAAGGCAAAGTGGTAACATTTCAGAAAAGCAAACCAAAGGGGCATCTTTGGCCAGAAGGATAATCATCCCAGACGGAAGCATGGGAAAGCAGGATACAAGGTTGAGCTTAGAGATGGAAATCTGATTTACAAAGCAGTAATAGCAATGACTTGTAGGGTTTTAAATATTCGAAGGAGGAGAGAGGAGGAGGGCATATGAATAATTCTATGAAGCATTCTCATGAATTTTCGGTGACTGGAAAGAAGTAAGAGCACTAATTTTTATTAGACTCCAGTAATTCAAAAATGCATATGGTAATTTCTAGGATAATTACTAGAAGAATAAAAGGATGAAGCTATTATAAAGGAAGAAATGGAATAATAATTTTTTCAAAAATTTGACTGTCCTATAAAAAAACTGAGAAGAGAGTATAATAAAAGGAAATGCACCAGGTATTACAAACAGAAAACAAATGGTAAGGTAGGAGATTTACACTCAAATATGTAATTGCATTAACCATAAACAGACTAAAGGAACAACACGAGTGATAGGTAAATAAGGAATAAGAATGAGTAAGCTCTGGTAGAGAAAGAGCTGAAGGACTGCACAGACGTGGGCAGAGAGTAGGAAGGGGACTCGGGCCTAACTCAGGGGACAGTTTGAGGGCCCCAACGTTGAAAGAAGGGAGGACTGTATCAGAAGGGACTTACCTGCCTGGGATAGCCATTCCACACCTCCCACAGGTCATATACCCAAGGTTTCTGAAAAAACAAGGGACCAAGAGAGAAAAAATTAGTTTGGCAGCATCAAAGGCTGATTTCAGCAGAAAACATAAGCCCTTTCTGATGTCACTCTTGTTCCTGCTGCACCTCTCTCTATCGATATTTATACATGTCCCCATATAATATGCCTGGGACGCGCACGACTTCTAGTGAATCTGGGACCACACACAGTGCTGTCGTGCACAGGAAATTAATCAAACAGAGGCTCCTGGGTGGCTCAGTCAGTTGAGCATCTGCCTTCAGCTCAGGTCATGGTCCCGGGGTCCTAGGATTGAACCCCACATTGGGCTCCCTGATCAATGGGGAGCTGGCTTCTCCCTCTCCCTCTGCTCCTCCCCTGGTTCCTTCTCTCTCTCTCTTCTCTCTCTCTCACTTTCTTTCTCTCAAATAAATAAAATCTTTTAAAAAATCTTTTTTTTTAAAAAGGAAATATTCAACTTACTATGTAGTTTATACATCACTTAATGAGGTAATCGTTTAGTAACTCTTTAAACAGACAATGCAAAGGTCATATGGTAAGGGAAGATTTCTGATGAGTGAGTACTGAGTCTTGACAGAAAGGTGGTATTTTGTATGGGCCTAGATGGGATTCAGCAGGTGGAGGTAGAGGTGGAAAGGACAAGACATTGCTGGCAGAGGGGTAAAATGGGCTAAAATCCAAAAGTGAGATACACGAAGTATGTTCAGTGGATTGTCAGGAGTCCAGGGTCATTGGCACAGGGGTCATGTGAGTGGAAATAGGGAGAGATTAGGTTTCAGACGTATGTTTGCAAATTCAATGCTTAACAAAGGCTTTGAAAGGCAGACTGAGGGGTTATGACTTCTCTAGACATTCACATGATTTTAAAAGCATGAAAGCTGGTTAACTTATTGAGAACCTTATTTCATGAGGAATTCACAGGCAATGATTTTTAAAATTAAAGACAAATTCCCATCAAAGAATATCAGAGAGACAACTTACATCGTAAAGAAAGACAATTCCAGCAACAGTAATCATTAAGTAAAATGCAAATCTCCAGCTGCCAAAAGAAAGAAAGATCTGGTAAAGGTGATTGACATTTGAGGAGAAATACGTTTGGAATGACGGTGTCTGGAAAGAATGCATGGGCAAATCTAATCCGATATCCTGACTCTGTCCCTTGTCTGATGGCTCTAACTGTAAGGAAATCACTTAACCTTGGGAATTCTTCACGTCTTCACATATAAAATGGGAATGACAAAACTTACCTCAAAATGTAAAAAGAATCGAGGCTAATTAGTGAAAAGTATTGATCACAGTGCCTGGTATGAAGCAAGCATTAACTAGTGGGGACAACTATTTCTACTGTTCGTATTATGCCTGACACACAATAGACCCAGTTCCTGGTACACAATGGACAACGGTTTGACATTAGTATTAATTGAATCCTTTATTTTATCCCCACTTAAGTCCCAGTGAAAAGGTTTCCATGTGGCCAGGCTTTAGTCTTGTCTCTGAAAAGCAGACTTTGAATTAAAAAAATGTATTTTTCTCACGTATGGAGAAAGACCTATAGATTAAGAGATTCAAAAGACTACCAATCCACTATACTGCATGGGTTTTATTAAGACCCTGGTTCAAACAAACAAACTGTAAAGAAAATTGTGAGTTAATCAAGAATATTTACTATTATTAAAGGTTTTTTTTTAAATATTTTATTTATTTATTTGTCAGAGAGAGAGAGAGGGAGAGAGAGCGAGCGAGCAAAGGCAGACAGAGCGGCAGGCAGAGGCAGAGGGAGAAGCAGGCTCCCTGCTGAGCAAGGAGCCCGATGTGGGACTCGATCCCAGGACGCTGGGATCATGACCTGAGCCGAAGGCAGCCGCTTAACCAACTGAGCCACCCAGGCGTCCCTATTAAAGGTTTTTTTAAAGATTTTTTTTTTTTTTATTTGAGAGAGACAGAGTGGGCACAAGCAGGAGGGGGGAGAGAGGGGGACAGAGAGGGACAAGAAGACTCCCCGCTGAGTGCAGAGCCCAACACCAGGCTCGATCTCACAGCCCTGAGAGCACGACCAGAGCTGAAACCCAGAGTCTGCCCACTTAACCAGCTGAGCCACCCAGGCACCAGTTATTAAAGATTTTTTTTAAAGTATGATATTGGTATTGCAATTTTGTTTAAAATACAGTCCTTACCTCTTACAGATACATACCAAAATATTTACAGTAAAATCATACAATGGCTGATATATGTGTCAAAAGCAATTTTCAGTAATACTTGGATGAAGGTGGTCAAAAGGAACATACTCTGGGTTACAGGCCAAGTAAGTCCTGGGATGTAATGTACAGAGTGATGACTAGAGTTGACACTGCTGTATGGCATGTTTAAAAGATGCTAAGTGAGTAGATCCTCAAGTTCTCATCACAAGGAGAAAAACACTTTTTTTTACTTTTTGTACACTAACTAAATTCACTGTGGCGATCATTTCACGATATACGGAAGTCCAACCATCACGCTGTATGCCTTAAATTTACACAATGACATATGTCAACTATATCGCAATTTCAGTGGCAGAAAAAAAATTTATCCCAGAAACAGTCTTTTGAGGGGCGAGGGGGGCACAGATGACACAGGATTGCCATCAACTGGTGATAATTAAGCACGATGATGGGTACATAGCACACAGAGTTCCTTATACCAGTTTTTCTGCTTTTGTGTATGTTTTTAACTTTGCAAAGTAAAGTTGCAAAAAAAAAAAAAGGTATGGATATTTTACTTCATGATTGCTGAACCAACAATAATATTAAAAATAATATTTGTTGGGGTGCGTGGGTGTCTCAGTGGGTTGTCTGCCTTTGGTTCAGGTCACGATCCTGGGGTCCTAGAATGGAGCCTGGAGTCCAACCCCCTGCTCCGTGGGGAGTCTGCTTCTCCCTCTCCCTCTGTCCCTCTCCCCGCTCGTGTCCTCTCTCAAATAAAATCTTAAAATAATAATAATAATAATAATAATAGTTTGTTCCTTATTCTTGCATAATGTTTTAGAGCATTTTCTTCAATATGCCTGAAAGCTAAGTAAGAAAGAGGAAGGCAGACATAGATCCCTTTTTCTTTAAGAAAAAAAGAGTAATACATAAATTGAAAATTTGTGTATCTTAATCGTGAAGTCAAAATTCAAGTAGTTTTGTAGAATTTTCTATTGGGTTGCTTTTCTTCTTGTAGTTGAGTTTTAATCATTCTTTTTTCTGGATACAAGTACTTTGTCAAATATACCTACTGGGACATTTTTTTCCCATTCTATGTTTCCTCTTTTTGTTTTCTTCTTTTTTTCCTTTTTAAAATTTTTTTTTCAGTGTTTCCAAATTCATTGTTTATGCACCACACCCAGTGCTCCATGCAATACGTGCCCTCCTTAATACCCACCACCAGGCTCACCCAACCCCATTTTGCAGATGGACAGTCAGGCTCATCAAAGGCAAAACCAGTTCCCCAGCTCCCACACCTAACCAGGTAATACATCTGAGGCTGAGGGCAGGTCTCTGGACTCTGAAGCCAGTGGTTCCTCCTGAACATTGTCTTGCCTACAGACTGGATGATTGTCTTTCTTCCTGCCTTGTTTTGATAGAAAAGAAGTAGGGTCCCAGTCTTCAGAAATCTGAACCATAAAAATACCCAAAGTTGAGCCAGCTGAGGCCTGTCCATCCTCGTCATGCTCACGGCCCAGCCGGCAAAGGCCCACACTTAGACTCAAAGAGCATATCCTTGGCTCCCTGGATTATCGTCTCCAAGCAGGAACAGAAAAAGTAGGATCGGACCTGCCGGCCACAAAGGAAGCCATGAGTCTAGGTGGCACATCTCGAATTGTTCGTTTCTCCGGCATTTGCTGACCTCTTGACTCTGTGCCAGGCACTGTGCTCAGCCTGTGGGTGTTGTCACATGTTTATCTTCACAACAGGTTTCTGGACTAGGAACTGTAGATAAGGTGGTGACCAGAGTGGGACACAGAGGTTGGGAGAGATCACGTAATGACCCCCAAGGCTGTGCAGGGGACATCGGACGTGAGTGCCAAACCCAAGTGTCACACTTTCCCTAACTGGTCCTGGTAGGCTCCATTATGCTCTCCCAGAGGTGCTCAAAGGGTGTGCCAGGGATTCCTTGTGTCAAAATATTTCCATAACATGACTACTGTGTTACTGCCATTTTTGTTCATCCCCTCACAGGAACAGTGATTTCCAGAGGCTCAGCACAGGAGACGCCATCGTCGCTCTAAGAGTTGATACGATGTGTGTTTGTGTATTCTTCTTTTTTTTTTTTTTAAGATTTTATTTATTTATTTGACAGACAGGGATCACAAGTAGGCAGAGAGGCAGGCAGAGAGAGAGGAGGAAGCAGGCTCCCCGTGGAGCAGAGAGCCGGGTGTGGGGCTCGATCCCAGGACCCCGGGACCATGACCCAAGCTGAAGGCAGAGGCTTTAACCCACTGAGCCACCCACGTGCCCCATCGTTTATGTATTCTTATGTTTTATAAATGTCTCTACCTTCATTTCTAGTATCTGTAGCCATAACATACACAAGCAAGTGCTCTTTGGGGTCCTTCATGGTTTTTCAGAGGACAAAAGGGTTCTAAAACCAAAAAGTTTGAGAACCGCTGCACTTCCCTAATTGTGAGATGAATGATAAAGTATTTGTTGATGCTGTTTTACTTGTTTCAGATGAAAAAGGTAGAAAAACTGCCCCCCCCCCTTTTTTCCAGGAAAGGCTGAGAAAAACAAAATTAGAAGTGAAAAAATTTCTTGGAAAAAAGAAAAATCCAGAAAACGATTGGTCTGGCCCAGATGGCAAATGCCATCTGGGGCAATGGAGAAAGAAGCTGGCAAGGCCAGCAATGGGGCTCAGGAGGGGGCAAGGCCCAAAGGAGCAGGCAGGGACCTGCCCCAGGATCAGCAAAGGCAAGGTCCCCAGCAAAGATCCCCAGCCAGAGGGGATTCCCTCCCTCCAGAGATAGGGGAGCTCCCTGTCTACCTACATCAGCTCCTTGGAAATTACCTGGGATCTTTGTAATAAACTTTTTGCTGCTTGATGGAAATGTTTATTTAAAAAGAAAAGTGGACAGCTAATATGGAGTTTACTTTAAAAATAAAGGATGCGCTGTGGATTAAAATCCTGAATTCTGCAGAACAGGGTTTAGGGGTCATCATTTTAAAATGTAACCAAGTACAATAGCCAAGATATGGAAGCAACCTAGTGCCCACCGACAGATGAATGGATAAAGAAGATGTGAGATACACAAACACACACACACACACACACATACACACAAGAATACTAGTTGGCTATAAAAAATGAAACCTTACCATTTGCACAACATGGATGGAGCTAGAGCATATTAAGCTAAGTGAAATAAATCAGACAGTCTAGAAAGACAAATACCATATGATTTCACTTATACGTAGGGTGAAAGCAAGTGAACAAATAGAACAAAATAGAAACAGACTCACAGCTACGGAGAACAATCTGGTGGTCTCCAGAGGGAGGGGGTCTGGGAACGGGTGAAACAAGGGAAGGAGAGTCAAAGGTGCAAACTACCACTTATTAAGTATATAAAACTTGGGGATGCAGAGTACAGCACAGGGGATACAGTTAATAATACTGTAACAACTTTATATGGTGGCAGACAGCTGCTGGATTTATTGTTGTGACCACTTCCGAATGTATGTAAATGTCCAATCACCATGTTGTACCGCTGAAACGAATCCAATACTGTAGGTCAACTATACGTCAATTAAAAAAAGGAAGTCATCAAGGAAACAATACAGTAGACTTAAGATGTTCCTCCTGATATTATAGAGGAGTTTCTGCCTTTTGGGGAGTCATTGTTAAAGCTTGGTGTTGGGAAATAAGTTTTCTGAGATTTCCCACATGCTTGGGGCTAGGTGTCTCTTACTGTGATTCCCACAGCACATCATGTCACTGGAGGAAAAAAGCACAATCCTTATACGATTCAGTGGCTTGGCATTTTGCTTGATTTATTAAGTCTATAACAGTGTTCTGACTTTGAGGAAATTTGTGGTATCTGTAAAGAAGAAGTAAAGCTTGCATTTGGTCTGTTGGCCCGCTTCTATATCCTGAATACATTGTTCACATTTTTTTCATGCCTTCTTTGAAACAAGCTCCCCTCAAATCGTGAATTCTTTTCTCATGGAAATCCAAGCTCATTCCTCAAGGTCTATGTTGCCACTCCCTCCTCTAGGTCTGACCTCTAAAAAGCCTTCCTCTACCGTAACCAGCTCTACCGACACCATCTGCTCCGAATGCCCACCATGCATTGAAACATGACCATGGATTACAGGGGTAGAGGCTCATGCACCTTTGGTAGAATAACTGGATAGATCCTGTGGTTTCATAAGGGACAGTCTGGTCTCCCTGATGAGCTGTTCAGGGCTAGTGACCAGAACTTCCACTTTCACTTCCCTCTTAAAATCTAGAACTTTGAATATTATTCAGCCTCAGAAATGATGAATACCCACCATTTGGATCAACGTGGATGGAACTGGAGGGGATTATGTTAAGTGAAGTAAGTCAAGCAGAGAAAGACAATTATCGTACTGTTTCACTCATGCGGAACATAAGGAACAGCACGGAGGACCATAGGGGAAGGGAGCAAAATCTGAAGGGGGAGAAATCAAAGCAGGGAGATGAACCATGAGAGACTGTGGATCCTGGGAATAAATCTTGGGGTTTCAGAGGGGAGGAGAGTGGAGAGGTGGAGGGAAGGAGTAACAGGGTGATGGGTATTGAGAAGGGCACGTGCTGTGATGAGCACTGGGTGTTATACTTAACTAATGAATCATTGAACACTGAGAAAGAGAAAGAAAGAAAAAGGAAGGAAGGAAAAGAAAGGAAGGAAGAAAGGTGTTGTAAGAAGAAAGAATCAGGCAGAAGCTGTTGACCAAATTTCACATCTGGTGCTAGTTTATCTAGTTACACCATGAACTCCTTTCCTTAACAGAGATTCCTGAATTTTCTCCCAATCCCAAATATACCAAATGAACAACTTGAAAATGGGGGAAAGAACAAAACAAAAACAACCTAGAACTCCGCCCAGTGTAGGGCCGCGCCGCGTACAGAGAAGAGAGTCGACATAACCGTCTTCATTGCCTGGCTGATTGATAGCTGACAGCCTGAAATTCCCTTCCCTGGCCTGAATTCCAAAGCTGACTTTCAGTAGACTCACCAGCAACCAGATTCCCAATGTTAAGCCTCGTTGACCCAAATGGTTAATTGACCTAGGTGGTTTCTGGTTGCTGAGAGCTAAGCATTATGGGTCAAGAGGCAATACCATGGAGCAGAAAGAGTACCACAAAAGGAGTCAGAAGACGTGAGTGCCACAGCCCTGCCAACAGCTCCGGGACCGTGAGCAAGTTCCTTTAAGAAGCCAGACCCGTAGTTTCTCATTTCTGTTTTCCCTCCCATTTCATTGAGATTTGATTGACATACGGCCCTGGGAAGGTCGAATCGTTTTTCATTTCTTACATGGGGCTCGCTCCACTTTCCTTGATGACCTCACAGCATTGGAGGGAGGATCAAACATTATTTATAAACTGTAAGGCACTATCATGTACAAGAAATTACCAGAGACTTTCCTGGGAGCATGATTCAACTCCAGAGGAGAGAATTTGTCCCTGCCTGGGGACTTTATTTAAGATAAGAATCATTGGCTAGGAAAAATACATGAACAATAGTAGGAGAACAGGAAAATGTAATATGAGACCAGTGCTACCTTATAGTGTTTTGTGGTGATGGTTTAAAGAGACTGGCCAAGCTGACATCAGTGGTAACAACATTATCCAAACTTTCAAGAGCTAAAAATCAGAGAGAAGCTATTTGGAAAACAAACCAGGCCATTCACGTAGAGCGTCCAGTGGAAGCCTGTGATGGGAAATGATCGCTTGTTTCAAGACACCTTGAAGACTTGGGTCTGTGCCCCTAACCCTCACTAGCATCAGGCGGGACCATAGTCCCCAGGCACGTACAGGTAAACAAAGGAATCCATTAAAGCTTAGCTCCAACCTCCATTTATGTGAGCGTCTGACATCAGCTCTCTAATCACTTTGTCATCAAAACAAAAAATGTCTGGTGAAAGTCACCAGGCAATGTGAGGCCCATAAGAAATGGGCAGAAAGAAGGGACACTGTTGGTGTGTAGAATGTGGCATCAAACACAACCCAGGGGTGCCTGGGTGGCTCAGTCATTAAGCATCTGCCTTCGACTAGGGTCATGGTCCCAGGGTCCTGGGATAGAGCCCCACATCTGGCTCCCTGCTCCAAAGGAAGTCTGCTTCTCCCTCTCCCACTCCTCCTGCTTGTGCCCCTCTCTCGCTGTGTTTCTCTCTGTCAAATAAATAAATAAAATCTTAAAAAAAAAAAGAAACCACAACCCAGTGAACGGGCATTTGTCTGGATGTAAAGAAGAAGAAAAAAGTGAGAGAAATGACCTAGTCCACCTTTTTCACAGAAGTGTTAGTTTTTGCCACCAAGGGAGTGACCCAAAGTACAACAAAATTCTAGAGGGGAAAAAAACCCATAGAACTGAAATGAAAGAAAAAAATAAGTGCCATGTAGCCTCACTGCCCCCAAGGCATATTCAAAGTAGCCAGTTCTGGGGCGCCTGGGTGGCTCAGTGGGTTAAAGCCTCTGCCTTCGGCTCAGGTCATGATCTCAGGGTCCTGGGATCGAGCCCCACATCGGGCTCTCTGCTCAGCAGGGAGCCTGCTTCCCTTCCTCTCTCTCTCTGCCTGCCTCTCTGCCTACTTGTGATCTCTGTCAAATAAATAAAATCTTAAAAAAAACAAAAAAAACAAAGTAGCCAGTTCTGGCAAAAGTCCTACTTGGTACCCCAACAGAGGCTGACATTCCCCCTCCACCCCTCCCTTCCGCACCCCTTTCCACTAAAACCAACTGGGAAATCCAGAGGAATTGGCCTTCCGGTCCACAGGCATGGGGTGGGGGGTCAGAGGGGGGAATGAGTCAAGTGGGACAGAAAAAAAGACCCCTGCCCATTCTCTGCTCTTGTAATGTGATATAATAATTGGAATGTGATTGGAAACAGGTGATAAAGTCTTACGACATAGGGCCGACCTCTACCCTAAGAAAAAATAAACACCAATTTAGACGTTTGTGTTTTTTTTCTGGACTTCAAGATAAGTACATTCTATCTCCTACTCGTCTTAGAGAGTTCACAGCTTTGCCCCATTTTATTGAGAAGGAAACTGAAGCCGAGAAGCGACTAGCTTAAAACACCCAACGGGTGAGTGACAGGGCTGGGTCCAAACCCTTCTTTGACTTCAACGCTAGTGTTCTTTCTGAGATGACCGTTTTGCTCCATTATTGGAAAACTGCAGCTTTGCAAAAACCTCGACTGGCCTTCTTACCAAGCTTCCTGGAATTTCTTCATCCTGCAAGGCCTCTCTTGATTCCGCCGACTCCTAAACCATCTTTCCACCTGGCGCTCTGTCAAGTTACACTTCTTTGCCAGTCCGTAAATATCAGTCTGAAAAGGGATAACATGAATGAACAGGCGATAAAGAGCAGTCAGATGGGAAGGCGGTCAAGACGGGGTTACGGCACGATTGGGTTACCAGAACTCGTGCGCTAGAGAGGAGACACATTCTGCGTTAGATCTGGAGCCAGTGATTTGAATTTACCTCTTTGGCTTATGGGATCACACGCGCAGACACACCAAAAAAAGAAGGAGAAGAAGAAGAAGAAAAATCCCAGCACTCTGAGTTACCAAGAAACATCAATACTCCATAATTTGGCAGCAACCCATACATTCGAGCTGCAGAGGTACGCTCACTCATTCAGCAAAGTTTTATCTAGGCTTCCTAGGTATCAGCTTGAGCAGTAGAGTTTCAGATCAGATCCAATCTCCTCATCTTTCCTACAAGGAAACTGAAACACTAAGAGTTTTAGTAAGTTGTCCAAGACCTAAAATTAATAATAAAGTGAGGATAAGAACGTAAGCTAATTCACTTTCTGGGCTTTCACACAATCTTAGTGATGGCTCCACCAGACAAGACAGCAAAAACTCAAACAGGTGTGGGCTATCACTGTCACCTTTAATCAGATGTAGAGCCCATGTCAAACTAATCCAAAATAATTTCAATCATAAAAAAAAAAGTAAAGATCATAGAATATACTAATGATGATCGCTTCTCTTCTGGGAAGCAGAACTCATTTTTAAATTTGGACATAATATGGATGATGGATTAGCTCCAAGGTCATACACTTCAAGTTCTTCTCCTAGGGCCAGACCAAAAATGCTCATGGCTGGATGGATCAGGTCTGTTTCATGGCGGGAGTTTAAGTATTCTCCAACACAGTCAGGTTTTAGAGGCTAAACCTACAGTGTTTTCAATTGACACAAAGAAATAAGCTCTGTAAGTTTTTGAAATACCTTTACCCTTGATCTTTCATTTTCCAACACAAGTACAAGAATGATTTCCATCTCCTCTTTAGTAGAAAAATAAAATGGCATCAAACTGACCCTCAGCTTCGGTGTTGACAAGATAAGCAGGAGCCATGGACACAGCAAACAGAAAAGCTCCTTCTTGTTCCAAAAGGGCTTCTGTGAGCCCGCTCTGGCCTGTGGCTCCCAGAGGGAAAGCGGACACCCAGAATCTTAATGGGACATTGCTAGCGGGTTCTAAATCTTGACTGGTGCCTCAAAGTAGATTAAGCCAATCGTGGACCAACATTGCAAGGGCCGAACAAGGCCTGCCTGGTGGTTGAACACCCCAAGGTCTGGGACCAGTCATACAATTTCCCCTGGGTTGTTGTGCAGAGCCCCTAATTGTTCAGGCCCGCAGCGTTAACAGTCAATAAAATTAATAAAGCAGCTCTGACGCTGAAGACTGGCAAAGGCCTAATTGCAGGTTCTCTGTACCTCCTAAATTGCTACCTATTATTTAACCTGCAAGAAGGAAAGCAGAACAAAACAAAAACAGGATATCGCCCATGTGATAGTCTGTTTCCTCCTGAATACCTACTCTTACAGGCCGAGGTTTCGCTGGCTGATGTCTGGTCGTTGTTTTGTTTTTGTTTTTGTTTTTGGGCTTTTGAGAAGACTGAGTTGTCAACCACTTATTGCTGCCTCCTTCTTGCAAGCATTGTGCTAGTCCCTGGGGAGCTAAATGAATCATAACATGGACGTGGGCCAGGAAGGAAGAAAATAAAACAAAGAATTTTAATGAAACACCCCGAGTGCGAAGATAGGGGAAGAGCAAGACACCGTGGGACCTACGCCTGTGGGGACTTTCTGAAAGTTACACATAGGCCGGACCCTGAAAAATGCCTCAGAGAAGGGGAGGATAGAGAAGGGATGCGTCCTGGTCGAGGGACCAGCGCGTGAGGTCGTCTGCAGGTGAGAGCAGGGGTGTGCAAGGAACACCTGGGGAACAGAACGAAGTCTGGCAGGGTAGAGCCCTATGAAGAGGAGGGGAGGAAAGGCGTGGCTAGGCTCACATCAAGGGGGGCTTTGTCTGGGATTTATCTTGGGGGTGACAGGGCGTTGGCCCTGATAACGTCCCCCTCCAGCAGCGTGGACAGATGGAAGGAGCAGGAGTACGTCTGGAGCTGGACACCACGTTCATTTTGCCCTTGTGTCCAAGGCCTTTGTTCTCACAACTCTGGAGGTCTGGATTCACTAACCCACACAGCTCATCACACTCCCTCATGGGAAGCAATTCCATTTTATGATCCCATCATTTCTATAGATATCTGCTTAAGAAATGCGTCTAGAAATAGCACTCAAACATGATTTGAAGCAGTTTATTTTCTCTTTTGGAGCACAGATGTGTCTGGTTGAACGTCAGTCTTGACAATACGAGCTTCGTTCGCTATAATCTTATTGGGATAGAAAACCTCTTGGAAACAAAAGTCTCTGGAAGTAATTTCTTATCGATACATAAAACAAGCATTTATCGAACACCTACAATGCACAGAAAATCGTGTGAGATGTTATGTTGGTATTTCTTTAACTGTCACATGGCTCTTTTCACAGCAGGGAAACTTGATAAAGACCAAATTTCCTAATTTTAGATTTCCTAGAAAGCTGACCTGAAGCTTTTGCTATAGAAACATGTCAAGTAACTGAGAGCATAACACTGTTCTTCATGGTTTATGTGCGGTATTACCCAGGCACAGTATTCTCAAACAGAAAGAGAAAAATAAGGAGTTTCTAAAAGGCCCCGAATTTTTCATAAACACGGCTAACTTATTACGCTTTTGAAAAATGTGAAATGATCTTGGGCGTTTATTATCACCAGTGGTAAGAGCAGCGTTGAAAGAACATGAGCTGTCCTTTAGAGCACATGGAAATAAAGACCATGTGGAAATGGCTTGTCAGAATCTCCTCATTTTAGAAAAAGAACAAACAAGGAAGTCCGGTGCAGAAGCTGAGGGCAGAAGTTACAGACAGCGCCGGCCAGCCGTGAGCAATTCTGGACCCAATACTTCACGCGATGTGGTCAGACCTCCACGTGGTCAGACCTCCACGTGAGCCCACCGGATCCACGATAGAAACGGTCATTGTAGACACAACGGAATTCAGCAAGTAAAGTTCGGCACCCTTAAAAATCTCTCTGTCCTAAACCATGCTAGAGCATACTCTTGACTTTTATAACGACCGGTAGTCACTGTCAGTATTCATCAGAGAGGGTGTCTGTCATATTGGGAAGAGTTTTTATTTCATCTCTCATTTAAATGATGATGAAAATGAAACTAGCCCTGCTGGAGCATTATCTTTTTTTTTTTATAACTATTAGATTAAAACATTTTTTTTTTTTTTGTGGGATACCTGGGTGGCTTAGATGGTTAAGCATCTGCCTTCGGCCCAGGTCATGATCCCAGGGTCCTGGGATCAAGCCCCACATTGGGTTCCTTGTTCAGCAGGGAGCCTGCTTCTCCCTCTGCCTCTGCCTGCCACTTCCCCTGCTTGTGCTCTCTCTCTTTCTCACTGGCAAATAAAATTAAAAACAAAACAAAACAAACTCTTTTGTGTGTGTTATGTAAAGATTCCCTGTGCTACACCATTTCATGAGGTGCCTCTGGTACCGTGGAGAGAACTCTGACTTTCCTGGGGAGTAGGCAGGAGCACGGCACATTTCTAACTGTGTGGATAACAGAACATGCGCTACTCATGACAGCCACCCCAGTGAACACTTTCCTAATGTGTGTGATGTGTATCGATGGAACCATAATCATAAAAAGTGTCAGGTACCAGCTACTCTGCCTTAATAGTCAGTGGTCTCCTGTGAAAGGATCCTTTGTATATATCCCACCCCCCAAAATTTAATTTTCATCTTTATACCGAAATTATGGCATTGATTACTAGTGCTGAACACTGTAGTTGAACACAATAATTCAACTATGAATATTGGTTATTTTGTAAAATTTTTGTGTCATTTTATACTATGCTTGGAACAGAGTATAACTTGTCAATAGAGAGGGGAAAAATCCAAATGAGTCAAATCATTTGATGGTCAACAGGAACAGGTACCTTACACAGATGATGTAAGCCACAGGTGACTGAGACATTAAGAAAGGAGTGTTTTTTTTTTTTTTAATCCAAAAACAAAGAACTTGTACTTACTTGAGATGGTTGCCTTGTGGAATGTTTGAAAAAGTTCTCTAAGGTGGTATTTGGTGTAATCTTCTTTCGAACTTCCTCTTTAATGCCAAATGATTTTGCTAGAGGCGTAGCAATAAACCTACAAAATATGAAAGAAAGTCCAAAATCTGAGAATGAACCCACAAGGACACCAGAAAACTCAAGCCGTAACTTTTGATTCCAAATGAAGGATAAGCCATTGGGTCATGTTGCCCTTGGGCGACCTACAGCCAACCTCTGCCTTGCAAAGAAGTTCAAGGAAAGAAAATTTTGAGACCATTTAAACAAGCAATAACTTAAAAAAAAATAAAATACTTGCCCATTAAAAATCCACTTATGTAAATCCGAATATACTTATATATGAGATCCTGGAATTGGGATAAGCCATTTCACTTAGAGTTTCATTTTAAGGCTCCAAGAGATTAAAATGAATAATAATTTTGTTATTGAAAGTTTTACTTGGTGATATTGTCTTAGAGAATTACTACGTTCCTATTTGAAGTTCTAACTTATGAAAAAGTGGCCTGACTCTTGGGTAAAGATCGAGGAGTGGGATTGGTGGGTGGTATGACAAGTATACATTTAACTTGATAAGAAACTGGCAAACTGTTTTCGGGGGCGGGTGGCACCACTTTGCATTCCTGCCAGTAATGGGCCAGAGTCCCAGTTACTCCATACCCCTGCCAACACTTGGTATTACAAGTTCCTTTAATCCCAGCAATTTTACTGGGTGTGTCCTGGTTTTCACTGATTTTTTCCTCTAATCTTTATTATCTTCTAACTTCCGCTTGTTAGAAGTTTAGTTTGCTTTTTTTTTTTTTTTTCCTAGTTTCTGAAGGTAGAAGGTCATTGATTTGAGATCTTTCTTCTTTTCTAATATAGGTATTTGCAGGTATACATTTCCTTCTAAGCACCATGTTAACACATCTCCTAAGTTTTGACATTGTTTTTTCTTTGTCATTCATCTCAAAGTATTTTCTAATTTACTGTGATTCCTCCTTTGACCCACTGGCTATTTAGAAGTATGCTGTTCAATTGCCACATATTTGCTCGTTTCCCAATTTCTGTGTGTTACTGACTTTTAATTTCATTTCATTGTGACTGGAAAACACACTTGGTAAGATTTGCATTTCTTTAAGCTTATTGAGACTTGTCTCATGGCCTAACATATGGTCTATCCTGAAGAATGTTCCTTGTGCATATGAGAAGAATGTGTCTTCTCTTGTCATTGGGTGCCATGTTCTACAGATGATGTTAGGTCTACTTGGTTTATAGAGCTGATTGAGTCTTCTATTTCCTTATTAATCTACCCCCCTCCAAGTATCCATTATTACAAGTGAGATATTCAGATCTACAACTATTTGTTGAGTTGTGTATTTCTCCCTTCAATTCTGTCAGGTTTTGCTTCATGAATTTTGGAGCTTTGATGTTAGGAACATATATGTTTATAATTATTATGTCATCTTTATAGATTTATCCTTTTATGTTGTAAAATGTTCTCATTTCCAGTAACAGTTTAAAAGTCTATGAAAGCCTAAATTGCCTGATATTATTATACAGACACTCCTGCTCTTTTTTGGTTACTGTTTGCTTGGCATATCTTTTCCCATAATTTTACTGTCAACATATTTATGTCCTTGAACCTCAAGTGTGTTTCTTAGAGAAAGCATACAGTTGGATCATGTATTTTTAAAAAGATTTTATTTATTTATTTGAGAGAGAGAGAGGGGGGGGAAGAGCAGAGGGAGAAGGACAAGCAGTCTCTGTCCTAAGCATGGAGCCTGATGTAGGGCTCAATCTCACAGCCTGAGATCTTGACCTGAACCAAAATCAAAAGTCAGACACTTAACCAACTGAGCCACCCAAGCACCCCAGATCATGTATTGTATCCATCTCTCCTATCTGTGCCTTTCAGTTGCAGTATTTAATCTATTTACATTAATGCAAATTACATTTAATTACTGATAAAACAGGATTTTTATGTCTGCTATTTTGTTATTTGTTTTTTATATATCTTATGTCTTTGTTATTTCTCTATTCTTTGGTAAGTTTTCTTTTGTGTTAAATACTGTCTAGTGTAGCTTTTTAATTCTCTCTCTTCCTTAAAATATTTTTCTTCAATGTTTTAAAAAAGATTTATTCATTTTAGAGCGACAGAGTGAGCACAAGCAGGGGGAGGGGCAGTGGGAGAGGGAGAAAGTGAGAGAATCTCAAGCAGACTCCATGCTAAGCATGGAGCCTGACAAAGGGCTTGATCTCATGAGATCTTGACCTGAGCCAAAATCAAGAGTTGGATGTTCACCTGACTGAGGTACCCAGGTGCCCCAAAATATGCTTTTAAAAGAATTTTCGTAGTGGTTAACCTAGGGATTATAATTAACATCTTCATGCATAACATCCTAGTTCAGATTAATACCAAAATAATTTCAGCAATATAAAAAAAACTCCATTACCTCCCTGTTCTGTGCTATTAATGATACAAATCATATATTTATAACTTGTGTTTTCATTGACACAGATTCATAATGACTTTTTGATGTAGTTGTGGTTTAAATCAGACAGAAGAGAAATGTGTTACAAACAAAAACTGTGTGTATACCTTCTTTTTATTTCTAATATAGGTGACTTTACTGGTGGTGCTTTTTATTTCTTCATATGGATTCAAGTTACTGTCTCGTGTCCTCTAATTTCAGCCTGATTTAAAGTCTTTATCTAAGGATACCTGGGTGGCTCAGTCAATTAAGTGTACGATTCTTGATTTCAGCTTGGGTCATGATCTCAGGGTTGAGACTGAGCTCTGTATTGGGCTCAATGCTGTGCATGGAATCTGCTTGGGATTCTCTTTCTCCCTCTCCTTTTTCCGCTCCCCTGTTCACAAATACTCTCTCTCTCTCTCAAAAAAATAAAACAAAATAAAATAAATTAAAAAATAATGAAGTCCTTATCTAATAAGACCAACATCTTGGTTTTGTAAGGGACATTTTCCTTACAAAAAGGGGACTACTTTTTCCTTGAATGGACCACACTTCTTGTTTCTTTACATGCCTTATAATTTTTGTTGAAAATTGGACATGTTAAATAATATAATGTGGCAACTCTGAAAATTGGATTATCCCTCTCAGAATTTCTTGGTTTTGTGGTTTGTTACCATTGTCCATTTGTTTGTTTCATTCCTTGTTTGAAATGATCTATGAAGTCTGTATTCTTTGTCATGTTTGGGCACTGAAGTCTCTATTGGATTAACTTAAGTGTCACCTATTGACTAGACAGAGATTTCCTTAAATGCCAGGAACGAATAAGTCTCCCAGTCTTTGCCAAAGAGCTCTGCCTACATTTTGGGGCAAACCTTCAACACTCAGCTAGGCAGTTGCCAACTTTGCCTTAGCCTTCACTTCCTCTTTGCACAGAGCCTCAAGATCATCCAGAGGTGATTGCTAAGAGCCTTCTCGTATCTTTTCTGGGCATGTGGAGAGCCCTGGGAATACCCAAAGCTCTATAAATTCAAGTGTCCTTCTGATTTCCAAGAATATGTCAGAGATTACCAAAGTCTGCTATGGACATCTTATTTTGCAGTTTTTCTTTTTAAGTGTTCTGGCTAGTCTATTATTTGCCCCAATTGTTACTGACAACCTCAGGTAGTTCCAAAGTTAATCAATTGCCTCTAAGGTGTTTTAGACAGGCACCTTCAGGGAAAAGGCTTTTCTGACTCAGGTCAAATAAAGACGGCCTTATAAGTACTGGCTACTCTGGAACCACAAGAGAGGTCAGATAATGACATTTCTCTGGTAATGATGCTCTGTTCTGCTCCCTTCAATGGCTGCCAGGATACCGGTTTCCACTGAAATTGAGGACTACTGGGTTTTTAAGGCTATCACAGAGGTGGACAGGGCAGGACAGGAAGAGGGCAAGTTAAAATGTCACAAAGTTTGTTGTTCTTTCCAAGAGTCAGCTGTTTTTCTTAAGTAACAATCCTTGGATTGCTGCTAACCTTTGGTTAATTGTGAATTTTGAAAAGTTGATTTTGACCATTTTTGCTAGTTTTATGATTGCTTTTAAGGAAGAGAGGATTTTTGGAGATCCTTACTCTGACATTTTTGTTAATTTCTGGGGTATAGTGGTTTTAATTTGCATTTTGCTAATGACTAATGATGTTTGACACCTTTTCATGTGTTTACTTGCCATTTATGTATCTTTGGTGAATTATTCACTCAAGTCTTTTGCCCATTAAAAAAATTAAGTTATTTCTTTGTTTATCATTGAGTTAAAGTTTTCTTTATATATACTGAATTTAAGTCCCTCATCCGATACATGTTTTGCAAATATTTTTCTCCCAGTCTGTGGCTTGTCTTTTCATTTTATTTATACTTTTTAAAATAACCTAAGGCATTTTTGCATATTGCATAATTCACCATTTCCAAGTATACTATTCAGTGATTTTTTTTTAAAGTAAAATTACCAAGTCGTAGAATCATCACCACAAATCAGATTTAGAAGATTTTCATCATCCCAACATAATCCCTCATGCATATTTATTGTCAATTCTCTTCCCTCTCACCCCTTCCCCAGGCAATTGCTAATCTGTTTCTGTCTTTATAGCTTTGTCTTTTTAGGATGTTTAATATAATGGAATCATACAATAATATGTGGTTGCTTGCAGCTGGCTCTTACATTAGCTTAATGTTTTTGAGGTCCATTCATGTTTTTGGATATATTTGGAGTGAGCTCCTTTTTATTACTGAATGGTAATTCATTGTATGGGTATGCATACATTAACAACGTCTTTTGAAGAGCAAACGTTTTTAGCAATTTACCAAGGGAAATAAAAGCATGTGCCCGTACAAGCTCTTGTACTCAAATATTCATAGCAGCTTTATTCATAATAGCTAAAAACTGTAAACAATTCAAACTTCCAACAACTAAAGGTTAAATAAATGGTGGTATATCAGTATGTTGACAGACTACCCAGCAATGACAAGGTATCACTGATACACACAACAACATGAAAACAATCTCCAATGTGTTATGTTAAGTGAAAGAAGCTGAGCACAAAAGACTGAGATCTACATGATTCCATTTGTAGGAATCGAAAAGGCAAACTAGGCTGACAGAAAGCATATCAGTGATTGTGAAGAGCTAGTAGGTAGGGAGAAGATGAACCAGACAGCGTATGAGAGAGTTTCTCAGCTGATGGAAATCTTCTACATCATAATTGTGGTGATGGTTACTCCACTGCATAGTTGTGCCTAAATGCACCAAATTTTGGATGAACTTTATTGTATGTAAAGCATACCTCAATAAAGCTTCTGTTTAAAAAGATTTAGTTATTTATTTTAGAGAGAGTGAGCGAGTGGGGGTGGGGGGGTGGGCCAAGGAAGAGGGAGAGAGAAACCTAAGCAGAGTCCATGCTGAGTGCAGAGCCCAAGGCAGGGCTTGACCTCATGACTTTGAGATCATAAGATCTTAAGACCACGAGATTCTAAGAGTTGGAAGCTTAACCTACTGCACCACCCAGGTACCCCTAAAGCTGATTTAAAAAAATAATGATACGACTCTATTCTTTCTCCAGTTGTAACAAAGGCTCTATCTTCTGCCAGGTCAGTCTATTTTAGTACTTACTCAGAGGTTTCTGTGTTTAATTAAATGCCAGAAATTCCAGTTATGAATGATCATTTAGCCCTTCAATTCATTTTTTTATAACCATGGGAGTTGAATAAAATTTTTTCTAAAATAATTTGATAAAATAAAGCCAATCCAATTTCCAGATGGACTAAGTTTTCCTGGAAATGGCCCATATATTTCAGAGACATATAAAAACAAACTAAGTATGCACCAGATGTACATAGAGCAATGTGGATAGATCATAAAACATAGGGCTGCATTTAAAAAAAGAAGAAACAGAGTAAGGTCTTATTACCACACCATTATGTCAACTAACAATATGTATGCTTTATGTTTATACACATGTTTTACTGGATCACACAAATAAAAAGCCATCAACGACATTAGAACCCAGCAGACGGAATGTAACTAGGAAATGGGGATAAAAGGTAATTAATGAAAAAGTTAATTTGAATCACTCAAAAAGAGGTCTTACGCAGACCAGAGAGCATGCTATGATTTGAGGATTATGATTAATTAATTCCCCTTTGCATAAAATGTCCAAACCAAACAAAAATGAAGATGTCCTTTAAACTAACAAAATCTCAAAAAAACATATTTGACAAAGTTTTGGATAAATAATGGAATTGGTTCATTTATCCAACCTACTAGTTATGAAAATTTTTATTGGGGAAACACTCATTGTTCTTACCAATTGAATAACACAAATACAGAATGCTTTAATATGGTAGTGTTCTCAGTCATAGTCACTCATTTCTCTCTCAAATGTCAGAAACGAAAAACTTAGGAAGAATTTAAAAAGCAAAGAGGAATTGAGCCAAAAAAAGATTTATGCAGTAAGGGAATACAACCAACCTCAAAGCCAAAGAAAGTATAACATTCCCTTTTAGAGGATCATGTGGGAGATTCGTATATGGTTCAGTATACTCAATGGATAAATACACGTTGTCCATAGTATACTTTCTGAAATCAGGAAACATCTATATTAAAATCATTAATTTAAACAAAAAAGAGAGATGTGGTCTTATTTGTTAAGATGCCCAGGCTTCAAAGACAGAAATAACATTTTTGATGAAACACGGGAAATATACAAATATAGTTTTCTATTTCAGGATTATCCTTCCTTTTCAAATAAATCTGGAAAAATCAACCATTTTATTTAATGTAAGTATAAATAATTATGAACTGGTACTTAATTTAAAAATCTCTTTTGAAAAAGGCAAAAAGAAAGGAGTATAATAAATACTTGATAAACTGAACTGAAAGAGAAGAGAAATGAGAGGTCTTAACTCTAGAAGGACCTTGGAGATTAACTTGCCTGAACTTTCATTTTATGGATATGGAACATAAAAAAAATGTCCAAGAGGAAGAAAAAAGAATGTGAACTTCTGCTCCCATGTAAATGGTTCACAGTTAGGTTAATTACCAAGGAATGAGTCTCTTAGGTTTGCTACTATTGCAGAATTGAGCCTTCAGATGGTCCCATTCCGACACCCAGACAACCCCCTCTTCATCTAACACTTCATCAGTTACTTGTGAGCCAAAAGCCTATAGCAATCCCAGACCCCCACCTCCCTTTTTTTTTTCAATATTCTTTTATAGAATAAAAAGAAGGCAGTCCTAGGCAGATATTAAGCATGTGAAGTTTAAATACTTCTCCTAAACAGAAACAATAGCCCACTGCCATAATATCGATTCCCAGGTACTACAGATTCAAAGGCTCTTTGAACATTGTTTAAAATATTTTATTTATTTATTTGACAGAGATCACAAGTAGGCAGAGAGGCAGGCAGAGGGGGAGGGAAGTAGGCTCCCCGATGAGCAGAGAGCACTATGTGGGGCTTGATCCCAGGACCCTGAGATCATGACCTGAGCCAAAGGCAGAGGCTTAACCCACTGAGCCACCCAGGTGCCCCTGAACAGAGTTTAATCAGGGTATTTCACGTGAAAGAACAAAATATTTGAAGCAATGTAAGTCTCAGATAACATTTAAGTCTAATGTGCATATTTTGAGATTATGTCAATTTAGGATACTTAGTAACTCTAGTAAATTGCTACAGATGGGTCATCCCACCCTCCTTTCTTTGCAGAATGAGGACGTGTTATTCCATCGTGAGCTTATGTTGCTCGGTGAAAATGGCAGAAAAACTTAAGTGTACTCAGTGCACAACTAAATAAAAGGAAAAAGATCACCTTTTGATTGTACCACCTCCACCCCTGCCTTGAACCATTCTGGGACCATAATTTACTCTGAGATGTAAATGTGTTTATTACACAAACATATAAATCTGAGTGGCTTAGATCTCATTCAATCATACTTCAGACACACAGAATAATGCATAGAAGAGTCCAGATAACTAGTTGGAAAGTGTTATTCTAGGCTCCCCCCTACCCACCCTGGCCAACAACAATAACGTACATACACATATACCTACATATTTCTATATGCCACAAAAACTTATAAGGAAAAGTAATCCTAAATACAAAGCAAATGTCAGTCACTTTCAAATGATCTTCTTTGTTCTTCATCAATTCTCTCTCTGCTCTTGCTTTTCTAGGAAGGTTCATCACTCCCTGATCTTAAATGGCTGCTGGCTAGTATTAAAGGATAAAAATGAGTCAGCCAAATCACAACTACTGGTCACTTCATAGAATGAGAAGGTATAATATAAACAGAGTCTAGGACAAAAGAAGAAAGCTTTCTTGTGATAAACATAACATAGGATATGCTGAAACCCAGTGTCAAATTTACATGAATTTTTAAGGTAGTTCAGAAAATTACACATTTGCTAGACTTCTTTAAGCTATGTTTTCTATATTCCCAAGAGACATTAGTTAACTCTTGTCTGCCATCAGGAGTATTTCACTGTGAAAGTCCAAGAAGTACGGTTATAACAAGAGAATAAAAAACCACCACCCCTGAGCCTGATATCATGGCATGTTGGTTCAAAAACCAAATCTATCCCTTGAATACAACTGTGATCTTGGCCAGATCACTTACCTCTTATTTTCTTGACTGAGATCATATCACTTGTGATTTTATATACTTTTGAACTGTCTCTCCTCAAATGCAAGGTGTGAATAATATTTTATTTATGACATATGTGGTTTAATCTAATGCACTTGAAAAAGATATAAATGTATACTTCAAAAGGCATAATCTCCCTCCCCGGTTAAATTTTCCTTACTTCTATTGCATTCAAAGAGGTATGAGGCTAGTGGACCAATACGTGGTTTTCTGTAGTGTCACAGAATGGAAAAAGCTAAGGCTGAGTTATAGGGAGTTAAAGCTACATAAGAAGACTGGAAAAATGACATAGAGTATCCTCAATCCCTTGGGAAGAAGCAAGAATGGTCCTAGGAGTTACAAGAGGATTGGATTCCTTCCTGATTGTTGTTGGAGCGGCCTTGGCCAAGGCAGAACAAGTTGGTCCTCCACAGCTGTGCTGCTTTGGCAACCAAAAGAGTTTTCTAGTTCACTGTCCTGATCACAATGTAGAAAATGGAGCTGTCCACAAAGAAGCAGGCACTCTGCCGTGCAAATAAGTAGAGGACCCGGGAGCCAAATTCAAGGATCACCACACATCATGCAAGAGAAGCAAGTATTTCAGGATAGTAGAATGTGACTTGCTAATTTAGAAGAGCAGTGGCAAAATTCTACTTTATTTACGCATTCTTTGACAAATCCAAACATGGAACTAGAAAATAGAATTCATGGTCAAAAAAGAAGAGCATTTTCAAATGTTCCCAACTCGAATTTAAGTGGTATCCAGGGGCTTCTTCTTTCTCTCAATAACAATAGCACATTGTTGGCTCAAGAGAAGTTGCTATTTGCACAAAAACCTTTTGGAGAGTCCATGAAACAGAGTTGGTCAAACGAACTCTTGAGATAAGGACCCTGCAAATGGTTATAAACATATGATCTGCATTATGGTTAGTCTTGGACAAAATGATCTTTATCAAATTTTGTCTTAAGTTTTTCCAACTCTGACATTCAAATATTCTTTTTGCTCCAAAAAGTTAATGTGCTAATAACAGTTTTTTGAAATAGAGACAACTACAGAGATTATAGATGAACATTTATCTCCTGTTATCATAACACGAGTATAGTTTTAATAAAAAAGGCTGAAGTAATATCTCTTTCAATTAAGTTAAGAAAAAGAAAAGAAGTTTACTTTTTCTGAGAAAGCAAATTGGTATTTTTCTCTTTGATTTCCTATACTTTGGAATGAAAGGCTGCTATTAAAACTTTCAATAAACCTTTAAAATAAACTATGCTATAAAGCAAATATTAAGTTAGGTCTTTAATGAGACATTTTTTGCTATTTTATAGGCATTCTAAAATGATAATGTATCCCTGAGACACAGAATCTTCTAGCATTGCCTTTCTGGGAATGTATCATATATATTTTGTCAGACAGCATGCTATGTGGAAGATGAAGTGGGTTCCCACACCATCAATGACACTAACAAGCTCTGTGTTCTTTAACCTCCCTTATTCTCAGTTTTCCTCCATTGTGAAACTAACACACTTAAGAAGACTGTGTTCCTAATTTTTATGTGTTCAACTTCCAGATTATGTTAGGTGCACATACAATTTGTTGAACTCCCCCAGGAATCTGTAGCCCATTAGTGCCCTCCTTTGAACAACAGATTATTGAAAGTTCTTACCAAGATTCCAGGATTCCAGAGTTGGGGCAAGGAAGAGGCATGGGAAGGAAAGACACACAGGTCCCACTTACTTTTCAAAGAAATGTCTGATGATCAGCAAGCCAAAAGCATATGGGATTGTCATGTACAAATGAGAGGGTTTTACAAAGACGAGTCCATCGTGATCTTCAAGATCTGACCACTTGATTGTTGGAGGAAGCCAGAATCTTTCCAACCAAAACCATTCTTTAAACGTCTGAAACATTCTAGAGAGATGGAAAAAGAATCTGTTAGACTTGTGAAACAAATACTTAAAGTTCAAATAACATTGAGTGTTATTTCTTAAAATATCCAAGCCTGTGAGTTTTGAAAACAAGGCAAAAAGGGATCCTATTTGTCAGTGGGTTTTCAGACACTACATTGCATTAAAGAAGAATTACTCTGCTCATACTCTCAGAACAATATTGGCTATGGCATGGCCAACTAAAGTTTAACATACCACTTTCGGCACAATGTATGTTAATATTATGGGTACGTATCTTCCTCTTCTATCATTCTTTGGTATGAAAAATCATTTAACAATAATCTCTATAACTTCAACATGCTCAAGGTCAACCTCATGAAACTTCAAGTATGTATAAGTCTACAGCAGTATCCTAAGAACTTCTCTAGGAAATAAAGAACAAGTATATTTAATTTCATATTATAGTAAGTTCAGATTTGTCCATGTCAACAAATACCTACTGGGATTCTATTATTTATCAGTCACTGTGCTAGGCACTTGAAAACACAAAGATTAAGAAAATGGCATTCTTGGGGCACCTGGGTGGCTCAGTGGGTTAAAGCCTCTGCCTTCGGCTCAGGTCATGATCCCAGTGTCTTGGGATCGAGCCCCGCATCAGGCTCTCTGCTCAGCAGGGAGCCTACTTCCTCCTCTCTCTCTGCCTGCCTCTCTGCCTACTTGTGATCTCTGTCAAATAAATAAATTAAAAAAAAAGAAAATGGCATTCTTGCCTGAATACCTAGATGGTTTTGACATACCTTAGGTACAGTAAATAGATACAGGGTGCAGTGGGAGCAAAATGATGGACACTGAACCCGGCTGGGAAATGCCAGAGAAAGATCACTGGAACAGTAGATCCTTGATGTCCTGAAGAGTTAGTGAGATAAACCAGGGAAAGGCAGGAACACAGGGAGGAGGGAATAGAAGTGCTAAGGAGGGAAAGTGCTATAATCAAGTAACCAGAAACACAGAAGAAAACAGGATTAGATGTTCTAGTCTCATTGTTGAAGCATGAACGATTTTTAGTCTTGACATTTTGACCTTGAGGATGTTTTGATTTCATCTTTTAATAGTCAATCGGAGAAAGGAATCACAATGTCCTCAGATACACAATAGGGAGGTTGAAGTATGGGTGTGGCAGGAGTGGGGTAAGGACCAAGAGAGCAGGAAGGCTCCATCAGGGGTGAGGGTCAGAGGGTGGGGTCCTGACATTGCAGATTTCCACCTCCAGATGATGAAGAATACCAGAGCTTGGACCCTGGTCCCCTTCAGAAAAATCTATACCACAGGGGCGCCTGGGTGGCTCAGTGGGTTAAGCCTCTGCCTTCAGCTCAGGTCATGATCCCAGGATCCTGGGATCAAGCCCCGCATCAGGCTCTCTGCTCAGTGGGGAGCCTGCTTCCTCCTCTCTCTCTGCCTGCCTCTCTGCCTACTTGTGATCTCTTGTCTGTCAAATGAATAAATTAAAAAAAAAAAAAAGAAAGAAAGAAAAAGAAAAAAAAAAAGAAAAATCTATACCACAAGCAACAGCTGATAAGATAACTCCTTGTTTGGGTTTGCCCCCATCCCCTGTTAAAAATGCGCTCAGGGGGCACCTGGGTGGCTCAGTGGGTTAAAGCCTCTGCCTTCGGCTCGGGTCATGATCTCGGGGTCCTGGGATCGAGCCCCGCATCGGGCTCTCTGCTCAGCGGGAAGCCTGCTTCCTCCTCTCTCTCTGCCTGCCTCTCTGCCTACTTGTGATCTCTGTCTGTCAAATAAATAAATAATAAAAAAAAAATGCGCTCAGCCGTAAGTAGCACTACCTCAGTCACACCCACACCTGCAAGGTTTGTGTGCAGAAAGAGAAGGGCTGCCTTCTCTTTCACGTGTTGATCATTTCACTATAATTTCTACTCTGGGGGAGGGTGAGTCCCATTAAGACAGTTGCAAAATTGTGCAAATATGGTGGAATGAAGATAATCAAGAAAGACTTGTTGAATACTTCCTATCAGGCTTTGGGGCCACAGAAAGGAAAGGGGGTGATCCTGGACTCAGGGAACTTACGAGTGAGCCAGGACTTATGTGGATCTGGGCTCAAGAGGAGGCAGGGAGAGCAAGTGAAAGAGTTGTCAGGAAGGGAGAATCACACACTTTGGTAAGGGAACTACGGTTCAAGTTCAGTTGCCTGGGCCATCTGACGTTACAGACCGAAAGAAGAGATGAAGAGAGGAAATCTGTTTTGAGTGCACAGCCAGATCCAGGCCTAAGCCTATTCAAACTTCCTACAGATTTCAGAAACCAACTCTGGCCATGGGAGGCTCCCTGTAATGGGCAAATCTTGGCCTTGACCCTCACTACATCAGAACGAGCTACACCTGCGAGGGCAAAGATATTTTTCTCCTAAAAGTTCACCTCAGCATGTCCATTACTTGATTCGATCCAAATTTAATAGTCTAGGGCTCAGGGAAAAAACAGCAAGGGTGATGAGTTAGTTTTTCTCTTGCTATTGGTATAATAATTGTAACACAAAAATAGTTTGCTCAATCCTAAAATGTGACTCCAGGCAGCACAGATTCTTTTGTCCAGAATGAAATATAACTAAAAAAATAGCTTACAATGGCTACATAGGGGTTGCCACTCTAAATAATGTCCTTGTGTATCATACATAAGCAATGAGTCAAGATCTTGAAAGCCATAGTAATGCTAATATCCCACAGCCTAAAACATTTAAAGTGAAATAAAAAGAATACAGAAGTTGAGGTGGGCCCCTGGAAAATGTAGTTCAGACTGAGAAAAAAAAAAAAATCTCATTATTTATTCTTTCTTTAGGTGCTGCCACCAACCATCAATTATTGCTGTTAAGCGAAAACAGTTAAGACTCCCTTCTTCACAACATAGACAAAAGTTAACTCTAAACAAAGCACAAACCTAAATATAAGGGCTAAAACTATAATACTCTTAAAAGAATAGATAAGAGTAAATACTCATGACCTTGGGTTTAGGCAAAGCCTCTTTACATATGACACCAAAAGCACAAATGACAAAATTAAGAGGAATCAATAAATAGGACTTCCTCAAAATGAAAACTTTGTGTGTGCCAAGAAACACCATCAAGAGAGTGAAAAGACAATCCACAAGATGGGAGAAATACCTGAACGTCACACATTTGATAAGGGATTTGGACTTAGAATAGAATAAGAACTCATGCAACTCAGTAAGAAAAGGACAAATAATCCATTTCAAAAATGGACGAAGAATCTGAATTTGACTATTTCACCAAAGAAGATAGACAAATGGCCACTAAGCTCATGAAAAAAAAAAATGCTCAACCTCATTTCCATGAGGGAAGTGCAAATCACTTCCATGCTCAGAGCTACTGTTCACACCCACTAGGATGGCTATCATCATGAAGATAGCAAGTGTTGGCAAGGATGTTGAGAACATGGCGGGTGGGAAAAGTGAAATGCTACAGCTGCTGTGAAAGACAGTCTGGGAGCTCCTTGAAAGATTAAACGTGGAGTTACCACATGACCCAACAATTCTATGTGTAGGCATTCAAGGGAATATTCCAGGGCATTAAAATGATTCATGCTACAACACAGATGGTTCTTAAAAACATGCTAAGTAAAAGAAGCCAGACACAAAAGGCCACACAGTGTGTGATTCCATTGATGTGAAGTGTCTAGAAGAGGTAAATCCACAGAGACAAAAAGAAGGTTACTAGTTCCTCGGGGGGTATGAAGGGAGTGTGGGGAGAAACACAAAGTGGCTGACGAGGGGTACAGGGTTTCTTTTTGGGGTGATGAAAATGTTCAAAGATTAAAATGCGGTGTGGGTTGTACAACCGTGAACATGCTGAAAAACACTGACTTGCACACTCTTTTAGATGGGTGAGTTGGATAGCCTGTGAATTATATCACGAAAAGGAAAAAAGAAAAACTGTTAAGAAGTCTCCTCAGTTTCAATCCTTTTACCCCAGAGCTCACCCTGAACTTCATGCTATAGCTCTCCGTTATTTCATTTATGGGGCTTATGTGTTACCTCCCCAATTCACCTGTGTCCATGAGCCCAGAAAAGTCATTAAGTGAAGGAAAGACTATATACCTCAATTCAGATTTCAGCACGATTTAAAGTTCATGACTTCTTGGAGGAAGGAAACAGCAGGCTTTAAAGCAAGAACAGACTAACTGCCCTGAAGGCAAAGTGACTGCCCTAGCTGACAGCCTCTTTGGGGGTAAGGGTACTTGGTAGACATCCACAGGCCAACATTTTAACTCTAGCCATGGGCTTTAAAACCCAGGCTACGCCTCTCACCAGCCTCTCTACCAGCCTGTTATTTCTCTCAGGATGAGATCAGAGGCTAAACACAGAGAAATGAGCTGAAGAGAACTGGGGCCAGCGGTCTCCAATCCTCTGGGCTGCTTCGGTTTACTAGCAGGAAACAAATCACAATCTGTCAGGCTCCTGCTAGCTGCTCCTAAGGCCACAAGCCTGTGCCTGTACCTCTAGCCTCCTTCATAGCCACCTTTTCCTGACTCTAGTGTACTAGATGTGCCATTTTGGATGTAGCCCAGTGTCCGGCTCTCAGAGCAGCAGGGGACATCAGCACTGTGCGGGGAGTTGGTGCACTGCCTTTCCCACTGTGAGAGCCAAGGGAGACCATCCTCCATCTGCTGAGAGTTGGCTGGGATGGCCTTGGCTTGGCCAGTTGGACGCTTTCCTCAGGACTTTGAGTCTGGAGCAGAGAGCGATATCCAGCAGCAGCAGCAGACGGCATCCTGCCTAGGCTGCTGCTGCTGAAAAGATAGTTGTCATCTCTCAGCTTTTTGGCCTTCCTGATTGCCTTGGTTTCTTGGTTTCCACTGTCATCCAAGTCTGGTCCACCAGCCTTCCGTCAGGGCTGTGAGTCCCTTCCAATGACGTCCTTTGTTTAAGATAGTAAGAGGTGGATTCTGTTGTCTCTAACTATGAGATTTTAAGTGGAGGAGGAACTGGGGGCATTTGTCGGTTCCTCCCTCTGATCTCATCTTGCTGACAATGGGCACTCGTGTATCCCCTTCTCTCCCCCTCATTTTTGCTTCTATTCTGCCTAAGTTTCAAATCTGACAGTGACATTATTACTAGTCACCACTTGAGGTATTTTTCAATGTAAAAGAGGGTGCTGGCTTCTTTGACACAGACTTAAATAGGTGCTTGGTAGATGACAAGACATTTACCTACCCAGCGAGTAGAGCAACACCTTTATGCCACATTAACTAAGTATCACAGTATTTCAATAATAACCAGGGGGGAAGGGCATTAGGCAATCCTGACATGGGGAAGTACCGGCATTTTTTCAGAGTCCATAGGTGACGGCTCTAAGAATAGTCCTGAGCATTTGCAACAATGAATCTGTCATTCAAGACCCCTTTCCCCATGGCTCCTTCACTTCTTGGACAGTCGGAGAAGCCCACTGATTCCCACAGTCAATTTATAGCCCACCTCTCATCTTGATTCATTTTGCTCAACTCTAGGACTTTACGGCAACTGAAATATCGTCAGCTCTGTTGACTCTTTCATCTCTGCTTGGTGTGCTTTTTAAGCAAAGGTATTTATTTACTCCTTGACTACTCCCAGTGCTTTTTTGTTCTCACCAGCTACACAAAAGTCCCCCTTTCCCATCCCATGTCCATTCTCTCAGTCCTGAAACTCATATTTATATAAAAGTATCTGAAGGAAATGTACTATTTACATTAAAAATATCTGAAGCTCTTTTTAAAAGTAAGAAAAATGTGCAAGAAAAACACCTGTGGTTATTTCTTTATACTTCGCAGAAGAATCGGTATTGGAGGTGGCATCATAGCCCAGCTGTGTTTTCCCACCTGCCAATACTGTGGAAGTTTTAAACCCTATTTTCGACTCCAGCTGCCAGTCGTTTGCAGGAAGACAATCTCCCTAATGTAGGTTTTTATGACTCATTATTTTCTGACCTCATGGATACAGAACCCAACAGGGTGAAGGAAGCCTGTTGAGCCACTTTCTCAGATGAACACCATTAAATTTGACCTTAGGACTGAAGAAATAAAACCATCTGGGCCACAAGTTTATCACTATTTGAAGCAACATTTTTGCAAAGTACTAAAAAAATGTGGCCCTCTGACCCTTGCTGAGGTAAGAACTCTGAGTCAGGCTGATGTTTTGGGCAAGTTATGAAATTCTGGTAATTATCTGTGCAATATCTACTGTAAATAACCACAGCGCCTTCGAAGATAACTCTCCAGAACATATCTCTTGGCTAGAGGAGGGTGACAAGAGAGTGTCTCTACAGAACAGAACACATCTCTCCCAGAAAAGCTGGTGACCGGAAGTGGGAAATTAGGCAGACAACTCTAATTGAATTAAAGGTGTATTCCTGAGTGATAAAGTGAAACAAGGACACGTTGGAATCAGCGCTCACTATCTCAGAGCATCATTATGGTTGGAGGAGGTGAGAGTTGGTGAGAATTTTGGAGACTGGGTGACCAGTTGGTTATGGTAGGATGAGGGTTCTCTGGTGACATAAAGTCAGCTCCAACAGAACATGGACCTTGCCTGGTTTGTTTACTGTTGTATACCCAAGGCTTGCCACAGAGTAAACACTAAATAAGTATTTGTTGCATTCAACAGAAAGGTAACCGAGGCGGAGTGGACTTTTGAACACTCCAGGAGCAATGCTATAGCCAAAAATGATATCTGGTTTCGCTATCTACAAACAATCTCATTTTTATCAGTTGCAAAACAATTTTTAAAATTTGGTGCAAGGGTATCAGGTAAACATGTTTATCTACATTTAATCTGTTTGTGTTCTCTTTGGAATGAACTCTACCAACTCAGCCAAAAAAACTGGTTATGCCTCAAGATAAAACACAAAGGAAAACATCAACAGCTACTTGCTTCCTGTCACTAGTGTAAGAATGGAGCGAATGGCAAATTCCAATTCTAAAAGCATTTTAAATTGTGCCATTGCAAATGGATAAGACAAGGCAAATGACAGAGCAACTTACCTCTGGGGGCTATTTATTATGATGGAGTTAGTGCATTGAAAGCCTATAAATGCCTGGGCTTATCGTAAGAGGAACAAACAAACCAACAAACCCTACACTTTCTGTAGAGAGGTAGTTAACTTGCAACAAGATAATAAGTGATTCTTTCATTTTAAATTTTACCTTGATATCAGTTTAAAGACTTGAAGAAATTCAAAACACACCCACAGATTTAAAAAAGAACAATTCAGAGTATTTGCAAACAAAACCAGGTATCACCTCAAAGATGTCATTGAGGGGCATCAGGAGGTCCTGAGTTTCCAATCATTCTGCCTTTTATTTATAGTCCCCCTACACCCCGGCCCCCAGGTTTTACATGGGCATGTGACTGCCCTACCACGTGAGACATTTCCCAACATCCCCTGTAACTAGATGTGGCCATGTGTGACTACATCTGGGTCAAAGACACAGTGATAGCATTGATTTGAGTAACCTCCTTAAATACCAAGCTGTGTGTCCTGGCTTCTCTCCTTCTTCCTTCTTAATAACTGAAAATAGGGATGACAGGATATAGGAGCAAGCTTTGAGGCCAAACAGCCCATTTTCCTGGCTACATACAAGAGAAATAAACTTTTACCTTCTCTGTAAGTCACTGAATTTTGAGTCCTTTTTGTTTTAACTGCTTAGACCATAATTTGAACATATAAGGGAAAATTTAAAGGAGAAGTAAATAAGTGCTATATTGCTGTATTGTATTATATTGCTTCCAGGCAGATTATAAAACCTGGAGACATCTGCTCATCAAATTACTGTTTAGAGAATAAAAAGGAGACCTACAGACTGGGAGAAAATATTTGCAACATTTGAAATAGAAAGTACCTGTATCTACAATACATAAAGAGCTCCTGAAATTCAATAATAAAAAAAATCAGGAGACTTCTTCCATAAGTCATTTGGGGGCATGTTTTTCCATTAATGTTCTGCCTACTGGGGAGCATCCTAATTATTTACTCTGCCTTTGGGGCGTCTTGTATGGAGCTGGTGCCAATTATCAATTTATTGCCTCTCAACTCCCAAATTCACTCTTTTTTACCCACTGTGTGAAATGGTCTGGTGCCTTTCCTATTTTCCCTTTGCCAGCTAGCCCTGGAGTTGTCAGTAGAGGACGGTGGAGAGACGTTGCAGGATGAAAGGGTTTTACTTCCTGACTCTGGTGCATCCCAGTAAAAGGCTCCAGGAGCCCCTGGCAGCCAGCAGACTCTCCTGGCAACCCTCTTGGGAGTTTCATAGTACAGTGCCTCCAATGAGACACTTTACAGTGAATAGCCCTCCCTGTACCCTAGAGGGTAGATATCTGGCAAGTTCCAGGGAGCTGCTTTCCAAACTATTCTGCTAGTACCAGGAGTAACTCCTCTGTTCCCTCCCCAACTGGTCTGCCCCTCAAGGGGCTCCGGGAAGGGTGGTGTTTCCTTGCAGGCTCTGGTTCAGCCCCAAGGGTTATAAGTTTCCTAGAGCAGTGATCCTTATATTCTTTAGAGTTCTTCCTACTGGCCAATGCCTCATGTTTCCGATCTTGATTGGGCCCAGACAGCCTTGCTGGAAAAGTCTAATCTTATGTGCTTAATCTAATACTAATTCGCAAAAGCTCAAGTTATCCTGAACAAGTAAAAAAAAAAAAAAAAAAAGAAAGAAAAAAAATCTTCTGGAGTTCAAATTAGAAGGGAGAGTCTTCTCATTTTCCCCTTCTAATACTGTGTAGAGTTTGCGTGTAGATTAAATGATGCGTTGAGATTTCAGGAAGATGTGCTTCTGCTCCTTTCCTCCTCGCTCCATTCTAAAGCTTAGGTTAACGTCCCATGAGCTGGCTATCACTTTCTACAAGGGCAACAATTCCTCCCTGTTAGTAAACGTAATTGGGATATTTTCCCAGCAAAACTAATAAACCCCTAAAATGCCAGCTAGGCACTTGGCATCTCTATGGGGTCAAGTTCTCTTTGAAGCCAGGGCTATCCCCCAGTGCTATTCTCTTTAGGCCATGTTTCTCTTGGCTCTGTAATAAAATTTCACAATATGCCTTGATCTAGGGTCCCAACAGAAATCGTCCCTTCCTAACTAACTTAAATATTGAGCCAACGAAGTTCAATTCCTAGAAAATCACAAGTTGCTGTTTGCTGTTGTGTGCAGAAGAAAGCCCATTTGGGGACGGCTCTGCCAGAGGCTTACTGCCCTGAGTGGCTCCAGCCTCCTTTGAAGGCAGCTCCTTGGGGCCCTACCCCATCTCGGGAGACTCCTATAAATGAGAAGCTGTGACAAGCCCCCAGGCCACTGGGCCCCTGTCTGCTTTTCCAGGCTTTTGCCTCCCTTCCCCTTCACTCTGAGACCCCACAAGCCGGGTCTGGTTTCTGACCCTTGAGAAAAAAAGACAAAGTTCTCTCCTGCTTTCAGGCATGTGCATTAACTATTCTTTCTGCCAGACACCCCTTCCCCATCTTTACCCAACTCTCCTCTCCTTGTCCTTCAAGCTTCAAAGAAGGATGAAGCCTCCCCAAGATCTCCTTGAAGACTTCTTATGACCCCTACTCCCCACTGCTCCAAATCCAAATCATCGACTGCCATCGCTCCATGTTCTTTTCCTTCATAACCTGTATCAATTGGTAAATATATGTTTGCATATTGATTTGATTAAAATCTGGCCCCCTCCTCAGACTTCAAGATGCAGGACAGTAGGCACGACACCTGTTCTGCTCCCAAGAGCATCCCTAAGTTGGCATACTGTAAGGGCACAAAGAGTTAAGTGCTCAATAGATATTAAGGGAACTTAGTATATAGCACAGTGGTCAAGTCCATGGATTTGGGAATCCAGACTGCCTGGGTTCAAGGCCTTGTTTTGACACTCCGAGAACTGTGTGCCCTCAGACAGCTAACTTATTGTCAGTTTCCTCATCTACAAAACAGGTGATAACTGCACCTCCCTGATAAGGTTGTTAAAGGGTTAAGTGAGTAACTATCTGTAAATCACTTTATCACATGCCTGTTAAATAATCGATTGGAGTCAAGCTCTTAAATACCATTCGCCCTTCTAAAGAGAGGAGCAAAACGAACTTTCAGGTCCCAAAATTCTGTAACTGACACCTGTTAAATTAAAAGAAGTCTTTTAAAAATAATATACAGTGCTGTGACTTAGTTAAAACACTTACATTTTAAAAAAGCCTAAATGATACTGCCGCTTAGGGTAACAAATTTTAGGAGTCACTAAAATATTCAAACCTACCTTGGAATATATATGAAACTGGACAAAAAAATATGTTTAGGCTATAGCTAATAAATAATACTTCAGTGTTCATAATAATGATTGTTTTAAAAATATGGAATATTTAAGTCCATTTTGAAATGTTAATTCTATGCAATAACATTCCGCTAATATTAAAAATTATATTTACCAACATGCGAAATGTTTAGACATGTAAAAAAATTCAAAATTATACCTATACTTTAATTATATGATGGTATATGATTTCATTATTTTTTTTAAAGATTTATTTATTTGACAGAGAGAGACACAGCGAGAGAGGGGAACACAGTGGGAGAGGAAGAAGCAGGCTTCCCACAGAGCAGGGAGCCTGATGTGGGGCTTGATCCCAGGACTCTGGGATCATGACCTGAGCTGAAGACAGACACCTAATGACTGAGCCACCCAGGAACCCCTGATTTCATTATTATGCTACTTTATACATATACATCTAAATGTGTGTGTGTGTGTGTGCGCGCGCACATAAAGGCAAACCGAAGGAAACCTGAAAAAAGGGTAAAATCCCTAGTGTTGAAAATTTTTGAATTATTTTTACTGCTGGTAATTTGTTACTGTATATCCAAAATTAGGAAAATTAATAATTGATTTCTTATTAATGACTCAAGTCAACAAAGGTACATTTTGTTCTAAAAATCATACTCTCATCCAGTCCAGCCCTATCGATATGAAGAAAGAGTCCCAGGGAAATACAGGTGCCTTGTCCAAGCAAATCCAGGAAAGCCAGTGTTTTCCCCATACACACACAGCTACCCCTTACTAAGACGTGTTACTAAGGTGATTTATTTTGCATTAACATTTTGAGAGAGTAATCTTTCATGTAAATGTTTCATATACAAAAGCTAATAGCTGATTTGAAGTAAGGCAAGTTTGTTACCTACACAAAACTTCTCCCAGCCTTCTTGTTATACATGCAAAAGTTAACTCCAGAATCTTTTGTATTCTAACAATTTCAAAGAAAATAAAATGTGCTTCCATAGTCACTAGAAAGATAGGATCTTGAGGTCCATCTATAAACTGACTTCAGGGGTGCCTGGGTGGCTCAGTTGAGTGACTCTTGGTTTCAGCTCAGGTCATGATCTCAAGGTCATGGGTCAGGGTTGTCGGGATCTAAACTTAGTGAAACCGGGGAGCCTGCTTGAGATTCTCTCCCGCTCTCTGCCCCTCCCCCCTCTAAAAAAACCAGATTTAAACTGACTTTAGATTTCGAAGGTAATAAACATAAGACAGAAAATGCAGTTTAAGGAGGCAGTATTCACCAAATTTTCATTCTTCCAGATGCCCCTTCAACTTTATCACGTCTCTGCTGTATCTCTGCCCCAGTTGCTAAATGACAGAGATTGCCAAAGCCCAGGTCAAGGCCAAGAAAGTGGTAAGTGACCAAGGAAGTTTACTTACATTGGCAACATGGGTAGGAACTTGCAGAAAAACAACTATGACTGGAGTCAGCAGGATATGAAGCAAAGTTACAGAACAGACAAGTCTTAGAAGGATGTAAACCCTAGGGTTTAAAGAGAAGGGACCCAAGCTGATTGGGAGGGACTCTACAAGAAATTTACACAGGATCCACTGTTCGAAATTCTGCCTTCAAAGGCAGAATTCCCTCCCCCCTCTTGTTTTTTTAGTTAAATTTAGAAGTCGGCAATGTAAATTAAGAGTTGGGTAACTAGGCAATGCTGTTGCAATGTAAAGAAATGTTAACCCAATTAGCATCACGTCAGCATCTCCTTTCCAGTTGCTATTAAATATTTTGCTCCTCTCCACCAAGTCCTTCCTCACAAGCTCTCCTCCCTGGCCTGGTGAGTCACACATCTTGCTCCACAAATTACCCTGTTATTAGTCTCAGGGACAAGTGAGTGATGTAGGCAAGAGCTAGGGGGCTGGGAACCTTGCTGACAGTGACTCACTCCCAGAGGAGCCTGAGGAGAGGCCCTGATTCTGTCTCAGTTCTCCCAACTGAGAGGCGAGAGGACTGGCCTAGAGTCTGTAGAGCCCTCCTGAGGAGCGAGCGCTGAAGGGGGCTGCAGAAGCTTTCCTACCAGTTAGTCCCGGGCAAGAAGAGACAGCAAGACCGCCATATATATACACACACACACACACACACACATATATATATGCAATATACATATATATATTTGCAATATACATATATACATATATATGTACATATGTATATACATGTATATATGTACATATATATGTGTATATATATGTATATTGCAAATATATATATGTATATTTGCAAGCCTGTAATTGATGAATAAAATCCAAAATGAAAAAAAAAGCAGTCCTTCACATACCACCAAATTTGAGGAAGAACTATGGCTTTAGAGTCAGAAAGCCCAAGTCTGAGCCGTAGCCCTGCCTCTTAAAACTAGATGAACTTGGGGGCTGGGGTGGCACCTGGGTGGCTCAGTCGGTTGGGTGTCAGACTCTTGATTTTGACTCAGGTCATGATCTCAGGGTCAGGAGATCAAGCCTCATGTCCAGCTCCATGCTCAGCATGGAGTCCGCTCGGGATGCTCTCTCTTCCTCTCCCTCCGTCCCTCCCCCTGCTCTCTCCCTCCCACCTTCCTCTCTCTGAAATAAATATGTAAATCTTAAAAAACAGAAAAATCCACACCACTAAGTGAACTTGGGCAACTCAGTCTCTCTGAATTCTTTGCTAGCTCACTTGCTCAATGGTGCTGATTCCACCTTCCACAAAGACCTGTTGCAGATTAAGAGTGATTCATTATGTGGAAATACCTGAACGCAGTAAGGGGCCAGATCTATGTTACAGAGTCACGTTATCTTGTTATCTTCACCTTATTGGGTCTGGGCAAGACTCCCGATGTCAGGCTGGTTTAAACAGTAAGATTAAATGCTCAGTTTAAAAAGATTCCCCAAGGGAGAGTAACGGGACACACCTGCCCCTTCACAGAGGAACTGTCCCCACGATCTCCCCATCTCTCACTGTGGGGAAAAGATAACTGGCTTCATATCCTTCTTTCAGTAAGGGAAGCCTACCTAAAGGACACAGACTAGGCTAACCTAAACAGAAAACCTAGGAACAGTCTTGGACAGACTGTACAACACCATGTCATCTAGTTCAGACCTTTCAGACAATCAGACTCACCTGGGGTGATACCCAGGCCACTCCCCACAACACCCTGGGGTGGAATTTCTAGGACACGACCTGTGGGAACCCAAGGCCCAGTGGCTTCTCAAGGAAAAGGGGTTTGGGGCTCTGAATACCCAACCTCAGCCCTTTCCAGCTACCTGAGCTAGAAGAGCATGTGACTTTCTTCCCAGCCTTGAATTCCTCATCTATAAACTAGGAATGATATTTTCTATTTCTGTACAGCCCCAATCGGGATTAAATAAGGTCATGTGTCTAAATCACTCTGTAACTTGGGGCATATGGTGAGTGCGTTAGGAGTGTCACTATTTACCTTTCCCCATCAATGGCACCACGGACTTTGAGGTGGCCCAGCACTCAGCCCTCATTCACTGATTTCCTACAGTCCCCTAGTCAGTGGTAAGGCCACCTGGACTGAGTGTTGGAAAGGCTGCAGCTTTTCTGAGGGATGAGTGGGATCACCTGACAGGGTAACTCATTTCCTCAGTGACAGCAGGATTTCTTTCATCACTGGAACCCAACATGGGCAGTATCACCAAAGGAATCATTTTACGAAAGAGAGGAAAACCTACAGAAGGGTGTGGGGCCGCATCTTGATTGAGAAGGAATTTCGAACATCCCTCTCACAGATGAGGAGGAGGCCAAGTTCCTTTCAGGGAAGGACTTGGGGTTACTAAGGCACACCGATGAAGCAAGCCCCGAATTTCAATGTTTTAAAAATATATGCTTATGTAATAGTTAAAGGCAGGGTTTCCAGTCGCACAGCCTGCTGCCCCCGCAGAATGAAGCAGTCTTTGGAAAAGAACGAGATGACAAAGATTCTAGTAATCTTCAGGTGAGGGTGAGGTACAGTGGGCGGGGAACCTCCAGTAGAGGGCAAGAAAGAAATTCGCAATTGCTCCTTCTCAACAGTTTTCTTCACGGACTCTGAAATCACAAAAGAAGTTAGAAGGATAAAAGGCAAGATTTCCTTATGGCAAGAACTGCTGGTGTGGGGCTGCCTGGTAATCACTATTTGCTCCTTTGAGTAAATAGGGATGGGCCACCTCCCTTCCTTGGCTGGGACAGCTGCTTCCTCTGGCCATGGCCACTAGTCCTTGCTATTTGTTCACCATAGGAAAATAGTCCCTAAAATCTCGAAACGGAACAGAACGAGTCATTCCTGTCCAGTCTTGATCTACTGCAAGAAGCCCCTTAAAGGGGGAAAAAAACCCCAACAACCCCAAACAGAGATGGAGAGACAGACAGAGATCAAGAGACACAGAGATAGAGACTTAGGCAGGACATCTGCAAAGCCTATCTAGAACATAGGGAACATATTTCATGTATTCATTTTACTGTTTTTTGACTAATGATTAAACCCATAGCTTCAAATGTAGAGCTATTTTGCCTGCGAAAGTGTCTGGAAGGAAAACATCCGGGGTTTATTGTATGAAAGTGTAAAAATTAAAATTTCGGGGCGCCTGGGTGGCTCAGTTCCTTAAATGTCTGGCTTCGGCTCATGTTCTCAGAGTCTGGGGATCGAGCCTCAGTCAGGCTCTGTGCTCAGCGGGGTGTCTGCTTGTCCTTCTCCCTCTTCCTTTGCCCCTCCCCCCGGTTGCCCCCCACCAATAAATAACATCTTAAAAACAAATAAATAAAAACTCCCCTAGATTTCCAAACATTTCAAACATTCTTTCCGGAAGAGTATTCTTAACTTTCTCTCCAATACATTTTTATATAATTCTCATTTCAGTCTCTCTGATTTCCGTCTACCAGAGCAAATCAATGTTATGAATGAGAGAAAATACTGTGCTAACATATACAGAGTTACCTACGGCAAGGTCACATCTTGCACGTGGCCAATGTCTTTTTCCCTGCGGGACATAGGTCGGACATGTGTCAATGTGATTTTTCTGGCTACTCCTCTATTGATCCTGATTTGGGGTTCTCCGGGTTCTTAAGTCTTGTGCTTCTAAATCCTTTCTCCTTAGGCTAAGATTATCGGCTATTTTCTCAAATTTTCTTCTGCCAAGAAACACAATTAGCCGAAGTTCTCCTGGGAATAACCGGTCTGAATTGGGTGAAGCAGAACCACATGTGATCCTAGAGAAGGGACTGGAACAGAGATAACCCACAGGACAGGTGCCGGCTCCACGTGCTATTGGAGGGGATTCAGAGTTCCTCCTCCCTGTGGTTCCTGTTAGTGAAATTTCAGTATGGATCTCTCTTAAGGTCCTTGTCAAAGGAAGGCAAGCTCTGAAAGCCAGCCTCTGTGAATGGAAGGGTCACAGGATATTCAACAGCAAGCATCCCAGGTGCAAGCAATGTCCAAAACACACAGAGAATGGACTACTCTAAGCTTGCATCCAGTCTCTTGAAATATACCAAGACATGCCTAGCGGAGCCTCAACGAAGTCCTTCTGTTCAAGGGGGGAGGGAGAGCCCTGGGTGCTTCTCTTCCCTGCCCAGTAAAGCTGTTTCTCAGTAAATTCGTCTTCCTGGTAGTTTACGAGATCGGGAATGTTACTCCGCTGCCGCCTTATGAGATCTGAGCCATTTCAACCTTGCCATGCTGTTAGGTGGAGGTTTCTAGGGCGTGGTGGTAGGACAGGAGTCACATGTACATGTTCCACAGCAATTCTGAAATGCTCAGCCTCTGTCGCGCTGTCATGCATCAGTCAGTGACATCATTAAGCACCAACTGTGTACCGAGGGCACGCAGCTTCAGGCCCAGGAGCAGCCCTACCCTTTCTCCCTGGCCTTGTTTGAAAAAGACCTCAGTCTGGCCTTGCTCAGGTCATGCCTCTCTACCACTGGCTGAGGAGTCCATAGACCCAAGGCTGCAAGCCCACCCACACACCATACCCCCTTTCTAGACTTGTTAGGGATACCCAGGACCCCAGAATTCCCTGCCTAACACCTCCAAATCCTCTTTCAAGGCCTGCATGGACCCTTCCCCAGGTCTGTCCTCCGAAAAATGACAGCACAGTATACCCCTAGGCCTAGGAATGGCCAACAGCAGACTGTTGGGCAGAAGATGAAAAGACTCACACTTGGACACACACACAGAGGTGTCCGCACACATGGGCACTGGGGCCTCAAGCCAAGCAGGACAATTCTGGCGCTGGGAAGCGGGATAGGGTCAGGCTGAGAGCCAGACAACTCCACATGTCCTCTTGCCTTGGGGCCTGAGGGACAAGCCTGTCCACAGGGACTCAGCATAGGTCTGCCACTCTAGAAGTCCCAGGAATTCTGGAAGCCAAAGATGGATTCAGGCTGAGCAGCCACCAGAGGGGCTGGTAGCATGACAGAGACAGAAATCCTCAGGTAACTTCTGAGGGTCCTGCTGAACCGCTCCTCCCCAGAGAAGGCAACTTCTTTGTTAGCAGAAAGTGGTTCATTCACCCGGCTCCCCTAAGCTTCCCCCCGCCCCCGCACCCCCACCACCAGCAGGTTACCACTTCACTATAGAAAGCAGGCGGGGCAACACATTTGTGATCAATGGGTAAGTATCAAACATTTGTGATCAATGTTTTGTAAGAAGGTGTAGAAGAGTAGAGGCTGAAAGGTGGGGGTGGGGGGGGGCTTTGGTCAGGAACCCCTTCTGCATTCTCCACTGATCCACTGCGGATTGGCTAGGTAGGAGGTGGGGTGGAGGCCCGTGCCAGCGAGGCCTGTTTGTGCAGGGAAAGGGTCAGGGACGTGATTCAGAGGCCCAGCGGCTGTGCTACCTGCTTTCGCAGCTGTAAACTGGGAATAACAGCACTGTCTCTTCACAGACCATTACAGAAGTCAAGGCGACGATTACAATGGTAACTAGTAACTAGCACGCATATACAATGAACACAGTTTCTTTCACCAGCATTCGCTCCTTGTATCCTCACCACAATAATAATTATTCATGCCCCCAATTCACACATGCAAGGAGAAGTTGAGAGGGATCAAGGGACCTGCTCCAGGTGACACAGCCAGACCAAAGTTAGGTGCGGGGCTCAAAATGCTCCTTCTCTTTACAGGTCTTGATTTTTGTCTTTCATCCCTATTTGTGAACATGTGCTGTCATGCAAGTCATCACTTCTGATTGTCACTTTTGATGACTTTGAAGACATGTGATTTTCAAAGCCTGTTTCTCACAAGGAAGAGCCTGGGAGCTGGAAACTTGCAGGACAGACACAGCCAACTCTTCTTTCCAATTAGAAGCGGGGCTTGGGGGAAATTGGACGGTCAAGGGGGTGGGGGCGAGATGGGAGCACAAACTAGGCAAATACCGGCTAAGCTTGGGAGATATTCTTCACCTGGCGCTGTCAGAGGAAACTGTCACTCAACATCCCTCCTCTCAAAAAGAAAGGATCTAGGGGCGCCTGGGTGGCTCAGTGGGTTAAAGCCTCTGCCTTCGGCTCAGGTCATAGTCCCAGGGTCCTGGGATCGAGCCCCACATCGGGCTCTCTGCTCCGCGGGGAGCCTGCTTCTCTGCCTACTTGTGATCTCTGTCTGTCAAATAAACAAATAAAATCTTAAAAAAAAAAAATAAAGATCTATAGTATATCATAGAGAATAACACGGAACTTGCCTTGCCCAGAACACCGCTCCTTCCCAGAACACAGAAAACAATATCATATAATAATAAAGCTTTGGGGCACAGATATAGTTTACCAAGATCACAGTTAAGACAACACAGTAGAGGTGAAATAAGATAAAATAAAATAAAATAAAACGTAAATAACAGTAATTACCTTGACTATATAGGATAGCTTTCTGCGAAGAAATTCAAGTACTGTGTGTATAGGTATGTGGAGATATATGTAAAAGTTTCGCCTTTCCTTTCACAACATCCCTGCAGAAGCAGAAAAGGGAAACATAATTAATGGACTATACAATGATACCCGTAACTTTCCTTCCGGCTCTAAAATTCGAAGTCACCAGTGGCAGAATTTGGTGCAGGCAGAACTGGCCCTATGAATCAGTTTCGCTTGATTTGGGGAGTGTTTTAACATAATTTGTGCCGATATCTAAAATTCAGGAATTTTCACCAAAAAATCCAGATTCACAGCTTCACTTGAAAACAACAACAACAACAAAACAAAACAAAACAACCCAGAGGATCTGGCAGTAATCACAGGATGTGCAGGACTTAATTGAGGCATAAGCTTCATCAACCAGCTCACTGCTCATTTCAGTTACCTGCCCGGGCTTCTAAGGCATTAATATTATGATTCCTTACGCCTCTAAGATTCATCAATGGGAATTATGTCCTCAAAGTCAGTGCAACTTAAGTAAAGACAGTAAGAGCCTAGCACAGCCTCGAGTAGTGATTACAGTTCTATCAGCACATGGTTTTAGAAGAGCCACTTGTGGGGCGCCTGGGTGGCTCAGTGGGTTAAAGCCTCTGCCTTTGGCTCAGGTCATGATCTCAGGGTTCTGGGATCGAGCCCCGCATCGGGCTCTCTGCTCAGCGGGGAGCCTGCTTCCTCCTCTCTCTCTGCCTGCCTCTCTGCCTACTTGTGATCTCTGTCTGTCAAATAAATGGATAAAATTTAAAAAAAAAAAAAAAAAAGAAGAGCCACTTGCAACTCATTAGTGTCCTGGTTCTCCCTGCTGGCTCTCTAGGGGGACTTCCTGGAAAACATTTTTAAGCCATGCTCTCACCTGATTCAGAACACCTAAGTCAGGACCTCTGAAGGTGTCGTCCTGACATCAGCATTGTTATCATTGCTTAACAGACGTATTCATTAAAGCCCAGCACGCCAACGGTAGAGCAGCAAATCCCAGAAGTAAACACACCTGTGTTAGAACCAGCAGCCAGACCAAGAAGCGGGACACTAGCAGCACCCCAGGGCCTCCACTTCGTCTCTGCCCAGTTGCTACCCCACTTCCTCCAACTAACCTCGCCTGACCTCTAACACTGTGGACTCAACGTTGCCTGTTCTTGAACTTCGCACAATCAGAATCACACTGACGGCATTCTTTTGCCTCCACATTTTTCCGTCAGCAGTTGTGACTGAGACAATACCTAGGCTGACGTGTGTGTAGGAGCTGACTCATTTTCACTGGGGGTTGGTGCTCCATGGTACGACTATACCACAACCTCTTTTTCCATTCTCCTGTTGAGGGAAATTGGGGTTTTCTGAAATAAGGCTACTCTCTGTGAACATTCTTGACCGTGTCTTTGGTAAACACATGTCCACGTTTCTACAGGGCAATGGAAATGCTAGGTCACGGGTATATATACACAATTAATAGACTCTGTTGACCAGTCTTCTAGAGCTGTTGCGTGGATTTACACGCCCACATCTGTATGAGGGTTCCAGCTGTTTCACATTCTCACCAACACACCTACTGTCTACCTCTCACATTTTAGCCTCTCTGGTGGGTGTGTAGCGATATTTTACTGTGGTTTTGACATGCATTCTCCTAACAACCGATAAAGTTCAGCACGTTTCATGCTTCTTAGCCATTTGGATATGTTCTTTTGTGAAGCCCCTATGTAAATGTCTTGCCCAGTGTTCTATTGTGTTGGTCCATCTTTTCTAATGGGCTTATTTTTTTATTCTGGATATGACTCCTCCTTGTTTATATGTATGGCAATGTCTCCTTCCCTTCTGCAGCTGGTCTTTGACTCTCTTAATGGTAAGCTTTGATGGAAAGAAGTTATTAGTTTTAATAGAGTCCAATTTGTAGATCTTTTCCATATGCTAGTACTTTCTGCACCTTGTTTAAAAAAATCACTGCCCATCCCAAGGTCATTAATCTATCCTATTTTGTCATCTAGAATGATGCTGTCCAATAGAAAAATAGCGGGAGCTGAATACGTAATTTAAAGTTTTCTTGTAGTTGTATTTTAAAAAGAAAAAAAAAGTGAAATTCATCTTAGTAATGTATTTTATTTAACCCAACACATCCAGAATATTATCATTTCAACATACAATCAATATAAATATTATTACTGAGACATTTTGAATTCTCTCTCTCTACAGTCAGGTTTTGAAACCTGCTGTGCGTTTTGCACTTAGAACCTATCTCTAGTGGCTCAGCCACGTTTCAGGGACTCAGCAGGGCAGTGGTTGCCATAGTGGACAACACAAATCTAGAAATTATAGTTTTACCTGCCAGTTTTATTTTCCACATCTACATTAACATTCAGATATGTATACACCTTTTAAAATTTTATTTATTTGTTTATTTTAAGAGAGAGTGTGTGTGAGCACATGTGCATGAATGAGAGAGGGGCAAAGAGGGGAGGAGGAGGAACAGGGAGAGACTCTCAAGCAGACTCCCCAGTGAGCAGGAGCCCCATGCGGGCCTTGATTTCATCACCCTTGAGATCATGACCTGAGCCCAAACCAAGAGTCAGATGCTTAACCAACTGAGCCACCCAGCACCTCTGTATATAAATTTTGAGATTAGAATCAAGACTCAGGGGGCACCTGGGTGGCTCAGTGGGTTAAGCCTCTGCCTTCGGCTCAGGTCATGATCCCGGGGTCCTGGGATTGAGCCCCGCATCGGGCTCTCTGCTCAGCAGGGAGCCTGCTTCCCCGCCTCTCTCTGCCTACCTCTCTGACTACTTGTGATCTCTGTCTGTCAAATAAATAAATAAATAAAATCTTAAAAAAAAAAAAAAAAGAATCAAGAGTCAGGTGTTTTTTTTTCCATCTGTATATTCAAATGACCATCCCTTCTGTATAGTATCAATGTTATCATAAATCAAAGGTCCAAACACAGAGAGGCTTATTTCTATAATCTCTAGTCCATTTCCTTGGTCAACTGTGCTTTTGGCATTTAGCATTTTTTTTTTTTTTTAGTTCCCTAGTTAATTCTTATATTCAGCCAGTATTGAGAACCAAGAGGCTGACCAAGAGGTCACAAAATTTGTCAGTAGTTATGACCAGAAATTTTATAGAGAGGAGCAGAATGGAATAGAATAGAAAAGATTGATATGTGCAGTATTGTTTCATGAAACTTTTATTTCCACTAGAGTGTGTGTGTGTGTGTGTGTGTGTGTTTCTAAATTGAGGTCTAAGGAATATTTCCTACCATCAATGATTGTCCAAAAAACAGTTTAAAATCCACGACAATAGTGTCATCTGTGGAGTAATTACTTGGGAAAATTAGCTTGCATATTATTCTATAGTCATCATCTAGAAATGCTCTGAAGTTTCACTCGTACACAACTGGTGATAGACCAGACCTCCACACAAAGCAGATCTCCATTTGAAACAAGTCAGGGAAAGCCAGTTACGGCTGGTGGAACAGGAGGAGCTCATTAGAAAGCCTGTGACTTTGACCCAAAGAGGAATATGATAATGAGTTCGTGATGTGAACATTGCAAATGAAAATTGCTAATCTGCACAATTTGAAATTTGTTCAGCATCAGCGGATTTTAGGTTTTTCAAGTTTTAATTGGATGTCAAACAAGAAAACAAAATTTGAGGGGAAGAAATTAAAGCCATTTTAGTTATTAAATGATGTTAAATAACCTTTGTTATTGAAGAAAATGCTCTCAGAGTATTTGCTTGAATCTTGAAATGCTTATTTAATTGTTCAGCCTACATCAAGGTCAATCTAATCAACAATAATTTATTGACTCTCCACTAAAATATGTCTGGCAAAGGAATCAAAATGACAGAAATAGACTTTGTTCTTGCATACAAGAACTCCATGGAGAAAAATGGATTGTGGCATATGATTTTCCCTTCTTTTAGAACATGGATATAGTAAATAAAAATGATTTGAAGCCCCTTAATGTAATATTTTATCTCTTCAATCAACCTAAATTCATCCTTAGCTGTGATTTTTATAGTTTTCCCATTGAGAGGGAAAGGAGAGATGTATTTGGTGGTCATTTTGCAATATATACAAATATTGAATTATTATGTTGTGTGCCTGAAACTCATATCATGTCCTCCATCAATTATACCTCAATTAAAAAAATTAAAAAGCTGGGGATCTGTTTTCATTTCTCCCTTCTCCAGTCCTAATGACCAAATGTCACATGTTTCAGAAGGCACAGCTACAAGATGGAAGGAGACAGAGCCATCTATGACAGAACTTTTCCTGTCATAGGAAACCATAAAGGAACCAATAAAGTTGGTTGCACACATACACAATATTATATGTATCTTTTGGTTTTGTTTTTATATTGTGCACCAGCACATGAAATGTGTGTGTGTGTGTGTGTGTGTGTGAGAGAGAGAGAGAGAGAGAGAGAGAGAGAGACTATATGGGGTGTGTGTGTATAAATCCTAAACAAACAGATTTGGATACTTTCAATAAATATCTCCATTTCTTGCTTTCATAGAGATATAATTCAGAGATCAATAAAAAGGAAACGTTCCATGAAATCAAAACTTTCATAAACCAAACACCAACTATGTTAGGCCTCTGGTCTGTTCAGTTACTCTCCTTAAGAATGCAGTATGAACCCTCCCCACAGACTCTCCAGTGACCAGGTGGGCAAAAAAAAAAATTTTAAATAAAATAAAAAGTAAAGAAATGGTTATTAAAGCAAACCAAATCCCTTTAATTTTACATTTGAGGGGAATCTGGACACACAGCTTACGAAATTTTAAATTCTCATACTTAGGAAGGGTGACATTTGTTTCAAGGTCACCCAAGCTAAATTAGTGTGCTCAGACTTTAAGATTTAATAATAATGAAATTTGGGAATAACTCTTTTAAAAACACAGTGATTGCTATGGTTTATTTACAATCAAACATCTGTCTACCATCACGGAAAGCCCTGTGGAGAATTTTGGCTGTTAAAGTGTTGTACAAGGTCAAAGATTCTTAATATCCCCCATTCACTTGCTATTTGAGGATTTTATACCTAAGCCCTAGTTTATTTTAATTAGGTTTTTAGCTTGGTTTATGTTCTCGTCATTTAAAAAAAACCCTCTACAAGACGAAATTTTAAGGTAATATGTAGGGTAGGACCAATACAATGATGAGATTGATTGTTTCATCGGGCTTAGGAAAACAAGTCTCTTTACTTTACACAGACTTCTTTCATGGTGCTAATTGTCTGATCTGTGTAGGGTGTCCCAAAGATGTCTTCAATCATTCTGGGGCCACCAAATAAATAAAACAACAAACCTGGGCCATGGAGGACCAATAAGGCTGGTGTTCTGGGTGTGCAGGTGTTTCTAAGAGAAGGGACACCTGCATTTGATTCCAAAGGGAGCTCCCTTGTGTTCCTTTAATCTCTCTGCCATAATATGCAGTTCATCAGGATTCAAAGTTAGGGACAGATCGCCAAAACACCGTTCTTGATGCCAACTAGCCCATTTGATGAACTTGACGATAGGCCTTTGGCCAGTAAATAAGCCAATTGCTCTTGTCCAAATCCATTTTTATAAAGGTGTATTATCTCCAGTTAAATCTTTGGACTACATCCCTAAATTCACATTGGGGAGGCCTTGGAAAGCGCAAGGCTGTTGTACAGATGGCCTGGAGCCCAGGGTGAATGAATGGTTGCCACACTACGCTCTGTGTTTTATGAGACCTTGGAGCCAGACCCTCCCCCCATGCACAGCCTGCCGGTAGTGCCTTGGGGGCCTCAGAAAACTCCAGTGAAGTGTGTGTGTGTGTGTGTGTGTGTGAAAGAACACATAAAAACATATCTTTCCTATAACTGTGCAATGATTTGCACAACAAACGACCCTTGCGAAAGAGGTATCTGTCGTCCTTGCCTTTTGCCTGATTTTACTATCCTCTGGGGGACTCTTAACACAGGACGCTCACTGCTCTGCTTCAGGGGGGTGTGTCAAAGCCAGATGGGCTCCGCCATAGAGGACTTAAATAATCACAACCTGATTCCCAAAGGAAGTCAGTGACACTATGCGAGACTAAACCAGCCCCCGTCAGCCCCCGTGAGGGCAGAGTCTTGTCTCCCTCGATCACTGCTGTTACCCCGAGTCCAGAAGAGGATCTAGTTCACGGAAGGCATCAGCAAATAACTGGAGAAATGAACACTGTACGTATCGAAAGCCTACCATTTGTCAATCATGCAAAAGTCTCTTTCTGTTGCTTCTAACAAATGGCCCTGAGGGATGGGTATTTGAATAATTAGCTTATAAATAAGGAAACTGAGGTTTGAAGAATTTCACTGACTTGCTGAGGTCACACAAGCAGTAAGCAGAAAGCAGGGATTCAAATTTAGATCTGTCTGCCTTTCTAGCCCATGTTCTGTCCACCACACCATGCCTTCACTCCAGGAGAAGCAAACTATAGACTGACCCTAGTGTTTTGCTATAAGATACTGAGTTAGGGTATTTACATATTATGGATTCAGGAACCCCTCCGCATGACAAGGACTCTGAAGGGCTGAGAACGGGATAGGAATAGGGAGGGCTTCAATCCTGTATTTCTGTATGGGAAAGGCCACAGAATTTGGGTTTCCTCACTTCCCTGCTCTGCCACTGTACCTCTCACCAAACCCAAATGTTCTCATCCGAGAACTGCATAACATGAGTTCTCTCTCACTGAATTAACTGGGAAATGCATTTATGCACAGCAAGGACTCCACACATGGAGATTATTTCCAACCCAGAATTATGTAGATTATTACCAACCCAGAATTATCTTCAAATTCATGCCAATTAATTTAATTGTTTTTAGAAACGGCAGAAATATTTTTAGAGGGAAGACTATACAAGTATTACCTATTTTCCCCTTAAAGAATTTACCCCTTTGTCCAGCAAATTCTACTGATGAAATTTGAAGTGGCAACCCCTTTAAAAAAAAAAAAAAAAGGCTTGTAGGGGAAGCGGTATGAAGGTGCTATTTAAAGTCAGAACCATCACTCGTGGTATAGAAGGCACTGGAATAGTACGGATTGATGAATCAATGAATATGCATTCTCTGGTGAGTCCCCCAAGTGTCTTTCCCTCGCCCCGTGTGTAAGGCTTTCCAGCAAATAAAGTTGCCTGAAAGAACATCCTGGCTAAACATGTACGCTGGTTAGAAAAAAAGAAAAACTATTATGTTTCTCTCCCTGAGGCTGCAGTTGTCGAACTAATCAGCTAATGTCTTCTGGACACAGCATGGAGACTGTCTCGCTCAAGATCGAGCCAGCTTAGGGGAGTCTGCCGCTGTGAGGCGAGCAAGTCCTGCCTTGTTCCACATTTAAGACATTCTGAAGTGGTCTGAAATGGCCTTGGCCATGCCACCCGGAGATCTGCGGTCACTCTCTTCATTTCTCCTTCCTCATAAACCGGGCTGTGCCGACGGAGGGCTCAGCCTCCTGTGATTCCACAGGCTGAACAATCCTGCCTAGTCCTACATCGAAGCTGTTTCAACTCGCCACAGAGCAAGTGCTACAGGTCAGAGGAGAAGTTTGGCCCCAGCATTTGCTCCACGACTGAACGCTTCTGAAGTCAAACTCATCAGGCGATGGGCTTCAAATCTCTCTTTCGTGTATCTCTCCCTGAAGAGCAGACCAAAAATGAGCATTTTGAACATCTCTCTCTCTCTCTTTCTCTCTCTCTCTCTCTCTCTCTCTCTCACACACACACACACAGTCAAGGCCAATGTGGTCTGAGCATTCTCAAATGGTAACATCAATGAAATGGTGCCTACCTTCCAGAAACTTCAGTCCCCAAAAGATGCCCCTTGCCTGTGAAGAGCAGTCAGAGCCAGATTTCCAGCGTTCCAGTCAGCCTCGTTCTTGTCAGAGAGCAACACACCTCATCTCTGCGTGAGCTCTGAAATTCTTTCAGAGAGACCCACCCTCTAAAGTTGCACGTCTAGATTTCTGACTGAGGGCGATGGGTGACGTGAAGCAAAGCTACTGGATGGCACCTTCTGGTTCTTCCTGATGGGATGTTGCTTCCTGTTTCACCACTTGGGAGAGGAGAAAACTGGAGTTCAGTCAGACGCGGGATTACAAATGCATGAGTTGCCTCACCTTGTTGGTTCTGGTGCACACGGCCATTAGCCAACTACCGAACAAGATGGTCTCTGCTCTTTGTCCTCCAAGGAAGGGGTTTAGGCGGTGGAGAGAAACCTGAAACACTGTTGACAAGCCCACACCATCACCGGAGCGGGCCTGACAGCCATGGCACTCTCTAGAAGCCTGTGAGTACTGGCGGGGCTCTGTGCTAACGAAATCACCACCACAACCACCACCAGCACGCCCTGAAAATGCATCGACTGAGGAGCATCAGAGCCCGGAAAGGCGACCTCTCTGCCTGGCTCCTGGCAACTCGGCGACTAAATTCCCTTCTTTTGAACCACACCATGCCCCCAAACTGAAAGTCTGGCCCCCTTTTCCTTTCAGAATAGTCAGAGGTAATTCTCTTTGTTTTTGTTTCTGTCAGCCTCCGAGAACAGTCACAGACATTGAAAGACAAACCTGTTAGTAGCAGGATACCAACAGTTGTCCGCCTCTCTGCCTCAAGCACTTCAATTTCAAAGGCAAGGTTGTCTACAGTGTTTATTTGAGACGGGAGACCTTTGGGGGCCGTTTCCACTTTCTCTTGCCTGCAGATGAAACCACTCCGGGTGTGGATTATTTAAAGGTGCCTTGACGAGCAAGGAAGCTTCGGCAAGTTGGTTCTTGTACCCCTGGGAGCCAAAGCTCACCTCCCAGGCGGTTCAGCAGCGCCGCCCACTCCGAAGGCCCTGACTCAAGGCCCTTCCCGTCAGCCGACCTCAGCTGCTGAGAGACGTCTCCCTTCTCCCGTCAGCTAATCGATGACAGCAAATTAAAAATTGACTAGAGGCAGAGAGGGGGGAAAGGCCAGTGTCCGACTCCACAGGTTCTCAAGTTTCACTAAGTGAATTCAGTTCGAAGGAGGAGGATCGGTGAAGGCCCATTCGCTGGACGCTCGGGTACTTTCCTCCTGGCCTGTTTTTCTCTTCCCAGACTTTCTTCTCGAGGTGAAGGGGTTCTAAAATTTTAAAGCCCATCTGGCAGGAGGGCTGAACTTCCAGCAGAGTGGTCCCTAAGTGGGGCAGGCTGTGGTTCGGATCCCGTTGCCAGGCGACTATGTACAGTTTCCTGGTCTTCCTGACCCCACACTGTGCCTTTCTTGGTCCATCCGCCCCCAGCTGCCACCCGACTTACCTTCCTAATTAAAACTGTTTTTCTTTATCATGTCTGTCTTCCCTGCTGATAAAGCTCTACCAGTCACCTTTTCCTTATAAGACTCCTTAGCAAGGGAGACTGGTTCCTGGTTACAATCTACCTCGCTCAACACCTCCTCCATGATCAAAAGAATCCTATTATCATCGGCCGCACTGAGTCACTGTCAAGGTGTAGTCCCTTCTTCCTTCAGGGACAGAGGCAAAAACTAACCTGTTGCCCAATCTATGCAACGGAGTGCAGTAGCCGGAGAGACTGAAGTGAGGAATTCTGATGCTTTGTGAGTTGTGACCTGGGGGAGCTGTGTTGCTTACACATCAGTCCAGGGTATCTGCCCTTGACCCCTTTACGGAGGACAAATAAATACAAGTATGGTTCTTTTGAAGACTCCTATGGTCATGCCTTTTCCCTTTCCTCTCTCTCACTTGTGCCTCATGATAAATTGATCAAGTCACTGCTAACAGAGGGGAGAGCACCCTGGGAAGCATGACAGAGCAAGAGGCCTGTGTGGGCGTCACTTCTGCTAGGTAATACTTAACTGTCTCATTTTATGAGAAAGGTTTAGAAGTGAGTTAAGGTATTAAATCTGTTGTATGTTTTAGATCCTCATTAATAGAGGTTAAGTTGTTTATTAAACATTAATGGTTCAATGTGGCTTTAAAAGTGAACATGACACCTCTGACAATTAAAAGTAGGCAGTTAAGCCTGATATTAGGGGACAAGTTTTGTGGGGAGCAGAAGGGGCGGCATGACAAAACCCATGGGATTTTATACACAAGAGCAAGCTTGTTACTAAATGTTACTTAAGTGGGTAAGCTTGGAAAACACCTACTGAGTCTTTTTCCAAGAGTGAAACAGGAGAGGGGGAGAAGAGCAGTGAGGACTTTTGCAAACACAGTCGAAATTCTGGAGGACCACTTAAGAACTTACAAGAGAAAAACAGGGTAAAGAGGACACGGGGAAATGGCCCTGGGGCCGCAGCAGGAAGCTTGGAACTAGAAACTATGTCCAGAGCTCTGTTAGCCAGGAACAGAAGGTACCCGGGGTGTAGACACAAAGGAAAGGGAAGTGGGACAACTTTTGATATTCTAAATGGCATGGTACGTTGCAAACCTCAGGCTAATATTCTAAAGAAGCAAATGTTAAGTTTGATGGAATTGACCTGCTTTTACCTCCAAGGAGAGAATCCCTTTTGAGAAACTTAGTGAATACACTTTGGGCCATATTGATCATAACCTAATGAGTCTGATTTGGGAGGCTTTTATGAACAAAAGCTCTGTTTTCTGATAGTGCTTGATCTTATCATTTTCACAGACTTTTCCAATAGACAGAAATGTTAAGTCAAAATGCTACCAAACTGCATATTCCTTAAATAGATGTGTGGAGAAACTCCTATGGGATCTAACGAAACAAGCCAATGACTTCACACATGCCAGGAATCTGAAGACTAGATCTTCTTGACATAAAAATCCTCCCCGATGATTTGCCTGAATCCCCACGATGGATGATAGATTGCAAACATAGCTCAGAAATACTGCAGGCTTGGTTCCGGACTACTGCAATGAAATGAACATCTCAATCAAGCTAGGCAAGGAATTTTTGGGCTTCCCAGTGTGTATACAAGTTATCTTTATACTATACTGTAGTACATTAAATGTACAATTGCATTATATCTAATAAAATGTGTATTTTAATTTAAAAATAACTTATTGCGAAAAATAGGTTAACCATCATTGGAGCTTTCAGTGAGTCCTAATCCTTTTGCTGGTAGAGGGTCTTGCCTCCATGTTGATGGCTGCCCACTTACGAGGGTGGTGATTTCCGAAAATGAGACAGCCGTGAAGTCTGCCGCATCGATTGCCTCTTCCTTTCACAAACCATTTCTCTGTAGCATGTGATGCTGTTCGGTAGCGGTAGAACTTCCTTCGAAATTGGAGTCAATCCTCTCTCACCCTGCGGCTGCCTTATCAGCTAAGTTTATGTCACATTCTAAATCCCTGGTTGTCATCTCCGCAGTGTTCACAGCATCTTCCCCAGGAGTAGATCCCATCTCCAGAAACCACTTTCTTTGCTCATCCCTAAGAAGCAACTCTTCATTCATTCGTGTTTGGTCACGAGATGGCAGCTGCTCCGTCCCATCTTCCGGCTCCACTTCTAATTCTCGTTCTCCTGCTGTTTCCACCACATCTGTAGTTACTGACTCTGCTGAGGTCTTGAACTCCTGGAAGTCATCCATGAGGGTGGGAATCAACTTGTTCCAAACTCCTGTTCACGTTGATACTTGGACCTCTTTCTGTGAGTCACAAGTGTTCTTTGTGCCCTGTAGAACCATGAATCCTTTCTGCAAGGTTTTCAGTTTACTTTGCCTAGATCCAGCAGAGGGATCCCTACCTGGGGCAGTGAGAGCCTTATGAAACGTGTTTCTTAAGTAATAAGACTTGAAAGATGAAATCACTCCTTGATCCATCAGCTGGAGAATGGACGTGTGACAGCAGGCATGAAAACACGTTAACCTCACTGTCCACCTCCATCAGAGCTCTTGGGTGACCAGTTACATTGTCAACAAGCAGTAACATTTTGAAAGGAATCTCTCTTCCTGAGCAGTCAGTGTCAACAGCAGGCTTAAAATAGTCCATAAACCCTGTGATAAACAGCTGTGCTGTCATCCGGGCTTTGTTGTTCTCTGTACTGAGCACAGGCAGACTGGATTTAGCATGATTCTTAAGGGCCCTAGGATTTTCGAAATAGTAAGCGATCTCTCCCATTCACCTCGAGTTAAAGTCATCAGCTGTGCTAGCCCCTACCAAGAGTTGGCCTGCCTTTTTCAAGCTTTGAAGCCAGGCATTGACTTCTCCTCTCTAGCTATGGTAAGTCCTAGATGGCACCTTCTTTCAATAGAAGGCAGTTTTGCTTACGTTGACAATCTGTTGTTTAGTGTGCTCCCCTTCATGAATTTTCTGAGCTGGGTCTTCCGGATGACTGGCTACAGCTTCTCCATCAGCACCTGCTACTTGACCTTGTACTTGGATGTTACGGAGACGGCCTCTTTCCTTAAACCTCACGAACCCACCTCTGCTAGCTTCGGACTGTCCTTCTGCAGCTTCCCCACGTCCCTCAGCCTTCACAGAACTGAAGAGAGTGAGTTAGGGCCTGGCTCTGGACTGGGCGTTGGCTTAAGGGAATGTTGTGGCTTCTGTGGTCTTCTGTCCAGACCTCTGAAATGCTCTCCATATCCGCAGTAAGGCTGTTTTGCCTTCTTATCTTTCGTGGGTTCACTGGAGTGGCACTTTTCATTTCCTTCAAGAACTTTTCCTTTGCATTCACAGCTTGGCTAACCGGCACCAGAGGCCTAGCTTTCAGCCCATCTTGGCTTTTGACTCACTTTCCTCACTAAGTTAATCATTTCTGGCTTTTGATTTAAAGTCAGAGACACATGGCCCTTCCTTTCACTTTAACACTTAGGGGCCATTGTAAGTTATTGATTGGCCTAATTTCAATATCATTGTGTCCCAGGGAACAGGAAGACCCAGGGAGAAGGAGAGAGATGGGGGAGGAGCCCATTCAGGGAGCACTCAGAACACGCACATTTAGTGGTCAAGTTCACGGTCTTGCGATTACAATAGTAACATCAAAGATCACCGATCACAGATTACCATAACAGATACAATTAGAATGAAAAAGTCTAAGAGTGACACCTGGGTGGTTCAGTCAGTTAAGCATCTGCCTTCGACTCAGGTCATAAACCAAGGGTCCTGGAATCAAGTCCCACATGGTTCTCCCTGCTTAGTGAGGAGTCTGCTTCTCCCTCTCTCTGTTGCTTCTCCTGCTTCTACTCTCTCTCTCTCTGTCTGACAAATAAGTAAAATATTAAAAAAAAAAAAGGTCAGAAATATCATGAGAATTACTAAAGTGTGACAGAGACACAAAGTGAGCAAATGCTGTTAGGGAAATTGTATGCCACCCATAGACTTGCTAGATGGCCCAACGCAAGGTTGCCACAAATTTTCAATTTGTAAAAAAAGGCATTGTCGCAAAACACAGTAAAGTCAAGAGTAAAGTCAAGAGTAAACTACAGGTATGCCCACATGGGACCTGAATGGAGTCTCCCTTACCCCCGCCCACCAGGTTCCACACTCTCCCTGGCCCAGTGTTACAATTTCCTGGCAGATGATTTGAAAGACAGCAAGGAAAGGGACGAGCAGGTCATCAGAACTAACGGTTCTCATACATTGGTACTCGAGATCCACTCATCACCGTCTGACACATGCGACCTCTTACTTGTTGACTTGTTTATGACCTATCTCCCCGGTTAGAATGCTAGCGCCGCGAGGGCTGGGATTTTTGTCTGCCGGGTTCACTGCTGAATCCTCAGGAGTCGGCAGTTCTTGGCACAGAGTCCACGCTCGGGGCTGAGAGGGTTCATCTATGATGGTGTCTCTTCCTATCTACCACAACAGAGTTACTTTTCTCAAAGGTAATTCGTTGGGCTGTCTCAAAACTTCCACGTGGGGGGGCGCCTGGGTGGCTCAGTGGGTTAAAGCCTCTGCCTTCCGCTCAGGTCATGATCTCAGGGTCCTGGGATCGAGCCCCACATCAGGCTCTCTGCTCCGCAGGGAGCCTGCTTCCTCCTTTGTCTCTCTGCCTGCCTCTCTGCCTAATTGTGATCTCTGTCTGTCAAATAAACAAATAAAATCTTTAAAAAAAAAAAAAAAACTTCCACGTGGGGGGGCGCCTGGGTGGCTCAGTGGGTTAAAGCCTCTGCCTTCCGCTCAGGTCATGATCTCAGGGTCCTGGGATCGAGCCCCGCATCGGGCTCTCTGCTCCGTGGGGAGCCTGCTTCCCTTCCTTTCTCTCTGCCTCCTCTCTGCCTACTTGTGATCTCTGTTGTCAAATAAATAAATAAATAATCTTTTTTTAAAAAGATTTAAAAAAAAACAAAAAAGCCCCAAAACAAAACAAAATTTCTAAGTGGGTACTGGGTGTCATGAAGATGGCTGGTTCTACTCTGAGTTTGTTGGGAGAGGGGGACAATTTTCCCTCCAAGACTTAGGCCATGTACATACCGAGTACTTGAAGCAAAGTACTTTTAGAATCCATTTGGCACGTTCTCTGGGAAGGCATGGAGCTGTATGCTACCCAGATCACACACTGTCCTATCAGTTGGCTCTCAACGGCCTCTTGGTCCACAGCCCTCACAGAGGGATGGCCACAAGGTCTGTGAGCCTGGCTCCTGGCCATGTGTGTGGCTGAGGGTGATGGGGCAGGCCACATCTAAACTCGCCACTTCTAGAAAGTTTTGGTTGCTAAAGCCTTGCCCCACTTTGTGCTAATGACGCGACCACATGCTCATTGGCTGTGTGACTCCAGGCAAGTCACCTAACCGCTCGGTCCTTCAGGCTTCTCACGTGCAAAATGAGGAAAATAACAGCAATACCTCAGAGTGGTAGAAACATTAAATGAGTTAATATACATAAAAGCACTTAGGAGAGTACCTGGCATAGAGGAAGCCCTCTGTGAACACTAGCTATGATGATACTTACAATTACTATTACTAATTCACTCCATCTATGAGCTTTATTCCTATGTTGCTTTGTAAGAGACCTTATTTCATGCATATAGACTTAGTTTCTCCAATCAAGTCTTGAGGAAAAGTCTCTAAGTAGCACCCATTACCACTCTCTGAACGTATTATTCATTTATTCATTCATCAAGAATTTATGGAGTTCATGCTATGTATCTTTTCATGCTATGCATCATATCTTTTCGAAGGAGTCGAGGATCTCCAGAATAAAATTATAGCATGATTGCCCAAACCGATACAGATACACGCTCATTCAGACCTACTATATAGGGTACAGAGGGAAATCTACATACATGTGTGCGGTGTGGGTATATTGATATGCTCTGCATAGGTACAAATTGGGACCAAGAGGAGACAGACTCTCAGACATTTGCTATTTCATATCCTACATGCATGCAAGCAATAGCCATAGATTTTAAACGAGGAGCTAAGCCTGCACAATATGGCACCAGGAAGCAGACGGAAGTGGACAGGTAAAGTTTTCATCCCCAAGACAATTCATCCCATCAGTGTCCTCAGTCAGTGAAGGTAGAACGTGGTAGCTTGGACATCGGGGCTCCCTTTATCTGGCATTGTGTTGGGCATCGGAATAAAATATTCTGTGTGCTTTGAAGAGACTTGAATGAGCTGCATCAACACTTATACAGGTAGGAAGCAATGGGAGTTAAGAGGGAGATGAATGTCTCGGGAAATGCCCAGGCTGTCAGTCCCATGTTATGTGGACGAGATAATGGGAAACAAAATGCCCCTGGCCCATCAGGCCATCATTCATTCAATACATGTACTACTCAAGATGCCTGGCATACAAAGTTGGAAACAACGGGCTTGACCTCAAGGAGATCGTCATTTATCTTTGGCCTCTTACTCTGTTCTCCCTCCTATCCCATACCCTACCTGCCACCTGCCAACAAGGAATCAGGAGATCTGCTTGGCTAATCTGAGACACCCAAGAATGCACACCTCTCTTCAGCTTGTGAATTCTTGAGTATGATGCTTTTGAAAAACCAAACTAAGTTTCATGAAGTCAGCCAGCTAAGACTCCTTCCCAAGAACAAGGCACTCTCCCATCTGCCTTCCTCAGAAAAGACTGGTTATTACACGGGGCACTAGAAATCCAGGCCAGGCTGGAGGGTAAACGGGTCCAGAGCCTGCAGGATCATGCCTACTAGAGTGGCTCGGTCCCTCTCTGGTCACTTCCAGACTCCCTCTGGTGGAGTTCTAAACCAAATACATTTCCCCTCATCAGTTGTTTTTGTGCCACTGAAGCACCTACAGTAGCCAGAGAACATCCCAGGATAACTAAGGATGGTATTGAGATCCCAACCCTGGGGGGCTGTTTCCCTCTGCCTTTCTGGTCCCTGAGTCAGAGCTGTCCTCCTGCCTGTTGCTTCCAAGTAATCTTAAAACGTGGCCTTTGTCAAATTACATCCTTGCTCCAGAATTTATGACTTCTTTACGCTAACCTAACCTTCTAGGATGGCCTATTTCCTAATCTCCCCCCCAAAATGTGATCCCCACCTAGCCTATCCTACTTTGCTCTTCACCGTAGTCCAATACAGTGAGCCCCTGGTCTGAGCCCCCCGCTATGTTCACTCTGACCTTTGCTCATGCCCCACCCGTGATCCCTCCTCACCCAAGACCCAACCGTTTCCGCTGGGAAATTCTGCCTCTCAAGTCAACTTGAATTACTCTTTCTCTTCCTCAATCCTTTATACTTATCCAAAACACACCATTAGCCCCATCTTACAGGCAGCCCCAATCTTTACCCATAGAACACAAAATAATTCCATAAGACAACTCGATCAGTGTGTGTGTACGTGTTTACACAAGGCAGGTATGCGCCTTGTCTCCACCAGGCTGTAAACACCCTATGAGCCCAGACAGGCCAGAAACACTACCAGGTTCCGAGGAGACCCTCAATAAGTCTTAGTTAAGGCTCTGATAACACTCCTTCCCCCCTGTGTTTTAAGCTATATGTACCTTCTGCTGCTGGTCTCCCTCCTTCCATGGTATTTTCATTCCTTCAACAATTACTTGTTGAGCACCCCCTAATTGCCTGAAAATAGGGAAATCACAGTGAACAAGACAGCGATGGTCCCTGCTTTCTAGCTACTTAGAGTCTCATGCCATGGCTAAGGCTGGAAAGGCAAGCATGTTCCCTGAATGTCAGCAGCCTCTTGTTCTCCCTCTGTGGGAGCCCGTCCACAGGTCCGCTGGGCTACACAGCGCGTGCTGGGGTCTAACACTTTGGAAGACACCAAAGGGAGTATGAGCAAAGTACCACACACCACATTGATTATAAAGGGTCCTTCATGCCTTCTCCTGAGACCTCACATCAAGAAAAATCACCCCCCGCCTTTTAACCACTTTTACATTGGGCTGGTTTTGAATTCAAAACTCAGATGCCCCATAAGTTGTTTCACTATTGGGTGCTGTCTGAAAGGGTTCAATAAGATAGGATAATTTCCGTTCCTTTACAGAACAGATGTCTCATAATAGAGCTACACCTGCCAAATATTAGTTTGTCTTTAAAGAAACTGGGTATGAAAGTCAAGTTTCACTAAAAATGAATGATACATGTCACCGAATGCTTACATGAATAATGGATAATTTTCATTCATTCACACGTTTATGGAGCTCCTATCATAGCGGTTTTGACACCAGTAAGTATGGTTACAATAAAAATAGTTTGCTTGATCATATTAAACTGTCTGCAAGGCCCATTTGCAAAATAGAATACCAGCCATTTATAATCAAGTTTCTGGGCTAAACTTTAAAGGATATTATTGTATGCAGGGAAATTAGCCGCAACAACTCTGGTCCAAACTCTTTGTTATTTACACTCTCAAAAATCAAAAACAACCAACCACCCATTCAACAAACAAATGCAAATACAAAATATGAAAATAATTATTCTACTAAGCACTAAGGGCTTCAGGTGTTAGTTAAATTAAAAAAAATATTTTTTCAAAGCTGAAAAGAAGACTGATTGTCAGTAATAAGCAATGCCACTTTGGCCTCACATATGCTCTGTGTCAAGGTCCTAAGTTTTCAGAGACAGTAACATAGCAACTAGAACCAACCAGAAAACTCTTGGGCAATGAAACTTCATTATTGGGTTTCAGCAGGAGCAACATAAAGCAAAGAATCTCATATGTGTAACAGAAGTACATATAAATCATCATAATTTCATAGTAACAGTGATGGCTTGTGGCTCCCATAATTGGTGACCCCCATAGGGACTGATCCCATATATTGAAGCAATTCTGCCATTCCATTCCTTACATATCTGCAATGATGTATACTGATGATCAGATACCCGGATACATGTCATGCTAATATCACGTAAATATAAAACACGGACCCCATTAGGACAGAAATACCATTTGACTCTTGTAGAGTTCCAACCAGTGTTAATAAGATAGGTTTGTCTTTTGTAAGGGTATTTTCTGCATCCGTAACATATGTATCCTTGTCTAAACCAGTAGCTCAATTTTAAAAATGTAATCCACAATACATACCTTTTATAACATGACCTAATACAAATATACCTACAAATATATATGACTGAAACCAAAGTTTCACAAAACAATACTCATCCATATTACTTGTGATGTATTCTATTGTCTACTCTGGTCTAATCTTGACTCTTTTGAAAATGCCGGTCTGGGGGCACCTTGGTTAAAGCCTCTGCCTTCAGCTCAGGTCAGGATCCCAGGGTCCTGGGATCGAGCCCCACATCAGGCTCTCTGCTCAGCAGGGAGCCTGCTTCCTCCTCTCTGCCTGCTGCTCTGCCTACTTGTGATCTCAGTCTGTCAAAAAAATAAATAAAAGCTTAAAAATAAAAATAAAAAATGCCGGTCTGGACCTACTAAATTGGCTTACTGATCCATTAAGGGATGTCGGAGCTTAATTTATAGGGCTCGAAACTACCTCATTGGATTGCTTTACCCTTTCTATAATTCAACACACTACTTAGAATTTTTTTTCTTTCTAATTCCAGTTAATTTAAAGACATTTTCTGATGAAATAAAAGAAAAATTGGGGAAAGCATCAAATTTCAGAGGGTGATTTCAGACTCCAAACTATGACTACGTAGATGGGGGTCCAACTAATTACTGAATCTAAGCATATGCTGGGGGCTTTGATAAATTTTCTTGAATTTTAGAGTAAGTAAAGGAATATTTTCAGTATTTTTTTTTTTTTGAAGTAGAGATAATAACTTTCACCTGACAAAAACAAAGCCTATTCAAAAGGCATCCTGGCCAGAGGTACAAAGGCCATAGCTGCTTGTGGGATCAAGTCTAGGCCCTCAAGTCCATTTCTGGTCAGTCTCAAGGGCTCCCTGCTGAGCCTCCCCCTACCCCAGAGGACAGCAGGAATCTGGGTTAGATCTCTGGGTGGGGTTGATATCCAGGAAAGATGAAGCTAACTTAGCGATTCACAAAACCCTACAAAGGCAAAGGCAAAGATGGGAGACAGCTTGGTACTCCAGCCCTGGGATACGCTTGACTTGGCAAGGCCCAAGTACCTGTGAGTTGCAGCTAAGGGGAGGCAGCCCAGCCCAGGACACCGCCTCGGCCTGCGTGGGGACAGGGATACAGCTTCATTCTGGCTGGGGATATGGGCCTGGGACAAGGCGTGGGCGGAGACAGGGACCGAGGAAACGGCCTCGGCTTTTGTGGGGACAGGGTCAGGGCCTCGGCCTACGCAGGGACAGGGACGTGGAACACGGCCTCGGCCTGCTTGGGGACACGGCCTTGGCCTGTGCAGGGACGGGACACGGGCTCAGTCTGCGTGGGGACATGGACCTGGGACAAGGCCTAGGCGGATCCAGGGAGCCAGGGTCCGGCCTCAGCCTGTGTAGGGACAGGCACCCGGCTCAGCCTGTGCAGCCCCGGATCGGGCACCCGCGAAGTCCGCCCAACCCGCATACACCCGGACCAGTAGACCCTGGGAGCCTCAACCTTCCCCCGCACCTTTCTCCTCTGTTCAGAGGCCGAGACTCCCCGTGCGCGCAGCCTGGGCCGGGGGTCAGCACAGCGGTGCATCCTGGGAGGAGGACTCCTCCAGGCCTGGGGGCGTGGTGGTGGGGCGGGGTGGTGGGGATGGTGGGGGTGGGGCGGGAGCGGGAGCCGGGGTCCGGGAGGGGAGCCCCAGCAGGCAACCAGAATACTGCAGGGGAATGACAGCATATCATGTGTGGGTGCCCGGTTCATGGCAGGGACTGTACCTGGGCTGCACTTCTCTTAATGGGCACCTGACCTTGTAACACAGACCTGTCACACGGGCTGGGTAACTTGCCGGAGCTGCCCGGCTGGCACAGAGCGCTGCTCGGATTCCAACCTGGGTTTTTTGTTAATTCCAAATATGCTGTCCTTGTTACTGCCCTACGCAACCTCTCCAGAGGGTAAATAACATTGTAACTGGTCTGTAGACTGTTCACAACTTCCGGGGGCTGGGAGAGGCAGCTGGAAGCAGTTCTAGAATAATTCCCTAAGCCCAGGTAGGCAGTGATCTCCTATTACAAGGTTGAATGAACAGCGGTAGATCAGTGAGTAGAATACAGGTAAAAAGGAGCCATGAAAAATCTCCAGGAAAAGAGGAAGAGCATTATTTCTTTGAATATTTGATTAAAATATAAATCTATGAAAATCATTTATAGAGGAGATAGTATAGTGTAAGGAACACAGGCTGTGAAACCAGACAGCCCTAGGTTCAAATTCTGCGTCTTCAGTTTACTAACTTTGGGATATGTGACCTTGGGCTTTATAATGTGATTTACAGCCTTTTAAAATGCTAATTTCCTCATGAGTAAAATGAGGATAATAATTCCTCCTTGCAGGGTGTCCTAAGGATTATATGACATGAAGTCTACAAAATGTTTAGTGTAAGATTTGGTAAAAATAAGTACTGAGAAAATGATAGTTATTCTTGCTATTTAAGTGCACAAAATGTTTTAGATGATGTATTTTCTTTTCTTTTCTTTTCTTTTTTTTTTTTTTGAAGATTTTATTTATTTATTTGACAGAGATCACAGGTAGGCAGAGAGGCAGGCAGAGAGAGAAGAAGGGAAGCTGGCTTCCTGCTGAGCAGAGAGCCCGATGTGGGGCTGGATCCCAGGACCCTGGGATCAGGACCAGAGCCGAAGGCAGAGGCTTTAACCCACTGAGCCACCGAGGCGCCCCTAGATGATGTATTTTCTTAATAATGAGCAACTTTAATTATTTAGCTTTATCAAGTCTTAAGTCTTAGTACATTTTCCATGAAACAAAAACAAAAAGGCATCAGGGAGAGCTCAGGATGAGATAAAACAGCAATCAAGGATTTGAGATACGGGCAGAGAAGGATGAAAGATTTCAAGGAAGTGGAAACATAATCACAGATTTAATACATGGTTTGGAGGTGATGAAGAGTTGAACTGACATTGGAGAAAATCTAATCAGGTATAAAGTAGTGAGGAGTTCAGACATTCTCCCAGAGTGCACAGAAGAACAAAGATCGAGGTGCTAAGAGAAGAAGGTAAGCATGGGGATAAAAGCAGAAACTCCATCTACAAGTGATGACTTAAAGAACATCTGGGGTGGTAAGTAAGACTCGTGTTCTAGGTAAGAGTACTCAAAAGAGAACCAGATCTAGAAAGAATATCAGGACATTTTTGCATTTCAAGGACAAGAAATTATTTGGAATGCACCATTTGAAAAATCACAGTTAACCTAAAAATAATCCGTTGAGGAGGGTCTCACCTTTTCCCTCCAGAACAACCAAGAATAGAAAACAACGGGCCACTAATTTCTACCCCTGACACTAAGAATACAGTAAATGTTAATTAAGTAAATTGAATTGAAATAAAAAATTGAAAAAAATAAACTCTTTGAAACTCAAAAAAAATTTTTTTAAATAAAAACAACAATACAAAAAGAGCAAAATGGCAACAGTTTAAGAAAAGTTGCAACACAAAAACTATTCCCAGACAAGTTGTCATTTAGATCAACAAAAGGAATGGCAACCAAAAGACACATTCTGACATACAAGGTCTCAGAAAATACACCCATCTTCCCAGGAAGTTTGCTGAGAGGAATACCCAAGTCATCCTTCCTGGAAACTTTACTGGAGAGGAATCAAAATCAAGATTAGCTCATTGGACACACTGTGAATCAAGAGGAAAGAAGAGTTAAGACTAAGTGAGCAATATAATGATAGTGATAAATGTAATAATGACAATAAAATGGAATGATAAAAGCAAAGGTAAAATTCGGAGAAGATACATAATGTTAATTTATTGGGAATAGTGATGTGGGTTATGGATTCAGATGACGTTAGCAATGGCCAGAGAGCCAGAGGGGGTGGGGAGATAAAAGTGAATGAAATGTTGCACAGGATGGAGTCTATACTTATGGTCTTGGCTTTGATGAATAGAAAAAGGAATTTGCTAGAAAGATATGGAAAGAATAGGAATTATCTAGAAAGATAATGATTTGCATAGTCTTAAAAAAGTAAGTGTGTTTTCCAAATAACTGCAAGATGTAAATACAAATTACTAACAACCCATATGGAACCCAAGAGAAAACAAAGGAAACATCAAGAAAGCATAAACTAAAATGGCAAATATATAATTTATGACAAGAAAAATCATCAGAAAGGTTTAAGCTATGTGTGTTATACTTCCACAAAAGGGACTAATTTTGATTATCAAAAAGGAAAAACTTTTCAATTACGTTTATATTATAAAATCTATTTATTTATTATCTGGTGCTTATATACTTGACTCTTGAAAAATGTGGGTGTTTGTGGTGCTGACGTCTGTGCCATAGGAAAATCCATGTATAACTTTTAGCTACCCCCAAAACTTGACTACTACTAGCCTACTATTGGCCAGAAGCCCTACTGATACAATAAACAGCCAACACATATTTTATATGTTCTATGTATTCTCTGTATTCTTATAATAAAGTAGGGTAGAGAAAGGAAAAGGTTATTAAGAAAATTGTACAGCTGAGAAAATACAGTCACAGTACTATATTGTATTTATTTAAAAAAAATCCAAATATAAGTAGACTTGACCTGTGCAGTTGAAAATCTGTATTGTTCAAGGGTCAACGTACGTGATCAGACCAAAGAAATCATTCCAAAAGGTTTACTTTAGAAGTCACATAAGAGAGTTGGGAACCTCAGACCCTGGTCTAGAATGGTCCCAACGCACTTTTCTTTAGACACTACAGGGATTTTTCTCACTGGCTTGGTTCACAGCTCAAGTAGCAGAGTCAGGGTAGACCAGATAGACTGCACAGGAGTTTGAGCATCATCTGTCCCACATACCACTATTCCATATGGCATGCCACTGTGTTTGTGAGTCTGGCCTCCCACAGTGGATTTGTCACCACTGACCTATAACAATTACAATGACACATCTTCCCTGGAGATGGGCCTTTGCCATCCCCCCACAAGACTATTCAAGAACAAAATAAACAGTGCTATTAACTTACTTTTTGCAATGCTATTAAAAGAAATGCTGTTGATGGAATCACAATGGCTTCTTCTTTCTCCATGGCAATCTAGGAAGTGCAGAGTACTCTTCAAGATCCAATTCCAAATCTCCATCTGAAGGTGTGCTGACCTTTTTTTTTTTGCCCATACAGACCTTTGAGAGAGTTGGGCTATTTGTGGTGACTCTCAAATGTGACTTTGATTCTGCTATTAGTTGGTAATAAAACTCACGCATATGGTAGAAAAGCTGTTGCCAATTAATTTTATTTTCCAGTTACCACTTCCCTTCCCTTCCATGTAATCATCAGATCATTTCCTTATTCATATCAAAAGTGACACACAATTAAAAGCACAAATGCCATATTCAAGCAAAAGATTCCACATGACGTCAAAAATGATTTACTTGCCAACCATCTAGCGAGTAAGGGAAATATCTTTATTGTACAAAAAAAGAGGAAAATCAGAAGGAATTCTGGAAGACAATTTACAAGAAAACTGACAGTCAATATTCCAATTCTATTTTACACGAGAAAGCTGTAATACTCTTCTGTTTCATTTGCAGAAAGCAACAAACAAAAACACCCAGCAATTTAGCGATAGAAAATATAGTTTTCTCTTCTTAGCAAATAAAAGTAGTTTAGCTTCCGGGAAACCTGCCAGTCCTTATTACAATTTATTGAAGACCTTAAAAAAGAAACAAAGGCATAGGCAATCTTAAATGTGCTGCCGGTGTGTTCATTTTATGGGACTCAAGGGAGAAATGTGCCCGACAGAAGGCCAGAAGCACTTAAAAAACCCAAGTGTTGTCAGGATGCCACAGTCACCAATCACCAATCCTAGAAGCTATCTTTATTGTAAACTTGTGTTTGAACCTCTGTGGCTTTCAGTGATTAGGTAGACTCTTGTCTTAAACCAGACTAAAAATACCTGAATCTTTCTCCCTGGGAAGGAAACCATACCCTGCTCACACGCCACTTCTCAGCTCTTCTATTTATTTATTTATTTGTTTGTTTGTTTGTTTGTTTGTTTATTTATTTGACAGACAGAGATCACAAGTAGGCAGAGAGGCAGAGAGAGAGGGCGGTGGGGAAGCAGGCTCCCCGCTCAGCAGAGAGCCCGATGCGGGGCTCTGTCCAGGACCCTGGGATCATGACCTGAGCCGAAGGCAGAGGCTTTAACCCACTGAGCCACCCAGGTGCCCCCTCAGCTCTTCTTAATAGCAAAGAAAACAAAGCAAAAGTTCCAAAAAGGAAAGATGCAAGCAATAACTATCCATACACAAATATGTATTTTACTCAGTGCAGAGTAACTGTGCTAGAGTTGGGTCTAACCACTTGATATATAGCTCAAGGTCAACAGGAAATTTCAAAAGGGATTGCTGTTTTCCCCAGAGCTTAAAAAATAACCTAGTGGATTTTGTCATTAGGACCAGATCCATGTCTAAAGGCTTGACTGGCATTTTTCAGCTCCATCATCCTTAGAATAATCACACCAACTTAGAATTGGCTTGCTGGTCTGGGCTATGATAATAGAGTCAGGAAAGGCATTTTATCAACCACCGTTTTCCAATAGGCATTTTAATAGAGCAAGACAACTTTATACACTGGCCTAAATGACAAGACCAATTTAAGTTCAGTATTTAGGTCAAGTTTCTCAACACCTGGGCCGTCCAAGTCTGCTGAATACAGCCCGAGAAGAAGTAGGAGTAGCAGCAGGTCAGACCAGAGGCTGAGGAGGTGCGTGGTGACTAGAAGAATAGTACCTTTGGGGATGGTGTTCACATTGTTGTTGACTCGGGGTGGTGTGCTTTCCAGCCTTCCTATCGCTTCAAAGGTGCCACCCCGAAATCCCACTATTCAGATGGTATAGAGAACACAAAGATGTTGACAACCACGGTCCTTGTGGTTTCCCCTCTCTCCTCTCCGGTGCAGAACTGGTCTCTCAGGCTGTGCCAACAACTAGCTACCTAGTGGTCAAAGCACCCGGTGGGCGGCTTCTTCTCAGAGATACTCAACTCCATATGGATTTTCTTTCTCAAAGCCCTACCTAATCCCTCAGTTTCCTCAGAGTATTTCTTGCTCTTCTGTCCTTGTCCTTTCCCTTTCTTCCTTCTTCTATCAGGCCTTTTCTCCCTCCTCTGTCTGGTCTCAGGGTGATCATCCCTTGCCCGTGATTCTCTTCAGACCTCTCTGCAACTGCCTCCTGTATTTGCTTGGGGACCGTCCTTCTTTCAACACAGGACTCCTGTCTGCTGGACATCCGCAATGTGCTGATGATGGAGCCTGAAGTGACTCAGGAGAAGACTGAATTCATGTCCTTCCTCACAAGATTCTCTACTTCCTTATTTCCGTGAACAGCCGCAGCTTCAGCTGCACGAGTGAAAAAATGGCGCCTATCTCGTTAGGGTTGATCCTCTCTACCCTTTTGAAAATTTAGATTTTTTTTTTCTTTTCAGTTATACATGCATACCTTGTTTCAAGATGCAAAGTCTTTTAGTTCTGGAAAATTTTCTTGAATTTCTTTAGTACTGTTTTCTTTCCATGTCCTTTCCACCCCCCCCCCCCTTTCTGGAACTTCCATTGTTCAGTTACTGAAACTCGGGGACCGGGGTCCTCAAAATTTTCTTATAATTTCACTCTCCTGTTTGCCAATTTCTTTGTTGTGTTGCTGTACTTTCTAGATTTCCTCAACTTAGACTACATTTCTGTTGTTTTTCATTTCTGCTATATTATTCATTTATACAAGTTTGTTATATTGTCTTTTACAATCACTTATCTCTGAGGATATTCGTAGATTAACTTCCTCCCCACTTAATCTGTCTAGTTTGTTTTGGCTTCTCTTCCATGTTTAGAGACTTTCCCCAAATGCTTGATGATCCTTGGCTGTTCACTCATACTTTAAAAAGTTGGGCGTTTAAATGCCCATCAGAAGGTCTATGCACATAGGTGCGGTTTGTGACTGTGGGCTTCAGAGTAGGGTGACTTGGTGGAGAAATTTCTTTGGGGAACCCACCAATGTATCTTTACATCTTTTCTTTGGGTTGGTCAGATTCCTCAGAAAAGTGACATGTAGTCACTTGGGGAAGAAGGCTGGGGACACCACTGGTTCTCACCATTGAGTATCTAAAAATTAATTCCATTTTCAGTGTGATAGGCCTGTCCTCAGATGTGCCTGGTGTTCCCCATTCCCGAGACCCTGTTTTTTATGTTCTTTGGGAAATAAGCCTCTCATGTACCCGAGTCAGACAGTGCACAACGGTTTAGCTACATGGAAATCAGGCAGAGGATCTAGAAGTAATTCTCGAATAGGCTTTCAATCCACCATTCCTTGGTTCACAGTGTAGTACTTGATACTCCTAAGTCTTCAGGGGGATTCACCTGGTAAGCAGGACGCCTCTCAGCTTTCTCCATTGCAGCTAATGATTTGATTTTCTTAGGTCTGCTGCATCAGTCCTGGTGTCTCATTGCTCCTGATTTTGTCTCCTTTACTCTTGTCCTAGTGTGTCTCTGCAAGGAGAGGGGGATGCAGGTACTCAGCCAGGACTTGCTGCCCCTGTTCCATTTCCACTGCCCTTGACTCCAGTGGGGCTTCTGCAGGATTTTTTTCCCATCTTGCTACTTGTCCATCTAATCACTCTATTGCTACCAAAGTCGCTTTTTTCCAAACAGTAAACCCGTCATTTACTCAAAAATCTCACTGGCTCTCCATTACCTAGAAAATAGTCCAAACTCCTTATCAAAGCCCCAAAGGTCCTAGATAAGCTGACCTCATTATCCCTTTCTGGCATGACTTACATGGAGAAGAGGATGAGAGGACGTTGGAACCAGACTGCCTGGATCCATTCTCTGGGCTCTGCCATTTTATCAGCTGGGTGATCTTGGCCTGGTTACTTAATCTCCTCTGCAAAACAGGGATTATAATACCCGCCTTCCAACATTATGGTGAGGGTTATTAGAGCATTTACCACAGCAGCTGGCACACAGGAAGTACCATGGGAGCCTTAAAGGTAAGCCTCTGCACACCTGTCTCCTCCAGGAGATTATCAAGTCCTCGGAGAGGGTTCTATCCCATTGAGTCAACATCTGTGGGATGCTTATAATGGAACAGACATGATGCTATCCACTAGGGACTAAGTAAAAAGAGCTTGGCCCATGAAGACTGACTAATGATTAAAATAGAAGGTGACAGATGCTACAATACAGAAAGAGCACAGTCAAGAGAACAGAAAGCAGGTAAGATCCAATGGTTCAAAAACAGTGGGGGAAGGCTTCACAGAGCCAACATTTAAGATGGGACTTGAGGAACAAATCTGTAAGACAAAAGGTTGTGCTGCTAAGACAGTGGGTGGGGGGAGAATGACAGGCAAGGCTGGAGAAGCAGGTTGGGGCCAATTGCACAAGACCCTGCATAACCTGTTTGAGTCTGTATTTTGTTTCAACCAGTTTGTCAATTTCACCATCCTCACAGGCTGGGAGTCCCAAAGACAGTTTGGGGCTGTTACATGTATTTTGTCACTAACAATAGCTACAAGGCAGCTATCTGGCAATTATTTTAAAAAATAAATTCAAACCCATTCTCCCAAAACGTTCAAGAAGTCAGACGTAAAAGAACACATACCCTATGATTCCATTTATATAAAGACAAAACTGGGCAAAATTAGTCTATCATGGTCCCAATTCGGGATAGTTGCTTTTCCAAGCAGATATTGACCAGAAGTGGATCCAGGAAGGACCCAGGCAGGGGTGCCAGTAGTTTCTTGGTGTGCATGCTGGTTCCACAGGTATGTTGTTGATGAAAATCCATCAAGTCGTATACTTACATGTGTTCTTTGCCAAATTGATTTTTAGTTAAAACGATAAATTAGATTCATGATCCTTTGCACTCATTTGGATACACAGTGTTCACTCGAAGAGGTGGAGCTACAGGCTGGGCAAGTATCATGGGTTTGGTGCTCCTTCACGGACTAACTCAGAAGAGCTCTTGGATATTCTGAACGGCCGAGGATAGCCAACGTTAGTCACCTTCCCCACTCCTGGGGCTTCCTGAGTGTGTGACAAATTGACTCATACGCCAGGGTCAGAGACTGAAATACCGGCCCTCAGCGTTGTAGATGATGGCCCCTCCCCTCATTTTAGGTACAACCAGGGGCTGATGGTTTCTTATTAACCTTCTAGAGAAACACAGCTCAAAACCACATCTGTACAAGCATAACTTTTAAGGCATTCAACGTGTATATTCCCTTAGGAGCAAAAAGAATCATGTTTGTTTTTTTGTTTTGTTTTGCATTTTTTAAAGATTTTATTTATTTATTTGATAGAGAGAGCAAGAGACACAAGCAGGCAGAGCAGCAGAGGGAGAGGGAGAAGCAGGCGCCCCACTGAGCAGGGAGCCCGATGTGGGGCTCGAACCCAGGACCCTGGGATCACGACCCGAGCCAAAGGTAGTCGCCCAACCAACTGAGCCACCCAGGCGCCCCTTGTTTTGCATTTCTTAAAAGAACTTATTTTCACTTGAAAAAAAAATTTTTTTGGAAAAAAAAAATCTATGTATCCAGTTAAAAACAAATAAATAATAAAGTAAAAGAAGGTATGTAATGGAAAGTCAAATCTTCTACTTCAGATCTGTTTCCCAAGGTAAACACTGTTAGGACTCTCATATATTCTTATATAAATATTTAACAAACATGGGAAAACATATATAAATGTGTATTGCACCTGCCCCCTTCTTTTCTTAAACAAATGGGAGCCCCGTATATCAACTTTTGTTCTTGACTCCAGATGTAAACATGGATACAGCTCATCCTTTCCACAAGTATATAGTATTCTATTGAGTATATATAGTATCTCATTTAACCAGATATTTGTCTTTTGCTTTTACAGCGTACATCAAATACCCCTGAATGTATATACCCTCTTTAATGTGTTTCTTAAATTATGTAGAAACTGCCCCAATGTATACCAACTGTTACCAGACTTTTTGACGTCTGCATTTCTATTCGGTTAACGTTAGCATCTCATCGCTATCTTAATTAGGAATTCTCTATTTAGTTCCACTGATCTTTCCATTTCTACTTGAATGAGTACTGACTTGTTTTGATTACCACAGCCTTACTGCTTCCCCTCAAAAACACAGAATACAGAATATAATTATGTTTCAAAACGATTTATTTTTACTATTTTTTTTTTTTTTTAAGTAGCCTCCATAGTGGAGCCCAGTGTGAGGCTTGGACTCATGACTCTGAGCTCAAGACCTGTGCTGAGATCAAGAGTCAGACGCTTAACTAACTGAGGCACCCAGGCGCCCCCACAACAGTTTTTAGTAGAAAAACTATCTAGTGATTAAAAATTTGCTTTAAAGAATAGACTCATGTTCATAGAATAGATCATCCATCTACATATACAGTGAGCTGCTCTTAAAAAAAAAACAAAAAACAAACAAACAAAAAAACCTGCCAAGAGTTTAAGTTTTTTAGCTATCCCATTACAAATAAATACCTCAGAGGGAAATAATAAGTATACTGGATTAAAGAGTATCCCTCCCAAAATTCACATCTACCCAAAACCTGTGAATGTGACTTCATTTGGAGGTAGGGTCTCTGATGTAATCAAGTTAGGATAAGGTCACACTGGGTGAGAGTGGCTGTTAATCTAATGACTGGTGTCTACAGGGGGAGATCAGACATATATAGGGAAACAGACCTATATAGGGAAAACCTCATGTGACAACAGAGGAAGAGGCTGGCCTGACACAGCTCCAAGCTATAGAACACCAAGGATTGCCAGCAATTGCTGGAAGATATGAAGAGGCGGGGAAGGATTCTTCCCTAGCACCTTGAGAGATCGCTGGCTGACACCTTGATTACGGACTTCTAGTCTCCACAACTACAAGAGAATAAATTTCTGTTGCTTTTAAGTTGCCGAGTTTGTGGCAAATTTGTTAACAGCAGCCCTAGCAAACTAATACAATATCCATCCCAAGTTTTGTGTTAAGTTTGAACCAGTGTAAATTTCAAGTGACATAAAACCGTAGCAGGTGACTTGTCATTTGAGGTATCTTTGTCAGTCACGAGGCTACTCCGAAAGGGCAAAAGGACAGACTTGATTTAGAAAATGCTTTTGAGGATACTTATTTATTTATTTGTTTGTTTATTAATTTATTACCATGCTCTCATTACGGCACAATTTATAGCAGGGAAAAACAGTTCCTGGAAATAAAATGCTGCTGTTTTACAAAGTGTTCATACTCTCGTTATATATTGCCTCAATATGTTTCAACAACTTCAAAAGTGGTGTGGCGTTATATGGGAAAAGATTTTTCTTCTGCAAACGGTAAATGGCACTTTGTAGCTCTTCAAAGCACTTCAGCGTCCTGTAGGATACTCCCACTTCAGAGACATTCTTTGGGACATTATCACAACCGACAGAGAAGGGAATATTAGACTGTTTTGGAACCAGAGGCCTTGACTGACGCTCCAGGCTGAGCTGTTTTTTATCCGTACCTGTTCCAACTGTGTCCTGAGATTCCTTCATTGCTTCTTGGTGTAAAGATATTTGTTTACTGTTTGCTGAGTGCTGGTCTGTGCCTTCTGCTTCAGAATCATCAGAGCTGTCATAATCCACGAGACTGTGGGAGGCTCGTCGGGGAGACAGACTATCAGCCTGGAGTGTGGCGTGGGTCTCCTTGGACATCACGAGCTGGCTCAGAGATCCAGAAGAAAAATCAGAAGCCGAGGACACTGAAGCATGAACACTTCTGGGAGGACCAAAAGCAGCTGAAGGGCTAAGTTCTGTTTGGTTGCTGCTTCCGTCCTGGACAAGTGAGGAGCTACAACCGCAAATATTTATACTATCTTTAGATGCCGTTAGGTCAAAATCCTTGCAAATCGTGAAAAAAATAGCCCAGTCTTTTTGCAGTAATTTTAAGTATCTAACAAAATATTCAAGGAAACAGGTTTCTGATGAAATCAAAAAGTCAAGAAGAACTGAAGAATCAAATCCTATATTTTTCAGTAAGAATAAGAAAATACAGTGTGGATTATAGCCATATTCATGTGTGTGATGATTCCACATTTCTTTTTCTTGGGTCGAGCTTTCAGTAGCTTTACGTTGTCTGAAAATCAAAGTAATGGAGACCCCGGATTAATGACTTTTTACAAAAATAACAGTTTTAACAGACATAATTCACATACCACAAATTCACCTATCAGATTACTTTTTAATCTATGCATTAAGAGACAAAAATTCAAAGCAATCTCTTCCTCTACAAACTCCATATAAATCTAACTCAATAAATAAAATTCATGGACTTTGGTAGTTCTAGTTATTGTTTGCTGAACAAAAGTCCTCCGTCTTCCTGTCTCTTGGTATCAGAGTTCCTCATTCCTACAGGTAACTGATTACAGAGGGTAATGTGGGGCTGGAGACTGAGCTCCTTCCTTTCCTTCCACGCTCTTCTCAATAGGGGTGGCCACGGGACCTAGACTGACCACTCAGAGGCCTCATGCTCCTGGCTACAATGATTGCATCCAACATGAATCTGTGACCCCAGAGGGCTAATCAGATCCCCCAACCCTGGGACTCTTGCTGGAGCTATTAAAGATGGTAACCGAAAGGCTGCTGTTAGCCAGGCACTGCTGGTAGCCCCGCTTGAGAATGAATTCAGGGTTGCGAGATACAGACAAAGAGCAATGACCAACGACATGATTGAATCCTTATTATATACAGTGATATCTGCTGCCAACATGCTCCTTGGAATGAATTTCTAACGGTAAGCTAATAAATCCCCCCGCTTTTTTTTTTTTTTTTTTTGCTTAGACTAGTTTTAGCAAAATTCTCAACTAATAACCAAACGATCTTAACTAAAAAAGTTACATTAAAAAAGAAAATACAAACGGCATGAGCACACGTCTCTCTGGACACACTGAGGTGAAGAAAGTTAGAGATTTAATACAGAGGCTTCCTCTTCCCTGAGCAGCTGTGGATACAACTAAGATCTATTCTAAGGGGCTCATCGGCATGTGCATTTTCAGCACCGTTTGGGAGCCTAATTCAAATCACATGCCGGCATTTTGTGTTCTTGATTAGAACCTTTTGAAAATTGGCCCCGAACGCTCATAGTCTGAAAGCAGCCACTGCCAGCACGGCCATAACACAAGTACAAACTGGCAGGACAGCACTGCACCGTCGGGCATTAGTAAGAAAGCCCTTTCTCTGAAGCCAAGAAAGAAATGGAAATCAAGCAAATACTTTAGGGTTTTAATAAAGTCGAGCAGGAACAGTGTAAAAGGTCATCGGTTACGAGCTTCATAGCCAACTACAGATATTTGCCACAGGATGATAGGACCCCACGTACAGCCGCTTTAATAAAGCTCGAACAGGCTCAGCTTGCCGTGTCATCAGTAACACAGCTTCACGACAACCTCGGGGACCCGCCTCAAGTCGCTACCAGCCCCCATTCAAGTGTATGATAAAATGAAAACTTTGAGCTGCTACTTTGGTTACTTCCAAGGCTAAGGTTACCTTTAAAAAGGCAAAAATCACCACACTGAAGCTCACGATGGAAAAGTTTGTCTTGGGGGCGAACACCATTTTTAAACATCGATTAAATGAAAGTTCGGACAATGGTACGGGCTTACTTCTGACCGCACAGGTAAAACAGATGAAGCGAAACCAGAACCCGTGCTTTGTAGCCCCCCGGTCTAGTTCCACTCCCCCAGATCTGCCTACCCAGCCAAGTTTTCATAATGAGAACTCAGATGTAATCTCATTTTCATGTAGGGCAGGGTTAAAGCAAGGAATTGGAACTTACAAGGAAACCACAAGATTGTTAGGGATTTTTCTTTTCCCCTTAATGATGGAAAGTAAATAGTATGTCCAGCACATTATTAAAAATGTTTTCTGCTTTTCTGGCACACAGTTAGTAAAATTACTTAGAAATATACTGGCCTGGTCAACTTTAGGTAGATGCCCAATGATGCCTTGGCAGCCTCCAACATGTCATCGTCCTGTTCTATGAAGACCCTGGAGATCCACTCACACGGACTGTGTGACTGAAGGGAGGGCTGAAGGTGAGGCTTTAAGAAGGTCAGTAACTCAGACATGAAACTCTGTAAATCAACTTCAACAGATGCACATTTCAAAGAGCAGCCGACTGCTTCTGGATGCATTAATATCTTACGATAATTTTATATATAGGCATCTCAAGCATTCCAACGTGGATTGTCGTGATTCACACTTTCAGAAAGCCTGTGAGTTAGGGATTATCTCTACTTTGCAAATTAGGAAACTGAATGTCAGAGAAAAAAAAAGTGACCCACTCAAGAGGCTACAACTAAAATGTACAACCAGATCATCTACTCACCGCAAAGACCAGATAACTAATTATTTCAGAGAAACTAGAGTTACACAAATCCTTGCTAAAAGCATATAAATAAATGAATAGTAGACAAAAGACATCACTTCATGGGATGCCGCAGCTGTCTGTTACTAGAGGCAACAGAGCAACCCAGCAAAAATCATTTTGCCTTTAAAGTAACAGGAAAAATTTTTTGTTTGTTTGAAGTATTAAAAGAAAGTACTACTATTAAGCACAAAAACCAAAAAAGGTTTTGGGGAGTTTTAGCTGTAATTTAAAACTCTGAATTATAGAACATATGCCACCTAGTGTTGTAAATGATAACCACACAGAATGATATCTAGTATGCAGTACCTTGTAGTTATGACATCCAAAGCAATTCAGGGAAGTCACTGCTTACAATTCAAACCTTTCACTAAAACTATATGCTGTTTGTTTAGAGACATCAACTATTCTTTTCTAGCAGATGAAATGGAAGACATGTCTTTCCCCCGCACCTAAACTGAATATCCTACTTTAAACAGTTGTCTTTGGACTGAATTAAGATCCTGGACATTATGTGCAACGATTTCTTAATCAATGTAACTTCTCACATGTTAGTTTTAATTCACTTTCTAGTTATTGATAATCTACATTAGCAGTTACTCAATTTTATGAAGGAAAATAGGAATGAAATACTACAAACATCTGAACTGACTTCTATCACGTGCTTTGAGGTGATTCAATAGCATCTCTTTGTTTTTAAACTTAGATTATGCTGTACAAATTCAGTTTAGCCCACAAAATGTTGACATGTTCTTAGTGTAATTCTAATTTTTAAAGAAAATTTAATAAATTATAATTATGATAACATGTACATTTAATTAGTGGAGTTACAGTCCTGAGATTTGAAAATTATGAATTACTTTGTATCAGTAAACAACTGCTCATTACTTCGCACACAAAAGGAGTTCAGAGAATTACCTTTCATTTTGTTTGCTGAAGTACAACTCTGAAACTTGATTTCTAAGGATTTAATGATAAGCAGGCTTGCTGCTCTGAGAATAACATGATCCGGACCAGGGACACGCTCACATGTAGGCTGAACTTCCTCTCCACCAAAGCAGGGAGGTTTTCCATGGACAGACAACATCCTCAATAAGCCCAAATCCACAGCTCGCAAGACAGCATCAGCTAAAGCCAACATGTCTACATCTAAATGCTGATCTGGCGGCATTAGGACAGGGCTAGCTCCCCGACACAGGTCTTCACCCACTTTCCAGAGAAGGCACTTTTTGATGAAAATGATGAATTTCCTTTTGACAAAAGCCTGAACAGGCCAGGTAATAATGTCTAGCACACAAGAAGGTTTCAAAAATAAAATCCTCTGGCAAGTAAAATGTAGCTTTAGGTGGATTCTGGAAGCTATAAGAAGTTCAAGTAATTCCAGGGAACATATCAAGCTGTTTATTATTTTAGAGGTATCTTGGCAGCTTTCAAAATGATGAGAAAATAACGAACTGTAAAAAACTTCGAAAATGGTGTCAAAAGGAGTCAGGAACTGCTTTAAAATTTCTGCAATGAAAAAAACAGTAGTTATAAACAAGAGGAAAAGTGAAGGCTTCATAAAACAATTTACAATTCAATATTTATAAATATTGTCACTTTACAAGATGAAAAAATGGATTTGGATGGTTTAATGTGAACAAATGAAGACACAGAATAACAGGTAATAAGACATGGTATATATTCTACAATAGAGTATTACTCAGCCATGAAAAAGAATGAAATCTTGCCATTTGCAATGACGTGGGCCAAGCTCGAGTATGTTATGCTAAGTGACATGAGTCAGTCAGAGAAAGACAAATGCCATATGATTTCACTCATATGTGGAATTTAAGACACAGAACAGATGAACATGGAGAAAGAGGCAGGCCCCTGCTGAGCAGAGAGCCAGACATATGGCCTGATCCCAGGATCCTGGGATCATGACCTGAGCCCAAGGCAGACACTAAATTGACTGAGCCACCCAGATGCCCCCAGAAAACAGACTTTTAACTACAGAGAACAAAGGGGTGCTGCAGGGGAGGTGGTTGGGGAGGATGGGTTAAATGGGTGATGGGGATTAAGGAGGACACTTGTGATGAAGACTGGGTGTTGTATGTAAGTGATGAATCACTAACTTCTACTCCTGAAATCACTATTACACTATATGTTACCTAGAATTTAAATAAAAACTTGAAACAAACAAACAAAAGAACAAAGCTAATAACTACAGTTAACTATCCATTTTATAAATATCGAAAGGGACATATAATAATAGCTTTAATTTTTTCCTTATAATGTTTCATTTTAAAAAGATATCTTCAGGGGCGCCTGGGTGGCTCAGTGGGTTAAAGCCTCTGCCTTCGGCTCAGGTCATGATTCCAGGGTCCTGGGATCGAGCCCCGCATCAGGTTCTCTGCTCGGCAGGGAGCCTGCTTCCTCCTCTCTCTCTGCCTGCCTCTCTGCCTACTTGTGATCTCTGTCTGTCAAATAAATAAATAAAAAGATATCTTCAGTCAAAAAATTTGGAGTGAGATTCTTTAGTTTTTCATACTTCAGGACAGATCAGATGCTATAAAGTAAGTTTTAATCTTCATTATAAACATAATCATCCTTGGGAGCAGAAGAATGACATTTATGGGGAACCATAATTTGTACCTGTTTTCTGTGAACATGTATCTTTAAAGATTTCTTTTATTATAAAAGTCAGGGTCCAGAGGCAGTATACTGCCTTCTCATTTTCAGGGTATTCAGAAAGATTTTTTTGGCAAAAAGCAATCCAGGAATTGCTAAATGTTATCTATAAGTAAGAAAACAAAAAAGAGCAAGTTATATTAGAAAATTTTCTTTACAATTGCGAATTACCTATTACACACAACTCTATAAAACATTGTTTACTCCCTTGCCCCCGCACCCCCACAAAAGAGTCTAGTATTTGGTAAAACAAGAAAGATACAAATATCCTAATATTCTCTAAGTGAAAAAATTCAATGTGCCATAGAAATAAAGGCTCAGCAGGGAACATGAAAATATTAGCAATGATTATTTCTAGGTGGTGGGATGATGTGTGATTTTTATTTTGTTCTTCATATTCCTCTCATTTCCCAAATTTTCTACTAGTAAAATGCCACCTTTTGTTATTTAGAAAAGAATGTTACTTTGAGAAAGGAACAAGTACTTATAGCTTAAACAAATCGGGAGATGCTTACATTTATTAACTAATTCAGAGACAGAAAAATCTGATGCTCAATTTGTGTTTTTTTTCATCATGCTGAGGACGATTCTTAGAATTTATTTATATGGAACCTGTAAAAATGGTCGTGGTCTCCAGCAGAGGTTTCTAAATCTTTTTTTGGAGAAAAGGAAGCAGGCCTACTTGCTCTTTTGAGAAACTGAAGAAGTTATAGACTGACTTGAAACCCATCCTTCAGGTGAAGAATCTGATCTATCATGACTTATGACATATTTAAGACTCTAATCTTTGATACAAGTCACTATTATATTACTACATTCTTATACTTTTATGGATTTCTATGTTATTGAAAGAGCAAACATTTTATTAATACAAACATCTGAAGGGTAAAATCAAATATCAAAGAACAATTTTAAAGAAACCATGAAAGAAAAGAGCATAATTTGATTACTTATCGTACCTTTTCTCTCAACTGGAAATACAGAAGTAATGCAAGGCACTTTGCAGCCATGTGAGATAACAATTTATCCGAGTCTTGGAACATACAGGTCTACAGGAAAAGAAATAAACTTACCCACTATTACTGAATGTTTTTAAAACTTTTGTTTCAAACATCTAGATCTAAAGAAAAACCCCCAAAACAAAACAAAACAAAAACCACAGGGAAAAAAAATGGCTTACTAATTTAGAATCGATGTCAGATGATTTCAAAAGAATTTTAATTATATCTCTGTATTTCCCCTTTGCACGGAAGTCAGTTTCAACAGACAATATTCTGGTTATCATCACTTTGATTACTGTTAACTGAAGGAGCGCTATTTCTCGGGCGCTGCCTATCGGCAAGTGTTTCTTCAAACACACAGGCACTATAGAAATGGTAGCCAAATTGGCAGAGGATGGCTGATGCTTGTCCTGGACATCATGGGGGTTTGGGGATTCCGAAGAGGTGGTTGTGGAGCAGTCTTGATCCAAAGATGCTGGGTCGAGATAAAAGATGTAATCATGGTTCTCATTTTCAAGTATGGCTCCCAGAAGGACCTTCTTGTATAATTGTTGTAAAACGTCAAGGAAAGCTTTCATTGGGACTGCCAAAATGTATCTCATGAGAAAGCTGACAATTCCAAATTGTGAATTTTAGTCTCAGAAATGTGACAAATCTGTAAGATGTTTCTTCAGTAAAACCTAAAATAGGAACAATAATTGTAAAATTACAAGCATCAAGTATATCATATTACAGGGGAAAGGCATCTGTTCCCACTTCATCATTTAGCCTCTCAAGTCAAAGGTAATACTGATTGCTTAATTTCTAAAATGGAAGACTGGTAATAAGAACATTATTTTAAGACTGTAAAAATGAAATGTATGCTTTCCATACAGATTTAAGACGTATGCTTTCCATACAGATTTAAGACCATAAAATTATTTTTAATTTTATCAGAGTAGAAACTTCTTTTCTCTAACAGTTTTCAATGGGCCATGAGGGCCTCTTAATCTTGGCACTGCTGACATTAGGGGCTGGATAATTTTGTTGTGGGGGAGCTGGCCTGTGCATTGTAGGAAGTTTAGCAGCATTCCTGACCTCTACCCACTAGATGCCAGTAGTATCTCCCTTGGGGGTTGGGAGGCATAATCATGCAGGCTGACACCCCGGGGGCCACCTCCAATTAATTAACTTTCACCTTCAACTAACAGATGAAAAACCTAGTTAGATTGCTGTGTGGTCAAATGCGGTGTGGTCAAATGCGGTGACTGATGATTAATTTACAACTTAAAATTAAATAATAGGAAGATCCTTGGCCAGCACTTTCAACCTTAAATTAAAAAATGAAAAATGCCATGCCAAGAAAAAGACAAGATGTTAAGCAAAAGTAGTCCAAACATGAGCACCCTGTACTTGTTGCTGGATACAACTCGAGACACTCCCGCTGTCCCGGACTCTGACATAATAGACACCAGCAAGAGTGAGGAGAAGGGAAAGGGCATTTAGGGTCAGGAATGGCCTATAAAGCAAGGAACATGGACGATCACTGATAGATGAGTATTAGAGGATATATTATGGGTAATACGATTATTAATGTAGTTACTACAGAGCAAGCATAGCTGGGAAACCTTAAGGCTTTAGCAGAAGTTAGAAATTACAGAATATTCTTCCAATGGAATACTGAGCCTCTGGGAATATGATCCTTTGGGGCTTAGTCCTTTCATTGTCTTTGAGCTATTTCATACCTTTGCAGATTTGTTGATTGCTGATGGCAATGCAAATAATTCCTGTCTATAGACATGCACGTAATTATCCAGTGGAGGGGCAACCCTCCTCTCAGCAGGGGAAAGCCAGTTTTGCTTCTATTTGTAAACTCAGCTCTACATTCCTTTACTCCATATAAATTCATGGTTCTTTAACTTTTCCTTTAAAACGGTTGTGACATCTGCCTAGTTCTTTCATTAGTTAATGAGTTAAATAAAATCGCTGATACAGTAAGTTCATTTTGTATGGGTCATGACTTTGTCCTCTTCCGATTTATCCTTTAATAAAGTCCAAGGATTGCCTCCAACTACTCCGGCCCATTTATAAATGCCCAGTCCATCTTTATCTTTGGTCCTCGCTGGAGGAGTCCTAGGAGGGCTGTAACTTACAGTGGGTCTCACTTCTCCAGTATGGCGCACTGGCCTGCCCCTGGTCTTTACACCTCCCTCTCCACTGGTTTCTTCCCCCTTGCTTAGCTTCTAAGGAATTTCAATTCCGGATCACCCCGACAGGACAAAACTGCCTTGTTTTTGTCCTACAGTGTAGAAATGGGTATGAAGAGACCTATAGGTTGCAACTTAAAGTTATGAATGAAATTTTCCCTGGTAAAGTTTCTCTGAGTCCTCTTTTGAAACTGTGGTGAACATCCCACATGATTTGGAAACATAACTAATAATCGGGAACCTTGTTCCATCTGATAGCGTTCAATGTTATCTGTTTCCTGAACACGGTGCTCCTGGAAAGCAAGAATGATTAATGTTCCAGGAAAGGGCTCACCATATTCCCAGACAGACTTCACCTTTACGCTTTCACACAGACTGCCCTTGTTTCCTAAACCCCCACATTTCCTCCTTCTTCTTTGAGAGGTGTCCCATTAATGAACATTCTCCCTGTTGTAAAGGCCTGAATAAAATTATCTTCTTAATTGTCTGGTGAGTTTTATCTGCCACAGACAGAAACTGGCTTTCACATTCTACTTCAGAGTCCATTTCCATTGTACTTATTTCACTTTATATTTTAGTTATGACAGTAACATTTCTTCCCAACAAAACTACTGACATCTTTTACTGAAGTTGACATAAACTATTACACTTTTATATGTCAAATATTCTGTGACAATAGACTATTTTAGATTTTAATAGCATATGTGCAAACCTATTGTAATTTTTAAAAAAGATTTTATTTATTTATTTGACAGAGATCACAAGTTGGCAGAAAGGCAGGCAGAGAGAGGAGGAAACAGGCTCCCTGCTGAGCAGAGAGCCCCATGCGGGACTCGATCCCAGGACCCTGGGATCATGACCTGAGCCGAAGGCAGAGGCTTTAACCCACTGAGCCACCCAGGTGCCCCAGACCTATTGTAATTTTTACACAAGTGAAATTCTTTTTATTTCAATGCTATAGTAGTAACAATAATTCCATTAAGAGGCACCTGGGTGGCTCAGACAGTTAGGCATTCCACTCTTGGTATTTGCTCAGGTCATGACCTCAAGGCTGTGGGATCGAGTCCTCACTGGGCTCCAAGCTTTGCGTGGAGTTTGCTTGGGATTCTCTCCTCTGTCCCTCCCCCGTGCTCTTTTTGTCAAATAAATAAATAAATATTAAGAAAAAAAAAAAGACCTTTCAATAGTACTTCTATAAATCTTAAGTCCTTAAATTTTACAATGAATGAAAATAAAATTGTGGATATTCAACCATTTTTTTACCTAAAAAAGAACCATTTCGAATGGTTCAAACATTTCAGCATGCAAAACTAAAGTGAATACCAGTAAATAAATAGATACATAGACAAGCAAGCAAGCAAGCAAGCATTTTAGGGGAGGAATGGGCCATTTTCTATCATCGTGGGATCTAGGTTCTTTGCTAAGAGTAGTTATGAGTATTCAGATTGAAAAGCATTAGCTGGGGCCCACAAATGCCAGGCAGGTGTAGGGGTGCCAAAGACAAGCTGCCCCAAAATGTGCCACTCTGGCACATCGATTATTTTAAGTAAAAGTTACTTCAGGGGCGCCTGGGTGGCTCAGTGGTTTAAGCCTCTGCCTTCGGCTCAGGTCATGATCTCAGGGTCCTGGGATCGAGCCCCACATCGGGCTCTCTGCTTAGCGGGGAGTCTGCTTCCTTCCCCTCTCTCTGCCTGCCTCTCTGCCTAGCTCTGATTTCTCTCTGTCAAATAAATAAAATCTAAAAAAAAAAAAAAAGTTACTTCAGAGACAGCCTGTGTAGGAAGGACACTCAGACCCTCCCCTGCCCCCTGAAAACAGGAAATAAATCTTCCATGCAAGAGGTAATCTCCCAGTATCAGAAGGTAGAGACATCCTGATCTCCACTGATAAGAAATTGAGAGCCAGGAAGGCTATATAAATAATCCTTTTACAAATTTACTAGCACAACCCAAATTCTCTTAAGAATTCCTTACTAATTAAAGTGTCCAAAGTTAGGTTTTCTCTGTCCCATCAATTTGTCACAGATTTATTGTCTCTATGTCTAAAAATGTATAAAAACTGCCAGTCTTGGTCATTTCTTTAGGTGTCAATGTCATTACTGGGCCTCTGTGCACATGTAATAAAACTGTTTTTTTTTTTTTCCTGTTAATCTATCTCATCTAAATTTGAGTCTTAGTTCAGCTGGAAGACCGTGAAGGACAGAGAAAGAATTTTCCCTCCCTTCACAGGTACCAAATGAATGAAGAGGATAGATGCTAGGCTGGTTCAACTATGACTAAACATCACTCTTTCCTCATTACAATGTCTTTGATGCTGGCCAAAGAAATCTTCACTGAAACAAATGTCTATGGGTAGCCTATTGAGAATTGTAGCCTTTTTTTTAAAAAAAAAGGAATTATGGTATTAAATGAAAAGACAAATCCTGAAAAAGTGAACTAGGGTATTTGACCAACCATACCTTTTCCCTGAAGTATCTGTTACAAGGGTAGTATATCTCAAGCTCTTTTTCATGATGGTCTGGAGGAAGGTATACCTCTCACACAAGTTTTTAAACCAGCTATACTGGATATATGGGAGAGATCTGTCTAGCCTGAAAAGGAAACAAATACAGGAAAGGTCTAATTAGGGCAAGAAATAGGTAGTGTTTTTAAAGAGGTTTTTTTTGGAAAATTCCTATTCACAGAAAATGACTACCAGGTGGCCAAAGGGGGTACCCAAAGCAAGCATAAAATTTGCCTCAGGACTCTCTTTTACTGCTTAAGTACTATAAATGATTTGAATTGTGTATTCTATTCCTAATAGAAGCATACATGTCTTAATACAAAAGTACTGTATTCCCACTCATCTTCACACAAAATTGATGCTTCAGGAATAAGAACTGCTAAAGTTTAGGGGCGCCTGGGTGGCTCAGTTGCATAAGAGTCTGCCTTCAGCTCAGGTCATAATTTTGGGGTCCTGGGATGAGCCCTTCATTAGGCTCCCTGCTCAGCAAGGAGGCTGGTTCTCCCTCTGCCCCCCGCCCCAACTTGTGTGTGCTAGGCACACACACTCTCTCTCAAATAAATAAAATCTAAAGAAAAAGAAAAAGATGGGGCGCCTGGGTGGCTCAGTTGGTTAAGCAGCTGCCTTTGGCTCTGGTCATGGTTCCGGGGTCATGGGATCGAGCCCCGCATCCGGCTCCCTGCTCAACAGAGAGCCTGCTTCTCTCTCTCTCCCTCTGCCTGCCTCTCTGCCTACTTCTGGTATCTATCTCTCTGTCAAAATAAATAAATAAAAATCTTTTTAAAAAAAATTTTAGAAAGAAAAAGAACTGCTAAAATTTATTGAGTGCCTACTATGTTCCAAACACGGTTTTAAGTGAGTATTAAGTTCACAACAGCTTTATGAGGTGGATAATTATCATACCTATTTTACAAATAAGGTAATTAAGGCAAGCAGAGATTAAGTTACAGAGCTAGTTAAGTGGCAGAGCCAGGTTTTGAACCTACACAGTCTAATATCAAAGCCTCTGGTCCTCCCCAAATTTGCTCTGATGCTCCAAGTCTCAAGAATATGGAGGAATAGAGGACTTCTAATAACCTTCCCAAGTGAAAATAGTAACTCACACAGTCTAATTTTTAACACTTTCTAGATTTTCTCCTGCAGTACTGTAAATCAGAATACCCATCCTTAGAAATATTTTCATATGCTGCACAATATCTAAACTCAAAGTCAATTACTATACAACTTTCTAATGCAAACCAAGTACAATTTTTTCAAAAGATACTCAGCAAACAAAGGTTAAAACATTAATTAGGACATCCATTTGATTGAATTTTTATATTAAATTACTTTTAGAAGCTACATCAAACCCAGGATGAAAAGCCAAACTATCCACAGATTATACTTTGATTATCAGCCATCAATAGTTTAAAGGCAATTTAATATGAGTGACTAAGACCTTGACTTGACTTCACTTAAAATGATTTCAACTTTTTACAAAAATTAACTCAAAATGCATCATGGGTTTAAAACTTAAGATTTTAGGAAAAAAGAAAAAAGCAGGAGAAAAATCTTTAGGATTCAACGCTAGGCAAAAAGTTCTTAAACTTGGCCCCCAAAGCAGTCTCTAAAAAGTAAAAACTGATAAACTAGATGTCAACAAAATTAAAAACTTTTGCTCTGCGAAGGACCCTTTCAAGAGCAGGAAAAGATAAGTTATAGATTGAAAGAAGATATTTGCTACTCACATAATCAAAGGGCTAGTATCTACAATACATAAAGGATTCTCAAAACTCAGTATTTCAAAAGATAGTAATAATCAGAAAATGGGCAAGAGACATAAACAGACCCTCCTCTGAAGAGGATATACAGGTGGCAAAAAAGTGCACAAAAAGATGTTCAACCACATTAGCCGCTGGTAAACATATAAAATCACAGGAAATACCACTTTCACTACAGATGAAATAAAAATTTGTGATGCCAACTTCTGAAGAGGATATGGAGAACTAAACTACTTTTACATTGCTGGTGAGATGATAAAATGGTACAGTCACTCTGGAAAACAGTCTGGTAGTTTCTTTAAAAAACTAAACATACTCTTAACCATATGTTCCAGCAATCGCACTCCTTGGTATTTACTTGAAGGAGCTGAAAACTTATTTCAACACAAAAACCTGAACACAGATACACAGAGCAACTTTATTCATAGTTTCCAAAATTCGGAAGCAGTGACGATGTCCTTCCATGGGTAATAAACTGTGGTATATTCAGACAATGGAATATTATTCAGTGCTAAAAAGGAAGAGCTATTGAGCCATGAAAAGACATGAAGGAACCTTAAATGCATAGTACTAAGTTAAAAAAAAAAAAAAGCCCATCTGAAAAGGCTATATACTGTATGATTCCAACTACATGACATTCTGGAAAAAGTAAAACTACAGAGACAGTAAAAAGATCAGTGGTTGCCAGGGGTTGGGGTGCAGGAAAGGGGTGAGTAGGTGAAGCACAGATTTTTAGGGCAGTGAAAGGATTCTGTATGACCCTATAAAAGTGGATATGTATCATTGCATGTTTGTCCAAATTCAGACAATGTGTACAGCCAAGAGTGAACCCTAGCATGAACTATGGACTTTGGGCAATAATGATGTGTCAACCTTAGGTTCATCAATTGTAACAAATGTTACCACTGGGGGGGGGTGAGCGGCATGTTGATTACACAGGGGAAGACTATGCATGTGCAAGGGACAGGAGGAATATATACAGAAAATTTCTGTACTTTCTGATCAATTTTGCGATGACCTAAAACTGCTCTAAAAAAAATAAAATCTTTAAAGCAAAATAAGAAACTAAATATGCAACTACTGTATGACCTAGTAATTACAAACCTGGGCAGTTACTCCAGGAAAATGAAGACTTAGATTCACATAAAAAGCTGTACATTAGAGTTCACAGCAGGTTCATTTATAATAGCAAGAAACTGAAGATAACCCAGATGTCCTTCAGTGTCTGAATGGTTATACCGTGGTACGTTCACACCGTACAGGAATACTACACAGCAATAAGAAAAGAACTATTGATACGTGTAATGATTTGGATAGTTCTTAAGGAATTATGCCAAGAGAAAAAAGCCAGTCTCAGAAGGTTGCATATTGAGTGGTTCCATTCTTGAAATGACAAAATTAGAGAGATGGGGAAGAGATTAGTGGTTGCCAGAGGTTAGGGAGGTCCCCTCCCACTTGGTGGGTAGGGTTACAAAGGCCAGCACAAGGGGTCCTTGTGATCATGGAACTGGTGAAGGCAACACTAACCTACAGATGTGAAAAAAATTGCACAGAACTAAATATACACACAGATAAATAAACAGAGGTAAGACAGGAAATCTGAACAGGGTCAGTGGATTATGCTAATGCTAATATCCTGGTTGTGATAATGTGTGATCGTTGTGAAAAACACTACCATTGGAGGAAACTAGTCAAGGGGTACACAAGATCTCTCTGTATTATTTCTTACAACTGCGTGTGAATCTACAATTTCTCAAAATTAACAATTCAATAAAAAATATAATAGTTTCAGGGGCGCCTGGGTGGCTCAGTCAATTAAACATCTGACTCTTGATTTCGGCTCAGGTCATGATCTCAGAGTTGTGGGATGGAGCCACGCAGTAGGCTCCACATTCAGCAGGGAGTCTGCTTGTCCCTCTCCCTCTATTCCTCTCCCTATCTCTGTCTCTATCTATAAAATTAAAAAAAAAAAATCTTCTTAAAAATATACAATAATTGCAGCTACAGACATCAGCCTTTTTTTTTTTTTAAAGATTTTATTTATTTATTTGACGGAGAGAGAGACAGAGAGCACAAGCAGGCAGAGAGGCAGGCAGAGGCAGGGAGAGAAGCAGGCTCCCCGCTGAGCAAGGAGCCTGATGCGGGGCTCGATCCCAGGACCTTGAGACCATGACCCGAGCCGAAGGCAGCGGCCTAACCCACTGAGCCACCCAGGCGCCCCAGACATCAGCCTTCTGATCCTAAGTGTTAATATGCATAGGATTTCATGAATATCAACTAAATATATATGTAAATGTATTAGAACTTTGAATTTAAAAATTCATAGATGGAAAACGGGGCAGCATCATATTTTAAAATGTTTAAAATATTTTCCTAAAAAAATATTCCTAAGTAAACACTAGGTAGAAATTTTAAGTGCAGAGTCTACTCATTAGAAGACATTCTGCCATCACCCAATTTCAAAATTATTAAAAACCAAGTTGCTAGTAATTTAATCCTTATGTGTATACAGAAAGCAACAATAAAAAAGATGTTACTATCTTCTTTAGGAGATTTTCTTTAAACAACCCATATAGTTAAATTCAGAAAAATAATTATTTTCATTGTCAATGTTACAATGAAAAAATCCTTCTCTTTATGTGAAAAGTTACTACAGTTTACCAATCAACTGGGAAACTCAGAATTGGGCTTTGGCTTAATGCAACAATAGGTTCAAATCTGATCAAAGCCCAACTGGACACTTATTGTATATAGCCCTGTTAATGAAAATGCTGTGATTCTAGAGGCAGAAATTGAGGCACTCTAAACAAAGGTTATCTTTCAGGATTCTGGTTCCTGTCCCAACTAAGACAGCAATCATTTTGTGCAAATAAATAAATGAGTGTTTAGAGTCTACAGAAAGTTCAAGAGTGGTGCCAAAATTAGAGAGGCTAATGAGGGTGGCTGAGGCACTGAGAAGGTCTGGAAGATAAAAGGACAGAGGCTCCCAACATCTCTGTCTAGCACCAGAGTCATTAAAGCTATGTCTAAAAAAGCAGTCTATGACTGCAAGAGGACCTCTCCCTCCTATAAAAGATGGAGGGGGAAAGGATATCTTCCAAGAGCATGTCACATGCTGGGCATCTTCCCTTTGACCTCCCAGTCCCACTCTTTACCTTTCTCCATGCCTCAGCATGCTCCAGTATTGGAAGTCCCAGGTACAGCAATCAGGCAATAAAAAGAAATAAAGGGTATCAGAATTGGAAAGGAAGAAATAAAACTATCTCTGTTTGTGGATGATATGATTTTATATAAAGAAAATCCTAAAGACTCAACTAAAAAATGTTAGATCTAATCAATAAATCCAGTTGAAGTTTCAGGATACAGAATTAAATATTAAAATCAGTAGCATTTCTATACACTAACAACAAATTTTCTGAAAAAGAAATAAAGAATTCCATTCATAATAGCATCAAAAATAATAAAACACTTAGCAATAAGTGAAACTAAGGAAGTGAAAGATCTCTGAAAATCAAAAGACACTGATGAAAGAATTCTAAGACACAAAAAAAATGAAAGGTAACCTGCGTTCTTGGACTGGAATAATTAATATTGTTAAAACGTCAATACTACCAAAAGCCATCTATTGATTCAATGTCATCCCTATTTACATTCCAATGGTACTTTTTACAGAAACAGAAAAAACACTCCAAATATTTATATGGAACCACAAAAGACCCCAAATAACCAAAATAAATAAATACATAAATAAATAAAATTGTGAGAAAGAGCAAAGCAGAAGGCATCCCAGTTCCTGATTTCAAGCTATACTATAAAGTTAGTCACCAAAACAGTATGGTACTGGCATAAAAACAAGCAGACCAACTGGAGAGAACTGAGAGCCCAGAAGTCAATCCCCATATATATAGCCAACTAATATCTGACATGGGAGTCAAGAATATTCAATGGAGAAAGCCAGTCTTTTCAATAAATGGTGCTGAGATAATTTGATATTCACACGTATAAGAATGAAATTGAACCCATATCTTAGACTCACAAAAATTAACTCAAAATCGATCAAAGTCTTAGATGTAAGACCTAAAGCTCCAGGAAGAAAACAGGAATAAAGCCCCTTGACATGGGTGTTGGTAATGGGGTTTTTTTGGATGACACCTAAAGCATAAGCAACAAAATAAATAAGCAAGTAGAACTATACCCAACTAAAAAGCTTCTGCATAGCTGAATAAGTCGTCAACAAAATAAAGAAGAAAACCTACGGAATGGAAGAAAAATGTTCGCAAACCATACATCTGATAACAGATTAATTAATACCCAAAATATATAAAGAACTCATACAACTCAGTAACGAAAAACCCAAATAATCTGATTTTAAAAAATGGGCAAAGGAACTAAATAGACCTTTTTGCAAAGAAGAACTATAAAAGGCCAACAAGGTACATGAAAAGATGCTTACCATCAAGACTCACTAGGGAAATGTAAATTAAAACTACAATGAGATATCACTTCACACCTGTTAAGTTACCATCATCAAAAAGAGATAACAAATGCTAGTAAGATGTGGAGAAAAGGGAACCCTTGTGCACTGCTGCTGGCAATGTAAATTCATGCAACCACTATAGAAACCAGTATGGAGGACCCTTAAAAAATTAATAATAGAACTACCTTATGATATGACAATTCCACTTCTGAGCATATACCCAAAAGAATCAAAAACATTAACTTGAAAACACATCTGCACCCCTATATTCCTAACAGCATTATTTATGATGGAAGTGGAAGTGCCCTAGTGGATGAAAAGGTTGTGGTACGTATCTACAATGGAATGTTATTCAGCCATAAAAAAATGAGGAACTCATTCCATTTGTAACAACATGGATGGACCGTGAGGGCATTGTGCTAAGTTAAATTAGTCAGAAAAAGACAAATACTGTATGATCTCACTTATATGTGGAATGTAAACAAATAAAGAACAAAACCCAAACTCACAGCAAAAGAGATCAAACTTGTGGTTATCAAAGGCAGAGGGTGGGTGGAGGGGAAATTGGAGGAAGGTGGCCAAGAGGTACGAACTTCCAACTGTAAGTTACAGAAATACTAAGGATATAAGGTGACTATTGTTGACACAGCTGTAGAATACACAGGAAGGCTGCTAAGAGAGTAAATCCCGAGTTTTCACCACAAGAAAAAAAAATTCCCTTTTTTTCTTTTATTTCTTTTTATTGTATTTAAGGAGAAGACAAATATTAGCTGAACCTACTGTGGCAATCATTTCGCAATATACGTAAATCAAACCATCATGTTGTTTGCCTTAAACTGATACAGTAATGTATATCAATTATTTCTCAATAAAATGGGGGGAGGGAATGTTGGGATCTTTAAGTGTTCAGTCCTCCATGTCCCTTCCCTTCTTAGAGCAATTTCACAGACTCTATCAATGTCTTCAATCACATGCTGACAACTTCAGAATCCAGTTAGGGTCCAGCTGTCTTCTGGGCTCTGCACTCAAGTAGCTAAATGTCATCAGAGTTCCACTTGGAGGGCCCACAGGCACCTTCAGCACAAATTCAACTCAACTTCTATGGCCTCTCAGACTTGTGTTCCTCAGCCTCTCAGTTTATACCTCATATCTCTTAGGTATACCAGCTAGAAATCTGACATTTTTCTGAACCCTTCCTCAGCCCACTTCTCTCCACCCTCCCTGGCATTACTGTAGTACACCACTTCCGCCCCAGACAACGAACAGATTTCTTGCTAAATGGTTGTTTCTTAGCCTACCCTATACCCACTTTCTTCTGAAAAACTTCTCCATTCTCCTTAGGATAAAATCCAAACACCTGGACACAGCTTAGCAAGTCCTTCAAGATCTGCCTCTTGGAGTCCTCTCACCAATCTGCCCCACAAACTAAGCCACAGGCTTTCTCTGAAGTTTTCGGAAACTGTGCACTTTAAGGGTTCCCAAGCTTTGCTTGGCACATTCCTTCTGATTAAGCCACATTCAACCTTCTCCCACCAGCTCTCAACCTTTAATTTGAAAGTCCCAGGGAAGCCTTTTACATATCCGACTCAGGATTAGGGGGCCCTGCCAAGAGCTCCTTCAGCCTATACTAAAGTATTTATCTCACTGCATTGTCTATAATTATTTTCTGGTTTGGTTTCCCCACACTTTGACTATGAGCTTCCCTGGGCAGCACTGAGCTCCTTGCTTATATAGGCCAATAGGTAGCTCATGAGGAAAGCACCAAAACATGTATTCTTGAATGAATGATAGTGTAAAAGAAGACATCAGGGGACAAATTGAAAGGGTCTGCAGTGACCACCATCTGCCACACAACATCTTTCTATACCTCATTACATAAAAGCAACTGATACATTAAATTACTTCCTTTATATAATTAAGGAGGCCATACTGTCTGGACATTGGTGGTAGCCAAACGTCTGGTGTATTGGATGACTTAGTTTAAAATAACATTAGCGCTTGTCTGGATTACTCTAATAGTCTTCCACATTTGCAGTAACCCTGCTCCCGCTAGTCTTTTCCACTGAGCAGCCAGCCAGTGATCTTTTCAAAACATAAATACGATATTGTAACTTCTCTACCACGGTTTACACAGTCCCGCAAAGGTCTGCCATCTGTCCCACATCCCCCACCTTATTACCATTCTCCCTCTTACCCACTCTGCTTGACTACGCTGGTCTTCTTTCTTGCAGTTTCTGTTAAACAGCAAAGGTTATTCCAGGATCAGAGGCTTTGCACTGTTCATTCTACCTGCCTGCAAAATTCTTCCCTCCGCCCAGTTCCATACCCCAGATCTTGCCACGGTTGTTCCTCCCCATTCAGATCGCCGCTCAAATGTCACTTCCTCAGAGACCTTTCCTGACCACCTATCTAAAATAGTCGACATGTCCTAGTCAAACTCGATCCTCTTATTCTCCTTGACTTTCTTTATATAACCTAACCCTATGTAATTATTTTGTTAATCCACCTCCCCTGTCAAAGAGAAAGTTCCACGAGGACCATTGATTGTATCTACCCCGTTCACTGTCGTCTCCCTAACGGCTAGAAGAGTGCCCGGCCAATAAACACTTGCTAAATGAATACGGGGCACTCAATAAATATGTCCATCTCGCGTATTTTCCATTCTCCTCTCCCCTTCATTGTCAGAAATCCGTGAGGGTCGCTGTCCCTGCAGAAAAGCTCTTGAAGCGTCACCGCCGTTCCAAAAAAGAGTCCTCTTTTCCTCGCCAGGCGAGGCAAGTCCAGTCTGGTAGCTAATGGGGCCTCAGGGACGGAAAGATGAGCCACGGACCCGGCACTCTCCTCTGAAGAGCGCTGAGGGGGGGCTGCGGCATCAGGCGTCCCTCTCCTCGCTTCCTAAGGACTGCCGCCTCCCCAGCCTTAGCTCCCTGGACCAGCCTCTCAGTCAGCCGCACACACGCCTTCCCCTCCGCGGAGTTCCGCTGCCACTCCCAGTTACCTGCGGGAGATATGGGTTGGGAGACCCAGCCTTCACACCGCCATTCGAACGAACAGCACCACCCTCCGGGCCACCGTAGTTCGGGGAACGCACACGCCGATCTCTTCCTCCGCATGCGCAGAGATCCCGCTCGGCGTGCAGTGTCTCTTAGCAACCGCATCGAGTCCCTCCGCCAGAGGCGGAGCGTCGGAAACCACCGGGGGGAAGCCGAGGGGGGAAGTGAGTGAAACCAATCGGAGACGAGTCCCAACCTCGATCGGCACGCCTCCTCTAACTGTCGCGAATACGCAGACGGCTTTACGGCAGGCAAGGGGTGGGGGCTGCCGGGGGTAAGGAGGAGAGAAGGAAGCAACCAACCAACCAAGTCGCCCCCACCCCCCCACCCCCACCCACCCCGGACCTGGTTTACGGCTCCGGGCTCAGGCTCCGATGCGGCCTCTGATTGGCTGCTGAAGGCTTGGTCCCATCCCAGTGACCCCAAAGTGCTGGAGGGAGGGGGCGGGGGTGGCCCAGTGCAAAGTGCATCCCGAAAGCCCCCTGCCTGGAGCCCCCGCGGCTGGCACTTAGGACCCTGTATGACCCGGGACCTCGCTGCCCCGAGACCTCCCGTGTGCCCCCGTAGCTGGGAGCCTTCGGCCCCGAGCGCGGCAGCTCCTGCTCCGAGCTCTCAGACCCGGGCTGCCCCCCCACTCGAGCCGGGACTTCCTCCCTGCACCCCTGCCCCGAGGCTGCCCGGCGGTCAGGACCGTCGCCCCAGTTCTGCTCGACCGTCCGGATGCTCGTCGGGTTGGGGCCGTGAGGCACCGAGAAGGATCAGGAACACCCGTGTCCGGCCCTGCCTGGAGTGTTTGTTCAATGGAGAAGTTGGTGAGTGTGGAGAAGGCTGAGAGGAGAAAGAGAAGCAGCAGCTGAAGAGACAGGTAAAGTCAGTTACCTCCCCTGAGGGGAAGGGGGCTGGCTGAGAGGGAGAATCACTGCTTCTTCCTGTCTGCCCTTACCACTCTTCCTTTGCTACCCCTTCCTCAGAAGCCCCCTCCTCCTCGCCCCTGGGTCACTGCACCACTCACTGGTTTTTGCTTTCCAGGTCTGAGCCGGCTAGAAGAGACGAGAGAGCAGGAAGGGGCCAAGCCACCCACCAGAGAAGCAGCAGAGAGCCTCTGACCAGCATCCTCTTTAAAGGTAATGAGCCAGACCTCCCCTCCCCCATTGTTTATTCCTGGCCCCTACCTCATTAAGCATTGCTTTATTTTCAGCGTAGTTACCTGGAAATGTTAACTCTTTCCTGGCATCCAGTTTTCCCAACAAAAACAAAACACTGCCCGTGCCTGATCCTTGAGATTTTAATTAATAACTTATTTATCTCAGAAATGTATTTTCCCCTTTCTCTCTGTGCGTTGTGTTTCCGTTTTCTGCATTTTTTGGTACACTGTACCATTTACCCTGCTCTGAGACTTTGAGACCTTTTTGTAGCCCCCCCACATCTTACTCTCATAGGAATTCTCAATTCCTTGTTAATTGCTTGTTAATTCTCAATGACTCTGCTTTTTAATTAAACCACAATTTTCTGTTTTCCCCTTATGTCTTCCTATCACCTTTCCTCTACCTCTGTCAAAAAATCATTTGAGTTAACTAACTGACAAGGGTTTGGTAGAAGAAGGTACAGTAATGGCTTGAAATTTATGAGTTTCGGAAAATAATGTGACTTTTCTATGTGAAAAATGAATCTGTGTTCTTGGATAGTGTGGATAGTTTGAAAGCAGTATTTGCCTCTGAAGCACTTGAATATAATTAACTCTTGTGGCTTTTTCGTGTTTCTGTGTGACAGATATGGATGGATTTTGAAACTTTTAAATATAATATTTGTTACACCTTTGATTTTCTAGAACTTACAAAACTTTATACACTATTAGGTTAATCGTTTGGCACTCAAGAGTTTGCAAACAGGAATGTTTTGGTGTGTTTAGAATCTAGGGCTTTATTTTTGCACTCTTAATAGATAAGATTTTTCATTTCAAAACCCTTACAGATAATTTGTTAGATTGAAACTTAATCATCTCATTCATGTGATCCCATTTCTGCTGCTGTATTTTGTTGCTGCCTCTGAAAATGCACTAAAGGTAAGTTTAGGACATTCATGCAATTCCTAAAGAGGGAATATGATCAGGGAAATTATCTAAGAGTTAATTCAGAAATTAGTGGAGTGAATGACTTCTCTGCCATCCAATAACAGGGGTATAAAGTGACTGGTTAATCTCAGAGTTATTTTAATATCTCAGATTGTTTGGGGAATTTCAGGTGCAAAGAAGTACTTAAAATAGTAGATGTTAGGAAATTTTTGATTTACTCTGTTCCACTGGACTTTCTGCCTTCTACAGAAATAAATTAATGCCTTTCCTGATTCTTTTACTTGTGAAGACATTGCTAAAGATACTTTTAAGTGCTTTGAGGGTTTGTGTTTTCTTGAGAGCTGGAACCGGACACCAGAGGGAGAGTGTATGCTACTGAATGAGACTGAAAATCACTATCTGGCAGTGACTTCCATGGTGAACATTTAGGGCAGCCTGAAATAGGGTCCCCTTCATTTCAGTAGAAACTAGCCAGGAGTCTATAGTTAAAGGCAATTTTCTTTCTTTAAATATGCAAATCGCCAGAGAGATGCTTAATGATGACTTTAGGAATTTTTTTTTAATGTTAACATATATGAAGTATGTTTTTAAGGGAAAAGTGAATTATGTATTTTCTATTCAGGCCTTCTCACTTAAACATTTTTTCTACTTTAGATGTAACTCTAGCGTGTTTTCATTTGCAAGGGGTGTTATCACCTGAGATGGTAAGAGAGCAGGTCTGTGGCAAGTCAAGCATGGAAGGTACAGAAAGGACACTGCTTTCTCCTGGTTGCCAGCCAGATCATTCTCATTGCTTAAATAATATTTCATTGATCCTGCCTCAGCTTTTAACAGTTTTTCTAGGATTAGGGAATAGATAGATAATAGATAAATTGTTGGCATTAGTTCCAGATACCAGCATGACTGAAAGTGTTTGGTCTAGGTTATGCTGAACATTTAAAATGTTTTATTTGGGTAATTATTTGCCAACATGGACAGTTAAGATAGTTTATATTTTTCAGCCCACTAGTTAACTTTGTGTTAATTCTCTTACCAGGTACATGGGTTTTTACAGGAAAAAAAAAAAAAAAGGTAAAGAACCTATTTATTTGATAACCAAATATAGATTTATAGTCACATAGGGAGAATAACTGATTTTAACTAAAGATCTTCAGTGATGCCTTTTGAGGTTGCTGTGGCGCCATAGTTTTGTCTTTATACCTGAAGTGATACCATTCACAATTGCTTAATATTATGCTACATATATGGGGCTCCTGGGTGGCTCACTGGGTTAAGGCCTCTGCCTTCGGCTCATGTCATGATCCCAGGGTGCTGGGATTGAGCCCCACATCGATCGGGCCCTCTGCTCGGCGGGGAGCCTGCTTCCCCCCAACCCCTCTCTGCCTGCCTCTCTGCCTACTTGTGATCTGTCCATCAAGTAAATAAAATCTTTTAAAAAATATTATGCTACATATAATTATCTATATATAATATCTATTTTTCTTCACATTTAGCTTGGATAACGTAGAAATTCATACAATTCCTAGAAAGTCTTCAGTCAGATAAAGTTTATGCAAGTGTACCTAATATCTGACTTACAGCCTTTCATTTCATTCCCAACTGAAGACACTCCCTCAGTAGAGAATGATTGTCTCCTTTCTTACAAACTTCTTCAGTACTACCATGAGGCTGCTAAGATGATCGTGCCAGACCGTGAGTTACTAAGATGATATTGACAAGACCTCCTCTTTTACAATACTTAAGTGATTTAAGCTATGAGTTGAGCCTGGATTAAGTGAGTTATACAATTTCCTCTCTTGCCTCTTCCACGTTCTGTGAAAATGGTTGGTTTCTCTTCTGGATCATAGGAGAATTGTATATGTGCTGCCGAAGCAGGCACAATCATATGAGAATTGTAGATAAGTCATGCATTATAATACATCCTTGCGTTACACGGAGGCCCAGCAACTTGGAGGAAATAGGAATGCCATTACTTGTTCTAGAACATAAACACCATGCTAACTATGCAGAGTGATACTAAAAAACACTTCTACTTTATTTTGGGGTCCAGGCTCTTGATCATACAAATAGTTCTGGTCAACATAGACCTCAGTGGTGTGGCACACGTTGGGCCTTGTGTTCCTGTAGCCATCTAAGACCTGTGAGCCCATGGAGGTTTTTTCCCTCAGAGCCACTCTCCTTGGAGTTGCTGATTTTATTTTCATACCAGCCTGTATCTCTGTTTGCTCTACAAAGAAATGCTTATTTCCTTTTTTGAGTAGCAAGCTGTTATCTTGTTTCTAGTTGGTGTGAAATCTGAAAGCACAGTTCTAATTTGTATCACTTAATCCAAAAATGTGTGGACTTTTAGTGAAAATAATATGCAAAAAGCCATTAGTGACTAATCGTGTATGCCAAAGGAAACCGGGGACATGTGGCGGATCTGGTGTAAGTTGTCTACAATTTCACACAGGTCTTAAATATATTTTGTTTTATGGTTATCTTATGCTTCGCTCTGTTCTATGAATATAAACTTCTTTTAATTATGTGCAGCAAGAAATTTGGTTTCAACTTAATGCAGTTCACTTGGCATCTTTATGGAATTTAGTGGTAACATTCTAATCCCTGAATTTATGGTTTCGAGTATGGTCAACCGTGTAAAAGCTCAGAAGCCTGGGTGATTTTCTTTTGACACCATGGAGAGTTGAAAAAGATGGAATTGTGAAATTGACACACACTATTCAACACACTATCCCGTTATCAACAGGCATTCCCCAAACAATCCCAACACTCCTTCCCCAAAATGATACTCATTGGGGAAGTGGCTCATTTGGGGATGTAATTCTGAAGTCTTCCTTGTTTGTATGTTTATTTCTCTTTTTGGACTGAAACCTGAAATGGAATTTCTAAGATTGCACCCTCCAAATTTTAGTCATTCTGAGTCTTTACTTTAAAACAACTCACATTCACATCTATTTCTTGAGAAAGTTGCCTCCATGGCCATATTCTTTTGCTTTATAGGTGACTTCCAGGAGTTCTCAGATTTTCAAACTTCCCCTGGAGGGGAAATAGACTTTTTTCCAATCTCCTCATCTCTGGACTTCCTCTGTGATTTTCAATAGACACCTTTAGCACCGGGTTGTGTATTTCCTTTTTCAGTTCTATAGTCTTTTAAAAAAAAATTTATTCACATGTGGATAGCTAAATTCTGTTAAGTGCAAACTCGTAAAACACCATGATAAGATTTATTACTTGTCTGGTGCCTTGGACTGTTATAATGGATATTTTGGTAATAAGTCATTGCCCTTCATTACTTAAGGGATGAAGCTGACAGGAATTATGTGTGCATGGTGCGTGTGTCTGTTTTTTTCCAGGAAAGGCTGATGCATGTAAAGGTGCTTTTTCGGTTTAAACCTATGGTTATTATTTATAGCACTTAGCGTTGTCAGAAAAGAGAAAAGTGATCTTAACATTTTTGGGTATATTTGATTTATTTTAAGGATGCAGAATTTTTTTTTTTTTAATATTTTATTTATTCGAGAGCAAGAGCTAAAGAGTGAGCACAAGCGGGAAGAGGGGCAGAGGGAGAGGGCGATGCAGACTCCCCACTGAGCAGGGAGCCTGTCGTGGGGCTCGATCCCAGGACCCCAGGATCATGACCTGAGCAGAAGGCAGACGCTTAACCAACTGAGCCACCCAGGTGCCCTGATAACTTTCTGTTAAAGTTCTACCAAGAGGTAACACCAGTGGCCAAGGCTCAACAGTGTGCCAAACTCAGGCATTCAGTGAACTTTCACCTGTCTGACTGAAGGAGTCCGTACAGCATTATCACAAGTTACTGTGGTGTGTGCACCTTTCTTGTTGAGAGTAGTCACTTCATCTTCTAGCACAGCCTTTTCTTGATATTATTAATAAATTAATACCATTTCATATTCTCTCCACCCCTATCTTGCACCTCCTCCTCCACGCATACTCCCCTGCCTTCATGGAAGTGGCCATGGGTAGATGGGAGACCGTAAGAGCAAGGATTCTTAAAGGCTCGAAACCATGGAGGGCTATCTCCACTTCTCTTGGGAGGCAGGGGATACCAAGAACACCCTTGGAAATAAGGCATCCAGTGGTGTTGATTTTTGAAATGCAGATACAGCTCATGTAGAAAATAATCACCTGTTCATTTGTGGAAAATGCTGGAGGTTCGTCATTGGAGACCCTCAGTTTGCACTTCTTAAACAGATGTTTTATTTTAGCACAGTTTTGCATGTCTAGAGAAACGTGCACAGATAACACAGAATTTCCATAAACTCCTCCACACCCTGTTTCCGCTAACATCTTTTTATTTTATCTTATTTTATTTATTTATTTGACAGAGAGAGACACAGTGAGAGAACACGAGCAGGGGAAGTGGGAGAGGGAGGAGCAGGCTTCCTGCCGAGCGGGGAGCCCGATGCAGGGCTCGATCCCAGGATTCTGGGATCATGACCTGAGCCGAAGGCAGACGCTTAACGACTGAGCCACCCAGGCGCCCCTTCCGCTAACATTTTATATTAATAGCTGCATTTGTCACAACTAAGGAACCAACAGTGAGCAGTATTACTAATTAAAATCCGTAGCATATTCACATTTCCTTAGCTTTTACCTAATACCATTTTTCTGTTCCAGGATCTCATCCAGGACTTCACATTGCATTTAGGCATCTTGTCTCCTTAAGCTCTTTCTGGCCATGACAAGTTTCTCAGACTTCTTGTTTTTGATGGTCTTGACATTTTGAGGAGTTCTGGTCAGGTATTTTGTAGAATGTCCCTCCATTGGAATTTGTTTGGTGTTTTTCTCACAGTCTGAGATTATGGGCTTTGGAGAGAAAGACCACCAAGGTAAATGGCCATTCTCATCATATCATACTAATAACATGACTTGGCACTGCTGTTGTTAACCTCCATCACTGCGCTGAGGCATGTTTTTCAGGTTTCTCACCATCAGATTGCTCTTTGCCTCCCTTTCTGTGCTATCCTCATTGGAAGGAGGTCGCTCTGCATGGCCCACGCTGAAGGGAAGGGGAGTTATGCACTACCTCCTTGAGTAGGGAGAATGTACACAGGTCTTTGGAATTATGCACAGATTGTGTTTCTCCTCCCCTCCTTTATTTATTCAGCCAGTGATAGCAATATGGGCATAACGATAGTCTATACTTTGGGTTAGAATCCAGTAGTATTTGAATTATCGCTTTCAAATTGTTCATTTTGGCTGTTGAGAGCTCTATTTGTTGGCTCCTGTGTTCCTGTGACACACCCCCATCACTGCCATTTTTCTTTGATCAGTTTCTTTTCGGCACAGTGAGATGCTCCAGGCCCGTCTTGTATATTTCTTTTCTTGTGCCGCCCCCCCACCCCCCGAATTGGGCATTTCTGCAAGGATAGTTCTGCATTTTTTGCAGCTTGCCTTGTAGGGGTTGTCCTGATCCTGTCTCATTCATGATGTCTCATTTTTATTTTTTAAGAAATGATAGGCAGTTTTAAGTCAGGTATTATTTGCAAGTGCATCTTGGCCAACTCTTTGGCCTTTCTTGAAGAAGTTTGACAAGGGAAAAAAGGGTGGGGAGAAAGGAAAGGGTTCAAGTGGACTATCCTGATTTGGATGGGTTGAAAATTCTGGTGTGCACCCAGCAGCACTGTGACTGCCAGTCTTCCCAAAAGCATGTCAGGTTGCCAGGTGGCCCGACCTTTCCTGCTTAAGTGACACAGGGCTTAGCACACCCACCCGATGGGAAAGGGGTGGCCGTTTTCCCAGTGAGTAATTTCTAGAGTGATTCTAGTGTAGTGTGTGAAGTCACTTAGCATGTGCTCTTAACCTAGTGGTATTCAGAGACCTAGGATTTAATTTACATGGAGAAGGAGCCTTTTTCTTACAGGTGAATAGAGAATTTTCTCAAAATTCATGTGGGGAAGCTGGCAAGAAATGTTGATCTTTTACCTGGTTTGATGTGTGCATTAAGGAATAACAGTTTCAAAATGGTTAACATAATGCTTTTTGGGTGTATGAAGTACCAGCATTGAAAGACATAATCTCCTTTTAGTTGTCATAGATTCCATTTTGGGCCAGGCCACCTACTGTATTGAATGAACACACGCTTTCATTTTTGTCCTGTTTAGAAAGAGCAAGCGCCTACAGTGTCCGTTAAAAAGTAATTGAGATGAAGCAAGTCTGAAAATATATTGTGAATAGAGCAAACAACAAAAAGAACCTGCGTTTCTATCCAAATTCCAAATGTGTGATTTTTTTTTTATTATTTTTATTCTTTTTCAAAAACTGTCCTTTTAGGGAAAAAAAATTCCTGAAAATAAACCGTATTCTCCACCAGTTTGGAGATTAACGTAGGTACCATGGTGATTTTTCTCTAAGAACTGATCTGAGTTCTTTCTCTGCTCTGAAAGTTTGTTACAAAGTGCTAAAATTCAAGCTCATCCAAAGGTAGACTGTGCAGCAGCTCTGATTGTTATTATTTTTAGGAATCTTCCATAATTGGTATTTGTCTTTAGGTTAAGAAAGCTCATTCACGCCGCAAGCTGGACACACTCTGAGCCTCCTTCTCACGATGCTGTATGTGCACAATGGTTATTAGGCAATCCACATATCAGGAGAAGGGACATTCTTCCATAAGGTAAGTGACTGAGGGTCATCGGTCATCTGTGCAGTCCTTGCTTTTCCTTCAAATCAGCTAACATATAAACACAACACTTGCTGAAAGAAAACAGGTTTGCTTTGATACTGATTGGATCTTGCATAATAGACCTCATTTAAGTGCCAAGATAATTGTCTCATTTAAAAAAAAAAATCTGAAACTGCTTATTTTGAGCACATAGTAGTAGTAGTTTTTTTTTTTTTTAAAGATTTTTGTTTATTTATTTGACAGAGATCACAAGTAGGCAGAGAAGCAGGCAGAGAGAAAGGAGGAAGCAGGCTCCCTGCTGAGCAGAGAGCCCGATGCGGGGCTCGATCCCAGGACTCTGGGATCATGACCTGAGCCGAAGGCAGAGGCTTTAACCCACTGAGCCACCCAGGCGCCCCAGTAGTAATAGTTTTCATTAATTTCTTCCAATGGTCTTCGACATCTCTTATAACCCTAAAAATAAGCAAAAACCTATTCCAAAAGGATTCTCAGTTTTAAAATTTCTAAGAGACTTAATTTTATAGTGCTGATTGAAAAAGTAGTCAAGTAAAGAGATAAGGGGGAAATCATGTTTGTTAAGAAAACAAATTATCAGGAAATTTCTCCCTTTATGTTACTTAATAGTAATATGTAAGAGTTTAAAATAACCATTTTCAATGAATAAAACAACATAGGGTATATGATTTAACTCTTAAGCTATGATGATTTGACCTAGGTCAGGCTTAAGTTTACCGTGGTACAATCTATAACGAGGAATTTTACAAGATAAATTATTATTGGTAACAAGATTATCCCAAGATGTCTAACCTACATAGGAGACCAAAATGTCTTTAAAGGACTTTATCACATAACTTTTTATTTTTAGAAATGAAAGCCTACTAATTAAGAGATGAGTCTAATCTATTCCTTAAAATTAGCCCAGATGGAATGGCTTCTTAGAAGTCAGTTAGTTCAAGCTTCCTTAAGCTTCTGTAAAGCTTAAAAATGTACTGCAAAAGTTTTTGCACACACATGTGTAAGATACCACTTTTCGCCAGTTCAATTTGGACTTTCCTTCTTCACAGGAAGGAGATCTCATTTTATATTGAGTCGAGCGCATACCTCTTTTGTGACCTATTAGGGGGTGCAGAAGTTCAGTACACTCCTTTTTCTTTAAAATGATTTTTTTTTCACGTGGTGAATCAACAGCTTGTTTCAGTTCTTACACTGTTTAAATATTTTGTGTAATCTTGGTACTCTGCACGCTTATAGAGGCAAACTTCTGGAAACCTGAAATTAGAAAAGTGGAAAAGACACCTGGCAGAAAAAAGAGGGATGGTTAATCATGCATCAAATAACGGAGTAGGGAGGACAGAAAGAGAAAAAGAAATAAAAGGAAAAAATACATGTTGTCTGTGCATTTTACTTTAATTTACCCCACCCACTGCCTTTTCGCCTCCCTCCCCAAACCTTTCACCCTTTGGGGCTAAAAATAAAATATTGTTTAAATACTTTAGGGGACTCACATAAAGTTTTTTACCTTTTTTTTTTTTTAACTGCTTCTCATAGTTGAAGATCTGTAGTCATCATAGTCTATGAATCGTCCCCTTGATACCCCACATTCACTCATGGATCTGTGATAGAATCCTTGAGTGGTTTATAACTCTGTGCCTTAGGGAAATCAAACAAATCCAATTCCTCTGCTGTCTCCCATTTTCTAGCTGACCAACATCATCTTCCATTCTACCTGAAATAATGCTGCTGTGCTCATGGGATCTTTGCTTTGAGTTTTCAAAAGACTACAGAGGACCTGTCCTGTTTCAGCAATCCAGGGCTTTATGCCTGGCTTTTTGTTTGAAATCTTTTATATTCTTAGGGAAATACGGTCATAACAGGTGCATGTTAATTAGTTGTAGTAGGGTGGACTGTCATTACTAGGATTTACGTGATTTAACAAGGGAAAATCCTGTGCTGTTTAACAGACACAGCACGAGGAGCACGTATTCTAACTTGCATGAATTCTGCTTCCCCTCAAAGGCTGTTCCCTGTGACCTAATGAATCCTTTGTAAAAAGCGGACTCAGCTAGGATGTTACACCACCACTGTCGAAGGAACCCTGAGCTCCAGGAAGAATTGCAGATTCAGGCTGCAGTGGCTGCTGGGGATGTTCACACAGTCCGGAAGATGCTAGAACAAGGCTATTCTCCCAATGGCCGGGATGCTAATGGCTGGACCCTGCTTCATTTCTCTGCAGCGCGAGGGAAGGAAAGATGTGTTCGAGTCTTTCTAGAACATGGAGGTGAGTTTACCGGAGGCAAACCTTTTTTACCAAGGAGAAACTTAAATTCTATTTAGTTTAAAATATATGTGTCCCTGTATATAACATTTAATGCTTCTCTTTGATTAGCACCCAACTTCTTATCCTCTTCTTCGTGAAGATTCGTTGCAATTATGCGGAGTTTTGTTCAAAATTAGATTGTTTGAGAGAGCAGCCTGGTGATTGTGCTTTTTCCCCCCAACCCTGTAGTTTAAATGCAGTCAGGTTTTCCCAGCAAGCCTTCGTGTTATTTGGTTACGCTGTTTCAGAAGCAGAAGTGGCTGTGGGACCCACAATTGGAGAGTTACACAAGTTTCCCCTTTGGCAATTGCTTGTGCAGAGACCTACCACACGTCCCTTTAAATTAAATATCATGGCCTTAGTAGTATCCTGTCTTCTGAATTTACTTCCTTTAAAAAAACCTTTGGATGATTTCTTTTATTGCTATTTTAGAGCTCTTATCTTTTCCAGAATTATACATAGTTTCTAGGTTAGAAGACAGGTTAGCTGAGGTCTCATTTTGTATAAATACACAGAGTTGGAAACCACCTCTGACATTTTATGCTTTTGCTTCAAAAAACTGTCCATTCTCATAGTTAACAATTTCCATAATTAATAGTCACTGTAATAACTGCCCTAAACTAGTTGACTTCTTTCCCAGTGGAATTTCTGCTTACTTTCTTTTCCAGAGATGGACTTCTATGTATTTTATCATTTGTACCTATTTGACCTTTGTAATGACAGCATGAAAAGTGTTGTTGGGACTCACGTTCCACACGTGCCCTTCTGGGGCCTGAATTGCTCCTTGACACAATCAGTTAGTTTCATTTTTAAGGTGTACTGTGTTACAAGACTAGGCAAACTTGTGAACTCCTTGAAGTACAGAAATCTCTAGAAGCCCCAGGACTCTGGTGAGGGCCTTGTGAATCGCGCGAAGCTGGGAATATGAGGGCTGTGAGCGGGAGCCCTAGCAGGGCGCTGCTAGGCCTGAGACTGAGTCTTCGCACATCCCAGGGGCCCCTGCTAGGAACTAGATCCCTAGAACAGTGGACTGTGGACAGGGCCCAGCCATTCACAGTCCCCCTCCTTTGTAGCTGCCCTCCAGCCCTCCTGTTCCTCTTGCCCCCACCTCGTTTCACCTTGAACCTTGGAAAGCTCACTTCCAAAGGGACGGGAACAGGAGAAAGATTGGGAAAAAAACCTGAAAGGTAGGTGTAGGATCAGAACACTTAAAATTCTGGCAGTGCTTACCAAGATCAGAGTTCGTCGTCTTAATCCAACCTAGTCCTGTTACTTTCTGCTGCTACCAGTCTTGCTTTTAAAAAATTAACTTAAAAAAAAAAAAAAGTTACTCAGGTGATATTGTCTCCTTAAATAAAACAATTTTCAGATAAATTACAAATAAAGCCAAAGACCCCTTCGCCCAACTCCCAATCCTTTCTGCCTGTCCCCTCTCAGAAGTAACCATAGGTATGAGTCGGGGATCGTTTCCTGACACTATTACGTGTACTCATTGAAAATATGTCATATTGTGTTGTGTGTGATTTTAGAACGTAAAGGATATCATACTGACCCTATTTTCCTACAGTTGTTTTTCGCTCAGCTATATATCTTAAGTTTTTTTGTTTTGTGTTGTTTTTGTCTTTGTTTTTTAATATCAGGGGTTGGCAGGCTTTTTCTGTAAAAGGCCAGATAGTAAATATTTTAGGCTTTGCAAACCCAGCTGTTTCTGTCATAATTACTCAACTCTGCCCTTGTAACGTGAAAGCAGCCGTAGACAATTTGGAAATGAAGGAGTGTAGCTGTGTCCCCATAAAACTTTATAAAACCCAATGGTGGGCCAAATTTGGCCTGGGGGCCTTAGTTTACTGAACTGTGTTTCCTCACCCACCCTCCCCTCTGTGCGGCTGGGGGCGGGGTGTGCACACGTGTGTGTGTAGATATTTTTTAGTAGCTTTTATTGAGGTAGAATTCCTATGCCTTATAATTCACCCATTTAAAATGTGCATACAGTTCAGTGGCTTTTAGTATATTTATAGAGTTGGCCATCCATCACCATAAGTTATTGTAGAACATTTTCATTACCCCCAAAAAACCCTGTGCCTGTTTGGTAATACATGTAGATTTACTCTGTGGGGCTTTTTTTTTTTTTTTTTTAGCTGCTAAATATAATGTTTTATTAGTATGGGCATATTATCATTTGTTTAAACCATTCTTTTTTTTTTGAGGATGGCAGGAAATTTTATTTGTTAAGAACATAATATGTACATATATGTGGTTGAAAACCAAACAAAAGGTATTTTGGACTGTTCAGTGAGGGAAAAATGCCTTTAGTGCCCGTCCCTTAGTCTCCTTCCCAGAGGCGGTCTGTCTTCCTGGTTTCTGCGGCGTCCCTGCAGAGATCACAGGTGTACGTAATTGTCCATCCTCCCCCTTCTAGCCTGTTCCTTTTTTGTTAGTAGTCTGTGCTGCATCTTGATTTTTTTCACAGAGCAGTTTAGCTGAGTGATAGCTCCTTGTCACTGTATTGACATGTTCAGATTCCGTTGCATGGATGTAATTTCTTTAAACTTATCCTCCATTGTTGGACATTCTGATTTTTTATTTTTCTGCTACTAGAATCTATTACAGAGAATGTCTTTGACTCATTTTTTTCTTTTTTAACATATGTGAAAAGGTTTATCTCTTGGATAATTCCCGAAGTGCAACGACCAAATCAAAGGGATGTTAAATATATGTATATTTTTTTCATAGATTTGCGACGAATTGTTCTCCGAAGAAGGTTAGAGTGACTCTGTCCTTACTGACCAGGTGGGATAGTGCCTGTTCCCTGGCCTTTGTCAGGAATGTGTCACCAGATGGTTTGCCCTTTCCCTGTGTCATTGGCTGGCCTCTCTCTCTCTCTTTTTCCCCCCCCAGGAATGACATTTGAGGAACAAAACATTGCAAGACTGGGCTCCTTTGCTGGTCCTTTTCTTACTGATTTGTAGGAATTGTTCACATACTCTTTGTTAGATCTACATTGCACCAATTTTCTCTCAGTCTTTAGCTTTTTCACATTTCTGAGGTCATGTTTATATGTTGGGCAGAAGTCTGCATTTTAACGTAGGTGAATTTTATTTTTCTTTCCCCTTACAGTTTGTGCTTTTCTTTTTTTTAGAGTTTATTTGAGAGAGAGCATTGGGGGGGAGGGTCAGAAGGAGAAGCAGACTTGCTGCTGAGCAGGGAACCCGATGTGGGACTCGATCCCTGGACTCCAGGATGGTGACCTGAGCCAAAGGCAGTTGCTTAACCAACTGAGCCACCCAGGTGCCCTGGTTTGTGCTTTTTTATATCTTGTCATACCCAAAGATCATTATTTGCCTGTTTTCTTCCAAAAAGTTTTATGGCGTTTAGGTCCTTAATCTGTCCAGAATTAGATAGACGTGTTGGACAGATGAATTGGATGCATAGAATTGGTTTTGGTGTATGGTATGAGATGGTCAGGTACAATTTCATATTTTTTCCCCATAAAGGTAGCCTAAATCATCCCTTCTGTCCCCATTGCTATGTCATTCCAGCTCAGATATAAAGTCTTCATGTGTGTGTGGTTCCACTGAGTCTGGTGTCTGTTGGTGGAACCCTGAGTCCCTATGATGGCTGTTGTAATTAATATCGCTCCATGATAAGATTTGATTTCTGGAGGACGGAGGTGGGGGGAGGGCGTCAGATCTCCTCTCCTTGTTCTTCAAGGACGTCTTGGCCAGTTTTAGCCCTTTACATTTTCGCATAACATTTTAAAACAACAGAACTGAATATTTTGGAGAAGCTTCTCTTTAGTCCTTGAAGAGGACCATCTTTTACTCACTCCTGTTACCGTGGTAGAATTAGGAGGTTTGGGGTGTACTTTTTTCCTAGCATGTTAATGTGTCAGCTTGGAAACATTAACAGAAGAAGGAACTTCCTCCTCCCTTGTCCCCTTGGCCATGTGTAATGCTTTGGGGTGCTCTGTGTTTGGCCTAGGCCTGCCTTCTGACCTTGCAACCCATGTGTCCAGCTGCCAGGTAAGCCTCTTGTTCATGGCTCTACGTTCATGGTTCAAGCCTCTACGTTCATGGCTCGCACCACAGCCTGTGAGGCCAGCAATTGCGAAATCACCGTTGACTCTCTTCCTCCTAAACAGTTGCCAGATCTTCTCCTCTCTTTCCGTCAGAGGCACTGCTCCACCTCGGGGGAAGGGAACGAGGACCACGATGCTCTTCTCCATCACTGCTTCCAGTCTTGGCCCCCTCCCAGCCCGTCTCCGAACAGAGTGATCCGTGATTAAAAAATGAAAATGCACATATTTCCTTTCTAAAATCTATCCCTGAAAGTTTTCCACTTCTCTTAGGGTACTAGTCAAAGCCCTTCCTGGCATCTACATGGCCCGGCAAGGTCTCAGCTTCACCTCTGAGCTGCAGCCCCTCTGTGTTCATTCACGTTCACTGAGCTCAGAGGCCTTTGTGCAGGACCTGCCGAGCCCCCCGGCTCACCCCATTGCTGCCACGCTCACCTCGTTCACCCCTACTTCTCTGTCACACCTCTTCCTCAGGGAAATCTCTTGCCATCCAGACTTGTTACAGGATGTTATTCATTCTCTGTACCTCTTTACTGCAGCTCCTATCACGAGCCTAGTGATTAATCCCTGTGGTATTCAGTGTAACTCCTGTTAGTCTGGAACTTCTGATTCGTTCTCAGTGAGAGAGCGAGGAGACAAGTGTCAGCTATCTAAAAGAATTGCTCCCCAGCCTTACGGAGACCAGACTGATGCTTTCTTGAAAAATAGTGGTTGAACATGGGCCAGCCTTGTGGTGGAATCAGAAAAGCGCTTGACTTCATCACACCTGCTCTTTTCCTGAAACCACAGTTTCTTCAAGAGCTTGAACACCTCCAATCAGATTGGCCCCCTCCTCCTAATAAGCTTCTTTCGTGATGGATAGCAAGGGGAAATGAAGTCAGATTCAAAAGGGTAAGTGAGCAGAATAACCCACAGGAAACACTTCCTCTCCTCCCCCCCATTACTCCCCTCTTCCATGAGAGTAGAGAGAGGATTCATAGAGACAGATGAGGTGGCCAGTTGGTAAACTCTGTAAATCACACGTTCATATATTGATTCAGCAAATATTTCTTGAGCACCTACCATATGCCAGGCTCCGGGCCAGGCACTGAGATACAGTGAACAAACATTGTGCTAGCCGTCTGGCACTTCATAGACTGGTGGATGGCTAGATTTAGAGCCAGCATTTACTACTTTGCACTTAGCACTAGCCTAATTCTTCACAGCCATTCTCTAAGAGTCAGGAGTAGTCTTTCCATTGAGAAAACTGAGCCAAAGTTTGGGAAGTAATTTGCCCCAGGCCATTCACCCCATAAGTACTGGAGCTAGGATTCAGACCCATGGTCTTAGCCATGATTGTGTATGGCCTATAAGGAGACAGTGCATTTCCAACAGAGCCACCTGAGTGCTACGTATAAAAGGGGCCCCACTGTTACAGGGGTGGAGGTGGGGGCAGCCAGGAAGGAGGTTTCCTAGAGAAAGCATGATTGGACTTGAGGGCTTGAAAGGCAAGGCAAGGATGGGGCACTGGAAGGACAGAGATGTGGGATTATTTGGAACACACAGGACACTGAGTGTGAAGGGTAGAAGGAGAAGGGGAGCACGTTTGGTTTTAGGAACTGAGAAGAGTTCAGTATGATTAAAGCATGTCCAAAATTGATTTCCAGGGACCGTGGTGAGCCATTTGACAGGAGTGGTGGAGACAGATTTGTGTTTTAGCAAGCTCACTGGTGATGGTATGTGATCTTAGGGAAAGAGCCTGAGATCTCAGGCAAGAGCAGGTGGGTCCCTGCTGCCTGATCGGGGCTGTGGTCTCACTTGCCTACACCCGACCCTAAACACATATTTATTGAGCACCTGCCGTGTGTCAGACACCGTTCTGAGGGCTGGGGACACAGCGACACCTAAAGTCCCTGCTGCCACGGCACATTTCTAAGTGGAGGAAATTGACAGTGACGTGTACAGCATCAGGTGGCGATGAGCACTGTGAGGAAAGGTGAAGCAGAGAAGGGATCGAGAAGCACAGGATTTTGTTTTAAATGAGGTGTGTAGGGAAGGCTCCCGATGTGCCCTTGGAGTTGAGCCCTGCAGGAAAGGAAGACCCAACCATGAGATTATCTGGGAGAAAGATGTTAAAGGTAAAGGAAACAGGCAAGTGCCGCACACACTCAGGGATGGGAACATACTTAGCCCTTTGAAGAAAAAGCCAGGAGGACGACAGCGAGAGCAGAGCAATGGGAGAGAGGGCCGACTGGGTCAGAGAGACCGTCTGATCAGCTGACGTGGTCTGCAAGTCCTTGAAGGTTCGAAAGACGTTGGACCTGCAGAATGGAAAACCATCGCAGGCTTCTCAACTGAGGAATGAGGAGAACTTCCTGAAGGGCTCATCTGGCTTGAGAAAGCTGTAGTTTAGAGGAGCCAAGGATAAACGGGAAGACGCATCAGGAAGCTTTGGAATAATTCAGGCGAGAATTGCTAGCGGCTCAGTGTAGACAGTAGCAGTCCTGTGTTGAGAAGTGGTCAGATTCTGGGTGGGTTTTGAAAGGGGAGGCAGCAGTCTGCGGAGAGATCGATTGGACATGCCGTGGCAGGGAAAAGGAATCAAGATAACAGACTTTTGGGGCCTGAGGGAGGAAAAGGTTGCTGTGGGTTGAAGGAGCAGGGGAAAGTTAACCAAATGCAATTAAAAAACCACCACCAACAACAACAAAAAAGCAGGACATAGAGCTTTAGTAAGACCACTCACCACTGTTAAATCTGCACAGTAAAACCACAATAAGTGATCACACGGTGCTAACAGCACTCAGAGATAACAGACAGTGGGTGACCGAGCCGTGGCACCCGCGATGTGACCACCAGGGAAGCCTGGTCAGGGAGTGGCCATGTGAAGCCACACTGGTGGCCGCTGTGGGAGGAACCCAGTTTCAGTGAGAAAAGGGGCGAGTTTGACGTGGTTAGCTGATACTGTCTATATTCCAGAGCGGGTAAAAAATAAAATTGGGGAGGCTCTCTTGTTGAAACCTGGCCTGTTTACGTTTCCATGAAATTTAAAAATTCAGCGCTGCAGTCCGAGTGGCCATGTTTCAAGGGCTCAGTAGCTACATGTTAACAGTAGCTAACAGGGTAGACCTCACAGAGGTGAAACATAAGTTTGTGCAGGTAAATTACATTTTGTGGCTTGGCCAGTGTGCCCAGGAGGTGTAGCAGGTTCCATTCCAGACGGCGGCAATGACGTGAGTATCACAGCGAAGCAAGTCAGTGAAGTTTTGGTTTCCCGGTGCGTAGAAGAATTCTGTTTACGCTGTGACTGTGAAGGGTGCAATAGCATTGTGTTTAAAAAGGATATACAAACCTTTCTTTTATTTACTTATTTTAGAGAGAGGATGCGTGCCATCAGGGGAGGGGCAGAGGGAGAGAGAATCTCCAGCAGACTCCCTGCAGAGCACGATCCCAGGACCCTGAGATCATGACCTGAGCCAAAATCAAGAGTCAGACACTTAACTGACTGAGCCACCCAGGCGCCCCTAAAAATACATATACGTATATATAAAATGTTGTGTGTGTAGGTGCGCATGCGCGCCTTAATTAGAAAAGACTTCATTGCTCAATGCTAACCATCACTGGAGCTTTCAGCCAGTCCTAGTCCTTTTGCTGGTGGAGGGTCTTGCCTGCATATTGACGGCTGCTCACTTATGGGGGTGGTGGTTGTGAAGGCTGGTGTGACTGTGGTGATTTCTGAAAATAAGACAGCCGTGAAGTTTACCGCATCAATTGCCTCTTCCTTTCACAAACCATTTCTCCATTTGTGTCTGATAGCATTTTACCCACAACTTCTTTCGAAATTAGAGTCAATCGTCTCTCACCCTGCGGCTGCCTTATCAACGAAGTTTATGTCACATTCTAAGTCCTTGGTTGTCATTTCGGCAGTCTTCACAGCATTTCCCCAGGAGTAGATCCCATCTCCAGAAACCACTTTCTTTGCTCATCCCTAAGAAGCAACTCTTCATTCATTCATGTTTGGTCATGAGATGGCAGCCGCTCCGTCCCGTCTTCGGGCTCCACTTCTAATTCTCGTTCTCCTGCTGTTTCCACCACATCTGTAGTTACTGACTCTGCTGAGGTCTTGAACTCCTAGAAGTCATCCATGAGGGTGGGAAAAAACTTGTTCCAAACTCCTGTTCATGTTGATACTTCGACCTTTTCCTATGAATCACAATGCCGAGTGGCAATTAGAAGGGTGAATTGTTTCTAGGTTTTCAGTTTTCTTTGCTTAGGTCCATCAGAGGAATCGCCGTGTATGGCAGCTGTAGCCTTACAAAGATATTTCTTAAATAATAAGACCTAAAAATCTTAATTACTTCTTGATCCATTGGCTGGAGAATGGACGTTGTGACAGCAGGCATGAAAACACGTTAACCTCGCTGTCCACCTCCATCAGAGCTCTTGGGTGACCAGTTACATTGTCAACAAGCAGTAACATTTTGAAAGGAATCTCTCTTCCTGAGCAGTCAGTGTCAACAGCAGGCTTAAAATAGTCCATAAACCCTGTGGTAAACAGCTGTGCTGTCATCCGGGCTTTGTTGTTCTCTTTATTGAGCACAGGCAGACTGGATTTAGCATGATTCTTAAGGGCCCTAGGACTTTTGAAATGGTGAGTATTGGCTTCAACTTAAAGTCACCAGCTGCACTAGCCCCTACCAAGAGTTGGCCTTTTTCAAGCTTTGAAGCCAGGCATTGACTTCTCCTCTCTAGCTATGGTAAGTCCTAGATGGCACCTTCTTTCAATAGAAGGCAGTTTTGTTTTCGTTGACAATCTGTTGTTTAGTGTGCTCCCCTTCATGAATTCTCTGAGCTGGGTCTTCCGGATGACTGGCCACAGCTTCTCCATCAGCACCTGCTACTTGACCTTGTACTTGGATGTTACGGAGACGGCCTCTTTCCTTAAACCTCACGAACCCACCTCTGCTAGCTTCGGACTGTCCTTCTGCAGCTTCCCCACGTCCCTCAGCCTTCACAGAACTGAAGAGAGTGAGTTAGGGCCTGGCTCTGGACTGGGCGTTGGCTTAAGGGAATGTTGTGGCTTCTGTGGTCTTCTGTCCAGACCTCTGAAATGCTCTCCATATCCGCAGTAAGGCTGTTTTGCCTTCTTATCTTTCGTGGGTTCACTGGAGTGGCACTTTTCATTTCCTTCAAGAACTTTTCCTTTGCATTCACAGCTTGGCTAACTGTTTGGCACCAGAGGCCTAGTTTTTAGCCCATCTTGGCTTTTGACTCACCTTCCTCACTAAGTTAATCATTTCTAGCTTTTGATTTAAAGTCAGAGACACATGGCTCTTGCTTTCCCTTAAAGACTTAGAGGCCATTTAGGGTTATTAATTGGCTTAATATCAATATTGTTATGTTTCAAGGAATCGGGAGGCTTGAGGAGATGGGGAGAGATGGGATAATGGCCGGTCATTATTGCCTAAGTTTCACTTCTTATGCGGTTACAGTGTATTGTGCTCCCAAACCATTACAATAGGCACATCAAACATCACTGGTAACAGATCACCAGAACAAATAGAACAATAATGAAAAGGTTTGAAATACCGTGAGAGTACAGAGAGAGGCATGAAGTGAGCAAATACTGTTGGTGAAATGGTGCCCAAAAACTTGCTCAAGGATGCAGGTTTCCTTCCTTTTGTAAAAAGTGCGATAAAGCACAACACAGTCAAACAAGGTGTACTGTGCTTTCAGATATCATGCTTCAAGATGAATACTTAGGGTTTTATGATGCCCAGAAATATTAAGAGTTTCTGAATGCAAATATTAGAGTTTCTGAATGCATATAATAGTATATCAGTACAAATCCCGATAATCTTTCTGACCAGGTTAGTATGCTGTTGTGCAGAGGAGTCTGTATTGTAATAGAATTATAAGAAACCCATGATTATTATTATTTTCCTCTTCGTTTTCCCATTTGGAATCTTTCTAAAAATTCTAAGATCATGTTGGACATTTTAAGAAAATAACCTTAAGAAACCTTTATCTTAGGTGTGTTTATATATCTTCAGATTCAGTGATTATGTCACTGACCTGAAGGACAGTAGGTTGAAGCTCTAGAAGTTAAATCTGTAGAGCAGATCCCCAGAGGAACCTAAGGAAAGCATCTCAGGGCTCCTCCTGGTACCATGTGGTGAAACACATGAAAGTAAGTTGGGGAGATAAGGGATGAATCAAAGAAATCCGTAGCAGTGTGGTAAGAAATTATTTTTAGCTTTTCAAAAATGAAAGATTTTGCAAATGATATCCCAAGTGTGATAAAACAGAAAAGTTAATGGTAGGAATTGATGAAAGTACTTGGAGAAAGCAGTTTAGGAGTATATATTAGATCCTTAGAATTGGGAGATCTTTTTGTCCAGTAAATTTTCTTCTAATTAATATATTTCAAGAAATCCATCCTAAGTGAAGAGATTTTTTTCTTTTTTTTTTTAAGAGATTTTTTTTCTGTCTGAAAATTTCACCCCTCATTTCACAAAATTTTTAAAATTCTCATGCCCAAACAAAGATTAAGTTACTAGACTATGACTACACTTATGTGTAATTTTTTAAAAGGTATAGAAAAGCTGCAAGTCTAACATCAGTGTTGAGAGTAGTTATCATGGAATGCTGGGTTTTTTTTCTTTGTTTCGTTTTGTTTTTCCCACTGCTGCTTTACTAAATTCGCATTTTTTCATTAGTGAAAAAATAGTTTCTAGGCGAAATCCTGTTTGAAGACATTATACCATCTGACCTTCCAACTTTTTATTCTGTGGTGAATTATTAGCAGAGTTTTAGGTGATCATCTAAATTGCTTTCCTCCATCACTTTTGCCTCTCTTTCCTGTGTTAATACTTACAACACGATGCATAACTATGTTTTAGACCTCCAGGCAATGTCTTTTCTTATATAACTTTGCTAAATGCATTTGGTGCTTCCCAAAACTTTTTCAAGAGTAATCACAGGTATAGTAAACTAGGGTATGATGGTTATACGTGTATTTTCCTGATTTTAGGATTTTCCTTTTAAATGTAAATGGGATGCATATAATATAATATAATAGTACATTGTATAAATCCTGGTTATGATTTTGATCAGGTTGGTATATATTTCAGTCCTTACACCAACCAGTTAAAAAAAAAAAAGGAAAGATATATAGCCAAAAAGTCAATAGAGACATTAAAATGAAATGTTAAAAAATGGTCTAATCATACAAAAAAGGCAGTAAAGGAAAGAAGGGGAACAATAAAGGAAACAAATGGAAAACAAATAATAAAATGGTAAACCTAAACTATAGCAATAATTATATTAAACATTAATGGGACAAAACACTCAAGTTGAAAGCTAGAAATTGTCTAAAAGGAGTAGACAGGACTCACTTAAATGCTGCCAACAAGCGGTGCCCTTTCACTGTAGCGAGACAGATAGGTTGAAAGTAGATAAATGGGTAAAGATATACTGTGCAAATGGTAATTAAGTGAAGACCAGAGTGGCTATGTTAATAGTATATAAAATCTATTTTAAGACATAAACTATTACCAGAACTAAAGAAAGACAGTGACAGATTGGACAGATTCATCAGGAGGAATGCGGATCATAGATGTGTACATCATAAGGGAGCCCAGTCTGAGGCAAAAATTTGATAATTAAAGGGAAAAGTGGACAGTGTGGCAGTCATTGTTAAAAATTTTTATCTCTGTCAGCAATTAATAGAATAACTAGATAAAGAAATCAATAACTAGAGAAAATCTGAAAAATATCAAGCTCATTGACTTAATTGGCATCTTTGAAAACTGCACCCAGCACCCTCAGAATATACATCTTTTTTCATGTATGAATATCAGAATGATAGAACACCAAGATAAATGATATGGTTGCATTGAAGTCTCAGTAAATCTTATGAAACTGTAAGAATTCTATAAGAATTATAAGAAATAGAAGAAGTATAAGAATATGTTCTCTGACTACAGTGAAAGTTATCAGAATATCTAGGACAGCCTCAGATGTTTGGCAATTAAAAACAGTGTTTTGAACTGCATGATAATGAAAATACAATATATCAAAGTTTATGGGATGTATTAGAGTGGCGTTTAGAGAGAAATTGATAACTTTAAATGCTTCTGGTAGAAAAGAAGAATGATCTTAAATCAGTTATCTTAATTTCACCGTAAGAAATTTGAATAAGAAGAAATTGAACCCAAAGTAGCTGCCCCCATCTGCCCTTCCTTTTCCCCTACAATATCTGTGGCAGTTATCATGAGAGCCAGCACTCTCCTTGCTGCCAGTGGGCTGACCTGCTTTCAGCACTCAGTGAAAATACCTTGTGCTTGGAGCATCGTTGAAAATAACGGTGGTGTCAGTTTAGGTGACAAACAATCTGGAAGGGCCAACGACACAGCTCCCTGAGGCTGCGGTACTGGTTGGGGCAAGCAACACAGGACCCTCACATTTAATAGGAGACCTGGAGAAGGAGACAGCCATTTGGGCTTCTTTAAACTTCTATGTACTGGGAATTTGTTTTTTGTTTTTTGTTTTTTTTTTAAAGATTTTATTTATTTATTTGACAGATCACAAGTAGGCAGAGAGGCAGGCAGAGAGAGAAGGGAGGAAGCAGGCTCCCTGCTGAGCAGAGAGCCCGATGTGGGGCTCGATCCCAGGACGCCGGGATCATGACCTGAGCTGAAGGCAGCGGCTTTAACCCACTGAGCCACCCAGGTGCCCTGTACTGGGAATTTGGAAGGCTACATGCATGCTTTTTTTTTTTTAAGGTTTTATTTATTTATTTATTTGACAGAGATCACAAGTAGGCAGAGAGGCAAGCCGGTGGGGAGGGGGGGAGTAGGCTCCCTGCTGAGCAGAGAGCCCGATGTGGGGCTCAATTCCAGGACCCTGAGATCATGACCTGAGCCAAAGGCAGAGGTTTTAACCACTGAGCCACCCAGGCGCCCCCACATGCATGCTTAAGAAAGGCCAGAGAGGACCCCAGTTATCTGCTCCTCCCTTGCTGAACCTGAGACCAAGGAACGAGAGCTGGGGCACACTCCTAAATTCCCTGATGACTGAATGTCCACCTCGGCCTGTCCACAAACCACGTTGCCCAAGTGCGGGGGCCTTGCTGCTTCAAGATGTTTAAGCACAACCTCTGACCAGTCATTGGTCAGAAATAGTTATCTTAACCAAACATAAATTATTCTTAAGAGTGGCCCCTAGAAGCCAGAATTTAATAATAATAACAACTGAGCAAAGACATAAGTGGCTGCATACAGCTGAGGAGACAGATTTTGTATAATTAGTCTGAGCCTTTCATTAAAACAAGCAGCAGCAGCATTCCACCCCATCCTCACTTTTAAGGTGTTCCTCATTAATCCAGTGTTGCTGCAATATCACCTACAATCTTCAGTTTTCAGAAAAATTGTGAGACATGCCTAAGAAACAGGAATGGATAGCTCAGACACAGGAAATAAGACCAGCTAATAGAAGGTGTCTGTGAAGGGGCCCACGTGCTTTACTTAGTTAACAGAATTTCAAAGCAGCCATTATGTGATCAAAGAACTAAGGACAGATACCATGTCCAGAGAATTAAAGGAAAACACGATGACAGTGACTCATCATAGAAGCTAGCAATAAAGAGAGAGAATTTACATATCTTTGAATGTGTATGTCCCTAAGTTTAAAATCTCCAGTTGAAAGTACAATAACCAAAATCAAGAATTCATTACAGCAATTAACAGCAGATTTGAACTGGCAGAAGAAATTGGTGACCTTGGAAATTGATCAAGAAATATTATTCGGTCTGAAGAACATACGGAAAACAGAAGTTTAGGAAAAAAAACAAAAAACAAAAAACAACGGAGCCCATAGACCTGTGGGATGTCATCAAGAATACTGACATATGCATGAAGCCTAATGCAAGAGCCAGAAAAGAGAGGAGAGAAAAAGGCAGAAAAAATATTTAAAGAAATCCTGGCCAGAACTTTGATATTTAATGATAAATACTAAACTGTACATCTGAAAAGTTCAGTGAACTCTGAGTAGGATAAAGTCATCTGTACACAAAATAGTCTAACTATGGAAAGCCAAAAACAAAGAGAAAATCTTGAAAGCACCCAGAGAAGTAACTCATTATGTATAAGAATTCCCCGATAAGATTAAACAGCTAATTTCACGTAAGAAACAGCAGTGGCCAGAAGGCAGCTGAATGACATGGTCTGATTGCCAAAAACAACCCGCCAATCCAGAAGTTTGTATCTAGCACAATTGTCCTTTGTGTTTCATACAAAAAAATAAAAGATCACTGGTGAAAGTAATTACTCAGGTATATCTAAAAACAGTGTATTTGTTTCTGTTGCCGTGTAACAAATTCTGCTGACGTATGACTTAATACAACACACATTTATTACCCTGTACTTTTAAGGTGTTAGCCAGAATGTTCTCATCTTTAGGCTGGAGAAAAATTTGCTTCCAAGCTTACTCAGGTTGTTACCAGGTTAGTTTCCTTGTGCTTATAGGACTAAGGGCCACAACTTCTTGTGGACCTTTGGCTGGAAGTTTCTGTGGTTTCTAGAGATTACCTGCTGATTCTTGTCCCATGGGCTTTCCCACTAGCAGTCCTTACCTTATCAAGTCAGCAGTGAGAGTCACTGTGGCAAGTCTGCCAGCAAAATGGAACCTCATATAACATAGCACAATCACAGTAGTGACAGTTCATTACATTTGCCAAATTCTGTTGGGTTAGAAAGAAGTCACAGGTCCTGCTTAAAGCTCAAGGGGAGAGGTACACAAAGGCAAGGACCTGAAGAGGCAGGGATTATGGGAGAGCCCACCTTAGAATCATGCTGCCATAGACAGTGTAAATGTGTTTTCCCCATTTTCATCTCTTTAAGACAACAGCATAAAACAAGCATTAGGGGGCGCCTGGGTGGCTCCGTTGGTTAAGCACCTGCCTTCAGCTGAGGTGGTGATCCCGGAGTCCCGGGATTGAGCCCCACGTTGGGCTCCCTGCTCAGTGGGGAGTCTGCTTCTCCCTCTGTCCCTCACCTCACTTCTTCTCTCTCTCTCCCTTCTTTCTTTCTCTCTTAAAAAAAAAAAATAAAATAAAGTCTTTAAAAAAACCTATCTATATAAATATGTAATATATGTGACAGCAGTGGCACAAAGAAGGGGAGAGTAAAGAGGGCTGTATTGGAACAGCTTCTATGTCCTGTTGGAATTAAACCCAAAGTAAGAATAGGAGTGAATGATGAGAAATCAGTGGGATTAAAAATAGGCAAATGGGGGCACCTGGGTGGCTCAGTGGGTTAGGCCTCTGCCTTTGGCTCAGGTCATGGTCTTGGGGTCCTGGGATCGAGCCCCACATCAGGCGCTCTGCTCGGCAGGGAGCCTGCTTCCCCTTCTCTATCTGCGTGCCTCTCTGCCTACTTGTAATTTCTGTCAAATAAATAAATAAAATCTTTAAAAAAAAAAAAAAGCAAATGATGGAGAAAATTGGTGAAACAAAAAAAGCAAAAATTGGCTCTTTGAAGAGATCAACGAAATTGATAAATCTCCAGCCAGACTGATGAAGAAAGCAAGAGAGAAAACACATAACCAGAACTAAGCGTGGGAATACTGTTTATAGATCCTGCAGACATTGAGAGGGTAATAGGAATATAATAAACACCTTTTTGTCATTTAGAAGAAATGGACCAATTCCTGGGAAGACATAAATTGCCAAAACTGATCCGAGGAGGAGTGAAACAATTGAACAGTCCTATATCAAAGAAACTTACTTCATAAATAAAACTTTTCACTAAGAAAACTTTAGGCCCAGATGCCTTCTCTGTCGCATTATTTTAAAATGTTGAAAGACTAAACAATAACATTGCTTCCCAGACTCTTTGAGGGAATACTTCCAAACTGTGTAAGGTTTGTGGTGTCCTGATACAAGACCACATAGACATTGAAAGAAATGAAAACTACATACCAGTATCCTTCGTGATGATAGATACAAAAATCCCTGACAAAATACTAGCAAATCTAAGCCATCAGTGTACCAAAAAAAAGAATATTATATCATGGCTAAGTACCGTTTACCCCAGGAATGCAGGGTTTAAGATTTGAAACTCAACATGGTAATTTACATTATTAATGGAATAAAAGTACAGATACCAAGTGATCATTTCAATAGGTGCAGAAAAGGCATATGACCCTATAAAATACCCATTCATCATAAAGACTGAGCAAACCAGAAGCAGAAGATAACTTCCGAAACCTAAGGAAAGGCACCTAGGAAAAACTACACTGTGCATCATAGTAAATGGTGAACCGCTGAATGCTTTCCCTCTGAGATCAGAAACAAGGCAAGAGAATGTGCTTTTACCATTTGTATTTAACACTTGTTTAAATAAGAATCTTATGGATTGGAAAGGGGGAAGTGACGCTGTCTTTGTTTGCAGAGAACGTAATTGGGTATGTAAACTAGCATAAGAAATCTACAAAAATGTGCTGGAAATAAAATGTGAATTTAGCTAGTGAATTTACACAGCTCAGTATGTAATCAAATTTCTCTGTATCAGCAGTTAATAATTGGAAAATAAAATTTTAAAACAATTCATTATTATAACAACCAAACTTAAAGTATTTAGTAACGTAATGAAAGATGTGCAAGACCTATACACTGAAAAGCACAAAACATTGATGAGGGAAATTAAAGAAGACCTAAATAAATAGATATTGTTTTTTCATGTTTGGAAGAATCAATATTACCTAGAGTATTTGGGGATGGTTTCCATTTTTTGAGTCACTGGAGTTCCAGTCAAAATCCCACAGGCTTGTTTGAAGAAATTGATGAGTTAATTCTCAAATTTATTGGCTAGGGGTGCCTGGGTGGCTCAGTCGGTTAAGCATCTGCCTTTGGCTCGGGTCATGATCCCAGGGTCCTGGGATTGAGCCCCACATCGGGCTCCCTGCTCAGAGGGAAGCCTACTTCTCCCTCTCTCACTCTCCCTGCTTGTGTTCCCCCTCTCTCACTATGTCTCTCTCTGTCAAATAAATAAAAATAAAATCTTAAAAAAATACATAAAAAATATTTATTGAGCAAAACAGTTTTTTAAAAGGTTTGGGGATATGTAGTACCTGCTACTATCGCAACTTCCGTTAAAACTATAGTAATCAGGACACTCCAGTATGGGTGTATGAATATACTTTTCGGTCAATAGAACAGAACAGAGTTTGGAAAAAGACCCACGCTTTGTATAGTAAATTGGTTTTTGTCCGTGGCACAAGGATAAATCACTGGGGAAAAGGTGGTCTTTATAACAGATTGCCCTGGGCAACTAGATATCTGTATGGAATAATAAACCTTGATCTGATCTCACTTTACACAGAAGTCAGCTATCAGTAAGTCATTATCCTAAATGTAAGAGTTAAAAATACAAAACTTAGAAGAAAACACAAATTCTAGGTGACACTGTGTTGGACTAAGATTTTTTTTTTTTTTTGGTAATTTTATTTTATTTTTTTCAGTGTTCTAAGATTTGTTGTTTATGCATCACACCCAGTGTTCCATGCAATACATGCCCTCCTTAATACCCACCACCAGGCTCATCCAGCCCCCCAAGCCCCCTCCCCTCTAAAACCCTCAGTTTGTTTTTCAGAGTCCACAGTCTCTCATGGTTCGTCTCCCCCTCTAATTTCACCCAACTCCCTTCTCCTCTCCATCTCCCCATGTCCTCTGTTATTTCTTATGCTCCACAAATAAGTGAAACCATATGATAATTGACTCTCTCTGCTTGACTTATTTCACTCAGCATCATCTCTTCCAGTCCCGTCCATGTTGATACTAAGTTGGGTATTCATCCTTTCTGATGGAGGCATAATACTCCATTGTATATGTGGACCACATCTTCCTTATCCATTTGTCTGCTGAAGGACATCTTGGTTCTTTCCACAGTTTGGTGACTGTGGCCATTGCTGCTATGAACGTTGGGGTACAGATGGCCCTTCTTTTCACTACATTTCTATCTTTGGGGTAGATACCCAGTAGTGCAATTGCAGGGTTAGGGAAGCTCTGTTTTTAATTTCTTAAGGAATCTCCACACTGTTCTCCAAAGTGGCTGCACCAACATGCATTCCCACCAACAGTGTAAGAGGGTTCCCCTTTCTCCACATTCTCTCCAACACATGTTTACTATCTTGTTAATTTTGGCCATTCTAACTGGTGCAAGGTGGTATCTCAATGTGGTTTCTTAAACGGGATGCAAAAAGCACAAGCCGTAAAAGACAAATCAGTTGACTTCCTCAACATTGAAACATTTTGCTCTTCAAAAAAAGGAAAATGAAAAAGCAATCAGGATGCTAGGAGACAACATTTGCAAAACATAGCTGACAAAGACTTGTATCAGAATATATACACAATGGAATTGGAAACTCAGTAATGAGAAAAACAATTTAGTAAAAATGAGTGATTTCAACAGACGCTGACAAAAGAAAATACCTGAATAAGCCCAGTGTCACTAGTCATCAGGGTCATATAAATTAAAACCTCAGCAGCTTGCTATTTTATACTCTCTGGAACAGTAAAATTAAAATTATTGACGATGCCAGTGTTAGTGAAGATGTAGAACTGTAACTCTCATACAGCGTTGCTGAGAGAGTTGTGATATTGTACAGCCACTTAGAAAAATTGTGGCAATTTCTTGGGAGGTTAAATGTACACTTAACAGGTGGCCCGGCAGTTCTTTCCCAGGTATTTACCCAATGGAAATGAAAAATAACAGACTGGTATGTGAGTGTTCACAATAGCCTCATTCATATTAGCCTCAAACTGGAAATAATGCAGTTGTCCATCTGCTGGCAAATCCCTCAGTAAATGTATTGTCCATATTATATAATACTATTCAGCAATACAAAGGAATGAGCTTTTGATACACACACACCAACTACGTGGGTGTATTTCAGAAACGTCATGCTAAGTGAAATCAGTCAAACACAAAAGTCTACATGCTGTATGATTTCACTTATACACCATTCTAGAAGGGCAAGCCTGTGGTGGTTGCCTGGGACCCACAGTCTGTGCAAGGAATTGACTGTGAAGAGTCAGGAAGGAACTTTCTGAGATGATGGGAATATTTTGATTGTGGTGATGGCTACATGGCTGTCTACAGTTCGACAGAGTTCATCAACCTCTACACTCAAAGTGGGTGAATTTTATTGTACCTCAGTAAACTTGTACCTCAGTAGTTGGGGAAAAAGTCATATTGGTGGGAGATATTTTTTATTCATATACACTTTAAAATTTTTCAGTAGACTTAAATGGATTTCTTGAAACTACTAAAACCTATTTAAAATAAGCTTATTTTTTTAATTTTATCTCTGCACCTGTGATAAAATTTTATTTTATCTCTGCACCTGCAGGAAGGCAGAAGCGTGCTAAGGGGACAAAGTAATAAGGTGGCTGGGGCTTCGGTTAGTGCTCTGTTCAGAGAAAGCTTTTCTGATGAAGGGACAATTGAGCAGATACAGATGAAGGCAATTCAGTTCAATCAAAGAAGTGTCTTCACGTGTGCCTTGCACATCTCTTACTCAATTTTTATCTAGGCGTTTTGCAGTTCCTGTTATTAATTACAAATGAGATCTTTTCCTTATCTGTTGCATTAGCTGTAATAATCCTTAAATTAATCTCTGTTTGCATCTTCATTTGGCTTCTGTCTCCTATTAATGCCTTGACGACAGTAAGTATACAGATTTTATGCATTGTTAATTTTCTAGCTCTTCCTCCTCAGCTGTGTTTTCTGCATGCGCTGTAATGCATTTTCATGGTTTTTACTGAGACTAAGCAAATCCTTGTATTTGTTAATCTTTGTTTTTCCTAGCTCAGTATAGCACCAAAATGCAAGTAGCACCTAAAAAAAGACCTAAAATGGAAAACCAAAGATGCTGGTACAATTTCATGTAACATAATTTCAATCTTACTGTCCAATGGAGCGAGTATAGGATGCGCGTAAGACTGCTGGCACCTTTAAAGACACCCCTGGTGGATTCAAAGGTGGGAGAAATGCAAGAAGGTATTTTTCAATCTGACAGATTAAGAAAGAAGCAGCCGATTGGTCAGGTATAGATTAGAAATGGAAGTCTTGGCAAGATTCATTGTTTCATTCGAATAGAAGGGGTCTTTTAGATTTCATGCCTGTCTTAGTCTCCATATTTTAAGGGAGGTAGGTGTCCAAGACTTGAGGCCTCAGCATAAGCTGTCAAAATGAAAATATTTGTTACTCAAGTTTGTGCCTTACCAGTAGATGGCAGCAAAATGCTTTGTTTAAACATGCTTGCTTGCTTGCTTGCTTGTTTTTTTTAAGAGACACCGAGGCAGATAAAATACTCTTATTTTCTTTAAATGGTAACGACCACTGGGTAGTGTCAGTTTATACTAAATGATTTTAGAAATTGAACTGATACAGCTTTCCTAAAAGCATTAACTTTTTACAGGTTTTGCTAGCAACTACTTCTTAATGGTATTTTTTATTCTTCTCAGTAGTATTAATATTGTATATGTAGTTTTCCGCCTCATATATTTTCTAAGGGGCCCAGCTGTCATCATATAGTTGAGAACTAAGTAACGTTTTAGTAAACAACACAGGAGTGTTTTAGTCTTATAACTGTGGAGGCTTTTTGTGTGTTTGGAAAACACTCATGAATTTCTCTTGAACAAACCAGAAATTAAGGGTGACTTTTATAAGAAGAGAACATTTTAATCTTAGATGGTTAGATCCGACTAATTTATTTTCACCTAAGATTACTGGTCCCTAGGACGTGACCTACATAATAGGAGGGAGCACTTCTTGCCCCTTTTTTCCCCACTGCCCGAGAAGGCCAGTGGAATGAGAGCTACACAGAACTGACCCTTGGCTTCAAGGAAGATCGGGGCAGGTGACAAAAGTCTGTGACTCGAGTCACACAGCAGATTGTCAATTGTCGCTTCCCTTTCTTTCTTTCTCTCTCTCTCTTTCCAGAAATCAGCCCGTTTAGGAGAGCATTTTGGAACTGTTATAGAAAAAATTTCTACAGGGCTGAGGTTTCTCCCAGTTTTTCACACAACGTGCTGCTTAATTCTTAGAAATTCCAAAATTCTTATAAAACTAAGAATCTACAGAATAGTCTTTTATCTTACAAAAAATGATTTATCACGATCACTTAACATATATCTTACATGCTTTGGAATTTCTGCAAACCACAGAAGATTTTTTTTTTTTTTTTTACCTAATATACCCTAAAACAACACAGCCTGCCAGACCACAGTACATCCGTCCTTTAGAGCAGCAGATGTTGCTACACATGCTTCTCTTTAAGACCAAGAAGCACAAGAGAAAATAAAACAAAAAGTTCAAAACCGAAGAGAAACATGAAACAATACAGAAATGAGAGAGCCGAATAGCCGAAAGCAGTTGGTTAAATTAGGACAGAGAGGGGCTGTGGCAATCTGAACTCTCTCTTTTTGCCTATCTTTTAAATACTCTGTAGGTCATTTTCATTCTGTTAACCCAGGTTTGATGACTTTCTACCAAAATTTATTTTCTGTGAAAACTATGCTTCAATTAAACTGAGAAAGAAGTACTTAACGTTCATTATAATCTTCAATCATTTCACATTTTTTTCCTGGGAATGGTCTTGAATGCTTTGCGCCATGGTGTAGAGTTTATTGTTTTGTCTTCAAGTCCGCTAATGTTTTCGTTTTGGTTTTCATCCTAGCCGATCCAACAGTTAAGGACTTGATCGGAGGCTTCACTGCTCTTCACTACGCAGCCATGCACGGCCGGGCTCGGATCGCACGCCTGATGTTAGAATCTGAATACAGGAGCGACATTATTAATGCCAAAAGCAATGATGGCTGGACTCCCCTCCATGTGGCTGCTCACTATGGTAGGGACTCATTTGTCCGTCTCCTACTGGAGTTCAAGGCTGAGGTCGACCCGCTCAGCGATAAAGGCACCACCCCCCTTCAGCTTGCCATCATCCGAGAGAGGTCAAGCTGCGTGAAGATCCTCCTGGACCACAATGCCAACATCGACATCCAGAACGGTTTCCTGTTGCGATACGCGGTGATCAAAAGCAATCACTCTTACTGCCGAATGTTCCTTCAGAGAGGAGCAGACACAAACTTGGGTCGCTTAGAAGATGGACAGACTCCTTTACATTTGTCTGCCCTTAGGGATGATGTACTCTGTGCACGGATGTTATATAACTATGGAGCGGACACAAACACAAGGAACTATGAAGGACAGACCCCACTGGCTGTTTCAATAAGTATTTCTGGAAGTAGTCGACCGTGTTTGGATTTCTTACAAGAAGTCACAAGTATGTAATTTAATTATTATTCTTACTGCATTTTTAAGAAATTTTCATCTTCTTGGGGGGGGGTTTCAGATGGGTTTACAACTTACTGAGCAGATGCTTATGATTCCTATCAGCCCTGCTTACTACGAAGTTATTAATAATATGACTCATGCCTCATCCATCGGAAGTAAAAAGAAAGCTCTTTATCACAAGAGTTCATACCCGTTACTGAAAATAATAGGGGTAGACAGGCTGAGAGTGGAAATGTAGGAAGGGACAGAGAGAGGAGAAATTGTTAAATTCAAAGATCTCTGTTAGAACAAGGCAGTTCCTACTAGTCACTCACATAGTCATTCGGGCTTTCATGGACTTCCGATTGAAGAATTAGGACAGCATTGGCCTTTAGGTCCCACAGCTGTGGAAGTGTCCTAGAATTGGTGCTTTATTGTGAAGCTGTTGCTCCATGTTTTAGTGTTGCTTTTCTGGCTTCCCGTGGTGTGACCCCCCATGAGATGAACAGCGGTGTTACTGAGCGAGGGATCCGAGTAATGCAGTGTTGAGGGTGCCGGAAGTTGCTCTTAAGATTTGTCATCAATGGGAGATTTGGTGCCACTGTCCCGGGCCCACATGGCTTCCACTCCTGACCAGTTTTGGTGTGGGCACTTCTTCGGAAAGCCTGGAAATATGTGACCCACCTTGCATGGTGGTGTACATTTGCCTTGTTTTTTGGGCAGGGATATTGGTCTGTGTGTGGACATAGCCACCCTCTCTTGTCAGGCTTCCGCCACGGCTAGTCATGTATGTGTCTCAGAGCTCAACATCCAACACGACGCTCAAGTCGATCAATGAAATGTTTGATTTTGCCCTCTGCTACACTCTTTCACAAACTCCCTTTTCCTCACCTGGTTTTTCCCTTTGAGTCATTATCATGGAAGAACAAAGACACTGGGTGCAGTTGTCCTGAGGTACAAATAAGGAGTTCACTTGACCTCATAAACGATCTACTCTCCTGCTTGGAACTGAACTTGGGAGTAGAAATCTTATGAACAGGTGAAGTGTAATTTGGATTTTGTGTGTTTATGAAAAGGAAAAGATGACATTGTTACCACTTTGTGTCTGCAGACCAAAGCCCCCCAAAAAAAATAACACTCAGGATCTAACTTATGCTGTCCAGTTGGCCTACCTGTGGCAATGGAAATGGTCAGCTCTATTCAGTATGGTAGCTACGAGTTCTAGCCCCGTGTGGCTGCTTTAAACGTGTTACATGTTTAATGCCACTGAGGAACTGAATTCTTTTTGTTTTAAATTTATTTATTTATTTGAGAGAGAGAGTGAGAGAGAGCATGAGAGGGGAGAAGATCAGAGGGAGAAGCAGACTCCCCGCGGATCTGGGAGCCCGATTCGGGACTCGATCACGGGACTCCAGGATCATGACCTGAGCCGAAGGCAGTAGCTTAACCAACTGAGCCACCCAGGAGCGCAAAGAACTGAATTCCTAATTTAACTGTATTAATTGGAATTTAGATGGTTGCAAGTGCCCAGTGGCCCCCATGTTCTACAGCGTAGATCTATCTGCCTTGTGAGCAGTGTTTGGGGCCAACTGGTAGGTGATCCCTTGAAAGTTTCTGAGGCACATAACAGACTGAGAGATGGGAGATGTCGTGTGTGGTGTTTCCTCGCCAGCTTACTCTGACTCTTCAGATCCAGGCCGCATCTAACGAAAAGTTTGCCGTGACATTCCAAGTGCTGGTTCTCTCAGCAGATTTTCTAGCAGCCTTCATCCATAGACTGGGAGGGGTGTTGGTGTTGTGAGAGAGACTATCACTCTTGAACTTGAGGTTAGGATTCTGTTGCGGAAAAAGCCTGTGAAGCGTCTCTTATTCTTTCTGCATTCTGAATATCTTTTTGTTGTTACTATTGTCTTTGTTCCAGCCTCTCACTAGAGACTCCTGGTTAAGTTAATGGGACTGCCCCTCTTGTTAAGTATTTTGCTCATCAGTTAAGGATGTCAACTAGAGCTGGGCTGCCCAAGCTCAGGCCCCAGCTCCACCACCTGTCACCTGTGACCTTGGGCAGCTTACCCAACTGCTCTGTGCCCCAGTGTCCTCATGGAAGCATTAGGGTAATGATAGCTATCCTGTAGGCTTGTTGTGTAGATTCAATGAGTTAATGTTTATAATGTGCTTAAAACGGCACCTGGCACATTTTAAGTGCTACATGTGTTTTTTAAAATAAAATAATTAAATGAGAGCGGATGAACAGCAGGGCCCAGCTTGCTACCAGTCGAGTGAACCCTGTAGGTTCTCAGTCTCCGCCAGCCTCCTGTTTTCCAGCTGGTAGACCGTTGTTCCCCTTATCCTCTCCCTGTGCCATAATGCAAACGCCCCTACTCACCGTATGGACGAGGGAGTTACTGAGAACGGAAAATCTATGAAGAGAGAAATTCCACGAGAAAACCGAACCTTGGGCATCGACGAACCAGAACTTTTAAACTTACTGGGGATACAAAAGGGATTGTAATGACCTGCATGCCTGGAATTTTGTCCAGAGACAAGGAGTGAAGAACTTCGGTTTAGGGGGAAAGCCCGCTTCTGAATTCTCAGGCACAAATTATGCCTGTGGCAGGGACGGACCTCCCCCAGCCAGCCCCCTCTGCAGGAGAAGGCCGTGGCCTGAGAAGCTTTGCTGATTGCACTTCTTGTGTCCAAACGTCTGGAGATCAGAGGAGGTAGAGAACACAGTCCGGGCAGAGTAGAGAGGGCGCTGAACGAGATGGCTCCCTGCTGGAGAGTGCCACTGGGAAGGAGGCCGCGTCCGTGTCGGATTGGCCGGCCTGTTTCCAGAAACCGGTGACGTGTTGTGCTGCCTGCCTCAGAAATCCTTCAGTTGTAAGGCTTATCACCCTTTTTCTGCACGAGACGGAAACGTTCAGAAGGCAAAGTGGGATCCAAGATTTGTGCAAGCAGCCGGGTCAAAAGCTGTTGGAGGGGTTGGCGTGTCACCCGCTCCTTCCTTTGCCAGGGCCCTGCGCGTCTGTACTCACTGGGAATCTACCTCTGACGGGCTGCTCTTTCATCAAGGTATTAGAGACACAAGATTTTACTGTTACTGTCTACTGTCTTCGTCAGTTTTAACAGAGCAATCATCGGTTAAATTGCCCGTCTGATAATCCCGGCATCTGTGTCATGGCTGAGTCTGCTTCGATGCTTGCTCTGTCTCTTCCAATGTGGTTTTTTTCTTGCCGTTTAGCATGTCTTATAATTTTTTATGGAAGCCAAACAGGATGGATCAGGTCATAGGAACGGAGGCAAATAGGCCTTTAAATGTCAGGCCCTGTGTGAACCTGGCCGGGAGCTGGGCCGCGTGCCATGTCTGCTGGAGCTGTTAAGAGCCGGGAGCGTCAGACCCTCCTCTGTCCTCGGTTTTGTCTCCCCGTCTTGACTCTGGGCTTCTCTCGGTACTCCTCCTCCGAAGTGTCTGCATCTCGCGGCTCTTTCAGCTCAAGACCACAGTTGTCCCACTGGAGCCCCGTTACTGTCACCTAAGGGGGTGGGGGAGGCCAGCAGTCTGGCGTCTTCAGATCAAGTCTGTCTTTCCGGGGCCTGTGTCCTTGGGCTGCATCCTTCGGAAGTTTCGTCCTTTGCCCGCTTCTCCACCCTCCCCATGTGGCCTCCCCCCTCACACAGCTCGGTGACCCAGGAAGACTCTGGGCGCCCGAGTCAGAGAACCGTTCTTTCTCCAGGGGGCAGAACTCTGGTAAAGTCTTCACCTTCGAGAACAGGCCTTTGTTATGGAAAAGGTTCTGGGTGTAGGTCACATGGTTGTTCTCAACCCTCCTCCCTTGCCAGAACCACGAGCGGGGTTTTTATTAGCTATTCACCGTGGCAGCCTGGTGGGGTTCCTGAAAGTAAAACAGAATGTGGGGGGGGGAGCAGGGGGTCAGGGGGCTCCCTGAGACGGTGACGCGCACTGTCAGGCCAGTCCACGCACAGCCTCCGGTTAAGTCGTCACAATTAACCGTGCAAGTGCTCCTACCAGTTTATGGCACCTGCAGCTTCTGGTGCAGGTACACAGCCGTCTGCCAAGACTCTCTGGATCTTTCTCTCCCCTGACGTTGCGGTGGTTTGCACTGTGACGTCTGTTCACTGGTGGGTGAGTCCAAGAGAGGTCATTGATTTTGTGTTTATTCAGCTTTTTGTTCTTACAAGAGCAGGAGTGATGACTTTCCAAGCTCCTTACATGTTCACGAGCTAAAACTGGAAGCCTGTTCATGAGTTTTATTGTTTTTACATGAAAAGTGAAACAAAGCCTATCCGTGGTCATTTGGGCTGAGTGGTGTTCCACCCCCCGCCCCGGAATTCAGGGGCACATCTGTCCCATACACGATCCTGAAGACCTCTCAGCTCTGCCTCCGTGTCAGAGGCGGAGAGAGCAGCTAGTGGGCTCTTGACCCCATGTCTGACTTGCCTAAAAACCTTGGGCAGGACAAGCCACTCAGCCTCCCGGCTCCCCCACTGCTCATTTCCCCCCTCTGAAACGTGGGGGAATGAGACCACAGTCCCTAGGGGCTCCCCCCACTTTTTAAAATTCTTGCCAGTAACCACTTAAAAGGGATGATTTCCTGCAGCTTGTGATTTTATTTTACAATTTATGTAGAACAGTGGTTTTCACAGTGCGGCCTCTTACAGGGTCCTCAAGACCATCTGAGGGGCCCGTGCTGTCAGAATGGTCTTCGTAGCAGCGCTGAGGTGTGACTCGCCTCTTTCACTGCACTGTCATTTGACTTACGGTGTAGGAGCAATGGTGGCTCAAACTTCCGGCTCCTCAGTATTAATCGAGGCAGTGGCCCCAAAGGGTGCCCCTCGTCCTTGAGTCCTTCAGCACCAGGCAGTCCCACCAAAGAAGATTCCAGTTCCTTTTAGAGAAGTCTTTGAGAGAGCAGCAAAAGTAATCCCATTAAATCTCATCCCTCTGAGTACGTGCCTTTTTAATATTCTGTGGATGGAAATTGAAAGTATTCTTACTGTGTACCAAAGTGCTGGGACTGAGTTGACAAAAAGCACTTCTTTGATTTGTTTGAGCAGAGCCAGCAGCTTTTTTTGTGGAACACCCATTTTTACCTGGAAGATTGACAGACAGCCAAACGATAGCTGTTTAGTCTTGGATATCTGGCAGACTTTGTTGTCACGTTAAGGAAAACAGTTGACAGTGTTTGTGACGAGTCCTAAGCCTTGAGCTTTCAAGTGAAAATTGGAATTTTGAAAAGCTTGTATTCGCTACTGTGATATTGATGGGTTCCCAATATGCAAACTATTTTGAGATGAGCTGCGATACTAACAAAAGTGATTTTTTGATACTATCATAATGAAATCGGTCAGCATTTGGTAGATCTCCATAACCTAGCAAGCCAGTGTTTTCCAAAGGACTAATGCATAATTTGAGAAAAACATGCAGGGGGAAATATCCATTCAAAGGGAAAAGTAGACCAATGGATTTGAATGTGAAAGAGCACAAGAGGTTCATTGATTTGGTTTCAGATTTCATATCACAACTAACCTTTAAAAAAATACCACTTGTCGAGTTTTGGTGAAGTATCAGAGAAGATGATAATCATCTAAAAAGGCTATGAAAATATTCCTTCCCTTTCCAACTATGTGAAGGAGCCTGGATTTTCTTGAAGTACTTTAATCACAGCATATTCGAACAGAATGCAGGAGCAGATCTGTGAATCCAGCTGTCTTGTAGGAAGCCAGACCTTAAGAGACAATCTGCAAACATGTAGAACAGTGCTACTCTTCTTATGAAACTGTTTTTGTTTTAGAAAGCATCCTCTTTTTATTTTTTTTAAGATTTTATTTTTTTTAGTAGTCTCTACACCCAACATGGGGCTTGAACTCACAACCCCAAGATTAAGAGTCGCATTCTCTACTGACTAAGCCAGCCAGACACCCCGTATTACTGTTATTTTTAAATGAATCAATGAATATGTTTTAAATTTCCCAACCTTAATCTCTAAGTATGGCAAATACAGATTGAGAAAACGCATATAAACAAAAATTCTTTGAGGTCCTCCAATTTTGAGAGTGCAAAGAGGTCATAAAACTAAAAAATGGAGACCCTAATGACCTACAACTTCTACATGCACATTTTTTTTTAGGACATCTTGTTAGCCTAGTGTTTTCAAATTTGGTGAATTTCTAGTATATTTCTGTTTGCAGTGGCTACAGTCTGGATACAATGAAATGCTTTATATTACTACTCCCCTATGCCAACATATTTACAACTTAGGATCTATAGAGATCAGTGATTCCTGAAGTGTGTGTCTATAAAATTGTGGTTCTATGAGATCCTCTGAAGGTAAACAGATTCATTATTCAAATTAATTTGGAAGACTGCTACCCTGAATTCTAGATCCCAGTTTCAGAGAAGAGCATATCCAAGGTGCCAAGAAGTCCTTGAGTAAGTTAACTGTTAATTTTTGTTCACTAAACAGTTGGCTTTCACAGGCATCTTTTATTCCTGTGGCAAGCTCTGGTCTACATTATTCTTAAGGCAGAGAATATGCAATTTGGGTTCGTGTTTACTATCCAAAAGGAGGCCAAGTTGCGATCTGTGTTTCTCGTAGATGCTGCTTACAGACTTGAAGCAACCAGTCAGTTTGCGTCAGGGGTGTATAAAAGGTCGGACTGGGTTGTATTTCAATTTGTATAGCCTAAGAAATTAAATGGCCCCTATTTCTAAGAAAAAAACACTAGGTAGATGGGAATTGAATTGGGTAAACTGTTTGGGGGAGACTTAATCTGTCAAGTATTTAAGCTTGTTGCTTTCTAGAACAGCATGGCAGGTGTTTAAAAATACTGTTTTATAAACACTGCAGTAACCTGAAATGTGTTTTTATTTAAAAATAGTCAAACACACTGTTTTGGCAGCAGGAGTTAAACTTTAAAAAAATTTTTCAAACTCTTAAAAAGTAAGAATACGAGTCACGACTTTTTTTTTTTTCCTCCCAATTTTAAGAAGGTAAAATTTAGCCTGTGGCTTTCTCCATTAAATCTAGTGCAATGACAAGCATGTGAGCAGATGATAACATAAAACAACACCTCTGCCGCAGGTGCCCTTATTTCTGTATTTCTTTCAAATGCTCTTTAATCACTTTTTTGATTTATTGTTGTTGTTGTTGTTTTGTTTTGGTAGAATTATATCAAAACAGTGTTACCAAGTGTAACTCTTTGGAGAAGTAATTTGTGTAACACGTTTTACCTGTGGTGATTTTTGATTGATTTTTTTTTCTAATAAATTAGGGATTTGCCAGACATCTGCATTATAGTCTTGTTAGGCCTTTGGGTCCCAATTACTAAAATCACTTTTAGAAATAAATAAATAGTACATAGTTCTAAGTCACATTAGACAACACTTTAAGGTCCTTTGATCTAGAAAGCATTGCCTTATTGTGTGCTTTTTTCATATTTATATTGCTTTCTGTTTTCAATATAGGCTTCTAGAGATTTGTTATTTGTTAGGAAGCAATATATATGGTTTTGTTTAGTTTTAGTGCAAATGAAGGATATAGGTCAAAGCTCATTAGCCTGTGGAAAAAAATGGAAGCAATGGACAGATCTCATCAAGGCTGATACTGTATATATTTGGATTCTAGCTAAGAGTTAAGGTATTTTACAATATGACTATTTTTACGTTAGGGTGAGCTACAAACTGCCATTGTCCTATAAAGATTTGTTGAACACATTTCATCCTGAGTCTCTGAAGGAAGTTCAGGGACAAGAGCAAAGGAATAAAACGTGTTTATGGTAGGATTTTTAAGTTGGGAAGCCGAAATGAAACAAAGAGGTATTGGGAGACCATTCCAGATGCTGACCTACGATGGGGAGGTGGCTGAAAGGAACAATTCAGATTGTAGACAGCAAAGGAGGCTAAATCTTTCGTTGCGTTTCTTTACATCTTCCCCTCTACTTCCAGTCTCTTTCCCCTCTTCCCCAAAGAAGACCCAGAACGTTGTTTTGCTTTCATTTTCTTTCCTCTGGCTCTACAAAAACGTTTTGCCTCTCTGTCGACCTTTACAAACATTTTTCCCAAATAAATAGGTTTAGCCTATCATAAATGTGGTGATGGTGGTATCCAAAGGAGGTGGTTTAGGATATTTAATTTTCTAAATTATGCCACTGCCCTGGTTTTGTAATTTATCCTAGACCAGACCCTTCAAAAGCTGATTTCCTATTTTACACCAGCCCAATTATTACTAATGATGGGCTGCTTTACCAAGTGGAGAGGCTAATAGCCCTTTGAACTGTTATGCAATCCCATTGTAGTTTGTTAGTGTGAACACCATGTAGTGTTCCTGCATCCCCCAGAGTGTTTATGATTCCTGAAATTATACTCTTGTGTGAGATATCCCCCCCGGTCTCTCCTGTTACAATCCTTTGGACAAGGTGGTTGTTATTTAACAGGGTAGGAGTAATTTTCTGCGACACCTAGTAAACCTTGTGCACGTGTGTGTTGAGTGCTTTTGGTTTCATTCTCTTTATTCTCTTTCTCTGCCTTTTTTTCTTCTGCCACCTCCTCTCCCCTCACCCTTTCAATCCATGGCATAGTTTATTTTGGGGGTACCTGCGTGATGCATTGACTAGAAAGTAAGTACTTCTTTTTCAGTCATAATTTTCTGTTCCTAAGATGACATTCCTGAAAATAAAAATAACCCCTCAGTCAGTCTTAGAAATAGCAGTGATGGCAATGACTAGTCCTTATCACTCCTTCCTGTTGAAGCCTGCTGTCTGGCCCCCGTTCCTACATGGCAGGATAAGTCCACGTCTCTGTCCGTGGCACCGTAGCCTAAAGACATCCCTCACTTCATCACCGCACAGGTTTTTGTCGAGTTAAGGTTCTTCCATCTCTGCTTGCCCCAAATCATGCAGTGATTTCCACAGTGTCATTCCCATCGGTTTGCCCTGGACCATTGCCCCGTAAGATTACCAGCAGCTCCTTTACTGTTAAACTGCCACCTGGTTGTCTTCCTCTCTTAACACCAGGAAGGTGGAGACCCCAACTTCCAAGAAGCGCCCTCTGCTTTTCTGGGAAGGAGAAGCAAATGTTATCCTTACAAGTATTAAAAAACCACTATTTTAACATTCATTCGCCAAAGACTTACATATAGTCCTACGTGTCTGGGACGATACCATAAACCCTTGAGCAAAATTAACTTTTTTGATGCTTGTAAAACCTGCGATGGAGGTGGTGGTGTCCTTGGTTCGTACGTGCCTTGGTTCGTACATGAGGAATCTGAGGCAGGAGGCCAAGGTGCTTGCCCAAGACCACACGGATTGTAAATGGTGGGGCCAGGAATCCAACCCGGGCCGTCTTGCTCCAGACTTGATGCTTCTAACCACTAAGATCCCATTAAAGGTCATTTTGCAGACCGGGATTATACATGGTCAAGAACTCTTTGAAAGCTCAGATTCTCCCCAAATAGTAAAAGATTGCCACAACATAGTGCTTGAGGAGAAAAATCAGTAGCAAATTGAGTAAAACTCTGATGTTTAGACATAGAAGGTTCATCTCTCCCTGGGAAAGGCCCCTGTGGAAGTCCCTTCTGAGCACAATAGGATTTCTGTAGCTACATCCCTTGGATTCCAGGCGCGAGCTTGTCTTTGCCATCTTGCATTTTATCACAGACAGTGAGGACAGCCAGTGGTCCCTGTAATAGTCGGCCTACAAAGTCTTTTTAACTAGACCATGAGGGTATTTTTACTACTTTTCTGTGTTACAGCAGGGGACGGTGTTGCCAAACTTTCTGCCACTAATAAAAGCCCCTCTCCCCTCTCCTGCAGCTTCTAGTAACTTTTTTCTCAGCTTCTAGTAACATTTTAGAACTTTCTTTTAAGCCATGACTAACAGACTCCTCAGAGCTCTTCCCCACCAGCTGGTCCTAGTGAAAAAGCCACATATTTTAGATTTTTTTTTCTTCTTTTTAATGGCAACACCCTACTTCGGGGTCACAGAATCGGTTATCTAATGCTGGAAATTTTAGTGGCTTAACACCATAATAGTGGATTATTTTGCTTCTCTGTTCCACATGGTGTCATCTGGAGTTTCTCCACTGGGGTCTCTCCATGTTCAAGATGGCGCACTCCGATGGCTGGCAGTGGGGTGCTGGCAGTTGGGAGGTCAGCCAGGACTGCTGGGCAGGGATCTCGCTTCCTTCTTCTAGACTGCTCAGACTTCTTCATGGCCTGCTGGTGGCTGTGTTTGCAGGGTTAATGTCCCAAGAGGCAGGGGAAAGCGTGTCCCCTTCTATGACTTAGTTGTCACAGTCACATAGCATGAGGCGTAGGTGATGTTGTGGTTCTTTTTGGAGAGCACAGCTTGGCGCAAAGTAGGATTTTCAGAAGATCCCCCTTATGTAACCCTTTGCCTCAGTCCTTTTTTTTTCCCCTTAGCTAAGCAAATTCCAATCATACAGGTTTTCTACTCTGTTGGATGATATGTTTCCATTTAAGCGTGCGTATATTCTTCTACATGTCAACTTTATCCTCACCTGTTTGTAGCCTGAATACATTGTGCTTGTTCTTTTCATTAATATTACATTTGAAAAGAACCTGCCATCTATCAGGAAAATCAGATTCTTTCCTCCAAAAAAAAAAGAAGGTTCCTATCAAACTCACATTCTAGTTTGCATTTGCAGATCAAATACGGTAAGCACTTACCAAAAAATAACAATGATAATTTATTCCCTTCCTAATGGCAGCTCGTGAAGGGTGGTGAAAAATAATTCAAAGCAGGTTAGAAAATGATTTGCTGTTGACATGGGCGGATTTTGCAATGAGTTGACTGGTTTGTCCCTTATGGACGAGCCTGTTAAATATTCATTCATTCAACTAGTTTTTACCAGAGTGTGGTATCAGGCGTTGGGCTCCATTGGCAGCCAGAAGTGGTCTTGCTCTCACGGAACATGTCAGATGGTGAAGAAGGTGGGCATTAGTAGAGAATCACCAAAAAAAAAATGTAAAATCACAACCTTATTAAGAGCTGTAGCAGAAGAGAGCTCCGGAGTATCTGATGGGGAACCTGATTTGTCACCCCTAAAGGAGTGTTTTTGAGCAGAGATCTGGAAAATGGAGAAGACATAGCTTGGCCACAGGCACGAGCCTCAGACCGACCCACGTGCAGGTATCCGTAGGTACACGTGCCCTAGGTTTACAGGCGTTTCTAGGAAAGCAATAGCTTCTGCAGTTCTGTTCAGAGAAGACCGTGAGTTAAGTAACTCCTGGAAAGCACATGTTCACACAGGCCCTGACAGAGATGTCTAAGGAGCCTTTTTTTAATTTGTGAAGAATTACTTAACTTTGAATAATGGCGGTCACTATAAACAAAGACAGCTTAAGTAAGGGGTAAAGTACTAATTATAGCAGTGGTTCTCCATGAATGACTTGGGGACTCCTGGGGCTCCACAAGACCCTTTCCCCTACCTGAGGTCAAAACAATTTTCATAATACTGAGACATGATCTGCCTTTTTCACATGCCTTCTTTCATGAGTGTAAGTGGACTTGTCTAGAGACGAGATGATTTTATCACAGCAGATTGAATATAGAAGCATGTAGGAGAACTCAGCTGTCCTCTCTTAAGCCAGCCCTTTAAGAACTTTGTAAAAATGTGAAAGAATGTCATTCTTCTACTGTTTTTCAAAAGGTTTTTTTTGTACCAGTGTTGTCTATGGCCAAATGTAATGGGTTTATTCTTTTTTTTTTAATTGGATATTTCTAAAATTTGCTTTAACTTCTAATATGGTCATTACTGATCGATATAAGCCCACATAAATGGAAGTTCTTTCAGGTCCTTGATATATTTAAAAAATGCAAAGAGGTTTTGAGACCAAGAAGTTTGAGATTCGCTGAGGTATGGCTTTCTACTTGACTTTGAGCATGTTACTTAATCTCTCTGAGACGCAAGGAGTCTATAAGATGGGGATGATGATCAAAGTGCTTCCCGCATAAAAGGATGAAACGAGTTAGTGTATGTCGAAAGTTTATAAGGATACATGGCACAGAATAAGCCTCCAACGTGTTAGCTTTTGCTGTTTGTTACCATTTAACATGAAGGCAAAATTTATGTGACCCCACATACAGCTGAGGCACGGTTGCTTAGAATTCTTGCTCAGGTTTCTGCTCATCTAAATCGTTTTGATAAAATACAATATTCAGAAGTGAACGGAATTGAATTTTGTAACTTTTGAGTTGAGCTATAGCAGTGGTTTTTATTGGCACATGGTGAGGGTGTGAGGTTTGAAGACACGTGGATTCAGAATAGCTGGGGGTGTCTTTTCCACCTGGCTCCCTGCCCCCTCTGCCCTCGCGCCTGCCCCTGTCTATGCCCTTGTGCCCAGCCAGGGGTCTTCTATGTCCAGAATCACGGCGAACAGGGGGGCGAATGTTGCTTGGGAAAGCTCCCTGGAGATCGTGCTTGTGTCTAGGCTCCAGTGCCCTTGATGGTGAGCTGAAAGGAGGGGCCACATTAGACAGCATCTCATTCGGTTCCCCCCCTTTTTAGGTGGAGAAACTTTGGCTCAGAGGGGATGATTTGCCCCCCCTCCCCGGGTTCACTGAGCACAATTGAGGCATTCCAGGATGAAAACCGGCATTCTGATTTGTAATGAAAAGAATACCAGCCTTAGACGCAGAAAAACTGGTTTTAGTCTCTGTCCAAAAAGCTCTAATTGGTCATCTGACATTGAGCAGTTGCTCAAATCCCTGATCCCTTGAGTCCTTAATTGTAACACAGAGGTGAAAATATCCGTCCTCCCAGGATTGTGAAAAGCATCAGATGAGACCTCACAGGAAGGCCCCCAGGGCACATCCTCTGAGTAAGAACCCATCTGGTCCTTTGCACTGGTCCTGGTGAAGGCTGTAGAGAGACATGTCCTGGTGAAACAAATAGTTCTTTTCAGAACTGAAAAAACCTTACATATTGTACGTGTAGCTTTGTAACAGTTTCTTTTTTCTGTCTTTTTAGGACAGCCCAGAAACTTGCAGGACCTGTGCCGAATTAAAATTCGACAATGTATAGGCCTTCAAAACCTAAAGCTACTTGATGAACTACCAATTGCCAAGGTCATGAAAGACTACTTAAAACACAAATTTGATGATATCTGATGTACACAGAACTGTGAGCAAGATTAGGAGTTATATTCCAGATACTTAAAAGGCTTTTTGCCTTGCACAAAGTATATCCTATGCAATTTCTGATTTGCTGTGAAGTCAGAAAGCAGGTATACACTTTTAGGTATTTTGTTTGTTCGTTTGTTTGGTTTTCATGGTCAGGGGAGGGATTTTTTTATATATATGAACACACACACAGACACACACACACATACAGCACATGCTTGAAGGTCTTAATTTGGTTTCTTGGTCCAAGTTTAAGAGGTCCAAGCTTTCTATACGATACTGCATTTACGAAAATCGTTTTTCCGAAACGACACACATAGCATTGGAGTGGAGAATTTCCCCTTTTCACACGTATGGTTTCATGGGCATGCACGACGTTATCAACCAGCGGAGTGCTTGTTAACCGGTTGGAGGCATAGTTTCACCCAGGGGGGTCCTGGGTCCTACTGGAAAATGCCCCAAGAAATTTTTAAAGTAACTCTGTCACCTCATTCATTTTTAATGAGTACAAATTGGCCGTTGCAGACTGTTCCTTTTCCTAATTAACGTAGCTCTCGGATGACATCAATCCAGTACCTCTGCTTTCTTGTTGGTGTGCTCTTGTTTTTAACTTATTTTTTTAACAACTGTAGTACACTACCTGCCCAGAGACACTGGATCTCAACTTCCGTCTCTCGTTGAATCGTGCTTTTAAAACAATTGATGGGCACAAAAATAACTTTATAAAGCCAGTGTATTCAGTTTTTAAAACAGTGCCTCCCGTGCAATACTCTTCCTGGTGTATTTTATCCATTATTTCACTCGCTGTTTCTCATTCCACAGCCGGCTTTGACAGGCCCATGAGAGCAGGAACCGCCACTTCAGTTTCAATTGTAGGACCGTAGGGTATCAGTTGCCATTTCCATTGTAAGCGTTGTCTTTTACTTCACTTTAAGCAGAAAATTTCCTAGCCTGGTGGTAGAGTCTTCCCTAAAAATAGCCCAAAATATTGTTTAAGCCATTAGGCTTTACCGGTTAAATAACTTAGGGGTGGTTTCATGGTGTTGTTGTTTTTTTTTTTTTCCCCCTTTCTTTAATTTTTCCCAGTTTTTAAAAAAAAAAAATTTCTAAAGGGTACAGTTTCTAATGGGTGCACATCTATAAGTCTGGTTAATTCCTAATATGCTAATTCAACATTTCCTGTCTATTTTTTAAGTTTATGCACAGTGAAGCTCTTCGGGAGAGTTCTTTTCTTTTCTGGGTTGATTGGGCATATGTTTGCAGTGTAAACACAGTTATGATAAAGTGTCAGTAACAGTGGGAAAGGTTCCAGAGACGTGAGGGATCTACGCTGATGCCCTGGGAAATGTGTTCTGTGCTTGATCTGTCATCATACTAGTTTCAGAAGAACCTTTCCAGGTATCCCAGTATTGTTCTCCGTGCTTTGGGCAATTTCAAAATATTTACACACTAGTAATAAATTTGTTATCAGACGCTTACAAGATGAAGGGCTTCTCTTGTCTGAATTTCTAGTTTTGAGTCATAAAGTCTAAAACTACTTCACCAGGAAAAGCATCACTGAGCAGAATGGAGCATCTGCCCGGGCTTTACCTTTCTTTAGGGAGCCTCTCTCAAGCACAGAGTCTGTTCCCTGGGATGCCGAGTGGCTTTGACATTGGTGTATGTGATTTGCTGTGCCTAGGTAGGGAGCACAGGTTCCTAAAGAACGGGCAGCTTCGGACAAAGAAGGATTCGGGGGGATCGCTGATGGGGTACATAGACTCTCTTGCAGGGAGCAAGTCAGAGTACAGCCAGTTTGGTAAACCATTCCAAAACCCACGGGAGCCTGACAGATAGAATTGGGTGGTCTCCCATCTCCAGAATGTCCTCTTCCGAGAGAGGGTCCCCCCTGCAGCTGAGCTCATCCTTTCCACCAGTGCCCAAGTCAGATCTGAGACATATTCGCAGTGTCAGAAACAGCATGGCCAGAAATGAATTGAGTGTTCCTCCCTTCTCTGACGCCAGGCCCAGGGAGACAAGGAGCTGGGAGGGCGGGCACCCGGGACCCTGCGCTCTGAGCAGTGATAGGAGCATTACCTTCGCACGGGGCTTGTTTCCTCAAACGTGTGTATTCATTTATTCAGGTAGATGAAAATGACCTTCTCTCCCCCAGCCATTCAGAGGTTTCCATACTAAGATAGCCACTGAGTTTGAGTCAGGGAATTCCAAGTAGAAAAGATCAGATAAAGGTAAATTCTTTGTTCTGCATTGCTGCTGTGACTTCAGGAAAAAAAAAAATTATGAGAGCTCTTCCTTGGAATTGAAATTTCTATTTAATGAGAAAGTGTATAATTCCATTATTTATTGTTGGAGGTTTGATTTACCTGGAAACTTAAAAAGAATGTTTTATTTTTGTTAGTAAAATCCCAATCACATATCCTGTTTAACCATAACTAAAATTTTAGTCTCGAAGGTGGTAACCAGCAGAACATAGGGATGAATGTGCAGGTCTGCATTTGAATTTAATTGGCAGAGACACATCGGGTGGTCACGTAATGAGTAGGGAGAACAAATTATTTTCAGAAAACTGACTGATTGGCTTTTCCAGAATCTTCACTGAAATGTTCCGAATATTATCAGATTTGTCGCTGACCCTTCCATGTTCCTTTTGAAATTTATCATTTAAGCCTATTCCTAAACCTTTATAAAAATATATTTGGCAAGTACACCAAAGAAACCAACTCATAAAAGATTATGATCATTAATGAACTGCAAACCTCATCTTTTGAAAACAGAAGTTTTTTTTCGTGTGTGTAAATATTTGTGTTTATAAATGTACAGCAGAGTTAAGAGTGTTTTTTAGATTATTTAATGCCCATATTTCTAAACTATTTACTACAAAATAATCCACGCTTGTTAGTTTGGAGGACTTGACTGTTTTGTTTTTTTAATTCATTATCCGTCATGCTTGGAACAGCATTTCCGCTAGAGAATTCAGTGTTCTGGCAGTAGCAAGAGTACACATCTGGAGCATGAGGAATCTAGAGTGATTTGTCAGATGCGTACCCTCAGAGACAAGAACGTATAGTTTCATTACCAGAGTGGACCAGACGCAAACGGAGATTCTAACTTTTCCCGCAGAGTTGCTCATTAGCCCAGAATGTGATTGGGATGAGGCCCTTTGCCCACAAATTTAGCTTTCATGTAACTCCTAGTGTGTTATATCATAATGTATTTTGTTCTTCCTTTGTAATGTAAGTTTTGCTTTGGGTCAATTTGAATTAAAAAAAAAAAACTTAAATCTGGTTAAAAAAAAAACCGTATCGGAATCGTGTTTTATTTCTAGTCTGCCTTAGCTCTTTAATACTTCAGGCTGTTCGGTGAAAAGAAGCAAAGAGCTCTCTTTTCCTTCATCGGCGTTTTAGATCCTCGGGAACAGTGTTGAGAGCAGGAGAGAAAAAACAGCACCATCGTAGATCAAAGGAGACAGTTCTCGCCCCCTCCCCGGATTGCAGTTTCCGCTGCGTTCCGCATGGACCCACAATAGAAGCCCGTGGCATCCTCCAGCGGGGCTGAGTGAGCCTCAGCTGAGCCTTTTGGGGCCGATGGCCACTCTGCCTCATGCCTGCCACACTTCGACTGAGCACAGTTAGGATCACAGCGTTCCTAAGCACAGAACAGGAGAACGATGAATCAGAGGTGGTTTATTAGCCTGCAGGAGATAGAAGCAAGACAACTCGGATTCCACGCTCCCTTTATGTAGTCTCAACACACTTGGGTCAGGAGAGACTTCACGCGACCACGAGTGACGGTGTTCTAAGGAAAAGGGAGGCCAGACGACGGAGGTGGAGCACCTCAGGCAGAAAAGTCAGTATTTTGCAGTTCAGCTTTGTTGCGGACTCGTCCAGGGTTTGGCACAATCGAAGGCCAGGAATGGGACATTTGAAACGATTCTTAACGATCAGCAGGGGAGTTCAGATGTGAAAAATAGCTGTGTTGCTTGGAAATCTTGAGGTCATTCCTTTTCCAATATGATGTAAGTAGCGTATTGTTTTTTCAGCTGACAGTTTACAAAAATGGCTTTCTAGCTATAGATAAAACAGATTATCTCCTTGATAAAAAATTATATATATATGTACACACATGTGTGTGTATATACGTGTACATATACATATATAAACACATATATAAAAATATATATATAATACATATATATTGTATATATGATATATATTATATATATATAAGTATATTTCCACATCCTCTGTAGCTGGGTTTCAGGGAAGAAAAAAAATGGATTTGTATCATCCGCCTGGATTTATGTCACATCATGTAACTGTGTTCACTTAACCTCTTGCAAATTTTGATGTTAAAATTTATATGAGCTTCAGTACCAATAAAAAGATTCTAAATGTCCACTGCCAGATACTGGCCTGCAGGCCCGAGTTGCTGCAGACTCCTAAGCTAGAGAAGTCATTTTTGTCTTTACGCTGTTGTGAGTTGTTTTGTCATTACTGGTGAGGTGTCCCGAGTTTTCAAGAACCCAAGCGGAGCATCAAGCTGGATCTCGTGACTTTTCTTGTATGCTGCTTGTGAGCAGGGGTCAAACTTCTGTGCTCTATTTCTCAAAGATCATGATGCGTTTTATAGTTATCTCTTTAATGTTCCAGAAGAACGCTGTGATGCCTGAGCGACAGTTAACGTTCTGAATCCCACTGAAAAAGACTGAGGTGATTTGCAGAAGGCCCCATGAGAGCTCATCGATATGGGCCTGGAACCCTGAGTTAGTGCTTTTGGCTGCAGTGCTGTCTGTTGTCCTCAAGGAATGCCACACTCCTTAGTGAGATGTCCCCTTTTCGTTTCATTCATTCCTTGATCCCCATGGTGCCTTGTGCTGCATTACTACTGTTTTGTATCCACAAGAAGTGATTTAGCAATTCCAAAGACCCATTAGGGGCAAAGGATCGGATTCAAGGGGGTGATTCTCTTCAGTTGCGGATAGGACTGTAAGAAAAATTCGTATCATCATGCTTGTGGTTATTATAAATACATTCTGAATCTTGGGTTCAGCATTTTAAAAATGAACATTGTTTTATGTTTCCTTTTAATTAGGAAATTGTTTTTATGTTAGTTAAGTGGAACTTCTTTTACGGTACACCAAGTAGTAATGAAATGATTCACTTTTCTGTGAAATGGCATTTTATGAATCAGAAAAGAGCTGGCTTCGTTTGGACAATGGGACTTAGTCGAAGTGGAGAGACTCGGTCACGTGATGAGCAGACTGACCCTTTGTGACTGACACGGAGGTAATCCAGCTGCAGATAGTTCCTATTTTATCTGGCAAACGGAGTCATATTTTTCTTGCTGCTCAGGCTTGAGCTAATGTTGCTTTTCTTCCTCTGATAGTTTTGGGTCAGGTCACTGCTCAGTTTTCTTTTTCTTAACAACAAAAAGAAAAAGAAGAAGAACATTTGTAGGGCACGGGCTTACTGTACATGACCGCTTTGTATTCCTCTAGAGGCCTTCCAGGTTTTCTCTCTTAGTTCTGGCCACTTAACCCTTTAGTGAAGCACATACATGTGCACAGGGTATGGCCTTGGCCTCACTGAGTTGCTTTTGTGTGCTGATTTTTAGAGCTCCCAGAGCGCTGGTTTTTTCCTGCCTTACCTGGGCAGAATGATAGCTGAATATCATTTAGGAAGAATGTTCTAGCAAACTAGTCAGAGCTACGTCCATCTACCATCTTGGTAGCACCAGAAAGGAATAGGTTGCATTTCTTCCTGGTTTATTACCGATGCTCTTAAGAAATCATTTGCTGTGGGGCGCCTGGGTGGTTCAGTTGGTTAAGCATCTGCCTCCGGCTCAGGTCAGGATCTGGGATCAAGTCCCGAGTCAGGCTTCTTGCTCAGCAGGGAGCCTGCTTCTCCCTCTGCCTGCTGCTCTCCCACTTGTTCTCTCTCTCTCTCTCTCTCTCTGACAAATAAGTAAAATCTTTTTAAAAAATCATTTGCTGTAAGTTCACTGTACAGTGAACTCCTGGAGGACAAACCTTAGGTCTTAACTTGCCTGAATCTCAGATAGTTCCTGGAGGCCTCTAAGGAAACCAGGGCCAAGTGGGTGACAGCATCAGCATTTCTCAGCACCAAATCTCAGGTAAGTGCAGTCTTGATTCCTGCCACCATTGCCTTTTGCTGTTCCTTCCTCTTAACCCTCTGTCCCCCTCCTCCCTCCGACCCTCCCTTCCACCATGAGCACTGGGCAGTGGACCCACACGATGCGCCATCTGTGGCGCTGTGATGGCAAGCTTCCAAAGAGAGACCACCTGACTCTGCAGGGAATTCTGCCTACAGGAGACTGCCTACCTGTGATCTGGCACAGTGCGTGGAGCAGAAGGATTGCAGTGCCCGTTGGGGCAGCAGACCCTCCATGCATGTCCAGTTCAGAGCATACCTGCGGACAGGGAGCCCTGACTCCCTGTGTGTCTCCGTGGGCTAGAGCTGTTCTTGGACAGAGCTCTTCGTTCTCAGGGCAGCTAGATGGGGACAAAGGCAGAGCCCCTGGCCCATCACCACCACCCCCCCCACCCACCCACTTGCTCTTCTCCACTTATCCAGGTACAGCACAAATCGAATCACTTTCTCTGTAGCGGGAAAGCACTGGCATAGTTGGCCCATCGCCTTCTGAGCGCCTCCCTGGCATAAAGCCTCACCTTGTCCTACACGACCAGTGTTTTTCCAAGGACTTAATCTCGTCCAGACCCTTTTGCAGGTGGGAAAGCTGGGCAGTGAGAATGGAAGCAATTTAGTGGCTGTGGCCCCGCATGGAGTGGCTGGTGGGCAGGGCACGGAAGCCCGGCTTTTCTATTCAGCCCGATGTTCCCTGCCTCCCCCCGGCCCAGCCGGCCCTGCTCTCACGGGCATCAGCTCTTTCCCACAAACAGAAACACCCAGAGTAGTAACGGGGTGAGATACATTTTGGTGGCAGGGCTCAGGATCTTCTACAGCTACTTCCTGGATTGAAAGCTGACACATGCCTATGCCGCCTGTAATTGCCTACAGAACGTTTTCTGAGAGCTCCGTCTTGGCCTCCACCACGACTTTTGGGTCCTCTGAACCGAAGAGAAACAGTGAAGGTTCTGGGGACGCCTTGAGGAGGTGCATCGCCAGCCTTGTAGGGGTGGCAAATGGGAATTCTGGGCCCACCCTGTTTGTTTAGCACTGTGGATTGACAAGACGGGCTCCATAACTGGGTATGTGACGGTGCACGGAGATGCCCGTGGCCTTCACACTCCGGTCTTTCTCCCGCTTTGAGCTTTCATACAGGCAGTTCAGAGAACGCTGTGCCACCATCCTTGCATCACATTTTATGATCCCTTACGTTCATCCTCTACGTTTCCACTGAGAGTTAAGGAGCCCTGCCGAGGAGCAGAGGGAGGAACGTGGATATTTTGTCTTAGAATCGAGGTTGAATTGAAATAAATGTCGTTGTGTCAGATAGCAACTCACTGTGTACACTTTAAAATAAATGTTTCTTTAAAAAATAATAAAAAATATAAATGAAATAAAAAATGTTTTTATGTAAGATGCTGATAAATTTTTTTCGAGCTTTGAGTCATCACCTCTAGCAATTAAGAAATAAAGCTTGCAGATTTCGATGGGGTGCGCCAGGTGTCGCTGCTGACGTGGAAGGTGTCATGGTAGTTTACCCAAATTCATACCCTTGAGACTGATGCTTCGTTCCAGAAAGTACTAATGACTCCGGTACTATCCATAGACCATCTGGACGTCCCGCGGTTAAAACCACAGTGGACATGTCAATAAGGCGGTCATTGTCTTCCAGCTTCCTGTCAATCCCAGTTTAGGGTAGATTTGAAAGTCACACCCACCACCTCCCCACCCCTGGCAGACGTTTCTGAGACCTCAGGTGCTGGGCCATTAAGGCCTCCGCGCGCTGGGATAACACCAGTGGTGGAGAGAGGAGCGTCCCTCCCCTTACGACTCTCCTCACGGGGAGAGGGGGCCCTGGGAGGGATGGGCCTGGCATACGGCCACAGTCCGATGACAAGCTTCAAGGTGCACCAGGAGCCCCAAACTGAGGCAGAGCCCGTAGCAGAAGCTCCCTTACCTTGGAGCCCCTTAAAGAATGAAGGACGGCCTCACGAGAGCCACAGAAGCCGTGGGCCAAGGCCTCTGCCTCTGGGAGGCAGCAACTTTGCCGCACCTGCTCACACTTGACTTTACTCCTGATTCGTATTAAGTCTGCCCTCAGGTGTGTCCGTCCTGTGATGTTGTAAGTGAGGCATGCGTGTGTGTGTGTGTGTGTGTGTGTTAGTATTAAAACCTTAGATGAACAGGGACGAGGTTTTGCTCTTAGGACTGGGTTGGACAGGAAACGCTGTCCTCTCCTGGACAGAAGGGCAGGCCTGTGCGGCCTTGGGGAGATCAGCTGTGATTGGGTGTCGTGAACAGGGCTTTTCTGTAAGGGGCCCGAGGACTTAGAGGAAGAGGTTCCCCGGGTCTGAAAGGGATGAGAAACTGAGGCAAGGAGGTGGTGGAGGGGCTGGTGCTCAGGCGTGAGTGTAGCTGGGAGTCCGGCGATGGAGGGAGCAGGGCACAGGTGACCTGCTGGGTGCTAGGCCTGAACCCAGGGCAGTAGTTGGGGCTGCCTCTTGGGATGGCTTCTCCAAGGCATTCCTGTTCCAGGAATGAGGCTGCCCTTGCCCTCCACTCCCATCCCTCGGCTGTGTCCATGTCCTTTGGGAAGGCCTAATTGGAGGGATCGTCCTATTGTCCCTCTTCCCAAGGAGGAAACTGGTCAGTAGCTTTGTCTCCACTCGCCATGGAAACCACTGAAAGGCAGGGATCTGGCCTCAGGCTTTGTGGCCTGACAGCTACCACAGTGCCTGCCTGTAGTCACGGGCCTCATAGATGTTTGGTGAGTGAGGGGGTGGGTGTAACAGCCCCCCAAAATCTCTGGTACCAGATAAGAAAACCGGAAGGGAACCAACGTCCCATTGGGTTGCATGCACTCCGTTCTAAGCTGCCACTGATGGTCATTCACTTCTCACCAGTGGCCTGCAAGGTAGTACTCTGATCATTTTCAGATGATGAAGCTGAGGTTGGGTCTTTCCCCCACCTTCCAGTTTGCCGGTCAGGCTCTGCCCGGCCCTGGCCCACCCGCCCACGCTTCCTTTCAGTGCCTCCTCACCAAGGATGCTTGCCAAGCCCCACACGAGCCTTCCCTACCCTTCCCTGGGCTCCCGCAGACATCTTTATGCCTCCGTATCGCACGTATCACCCGCTATCTTGTTCTTTGTGTGTTCTGAGGGTTCTTCATGCAGAACCTATGAAATCCCTCTAGGTGTGCAAAATATCGTATGGGTACACACGTGACTTTGCCAGGGAAGAGGGTCTGGAGTGCTGTCAGATCGTCCAAGGGCTCTGTCATCCCCTAGTGTCAAGAAGCAGCACATTGACAGAGCCCATGGTCACTCCTAGTGTGTCTCGCTGCCAGCCCAGTACCAAGGGCAGCTCCCGGATGCCCTCTGGGGCCCCGCCCACGTACAGGCCGCCTGAGTCCTGAGTGCCCCCAACTGAGCCAGCAGAGCCCTCCTCCGGGGGCCTCCTGGGCCTGGAGGCCCCACCTGGCCCCTACTGGGCTTGGGTCTGAGTCGGCTGCCTTGATCCCCCCTTCCTCTCCCACCTTTTTTCTCATTTCCTCACTTAACTATTGCCACAGAGGTCCTGAACCTCTGTCTTCAACGAGAAGGTCTTAGGGAATAGGGAGTTTTGGAGCGAGAAGGGACCTGGGGGATTCCCGCACTGCAATTTGGGGAGAGGAGCGGACACCCCCACTACAAGAGCCTGGAGGGCTTGCCCATGGCCTCCCAGTCTGTGATGCTGCCAGCCAGGTGCCGGGACCTTCATGCCAGCTGCCCACTGTGCTTCCCTCCTCCACCAGACATCTACAGACTCCTGTTACCCCAGAGAGAAACTCAGAGCTGGAGGGAAACAATAGCACCGCTAACTGTCCTGAATGAGCCATGCGGTCATGGCCCTGAAGAGGGTCCCCTGCCCTGCGAGGCCCCGGGAGGGCCATGGGGCCAGAAGGGGCCCTGCTGTGGCCTGTGGCGAGCAGGGCGGGCGTGCTGGTACCTCGGTCCACAGCCTTCAGTGGCTTGCCTCGCCCTTAAGCCAGGCTGACTCCCCAAGGTGTGTAACCCCGAGTTGCATCCTCTCCTGGGCACCTTTGTGCCTTAAGATAAAAGGGCTGGTATATAGGCTCTGGTGTGGAACATCTAAACCCTATATTATACAAGGATCCTGGCAATCCCTTTGAGAATTCTGGAGAAGCACTTACTCACCAAGTCTGTAATTAAGTAACTAGCTAGCTTCATGGAAATGCTTGATGTTTAGGAACTTATTAGAGGGTTTAAAAAAAAAAAAAAAGGAAAGAAACTGACCTGAGATTAACTGATACTCTTACTTCCTTCCCCATTTAACAATTTTTAAAATTAAAAAGTGCTTTAATCACCTTGCGTTTTAGTGGATAATAATAAAATGTCTGCTTAGTGGAAGCTCATCTTCTCACGATACCTAAGTTGAGATATTCCTGCAGCCGGACCGTACCCCTGGAAACCATACGAAAAAGCTCCTCCCTGAAAAGGAAGGAGCACTTCCTTGGTGTTCCTAAGAGTGGAACCCAGTCGAGTTCTGCATGGGAGATCCCTTCTGTAGCGTTCAGACTCCACCCCCGTCGTCTTTACTGAGCCTGTTCACAAAGTCCTGGGAAAGTTTCGAAATGATCCAGCTGAGGACCGCTTGCTCATCCAGTACATTGTTTTTGGAGGGCCTGGGCTGGGGGGGGGGGGCAGCCTCGTGCAAGCGTTCAGGACCCAGCCAGCGTCGGAGCCCAGGTGATGGATGAGAGAGAACAGGGTATGGGGATGCGGGGAGAAAGAAGCAGGGCTGGCGTGGGGGAGGCCACACTGTGTGGAAATCAAGTAGGGCTCTGCCTGGCCAAACACTTTCATATTTTATATTCAAGCTTGGTACACCATTCCCAGAGTGTGGAATTACGGAACTGCACTGTATACCTTCGTCCAAGTGGGTCTCAGACTTGAGTGAGACTCAGAATCCCTTGGAGGGCTCAAAAAGAGACTGCTAAGCCCCAGTACCAGAGTTTCTGCCCCAGAATCTCCATTTCCAGCAAGAGCCCAGGGGATGCCGATGCTGCTGGTCGAGAGACCTCACTGAGATCCCCTGCAGATGGGTATTCAGGCTTTCTGCATGGCAAGAGAGAGACGAGAGAAAACTCCAACAGTCGCCACGAACTGTTGCAGAAACCACCTATCTACTTGTCCATGAGTTGTGAATAACGTACTTGTAGCAATTCTCAGAAACCACATGTACACCAAGTCACCTTATTTTATGGGCCAGCCTGAATAGTTCTCTGTGTGTTGTGCTAACAAAGAATACAAATCCCACCTCGACCCCATCCCGCCCCATTACAAGCTGACTCTGCGTCTGGGCCTTTATGTCTCCAATGATCTTTTGCAACTACTTAATTTAAGTTGGGTGCAGACAAAACCAGTAGCCAGGAGTTCCTGGGGTCCCGCTGCTACTGTTCTTCAACTTAGTTCAGCAGCCCATGAATAATATGTCTGCCAAACATTGATAATGGCAGTCCTAGCCAGCTCCGGGGTGGGGGAGACAGTGACTCTCGCTGCTTCTGCCAGCATGAACCTTGGCACTACCCACTATGCACTTTGGCGCTACCCACCTCGCACCATGGCATTACCCACCATGCACCTTGGCACTACCCACCATGCACCTTGGCACTACCCATCATGCACCATGGCACTACCCACCATGCACCTTGACATTACCCACCATGCACCTTGCCACTACCCACCATGCACCTTGCCATTACCCACCATGCACCTTGCCGCTACCCACCACGCACTGTGGCATGTCTACCCACAAGGGGCCGGCCAGTGTCATGTCCTGAAGATAGAAAGAAGCATGGGCAGGGTGGCCCTAAGAGCTGATGGCAGACACCACATGGAGGCTCAGTGCAGACTGCGCTCCCTGGGGTAGCTCAAGGAAACCACAGCGACAAATCCTTTCTTAGCCCTGGGAGGCAATGTGGGTTTCTTGGGGACTAAGATGGTGGTACCTGCTTTAAGACCAAGACAAAAAAAAAATCTTCAGATGAGTATAGGTCTGTGTGGGATGCTGCTGGTCCAGGAGCCATTCTGAGGGCCACGATGGTATGGCACCTACCCGCTAACGTGAAGAATCCGTGCTGTTCCTTACCCCTTCCCACATGTTTTTGGAACAGTTCAGCTGAATTTGTAGTTGTTATACAAAAAGCTGCACATAGGCAATGTTTGATGATTCCCACTGGAAAGTGGAAAAACAGCTTGAAGGAAAAGCAGTGTCCAAAGTTGGTCCTCACGGTACACTAGGCTGCTACCCACAACCTAGGACTTGGGAGAAGTAATGAATGTCTCTCTCAAGGGACCAGTCTCGAGGGGCAGATGTCCTTGGGGGTGGGGGATTAGGCTGGGACACAGGTGGCAAGGACAATAATGGTGTTCTGAGGGAGCTTCTTGAGGGAGCCTCAGCCCACCCCTTGCCCAAAAGCCTGGCCGCAGTGGGTCTTGGGACAGTGGCTGCAGGTGACCTGACTTGTCCATCAGCTACATAGTCCTCCTGCCAATGGTGCAGCTCATGTAATTGTAAGATGGGGGGGGGCTGGAAGTCCCCAGAGATACTTAATAAAACTTTCAGGGTCTTCGAACCCTTGGAAGGATTACAGCAATCTATTCTCCAACCCCTGTATCTCCTGCTTGCCTAACTGTTTTTCTAAAGGAACGTACAGCTGAATCCCTAGCCTACAGCCCAGGAACACAGACAATCCTGGCCTGCTGTTCTAGCAGTTTTATTTGTCTGGTTTGGGTGAAAAGACCAAGGGAATAAGACAAAATTTAGAAGCACAAAATTTAGAGTCGCAGGTGTATGGGTGTTTGTGTTATTTTTCTCTGAGCCTTCACGTTAATCTTTCCCCCCGAAAAACAGAAAGAAAAATTGTCATCTTGCCAGCTTGCCAGTTCTTTGTGGGCTGGCTCCGTTTTTCCCTCAGATCTTTGATTCCGACACAAGACATGGCAAACACATGGCAAACATCCACTCGTGATTTAGTGCATGGAGTTGAGGAAACACTCCTGTACTCCGTCCATTAGCGTGGTTAGAAACAGGGAGAGGTTTCTTTCTTTGCCATGGTTCCATCCAGCGCCTCCTAAACACGGTGCCCTGCAGTCAGCCCTCCAGTAAGTAAACCCAAGAGGAATGGGCTCAGGAGCCTGCCTTCCGAATGTTTAAGCCCCTGGAGAGAAGACATGATGCACGGAAATTACTAACACGATGGAAAATCGGAAGGACGCAGAAGAACAACGGATAAGCCGCTGCCTCCGAACACCCTTAACTTGAGCTCTCCTGAGATCCAGCTCCCCGTTCTTTCTGATTAGCTTCCTAGAGGCAGAAAGATCCATCCCTTGGGACTCACATGGCCTGGGTGGATCTGGCTTTGCTGGTAACAGGCAGTGTGACTCGGGGCAAGTCATTTGCCAAAGAAGAGAGGAGATGAGCTAAGGGCTCCCTGACCCGCCATTGTGTACGACTCTAAAGCGACGGAGAAGACAGGAGGGGAAAGAGTGGGCACCTAGGGCAGCAGACCAAACTGTGAGCCCCAGCCGGGTTGTTTGTTTAATATTCTCCCCTCCCCACCCTCCCATCCTATTACCGCGGCTTATTAGAGGTGCTTTATAAAAAGACTGGAATCCATGCTCCAGGGTCTGTACCGCTCTGACCGAGGGGTTTAGCACCATAAAACTCACTTTGTGAAAGTGCAGCAGCTGTGATAAATAAGCTTAAGCCTCAGTAATCACTTTTTCACTTTTACCAATTATGCTGGGCTGCTTTGTGACAGAAGTTAATGCCAAGTAAGAATTTTAAAGAAGCCTCATTTTCCTTGTCTAATTAAATTAAGTACTTGAAAGGTGATTCACGTGTTGATGCTCCCCCTCCCCCCATTAGTCAACTGAAAATTACAGGGTCTTTTAGGAGCCACGTGAATTGCCTGCTCAGCCTCTAGGGTCAGGGAGCCCTCACCCCTGGACGCTCTCCTGCCGGGATCCCGCCCCCCCACGTTTTGTGTGCAGCTGTCGGCGGTGGGGCTCTCCGGCTGGCGCTGCTCAGGAGAATTGAGGGAGGGCATGCTTGTTTGTCCTCTAATCCTCCCACGAAAATCTGCACGAGGTGCCTCGGTTTCTAAGGTTTTGATATCCCCAACACGCAGCAGGTATCTCCAGGCCGAGCAGCAAGGACAGCCTCCACTTCGTTGTTGTTTTTTCATTGTAAACCAGCGACAGAATCCACCTGGAGTGAGAGCTCTCGTGGGGTCAGTATTGCTGAACTTCCTCCGAGGTGAAGGTCTGGATCGCTTAAATGCCAGGAATCTCCTGACGTCCATTGCAGCGATGCCACCAGGATGCTGTCCTTTGAAACTTGCAAAAAATTTCTTCTTTGTTTTCTCCTCTTACTCATTCTGCCTCTTGTTTCTGCGGTAGCACACAGGTGCGCTAGAAACTGTAACATAGTCTATGCCTGTATTTCCTTGGGCATAGTTTGGCCTTGGGGAGTACCAGGGAGCCTGGCTGATGGCACCGAGTGTGAGTGAACCTGCTTTGCCCACACATTAGAAGGATCGTCACCTGCAAAGGGGCTACATCTGATGTAAGTTTCATTGTTGGATCAAGTATTCACCAGTATCCAAGCCTCATTCCAGGTTACCTCTCTGATACGCAAAATCATCCTGTGTATGCTTTGAAGAGTCTTTGTTATTTCCAAATGAGTACTCTTAAAATGCAAACAATAAACCAACATATTAAGTAAAAAATGAAAGTCCCTTCTCTTTCCCTCTCAATGTGGATCGTGTTGTGTGGATTCTTCCAAGTCTTTCTGCATCTAGGTGTGCATTTGGTTTTACAAAGTAACCTCTTTGCAGCTTCCTCATCTCTACAATAGAGACCCTTTCATGTTACCATGTGTAGTTATGCCTAATTCTTGTTAATGGCTAAATAAATTCCACATTCATTTCTTTTTCCTTCCAACTGATGAATATCAAGCAACCTCTGTGTATGGAGTACTTCCCTAGGAGTTGGGGAAATAGCAGGAACTAACTCTTTTACATTGTCTCTTTTTATTCACTTCTTTCTTGACTAAAATACCCCACCTGCTCCCCAACCGCTATATCATTAAGAGCTTTTATTTTCTCAGGCTGAAATTTGCTTGACATGTATTTGTTTATTGTCTCTCTACATTAGAATATAGACTTCATGAGATTGTGGGCATTGCCTGTTTTATTCGTTGATAGATCCCAGCATGAAAACAGTATCTGACATAAACCAGGACTTTAAGAACTACAGATTCTGTGCCTATCTGGATGGACAGATGGATGGGCAGATGGATGGATGGATGGATGGATGGATGGATGGATAGATGGATGGATGGATGCGTGGATGGATGGATGGATGATTCTTATATTTACCTTAAGTCAAGGGAAGTAGATCTGCTCATTGATGACCTTGATTTGGGTTTCCTTAAACTTCCAGCTTAATCCTAGCTATTCCTTGTACCTTTATAAAGTATGTATTTACCCGTTCTTCTGTTAAAATATTCCATACAGATGAACAGACAGGCACTCTTTTGGTCCTCCAATCCCGTCCTCCACAACCTCAGAGAACTCACCCAGATCCAGCAGCTCCAAGACTGGCCCCCTGGCCCACAGGGGTTCTCAGACACTTGGCTTTTGTGCCAGGGCCAGCGTCCATTCTGATTGGTCAGCACAGTTGCAAGCTGCTCAGTGTTTTGAATATCACCTCTGACTTTATGGACATGAGACTGTTCTGGTTCACTTGTTCAAGGGAATCACTCAGCTTTCACCTTTAAAAACACCTATCAGAGAAATCACTTCCCTGCTCAAAACCCACTGATTGTTTCCACTGCATCATGGCTTCAAAACCTTCTCTGACCCATATCACTTCACTGGAGCTGCTCTGACTTCTTGTGTTCCCTGACACACAGAGCATACTCCCACCCTAGAACCTTCCTTTGCACTTAACTGTTCCTGTGCCTGGATTAGTTCTCCTCTGAGAACACAGAGCAACTAGTTCAGTCATTCCAGTCCTGGCCAAAGGACCTTCTCAGAGAGCTTGCCCCCAGCCCTTTGGCCAAAAAAAGTCAGGCTTCTTGCTCCAAGTCCCTTCATATGTCTTGTGTTTTTCTTCATAGCATTTGACCTACATATATATGCCATGAGCATAGCAGACCCGTGGTAAGTATATATCATATATTTGCATATATCATATCTGTACATACTATACTATATACCTAGAATATAGGAGACCCTCAATAAATTATTTATAAATATATAATATGTAATACTATGTTTATATATATAAATTATATGTGACAAATATCTATACACATACAAATAAATATATAGACATATATTTATAAATACACGAAATATATGTTTATATATTGTAAATACACACACATAGATGTGATTAGACATATATTTAGACATATATAGACATATATTTGTAAATACATGAAAATATTTTTATATATCATAAATACACACACATAGTATATACCCAGAATATAATAGATCCTTAATAAATTATATATAAACATATAATATGCAGTACTATACTTTTATATATAAAATATAAATGATAAATATATATACACTTTTATATTTATAAATACATGAAATACATTTTTATATTTTATATACAATAAATGCACACATTTATGGAGTGAGAGCTCTCGTGGGGTCAGAATACTATATTCCTGGAATATAGCAGATCCTCATTGTGTCCCATTGTGTGTGTGTATATGCACACAATATACAATGCATATATTTACACACACATAGATATCTATATACATATATATATTTATGTATATATTTTTCTATCTATGTATATTTATTTATCTATATATATACACATATATATATACACTGATATATCCATATACTGGATATATCAGCAGGTGAATGGAAATATGACTTAATGAGTATAATTATTTTGCTTCAGTGTTGGGAGGGCCAGAGACTCCACCACGGGAACATTTTCTTACTGTTCCCATACAATGGGCAGTATTTTGTTTCACTTGATGCCTGAGCTGTTATCGTCAGTCTGTACAGGGTCTGCTCCTGATCCATTTATTAATAGCATGTTACTCATCAAGCTTCCACACAACTCAGAACTGGAATAGCGACATGAACGTTCACTGGCGTCTGAGCTCCCCTGTCCCTCGGAGCAGGTGCCACCAGCCTGCACGGAGATTTTATGACGCTCCTGTTTCCTTGTTTCGCTGGTGGGAGTTGTATTGTGTGCTTCTGTACGTGCCGGCAATGGTCTTCCATTGTGCTTTTTGGAAGATGAGAGAGTGGAATGCATGGCTTCTCAGGACAATGAATTTTTCCCCAAGCTTAAAAAAATTTTTTTTCTAGTTTTTAAAATAGTTCTCTTTTCATTTATTTTTATTTTCTCCATTTTTTCTTTATGTTTCTTTTTGCTTACTTTGTTTCTTTCCCCGGGCTTTAAATATAAAATTTTCAAACGAAAGAGTCGAGAAGTGATATAATGAAATGCCTCCATATAGCAGTAGAGTCATACATACAGAGTCAACACTGTGATGATTCGAACATCACTGCTGTGTCTCTCTGTGGACATACACACATGCATATCTTTTCACGTCATTTAAGAATAAGTTGTAGACATCATGACATTTCACCCCTAAATACTTCACCCTGTATCCAAGATTACAGACATTCTTCCATACAAACATGCTGCCAATATCATTCCCCAGAAACTGATGGTAATTCCATAATCTAATGTAATATCCAGTCTGTATTCAAATTTTCTCAATCGCCACTAGAATGTTAGAACTTTTTCGGTATTATTTTTAATCAGGATCTAATCGAGGTTTACGCGTTGCCTTTGGTCGTGTCCCTATGGTCTCTTTGGGTCTAGAACCATGCCCCCTCCCTTCTTATTGACTTATTTTTAATCTCGTGACATGAAAGAATCTAGAGGAGTTTTCGGGGAGAACATCCCATAATCTGGATTTGCGGGGGACTGTTTATTGCTGGTGTCATTTCTCTCGTTCATCTACTTTTGGAATTTCCTGTAAGCCGAAAGCCAGCCTGACGAGGCCGGACTCAGGGTAAACATTCTTGGGAAATGTGTTGCATCGACAATGCTGTGCACTAACATCCCTTCAAAAAGTTTCGTCTGCGAAGGCAGTTGAAAGTAGACAGTTCCCAGGCCTTACAGAAAGACTGCTAATCTACTTGAGCATTAAACAGGCAAGAATCCTTTCTGCCCTAGGAAAGCCTTAATGAGGAAAACATCTGGCCACTCAGCAGAGGCTGGGAAATGCTGGCGTCCCTTTCAGGAACTAGCCCGTGCTTGGTGAGGCAGGGCATTCTAACCGACTTGACCTTTCTTTGTCTGCCTGTTTACATCAGTCGAAGTGAGGTGAGGCCACCTGCCTGCCGGAAGGAAGGCAAGGCCTGGCCAGCCCTGTTTGTTGGCTTTCGCATGGAGGATTTTGTTCTTTATGTCATGACAACATGGTGGTTCGTTCTTTCTTCCTTTCTTTTTTTTTTCCCTCTCTGCCTCTAATCCCATATTTCATCTCTCAGGCCAAGAGCTGAATAACAAAGTAAATAGATGGCCCAAGTTGGCTGGTCCCACAGAGTTGGAGCTAAGGAGGCTTTCCTGAAAATTCCCCCCCTTCCTTAGGTTTTCAATCTGTGACTCAGTCTTTTTTTGCGTTTACACACACACACACACGCATGCACCCACACACACACACTCTCTCTCTCAGAAATGTGGCTGGGAAAGTAGAGGATGGAGGACCGTTACGTGCCTCTGCTCCCACCTAACCCAAGTGGCCATTTCTAGATGCTATTTTTAAATCATTTCCTTCCTGTAAAATAAGAAGCTTGTGTATTAAAGAAAACCACCTTTCCTCACACTGGGAATGACTGGGGTCTACTAATGAGAAAGCATGAAGGTGTGTACTGTCCCTGGCTCCTTCTGAGGGCACAGAGCTTCCTGGGTGGGGGGAGGAGGCCTGAGTGCTGGAAACTGCTTTGTCCTGAGCTCTCGAAGCACTAGCCTTCCCCTCGGACTATCATCTCCTCCCCGGCACTAGATGACTCCCCGGGGCTGCCAATGGCCCGGGAGCTGTGGTTCTCAAAAGCTGTTTGCCGTGCGCGTGCATAGGTGTATGCATGTGTGTCTCTGTATACTTTTTTTTTTTTTTTTAATTTGACAGAGAGAGAGATCACAAGTGGCAGAGAGTCAGGCAGAGAGAGAGGGGAAGCAGGCTCCCCGCCGAGCAGAGAGCCCGATGTGGGGCTCGATCCCAGGACCCTGATATCACGACCCGAGCCGAAGGCAGCGGTTTAATCCACTGAGCCACCCAGGCACCCCAATGTCTCTGTATACTTTTTATTTCATTTAACCCTTAGTCATGACTCTACTGGATGGGTACTCTAATATCACAGGGTAAAGATGAAGAAACTGAGGCATGGAGGGGCTAAGTGACTAGCCGGAAGTCACACGGTGAGGAAGTGGTGAAGGTGGGATCGTTGCCCATGTCTGTCTGTCTTAGACACTCTCAGAGTCTCCTCTCTGGGCCAAATAGCACTGCGTTTGGTCTAACCGAGCCCTTGACTGGCATTTCTGTGGTGTTTCGAAACAGTTCACCCAGAGTGCAGGTGATGTGCCTCAAAGGACAGGCTGCTGTGGGTTTGGTTTTGATGGACGCCATCTTGGCACATTTCACTGTAAGTCATTCTATCCCCTCAGACCAGAGCCTCGAAAGCTTCCGGTGGGCTCTTTGGCATTGTTGATGTCGTGGGGATATTGGATTTCTCATCAGCCTGTCCAGTGAAGGGCAGGCACGGGCGGGAGATCCCTGTTTCCACACCTCAACCAAACAGCACCACCCAACTAAAAGCCCATGGCCTTCTGGCTTGAGAAACTTCATGGTGCCTCAAAGCAGCATTTCAGTTTTCTGGACATGTCCCCCTGCCCAAAGGAAACTAGTTGTTGGTTTTATTAGAACCTTCCTAGTGGTGCCACTGTGGTGGGTCGAATTACAACTGGTAAGGCTGAGACGTGTTCACGCACAGACAGGCGGTGACACCCCATCTCAGGGTGCCACGGGGATCTGCTTGGCCTTCGCACAGGTTGCACCCAGACCCAATACCATCACGTGTGTTTGGAAAGCAAGGGAAAGTGTGGTGGCTTCCCTGCTGGGGTAAAAGTGAGTCCTGATGAGGTAGGCTTCGGGGGGATGGAACTACCCATGTAGCGAAATATTTTCTGAACCTTAAATCAAGACTTATGGTCCCTTAATGGGTATTTACGCTGTGTGGGAGTCTGGAAAGCAGCTTGGGAAAGAATATTTTCTAACTGAAATTTGGATGTCTGGCACATTTTGACAACTTTTGAGCCCTGAGGTTTAGAATGTTTGGAATTGTAACTTTTCTGGAGAATCCGGGCTGTTGGTCACTGTATTGGTTTGCTAGAGCTGTCATAACGAAGCACCACAAACCAGCTGGCATATTGTCTCACTGCTCTGGAGGCTGGACGTCTGGGAGGGAAGGGTCAGCAGGGTTGGTTCCCCCTGGGGCGCGTGAGGGAGAGATCTGTTCCAGGCCCTTGTCCCAGCTCCTAGTGGTGCGCTGGCAATCTTGGACATTCCTTATCTTGGTGAAGCACCACCCCGGTCTCTGCATTCATCTTCCATGCTGTTCTCCGTGTGTGTGTGTGTGTGTGTGTGTGTGTGTGTGTGTGTGTGTCTTAGTGCATCCAAATTTCCCTGTCCTGTAAGGACTCCAGTCATATTGGGAGAGGGCTCACCCAAAGGACCTCATCTTGACTTGGTTAAACCTGCAAAGGTCTTATTTCCAAACAAGATCAGATTCTGGGGTCCTGGGGGTTAGCCCTTCGACATAGGAATTGGGGGCCACAGTTCAGCCCACTGTAGTGACCCTATTAACCTCACCTGTCTGTGACCTCCCCGATATGGTCCAGTTCCACAATGTCTCTGGACACTGGATTTAGGTGGAAAGGTGAGGGCTCACCTTCCAAAATTTGCTCATCAAAGGAGGAGGCTGTGAGAAAGTACTGGCAGTGGGCCTTAGCTATGGCTTGGGGTTGGGATGAGTAAGCCATTGCGCGAGGAGAGCGAGCTCTGCTCCCTAGCAACCGAGTCACCCCTTTTGTTTTTTTTTTTAAGTTTTTTTTTTTAATGTATCTGAGATAGAGAGAGAGCACAAGTGGGGAGAAAGATCAGAGGCAGAGGGAGAAAGAGACTCCCCGCTGAGCAAGAAGCCCAATGTGGGACTCGATCCCAGGACCCTGGCATCATGACTTGAACTGAAGGCAGATGCTTAACCTACTGAGCCACCCAGGGGCCCCAAATCCCCTCCTTTTTAGTAGCATGTCGAAAGCCTTTCCCTATAGGCTCTGTCTGGGCTCTGGCTCAATGCCACACCCACAAATGGAAGATACTAGAAAGGGAGGCCCCTGAGTGCTTCCTAAAATCTTCCTAAAAACAGAACCACAGGGAGCCATCAGCTCCTTGGAACTACGACCATCTTTTCTCCCACCGTCTGTAAGAAGAGTAGACTGGAGGGTAGGAGGGAAAGGTCAAGGTTGTATTGGCAGCTTTGGGGAGGGGTAGCATTTGTACTTTCTCCCACCCCAGCCAAGTAAGGGAGATAGCTACTGGGTATTCCTCCTGGAGCCCAGGGTGCTAGAGAGAGGGGGTCTGCACCTGTCTGATCACCTGGCTGCTTGCTGTACTATAGGATCGCCAGCCCACACAGCACGATACACAGCTGGGGGAACACCTGACCCAGATATGGGAAGCTGTTCCTGCCTGAGATTTGTATGGGGACTTGCAGGATTGTGGACCCCACCCCTGTCCCATTCCAGGTCCTCGAATGGGACAAAAGCAGAGAAAATCAGAGTGTGGTCCCGACATGTCCCTGATCATCGCCCCAGTCCCAGCCTCTGGGGCTGGAGATGGTGGACAGATGGCAGAGTGAAGGGAAGAAAGCTCCTGCTCTCTCCATCTCCAAGGAAAGGAGCGTGAGTCGGGTTGGACTGAGGCAAGCCAGGCAGGAGGCTGATGTTTCAGCCTGGCCCTCAACCCTTTTAGTATCCAGAAGTCGCCAGAAAGTGGGATGAGCACGACCAAGGGGCCATTCCCAGCACACGGTTGGGGGCAGAGATGGAAAGAAAGAAAAGTCTCATGATGTGACCCCCACCCACCCAGGGAACCCTCTTAACACAGAAGTGCTGTGCAGCCGGGAAGTGAATCATGCTTGGGGACCCAGAGCTGACTGCCCCCAACTGTGCCACAATGGCGTATTGATTCTTTTGAATCGAAGCTACTTGGAAAACAGCCGGCCCGAGGACACTGAGACCCTCCTCTGTCCCCCTGAAAGCAGGCAAGAAATCCCCATATAAAAAGTACCCTTCTTGTACTAAGAAGAAAAAGACATCCTTACAACCAGACACAAGGACTTCAAAACCAAGAAAGCTGGAGGAAAAAAAAAGAACACCTTGTTTTTTGTTGTTGTTGGTTTTTATTTTTTGTTTTTTTTTAATGTTTTTGTTTTGTTTTACTAATTAAAACTCCCAATATCTGTTTTCTTTATGCTATCAATTCCTCACAAACATATTGTCTTTGTCTAAAATGTATAAAACCTACCTGCACTGGTTCTCTCTTTTGGGTCTCAATTTTATTATTGAACCTCCATGTGCCCATTAGATGACTTTGGGTTTTTTTCTCCTGTTAATCTGTCTCATGTCAGTTTAAGTCCCAAACCAGCTGGAAGGATCCTGTAGGGAAGACGGAAGACAGAAGATATGCATGCCAGTGTCTCCTGGGATGGGGCTGAGGAAAGCTGATTTGTATCGTGGGTTAAAGCCCCCAGCGCTGTGCTCCCCTTGTAGGGCGGGGTGGTCTCTGTGGCTCCGCTTGGAGTTAGAGGCAGCTGTGTTCCAGTCCCAACCGCACACCTCCGTGCTGTGTGGCCTCAGGTAGCTCCCTCCATCCCCAAGACTCAGTTTCCACATCTGGACAGCGGTCACAGGGCTACCATGAAGACGATGAAGACGCTGTGTGTCAAAGGCACCGGCCGGCGAGCAAACCTCAACCAGCCAGATGCCTGACTTTGCTTTGCGCGGTCAGTTCTCGCATGACAAAAACCGTACTATGAGGTGTGGGTGCAAAGGCACTCCCGAAAATATCTGTGTCTCTAATTCCTGTAACCATCCAGATAACTCCCCAATTTTGTTTTTCTTCTTAAGAGGAATTACCCAATAGAGGTTGGAGCTTGTTTATTAGTGGTTCATTGTGCACAGCAGCAAAAAGGGGAGACAGTTGAAGACAGCAGTATTTAAAAACAAAAAGCACAAGTGGTCTATTTTTTTTTTTTAAATAAACCACACGGTTGCTACAGCACGATCTGCCGGGCCCGTGGATCATTGGACAGTCTAGAGTCCAAGTCTCTAGATCGTAAAGGATTATGAGATGCACCCATCAGTTTAATGACTTCTCTAGGGGGAAAAATACCATCACCTGCAATGTACATACACATCCATTGTGAGAGACATCGTGGTTTCAGAAGACATTAACATTTGGGTAAAATGCCAGCAGGGAAATAGGGTGTGCGAATGCACAGTGTCCCAGGGGATCACAGAACAGCTGCTGTCTCCTGTGGGGGCAAGGGGAGATGGGTACAGGGCAGGGATGGTTTGGGGGTGCTATTGAGTTGCAGGTTAGAAAGTTTCCTCTGTGGTGGGAGTCCGGAAGCCTCATAGGCATAAATATCCCTCTTAGAGAAAACACACTTTCCTTTGTTTCCACACCTCGCTCAGAGAACCTTCTCTGGATTTTTTTCTTTTTTTTTTCCCACTTTAAATCTGCTCTTGAGGTTTACTTTGATCTGGTTTGGCCTCAACAAAAGGTCGAGGAAAGGGAATGAAGGGGCCAAGGTCGCCTCCCCCAAGTGTTGCTACATGTGCCTTTCTCTGCCCAGCCCCCGCCCTGGGCTCCCTTCCCGGGGCTGTCCACATCCCTGGTACTTGCGTTGCTTTGAATTGACATTACTCTTGCTTCATGCAATGGACCGAACTTCCTTTTCTCATATTTCTAATATGTACATTTTTTCATAATTTAACATTTTAAAAAGATTTTTATTTATTTGACAGAGAGAGTGAGAGAGCACACGCAAGCAAAGGGAGGGAGCAGAGGGAGCACACACAAGCAAGAGGCAGAGGGAGAAGCAGGCTGCCCACTGAGCAAGGAGCCCAACACAGGGCTCGATCCCAAAACCCTGGGATCATGACCTGAGCTGAAGGCAGATGCTGAACCGACTGAGCCACCCAGGTGCCCCATATTCTAACACTTCTGAAATGGTTTGTGGTTTAAAAATGATAGCATCTGAGAGTCCATGATGTCCAGAGCTGACATTCCCTGCCATGCCAGCTTTGTGTCCTGATGTTGCCCCCGGGGTCAAGTTCAAACTCTGTGTTGGCTTGTGCCTGCCCCCCACCATGTGGCCACAGCACAGGGTGGCCTGGATGCCCACCCCACTTCACACTCTCTGCCCCCATCCAATGCTGGACATTCTGCAGGCCTCCTCGGAGACCTCCCGGCCCGCCTGAAGCCTCCTCTGACCCACAGATGTGGTGGGAGCTTTTTGTTCCCTGCTCACGGGACTACCACCTGCAGACTTTGTACTTCATGGTCTCGAGCCTTGTGTGTCCTGTTCATCTAGCACCTGGTGCTCACCACCAAGTTCTGTAAAAAAATGAAATTCAACCAAGTAAATCAGAAGATCTAATTGACTTTATTAAGGAATTCGTGAATCCAGCCGCAACCCGTCTAGCAACCAGGGAGATGCTCCCAGGAGTCGTGCAAAATGGGAGGCAAGGAGTTATTAGCAACAGATAAGAAAGGATTGTTCCAAGCCAGATCATCTTCTTCTGGGGAAGAAGGCAACAGCAGGAATTTTTTTTTTTTTTTTAATCATGCATTTGACTCACTAGTGCTGATCAGGAAACTTAACAGATTGACTATTAAAAGATGGCATTCCTGGGATCAGTCGAAATTGTAATTAAGTCTCCTTTGCTGTTGTAGAGAGGCAAATAACTCCATTTGGGACTTGTTGATTTCTTTTTTTAGCAGTCCTTAAGAGAATGGATGAATAATGACCATAGTATTGCAACACTTGTTGAGTACGTGATGATTAAAATGTTGCAAAGGCAGCTGGCAGCAAGGCGATCCATTCTCTTTAAGCCCTCGCACACCATCATCAGATTACGGGGGTGAGGGGGGACAGAGATGCTGCGCAGGAAGTGGGGGTGAGGATGGTGTCACGGGAGCAAACGATCGTGCCCACTTCCCTTCCCACTGCTGAGCTTCATAGAGCATGAATGCCCACGGGATCCTTCCCCTGCCTTTCCCACACCGTGTGCCAGCCTTTCCTCTCCTAACGTCAGCTCTCTATCGGTTACAAACTGAGGAAGTTGAGGCACGAGGCCAGACGTTGCACACAGGGACACTGAGAGCTGTCCGGGGTGTAAATTCCTACCCAAACTGGAAGCATTTTCCTGGCAAAGGTCTTGCCTTCAAGGATGGACATGTACCTCCTGGGGGAAGGAGCAGCCAGGAGCCTTGGGGAATCCCCAGCAATCAATCCGCTCGCTCAAGTTCAGTCCCTTCTCTTTCACTGCTGTTTGGTAATGAAGCCATTGGTGTCCTCGAATTAGCTAGGGACCACCTGAGGATTTTGCCTTTGTCAAAAAACTCTGAAGTCTGATGGCTTTTGCAGCATGGGCAGATCAAGATGCTTTCCATTTGCATTTTATTGTCAGGCGGGGTAGCATATTGGATTGAAGGATTGGGTCTAGAAGCAATTGACATTTTCAGACTAGGAATGGCACTCGCTTCAAACCCCAAATCTTATTTCTTTGGAGAATCTTTTATTGTGGATACAATTAGAGTCTTTCATAAATGTATAATTCACTTGGGGGGGGGGCAGCTGAGCAAGCTAAGTCAGATTCCTGTGGACCCTGCTATAGTTGTTGTTTTACTAAGGGGTCCCAGGGGAGCAGGCCTCCCTGGTTCCATTCTTGGGGGCCCCTTTTGTCCCCACCCTTATCCTGCAGAATTCCCATGTGTTCTCCTCTCCCTTTCCCCTGTTTAAAATACAACCTACCCCTTTAATCTGGGGGGGCTGACTAGGGTGTGGGCCACTTTGGAGGTATTAGGGCTCAAGTGACAGTGCCTACCTCTGCAGAGAAGAAGAAACAGGGAGGATTTCCTCTAGCCATATAGAACAGATACTCGTGACTTGGCTATGAAGATCTGAAAGAGAATCTGGGCTCATCATTCCAGAAAGGAGGCATCAGAAGTTAGCTTCTCCCTTTTTCTTCTAGAAGCTGGCCTCAGGGATTTCTCAGGGCCTGGCCCCAGAGGGGGTCCCAGCCAGTCTTTTGGGGAAAATGAAGCATCCTCATAGAGCAAGAATGGAGGTCCTTATGTCTCCCCTCACTCCTCGACCCCGGCCCCCCTGCCAAGAAGGGAGGGGTGATGGCCATCCTGAGTTCCCGAAGTGGCCCTGTATATAAAGAAATGGTGACTCTACTTGTGAGCTCCAGGGTTTTGAAACGTTAATCAGCTTTTCCCCCCTGAATGCAGCTTCCCTTGGCTGACATTCCAAGGGTGTCGGGGTCTGGTGGAGGGTGGAGGTCCCACGTAATCGCACAGTATCTGATTACGTTTTCAATGAGAGATCCTGAATCATTCTTCAAGATCACTAGGAACATCCGGTGGATTTTGGTTCCTTGACTGTGTCTCACGGACGGCTGACCCTTCTGGAGGAGTGGGCAGACTTACAGAAAGCAGCGTGCAGGGCAGAAGGATTTCTGCAAAGGCCACAGGCTTGAAACGATGACAGATGACAAGCAGGCGTGGGTGCCTGGGCCCCGGTGGACACTCTTACCCAGCGAAAGGCATGAGGTGTCCTTCCTTGGGCACCCCAGTTGGGCTGGCCAGGTGCTCTAAGAGATATGGGAGGCAAGGCAGGGCAAGGGGAGGGCTGAGCCTGGGGTCTGGAGAGAGCTGGAACCCCTCCAGGAAAAGAGCCAGGAAAAGAGCCTTCCTCGGCAGACAGTTGGTGGGAATATAGCTGTGCCGTTACCAGGCAAAGGCATGGACGGCACCCACATCAACAGATGATCAGGACTGATTCTGCATCCGGGGTAAGAGGTAGCTGCATGTCCTGGAGGGGCTTTTTTTTATTATTAAGGTTTTTTAAAATTTTTATTCTAGTATACTTTACATACAGTGTTATATTAGTTTTAGGTGTACCATGTCGTGACTCAACACTCAGTGCTCATCACAAGTGCCCTCCTTCATCCCCATCCCCCATTTTACCCATCCCCCACTCCCGTCCCTGCTGGTAATCACCAGTGTGTTCATAGTTAAGGGTCTGTTTCTTGCTTTTTCTCTCTCTTTTTTTCTCTTTGCTCGTTTTTTTTGTTTGTTTCTTAAATTCCATATATGAGTGAAATCATGTGGTATTTGTGTTTTTCTGATTGACTTACCTCACTTAGCATGATACCATCTAGCCCCATCCATGTTGTTGCAAATGTCAAGATCTCATTCTTTTTTATGAGTGAGTAATATTCCATTACAGACCCTTCTTCTCTGTCCATTCATCTGCTGTTGGACACTTGGGTTGCTTTCATAATTTGGCTATAGTAGATAACGCTGCTAGAAACATCGAGGTGCAGATACCCCTTTGAGTGGTATCTTTGTATTTTGGGGGCGATTACCCAGTAGTCCTGAAATTGCTAGAGAAATGTAAAATGGAAGGAAATTAAGATGGACACACGAATCCTTCAGCAAGTCTTGACTTCAGACGGGATACATTTCTTCCTCATTCCTGAAGCCTCCCCCTTCCCTTCACTTGTTCGTCTGTACAATCCTTTGTTCCAAGAACTGGGTATCACCATTGATACTTAGTGACGAGACTGAGATCCCGACCCAGCTCTCGTCATAAGACCACCTTGAAGACCTAACCGAGGCACATAGCAGATTCCTGTGGAAACCGCCCCAATCCTGTGTTTTCCTCTAACCCCCCTCTGCCTTTTATCCTGGGCGGGCTTGCCGTCTGGGGGGCAGGAACCTGCTGTAGCCTCCTTTGTCTGGCAAAGTAATAAACTATCTTTCCTCCTTATCCCCAAACTCTGTTTCCGACTTTCTCATTTCGGATGCAGAGCGCGGAGGTGGGTTTCCAACAGCAGCGCCAGCAGCTCCGGCTCCGTTGCTGGATGGATCCTAAGGCGGTTCTATTTTTAACCCTTTGCGAAACCTCCCTGCTGTTTTCCGCAGGGGCCGCACCAGTCTGCGTTCCCCCCAATAGCACACGAGGGTTCCTTCTTCGTGGTGGGGCTGTTTTAAAGAGACCTCTGAATAGCTTCCTTCTTGCAGGAGGCTGGACTGGGTGGAAGGGAAGGGGTCCCGTGGGCTCTCGCGCCGCACCTGCAGCCTCCCGCCTCCCTCCCCCCTCCCCCCTCCCCCCAGGCTCCTGGTGTGGTGCGGGGGGTGGGGGGGGTGTTCGATGAACAGTTGCGATGGACCCGGGATGGCCTTCCCGACAAGTCACAGGCCTTTGGGACCCCTGGCCCTGACAGCTCACTTCCCTGGAATGCTACAAGGCGTGCTGAGCTCACTCCCCAGCGGGAAGGGTGCAGCCCGAAGTGACCTGCCCTATCTGGCTTGGCCATCTTGGGTTCTTAGGGGGTTTTCCCTTCTCTGGGTGATTTTCAGCCACACATAGTTTTGTGTCTGAATCTCCTCTGTGGGGAATGGGGTGGGGGGCGTGGAGGGTGGAAGGTTGACACCGCAGGGTGCTGGTCTCTCAGCTGTTGTGGGGAAAGTGGGTGGCAGCTCCAGAGGAGAAGGGACGGAAGACAGCCATGGGAGAAGTGACGTTTCCATCAATAGCTGTAACAAACGCCCCCCATTTCTCAGTGGTTCAGCATAAGGGACCTTCATGTCTCTTGGATCATGTAATGGTCCAAGGCAGACCTTCTTGGTCACCGGGTGGGACCCTCCCACCTTGTCTCCAGTCCCCTGACTTGCTGTTTCTGTCGTCAGCAAATGGAGAGAAGAGAGTGAGTTTCTTAGGATCCCAGCCCAGAAGTGACTCTTTGAATGGCTGGTTCCATTCTGTTGGCAAGACCTGGACACGTGGCCTCGCCTGGATGCCAGGGACGTAGGGCCTGTAGTCCCGGTGGGTCTGTCTCCTAGTGAGCATCCCATACTTGGGCAGGGGGCACCCGGGTCTAGTGTGTGTGTAGTCACATCTGCCACAGCAGGGGCAAGGCCCAGGAGGACGTGGGTAATCGTGGGAAAAGGCAGCTCTCTGAGGACCACTTACTGCAGGAGAAAGAGAGAGAAGAGACTCTCAGGGTCCCGGTCCTGGGGGGACGTGTCAACGGCTATAGGCCCAGGCTTAGGGAGAGCTTGGCCCCCCCTGAGAAATGTGGACTATCTCTGGCTCCAGCCTTCCAGGCTGGGGTCTACAGCCTAGAAAGCAGGTTTAGAGCAGGGAACCTTGGTGGGGAACGGCGGTGAGCAAAAGAGAGCGTTTGTTCTTAGGGAATGCAAGTTAGAGCAGAGCCAAATGTGGGGTCCTTTCAGGCCAGGACACCCCAAGGGGGTCACAGTGCTTGCAACCACAGCACAGATCCGCAGTTCCTTCATTGTCTGCTGGTGACTTGGAAATGGTTGCCCGCAAATACACCAAAAAGAAAGGCCTACGTAACAGATGAAGTTTGAATTATGGTAATTACTGGGACAATGAACACTTTGGAAATCTGAATGAATGATTCGGATGTCAATCCTTTGGGGTGTCTCATGAGTGAGTAAAGCAGATGACTAAAATTTTATCTCCCAGAGCCCAGAATCAATCGTTCCGCTGTCTGGCTGGCTGCTGGAATAGTCAAAAGACATCATCTTAGACCAGCAGTGAAACAAAAACTATCTCTAACCCAAGTAGGAAGTGATCGAGGCATGAGTAAGCCTCGATGAGAGCAGAAACAATGGAAGGGAAACAGGAACGAAAAGAAAAATCAGTGTAAAGAAAGGAATATTTGCTTAGTGGCACGGATAACTCTTAATTATTTATCCTTGGGATAAAATGAAGGTTTGAGTACACAGCGTGATCCTTGATAGAAGTAATTGTATCTTTTTACCCTTCCATAGACCCCCTCCCCCGAGTCACAGACACACAGCCAAAAATGATATAATATGTAAAGCCAAAAATTTGAGTGGGAGAGAAACTTAATAATGATAATTAAATGGATAAACATATGTTCTGCCAAAAGTTCAGCAATGTTGTAATCAACTGAGTAAGAGTTTTCTCAGAGATACTCAACACGGAGTTTCTCAGTTTGTAAGGAAACACAGTGAGCTTTCAACTGGAGAAAAGTGTGAGCCAAAAACAAGAAGTTGCTGCTCCGGCTTTATTCAGAAAGCCTCAGGATGGATTGTAAGGGTGATCTAAAGGGAGAAAGGCAAGGAACCGAGTGGAAACTTCTGGTGGGCCTCCAGCTTCAACGTGCCCTGTAAAAGAAATCATTACAGGAACTGGTGGACAGAGAGGCACCCATTACATCACTCAGCCCCGGATTACAAGAGCAGAAGAGCAAATTACAGGAAAAGTGGCTTGTGCAGCCTCTTAATGCTGTTGCAAGGGAAGAAGGTAGCCTACTACCGAGAGAAGCTTCCAGCTCCTCCCCCAGGCCAGTCGGGTTGGCGGGAATGATGGATACTGCCACCCAGGTTCCCAGGGGCCCATGTCAGGTGACAGTGAGGGAGGGAGCCCAGGAGAGAGGCTGTCAGGGGAATACACAAGAGTCCCTGGTTGGGTGAGAACTGGGGCCCCCAAAGAATGAATCAAGTGATGCCCTGAGCCAGGTGGAAGGGAGAGCCAGCCAGCCCCGTGCCTGGGCAGACGTGCAGCCCCGAAACCCTCTCAGCGGGGCTCCCACTCAGGGCCCTAGCTCTGCCATTGCCACAGGCCTCCAATGCTGCCATATTACATGTCCCTACAGGGACACTGTACCAGGAATAGTCTCTGCTCTATTCTTTGGTCCAGAGTATGAAGACGGAGGACAGGCCTCACTGCACTGCCCCCCTGCCCCCAGCCATATCAACGTGTTGGATTGGATGCTCAAGGTCTATGTCAAAAACACCAAATCTCAAAACCAAGTCTAGCCTCCCTTCACCAACCCCCTCACGGCCTCCCTACCCTTCTGACTCCTCTCAGGAAACCATTGGAAAAGGAGGTTACACATGGCTTGCTTCCCTGGCTCTTGCCCAAGGAACGATCCTGTAGCCAGAGCGGATTTGGGACAGCAGAAAGACATGTCATAGAACATGGATGTTTGCTATGGCCTGAACACTTGTGACCCCACCCCCCAATTCAGATCTTGAAGACCTAACCCCTAGTTGTGAGGGCATTAGGAGGCAGGCCTTTGGGAGGTAATTAAGTTTAGATGAGGTTTTCCCGGTGAGGCCCTCAAGATGGTATTACAGTCCCCGTAAGAAGAGGAGGAGAGCCCAGAGACATGCTCTTTCTCTACCATGTGATTTCTCTTTCTGGTACAGGAAAATCTTACAAAAATGATCTGATGAATTCTGTGCTGATGATGCTCTCGTTCCTAAAGGTTTTTGTCCTCTAGAAAAATCTCTGAGTCAGAGAGCATGAAGCATGAAGGCTGGCAGGAGGTTCCTGACATGGGCTTGCTGGAGGTGGGTTTGAAGCTGAGGCTTCTCCAGCTCCCAGAGAGGGAGGCTGCACTTGCCCTTGGCCAGGGAAGACTCCTCAGCCTTGCCCTTTTGGAAGACTTCCCCAGGAATGCAAATGATCGTGGTTCTCTGTTCATAACTTCTGCTGGGACCCTATTTTGAAAAGAGTGTCTATAAGCGTGTGTTGGATGGTCATGGTTCCAGCTTTGCTCATCACACCATTCCTCTGAGATTCAGACCTCATCTTGGCGCTTGTCACTTCTCAACTGAGTGTTCTGGCTGAACACCACCCACTGCTGGTGGTTGGTGGACCGTGGAAGTCACTGCATCTTCTTGAATCTGGCCTTTGGGTTCCAGGTGCCCTCTGATCCCTCCCCTGCAGCCCGGAGCCCCGATGGAGCTTTCCCTGTCCCTGGCCTGGGGGCAGAAGCAGTGAACACACAAAGAAAGGTCTGGGAAGTTAAATGATAGGTGACAGGTGTCAGGACTCAAAGCCAAGAACATATAACCTGGTCCGATGGAGGCCCCTTGGGGGCATCTGGGTGACCCCCTCAAGGTGCATCCTCAAGGTGCCTTTATGGATGGTGGGTGGGAAGTCTTCTGTGAGAAGAGTCAGCAGCCAGATAAACAACACGATCATGATCATTCCAACTCCTTACCAACCCCTTGGGGGAAAAGGTCAATTGGGTGTTTAACTAAATCATCATCATCATAGAAGTCATCTTCATAGGCCAAGGTTCTGATGGAACAGATTTGGAGACAGACCCCCCAGAGAAGCTGTGTGAGGTGCCTAGAATCTTCTGACCACTTGGTGGCAAAACCAGGCCTTGGTTCCAGTCCTCCTCACTCCTTTCCCCACACAGAAGGGTGAATTGTTCTCCATCAGTCCGTTGACCTTCTTTGTCTTCAAATCACAACAAATTCAGTGCCTTGTACCTGAACTATTTCTCTGGGCGGGGGGCTGGAATACTCTTGATGGGTCTTAGACTTTTGGGGTATTGCTAACTTTAAAAATAGGAAATCATAAGGAGAAATTGGATAGGAACCCCTGATTTATAATATCTCTCTTGGTCGTCTCTTATCAAGAATTCCCTCAACTTTATAATATCTGTCTTGGTCATCTCTTATCAGGAATTCCATCAAATTTCTTAAGGATTACTGAGGGAGTCATACTCTCAGCTTTCATCAGCTACCCCTCAAACCCTTGCTAAGAGGCAGTGCACCACTTGTGGGGACTTGGGCTTCCAATCAGGCCAGAGAGCCTGGGCCAGCCTGACCTCCACCCTCGCCCCCCCACCCCCCGATATCTGCGATGCCCATGTCGTTGGATAACAATGGTGAAGCTGTTCTCTGACACCACATCTGTCATTCCTTGACTAGGAGACATGATATTTCTCAGGCCATGAGAAAAGCCAAGCTGGAAGGACTCCAAGGTAACTGTGGGTATTCATAGTGCCTAGAGCAAGGAGGAAGGAGTCAGGAGAAGCTGGGAGGTGGCTCAGCAGAACACCTTGCTCAGAGAACACCTTGCTCCCTTTCTGGTTCCCATGACTTATGAGTAGGAACTGCCCTCATAGAGATGCACGGGCCCCTATTTCTACTCTTAGGTCTCCTTTGGGCTGTGCACATACCTCAGGCAGTCAACTTCTTGTGCTTTGGCTCTGTACTCAGCATTGGTGAAAAGTCAGAATTTAGGGGGTGCTGCCTCCTCGGGGTCCCTCTTCCTTTGTCATTTCTCAGTGGCTCATGTTCTAAGTCACTTTATGTAGCTGAAGAAAAATGAGTCTCTGCCTAGAGAGTCCCTGTCTAGAATGATGGGACCTAGTGCTTTAACTCCCCAGACAGTCCTAGAGGTAAATGTCAACTCCACATGTGTTTATCAAATTCATAGATTGTGTTGGAAAAAAAATTAAAAATCGTGTAGCATCAATGGATTTACTACTGCATCCCAGGTGGGACTGGGCAACTTACCCTATCATGTAGCATCTCCTCTCCATAAAACCTTCTAAGGTAGATGCTGTTATCACCTCTACTACTTTGGACATGAAGAAACTAGACTTGGTGAGGGCCAGTGACCCTCCCCAGGACACATGGGTGGAGTGGAAGAATGAGACCAAACTCAGGTCTGTGTGACTCCAGAGTTTACATCCCTCACGTGACCCTGTCAGCCTCTGAGTGGTAGATGGCGGTCACTTTGAGGGTTCAGAATCTGCAATGGCTTCAGGAGGGTATCCAAGCAAGACAGTCCTTACAAACAGATAGAACTCAGATAAACCCAGAGGAAAGGAGGGAAATTCCAGGTGGGATGAAACAGCAGGGACAGACACACATAACTGGTTTGATGGATGAAGAATGAACAAGTTTGGCCAGAATCAAGCAGCATTTCTCAACAGGGGTACCACTGACATAAGGTTGGGATAATTGTTTGCTGTGTGGGACTGTTGGAGTCCCATTAGAGGGCAATTTGCATGCATGGACCCTGCCTACTAAATGCCAGTCACCACCCTTATCCTTGTGGCAAACTTGATACTTCCATGCATTTCCAAACACCCTCCAGGGCACCCCTTGTTGAGAACCACTAGAACAAACAAGAGTTGGCGATCAGGGTGGGACTTGGGTTCAGACTGAGGAAGGCCTTGAAAAGCAAAGGAACAAATTTGGTCTTGGTCCTTAAGACAGTGGGAAATCGCTGAAGGTTTACGAGCAAAGAGGATGTAGGGAAGTAAAGTGAGCTGGAGTGGAGAAGCTGGGGAAGGGGAGATCCCAGACTCAAAGGAGAGAAATCTGTCAAGGTAACTAAGAATACCCGTGAGTCATCCTCTGCCTGTCCTACTGTGGTCAGTCTAGTGTGCCCATGGGAGAGGGTCCAGCATCACAACGGGGAAAGGCAATAACAAGACAGAAGTGGAGGGTGCTCCTTTATCCAGCTCCAGAAAAATCAGGGAGCTCTATGTTCAGGGAATGTAGGGATCGAAACTACATAATAAAGAGATACACTACCCTGATATTAACAGTGAATGAAACTAGAAAAAAGATGACTAGGAGGCTTGCTAAAGATGATTTCTTTTCTGTTTTGGCCTGATTTATTTCAACACTCTCTGAGCCTACATTCCTTTATCCAAGAAGTCATCAAACTCTATCCCAGAATTAATTTACAAACAAGGGACATGCCATACCAATCATGAGTACTTGATCCAGAGATCTTAAAGAATTCATGTCCACACGACTAGGTCCTTGGAGAACCCAGCCCTTATCTCCAGGCAGAGAAAAGCATGGGCTCTGTTTGGTAAAGGAGGAAGGACCTCTGAGGTCCATGTGTGAGATGCCTGGGGCCAGATTGAAGATATCTGGGGGGTGCCTCTCTCCACATGTGTCCTGAATGGGAGCAGCTCTGCTGGGGAATGAAGAATGAGACATAAACTCCTGGTTTATGGGAGCCACTGGGTATCATTCTTTGGCCTGAAAAAGATGCTGCAATTGCTTGCATTCCAGTTATCAGACAGTTTCAAGAGTGATATGTAGTTTTGTTTATAAGGAAAAACGCCAAGCCCTGAGAAAATTCCCAGAACAATGATTGTAATTCATGACAAGACGGCATGTGAATTTTTTCTGGCGCCTTAGCGTAGGTTGTTGATGCAGAACCTTGTGGGATTTTCTTTTTCATTCCTCTGAGGAAGTTATGCTTTTTCGCCAATAATACTGATTTTTAAAAATGAAATGTCGTGGCTCTTTGGAGGGATTTCAAAGGGATCCTAACCTGAGATCAATGTTATGAAGAACTTCCTCTGTTCCATTTTAGGGGGGCTGGAAATCCTTCCCATTCAGAGTGAAGGTTGATTTTGCAGTACGTGGTCCCACTGAAACTGGATTTTAGCTCAGGAGGTGGGGTGATGTGATCCTGGTTTAATAAAATTTAAAAATTTTCCAAGTCCTTCAAACACCCACAATAATATGACAGCAGAGCAAATTTTGTTATGTATTTATCAAGGAACACCACCCAGAAATGCATTCCAAACTTTCATCAGTTCTGAAAGTGTTTGGCCATTATCTCTACAAATGTTGACTCTGCCTCATTCTTCCTGAGATTTCCTCTGATTGATTAAATGCATGTTTATCTTCTAACACTGTTTCATGTCTCTTAGCCTTTCTTTCATATTTCCCATTTTTTAATGTATCTCAGTGTTTCATTCTAAATGATTTTTACTAACTTAACTTCCAGTTCCTGCATTCTCTCTTTAGCTTTTTTCTAACTGTGTATTGAAAGGTCTGAGTTTAGAGGAGGATCCTGGGAAGATGGCAGAGTAGGAGGCACCAAAAATCTGTCTCCCTACCTAGACAAACATTGTACTGGCTGTGTTTGATGTAGCTATTTTGGAACTTTGGAGTCTATTGAAGGCTTATAACTTCTAGGGGAAGACTTGGATGGTAAAATGTGGTTAATTTTGGTCAATTTCAGCTCTTAGCACAGTAGCAACTACCCATCTCCCATCCCTAGCCATGTGGCAGGCAGCAGTACATGTGTTCCTAGAGCAGCTTGCACACAGCTTATAGGAACCAGGTGGGGCAAAAAAGACTCTGTCCTCCTGTCCTCCAAATACCAGGAATCTGCTCTCCATATGTGATCACTGACTGTTGCTTCTGATCACAGATATGTAATCAAAGAGGCAAGCAGCTATTGTTGTTATACCTTTCCCCATTATTGGAAGCTCCTCCCCCATTTGGCTAAAGTGACACCCAGGGACTTAAAGAGCTGCTGTTCTTTCCCCCCTGATCATTTTTTGCTTTTTCCCCTTTTGGGAGCCAGACATTCAAAAACAACTGCATATGTGAAGAAAATTAGAAAATGAACATACATGCCCAGGGAGAGACTCAGAAATGATTGGAGAAGATCTTGAGTTTATAACTCAGTCTGATCCTCTACACAGAGACATCCAACAGCAATAAAACAAAAATACAAAACAATCAACAAAAACAGTAATACAAAAAAAAATAAAAAACAAAAATCAAAAAAACAAACAACCCACCAACAATCCAGCAAACCCTGTGGAAGGAGGAGAATCTGCTTTCCAAAGTTACTGTATTATTAGATTCAAATGTCTAGTGTTCAACAAAAAATTACAAGACATACAAAGAAACAAGAAATAAGGCCCATTCAAAGGAAAAATGTAATTCGACAGACTCTGTCCCTGAAAAAAGTCTTAAAGGCAGATATACTAGACAAAGACTTTATTTCTTTTAAGATTTTTTTTACCTTTAAAAAAATTATTTTACTTTTAAGTAATCTCTACATCCAGCATGGGGCTTGAACTTACAACCCTGAGATCTAGAGTCACATGTTCTACTGATTGAGCCAGCCAGGTGCTTCTAGACAAAGGCTTTAGAATAAATATGTCTTAACGATTCAGAGAGAGCTAAAGAAAGATGTAAGGGGAAAAGTCAAGGAAATGAATGTGTGAACAAAATGGAAATATCAATAAAGAGATACAAATGCTCAAGGAATTGAAAACCAAATTAAAACAAAAACAAAAGAAATTCTGGAGCTAAAAAGTACAGTAACTGAAATGAAAAATTCACTAGAGATATTCACAGGCAAATTTAAATAGGCAGAAGAAAGAATCTGCAAACTTGACCACAGAATAATGGAAATTATTGAATCTGAAGAATAGGAAGAAAAGAGATTGAAGAAAAGTGAACAGGGGCCCCTGGGTGGCTCAGTCAGTTAAGCATCTGCCTTCAGTTCAGGTCATGATCCCAGGGTCTTGGGATTGAGTCTCATGCAGGGAGCCTGCTTCTCCCTCTCTTTCCCACTTGTGCACTCGCAATCTCTATCTCTCTGTCACAAATAAATGAAGAAAATCTTGAAAAAAGAAAGGTTAACAGAGCTTAAGGGACCTGTGGGACACTATAAGATGGACTAACATATACGTTGTAGGAGTCCCAAAGGAGAAGAGAGAGAATATTTTTAAAACTAATGACTGAAAACTCCCCAAATTTGATCAAAGTCATGAATATAAACATCCAAGAAACTTAATAAACTCTAAATAAAATGAATGCTGAGAGAAACACACTGAGACACACTATAATCAGTATTTCAAAAGTCAAAGACACAGAAAATCTTAAAAGTGAAGTAGCGAGAGAAAGTGAATTGTCATACATGAGGAATCCTCAATAATATTGTCAGCAGATTCCTCATCAGAAGTGTTGAAGGACAGAACACAGCATGCTATAACATTCAAAGGGCCAAAAGAAAAAAAAAAGTCAACCAAGAATATTACATCCAGCAAAACTGTCTTTCAAAAGTGAGGGAGAAATTAAGACATTCCTGGATATACAAAAGCCAAGTGCATTTGTGACCACGAAAGCTGAGCTGTAAGAAATGCTCAAGGAATTCCTGCAAAGCAAAATGGAAGGGCACTAGATAGTAACTTAAGCAGTATGGAAAAATAAAGATCTTAATAAAGGAAAATATATTGGGAATTATAAAAGCAAATATTATTGTAACATTGGTTTGTAACTGTACTTGTTTTCTACATGATTGAAGAGTCTAATGTATTTAAAGAAAAAATTATTAGTGTAAAAGTGAGTAACCTCTGTAACCTATTATAACCTTTGTTTGTAATTTCAAATCTTACTTTCTACATAATTTAAAAGACTAATGCATTTAAAATTATTAGTTTATGTTTTGGGACACACATGTATAAAGATGTAGTTTTGTGACATCAACAACCAAAAGAAGTGCAGACAGAGCTGTAAAGGAACAGAAATTTTTTTTTTAATGTTATTGAAGTTAAGCTGATATCAATTCAAACTGGAGTGTAATGGGGCACCTGGGTGGCTCATTGGGTTAAGCCTCTGCCTTCGGCTCAGGTCATGATTTCAGGGTCCTGGGATCGAGCCCCACATTGGGCTCTCTGCTCGGTGAGGAATCTGCTTCTCCCCCTCTCTCTGCCTGCCTCTCAGCCCACTTGAGATCTCTCTCTCTGTCAAATAAATAAATGAAATCTTTAAAAAACTGGAGTGTTATAACTTTAGAATGTTAAATGCAATCTCCTTGGTAACCACAAAGAAAATAGCTATAGAATATACACAAAAGGAAATGAGAAAGGAATTTATACATTTCATTACAAAAAAACAAACAAAAACCCAAAACAAAACAAAACAAAAAAACTAAACACAAAAAAAGATAGTAATGCAGGAAATGAGAAACAAAAATCTACAATACATACAGGAACCAAAAAACACAATGATGGAAGTAAGTTCCTCCTTATCTGAAATTACTTTAAATGTAGATGGATTAAACTCTCCAATTAAAAGACAGAAATTGCAAAATGGATAAAAACACATGATCCAAGTATATTCTATTTATAAGAGACTCACTTGAGATCCAAAGATACAAGCAGGTTGAAAGTAAAAGATAGAAAAAGGTATTCCATAGCAAACAATAGTAAATGAAAAAGAGCAGGGGTCACTACGGTAAGAGGAAAAGTAGAGTTTAAATAAAAAAATTTAATAAGATGCAAGGGAGGACATTTAATGTTAGTAAAAGCTCAATACGGAAGTAGAGTAGATATAACAACTAAAAACTTCAATGCACCTAATGACAGATATCAAAATAGGTAAAACAAAAATTGTCAGAACAAAAGAGAGAAATAGATAGTTCTACCATAGTAGTTGTAGACCTCACTACTGCATTCACAATAATGGCTAGAAAACCTGCCCAGAAGATAAGTAAAGAAACAGAGAACTTAAACAACACATTAACCCAACTATATCTGATATATGTCTCTCCATATATAGAGAGAACACTCTACCCAATAACAGCAGTATAGACCTTTTTCTCAAGTGTACAGGGGACATTTTCCAGGATAGATCATATGTTAGGTCACAAATTAAGTCTCAATAACATTTTAAAAAGATTAATTTTAACTATACAATGTATCTTCTTTGATCACGATGAGATGAAACAACTATCTTAAAGATGTTCTTGAAGAATGTGAAATTAATAACAAAATGACAACTGGAAAACTCACAAAGTTTTGGAAATTTAACAGCACGCTATTAAGCAACTACTGGATTGAAGATAAATTAAAAGGAAAATCCAACACACCAAAACTGATGGGATGATGTAAAAGTGGTGCTAAGAGGTAAGTTTATAGCTATAAACACATTAAACATAAGAACTATCTCAAATCAACAACTTCACTTTACAATTTAAGGAGCTAGAAAAAGAACATACTAAAGATAAAGCTAGTGGAAGGAAGGAAATAATACAAATTAGAGAAGAAATAGGGCATCTGGGTGGCTCAGGAGGTTAAAGCCTCTGCCTTCGGCTCGGGTCATGGTCTCAGGGTTCTGGGATCGAGCCCCACATTGGGCTCTCTGCTCGGCAGGGAGCCTGCTTCATCCTCTCTCTCTGCCTGCCTCTCTGCCCGTTTGTGATCTCTGTCTGTCAAACAAATAAATTAAAAAAAATTAGAGAAGAAATAAATGAAACAGAGAATAGAACAATAGAGAAAAATCAATGCAACCAAAAGTTGGTTCTTAAAAAGAGATCAACAAAACCAACTGACAAAGCTTTAGCTAGATGGACTAATTAAAAAAAGAGATAAGGGGTGCCTGGGTAGCTCAGTGGGTTGGGGCCTCTGCCTTTGGCTTGGGTCGTGGTCCCGGGATCCTGGGATCAAGCCCTGTGTCGGGCTCTCTGCTCAGCAGGGAGCCTGCTTTCCTCCCTCTCTCTCTGCTTGCCTCTCTGCCTACTTGTGATCTCTGTCTGTCAAATAAATAAATAAATAAATCTAAAAAAAAAAAAAAAGAAAAGAGATAAGACTCAAATTACTAAGATCAGAAATGAACATGGGAACATTATTACTAGTGATTCCATAGAAATAAAAAGGATTGCAAGAAAGTACTATGAATAACTCTATGCCAACAAATTGGATAACCTAAATGTAATGGACATATTCCTAGAAACACAAAACATTCCAAGACTACATCAGGAAGAACTGGAAAATCTGAATAGATTTATAACTATTAAAGATGTTGAATCAGTGATCAAAAGTCTCCCAACAAAGAAAAGCCATGGACCTGGTGACCTCACTGGTGGATTCCAGCAAACATTCAAAGAAAATCAATACCAATCCTTCCCAAACCTTTCCAAAAAATGTTTAAGAGAAAGGAATACTTCCAAAATAGTTCTATGACCAAAAAATGGGCAGAAGACATGAACAGACACTTCTCCAATGAAGACATACAAATGGCTACCAGACACATGAAAAAATGTTCATCATCACTAGCCATCAGGGAGATTCAAATTAAAACCACATTGAGATACCACCTTACACCAGTTAGAATGGCCAAAATTAGCAAGACAGAAAACAACATGTGTTGGAGAGGATGTGGAGAAAGGGGAACCCTCTTACACTGTTGGTGGGAATGCCAGTTGGTGCAGCCACTTTGGAGAACAGTGTGGAGATTCTTCAAGAGGTTAAAAATAGAGCTTCCCTATGACCCTGCAATTGCACTACTGGGTATTGACCCCAAAGATACAGATGTAGTGAAAAGAAGGGCCATCTGTACCCCAATGTTTATAGCAGCCATGTCCACGGTCGCCAAACTGTGGAAAGAACCAAGATGCCCTTGAACAGATGAATGGATAAGGAAGATGTGGTCCGTATACACTATGGAGTATTATGCCTCCATCAGAAAGGACGAATACCCAACTTTCGTAGCAACATGGACGGGACTGGAAGAAATGATGCTGAGTGAAATAAGTCAAGCAGAGAGAGTCAATTATCATATGGTTTCACTTATTTGTGGAGCATAACAAATAACATGGAGGACAAGGGGAGATGGAGAGGAGAAGGGAGTTGAGGGAAATTGGAAGGGGAGGTGAACCATGAGAGACTATGGACTCTGAAAGACAACCTGAGGGTTTTGAAGGGGTGGGGAGTGGGAGGTTGGAGGAACCAGGTGGTGGGTATTAGGGAGGGCAAGGATTGCATGGAGCACTGGGTGTGGTGAAAAAAAAACAATGAATACTGTTATGCTGAAAAGAAATAAAAAATTAAAAAAAAAAGTTCTATGAGGCCAGCATTACCTATACCAAAGACAGACAAAGATATTGCAAGAAAACTACAGACCAACTCCCCTTACGAACAATGATGCAAAAATCCACAACAAAAATACTAGTAAACAAGGAGGTCCCTGGGAGGCTTAGTTGTTAAGCATCTGCCTTCAGTTCAGGGCATGATCCACGGGTCCTGGGATCGAGCCCTGCATTGGGCTCCTTGCTCAGTGGGAAGCCTTCTTCTCCCTCTCCCACTCCCTCTGCTTGTGTTCCCTCTCTCACTGTCAAAAATAAATAAAATCTTAAAAAAATACTAGTAAACAGAATTCAGCAGCATATTAAAAGACTTATACACCATGGACAAGTGGGATATATTCCTAGAATATAAGAATGTTTAGACATACAAAAATTGATCAATGTAATGTGTTACATCAACAAAATGAAGGAGAAAACCCACATAATTATTTCAAATGATATAGAGGAAGCATTTGATAGAATTCACCATGCTTTCATTATAAGACCACTCAGCAAAACTAGGAATAGAAGGAAACTACCTCCACATTATAAAAGCCATTTATGAAAAATCCACAGCAAATATCATACTCAATGGTGAAAGACTGAACACTTTCTTTCCAAGATCAGAAACAAAGCAAGGATGCCTGCTGTCACTATTTCAGTTCAGCATTGTACTGGAAGTTTTAGCTGGAGCAATTAGGCAAGAAAAAAGAAAAAAAAGTCATCCAAATTGGAAAAATATAAGTAAAATTATCTCTGTTTGCATGTGATATGATCTTATATGTAGAAAACACTAAAGATGCCACCCACACAAAAACTGTTAGAAATGATAAATGAATTCAACAAAGTAGCAGGATACAAAATAATACACAAAAATTAGTTGCATTTCCACACATGAACAGTGAACAATCTGAAAGGGAAATTATAAAAATGATTCCATTTACAATTGTACAAAGAGAATAAAATACTCAGGAACTTACCAGGAGTTGAAAAACATGCACGATAAAAACTACAAAACATTGCTGAAATAAATCAAAAGTACATAAGTAAATGGAAACACATCATGGATGAGAAGAAATAATACTGTTAAAATGTCAATACTACAGTCTACAGATTCACTGTTATCTTTATCAAAATCCCAATGATTTTTTTGCAAAAACAGAAACCCTCATCCTAAAATTCATGTAGGTTCCCAAGGGACCCTGAATAGCCAAAACAACTTTTGAAAAGAAGAACAAAACCAAAGGATTCACATTTTCTATTTTAAAAAGTTACTATAAATCTCTAATAATCAAAGCAGTGTGGTGTTGACATAGAGACAAACATAGACTGATAGAATGAAATAGATAACCCAGAAAGAAACCCGTGCACATATGGTCAAATGATGTTATTTTATTTTATTTTTTCAGTGTCCCAAGATTCATTGGTTATACATCACACCCAGTGCTCCATGCAATATGTGCCCTCCTTAATACCCACCACCAGGCTCACCTAACCCTCCACCCCCCTCCTCTCTAAAACCCTCAGTTAGTTTCTCAGAGTCCACAGTCTCTCATGTTTCTCCTCCCCCTCCAACTTCCCCCAATTCACTTATCCTTTCCTTCTCCTAATGTCCTCCATGTCATTCCTTATGCTCTGCAAGTAAGTGAAGCCATATGATAATTGACTCTTGCTGCTTGACTTATTTCACTCAGCATAATCTCCTCCAGTCCTGTCCATGTTGATACAAAAGTTGGGTATTCATCCTTTCTGATAGAGGCATAATATGATTTTTGACAAGATTGTCAAGATTATTCAATGGTAAAATGGTAAGTCTTCTTAACAAATAGTGGTGGGAAACTGGATATCCACATGTAAAATAATGAAACTAGACCCTTACCTAACACCAAATACAAATATTAACTCAAAATGGATGAAGGACCTAACCATAAGGTCTAAACAACAAAACTCTTAGAAAAAAATATAGGACAAAAGGTTCATGGCATTGAATTTGTCAGTGACTTCTCGGATATGACAATAAAGTTATAGTTAACCCAAAAATGGGATAAATGGGACTTAGAGAAAATTTTAAAATTTTGTGCATCAAAAGACCTTATCAACAGCAAAAAGGCAACCCACCAACTGGGAGAAAATGATACAACTGGGAGAAATGATACAAACTGTGTATCTAGTGATTAATACCCATATATAGAACTCTAAAAACTCAAAACAGAGAACAACCTGATTCAAAAATGGGTAGAAGAGTTAAATAGACAATTCATCCAGGATACACTGATACCAAAGACACTGATATATACAATAGTGATTCAACATTTCCATAAAACACCCTGTGATCATCACAACAAGGGCCTCCTTAATCCCTTCACCTATTTAACCTATTCCCTTCCCACTTTCCCTCTGGTAACCATGAGGATGTTCTCTGTAGTTAAGAGTCTGTTTCTTGGTTTGCCTCTCTCTCTCTCTCTTTTTCCCTCTTTGCTCATGTTTTGTTTCTTAAATTCCACATATGAGTGAAATCATATGATAATTGTCTTTCTCTGACTGACTTATTTCACTTAGCATAATACCCTCTAGCTCCAACCACATCTTTGCAAATGGCAAGATTTCATTCTTTTTTATGGTCTGGTAATATTCCATATTGTGTGTTTGTGTGTGTGTGTGTGTGTGTGTGTGTGTGTATTTGTCACTTCCTCTTTAGCCATTTATGACTAATATTATACTTTATGTTAACTAACTGGAATTTAAATGAAAACTCAAATAAATAATTTAAAAATGGGGATAGGAATTAAGGAGTGTAGTTGTGATGAGCAACAAGTGTTGTATGGAAGTGTTGGAATTATACTATATTATACTATATTATACAACTGACATTAATATTACACTGTATGCTAACTAACTGGAATATAAATAAAAACTTAAACAAATACACAACTGGCCAATAAGCATATGAAAAGATGTTTAATACCACCAATCATTAGGGACATCGAAATTGAAACTATTATGAGATATCACCCATTAGGATGGCTACTAGTAAAAGAACAGAAATCAACACGTGTTGGTGAAGGGATGAAGTTGGAACCCCTCATGCACTCTTAGTAGGACCATAAAATGGTACAGTTCCTGTGGCAAAGAGTATAGCAGTTCCTTAAAAAATAAAAATGGCTCTACCATATGATTCAGCGATTCCATGACTGGGTACATACCTGTAAGAGTTGGAAGCAGGTCTCAAAGAGCTATTTGTATATCCATGTTCCCAGCATTGTTCACAATAGCTAAAATGTTGAAGCAATCCAGGTGTCTGTTGACAGATGAGTAAGCAAAATGTGGTATAGACATACAACAACATGCCATCCAGCCTTAGAAAAGGAGGACATTTTGCAATATGTCACAACATGGATGAATCTTGGGGATAGTATTATAAGTGAAATAAGCCAGTCACAACAAAACAAATACCATATGATTCCACTTGTATGATGTACTTAGGTAAATTGATGGAGACAGAGGCAGGACGGAGGTTACTAAGGGACAGGGGTACAGGAGAATGAGGAGTTTTTAAATAGGTACAGAGCTTTAGTTCTGCAATATAGAAAGAGATTTGGGGATGGATAGGGGTCATGGTTCCACAAAAACATGAATCTATTTAATACCTCTAAACTGAACACTTAAAAAACTGTTAAGATGGTAAATTTTATGCTATGTGTATCTACCAAAGTAATTTTTTAAATAAGAAAAGAAATGCTGATACCCACCATAACATGGATGAAACTTGAAAGCATTATGCTAAGTGAAATAACCCATACACAAAATGAAAAATGCTGTATGATTTCATCCATATGAGGTGGGTAGAGTTGCCAAGTTCGTAGAGACCAAGAATAGAATGATAGCTGCCAGGGCTCGGGGAGGAGGGAAGGGGAAGTTAATGTTTAAAGTGTACAGAATTTTAGTTTGGAAAGATGAAAAAGTTCTGGAGATGGATGGTGGTGACAGCTACACATTAACATGAATGTATAGTAATGCCACTGGATTATATAATTAAAATTTATTAAAATTTTAAATACTATGTTATGTATGTTTTACCACAATAAAAAATAGAAGTAAAAAAAAAATCCTGTGTTTTGAATGTTGATTATTTCTTTTAAATTATTCCTAGAGTTTCTCTTTGGTTCTATTTCAAATATTCAAAGCCACTTTTTATAGTTTCCTATTCTCTGCAGATATTTTTTAAACTTTAAATACCTTTTACTACCCTAGGTGTCATTATTTTGTAACCTGTGTCTTGTAAACTAATATCTGCCTTTTTTCCCCTGGTCTGCTTCTGCTACCCATTGTTTCTACTGGATCTCACTTGTGGTGCCTTTTTCCTTTATATACTTGCTTTTTTTTTTTTTTATTTTTTTTAAATTGTATCCTGCTCACTGTTCTTGAAAAAGTATTTGTGGGATAAAAGTACTTTTCTTTAGGATTTGCATTTGTTTTTGCAAGTTGCTTGGGGTCATTATCAGCCAAAACCACTTTATTTACTTTTTAAATTTTTTAGCCTTTTAAAAAATTATTATGTTCAATTAGCCAACATATAATACATCATTAGTTTTTTTTCTTTAAGATTTTATTTATTTATTTGACAGAGATCACGAGCAGGCAGAGAGGCAGGCGGAGAGAGAGAGGAGGAAGCAGGCTCCCCGCTGAGCAGAGAGCCTGATGTGGGGCTCAATCCCAGGACCCTGAAATCATGACCCGAGCCGAAGGCAGAGGCTTAACCCACTGAGCCACCTAGGCGCCCCTACTTTTTGATGTAGTGTTCAATGATTCATTATTTGCATATAACACCCAGGGCTCATCACAACATGTGCACTCCTTAAAACTCATCGCCCAGTTACTCCATCCCCTCACCCCCCTCCCTTCTGTAAACTTCAGTTTGTTTCCCAGTGTCCAGAGTCTCTCATGGTTTGTCTCCCTCTCTGGAAGAAATCAGAGAAGACAAAGACCACTTCAAACTAAACTCACAGTTGAGATTACTTCGAGATTGCCCTAGAAATGTGAACCTGGGATGCAAATCTCCACAATGGCCCACCTAAGATTACAACTTCTTGGAGAAGTCTCCCCACACTCTGTTCAGTGTCTCAGCAACTCTCATTTAGTTCCTGTTTCATCTTTATTGTGAAAGTAGAGCTTTTCAGGTTCATAGCTTAATGTGAGGAGATTCTCCTATTATACTGTTCACTTTTGATGTTTGCCCCCTTACCGCCAAGAGAATAATCAGAGTTCAAGTTTGCCTGGATCAACAAATGCCCTCAAAGTGAAAGCAACTCCAGTATTGTTCTTACCTCTCTGGGATTTCCTCTTTCCCATTTTTGTCCAGTTAATTCTTTACTATTAGGTTTGAAACATATGAACTTATTACTAGCTGACCTCTTTTGACTATCAAAAAGCAAATATAATAAATCTAATATTTAGCCAGGCTTTGGATGCTTAAAAAATGCTTCTTTTATTTTATCCAGAATTTTAAATTTTTCTCAGCAGGAGAGTTGGCCCAAATAATGTAGTCTGCCAAATTCCCAGAAACCGAATCTATCTTTTGATTCTTCCTGCTGATGGTTGTGGGAAGACTTCCTTCTCTCAACTCAACTCATCCACATGTACTCTCTGGGAACTTCCTCTTACATATTATGTCCTCTCAGGTGACACAATTTTTCTCTTTTTCAGGTTACTCCTTCTCTTCTTCCCTTTTTTGGTTAATGGTTCATGTTTCTCTCTTCACCGGAATACTTCTCCAGCATGTGGAAATGACCTCTTTATCAAAATCTGTCTTCTATCTGGAGTACTGTGGGGAGAACAGCAGGAAAGAGAAAGAATGAAAAACCTGAAATAAATGAAGCACAGGAAACGCAATGGAGAGGCAAAGGGCTGTTGCGAAAGGCTAATGTGAACGGAAGTCCAGAATTACAGCTGTGTTGCTGGCTAGCAGAGCAGCTGGTCTCATTCAAAGCAGGAAGGCAGAAAGCTACAGAAAAGAGATCTCTTAAAAAGAAAAAAATCAATAGGTCATTGGATGTGTTCAAATGTATTGACAGAATGTATCCAGAGCAATGCTAGTGAATAACTAAGCAAAACACTAATGACTAATGACAGCACACTAAAACTAATGACAGCACACATTTACACACGTGCAAAACAAAAGAAACAAATAAAAAACAAAAGCCATTAATAACTTCAGGGAAAAGAAAAGCCTTACAGTAAAGGAAAGATGGTCACAGCCACTATGTATGGAGCTCAGCTCTAATATTTACTATTATATAGGGATATTATAGATAATATTTACTATAGATAATATGGCTATATGAGCATGAAAAAATAGTTTATTGTGATAAAACTGTTTTAGGAGAATGTGGGTGAGAGGTCATATTTTCCTTTACAGGAAGTCAATAGATAGTATCTAAACCAAAAAATAAAAATAAAAAGATACTAATATAAGCATGGAATTTGGAAGTATAAATATTATGAAAATGTTAGAAGAAATAACCAAAAGAAATAAAATCAATTGCATCTGAGAATTCAGAATGAAAAGTGAGTGTGGCAAGGAACTGCTGTTTTTAATTATAAGTCTTCTGGTGTATTATTTGACTTTTTAAATCATGTGCTTTTATCACTATGATAAAAATAAAAATTTATTTTAAAACATAAACATCAGAAATAAAGATAAAATTATCTTTATATGCAGTTGTAATAGATTGGCTATTTTGAAAACCTGAGAGACTAATTAAAAATTAGTACTGAGGGTGCCTGGGTGGCTCAGTGGGTTAAAGCATCTGCTTTTGGCTCAGGTCATGATCCCAGGGTCCTGGGATCGAGCCCCCCATCGAGCTCTCTGCTCAGCGGGGAGCCTTGCTTCCCCCTCTCTCTCTCTGCCTCCTTGTGATCTCTCTCTTCTCTCTCTCTCTGTCAAATAAATAAATAAATTTAAAAATTAGTATTGATAAGAATATCAAATGATTTCCTGGGTACAAAGTAAATCTATAAAAAGCCATAGCCTTTCTCTGTAATAAACTTAGAAATTAAAATGGAAAAATCCTATTCATGTTAGTAACAAAAATTCAACAGTTCATAGGAAGAAATCTAGCAAAAATTATATAATGCCTATCGAAGAAAATTTTATAATTTTGTTAAAAGAGTTAGAAAATATTACAACATTGGAGAGACACACCATGTTTCTAGATATAAACACAAAATTGTATAGGAACAAAAATAAAATGCAGTTCTAAATGGAATTTCAATGATATATCTTGGAATAGAACAAATATATTTTACAAGTAATATGACAGAATAAAGTGTAAGAATACTTCAGAACATTTTATTTAAAGAAAAAACGGTGTGAGGCAAGTGTTTTGCCTCACCAGATTATTACAATCTACTTTAAAACTGCTTTAAGAGTTGGCATAAAAATGACATAAATCAGAAACAAATGAAAGAAAATAAAGTCCAGAAATATTAACATGTCCCTTATTGTCTTTGGCTTGCTTCACTTATTAAAGACATGTATTACTTCATAATTTAAAAAAATCTAATAAAGACAATTTAAAAACAATCTAATGAAATCTTACTATTTATATACACTTTCCATATCTTTTTAGAAAAACAATGGTATTTTTGTCAGATGACTTTTTATTTTTCTGCATGTGTTTTTCTTCTTTTTTAAAATTCCAAGGATCATTTTCAAGTATTCAATAACCCAGAAGTATATTAAGAAAAACGTGTAAGTCCCTCCTCAAGACCCAGTCGTAGTCCCCAGAGAAAGTTTGGAGTGTGTCTTCTCCATCGAATCTTAAGATTCCTTTGTCTGATTTCAGATCACACATTTTTATGGTCCCACACTATCATGCAAACTGAGGAATCCCGTATATGTGTTTAGGTATTATTTGCCTTTTAACAGCTAAAATTGAATAAATCTGGATTTACTGTTATTCAGTTTTTCAAATATAATCTTTTAAAAAGTCAAATCCAACAGAACCATAGATCGTTAAAAGTTTTTCATTGCAGAGCCAGTCTCCCCATCTCACCCCCAATTTCATTTCTCTTTTCAGAGGAATAGAATGGTGAGGATGATTCTAGTTCTTTGTTTTATATATATATACATATATATGTTTTGCACTTGCACAGATGGGTCATAATAATGTTTTAAGGCTATATTGTTTGCATTTAAGAATAGATCTTTGGTCCCTTTCTCCTTCCGTACATAGAGAACGACATCATTCTTGTAAAGGACTGCATGACAGTTCACAGTAGAAATACACTATTGTTTATTTTTACAGTCTTATCCAAACAGACATTAAAATTTCTCCAATTTTAGCTATTGCCAGCAATGCTGCAGGGAATGGTCCTGAGCATGTGGCTTCATGCATGGTGCAAGGATTTGGGTCAGTTACATTTTTAACTGTGAGATTGTTGAGTCAGAGTGTGATCAGTTGGTGGGCACCACCAATGCCCTGCCCAACGTGGTCCCCATGCCACACTTCTACCAACAGTGTGTGATGAGTTCCTTTTTCCCACACTCTAACCCACCTGGGATATGATCAATCTTTTTAAATTTCTGCCAATCGGATAGATTCTGAAATGTCATCTCATTGTTTGAATTTGCATTTTCAGGCACAGAACGTCGTGGTTTACCAACCATTTATCTTTCTTCTATGAATTGTTTTAAAATACCATTTGCCCATTTTTTCTATTAAGCTTTTCTTTTTTCTTTAATCAATTTTTAGAAATTTGTTACAATTTGTAACTTGAACATAGTCTTGTATGCATACTACAAACAGTTTCTCTCTAAGTCTCGCTAGTCATTAAACCTTGCAAATGATGGGGCACCTGGGTGGCTCAGTGGGTTAAGCCTCTGCCTTCGGCTCAGGTCATGATCTCAGGGTCCTGGGATTGAGCCCCACATCGGGCTCTCTGCTCAGCGGGGAGCCTGCTTCCTCCTCTCTCTCTGCCTAGCTCTCTGCCTGCTTGTGATCTCTCTCTGTCAAATAAATAAATAAAAAAATCTTAAAAAAAAAACCTTGCAAATGATGTATGAATATATAGAAGTTTTAAAAATTATAGATAGTTAAATCTGTTAAGTGGTTTTGTTATAGCCATTCAATTTGGTATTCTGCTTAGAAAGACTTTCCACACATCAAATATGAAGATAAGTTCCTGTATATTTTTTCTAATACTATTAAAATTTTATTTTTCTGAATTTGATTCTATAATGTAGTTGGATTTTATTTTTGTATAAGGTGGTGTTTTAGGAAACTAAGTATATTATTTTTTAATTGTAGTTAATCATCCTACCTTCATTTGTTGAACATTCTAGTTTCTGTTGGTGATGGTCTTCTATCATTACTAATTTTCCTGAAAAATCATGAGTCTGTTCCAAGACTTGTCCTTTTCTATCCACCTATTTGTCTATTGTGGTGTGCCAATGCTAAAATGTTTTAATTACTCTATAGAATATTTTGATATCTAATACATCAAAAACCTGTCATTTTTCTTATTTTTCAAATACTTCTGGCTATTCTATATTTTAAATAAAATCCATTTTGTGCATTCCATAGGAACCCTTTAGGATTTTGTTGGGATTTTATTCAATTTGTGCATTATTTGGGGGCAGACTCTACCCATTTATAAAATTGACTATTTCCAGTGAGGGTTGTGGAGTTACTCAGGCTTTTTAAAAATGTTGTTCACTAAAATGGTGTATATTTTTTCACCTAGAATTTGTATTCTTTTTTCTATGGGAGTTCTAAAATATTTCACCTGTTGTTTTGAACGGCATACTTCCCCCATTACAATTATAAATGGTGATTGTGGGTGTATGCAAGTCTAAGTCTTTGTGTGTGGCAGGGAAGGGAGGGTGAGGTGCTAGTGAAAGAAGGGAATGGCTAAACATTATTTCCTCATTTGCTTTTATGAAAGCATTTAGACATCATCTTTATTACCATTTTTTTTTTGCAAACTCTGGTGCATCATGGGTACTACTGAGAATTCTTTAAGTTCTTTTATTGTTTTATTATCATTTATTAATTCCTTTGAATTTTATCTTGTATTAATGAAGCACTTGGTTTCCTTGGTAGTTTTTTTTTTATCCCATTTCATTGGTATGTTAATTTCTCCACCAATACCGCACTTTCTTGATGATGCTTGCTTAAAGAGAGACTTGGTTTTAATACCTGGCAATGCATTAACATTTTTTTTAGTTTCAAAATTTTCTTCATTATTATTAACTTCAGCTTCTTCAGGAAGCATTTTATATTAATGCTGTCAATCATTCAGAAAATCTGCTTGAGGTTTGATTGAAAATACATTACACTTGTAAATTAACTTGGAAAGAGATATCCTCTTTACAATGTTGAACCCAGAACTCAGCATCTTTCTCCATTTGTTGAAATTTTGTTTTATTTCTCTTATTATATATATTTTATATATACAATGAACTATTACTCAGCCATAAAAAGGAATGAAATCTTGTTATTTACAGTGATGTGGATGGAGCTAGACAGTATAATGTTGAGTGAAATAAGTTAGTCATAGAAAGACAAATATCATATGATCTCGCTCATATGTGGAATTTAAGAAACAAAATGAGCAAAGGAAAAAAAGAGAGAGAGAGAGAGACCAACCAAGAAACAGGCTCTTAACTATGGAGAACCCATTGATGGTTACCAGAAGGAATGGGGGTGGGAAGATGGGTTAAATAGGTGATGGGGATTCAGGAGGGCACTTGTCCGTGATGAGCCCAGAACACGGTATGGAAGTGTTGAATCACTATATTGTACACCTGGAAGAAATATAACACTGTATGTTAACCACATTGGAATTTAAAACACAATGACATTTGGGAAAAGGAATCTTTGTTAGGATGCATTTTTTATGATTTTAGAAAAATTTAAAAACCTCATACTTGAAGTGGATGTTACATGTTCCTTTTTTTTTTCCTGGCCTTTTTTTTTTAATTGAGGTATAATTGACAAATAACATTATGTTAGTTTCAGGGGTATTGCATGATTCTACGTTGTATATATTGCAAAAATTGCCACCACGGTAAGCTGACTTAACACCCATCACCATATGATTCAACATTTGTTTATTTTGGGACATGATCACCACAATAAGTCTAGCTAACATCCTGTCACCATACATCCGTAATTTTTGATAGTGTGATAAAGCACTCTTCTTTTCTATTATGTTTTCTGCAAAGAAAAGCTACTGATGTCTCTGTAATTGTTTTTCTCAGGTAAGGTTAGAAGGTGTCTGTCTGAAAATGTTCACATAGAACTACCTGGGTCATGGAGTAGATGAGGATCGAATGAGAGTACACAAAAGCTCTTTCAGGCTGTAGAGAAGTAGGAGACGATTACTTATTCCTGTTATTGTTTCAATGGGTCTTAACGTCTGGCCAGTTGTGGTCATCAGAGAAGGCTATGCCATGCTGTGACAATACATTAACCCTGTAACAAACAAAAGTGTATGTCTTGCTCATATGAGATCCATTGAGAGCTGGTGGTAGCTCTTGCCACCTGGAAACTCAGGGATCCAACCTCCCTGCCTTTGTCTCTGGTCACTGCCTTGTAGTGCTTCTCCTGGAAGACCTCCATAGAGCTCACGGATCATTGGCTAGAGTTAGTCATGTGACCAGACCTCACGGCGAGAGAGGCTGGGAAATGTTGGGAAGCTCATAGAGGAGAAGTAGATGAGCATTGGCTGTCTCAAAGACACCAGAAAAGTCACAGTAAACTGATGTGTGTGGTCTCACACCTTCACTGAGAAGTTTCGGCCACAGAGGACTGGCCTTGCAACTGCTGACCATGTGTGGGAAAGTTTGCTGAACCCCAGACAAGCTCCTGGGCCCACAGTCTACTTCCTGGAGTTCTCATCCACACCCTTTGTTCTTTCTGACTCTAGCTTCTGCGCGTAAATACGCCTAGTGTGCTCAATCCCTTGGCTGAGTCATCATCCCTAATACGTCGTCGGGCAATGGGTTGTTTCGAAGGCAGTGTCTTCAAGGCCCTGGGCCAGGTTGCAAGTCAGGCTCAGGGAGCCCACTTGGATGTCCCACATCCAACATTGGGAAACCTGGCTAGTCTTTCCGCAGGATAGATAGATCCAGAATTACTGCTGCTCCCCACTTACTTCTGCTCTCCCCTTTGGGCATGAGTAACCCACCTGAATATGGCAACAGCCCCCCAGCTAGTCTCCTCTTTATCTCCCATCTAGTCTCAAAATGTAGCCAGAATAATTGCTTCAGAGCATAAGTCAGCTGGTGACATTCTTCTGCTCATGACCCCAGGTTCTGCTGCAGACCCCAAGTCCCCTTCCTCTCCTGCCTCCTTCCCCCACAGCTCTGCCCTTTGCTCACTCTGGTCCAGCCCTCTGGTCTCTTTGCTGTGCGTCAGACATTCCAGAAGTGCAGTTTTGCCTTCTGCCAGAAACACCTTCCCTTAGATAGTGTTGTTTCCATCCCCTTCATGCACCGACCAGCCTTACCCGACCAGTAAGTAATGCAACTTACTCCCCCACTCTCTAGGCACCCAGTGTCCTCACTCTATTCTCCTGTCTGCCTTTTAGCCCCGATAACTCTCTCCACACTGTATCATTGACCTATTTGTTCAGCTTCTTGCTTATTGTCTGTTTCCTCCTTCTAGAATGCATGCTCTGTGAAAATGGGGTCTTTATATCCCAAGCACACAGAATTATGCCTGGTACCTAGCTGATGCCTGCTAAATACCCTTGAAAAAAATGAATGAACAAATCTGGCTCAAGTAAAATGCTTTCTTAAAATAAGACTATAAAGAGCTCACAGGAATCCAAGAAGAGATACCCTGAGCCAGTCAGGTGCTACAAGAACTAGTCCGGGAAATCAGTTATGGGCTGGGGTAGCTGCCTTAAGTCTCTGTGTCAGGGCTGGCAGGGTCCCCATCTCTAATCCTTGACACATTGGCACCTCTGTGCTCCTTCTGCCCTCTCTGCTGAGTCCTCCTGGCCAGTCCCCCTGCTTGCAGATCCCTGGCCTCAGGGACTGGTGGATGAGTTTGCAGTCACCTTGGGCTGCACCAAGAGAGGTGTGACAACATGGGGCACCCAGATGGGCCTTGACTCTGAAATGAGGGCTTCCCATGGCATTGGCCTCTTGCATCCCAATTCACAGGCAAAGGCAGGACTCCAGCTTGGTAGTCTTTCTCTCAAGTCCTTCCAGAACTTTCCATTGGCTTTCATCCCATCAATTATCATCTTGCTTCATTCTGCTTGCTTGTCAGTACCCCCCAAATGTTGTAAATTCTCATGTGTAGCATCTTCTCTTGTCCCTGGATCCACAGGGCTAGCACGGCAACTGCACGTAGCAGGCACTCAATAGATATTTGTGTGTCAATGAATGAATGAATGACAGAGTGTGTGGGTGAGACAGAGCCCACGGGTGGATATAAGGCCAAATCCAACTGGAGTTGAGTTAAACAGAAACAAGGGTGCTGAATTCTGGGCAGCCCTGGCCCTTGGCTAGCTGCCTTTCTGCTGACCAGTGTGTTCAGAGGCCCAGGGCCATTGCTGTTCTCTGTCACTGGGGCCATCCCCATCAGGGAGGTACACAGTGTGCTGGTAACACCTCCCACCTTTTGTTTTCTCGGGAATTGTTGGTGCCTTCATCTCTATGCATTAATATCCACCCTTCTAATACTTGGCAAGAGAACTAGGGGAACTCAGGACTGGTTTTAAACTCTATCAATTCCAAAGAAGGGAAGGGATTTTTCCTCCCAGGACTGTTTGCAAATAGATATCCCATGAATGGGCTGGAAGACCTCTTGGAAGTCCTGGAAAATCGCAAGAAGCATGGGTTTGGCAGTGCTCACTGATAGTGTATCAGGTTCGAAAGCTGAGCCTCAGGTTTTTACTCTGTGATTCTCCCCAAGGCTCTGTGAGCCAGGCTTGGAAGTCTCCCTTTTTCAGATGGAGCTAGGGGCCATCCTCAGGGGGTCTGAGGGACTTCCCTTTGTCCTTGGCTGTTGAAGGGGTAGCCACGACATGAGCCAAGGGCCCCCACTCCAGCTCTCATGCCGTTCCACATGACATGTGACTGAGCTGGAACTGGGTACACACAGCCCCGAATAAGACAAGACCCCATCTGGGAACCCACGGGAGCAGTGGTTCTCAGTGTAGGCCCCAAAGACCACCTTCAACAAGACCCCCCAGTATATTTGTTAAGATGCACATTCCTGGTTCCCCAAGTCAGAATCTTGGGCATGGAGGCAAGCAACATGCCTTTTTTATGATGTTGCCTGGTGATTTGTGCACACTGGAGTTTGGGAACCTCTGGGACACTATGAGAGAGTGACTAATGGGCAGACGATCACAATGATAGATGTGACAATGCAGAGTGACAAATTCAACAGTGGACATGTGTCCAACCTATTCTGGAAGGAGAGATGAAGGAATGGGGTAATCACAGAGAGTGAGTTGGCATTGGGTTTCACAGTATGAATAGGAGTGTTTCCAGCTGTAGAGCTGGGGAAAGAGGGCCATGTAGCAAGGAAACAGCATGGAGAAGGGCATGGTAGGAACTGCATGGCATGGTCTAGGATGAAATAGTGGGTTGGTATAGCTGAAACAGAGGGCGAAGCACTTGGGAAAAGCTGGCAGGAAAAGATTACTGGACGGGTGGAAGCCAGATAATGTCCATCCAAACATTGCATGACCAGACATGGGGTCCTGGGCTATCCTGGGAGTATGGAGGCAGAGGTTTGATGGTTAGGATGGAAAGAGACCACTGGAGTAGAGCTGAGAATGAAGACAATCATCAAGTTAGAGGCAAGACAAGTACAGACCTCGTTGGAGGTTGTGTAGCTGGAAAAGCGAGGAGAGCTTGAGGGAAATGGGGAGACAGATGCTAGAGATCTCCAGCAGACAGGCTGGGAGAAAGGTCAGGTATCCCAGCTAAGGTGACTGGACAGCTGGACTCCTGGCAGGGGACACCTAAGGGGAGTTTGAGAGAGAGGTCAGCTGGAGATAATTCCATTTGGAAACTGGAAATGCCAGTCTGGAGCACGTTTATCAAGCACTTGCTACATGCCTAGCATGCCACTAATAAGCTGTAGGCACTAGTTTAAATCTGAGGATCCTGGACATGATGGGAGGCGAAAGACGGAATCATGATGGTGACAAGCTAACCTCAAGGGATGGCCTCAGCCGGAATCCCTCTGCCATCTTTGATGTAGACATAATGCCTTATGTGAAGGGCCGACCTTGCCTTCCTGCTGCTGGGGGCCATGCAGTCTGTGGAGTCTAGACAACCCAGTGTGGTTTCATAGGTGGAGTCTTGTGTACTCCTTGGAGGCAGGAGAAGCCTTTCCTGAGTGAGGACCCCAGCCCCTGAACTGGGCCACAGAGCCACAGGAACCCAACCAAGCCACAGAAATATTTGCTTACTCCCATTTGTCTCACAAGTTCTGGGAAGGCTCTGGCTCATCTCCGTTCTCAGTAATGGCATGAAAGGGCGGAGGGGAGGGGGTGCCTTTTTCTGTCAGCAGATAAGGTGAGTTGTAGTAGCTGTGACCTTCCTTGGGTGGGTGGCCAGTCAGGTCAGCCAGGAGCCTGTTGGTAAGTGAGGTGCCCACAGCTAGGCTGGCTTATGGAGCAGGGACAAGGGTTCTAAGGAGAGACCCGGAAAGGCCGCTTTTCAGCCCCGTTACCAGAGATGTAGTGGAACTTCTGGCCTGCTCTGGAGGTGAGTGATATTCCCTCCTTCAGTAGTATTTTCTGGGGGAGCGCCTGGGTGGGTAAGTGGGTTAAGGGTCCGACTCTTCATTTAGGCTCAGGTCGTGATCTCAGGGTTCTGAGATGGAGCCCCACATCAAGCTCCATGGTCAGCGGGGAATCTGCTTGAGGATTCTCCCTCTCCCTCTCCCCACTCATGCTCTCTCTCTTTCTAAAAGAAAAGAAAAGGAAAGGAAAGGAAAGGAAAGATAAGAAAAGAAAAGTATTTTCCTGGGCCAGGCAGAGTCTGAGGGCTTCATCACACTAGACACTTAGGCTGCCCACATGCCACCAAGCACAGAGGGAGGGACCCCTGCCTAAGCCCTGTCAGCCTGTCCAAGGGTCTTCTTCGACCCCATGGCCAGGTTCCACTATGGGTTGAATCATATCCTCCCAAAACTCAAGTTGATGTCCTAACACCCCAGTACCTTAAAATGTGACTTTATTTGGACATGGGATTGTTACAGATGTAAGTAGTTAAGATGAAATCATACTGGAATAGGGTGGGACCCTTCATCCTATGTAACTGGTATCTTTTTAAATGGGGAAATCTGGATGTGCGCACGTGCGAGCACACACACACAGGGTATCCTGAAGATGAGGGCAGAGATGGTGATCATGCTTCTGTAATCCAAGGAACGCCTGTGACCACTAGCAGCTAGGAAAGCTGCCTGGAGCAGATATTCCCTCATGGCCTTCAGGAGAAACCAACCCCTCCCAACACCCTGATCTAGACTTCTGGCCTCCAGAATGGCGAGGCAATGTGTTCCTGTGGCTCAAGCCCCCTAGTCTGTGATACTTTGTTATGGCCTCCCTAGGAAATGACTCAATACTGTCTCCATTCTGTGTGATGTGAGGGAGATGTCTATGAGCACTTCAGGAAGGCAAGAATAGATATTTTTGTTCTTCTGCTGAGAGCAAAGTCTGCTGACTTTCCCTAGGCTCATTTTCCATGTCAGGCCTTATGCACAGTTATCCCTCTTTTTTCAATGAGGAGACTGAGTCATAAAGTCCCAAAGCTGGTGAGAGGGGGAGCCATGTTGGACTCTAAAACCTCCACTTTTATTTATTTATTTATTTATTTATTTATGAATGTTTATTTATTTATTTATTTATTTATTTGAGAATGAGAGAGAGCAGACAGTGGGGAGGGGTACAGGGAGAGAGAGTCTCAAGCCAACACCATGCTGAATGTGGAACCTGATGTGGGGCTTGTTCCCAGGACCCCGTGACCATGACCTGAGCTGAAACCATTAGATGCTTAACCGACTGAGTCACCCATGCACCTCTTGAAACCTTTGCTTTTAACATAGTTAGAGAAGGTTTTTTCTGAATAAGCCAAGATCACCAGACATTAAAATTCAAGAAGTATGGCTGAATCTCCTTGTGTGCCAGACTACTTCTAGGCCCTGGGCACCCAGTGAGAGCAAGAAGCATGGGTTCCCTGCCCTTGGGCAGTTTGCATTCTGGCAACAGAAACCCAAGAGTCTAAATACAGTTTTGGATTTAATCACTGTCATGAGTTTATAAAGAACCACTGATATCACAAGAAGGTGTATGTGGAAGGGTCAGAGGGAGGTGTCCATCCTGAGGAGATATTTGAACTAACCTCCCAAGGAATGACGGAGTTAGATGGAGGAATTTGGCCAAGTAACACATAAAAGGGGGAGGGTGGGAAGAGTCGAACCACAAAAGCTGGTGTGGCTGACTTGTGGGAAGCTAGAGATGTAGCTGGGAACACACTGATGTGTGGAGGGTTGACACTAGGGTATTTGTTTTATCCCAAGAGTTCATGGAGGAAATTCACTGGAGGGTTTCAGTGAAGGAAGGATTTTTATATTTGGAAGGACATTTCTGCTTGTGCAGGGCATGGTTGGAGGTGCAGATGGGTAAGCAGAGGCCAGTTTGGAGTCTCCTGCAAGAACCTGAGCAAGAGAAGATGGCATCTAGATTGGGTGGCAGCAGTGGGGACCAAGAGAAAAGGGGGAACTAAAAAAACAAAAAAAAGATGCCCAGTGTTACAAATCATCAGAGAAATGCAAATCCAAAGCACAGTGAGATGTCACCTCATACCTGTCAGGATGAGTATTATTTTAAAAAATATAAAGAAAGAAAGAAAGAAAAGAAAACAAGTGATGGCCAGGATGTCAAGAAATGGAAACTGTTGTGCAGTGGTCGGGGGGAATGCAAAATGATGTGTTCTAGAAAATGGTACGGAAGTTCCTGCAAAGTTAGAAATAGAATTACCATATGATCCTACCATCCTGTTTCTGGATATACACCCAAAAGGATTGATATCAGGATCTCGAAGAGACAGTAGCACCCCAAGTTTATTCCAGCACTATTGACAGTAGCCAAGCTTTGGAAACAACCTCAGTGTCCAGCAGTGGATGAATGGATAAAGAAGTTGTGGTCTCTGCACACAATGGAATATTATTCAGCCTCAAGAAAGAAGGAAAGCCTGGGAAACATGGATGAACCTTGAGGACATTATGTTAAGTAAAACAGTCCTGTCACAGGAGGGCAAATACTGTATGATTCCATTATACAAGGTATTTGAAATGGTCACATTCATAGAAACAGAGAGTAGAATGGTGGCCCCTGGAGGCTAGAGGGAGGGGGACCTGAGGAATGGACTCAAAAGGCAAAAAGTCTCAATTACACAGGATAAAGAAGTTCTGGAAGTCTTCCGTACAACATTGTGCCTCAAGTTAACAATACTGCCCTGAGCACTTAAAAATTATTAAGAGGGTGGATGTCATGTTAAATGTTATCACAATAACATTTAAAAAAAAGTAAAGACTTTAAAAAGAGACATATTTATGGGGACTAACTGTTGGCCAAGCTGGGGGAGGGGCTGAGGGAGTGGACAGATGGCCGTGGATGGTAGGGCTATCTGTGAATGGGGAAAAATCCTGGAGGCAGATGAGGTTTGAGTCTGCAGATCAAGAGTTAATATTTTGGCTCTCCAGAATCTGAGGCCCCAGGGAGATGTCAAAGTAGATTTGTCAAGTGAGCGGTTGGTGGAATCAGACTGGAAGCTCAGAGGAGAGGACTGAGGGAGGCACACCAGGAGGGAATTAGCAGGGGATGTGGCTTGGCCGAAGCCATGGGAGCAGCGGCACCAGGAACCCAATGAGGAAGAGCCCAGTGCAGGAGAGGAGGGACCACACCAGCACTGACTGGAAGGGTGGAGAAGGCTGGACCCAGAAAGGAGACCAGGACAGAGCAGCCGTTGGGAGGAGAGCCAGGTGGGGCTGTGTGTGAGAGACTTTGGGAAAGACAGGGTAGTTGTGTATAGATTCCTGCTCAGAGGTTGAGTCCATTGAAAACTGCAACACACCACAGGGTGAATTTAGGGATTTGGGTCATTGACAAATGAGGAAGAACTATGTCTGTGGGGATGCTGAGGCAGAGTCCAGGGGGCAGCAGGTTGAGGAGTGGGAGACGGAGAGGGAGTGAGGTGCAGAGGGAAGGCAAGTCGCACAAGACACTAGGTCGTCTTCAACTTTTCCTTGCCCAGACCAGTGAATATATCACAGTTTGCAGCAGACCCTGGGCACCACCATTTTTCTGGCACTGTGTTGGCTAACAAGATCTCCATTATTCCCTACCCATAGCTAGCTCCTAGAACAGGGGGGATTTCAGAAATTAAAACAATCATAATATTAGACATCGAATAGTTAGGAGTGTGTGTGTGTGCAGCGGGGGTGTGGGGTGTGGTGTTACGATGGCCTTGGAGGTTGTGAAGAAGAGGAAGGACCTTTGTGCAGACGGAGCAGCAGGGAGGGATTTGTGAAAAGGGGGAGCCAGAGCCAAAAACAGGTGCCTTGGGTTTGCTTCTCCTGCCTTGAGGAACTTCAGCAAAACTCATGTGATTAAAGAAATTCAGAAAATCACACCTACTTACTTACCCATGAAGTGTCTCCATGCTATTCTTCTCAAATGCGCTGCTGACAAATCTCACAACTAAGAAATGCACTTAAAACTCTCTTAAAACTCTAATCCAGCATTTCCCATATTTGGTCAAAACTTCTTCTTCTTCTTTTTTTTTTTTTTTTAGGGCACATTTGGGGAAGTCTGAGAGCAGGTTGACAGGGGAGCCATTGCAGGACTCTGAGCACACTAGAAAGGTTCCCTTCACAGCTATGTGTAGGCAAATGGGAGGAGGAAGAGAGGAGCAAGAGAGAGCTGGTTATAGCAAGACTAACACGGACTTGTCCCATCTCAGCAGCATGTGGGTGGATACATTGAAGGGGCAGATTCCAAGAAATTGAGGTGAAAGAACTGCTGGAACTGGATAAGCCATGAGGGGTGTGTGTGAGCATGTGTGTGTGTGCGCACATGCGATGGAGGTGGGGGTTTGTTAGAGGTGGGTGTGGAGATGATGGTAGAGCTGGAAGTGGTGGTGATGGTCATGGTAGAAATGGGGGATGGTGAGGAGAGGCAGAAATATGTGTCCTTGTGAATTTTATCAAGGTGGAGAATGTACAACAAGGGTAGGTTTGGGGCAAGGATGGAGTAGGACAGAATAAAGTCAGCTCATCATGGACACAGTGAGTTTGAGGCATCTGTAAAGCAGTCTCAGGGTGTCCCAAAGAACTGCTGCTTTACCAGCTGGAACTCAGAAGAAGACTCTGGGCTCTAAGTGTGGATATGGGTCAACAGCCACCAGTGGATGGAACCATAGGAAAAACAAGCAGAAGGGAAGACAAGGGGACTTGTTGGTGACTGGCTTGGGTCATGGTCTCCTAGATAAGCTCCAGTGGGAAAGGGCAGTGATGTCTCTTGAGTGCTACATCTACCAGAAAACTCCTGAGCATAAGACCCAGGGTCTAGTGCAGGTCCTACTCTCACAGGCAGGAGGGCCAAACCCAGCACCATCAGGACTAGGATGGCCTGTCATGCCCTGCCCTGTTTGTCATGGACCTAAGGGACTATGTCTATGATTTGGGTCCAGTTACTCAGAGGCAGCTGATTGGTAGGGAAGGATGTGTGCCATTTGGAAGTGATAGCCCTACTGCTCCATTCCTTGGCTAGACTCTGGCTGGCAGATTAAGGGAACTGGGCTTGGCACAGGAGTGAACAGTGGCTCTACTGATGGGTGTCTTGCTTGCACGCCAACTGGGTGTGTGCTCAGATCACACAGATTCCTTTCCTCCAAACCCGCCGTGGTTTCAGTGGCCTCCGCCATCTTGGATTGTTGGACAAATGCCTTGACAAATCTAGTGGAGCTGAAGGCTGGAGGTGTGCCCACATTTCATTGTAACCCTGGGTGCCAATGTCAGGAGGGAAGTCTTGGGGTGGGGAAGGGGTATCTTTGTATTTTTGTTGTGGATTTGCATTTGGCTTGTGAGTTTGGGTGCCTGTACTGGGAGGCATCATAGGAAACAAGCCCCCAGGTGCACAGACAAATACACAGATGACATCTAGTACACAGACATTTCATTGAAATATATATTGAAATATGCATTGAAATCAAGTCACTTCATTGAGTTTTGCATGTTGAGATCAAAGCCTGTTTTAACCTAAAGCAGTTGTCCTTGGTTCTCATTTGTGTGTAAAATGTCCAAGGCTCAAGGAAGCCATTGGACTTGACAATCTATGAAGGAAGCAGCCCTGGGGCCGGGCTTAGGGATTGGGTCATCTTCTGGTACTGGGGAAAAAGCGAGGTCTGCAGGTGGTGTCTCATGGAGAAAGCTTGTGTATTCAAGCAGCTGCCGGGTCCATGCAGGATCTCCTGGAGGAAGGATCTTCCCAGACAGCCTGTTTAGAAATCTCTTTTCCAGACCTGCAGACACGCAGACACGCAGACGGACTTGGTCTCTTCCCTGAAAAGCACCCCCCACTGAAAGGTTTCACGAGGTGGCTGGCTGGTTTCAGGAAGGGAAAGAAAGACAGTTGCTTGGTGTTTATGAAAAAAAGAAAAAAGAAAAAAAAAAAGAACCAACCTCCCTCCTAGTTTGCCTTAGGAGTGCTAAAATGTACCCTATTAAACTTGCCGGTGCAGACAGGGCTTGGCTCCAGCCGTGCCTGAGAAAGCAGATACAATTTTCCCAGCCTCTGTCCCCAGCAGACTCAGGAGTCCATGGCCAGCTGGGAGGAAGGCTCTGGTGACCTTTGTCCCCACTCTCCAGGTTCCAGGCAGCTTGGGAATGTGCACAATACTGCCATTTGGGCTTCAGGCCCAAGGCAGTGGGTGGAGTCTGGATCTGATCCTGGTCTCCTGAGGACTCTGATGCCCACCCAGCCAAGCCCAGCCTCGATCCCTCCCAGGGGGCATGGGAGAAGCAGGTGGGGATGTGGTGGTATGGGCCACGGGATCACAGGAATGGTCTTCAGAACTCTTGCAGGGACAGAGACCTGACCCTCATTGGCGGATAGATTCCGGATGACCCTGTAGCTAAGAACAGACTTTTGCTTGGCCCCTTTTGGAAGACTTTCCTGCCTCCGACCTTGACTTGATGTTTTTAAGTGACATAAAGATGAAAAATTTTAATAAATCCATTCCTGCTCAAGTGGATTTCCAACCACTTCTCCCCTTGTGGGGTATTTCCCGCAGCCTTATACTCGAGTCTCAGTGGATTCTTTGGTTGATGGGACTATGTTAGAGCACAGGACTTGGTCCTTTTGGGACCCATGGGCCCTCCCGCCCTATGTCATGCTGGGAAGCCCCATGGAGCAGAGGCCTCACTGCAGACAGACCTGGGCTCGGAAAGTGACTCAGCCGTGGGCCTGGAAAGGAAACCCCTCCAACCTGTTGATCCATCTCTAAATCAGGATAAGCATACTGCCCTCGCAGGTTGGTATGCTGACTCATTAAATGTCCTGGTGTGGACGTGTACTTACAGACCCAGCACGCTCTCGGGCACCTCGGGCCCTCGCAATCCTGGAGTCTGGCACGGAAGGGGCTCGGGAGCTGTCTGTAGAATCTAATTCCTCAAAAGGATTATTCATGGTTTAGTAACAGCCTATCAGGAAGGACAATGGTCCCTCATTGTTCTTCTCCTCATTGCCAGCCAGACCGATTTATAAGCTAGAGGATTCCTCAGGAGTGACTCAGTTGCCACACGGCTATCCCAGTGAGACCTTATCATGAGCTTCCTGCCTTGCCTGCTGGCTTCTGCCCTGGGCTCCCCTGGGCTCACCTCAGCTAGGCCAGCCCAGAAGTGCCTGTGGGTGCCCTCAGCTCAGGAGGGACAGGACTCTAACCAGCTAGAGAGGGAGACAGACAGAGGCCAGGCGGTCAGAGACAGAGGGTGAGGAGAGACCGAATCCCATTGTGAGACCCAAGTCAGGGACTGGGTCACCATTCGGATGGCAACAGCAGCCCCAAGTCATGGCGGGGCAGTGTGGGGGAGGGCTGGTATGAACCAGTTGGTTGGAAGGTCCAGTCAGCACAAGAGGACACCACCCTGGGTTCAGGAACATGGGTTTAAAGCTAGGTCCATCCCTGTCCTCTGGGGAACACAGGTGGGGATGACTCTAGGGTCTCCGGGGCTGTGGGGAGAAAAGTCCTCAGTGAGACTCCCCTCCTCCCAGTAATGGGCAAGGGCTGGGCACCACCATGGCCACAGAGAGGAAAAGGGTTTTGGGGACTTCACGCAGAGCCTGTCCCCTCTCTGAGTCTCTTAGTCAGAGTTTGGGGTGGCAATTTCCAATGGAAGATAGTGGTTAGGGGTCCTCCCCCTACCTTTCTCACTTCCTCCCAGTCACCTCTAGCCTTGAGACTTCAGCTCTGGGACCCTTGACGGTCTTCCTCCTTCTGTCACAAAAACACCTAGGAAAAGGCAGCAAGAAACCTCGAGTTCTGCGAGGAAAAAGCATTTCAACAGAAGACATGAACAGACACTTCTCCAAAGAAGACACACAAATGGAATAAACATTTTTAAACCTTGCCTTTTCCAGCAGTACTTGGCTTCCTTCCCTGCAAAAGGTGAAGGTTCTGTTCTAGGGAGAGGGACCTTTGGCATCTACCCCAAGGGCAAGGGCAGGGATGTGCTGGGGCGCCTCCTTGGCGTACCTCCAGGCCCATGGCAGGCCGGATTCCGCCATAGTCTTCTACTTCTCTGCCTTCCTGCTTCTTTCGTTCAAGAAAATTTTCTGTAAACATGAACATGAACTTAAATGGATCTTTTCTCAAGAATGTCACAACCCCTTTAGAAGAGTTGGGGCCAGGTGTTCATCCGAGGGACAGCAGAACGGTCCCCGGGACAGTCCCCTCTACAGCAGGCCTGTGCCTGTCAAGATGGCGGGGCCGGCACATTCCGTCTTCCCTGTGTTCTTCATCTTATCAGAAAAATGTGAAAGAAAAGACACTAGTATTTGTCAGGCACCTACTCAACATTTTTCAGTGATTAGTCCATTTAATTCTTTTTTTTTTTAAGATTATTTATTTATTTATCTGACAGACAGAGATTACAAGTAGGCAGAGAGGCAGGCAGAGAGAGAGGAGGAAGCAGGCTCTCTGCTGAGCAGAGAGCCCGATGCAGGACTCGATCCCAGGACCCTGGGATCATGACCTGAGCCGAAGGCAGAGACTTTAGCCCACTGAGCCACCCAGGCGCCCCAGTCCATTTAATTCTTTAAAGTTTCCTTGTGAGTAGCTAGCAATAACTAATATATAGCTAACTAGTAATAACTAAGTGCTTACAGTTAGCTCAGCTCTGTGTTAAATACCGTTAGACTCTGTTTATGTGAATTCACTCATCCGGCTCTCCTGACATCCCTGTGGCAGTGATCCCCACTTTATGAGGGAGGAAACTGAGGTACAGAAATGGCAAGTGACACAACGTGACCCAGCTAGGACTTGGCACTACTGGTATCTGGCCTCAGGTGGTCTGGCTCAGAGTCTAAGCTCTCATCCACTTGACATCATCCTTCTGAAGTGGCCAGCTCAGGACTGGAAGCCAGATCTTGCTGAGGTCAAAGACCCACCTTCTCTAGCCTGTCATGCTGCCTCTTCAGGTTTGAGAAGGAACTCCATTCTCCTAATGGCCTCCGGATGTCTGCTGGGGAAGTGACAGGTCTCGGCTCACTGCATCAAGATTCCTGCTATAAGAAAGAGTGGCGGAGGGGTGGGAAAGAGGGGCAGGAAGAGGATGATTTAGTGGGGAGGGGGCTCATGTGCTGGTGCTGGCCCTTGGTTCAGTTCTAATTTCTTAGGTGCTGGACATGGTGCTCGACCCCCAGGCTTTCCTTTGCTTGTTAACGCAGGGGCATCTGGAAGGATCTGCTGTCCTGATGCCAAGAAATGGGCTGCGCCAGGCAGGGGTAAAGGCAGTTCTCCCATAGCTTCTCATGGCACAGCATGGAAGAGAGGCCACCAGGCTCTTGGCTTCCCCTCTTCTTCCCTCTTCACCCACCCTCTACAGCCCCTGTTAGCTGCTGTTCAGGCGTCTGACTCCAGCTCATGGGAGACATGGACTGGTTCTATCTTGAGTGCTGGCACAGGGCCTGGCAATCAATAAACATTTGTTGAAAGAATTAATCAAACTTGGAGCATTTACTGGACAGAGGTCATTAACCCCTGATTCGAGTCCATTGGCCTGACCTCTGTCTTCAAAGGGTCTAATTAGTCCTTCTGAAGAGAGCCAATGGCCCTTGGCACCGGGACCATGTTTTCTTGCTGGTCAGTGACAGAGCTGACCTGGCCAATAGCCACTGGCTCTGGGAGCAAAAGACTGAGCAGTAGGGATGTTGCTTTCCCATTGCTGTCTCAGCAGTGCCCCTGCCAAGCTCTGGTCAGTCTGGTGTCTCCTCGGGGCTGGCTCCATGCTTCCCAGCTCATTTCTCCAGGCATGTGGACTCCAATATTGGATAAGAAGGGTTGAGAAAGACAGGTTGGAGAGAAAGGCACTACGTTCCCTGGGAAAGTAGTTGGTTCAATTTGCTGCTCAATGCATGGTCTGCTGTTTGTTACTCTCTGCAAAGCTATGAGGCCACAGATGTGGAGACTAAGAAATTTTTACAGCAATTTGACATTGCTGCGAGGACCAAACAAGCACCCGTGGACTCGTCTTTTTGAACCACAAGGGCATACATGGGTTCAAGCTGGCCCTTCACCATAGATGGTGGGAGAAGGGCTGGGTGGGAAAAGGTAGCTTCAGAAATACATGTTCCTTGCAAGTGTCCTCTGCCTCTCCTCACTGAAGAGGTGTCAGTCTCCTGCCCGCGAAATCCCAGTGTGTGTTGGGATAGTTCTAACTTCTTATTCTGGCCCCTTCACCTGTCGGCTGTGTAACACTAAGTGAACTCTGGAGTACCTCAGTTTCTCAGCTGTTGGTTATTGGGAGCAGGAGCAGAATTAGCATAGAACTGGGTCTGGCAAATGCTAGACCCTGTACAAGTGTCAGTTTTTGTCATCGGTGAGCATATCCGGTTCTGTCTCAGGCTCTCAAGAACCTGGAAGGAACAGAGACCCGGACCCACCTTCATGTTGTTCTTTAGGAAATAAGACACACAGGCTGCAGGGTGCCTGGGTGGCTCAGCCAGTTAAACAGCTGCCTTCAGCTCAGGTCATGATCCCAGAGTCCTGGGATCGAGCCCCGCATTGGGCTTCCTGCTCGGCAGGAAACCTGCTTCTCCCTCTCCCACTCTCCCTGCTTGTGTTCCCTCTCTCGCTATGTTTCTCTCTGTCAAATAAATAAATAAAATCTTAAAAAAAAAAAGACATACAGGCTGGGAGGCTAGGCTCCAGCAAGAGATATGGCCCAGGCGCTGCTGCAGAAGGATGCACAGTGCCTGACCCAGTCATATGGGCAACTCCTCCCAGGGGCCATGACTGGGAGATGGGTCTTGAAGATAGATCACAGATAGACTGTGCCAAAAAAGGTTTGAAGTAGAATAAATACAGCTTTTTAAGGGGATTATAAGGCCTCCTTGGTGTGGTGGGCTCATTTAAGGAGAATCTTGAGAAATGAGAACAGATAGGGCCCAGTTATGGATTATAAACGCCAGAGCTTGATCCCATAGGTAACGGGGCAGGAAGAGGGGAGCATGTGTGGTTTCAGTGACATGATATAAACAAGTCACTAGTAGATGGATTAATGCCTTGTGCTTACTATGTTGTAAGTAAGGGGGAAATGAATCAATTGATGCATTAATTAGAGCTCTTTGGGTTGTGAGTAAAATCATCCCAACTCAAATTGGCTTAATTTATTTTTTTAAATAAAAAAAAATAAAACTGGGGCATTTATTGGCTCCCATAACTGACAGACTTAGAAATAACCTGGGGCCTATCTGGATCCAGGGATTCAAATGTCACCAGCATTCTCTTGGCTGGGCAACTTTACTTTTCCAATAACTCCAAAGGTCTGGAATTTGGTCTTTTTGCCCAGACTGGGGTCATATTTCCAAGGAAGTGGAAAATTGGTTCGCCATACTTCAGTCACCTGCCCATTGTCAGGGAGCTGGGGAGTAGAGTCACCCTGAGCTGAGACAGACACCTGAGTTTGGAAGAGAGTGAGCTCCCCATGGGGATATGGGGTGCTACTGCAGTGAAGGGTGGAGGGTTGCAGGACAGGCAAGGATATCAGTTCTGCATGGCAGTAGACGGTAGCTGGAGGCCAGACCAGAGAGATGTTAAAGTCTTGGATGAAAATAAAGTTGAGCATGGCACATTAGTGGGCCACAGCGTTTTTCCTCTCAACCCGTCCCATCAAAGGGCGTAATGGCTTGAGAACAGTGTGACTTAGGTTGCTGGGCCAAGCATCCAGAGGTGTCCTCTTGACTGAAGGCACCTGTGAACACTCAGTCATGAGAGAGGAATTGTAGAAGGGGAAGAAATAAATGTGCTTATTCGTTTTGCTTTGTTTTCCCAGAGGGAAGAGGAGGTTAGCAGCTCCATATAGATCATTATTCCATTTGAGATGCCTCCTAGGAATTCCTGGATATGAGAACATGAGGATCAGGGGCAAAGGCTAGGGAGGTCTTGTTAGAGTCTTCAGCAAATAGAAGGCATTTAAAGCCTTGACCAGATGTGATCATGTAGGAAGAGAGTGAAGATGGAGAAAAAGAGGCCCCAGGGCCAAGCCTGGGTTGCTGTCATATTGAGTATTGGTCAGTGAAGGAAGAGCGAGAGAGCATGGGTGGGAAATGCAGCAGGAGGAAACCATGTTGGGGAGAGGCCCAAGAGGCTGAAAGAGGGGTGTGTTTCAGTTACCAGGGAATGGACAAATGTGGGCAATGTCAATGAAGGAAAGAAGTGTGTATTAGATTTTTTCATAAGGAGACATTGGTGACCTGAGGTTAGGGGACAACTGTCATATTGGAGAGAGTTGAAGAGTTATAGATAAGAGGTGTAGATCGCAAGGGTATGGACAAAGAGACAGAGAGTAAAGACAGCATTTGGAGATGTTCTGCTGTGGTGGAAGGCTGAGAGATGACACAGAGGGTCTTGGAATCCTGAGACAGTGGTTTTTCATGTCAGAGGGTGCCAGGATACATTTGTATGCTGCAGGGAACAATCCAGTGGTGAGATGGAAGGTGACAGTGAGGAAGAGGGTGGGGAATCAGGACACCATGCAACGGTAAGGAGGGGAGTGGGACATATTGCCCATTGCTCTGGGGAGAGGACAGGGAGATGGGAACCATGCAGGTACACATCTTTATAGGGCAGTGGAAAAGTTGATGGGTGGCCCCTCTAATGGCTTCAGTTTTCCACATAGGAAATATGAGAGAAGGGTACCACTGAAAATGGAGTGTGGAGTGGGAAAGAGCAAGAAATCATCCCAAATTGCCCAAATATCAACTCCAAGGGAAGGACTCTGGGCACTGAGCAGTGTTAAGTGTGTCTGAGGCTTGCCTTCATGGACTGAGGTGGAATCTGTCCACTGGGTTGGCAGATTTTCTGTGGCAACGACAAATATGTGGAGAAGGCAAACTCTTGAGTCCATTTAAGGTTGGAGGTTTGGCCAGGTGTGTTGATGAACGACAGCAGCAAGAAAAGAGAGCCAGCAGAGCAGGAGGGGAAAGACAGTGGTGTGGAAGCAGCAGTGGCAGCTCCTTGCCTTCTGACCTGCCCCTGCCTTTCTCTTACACCATCCCTCTTCCACTCCCTAAGGGGCAGCAGGTCAAGTAGAGTCTGCTGGGGTGGGAAGCCCCATTCCAGCTAAGGCAAAGAGTTAAGGACAAGTTTAGAGAAGAAATTGAGGAGCTGGAAGTTTCCAGAGAACCTGGTAAAGGGTTTGGGGTGGGGAGGAAATGGGGAATCAGGTCAGATTAAGGAATGAATGAATCTCAAATGAATCCGTGAGTGATGCCTTGCTGGTTAGCTGGAAAGAGGGCACACTGATGATACCTTGTTGCCGGCACTACACCGTGCACATTCTTCTCCATTGTTCATTGTTGATATTGCTGGTAGGGTGGGGTGGGGTGGTGGGAGGATGCAATGACAGATGGTGTGTGCCTCAGTGTTGTATGTTTCAGTGCTCAGTGATCTTGTTTCGAGTCTTACAGAATCTATTTCCTCAAGCTGTTTCTATCCTTATTTATATAGGTGACTAATCCTTTCATGGGTAGAGCCAAGTCTTCTGTCTCAGTTACATAGAGATACCGAGACAAATTACTCATGAGCCTTCCAGAAGAGATGAATATCTACAAATTATTGGGAGTGTCTCCGTATATAAGTAGTATTCTGGAAAGCCTCACAACTGTCCAGATTAGATTAGACACAAGAAGTGGGTAATTCCCGATCAGTTATCTCCTTCACATAGGGCATGGTGCCCAACTACTTAGCAGCTCTTTTGCCTGGCTGTCGTATGTGTATGTGGCAAGGATGCCTCCAGACGCAGCTAGGGAAAAGAAGGAGGGCTGCAGGCTATGTCCCAAAGACTGAAAATTTAACATCACTGCTCTGGCTGTGTTACAGCTTGTTAGTAAAACATTGTCCATTTAAAAGGAGGTGTCTCCTGAATCGACTTTGTGGGTATTTTTGCAATAGTCTTCTGAAGAGCTAATTGGCTCTAATAAACCTTGCAGAAGAAAGGCCCTGCCTAAGTGGGGAGAACCATTTGCAGTCAAGAGTCAAGCCGACTGTAGCATCCATGCATGCAGAGAATGAGGAACAGTGCTAATGTCAAGGGTTGTCCCACTCCTCACAATGACATAAACAAAACCCTGAGCACAGGCCGGAAGGAGCTGACATTCATTCCTAAGTTGCCTGATGACTCTGATTTCTGAAAGGAAAAGAAAATGCATTTTATGTAAGCAGAGAGATCCATGTTCTATTTCAAAATCCATGAATGTGCTGTTTAAATGAATCATCGCTTCCAACTACTGGGTTTTGGTGTTTGAATCCTGATTGCAGACAAAGCACCAAGACCTTACTATAAAATTCAAAATTACTTCTGAAAGTCAAGAAGATTTTTAATTTACCCTGACTAGTTAAATCTAGGTAAGTCATCCTAATAATTCTTGTTCACACACGTAGCTATCCCTGCCAAAAGCAATGCAAACAGACGTCTAGTTCAGTTTCCAACTTCCCCACCTCCCTGCCCCCATTGGAGAGCTCCTCAAGGGATGTGATGAGACAGCCAGCAGGTCTTAGACTCTCAATGGCAGTCATCCCCTTCAAAGTCACCACCCTGTTCCTGGATGTGGTGACCTTTTCCAGCCTTTTGCCTCTAAAGTTGGCTTCCTTGAGAGGTTAGGCATGACTCCAAGGACAACACCAAAGAATTCTCAAAGTGCATTCTTGGTCCTGGCTTCTAGGACTATACATGAAGAATTAGACATACAGAAAACCTCTAATGATAGCAAACTTGGACCCATTGAGGGTGTATTTGTTTTGTGAAAATAAAGCCATTGAAAATCAACTATTACCCTGAGATTACACTACAGGGTATTTATCCCAAAGATATGGATATAGTGAAAAGAAGGGCCATCTGTACCCAATGTTCATAGCAGCAATGGCCACAATCACCAAACTATGGAAAAAGCCAAGATGCCCTTCAACAGATGAATGGATAAAGAAGATATGGTCCATATATACAATGGAGTATTATGCGGCCATCAGAAAGGAAGAATACCCAACATTGTATCAACATGAGGATACATGAGGAGATTATGCTGAGTGAAATAAGTCAAGGAGAGAGAGTCAATTATCATATGGTTTCACTTACTTGTGGAGCATAAGGAATAACATGGAGGACATTAGGAGAAGGAAAGGAAAAGTGGATTGAGGTAAATCAGAGGGAGAAACAAACCACGAGAGACTGTGGACTCTGAGAAACAAACTGAGGGTTTTGGAGGGGAGAGGGGTGGGGAGTTGGACGAGCCTGGAGATAGATATTAAGGAGGGCACGTATTGCATGGAGTGCTGGGTGTGATGCATAAACAATGAATCTTGGAACACTGAAAAAAATAAAATTAAATTAAGATGTTAAAAAAAAGTAAAAAAAGAAAATCAAGTCATAACCAAGTTGTGACTCTAACTCATGGATTGTGAATTTTTTAAAATCATTTTTATTAACATATAATGTATTATTTACGCCAGGGGTACAGGTCTATAAATCATCAGGCTTACACATTTCACAGCACTCACCATAGCACATATCCTCCCCAATGTCCATCACCCAAGATTGTGAATTTTTTACATAGCTTCTAGAACTGGCTCTGCAAAGACTCTTTAAAACAGGTAATTCTATTTTAACCATTCATTCATCTATTATTGGTGGAGTGGAAAAAACAAAAAACAAAAAAATGATCATAGCCAGAAACACTTGATTTTAGATTCTAACTCTGGCACTTATCAGCTATGTAACTTTGAGCAAATTATTTAACCATTGTGCTTTAGCTGAAAATTTTCCCTAATGGAAAAATATCTACCTCCTAAGATTATTCCTTTTCTGCGCTTCTCCTCCTCCAGGTGAAGGCTCTTTCCCTGCTGGGACATTGTCTTCATTCCAGACTCTTCCTTCCTCTATTCCCTCTACCCAGTGGTGTGTTGGTAAATTAGATCTCTGATAAATAATCACAAAGCTTTGGTCTGTGGCTTCTGCCGATTTCTGTGGTATAATATTCCACCATGGCTGAGTTTAAGTTGCCAACAGTTTATCAACAGGCTCACCAAGTTCCTCAATATTTAATAACTGGCCATCATGGATAGTAGGAGCTGCCCGGAGCCCATCTCTGCCACCTTCTCTCTCCTTTCTTCTTGGTACTTTCCTGATAGACCTGTGGATGTTGCCAGATAGAATTTCCATCTATGTCTCTGACTTACACATTTAACCAGTTTCCAAAAATAATTTCCTTCCTTGAGTTGCTCACCAGCTCATGTGCTAGATAGAGTTCAGGTGGTCTAACCGTTGCCTCCCATCTTCTTGAATATTCCTTGGCCCTCTTGTCAGTAGGAATTTTCAAAAGAGACAGATGGCTCTTGATTTTCTCTAGGGATCTGCCGATTGCAGTCCTCATTCTACCGGTGTTGGGGACTATCACCTGTAGTGTTCCCCATTTCAGAACTCCCCCCCCTCACACAAACCCCAATGATTCTGGACCCAATTCCAACTTGGGTGTGTATTGGAGGGTGGGGAGTCCCACATGATCAGGCAATTCTGACATCAGCTGGCTATCCTAAAACTCAACACAATTCTGACACTATCTCCTTAGAGATAGCATCAGATCACGCATGTTAAGGGTTCAGTCCTATGAGACTGTCCCCGCCACACACACATACACTTCAGATGCCGGTCATAAGCCCAGATTATCACCTGTGCTTTGATCAGCTGTCAGAGGTTCCCATGACCCCCTCCTTGGGTTGGATTAATTTTCGAGAGTAGCTCACAAAACTCAGAGGAACATTTTATTTACTAGATCACTGACAGATTTTAAAAAGGATATAACTCAGGAACAGCCAGATGGAAGAGATGCTTAGGGTAAGCTATGGGGAAAGGGTGCGAGCTTCCATGCCCTCTCCAGGTCGACCAGTCTCTCCAAATCTCCACATGTTCACCAACCTAGAAGCTCTCTGAATCCCGTCCTTTGGGTTTCGATGGAGGATTCGTTTCACAGCCATGATTGATTGAATCGCTGGAGATTGGCAGTGAATTGGACTCCCCATTCCTTTTCCTTCTGCAGAGGCTGGGGCATGGGACCGAAAATTCCAACCCTCTAATCACATGGCTGGTTCCGCAGGCAACCAGCCCCCATCCTTAGATGGGGTCTAAAAGTCACCTCGTTAACATAACAGGAGACAACTTTACTGTCTCATTTCAAGAGTCCTAGGAGCTCTGTGTCAGGAACAGGGTGGAAAGCCAAATACATATGTCTCACTACAAGTCCCAATATCATGCCATCTGATTGTGTTCTACTTACAACAGAGTCTGTAAACCTAGCAAATGGAGAAAAACCCAGGAGTTCTGGTTCTCTGTCACAGGGCTGCATGACAGCATGCATGTCTGAAGGAGAAAGCATCTTCCTCAGACACTCTCCAGGCAGTGAAAGTTGACGTGGTAAGGAGCTCTTCCTCCCAGGGCTGGCCTTAGGCAATAAAAGCATCCACTGTGTTGTAATAGTCTTGAGAAGGACCCCTAGGCACCCAGAGGTAGATACCAACTCTATCAATTACAGGTCACGTGCATTGACTATTTCCCATCAGCTCAGCCATAATCTTAGGAGGGTGGAATTCTTACCTGATTTCAGAGGTAAGGGCGTCTCACACACCCAGGGTTGTCAGAGTGGGACTACAGATTAGCACAATCCCCCAAAAGCCAAATTTGCCTTTTACCTCGGTCTTCGAACGATTCATCCTATCTCTTTAGAAAAGTCCTCTAGCTGGGTCAGCCAGGGTAAGCTAACTTTCCCAACAAACAGCCCTCAGATCCTGGTTAGAGGAAGCAGGGCTTGGCTAACCATCTCTACAGATTGGGTAGTAAATATTTGAGGCTTTGCAAGCCATACAGCCTCTGTTGCAGTTCCTTATCTCTAGTCCTTGTGGAAGAAGCCACAGACAGTATGTGAATGAACGGAGTGGCTGTGCTCTAGTCAACCTTTATGGACACTGAAATGTGAATTTCACGTCATTTTCATGGGTCACCAAATTCTATTCTTTAAACCATTTTGCCAAATGCAGAAACTATATGGTGCTCACCGGCCACAGACAAGGAGGCAGCGGGCTGGATTTGGCCCGCGCTCCGCAGTTGGCTGGCCCTGGCCTGAAGCCCTGGAAGTTTCCTCTCCCTGAGGCGGGGATCCAACATCGTCGGGGTTCCTGGCTGGAAGGCCCTCCTGGGCGGCTCTTCGCCAGTGGCTTCTCCAGGATGGGGAGATCTTTCCGTCCTGGGCTCCGCCCTCTCCAGACCTTGGAGCCTTCTCTACTCCCTCGCTGGTAGAGAAAGAGGGCAGAGCGGATTTGCAGGCATTTTTCCTGGGCAGTCTGGAGGTGCTCACATTACCTCCTCCCACATTCCACTGGTCCCAAGTTAGCACGCTCCAAATGGCAGGAGAGATGGGGAAGCAGTCTAGCTGTGTTCCAGGGGTGGGGGGAAATGGACAGGAGCTTTGTGACCACAGTCGCGTGTTCACTAATCAAATAACACACCACATTCACGCATGCGTCCATGCTGCAGCACCGCTTCAAAAGCTTAAGACTGGAAACCATTCCCCTTGCGGGAAGACTTTGGAACAGTTGAGTCTGTGAGTACATCCCACGCCCTGGGCACTCTGCACGCCGGGGCCTTGTAGCCTGTCCTTGGGCCTGGAGACTGAAGGTCATTGCTGAAGTGAGCTCTGCACAGTGCTATCCTCTTCCATCATGTGGGGGAGCCACTACCACGGAGGCCAGGCTAAGCGGAGCAGGACTTAGGGGAGTGATTCATGGCCGCGCGGGCGGGGGGTCGTGGGCAGAGACTACACTGGTGCCTCTATGCCCCGTGAACTCTTCCAATAGAATCAATGAGCATTTCTCTGACCAGCCCTTTCCAGGTGATGCTCAGAGAAAAGGGAAGAGCGGGAGGGACCAGAGTTGGCCTCAGACCAGGGCTTTTTGAGGACTATGGACCTCAAGAGGGGATGGAACTTAACTCCCCAAGCCAGAATGGATGAGAGATCATGGATTTCTTAAAACAACTCAATTTCACGAATCCCTGGTGACAATTTGGGGACAGCAGCTCCTCGCAGATGCTCTATCTCAGGCTGGGTTCTCCTCTCCAGGTTCCTGGATATTGGAAGCCTTGGGAGGTTTGGCAGGATCAGTGGGGTCTGGGTGCTCCCTCCACCCCATATGGTCCACAGGTCAGTGCATCACCAGGACCCGCACCTGGGCCTCTGGACCTGAGTGCCCGCCACATTCTGGGTCATGATGGTGGTGCCCTGGGAAGTGACTCACCAGCTCCCTGAACATTCCAGGTCCAGGGGTGGTAACGGTCTAGTGCCCTCTCCCTAGGTGATGCTGGGACTCCCATCCTGTGGGACACAGGAGTCTCAGGACCCCAGGGCTCTAGTTTTCTACTCATCCTTGCTTTGCCATGGGACCCAGGCACGTTTTTGAACCTCCCTAGTTATCAGTTTGCTTGTCTTTGAAATGACAGCCTGTCTCACCACTGTGCATGTGTCCTGCCTGATTATGCCCGCCCCGAGTCCAACAAACAGCAGGACTGCCTGAACGGGAGTGGGCTGCCGGGGGTGGGGGCTCTGTAGCCCTTGTGACCTTGGGCTTCGGGCCGGGTGCTAAGGCAGGCTGGGCTGGGCTGGGCTTCCTGCGAACCTGGACTCTAACCCTGGTCCCATTGCCGTCCCCTGGGAAGTCATGGAGGGATGGCATGTCCCGACACGCAGAGTAGCACTGGTTCTAGACACATGCCTGTGCCGGCCTCTTGCCCCACTGACTTGCGTAACCCCCACAACAACCTATGGGGAACGAGCTCTGACCAGTCCTGTTTTAAAGACGACAAAACCAAAGAGCCTGGGAATGCCTCACTTGACAGCTGAGAAAAGCAATTCGGAGAGATGGAATGACTTTCTCAAGGTCATGTCGCGTGAACCATAACAATAATATTCCTCCATTTGATGAGTGTCTAGTATGTCTTAGAGGCTATGCTGAAATCAGATCTAATTTTCGTAACAACCAGGTGAGAGAGGTGGCTTTATTCTTATTTTTCTAGAGTCCCCGCGAGGGCCCTTGGTCAAGGTCAAGTGAATCAGCAGGGTCCTGCTGTCCCCACTCTTTCTGAAGCCACCATGCCCAGCAGCTTCCCAGCACTGTGGCCAGGTCTTAAATGTTTCCAGCCCTATTCCCTGTCCCCCAGGGTGCCTTTGGATCTTGGGCTTTCCCTGGCTTCGAACTTGCCAAACATTTGGACCTGCCCCAACATTCCTCCCCTCTGAGAGAGGGTGAAGACTGTTTCACCAGGTAGATATGAAGCACCTGACTGGCCAGCAGCCCACGCTCCTGGGGGCAGGGGGAAGAGGGCTCAGGTCCCATGGCTCATGAGGATGTAGACCCCAGTCCCCATCCAGAGTTTCCCAATGTCTGGGAGGGGAGACATCAGGGTGACAGAGGGTGGCGGTAGGGGAGGAGGGTGTGGTGTGAGGTTTTGTCTATGAATTGCATTTAAATTTGGAGGCCAAACAGGACATGTGCCTGGCGAGGGAGATCGAGTGGGACAGGAGAAAGCACATGTTGAAATGTATCATGTGACCCTGAGGTAGCAGAGACTCTGCCCATTCTGGACCTTTCTCGGCAGGCTCTTCCAAGATGTGCTTCCCCGGCTGGGCCCACCGGTTAAGTGGCGCTACCAGGTCAGAGACCCAAAGGCGCAGGTGACTGCTCTGGGCGGTTTGCTTGGTGGCTGCCAGGTCCTCCCACGAGGAGTCCTCCCTCAGTGGAAGGCACTGCCACTGAGCCCCCCTTTTTACCTGCAGGTTTGGAATCCCTGATGAATGCCCCTGGGAGCCCAGAAAGTCTCCCCAGTGGGGCTTGGAACTCAGAAAGGAAGTGTGCTGCAGGAAGTCCCTTCTTATCCATCCGGATAAGCCCTGCAGGAGCCTGGCAGCAGGCAGGCCGACTGTGTCCTACATCTGGAAAGTTCCGTCCCTCTTGTGCTCTCGGTCCCTACCAGATGACATTCTCATTCACCAAGTCTCAAGGGCCCCGGCACACATTTGCAACAGGTGTGAGCTAAGAGACGCAGGAGTGCAGCTTGGGGACATGCTGCATCTGCCTGATTGGCTGGAGGGAGGCCAGGGTGGGCCCGATGGGATCAAGGCCCCCTTCCTGTCCCCTGGAGCACCCTCGAGGTTTGAGGGTACCTCAAGGAGCTTGATCGTTCTTTCTCCCACTTGCACAGCGTGACATTATTTTATGTAGTTATTGGCTTCTTGGCTTTTTCCTGCCTCCCCCACTAGAAAGTCGGGTCTACAAGGGCAGAGACTCACTCTTTCCCCCTTGACCCCCTGTGACAGGTGGAACAATCTTTGTCCCCTAATGCTATCAAGTCTCAATCCCTGGAACCAGTCAATTTGACCTTATAAGATAAAAGGGTCTTTGCAGATATGATTCAAGATCTGGAGATGGGGAAATTATCCTGCAATATCCAGGTGGGTCCCGCACCAAATCCCGAGTGTCTTTCTACAAGAGAGGCAGAAGGCGATTTGGATACACGCAGGAGAGGAAGGGCTGTGTGACCACAGAGACAGGGTGGGGAGGGACAGGGCCACAAACTGGAATGTTGGCAGCCACCAGAACCTGAAAGAGGCTCGGAGCAGACTCTCTCCTCGGAGTCCCCGGAGGGAGCAAAGCCCGGGCCACACCTGGCTTCCCGCCCAGCGATACTGGTTTCTGACTTCTGGTCTTCAGGACTGTGAGAAGACATCGTTGCTGCTTTCAGCCACCAAGTTCCGTGGTGATTTGTTACGACAGCCACAGAAAGTAAATAGACTACCATATCCCAGGGCGTGGTGCATGGCCAAGAGGCCCCAGATATTTGTTGAAAGGATAAACGAAGGCCAAGGATGCTCCCCAGGCCCGCTGGGGCCAACCTGAGGCCAAAGACCACCCCCCCACCAACCCGACCCCAGGGCTCGAGAACCCTGCTTGTGTCCCTGGAGGTTCTGCCTCCAACGGCCCCCAGCCTCGGCTCGGGAGGCTGTCCACCAGAGAGCACGCATCTGACCTAGCTCCTCTCGCCCCTGGCAGAGTCCTTGCCTCCCAGACAAAGCTGAATGCCAACCCGAGGGCTGTGTCCGGTCAGCAGCTATATTCGTCCACCCGGCCTAGAAAGCTGTTTGTGAATTGAATTCATCACGAATATTTTATTGAAAATTGGGAGACGCCACATACAATCAGGGTTTCCAATTCCTGTGGAAAGATCAGATGTTCTTTTCAGCCCCAGTTTGCCTTCCCATGTGGCTCCACGGGTTAGGCAAGGGTTAGACCTGAGGGGTGGCTCGGTCCCCGACCACCAGGGACCCTCTTAGTTTGCACACGTGCCCCCCACATCTGAGACGGACGATTCGGCTTTTCTCCAACTTGCATGAAGTACTAGACCATCTCGGTCTCTCAGTTCCTCTGTCCTGCCCAACTTGACTGCTGCCCAGACCTCCTTTGTGAAGATGCTAAAGGGACATCGCATCCCCTTCCCCGTGCGCCCTGCTCGGGGTCGGGGGCGCTCTGCAGGGATTTCTGTTTCTCTGCAGTGACGAGTCAGCCAGGGGAGCTGCTTTCGGGCACCAGGCCTCCGGAGCCCCTGGAAATCACCCAGTTGCCTCCGGGGGTCTTTGCTCTCTCGGTCAGCGGTCAGCGGGATGGCGAACTTCCCAGAGCCGCCCGCGACAGACTCCCCACATTCCTGGAGGATGGGGGGACTGCAAAGCTGCATCTGCTTTCCCAAGCACTCCCTGGCTGAGGCAGACAGTGGCTCCAACGGAAACCAAAAGCACTAATGAAGGAAAGGAATGTAAGCGAAACACTTGGGAAGGTCCCACGAGGAGGACTCTTGGCTCACTCGGAGGACACGGGGTCCTCAATGTCTCCAAAAATGGTGCCCAAGTCTGCGGCTCAAGAGTGCATAAGACTCTTTGCATCTGCTTTTAAACATGCAGATCCTAGGACTGACTGATTCAGTGCAGCTCGGTGCGGGGCTGGGGGGGTACTCAGAGGACCGCACGTACGGTAAATGCCCCTGTGGGTTCTGACCTGGGGGTCTGGGACCGTACTTGGCCTGAGGGGCAGAGCAGGGGGGTTCTCAGAAGCACAGCCGTCCCCTCTCCAGGCAAGGGCCGCAGCAGCACAGAGGACGGAGCAGATGACGAGAGTCACTGAGTGGGGCCCCTAGGAAGTGATCTCTGTCCGCAGCTGCTGTCTACTCGGCCGCTTTAGCAATTCTTCCCCAGGGCTTGGGAAAATGAAATTTAAAACATGTGTCAGGGCCTTAATAGGACTAGTAAACTCCTCAGAGTCCTGCTCTGGCGAATGTTTTGAATTCTGTGAGCTCTTCTGACCGGGGGTCTCTAGCAGCGGGGAACGGATTGAGTGGGACGAGGAATATATGCACAGAACCGGCAGGTGCTGTGTGACTGCAGGCAAGTTGTTGAGCCTCTCCGAGCCTCAATGTTTTTACTTATAAACCAGGAACAAGAACTGCCTCAAAGGGATATTGTGAGAATTACTTGAGATGGGGAGCAGGCATGTCTGGCTGTTGCTAGGCAGTCCTGTGATTTTCCATGTCTGTGCCCCATATGTTAATCGTAAGGTTGGGGAGTTTTGTCAGATATCATGGCTTCTATATCTTTTCTGTACCACTAGGCACGAGGAGTTGGGGGGGGGCAAGTTGGCAGCTCTGTCAGTCACAGCTAGCAGTCACCATTAGCAGAAATCCACTTAAATGGGGGGAAAAATGGAAGGAAGTTGTGCAAATGTATAAATGTGCCATTTATTATAAGGCACAGGGAACCCCCCAAAATATCTGGGCTCAGGAAGACCTGGACCCAGGAATGGGAAAGCCACAGAGAACCCCCTCTTTCCTTCCAGGCCCCCTTCTCTCATTGTCTCCCACTCCATGTGTCCTTTTGGGCAAACTTGTGGCCAGGCCCATGGAAGAAGGCAGCTGACCTTGGTCTGCCTTGCTGACCTTGAGCTGCCTTGCTGACCTATCTTCAATTCAGGTGAGCAACAGAGATCATTAGGCATCTCCAAATCCCACGCCCAAGTCCCAAGGCCCAGCGTGGAGGTCTTCACCCCCAGACCAATCAGCTTTGAGGAGGGTCCCAGCTTGGTCCCGGTGTGCTGTGTCAGCCACCCCTCCCAGGGGCTTTGTCTTCAGCACAGCAGGACTAGGATCTCCAGAGTGCCCCTAAAATTGTCTACCCACGTGTCCAACCCTGATGCAGAACACTTAGAGTCTTGCCTCCTCCAAGCCTGCTTGGAAGAGTCTGGGGATGGGGGAGCGAGCCCAGCATCCATACAAACTCTCTGCAGGGCAATGATGAGTCCCATCATATAAAAAAGGGCAGAAAACTACCCTTCTGAGAGTGTTTGTTTCTGCCAGCCAGGTCTTGGCTAATCCCAGTGATGCATGGAAGATTCTCCATCAAGGGGACATCCTGTGGAAAGGCACAGTTGGAACCCTTAGAGACACAGTTACCCGACTCGTACTTCCCTGCTCCATTCACAAAGTCTTTGTGCAGACACCGGCTTGAGCCCTCACAGAACTATGTGAGGTTAGGTGGTCACAGAACTAAGCAGAGCCACCATATGGCACAACTTGGGGTATTCACACTATCCATTCACATTGAAATGTGGCACCTCCTGGAGTTGTGCAGTGCACTCTCTGGGCAACTGTATGTCGTGACCAGTCAGCTAATCCTTCACAGAGCCAGATGAAACTCAGGACATTGGCCTCGAATTCCATTTTCTTCCATTGCTGTCTCTCCTTTGCTGAGGTACCTTCTTAAGTTTCTCACTGAGTTTGAAAAGGTGTCTGACGCCTACACTCCCTAAATGTTGGGTTCGTCACCTCTAAATTCAGGCTAAACTAGCTACTTCCATTGGCTGGGACGAGTAAATGCCATATTGCAGAAAATATGACCCAGACCCAGAATGTGAGAAATGAAGTAGCTGTTCCTACTGCTGCTCCTGGCATCATAATATTGATTATAAGTGGCTGTGCCCGCTATAATTATGATCCTCTTTTCTTTCTTTCTTTATTTATTTGACAGACAGAGATCACAAGTAGGCAGAGAGGCAGGCAGAGAGAGAGGAGGAAGCAGGCTCCCCACCGAGCAGAGAGCCTGATGCAGGACTCGATCCCAGGACTCTGGAATCATGATCTGAGCCGAAGCCTCTGCCACCCAGGTGCCCCTATGATCCTCTTTTCAACACGGCCACACCTTCCCCTGAGGGTGGTGAGGGTCTTAAGACTCTTAGCACCACACGGGCACAGACTAAAGATCCCTCTGTCTTCTTTTTTCTTTCCTAAGGCAGAGGTGGCCCATATCATATGGGGTGGAGGGGGGTCGGCAAGGAGGGAACCCCCATTCTGAGGCAGGAACAGCAGCTTGTTGGGAACACCTGACACCCCCAGCCCTTCCTTCTCCCGGCTGTGGCATGCCAGTGTTGACAGTCATGCCTTGCTTTCCTCTATTGGACTGGTCCATCACTGAGCGCCTGCCCCACCTGTGCCTGAAGCGGGGCTTGCAACCTCTGTGCTACACACAATAAATGAATGGATGAAGGACTGAATGACTGAGTGAGAGGAGGACCCACCCCCGCCCCCGCCCCCGCCCCCGCCCCTGCACACACACACACCCCACCAGCTTCCTCTCAGCATGGTTTCATTTCTTTTTTTCTAGCAAACACTAGTGTGTGGGCACTCTGTGAAATGCATGGTGCCAGGTTGGGGCACTAAGACAAATCCCACATGCCCTTGACCTTGGCAGCTCACAGCTAAGCAGGAAGAGTTCTGGGCCCTCTGGATCCCCTAAGGCAGTCAGGACTCCAGAGCTCTGGGCAGTTGGGGACTGGGCAGGGGACATTAGCCGTCCTTTCTGGTCTTTGTCTACTTTCCCACTGCTCCACCTCCTCTTTGTGGTGACCCTGAGTGTGCCAGGCTCCCCTGCACTTGGAGCAACTAAGGAACCCTCCCTGCCCTGGGCGGTAGGGAGGGAAGCTGTCTTCTGAAGCAGAGACAGGATGAACGTGCAGAAAGATACATAAACCAGAACAGATTCCAGAAACGTCTAAACACGCATAACCACTTACGGCTGTGCCGAGCCACGTCCCCCAGGACAGCAAGGAGCCCCGGGAAGTTAAGTTCACTAGATCCAGGTGGTATTACTGATCCTGGGTCCCCTCCCCTCACGTGCCTCTCTTCGGCTCCTCTTGGGTCTTCGTTCTTGGAGTCTTAGGGGCTGCTCTGTGACTCTTGGCTTTAGAGGCTGGCCCGGAGGCCCTCGGCGTCCCCCAATGCCCTCCCCTGTGCGTGCGGAGAACAGGACGTCTGGCCTTGCGGCCAACCGTTCCCTCGGCCAGTCTGCCGGGAAGTGCCCCAGATGCCACGTATGAAAGCAGCATGAAGCCAGAGGTGACACAGAACCCAACAGAATCAGCATGTAATGTCACTGAGGGAGGTGGGCTGGGAACGGGCAGCGGGGCGTGGTGGGGACTGTGGGAAGTGGAGAGCCCAGGCTCCACATCAGCGGTCCTCACTGTAGCAGGCATCAGACTCCCCTGGAGGGTTGTCAGGATGCAGACTACCGGGCCTCCTTCCCGCATTTCTGACACAGCAGGTCTGGGTTTGAAAAAGCCTATTTCCTGGGGGCGCCTGGGTGGCTCAGTGGTTTAAGCCTCTGCCTTCGGCTCGGGTCATGATCCCAGCGTCCTGGGATCGAGCCCCGCATCGGGCTCTCTGCTCAGCGGGGAGCCTGCTTCCTCCTCTCTCTCTCTCTCTGCCTGCCTCTCTGCCTACTTGTGATCTGTCAAATAAATAAATAAAAAATTAAAAAAAAAGAAAAAAAGAAAAAGCCCATTTCCTGGTTAGCGGCTGGGTAAAGCCCGGGCTGCCGGTTGGGGCCCGCGCTCTGACGATCACGGCCCTACCTGAAGGGGGCGCTGGTTCCCCAGGGCCCGTCTGCACCTGCCTTGGGAATTACAGCCCAATGCCGCCAGGTCTCCCGATTTTTCCGAGGAAGCTAGAAGTGAGATTTTAATGTAAAATTTCCTGATTTAAAACAATGCGTAACTAAAATTTTTTTTAAGTGAGACTGCTGGAGATTAAGTAATCTCCAGCTTTCCAGTTGGTGAGCTGTGTGTTGGCAGCATCTGTGCTCTGAGAGCCCTCAATTCCTGATGGTACTTGTGCCCACGGGTTCCTGACTATCGCATCGCGAAGAACTCGCCGGGAGCTGAAAGGCTCCTTGAGACCTTTGTGTCGTCCTTGTCCCTGCTACCTATGGAACCATGAAGACTGCTGGGTTTGTCTTACAAGCCTTGGCCATGAGAGGGAACAAAAAGGCCACCCACCCTAAGAGGATTATCCCAGACTTCTCAGACCACAAATAATTGATGGCAGGGGCATACCGCGGTGGCTCTGGGCTTAGCAAGAAGCCGGGGGTGCTCTGCCAAGGGGGAGGCTGACAGGCCTCTCCGGAACAATAGCCCCAATAAAGGGACAGTCAGCTCAGTTTTCAGGCTCCGAGGACATAAGGTGATCTGAGCACGGGTCACAGAAGTGTCTCCCTCCCCAGGTCTTGGATGGCGGAGCAGTGCGCACCTTCAACAGCACATCTGGCTTCAAAAGGCGGGTCCCAGGCCAGCTGTGCAGGCTCCTTCCTGAGCCCAGGCTCGGCCTCTTCTAGCCATTCCCCTCCCTGTTTCTCTTATCCTACAACAGAACAGCAACAGCGACAAAACTATTCATAGCTCTGGACGTTTCTAGCATATGGAGACTTTGGGGGGTCTTCGAGCTGTACTTTCTGCTGAGTGATGATTACTTAGGAAAGAAAACACACAAGATAGGCCAACTTGTAGTTTACTTCCCCATCCCCATCATAAACACAACCAGCCAGTGCAGGGCTGGGACAGCGTACTGCCTAACCTCGATAGACCTCGAGATCCAGCACATAGACTGTGGAAGTCAAGCATTAAACCCGTTTACAAACTGCTGAATTAAAACACTCCCATATTCTAGGGTTTTTTTGTTGTTGTTATTTTGCTTTTAGCCTCAGTTCATTTGATTTTCAGAATGAAGTGTTTCTCTAGCTCATTTTGAAAGGTCCTAATAGTCGGTCCGACGTAGAATGTTTCTAAGCCTGAAGATGAAGGTTGCTATTGCTTGCATTAATGTAAAGAAACAGAGGGAAACTTCCATTTGTTAACATGCCTGTAGTTGGGGTGTGGCATGCCCGTACCACCGTTGCTCTGTGCCTGGAAGGTCAGCTCCCCCCGCACCCCGGATGAGTACCATCAGAAGGGATGCAAGAAATTGACAATGGATTATTCTAGACATTGTCTAACCCTCATACTACAAAGGATGGTTTTAGAGGCAAATATATCCTTAATAACATGGCAAAGCTGTGTGAACATTTCAGATTTTTTACTTAGTTTTTAAAAGATTTTATTTATTTATTTGATAGAGAGAAAAAGTGAGCATGAGCAGGGAGAGAGTGATGGGCAGATGAGAGGGAGAAGCAGGAAGCCCGATGTGGGGCTCAATTCCAGGACTCTGGGATCATGACCTGAACCGAAGGCAGATGCTTAACCAACTGAGCCACTCAGGGGCCTCAACATTTGAGATTTTAACTAGAGCACCTGTCCGGTGTGTGTGTCTCAGGTGGCCCTGAAGTCAGAGAGTTTGAGGCTTGGTGAAAACACATGCTCAGCACACTAACCTAATGGAGAACGGTCACGGTGATGCTTTCAAAGGACACATTTTTGCAGATATTACCAGAGGATAATGAATTAGTCAGTGTTCTCCAGAGGAGCAGTACCAACAGGATGTGCATCTCTCTCTCTGTCTCTGTCTTTCTAGGAGTTGGCTGGCATGACTATGAAAGCAGGAAAAGTTCCGAATCTGCAGGGTGGACCAGCAGGCTAGAGGCCCAGGGAAGCGGTGATAATTCAGCTTGAGTCCAAATATCATCTGAAGGCAGAATTTCTCTTCCTTGGGGGCAGCTCAGTCATTTTTTTCCTCCTCAGGCCTTCAACTGGTTAGATGCGGCCCACCCACCTTATAGAAGGAAATCTCTTTTACTCAAAGTCTACTGATAATGTCAATCTCATCTACAGAATACCTTCACAGAAACATCTAGAATATTTCGTCAAATCTCTGGGTACATGGCCTAGTTGAAATGACATGTAGAATCGACCATCACAGGTATGAACTGGGTGAGGCTTGGGGAGTGGGCCCTCCAGGAAACTGTTAAGTGAAGAAGGTGTGTCCTGGGCCAGGGGAAATTCTTGCCAGACCCTGGGAGGTCCTGAAGGAGGGGGAGTGGCCTCACCCACCTCCCTTGATATTCCAGTCCCTCGAGTTGTGATGCCAGATCTCACACCTGGGTTTGGTGGCATGTTTTGCCCCACGACCAGAGCCATCTTGTTGATCATGAGTATCCAGGCAACACACAAGCAGGCATAACCCAGCCTCCCAGGAAAACCAGGCTGTGGGCCTTGGTTTTCTGCATGGCCTGAAGGCCTGGTGAAGTTCTCCCTTCTGAGGCAGAAACAATCAGGGAGGAGCAGATCTGTTTGCCATGAGAGGGTGGCCAAGGCCTAGAGCTGACCAGAAGCCTGCCAGAGCAGCCATGGAAATGCCCAGAGTGCTTGTCCTGTCCATTTCAAGGCATATGCCCACCCCACAGGTGACCTCTGTGTCGCTGACATCCTGGGTTGGGCCTGAATCCACTACGGTGTGCTCTGGTCCCCACTTCTTGAGTGACAGCATTGTTCCTGAGTGGCATTAACCAAGGTTTTACTTAGGTTTCCCCTTCAATGCTTTTTCTGTCCGATGATCCTGTTTCCACCTTTCTTTGGCCTCTATCACCTTAGGGAAGGTACCGAGGCTCACTGAGAACAACAGAAACAAAGTTAATATTTTGGACATCCCAGCTAAGGCCCGGTGTGAAGGACATGAATGGGTCAGGGCCATTTTTTCCCACAGTCCAAACTGTTAAAACTCTTGTGGGCTGGAGGGAGGATAGTGGGTGGGGAGAGAAAGCATCTCACATCTGGGCATGGGTCTCTGAGAAGGGGTTGAGAGGATAAAGAGCAGGACAGTTCTGGGGGCACCGAGCACAGTGGAAACCTGGGCTGCCCATCACTGATGGGACACAGAGACCTGAAGTGAATTCCTCCATGCCAGGATGGAGAGGTAACAAGAGGGTAAAAATGGCAGCTTGGCTTCAGGCCTCCACCACCTCCCTCCTGGGTTTCCAGGGCCCCCCACCCCCAGAGGACCTCTGAAATCATATACCTTGTCTTCTTTACTCTCACTTAGCACAGTGTTGCTTGGACCCACTCTAGGTTATTGATGAGGGTCGGTGGGTGAATGAAAACATGTTTTTCCCATGGGCTTGGTCCTACAGAGAAGCTACTCTGGGTGGTGGCAGCAGTGACATTTCAGTGGCAGCTGCTCGTTGCTTCCTGGGTAAGCATAATGAGGGTACAGGGAAGTCACAGTCTTTGCTCACAAATGACCATGGTGAGAACTACCTTTTATCTGGTTCAGACAGTGTGGCCCAGCTTCTGACCAGGCAAATACTCCTGGACCTCAGTGAAGTTTGGCTGGCCCTACCTATGGGTTGGACCTTGCAGAGTCAGCAGTGGGTGGGCGATTTGGGTGCGGGAGGGATGACTCCTAGTGCCTCTTTGCCCCACACAAAGGAACAAGACCTTTGACTATGTCTTGTGGGAAGGTGTCCTTATAGACTGAATTAGGAGCACCTGGAAATCTCTCAATGGCCCAGGGCACGCGTGCCATGTCTAAGAGATGGTAGAAGCCAGATGAAGCTTTTCTGTCCAGACTGCCCAATGCTGAGGTCTTTCCTGGAATGGGCTGTCTCCTGAGAAAGAGGCAAGAACCTGAGTTTTTCAGCCTTTCACCAGAAAGTTCTACCCATCACAGGTAGAGTCCTGTGTGAGAAAGAATCTAAGAACTCAGGAATCACAGTTTTTTCAGTTCTGGGTCTACCCCACGGCCAGCTGGAGAAAGTACAGCCAAGTATGGTGGAAAAACAGAGGTGCTTAAGACAAAAGGCCTGGTTCCTTCTCTCCCCTTGGGCAGGTTCCTGGACCAGGCTGGGCCTCAACTCTCTGGTCTGGGAAGGGGGAGCTCTTTGCAGGGCACTGCCCATGCTACCATGGGATGTCCAAGAACAGAAGGAAGATCTCAGCCTCTGGGAGCCACTGGGGCTCAATAGACATTTTTTGAGAACCACTCAAAATGAGCAATGGGCATGAATGTCAGGAAAATGTACTGCTCCTTGGAAATGTTTTTGGTTGACATATTGTTGGAGGGTGCTGTTAGCTGAGAATCTAACTCCCTATTACATATAAACACAAAATAATGTTTGCATAGTTTGATATACTCAGTATTTGTCAGTAATGCAACTACTACATCAATTGAGAGAAGATTGAATGTTGTTTTGTTCAGAACTTTACTAAGAGTTGTTAATCCTTTGGGCAAACACATTATTAAGGGCTATGTTGTTTGTGGCATTTGAGTTACTAGCACAGACTCCTGAACCAGCCTGCATTTGGGTCTGTTACTATCAACCTGACTATCCCATAGATTGAAGAACCTCATCTGCTATTGTTTATGTGGCTTCTGCACTTTTTAAAATTCCATTTAATTTTCCATTTTTATAATTTTGTCATTTAAAAAGCAGTATGTAAATGGATTTGTTCTGTATGTAGCCTTTAGGTATTTGCTTTTTGCACCAACACAATGCTTTGGAGATTCATCTGGGGTGTTGTGTAAGTCAATAGTTTGTTCTTTTTAAGATTTATTTATTTATTTGAGAGAGAGAGCAGGAGGAGGGGCAGAGGGAGAGGAAGAGAAAGAATCCTAAGCAGACTCCACCCTGAGTGTGGACCTGATGCAGGGCTTGATCTCAGGACCCTAAGATCATGACCTGAGTTGAGATCAGGAGTTGTAGGCTTAACCAACTGAGCTATCCAGGTGTGCCAATAGTTTGTTCCTTTTTATTTTTCAGTAGTATTCTTTGGCATGGATGTGCCATGGCTCACTCCATTATTCACCCACTAAAGGATATCTGGCTTGCTTCCATTTTTTGATTGTTGCAAATAAAGCCACTATAACTATCCATGTACAGTTTTGTTTTGTTTTGTTTTTTGTCTGAACATAAAACTTCATTGGTCTGGAATGAATGTCCAGGAGTGCAGTGCTGTTTGCGTGTTTAAATTTAAAAGAAACTGTCAAACTGCTTTCCATTGTAACTGTACCATTTTACATTCCCATCAGCAATATATGAGTAATCCAATTTCTTTGCATCCTCTCCAGAGGATGCCTTGCATACTGAACTCCACATGGCATCCTTACCTGTGTTTGGTATCAGCAAAATACCAGGCTCATAAAATGAGTTTGGAAATGTTCTTACCACTTCTATTTTATGAAAGAGTTTGTTTATAATTAGTATTAATTCTTTTTGAAGAGAAAATTTATCTTGATGGAATTCTCCAGTGAAATCATCTGGGTCTGGAAATTTCTTATAATTTTCAAATTATAAATTATGCTTCCTTAAGAGTTAAATTATCTATTTCATATCGGGTGAGTTATGATAGTTTACATATTTTAAGATAGTGGTCAATGTTATCTCAGTTGTAAAATGTATTGCATATGAGTTCTTCATACTATTTCCTTGTCATCTTTTTGATGTCTGTAGGGTCTGTAGTGATATTTCTGTTTCATTCCTGATACTGGTAATTTGAATCTCCTCTATTTTTTTTTTCAGCCTTCCTAGAAATTTTTCAATTTTGTTGATCTTTTTAAAGAACTAGTTCCTAGTTTTGTTTATTTTTTCTTGTTTTTTTTCTTTTCCATTTTCAGTTTTAGTGAAGTCTGTTCTTATCTTTATTATTTCCTTCCTTCTGCTAGCTTTGGATTTATTTTGCTCTCCTTTTTCTAGGTTCTTGACATAGGAGCTTAGATCAATGATGTGAGACTCTTCTTCTTTCCTAATGTAGGCATTTAGTGTTTTAACATTCCCTCTCATCACTACATGCTGTGTCCCTCAAATTTAGATATGTTGTATTTTGATTTTTATTCAATATATTTTCAAAAATTTCCTTGAGACTTCATATGTGACCCATAGATTATCTAGTGTGTTATTTAGTTTCTGGAGAATTTCCTGTTATTTTTATGCTATTGATCTCTAGTTGAATTCTACTCTGGCCAGAGAGCAGCTGTATGACTCTAGTTCTTTTCAATGTGCTGATTTTTTCCCTTTTTAAAGCTGATATTGTGGTCTATCTTGGTGCATGTTGTGTGGACACTTGAAGTAAGTTCTGCTGTTTGGCGAAGTGTGTCATGAGTGTCATTTAGGTCCTGTTATTTTTTGAGTTCTTCTCTGTCCTTGCTGACTTTCTGCTTAGTTTTTCTATCAGTTGCTGAAAGAAGGGTATTGAAGTCTCCAACTATAATTCTCCTTTCCTTTTTTTTTTTTTTAAAGATTTTATTTATTTATTTGACAGAAATCACAAGTAGGCAGAGAGGCAGGCAGAAGAGCGGGGTGAGGGGAGGGAACAGACTCCCTGCTGAGCAGAGAGCCAGATGCAGGGCCTGATCCCAGGATTCTGGGATCATGACCTGAGCCGAAGGCAGAGGCTTAACCCACTGAGCCACCCAGGTGCCCTTCCTTTCTTTTTTTTATCAGTTTTTGATTCACATATTTTGTGGATCTATTGTTTGGTGCATGCACATTTAGGATTATGGTCTTCTTGGTGGACTGACCCTTTTATTATTATATAATGTCTCTCTCTGTCTCCAGCAATTTTCTTTTCTCTGACTTTTTTTATCTTATATTTATATAGACACTCCTGCTTTACTTTAGTTAATGTTTGCACAATATATCTTTTTCTATTTGTTTCCCTTAACCTGCCTATATTGTTATATTTAGAGTGAATTTATTTTAGGAATCATGTAGTTGGGTTGTGTTCTTTAATAAACTCTGCCAACCTCTGTCTCATAATTAGTGTATTTAGATTATTTACATTTAACAGAATTATTGACTTTTTAGGGCTTAAGTCTGCCATTTTGTTATATGTTTTCTGTTTGTTCTGTTTTTGTTTCTATGTTTTCTTTTCCTGACTTCCTATAAGTTTTGTGAACATTTTTTAGAATTCCAATATGACTTATCTATAGTGTTTTTGAGTCTGTCTTTTTGGGTAGCTTTTAAATAGTTACTCTATGTATCATGTTACATATAATAACTTATCACAGTCTACTGATGTTGTTTTACCACTTTTTTAATCATAGAAACCTTGCCTTCCTTTGCATCCCTTTACCCTTTCTATATGTAATTGTATTAAAATTTTCTCTACATACATTTAGATCCACATCAGATAGTGTTATAATCTTTGCTTCCACCATTAAAAATAACTTAGAAAACTCAAGAGGAGAAGGAAAATCTTTTTCATTTACCCATATTTTTGTTCTTCCTTCCCCCCAGATGTTCCAAGATTCCTTCTTTTATTATTTCATTTCTATATGAAGATTTTTCTTTAGCTATTATTTTAGAGTAGGGATAATTTTTAGTTTTCCTTTATCTGAAAATGTCTTGATTTCTCCTTCAGTCCTGATGAATATTTCTAATGGGTACAAGATTCTGGATTGACAGTTCCTTGATTTTAGCACTTGAAAACATTATGCTTCTTCCTTCTGGACTCCATGCTTTCTCATGAGAAATCTGCTGTCATTCAAATTGTTTTTCTCCTATAGGTCAAGTGTTGTTTCCTATGGCAACTTTCAAGATTTTTTTTTTATGTCTTTAGTTTTCAGAAATTCTATTTTGTTGTGTCTTGGCATGCATTTCTTTGGGTTTATCATCCTTGCAATTTGCTCTGCTTCTAGAATCTATAGGCCGAATCTGTTGCCACATTAGGAATATTTTCTGTCTTCCTCTAAGTCTGCCTTCAAGTTCAGTTGATTCCTCCTTTGGATCTTTCATTCTACCACTGAACCCATCCCCCAAGATATTTGCTTCAGTTATTGTATTTTTCAGTTTTTAAAATTCCCACTTGGTTCTTCTTTACATATTCTATTTCTTTGCTGAGGTTTTTCACTTTTTCCACAATTGTTTCAAATGTGAGCATGATTGCTTTCTGAAGCATTTTTATCATGGCCTCTTTAAAATATTTTTCAGATAGGTTCAACACCTCTTTCACCTTCACGTTGGCATATATTGCTTGTTTTTTAAAAATTTTTATTGAAGTATAATTAACATACAGTGTTATATTGGTTTCAGGTGTACAATATAATGATTCAACAATTTTACATATTACTCTGATCATTATAAGGGTACACTTAGTCCTCTTTCATCCACTCCCCACCCACTCCCGTCTGACAACCACTGGTTTGTTCTCCATATTTAAGAGCTTGTTTTTTTTGTTTTTCTCTTTTTTTTTTGTTTTTCATTTATTTTGTTTCTTAAATTGCACATGAGTGAAATAATATGATATTGTCTTTTTCTATTCAATTTGAAATCTTCCAGGTTCTTGATATGATGGGTGTTTTCAATTTTATGCTGGACATTTTTGTATTATGTCATGGAACAAGAAATTATTTAAATTCCTATTTTAGCTGGTTTTCTCTGACAGTATTCTGCAGGGGGAGGAAAGAGGTGTTGCCTCATTGTCAAATGGAAATGGAAGTCCAGTATCTCCACACAGTCTCTATAAACAGCTGAGGTGAGAAGCCTCTCAATATTGCTTCCTGCAGGTGGGAGTTTTAGCTTCCCATGTGGTCACCACTCTGACCATGGCAAAGTGTTTGGGAGGGGTCAGGTGTCATTACCAGTCACTGGGGATAAAAGTTCCAGGCTCCTACTTGGGTTTCTCTGACACTACCCTTGCGGAGGTGTCAGGACATGTCATTATAGTTTCACAAATATAGAAGTCTAGGCTCCCCATTAGGTCTTTGCTGGCATGGGTCATGTTTCCTGTGGTTTTTCATTAGAATAGAGCAGTTATTGTGCAAAAGTTTTTGGTCTTGCTGGGATGCCCTTTTTTGGTCCTTTGGTTGGAGAGAGAAGGCTTTTATTAATGTTCTTTATTTGTGACCATTGGTATTTCAAGGTTTCCAGCTTCCGCAGCTCCAAGTCTGGTATAGGTGAGGACAGGAAGAATTTCCAGGGAACTCATCACCTTGCTGTCATGGCTTGGGTCTCAAGGCACTGAGCCAGTCTTCTTTTCACCCTTCAAAGTCTTCTTTTGTTTGTTTTATATATAATGTCTAGTTTTTAGTTGCACTTAGTGCGAAGAGTAGGGAAAATATGTATGTTCCATCTGCCCAAAAGCAGAGGACGCCCAAATTTATTTTTTTAAATATATTAGTCAGGGTTCTCAGAGAAATAGAACAGTTGTGCATGTGTGCACGCGTGTGTGTGTGGGGGGGATGTGGTGTGTGATGGGGAGGGAAAGAGAGAGGGAGAAAGAGAGAGATTTTATGGAATTGGTTTACATGATTGTGATCATCACAGTTGAGGATGTTGGTAGACTAAGAAGTCTGCGGACCTAGTTAATGTTGCAACTCAAATCCAAAGGCAGTCTAGAGGCAGAATTCCTTCTTCCTTCAGGGACTTCAGTCTCTGTCTCTTAAAGTCTTCAATTGATTGGTTGAGACCCACCTACATTATGAAAGGCAGTCATCTTTACACAAATCTATTGATTTACATATTAATCTCATCAAAAAATATCTTTACAGCCACATCTAGACTGGTGTTTAACCAAATATCTGGATACCATGGCCTTAGCCAAGTTGATACATAAAATTAACCATCACAATATTACCTTATTAGAAAGAAATTTCATCTAATTTCTCCCTTATACTAAAGTTGAAGGATATTATTGATTTTTGAAAAATGCATATGGCTGGGTGATGTTACTTGACTCTCAGGAAAATGAAGGAAACATTGCAAAGCACTAGTTATAAAGAAAGTATTATGGAGGGCATGTATTTCATGGAGCACTGGGTGTGGTGCATAAACAATGAATTTTGGAACACTGAAAAAAATTAAATTAAAAAAAAAAGAAGGTGTTTATCTGGTAGTGTTAAGAACTAACACCTTTGAGAAACCTAGGTCTGACCTATTTCCCCTACCCTAGGCATGTTGAAGATACAGAGGTACTTAGAATCCTGTGATATTGCTGCTTTCCCAATCAGAATGGCCAAATATCAGCAGTTTTATTATGTTTCTTATTTTTAATCCAATATCAACATATATACCAAAAGGAGCAGTAGCAAATCAGATATTACTTTGTACCAGTACCACTCATCCAAGCTGTCACTCTGTGCACCAGAATTTTGATGTCCAGGGTCCATTGGTTCTCCAGTTCAAGTCCTTCTTTGGAATGATTCTTGATGTGCTTTCTTGCTTAGGATTTAATAAAGACAATGATTCAATGATCATACCCTATGGAATAAACTGGATGAAATATATATATATTCCACATTTTTAAAAGATTTTGTTTATTCATTTGACAGAGAAAGAGACAAGAAGAGAGGGAACACAAGTAGGGGGAGTGGGAGAGGAAGAAGGAGACTCCCCACTGAGCAGGGCAAGATGCAGGGCTCCATTCCACAACCCTGGGATCATGACCTGAGCCAAAGGCAGATGTTTAACTACTGAGCCACCCAGGCTCCCCCCATTTCAAGCATATTTAAAAATAATAAAAATAAAACCACCTAGACCCATTCCTTCATCTAGCTCACCCATAACTTACCTCCAGTTTCATAACAAAACTCTCTGGAAGAATCTATGCTTTCTGGTCTTCTATTTCTTCCTTCCTTTCTCTCTCTCTTTTTTTAAATTGACATATAATGTGTTATATATATAATGTGTTATACCCCTGAAACACATAGTCCACACTTAAATGGCATGTCCAGCTCCCACTCTTCCTCTTTAGGACTTCAGTGAGGCTGTTATGCAAGAGTCTGTTCACTTCTCTTTGGTTAGTGGTCCTTGGTCATGAGTCTCTCTTTTGTCCCACAGCTAGTTTTTCATGGTTACCATTTATTAAGTGCCTACTTTAGTGACTTACATCTAATTTGCATCATCTTTGTCTCTAAGTATAGCAGAGTAAGGTAGATATCAGTGTTGCTCTTCTAACATGCAATCAAATGCCTTTTGGGTTCACTCTATGCACCGGGGTTTTTTACCCTCTGTCTCCTTCAATTTTAGTTCTGTAGCTCTAACTTCCTAGTACATAAAATACTGCACATATCTATTCAATGCTAGCTTTAACCTAAGTTGCTAGTCTGAGAAGATGATGATGATTGACATAGCTACTTGTGGATGATTTTGGATCCACTTTTGGATACAGCATGGCACTTTATGGATGAGGGTAATGTATTTAGGTCTGTGTGGGTACTATGACTTCTGGTAGAAAAATAATGACTTTCAGATCAAAAGCTACATAAAAATTTCCCTTCCATTATGCAAAAGAAGTTTTATTATGGTTCCTTTCCATTACGCTATTAGATTTCAGCGCTCATATTACCTACCTTTAGCTGCTTGAGTCCTCCCCAGCTCTATCATCCTCAATTCCATGTGAACCATATAGATGCTTCTTCTATTTTTGGTAGTTCTGACCATGAGGTTCTGGCATGGAGGATAGAGGGCAGGTGACCAGATGGCTGAGCGCTTTCTGTAGGCCATAAGAAGTGCTATAAACAGATGGAGATTCTGTGGCTTCCCACCACCCAACTGGGCACTGCTGAGATGTCAAGAACAACTTTATTTTCTAAAGAACATTTTGAATGTACTCAAATATACATACTGAGTATAATGAACACCCATCATTGAGTCCTAACAATCATGAGCTCATCACCAGTCTTCTTTCATCTTTCCTTCCTTCCTTCCTCTAAGTGGATTTGTTTGAAGCCACTTCCAGACATCAGGTCTTTGAATCTGTAAATACTTCACTATGTACATCTAAAAGATAAAACTTTAAAAATATCCATACTATTTCTATCAAACCTAAAAATATTAACTATAATGTCTTATTATTATCAACAGTGGTTTTATTTTCTCCAATACCTTACAATTCTTTGTTGCAACTCAAATCCAAAGGCCGTCTAGAGGCAGAATTCCTTCTGGTTTGTTTGAGCCAGGATCCAAATAATGTCCACACATAGTATTGGTTGATGAGTCTCCTAAGCCTCTTTGAATCTATATCTTCTCCTCTCCCTTAATTTATCTGTTGAGGATATCTAAATTGTTCACCCTACAGAGTTAGTCATATTTTAGATTTTGCTGATTGCATCCACATGATGTCATTTAACATTCTCTTCCATTTGCCGTCTTCCTTGGGACATGGTTGATCTGATGACTTGATTATAAACATATTGGCTTTTTTGGGCAAGAATATTTCATGGGTGGTGCTGTGTACATACTGTCAGTGGGGTTTCAGATATTGTTAGCCTGATCCATCCATCACAAAGTTCCCCATCAGCTTTTCACCTAATGGTTTTATCAGACACTGATGATCATCACAGGTTGCAAAATGGTGATCTTCTACTTCTATCATTCCTTCTTCATTTATTAGTTGGTATACATCTACGAAGAGAAGTTTCCTTTCATCAACAACTTGATTATTTCTTTTTTTTTCTTTTTTTTTTTTTAAAGATTTTATTTATTTATTTGACGGATGGAGATCACAAGTAAGCAGAGAAGCAGGCAGAGAGAGAGGAGGAAGCAGGCTCCCTGCTGAGCAGAGAGCCTGATGTGGGGCTCAATCCCAGGACCCTGGGATCATGACCTGAGCTGAAGGCAGAGGCTTTAACCCACTGAGCCACCCAGGCGCCCCAACAACTTGATTATTTCGATGTACATTTCATATAGGACATAGAGGATAACTGTTTGATTATTTCCTCTTGTTTACAAGTTTCAGAATAATGAATCAGCATTCTATCAGGCTATAAAGATAAGATAAGTTTGGAGTTTTGTCTAGTTTTGTTTGTCTGTTTATCATGGTGAACTCATGGATTAAACATGTTTGATATAACACTGATGTTTGTAACTGTTATTCTATTTGATGTTTAATTTGTACTACCTTTTGCCAATGGGAGCCTTCTCAAATTGGCTCCTGAGTCCTTTTAGCCCAACCCTAGTAGTCCACAGTCACTTCCTTGTTCTCAAACTTAATAAGCTGCTCTAAGTTCCTCTCATACATTTCTTGTATCAGACCAGAAATCAGCCATTTCTTCAAGGAGCCTGGTTTCTTCTGGTGGAAAATGGAATTTAGAGACTGAAATGTGGCCATTGGTGGTGTTCATTTGTTCTTAGTTGGCCATTGTTTCTAGGCCATCTAATGAACAGAACTAGGAAATACTTTAAAAAAAAAACATAGTTTATTCTATTTTCAAATCCAAATTTAGGATTAAAAAATTTTACATTAAATCTTGATTCCTAACAAAATTAGCATAAAATTACTTATTTACTTCACCTAAATGCATATATTAGCTTCAGAATATCAGTTCTAAAATTATTTATAATATCATGATTAGTAACAGTTAAGGTTTCCTTGTAGTTACTCTTTCCTTGGAGTGTATCACAAAAGAAATGTTTGATCAAGTTACTATGTTTTAAAACCATTTGCAGTTATACCCCCTTTGTATGAAGAGGCCACCAGCTTAATACAAAGATTTATTTGTTCCAATTTTTTCTAATTTTTTTCCAAATTTCCAATTTATTTGTTCCAATTATTTCATAAATTATTTTCATTTAATTTTATGCTTATGTAAAACATTTACATGGCTGCAAAGTCAAATATTGGAAATGGTACATTCAGAGAAGTCTAGTTATATTTTAGTTGTAAAATTTTATTCAATATTTTTTCTTCATATCATAATATATTCTGGAGATTATCTGTAGCACTGTATAGAATATTCCTCATTTCTCTTAAAGCCTACATAGCACTCCATTGAATGTAAGTACCATAGTTTATACACTTAATTTATATAATCCCATTGATGGATATTTGGGTTGTTTCCTATCTTTTGCTATAAATAGCCTTGTGTGTATATATATATTTTCATATTTTGGCATTATATTTTTAGTATAGATTTATACAGAAGAGATTTCTGTGTCAAATGCTTATGTAGTTTTTCTAACTTTTCCAAATTTCTTCCCATAGAGTTGTAGCACTTTTTTTACTCCCACCAGCAATAAGTTTATCATCAAACTTTCAGATTTTTGTCCCATATTAGGTAAGAAGTGATACTTGGTATAGTTTTCATTTACATTTGTCTTATTATAAAGAAGGTTGAGCACTATATATGTATATGAGGATAATTTGCATTTATTCCCTGACCTACCTATTTATAGCTCTTGTCTGTTTTTAATGAGATTATTGGACAAAAAAAGTTTGATGATAAACTTATTGCTGGTGGGAGTAAAAAAAGTGCTACAACTTACTCTCTTTTTAGAATATTATTTTCATAGTTTGTCATTTGCCTTTTTCCAGTTATTTATGGTGTTTCATTTGATTTGTTTTTGCCATGCAGAAATTTTACTTACCTGCTGTCAGATTATTAGACTTTACCTTATTGCTTTTGGTTTTCAAGTCAGAGTTTAGTTGTTTTTCCCTACTTTCTGAATTTTCAGGAATTCATCCATTTTTTCTATCTTTTATATGTTTTATTCTATTGTTATTCCATATTAATATCCCATTTAATTTCTGAACTGTTAGATGTATCTTGGCATAGAGTGAGAAACAGATTCAGTTTTCTCTTTTTCCCTACAGCTGTGCAGCTATCTCAACACCACTTATTCTAAACGTGTATCTTTTGAGATGCCTCCTTTAGTATATACTAAATTTCTATAAGCAATTGAGGCTACTATTGGATTTTTGATTCCATTCTATCACTCTGTCTATCCATTTACTAATTCTACTCTGTTTTTTTTTCTATAAGTAATAAAGACTTTAATATGTTTTAATATTTGGTAAAGCTAGTTTCTCCACATTGCTTTTTTCAAGGTTATCCTGGATATTTCTGCTTGAACTTTTGAGTCAACTTATCTAGCTCCAGAAAAAAAAAATTGGGATTGTGTTAAATTCATAAATTATTTTAAAGTGAATTGAACTGATATCTTTTGATGTCCTGTCTATCTATGAACATGGTCTATCTCCCCATTTCTTTGTTTCTTTCATAAAAGTTTTTTTTTTTTTCTTTAGTAGATTTGGACATTTCTCATGAACTTTATACCCACAGTCTTTTTCTTCTTCCTATCATGAATGAAATCTTCTCTTTCATTGTTTCTTCCAAATGGCTTTTCTTTATAGATATGTAGGCCATTACTCTTGCTTATTGATTTTATAGCCTGCTACTTTTGAATTTTGTTATTGTTTATGTTAGTTTTTCCATAGTTTCTTTTGGCTTTTCCCAATATATTATCACATTATCTACAAAGAGATATTTTTGTTGTTGTTGTTATTGTCTCCTTTCGAATTCTTTTGCTTCTAAGTATTTCCTCATTTCATTGTTTGTCAAATATTTCCTACACAAGCTTTTATAATACCGGTGATTGTGGATATCTTTGTCTTGGTTCGGAGTTCAGTGAGAAAGCATTTTGTTATGAATGAATGCTGCATTTCTCAAATGTCTTTTCTGCACCTTTGGAGACTTTCACATGATTTTTATCCTTAGCTCTATGAATGTGATGAATTATATTCCTGGATTTCCTATACTGAACCACAATGACATTACTGGAATAAACACTATCTGCTCATAATGTATCACATTTAATGTGCTGTTGTATTCTATTTGCTTAGATTTTTCAACATTTTCAAATGAATATTAGTAAGTGAGATTGTTTGTAGTTTTAATTTTTTTAAGGATTTTATTTATTTATTTGACAGATAGAGATCACAAGTAGGCAGAAGTAGGCAGAGAGAGAGGAGGGGGGAAGCAGGCTCCCCGCTGAGCGGAGAGCCCAATGCGGGGCTCGATCCCAGGACCCTGAGATCATGACCTGAGCCGAAGGCAGAGGCCTTAACCCACTGAGTCACCCAGGTGCCCCATAGTTTTAATTTTTTATAAAATCTTTTTTTGGGGGAGTTGTCTCTCTTTTTTTAAATAATTTTTTATTTTTTTATAAACATATAATGCATTATTAGCCCCAAGGGTACAGGTCTGTGAATCACCAGGTTTACACACTTCACAACACTCACCATAGCACATACCCTCCCCAATGTCCATAACCCCACCACCCTCTCCCTACCCCCTCCCCCCAGAAACCCTCAGTTTGTTTTGTGAGATTAAGAGTCTCTTATGGTTTGTCTCCCTCCCTTCCTACCCCCAAAATCCCCACATTGCATCTCCACTTTCTCATATCAGGGAGATCATACGATAGTTGTCTTTCTCCGTTTGACTTATTTCGCTAAGGATAATACCCTCTAGCTCCATCCACGTCATCACAAATGGCGAGATTTCATTTCTTTTGGTGGCTGCATAGTATTCCATTGTATATATATGCCACATCATCTTTATCCATTCATCTGTTGATGGACATCTAGATTCTTTCCATAGTTTGGCTCTTGTGGACATTGCTGCTATAAACATTTGGGTGCATGTGCCCCTTCGGATCACTACGTTTGTATCTTTAGAGTAAATACCCAATAGTGCAATTGCTGGGTCATAGGGTAGCTCTATTTTCAACTTTTTGAGGAACCTCCATGCTGTTTTCCAGAGTGGTTGCACCAGCTTACATTCCCACCAACAGTGTATGCGGATTTCTCCGCATCCTTGCCAGCATCTGTCATTTCCTGACTTATTAATTTTAGCCAATTTTTTATAAAATCTTATCAGATCTTCAAATTGATGATATTCTTAACAATAATTGCAACCTTTCCCTCTCTTTCGATGCTATAGTTTAAGTAGCACTGGGAGTACTGAATTTTAAAGGTTTGCTAGACTTCCCCTGAGAAATGATTTGGTCTTAATGTTGTTTTGGGGTGCTGGGGGAGGGCTCTAACTACTTTCCCTATTACCTCTATGATAATTGGTCTATTCAGACTTCTAGAAGAAAAGGGGCCATTTCTAGTGTGTTATGACCTCCAGGAATTGAAGAAAGAAAGGCAAATATTCTCTGTAGCTCAGGGACCATGGATACTGGTTTTACTGGCATATGACTTTGTTTTTATGATTTAAACACTCAGAAAGAAGAAATTAGTTCTTCCTCACAGCTTGCATTAAATTGTTTTGGAGTTTAAATGTCATTGATATGTTATGAACCCAGTAGCATTCTGTAAGACCTTTCCGCTTTCCTTAGGACAAAAATTTGTATGAATACATTTGCGCGTCTTTATCATAGTAGAGTTGGGGACCCCAAACCACCAATTGCATATTTCAATTTCATGTCAATGCAGAAGTTAGATAAATATGTAAAGGTTGAATTTAGGTTAAAATTTCCAACAGAATTAATAATTCACTAAAAATGACTTGTTTTGGACTCTTAGTTGGCATTTGCCAAATTGGGATAGTTTAACTTAGTTTGCAGTTTGTAATTTTGTGCTGAGAGGTTCTTCAAAGATTTTAAGTGCCATTTCTCTCAGTTTCACTCCCAAGAAATCACAGTCCTCCACTCTTATTCCTCATTTACTTTTTCTCTAGATAATATTTTCCACTAGAACTTTGGGGAATGAAGCAGATGCATTTGGATTCCTTTGTCCAAACTAATGACTTGTTTCTGGACAGAAAAATGTTACCATCAACAGGATTTTTTAAAAAATATTATACAGTGTTTGGTTCAGGCCAGCAGTGTGGGATGGGGATTTAGTCTCTGGGTTTGCCAAGAGTTTATGCAGCGGGAATGTTACTTATGTAAGCCTGGAAGTACTCCTCTTGTATTTGCCTCCCTCTCCCATTTCAGCTTTTTTTCATTAAGAAGTTGATCTTCCTTTCATGATACCACATTAAATGGCTAAAAAGAAAAGAAAAGAAATTGTTTACTGTACAAAATAACCTAACTGTCCACAAAACATCCATTTAGTTAAAGGAACCACAAGGAGATCTGGAAAACTGGGCTGTGAATTGTTTTTATCCTTTTGGTTTGGCCCCTAACTCACTTCCTATTGCTCCCCACAAGCAATCAAACTCAGATTTGGGGGGAAAATAAAATATTTTTAAAATAAAAGAATAAACAAACAAATGAAATACATTCTTCTACATTTTTCTGGGGACTGCAGATAGATTTCCATGTAACAGAGAAGCATAAAAGTGAGGGGAACTCATAAATGTTCAGTTGTTAACAAAACATAAATAAAATCTGTACTTCACAATTGTGAGAAACTAATGCAGTGTAGGATTAGAACTAACCTCGACACAGGTAAATAAATATCTACATGCTTATATAACCAACCAGTAGAACTTACTGAGAGCAAATAGGACATTTGGGGGTGAAAACAGAGATGACCGTGAAAAGTCATGAGGCAATACTCCTAACCCTCCCTGCTTACCTCATCCTCCCGCTTTTCTGTGTATGCTGCCCTATGAGTCAGTTGAGATGATAAACTTAAATGATTTTAAGCAGATGTGTGTCAACATTCCTTGATAAAAGCATGCCAGAATCCTATACCAGTCTGTACCAGCACCCATCCCTCAACAAAACAATGGTCGGTCCCCCAACCAAGATGGCAACAACTCCAGGTTATGCTCACCTGAGGGACCTCGTGACATCAATAGCTCACAGGGGAGATTTTCTTCACAGAGAAGTCCCTGAGCCTGGGTCTTGAAGCATTGGTTGGAGTTTACCTTCTGTCTAAGGCTCTGTGAACTTCCTGGATAAATATTGGGGCCATTTCTACATGTCTACAGTGACATGGTTTTCATATGGAGAACAGTGAGGTTGAGTGAGGTTGAGACCATAGTTCTGAGATATGACCAGTCTTTCAGTGCTAATTGTTGCAGAAAAGATGGAACCTTCACCTGCAAATATCAAGGTGGCAGGTGTGGGGATGGTTGCTACTCTCTCTCTCTTTATAAATTCCTCCAGCTAATATATATGGAGCAGACAGATATTGGCAGGGTTGCCACATACAGCTGAGAAGGTTGCACACTGTGCAAGCATGATCTATCTATCCAAGGAGAACCATTCCCATGGTAGATATCATAGATTGAAATGTTTCTTGTGCTGGTTTTCTAGAGGATAACAATAAAGTATCCTAAGTAATGGACGCTTTTTTCCAAGTTACACAAAAGTGCTATCTATGCTTGAGGAACTGGGAAGATGGTTCTGGATGGTGGGAATCGAAAACTGCATGGGACAAAGAAGGCCTCTCATGATTCTGGGTTTTGCTGTCTGTGTACCAAGATGGGGGAGGCTAAACTGGTGAGGACCTAGGAGGAAGGAGGGCTCTCTCACCTAGGAGTTTCCCTCAAGCAAGCCATATCATATTGGCCATACTCTGTCCGAGACACAATCCAATAAAAACATAATGTGAGCCACAAATGCAAGCTACATGTCTCATTTCAAATTTCCTAGTAGCCACATTTTAAAAAGTCAAAAGAAATAGGTAAAATTAATTTTAATAATATAATGTATTAATCTAATATATCTAAAATATTATCATTCAATGGAGAGCAATACAAAAATGACTAATGAGATATTTTACACTCTTTTTTGGGGCTAAGTCTTTGAAAGCCAGTGTGGATTTTACATTTTCAGCACATCTCCATCAGGACTAACTACATTTCTATGGCTCAGCAGCCTCCTGTGGCTACTGGCTCCATTACTGAAGAGGAAAGCTCTAGAATCTTGCTGGTTATCACCCAGATTTTCTCTCTGACCTGAGGGTGAAGTCTCCCTCTGGAGCAGTCACACCTGGGCTCGGGTCTCTGAAGGAACAGAAGTGACAGATGTGAAGATGGGCACTGGGGGTCCCAGGGTAGCAACACAGGCAGGTGGGAGCCCCTGCCCTTTCTAGCACCACCCTCCCTCCCCATCCCTCAGCCCAGAGTTGGGGGTATACTGGACTGAGAAAGTCAGCATTTTGGTGAGACAGAAGGCAAATAGACTCAGCGCTGTTCCCATTTGAGGAAGGAACTACTGCAGACAATTCTTTAAGGAGCCACATAAGTGAGCAAGTTCAGAGAGGCAGGAAGCCTCAGTGGCCTGCCTCCAGAACATTAATGACAATTGTGGTCACAGCCACCATGACCATGTCTCAGGCGTGGTGCTTGGCACTGGATCAGACCTGCACAGCATGCACCCGCTCTGTGGGAGGTAGGGATTAGCACCCTGTTTTGTAAGGAAGAAACCGAGACTGAGGTGCTAGTGCCTTGCCCAGGGCATCAGGGCCGGACCAGGGAAACCATCAACGCCTCCACAAATCCTGCTGCTTCTTCCGGATTATTGGCTACTTGACACAGACAGTGTTGCCATCCACAGGGTCCAAAACTCTGACCAAATCTGCTGGTCAGGCTCACTTCAGTGACTTTGTCATCCCCCAGAGCCCAGCCTCATCGCCATAGCTTGCAAAGATAAACTGGGACCTAGGATTAGATTGCTAGGTGTGACAGTTTTCCCTCCTCCTCCCCACCTTTTTAGCCTCTAAGAGAAGAGCTGGACAAGTGCCAGGTGCTTAGGCCCCCACCAGGTGTGGGTCAGAAGAAAGAAGAAGAGAGGAAAGTGTGCGGTGTAGTGTGTGTGTGTGTGTGTGTGTGTGTGTGTGAGAGAGAGAGAGAGAGAGACATGGAGAGACATGGAGAGACAGACAGACAGACTTCTTCCAGATCTGTTGCAGGAGATGAGGGCACAGAGCAGGGCAGGGGGACACCTTGCAGAGTCTTCTGCATTGAGGCTTAGGGAAGAGAGGAAAGGTTTGCAAAACAGAGAAATGATTAGGGACTAGAACTGTGGTGGGGGACTCTATCTGCAGGTAGAACTATGACCATGGAGTGCAGAAAGCTGGTACATGTTAGAACTTTCCAGTAGGCACAAGCAGAGGGTGAGCTGCCCTGGCAGAGTGCATTTCCTGTCCCCAGAGGTACTTAAGTCTATGCATGGTGACAACTTGGCCAGGATCCCAGGGCTAGCAGCTCAAGGAGATGCTGGATGGAAGGCGGTGCTGACTTCAGCAAGAGATCAAGAAAAAAGACAAAGAAGGAAAGCCACAGTTACCCTGGAAAGCTCCGCTATGCCTTTTCCTGGAGTTAAAAAATAATAAAAGAAAGATCTGTATGATGAAATTTACAAAGTCCTCATCAAAGAAGACCTAAATAAAAGGGGAAACATTTGTGTTCATGGATTGGAAGGCTCTGCGTTGTGAAGATGTCAAAGTCTAACCAAACTGATAACCATTTCAACAGAATGTCAATCAAAATCTCCACAGGGTTTTTGCAGACCCAGAAAAGCCAATTCTAAAATTCATATGGTGTGGGAGACTCTAGAATAAACAATCTTGACAAAGAAGAGTGACATGGGTGGCATCACTTGTCTAATATTAAGGCTTACCATAGAATGACGAAAGTCAAGACAGCATGGTGTTGGCCAAGGGGCTGGCCTGTAGATCACTGGAACAGAGTGGGGGGCCCAGGGCTTGGGATTCCCTGACTGCTGAAGGCTGACCTATTCCACGGGTTCTGGAACCTCTCCTTTCTCTCTCCTCCCTGGTGTGGGTCAGAGGTCATCTGGGTGGCATGCCAACTTCCCCCCTGCACATCTTCCCTGAATTGTGATGCCCCCTCTCCCTCTTTGGGCCCAGGCCTCCATCCGCCCTGCAGAAGGGCCAGACCTAAGTCCTCTCTGCTGACCTCTTAGCCATCTCTACACCCTTCCAGGGAGTCCTGGGAAAGCTGTTGCTTCTCTCAGGGCTGCTCTGGCTCTGTACAGGGCAGATGCCTCTGTCCCAGCTTCCTCCACCACTGTGTCCCTCCAGATGGACACCAAGAGAGAACTCTTGACACCAGCCATGCCAATAAAGGCTGTCACCTTCAAGTCCTGGATGGAAGGCAGGGCAAAGCACCTCTGACCTGGCACCCCTCGATCCCATGGGAGGTGTTTTTCCCTGAATCTTGGAGAACGGGGTGAGTCGTCCCACAATCTGGGGAGGTTCTGGAGAGGTTCCTGAGGTCTCTTAGCCAGTGAGAAGCCCCATGATGCCATCCCACAACTCCCTCCTCTTCTGGGGCAAACCCTATATGCCAAGTCTTTCTCGAGCAGCACTGCTTCCCTTTGTTCTCTCTCTCTCTCTTTTTTTAAGATTTTATTTATTTATTTGACAGAGATCACAAGTAGGCAGAGAAGCAGGCAGAGAGAGAGGAGGCTAAGCAGGCTGACCCCATGACCCTGGGGTCATGACCTGAGCCGAAGGCAGTGGCTTAACCCACTGAGCCACCCATGTGCCCCTCCCTTTGCTCTCTTAAAGCTACGGGTCTGCACCTGCCTCTGAGATCAGGGTTTGCACCGTGAAGCCTCCTCTCCTGGGTCTCAGTATATGCTTCCCGGTCCTTCTTCCCTGGCACAATCAGCCTCAGCCCCCAGGTCAGGCTCCAAGGGGCAAAGAGGAAAGATGGAGGAAGAGAACCACCTGCCAGGTCTGCTTATTCTCCCCTGCTTGGGTGGGTGGCCCTTCCCTGTACCTCCCTGAGGACAAGAGGACAGCTCAGCTTCGGAAAATGGACAGAATGGGACACACCCACGGCTGTGTCCCTGGCCCTGCGAGTGCATGGCCATACCTGCAGCTGACCTGGAGGGCCACAGAGGGCTCCTGGAGAAAGCACTTTGGGGTTGAGGTCTAAAGGACAAGCAGGACTTGGCGAGGTGCCCAGAATAGAAGAGGCTCCAGGCAGAGCGACCAGGCTGCAGTCACAGGCCCCAAAGCAAGAAGGAAGAGCTGACAGCTGGCAGGTGGGTCTGAGGCAGCAAGACAAAGGGGTAGGAGGAGCCTGGGGGACAGGGAGGGCCCCCTGCAGCCTGTGACAGGTTCTTGGTTTTTACTTTGGTTTGTTTTCTGTCTTGTTCACTGAATTTGGGGTGAAGGGTCTGGAGTACTTGGCTCAAAGTCCTTCTATCACCTCCAACTCCCCATGACTCACACCTGGCGCAGGGCAGGTACTCAGCCAATGCCGAGACCACCAAGCCATGGGGACTTGGATGTGAAGCCCCTCTCATCTTGCTGATGAGGAAGTGAGGGTACTGGGGATGGTGGGGTGGGGATCAGAATAGATCTAGCCCTGTTCTTATAGCTCCCCACTTTTCCTTGGGGTGCCAACCCCACTACTACTATATTCCATCCTGTGGTCTTGTGGTCTGGCATGCCACCTGCACTCCAGAGGAAGAATATGACTGAGACCAAAGCAATCAGCACAGTGCACCTCCTGGCCATTGTGATTGGTTCAGGGATGAATACATGCACCAATTCAGGCCAATAAGAAGCAGCCTCAAGACCATGATTGCCCTGTTGCTGCTGGAAGGCTTTTCCTTGTAATAATCTGCCTGAGAGTGACAGCTTACTGATGACATCATGAGAGCACCTGGATCCAGCTATGCCTGAAGCTATGTTTTAAACTTTTTAATCACATTCATCAATGAGTTTCCTTCTTTTGCTTGAGACCGTTTGACTTGTGTTCCTATGATTTGAATCTCACAAATTCTGGCTAATTTAGCACTCCTGGCCAGGCAGCCTGTTCCTCGTCCTACCCTTGGCCAGTGTAAAGAATGGAGCTTTCCTGAGGCTGTTCTGTTAAGTGTGGAGCCTCGCCACCAGCCTACAATCTGCAATCAGGGGGTTGTTGATTGAGGGACTCTCCTATTTTCACAACCCTGGCCCTGCTGTTTCATACTTTTGGCAACATTTATCAGCCCCCCACTGTGTTTAGGACTCACTGCCAATTCCCAGGGGCCCTGTGCTTACCCAGCCTCAGACTCGGGGGTCCCCAGACCCTGCAGTGCAAGGGGCTTGAACACAGAAAGGATGCACTGGGCAAGTTCCACAGCTTGGTCACCGCCTACTGCCCCAGGTCCCCCCACTGCCTCCCCAGAGGCTCTGGGGCCTGCCAGGACTGACAAGCTGTGAACACATGTTGCTGGGGGGGGGGGGTTGGGGGGAGGGTTGTTTTTTCCAGTGGCCTTTTCCAAGCCAGACAGAACTGAAATGTGAGCTCCCCCAACTTTAACCACCAGCAGACCTGCCAGGGCATCCTGGCTCCCTCCTCCTGTGTGTGCCGGGAGGCCGTGTGGGCACACGTCCACAGCCATGGAAAATATCACCAGGGACGGCTGGAGGAGGGTGACATGGGGGGCTTCCTGCATGTGGAATAAGGGAAAACATTACCCTGCCAGGGGTTTGGAACTCACTGCACCACTTTCTCCAGTGACCCTGGGGCCCTAGGGAAATAATCAGACATCTCTAAACCTCAGTCTCTCTACTTGTAAAATGGACACACAAATGCTTGCTCTTGGGGTGGCGGAGAGGGAGGAGACAATCCATGTGGGGCAGTTAACCCAGGCCTGGCGCATGTGCAGTGCCCAGCGGATCCTCCTAGCTGTGACCGTGATCCCCTGGGGCTGGCACCTGGGTCACCCCCACTGCACCGAGAAGAAGGCGGAGGCTCATAAGGGACAGCTGCACAGCTGCGCAAAGGGACAGAGGCAGCTCAGGTCTGCGTGATGACAGCACCCGGGGAGGGAGCTTACGTGGGAAAGCCTATAGGTCTGTTACCTGTGTGCCCTGCACGAACAGTGGGGGTCTTGTCCATTTCTGGAGGATGGTCTGAGCTGCCCAACTGGCCCTCCATCTGGTGTGGGGTGCGGGGACGCGGGGCACCGGAGCAGGGCGGCACGTGGAGGAGCAGAGGCTTGTCCCGCCTCCCGCCGGGCTGCTGGCGAGCGGCACTGCACAGATGATGCTCTCTGGAAAGAGGGGGCCTGGCCCAGCCAGACTTAGGGGGCCTCGAGCTGTTCTAAAAATAAAAACAAACTGTCCCACTCAGGTGAGAGTCAAGACTTTGAAAGGGAAGAAAGGCCCCAAGAGCCCCAGGACATGTGCTATTGGGTGAAATAATTAGGAAAACCTGCCTGATCTCCCACGGAGACATAAATCATCCCCTACCACTGGGGACTGATACTCACTGTCCAGGTCCTAATTTTTCCCAGCTGTCCCCTCGAGAGGCAACTGGGTGGGGGAAGGGAGGAGAGTATGAAGCAGGAAGGGGGCTGAGAGGCCGGAGAGAGCTGGGGGAGGGAAGGAAGGAGGCAGGGAGGCTGGGAGGCCGAGATGGAGGGAGCAGGCCGGGAACGGTGCACAGGCACAGAATGAAAGAGAGAAAGCAAAAGGGACACAGAGACGATGAGAGACCCACAAGGGGAGATAGCCATTAAGTAAGCACGACTGTTTTCGGGGACATGTGACAGAGGTGAACTAAGAGGATTGTGGCAATTGGGAGGATCCAGGTGACCTCTGGACACCTAAGGCAGGCTGGGCAAGGGAGCCACAGGCCCTGGCCCGGGCCCCTCCCTTGTTTTCCCCACCTGGAAACCACCGTGGACTGTGTTCTCTGAGGCAGACACAGGGCTGGGCACCAGGCAGGGCCCCACCATCTCACCTCCTCAGGGCCGCCCCTGCCGATGAGGGGTACGGGGTCAGAGAGGGAGTTGGGGGCTCTGCACGTCCCTAGGCCGGAGGCCAGGCTGGGGAGGGCACTGCAGGCAGACAGGCAGGTGCTGCTGCTTTCTGAAGGCCGAGAGCTGGAGACCTCAGAGATGCCTGTTTGGTGGGTGGTCACGGAGGCCAAAACCCACCCCAGCCCTGCCCTGGGGAGAGCCCCGTCCTACCCTGCCCTGAGGATCAGGGATGAAGTGAGATGCCTGCTCCCTGTTCCTCAGAACATCTCTGAGGGGAGGACTCTTACTTTTTTTTTTTTTTTAAAGATTTATTTATTTATTTGACAGAGCGAGAGAGATCACAAGTAGGCAGAGAGGCAGGCAGAGAGAGGAGGAAGCAGGCTCCCCCCTGAGCAGAGAGCCCGACTCGGGGCTTGATCCCAGGACCCTGAGATCATGACCTGAGCCGAAGGCAGAGGTTCATCCCACCGAGCCACCCAGGCGCCCCTCTTACTTTGTTTTTTAGATGAGGAGACTGAGGCTCCGAGGGGCTGAATGTCTTGGCCCAAGTCTCTCAGCTGGTGAGAAGAGGGACCAGGAAACAGAAACCAGATGGGCTTGCTCTCACCCCTCCCTTGCCTCCTCCTCCTCTCCGTCCCTCCCTATCCCTCACCCTTCTCCTCGGGGCTTCCGTCTTTCACTCATCTGTGTCTCCCCCATTTGTTGACTGAGGAGAGAAGTCTGCAGATGGAGAGGAAACAGAGAAGGGCCCTCTGGGAGAAAATGGCGGCTCCTCTGGCTCTAGCTGCAGCTGTGGGCGTCAGGCAGTGAGGGCACCAGAGCCCCTCTGCTCCCCCATTTCGGAGCCACCTGAGCTGGTTAGGGACCAGGGCAGCCTGGAAGGAAACTAATTGCCCTTCAGAGCAGAGATGGCTCTCAGCACACCAAGGGCCTTGGAGACCCAGAGTCACCCACACTTCCTCCTTGGCCACCACCCCTTCCAAGTGCACACCCCAACAGGCACCACCTGACCAAGCTGAACCCTGAGTCTCTCTCCCTCCCTCTCCCTCTCATCTGACGTCGAGGTGCAGAAAGGAGTTGGCCCCATCATGGTCAGGTCCCTGGAATTCTGATGGAAGCCCATGACTCCTCTTGACCTGCATTTGAACCCTGGATGCACGAGCCCCAACTCATTGGGCTTCTCTGATCATTAGTTTTCTATAAAATAAGGATAATTAGAGCCACCTTGAAGGTGACAGTGAAGGGGCAGCCCGTGCGTGGGTGGCCCTTCCTGGGCCTCCCTCCCGATGGCCCTAGTCAAGGACGTGTGGCTTCAGTTTCCTTACAGCCACCAGGGAAAGGGCTTCAGGAACTTGAGGGCCGAGAGAGAAGGAGGACGTCCTCAAAGTCCCCAGGGACAGGCAGAGGCAGCTGCGTCCCTAGGACGGGAGCCAGTGTGTTCCCCTTGCACCCGGAGGGCTTAGCAGGACTTTTGTGAGACTTTCTATCTTTCCATATGCAGACATTTTGCTTCCTCCCGGGGATCCTCCCCTCACCTCAGGGAAGACCTGGCCCACAGGAAGCCTGCGGAGAGGGCCTCTGGGCTCCCATCGGACGGGGCCTCCCTGCCTCCCCCACCAGAGCGGTCCAGTTCCCCGACCTAGAAGCTTGGCCTACGGGGTTGTGTGTAAGGGGATTCATCCTCTTTCTAGTCTCTTCTGCTTTATTGTTGCTGTGGGTTGTTATGGCCCAGGCCAGTCCAGCGTGGAGACATTAGCTCAGCATTTCAGGCAGGGCCACTTGGCCAAGTCCATTACAGCACTGCCCTCCGGGGATGGCCGGCAGCTGCCCTGCCCCATGGCCGCCTCCGCAAGTCCTGCCTTCCCCAGGGCTGCCAGAACGACCCGCCCAGTCCTTCGGAGTCCAGCCTGGGGTACAGAGGCCTCCTCTCTTGCGGGTGGGAGGCCTCCTCGGAGGAGCCCGGAGTCCCCGCGGATCAAGTCCTTGTCCTTCTGGGCATTACCCAGCCCCCCAGATGGAGCCACGGGTGGCAATCCCATGAGTGGGGCCTCGGGTCGGCCTGAGTGCCGAGCCCAGCGCCCGAGAGCTGACAGCAGTCACAATGGCTTATGTGTCACTGTCCCTCGGTGACAGAACTTGCTCGAAGGTCTTCTATTAATTCTCCCAAGAGGCCTATGAGGTAGGTCTCATGACACCTCCATTTCACAGAAGAGGAAACCAAGGCACAGAGCAGGTAAGAAAGCCCCTGGAAGCAGGTGCCAGAGGAGAGCAACTGTCATTACTGCCCCCAACACAATCCACCAAGAGCTGGGACAGGAGCCGAGCGTCCATGATAACCTGCCATCCTGAGGCCAACGAGCAAGTCAGAACAAGTGCGCCAAACATCAGGACGGCCTTCCTGATTCCATCCCTTCCTCCTGCCATGGCTTTTGTCCTGGAGGGGTGCCAGCCACTCACAGCTCTGACTGGGCCCTTCTGGCCCCCATGGCGGAGGACCCAGGGCCACCTGATTCCTGGCCAGCCCACCAGGGCACCGAGTGGGAGCTCTTCTCTGATGCCACTTTGCTTCCTCATTTCTCTGGGATGTCACCCAGCTGATCCACAGCTCGGTGACATCCTTGAGCAAGGTCCCTGTAAACTGAACTGCGACCACATGTTAAAAAAAAAAAAAAAAGTAACCAAGCACTAATAGGACAGCTCTTTTTCTTTGGCGCATAACACTAGCCCCATTCTAGAAAATTCGAAGCTGGAACAGAATTTCCATTTATTTACTGATTCCACCCCAGCTCCATGATGGATGGGGGAAAAACCACCATACCTCTCTCCCCATTGGCCGAAGGTGACCCGGTCAGGAATGACTTCCCCACAACGTTTAACTTGGGACCGGAGAGAGAGCGAAAACTTCCGTCTGTCTCCTGGAGGGAAGCTGGGAGAGTGTGGGGTAAAGCTGCCGGTGGCCAAGTGTGTGTCTGAGAAAAACCAGCTAGCTGGGAGGAGAGCGCAGAGTCTTGGGTGGTGGGCGGTGCGGTGGGGGGGGGAGTGGAGGGGGTGGCAGGGAGGGTGTCAGAGAGTCTGGAAAAAAGAATTCATTCTGATGAAAGGAGTTGCAGTCAAGTAAAAACAATAGGACAAACGGAACTTGTAAAACTTCTTCATGGGAAAATAATCACGAAATGCAATTACTGTGAGGGAATTGACTCTAGAAAATACTTCCCTCCCTAAAAAAAACAATATTGAAACATTTTTGGCTAATAGTTTTATATTCATAAACATAGTGTCAAAAGTCCATTAAGATGGTAGATTCAAGATGCCCAGAATTTAGTCCCTAAATCTATCTTCCTTCTGGCTCTTCCGCCCCCACTCTCCCCACCCACCCTCTGAGCACTTTAGCAAATAACGTTTTTTTAACAAACACTTTAATACGCAAATAGCACATTATTCCTAACTGTTTTTTAAAGATTTTATTTGTTTATTTGAGAGAGAGAGAGCACAAGCAGGGGAAAGAGCAGAGGGAGAGGGAGAAACAGACTCCCTGCTGAGCAGAGACCTGGATACGGGACTTCATCCCAGGACCCCAAGATCATGACCTGAGCTGAAATCAGGTACTTAACCGACTAAACCACCCAGGCGCCCCCTAACTCCTTTTTAAAAAAGATTTTATTTGTTTATTTGAGGGAGAGAGAGGGAGAAAGAGAGAGAGTGAGCTTGCACAATTTGGGGGGAGGGGCTGAGGGAGAGGGAGAAGCAAACTTCCCGGTGAGCAGGGAGCTAGTGGCGGGGCTCCATCCCAGGACCCCAAGGTCATGACCTGAGCCGAAGTCAGATGCTTAACCAACTGAGCCACCCAGGTGCCCCCTTATTTTTTTAAAGCAATTCTTTCAGTGAGGCTACTTGGCAACCCATAGTCCAACTCCTTCAAGTCATTTTTAGGCTTTCAAAAATATTCAAAACTAATCAAAATGCAACTACTTAATAACCCAAATATGGAAACAACCCTAATGCCCATTACCTTATGAATGAATAAAAAAGATGTGGAGCAAAGACACAATGGCATATGAGTCAGCCATGTGAAAGGAGGGCATCGTGCATCTGGGACAGCGTGAGTGGACCTTGAGCGCATTCTGCGAACCAAGATAAGTCAGACAGAGAAAGACAAGTGCTGTATCATATCACTTATATTTGGAATCTAAAAAGTTGAACCTGTTAAAATAAAAAAAAAAAACCAGCAACAACACCCAACCAGACAGTAAAATGGTGATTACTAGGGGAGGGGAGGGGCGGGGAAGTAAGACTGCTGGGGTTTAGGAGTACAAACATGTAATTAAGCAATAGAGATCTAATGTACAGTGTATCAAATATATTAAAAAATGTCACACTATAGTTATGGACTGTGATAAATATCATTACAATGGCAATCATAGTACAATATGTAAGTGTATCAAGGTCACAAGCTCTACACCTTAAATTTACATGTGAAATTTACATGCCATTTACACAGCACATTTATCCAATAAAAATAAATGTTCTAGGTTTCTGACTCCCCTCCCCGCTTTCATTCTTCGTTCCACTACTTGGCCAGCGTCCCAAGATTTTGTCCTATAAAATCCAGTTAATGGCACCTTCGTTGTCATCACTACTGTGTCTCTGAAGTTGGATGTGTCTCCTGAAGGACTAGTCTCTGTCAGGCTTTTCCTTCCCACACTGAATCCGCCCCTCCCATGGGTGTACTCAGCCAGGTAAAGCGACCGGCTCCGTGTAGACCAGGCACCTCGTTCTTGGCTCGTGCATAGGTGTCCTCGACACCTCTGCCCACTCTGGACCAGAAGAGTAGGATGGGTCAAGGTCAAAGGTGGCCTGAGTCAAGGTTAATTCATCTGAAGCAGCAGGCAGGCAAAGAGAGATGTGGAATAATAACTCACCCCAAGGGTGGGCTTCCTCCGTGTAGCCCGGGCGGCATTTCTGGCTGGCTGGGAACCTCACCACAGAGTGCTCTTTGCCCACCGCCGGAGGGTAAGATGAGCCTCCCTCAGTTAGGCCAGGGAAACAAACACTCTAGTTGCCAGCTTCAGTGTCGGAGACCCTGCTTTCTATCTTTAACCTCTTTTTCAAGCGTTGATGAGATTTCCCAACGTCCCCACCTGACTCTCCCCACAGATTTTTTTTTTGGACATAACTTACATATATTATGTTAATTTCAGGTGTACAACATCATGATTCAGTATTTGTATATAGTGTGAAATGATCACCACAGTAAGTCTAGTTAACATCCACCACCGTACATAGTTAGAAAATTTCTTTTTCCTGTGATGAAAACGCTTAAGATTTACTCTCTTAGCCACTTACAAATATACAACAAAGTCTTATTAACTGTAGTCTCCATGTTGTACATTTCATCCCCACGGCTTATCTCGTTTACAGCTGGGGCTTTGTACCTTTTAACACCTTCACTCAATAAATGCTTTTTTAAAAAAATATTTTATTTATTTATTTGACACACAGAGAGAGAGAACAAGCATGGGAGCAGCAGGCAGAGGGAGAACAAGGAGCTGTCCCCGCTGAACAAGGAGCCTGACGTGGGCCTCGATCCCAGGACCCCGGGATCATGACCTGAGTCATGACGCTGAGTCAGACACTTCACCGACTGAGCCACCGAGGCTCCCAACAAATGATTTTCTAAAAAAAACAATTAATTTTCAATAAGGGTACACAGTGGGCTAACTTGGCCACTGTCTTGGACTGAAGGAGAGAGAGAGACAGACAGAGACAGAGAGGGAGAGGGAGGGAGGGAGGGAGATGAAGGTGGAAGAAAAGGGTGGGGGAGGGGAAGGAGGAGGAGAGGAAGGAAAGCAGCACATACGGAGCCAACCAGAGTGCAGCGCGGCCTTTACTGGCCAGGCCTTTACTCTGAAGATGCTCAGCACTGTCTGAAGACAGAGGATCTCAGAATTAAGAGGAGTCAGGCAGATCTGAAGCCTAAAGATGAGCTCCAAATCTAGCAGACCTGGAAGCCACGGGAGTGGCCCCGGGCTATCATCAGATGATCGGTGGGTGGCCAGGCCACCGTGCTAGCAGGTGCAGAAAGCCTGTGTTGCCTGCGCACCCTGGGGGTGAGAACAGCAGGAGGGGGCCAGCTGTCCTCAGTAGCTGGAAGCCTTCCTAGGCCTGGCCAGCCAACCATTGATGTTTGCTTACTTCCTATCTGTCCCTTAGACAGCAGGGTCCTGAACTGGCTCATTCCTGATCAGGAGAGAATGGTGTGACATTTCCAGAAATGTTGTGAGCTGGCTGTTCAACTTTTATTAAATTTATTAAACTTTTTTTAAATTGGAAACTTACCATTAAATACATTGTATCTAAAACAAAGGTAATACTCAAACCCCATCCAACTTGTCACTTCCTAAGTGATTCATCCTATTGTACAGTTGAGTTTATTTGTATCTATTTATAATATATCTGGTGCTTCTATGAAAATACAGTGGAAATATTGTGTAATATGGTGGAAATATTGTATAATATGTGCTACCGCACATCCCTCCCCAGCTCTGAGTTCAAGGATTGTCTCATTGGCTGGAGGATTAATGCCATAGACACTGCAAACATTACCACGTGGGGATGCACGTGGTCCTCCCCCCAGAGTGCTGGTTATTCATCATTCTCAAGTTCTAAGAGCGCGGGTCCTCCCACACCTCCTACTTGGAAGGTGCTCGGCACACGGCTCAAATCCATCAACGTGTATCTAATAAACAAGGTAAAGCACACTCAATATTTATGGCTATACATCTCCTCAAACTTTCCAGGATGGTTTCAATGCAACTGTTCTTCTCCGTGATCAGGCTAGAGGACCCAGTTAGGTTCTAGAACCATCATTGGATGCAGGAGGCCACTTCAAGATAAATGGGTGATTTACAGATTTTCATCCTTTTTCCATCCCCACAGCACCGATCGCTCTTTCCTTTGTACATTAATTGCATTTTCAATCCCCCCAAGGCAACCCCCTCATAGGTACTTCAAATTACCTTCTTATTGACTGACTTCAAGATCCGTGGCTGAAACCTTGAGGGGAAAGAACCAGTCTTTTCCAGGACCAGATTTGAAAATGAATAATGAAGAATAATAATAGTAAAAATTCTCAAACCTTAAACATCCATTGCCTAAAATAGGCAGTTTAGAGCTTGAAATCCAAGTGACTCACAAACCATGCAGCTGGTGACCCCCCCCTCCTCCAAAGCTAATTGAATAAAAAGAAAAAAAATAGTTGAAGAAGGCTGGTCTCTCCAAGAAGCAAACCCCACATACTTCCTCTCCCCCAGGCCCGAGGCTCGCTTGACCACACAAGGCATATAAAAACCCCATTTGGAGAATCACTTGTTTCCCACGTGGCTCTTCCATCAGTGTAATTTAAGAAACACACAATTCCCGCACCCAGATTTGGAAGTCACTAGCAGTACACACCTGATGGGGAAGCCAGGGGTTGGAGGAGTGGTGTTTTCTCTCTGTTTAAACTACTGAGCTGGCTTCTTGAGATTCAAAACACTTTCTACAGAGGTAAGGTTGGTATATACTCAGGGGGAAAGGTGGGTCCTAAATTCCAAAGTGGGTCCCCGGTCAACCACATCATCAGGAGCTGGCTAGAGGAAGAAACGAGAAGGAAGTAGGTCAGCATGTGAACTGTGCTCATCTCTGTGTGGTGGGGCTGGGGAGATTTCCATTTTCTTATTTCTAGTTCTCTGAATTTTCCAAATGCTTGATGATGAACAGATACGGCGTTTTGTTTGTAGTTGGGGGGGGGGACATTGTTTACTTGCATGCTTCAGAAAAGGAGAACAGGGTTGGGTCTTTTCTCCCCTCTGAGGGCCCCTGGGCTAGGGTCATTTGGTGTTTCCATGAGGGTTTCCATCTAGTTCCCTGTGAGTCATCCAAACCCATGGCTTGTTATTTAATTAGCTGCTGAGGGCCTTAAGTTTAAAAAAAAAATGATGAGTGAGATGAAGGGGCAACTCAGCAGAGCAATTTTTTGTAAACACAGCCCAGGGAATGGTGCTGAAGTCTTTACACAATTTGAGAGTTCCCACCTGTCACCAGTGGTGAAAGGCACCTGGCTCTTTGATCGTCTCCATGGCAGGGACTGCTGGTTACCAATCCAACAGCTAGTTTTCTCCCTTGCTAATCGCTATTCTAGTTTTTTTCTTCCATTCTAATTTTGTTGGGGGGTATCCATATGCCCAGCAAAACCACATCTACTTCCTGTCTCTCCTACAGCTCAGGAGCAGGTGGTCCAGATCTGGAGGAGAGATGAGGTGGCCAGCTCAGCCAGAACAGCCTGTGGCCACTTGTCCCTCCTCCTCTTTCCTGCCTGCAAATTAGCAATGAGCTTGAAGGTGCTCGGCTCGCACCTTTCAGCTGCTCCACCCAGAGCAAGACCTGCCTTCACTGAACGTAGCCACTGATGGTTTAGTTTCCCAAAATGGAAGCAGTTCTCCCTCAAAATGAATTTGGCTTCTGCCTCTGGCCAGAAGTAGAAGTGTTTTTGTTGCTTTCAGTTTCTGGCTACTTCATTTCTGGGACTTCTGGAACTAAGAGCCCTCCAGATACACACAATGGATGGAGGACTCTCTAGCTGCTCAGCGTGGACCTAAGTCTTCCGAGGTCAGGACATAGGTCTCTGGGATCTATTTCATACCCAGTAGAGATCCATTCACTGATTCATTCATTCCTTCAGCAAATGCCTCTGATCCAAGACAAGGTTCTGTGTGAACAAGACAGTGTGCATTCTTGTGGAGCAGCTAGATAGTAAGTAAATATAGACATAGCAATTTCAAGTCATACAAAAGCTGTGAATTAAAATAAAGCAGGGTGGTAAAATCGGAGGGGCCCCTCAGTTAGGGTGGTCAGGCAAGGGGCTATGTCATCAGGCTTGCAATAGATAAGCAGCAACCTGACAAGAGTGAGGGTGTGAGGAATACAAGAGTTTCAGGGAAAGACGTTAGGCAGTGGAAGTGGAGTCCTAAGGCCATGAGATAGAAATCAAATAATAGCAAATACATTCTACAGTATTCTGGGCACTATTTTCAGCACCTTTAAATATATTACTTTTTTAATCCTCATAGCAACTCTAGGAGATAGGTGCTATTATTACCCTCATTTCCTAAATGAAGAAACTGCAAACCAGAGAGGGCAGGTCATTTGCTTAAGGTCACACAGCAAATCAACAATCTATTTTCTTTCTTTTAATTTCAGGGGCCCAAGTATTGGATTCTGGGGTATAGACATTCAATCCTTCCTCTATTTATAAGACTATATCCAGGCCTTTAATGTCTAGGGGTGTGGTGTTATTTTATTGTCTCCTTTGGAATAGGTAATGGGATCAATCCTGTTTTGCTATAATTCCAAGTATCTGGATGCAACTGACAAAGGTAAGTCAATCATTTAACCCTACCACAACCCCTCCAATGTGTGTGTGGTTGGATGGGCCACTAGCTGGGAATTGTGAAAGTCCGGATCCTGGAATATGTTGAAGACATAGTTTTTCTATCCTTTTTTATTAGTAACAGTTTTACTGAGATATAATTCACACACCAGACTATTTAGCCATTGAAAATGTACAAGCCAGTGGCTTTTAGTATATTCACAGGGCTGTGCCTCTATCACAGTCTTTGCTACAAGAAGAAACCTTGTCCCTTTTAGCAGATAACCCCCTATTTCCTCCCCTACACCACCTGGGGCTCTAGGAAACCACTGATCTATTCTCTGTCTCTATGCATTCGCTTGTGCTAGACATTTCATATAAGTGGAATCATTCAATATTTGCCCTTTGTGTCTGGCTTCTTTCACCTGCCATGATGTTTTATCCATGTCATAGCATATGTCAGTGCATCATTCCTTTTTATTGCCAAAGAATATTCCATGATATGGCTATAGCACGTTGTATGGATTCATTCACCAGTTGATGGATGATCGGGTAGTTTTTGCTTTTTGGCTGTTGTGAATAGTCCTATGAGCATTCATGCACCAGTTTCTGCATGGACCATGTTCTCTGTTCTCCTGGGTATATTGCTGGGAGCAGAATTGGTGGGTCCTACTCCATGGTCATGCTCCACAGTTAAGCAATTGAGGAGCTTTATTGAGGGGTGCAACTTTGCTCTTCTTGGGTCATTTCTGTTCAGCAGCTGTGCTCTCACCCCTGATGGTGCACTTGAAACCAGCCCAAGGGAGGGAGGGTCCTCACAAAAGTTGCTCAGCCTGCCCTGATCATCTCCTTTGGACAGTCAAGAACATCTTTCTCAGCAAATTGTTGGGGGACAAGGGGTTCTAATTAATGACACTTTATTACTAGAAAGTATTCGGGAAGTGACAAACTGGTGGCAATGTTTCACTGTGGCTTGAAGCAGTAACTTCGCAAACACATCCCACCTCGGGGAGTCAGACCCTAGGAATTAGTCATTTGGTTTACTCTTGGCAGGAAGAGAGGGTCAGAATGGAAATAAGTGAATTTCTTCCTTCCTAAGCAAAGGCTAACTAGCTTTGCTGCCCCTTCCCAGGGTCGAGGCAAATCCACCAGTTAACTCATCACTGTCCACCACTAATGATCCCTGAGAATGGCAATGACACCCCGCCGAGCAGTGGCCACTGGGCTGTCAGTGTCCAGTGGTGAGCACAGGGCTTCCCCACTGCCTAGAAAGGCCCAGAGCGGGCTGGACAGGTTCTGCTTCCCCCTCCCACCCCCCACGTTCGTCCTGTCCACAGGGAGACAGGCTGAGGCCCCTCCGAGGAAGTGGGCTGGGCCCGGCCAGGTGCATACCTCTCCCAGATCAATGTTGCACATAGATGACAGCAGGCTTCCAGGTGGGAAGTGCAACATCCGGGCGTCTTCGGGGTCTGTCCAAAGATCCAGATGTTTGGCGTCGACGGCCCCCAAACCTGAGTGATTGAATCAGACACTTTTTTATAGAGTGTAGGCACAGCTGTCCAAAGGAAGCGCGTCTGTATTCACTCCTTCTCTGCCGGCTCGAATGTACTTTGAGTTCCGACCGCAGCAAACTTTTGGCAGCTTCTTGCCATTCTTATGCTGGGAAAAACCCCCAAAGACCCCCAACCTCTCTACGAAGGAGGGAGATCAGGAGCCTGGCCTATTGGATGGAAGGATGGGAAGGGGGTCCAGACCAAATAGTGCTTTGGGGGTCCTAGTACGGGGGTCCTGTACTGGATGGGGATTTGACTAGACAATCTTTGATGTCCCTCTCCATTCTAGGCTGCTAGGACACTAAAGCAAGCTCAACGGACCCTACCCCCACCCCTCCCATCACTTAGAACCCAGAAAGAGGTTCTCCCTTAAGAGGGTTTGGGCAAGACAGAGAGGACGAGAACTGCACAAGATCCCAGAGCGTTTGCTTTTGAGTCTCTTTTCTCCTCCCATATCACTCTCCTCCTAACTGGCCAGCATCCCTGGGGTTCCCATCTGACCCACTGGACAGTCCTGGAGCACACCACGCCTTCTGCTGCCCTCCTTTCCTTCCTTGGTGGCCTATGAATCCTCATGGTCCTTCTTGGCTCCAGCTTGGCCCCCATGCCCCCTCCCTGTGGCCATGGCTGAGCACCCCAGTAGAGCCATTCGCTTTTCTTTCATAAACCTGGGAGCTGTGGATGTATGTCCATGGGGGCGTTCAGTAGCCAGCACGTCCCCAAGGACAGGGACGAGGACCACCCCTCTCTAGAGTATCCTCCCCAGCCCAGAGCCCAGAATGAGAGAGCATCACGAGAGCCCAGTGGAAGTTTCCGGACATGAGATGAAAGGATAATCTGTTGGACGGCAACGAGATGGTACCAGAGTCAGGAAGAAGGAGCACAGAGGAGAACGGACGAGAGGCCGTCTGGTGGTGTGGAGGCCCCAGGCTGGTGACTGAAAGTGGGGCACCCTAGACTTACATCCCCTGAGGTGATTTAAAAACCATGACAGGGTCAACCTTAAGAATTAGGAGACAGCGCTGAAAAAAATCCAGATTTTTGGCATCTGGTAAAAAATTCGGCTGGTCTCAGCAAGAGAAGCTGGAGCTGGGTGGCAGCTTCCCCCTTGGCCAGCCATGGTGCGCCCTCCTTTTCCACAGCTGGTTTCTGCCCTGGGCCTGGTGGGCATCAAGTTTGCCACCCCCTCTCCTCTGGGAGGTGCTAAGTGGGAGGTCATTGCCTTGGGGCTGGCAGGGTAGAAGAGAACCTTCCCCAGATTTTACATAGGGGCCTGACTGGGATTTTATTTTATTTATTTATTTATTTATTCATTTATTTTCTGACTAGGAATTTAAATGATGCTAGGGGCTGCCTTTTATTTTCCCCAAAGGAAAGGAAACTTCAGAGGCTCATTCAGAGCAATCCCCACAGCTGCTGGGCATCTGAATCTCGGGTTTTCTCTCGACAGACCCAACCCCTCAGGCGTATGTGGACGTTGTGACTGTCCCCCAGCATTCCCTCCACCGGCTAGATAAGCTTATTCTCCTGTTTTTACTCCCCACCAGCTTTGGTTCCTATAACAAAATCCTATTTATTTTAGTTAAAAATATCAATAAGGGCAAGAAGCACAGACTGTGGGGGGAGGGTAGGAGGGAGGATTCCTGAGGGGCTCTAGGCAACTTGGAGTGGGTGGCAATGTTCTCACTATCCTGACTGTGGTGATGGTTTCCTGGAGCGGGGAGGGGGGGTGGGGAGGCTCTCTGAATCTAAGTTCTCAAACTTGCCATTTGAAATAGGCACACTTTGTATATGTCGATTATAACCCAATGAAGCTGGTTTTTGTTTCTTTTTTTAAAAAAAGCAAGAGGCAACCTTGGAATTTAGTGAAAAGGTAAATAAATGGCTTTAGCATGGAACCATACATTTCACTGAGCCCAGTGACTTCTGTCTGGACAGCAGGCTGGGCATTTAGAAGAGCGGGTCGGCAGTGAGGGCTCCAGGGCTCAGAGATCCAGTGGCTAGGATGGGTCCTGGCACCCTCAGAAAACCCCACCTTTCTCCCACCTGTTCCCACTGTCCCCCAGCCCTGTCTCCCCCTCCTGAGGCTTCCTTCTCCTTGTCCTCCCCCCCAGAAGGGGTGTTTTTCCAGTCCCTGGTGGGTATAAACAGCCCACAGCTGAGGGGGACCCAGCCCTGCCCCCCAGCAGACTCTGCACCCCAGAGACCCCTCTCTGAGACCGAAAGGCATGGGGGGACCACACCCTCTTCCTCTTCCTCTGCACCCCGCCCACCTGTGTCCTCTGGGAGAGGCCTGCTCAGCACTGCAGCCATTCCGGGAGCTTTCAGCATTCTCTTTTTGTCTTTGCTGAAGCTCACAACGGACAAACAAGTGTCTACCCAATAATTCATCTCAAGAAATAATGATGAGCAGCCTTACATCAGCAACGAATGTTAACTGCTCTGACCACCCTTTTCCTCCTTCCTCCTGCCCACCCAGCTCCTCTAAGGGCCGGGAGGGCAGGCAGTGGACCAGCTGGGGTGGTCGGCCTGCCAGCCAGGCCTCTCCGTTCCCGTTAGTGAGAGCAGCCTGGGGAGCACTGCTCTCCATCTCCCTAAAGAACTCTGACTCTGCTGGAAAGCATTGGTTTGCACAGAATGTATCTAGGGGAGGAGTGGGTGAGTGGGGAAGGATGGGGGCAAAGCTCACGGCCACTGTCCCAGTAGCCCCCAGGAAGGCAGGGACAGTGCCTTCCAGGCCCCTTGCACAGTGGGAGAGCCTGGGCTGGGCTCGGGCTGCAAGGCATGCTGGGATCTTCACTGTGGGAGGCTACAGGCCAGAGGGAGCTGATCTTGAAGCAGGAACTGTTTTTAGGGGAGGGGGCATCCAGCCTGCACCCTGTTTCCAAACGGGCTGGCCATCCCAGTGGTACTCAGAGGGTCTGGGGGCAGGGGCAGGGGGGAGGAAGGATCAAGAGGCAGTTCCAGACAGCTCCTAGCTCCAATGGGACAGTATCCTAAACAAAAGATGAGAGCAGGAAATGGGTGCTGTCCTTGAGGTCTTGGGGGAAAGAGGATGACCAAGGATCTGGCAGCACCTGACCAAGCCAGCCACAGTCATCACGGGGAATCTGGGTCCAGATGGAGATCCTTTGGTCCTGCCCTTGCTCTCAGGTTCTCTGTCCCATCCTCGTACCCAGCCATCCATCCCACAGGCAGGCCCATCACCGCCAGCCTGCCCTGTGCCCCCTTCCCCGCCCCTGCGTGTCCTGTTTCCACCACCTTAGGACTCATCTTCTCCTCCCAGGTCATGAGGCATCGATTCTGCCCCCTCAAGCATTCCTCAGAAGGGAGCTCAGCCCAGCCCAGATTCAGGAAAGGGCAATGCGGCTCTGCCTCTTCGTAGGAGGTATGTCAAAGAATGGATGGATACGTTTCAAACCCTCTTGAATGACACCCACTGAACTGGGGCTGGAAAAATAGAGCATGGAAACTGAAGGTAATTTCTAGGATTTTATCCTCGCTCATTGCCAAGGAGGGGTTTTCCAGAATTTTGGCTCTAGGCTGCCCTTCCTACTCATGATGCCTTTATCATGACAAGCTTGAGGAACTCCAAAATGCCTGCTTATGGGGCTCAGACACTGGGGATTCTTTAATGGGTGTTACTGGCCTTTTCAGTGGGTGCCGGCTTACTGGGCTGGGAGTCATGACCTCAGTACACAGCACAAGACTCATATGTCATCGTACTGGGGGAGTGCTATTCCCAGGGCCCATCAGGACCTCCTCTGGGTTCTTGCCTTGGTGGGGAGGAAAAACTTTTTCCTCTACCTTTTTTTGTTCAGTGCTCAGGGACCTGCAAATTAAACTTACAGAAGTCATGCTAACAAGAGGAAAGAATGGATATATTTACATATGTATGCACAAGACTTCTTAAAGAAATGTGACTCAAGGGCTTAGAATTTGGAGTTTGTATACCATGTTAACAAAAAGCTAGTAAAAGAAAAGACACAGGAAGAGGGTCTGGGGCTTCTGGGGGTGGTGAGGTGTGGGAAGGTCAGCATATGAGGGAAACTCCTAGAACATAGGGAATATTTCAGTAAGGTTTGTTTATGCAGGTTCAAGTCAGTGCAGTCTCAGTAGTAAGTGGTTTCCTCTTCCTGGTATGAGAGAAGGGAGGAGGACACCTCGACAAAGGGAAATGTGTGCCCTACCTTGAGGCACGGAGCGGGAGGGTAGTGTTTATTCTGGGTCTGCTGTATTTCGGTTGTTGTCTTCACTTCAAAATAGCCCTTTTGCCAAAGGGGCACATTTCGGGGTGGCACCTTCTGATCCTCTTTACCTTCCTGCTATAGTGCCTGTGCATTGGCCTGCCACAGCCGAGGCAGACGACAGGTAAGTTTCCTGGCTCTGACCCTTACCAGTGGTGCAATCTCAGGCATGGCCAGCCAGCTTCCTGAGCCTTAATTTCCTCTCTTGGAAAGCAGAGGGAATTGTGGTGCCTACCTCCTAAGGGGGGCTTAGAAGCATTGCATGGGATGGGATGAGATACTCACCCGCATGTAGCAGGTTCTACAAATGTAATCAGCTGGGTGTTATCTTAGAAAGGATTATTGATGATAATGGTGAGTTCTGAGCCATGGCGCACGTCACCCCAAACCTCTTCATGGATATGATCTCACTGGATCCTTAGTTCTTTCATTGTGTGGAGGAGCATGTGACAGCTCAGGCTGGTGGCTGGCCCAGGTCACCAAGCCCATGGCTATAGCTCGGGCTCCCAGTCCCACACAGCTGCTGTCCCAGGCAGAGCTTCCCTGCGTGGCTCACTAAGGTAATGAACCCTGGTGTCCCTGGACGGTGTCCACAGGCCCCCGGAAAGTGTGGATGGGAGAGGAGGTTTGCAAAGGTCTCTAGGTGCCCAGAGGGGGTCCTGAGAACCAGGGGGTTACTCGCAAGGCCATCAAGAGGGCAGAAAGAGTATGTTCCGCTGGGTCGTGATGGGTGAGGTGGGCCTACAGGACGTCCTTAGGAGCCAGAGAGGGAGGAAGAGAAGAAGGTGAGCCTGAATGGCAGCTGGGCTCCTGTTTGGCCATTGCACCAAAGGGACAGTACCCCAGGTTCTCTGCTGTAGACTCAATGTTTGCATCCCCCCAAAATGTTAAATCCTGATGCCTGATGGGATGGCATTAGGAGGTGTGGGCTTTGGGAAGGGATTAGGTCAGCAGGGTAGAACTCTCATGAATGGGCTTCATGCCCTTATAAAAGGGACCCCAGAGAACTCCTCCTCACCCCTGCCATCATGGAGAGCACGGGAAGACTTGGGAGCTTGCAGAAGTGTGAAAAGACGTGTTTGTTGTTTAAGGCACTTATCTATGGAATCTGCGTCCTAGCAGCCCAAAGAGATAGAGATACCTTCTGAGCTCAAGAAGTTAAGGGCCCTCAGTGGGCTGCGTGGGACCCAGGGCACATTGTTGGTAGTTCTGACCATCCTGAGTATGGGTAAGGGATTAGCAAAGGGGGCTCTCCCACCTCCCATCCGAGCAGCACTGTGGACATTCTACACCTAAAGTACCTACTAACATGAAGAAACACACCCCTGTAGCTGTGATTCCATTCCCAGGCCTGTTGCCAACAGATACTGTGCACAGGTGTGCCCAATGACAAGCCCAAGGGTGTCCATGGGGCCAGTGTTCCTAAGAACCAGACCAGAAACCATTCCCAGTCCTCCGGAAACAGAAAGGTGAAGAAATGGTTTGATTCACATAAGAAGCTAATTACGTTAAAATGAGGTCATTAGGGTGGCCCTAATTCAATCTGACCGCTGTCTTATGAAAAAAGGTGATCGGGACCCAGTCACCCACAGAGAAAAGCCCAGGGGAGGACATAGGGAGTGTCTGCACACCAAGGAGAGAGGCCTCGGGAGAAACCAGCCCTGCTGACACTTTGATGTTGGACCTCCAGCCTCTAGTACCATGAGGTCACTTTATCCTCATCATCCCCTACCCCAGACGTCAAGAAGGTGCCATCTCCTTGAATTTTCTCCTGGGGCAGAACCTCACAGCTCACCAGGGCCAGAGTTCTGTCCTCTAGACCAGGAGGTCAGCGGCTTGCCTGAGGTCACACAGCTCCTAGCCGATCTGCCGTCATAAGAGAGGCAGAATGTCCCACAGGGAAAGGGACTGGAGCAGAACTGGGGTGGGTGGTGTGATCCTGTAGAGCATGACCCTCAATCCCATCTGAATCATGAAATTAAAAAACATAACCTGTCTGGATCCAGCCAGGCCAATTACAGCAAGATCTCAGAAAGTGGGGCCACGACTTGCATGCGTGTGTTTGCTTTTAAAATCTCCCCAAAGGGCTCTAGTGGGCAGTCAGAGCTGAGAATCCCACCAAAGGGGCATCACGGGTACTCAGGGGCGGCCGCTCTGCTCCCCTGGTGCCACTTTTTGTGTTCTTTGAACGTGCTACTTGATGCCTGCTGTGTGGGCTTCCTTCCATCCTGTTGCTAAAACCTCATTTGGCAATCGAATTGGTCAACATGACTTTTCCATAGAAACATTTCTGTGGTCTGGTTCTTCAATGTAGAAATCATGTGCCCTTTCTGTTGTCATAACCGATTTCTCCAGGCAGACTGAACATGGGCTTGGGTCCCTCCCAGCACCACACCTGCTTCCTTCCCCACACACCCAGGTGGCGTGAGGTCAGCCACTTGCTTTGGGAACTCGAGAGCCAAGACGGAAAGAGGAACCTGCCCAGGCTGCAGCTTCCCCCACACAACGGGGCAGAGAGCTGGGTTGGGCTGGGTGGGGCGGCGCAAAGGGAGGGGTGGTGTGGGGAAGACAGGCAGAGCAGGGTCTAAAGCTTAAGGTGTGCTTTGGGACAAGTGGCTCACATTGCTCCTCTGTAGAGCAGGACCGGAAGGACCCAGTTCCAAGGATAAACGAGACCCGGGCTATGTGCCTGGGGGAAGCAGCAGAAAGCCCGCATGGCGCCTTAGTGGCTTCTAAATTTTTCCCCCTGCCTTGCAGCCTTTTGGCATCCCCATTCTTGTACTCATCAGAGGAGATTCCCACATTGCTAAGGAGGGTGTCCTCCGAGGGCTTTCCCCTGGCAGTTCCCCACCGACCTCTGGGAACTCCCTCTGCTGCGTTTCCTTCTGAGAGCCTCCAGAGTCCTATCTGCCAATCCCACAGCCTGCTCCTGGGCTGGGATGAGAGGGAGGGGGCAGGGGGAGAGAAGGGAGCCCTGTGGCTGGTGGGCCTGACATGGTTGGGGGTGACGTGGTGAGGGGCAGCTAGGGCAGCCATCTCTTGGCCTCCTGGAGAATCCCCCATAGCCGCTATGGGATCCCTAACAACTCTGTCTCCTGGCGGTCAGGACACAGCGGGGTGGAGGCGGGGTGGGGGGGAAGAAGCTAGGTGGCACTGGGGAGCTGGATAGCACTTCTGTGTGGATTGCAGAAGGTGCTCCCTCTGGCAGCAGCAACCATGGGCATGACTTGGCAAGTGGGGCATGGGCTGGATTTCAGGTCCGGTTTGCTTCCCAGCTGGGCACCTTTGGCACAATGCAGCCGCACAGCTGAACAGAAGGCCTTGGGAGGTAATGGACATTTAATCACCACATGTGGAAGCCATTTCCAGCAAGGGAAACTCGAGTTCACTCCGCAGCCTGACTGGGGGTCTGCCTCCTCCCTCCCTCCTGGCGCTGTGTCTGGAATGGAAACACCTTGAGGGAGGCAATGGTCCTGTGAGTCACCTCTGGGTCCCCTCTCTGCCATACAGAGAATGGAGCCCTGTAGTATCTGTGCCAGTGGCTTCTCTGATATTGTGGCCTGCCCTGAGTCAGGACTTCCCAGCAGATGCACAGGACCTGAGAGAAGGGGAGGACAGGCACAGTCCTGTCAAGGCAGAGATCCCCAGAATGGACTTCCGGCTGCCGCAGAGACAGCTCTAGAATGAGATGCTTGTGAATGTGTCCATTGCACAGGACGTCACAGGGTTTTACCCTCAGAACCCCCTGACATGGGAACTTTTTTTCCCATCCTGTTGACCTCCACCCTCTCGGCTGTGCTGCCCCCATCCATTCATTGATTCTACCAGCAATTATTGACCACCTTCTGTATATGCTTGGAGGAGCACACCATGGAGGCCGGGGAGGTTGGAGGGGAGCCATCTTCCCCACTGGCAGAGGCAGAAGGAATTTAGTCAAAGGGGGTGTTCTGGCAGAAATACAACATTTATTTCATGAATGACTGCCGTGCGTCAGGCAATGCGACAAGAGAGTCACAGGGCCGGCCAAGGGAATCGTGCAATGGGTCTGTGCTGCAGGCCTGGCCCTGCCCAGAAGAGTGGGTGACCAGCCCAACAGAATGGAATCAAAGAGATTGACTCTAGAATTCCTGCTTCGCCCACTGCTCTCCACGTCATGGTGCTGCCAACCCGTGGCTCTGACAAGCACAATGGGATTTCATTTCTCCAGGAAAGCCTGTCCTCAGCAGGTAACCGCCCTGATCGGGGTCTGGGCTCTTGGACTACCCCTGTGCCTGGTTTCCAGAGCTTGTGAGCCTTGGTTGGACCAAAGAGTGAAGGAGCCCTCACAGCTTAGCATACCCCTGTGCCTTGGGAAGATGGGAAATTCCCGGAAAAGGGATAGAGATGAGCTGTCATTCCTCTATCTTAGATTCCAGCTGGAGGACACAGGAGTATTGTGGGGTCTGCTGCCCGGCCTTGAAATCCCAGCATGGTTATTCCCTGCCCACCCTGGGCAAGATGCTTTCCCACACTGTGTACATTGTGACACCCTTCACAGTCACCTGATGAAAGAGTGCTCATCCGTATTCTACAGACCAGGAAAAAGAGGCAAGAGAAGAAAAATGTTGTCCTTGCCCCAGATCACCAAGAGGCTCATATCACACTGGGATCTTTGGACTCCACACCTGGTGCTGCTTTCTTTTTCCTTCCACCCTGTGCTTGGCCATGTGGATGTGAATGGAGCCCAGGATCCTGAGTAGCCAAGGTGTTTTCCAGGAAAGGCACCTGACGATGTCCTGGTCATCCTTCCAGGCCTTCAAAGGCAGCCTTTGGAGCCAAGCCAGCTGGCAAGAGAGCCCCTTAAAAACTCGGTGCTTCTGTATCTTCATCTGCAAAATGCAGGTGGCCATAACCGCATCCAAGCACTGTGAGAATGGAGAGAAAGATCCCAGATAGCGCACACACATGTTCCCAGAAACAGCATTTATGAAGGGCATGGAAGGTCGTGTCTGTTCTCAGGGAGGCATTTTTCATAGCACAGGCTCTCTGGAATATTCCTTTTATACAAGGCTTCCTTCTTAAATCTTTTCTCTCGCTTAATGTGGCCCAAGTGTCAGGTTTCTAGTGACTTCCTTTGCCTCATAATCAAATATGTCACCTCTCATATAACCTACTGTTTAAGACCTTTTAAAATGAGCCAATGGGGACGCCTGGGTGGCTCAGTGGGTTAAAGCCTCTGCCTTCGGCTCAGGTCATGATCCCAGGGTCCTAGGATTGAGCCCCGCATCAGGCTCTCTGCTCATCGGGGAGCCTGCTTCCCCCCTCTCTCTGCCTGCCTCTGGGCCTACTTGTGATCTCTGTCTGTCGAATAAAAATAAATAAGTAAATAAATAATCTTTAAAATGAGCCAATTGATGAATGGATAAACAAAATGAGGTCTATCCATAGACTGGAATGTTGCTCAGCCTTACAAAGGAAAGAAATTCTAGCACACGCTTCAACACAGAGGAACCTTGAGGACATTAGGCTAAGTGCAATGAGCGAGTCACAGAAAGACATATTCTGTATGATTGTGCTTATAGGAGGTTCACAGTGTAGTAGTCAAAGTCATAGAAACAGAAAGTAGAATGGTGGTTGCCAGGGGCTGGGGGAGGGAGGAATGGGGGGTTAGTAGTTTAATGGGGACAGAGTTTCAGTTTGGCATGATGAAAAGAGTTCATGTACTTAATGCTACTGAAGTGTACATTTACAAAGTTTAATTGGTAAAAACAAAACAAAACAAGTTTAATTGGTCAATTTTATGTTATGTGTATTTATTGATATTTTCTTTAACAGATCATGTTTTTGGTGTCAAGTCTAAGAACTCTATGACTAGCCCTAGACCCCAGCGATTTTTCTCCTAGGATTTTTCTAAAACTTAACAGTTTCGTGTTTTATATTTAAGTCTATGATACGTATCTTGAGTTAAGTTTTCTATAAGATGTGGGGTCTAGGTCAAGGTCTTTTTCCCCTTCCCCTCCCCCTCTTTCCTCCTCCTCCTTCCTCTCCTTCTCCTCCTCCTCCCCCACCTCCGCCTCCTCCACCTTTTCGTTCTCCTCCTCCTTCTCCCTCTCCTTCCCCTTCCCCTCTTTCCCCTTCCCTTTTCCCATCCTCCTCCTCCTCCTTTCTCTTCCTTCTCCTCCTCCTTCTTCTCCCTAAGGCTGTCCAATTGCTCTAGCACCATTTGCTGAAAAGTCTAAGCTTCCTCCAATGAACTGCTTTGCATCTTGGCCAAAAACCAGTTGACTATACTTGTGGATGTCTTTACCTCAGGTCTGGGTTCTCTATTCTTCCATTAATCTATGAATCTATACCTCTGCCATTACCACACTGCTTTAATTACTATAGCTCAATAGTAGCCCTTAACATCTGCAAGATCAAGACATCCCACTTCATTCTACCGTGTCAGGATTATTTTCTCATTACTTCTCCTTTTCCTATAATTTTAGAGTAAGTTGATCTGTAGATACAACAAGAAAAAAAATCTTGCTCGGCCTGCGGTAAGGATTGCATTAAGCTTATAGATCAATTTGGGGAGCTTTGACATGTTTACTATGTTGAGCATTTTAATCCATGAACAAGGTATGTCTCTCCAAATTTTTAGGTCTTATTTGATTCTTTTCATCAGAATTGGTAATTTTTATCATACAAATCCTCCACAGGTTTTTCTTAAGTGTATAGCTAAACATTTCTTTTCTTTTTCTTTTTTTTTTTACTGACTGTAAAAATGATATGGCACTTTAATTTTGGTTTCTGTATGGTCATTTTTAATATATAAAAATGTGATTGATTTCTGCATTCTAATCTTGAATTCTACCACCTTGCTGAACTCACTAATTAGTTATAGGATGGGTGGGTTTAGGGTTTTTTCTTTTTTAAATAAATTCCTTGGAATTTTCTATGTAGACAATCATGTCATCTTCAAATAGAAAGAGTTTTATTTCTTCCTTTACAGACTGTGTATCTTTTTCTTGCCTAGGACTTTGGATACTATGTTGAATATAAATAGTAGAAATAGGCATCCTTGCCTTTTTTACAGTCTTATAGGGCAAACTTTCAGTCTTTCCACATCAGGTATTGTTTTTTAATAGATGCTCTTAATTAACTTATAATAATTTCCTTCTCTTCATACCTTTTTTTTTTTTACAATATACTTTCTTTGGCCTCTCCCCATATATATAATATATATACACAGCAGTATCCTCTGCCCAGTAAATGCTAAACAAATGGTATCTGTCATCCTGATTCTGATTCTGTAGGAAGCACCCCTCTAGAGACACAGGTCCTCAGGCTCCATAACTTGCTGTGTGAATGTAGTCAATTATTCAATACAATATTATTATCATTTATTGTTTAAATAAGCTTACACTTTTACATATTATTATTTATTATCAGTTCAGTGTTATCTTTGAGCCTATACACTCTCATAGGGAAATGGGGTTGAGAATTGGTGCTTTGCATCCTCATGGGAATCAAATGAGATGCAAATGAGTTGTGCAATGCAAAGTGATTGTCTGGACAAATGCAAGGTAGCAATGTTGCCGGGTAGCTTCACCTGGCCACGTATGAGGTGGACAAACCTCTAGCTGTAGAGATACTGCCCTTTCCCATCATCAGGCCTCCTGTTCACCCTTGCACCTTTCCAACTTCATACTGTGATCCTGGCAGTGGCACTCTTTCAGAACCCATCAGTGCTAGTAACTTACTAGTACTAGTAAACTGCGGCGCCAAAACTATTACTTTCCTCCAGGAACTGAGAAAAGACTCTTGCATCAATTGTTTCCAGCTGTCTGTTTCACTCTGGGTCTGTCATCCTACTGCTAATGGATGGGATTGAGCCAGACGACATGTGAGCTCCAACTTCTGAGAACTTTGTCAAGAATAGGTTTTAGATTTTGTAAAACGCTCTTTTCCATGTGTTGACAGGATCCCATGATTTTTCTTTTTCAGCTTTGATTGGTTGGGAAATACTGAGTCAGTCTCTCATACCTGGAATAAATCCTGCTTGGTCATGGTGTATCATTATTTTGATACATTGTTAGAATTGGTTTGCTAATATCTTGTTGTGAATCATTCCTTCTACCTTCATGAAAGATATGGGTCTCTTGTATCCTTTTTTTGTACTATCTTTGTTTAGTTTCAGTATAAGGTAGTACTGGCTTCTTTAAAAAGAGTTGGGAAGTATTCCTTTCTCTATCATTTTCTGATAAAGATTGTGCAAAATTGATGTTAATTCTCTGAATGTTTGGTAGAAATCATCTAGGCTTGGAAATTTCATTTTCAGGAAGTTTTGAATGAAAAATTCAATTTCTTCATTAGTTACAGGGTTATTCAGATTGTCTTTTCATCTTTTTTTTTGGTACTTTTGGTTTTTAAGGAAGTCATCCATTTCTTTTATGTTGTCAAATTTATTACGATAAAGTTGTTTATAGTATTCTCAGAAAATCTAATTAATGGCTGCAGTCTAAGATTTTATTTATTTATTTGACAGACAGAGATCACAAGTATGCAGAGAGGCAGGCAGAGACAGAGAGGAGGAAGCAGGCTCCCTGCTGAGCAGAGAGCCCGATGTGGGGCTCGATCCCAGGGCTCGATCCCAGGACCCCGAGATCATGACCCGAGCCGAAGGCAGAGGCTTAAGCCACTGAACCACTCAGGCGCCCCTAATGGCTGCAGTCTATAGTCATATCTCTTATTTCATTCCCGAGATTTGCAATTTGTGTTTTACCTCTTTTTTATTTTGTAAAGACTTATCAATTTTGTTTTCCAAAAAAATCACTTTTTTATTTCATTGGTTTTCTTTCTTGTTTTCCTATTTTTAAAATTTCACTGATTTGTGCCCTTTGTTATTTCCTCCCTTGTTCCTTTGTGTTCATTTTGTTACTTTTTCCTTAGCATCTTGAGATAGAGACTTAGGTTACAGATTTGAGACCTTGCCTTATTAATCATTTAATGCTATAAATTTCCCTCTCAGCTTTAGCCGCCTCCCAGAAATGTTGATACATTGTCTTTTTGTTTTCAATCCATTATATGTATTTTTAAAAATTTCCTTTAAGGCTTCGTCTTTGACCCATGAATTATTTAGAAGTGTATTGTTTTGGGGAACATGGGTGGCTCAGTTGGGTAAGCCTCCAACTCTTGATTTCAGCTCAGGTCATGATCTCAGAGTCCTGGGATCCATGGAGCCCTGCTCTGACCAGCTCTATGCTCCGCAGGGAGTCTGCTGGAGTTTCTTTCTCCCTCTGTGTCTTGCCAGTGCTCGTGCACTCTTTCTCTCTCTCTCTCAAATAAATAAATAAAGAACTTAAAAAAAAAATAAGTGCATTTTAAAATTTCCACATTTGGAGATTTTCCTTTTGCCTCTCTGTTATTGATTCATTTGAGTCAGAGAACGTACTCTGTATGATTTCAATTCTTTTAAATTTGTTGAGGTTTGTTTTATGGCCCAGGAAATGATCTATATCAATGTTTGTTTCATGGGTACTTGAAAATGCTTGGTACTTGGAATGCTCCTAGGAAAAATATCTGGGAAGGAAAGCTTGCTTCCAGGAGATCACCATATTCCCCACTCATTTTCCCTCCAATTTGTTTTAATCTGGAAGGAATTATTTAGGTATATTTTTATCAAATTGTCAAAGAACAGAAAAATCTTTATTTTTGCAAGTTATTCCACATAATGGGAAATAAGTAAAGCTGCTTCTGAGGCAAATACACTCTAGATAAAATAACAACTGGATAGTCTCCATAAGAAAAGAAAATTACAGGCCAATGTTTCTTAGGAATAGAATTGTAAAAATCCTACAGGAAATATTAGCAATTTTAATCCAGTAGTGTATTAAAATAATAATTTGTCACTCCCAAATCAAGCTTTTATACCAGGAATGCAAAGATGGTCCTGCCATTAGAATAAATGTAGGTATAATTCATCTTATTTGTATGTTAAAAGAGAAAAATCATAAGGACTCTCAAAAGATACAGAGAGATTATTCAATAAAACATAAAACTCATTCATAAGAAAACTTAACAGCACCTAAACATAGAAAAAATGTCTTAAAACTAACAACAGGTAGTTATCAAAAACTTACTGCAGATAGCACATCTAATAGTAAAACAACATATTTAATAATGAAAATAATGCCTATTATCACCACCACTATTTAGGATTATACTGGAGTTACTAAATAATGCATTCATCTGAAAATAAGAACTAGAAAGATAGACAAAATTAGAGATGACCTGATCATCTACATAAAAAAAATGAAAAGAAAATACATAGATAAAATAATAGAGTTAGTAATACAGTGAAAGAAAGATATACAGACACAAAGTTAGAAAAATCAGTAATACTGCTTTATAGGTACAATAAGGAACTAGAAGTGGGATATTTAAAAATTTCATAATTGTAAAAATAGGCATCCAGAATTAAACCTGACAAAAATGTGCAAACTTACTGAGATCATTACAAAACACTGAAAGACATAAGAGACAAACAAAGAATTATATATTCTCTGTTCATACGTAGAAGGACTCAATATCATAGATATCTTGCCCACATCCTTCCAAGTGAATGGGTACGGTGGGCATGATTCCAATTAAAATTCTTCGGCTCATCAAATAAATAAAGTCTTTTTAAAAAAATCATTAGAAAGGGGCACCGGGATGGCTCAGTGGGTTAAGCCTCTGTCTTTAGCCCAGGTCATGATCTCAGGGTCCTGGGATCGAGCTCCACATCGGGCTCTGCTCAGCAGGGAGCCTGCTTCCCCCACCCCCTCTCTGCTTCCCTCTCTGCCTACTTGTGATCTCTGTCTGTCAAATAAATAACATCTTAAAAAAAAATTCTTCGGTTCTTCGATTCATCTTGGAAAACGGTTTCTAAAATTCCTATGAAATGATCAAGGAATTTGAATAGCTAAGTCAACTCTGAACACTGTCATCAAAGAAAACTTCACCCTACAGATATTAAGCCATTTTTACAAAGCCAGAGTAATTAAAATACTGTAGCTCTTGTGCCCAGACTGACAGGCAGCGCAATGGAATACAATGGCGCACTCAGAGACAGGCGTGGACATTTATCAGAACACAGTGTTCATGGTAGAGGCAGCATCATGGTGTCTGGGGGCGGGGGTGGCGGGAATAGCCGCTCAGATACAAAATCAAACTGCAGGTGAATGCTGTGAAAGAAAGGATAGAGGGGCATTAGCCGGAAGGAGCTGTGGGAACAAGGCAGTTTTGCTTTGTTGTTGTTTCTTTTTCTTTTTTCCCTTTTTTCTTTTTAATGGAGAGAGACCTGAGTGCAAAAAAGAAGCTGATGGGAAGGACCCACGTTGAGAGTCAGAGTGTGAGCTTACTGCAGGGAAAGGGTGGTCTCTTGGGATCAGTTTCTGGAGCCCTTGAGATGTGAGTTAAGTTGAATTATCTGGCCCAGGAAGAGGAGGGAGTTTCTGTGTTTCTATTTGCCATCGTTCCATGTAAATTTCCCTGGTGCACTAAGCTTATCTACATTTTAGGACACTGGGGGGTGATAAGCCCAGACTCCATGGGAGCCTTCCTGTCTGTGATGGTCAAACTCAGAGAACTTATTTGTTGCTGCCCCTCAAGGACAAGAACCAGGGAGGGGATCCTCAGTACCAAACAAAGGGAGGAATGCTGTACACAGGAATCACTACACACTCCATCAAATGTCTACCCAGCTAAGAGTACATCAGCGTGTGCCACGCAACTCTGCTCTCATGTAGTAAAACACAAATGCCTTCAGTAAGGCGTAAGACGCATTTAGTAAGGTTTGATTTAACGTAGGTGGGACCTGTAAAAATACGATTCTGCTGAAAGGGTAAGGTCTTAAACCAACCCTGCTTATCTCTTTACCAGTCATTCATCTCAAGCTCTAAAACCAACCAACCAAACGAATCAGTGTAAAAAGGAATGAGAAGATACCTGGGCTGCACACCTAAAAGGAGAACCAAGCATGTGGAGTGGGCCCCATCTTGGGCTGAGCCAAGCAGGTTGAGGACAGTTGCGGGGATCTGAGAGAAGGGGAGGGGTCAATATGGGACCCAATGCTGCCAAGGAGAGTCAAGCCAGCGAATGACTGATAGCAAATCCCAAAGGCAGCCTGACCCATGTCAGGAATCATATCTGAGGGGTGGGGAGAGAGTAGGGAAGCAGATGACAGGATGGGAAGATGGCAGGAAGCAAGGAGGAAGATCTGGTCTTGGATGCGCACAAAGGACATGAGCCTGGGGCTTCCTTCCATCCGTCTGACCAGTCAGACAGGATCGGGTGGGCCAAGGAGAGAGGCACCAAAGTGAACTGAAAATTAAGACACATGAATCATTCTGCAGACAAAAATCTGGGGCTTCTGGAGCAAAATAAAAAGGAGCCGGTGGCTGTCCGGGGTCCAGGAACAACAGCTATCAATCCAAGCGTCTGTTAGAACTCCGTGTTCATTTGGCAACATCAGGGGTGGCCCATAGAGGCAGGCTTGGGGGTGGGGTTTGAGCACTGCTGGAATCCTCAGATGATGCTCCCAGACCCAGACTCCTGGTCCCATGGAGGGTGTAATTGCCATCTGCAACATTGAGTGTCTTCTGCCCTGTTCACGCATTTCGGCCATCGTATTTGGGCTCTCCTGACACTGAAAAGTTCCAGAACAGTCTCATGTTACAAAAGATGCCTGGTGTCTGGAGCTGGAGGGCTTCCAACCTACAGCAGAGGGGTTGGTGCCCTGGACTGAACTCCATTGTCCTTGACAAGAAACCCAGCTACCTGTGAATTGTTTTTTTTTTTTTTTTATCATTATCTTCATCATTTTCATGATTGGCAGATGCGAAAAGCTTCCTCCAGGCAAGTGGCTTTGTACCTGTGAGGAGCACGGCCCAGTGTGTGTGTGTGTGTGTGTGTGTGTGTGTGTGTGTGTGTGTAGGTCCCACCAGCCCCCTTGTGTGGTGTTTGAGTGTCTATGGGAACATCCCTGCCCACAGCCTGCCTGCGTCAAGCTGGGCCCCACAGCCTGGGGTCTAATAACATGGCCTGAGCCCTCTTTACTTTGAGGCATCTGGGCCTCTCCAGCAGCCGCCCCCCGGGGCACAGGAGATGTAAGCATTTGGGGGCCATTCAGCCGGAAATCTGGGAGCAGTGACTCCATCTGACACGGCTCCAGGTGCCCCGGTCACTGTGGACGGAGATTAGACACCAATCTCCTTCCCTAGGACATACAATCCGGCAGGCTTGTTTTCAGCCAGACAATCGACCACTGTCCCCGCCTGGGGGGTGGGGAGGGTGCTCGGCGGCCTGCCCGGGCCGATGCCAGACATGGAGCAGAAGCCCTTCCCAGCATGCTGTCTCCTGGGCCCAATTAGGGAAGGCAGCGTGGGCTCGCAGGGACATCCTAGCATGACTGGCCCTCTACCACCCCAAGCCAGAGGCGGCCAGGTTAGTACCCACTTCCCCTTAGTCACAGGGACGAGTTAAACAGTCTCAGGTGTCCTTGGCTGTCCCCTCCTGCCTGTTTGTTTTTGTGTTTATCCCCACAAATAGGTCCCAGCATTTCCTATGATACTGGGAAAGGCAGGGCGAGTGTCCCACGGCCAAACAGAAAACAAAACACAGGAAAGGAAATGAAATCTCGTCTTTGAAGCCAACAGTACATGTCTGGATAGCCAGCAGCGGACACAAGGCCGCTCCCTGGTCAGTCTGCTTTGAGCCGAAAGGAGAGGTGTCCCCACAGCTGGGGCAGCGGCATGGCCTTGTCATGTCACAGTGGCCATCTGGTCTGGGGTTGGCTACAATAGACCAAATGTATCTCAGCAGACTGGGAGGTGCTCTGAGCCCCGCTGGTCTCTGGAAACATGGCAGAGCGCAGGAGGGGTTAGTGCTATGGAATTTCGGCCCATTCCTGACATGACCAGGCTGCGCTCTGACTGGGCCTGCAGACGCCATGTTGCCAAGTATGGCTCCTGCACGGACACAGGGACCCAAGCCGTGAATCCTGGGGACAGTCTGGGGAGGGGTTTGGGGGAATCCTCTGAGGAGAGGCTGTGCATCCACGATAGCCCAGCGCACGCTGAAGCAGGACAGCCCTGAGCCTCTGGAGGCCGGAACACTCTCTTCCCTACCACATAAAAGACCTATTAATTTCTTATGCAGCTCCCATCCTTGGGCCTAATGGAGCTCTTCAGGGACATTACTCCCAAGCCTTTCCATAAGCAGAGCTTCAGAATACATGGGGCGTCCTTCCCCTGGCTAATGACATGCAGGCAAGAATCTGTGAGCTCAAAGCTTCCGGTGGCCCCCATGGCGGAGCCAGGGACCCATTTGTCCACCCTGGGTGGCCAGGGGCCGAAGGCACCTGGAACCTGCAGGCCCAAGAGGTCTCCCTCTGCCACGCCGGGTGTTTCTTAAGGACATCACTTCAAGCTCAAACTATTTGTAGGCAGTGGATACTTTATGAAGAACGACATTATACTTATTTATAGGGACGGTAAACCAACCTTTCCAGTAGAGTAGTCCCGAGTTTCCACCCTCAGGCTCTGGATAAACTTGGGAGATCGGGCCGGAAGTCATTATTTCCTGTCAACGATTTAAACTCCGGTCCAGCCAACCAGGAACACTGTGACTAAACACACAGGGACCCGTTAAACACGGAACTGTGGGCGAAAGTGAGTTTATCCCTCCCCAGGCCACGTATCAGATGTTCACTCCCAGGCCTGTAGGGGACCAGTAAACAGCCACCGGGGAGTGGCCTGCCCTTTAATTGGAGTGGTTCTTGAAGCAGATGTCCATTGTGAGAAGGACATGGATGACAGCTCTGAGGCCTCTGGCCATGGAGGCCGAAAAAGTGGAGAAGACCCAGTACGCCAGAGAAGGAAAGTATCACTCAAGGGTCAACTCGTTGGACCTTCAATCTACCCCAGAGCTGCACCTTCCCTAGTTTACAACCTTTTGGCATAATATGAAGAAATGTAAAATGTTATTAAGTGTGGTGTATTCAAGCCAGATTCCAACAATGCTTAGAAAGTCTCTTCTGGAAAAAAAAGCTTTACTCAGTCTTTTTCTCTAAACTTTGCTTTTTAGAGCCTGACGTCGGGGCACAAAGCTCTTTTCTTCCTCTTCTCGTTTCCGGCTGTCCCTGCCAGGCCTGACACACAAACACATGTCACATTTGCTCACTTTGGGGAACACATCCCGAAACCTATTTTAAAATTACGGGCTGTGAGGCTGTCCTGAAAGCAGGGCTTTTGCAGGTTAGCCTGAAATTTGATAGTGTTTAGTCTTTGCCATGGTTGCTGGAGGAGGGCAGAAATAATAAATAAGAGTGGCAATCAATGCAACAGAAAACAGAACCGCGATGGATAAAATCAATGAACGTAAATATCATTCTTTGAAAAAGTCAACAAAATTGCTTAACCTTTAACCAGATTGAGCAAGAAAAAAAAAATGATAGAAGCAAAATACTGATGTCAGGAAGGAAAGGGACTTTTAAAGACATCAGCAGGATAATAAAAATAAAGGACACCATAATTTAAACAAGGATACCATGAGCAAATCTATGTACAACTCTATGAAATGGACTGATTTCTTAAAAGCCATAAGGTACCAAAAATAAAAAAGAAATACAATATATAAATACATTGAATTCATGGCTTAAAAACCTTTCAAAAAAGGTAAACTCTAGGCCCAGATGGTTTCACTGGTGAATTTGGCTAAATTTAGCTAAAGATTTAAAGGAGAAATAACAACAATTCTCCACAAATGCTTCCAGATATTAAGAACTAAAATAATGGGCTCCCTTCATAACCCATTTCAGGAGGAGGCCAATGTTACTCTCATAATAAAGCCAGGTAAAACAAGTTTAAGAAAAAAAAAAACATAAACCAATATTCCCATGAATGTAGATCCAAAGACTGTCAGTAAAATATTAGCCAATTAAACATATGCTATTAAAAAGAATAATACATCACGGTCAAGCAGAGTTTACCCAGAGATGAAGTTGCGTCAACACTTGAGAAGTATCAATATAATTCACACATGAACAGCCCATATACTCTTGAGAGCAACAAAGAACACACACACACACACACACACACACACACACACACACACACACATGCACTAATAACAAAGAGAAAATGCTCATGACAATCATTGTCCTCCTTTCTGGAACTGGTCATATGGCCGTAGCTGGTAATCATAACTACTTTCTTCCGTATTTCCTTTGCCTTCAGCCAGTCATGCCCGCCACTGGCCATGTATTTTTTAACCTGGTGGGGTCACCCAAACCTTAATTCGTGAAGGGTCTGGGCCATCATTAGCCCTGCTTGGACTAGGTTGTTGTAATTTTCCATCAGACTTAATCACAGGGCAGAGTGGCACTAAGAGACACTGTAGGGAATCTCCTGTACTCCAGACACTCTTCCTAAACTTCCTTGTAGAGTAGCAACACAATTTCCTCTTGGTAGTCAGGATTGGTCATCTCAATCAGCAGAGTAACTTCCATCTTTACCTACTGAGTCAGAGAAATGAGGAGACCAAATGGCTGGGTGGCAGTCTTAATGTCCAGTTCAATGAAATCATTGTTGTATCTCCTGGGGAAAGCATTTCTTCTTCTGGAACAAAGACCTCTAGGTCAGCAGAGTATAAAGCTGGAACAGGACTCAAAACTTTCATGACTGGATCACTAGGGATAGGAGTGAATGGTGTCACTTCCATTTCTAGCGCTTGATTCCTGGACCCGTGAATCCTGGCTATGGAGGAAAGAGAAACACATATTGAACATTGATTCAGAGCATATATGGCTTTCTGAAGATCCCTGCTCCAGCCCTGCAAGGTGGTGCCACCTCAATGGAACTGAAACTGAGTCTTCAAAAGGCCATTCTACCATTTTATAAAGCTAACCAACTCAGTATGGGGGGAACATGGTAAGATCGGTGAATTTCATGAACATGGGCCCATTGTGGCCTTTCATTTGCTGTGAAGTGAGTTCTCTGATCAGAAGCAATGCCATCAGTACTCTGTTTACTACCAGAAATAAGGTCTTTAATAATAAGAAGAATATTATATTTTTATAACATGACTTTAGAAAAACTTGACAAACTAAGAATAGAAGTGAATTTCTTCAGTTTGATAATGAGTATATACAAAACAACTACAGTTAACATAATTCTACGTAGTAAGACTGAATGCTTTCCTTTTAATACTGAGAACTAGGCACGGATGTCTACTTTTACTACTCCTACTCAATAGTATACTGTAATGCTAGCAAATGAAATAAGGCAAGAAAAAGAGTTAAAAGACATTCAGATTTGAAAGAAAAAAATAAAACTATTCCCATTCAGAGATAACATTATTATCTATGTTGAAACTCTCAAACCACCTATTTTAAAAATAAGTTCCTAGAACAAATAATTGAGTTTATCAAGGTCATAGCATGTAAGAGCAATGTAAGAAATCACTTGCCTTTCCATACAATAATAGTAGGTAATTGGAAAATGATTTTTTAAAAAAGATTTTATTTATTTATTCAAGAGAAAAAGAGAGTGCACAGAGGAGGGACAGAGAGAGAGGGAAAAACAGACTCCCTATTGAACAGGGAGCACTGTGTAGGGCTCCATCCCAGGCCCTGAGATCATGATCTGAGCTGAAGGCAGATGCTTAACCAACTGAGGTGCCCAGGTACTCCTGGAAACTGAGGATTTTTGTTTTTTTTTTAATAGTAATATTTAAAATAGCTTCCAAAAATGAAATAGATATAAATGTGACAAAATATGTGCAAGATCTATATCCTAAAAAGTACAAAATGCAATGAAAAAGATTTCAAAAAAGACCTAAATTAACAGAATGGCATACTCACAAGGTTGAAAGAATTACTTAAAATGTCAATCTCCCTAAACTGATTTATAGATTTAATCTCAGCAAGATTCTTTGTACATATACACAGGTTGATGCTGAAGTGTATATGCAAAGGTTAATGAACTAGAATAGCCAAAATAATTTTGAAAAAGAAGAACAAATTTCAAGGACTCATGTTACCTCATTTTAAACCATATAACGAAACTCCAGTGATCGATACAGTATAGTATTAGCAAAAGAATAAACACACACATCAGTGGAATGGAATAGAAAATCCAGAAATAGGTTTCATGAATATGGACAACTGAATTTTAACAAATACGCAAAAGCAGTTCAGTGGAGAAGGGACAGATTTTTTCCATAAAAGATTCTGGATCTATTTAGCATCATGTGCAAAAAAAAAAAAAAAGAAAGAAATCTTCCCCTTACACCATATTATAAAATTAATTCAAATAAGTTTATAGGCCTAAAAATAAACATAAAATATAAAACTATAAAACTTTAAGGAGAAAAGTCTTCATGACCTTAGGTTAGTCAAAGAATTCTTACATATAACACTAAAAAGAAACTTTTCTTTCCATAAAAGAAAAAACTTGATAAATGAAATCTAATCAAAATTTAAAACTTTTGCTCTGCAAAGGCTACCATTAAAAGAATAAAAAGACAAACCATAGACTGGGAGAAAGTATTTGCAAGTCACATATCAAAGGACTTGTATCCAGAATACATAAAGAACTTTCAGCAAAGAGAAAATAGTAAAGAGAAAATAGTAACAAAATGAGCAGAACATTTGAACACATAATTTATAAAGAAGATACATGGATAGAAAATGAACCATGAACAACTGCTCAATATCCTTAACTATTAGGGAGATGCTAATTAAAACCACAATGACATATCACTACACGCTTATTAGAATGGCAAAAAGTAAACAAATTTAAAAATGTGAATAATACCAAGGGTTGGTAAGGTTGAAAAGCAACTGGACCTCTCATACATACATTGTTTGTGGGAATCCAGAATGGTACAGCCACTCTGGAAAATAGTTCGGCAGTTTGTTATAACAAGCTATTGGCGTACGTGACAAGTTGGATGAATTTCAAGGGCCTTACGGTAGTGAAAGGAGTCATTTTCAAAAAGTACTCACAGGGGATGGCTGTGTGGCTCAGTCAGTTAAGCGTACAACTCTTGGTTTCGGCTCAGGTCATGATTTCGTGGGTCGTAGAATGGAGAGCCCTGTGTCAGGCTCTGCATTCTGCAAGGAGTCTGCTTGAAGATGCTCTTCCTCTGCCCCTCCCCCTGCTCCAATAAATAAATAAATCTTTTGAAAAAAGAGTATCCACTGTGTGATTCCATTTATATGACATTCTGGCAAATGCAAAACTAATTGATGGGAACAGGTATCTGGTTGCCATGCTTTAAGGACAAAAGGAAGATTTGAGGTGCGCCTGGGTGGCTCAGTGAGTTAAAGCCTCTGCCTTCGGCTCAGGTCATGATCCCAGGGTCCTGGGATCGAGCCCTGCATCGGGCTCTCTGCTCAGCAGGGAGCCTGCTTCCTCCTCTCTCTCTCTGCCTGCCTCTCTGCCTACTTGTAATCTCTGTCTGTCAAATAAATAAATAAATAAATCTTTAAAAAAAAAAAAGGAAGATTTGACTACAAATGGGCAACACAAGGGATTTCTTTGGAGTGTTGAAATTGTTCTGTGTCCTGTTTATGATGGTGGTTATAGGAATCTAGGCATATGTAAAAATTCCCAGAACCGTTCACAAAGAACAGTCAATTTTATCATGTATGAATTAAAGCATTAAAAATTTGTGTTTCAAGTTGTATATATCTGTTATAACATATATATTTAATATAGACATATGCATACACACATAGGAGTCTCCAATCTCTAAAAGTCATTATGTAATATGAAACTTTTACCAATGGGCTAGAAATCTTTAAAATGAGGAGAAAAGAAAAAAAATCATTTTAGAATGCTTAATTATACATAATTTATTGATGAATAGAGACTGTAGGTTTTACACAATGTTTTGTGGGCATTGGATTCTTAAAATTACAGTTGTCACATTTCTTGGGTATAATTAGATGGGGAATAGCATTTTACATTGTTTAAAAAGAGGGAGTGGGGGAGAAATGTCAAAGCTTTTCTGTCTGGCTTAAATGATAGGTCAAACTGCACAGAAATCTCTCTGGTTTTGGAAACTGGCATTTGGGCCTAGATTGTCCAATTATCTGAGCCATCAGCCTCAAGTCTGAGCTGTCCACAATGATGCTTTCTAGGCCCAAGGCCAAGGCTGCTAGGCCAGAAGAGCCTTCACTGACGTCAGGAAGCCAAAACTGGAGAGGAAGGGAGGGAGGGACCCTCCAGTAATCTGCATCTGCCTTGGAGGAGATATTTGACTGGTAGTGTTCAGGATAAGAAATTTTACCTTTTCCAATTAGCTCACTATGATATGGCGTGAGGGAGCTTACTCAAGAATCCCTGTGCATACTTTAGGAGGACCCCAAGATTATGGAGCTGGAAGACTTCTGTCTTATCCTCTTTCTAACAGTATATCTGTTCCCCAACAAAGCCCACAGTGATATCCCTCCCAAACTGGGGAGCCCTGAAGTAAAAGGCCTCCATCCCTGCTAGCTCCTCAGAGGTAAATCCAGTTGTATCTGGGGATGGTGTTCAACCCGAGACTCTAGTTTTTCAGGAAGGTTCCCATATTCTTTATGAATGGATATGAATCTTATTTTTATAAAGCCGTCACCAACTAGTTGGAGATGACTTGCCAATGGTTTGTTTTGTCACTATTTGCTGGGTGATTTATAAATTAAACACTGTGCCAACTTCTTTTAGCAGCCCACATGGATTGATATGAAGGGCTCTAGAAATCACCTAGTCTCTGAAATATTCTCTTCATTGGCCTCCAAAGGGGGCCCAAATGCCTATAATATTTACCCTCTGGACCAAGTTATTAACATGCAAATGTAAACAGGGATGAGTAATCCCTTAGGTCATCATCATGCAAGTGATTAGCTATTCCATCAAGAAAGAGAGCCCTGGGGAGATAGGACTGAGAAGTTTTGACATCACGGAAGAAGGCATTTACAATATACGACTTTAGGATGGTTCTAGTGAGGAGGTTACATCAATGTACTGGGGGCCCAAGAGAAGGGGCAAGTAAGGGCACAAAGGAGCAGGTGAAGACACACCCCACATCTCACCATGTTCATCATTTCTTTCACCAAGATGACCCTCTTCTCCCGGATAATCTGTCAGGTGCCTGAATGTGTACCTTTCCTTGAGTTTCTTGCACTAAGTTACGAAAACTGGTATGATTTCTACATCCCGGCAGCTAGCACATCACCCAGACCACACTGCCAGATCAGAATATTAGAAACAGACATCAATTAATAAACTGAGGGTTTCCATTTTTATATTAATGAAAAGCAAATGGTCAATGTGTTTGGTGGAGGAATGTGGGAGGAAGGAATTGTGGTAGGAAATCAACACCCCCTATCTAAATATTGGGGGAATTTCTTAGTGGGAATATACAGCAGAAATGTTTTAAGAACTGGGAAGCAGAGTATTTTAGTGAGCTGGCAGAGAGGGGGCATTCCAGCACAAACATGGCTTTGGAGAAAGAATGGAACAGGAATGGAATGTTAAAAGATAAAGGGCTTGAGTATTTTAGTGCCAGCTGGCTATGAGAGAGTCGTGGGGGTGGGGAGGTGAAGGGATAAAGGACAAAACTTGAAAATGATGCAGCCCAGTGTGGGACAGACTTTTGTCTTGTCCCCTTGATGTTCACTAGATTTGGGATGCCCATGTCAGATCTCCAGCTCCTGAAAGGTGATGGCCTCTTGGAAGGACCCCCTGGCAGACACACCTCATCTTGGGCCTGGGTTTCCAGTCATTCTGGACTGAGAAGTGGACAAGCTTAGCAACAGAGATTGGGGAAACTCTGCTGCTTCATGCCCAAGAATAATCAAAACTCATTTATGCCTGGTCAGCCCATCAACAGCATTGCTCCCACCTGTCCCCTCAACCTTGTGGGAACTTGACCTGGCCTCTCTTCCTCCCTTGGGCACATGACTTATTTTTTTTCTTTCCAGCTTATCTTTGGGGAATCACTTTTTAAAAAGCATTTCATTACGGAAATTTTCAAATATACCGCAAAGCAGAAAGATGAGACAAATGTATCTACACATAGCAATCATCAGCTTCAACAAAGTATTATTAAGTCACGGATAAGCTTCTTAAATCTACATGCTGACACCCCCTTCACTCCCCCTTACCGGATGACTTCAAAGCAAATCCCAGACATCATACCATTTTGTCAGCAAATAATGAAATATGAATACCCAAAAAGTTAAAGACTCATTTTGAAAAAATAATAAGCACAGTATTATTACCACATATAATTTTTTAACAGAAAGTCCTTAATGTCATCTAATATGTGGGATTTCTCCTGAGTGTGAGCACTGGACCTGGGGAGATCAGAACTTTGGGTCAGAGTTCAGGCTCTGAATCCCAGGATGGGGCCATCCTAGAAATCTGACAACCTTGCCAGAACGCACTGTTCTAACCTTCAAGCCCCTTGATTTGGTCCACTCTCCTTTCCTTTCGGCTCTGTTTTAAGTCTAGAATAGAAAAACTAACTGTGCTTAGTGAATGACCCTGGTCTCTTACTTACTAGCTACCTGGTCTTGGGCCCAGATTTAATGACAGTTTCATTATCAGAGAAATGGGATAATAGCACATCATAGGACAGTGGTGATCATTGAGGACAATGAGTTTTTGGGGTGCCTGGGTGGCTCAGGCAGGTAACTGTCTGACTCTTGATTTCAGCTCAGGTCATGATCTCAGGGTCATGGGATCGAGCCCCCCACATGGGGCTCTGCACTGATGGGACCTGCCTAAGATTATCTTTCTCCATCTCCCTTGTCCCAACCCCTGACTTCTGAGGTCTCTCTCTTTTTTTTAAAGGATCTTCCTTTGGTCATTCTTCCAGGGTAGGTCTGCAAGTAACAAATTCCATTTTTTCTTTATCTTAGACTGGATTTATTGTCTTTGCATTCCTGAAGGATATTTTTGCTGGATCTAGAATTCTAAGTTGACAGTTCTTTTCTTTCAGCGCTTAAAAAATGGGCCACTTTCTTCTGGATTTGGTCCATCCTTCCTTCCTTCCTTTCTTTTTTTTTCCTTTTCAGGAAGCATTTTATTGTTGCTCCAGGTTTAGGAATTTTCGCTGACAGAAAATCAACACTTTCAGAAAACCTCCTGCATGGCCCTGCTCAGCTTCTGAATCTTGGTTTTCTCAGACACATCAGCATATTTCTCTCCAATACGGACAATCATTCCACCCACGATTGACAGATATGTGTTAACTTCCAACTTAAATAGTTGGCCTTTCCTTAGGAAGCTCTTCAGGACTGTTTTTAAGTCAGTAAAAGTGGTTTTATCTAAAGGAGATGCAGTGGTCACTGTGCACATTACTTCTCCTTTGTGGACATTTATCATGGTCGAAAAGGCAGATGTGACTCCAAGGGTATTGTCCAAGCGACCATTCTCAGCAAGCAAATTGATCAGGTTGGATGTGAGAGAGAGAACCTCTCTTTTGAGCTCAAGTCATTTAGGCTTTTCACTTTCTCGGAATGCTTTACATAGGGACTCATCATGGAAGCAGCCATTTTGGGTTCCTTCAAGATTTATGCTACTCTCAAGAATTCTTTTCCTACTTGTTACAGTTTATTCTGTTCAGATGTAGCAGAATAAAGAGCAGTAGCATAGCGACCTTCGATACCACATACCTGACCATGCCGCCTCACAAGCTTGAAAAATGGTCTGACCACAGATGTACTAAACCATTGAACTGGCTGAGACAGCCCAGACACTGCTGGGGTGGCCATCTTCTCTGGGTCTGGATTTGGTAATTTCTAATAAGAAAGGCACTGTCATTCAAATTTTCTTCCCCTATAGGTAATATATCATTTCTCTCTATGTGCTTTTCCCACATTCTTAGTTTTCAAAAGTTTGATTATGATATGTCTGGGCATGGATTTTTTTTTAAATTTACCCCATTTGGGGTTCACTAAGCTTCTTGAATCTAGGTTTATGCCCCTTTCCAGACTTGGGGAAATTTCAGGCATTATTTCTTTGAATATTTTCCAGCCCCATTCCTTTCCTCTTGGGACTCTGCTAACATGAATGTTAGTTCTTGAGGCTCTGTTCATTTGTTTTTTTTTTTTTTTTTTTCAGTTTCTTTTCTGTCTTTTTTTCAAAATTGGGTAATTTCTATTTATCTGTCTTCAAGTTCACAGATTCTTTCCTCCATTACCTCTTTTTTCTATGAACTGCACCCAGAATTTTAAAACTTTATTTATATTTTTCAGTTCTGCAGTTTCCACCTCATTCTTTTTATATGTTATCTTTCTTTCTTGAGATGCTCCATTTTTAAATTTGTTTCAAGAGAGCTCCCAATTACTTAGTAGAGCGTTTTTGTGATGGCTGCTTTAAAATCCTTGTCAGAAAATTGCAACATCGGAATCATCTCGGTGTTAACATCTGTTGATTGTTTTTTCTCAAGTTGAGATTTTTCCTGGTTCTTGGTATAACCAATGATTTTAAAAATCATAGCCTGGGCATTTGGGAATTATGAGACTCTGGATTCTATTAAAAATCCTCCATTTTACCAGGCAGTCATCTGTTTAGACTTAGCACATAGGTCCAATCTGCTTCATTTGTGTTACCTTGAGGCTAATCTGAAAACCTAGGTGATATTCCCTGCTGTAGCACTCAAAACTTTTGTCATGTTAATCATGAAGTCTTATATGTGGGTCACTTGGGGTCATTTCATATACAGTTTAAAAATTTCCTTCCTCCACTTCCTCCACTCTGAAACCCTCTTGATGACTCTCTGGTTGGGAAAGGAGGAATATGATCTGCCATTTCTAAGTGTAGATGGAAGCCCACCTCCCTGCTTGGCCTCTCGAACAGCACCCTGGCTCAGGAATCAAAGGACTTCCTGCTACCACTGGGAAGGGAGTGGAAGCCAAGGCTCACCTCTCAGCCTCCACTGCCACCTGGGGCTGGGAGAAGCTGGAATTGGGTGGGCATTAATAAAAAAGTCTAGGCAGCACTTCTCTTTCCTTGTTCTTTGGCTAGAGAGACCAGGCTTTTCTTTTCTTTTTTTTTTTTTTAAGACATTTTATTTACTTATTTGACAGACAGAGATCATAAGTAGGCAGAGAGGCAGGCAGAGAGAGAAGGGGGGACGCAGGCTCCCTGCAGAGCAGAGAGCCTGATGTGGGGCTTGATCCCAGGACTGAGATCATGACCTGAGCTGAAGGCAGAGGCTTAACCTACTGAGCCACTCAGGTGCCCCCCAGAGACCAAGCTTTTCTTGGGACTTCAAAAAATCTGGACCTATTGATGTTTCTCAGCTAAAAACTTCTCCAGAACCCAATCCGGAACATACAGGAGACAAAAAGGAAATCCAGGAATACACTATCTTATCAAGGCCCAAGATCCCTAGCCAGTCTGCTCTGTTTTTTCCACTATTCAGAGGCTTCCTGAGTTTGTTTGTTGCATTATAACCAGGGTTTTTAGTTGTCTGTGTGAGAGGAATAGGAGAAATGGGGCTACTCTGTCTTGTCTGACTCATCACCTCCAGAAGGCTCTCTGGTACCAGGCAGAGCTGACACCATTTAAGTGAGAGGAACCATACTCTGGTTTGTCTTTGCCTTGGATGTAGGCATTTTTCTCTGCCTTTTCCAGTGTCAGGGGACTGCTTCCCAACTTGGGATGACTCCTTTTCAAAGTTCAAGGCCACTGGGAATCTTCGAGCCATCATGGAATTTTGTGGATTCCACAATCATGGCTGAAAATGTCAGCCTGAAGAGGTATCCTGGCTTGGCTGTGTGCACACAGCCTGCTCCTTGCTGTGTTGGGGAGGTAAGAGTCAAGGATCAACTATAGTATCCTCACTGCAGGGCTTCTGTCCCCTGAACTTCACAGCTGTGCCATGGAACTGTCCTGCCTTCAGTATCTGGAGACTGCAAAAGCCAACAATTAGGAAAAGAAATCAGTCCCAGAGCTGCCATTTCAACCCTGTGAGCAGTTGCTAACTTAAACTCCCCAAATCATTACAAACGCAGGTGCCTGCAGATTTTCTTTATCTCTACCTTTGTCCCGTAGCAGAAAAATCACACTTAGGGGGTGAAGGATTTCTTTTGAAAAGGAAAGTGTCACTTGAGCCTCCAATAATCATATTTTCTCAGAGGAAACTATTGCCAAACAGCAATCCTATTGCTATAGGCAATCTTCTATCATCTCAACTTTTTTCTTTTTTTTTGGTGTTGACTCTAGAAGTTATTTCCTCAAACCCTGCCACCTCAGATATCCAAAAATATGCCGATTTCAATCCTGTAATTCATAGATCTCAGAAGCACTTGCCACCAGGCTAACCTATCAGGAAATTGCACGTTTTCACTGAGTCAATGTCTGCAGCACCCCAGCTTCACTCTCCTTGGTGGATGGGACTTAAGAACGGGCTCCCTGGGTTTGCTTCCTCAGAAGCACACCTCTTTCATTTCTGGCCTTTATGGAAATTCGTTTTCTTTGACTCTGTCTGTTCCTCAGCAACTCCCCAAAGTAACTATTACCTGAGTACTAGTGATTACTCAGGAGGCCTCAGCTTGTGGCTAAATTATATGGGATTGCACAGGATCTCATAGGTTCTACACTCTCTCTAGAAAAGTTAGGTCATTACCATCAGGTGGAAGTAGAAAATGTGTTCTTCTTTGGAGCAGAATAAAATCAAGATTGGAATCCTTTCTAAAATTACCATTAAAGTCCAGGACAACCTTAACCTCTAGCCACCCCCTTGTCTCTCCTTCATCCCTGGAATTTTCCTTTTGCCTCTGAATGTAAAGGGGTGGTGGGCCTTCAAAGAAAAAATTCTTCATTTTGGTGGAAATGTTCTCATTGCTTCTTGATTCTGCTCATTAGTTTGTCTCACCCTCTTACTCCTCTTTAGATAAAGATGAAATTCAAAAGAGTTGAAGAAAAGGGATTAATAGTAAATCAAGTCAAATTGCTGATGGTTGAGAAGCCGCCCTTCTCATTTTGAGAGCAAAAATGGTTCCCTAAATTTTCTTTGTGGGCAAAGCCTCTCATAAGCAACTTGGAATTCCTTTTTATAATTAATATAAAACTGCAGAGTGTCCATCAACAGAAAAGTGAATTCCAGCACCAGGCTGGTGATATGGATAATTTACCTTTGTAATGACATAGAGCATGTAATCTGATGGCCGTGGGTAAGCCTGGGCAGCCAGACCCTGGGAAATGTTCTGATTTTTTACTGTGGTCTTTGAGGATTGTCTCCTGGGCCACTGAGGCGAGACGAGGAACCTCTTAACAACCTGAGACTTCAATCAGAGAGGGACCTTCTCTTCTGTCCCAGTCCGTACCACAGCAGAAGAAGCAAGTACAGAAGGTGGCTGGCAGAACCACACCCCACCAGCAGGCAGAACACTCAAGGGGAATGTGTGGACACTTGGATGTGGACACCAGGGCCATGGGACCTCAGGCTAAGCTGGGAGCCAGGGCCCAACAACAACAAGGGTGAGAAGCTGCAGGCTGAAAGAGACTGTCCAGCTAGCAAGGTGCACACACACATGCCAGCTCAAAGGAAGACCACTTGGGAAGAGCCTGCAATGTGGCAGGAATGAGTGAATAGCTCTGACAGCCACGTGAGAATAGTGATATACAAACCAGAGCTCCACATCATGGCTCAAAGCCACCCTAGATCTCTCAGAGTGATGAAAATTACCATGTGAACCATGCAGAGCAGAAGCTGCCCCTGGAGCCAATGACAAGAAAAGCAGATTTTGCCTGTAACAGCAGATAGTTCTGTGAAGGGCATATTGGGGGATAGGGGGCTCAGCTCAGACTTTGGGGACAAGTGCAAGCAATGCCATGCCCCCAGGTGAGGGGAGAGGCATGAGCCCCAGTAAACATCTTCCCTGGTGCCCTCACCATAGACACTCTTGAGACAGGTGTCCCATCTGTCTACCCCAATGCTGGACTGTTTAGCTAGGTTGCTTCCCCAGGCACTCAGAAGAGGCTTGGGCACATGTCTGAGCACCTGAATGGCACCTGTACCACCTTCCCTCTCACCTGTTCTGTTTATGTACCAGCCCTGCCTATATTCATCAATTTTCACCTCCCAGCCCTGCCTACTCCCAACTTCCCTGGGAGTCCCCCATCTCCCTCTGGCATGGGTCCACCTTGGCAGCCCACACCCTCTGTGTCCCATGATTGGCTTTAGGAGTGGCAGTGGAAATGGGCAGGGCCCACAGTTGAGCTCTAAATTTGGGAGTGCCACGAGAAGAGCACAGGAAAGGGGACGAGGAAATGTAGGACCTTCTGTTCCTTGGGTAACACAACTCCCCTGACAAGAACCCACAGGCCTCAGACTGCTTCTGACAGTTCCATCCACAGGGATCTGGTTTGAGGCCTGGGATGCTTTAGAAAGGGACATGGAGGAGGGATGATGGATGTAGAGCCAGGAGAGCCCCAGAAGGCAGGAAGAACACAATCTGGGTGCTGTCAACCTGGGGAGGATGGAGAAACCCTGATCACCCTTAGGAACGATCAGCAGGAGGGAGTCAGGCCAGCAGTCAGGCTGCCCCAGAGCACGGAGGATGACAGTTGGTTGGTTCAATGAAAGGGAATAATAGTAAGTAAGGGATGAAAGGACAGGAAAATGCCAAACTTCAGGTGTCTTGAAGGCCAGCTCCTCCACCAGCCTCACAGGGCACGGAGGCAAATGCCCTCAAGAAATTTGTCCATCCCTAGGTGGCTTCCTTCCCAGGGGTACTCTGATCCCTACGAGCACAGGAAACTGGTATAAGTTCCAGTCTTAATACTTCGTGGATAATCCTGAAGGATGATCTCCAATGATGTTAGCATTTTAAATGCTTCTCATTGACCCCCAGTCCTCAGGATGAAACTCCATACATGAACAGATCACAGACCTAGACTGGATTTGTTGAAATGTAGAGGATTTTATTCCACAATTTTTGGAAATCCATAAAGATTCCTTTACCTTCCTTCTGAAAGACTCTTTTCTTTGCAGATTCTATATCAAGCAATTGGCTTCTGATGACCTTTCCTTCACTTTCTACTCTCCCCTCCTTCTTTCTCCCCCATCATACTTCCCCCACTGACCCCTCCATTTTCACAGATTTCCCTAAATAAAGTCATCCAAAGATTATTCATCAGACAGAATTCCAGAAGTTTCTAAACTATCATTAAGTTGCATTCCTTCATTTTAAAGGAAGAAATTTGGGTATAAATCAAGAATACAGGGCAAATAAAAAATGCCTCATGTCAGTGGAACACATTTTAAAAACCAGCACACAAGCCACATGCAAAGTCAGATATTAGCATTGTCTTTAAAGATGTTACCACACAGATGACACATTATGGTAAGTGAAACGTGGTGTGTCAGGTTTGAGACAGGAATAGAAAAGAAGTCAAACAAGACTCAGATGACTATTGTTTTGATGATGGAATTTGCAGGGTAAAAACATCAGAGACTTGAAAAGCATAGTACTCCAGATGAAAGACTTTAAGCAGCAAAAGAACATTCATTACTATAATAAGGAGGGTAGAAGTAATACCACACAGTAGATTCTCAGCATTTGTTGAACAAATGATCAGAAATGCAAGCGACAGCAAGTGACGGTTTTAGCTAATGATTACAATACACATCTCAGTTGAATGGTTAAGACTTCAGACAAGTGAAATTTCATTCAACATGTTCACGGATGATTTGATGGAAAAATGCTGTTTCCCTTCTCTCAGAAAGCTACTACAGGATGTGTTCCATGAAAATGAGAGAATAAGCTGAGAAAGAAAGATGTGGGTTCTAGGAAATGAGATCCAATGAAGAAGAAGGCAGAGGGAATGTATAAGACAGTGACGAAGAAAAATCAGGGGTCAACATCTGTATAGCAGGCTTTAAGAACTGTCTGTGGAAATTGGTGCAGGGTGGGGAATCTGGGCAGGAGGGCTCTCTCATGCGATGGTCCAAGGGAGCTGGCTGGCACCAGCATGTGGGAGCCAACTGTTAAACATTAAATAGTTAAATTAATGCTGTAAGCCACTTGTTAAACACAGCCACTGTGAAAAATTGAGTTATGCAAACTAATAATTAAAGAAATCATACTAAAAATGAAGGTAATAATAATATTCAAAATCAATCTCTATTTTACCTCGTTTTACTAATATCTATGTTCTTGAGGTTATTCATGTTTTTTTTGCACTTGGATGGTAAAAGTATATAGTAGATACCATTCCACATGTTTCCCCAGCTCTGTGTTCAGTGATGACACATTTAATAGCTGGAAACTGGCCAGGGTGGGAGTACTTACACTATGGAAAATGACAAAAGCTGCAAATCAGGCCTTGTCTTGTTATTTTGATTGTCTGGACTTATGAAGATAATGAAGAAGTGGTTAGTAATGCAGATTAAACTTTAAAGTGTGCTGTGTTTGAAGCCTTCATATTATGAATAGCAGGAAGAAAAGAAGGAAATATTTATTCTTCCAGCATTTGAAAACTAATATTGGATGCAACAAATGTGTTGCTCAAATCATTTGAACAAAATAAATGGAGTTCCAAAAAAATGTTTTCTTGTTTTCACTTTTGTCTTCCTTGTTAACATAAATGAAAGTACCAAAGAACAATCACGTGAGAACCATGATCATTTCTTTTTTTTTTTTAAAGATTTTATTTATTTATTTGTCAGAGAGAGAGAGAGAGAGAGAGCGAGCACTGGCAGACAGAGCAGAGGAAGAAGCAGGCTCCCTGCTGAGCAAGGAGCCCGATGTGGGACTTGATCCCAGGACACTGAGGATCATGACCTGAGCCGAAGGCAGCTGCTTAACCAACTGAGCCACCCAGGCATCCCACCATGCTCATTTCTTGAGGATGTGTAAGAGTTTGGCAAAACACAGTGAAAGCTTCCCATGAGAACAGAACGGCTATGTGGGTGTTATGATAGAGTATCGCATGTTGTAGTACAACATGTACAACATGTACTACAACATGTACAATTTACAATTGTAAATTGTAAGTTCTGTGCTACAAGTTCTCTGTCTGCCCCCATGCACTTTGGCCTAGGACCAGCAAGCTAGTATGCAGAGCCTCCAAGAGAAGAACCTGGGGCAGTCAGCCCCAGTCACTCTGCTGGTCCACCTTCTCTGCATTACAATTACATGCATAAATATGCACATACTGTTAGCTACACAGAGACCATTAGTATGTACAAAGTGCATACATAGTCTGTTAGCATGTACATAGACTGCTGTCATGCACATAGGGTGTTAGCATGTACAGAGACTGTTGGCATGCATATATATTGTTAGCATGCACATAGACCATTAACATGTACATAGATTGTTAGCATGTAGATACACCATTACCATGTACATGTACCATTAACATGTACCTACACTGTTAGTATGCATATAGCTTGTTAGCATGCACATAGACTGTTAGCATGCACTTGGTCCATTAACATGCGCATAGACTGTTAGCATGCACATGGTCCATTAACATGCACATAGACCATTAGCATGTACATAGAGTGTTAGCATGCATATAGACTGTTAGCATGCATATAGACCATTAGCATGTACCTACACTTATTATGCATATAGACTGTTAGCATGCACCTAGACAATTAACATGTACATAGACTGTTAGCATATACATAGACTGTTAGCATGTACCTACACTTATTATGCATATAGATTGTTAGCATGCACATAGACTGTTAGCATGCACCTAGACCAATAACATGTACATAGACTGTTAGCATATATAGACTGTTAGCATGTACATAGACCGTTAGCATGTACCTACACTTATTATGCATATAGATTGTTAGCATGCACATAAACTGTTAGCATGTACATAGACTGTTAACATGTACATAGACTGTAAGCATGCATATAGATTGTTAGCATGCACATAGACTGTTAACATGCACATAGACTACTAACGTGTTCATAGACAGCACGTACATAGACTGTTAGCATGTACATACACCGTGAGCATGCATGTAGATTGTTAGCATGTACATAGACTATGCCCACGTTTGTAGAATTTTTACAATGAGACAGGCACTATTCTTATAACCTCTCATTTACAGATGTGGGAGCTGAGACTTGCAGTGGTTCCTATGCCCCACAAAGTCATACAGCGTCAGCTTGCCTCACCGTGCAGCCCAGCTCTTGTGCCCTGACGAACTACCTGCCTCTCCAGGGTTGGGGTTGGGGGGACCAGAAGCTCTGGGGGTTACCAGGAGCGTGGGTGAGCATTCCCTGCCCACCCAAAAGGATCTCTGTTCACCTAATGGCACCATCTTCTGCTCTGTGTGATGACAGTAATCCTATCCACCTCGTGCTTCCCCTGAGAAAATAAATTAAAGCAGGGCTCTCTGACCCCAAGCCATTTAATTGTCCTGCCTTCACAGTCTTTTTCTGAGAAACAGCCCTCACATCTCAAGACCCTTTAAACATGTCTCTGTCTTTGGGTGGTTATTTCTGGAATTTAGGCCTTTGAAATCCCACCCAATTACAAAAGCTGTTTTATATTTCATACATCTCACTTGATCGGTCTACGCACAGTGGTCTTTCCACCCAGGGAAGAAGCTTGCAGCCAGTCTCAAAACACAAACCTTCCCCACACACCTTGCCAGGGCCCCACAACCTTCATGGCAGACTGGGGAGATTCACAGAACACCACAGAGAGCTTGGGCTTACAACCAGCTAGGTCAGAGAACACACAGAAGGGGGCAAACGCAGATGGACAGACTCCCAGACATCTGCCCACCCTCAGGACTGGATGGTCCAGGCAGCCACCAGCATGCCTCATCTGGCCACGTTCCAGCAAGTCCAGGCAGAGTCACCTGCAGTCACAAATCAACTCCAGAACCTTCCCTGAATCACATTAAGGCTCTAAAATCAACATCTGACTCTGGCCAAATAAAGCCCCCCTCTTGCACTGTTTGCAGGAAGAATTACAGACTTTGTGCGGAATGCTTTATATTTTTACCCATGTCAGGGCAAGGCTCATCTTACGGAGCCCTTACTTGGGTGGTGACTCGTGCCAGGCACCCCAACAGCCCTGAACCGGAGCACCCTCCCATGAGCCAGGGTGGCCCTTTTCCATACTACAGGGGTGTCGAGAATCAGATGGTATTGTTTTTCTGTGTGCTCAGAGGATTGACTTCTGGGGATGGCCACCATTGGCTCAGTCTCCTGGCACACACCTGAGCCCACCTCGGTTCTAGCTGCAAATCCTAGCTAGTGCATAGCTCCCACCCAGAGAAAGCCAGGTGTCATGGTAGGAGGCCAAACCCCATGCACCAATTCATGAATCTAAAGAAGAAAGTAAAAAAGCAAGTGGAAAAGTCATCGTAAGCACAGTCACCAGCGATAACATTAAATTGTTCTGGGATCTGGGATTTATGCCAGTTGAGCTGAAAAGGCAGGTAGCTGAGGTGTGGTAGAAGCTGCAGCCTGAGAGACCAAGACTGAAATGAGTGAATCACATGACCCTGAACCAACCACACTTCGTATAGGGCTTGGCACATAGTTGGTGCTCAATAAATGTTAGCAGCTCTTTTTGCTTATTTGCTTTTATTATTAATATTTAAATTTATATACATTCAAATTGACTTTAATTTGATGTACTGTCCTATGAGTTTTCACCCATGGATAGATTTGTGTAGCTACCACCAATAGGTTATGGAAAATTCCGTCACCCCAAACAAATCCTTCATGCTGCCCCTTTATGGTCAAACTCCACGCCCAGGAAACCACTGATCCGTTTTCTGTCTCTCTAGTTTTGCCTTTTCCAGGATGCCATGTAAGTGGATTTAGAGAGTAGAGAACCTTCTGACAGGTTTCTTTCACTAGCTCGATGCCTTGGAAACACCTGCGTTGCCATGTGTATCAGAAGTCCGTTCCTTCTGACTGCGGAATAGTATTCCACGGTACACATACATGTCCATAGTTTGTCAATCCATCCATCCAACAACACTGGGGTTATCTCACTTTGGGGCAGTCACGAAGATGGTTTCTCTACAGATTCATGAATAGGTTTTTGTGTGAACATGTTTGCATTTTTCTAGAACAAATACCTAAGAGTGAGATTATTGGGTCCCATGGTCAGTATGTGATTATATTTATAAGACACTGACAAATTATGGTGCAGAAGAGCTACATTCTCATCAATGTAGGAGAGTGCCCGTTGCCACACTCTTGCTAGTACTTGGTAATGTCAGTATTTTTCATTAAACCATTCTAGTAGGTGCGAAGTGGTTCGAATTTGCATTTCTTCAGTGGCTAATGATGTTGAGCATCTTTTTATGTGCCTATTTGTTACCCTTATGTCTTCTTTGGGGAAGTGTCCATTCAAATATTTTGCCCATTTTTAAAATTGGGTTGCTTATTTTCTGACAGGTGAGTTTTGAGAGTTCTTTACAGATTCTGGGTATAAATTCTTTATCTGAAACATGATTAGCAAATATTTTCTCCCAGTCTGTGATCTGTCTTTTTATTTTCTTTAAATAGCGCTTTTTGCAGAGCCAAAGATTTTGATTTTGATGAAATTCAATATATGAAGTTTTTCCTTCAGTCATCCTGTTGATGTCATATATGAGAACTTTTTGCCTGACCCAAACATAAAGATGTTCTCCTGCTTTCCTTAGAAGTTTTATAGTTTTACATGATCTGTTTTGGGTTAATTTTAAGATATAAGGTCAAGGATTTTTTAGTTTTTAAGGTTTTGTTTTGCTTTGTTTTTATTTTTGTTTTTTTAAATTATTTATTTATTTCTTTTAATTTCTTTTAATTTCCAGAATTCATTGTTTATGCACCACACCCAGTGCTCTCTGCAATACGTTTTTGTTTTTGTTTATGGGTGTCCACTGGTTTTAACTGCCAGCCAGTATTAACACAGAATTTTATCCCCTCTTCATATCAGTCTTTTTTTCTCTGTAAATTGAAGATCATTTTTCCTTACCTCAAATAAGAAGATACATATGTGAAAGGGCCTAGCTCAGTGCCTGGTATGTGGTTCCTGGAAAAATACATGAATAAATATCCGTTTAAAAGACACACACATGCCTAGGAAAAAAGACAACTGCAAATGAGGCCAAATATTAAAATCCATCACCTGAAGTTAAATTCTGAAATCATAAGGTAACATTTGCTGCTCTGACTCAAAACCACTAAAGAAGAGTCATCACTGGCTCCCAGGTGGCCTCTGTGGAGAGACCCTCCTGGAGGAGAACATCCTCACTTTCCCTTAGAAATGAGGTCCCTTGTCCGTCCCAGTTCGGGGTCAGGCAAGCTCAACGTTAAAAGGCATTGACCTCAGCCGAAGTGGAAAACCGTCCTCATACACTGCAGCACGTAGCTTGCACGAGAGCGTGCGCAGACGTGCGCACGCACGTGGGGCGTGTACTAAACCCACTCCTTCTGGGCAGACTGCAGACCCACAGACTTTGCCGCCCGGACCCCTCCTGGGAGCTGTCTTCATGGGAACGATTTACCCCGGGACTCCAAGACCACAAAACTCATTCAACAAAGGAGCTCATTTACTTTCTGACATGGTTAATGTCCCTATTTAATGACCCTCTTGTATCACACTCAGCACCCTAAATTATAGGGCAGCCCAGGCAATTACATAGCAGGATCTCAGACGGCCCCTCTCCCAGGAGCTGCGGCATGGTCCCCACGCAGCTCGGGGCTCCACGGGGTTTCAAGCCCTGCCGGTGAGCTGCGGGCCTCGGCTCCCATCAAAGGAATTGTTTGCACCTGCTTGTGGTTCCAGATCACTGGCCCCTGGGATTTTCTGTCACAGGAAATATTATTCTGAACGTCTGCAAGGCTACAAAATGTCTTTCCTGTAGTTCTTACTCTAGGAGTAGAGTCCGTGTTTCCTGACTGTGTTTTCAAGGGGGGAAAAAATCCTTGGCGTGCTCTGAAATGTCTGTGTTATGAAAGATCATTTTTCCATAATGACCCTATGGGATGAAAGTAGTTATGGCAAGGATTTCACAAACAGGAGTCCCTGAACTTGCTCCTGACCATTTCCAGGCTCAGAGCTCAGCCAATTAGGCGGGGTTAGCACCGAGCAAAAAGGCTCTCAGATGGGTTTAAGGGATTTTTGCAACTCTGACATTAACTGTAAGGTTAATTGTAAGGTAAAAAGGTAAAAATCTGATGCCTGGGACCCACATTCAAGGGCTTACATCTAAGAAAACATACGGTGTTTCTGGAACACTGAAAAAAAAATTAAAAATAAATAAATAAAAATTAAAAAAAAAAAGAAAACATATGGTGACTTACAGGTTGACACATTCAAAGACACACTTCTTAGCTTTGACTTACTATTTATTCAGTAAATAATGACTTTTGAGGAAATGAAACAGTGGAAAACATACGTTGCCTATGAAAAGAAATTTCACTTTGAAAAACAATGTCACACTCAAACACTTAGAAACCACTTTATAAATATGAGAAATAAACCAAATCTATGTTTTGATGAGACAAAACAGGGAATGACAGGTTATGGAAATTAGCATTCAGAGTAAGAGGGAATAGCTTAAACTCCTGTAATTATATCCATTTGGTTTACTAAAAATAGATCAGGTGGAAAGGAGAGCCCTCTTGAAAGAAAGAAATTGCAGGCGGGCGACAAGAGGACTGGATTTTCTGTTCCAAACATTGTTTGTCTCTGTTCTGAATCCTTGAACTCCTGAGCTGGCCCTAGAAAGGGATTTATTGCCACCTTGGGGGAAAAGACTTTTCGGATGTTATCGAAAGGGAAGGAACAATGTCTATTGTCTTCCTTCCAGCATTCCAACCACTGCTTGGTTATATATTCTGGGCTTTATCTCAGTCCCACCAGAGATGAATTAATCACCCAGAGCTCTCAGTTTCCTGGGTGGGAAATAGATGGGAATAAAAATTCCTATCTTACAGAGTTGTTGTGAGAACTGACATAAGACGGCTTTGACATAGAATGAAGATTCAACATTTAGTTGGTGTCATTATTGTCACGGTTTTTATTTGATGATACCTTGAAGATGTTCAACTTGGGAGATATTGCATCATCTCATGAGCTGATGGCTGACCCAATTAGTGTAAAACCTAATACATTCCTCCTTTCTTCCTCTCTCTCTCACTCTCCCTCTCTTCCTCTCTCTCTTTCACACACACACACACACACACACACACACACACACCCCACATAGAACTGAATTTAATTATAAGTTATTAAGCATTAGAATGCTTGGTTTCTTTTCAGCTCCTAATTATAAAACAATAGTAATTACTTTAAAATAATAACCATTATTACTACATGGCACCAAAGTCGAGTACTGGTGGAATTTATAAGGAACATGAGTGAGCTGCCTTGAGATTCACATATATGAATATATTTGTGTTTGCCCTAACAGGAAAAGAAACTGTGGAAAGAAACAAAGAGACGTTGAAGGCAAAGCATAAGAGGAGAACTAGTAGGTAATGTACTCTCTCTTCTATTCTGAGCTGACCAACTGGGGGGACCCAGGCCATTCCCTCCAGCTGGCAATAGAAGGAAAGCCTGGCTCACAGGGGCAACGTAGAAACCATAATAGAAAACACCCCTTGGCCTGCTGTAGTTGATAGCATATAATACAAAACACATTTGTCATTTTCCCTTATATCTAAATAAATAAATGCCCAGGGGGAAAGGGAAGCTCACTACAGTAATCAGATTTGGTGATGTGTCTCAAGAAAGAATGCACACCCAAGGACTGGCACAGAAGATGTGGACAGCAATCAGCCAAATGAAACAACCAGAAAAGACCCACCACGTTGGGACAGGGTGGAAAATGGCAGATGGTGTGGGCAATGGAACCAAATGAATCCCTTGAGAATTATATCATTTTCATCAGATTGAGTCATTGTGGGAAAATTGGGGGGAACAAATCAAAATCTATTACTTCAGGGAGTACTCAGGGCTAAAGGCATCGTTTTGTAGGTTGTATGTGAATATTCATAAAACCAACATTGGGTTTTATATGCCGCATTTCCGAACGATTGGGAGCAACGCCTTCCCTTGGAGACACAGGGCACAAGAGGGAGGTGTCTGTTGGAGAGGCTCTTAATGTCCATGGTGGCACATAGAAAAGATAAGGGATGAAGTGTGGTCACTCCCAAAGCCAAGGGTGGAGTTGGAACCACAGCCCATCTGGGAAGGTAATGTCCCACAGTGGGCCATGTCTATCTGTTCTGAGGTCATTAACTAGATTCTCAATTTCGCTCTTCCTGTGCGGTACCAACGGGCCTGAATTATTTCTGGCAGGGACTCCAAGAGCATCCTACATTAGCACGGGTACCTAGAATCACTTGGCTTCCCCTGATATGACATTCACAGATATAGGAGCATATTTCAACACTCCTTTCTCCCTTTTGTGTCCTATATGTCTCTATCCTCCCAGAAACTAAATTTCTAAACCTATGCAACCTCTCTCAAAAGGACGTAGTTTAACAGGATAGGCCCTTTTATTTAACTGAATCCTTGATCCTACCCCTGGTAAATTGGGAAAATAAAGTTAAATAAGCAAGGAAAACAAAGTAGAACTTCTCAAAGTGTGGGGAGGCAGGCAGAAATGAAGATCAAAAGTTTTGCTTCATTTGTTTTTGATTTACCTTAAGTATTCAAGATCGAATGTACAGCGATTACTCACCCTATAAGGACTTTTTCACAAATATAAGCAATCTAGCAAGAATTATTCTTAAAAGCAACTGATTCCTGCAAATTTTAATAACTTTCTGATCCCCAGATCTCAGGCCCAAAACTAAATACAAAACAGAACATCAGAATATAAGAAAATAGGGGCACCTGGCCAGCTCAGACAGAAGAGCATGCGACTCCTGATCTCAGGGTCATGAGTTTGAGCCCCACATAGGGTAAAGAGATTACCTAATAAATACAACTTTTAAAAAAGAATATTAGAATATAAAAATAATAAATATAAGTATCAGAAACTACATATTACAGCTAAAACAATACTCTGAGGAAATTTCATAGCCTTAGGTACTGAAATTAATAGTGTATGCACTCAAAAATATTAGGGATAGAACAATAAAATAAATCTGAAGATATTACAGGGAGAGAAATAGTAAAAACAAAAGGAGATAAGAGGGAAACATGGTAGAACTGCCAACTAAGTCCAAGAGATGCACCCCACCCCAAGGAAAAGGGAGTGAGCTAAATGTTACAAAAACAATAAAATTTTAATTATAAATAAACAATTTACCAAATGGAGGGAAATGGAGGAAAGCCAAAAAAAAAAAAGAAAGAAAAATATGGAAATGGGGGAAATTCTCAGCTACAAGGGAAAATTTGATTACTCGGTTCAGTTCTACAAAAGTAAATGTGAAAACCTCAATGATTTCCCAACAAAATATAAATTATTGAAAATAGAACCAGAAGAGATAGAAATAGAAACAAAGTGATTTGCATAGTAGAAATTTTATGTTATCAAAAAGTTACTCTCCCGAAACAGCCCAGTTAGTATTGTAAATAGATTCGACAAACATCCAAAGTACAGACCTTCAGTACTCTTTAAACTGCTATGGATCAGAAAGAAAGAAGGAAAACTTCAAAACCACTTAAATATCAGAATTTTTATTTTGAAATACTTTCAGATTTTATGGAAGAGTTGCCATGGTAGTAAAAAAAAAAGTTCCCATATATCCTTCTCCTAGAATTCCCTAATGTTAATGTCTTATATAATTGGAGTACATTTGTCAAAACTAATTAATTAACATGGGTATAAAACTAAAAACTACAGACTTTATTTAGATTTCACCAGTTTTTCTCACTAATGACCATTTTTAAAATTCCAGCATCCATTCCAACATACTGTGTGGGCATTTGACAATTTATTTTTACAAGGCAAAAAATTACATACCCATAACAAGATGTGAAAAGTTCTCCCAAAAGAAAAATATAGATCAATTTTTCTCACAAACATAGCTCCAAAATGTCTAAATAATCCAACCATGCTTTCAAAGAAAACTACACCACAGTTAGATGGAGTGTATTCCAAGATGTGAGACAGTTTCAATTTAGATAATCTATTAATGTAACACAGAGTAAGTCAAAGGAGAAAAAATAAATTGTTTATCTAAGCTTTAAGAAAGACATTTATTAATTTCAACATAATTCATCATGTGATATCTAAAATAGGGGAACTCACAATATTACACACACACACACACACACACACACACACATACACAGAGCAACAGCAGTAGCATTTTGCTTAAAGACAAAGCACTGGCAGTATTTCTGTTGAGGTCAGGAAAGAGATACAATTACTGGAGTTATGAAACATTGCACTGCAATTGCTAGCCAATGTAATTAGACAAGAAAAATAAGAGGCAAAAAAACCAAAACAAAACTAAGAAGGAAGTGAATTTTTCATTATTTGCAGATGATAGAACAGTATGTCTGAAAGAAACACACAAACACATTCACACACATACACAAGAGACAAGGCTATTATAAACAATAAGGGAATTTAGTAAAATGGCTGATGATGAAATTATGCCAAAATCAATAACTTTCTTATGTGTAAGCAACAACTCATTAGAAAAGAAAATGGAAATAAAGGGCAGAAAAAGGAGAGAGAGAGAATATCTGGAATCATACTTCATAATAAATGTGCAGGTCTTATATAAAGGAAGTTTAAATGATATCAATGGACAGAAGAGAAGACTTTAACATGAGAGAAACTACCTTAATGGGTAGGAAAAAAATTATAAAGATAGTAATTTCCCCCAATTAATGTGATCACAATAAAAATACCAAAAAGACCTCCCAGGGTTGTTTTTTTTTTTTTTTCAATCTTAGATTTTATTTTTAAGTTATCTCTACACCCAGTGTAGAGCTTGAACTTACAAACCTGAGATCAAGAGTTGCATGTTCCAATGACTGAGCCAGGCAGGCACCCCACCCTTTTCTTTTTTTTTTTTTTAACTGCATAAGCTAATACTAAATTCACATAGGAAAAGAAAAGAAGAAGAAGCATTTGATTATTTCCAGAAAAATGGTTAAAATCCAAGAGCAATGGGAGGGAATCTGCCCTACCACATATTAAAATATTATAAAGCTGTAGTTTGTTTTTTGTGCACAAATGGACAAAAAGCAATGGAACTGTATATTGAGTACAGAAACAGGCTAAATGCATAAAGCAATTTGGGATATGATCAAAACTGCATTTTATTTTTTTAATTAAATTTTTAATTTATTTTCAGCGTAACAGTATTCATTGTTTTTTCACCACACCCAGTGCTCCATGCAATCTGTGCCCTCCCTAATACCCACCACCTGGTTCCCCCACCCTCCCACCCAAAACTGCATTTTAAATCAGTGAGTAAAAGAGCAGTGATTCAAAAGTAGAGTTGGGGCATGGCGTGGAAATCGTCAAAATATAATATGGAAATCCTTATCTCATTCCATTGAAATAAAAACTTCTAGATGGATGAAAGATTTAAACACAAACACAACGAAACTGCTGAAATATTAGAATAAAACTCAGGGACATTTGCAAGAAATGCCCTCAGATGAATAGATAAAGATCCTGTGGTCTAGGGCGCCTGGGTAGCTCAGTCGGTTGAGCATCTGACTCTTGATTTTGTCTCAAGTTGAGATCTCATGGTTGTGGGATTAAATACCACATCAGGCAGAGTCCGCTTGCGATTCTCTCCCTCTCCTTCTACCACACCTACCGTGCTCAATCTCTCTCTCTCTCTAAAATAAATAAATCTTTTTTATACAGATTATTTATTTATTTATTTATTTGAGAGAGAGTGCTGGTGATCACAGAGGTAGAGGGATCATAAAAGCAGAGGGAGAAGCAGACTCACCGCTGAGCAGAGAGCCCGATATGGGGCTCCATCCCAGGACCCTGAGATTGTGACCCAAGCCAAAGGCAGAGGCTTAACCAACTGAGCCACCCAGGCACCCCTAAATAAATCTTTTTTTTAAAAAAGGATAATACGGTCTGTATATACGATGGAATATTATCCAGCTTTAAAAAAGAAAGAAATACCGCCATATGCAAAATCATGGATGAACTTGGAGGACGTACCCCTAAGGACAAATATGGTATGATTCTATTTACATCAAGTATCTAAAATAGTCAAATTCACAGAAGCAAAGAGTAAAATGATAGGTGCCGGGAGCTGGGGGAGGGAGATATGGGAATTCTCTAATGAATGGGCATAAAATTTCTTTTATGCAAAATGAGTAAGTTCTGGGGCTCTGCTTTACAGCATAATGCCTATAGATAATAATAGCGTATTGTACACTTAACAATTTATTAAGAGGGTAGATCTCATGTTAAGTGTTCTTACCACAATAAAGAAAAAGAACTAAAAACCAGAAATTATAACATGACATAAGAAGACATAAAGCTGTTATATATACTACATAAATAAAAAATAATAAATAAAATAAAATAAAATAAATACATAAAATAAATAAAAAAGCAAGTAAGTGTCTGTCAGGCCTGAGTGTTTTTAAAAGGTCTTTCAACAAAAGAGAGAATATCCTGACATCATGTGGTAATGAATCTGACCACAAAATTTTGTTTAGGGAATCTTATCGTAAAGAGAGTCAAAAAATAAATGACAATCGGGGGGAAATACTTGTTACAGATAGGCTAGCAAGGGGACTGATTTCCATAAGATGCAATGATCTGTTGAGATTCAAAAAAAGAAAAAAAAAAAGACAATTAACAAAGAAGTAAGTAAGGCTATTTTCCTGTAAAAAGGAATTCAAATGTGATAATTAATGATAATTATTAGTGATAATTATAAATGTTATTTAATTTTAAAGAGTAAAACTTCTACCTTTCAAATTAGCAATGATTTAAAAAAAAGTCCAATTTTTCACACTATCGTGATGAAACAGGACTCCCATTCAGCAGCCACAAACAGGTACAACTTCTTGGGAAGTAAGTTTGGCACCATTTACCCTTTGACTCAGTTGACACAAGATTGTATCTTTCATTACAGTCATTGAGGTGTGCAAAGACACACTTAGGAGGAGGCACACAGCAGCAACGTTTGATCCAAACACCCTGAATGGGCCATTGGTTAAAGACTAGTTAAGTCCAATATGGTACATCTAGCCAAAGGAACACAATACAGTTGTGTAAATGAATGAGGAAAAGGCAAAATTAAATGAGATATTGTTTAGAGATTATTCCATAGGCAGTAAAATGTTTTTTATAAAACAAGACAGTGTTCCTGAACCCCTGCAGTTTTGGACAAGATCTAAGCTGTGTTGGTGGGTTCAAGGGTCTGGGTTTTATTAATGGGCTTAATACTATATAGTCCTTATTGGTTCTATTGTATCTACCAAGTATTAGGCAATAAGAGCTGTCTTTTGGATATGAGGTGGCTCCTGGGTTTCAACATCAGAAGGAGTCACACACAGGTTCTCGTTCAGAGTCCTGGGTTGGCCCCTCACACTGGTGGCCTTGGGCAAGTCATGGCTTGGTTTCCACATCTGTAAAATGGTCTTAATAATCATACCTACCTCCTAAGTGTGTTAAGGGGATTAAAAATATACGCACCAGCACTGAACACCATCCTTACAGCAACGAAGGAATGGCCCTACAAAAGGCTAGAGGCAGCAGTGGGTGAGGAACCGCTCCCTTTGGTGTAGTAGGTGGGGAAAAACTACATTTTGTGAACTCCTGGAATATTTACGCCCACAGAAGTTGGGCAATAATTGCTCCTCCAGAGAGGAGAACTCAAGTGGGAATTTAGGACAGGATGGACACTTGCCTCTCATTGTACAATTTGACTCCCCCCACCCATGTGTATGAATTCCTCTTTTAATTAAAAAATAAATCTTGTCCTAAGCCAGGCCTCAGCTGAAAGTTTTTCTGCTCTGGCTAGGAGGAATTCCACATGCCCACAGCCTTTCTCTCTGCCCACTGATGCTTAAGCTATCAATAATCATCGAGCTTGATGTCATGCCAGTCCCCAGTGGTGTTGACAGGTTCCAGCTCAAAAGTCCCTTTATTAGACCTTGTCCCTCAGTAAAGCTTGCAAATTGCTCTGATCTTAGTAGACAAAACCGTCGCTCATTCCCTGAATCTCTGAGCATCCTACACAATAACGCAAGAATTGGCGAAAATTACCCGAGATAAAGCGTCCTTTAGAACATCAAAGTCCCTGATTTCCAGGTTGTAGGCTGCAGGTATGCGACAGGCTTGACAGGCCAGGTGGACAGCAGAGATAAAGCAAAAAGTGAAACTCCTCAGCCAGAGCGGCCGTGTTGGATTGGGGGCTAGGTTCTCTGCGAGGGGGATTAATGTTATCCTCCGAGGCGTGAGCACATTTTGCTTTTACCTTCAAACCCAGGTAATCAGCAGCGGATAGCGATCAGTGAATGAAGCCTTTAAGACCCACATGGGCTGCAAATCCTCCCTCCTGCTGGGTTTAATTTTGGACTGGGTCATTGCAAATTGTGTCCACATATTTCATGTCCCATGTTTCGGCTAAATTCTTTGTGTCTCAATTTATTTGACGAGAGTATCTTTCTCATACTACCAACATCACTGTGCTTTTAGGAGCCACAGCAGCCTTTGTCTGCATCGTTGAAGATGTCTGGCAAACGTACCACTTTGCTCAGGTGACATAAATATCGTACGAAAATACAGCCAAATATGGAAGTTTGCATATTCCCCCCAGTACATACACGTCCAATCTGAAACCGGCAACATGAGTTAGCAGTTCAAACATCCTCTTAGAGGAAAATGATTACAGCTCATGGAGAAGTTGCTTAGCTTGACCACTGAGCTTTAGTTGTTTCTGTGGAAAGGAAACATTTTACCATATAACAAAAAGAAAGGTGAAACTCTTTATATCCAACAGCTGAACTCTTGGCTTTACCTTGACTATTTAAGCCTCGAGAGTTCTGTTCATAAAAATCAGCTCAAGTCACTGAATCAAACAGGCTCTTGTTGCTTTCATGTAGATTACGGGAAATTAACAAAGGAAGAGTCAGTAATACGGACATCCCAACTGAAGGTTCTGATAGAAAGTCAGATGTGAAAAAAAAACTTTGTTGTTGCGATCAAAGTAATGCTGACGTAAGTGATTTGGAAATGTCACTGATCCACCGTAGTCCTGGAACAAGATTTTCAAGGAAAGCAGAATACAATGCAAATAATTACAGTGCTATGACCTCTGGCTCAGGAAATTTAGTAATTTATAGAATTTATTGTTTAAATAAATGCTTCTTGAATCTGCAAGCAACTAAGTAAAGTGTATGTGGATCAGTCTATAGGGAAATACTGTGAAGTGGGAGGGATATCGAGCTGCTGGGTGTCTCTCTGAGAGCATGGCTGTGTTAGAAAAGCATAGGGCTCAAAAAATAAAATAAATTCCCAACGATCAGAGTCCAAACCTACACGTTTAGTAAAGCCCAGCCTTTCAGAGCTTCTTCTTTGGGATGCTGGATACCTACTCTCACAATAAAGCTTTGGAATATTCTTGCAAGTGCAAGTTAAGACACCTCATCAAAAAGTGATCTCATGACTTGTCTTAAGATCCCAAAAATTTTCAAAAATTAAAAATGGCATTACCTACCATGACTAATTTTTTTCCCACTAGATCCGAATGATTTTACATGTTTATGTTTGCAAACATAAACCCCACCCTTCGAGAACAAATCCTTGTCACCCTTGAGGAAAGTCAACATCGTGAGACACCAGCCTTAAGCCATCCGGTTACATAATTAGATAGGGCTGGACAGCTGGAGTGAAGCCTCGGTCCGGTCCCCTGAAGAGCCCACTCCTGGCAAGACGACATCGGTTTTCTGTGTGAGGGCAGTGTGTTTTCCACACTTCAGCTCCGTGGCCTCTGCTCACACCTGTGTGCTATGTGGTCCACACCCTCTCCCCTCATGTGGGGTTTCTGGAATCTGATCAAGCGAAGGGCTAAAGACCTTTGAATCTGGACAAAATGCAGAGATAGCTTGCCTCACCCAAGCCATACTTAGCCATTGTCCCAAGGTCATTTAGAGCCACTGCCCCCAAGGTCATATGGAGTCATTTAAGGGGGTTCTACTGATTGTGTCTTGCCCCTGAAGGGTGTTCAGGTCACAGGGCCCTGATTCTAGCAGCTCAGGAAGGCCCTTTGGCATCACCAAGGGAAGCAGGGGAGAGAGTCGAGAGGCACCACAAGACAACTGAGCATGACCTTGTGTTTTAAGAACTTCTCACGGAGCGGGAGCCCTTGAGAAACTCTCCAGTTGTGTATTTCAGAGGGACAGGAAGTATAAGGCAGCTCTGGTTTTTGGTTCAAGGTTAGATTCAGTTCAAGACCCTAATCAGAATAGCTTTTTGTTGGAGCAGCTCCATCGGTTAAGCGACCAGGTCATGATCTCGGGGTGGTGGGGTCGAGCCCCAAGTTGGGCTCTGCTCCCTGCGCTCGGTTGGCATGAGTCTGCCTGAGATTCTTTCCTTCTTCCTCCCCCTCTGCCTTTCCCCCTCTCTAAAATAAATAAGGAAAATGTTTTGGTGTTTTTTTTTTAATAGCAACTTGTAATTTACCTGAGATATATCAATCCAATGCATAAACAACAAAATGACATACTTTTCAACTTAGAAGCCACTCACTTTTCGTGAAGAATCCTCACTTGGAAATAGCTTCTCTTGCAATCGCTCCAAGAATTGACATTTCAGAATGCTTGGCAATGTGTTCCGATGTGGTTAAGGCATAGGCCCATTTGGGATTTTACACTTATTTTTACAAAGAGAAAAGAGGGAGTCCCTTCAGCAAGTGAGTGGGGTGGCAGGAGCAGGGGACAGGGCAGAAACACAGGCGATCAGTCACGCCTTATGGGCCGTTGTCGTTATGATGCATTGTAACTCGCCCACGTTTCACACCACCTGTTGTACGTGTTAATATCATTTCCAAAGATAATAAAGAGAAAAAAGTAAACATCTTCAATGGCTAAGAAGAAAACATTGAAACACACACACTGAAAATTATTCATCCGTAAAAAAGAAGGCAATCCTGCCATTTGTGACACCAGGGGTAGAATTTCAGGGCATTACACTGATTGAAATAAGACAGAGAAAGACAAATACCATACGATCTCACTGATACATGGAATTTATCAACAACAACAACATAAATCGCCTGAACTTAGAGGTACAGAGAACAGGCTGGTGGTTGCCAGAGACAAGGGATTGGGGTTGGGCAAAATGAATGAAGTTTAGTCAAAAGTTACAACTTCCGAATGAGAGAACAAATTAAATCCTGGGGATATTACTGAACAGCATGGGACTGTAGCTAATAATACTGTGTTGCATATTTGAAAGTAGCTGAGAGGGCCAATCCTGGATGTTCTCATCACGAGAGAAACATTTGTAACTATATAAGGTGATGGGTGACAAATGTTAGAAAAATTCTTTTTAATTTTAAATAAAAATTGTCACTTCTTGGCAGCGCCTGGGTGGCTCAGTGGGTTAAGCCTCTGCCTTCGGCTCAGGTCGTGATCTCAGGGTCCTGGGATCGAGCCCCACATCGGGCTTTCTGTTTGGCAGGAAGCCTGCTTCCCCCTCTCTCTCTGTCTGCCTCTCTGCCTACTTGTGATATCTCTCTCTCTCTCAAATAAGTAAATAAAATCTTTAAAAAAAAATTTGTCATTTCATGAGAGTCCATTGTCACCAGGCACATGATCACCAAGGCCACCTCTGTCCTGCAGGTGCTAGCTTCCTGTCACACAGATGCGGGAGCAGAGGCTGGGGTTGAGCAAGGCACACAGCTGAGAAAGGTCTAAGGGGAGACTGAGGCTCAGTAGCGTGTGACCCAAAGCCAGCATACTGGCCACCCTCTGTGCCTGCTTTGAGTTGGCCCATGTGTGGGAAAAACAGGCTATCGGAGACATGGTTCTGACATTCTTTGTTGCTATTTTTATGCCCTAGTTGCTGAGCGTTTTTAAAAAAGTAAATAACTCTCCCAACACATGCCGTAAACTGAACAGAATCATGAACCAAACTTGGGAGAAACCTAGTAACGAAAAAAAAAAAAAGATTTTAAAACGAAAAAAGTAATTAGAATACATGAATAAGATAACTGTACCCATAATTCACGATCTTACCCTAACTCCTGGTAGTTCCAATTTTTGCATATACTTATACTCCTTTACAGACACTTACACAATTGTGATCACGTGTATATATAATTTTATTGTCTTCTCTTTCAAAAAAAGTTATAGTGTAAGGATTTCCCCATGTCTAGCATTTATATAACTTTAATTGCTAAATACCATACTATAAATTTGATATATATATATTATATATATATATTATTTTTAGATTTTCTGCTACTATTTAATATACTATAATGAACACCTTCACATACACAGGATTTTGTTGTTGTCCTTGTTATCTTAAGATAAATTTCCAAGGGGGATGTCAGTCAGTATCACGGAATATTTTATAGCACCAAGCTACCTTCTCAAAATTATAGGGTCAACCCACAGGGCCATCAGAGCACCACCATGAGCGACGCTCTTTTTATTACAAACTTGCCAACACAGGTGGGCAAACCTTCCAGACAACACCAACAGATTGGCATGATCATTAGCTATTCAAGATGCCATGTATTTTCTGAAATGATTATAGTAGAAAACAGCAAATTGTCAAAAGACATATAAAACAGAATTTAGGTATGATTCTGATTACCGAATTTTAGAGTTCACAAAGACCCCAGGAGGAAGGAAAAGCTGGAGACAGTTTACTCTCACCCTTTATCTAGCACACAAAAAATCTGAGCCTCATTTGCCCGAAGTCACAAATCAGGTCCGTAACAAAACGGGATGGACACATCGACAGAGACCTACTGAGGCTTTTGATGAGAAGTCCAGAGCAGAGGGGACACTGAGCCTCTTCCTCCCTCGTCTCAGGCCAAAGCCCCAGAACGAGTCCACCACTGCCTCAGAAAGGGAAGTCCAAACATGTCCCTGTGATTTCTGGGGACTGGAATCCAAATGTCAGAGCATTTCCAAAGTCACCGCGACAAGCGACGTGTCCCAGACCGCTTACCCACTCCGATCCCTCCAACCCTCCTTCCTCCACTCTCCTGCCTTCTGTTTTTAATTAGGCCCTTGGAACTCACTAGGTCAGATCCGAGCAATTTCAAAAATGACTTTCAAGTCGTATCTTTTAAGGCAAATGACTCTTGGTCGCCAGCCTCTATCAGTCAGTACACCCTCAGGGAAATTAGCAACCTGATTCTTCCCCCGGCTGTCATTTAAAATAAAAAGCTTTCTTATTTGCCATTCAAGAAAAAGTACAGTAAACCTGGCAGCAGGCGGATAGGGGTAATGAAACATAATTAACCGTATTCAGCAGGTTCCCAGGATCATATGTACCTGCATGTTTCTCGGTGATGTACCTTGGGGACGGTGGGTAGGGACCATTTGCAATCATGCTGCCCCCGTGAGTGTGGAGTTTGCGTGTGGTGGAGAAAGGAGCGTGTCCCACAAGATGCACTCCGTGTTCCCAGGGCTGTCCACACTGCCCTGAGGCTGGATACACAGAACCAGCATCTGTGTTCAACACTGAGCCTTCAGGGAACCCCGCTGCGCCTCTCCTGGGCTCTCTTCACAGAGGCTGTTTGAATGGCATTTACATTTTCTGATGATTGAGCTTCTCTGGCTAAATACAGGTTTTTCCAACCCCTCATTAACCGGGGCTCACTGTGTGCCACACTGTCTTGGGCACTTTCCTGGTGTCCGTGGGCTGAGTCCTCTCAACAAAGTTACAGGAAGATTTTGCTACTCTCCTCAGATAAGGAAACTGAGGCACAGAGTGCTAGGTAACCCACCCCAAGTCGGGGCAGGAGCCACGGTTTGAAGCCAGGCAATTGGGCATCTGAGGCTACATCCTCTCCCAAGCGTGTGCCACCTCTTTTTTTTAAAGATTTATTTGTTTATTTATTTGAGAGAGAGAGAAGGAGAGGGAGAAAGCAGGAGGGGGGGAAAGAGGGAGAGAGAATCCAGAGCAGATTCCCCGCTGAGCCAAGAGCCAGAGGTGGGGCTTGATCTCTCTACTGGGAGACCAGGACCTGAGCTGAAATCAAGAGTCGGACACAGCCCACTGAGCCACCAAGGGGCCCCCTGGGCCACCTCTTCTGCTGGACAGTGTCCGGGCTGAGCCTCTCAGGCAGCTATCTGTGAGTGCCTTCCAGAGAACTGTGGGTACACAGCCTCACCTGGGGAACATGCCCTGCCAGTAATATGCAACCTCTGTCAAAGCCAACCTTTAGATGGAATTCTAGAAGATCAAGTCAAAGAGAGCCACCGGGAAACAGGACGTTCTGTTTAAGCAAAGCATTAAACCTAATCTCTCTCTCTTTTTTTAAAAGATTTTTATTTATTTATTTATTTGACAGAGAGAGAGATCACAAGTAGGCAGAAAAAGTAGGCGGGGGGTGGGGAGGGAGGGAAGCAGACTCCCTGCTGAGCAGAGACCCCCCCCCCCATACACACACCCAATGCCTGGCTCGATCCCAGGACCCTGAGATCATGACCTGAGCCAAAGGCAGAGGCTTTAACCCACTGAGCCACCCAGGTGCCCTAAACCTGATCTCTTAAAAACACACACACAGACGCACATCCCAATGCCATGGGGAAAGAGCAAAAAGCAAGGAGAGGCAAGATGGCTGTTTGAGATGAAAAGGAACTAAAGAGACGGCATGTGTCTTCCCAGATGAAGTTACAGCATCACAGGTACTATAGTTATATGATATCTCAGTCTTGCTCATTCTCTGAGGGGCGATTACAGTGTCGTGTCGTGCAGAAGAATGCACTTATTTCTAGGAAATGCATGCTGAGGTCTTTAGCGGAAAGCATCACGAGGTCCACAACTTACTTTCAAATGGTTTACAAGGACACAAGTACACAGAGACGAGGCAGAAAAGGCAAATACTTGTTAATAACTGTGGGATTCTGGGGGGCCTGGGTGGCTCAGTGGGTTAAGCCTCTGCCTTCAGCTCAGGTCATGATCTCAGGGTCCTGGGATCCAGCCCTGGGAGGAAGCCTGCTTCTCCCTCTCCCACTACCCCCCACCCCCGTTTTCCTTCTCTTGTTGTCTCTGTCAAATAAATAAATAAAATCTTGAAAAAAAATAAAAGTAACTATGGGATCCCGGTGGTAAGTTCATAGTTTTTCATCGCGCTGCACTTTCACTCTTTCTGTGTATTGAAAACTTTTCATAATTTATGTTGGGAAAAAAAATAGATCTGGCTAGACTTATTTTGGAGTGTGCTGCCTAAAAGGACAGCTGCAACCCAAATCTTCGAACATAAAGCTACAATGGAGAAGGAACCTGAGAAACCGCGCAGTTCCTCTCATCTTAAAGATGAGAAAGGTGACCACATTGAATAGTTAAAAGCTATTTAAAATACAGGGTTATCAATATTTCCATCAAGTGTTTATTTATCCTTTGAACCGTTTTCACAACCTTGAAGGTGGAAAAAATTAAAATGTAAATAAACATTGCCAATTCTGCTAATGATTTTTTGCTAATGATTTTTAAAATGTTTAACCTTTTAATTAATTAATATTGCTGGATAATTATGCAGCATAAAGGGCAGTGACTTGCGTATCTGGCTCATGTCGTAAATCAAAGTAAAGAATGGAAAGGCCCGGGACTGGACCAGACGGGGAAGTGAGGCAGGCAGACCCGGGTTTGGTTCTAGACAACTAGAGTGGAGGAAAAAATAACATATTAAAAACCTGGGGAGAAGGCTGGAGAGAGAGTATAATGTGACGATGTTACCAAGTATGTCTACTTTGTTTATACCCACCAGGCAACACGTGGTACAATAAATAACCCTAGAAGGCCAAGCCCAACGTGAAGGGACCAAAGCACATCTGAGGAGTCATAAGCCAGGTGTTTCCAGATGACAACTTCGTGATGGGACCACTGCTGCCTTATCGGACCAGGGCAGTCCGCATCTGCCTCCAGAAGGGAGTGTGCCCAGCTGGAGGTCCGGGATGGAGGGGGGAAGCCAAGAGCATGGATCTGGAAGTTATCAATGACTCTGTCCCCACATTCATGGTGTTCACCTCTTCTTCTGCCCTTTTGTTCGCCATCCCCAACCTCAACTGTCTTCTTCCATCCCCCAAATCAGTGGCTGCAAGTCACCAGGAAGGTCCACCACTCATCTTCTCTTGTTTCCCAACACATGGACTCAAAAAAAAATTTTTTTTTAAACCACACAATCATTGGAACGGTTGGTTTACTAGAATACTTGTCATCCAGGTGTTTCCAAAATTCTCCAAATTGCTCTGTACCTGAGGAACCGGCCACGGGCACTTGTTGGAATGGGGAGCAAAGGTAAACCTGAGGGCTTTCGGAGCTGCTCCAGAAAGGTTTCTCCTCCTTCGTCATTTTGCTGCCTGGCCCTGGACAGCAAGAACCGACCTCTTAAGCACGCTTAAACAAATACATCATCAGGTCTGGGAACGGATCAAAATCTTCATCTGATTCCCATCACATGTATTTCTTCATGCTCTCGATCTTGGATAAAATATGTTCCAATAAATTAGATTTTAAGCCACTCATACATGTCATGAATTAAATATCCAATTATTTCCATTTCATCTTTGTTAATTGACATGGATCTTTTAAAATTTATACTAACTTGCAGATTTATTTAATTGATACAGTAGTTCTAGAAATAAACATTCCTGGAAGGTACACATTCGTATAACAGGTTTAGAAAAATTTGTAGCTATTGTTTCAAGTCACCTTGGGTGCTTGATAAAATCCTGTTCTCCGGGTACTGAGTACTAGAGCACCCCCACAAATTTGTAGCAATTGACTTTTGACACATCTACCTATTGGACTCAGTTTTGTGGCATAACGCTATTTGCTTGGGCCGTAGAGCATATTAACAATCACTAGAAAGATGAAGTCAGAGGGAATAATGCGGGTCATGGAAACTGCTTGGGATGTTGTACTTAGAGCAATGCCAGCAAAACTTCATGACCCTGACCTTGAAAGGTGGCTGGGGACCTGGCAGCCTATTATACAAGGTTTGGCTCGGAGGGCGAAACTCTGACCCCGCTGAACGCTGCATTAATGAGCTGGGATCTCCTCCCCCCCAGCTCCCAGTTCCCCGCTTAGAGTTTTCCCAGTTACTATAGGAATCAAATTACGGGCACCTCTGCTGGGTTTCCTGTGAAATAACCGATCTTACTGTAACCAAATATTACCATCTCAGAAAAACTTTATGCAACTAGCGAGAACTCTTCATTCTCAGGCAACAGAGAAAAGCTTCTTTGTTTTGAGCTTGAACACCTGGAACAAGTTATCTGGTGCGGGGTGGGGGGGGCGCTCCTTGGACCCACAGTGGAGAGGGGATTCCCAAGACCCGACCACATCCCTGCTTGCTGAAGGCCGGCCACCGGAATCTTCCTCCCGGCTCCGTGTGGCCCAGTTTCCTTGGAACTTGCAGTTGCCTGGAGCCCCGTGGCAGAGGGAGCCCAGCATCCATATGGGAGGATGACAGTGTTAAGGACCACAGAACTCCGAGACAACATGCCCCAAGACAGAGAGGAGAAAGAGCCCAGGATTCAGAGATGGGAAGCATGCAACCTCTCCTCCTGCCCCCAGACCAGTCTGTGTCCCCTCCCACCCCCCAAAGCAATTACCAACTAAGAATCCCAGCTATGCCTCGGAGAGAGCAGGCAGACATCTGGCACGGGATCAGTCAGCGTGCGCATCTGTGCGTGGCTGCCCTTGGAAACCAGCGAAACTCAGCGTTTCCACCTTGGCCTCCAACCATTTACTTTCCAGAAGAAAATCTAGGGCTGCTTCTTTTATCTTTACACCATGGCTGGTCCAGCAGCCACAGAAAAGGATCTGACTCGGGCCAGTACGGAGGCAGGAGGAAGGGCTGGTATGGTAGGGGTCAGGATAGAAAACCGTGACCTCACCTGCTTCGAGAACATGACCCCTCCTCAGTGTGGAGAACCTGGGCGACCGTAGGCAAGCCCCCATCCACACGCTAATGCGACTCTTGGAAGATAATATTTCATCTTGGTTCACACCTTTTAGTCTTAATAAAATGTCAGGTCCTTGTGGGAAGGGACCAGCTCTTACTCATCTCGGGGCCACTCACTGTAGACGCCTGGATGAGGTGTGCGGTGATCAACACACGTTACGAGAACTGGTCTTTCAAACCATTATGGGTGCAGCAGGGCCCTGGGGACTGGGGTGATGCAGAGTCTGAGTCAGTGACAGGGTCAGGCCTGACTTGGTGAATTTTTGAGCGAGTTCCCATGAGATGCTGGGGCTACTGGCTTCAGGTGACACTGAATTAAGGGACATCCTGATTCTAGTTATTTGCCTACCGAACAGGCAAGTTCCCATATCTGGTGAAATTACCATCTTTGGCTGTGTATCTAAGATAGTTGTATGAATATAGCTTCTCCCCCAACCAAATAACAACAACGTGTAATTGTGTCTCTGTATTAATTCTTGTGTCATTAATTCAGCCATAAGAATGGCAAGAACGTATCTAAGCAACTCACAACACTTTCTTTATTTATTTCTAGAGAGAGTGGGGGGTGAGCCAGAGAAAGGGGAGAGAGAGAGAGAATCTTAAGCCGGCTCTGTGCCCAATGTGGAGCCCAACACAGGATTCAATCTCACGACCCTGAGATCATGACCAACCCACTGGGCCACCCAGGGGCCCCCTAACTCACAGCACTTTACATGAGGATTCAGGAAAACAAAGCTGAGACTTTTTTACGGAATGGTGGGAACTGTATTACTATTGAGCTGTTGCTATTTTTAATAATTTTAAATAAATTTTAATCAAAACCATTAAAAAAAAAACCTGCTAAAGACACAGGTGTGTTTTGACAGGAACAGAAAACCAGTGAAAGCTTCTCTGAGGGTTTTATCCTTTGCACAAAAGTCATTGGGAGTCTATACCTGGTTGATGCTTTAAAAACTCATTCCTTTACTTCTGAACTGTTGATAAAGGACTCTGTTAGCAGACTATTTCCCTTAAAATGGTAGGGCGACTATTAATTATTTCCCTCCCAGGGTTCTGTTTCAAGGGACCCGGTGTGCTTTTACTCATCCAAGCTGGTCCTTCCAGCAAAATGCAATTCGGCTGCTCCTTCTGGCTTTAAAGCAAGTTTAATTTACTCGATTAAAAGTACGCCTACGTTCATCGTGTCTCCAAAGAGCCAGGGGAGACATTCATGAAGACTTTCCCTTTGAAATAAAATATACAGATTTTGTTTCCCGTTGTTTCCATGTTGATCTTCCTTGCTTTGTTAGTTTTCATGTAGTATCCAATATCACAGAGGCTGGCAGCAAAATGACATGGAAAGGCTTCTGATGAGGACCCATTCTCTGGGCTTGTAGGCATAACATATATTTTACAAGAACAATGAGAAATCAGTGAGGGATCCACTTTGCACATCCCCGTAGAAGGAATGCTCTCTGCGCTAGAGTTGTGTGTGGCGGGGGGTGGGGGTGGGGGGGGGGTGTTGGTGTTTAAGTGACTCTGAAATAAAGCCCTGGCCAGAAAAACAAGCATCCCCCCATTTCTTGGGATTTTTCTATCACTACATTCTCTTCTACAAAGTTCCCCTGCCTAGACTGTTCACACAAACCGTAGAAATTTATAAAAGAAAAAAGGAACCCTATTGACCAGAATGAATTACCCATTTAAAAAAAAAGGAGTGTTTTATATTTATTTGTATATTTTTATCTTTCAGAGGAAAGTATGTTACATACCTTATTTTTACCATCATGTGCAGAAATTCCTTAAGCAAATATGTGATTAGATCATTTAAAATGGAAGGTGTATTTATTCATAGCTCATACACATACATTTATTTTTATTTATCCAAAAGATTGAAACTGCACTTTCCTGGCCCTTTCTTTGGTTTCCTGTTAAAATATATAATTAGGCCGATTTTTTAATATACTTAATAGCCCTGAGGAAACTAAGCAGTGATCTTTTTTGAAACTTTAAAAATATTGGTAGGAAGCGGTTCTCTTTTCTTTTTCCCCCCAAGTTCAATAGCTCAGCTATCTGCTTCCTGTTTCCAATAGCCAAGGTAATTAGACCATAATGAGAACTCTTTGCTTGGAAGATGACATCTGAAAATTGAAACTATTTGCCGCGCCAACCTTGACACAAGGGGGAGGGGGCAGGGATCGCCTCCTTAGAGAGGAGAAAATTCTGCCACTAGAATGTCATTCCTCCAAAATTATTTCTTCCTGGAAAGACTCTGAAGTCTGGGAGGTAAAGTGACATGCATACTGTGTTTTGTTGATTTGTTCGTTCGTTTTTTATGGAGTGATCACTTCTTCATTGTTAAGGAAACATCTCTAAAAGCTTCAGAAAGAGCCAGAACATGCAGGAAACCTGTTCACTACATTAACCGCTTTTCTTTCTAGGCACAGCACCTGTAACGTAAAGTGCATGTGTCTTGAAAGTGTATCTTGATGGCACAGTAGAGGGAATGCAGGCAATGGTGTTGTAATTGTTGTAATAGTTGTTGTAATAGTTGTTGTAATAGTGTTGTGATAGTGTATGAGGTATGGTGACGGGTGACAGCTACACTGTGAGCACAGCCTAAGGTATAGACTTGTCCAATGAGTACATTGTACACCTAAAACAATGCAAATGTGTGTCAACTATATTTCAATAAGAAAAGTGTATCTTGATGAAGTTTTCATCTTCCCTGACACACCTGTGCACCTACTACCAGCGTCAACAACTGGAAAATATCCATCCCCTGAAGGCTCTTAACCCCTTCCTGCCAATATCCACTCCCCAAGGGATCCCCCATCCATCCTGATTCCTATCCCCCAGATCGGTTTTGCCAGGCCCTGGACTTCACGTAAATGCAGCCACGAAGTGCATTACCCTTTCTGTCTGGTGTCTTTCTTTCCATTTTGTGTCAGATTCAGCCCTGTGGTTCTGCATGCGTTGGGTTCCTGCATTTTCATTGCAGTGTGGTGTTTTCTTCATGTGGATACGCACATTTTAATTGATTCTACCTTTCACGGACATTTGGGGGTGTCCCAGTGCAATGCATATGGGCCACGTCTCTAAGAGGGGATGCACACTTGTCTCCCTTGGGGAGGATCAGAACTCCTAGGGCATCAAGGGTGTACAGCATCGGCAGGTTCTGTCCAACCGCCTTCCAAGGAGGTTCTAGCCGTCCTTCCTTCCACTGGGTGCCCACTGAGCACTTTGGGAATGGCAACAGGGGTATGGTCTCCCCGTTGAAATCAAAATCCCAACTGTTCCCAAAAGGGATGTCCTAAAGGGAGTCCACTGGGAGTGGACAAGAGGGGAGGAAGGAAAAAACAATTCACAAAATGAAAAGTACTCCCCAGGGAGGAAGCTGGTCCCGGCGGTGTGGGCTCTGGTCAGTGTCCTAGGGCCTCTCTGGGTGAACCATTTCCCACCCACGCTGGTGGGGCAGTGGGAGCCCATGGCACCGGTCGGGCAGCTCACATCCCCAGGGCTTTCAGTCACATGCACACGGCCAAGGCTCTTCCTGGACAAGTAAGACTGTCTCAGTGAAAGGCTGCCTCTAGACCCGGCCAGCCTGGTTCCCAGCCCTGAAGAGGGATGCTGAGCCTTTCTCAATTCGACCAAATTCCTTATGTTCTCTTTTTCCAGTAATCTTTCTAATGATTGACCAAAGAGTGACTAGTGGGATTATCTAAGGAATAGTCCTTGTGGCCAGTAATCCCCCAACCTGCGGGGGGCCTCCTGCCCTCTATGGGTCCTGCCTGCCTTCTGGGGACAGCACCTCATCCTCTCCTTACATACAGACACTCGGCAGCCCCAGAGGGGAGACTTCACGCTCTGAGCTTTAAGTAGGTCAGAATCCCAGGGGAGGTGAGAATCCTAACCAACCCCCACAACCAGCAATTCTAGAAATAAAGGAGATAGAGGTTCATAAGAGACCATTGCCCCTACTGACAACTTTTCCAAACAGACACTACGATGTCATTTTATTTATTTATTTTTTTAAAAGATTTTATTTATCTATTTGACAGAGAGAGAGAGATCACAAGCAGGCAGAGAGGCAGGCAGAGAGAGAGGGAGAAGCAAGCTCCCCACCTAGCAGAGACCCCGATGTGGGGCTCGATCCCAGGACCCTGAGATCATGACCCGAGCCGAAGGCAGAGGCTTAACCCACTGAGCCACCCAGGTGCCCCTACGATGTCATTTAAAAAAAAATTTTTTTTTTAAAGATTTTATTTATTTGATAGACAGAGACCACAAGTAGGCAGAGAGGCAGGCAGAGAGAGAGGAGGAAGCAGGCTCCCCACCAAGCAGAGAGCCCGATGCGGGGCTCGATCCCAGGACCTTGGGATCATGACCTGAGCCGAAGGCAGAGGCTTAACCCACCGAGCCACACAGGTGCCCCTCATTTTAAAAATCTAATACGCCTGCTGCTCCCTCTCCAAATTGAGAATCCCCCTCCAGTTTGAGGAGCCCTGTGTGTTGTCAAAGCGTGACTTGAGAGACCCTTCGACCCGCGGAGGCCAGAGCCTGAGGATCAAGACCCTGGCTGCACGCATCTTGCCTGCCTCTCTCCCCACCACCATCGCTCCGTTTGCTGACTTCCCACTGGGTTTCCTCTCAAACCTTCTGCTCTTTCCTCTTGTCTCGAGCCCTGATTGGTTGAAATCTCTGCTGGGACTTTCACAGGGGCCTGGATGTTCAACAGGCTCTTGGCCTTGAAGTTTCACTTATAACTCAAAGGGTTACACACACGATGGTCTGTCATTTCTCTGTAGCACAGACTTGAACCCAGGACCTAGGAAGCTTATGTGCTTAGTATATACTAAGCTAGTGAGGGGGCCCAGCCATCTGTGCACCTTCTGCACAAAGGAACATCTCAGAGTGCCTGGGCAGAGACCCCTGACTCCAAAGACCAACAGGCCAACATTCCAACTGTGGCAGAGCAGAGCTGGCGTAAGGCAGAGAGGGGGTAAGGGCAACCTCAAGGACTTACGTATTTCCCTTCTTTCTCTCTCTTTGGCCTTCTTCACCAGGAGACCCTTGAAAGGCTTGCACTCCTCTCCTCTCACTCTCTTCCCAGTTGGAGAGAGACAGGGATAGGCAGAGGGGCCACAGCTACAACTGAGGGGGGCTGAACTGGCTGAACTGGGGTCAGAAGGACTCACAGCTAAGCTGCTCCCAGATTCCTGAGTAAGAAAAATAAATGTCTGTTGGTTGAAGCCACTAAGCTTTGGAATAATTTGTTATACAGCAATACTTAACTAAAATAGAAAGTTATTGGTACTACTAACCAAATATTTCTGGTCTACCTTCTAGAAACATAAGGAAAGGACATGCCTCCTCACCTTGGAAGTTAGATATGTACGTGTCAATTTCTTTGGTAATGAAATCTCAAAAACTGATGTGGTCACCTCTGTGAAGTCACCTCAAGAACCAGGACACCGTCACCATTTCTTTCTCCCTCTACCAAACCAATGGTCAGTTTTGCCCAATGCTTCATCAGCTTAGGGCCTAGAGTGGGGGTGAGGGTGTGAAGGGTTCTGAGCCAACTCACCGTGGACATGGACATGGTAGCAGGAGAAGAAAAAAATCTTTGCAGGTTTAAACACCTCCATTTTGGGTGTTTGTTACTGCAGCAAGACGGGAACTATACTGACTAATGTAGGCAAGGATGCTCAGGGATCCCCTCTCCCTCCACCTCCATTTCTTCCTGCCAACACCTCCATTGAGGTCAGCAGGATTCTACCCTTAATGTGGGATTCCTACCATCTGTGCAGGGAACAGCATTCTCTCCCCCCAGGGAGCCTGGTTCGGGAGCTGCTTGGGACCCTGGGCACCGTCCCCGTGACTCCTGTAGGTTAGAACCCAGTGAACGGGAAAAGCTGGTGTGTGAGTTAGAGGAGTTTAAGGTGTTAACGGCCCCTGTGATCTGGTTCTGAAAGTCACAAAGTCAACACTGATTGATCCTTTGCTTTCTTTTCCGGAACCATAGAGAATTTGGGGGAAGTTACTGTCTGGCCACCCAGAAAACAAAGGCCAGTTAGGATTTGTTTTATTTTCTTTTCTTCCCAGATCAATCCCCAGTTCCCCAAGGATCCGGTGTGGTTTTGAGCTTCCTCTATGCCTGTTCTGCTCTTCTCCACACATCCCCTGCTCACCCCTCCCTGCCCCTTCAACCGTTCTCTCCTTCCCCACAGCCTCCTCTCCCCACCCCACCCCCGCCCCCACCATCCTTGGGCCGTGGCCTCCTTGTTAGGAAGTGTTAGAAAGTTGCTGGAGTAAGAAATGAGCCTGTGAAAGCTCCTTGTCCTAATTAAACTTCAACGAGCAGAGTGACAGGAGGCGACGGGGAGGAAACGGGTGCCACAGGGGTCTCAGACTGGGTCCGGGCTGGGGAGGGACATTGTCCTGCAGAACAAAAGCTGGTGTTTGCATGTGTTAAACCCCATCAAACTTCATCAGACCCAGGTGCAAAAGCCCACATCCCAAATGCCATCCCGGCTTATGCCACCTTCCAGAGGGCTGCTGGGGCCCCAGCCGTCAGCCCTAATCAGGACAGGGCCCCACATCAAAGCTGGGCTCCGTCCATGGACAGCTTCTGCTCCAAGATGCATTGTTGTTAGGACTCCCTACACGCAGCTCTTGCCCCATGAATTAGGGCACAGAGCCCCCCATGGCATGGCTGGTCCCTGCCGGCCTTGTTGTTAATGAGGTAGGAAGGGCGGGTTCCTCCTGGCCTGGGACTGACATAATCACATAAAGCTGTTGCTTTGAAACAGACGGAGCTGCCCCAGAGTCAATTTCCCTGAAAGCAACGCAGAGCAGAGCTTCCTGGGAGAAGACACAATGCTGTCTATTGTCTCTGTCACTTCCTCTGCACCCTCCCGGCCTGGAAGCATCTACTCGGGAGCCACAGCCCTTTGCACAAAGCTGTTTGCTGAGGCCCAGCCGCGGTTTCCAAAACCCCCGTGAGAAGCAGTTTCTCTCCGCAGTCATTGTTTCCAGACTGGCCAAGCCGGCTGGGAAGGAGAAGCCAGACCCAGGGAGACTGTCTTCCCCGCCCCGGGAAGAGGCCTGGCTTGCAAAGACACTGGACCCTGGCGGTTCAGGGCGTCTCAGGGTCTCTAGAAGCACCCCGTATCTGGGCAGAGGCTGGAGAAGTCGTCAGGCCCAGCGAGAGACCCCTACATGGGCCAGGCCCTGAGCGAGGAGAGAGTGGGGTCCCCTAGGAGGTTCTCAGAATGTCGCTGAGCGCTGGCTAGGAGATGGGACGTTGCAGCTGAAGTTAGGTCTCCGCATCTTCCCGGCTCTGTGTTTGGGGGGTTCTGCTGCATTCACTGAGCCACTGAGAACTCTGGAAGGCACCAAGATTCTAGGAGGATCGAGACAGGGCCCTGTCTTACCAGCTGGGAGAGGGACATGTGAACAGCCAAACCTAACCCAAGGCAGAGTTTACTGAGGGTTGTTTGGAAGGTGGCCTGAACGAGGGGGAAAAAGGACAGTTTGGTGTGGGAAGAAGGGAGCCAGCCCTAGAGGGCTGTCCTCACTCAGGCCTCAGTGGCCCTGGGGGACGGTGCGGAGAAGGAGTGGAGCAGAGGTGAGGAGAAACCCTTGTTGAAGCATTGATCACAAAGCGGGATCAGACACTGTATTTCCCCCACCAGCCCTGCGTTAGCCTTGTCTGCAACCAAGTCTTTGGCATTCCTGGAAAATGGTGACTTTGATAACCTAAGGCCAGCCCCCCACGTCCTCCTCACCTTTCATTTTGCAGTCTGGCACATGTGGCGGGCCCCCGGAGCACACTCGCCCATCCTGGGGGTGAAGCCGTGCTGTGGGGCCCCTGGAAACTGAAAGGGCCCACTTAAGCAGATCACTCTTGGATGCTGGCAAGAGTGAAATCACTCGATAGGTATTTTGTCGTGTGTTTCTTTTTAACTATATATAAAAAAAAAAAAGGGTGGATGTGCAAACCCAGCCCAAGAATACCTTGGCTCAGGCTCAACAAGATGAAACTTTAAAAAATGATTTAATGTTCTGTTAGACTGTTGCATATTAAAGCAATGTAATGCCTTCTAAGAGAGGAGAATCAGATCCTGAAAGCGATGACTTGGACACATTTGAAGAGTTAGAGCTCACTTATTACAAAAGCAACAATAAACATCCCACCCCATGCATACAGCAGCCTGGACCTCTAACGAAGGTACGCAACTGTCCTTTCGTTCCCAGATTATAACGCTCCCACCTTCTACTTCCCTTCCAGAGCTGCACTTTCCCAAACAGCAACCGCGGGGGTTGCCGGGAAGCTCCCGGGAGAAGGGAGTCTGTGGGGCTGAGTGATCCCAGAGTTGCAGAGTCAAAGCCCTTCCCCGGGAAACACAAGTTTCCGATGGCTCTGTGGCCGGGCTTGGCGGGGGGCAGGCAGCGACGGTGTGTGTCCGCGATGTTGCACCTCAAACAGCGCAGCTGTAGAACCTCACTGCAGAGAGGCGTTCATGGAAAATTATTGGGCACTTGGCCCACAGCAGATGTGACGGGAAATCGAGCCAGGAGGAGCCGGGATGCGGCAGGAGAGAAGACACGGAGAGACTGCGAAGTCTTGCAAGGTGACCACAGGCGGAAACCTTAAAAAAAAAAAAAAGAAGAAGAAGAAGAAGAAGACGACATTCCCACCAGTGCCAGAAAATGGGGCTAACTTAAAATGCAGTTCCTTTCCTTGAAGTGGGCTTGGCAGGCCCAGTTGCTGAAAGGCAACAAAAAAGAAAAAAAAGAAAAAAGAAAAAAATTAAATTAAAAAAAAAGAAAAAAAATCAACATGTTTTACATTTGTCTAGCTTACAGTTCCCTCCAGGCGCCCCTAGCACGCTGAAATGATGTGTGAGATCAGAACAAAAGGAATTTAGAGAAATTCTTGCCACGGGGACTAGAGCTAAGGAGGCTACACTTTGTAATTTTAAAATATTGTTTCGTGCATTTATGATGTGAAATCGTCCAACAGGTAGCAGCATGCCGGGCCCTCTTGGATGTTTCCAGACTCACAGAGCTGGGGCCTCTCCAGCCATGCCTTAGGAGGGTCACCTGTGCCCCTTGCCCCCAGAGGCCATCTCAGCCCGGAAGCCAGAGGGAAGTGTGCTTGTCCCCTTGCGTTCAGAGTTCTTTTTTCCCCATTCGTGTTCCAGGACCTTACGTCCTCACCTCACCTACCCCCATCCTCCAACTCTGTTCTTCTGTGAAGAATGGAGACTTGTTTATACTCTAGTGTGAATGACAACCCCAATTTTTTCTTTGGATGGATAGGAAGGCTTTCATTCTCACTGGTCCTAAGCTAAAGTAAGATGTTAAGCAGATAAGGGAATTATATTTAGGGACAAAATATCCAAACTAGATTCTTATGAACCTTCCTTGAAGGCTCCATGAAATTTCGTACCTTTGGGCCGTAAGCAGCACTTGGTTCTTTCCAACTGCAATGCGTTCTGCATAATTGACTCGTATTTTCTTTCTGCTTAAAGATGACACACTTCCCCGGAATGGTCTTATGTGATTGCGAGTGTCTCTGTGGCAGAAGCTGCTCGTTGCCTACCAACATCTCTTCCTCTTTCTTCTTGACTAACAGACTCCTATGTTGTTGGGAGCAGCAATGGGACCAGCCAGAAACAAACAAACAAAATATAAAACAAACAAACAAACAAACAAACAACCCTGCATTTCCTAGGTATACAGATATCTGTGGCTGAGGAGATGTAAGTAGAAGACATTGGGGACAGGGGGAAAGTTCTTCAGAGAAAGTTCTTCAAAGGGGGGGCTAATTAAACCAGGAAGCCAGTTTTCTTCTTTGCCTTTCTCCTTGGAATATGGCCATGATGGCTGGAGCTCCAGCAGCCATCCTGGGACCAACCTGAGGATGGAATTAATAAGCCAAGGTGGCTGGGCAGAAAGAAAGACCAAGCCGTCAGGCTTTCCAGTGACTCGGTGTGGAGCTGTCTCACCAGCCCTTGACGTTTCATCTATGTATTTCTTTTTATTTTTATTTTGTATTTCTGTATTTTTACATGAAAATGAACTTGCGCCTTCTTTAAGTCCAGCTTCTTTAAGTCTAGCTGAACTGAACCGAAGTCCTCCTCTCTCTGCACTTCTTCAGATGCTTGTTTACACGTCCACTTTCTCGTTCTGAGCCTGTCTTCTCCCCAGCCTGTAAGAGCTATGGGGTCAACCATGTATCTGTCCTGAACTTTCACCTTTGGATCCTCAGTGCCTGCCTTGGAATCTGGCACATAATGGCAGCCCTGTACATGTTTGCTGACCGAGAGGCCCCCGAAATACGGCTCTGCCTGTGGGTGGGCCCACTTGGAGCCCCCTTTCCATGAAGTTAACCAAGACTCCAGGATATCGGGAGCCGAGCCCATGAAGAAATCAGTATGTAGACTAATTTGGACTCAGAAAAGGGAAAAGCACCTATTTACATTTATTTATAACACCAAAATAGCTATTTCTGAACACCTGCTCTGTGCTCCAAAAATTGGCTCCCTCTGTTCCACTTCACCCCCCGTTCTTTTAAGATTTCCGCCTGTGCGTCATTATTGCAGATTAAGACATATTCCCACGCGTACGTTGCCTACCTCACCCTCCCTCTCCTCAGCCAGGAATTTTCCCCAGTGAACCTCTACAGGTGCACCAGGAACAAGGGGCCTCCCTGGGTGGGGTGGTCAGGAAGTGGGGGATGGGAGAGTCACCCCGGAGCCCGGAAGGAGCCCCCGAAGTTAGGTCCCCACAGAGCTTGCTAGTTTTCCTTTGTCCACCCCTGCATCTATTTTGCCCAAACGTGCTTTGGGGCGAACAGTTACCACGGAAGCGCAGGCCAGGCCCCCTGGCCTCAGAGCTCAGCCTTCAGGGTAGGGCAGAAGAAAGAATGTAATCAGAGTTATGGCTTAATGAAGTGAACCGTGATGACCGTAAACAGACAATTTGGGATTTGGTTTGTTATTTTGTACAAGGCAGTACCTTTCAACAGTGACTGGTGTTCGGGTCGGGCTTAAACGTTTTCATGTCACCCACCAAAACAAAACAAAACAAAACAAAACACTGTACTTTTCCACCTTAAAATGGGATTGGTTTTGTGGGTTGGGAAAGTTACCAAAAATAAGTTTCTTCAATCATAGGAGTTAGCACAAAGGAAGTTGCTCCATCATTTGAAAGACGGGAGAGGACTATAGGTAAGAAAGAGCGGTTACCGACAACAGAATGCCAGACCACCTACACGCTAGCTTTTTTATATTTGATGTATATAATAGATGGTAAATCCAGCATAACTAGAGGAGGAAAAGTAAGTTTGTCTACTAGTTCCTGTAGATGAGGTAGAGCCCAAATAGGTATATGGGACAGCTCCCAGCTGCATGCTACGTTTTACGAAATAGCAAAAAAAAAAGTGTCCTCCCTCTTGAGAACCAGCATCTCAAATGCAGCAAGCCCAACATGGGTGGTGCCCAGCAGCATGGTGATGTGGCTTCCTGAGGTCAGGATGGAGGGAGATGGAGGGGGGTGGGGGGGGACGTGGGCAGCAGTGCCTCCCTCTGCTTTGGAAAAGGGCTCTGCTATAAGTTGGTGGCTTTTATTTTGTGTCCAAACATGTTGGCACTGCCTAGTAATAGCCCAAGTCAGGCCTATTTATGGCCCTTTCTGAGTTTACAGCCGCTCGGAGGTACCCTGAAGGGGTTGCTCACTTTTTTTTTTTTTAAGATTTTATTTATTTATTTGACAAACGGAGATCACAAGTAGGCAGAGGCAGGCAGAGAGGGGGGGAAGCAGGCTCCCTGCTGTGGAGAGAGCCCGATGTGGGGCTCGATCCCAGGACCCTGGGATCATGACCTGAGCCAAAGGCAAAGGCTTAACTCACTGAGCCACCCAGGCACCCCAGGGTTGTTCATCTTTAAAGCACACCCCAGAAATGCCTTGTGTGGGAGATGCTGGGAGGTGGGCAGAAATGGCAGGTCTCAAGGATGACAGGATGCCTAGGCCAGACGTTGGGCCAAGGCTTGCCAGCCCTGTGGCCCCAGTGTGAGGCTGGGACTCTGGCACCTTCAATGGCAGTCAAGCCAATGCGGCCAGCTTAAGCGATGACACAAATGTCCAAGTGTAGGGTCTTGAATATATCATCTTAAAAATTTTCCCTCTACCCAAGAGTACCATCTCTTACCTCTATCTCTCTGGGATGGCAAATCAGGCATTATTCTACCTGGACATGTTTTCCCAACCAAATTAGAAACTCCTTGAAAGCAAAAACCATGTCCCATTTCTCTGTGGTCATCATGCCCAGCTCTTTTAACAAAGCATAAAACTTCACTTGGGATTGACCTTTTTACTTCTTCCAAGATAAAAACCAAGAGGGTACTTTGGCATATGCAAGGGATCATGGTTTCCCACCTGTAGAAGTCACCATAGGTCTGGGAGCCGGGTGGCCGGGGTTTCTAGTCCTGGCTTGGTCACAACTAATGCCCTGACCTGGACAATGCTGGCCCTTCTGAGTCCAGAGCTGATTGGCCTGTGAAATAAAGAAATAGGTTTTGGAGATCTCTGTGGCCTCTTACCGGGTCTACAGCATAGGCTAACCATTGAGAATGGCATTTCATCTAGAAACTTCCCCGGGGCCGGTGGGAAAACAAGCGGGACTTACTTGTACTACTCCAACTCAAGGCTTTTAACTTGTTCTAGAAAGAGAATCAATGGCGATGCATTCACTGCAGACCTGCAAATGAACTACCGAACCCACAGTTGATGAAAGTGCGGAATAGGTAAACAACCACTTGCATTTTGAATATTTGGGGTTCTTTTGGAGATCTAGTACCAAGCTGTCCTGGGTCCATGACGCCCCCTGGTGGCCAGTGTGGGTGGTGTCTCTGCAGTTACGCATTTGGATTCTGGATGACTTGGTGTCTCTGTTGACTGAGCATCTGCCTTTGGCTCAGGTCATCATCTCATGGTCCTGGGATTGGGCCCTGCATTGGGCTCCCTGCTCAGCAGGGAGTCTGCTTCTCCCTCTCCCTCTGTGCATGCTTTCTCGCACTCTCTCTCTAATAAGTAAAATCATAAAAAAAAGAAGAAGAAGAAGAAGAAGAAGAAGCGGAAGCAGGAGCAGGGGACCAAACAATAAGCCACTTGGCAAGGGATGGTAAGTGCTATAAGGGCCGTAGGACAGGATGTTGTGAGGGAAGGATGTTGTGTGCGCTAGTCAGGGAGGCTTTTCAGATGAGGTAGCATTTGAGCTGAGACTGTCATGACAGAAGAGGTCACAAAAGAGCATTCCAGGCAGAGGCAATTGCTGTTGCAAAGGCCCTGAGGTAGAAATGAGATAGATGTGTTTTCAGAACAGAAAGACACACTGTGCAGCTGATGTCTGGTGAGCACGCAGTGGCGCCTGGATGTGGCACTAGATGGAGGACAGACCAGGAGAGGCGTCGCCGGGTATGAGGAGTTGATTCTGAGTGGGAGGGGTGGGGAACCAGAAGGGAGAGGAACGTGGTACTCCTATGCTGGATGCCTTCCCTTTCTTGCCCATTCCTTATACTTCAGTCAATTCTACTTCAGACAGTATTTCTTTCTATTCCAGGCTTTATTCAAGTATCTAAAAAAAAAAAAAAAAAAAAAAAAGGTCTCCTCCCTTAATCAGCCTTCCATTCCGTCCCATTGAGAGCAAAATGACGCTGCCCTTGGCCAATGTAGACCCTGTGGTGTTGGAGGACCCCTCCTTGAGAAGATGAAGAGCAACCACACCTGACCAGGCACCTGACCAGGCACCCTCACCTGGAAAGGCCCGTTTCCAGAACCGTCCAGCACCTGAGCAGCCATCCACAGAACCGTGTGCTGCTAAACGGTCCTGTCTTACAGGGTAGAAAGTTGGAGGTTAGAGGTCACCTCAGGTCCCATGGCCAACAACTGCCAGATTCAGGACGCTAGAAACTACTAACTTGGCCTGAGTCCATAGCATAATACGGAAGCAACGCAAGGACTCAAAATTGCGTGATTTTTTGTTTCATATCCTCTATGCTAGTCACATATGGACAATGGGGGAGAAACTAGGTAGTGTTCCTGCCCCCAGAGTTCCAGTCTCATAAAAAAGGGACGCCCGGGTGGCTCCGTTGGTTAAGCATCCGACTCTTGAGTTCTGCTCAGGTCATGATCTCGGGGTCTTGGGATGGGGTCCCCGCTTGGTGGAGAGTCTGCTTCCCTTCTTCTTCTTCTCCCTTTTTCCTCCCCTGGCCCTGCATGCGCTTTCTCTCTCTCTCTAAAATAAATAAAATAAATCTTTGTTTAAAAAAGAAGACCCGTATCAAAGCAGTGACCACACAAAGAGATGTGTAATTGTAATTTTGCATATACAAAATCATATGTATATTATAATTTATAATACAATGGCGAGAGTTAATAATATAATACAATGGCGAGAGTTACCACTCCTACAAAGACACCTGAGGCTCGGTGCCATCTCCCCGCTCTGGCCTCTCATTTCCTACATTGATTGTCCACGTCTACACTTGGCCCTTTGAGGTCGTTACTTGAACCATTCTGGGCAATCACCTTGTCAGGACCTGCCACCCCCGGGGGGAAGGGTGGTCTCATGTCCCAAAATGGGCCTCCTGACCTGATAATATCCATCCCAGCCCCTCCAGTGACACAGAACCTAATCTCCAAAGTGCCCTAAAGTCACTCCCACCTTCCCTGAGTCTGTGTCCCGTTCCATTAAACCTGCCTTCCTCAAGTCCCAGCATTCGACATCAGTCTAAGGAACAATTTTTATTCCATGTAATGAACATATAACCTCTTCTTCATAGCATTACCCTGGCGTTCCTGGGCTTTGATCTTGTAAGACCGATTGATTAAAATTCTGCAAAGACATTCCTTTGGGCATAGCTGTAGGGAGTCTCTGAAGACTGGGGGGCCCCTGGCTCTTGGCTGGCATGGGTGTTCGATTTTCCTTAGGCTTATGGTGAAATGTGAGCCTACCGTGGATCTCCACTTTGAAAAGAAACAGAGAGCTGGAGGGAGGAAAAGGACTCATTTCAGCCATCGGGACTAGTTGGGCTTCAGCTTGGGGGTGGGGGTAGAGCGTGTCTTTCACACGGTATTGGCCAAGCAGAGACCAGAGCCTGCTGGGCCTCCTCATGCCATGATATGCGTACAGAACTCCTGGGGCTCTGGTTCACATGAGATTCTATCTCTGTAGGTCTCGAGCAGGGCCTGAGAGTCTGCATTTCTAAAAAGCTCCCAGATGAGATGCTGATACTGCCCTTCTAGACAGCACACTTCCTAGATACTTGTTAGTAGCTGGTACGTAGTGCGGAATCCTGAGCCCACCTCGGGGATCGAGTCTGTACATTAACAAGATCCCAAGTGATTCCTGTGCGAGGTGCAGTGTGAGAAGTCTGGTTTCTAGAGCGGCTGTGTATGGTGCCCACGGCAGACATGGCTAATCAATCACCACACTGATGATGAGTTCAGATCCTTCTCTGCACAGAGCTGCTAGTGCCCTTCTAATGCCTGAGCATCTGCCTTGGGGCTGGAATGCACTAGAAAGATTGGGAAGAATCAGCCCTAACATGGGACACATGAAACAAGGGAGCGAAAAACAAGCAAGGGCAAATTTAGGCTTTTCAAACCAAAATGTTTCTAGAAGGAGCCCAGGAAGTGTCTGCATTGTCAGGATGAAGCATAAATACATACGAAGGGGATGTGTTTCAGAGGGGGCAGGCCTGGAGTCAGCCAGAGAAGGGTCTCTGTCCCGTGGTGTCTGCAGCCGCTGAAAGCTATCTATGACATCCATCAGAGAGAAAGCCAGGAAGAAGTTTCTAGAACGGCTGAAAAGCTGCCCACCCGGCTGGATGATTCTTGGCTGGGGCTGAAGGAAGGGACTAGGGTGTGTCCCACTGGCATGAGAGTCTCAGGTGCCTTACGTGGAGCATTCACCACACACCAAGCAGAGATTGGCGCTGACACAAGGTGTGATGTCACTTAGGTTTCTCTGCCTGTGTGGGAGGTCCCAACACCCCCTTCTGACAGATGAGGAAAGTGAAATCCAGGAAGCTTCAAGAATGAGGCTGATAAATGCCTTAATGGGAGTCCTACCCAGTCTGTCTGGCCCCCTGGGCTCATATATATTTATCTTTTGGCATCCAAAAAAAAAAAAAAACCTACTTCCTGTAGTCTCTTGGCCAATTTCCATTAGAGGGTCCTTGGCTGTCTTGCCTGTGTGAGGGGAAAGAAAGGATGAAGATCAGGCAGCATCCAGAAGGGAGTGATGTCTGGGAGCTCAAGGCAGGCAGGACAGGGCTCTGGTGTGATGCTGTCAGTCAATTATGATGTGGGCAGCAGTGATGTCTTCCTGTCTCTTTTACCACAGGTGTGCTTGGCATGTCACATCTGCTCTCCTGTTAAGTCCCATGACCTTGCTGGGAAGGAATTGTGACTCTCGTTTTCGGAAGAAGAAATGGACAAAGGGGTGATGCACGCTTAGCTCATGTGCCGGGTCCAAAGTGCTCCCTGGACAGACAGTCACACGCACATGGGTCTGTTCACAAAGCTAGGACCCCTTCACAGGCTCGTGAAGAAGGGAGTGGGATTTTGTGGGCTGCCTGGGCACGAATTCTCATTGCTAGCATCATGTCTATGATACGGGCCAAGTTTTGGGTACTATCAATAAGCTTTTGCAGCACCATTTATTTGTAAGTTGGGGAATTCCTCTTCCTCACAGTGGAAAAAAACATCAGTGGCAACTTCCTACTGAACTTGGTCCCATGACATCTAGTGGCCACCCGAAGGAGTGCAGTGGGACCACACCGGACATTGGTTAGCAGGTGCAAATGCTGATAAAAGATGGGCTGAAATTCACAATAATCGAAGTATCCATGGAATTTAGAAAATGCCCGTTTAAGCTGTGAGATATTTGTAATTCTTGTTTTTGTTCCTACTCTTTATGCTTGCTTATTACCACTAGTAGAAGATACAGCTTATCCAACCCATTGTCTTTTAATTGATAAACTGTGTTTAATGATTATAATTATATAGTATAGCATACTAAAATATAATAGAAGCTCAATTCTTGCATTATTCTCAACAATGAAAAACATTATAAAGTTGGAGTTGCTATAGGTGTTCAATTAGTCTATTCCCCTGGGGGAGGGATGGATGTTTTTGGATCACCATAATGCCCTATCAAAAAAACCTACAGGGCAATATACATAAATAGGCTTCCCATATGTTATGCCTAAACATATTATAAGATCTGAGAGCTTTACAGAGACTTTCTGATTATAGGGGAACTTCTAGGGTACTGCTTGAGTAACTTTCACGCCACAAAGGCACGACAACAGAATCCCCAGGCTATTTCGTGAGAACACAGATTTTAACAGCTCCTCCACTCTCCACCCCCATCTCTACCCCAGGATTCAAATAGTGGCAAACATCCAAAGGAAGATTCTTCCGTAACTGATGCTCCTTTACAGGAGTCCTGGCTGAAAGGCAAGAGGAAAGTCTTGTCACTGTGAGGCTAGGATAGATGAGTCCAAGAGTGATTCGCCAAACTAACACACTCAAATTAGTTTTCAAACATTTTGGGTTTGGCAAACTGCATCTCGCTAAGCCCCCTTTCCCAACATTTTTATACCCATGTGGATTTCAGGGGAAATTTAATATGTATGTTTCTGATTCACTTAGGCTTAACTCAGCGCCATTGTTTAGCAAAAGCCACTTTTGTCCAAGAATCTTCCAGATCCCTTTTATAAGCCCCTTAAATACCTTTCCTTCTAACCAGGAAGTGTGTTTTGCCAGAATCAATTGAGTTCACCCCCCACCCACACACACACATACAAATAATTCAAATTTGGTTCAAAACTTAGAATCCCTGAATTTCGAAGAGGGTTGCAAATTTGGCAAACAACTCCTCATGTCACTGAGAAAGTCCGGTGGCAATACTGAGAAGTGTGGGATGTTAAGAGGGAGACACAATGATTATATGTAGTGACATTTTGTGTACTTAAAACCAGAAGTCTGACTTCCTGCTGCAAGGATTGAGTGCTGGCCTGGCCAAGCAGCTTCCAGATCTGGGTGGCCCAGGGACCTGAGCTCTCTAAGCATTGGTACCTTACTCACTCAGTAGGCTGGAAGGTGCAGCTAATTCCCATGGGCAAGGTAGGATGGTGGGCTACCTGCCCAGCCCTATAAAAATTCTCTTCCCTGGGAAGGACTTCAGCATCCAACTTAGGTATCAAAGCTGTGGACGAACGAGTGTGTTAGCTTCATTTATTCCATCCCAGGGTTAATTTCATCTTTGTTTTCTTAATTTACTAAAAACCTGAGCACAGATATTCAGAGCATTTAATTAAAACCAGAAAAGGGAGAGATGGTGATAAGATTTCAAACACGCTGCTTACCGCATATAAAGAAAACACAATCATTCTACCAGGGTTTAGAAGTTTGTTTCTTTTAGCCTCAGTGAAATAGTGTGATTTAAGTAGCCAGTTGCATCACTTAGGATTAGATTCAACCACATATAACAGAAAACCCAAAAAGCAGGCTGAAGTAGGACAGGGATTTCCCCTGTGCTCACATGAAAGAAATCCAAGGGAGGAAATCCAGGGCAGAAAGCCTGGTTCTAGGGTCACAGGGTCTTCTTGTGTGTCTGCTCTAAGTTCCTTATTCTATAACTTCCATTCTCAGAATTGCTTTATGGTCCTAAGATAGCTGCAAGAGCCCCAGCCCTCACATCTCTGTTCCAGGTGGCGGGAAGGAAGAAGAGCCTCTCAGCTAACTCGGCCCCATGAAAAGAGCTCCTTCAGGAGCCAAAACCAAAGCTTTGATCTCATTAGCCAGTCTTGTCTGCGAGAGAGACTGGAGAATATGTTTTATCCAAGCACACCACTGTCCTCAATAATATGAAGTTCTACCGGCAGAAAGGAAGGGATGAATTGGGTAATCAACCAGCTGTCTCTGCTTTACCTGCCATGCCCTCTCCTGGCCTTGTCACCACTTCTAATCACTGGGGTTACTGGTAGAAGACGGACCCTCAGGGCAAACTTCCAGCAGCCATAAACTGTCAGGCTGAGTGTGTGGAACGCCTAACCAAGGCCTGACCCACAAATATTTTGATATTTGAAGCAACTTTTATGTAGTTGCTTCTCTGCGTCTGCATGGTCTGAACCTGATTTACCTCAGACCAATACTGTGTGTGAAGATTTTCCCTCAGGTCTAGAAAGGACCGGAGGAGGAAGTGGCTGAAAACAGTGCTGCTGTGGCCCTTTCCACTTTGACATGGTTGTGGGGGGGGTTGGGGTCCACTGGCTCATCTTCCTCAGGCCCGGATGCTCCTGTCTCTGGTGTAATCACTGACGAAAACTCACAGGAAAAGAGCTCGGGTCATGTGTTCCCTGAGGACAGAATGATGGAGAAGCAGAGAGCGATCTTCACAGACCTTGACTTGTAGTGAGTGTGAAAGCCAAGTAGCTCCCTACTCAAGTCAAGTTGAGGCCACACTGAACACTTCACATGAAAGGGGGAAGCTACCTCATCGACACCAGCGGGGAGATGCTGGCAGTACCGTTCGTCTTCCCTCATTTCGTTTTTTGAGATTTTATTTATTTATGTATTTATTTGTCAGAGAGATAGAGAGCGCACAAGCAGGCAGAGTGGCAGGCAGAGGCGGAGAGAGAAGCAGGTTCTCTGCTGAGCAAGGAGCCCGATGTGGGACTCGATCCCAGGACCCTGAGATCATGACGTGAGCTGAAGGCACCGGCGACTGAGCCACCCAGGCATCCCACCGTCTTCCCTCATTTCGAGGGCACCTCTCACCCCATTTTATAGCCAAGAAAACTGAGGTTAGGTCACCTGCCCTGAGGCACCCTGCTTCCCAACTTCTGAGAACCACCGTCCCCATGAGAAGCCTGGCTTTCCATGAAAGTGTTCTGAACACCCAGGGGTTCCAGAGCCTGGCCTTGACGTCTAGATGCTGGGTGAGGTGAGTGGTCTTCGGGAGGCAGTTCTGCAGCTCCCCACCGGCTATGGGGATGCTGAGGACCTTCAAGAGATCTCTGGGCCCCCCTGCTGAGACTTGAAATGAAGTATAACAAAATGTGGGATCCATGACTATCTCCATCATTATTCATTACATTTGCTACAGACTCTCCGTATCTCCCTCAATGTTTTATGAGTTTAAAATGGAATTAGGTGGAGCTTTCAATGCTGGGGGAGGGGTGGAGAGGTCATCTAACTTCAATTTTATCTGAGTTTTTTCTTCACGATTCCTTTTACTCGGTGTTCATCAACCAACCAACCCCTCCACATGCACTGTCTCGGACTCCTAATGAGATACGCCAAGAAGCCAGACCGTAGCAGCCCCACAGAGCTGAATACGAAATAAAAAGAGTATTTTTACAATGACACTAGTAGAGCGACCGCGGATCAGAGACGGTTCCACAAGTCAGAGAAGCCAGGGGAGCTTGCGAACTTCCCAGAAGAAAAGTCTGCAGAGAGGAAACCAGTCTCCAAGAAGAATGGCAGAACGGAGAACCAGCATCTAGACAACACTTCACAGTTTAGAAAGCATGCCTTTGCACCGTTCTCTCGCTTGAGTTTCCCCAAACACCGAAGTGGGAAGGAGATCATTTTACAAAGAAAGTACGAGAAGCTCAGAGGGATGAAGTGTCCGACCCAAGAAAACACAGCTGGAATCTAGCCCCGGGATGTGGGCAGAAGGGGCTGGGCCTCTGGTGCCCTGGTGTTCTCTCTGGCACTCTCTCTGGCACGCAGATACCCAGCAGCAGACTGTGAAAGGAAAGGGTCCTTCCTCCTCTCTTAGCAATGGCGGTGACCACCTCAGATGTCAGGACCTCAGGGTCTGATCCCTAAGGAAGGTACAGCCTCCCGGGATGTGGCCACCATTTTGCACCCAGACCTTCACTCCGTTCTATGCTGCTCCAGACGTGTGGGACACAGGTGCTCACCTTGGTGAGAGAAGAAGGGCAGACAGAAGAAGGCAAGAAAAATCCCTCCTCCACAGTCTGCCCCACCCACCCCCACACAGTCTGGCCTTGATTCCTGCATGGCTGCTGCTGTCTGGGGCAAGTGTCTGCATGCCTCTGTTTACTCACCTGTAAAATGGGGAGAAGAGCATCTTGCCTTCATCCCTCCCACTGGGTGGCCAGACGGGAGCAGCGGTAGCCTGCTGGTCTAGACAAGCCTGGCAGCAGGCTCATCCTCCCGACCTGTTCTCTGGGAGTTCCCTGCTCCGGCTGAGGGCCCCACTCCCATCCCAAGCTCCCAGGACCCTGTGGGTGGCTGTCAACAGGACGATTTGCAGGTGAGGTGGTCGGCATCATTGCCACTGGTTCCCAAGCCCGGATACCACAGGTCACAAGAGTGACTTTGGGTGGCAGTTGAGGTGGCCTCTCTTCCAGATTTCATGACGAGCGAGACAGCAGCAGTCTACCTTCGAGCAAATAGACTCCGCTGTCTAGGAGAACACAGTTCTAAGTCCCCGCCCTGTTTGCTTCTCCCCGTCCATCCAGCGGTTATTAGCAGAATTTCCTCCACAAAGCTTCAGATTTGTTTTTAAGCCCAACACAAATGACATAAGTTCAACCACTCGGAATCCTCCAGAAACTCCTAGAACAGGAGTTCCCTTAGAAAGCTTGTCCACTTACAGCCTTTTCCGGCTTGGTGCCCCCACCAGCCTGGGTCCTGGCACTCAGGGCAGGGAGAATCTGCTGTGGGACCCCGCAGGCCTCCGTGGGCTCAGACACCCAGATGCTGGGGCTCAGCATCCAGCCAGGAGCCCTGACATGAGACATCCGCCCACGTGTTTCCAAGAGAGCTGAATGGGGGCCACGGGCCAGTCAGGCAGGGCAGGGAACCCAGGGGACTGGGTAGGAGCCACTGAAGAAAAGAGGCAGCATTGCCCCCGGGGACTCATCAGTGTTAGTGAACACGGCAGGCATCCGAAGGCAGACTCACTGATGCGGGTCAGTGCTAATCAAGGCAGGGGACCCCGTACCCCCTTTCTCTCCCTCACCTGTGCATTCTAACCCATAACAGCACAGGACCCTTTTACCCCCAGTGGGCGGGTGATCCCAGGAAGGGTTTGCAAACGTTTCAAAGCTTACTTACTCCACTATCTAGAAGGACACCCAGTAGTACTGCAGTGAGGAGGGAGATTGGGGACAGAGATGGTCACCATGACCGTCAAACCAACAGAAAGAACGTCGGGACAGCGAGGAGTGCCTCCGTTTCCGGTCTCGCCAGTTGAGATTACTCACAGAAGGAAACGGGACGAGGGGCTGAGCCTAACTGGGGATTAAACCCATGCTTTTGTTGCTCAGTTCGTGCCCCACATCATTGTTCCAGAAACCTGAGGTATGGCAAGCACGAGAAACCACGGCCATGTCTCAGATGGGACCCAGGGCAAGTCCCTAGGGTTGGTGTAGCGTTTGCCAAAGGGCAAAAGGAGAGGAGGGGACAGGCCTCTGCTTCCCCGGGAAGATGAGCAGCCTACTGGACAAAAGCTTCAACTCTTAAAACGCAAAGCCGCAAAGATCTCTTGTGCTTCCTCTCTCTCTCTCTCTCTCTTTTTTCATTCTGTTAAATTGACGTATAATTTATGCATTTGGAAGTCAAAATAATTGCGCCCAGGGCCCCTGCTGAAGGGTAGTCTGCGCCTGCTGAGGTCAGAGGCCCAGCGCGGCATAGGAAGGGCCAAACGCTTTTCCCAGCCTTCTGGCCCTTGGCGTGTGAAGCCCCAGGGCCACGGGGAAAGTCGGGCCATCTGGGCTAGCCTGGCCCTGGAGGCGGTCCCAGTAGGGGCCGAGTGGGGCGCTAGGCGGGCGTCTGTCCTGAGAGCTGGGACCCGGCGGCCAGACTCTAGGCCCAGGCACGTGGGCTGCGAAGCAGGGCCGCCCGGGCGGGTTCGGCGGCCCCTGATGCGGCTCGGGGTTGGGGCCCCCCCCCGCGGGGGAGCGCATTCCCGGAGCGCGGCGCGCCGACCGAAGTCCGGCGAGTGCGCGGAGCGGCGGCGGGCAGGGGGCGGCAGGTGCGGCGGGGCGAGCTCGCCCGCCTTCGGGGAGAAAGCCGGGCGCTGTGGCCCCGGCGCCCCCGCTCCCTACCCTGGCCCGCTGCCCGAGCCCTGGCACTTCCGGGGCCCGGCGGCGCTTCGGGGGAGCTCCTCCAAGGGCAGCCTCTGGGGGCGGGGGAGCGTGCGGCGCGGTGGCCGGGCGGGGGGTGGCCCGGCTCCCGCAGGGGCGGCGGGCGGGGTGGGGTGAGGCAGGCCGGCCCCCTCCCCTCCCGCCCGCCCTCCCTTCCTCCGGTCCTGCAGCCAATTAGACGGCCCCCTTGGGCGGGAGGCGTGGGTCGCTCCATAAAGCGGCGCGGAGCTGTCACCCCGCGAGCAGGCTGCGCACCACCCAGGCCAGAGCCAGCGCCGCAGACTCGGGCGCCTCGGGCCGGGGAGCGCAGAAGAGCCATGGCCACTACCAACGGGGCCGTGGAGAACGGGCAGCCGGACAGGAAGCCGCCTGCCCTGCCGCGCCCGGTCCGCAACCTGGAGGTCAAGTTCACCCAGGTGAGGCGGGCGCCCAGCCCACTCGACGGTCGCCTGGCTCCGCGCTGGGCTGTCCTGGCCAGGGTGGCGGGGACGAGAAGCCAGCAGGCGGGGAGCCCAGCCGCCCCGCTCCGAGGGTGCGGGGCGCTGCGGGCAGCGCGCCCTCAGCCGAGTTCGTCCCCCGCTCCCGTGACGGGAGCCTCTCCGCCCGAGGCCGGCCCTCTCGAAGCCGCGTCCGGCGCTGCCGGACGTCCCGGTCGGGAGCGCGTCCGCCGCGCACCCCGAGGGGACTCGGCGATCTGCGCTCCCGGACGGGCTCTCGGGCGGCGGGGCTCCGCGCTTTAAGCTTCCAAGCCTGGCGAGGGCGGCTGCGCAGCGCCCGCGCGGCTCCGGGCGCCCGCCGGCGCGGCCCCGACGTGCCCTTGCAGGGTCCGCTAGCAAGGCTAGCCGGGGTGCGGGCCGCCGTGCCCCTGGCGCGCTGGTCTCCCCGCGGGCCCTGCGGCAGGGTTTCCGGGGCTCAACGGGTCGGGCCTCGCCAGGGTCTGAAGGTGCCTGAGAACACCGAGCTGGTCTGAGAGCTCTGGCTGCACTGGGGAGCTGCGACTTGGAGATTCCAGAACCAGGTCATCGCGAGCACAAGAGGGACGTCGTACCTTCCGTGCTTGGCCTACCTACCTTACCAGTAGAGCCAGGGCGGGTAGAAAGGTGAGCATAGATGAAACTGCCCTGGAGCCCCGCGGCCCTGGTGTTGACAGAGACTGCGTTCTCAATGGTCTCCGAACCGGGGCCTGGGAAGCCGTGGGTGGCCAGGCCGCAGCGCGCCGCGCACCATGGAGTCTCTGCTATTTTGCGCTGGGCTGGGAGGCTGGAGCGTCTGGAACGCGGTGAGATCACCTGCCTAGGGCAGAAAGGAAGATGGCGAGGCCTGGAGCCCAGGCTGAGGAGGGCTGCCCGGGGCGCGTCCCATGGGAGAACCCTCGGAGGCTCTCCGGAGGCTATGGACTAGGGCCGGGAGCGCGGCCGGGTCGCTGGCCAGCCGAGGTTCGGCTGGCTTCTCTTTCCCCAACTTTCCCTCCTTTTAATTTTTTTTTTTAATTTGCATCTTATCCATAACCCTCCCCCCCCCAAACTCCAGCTGACACAGCACTGAGAAAATTTCCCCATCAATTTTACTTTCAAAAGTAGCAATTATGTCTCTCAAATAGTTTTAATCAAGCGGAGAAAGTTGCCGGTCACTATGTGTGGCCTTCAGATTTTGGTCTGTTGGCACTTCATGTCGGCTCTGCCTCTGATCACATGACATTTAAATTAACTGTTTTCAGAGGGCTCGGTAATCAACAGAGACACTTCGCCATAAACGCTGGAGATTATTTTTAATGTAGTTTCCGTAGTGGTATCAGCTTCAGAGTGAAAATTCCAATCACCAATTCTGGGAACGGCCAGCAGAGTACCTACTTCTTTTCAGGCTGTTATACTGTTGGTGATGGCCTCTTGGTGGTGGTGGTACGGTTTTGTTTTATTTTTGTTTTGTAAGGTTTTTGTGGGTTTTTTTTAATGCTACAGAAGCCAGAAATTACTATGTTATTGTCTTTTGCCTTTCTATCTTTCTGAGTCCTATCCAAGCAGTGCAGCCACTTATGGGAAGTTTCCTTCTTTCTCTGCAATTCTTTGTGGCCCTTCGCAAGTGGATGGAGAGGAGGATCTTAGCAGATTCACAGAGCCACCAGTGTCTGTGGTCTTGCTGGGTGCCGCCTCTTCTAGTGGAACAGAAGTGGCTGTGTGATTAAGGCTGGGGAGAGGCGATGAGACCTCCAGCCGCTCTGTCCTTGCTCCCGGCCCTCAAGCCCACCACCGCAGAGGCCTACCCCAGGAGCTGTGGGCCGCAGGCAGCTTGTGTGGTGATGGCTGAGGGACAGGAACCCCAGCCAGCAATGCTTAGGGAGCCTCTGGCTGGAGAGGCAGCAGACAGGGCCTAGGAAAGAGGCAGGAGAGCCAGAACTGCGGAACCGAGACCTGGGGGCAGACAGTGGAGCCGGCAGTGGGGAGGGGTGCAGAGTGTGAGCCCCGTAAAGTCCTGTTAGTTTTCAAACCTGACTCATGGAGCTTCTTGCTAATGGAGAACACGCCAGAAATGGTGGGTCTGAGCCACAGTCTTGGGGATACCATTTCCCAGCAAAGTCCGGTTTTCAGAAGGATGACCTTGTCCGGACTTCTTCATTTCTTCTCATGTTATTTGTTTATGAGAGAGCGAGAGAGAGAGCAAGTGAGCACGGGCGGGGGGTGGCAGTGAGTAGCGAGGGGCAGAGGGAGAGAGAAAAGCAGGCTCCCCACTAAGCAGGGAGGCCAAAGCGTGGCTGGACCCCAGGACCCTGAAATCATGATGTGAGCCGAAGGCAGCCGCTTAACTGACTGAGCCACGCAGGCACCCCTGTTCTCTCATTTTAACATTGGGCTCTGCTATGTGACTCCGATAGCAGGGGGGGACGGATCCCCTTTGGTATCCTCCCCCACCAGATCTCAGAGGATAGCAGCCTCTTTCACTTTGGGGGGTGAGGGGGGTCCTTTCCTTTCCTTAGAGAATGTCTTCCAGTCACAGAGATTCTCTGTAAGACTTTCTGGTTCACTCAAACACCCGTTTTTCTGATCTCTTTTATAAAAGCTACGAATCGCTCCAATATCCTGTTCTGAAAACATACTCCTTCAGGTTTAGCTGGAGTCCGGTGGAAGTTACTGTAAATGGCATCAGCAGACCTCACTTGTGTGGCCGCCATCTTTACCCCACCCCCCGGGCACCCGGCTCCTCTGAGAGGCTGTGGTTTTCCGGCTCAGCCTGGGTGACATGCCATTCCACTCATTCAGTAAAATGTGAATCCCGGAACCTAATTTTTATACCTCTGTAAGGTTTATCTGAAACCAATTCACAAGTCAAGAAGCACAGTTTTGTTTTGTTTTGTTTTGTTTCCGGATCCATTATCCTCAACTGGGGCTCAGAACAGTCCAGGCAGCATAATTGGTAGGCCACACTTACTGACCCCTTCTTTGTGTTTTTGTTTTGTTTTAGTGGCGAGAAAATCAACAGTAGAAACCACTTACAAGATTACTTACCAGCGTAGTATACAGAGAAAAATTTTTGCAAAATTGGCAACCTCGCAATGGGAAAATATGGTCAGAGTTGAGAAGTCTGGTTTTTTTTTTTTTTTTTAAGTTGCTGGTTAGGAGGGACTATGGATCAATGTCATGACCGACCAAATAATTTTTTTTTTTTTTTTGGAGGAACATGCTTGGGGATGAAGTATAACAGACATCTGATCGTTGCAATCTGTTTCCATCCTCCTTATTTATATTCTCTTCTACCATCTTCTCACTTTCCCTCCCCCTTGGAATTGATACCAGGAAGGATCTAGAATCAGCAGTTTTCACTGATGGTCTGTATTTTCTAACCCACGAAATTTCATCTTCCGACAAATGGGCCTCTCTCTGTGGCTGCACTTCCCTCCCCACCCTAACTGAACCTCTCTTCTCCACTTATTAATTTCTCGCTGTTACTGAGCGATTGCTTGCTGGATGGCAAGAGTGAACTCTTGGATTTGGTTTCAGCTGGAAGAATAAACCTGTAATTGTAGCCTGGCCGATTCCACGTGCTTCCCTGGGGGCCTGGCCTCATGGTGAAGGCACTGAGCTTCCAGAAGTCGGATGGGCACATCCTACGGGCAAGGGATGCTCTCAGCTCTGGATTCCACACGGGGGACAGGGTGCCTCTGCCCACCTGCCCCATAAGAACCGGCCTTCCATGCTTTGTCCCTGCCTGGCTGAGCCGTCCCTGCGTTCCAGGGAGAGTGATCAAAACGGTCTCCCCCAGCAGCTTCCCAGAGCGAGTTTCTTTCCTGGGAAGCTTTGGAGTTTTTACAGGAGAGCCCAGGACGGAGACCGTAACCAAGCCACACTCTCTCATCTGTCATCACTGGGAAGTCAAGTGTTCCAAATGAATAAAATTCACAGTAATTGAAATTAGCCCTTGGAGGGACACGATTCTTTTAAAGGACTCAAAAAGAAGCAAATGATATGCATATAGGTACAGAAATGGAATTCGATGAGCTAGGTGTGTGCTTAGAAATTGTCGATGGCGTTTTGTTTGATGGAAATGCTTCTAAAGCATCTTACTCATGTCTGTGACTGGGGTCTTTGTGACGCCATGATGGGGTGTGATGACCAGCCTGTCCCACAGATCAGCTGTCTTCTGGGTAGCCGGGACCTCCACGTTGTCAGAATGCTTTGTGTATCATCTGTCACCTCTGTTCCTGTTTTTTTTCTGAAGGCCCTTTCTTTGAATGAAGCACTTTTTTTTTAAAATATTTTATTTATTTATTTGACAGACAGAGATCGTGAGTAGGCAGAGAGGCAGGCAGAGAGGGAGGGGAAGCAGGCTCCTTGCTGAGCAGAGAGCCCCATGTGGGGCACAATCCCAGGACCCTGAGATCATGACCTGAGCCAAAGGCAGAGGTTTTACCCCACTGAGCCACCTAGGTGCCCCTAATGAGGCACTTTTTTAGGGCAATTAGCAGTAAGAGTAAGCGAAGAATGAATAGTACACACTTCTCAGCGTGGGAACTCTGTGAATTCCTTTTAGTTCGCTCACGATATCTTTTTATTTTATTTTTTAAAAAGATTTTATTTATTTATTTGACACAGAGAGCACAAGCAGGGGGTAGTGGCAGGGAGAGGGAGAAGCAGGCTCTTGCAGAGCAGGAAGCACTACGTGGGGCTCAATCCCATGACTCTGGGATCATGACCTAAGTGGGAGGCAGATGCTTAACCAACTGAGCCACTCAGGCGCCCTTGTTTTTATTTTTAACGTCCTTCTTCTCAGCTGTGTTCTAGATAATGGAGGCTCCCGACGAAGTGATTTTTGTGGATTAATTCTTTGGTTCTAGATATAAACGGTTATTTGCTACATCTGTTCATACAACCAGAACATTTCCCAGACCAGATAGCTTATCTTTCTTTTCCAACACAAGCTTTTATTAAGCCCAACATGAAAATAAGCCTTTTAAAGGGAATGGGGGAGGAGCTAGTTCCTTGGCAATCCAGCTGGGGGTTTCAACAGGGAGGAAACGGAAGGGAGTGCTCATTACTGACCTATCCTTCAAGGTCAGGAGATCCCTGGGCACTTTGTATGTATAAACCTATTTGATCTCCCCCCCAAACTCGATGAGGGTGTAGGATTTAACTTATACCCTTTAACTATTTGACTCGACTCTTCTTGGTGAATCCACATTAATGATTTAAATGGCTACCTTCGGCTCAGGTCATGATCCCCAGGGTCCTAGGATCGAGCCCCAAAGTGGACTCTCTGCTCAGCGGGGAGCCTGCTTTTCCCTCTCCCTCTGCCCTCCCCACTGCTTGTGCTGTCTCTCTCTCTGCGTCAAATGAATAAGTAAAATCTTTGAAACAAATAAATAAGAGAGACAAGATATTTAGAAAAATTCTAAATGACTTTAGTTTCATCAGGACAAAAAGTAATTCTCTGAAAATATATTAGAAGTCAGGAGACTTGGATTCTAATTCCGAGTGTGTTCCTGGTTGGGCACGTGACTCCATCTCCTCCCCTGGTCCCATCTGTAAAAGAATGGGGAGGGGGGAGGAAGGGGGGGGAGGACAAGACATTACCTAAGGTCCTCAGCATGTTGGAATGATATGATTTTGATTTAAGCCCTAATGCATTACAACTTCCTTTCCTGGTTAGATATTCATCAACAATGAATGGCACGAATCCAAGAGTGGAAAAAAGTTTGCCACGTATAATCCTTCAACTCTAGAAAAAATATGTGAAGTAGAAGAAGGAGATAAGGTGAGTGCTTCCCCTACCCCCACTCCCACCCCCCCCTCCCAAGTAATTAAATTACAGATAACTAGAGGATAAGGAGGCAGTTTGGCTCAGCTCTAAGACAGACCTGGCCCATACTGGGGGTGGGACCTGAGTTTGCTGCTTTTCACACACGTGGCCCAGAATGGGATCAATTAGGGACGAGCCACTGCAGAGTCATTCTCCTTTGATAGAGTTTCCCCATCTATAAGGATGACCTCAGCGATCCTCATCACGTGGCTAAACGAAAGGTTTTTATCAGTGATTTGAACCTGGAGGCCCGAAGCCCTCTTTCCAGAAAGCATTTCCGGCTGGTATGTTTCACCAAATGCCGCATTCTGGCAAGAGACACTTGAAAGAGAAGGGCTGGAAGGGAAAAAGACTTGCTAACCAAGTCATGCAAGGTTAACAATGTCGTGCAGTCACCAGATTTCTTTTCTATCAGAACCTGAAGGGATCATGGATAGCTATAGTCTTTATAACTTTATTCATATATACATATATGAATACATACACAACTACATATATATTTTGCAATGTATCAAGGACACATCCAGAAGTCATATATACACACACACACATATATGTATATATACATACATACATATATATACATATACATATATGTATACATGTATATACATGTATATATACATATATATGTATATGTATATATGTATGTGTATATATACATATATGTGTGTATATACATACATATATACATACATATATGTGTGTATATACATATATATGTATACATATATATATATGTGACTTCTGGATGTGTCCTTGATAAATTGCAAAGCCAGAAAGTATCTTTTAAATATACATGCCATTAGAGGAAAGGTTGAAGGTAAAACTTCTCTAAGGAGGGAAGGGAAATCTAATCCTCTCTTCCATCCCTAGAATAATCATCTGACATTCTGAAACGTGTAGGGGTAATGTTGAATGGGGACAAGGTCAAAGACATGTCAAAAAGAGACTTGGATTGGATCCCACCGGTGAGAGTTCCGTGACAGGCAGTAAACACGCAGTGGTTTCACCCATCCAGACCCTCCCATGCACAGTGCTTCAAGCTAAGCTCTGTTTGCAGAGATAATAGCATCGAGGAGCTCGTCTTTGTATGGTGTGAGGACGTGGGGCGACTGGGGTGTGGGGGGGGGCCAAGGTGTGGAGCAGGGTTCCCAGTGGGTGGTTCCCAAGGGCAGGACCCAGGTATCAAAGAGGAGAATGAGATCCCTGCCCCAGGCTCTGGTTTTTCCCTTGGTCTGGGGGACTGCTCTGAGCACCCACAAACAGACATGGTCCTGTCCCCCTCAGCTAGAGAGGCCCAGGCCTCCCCCCACCCCCAGAGCATGGGACAAGGAACTCAAAGTTGTAATATCTCCTTTGCAAAGCTTTCACTTGCCTCCGAGCTTGCTTTGGAGGTACAGAGTCTTGGTGGGGTGTCTCTCTTGACTGCACTGGGCAGCCCTTGCCTATCGTACTGCCCCAGGGAAGTGAGGCTCAGAGGGACCTGGGGGAGGGACCTAGGGGATGAGGCTTTGTTCCTCAGCAACCAGGGCCTCGAACTCATTTTCCTGCAGTAAGAATGGGTGACATTAAACAATTCTCACTTCTTGCCTTTTAAGAAGAAGGTTCCATTGTAATTCTTCTGTGGGTGCACAGAAAATCCAGTTCCTTGCCGGTGGAACGGTGCAACCCTTCTGCCCCAAGGCAGGGTTGGGTGGGGGCAGTAGAGATGAGGCTGAAGACAGAGAAGTTCCAGATCCTCCCTGTCTGTAGACTTTTCCAATGTGGTCAGTTCCGAGATCCCCAAAAGCGCTCATGCCCCATTCTCACTATGGGACCACAGTCCTCGGCTTGAATAAAATGCTGAGACAGACATGTCCCACCTAACTGATGAACTGTGGGAGTGTGCGTGTGTCCAAACTCGGCGAGCAAGTGGAAAATCTTTTCCTACTCGGGTCACCAAGAAAAATAATTAAGGTCGGTAGTCTTGCAAGCTATTTTAAAATGCTTTTATAATCAGAAGGAAAGTTCATACTTGGCCATTGTAGAAATGTTGAAAAAGACCCAAGATATAAAGAAGGAAAAAGTCACTTGAAAGCCCCAAACGGGGGGCTTAGCAGTCTCGAGCCTAGCTGCTACCTTCCTCTGCTGTGCGGATGGACGCGGGTCTCTGCCGTTCTCTGTAAGTGAAGAAAGACTGAACTCTCCCAAAACACGGTTGCGACACAAGGTGACACACTCTCTCTGGTTTTTGGCCGCTCAGCCCGACGTGGACAAGGCAGTGGAGGCCGCACACGCCGCCTTCCAGAGGGGCTCGCCCTGGCGCCGCCTGGATGCCCTGGGCCGGGGCTGGTTGCTGCATCAGTTGGCTGACCTCGTGGAGAGGGACCGCGCCATTCTGGCTGTGAGTGCATGCCCAGGGGCGGGCAGGGGCGGAACCTCCCGGTGCCCACGGGGTTTGGGGGAGACCCAGGGCCCTGGTTTTGTGTGGAGCCGTATGTCAGTTATGTTGAGGTAAAGCTCTTTGACAGTTGGCATGTGTCCACGCCGTCCGGCTCAAACCCTTTCCCTTTAGAAGTCAGACTTCATGTCAGACTCCAACTTGCCTGGAGGAAGTTCAGATGCGTTGGTGGTTCCAATACTCCAGACGGTCCCAGCCGGCCAGATGAGTTAGGCCATATCCTGGTCCTGCCTGTATGTTTAGGAAATTAACTTTTTTTTTTTTTTGATACATGAAATATCTTTTACTATTAAGTTGAACTTCATCTTAGGTGACAAAATCCGTGACGTTACAGGTTTAATGGGCTGGTATATATTTTTTTGAATACTTATTAAAATAGATGCCGCCTGTTAACACAGAAAACACTGATCCCATAGAACTCAGAAATTACCCCTGTTTCACCCGTGAACTGGGCAGTGGAGTGATGGTGAGGGCAAGGTAAAACCTCAGGCTCTGAGAGACTTCAGTTCGAATTCCAGCTCTGTCACTTACTAGCTGTGTGACTTTGGACAAGTTGCTCTACGTCTCTGAGCATGTATTTCTTTATGGGAGATACAAATAATAATGATCTTTCAATGGTATAAGAATGATCCATTTAAAATCCTTAGCAGAGTCCCTGGCATGCAGTAAGCACTAACTAGATGATAGCTATTATTAGGAACACCGGTCCTCATAATAATGCTGCACGTCCAGCCTCATACCTTCCTGGCCAGTAATTTCTAGGCACCTTAGTTCCCACGTGGCAGAATAGGCATGGGAATTCAGCCTGCTCAGTGATGTTGGGTCGCTCCTGCCAGACCGGGCTGTGAAGACATTTATAGGTTGTAAATGCATTATTTACAGGGATCCTAAGACCTTCCTCTGGTCTTGCAATGAGTGAGCAGAGGAAACCCCAGGCCCGCCTCCTACCTCGAGGTCCTTCTCAACCCACACACGCGGCCCTCCCACGGCTCTCGGGCTCCTGTTTGGAAAAATTGCTCCAAACCTTACGGCCCAGTGGGTAGGGGGACTACATCTCCTTTTCAGCCTCCAATTTGAACAAATGGTTCTTTCCTCTCTTGATCTGATGTCTGGACCGAGCCGTAGAGTAGCGCCCTTCCTGGAGACCATGTCATCCGGGAGGCTGATACTGTTTTTGTGCCTGGATGTGTGTTTGGGGGCTGGACAGTGGGGGAGCTCTGTATCTGGGAGTTGTCTGCCCAGGGAGCTCAGCTCTCCTTCCTTCCCACCCCGCCAGCCAGGCCAGCATGTTTGCCCCCACGTCCGGGCACGGGTGGCTCCGTCCCGGGGTCAGCGTTTCTGTCCACGGAGCCTCTGGTTTCTTCCTGCAACGAAAGCCAGCCTCAACTCTCAAGCTGCCAGACTGGCTTTTTCAAAAACATTTCTGTTTTCACCCAGCATGAGCTCATCAGTCTGCAATGTCCGTGGGGACTAATAGGCGGGAGAGGATGTGCCCTGGGCACCCCTCCCCACCCTGTCCTCAAGTGTCAGTATCATCTGTGGGAGCTAGTGGCGAGGCTGCCACCTCTGCCTTCAGCCCGCCCCACGGTCCTGGCCGGGACTGAGTCGCGATCGCAGATGGAGCGAGTTGCCTCTTGCCATCGGGACCTCGCTGCCCACAAGAAATAAGATCCAGCTCTTTGCCACATCATGAAAGGAACGAGAGAATTACTGGCAAATATGGTTTTTCAAACCGGGACCACATCATAGGAAAGCACCCTCGCCCTCCACCTTGATATGGTTTTCCTGCATTTTCATGCTGCGAAGTGCTTCTTTCCATCATGTTCTCTTGCCGGCTCAGTGGTTTTGACAAAGCTCCGTATTTACTGCTGTATTCGATGTTTAAAAACAGATGTGAAGGGATCCAGCAGCCCTAGCTTTCTCCTCCTTCTTGAGGCACCTGGGGCCCAGACTCTGGCTCTGTGGGTGCTCTTTCTGGAAACCCCCAAATAGGGGCTCTTCCCGCTTACTCTCTTTTCCACCCAAGCCCCATCTCTGGGCCTCCTCGTTTTAAGATATTGGCACAGTCACTGAGTCTCGGGGCAGGTTCCCTCGGCCCTTGTCTTCACTCTTTCCTATCTGAAGGTTATAGTGTGTTAATTTTTCAGAAGGCATATTTTTTCCTCTTCAAATGTCAAGGGAAGTAAACTCGGGAGCAGCTGTGGTTTGCTCACGGTCCAGCCCCAATAACTGTTTTAAAGTCCCCATTGGTAGCTAACGATTGATTTCTCAGGTTGAGCCCTATCTGGTCATCTGTGAATCTTTTTGTGTGTGTGTTTAAAAAGAATTTCTTGTCTAAATCTGTTATGACCCTGATTCGCTTGAATAGATTTCCCGTAGAACCAACCTGGCAAATTCGTCTTGTCACTCCGGGAAGCAAATGCACCCAAGTTAATAACGAAAGCTAGCCAACGCTTGCTGAATACTCACCATGGGCCGGGCTTATCGTAGCCACTTATTATCCCATTTCAGAGAGGAGGACGCTGAGGCCCATAGAGGTTAAGGGACCTAAGGTTATCCAGCCAGAGGAAGTCATCCAGGACTAGAGGCAGGTGCCGCACAACGCTATGCCAAGGTCCTCTGCCTTTCTCTTCTTCATCTGACCCCAGGAAAGGGCCAAGATTAAACCTCCAGTCCCACGGACAGATCTGCAGATACTGTCCGGAGTGCCTGGGCCAGGACCTTTTGGCACGATTTGCCACAATTGGGTTTCCCGTGGAAAAGTAAAAGTTTCAGCTTGGAAACAGTAAGAGCCGAAGTACAGTGTACTAGATGTTACCTTGGCCTGACTTGGTCCCTGAACAGCATCCTGCAGGGCTTAGGATCCATCCCAGACCTAGACCAGCCCTGTCATCTTCAGCAACGCACACTCCTGTCTCCTTGGTGTCCCCCAATAAGGATCGCCGAAAAGGAAGCTGCCAAAAAGGATAATGATCATAGTCATCCCGCCTAAAAATGTCATCATGAAACAGTTAGCATGGCACTTCCTGGGGGCAGGTCCCATGCTAGCCCTCACCCCAGCCCCATGAGGCAAGTACCACTCTTACTATTATTATTGTCCTTTACAGATGAAGAAACTGAGTCAGGGAGGGATTTTTTTTGATGGCCTGCCATTCAGGGACGTGGTTGTTCCTTCCTAGGAAGGCTCTGCTCCTCCCCGAAGCAAAGTTCTGAGACAGTCACTCCGAGCACCCTGGGTAGCCATTCTGCAGTCTTCCCGGATGCAAATGTCCTGGGGCAGCAGCCTAAGGAGTAGTCAGTGTGCTGGCTGGAAGTTAGATGCCACTGAATTCAGTGCCCCGGCTGGGTGACCTTAGGTGACACCTGGCTCTGTTAACCCTGGTGTGGGCACCCAGAGGTGTCAGGGTCAGAGATGAGGCCGATGCAGGTGCACGTGGAGGCGCCTCTCTTCCCCAGTGAGTCACCGTCTCACTACATGGACTCTAAAAGGAGAATCCAGCCCCAGGCTACGTGTCCGGGTGGCCACTTCCTGCAGAGATCCATGACAGGCGGTTTCGGCGCCGGGCTCCACTGGGGCCGCTTGTCTGAGGGACAAAGGGGTCCTCTTAAACCCCAGGCTGGAAATAGAAAAGAATCCCGGCCATTGAGTGGCTGCCCACTCGCCCTGGGTAATCACCTCCCTCACCACCGAGGGCGAGCCCGCTCCCTCCCGACTGCGCATCCGGCTTGGGCAGCCCGGTTGGGGAGGACACTGCCTTTTGTGCTGGTGCCTCTACCCTTCGGGGCTCCGTCGCTCTTTCCACAGCCATGCTGGTCAGCCCAGCCAGGAAGGAAGAACCCGCAGCATCCCCCCTTTTATTAGAGGATGCGAGTCCTCTCTAGAGCCCCCCTGAAAATCAGCTAACCTCCCGAGATCTTCCCTGGGATGCCACAAGCCCACGTGGCCGGGTCCCCCAGCTGGGCTCCAGACAGAAGACCAAATGCCACCATGCCTTCCTTCCCAGGGAGGCCCCAGATCACCCTTCCACCTGCCTTCCTTCATGGGGATGCCTGCCCATGCCCTGGCCAACCCCTCCCCCCAAAACTGTGCACTTTTTTCCCCCCAAGATTTTATTTATTTGACAGAGAGAGAGAGAGAGAGGGAACACAAGCAGGGAGAGTAGGAGTGGGAGAAGCAGGCTTCCCGCCGAGCAGGGAGCCCGATGCGGGACTCGATCCCAGGACCCCGGGATCGTGACCTAAGCCGAAGGCAGACGTTTAACAACTGAGCCCCCCGGGTGCCCCCCAAACTGAGCACTTTTGAAAGCAGAGTAATCCTTGACAGTCTGAGACAGACCTGACAGGGGGAAACGCAGTGGCCTGCTTTTGGAAGGGACGCACGGAACAAGGCAGACACGGTGTCCTCCGACTGTGCTCTCTTGCCCCACCCCCGGCTTTAACCCCCTGATGGCAAAGAAGGAAACTGCATGTGACACAGATACTGTCTTTTCCCTGCAGACCCTGGAAACGATGGACACGGGGAAGCCGTTCCTTCACGCCTTTTTCATCGATCTGGAGGGCTGTATTAAAACCCTCAGATACTTTGCAGGGTGGGCTGACAAAATACAGGGCAGGACCATCCCCACAGGTGAGCCAACGCGGGCCTCGCAGCCTCATTGGGGGACTCCTGGGGGCTCTGTCTTCTCGTTGCTCCTGGGAGCCTTTCCAGAGCACCCTTGTTTCCCCCCAACTCCTCCCCTCGGGGCCCCCTTCCCTGATTTCTCCTTTGGAATTTTACTTTTAACATTGAGTTAAATGTCCCTTCTTTGTGGACTAGACAAGATTTGGAGCTGACACACTGGTGGGCTTCTGGGTTTCTTTCTTGTCTTTTTGCAACATAAAACCCTCAACTGAGATTAATCCCATATGTTCTACTCCACGTAACCTCTCTTTCAGATGACAACGTGGTGTGCTTCACCAGGCATGAGCCCATAGGTGTGTGTGGGGCCATCACTCCTGTAAGTATGGTGACTTTTCTAGATAGATCCATGTAGATTCTACCCCACTCCCCGGTGGCCTCTGGAACCAGTTTCTGGCGTGTTTCGGTCACACTGGCATTAACTGAGTATTTTCTCTGTGGCATGGGGCCGGGTGCTTCAGAGTTATCGGGGTGGGTTAGCTCCCGTGCCGGCTCTCACGGGGCTGACTCCTGGAGCACAGCAGAAGGCACTGTGGATTCCAGCCGGAGGGCTCAGGAATGCCAGTTTCTCTAGGGCAGGGGTCTTTTAAGAGGGCCTTGAAGGATGAGAAAAAGTCATTCCATAGGAAAAAGGATCTTCTAAGCAGTAGGAATGGCCCCAGTGAGGGTGTCAAGGTGTCTGGGCTACTGGGGGGTGGCTGTGGGGGAGGGGGAAGCAGTAGCAGGACAGCTGGTGAGGCCAAACTTAGATAAGGACAAAGTGAGGAAGAGGAGGAGCACATGTCCAGTCGTCCAGGCCGGGCACCCAGTAGGGCGTGGCTGCCGAGGGCCTGGGACTCTATTCACTGGGCAGTGGGGAGCCTGACAGGTAGCAGGGAATGGGGTGATGCTGCCCATCTGTTGGAGAAAGCCTCGGGCCACTGCAGCACCTGGGCAGGAGGCTGTGCAGACAGGCGGCAGCGTGGAGAGAGGACTGGAAGTGTGCTCCGTGTGTCCCTTCCTCCAGCTGTTGAGAGCCCACTGTGAGCCAGGCACGGTGTCAGGGTCCCAGGTACTGAGGACATGAAGCCAGAGGGCTCAGCCTTTGCCCCGAGGAACTCGCAGGTCAGTTAAAAGGCTGAGAAGGGAAGCCCCAAGAAAAATGGTAAGACAGGACCTGTTGGAAGGCCAAGGGGAAGCATGGATTTGAAAGCTCCTAAGGAGGTCGAGCTGGTGGAGTTTAGTGTCTCATCAGAGGTCGGGGGTGGGGGTGGAGGGGAGTCATAGCTGGAACTGGGTGGATGGTATTGCTGGTAGATTTGCAGAAGACTGGGGGAGAAGTGGGTTAGGGTGGAGTGCCGTGACCGATGAAGGTCATTCTAGGCAGATTGTCATAGAGGGGCTAGTGGAAGAGACAAGCAAAGGGTCCCATCAGACATTTGCATATTTGGCTTGGGGGCTCGAGAGAGGCGAGGGCTGGAGACACCCACAGGCAGTGGTCAGGACAGAGGAGTTTCCTGCCCATCAGGTTGGGAGGGATGGATCATCCAGAGAGGGATGCAGAGTGAGAGAAGAGGGCCTGGGGCCAAATCCCATACATTGTTAGGGGATCCAACTGAGAAGTCTGAGCAGCTAGGGTCAGGGGCATCCCGGGAATGGAATACGTTTCCAGAAAGAGACTATGGTCAATAGGGTACTCTCCCTCGTAGCAATTAAAAAAGACACAACTGTTAGATTTGCTCGCCGACAGCAGTGTGGGGAGTTTGGGGTACAGGGGAAGCCCCATTGCTGGGGCTTACAGAAGGGGACCTAAGCACGTGGGCACCGCTCTTCCAAGAAGCTTCGAGGGGAGAGAAGGGAGCTGCTGGAGGTGGCAGAGCCAAGGGAAGGTACAGATTTGCTTGTCAGAGAGGAGAGATGATGGTATTTGTATGCTAAGGAGTGGGGGTCCAGGAAGAAGAGGGGACCCCAGTCATTAGTGGGGAGTACCCCAAAACAATGCCTGCCATCATTTAGCTGAGCACATTGGCCCTTGGAAACTGGGATCTTAGGTTTGTTGTCTCGTGGTCGGAATTCCAGATGGGGCTGGGAAAGAAATTAGAGCGCTGATCACGAGGTGGCTACCTTCAGCCGGCCCTATGTGTATAGCTTCACAGAAAGCTCCTCTGTTTGGCATCCTTGGAACATAAGGAGCCAAAGGGACTGCTTTGGGATGGGAGTGGTTGGGGGACAGCTAGCATCAAGGTACCTGCTCTCTTGGAGATGCTCGGTTTCATTGTGCCTCATCAAAGATGATACTCGGAGGGCTAGGGTAGCGGGGGACACAAGGCTCGAGCTATGAATCCCGGCCTTCACCTGCTAGTTTGTGACCTTGAGCAAGTGACCTCTCCCTTCTGTGCTTCATCTGTAAATGGAGGGGATAATAGGACTATCTCATATGCATTGATAGGGATCAAATGAGTTAAGTATTCAGTGGCTGGAACAGCACCTGGAACAGAGTGAACGCTCTGTGGCTGTTACCTCTTGTGTTAGGCTTCTTATCACAGTGATTTTGGTATCCTTGCCTCTGTAGTTGAAAGACTACAAGAGACAAAAAGATCCTATAATAGCTGAGTTTAGGAGAGGCAGGCCTCATTCCTGCAGTATTTTTCAGATCCTTTAACACGCTGATAGCATCATAAACCTCTAAGAGGAGAAGGTAGTGCGCCTACAGCAGAATCCTCTTTGCAAAGACTACTTACGGCAGGAATGCAGGTCTGATCTTTGCACACTCCTGTATTACCTCCAATGCCCCAAATCTAGACCGTGCAAAGCAAATTCCTCCCTGGAGACCTAACTGGGCCTCCAGGACAGGGCGGCGGGGTGGATCGGGCTCCCCCACCCCCACCAAGCTCCTCTATGTTCTGTCCCCAGTGGAACTTCCCTCTGCTGATGCTGGTGTGGAAATTGGCACCCGCCATCTGCTGTGGGAACACCATCGTTGTGAAGCCGGCGGAGCAGACACCCCTCACTGCCCTTTATCTGGGCTCTCTGATCAAAGAGGTAAGGCATCCGAGAAAGAAAGAAAATATTATGTGTTGTTGATAACATCCCCACCCCTAGGAACCAGGCCACAGTCACCAGATAAAGCTGCCCCATCAAGCCGAGTGGTGCGTGGCAGTGCCAGCCGGCTCACAGCTGAGTGGGAAATGGAATGGCTCCCTGTGTTGCCCTTGGCAGGCGTGCGTGCTCTCTCTCCTGCTTGTGGTCACTGAGCTAGAAGAAACTCCATTCCTCCCACGGATCCTAATGAGAAGACTTAGCTCTTATTATGGGTTCAGACCTATGGTTTAGGAGCAAATGTTTTGTCTGGAGGGTTTGCAGGAGGGTCCCTCCAAGTGTCAGAGGTTCTTTGGGGCTGGCCTCTGTGGTGTAGGCAATGGCCCGCTGTTCTCCTGGAGGGGTCCTCTTGCCAGCTCCCGTTGAAGGGGCTGCGGCAAGCCGGGCTCATTCACCCGAACCTCCCTACCAGTGCTCTGCGCTCGGGCCATTGTCTTGTCCCCTTTACTCCCTGCCCCCTACAGCCGCCATGCTGGGAAACCAGCAGCCCAAAGAAACACCTCCTTCCAGACACACCTGGCATCGTACTTCAGCCCTGCCAAGCCCAGCTTGTGTGTCGCCGAGAGGTTAAAAAAGAAACAGGAAGGAATGAGGGATGGGAGGAGAGACCCATTCCTCTCACTTCTCAGCTGGCTCATACGGTTGGGAAGCAGGACCTTTACTACTTAGAAATAATGCTACAGCCGCCAGGAACTGGCCCGTTTCCCACTTTCCTTTGACTGGGGATGTAGGACATGATTACATCATATTAATGAGAGTGACAGATTCTAAAATCACAGCCATGAACACACAGCACCTAGGAAAACGAAAGACTCAAGCACTGTGTCCCAAAGTCTTGCCTTTCTAAAATAGTGTGTTTGCATGAGTTGGTAAATTAATAAATTGTTTATTAAATAGTATCCCCCACCTCATTCATTTGTGGTGTTCCTGGTGGATAAAGAGGCCTGGGAGGAGCAGGGCAGGAAGCATGAATGTGAAAGAAGTGACTGTCCCCAGCCTTCAGGATATGCCAGCTTGGGGTGTGGCCCAGGTTCAACAAGCAGGAGCTTTGAGGGCGTGATACCGCATTGCCATTTGGAACATTGAGGGGGCAGGTTTAAGAAATGGGAGCTGAAGCTCAGGGAGAGGATATTTTGCAGGGGCCTTTGGAGGATGTAACCAAGGTGTCTCTCCTCCCTGAGAATACATACGTGTAGACAGAGCCACACGCACACACACAGAATGGAGCTCGGCTGTGGGGTTTCACAGCCATTTTGCTCCAAGTCCCTTTTTGGGTTATGAGGTGTTGCCAGGAAGGAAGGGCGTACGTACGCCTCACCCGGGCCCAGCCTGCACCCTGGCCACCTGGGTCTGGGTCCTCGGGTGGCTGCATGACCCAGGCCCTGGCTTCCCAAAGAGGGGGGGACATCCTACAGCCCTGGTTCCCTCGGCCTGAGCGCGGTCTGTGGCAGACATCTGTCCATTCTCCTCCACTGATGGCCACCTTGATTTCCATCCAGGTCGGATTCCCTCCAGGAGTGGTCAACATCGTGCCGGGATTTGGGCCCACAGTGGGAGCAGCGATTTCCTCTCACCCTCAGATCAGCAAGATCGCCTTCACGGGGTCCACAGAGGTAACCCTCCTCACCCACAGTCAGCCAACGCGGCAGCCGCTGTCTGAGCCGAGACCTGGGAACTTTTCCCTTGAGCAGCTGAGCTATGATTATTTCTCCTGAGTGTGGCCACATTTCAGTGCATAACAATCAGTTAAAAAGAAAAAAAAGCAAATAAATAAAGTCACTGGTCCAGCTTCCAAACTAAGTAAGTATCTAATAGAACTCAGAAGCCTTAGAAGAAAAGATTAGTAGATAAGATAAAATAAAAATGTAAAACATCCAGAGGACAAACAGTGTCATAATCGAAGTTCAAGGATACATAGCAAGCTGGGAGAAGCCCAGTCATGATGTATGCAGATCTCCAAGGCTTAAAATCCATAATACCCTTAAAAATCAATGAAAAAGGAAAAACAAACAAAAAAACAAGCACTCTAAGTGGTGGGGCAGTGGGTAACTCAGAGAAGAGAAACACCAAATGTCCAACAAGCTTGACCTGGCTCATTGGTCATCAGGGAAACGCAAATTCCAGTGAAAGTCAGAGTCTTTGTCTGTCAGAGGGTAAAAATCAGAATCTGGTCTGAGGCCGTGGGAAACCAACAGACACTCCCCCATGGCAGTCCCCAGGCACAGGGCCGCATCGTAGTATCGATCCCACATTTGACTCAGAAATTCCGTTTCAAAGCCACTAGTCAGAGAGAGGGCTTCTCGTGAGCCCTCAAGGACATGTCTTCCCGTATACTGTGTCCATTCTGTACGGGGCGTTACAGCCATTACAGTAAGGAAGACTGTTTGCTGTCTGAGTTTGAAGCACACAAAAAAGTAAACCGTGGGAAAGTGGCTACAGAATGATCCCACGAGGAAAAGTGTGTGCGGAGAGAAATCCGTAAGGATACCCAAGAAGTTCTTCTTGTGTCCACGTCTGTGCAGGTCCTGGGGCATAGGGGAGAAGGGAGATGAAAACTTTCTCCCTTTGCCCTGACACACATCTCTGTGTGGAATTATATGTCATATTCTTCTGTCCTTGAGAAAGAAACGAATAAATGCTTCCCAAGCACTAAGTGTCCCCCCCCGCCCCACCATCTCCCCACAAATTTAGTCCAGCCAGGAGCCCAAGCTGTCTTCTCCCCCAATAGCAGACTCGTCCCTTCTCCTGCCCATGCCCGGCTTCTCTGCAGAGACACCCGAACCCTCTCTAGGTGCCTTTAGGGCTGCCGCATGGGTCCAGTGGGGGTGGTTTTCTCACTGGGTAGCCAAACTCAGGGACAAGAACGTGGCCTCTGCCCATGGCCTTGCTCAACTGTCAGGCATCTCCGGAAGGGGGACGGGGGTGCTTTCCCACCCAAGGTCCCCCTGCTGCACCCAGCCACGAAAGCCCACCTCAACCCCACAGGGAGTCACCAGTCCCTGGTGTTATTTCTGTTGCTCTCTGGGGACAATCCCTGTCACCATGGGACTATTCCAAACGTCATGCACTCCATCACCTATGAGCTGGCCAATATTTAAAATGTACTCACACCTTAGTTTTGGGGGAACAGCCTCAGGCCAAGGGCCCAGCCCGGCCTCTTGCTGGCTGTCTGGCTCTAAGCGTCTGTGTGCGGCTCGGTCTCCTGAGAGTCTATGGGGCCCGCCGTATGATGGTCCGGGCCTCGACTCTGGCAGTGTGTGCAGTGATAGAAGAGACCCTCTGGGTACATGAAGGAGGTCGGTGAGGGGTCCTGTTCCTGCCCCATGTACCGGTTCTCTCCTTTCCCCCTGGGGAAGCCTCGGTCTTGAGTCTGTTGCCAGAGAATTGGCTCTTTCTCCTCCTGAAGGTCAGCTTCCCTATTACCATAAATTTGGAGGTTCCTGCAGATTATACCAAAGAGCCCCCGCGGAACCCCGTCCTCCACGAGCGAGCACTGGAACAGCTGCCCCTTGGTCCCCTCGAGCCCTTTTCCAGACGAGCTGGACCGGCCTGCTTCCAGGAGCCGGCTGTGCCACCAGCCAGCTGTGTGGCTGTGGGCGTATCGCGGGGCCTTCCAGAGGCTCCCGTTCCGTCCACCCCTGTAAGTGGAGCGGCTCGGACCAAGTGATGTCAAGGTCTGATCCGTGAGGAGTTGCAGGGAGAGGCCGGGGGTTGGGGAGGCAGCCTTAGAGGCCTAAGGCCCCTGGGCAGAGAGGCCGGAGACCCATAGATTTATCTAGAACATCCAGGCCAGGTCTGGCCCCAGCCGAGGTATCATCTGGTCTGTTTTTCATCCTGAAGGTTGGAAAGCTGGTTAAAGAAGCCGCCTCTCGGAGCAATCTGAAGAGAGTGACCCTGGAGCTTGGGGGGAAGAACCCCTGTATCGTGTGCGCAGATGCCGACCGTGAGTGTCTCCCCTTCCGGACGTTGCTGGGGCTTAGACCTTAAATCTCTCCCTGCTTCCTTGTGCAAGCTCAGAACCAGCTGAGAAAGAGATACACGTATACACACAAAATGGCAATGTTTATCCACCTTGGGTTGTCCTGTCCTAAGCAGGCAGATGAGATAAAAACACCAGCTTTATTGCTCATGGAAAGCTGCCTTGGGGAAATACGTGTCCTGTGTGGGGGCCAAGGGGCTGCTTGTTTCTGCCCTTCAGGATTATGTTTGTGTTCCCTGTCCCTGCAGAGTTGGGGCCATAAGGAGCTGATCCAGATCCTTCTCCAGACTCCCCTGCGCAGGGAGAAGGCCAGGAGAGGGAGGAGCTGGGCAGGTGCTCCCCACTCACAGGCATGAATCACCCCCCACCCCTCTCCGAAACTTGAGATGTTTCTTCCTTCTTTGTCTCAGGCCTGACAAACGAGAGGACAGTGGCAGAGGACCCTTAAAAATGTCCCCCTAGTCTGTCTGTCTGTCTGTCTGTCTCTCTCCACCACCTCTTCTCTGGGCAAGCATCCCCGCCCAGCGGCTTGGGGGCGGTGTGTCTTGCTAGAGGTTCCTGAGATGATATGAAACTGTATGCTATTCTTGGCTGCCATGTCCAGGGGAAGGAAGGGCCACGTTGGGCATTCATTCTCCTGCTGACAGGGTCAGCTGCCAAAAGGTGTGCCTTCCCAGGTACCCTGAAGCACCTTCTAGAAAAGCCTTCCTCACCTCCCCCTTGGTGCCAGAAATTCCTTTTATGGAGAACAAATCTTTACATTCCACTCTCAGATAAGATGGGTGCTGCAAATATCCCTGAGAAAAAGGACCCTAGTACAATTTCTTGCTAAAGTGTAAAGGACTGATAGCACTTCCTCTCCTTGAAGCTGGCTTTCTGTGGGAGAGCGAGTGGCCCGGGTGAGGCAGCAAGCTTCAGGGAAGGAGAAGGAAGCTGGGCATGAGGACAGATGGCTCCTTTGTCGCCTGGGCTGGTGCTCCCTTGTAGAAGCCTTGGTGGTGTTGGTACTGGTTTCTGGAACCACACAGAGCCGTTCTGGCTGTTGCCACATCTGGGGTCCCAAACTCCAGTCCTGAAGAGCCAGGACCCTTGTTTCGCATCCTTGTGCCACCATATCTGGGCACCCAGTCTCCACCTCAGCTCCTCTTCTTCCTTTGGCACTGAAGAACACTGCAGCTAAAACACAAACTCCCTCCTGTTTGGGGGTTGGTTTTATAAGGCTCATGAACGCCCTGCAGAGCCGTCTCCTGCTCCTCATCTGGGCAGTGCCCGTCTGCAAAATCCAATCCTGACATAACTAGCATCCACACACGATGTCAATGGTAACGTGCCCCCACCCCCTACCCACCACGGCAGCCACCATTCATGGCTCCCATCAGGGCCCAGGAAACGAATTCGTTCTTTTGGAGAAGGGGCAGATTGAAATTGACACAGAGAAGGGGGCGGAGCAGGGCAGGCAAGATCCTTGGGAAGCTACCTGCTCCTACAGGGACTTTCTATGGAAGATTCAGCTCGAAAGCAATGTCTCGGTTCTCAGAGCTGAGGGCAGCATTCCCCAGAGCTGCTCCAGAGCGGTGCCGGGGCATCTGGATAGCCTGCCCGTGCCCTGCAGGGGCCATGTGTTTGCCCAGTGCAAAGTGTGCAAAGTGTGCCCAGTGCATTTCCTAAGCAGCAGCGTGCATTTGGAGGGGGGCGGGGGGACGCAGAAAACCCAGCTCACTGTGGAGCGCTGGAGACCACACTGTGAGCTGTGAGCGATACCCCACTGAGCATTCTTCTCCCTGAAGCACGGCCTCGAAGGTTTTCCTTACTAAGCACCCTTCTGGTTTTAACCCGATGCCCGCTCTCGAGTTCAGATACAGACCTCCTCAGGCAGAATCAGTGCTCTCTTTTTAACCCGTATCTGTCCTACATGGAGTTAACGTTACTAAGCCTTAATAAGCAAAAGAAGCTGACTTCCTAGGACTTGGTAGTGAAGGAAACTCAAGGTGGACTAGCTCTCACCCGTCGGCCTGCATCAGTACTTACTTCCGGAAGACTATTCTGGAACTCTCTAGAATGCAGGTCCTCCAGAAAGGGGGAGGGGTGGAGGTCCGGGAGCAGGTGAACCCGGGAGTGCAAACTCTCTGTGGTCCTTAGAGTAAGGAAGTCCTGCGCTAAGGGACTGATTTCCCCCAACACTGGGGTGCACCCAGAAAATCCTTGTTCCCATCCTCTCTGTTGGGAAATGCCGGGAATAAAATTAATTTCTGCAACGCGGCCGTTCCGGGGCCTGTTTTCTGGTGCGGGCAATTAGCATTGCAGCTGTCACCCGTCCTGCCCTAATGACTTAATCGCTTCCTCCTGCCCCCGCCACCCCTTCCATCCAGTGGACTTGGCAGTGGAGTGCGCCCATCAGGGAGTTTTCTTCAACCAAGGTCAGTGCTGCACGGCCGCCTCCAGGGTGTTCGTGGAGGAGCAGATCTACGCCGAGTTTGTCAGGCGGAGTGTGGAGCACGCCAAGAAGCGTCCGGTGGGAGACCCCTTCGACGTCAGAACGGAACAGGGGCCACAGGTAACCCACTGATGTGGCAGAACCCGCAGTGTGCCTCTGGGGGCTGAACCAGACGGCCCCTCTGGCCCTTGGCCCCCTACAGCTCTAGTGCTTTTCCATTGATTCCCGGGTCCCTCCCAAACAGAAGGGAGGCTGCCTCGCCTTCCACTTGCTTTCGTTTTGACGCCATCCCATCGGGTCTCCGTGGGCTTATAAAGCGGGAGTGGACACACAGAGGTTTTGCTCTTTGCAGCTGATAATGCCAAGCTCAGGGCCCCGGCAAGGAGGGAGGCATTCCCAGTTCATATGGTGCCATGCCTGCGCCCTCCAGCCAAGAGGACCGTCCAGTCTCTAAGCCACCAGGATTCCCAGAAGAGAGACTCGGGCAGAGGCTGTGTTACCTGGCTGGTCTCCCTGCAGAAGAGGGATTGTAACCATGGCCGAAAGGCAGCCAAGTACAGGCAGAGGCCAAGTACCTAGAGCCCACAGTCTGAGCCTCCAGGCCCTCCCTGGAGCTCTCGTGCACTGTAAGACAAGGTCACTGTCAGAAACCAAAGAATCCCAGTGGAGAGGGAGTGCAGAAGGCTCAGGGAACAGGGCTGCGTCTCTGGGCAGGAGGAGCACGTCTCTGGAGGCCCAGTTTTCTAAACTAACGACAGGATGAAAATGATCATAACCGCGAGGTTTAATAACCTCTTTAAAAGGGCACATCGTGTATCGCTTTCTTACTAATTATGCAGTACAGCAGATGGATAAATATTTAAAAGAGGGCAGCCTGACCATCCATGCATTATTGAAATAGAGCTCGACAGCAACCCACTTTGCTGGGAGCCAAAGTCCTGCCCCAGCCACGAAGTTGCAAATCACGTGTCCAGACTCTGTACTTGTGTCTGTCTCGGGAGCTCACTGCTTCCGCACTGCACTGGCACCGCATGTTTACATGGGAAGCCACACAAGTTTGGCTCTGTGACTCTGTGGAAGTCCCAAGCTCCTGCCAAACCTCACTTTCCTCATCTGGAAAATGGAAGTAATGGATGAATATTGTGAATATTTCAAGGTACCTAATAAGTCTTTATTTTTTAAAGGTGGAGGCGAGGGGAACATTCAATGACAGGCTCCCAGATCCAGGTGGCAAAAGAAGTGCATGACTTTAGGCCATGTCTATCAGGTCTTGCTTGACCATCCCGTGGGGATGCCCTGGCCGGGGAAGGGGGAGGACCATGTGGAAAAAGGTGCATTTCTGGCCACCGTGCCCATCCTTGCCTTGCCCCAGCCCACATGCACGGCGGCTCCAATGCCACGTGATCCTGGTGGAGAGAAGCATCCCAGTTGTGGCCAAAACTTTCCACCCTGCCAGACCTCAACTCCAAACCCAGTGGCCAGTGACACGAAGTTGTCTAGTGACCTCGGTTGGATTTCAGGTCTGAATGCAAACATGGCCACAAGCCATTATCAAATCCACCGTGATTGTAAAGCTAATCCAGACTCCGTGGGAAATATGTGAGCTGATCCCATACTAAGGAAAACCTTTCACCCCATCATTATTCATAAGTCTCTTTCCAAGGTTCCAGGCTTGACTTTTGAAGCCAGATACAGAAATCTCTTCCAAGAGAGCAGACTCAAGCAGAATGGGTGTTGATTTCGTCGGTGCTTTTGATGCTGCTGCTAAACGTCCTTCTGAAAGCTCACTTAAGCCGCCTAACCTCAGCATATTATTTTAGGACGATGTTGGATTTTTTTCTCCCAAAGTGCTTTTTCATCTACGGTAATAAGATTTTTACTCAGAGAGGATTTACAGCTGTCCAAATAGTCCTGTCTGTCTCCTGCCTATTAAACAGCTAGCTGACCTAGATCAGTGTCCACTGCAGACAGCCAGCCAAATGCTCCAGAATCTTTCAGGTTTATTTGGCAACTGAGCAACGAAGCGCATAAACATTGCACAAGACACCTGGTGGGGGCGGATCCGGTGCCCTCTCCAGCAGAGCCAAGTGTAGTTCCAACCTGTCCTTTGGGGTCTGCCTGACTCTGTCCCTGGTGTTGTGCCCAGCCACGTCCTTTACTTCTGGAAGGTTCTCCTTCCAGCACAGGAATGCACCAGCTGACATTTCTTGGGGGATTGTTAGATTGAGACAATGTGTTCACATGGACTCATCAGGAAGAATGGAGTCTGGATATGCAGGCTTTCCACAGGGACCCAGCACTGCCCCCAGGACAGACAGACAGAAAATGGTCACAGCCATTCAGGACCTGTATTTGGTGAAGCCCTTCAAACCCTCCTGGCCTCTGGGGAGGAGGAAAGGGTATCTTGGAACTTTTAACCCCAAACTTGGTTCACCCAAGAGAAGTAGAGAGAACCTTGAGATACTACTGGAATCATTGGAGTTGTTTGAATTACTTGCTGAGGTGGGAGTACATTCCCAGGGGTTAAAACCTAGAACACATAGAGAGGTCAGTGGAGAAAAGGCTTTCTTCCATCACGCCCTCTTCATTCATAGGCCTGGTTCTTAACCTTCCCTCTATGGGTATCCTACAGTCTTAGTTTCTCATGTATCCCTCCAGAACTTCTTTATGGATACAGAAGCAAATATGAATATGTATTCTCATTTCCCCTGTTTTTTACCCAAAAGATAACTGTGATATCTATCCTGTTTTTCACCTTGGTTTTTGTGTCCTTGTAAGAAACTTGGAAGGGCTTTCTATACTAGGCTGGGGGGTGGGGGTACGGGGTAAGGTGGTCAACCTTCCTTCTCCCTTCTCCTCTGCACCATGGATGGGCAATTCCAGTCACTGTCACCCTCCTCCATCATGCCCTGTAAGAAGGGGGCGGGGCTTCCAGATAACCTACATGACACTCAGCTAGACTGGAAGTTTAAATAAGCAAAGAAGACTTTTTTTTAATCATAAGCATATCCCAAATAAGGAAAGACTTCTTTCGCATAAGCATATCCCAATCATGACTTGGGAAATGCTTATGCTAAAAAAAAAGTCTTTCATTGGCTTTCAAAAACGCAAATTTAACTGGGTGCCCAGTAATTTTATTTGCGAAATCTGGCAACTCTTGCAGGATGCAAGAAGTTGGGAGAGCAAAGAATGTGACCATTTCAGATCTCGTCCCATTCACAGCTTTGCTTAATAGCTTGGAAGGGGTCGGTGGTAGGATAGACGGTACACGGGAAAGGATGAGGAGAGCCTATCTCCCCATCTCTCCCCTGCTCCAAAAAGCCTAGACTTGTGCATCAGAGGAATATTCGCAGACAAGGCACATCTGTCCCGTGAATTATGACTTGGCAAGAACACTTAGGGGTGGGACAGCTGATCATGTGAATGGCCGTTGGACCCATAAGAGGGCAGCCGCCGCCCGAAAGGAATTCAAGCCATACCTCTCCTTGTGTTTTGCAGATAGACCAAAAGCAGTTTGACAAAATCCTCGATCTGATTGAGAGTGGGAAGAAGGAGGGAGCCAAGCTGGAATGTGGGGGTTCAGCCATGGAAGACAGGGGGCTCTTCATCAAACCCACCGTCTTCTCAGAAGTTACGGACACCATGCGCATTGCCAAAGAGGAGGTACTGGAGGTGGCAGGAAAAGCTTCATCTCGAGGGGACTCTTGTCGGTTGGGAGGGCGAGAGGAGGGGGTCTTACAAACAGAAGTCTTCTCTAGGGCTCAGGGACCCCGGAAGTCATTATGAGGGGAGCGTTTTCCTTTCTGCCGTGGCCTTCTTCCTCTCTTTTGGTTTCTGAGGGAAGCCATCTTGCCTACCTGCCTTTGGGAACCCCAAGCACTGTATAGCAGCTGTAGAGTTTGTCCTAAACCCCCCATTTTCACGTGTTTCTGGGGAGCCACAGTCCCTCTTCTTTCTTCTAGCACGTCCTCGGGTTAGCTCGTGGTGGAGGGTTCTTGCCTCCTGTGGGTTATACCAGTGGATTCACAGCCCAAAGCTGCCTTCAGCCCCGCTAGACTGAACTAAAATGAAAAGTGTGTTCATTCAAAGAACTCATCGGGGCTGGAATTCTCTTTGAAGTTTTCCATCACGAGCATCCTTGGAAATGGTGGAAATTGAGGAGACCTCCCCCAAATAAAAGTGGGATTCTAACTTGGTTTTTCAATCTCACCGTGAATCTGGATGGACCCTGGTTCCCACCTAGGGTCCCGGGGGTTGGACCCTGGGCTGTGTGGTCTTTTGGGACGAGAGAGAAAGTGAATCACCGCTGAGCGCTTCCTGTGTGGGTATTTTATAGACTTTCTCCTGGAGGTTTTTATGGGATTTTTATTTTTATTTTACATTGCGAGGAACAGTGTCTTCCTCCGTCCCCTGGGAGTTATTAGGGAGACATTTTATGGTGCCTTCGTTGATGGAAAACGTACCACCAAGAGGCCGGGGCACACAGTCCTACAGCTGTGCCCTACAACCCCCTCAGCAATAACTTTCCACGAAAAACTCGTTAAGTTTTGTCTTGTGGGCAGGGCAGCAGGCTGGGGCTTCTCAGAAGCCCGGATGACAATAAGAGAGAGAAGCCTGGAACATGCATTCGGTTGGTATCTTAAGTTCGGCTTAGTCGTAATCCTTCCCTTCAGATGTCAACCGTCCAGTAGCTCAAAAGATCTTCGCAGGTTCTTTGCTCTCCAGTCCTCGTTCCTCACACGTGTGAGCGCTCTGGATGAAATGAAGGCCATGCTTGCTCAGAACGGACGCCCTTCGTCCGGACGCCCCTCTCACCGCCGTTCTTGCAATTCCGCATAGATATTTGGACCGGTGCAGCCAATCCTGAAGTTCAAAAATATCGAAGAAGTGATAAAAAGGGCCAACAGCCTTGAATACGGACTCACGGCAGCTGTGTTCACAAAAAACCTCGACAAAGCACTGAAGCTGGCTTCCGCCTTGGAGTCTGGAACCGTCTGGTGAGTAGGAGATGCGTGCGTTTCCGCTCTCCGGAGTGGCTGGCTGGCTCGCTTCACCGCCCTTCTACGGATAGACAGCTTCTAGTCACATGTTCTGGGCCAAGCACTGTCTTAGAGCGTTGGTCCATCCTCATGACCACGTCTGAGACGGACATCATCATTGTCCCTGTTTAACAGAGGAGGAAATGGAGGCACAGAGAGAGGCTGGGTGATTTGCCTAGGGTCACACAGCTGGTACAGAGCCCAGAGCTGGCCAGCCAGCCCCGCTGCCCCTGTTGCTGACCGCCGTGTTGTGCTGCCCCTCGCACTCCACTCCCTCCACCTTTATTTTTTATTCTGACTCTAAAAGCAGTGCATGGTCTTGTCCGAAGTGTGAACAAAAGTCCCTGCTTCCCCAGTCATCTTGCCAATGACATTATCCTCACTGGAAAGATGATAATGCTTTGGGGCTCAGAGAGGCTAAGTTACAAGCCCAGAATCCTTATAAGCCAAGAAGCAGGAGAGCTTTGAGGTCAGGTCTGGCCTATTTCAAAGGTAAATCTTATTCCCTGATGCCGCAGTTTCCCTCTTCCTTCTTCTCGCCTTGACATTCCCTTCCTATCTCGGCGAAAAGATTTATGCTTAGGAATATTCAGATTTTAGGCATGCCTGGGTGGCTCAGCCGGTTAAGCACCTGCCTTCAGCTCAGGTCATGATCCCAGGGTCGCAGAATCGAGTCCCACATCAGGATCCCTGCTCAGTGGGAAGCCTGCTTCTCCCTCTCCCTCTGCCTGCTGCTCTCCCCTGCTTGTGCTCTCTTTCTATCTCTCTCTGTCAAATAAATAAATTAAAATTTAAAAAAATTTTTTTAAAGATTTTATTTATTTATTTGACACAGAGAGAGAGGTCACAGTAGGCAGAGCAGCAGACAGAGATAGAGGGGGAAGCAGACTCCCCACTGAGCAGGCCCATGTGGGGCTCGATCCCAGGACCCTGAGATCATGACCTGAGCCATAGGCAGAGGCTTAACCCACTGAGCCACCCAGGCGCCCCAAAATTTTAAAAAAATTTTAAGGAATATTTAAATTTTAGCTTCTGGTGGGAAGAGTGAGAAGGCAGAAGTTGAACACCCACTGTTGTCATTACTAAAACTTTGACAGAAAGTCACCCTTTAGGCAATGGTCTGTTTCATGCCCCTGAGAGCTGGGACACCCATGACCCTGGTCAGTCTTCCCCAGGTAATCGTGAGCATCTTTCGTTCTTCCTCTAGGATCAACTGCTATAATGCCATCTACGCACAGGCTCCATTTGGTGGCTTTAAAATGTCAGGAAATGGCAGAGAACTGTAAGTATTTGCTATCACACACCTGCCGGCAGGTGAACAAAACACACCCTAGATTGGTGGTGAGAAGGAGTGCGGGCAGGTGCTCTAGTCTACTGGCCTTGCCCTGTGCCCCACTGTGTCAGCCATGTCAGGACGGCTGGTGCCCCCTTCCCTCCGGGGCTGCAATGGGTCTCTCTCACCGTCTGTTTCCCTCCTGCCTTCTCGCTTCTGCCGTCCTCCACCTCATCCTCATCCCCCGATCCTTCGGGCCCCAGGACCAACCTCTGGCCTCGGCTTCCATGTCCTCCCCGGCACCTACCACAGATGGAGATGCCAGTAGACTTGGCTCAGGCTCCCCACACGAGGACAGGGGCAGAACTGGAAAAGGGCCCTTTTTGCCAGACTTGCACAAACCCCAGCCCTCAGCAAGGAAGACAGGCTCTCTCCCAGGCTCCGCGGGCAGACTCGGGGTACCCTGACTCCTTCTCCGTGCCTCTCTGGGAGACATACTGCGGTGCCCTTCGTGGCTCCCTCAAATCCATCACCTGCTCCCAAAGGGCTGCTTTCCATCTTGCCCGCTGGGAAGAGGCACTCCGTGGGCAGAGAGTCAGGGACAGGCTTTCTTGTGTCTGGCCCAAGATAAAAGGTCCAAGCACGGAGCCGGACAGAGCGTTCCAGGAGTGGACACACTGTCGTTTCCAGCTGGACAAGGCCTTCTCTCCCACGTCCTTCTTGGTGGTTTTTATTAGCCTTTGTGGACAAACAGCTTTTGGGATCCATCTTCCCAGGGGGACCATCTGTGACAACAGGCAGGGCTGCTCCTAGAACATTTCAGAGGGCTCCGCGCTCTTACTCTTTGTTAAACAGTTTGTGTTATTTATATACAAATGCATTACCTCGTACTTGTTTGTAGATCTTCCAGTGGGAGAACTCAGATGCTTCCCCTCGGCGTGGGCCTTCATGGGGCCCTTGGGCAGCTCCCCTTTCAGATTCTTCCTAAAGACGTTATGAGAGAACGGGGCTGGCTTCCCTCCCTGAACAAATGCTTTCGACCCGTCTCCATGGAACTGGGGTCCCTCCCCCCCCATCTTGGTCTTTCTTTCTGATCCATTCCTGAGTCGTGGCAAATATGCCAGAAACATCCAAACATCTGAGGAAAACATGTCCACTGGTGTCCCTCTCATGCCTATGACTCTTTTCCCCTTCAGGGAACCTCGGTAAACTCTCGGCCGTGAGAACCCTTTGTAGAAATCATGTTTCGTCCCACATGGCTTGTCTGTGTTCTGTTCTGTGTGCCTCGGCTTCAGTTTCTTTCCACACCCTCCTGCTTGAGAGAGGCATGGGGCCTGGGCTGGGGTTACCTGGGTCCCTGTCAGGGCCCGCCGCCAGCCGCAGTACGGGTGACCGCTGGCCGGTGCTGAGCACAGACCGTGCAGGCTCTGTATGAGCACTTTTTCATGTGTGCGTTCACGCCATGCTCACGGCAGTCCACAAGATGGTGTGTCTTTGTTCTGCTTGCCATGCCAGAGTACTGTGTAGACGGGGTGGCTTAAACAGGAGACACTGATTGCTCACCATTCTGGAAGCTGGAAGCCTGAGATCCAAGGGCCAGCAGATCTGGGGTCTGGTGAGGGCTCCCCTCCTAGTTGATAGAAGGGTGTCTTCTCACTATGTCCTCACATGGTTGGGGGGGGTGGTGAGGGAGCTCTCGGGGGTCTCTTTTATAAGGACATTTACCCTATTCATGAGGGCTTCCAACTCTCCTAACCTAACCACTTCCCAAAGACCCCACCTCCTAATACCTTCCCATTGGGAGTTGGGGCTTCAGCGTAGGAATTTTAGGCGGACACAAACATCGGGTCCATTGTAGATGCCTGCTACTACCACTAACTACCCATGTTTCAGGGTACTACCCCAGGGATGCCAGGGAGGTACCCTGCCTTTCCCAGGTCACACTGCCAATAAGGGACAGAGGCGGGGTTGAGCCCTTGGGCCCACCACACCACAACGCCTTGCCCAGCAGGGGTGTCACCTCTGTAAGCCACATGGACTGAAGCCAGACAGGGCATACGTGGTCATTTGTCTCCTCTGATCAGTTCCCTTCAACCAGTCAGGTCATGACCGATGGGGAGGGGACCCATGACCCCACACAGTCCTCCCCCCAGAGGCCAGATGCGGCTTCCTGCTGTGGCAAGAATTTGGGGCCCCAAGCAGATGACCTTGGATGTCGAAGCTGCAGGAAGGGTGTGTGGGGCCCTCCTGACTTCTAGTGTGTACTAACTCACACCGACTCTGGCTTATGGCTTTCCTCACCTGTGTCATTTGTGTCTCCACCCCCCTCCAACCCCTGGTTTTAACGGGCTTTCGGGGCCTCAGCACCCCTGTCTGGCTCAGGGCGCAGAGCGCAGCGCGGCTCTCCTCCCGCCGCAGCCGGGACTTTTTTCCATGTGTTTTTTTTGACCCCTGGCATATATTTTTTCAAGGCTTTTGATAAAGCACTTTAACGTAATTCACAAGGGGCCTGGAAACTGACTTGAAAACCAATTTCCATTTGCACTGGTCTCTGATTAATGTCTTCATGTCCCATCCAGTTCTCCTTTTGTGTGCTGGAGCACGGGGAGGGGGATTCCGTGGTTTTCCCCAGCCCCGGCCGCCTGGACCCGGCTGGCTCTCTGCCGCCCACCCACAGGCCCCTCCGGGGATCTGGTCCTGTGCGTGTCTTGGGAGGAAGCCTCCAAGTCCTCTTCCTCCTGGGCACTTTCCTTGGTGGTTTTGCAATCACAGCAACAACAAGCAACAAAAATCCACACAGTCGAGACGGGTGAAAAGCTAGGCCTCCCTCCGCGGATCCTCGATCCCATTTCTTAGAGATAAGCACGGTCCCATCACTCATTTTTCCCCCATTTGTTTACTTAGCCAATATTTAATGAGCACCTTTGGGGCACGTGCTGGGTTCTGAGCCCAGAGCCGCGATCACACCTTCCCCTGCCAACATTCTGGTGGGGTCCAAGAGGAGAAGGGCCGGGCTCATAGATGGCCTCGAGCGCCAAGACCGTCATGACTGGGCAAGAAACCCATTAGGAGACACCACAGGGGGTCCAGAACTTGAACTTTGGCAGGGATTGCAGGAATAGGAAGAATAAGGTGATTGGTGTACTTCATCTTACAGGAATGGTTTAAGATTAGACTTGATTAATCGGCTAAATAATTGAACGGGCTTTCTTCATTTGGTTTATTACTAAATCATTAACGACTTTGCATTTTTAACAACGCAATACTAGATGCTCACTTTTAGAATTTACTTGTGCATTTTCTTGGCAGTGCATTCTTTTCTGTTTTCTTTTCTTTTTTTTTTAAAGATTTTATTTATTTATTTGACAGAGAGATCACGAGTAGGCAGAGAGGCAGGCAGAGAGAAAGAGAGGAAGAAGCAGCCTCCCTGCTGAGCAGAGAGTCCAATGCGGGTTTCTATCCCAGGACCCTGAGATCATGACCTGAGCCATAGGCAGAGGCTTTAATCCACTGAGCCATCCAGGTGCCCCATTTTTTCTGTCTTCAAATGAAATGGGAGCAAACTATTTTGGGGGCTTGAGAATGGGCTTTGGATATTCCTCCATTCTTTTTATTAAGGGTCTCCTGTGATGGACTTTTGTGTTCTATCCAAGGACTTTTCCTATTACGAACCATTCTGGCATAAATCTGTATGCACTTGTGGGAGATAATTTTCAGAATAAATTTCTAAAATTGGGTAATCTGCTCCATGAAAAATGAGCTCCTGGTCTTTTAGTTTGTGCGTCTTTAATTGCAAGGGCGTTGAGCATGTTTTTCACACTTACTAGTAATCTGTATTTGTTTTTCTGTGAACTGACTGTTCATGTCCTTTGTTGATTTTTCCATTTGTTTCTGGGCTTTTTAAATCGGGTTTTAAGAGCTCTTTGTATATGAAGGAAAATGACTCTGTTTCCCACACAGGGTTGTGATCGTAATTTTTTTCTAGCTTGTCGTTTGTTTGGGGGGGGTTTTTGAAATGGATTTTCCACTCTGCAAAAATTGAATTCAGCCTTCTGCGTATGGCTTTTATATTTTGTGTTATGTTTGAAAAAGATTACAAAATACTTCACTCATTCTCACGGGTTCTTGAACTATTTGTTTCAGGGAACTACCAAAAAAAAAAAAATCTCAATGACCTATTAATTAAGAAATAATAATACTTTCTACCCTTTATTTATTTAAAAAAAATTTTTTTTAAGATTTATTTATTTGACAGAGACCCAGGAAGAGAGGGAACACAAGCAGGGGGAGCGGGAGGGGGAGAAGCAGGCTTCCTACCAAGCAAGGAGCCTAATGCAGGGCTCCATAATAAATCATCTCCAAACATGATAAGGTCAAGGAGGCAATGGTATGCCCATTTTAAAGATAATGAATTGGAGGCTTAGGGACGCCTAGGTATCTGCCTGCGTGGGTCTAAGCCAGTAGTTCTCTAGCTTGAGCGGTATCAGAATCTCCTGGCTTGTTAGAGATTTCTGGGCCCCACTTCAGTAGGTGTCTTAGTTTTCTATTGTCGCTACAATAAATTATCACAAAATTTGTGGTTTAAACAACCTAAATGTACTATTTTATACAGTTTTGTAGGCTAGAAATCAGACAGTCTCACTGAGCTGAAATCAAGGCATGCATGGGGCTGCATTTCTTTCTGGGGACTCCAGGCAGAGAATATGTTTCCTTGTCCCTTGTCTTTTTCAGCTTCTAGAGGCTCCCCAGTTTCCTTGGCTGGCGGCCCCCATCCCCTGTGCTCAAAGGCAACACTGTTGCAGCCCACTAAAACCTGCTCCTGCAGTCTAATTTCCCTCCAACTATCTTCTGCCTCCCTCGTATCCTCTTAAGGATCCTGGTGATTACATCGGGCCCATCCAGATAATCCAGAATAACCTTGTATTTTATTTTTTTATTTTTAAGATTTTATTTATTCATTTGACAGACACAGATCACGAGTAGGCAGAGGCAGGCAGAGAGAGAGGAAGGGAAGCAGGCTCCCCGCTGAGCAGAGAGCCAGATGCGGGGCTCGATCCCAGGACTCTGGGATCACGACCCCAGCCGAAGGCAGAGGCTTTAACCCACTGAGCCACCCAGGCGCCCCTAACCTTGTATTTTAAAGCCAGTTCATTGGCAACCTTAATTGGCAACCAGTTCATTGCAGCCTTAATCCCCTTTCACCCTGTAACCTAACACCAGTTCGAAGGGTTCAGATAGGGTCACCCTGACTCTGGGGCGTTATTCTGTCAACCCCTGGATAAGGGTAGGAGGCCTGGAAATCTGCATTTGGGGCAAGTTCTGAGGTGTCACTGAGGCTCTGAGACCACACTTTGAGAACCACGGATCGAAGGGACGAAATGGGACTCTGCAGACCTTCCAGTGGCCGCCTCAATTTTGAGCTCTTTTCCTCAACAAGGACACATTTTATTTACCTAACAGCAGAGAAAGTGTCAGAGAGGCATTTAAATCTGTCCAAGGCCACATCTCAGTTCTGGGAAGGGGAGCTGCCCTGAGGAAGGTCCATGATACCTGAGAAGGGGCCCCTGGGCTCTGTAAGACGTAGAGAAAGGACACAGAGCAAAGATGTGAACTCGGAGATTGTGGCCCCCTGCGTGTCTAGTCTGTGCTCATATCTGCTCCCCTCACTGCTCTGGGCTGGCCTGACTCCTCCTATAGCTGGATGCCGGCTGTGGGTTCTGAGGTCCACTCTAGGCCCCTCCATGCCCCTCTTGCCCCTCCTCTGGCCACATCCCCCAGTCCCCTCCTTGTCCACCCATGTGGGCCCTCTTCTCACTCTGTACTCCCCACCCAGGGGATCCACCTCCCCCCGCCCATCCCTTTCATTCATTTAAGGCAAATCCTTAGTCTTTCTGAATATTTCCAAAGCATCACACACCAAAAAACCTGATTATTTAAACTGAAGTTATACATTGAGTTACTCAACATACTAATGGTGTGGCAGTCCTGGATATTCCCCTATGAAGTCATCACATTCTGGCCTTTTGCGCCGACTCCAAACCGCCCAGCCGAGTCATTGGCCAACCAAGCGTTAGAACACAGTGGCGACAGAATGGCAAGGTGACATGCCTCTTTTATATTCTCTCTTTTCTGTGATCGCAGTGGTGAGTACGCACTGGCTGAGTACACAGAGGTGAAAACTGTCACCATCAAACTCGATGACAAGAGCCCCTGAAGGAAAGGCGGGCTCCTTCCTCAAGCATCTGACAGCTGAATGTGGCAGATCGAACTTTGCCGAAGAAAAAACTGCGTTTCCCGCCTTCGCGGGGTTCCTTTGCGCTGGAGACTTTAAATCTACTGGATTTGAATGATTTCCACTTTCCTCTCACACTCCGGTTTTAGTGACCAACCCGTTGTATATGTGGAATTGCAGTCCTGCCTGGGGATGGAGCTCGGGGCCCTTTCCATTTTTCCCTTTCAACCAGGTCCCCGGGGGACAGTGAAGGGGCTCAGGGCGTGGCCAACAGGAAGTGGTATTTGACGTCTCCAGCAGTCCCTTAAAAATGTTTGGCTGATTCTGACTCCAGTAAGAACTTGGAAAAACGCCTGGCTTGCTCTGCAAACAGGGCCCTGCACCTGCGGCTTCTTGGGGTTACCTGCCCACGACCCAAGCCCCTCCTACCAGTTAGCGGAAAAGAAACAGAACGAAGTTCAAAACAAACAAACAGGATTGTGAGGATCCAATGGGGGGGGGCGCTTTGGGGAAGCAGGTGCCATGGGAAGGTACTGAAGGTCTTGGGTGTGAAAGGGCGTGGGTTCTTCAAGGACTGCCTCTTGACATTGACCGTGGGACTCCGCTTAAAACGAAAACTGCTTTTGGAATATGACCGAATCAGTGCCCAAAATGCTTATCTAAAACTATGTCATGGGCGACCTTAACCAAGGCACTTTCTTAGGCAGAAAACATCGCTAGTGTCACCTTTGCTGCTGATGACCCAGTGATGACAGCTTAGCAACTGCGTTTTACAAACCAGAGCCATAATTCCCTTTTACAAATTCTGAATTTCTACTACTTGCATTAACGGTTTATGATCCGTCTGTGTAGCTCTCTATGTCTCCAGCTTGGTGATCTATGTTAGATTAGCAAAGCATACACAACTGGAAAGGCTATTGCTTTAATACCACTTGGCTTTTTAAAGTCCTATTTTGATATTAATGACTAATTAACAAATAACACCGGGACTCCGTGGAAGAACTGGGTCCCTCGGTACTAAAGTGGCCTGAGGACTGCACTAACATGTTGTGAATTTTTCTTTTCCTCTTTATATGTGCAAATGCTTGTGCAATCCCAAGTTTTAAAGTGTTCCCCGATTGCTTCTAAAAACACAAAACCAAATGTAATTGCGCTGTTTGGATACTTCCACTGTTACTAATGAGTTACATTTCTGAGGGTGCTTCTATTTTGGAATTAAATTATGTTTGAGAATTAAATTGGGGGGAGGGCAATAAGATGACAAACGTCAAAACCGGTGTATGGATGAAAGAAAGTCCTATATGGAATGGGGTTGTCATTCTTGTCAGAAATAGGCAATATGCAATTCACCTTCTCCGCATCAGTTAACACTTATCACTTAAACTGTCAGCAACTCACTAGGTCAGGGGTTGACTTCGTACACTGAATTTTCAGGATTTTATCTCAAGCAACTATAGACACTAACCTTGTTAGTAATACATTAGAGTGTTCTTATTCTCTCATTGTACAATAATGCCTTTATTATGAAATGCTACATTATTTATAATTGGTATAGTTAATGTATCTTTTTATAGTTGTAAGTAAACAGAGGTGGTATATTCAACCTTCTGTAATATACTGTATTTAGAAATGGAAATCTATATAGTAATAGATTTCACTTCTTTTAAGGTTTACTCCTGTGGTATGGTTTCAGAAAAATCTATTGGCCTGGGAATTCTGACCCCCAACTACCGATTGTGTCCGACAATGCAACAATGATAAAATAAAATCGGATATTTGACAAACATTATGTTTTTTCATTTAAGGACCAAACTCATTTTAATTCTGCGGCAGACCTTTTCTTCAGAGCTAATGTACAAAATGGCTTGTCATAAAGCAGTATCTGTAGCTTAAGATTCAAATTCCATTTGCTCAATCGATCAGGCCTCACATTTTGCCTGAGTGTGAAACCCACTCGTCTGTGTTTGCGGGTTGAGCAGACAGGGAGCTCGGCCTCAAAGGCTCCGCAACTTAGCTGGTGAAGGGTAAGCTGTCACCTAAGCTGCCTGAGTGTCCTTTTACTAATGAGCAGGTGAGTCTGGAAAATGATGGGGATGATAGCACAGGGGTTTAGAGAAAATACTGCATTCTGCTGCTGTCTGCACACGTTTCCATCTTTGTCACGAGGATCTTGGTGTTTGGGTTTAAACCAACCTTGAGTTTCTAACATGCCTCAGTCACCAAGTCATGAGCTGACACTGAGGTTGAATCAAGAGCTTCCCTTGTACTTGGTTAGGTCCATTCAGTTACATCTGTGTATTTGATGTTGATCATCCAAGATCACTTTGGCTACAGAGTGACAAGGTGCCACCTTTTTTTTTTTTTTTTTTGAGATTTTATTTATTTATTTGTCACAGAGAGAGATCACAGTAGGCAAAGAGAGAGGGGGAAGCAGGTTCCCCGCGGAGCAGAGAGCCTGATGTGGGGCTCCATCCCAGGACCCTGAGATCATGACCTGAGCCAAAGGCAGAGGCTTAACACACCGAGCCACCTAGGCGCCCCCCAAGGTGCCACCTTTTAAGAGAACACTTAAGAGAGGCCTGGATCAGATCTCTCTTAATGTATCCACTTACATAGGTATTCATTTATTTAGAAAACTTTCATTTCTCAATCTCAGTGTGAGCAGAACATTCTAGGAAAATGGCCTTTTCCTTTACTGGTTTATTTATTTTTCCTTTTTTGGTTTACTTATTTCTCCTTTACTGGTTTACTCTCTGAAGGGAACCATTCTGGGGACACACACTGGCTGTCATGGGTGTGCATGTGGTGAGGGGTGCACAGGAGGGGGGCACATTTTCTCAAAATGGGCCTTATGGAATGCCGTAGCTTCTCCTGGTAGCGGACAAAGAATTATCACCGTCCTGCCCCTAGCATGTATCTGACTTGAGCCTAAAATGCAGATGATAAGGGATTTTTAAATAAAGTATCCAGAGAAAAATGTCTGAGGAAACGAAGTTCGCAGCTGAAGAAATGACTAAAAGGCTGTGGGGGTGGGACGGCAAGGTAGCAGTCAGCCTCTAGGCCTTCGGTGGCAGAAATGTTAGGTGGAGGAGGCAGCTTCCAGTTGATTACACCTTAGGAGCGGTCATTCCAACTGAGATGCTGAGAACCTGGGTACGCAGAGCAGAAGCTAGAGGACCACGGGTCAGCGTTGGCAGGGAAAGTGGCCAAGAAGGTCTTAACTGACCTGTAATAACCTTCCCGTGCAAACCTGTGACTAACTCATGCCTAATGAATAGAGTTAAATGCGGGGATGTAACCAGCTCAAAACACTCCAGTAGGCTGTTTTGTTACATTGGAGACATTCCCTAGCCTCTATTCCCAAACTCTTGGAAAAGGGAAGCTGAGTTGCCCCAACCACATTGGCCGCTGGAGCTCCGGCGTCCGCCCGGGCACTGGGCGTGCTCTTCCTCCCGGTACCGCTAGATGGCGCGGCCGCGCGTCGTGCAGGCGCCGCGCCGGGATTGCCCCGCTCACTCAGCACAGCGACGCCACGCCCTGCAAATTATTAGGGACTTTTCGGTAGCAATCACACTGCTGCCTGTTGAGTTCTGGCGCTAGGACCGAAGTATTGAGGACAGGATTGAGAACCGCATCCACCCTTTTGCAAGGGCGTTCCGTGGCAGGAGAGCTGGGGGTCCCCTGGGAGCAAAGCAAAGCTGCCCGGGGTGCCCTTGCCAACGGGCCACTGCTCAGAGTGCCCGCGACGTCGTGCGGGGGTCGTGCGGGGGCCCTGCGTCCGCCCGGCCTTTGTGAAATGGCAGTGAGGGTGGTGGGGATTTGCCTCCGTCCTGCCCTAAATCTCGTGTAACGTTACATGAGAAGCGTTTAGGGCGCGGGTCCTGCCAGGCTGCAGAACCATAGAACCATCTCCTTTTTTCTGAGCAGGCTTCTCTTTCTGGGGTTGGCACGTGGAGCCAAATCTGAGGGCTGTCGGCAGCCTGGGCGTGCGTCTCTACGATCCGCCTTCAGAGAGTGGCCTCCCCGGTGTGATGAACATACTTACATTCAGTCGAAGCAAAACAAATTGCCAACATTCCACCCTGTCTTATCTACTAAAACAGCCCACACCATTTGAAATGATTCACCAAATAGTGACATCTTTATGTGTACATCCATAATTAAATAAATTCTTGTGACGGGAGGGGCACAGTTTGCAAAGTACAAAAGCTTTAAAAATATGTATTTTTATACTGCCCTATACGGAATTGGACATAAATGAATATTTGCCTGACTTTTAAGTATTTACTGCGAGTCTACACCTAGTACAAGTCAGACGTTAGTCGTTGGATTTTGCCCCCGAGCAGAGCCAAGGGGACAGTGAACGCTGGGCTGAGCTGAGAACCGACCAATCTTGTCGCTGCGCCTGCCCCTCCAGGAGCCAGCAGGGTACCCAAACCTGGAGGAGACTTCGCGCTGCAAGGGCCCACGGGCCCCGTCGTCTCCCGGGCAGGAGCGGTGCATCTGGGCACCTCCGGCTGGGGAAACTGAGGCGGGCCACCACAGGGACCCCCCGCCCTGTGCCCGTCGCGGGCCGCAGCAGCCGCGGCCGACCCTCGCCGTGCGCGCTCTCCGCGCCTCCCGCCCGCGGGCCGCAGGATTGAGGAAGTGCGTCTGGGCCCGGCCCGGCCCCGGCGCGCGCGGCCGGAGGCGCAGGGGGCGGAGGGCAGGGGGACGGCCAGGCCCGCTGGTGTCCGCCCCGCCCGGCCCCGCGCGCCCAGCCCCGCGTCCCAGGAGCCCCTGGTCCTGCCCCGCCGCCGCCGCAGCCGCAGGTAAGCACCCGTCCTGGGGCCTGGCTGCCTCCTGCGGAGGGTCTCGGGGAGCCCCGGCCCCCGCAGCCCAGGCCCGCGCTCCGGGCGGTCGCGTGCTCAGCCGAGGTAGCCCTTGCGGGAGGGGTGGGGGGGGTGCACCGAGGGCGCGGGCGACCCCCGTCTCGTGGCCCCGCGGCCTCTCCGGTCCGCGGAGTGGGGGAGGGTGCGGGGCCCTGGAGGGCCACCCCGAAACCCCGTGCGGGCCGCGGCCGGGGTCGGAGGAGCAGGGGCAAAAAAACAAAAGTCGGGAAGAGACACAGGGCGTCTGTAGGTTTCCTTCAGCCCCGCGCGGGCCGAGTGTGAGCGCGCCAGCGTGCGGGTGAATGTAAGTGCGTGTGCGTGTGTGTATGTTTGTGACGGGGAGGCTCTGCCCAGGATCTCTGGCCCCCGGGGCAGGGGGGTGGGGGCTGCTTCTGAGGGGCTGCCAAGCGCGCCAGCCCCCCCACCCCGCCCAGCAAAGCCTGGGCCCGGCTTCTGCCCAAGGGACGCGGCTCTGGCAGGTCCCCGTAAAACCCGCCATCTCTGCCACCTTGCCTGGCAGGGGTGCAGAGATGAGTGAGGTCCAGGACAGGGCGAGGAGGGAGCCTGGGAAGGCTGGTGGCCAGAGGGAGATGGTGAGGGGGAATCTGGGGACCTCTGGCCAGCCCACCTTGTCCCTGCATGGTTAGGGGCCAGGAAGTTTTCTCCCCAAACACACCGGCAGGGTTCAGAGAGGTAGAAAAAAACAGGAGCCCGAGGTTTAAGTTTTTAGCAAGGCTCTCACTGAATACAGTCTTTTTAGAGTTTGCCAGCCAGTCAACATTGTAACGAGGTACCCAGACATTAAACGGTGGACTAGATTGACTAAGTATTTTTGCTTCTGTCCGGGAAAAATAAAAAAATTAAGTTACAAACATACAAACCTTACACCTGACTTGTCCCTAAAGGAGGTTTTGGGGTCAGCCAAACATTCCTGCCCCCAAACTTCCACATCTCAGGGAATAGGCCCATATTCAACTCAGTTGCTCAGTCGCTGCGAATTTTCCTCTATCCTGTACCCTCATCCCTTGAATTCAGTCTGTTACCAAGTTGAGTTGGGCTTACCTGTGTGTCTGGGTCCAACCCTTCTTTCTCAGTCTCCATCCTAGTCTAAAGTAGGAGCACCCATTTCTGTATGATTACAATCCTCCCCTCTCCAGTTCTCTATTTGACACCCAGAGTGATTTTTTTTTTTTAAATAGGTAAAACAGAATGTGTCAGTCCTCTTCTCAGAACCCTGCAATAATTTCTCCTTGTGACTGGCATGAAATACAGGACACCTCCTTTCCCTCGGTTTGTTTGGAGTCTGGCATCATGAACCACATGACCATTGCCCATGTCACCCCACCACAGTCCCCCCACCCCAGCCACCCTGGCCCACCTCACTCTCCAGTATGTGGTGTCTGCTGTCTTGACCCCTGATTCTTCACAGGGCCAGCCACCCCCCTCTAAACCCAGCCTCTTTTTCACATCCCTGGCTCAGTGTCCGTCTGGGGTCTCCACTGGTATTATGGTCCTTCTTCATTTATTAGCTCTCTCCTTTAACTGCCTGGCGCTCTCTACTGGAGCTCCAGGGGTCAGAGACCATTTGTAGGCACCAACATTGCTCACTGCTGCATCTTCTCTGCCAGAACTAAGAGGTGCCCAGTACACACAGGCACAGGAATTGAATGGCTAATGGACAGGCGTAACTTATTTGTGATTACAGACTCATGAAGAACTACTGTTCCCAAACTCTTGGGTGTTCATCTGGGACTGAGACCTACACATTTCTTGTCTGTAGCTCCTTGGTATTTTGATGTCCATGAATCCATTAAACACATTTTGGAGACAAGCCGGTAACTGATCAGGGGAGGCCAGGAGTGCCAAAGGGATATCGAAGACTTTGGATCAAGCATCTCTACAACACTTTTCATTCAAAAAATTACCGGATAATATGAGAATTGCTAACGTGCTTCATTTGCAAGTGTCTTCTAGCCCTTTGGTACTGGCAGTCCTTTCCAAGCCTCCTGAAAAGACAGGTGAGCAGGTCCTGAATCTCCTGCCTTTCTCCTCTGTCAGAAACTTTGTAGCAAGCACTCACTTAACTGTGCCTTCCCCACAAGCTGTACAGTTTCCTGATCTCATGGAGTTCCCTCCTCATAGAAAGGGCCCAATAAAAACATTTGCCCAATGAATGTCAGGTTTCCCCCCCCTTTTTTCCCTATTAAGTATTCAGGTATTGTTCATTAATGCCAGTATAAAGTTTTGCAAACGAAAAATTGGTGAGGTTTTAAAAGGTATTAAAATGATCATGACAGAAAACCTCTTGAAGCCCTCTTAAGGATGTGTACACCATAATGAAAACAAGACATGGAACTTATAACCATGATTTGTTGCACTGTTCTGAACCCAAAGGAAGTAGGAAGAAGCAAAGATCCGTTTGAGGGCGAAGATTAAGCAAAAGTTGAGTTACCTCACTTTAAAACGTCTACCTTAGAGTCTAAGCCGACAAACAAATTACAATTGAAAAACTGCTCCAGTTGTAATATCCTCCATCAGTAAAGAGATTTTCAAAAGGAAACTGAAAATGAAAAGGGGAACAAAATGTGCTGGGCAAGGGTTGGCCTAAAATATTTTAAAGATTTTTTTTTTAAAACTTAAAAGCATTCTATGGTAAGACACTTCTGTTTTCAGAAGGAACATCTACTAGCATTTGGATTTTTTTAAGGTGTTGTTGGGTAGATGTGGTAGCTGATTTTAATAGGTGTTTCAAAGCAGATGGCCACCGTGTTCCGTGGTTTCTAAATGTTACTGTAGGATTCGGAGCTTCTAGTTTAAAACAGAGATGAGATGGTTTGGTGCTTCGCTGTGTTCTTCTCTCAAGCTGGTTTTCCTAATCAGATTTTACAATTTAGAAAGCTTTGATGGTCTCCTAAATTTTGTCCAAATGGATCATTCCTTCTTGGATTGTTCAGGCTCCCAGACTCCAAACACAGGTTTTCCTAAGTATGGTTTGCTGCAACCTCTCACTCTTTGGTTCAGAAACACGGGGGGTCATAATGGACATGGCTTCTAGGGGAGGGGTTTCCTAGCTCCTTGACCTTCCCCTGCCTGTAGGAGTCTAGCCTACCCAGGCCTGATTTCCAGGACCTAAGATGAGAAAGCTCCAGTGCCCTTCTAGCCTTATTCTGTAGCTTGCTCAGAGCCCACACTGTTCAGGACACCTTCTACAACCTGCTCAGTGGGGAGACCGTGTGTCTGCCCTCCAGCATTGATACTGTCTCTGAACTTGGTAATTAGATGGTCTCTCTGGCCTCCCGCTGGTACTGTAGGGGAGGACCACTTCTGTCCCTATTATAGAAAGTGAGTGCGGAAAAATTTACCTTATTTGAAATCACACAGCAACCCTGCGGTCACCTGGGTGAGAGGGTGCATGTCTATTTTTAACAGATGGGAAAACTGAGACACGTGTAAGTAAGTTTCGGCTTGAGGTCATACTGCTGGCATGTGACAGAGACGGTCTAAGCCTTTGATGTTCAGATTGTGCGTTTTTCCTTTCCATATTATCTTGGACATGACTTACATGACGTTGATTTTTTTTTTCCTTACTACACTAGATCACTTTCCATTTCCGTTATTTGTCTCAGAGGATAGTGGCTAATGACCCCGTACTTACATATAGATAGACTCTGCAAACACTAATAGAAACATGTGCATTTTACATAGTAATCCCCTCCCATTGTGCTATTTATCCCATGCTAGGCCCAAGCTGGACCTGGGTCTTGCCCTCAAGGCATTTCTGGAGATTTAATCATTATAGCAAGATAGGCACCTGTATTGGGGGACCCCCCCCACCGACCTCAGGCTCAGTGGGAGCCCAGCATGGGAGAGCAACACGCCGGTTCAGCAGTTATCACGGCCTGGTTAGTTTGGGGAGATCAAGCTTAATCGAACTCAGGGTTTCTCCAGATAATTGGAACTATTCAGGCTAGATAATTCTCGGTTGTGGGTGGCTGCTCTGTGTATTATAAGATGTTTAGTAATGAACCTGACCTCTACCCACTAGATGCCTGTAGAACCCCAGACCCCAAGTTATGACAACCAGAAATGCCTCCAGCCATGGCCAAAGGTACCCAGGCAGGCAAAACGTGTGGGGCTCCTTTTTGTTACCCCCCAGGGCTCAGACAGACTTGTCTTCATAACCAGTACCAATGCCTTCTGGACCCCTTCTCTTCGGGATCCTTGCCTGCTTGCCTCTTTGCGATTACAATCTCGCCTCTGGGCTTCCGGAAGAGTTTGTTCTGGGCAAAGGGAAGATCTTGTATTGTGTTCAGTTGTGAAGTGCGTCTGCCCCACCCTAACTCGGAGTGTGAACCTCGGAAAGCAGAAGCCTCATTTAATTTTATTCGTGTCGCTGTGCTATTGACAATGTTGATGTGTTGTTTGAACAATGACTGAACCCTTTATCAGGGGTGTCTGCAATTGTTGGGGTTTCTTCGAGACTGGTTTTTTTTTTTTTTTTTTTGGTTTTTGTTTTAGAGAGAGAGCATGAGAGAGCACGAGTGGGGAGGGGGGGGTTGGGGAGGAGAGAATCTTGAGCAGGCTCCATACCCATTGCAGAGCCCAGTGTGGGGCTCAGTCTCACAACCCTAAGACCATGACCTGAGCCAGAGTCAAGAGTCGGAGGCTTAACCGACTGAGCCACCCGGGCGCCCCTTGAGACTGTTCTTTAAGCAGCCATGATCCGTGGGGAGCAAGGTTGGGTGGGGGGAGCTCCGTCTGTCCCTGCCCCCACCTGACTGGGCGTGGCTAGACAGATGGAATGCGAGGAGGAATGTTGGCAAAGGAGGACACCCAAGGGCGACATAAAATAGTAAATATATGCAAGAGAGCAGGAAGGGACTTGACAAGAAGAAACTTTCTGATTTTCTGATATTTTCCACCACCAGAACCAGACAACTTTCTGCTCAGCCATGACTGTGTGTCTGTGCCTTAGTCCATCCTCCGGGCAGCAGTGGCGGCGGTGACCCCGGCCAGGACCGACTTGGAGAGCGGCCACCCAAGAGTCCATGGCTGGCATGTCTCGGCGACCGCCCAGCATGTACTGGTGTGTGGGGCCAGAGGGCTCAGCTGTGTGTCCGGAACGTGCCATGGAGACCCGTAATGGTAAGAGCCAGGCCAGCCTGGCGCGGGGCGTCACCTGCCGTTTGTGTGCTTCGGGGAGTCCAGAGCGAAGGGTTTTCGACCAGAGGTTAAAAAGGCCAGTGACTCGGCGAAAGTCTCATCATAAAGTATATCTTGGGATTCTCACTTAAATTCTGAACATTGAAGGGCTGGGGGACAAAATTTATTATGGAGCCAAAGACCTTAAGAATCAGGGCATTACTTCATGTTGGTTAAAAAGTTTTTTTAATGGGGATTTGGTTTTGTTTTCTCATGATAAAAGTAATGCATGTTTATTAAAGAAAAATTTTTTTAAAAAGGCAAAAAAATAAAGAGAAGTAGGGGGAAAAAACTCTCCAGGAGTCCCACTGCCCTAAATCCAAGAGCTGCTAATAGCTTGGTACGTTCTCGTCCAGTCCTCTTCTCTGGACGTCAGGGATTTTGTTTTAATTTTATAGTGTGTGCAGTATGGTATCCTACTTTTTTCTCCTAACTTTGCCAGTCACCTAGCTCCTGTGATCTAGTAAAACACCATCTCATGTGGGAACACTGTATAACGTGATCGACTTAGTCCTTACTCCCCTGTCGGATGTGTGGGAATATCCAGGTTGCTTCTGTTTACTGACTCTTACCAAAAGCATCCCACTCCCATCTTTTTCTACGTGGTTTTGAGACCATTTCCATAAAATACATGTATAGAAGTGGGATTATTAGGTTTGAACACTTTTAAGCCTCTTTCTGTGGATTGCCAGAGTTCTGCTAGAGTTGTACCACTTTTAACACCATTCACCCAAGTTGAGAGGATGTCATTGACACTGTTTTGTTTTGTTTTTAAGATTTTATTTATTTATTTGACAGAGAGATCACAAGTAGGCAGAGAGGCAGGCAGAGGGAGGGGGGAAGCAGGCTCCCCGCTGAGCAGAGAGCCCAATGTGGGGCTCCATCCCAGGACCCTGAGATCATGACCTGAGCTGAAGGCAGAGGCTTAACCCACTGAGCCACCTAGGCGCCTCTGGCATTGAAAGTGTCAATGAAAAGTATTTGGCCCTGGGTGCATACCAGGCACTGGATTTGGTGCTTTAGGAAATTGTCTCATTTGATCCTCACAACAACCTAGAAAATGGTCATTTATCCCCATTTTATAGCCAAGGAACTTGAGAGTAAAAGATGCATAGACACTTGGTGAAGGTCAACAGTTTTTAAGTGGCAGAACTGCTATTGGAACACTGTCTTCGCTCTAGAATTCTCTAGGCCACCGTGTGGGGTTTGAGAGGGCCCGTATGTTGGGTTTGAGAGGGCCATGAAGTTAGGGGTGCAGCATTGTGCCAGGCTGGGCAAACACTTTGTTCATTAACTTGAGTGTCTCTCTCCATTGAAAATGCCCCAAAGCTAACTAGGGCGATGTTTCTGGAAGATTGCTTTGCACATAAATCAAATTACGAAAGGGGGAAAGAATTTGTTTCTCGACATCGCCGAGCACTAAATGTTCTCAGAATGTCCGACTCGCATCTTTTGAACAGTTGTTTCTGTCTTAAAAGACATATATCTTATTTCCATTACTCGTTAGAAAGGCCTCCCCTTGTTAGCATGAGATCAAGGTGACCTGCAGTAGAACACGATATCCGGTTTTTGAGTAGTGCCTCTACTTTCCAGTTCCGTTATCCCACCTGTCTCTCCTCTTAGCAATCCTGAGGAATGAGGATGGGGCAGTGACACTGGGGCTTACTGGGTGGGTGACAGTGTCAGCCAGAAAAGCCCCAGAGGGGATCTTCCTTGTCCCCTTCCTGGTCAGGAGTTGGTGATCTAATGATCTAAATGAGTAGGTCTTTACCCTACCAGAAACACTGGGGATGTCTATACCACCAACGCCCAGGCACCCCCTAGACTCACTCGAGCAGCATTTTTGGGGAAGGGCAAGTATGGGCGTTTAAAAAATATTTTCCACCCCCTTTCCATGATTCTAATGTGCAGAGAATCAACTGGTCTACAGTGTTTGGGTCCCATAGAACAGAATTCTCAAACTGCAGTATATACTCGAGTCCCCTGGGAACCTTGGTGAAATGCAGATTCTTACTGTGTTGGTCCGAGGACACTGAGATTCTGTGTTTCTAATAGATGCCCGGGCCATGCTGACCTTCTGTTCTACCCATAGAGTTGTAAGACTGACGTGATGGCTTTCTGAGGGGCCCAGGGATCCCCACTGAGTCTTACAGATCCTTGGGACCTGGGCCAAGGGACACCGAACAGACCTGGAACCAGCCCCGCCTTCCAGGCCTGAGATAGGACAGATAACCAGAAAATGTTCAGATGCACTGGGAGACCGAGCATTGAGACTCCCCAGCCCCCATTTTTTTTTTTTTTTCCTTTTGAGATCTATCTGGACTTTCCCCTGCTCCTACAGCAGGTTCCCCACCAGGCTGGAGGAAGCAGCTCAGAAATGTCTTTTCTGCTATAGGGCCTCTTCCCCAGGGGACTCTCAGGACCCCCCCACTACCCTGTTCCGAGTGAACCACGGAACACGCACAAGGGGACAGGAGCCTAGGGGAGTCATGCAGCCCCCACTGGGTGCTGTTCTAGATGCTGGGGTTGGAGGGATGGGGACCCACATGGGAGGTGATGTCTTGAGAATCCCAGATTGCTGAGGGAGGTGTTTATGTGCGGACAAAACACCTAAACCGCAGAGTTGAAGAAGGTAAGAGGCAAGTGGCCTGCACTGGAAAATTCTGTCCTGTGGCTCAGCTTTACGGAAATTATATTCTCTACTAAGGAATTATAAGAGTAACTGAATGCTCATGAGGACTGCATGGTGTGCAAATGGGCCCATACTCTGAGAGGGGAAAGCCTCCATTGGAGCTGAGGGAGGGGTGAAACCTTTCAGCACTCCCATCCTGCTGGCCATGGGCTGTTTACTTGGTGGCCAGACATCAGCCCCGCCCCTCCTTGCCCAGCACCTCCCACCCCCTCCCCGCACAGCAGTGGAAGAGTGAGGGTGTTATGCCCGAGTTTTCACGTCTGAGAGACCACCAAGGAGCCAACACCGATGTAATCACACGAGGGTTTATTTGACAAGCTTAAGCTTGGGCCCAAGTATACCCGACACAGCGGAGTAGGGACTTGGACCCCAAACCAGATTACAGTCCGAGTTTTTAAAGACAGAGTAGAGGTGTACAGAGTAGGGGTGGACTCGGCAGTAGGTGATTGGGTCACCACCCCCAGCCCTGTGTTCTTGTGATATTTTACAGTGTTAAGCTATCCTATTTCTGACATGATTTGTTATCTTGTTAGGCTATTCTACTTCTGACACGATTTATTACTTCATTAGGCTATCCTACTCGCAAATGGTTTTTGGCATGGCGTTTTGTTTTTAAAACCTTTGGTCAGTCTTTCTGGAACCAGGGGTCATTTACTGGTCACTGAGACCTAAGATGGCTGCCGGGATCAAGATGGCTGCACTTATGTCAAGGCTAGGCTTGAGGTGGGAACAGCCTTGTTTTTCTTGGTCTCCACAAGGGCAGAGGAGGACCCTCCCCTGCCCTTCCTGCCTGTCTCTTCTACAGCACAGTATCCCCTGGGGACCTCCGTAGGACCTCATAGGCATTGAGAAGGTTTAGTCTGTTAACCTGTGGCTCTGGGTTAAGGAGCCACTACTAACCTCGTTAGCTAGAGTGATGAGCATTAATGTTAATGACATCCGACCCCCCCACCACCTGCCACCGCCAGAGGCAGAGACTCCAGTGGAGAAAGCAGAGACACACCAGGTCTCTTAAGGCCGCTGCCCAGAATGGCGCGCTGTTGCCCTTGGCCAAAGCAAGTCACGTGGGGGAGCCCAAATGAAGAGCTCCATCCATCCACCAGGAGGCCATGGCCAGGCTGTGGATGCAGACAGAGGTGCCTGTCTTTCCATCTGCTGCGATGGGAGTTGGTGGGCTTCAGTCCTTTGAAAAGTACGACGGGTTGTACTTATATGTTGCTATTTATCGGATTAAGCAGCCTGCAGGAATTCCTGCCTGGAGCCTGTGTACCAGTGGACCGTGGAGTTGCCCTGATGGGCCGTCCTGAGGGGTGGGGTTGGCGAATCCCCGCTGCTGGCCTTCCCCTTGACCCCAAAGCTCTGCAGGCCCCATTTTAAAAAACGTCCCATGTTTGGATTTTATTTTCACAAAACACAAATCTGCACACCAAGACCACAGCCCGGGGCCAGGGCACATTCCCAGGGTAACACAGTCACCGGGAGATCAGAGCCACTGCTCCTGGCTCATGAGTAGGGTTTATGTTTTCTGCACTGAGCATGTGTTCCCTTTCCATGTTATTTTGTTTTGCATTACATTTGCAACTGGAAGAATAACACTGCCATTTATTTTTAAAAGTGTTGCCTCTTTAAATACCGATGTTTTGTGGCACACCTCACTGGCACAGCTCAGTGCTCACTTTGAAGGCCAACGTTGCTCCGACTGGCCTCTTTCCTCCTCGTTTCTTTCTGAACCCAATGGAGGAATATTTGCACCCACTGTCCAGGGCTGTGTCCCCAGCAGAAGAGCCAGATCTGTTCTGCTCACCTTCTCCCCAGACCTCCTGGGATCCCAGGGAGCCCTGCTTCCCCTCCCTCCCCTCCGCACCTCCCCCGTCCACCCACCTCCCACATCCCCCCAGGGAAGCTTATCACACAGCCACCTTCCAGAGCCAAGGAAGGAAAATTGGCCAGGAAGCAAACTGATAAGACTCAAATTATAGTCCATGTAGGAGCAGCTTTCTCTCTTTTAGAAGCTCTCTCTTTTTAAAAAATGCTTGGAAGACGTCATGCTTTGGAAACGATGAAGTTATTATTAGGCTTCCAAACATAGTTTAGAAAAAGATCCAAACATTAATGAAAATCGGGGAAGAACTCATGTTTTACTTCGGGGTTTTGGATGATGGCGTTTTGTTTGCATACCGATGTGTCCTAGGTGTGTTTCTCACGTCCATACCTGTTCTGACCATATAAATCACCTTGTTCCTGCTTAGAATGGCTAGTCCTTCCAAAGCCCACGAAGGTGCGAGCACTTCCTTCTCCAGTTGCCGGGTGGGGCCAGGGGTCTGGGTGTGCCTGTCCCATGTTTGTGGGGCACCAGTGTGTCCCAGGAAGGCACGTTGCAACCTTATTGGCACCGTCAGCAGTCAGCTGGCTTGTGGTGCAAGAGGAACGTTTAGAAAGCCTGGAGGAGTGGAGAGCATGAGTTGATAGAACGAGGGTCAGTGAGATAGGGGGCCGGGGCTTCGGGGCAGTCTGTGTGAACAAACACACCATGACACATACCTCAGCGCCTGACACTCCTCAGAGTGGAAAAACCTGTCCTGCCAGCTGAGGTGAGGCTCCCTGGCAAGTGGAGAGGCGAACAGACTTCTAGATAATTCAGGCCAAGGACTCTTGGTGATACTTTTCTGGAGGGTTAGGGGAGACGTGACGTCCCCGTGGGCAGGGGTGGCTCAGGGACCCCACCGCTCTGCGAGCAGCCCTGGCTTCAGCTGCCTGCCTCTCAGAGCACTGTCCTCCCCTGAAACGGCATGGACCAAAGGAGGACAAGGAACCTTCCAGAAGGTTTTTACACAGGTTTTTACACAGCTACTTTCAGTGCCCTCCTTTTTTTCTTTTGGCTTTTTCAAATCTGTATTAACAATGACTTCCCAAGAGTCAGGTGGTTGGCTCAAGTCGGGGCTCTTCTTGCCTTCCAGAAAGAGAACCAGGAAAGAGGCTGAAACAAGAAGTGCCCCTCCAGGGGGAGTGTGCTTTCTTGGAGGGCCACTGTAAGAAATCCTACCAGGGACGGGGGCCGGTCCGCGTGGATGCGGGCCTCTCCCGGCAGAACTGCCCGCCCACATCTTTAGCGGGTTTCCGGAGCCCGTGTCCCGCCAGGGTCACACCCTGGGAGCGAGGAGGGTAGACAGGGCTTTGCTTGGAAGGAGTCTGTGGTCCATAGGGCGGCCCCGCCCTCAGCCTGGCCTCAGAAGCAGCACTGGGCCTTTCGGGGACCGTAGCCAGTACCCAGTAAGGAGTCCCTTACTGAGGAAGGTGAAGGGACGAGAGGCCCGGCGGTGGCCTGGGGGGGTGGGAGAAACGGCTGCGGGCATCCATCCATGAGAGCAGTGGTTAGCACAGCTGTGCCTCGTGCCCACAGAGTCCTGCCCAAACACAGAAGCTCTGGGTTCGATGGGACTTCTAATATTACCCTTAATATGAGGCTTAGATCTTCTGGATATTTCTCCAGAATGTACTTGCTTACTCCTAGCGATGGGGAACTGACTCCCTCTCAGGTAAGACCAGCCCAGCCCCCAGCCCGTCTGTGGGCAACTCTGTTAGGAAGTTTATGCTGCAAGACCAGACCTGCCCTCAGGGCATCTAGCTCCACCCACCTGGGCTGATAAGAATCCCTTAACACGCCCTTTCTTGAAATAACTAGAAGCCCATTCCTTGCCCTGCCTCTCTGCGGATTCCTTTTCTCCCTGAAGTAAACCACTCACTGTCTTCAAGAGCGAGCAGGCTTCTACTTGGTTAACACTGAGCTTTTTCTTTTTTTTTTTTCTGGCTTCTTGGTCTGCGGAGCCATTAGGCCGTGGCCACCTGGGCCCAGGGAAAGAGCTGCTTTCCCTCTTCCCCTGCCACAACCGCCTCCGCCTCGCGGCGGGTGCGCTCTTGGGAACACCTATTCTAGGGGCTAAGAGCCTGAAGCTCACCCAGCCCTCAGCCCTGACCTCCGGCCTCCCCCTGCCTGACATTGGCCCGTACTTGGCTCCACTTCTCAGGGACAGGCAGGGCAGTCCCACCGGACAGCCTCTGTGCTCGCTGGGGAGCTGCACGGGACCACCTGGCATGCATTCAGTGGCCAAGAGGGGACCTTTTTCTTTCCAGCCCTACCCCAGGCCCCCATGGAGACACCTGTGACCAGGAAGGTGTCTGTGTAGACCTCCCCAGGTCCTGGATCAGAAGAACAAGGATTTTCTTCCACCTGTCCGATTTCCTGGTCCCCATGAGTCAGACCTGGAAGCAGTCATATTTAGGGATTTGTATGAAATTCTTGAGTTCTCTGGGAATGGACCCCTCCTCAGCAGTAGCCTATAAATCCGAACTTCAATACCTTCAATACCTTCTATTCAATACATGAATAGAAGAATGTTTATCCAATCAGCCGTCCGTTCAAGTGCTTCTAGATGATTTCTCCGTTTTGCTTATTATGGTTAAGAGTTGACTATCACTGCCTATGACCCAGCATGATCGCAAGACCCAAGAATACGCACATGAAATGTTATCAAAGTAATACACACCCCGAGTTAAAGAGGCAAGGGATACAGGGCAGGCTCTAAGGCAGAGCGCCAGTGTCAACTCCCAAAAGGGTCTCTGTTTCCTGCATCTGAGTCTTGTTCTTCAGGTCATTACCATTTCTCTACATGGAGGATATATGCCTGCACATCTGCTCCATTGGCCGAGCCTGTGTCCGTGGCCTGCCTGCCGTGATAAACGATTTCCTTCCCTTCCATGCCACGTCTCCCAGCTGCTCCATCCATGTAGAATTCTGTCGGTGTCCTCTCATCTCTCATCTTTGGGTCGTATTCGTGGTCTTCAGTGATATGTTCCCATCACAGTGATTTGGCCTGGGGACTCCGCGTCATCCTTGTCCTGTGGGGGCCTGGGGGTGAGGACCCCTTCTTTTCTTTTTACCTCCATCCCACATTTCTGGCTCATACTCAGAAGTCTTTGGCCCCTCTTTTATTGGAAGCACATCAGGAAAACTCCTAGCCCGGGACTTAGGCAGGCAACACCAAAGAGACTGGGCGTTCCCAGAAACATCTTCATTTTGCCCTCCCTGGGGTCCCCCTTGGAAATCATCTGCCATCAGACCGTGAAAGAGCCCACTCTGTTGTCCTCTAATGTGGTTTGACTCCCACTGCTTTGTGGGTGACCTTTGGGTGGTTTTTTTTCCTCCTCTCTGGAAGCTTCTAGAATCTTCCCTGTATGCTTGGTCTTCTGCAATCCTGGTCTTCGTAACACAAGACCTGGGTGAGGGTCCTTTTTCATTCCTGCTGCTTGGCACTGGTTAGGCCAGCTGTTCAGGCCCGGAAAAATTCCTTATATTTGCTTTGATAATATCTTCCTTCTCTGCGTTTTCTCTTTGGGGTTTGGTTTTATTTGTTTTTCTGGAACTTCTTGTAGTTATGATACATGTTGCTCATCTTTTCTCCTGCATTTTCCAGTGCCGCTGCTGCTTCTGAAAATTTGAGAGATGTTCTTGACTCATCTTCCGTCCTGTCTCCTGAATGTTTCATCTGTGATTTCCAGAAAGTTCTTTCCTTTTCTTGGTCGTTTCTTTCCGAGCCTTCTGTTCCTGTGTTATGTCTGAGGTGACTTCTGGAATTCTCCTGAGGGTCCTGATGGGCATTTATCTTATTTTATTTTAATGTCAGTCTTATTACCTTCTCAGTTGATTTTTAAATTGATTGCTTATGTCAGACTTATTAAGACCAATATTTTTACAGTGAATTACAGTGAATTTTTACAATGAATTACAGTAAACCAATGATTACATGGTTCAGAGCATTATTAAGGAAATTTGCAGTCAGTTGACTTGATAGGCAGAGCACGTGTATAAATGACCTGGGAAGCAATTTCCTACGATGCCAAGAGAAGCCAGTGAACATGCTGCTAGAAAAGTATTTTTCCATTGTCACAATGTGAGTTCTTTTTTTTTTTAAGATTTTATTTATTTATTTGACAGACAGAGATCACAAGTAGGCAGAGAGGCAGGCAGAGAGAGAGAGAGGAGGTAGCAGGCTCCCTGCTGAGCAGAGAGCCTGACGCGGGGCTCCATTCCAGGACCCTGGGATCACCACCTGAGTCGAAGGCAGAGGCTTTAACCCACTGAGCCACCCAGGCGCCCCATGTGAGTTCTTTTTAATGTCCTGCACTCTCTGCGTTTCTTCTGAGGCCTCACTTTCTGTTCGTTTTATTCATTCAGCATGATTCTGTCAGCAGTCATTAAGCATCCCTTTGTGGTGGACACTGTTCTAGGTTCTTAGAACGAAACAGGAGCCTCTGCTCTCATAGGGCCTGAAATTCTGGCAGGAACAGACAGTGGTGAACAGGAAAAATCAGAGAGTGATGCTGGACGAAGACAACATTACAGCAAGAGGAGGGTCTCAAGAGGGACTAGGGGGCTCTCTTTCATTGTTATTGGGTGAGACCTCTCTGAGGAGGGGACTCTGAATTTCAGATCTGCTCAGTTGAGCAGAAGGAGGGAGCCAAGGGAAGACTGGGAAGAAGAGAGTTTAAAAAAAAAAAAAAATGTCCTGAAAAACAAGATAGGATGATATGCCCACCTCTCCTTCCTGTGCCCCTTCATTCATCCCATGTTGTTTCCAACCTTCTATAGACCAAGGGTCGGGAAAGCTGGAAAATGTCCTCATGATACTTAACGTTCCAGGGGAAAACTGGAGAAATAAACTGTGTGTGAAGGCCACAAAGCAAGTCAACCAGTGTGCAGGGATGGGGCGTGGGGGGCAGAGGTCACTCTTTTAGCTCAGAGGTCAGGGAAGGCGTCTAGGGAGAGCTGGCATTATTGAAGCAGAATTAGGTGCATGGAAGGAGGGAGTCAGTCCCGTAAAGGGCTGGGGAAGGGCTCTCCCATCCAAGGCTGCTGCCCAGGGCAAGAGCAATGACGGGACGCTGAGCTGGGCGTGTTGGCACAGCCCCGAGATGGCCTGTGTGCTGAGAGCAGGTGCTGGAAGTGTTGGGCAGGGGCTGAACGGGGTGGGGGGTGCTCCGTGGCAGGCCAGGGAAGGGCTCAGGTCTTATTCTGAGAGTAATTAAAGCAGTCAGAGGAGTGACGGGGTGGGATTGAGGAGCTCATAGGCTCTTGGGGTGGTGGCCCCGGTGGGTGGGGCAGGAGCAGGAAGAGGAGGACGGACCTGGGATCTGTTCTGAAGCAAAACCCATCACGACTTAAGTGTTTATTGTTTCATAGCAAACCACCCCATAACCCACTGGTTCCAAGCAACAGTGTGTGACTCCCCAGGATTCTGTGGGTCAGGAAGCGGCCGGGCACCGGGCCCTTCTTCCATCTCTGGCATATCTGACCCTTTCAGCGCTCCCCCACGTGCCTTCTCCCTCCCCATGTGCTTTCTCCCCATCAAACACCTGCCCCCACTTCCTTGCAGCATAGCAGGTGCATTGAGGGGAATTCAGAAGCTGAAGCTCCCAGGGCCTTCTTGAAGCTCAGGCCAGGCACTGTCTCCTCGTCACCTCTGCTGCCCGCGTTGGTCAAAACAGTTGAAAAGGCCAGTCCAGGTGCTGGGTAGGGCGGGAGAGATGATGCCTCGTAAAGGGAGGGAAAGCAAAAAGTTGTGGCCCTCTTTAATATACCGCAGAACTTGGTAATGGATTACAGATGAGGAGGAAGAGAAAGGAGGGATGCAAAACATGACTTTGGACCTCTCCCTGACCACTGTCCCCCCATTGGCCCCCAAAGGGAACTGCTATTTTTTTTTTAAGATTTTATTTATTTATTTGACAGAGATCACAAGTAGGCAGAGAGACAGGCAGAGAGAGAGGAGGGAAGCAGGCACCCCACTGAGCAGAGAGCCCGATACGGGGCCCGATCCTAGGACCCTGAGATCATGACCCGAGCCAAAGGCAGAGGCTTTAACTCACTGAGCCACCCAGGCGCCCCAGGTAACCATTATTTTGAAGACACTTAGAACCCTTTGCCCTAATTTATACCATCGTAAATATATGGGAATCTTTACAGTCCAGCAGTCCAGTAATCTTATCTCTGTCCTGCCAAGTGGGTCCCCTTGGGGCTGGGTCAGCATAAATTCCACAACATCTCCTGCCTGGGTTAAGGAAGACACTTCACAGAGGAAAAGGAAATCCCAAAGCCTGGCTCTGTCAGATGGAGCACGTGTGGTCCCCAGTCTCTGATCCTCTCTTAGGCAGGCCTGCCAGGGTTTCAGAGAGGTGGGTTCCGGTCCCGCGAAGGGTCCAGCATGGACCTGCCCTCTCAGAAGACTAGCCTGTCAATGGTGTGCATACTGGCTGTGAACAGAGGACATCTTGGAACCACGGGGTGCCACGGTCCCTTAGCCACTGGACTCAGGGGAAACCGAGCTTGGGTTCCAACCCTACAGCTGAGAGAAAGAGGGGCACCCCTCCGCTGGCTCACTATCCCCATATATGGAGTGGGGGTGGGGCGGGGGGCTGGTGGTTGGCATCCAAACTCACGTTTTGGCAATCCTGCTCCTTGCCGAACAGTTTAAATATTTTAAAAATTTAAAAATAAGTATTTTCCTACTGGGCTACTCTTGTTGTAACTTGCTTTTTCAACCCACATGAAGTTGCCCAGGATAAAGGTTGTATTTTCCAAGAAGCTGGATAAAACCTTTTCCCTCTAAAACTATCGAGACCTGGTACTTTTTTTATGGGTCGATATTTTACCATTGCTTCCAGTTCTTTAAAGATTTAAATGTTCCATTTCATCCTGAGTTCATTTTGGCAATACATTTTTCTAGATAGGCATCTGTTTCATCGAGATTTTCAAGTGTATTAGCATATAGTTCATAGGGGCATTGGGATTTAAAATATATTTTTTAGTTATCTTATTCATTTGTCACAGATAAATCATATACCTGATAAAAAAAATTCAGAAGTACAAAAGGGAATATAATGAAAAGTACTCCCTCCCACCCTGGGCCTCAATCTTTCAGTTCCTTTCCCAAAAAGTCAGAGAAAAAGTACCCCATCTTGGTTGTTTTTTTTTTTTTTTTTCCTCAGAAACCACAGTATTTTGGCCTGGATTTAAAACAGCTGTTTTTCTTTTCATAAATCTTTAGCTTAGGCAGAATTTTGAAGTGTTGTGTTTTTATCTTAGTTATTTTTCATTTTCTATATTATAAAACTTTTTTTTAAAAAGATTTTACTTATTTATTGGAGAGAGAGAGAGTGACTGAGAGAGAGAGAGAGCACAAGCTGGGGAAAGGGGCAGAGAGAGAAGCAAACTCCCCGCCGAGCAGGGAGCCCTCTGTGGGGCTCGATCTCAGGACCTCAGGATCATGATGTGAGCGGAAGGCAGATGCCCAACCGACTGAGGCACCCAGGCGCCCCTGTTTTGAAAATTTTTGAATATATTACAAAACTAGAGAGAACACTGTCTTGGATCTCTTTGTGTCCATTGCTCCGACTTCCATAATCGTCACCGCAGCCAAATCTTGATCTGTTCATATCCCGGTCCCTCTCTAAGATGATTTTAGAACCCAATTCCATGTTAAAAAGACTAAAAAATAAAAACAAAAACCTAAAAACTAAAAAAACAAAAAAACCTAAAATACAAAAAAACCCAGTATATTTCACATACATTTAAACAAAAAATAAAAATGTTTCGTTAGTAACATCAGATATCTAGTCAGTGTTCAGATGCCTTTGATTGTGCCTGTAATGTGTTCTATTTTATTTTATTTATCTATCTGAGAGAGAGAACACAAGCATGGGGGGGGAGAGGGGGAGGGGCGAGCAGAATCCCGGCCCGACTCAGGGCCTGATCCCAGGATCCCGAGATCAGGACCTGAGCTGAGTCACACAGTTAACTGACTTGGAGCCACCCAGACGTCCCTGTGCCCATCACGTGTTTTTATCACTGTTTTGTCTGAATCCGGTGTTTTGAATCAAGGTCCCTGCATTCTGTCTGGTGACAGTGGTTCTTCATTTCTCCCTGTCTCCCTCCTTTACTTTTTCCTTGAGATTGGGTTGTTGCTCAGACCATACTGGCCCGTCTCCCACAGTTTGGATTTTGGTGACTGCATCCGGTGTGTGTTGCTTAACACATTCCTGTCTGTGTTTCCAGAGATCCAGAGGCTTCCTGATTCCGTAAGATGCGCTGGCAAGAATGTTAGACAGTTTGTACTTCCCGTTTCATCCGTGGTGGGAGTCAAATGATGTCTAATGGTCTCTCCTTGGTAGGGGGACTTGTCCAGTGATTTCGGATGTTGTCACCCTGGTAATCTGCTATAAAGGTCCAAATGTTTTATTAGTCATCGATCCTTGCTTCGACCGGCTGTCTCATTTGGGCTTGCAAAGTGGTGCTATTTTGAGTCTGTCATTTCTCCTTCATCTGTTGGCTGCGATCTGTCTCCAAAGGGCTTTCTCCCATCACCTCTGTGGTAACTCGAGTTACAGTTTTGGGGGAAAAGTCAGAACGAATGGGTCATTCTTTCCCTTTATTTATTCCTTTTTCTGAAAAATGAGTCAATTCCCTAGTATCTGCCAAAGAGCACCAGTGACAGGTCTTTCTTGTATCATCATTAGCTCATGGACTTTAACTTATTTGATTTTTTTTTTTTTTTAAATTTATTTATTGGACAGAGATCACAAGTAGGCAGAGAGACAGGCAGAGAGAGAGAGGAGGAAACAGGCTCCCTGCTGAGCAGAGAGCCCTATGCGGGGCTTGATCCCAGGACCCTGGGATCATGACCTGAGCCGAAGGCAGAGGCTTTAACCCACTGAGCCACCCAGGCGCCCCAACTTATTTGATTTTTGATGCTAAAATTACTCATCTTTGACCAGTAGAAGCTCCTTTGGGTTGGTTCCTCTGTCTTTGGACATGACCCCAGGAGTCTTTGATGCCCTCCTTGCTTTCTGATGTGACAGGATGTTCCAGGCCTAGAACTTACTGTCTAATATTCCTGCCATCCACCATTTCTTTAAGGGGGCCCGCTTCCTCTGGTGGTCTCGTGATTTAATTCTCTACTGTGTAGTTTTGTCTTCCTTCTCATTGAAGACACCATTGTTCTCTCCCCTCCCCACCCCACCCCTCCGTCTTATCTTTTGTCAATCAATCTTCCAGTGAGATTGTTTCATGAATCTTTTGAAAGAATCAGTTCTGGATCTTCTTCTTGTTGTTCTTTTTTTTTTTTATCTCTAAGCTTTCAGTTTATATAATTTCTGATTTTCTGTTTCTTTTCTCTTGTTTTCTAAACTCACTTTTCCTTTCCAACTTCTTGAGTGCTACCCTCTCACTTCGGGGAACTCATCCTTTATCACCTCGAGAATTTTTCTCATTTATTTGGGGAGACAGTTCTGGAATTCCTACCAGACCACGTTTTGGAAAGCTTTGAGCATCGTCTCCCGTGTCTCTTAATTTTTTGGCCGGTCCTCTTCGCGTCTGGATGCCGCCCCTTCTGCTTGTCCTTGCGGGTGACCGAGGTGTCCTCCAGCCCCGTCCGTTCCACTCTACCATCCACGCAATGTGCTCTCCTATGCAACTCTTATGGTTTTCATTTCTGAGCTTTTTAGTCAAGCCTTGTTTGTGGATGCCGCGTCCTCCTATCTCTCTGGAAGACGTCATTCGTATTCATTCTGAGGTCTTCTTCTTGCTTTACGAATACTGGTTCTGGGTGGAGACGGGCCCTTGAGATGCTGGAAAGCCAGAGCCCAGGATGCTGCTTAGAGAAGCTCAGGCACTGCCTCGTCCTTTCCTCGTGGATGAGGGTGGGGGCTGTTTTATCGGGACTGGGAGAATCTAGAGTTTGCCCATACTCTCTTATCTCAGGGACTGGGTTATATGCGGAGCCCCCTACCCCCGCCGAACCCCGAGCAGTTTGTAAGGGTGCAGAAAGCAATGCCTGCTCTCAGACCTGGCAAGACCCTGCCTGTGCAAGTATTGTCACTGTATGCTCACTTCCCCTTGGGGACACTCGGGCCCAAGGAGGGCTGAGAGGGGATACGCCCCCACCTTCTTCTGCCCCAGGGCCCATGCGCTTCCAGTGGGGCTGGGTCCTCAGCTATAAGCAGAGAGCTTAATTTCGCCTTATTTCCTGTGCATGGGAGTGGGAGGTAGGGAGGTCTCTTCCTGCTAATCTGTCCTCTGCTTGTGGGCTCGGTAGGTGAAACCGAGTGCTTCTCCTTATGGTATTCATCTTCCTCAAATGTTTGTGCGTGTGGAGTTGGATGCTGATCTCTGGGGCTGGGATTCCCCTCAGTTGTCTGAGAATGTGGCATCGGTCATCGCCGCCTACAGAGAGAAGGGCAGAGAGACTGTGGCGGCTTCCTCGGGAGTGTGCCTGGAGCCTGTCTTCTTGGTGGTGGGGGATGGGGCTTCATGAGCCTGCTGGGTGTCACTTACCACCAGAAGTGCCACACTTCCCATCTGGCACAGAAGAGGCAGAGCCCTGCCCCCTGCCCCACTGCCCAGCAGAGGCTGGACGGGGGCTCACTGTGGTTTCCCCCTCCCTGCAGTCCCCTGCTGGTGACCTTGGTGGCCCTCCTGCTTCCTCTATGTTCCGAGTGTTCTCGGAGCACTGCTCAAACCTTCTCCACCTGATACACCATGATATCCTATCCTCTCAGGTGTCCTTTTTGTTTTCTTGTGCTAATATGTTTTTTTTTAATGATATACTTATTTATCTGAGAGAGAGAGAGAGCGCGCGCAAGCTGAGGGGAAGGGGCAGATGGAGAGGGAGATAGAGAATCCCAAGCAGACTCCCCACTGAACCCAGAACCTGGTGTGGAGCTTCATCTCATGGCCCTGAGATCACGACCTGAGCTGAAACCAAGAGTCAGACGCTCAACCAACTGAGCCACCCGGGGGCTCCAGGTAATTTTTTTTTTTTTTTTTTTAATAAAATTTCCAGGGATTTAGGGCAGGAGGTGATGACTCTGTCAGGGTTCAGTCTGCTGTCTTAATTCCATCTTCTAGCATCTTTTTGGTATCTCTGAGGTGTGTAGTTTATGGGGAAACGTGCGTGACAATGGCAAGAATGTGGGCTTTGCAGTCAGAAGGAGCTGGTTTCAAATTCTGGTTCCTGGGGCACCTGGGTAGCTCAGTCGATTAAGCATCTGCCTTCAGTCAGGTCATGATCTCGGGGTCCTGGGATGGAGGCCCACGTCCAGCCCCATGCTCAGTGGGGAGTCTGCTTCTCCCTCTTCCTCTGCCCCTCCCCTGTTCATGCTCTCTCTCTCTCTCTCTCTCTCGCTCTCTCTCAAATAAATAAATAAAATCTTAAAAAAAAAAAAAAATCCTGGTCTTTCCACAGCCTAGCCCTTCTCTGTAACACAGGCATTGTTAGAATGTGTTTGCAGAATGCTTAACACCGGACAGGTGTGATCCCCCACTTGTGTGATCCGTAGCCCCTCAATTTGTGTTCATTTCTTTCTCTTTCTCTGTGGGGCAAGTTCTCTAGCCTCCCCTGGGCTGGATTTCTGCCAGGGAAAATGATCAATAATATTGAGGATTAAAATGGGAGGTTTTTGGGTTTTTTTAAGATTTTATTTATTTGTTTGACAGAGAGAGAGATCACAAGTAGGCCGAGAGGCAAGCAGAGAGAGGAGGAAGCAGGCCCCCTGCTGAGCAGAGAGCCTGACGCAGGGCTCCATTCCAGGACCCCAAGAACACAACCGGAGCTGAAGGCAGAGGCCCAACCCACTGAGCCACCCAGGCGCCCCTAAAATGGGAGTTCTTAAATACAGAGGTGTCTTTGATTTTATTCGAAGGCACAGGATTGAAGATGGGGCTGGTCCTCATGTTCAAATGTGGGTAGAACTAAAAAGCACAGAGCCCAGATCCAATCCTCAAAATAGAATCATTTTAATTAAAACTTAATTGAATTAAAAGTCGTCAATTAAAGTTTTAAATCCAAAACATTTTCATTAAAGCCAAAATCTTTCCTTCCCTCATGTTCAGAGTCTTTTTTTTTCTTTTCTTCCCTCCCACCCAACCTTGGCCAAGTCTGCAAAATGCGAATGCCTCAGGGAAGAGACAGGCCCTCTTCGTAAGGCTCGAAGTTCTAATATTCTTGAGTATCAAGAATAATAGCATTCAGCCTCCCGCCGTCCAGAGGGAAAGCCTGGGACATAGGTCACGGAGGAATGGTGCGGGCGCAGGGAGGCAGGTTCTGGTGGGCCAAGGGCCATGGTCCGGAGCCCAGGCATTCTTGGGATGTTTGCGGTCGCTGAGAATCGCGGAGCTCCTCGCTTTAATAATCAGGATATCGCTCATGAAAACAAACAGCCCTATTGTCAGGCGGCAAGTGCTAATACTGCGGGAGAATGCTTGTACTGCGCGCGTGGACACTGACAAATAGGAAAAGAGGCCGTGAAGACGACAACCGCGGACGGCGGGGTGCACCCCCGCCCCACACTAGAAACCCGGCCCCAGACCAGCACAGCTCCCCGGAATGTCAGCTCCTGCTCAGACGGACGCTTTCCTCCGCGTTTCTGTCTTAGGGCAAGCGGGGAGAGGCTGCGCGCGTTGGCCTCTGTTAAGCATTATCTCGTAGGCGTCCATAGCTTTGGCTTTTAACCATTCAGAGGCCACGTTGTCATCCCCCTAATGACGCATGGGGCTCCCCTCAAATCCCCATGCAAATGTTATGTGCACGGACTTAGAACTCTGAGAGCCACGCGGGATCCCCGATCCTGCCTTTTTGCTTCTTTCCTGTCCGCTTGCGCTTGGATTTGGAAGGCAGATGGCCGTCCCAGGGTTGAGGCGAATCAGCTGGAGTCAATTTTTGTTGTTTGAACTTGAGGGTGTGGATCTCTGCCTGAAGATACACAGAGGAAAAGGAAGAGCAAATGACATCATTTTTTCCCCCTTGCCAAGATTCAAAAACTGTAGCTGTTTGACTACGGATCTCCGGATCACACTTAGGGTTCCAAAACCCTAAGTGTTCCAAAACCCTAAGTATCGATCTACAGTTCTTAGATTCTTACGTCATTCCAGAATTGCTTTGTATGTATGCGCACAAGCAAAACAAATTCTTATTTCTCCCTCCTTTATACAAAATGTAGCTGATCACAGCTCCTGGTCTGTACCTTGCCTCTTCTACACATTTGTACATAGAAGCTATCATCACAACACAAACCTAGTTAATATAGAGGAGATTAATAAACGCGATTTCGTAACAGTTCGCACTCTTCTGCAGAAAATCCTCCTCAAAGGACAAACAACAAGCAGGTAAAAACTACTTTCAACATGTACCACAAAGAGCACTTGCCGATCCATGGGGAAAAGAACCATCCAATTTCCAAATGAACCACAAAATAGAAGTAGAGAGCCTTGTTCATTGAAAAAGATAGAAAGGGTGGCTCTACCAATGAAAATTTGCTGAGTGTCATTGATATGGAAAGAAATGCAAACCAGAGCCAACCATGAGATATATTATTTTGCTTTTCAAATTGGGAAAAATCAGAAAGTTTGATATTATTTAATATAAGGCAAGGATATGATTTTTCTTCCATTGTTCATATTTTTAACTAATCTTGAGTTGATAACTAAGTAAGGCTATAATTGGTACAACTTTTGGAAAAGTAAATTGGCCATCTTTATAAAAAGTAAGGCTCAATAGAGTCTCTTCTCCCACTGCTCTGAATTTACCTGAAGATACAGGTCACAGGTGAGCAGAAATGCACGCACGGGCTGTTCAGCGCAGCATGAAAAGGAATTACAAAAAAACAACAACCTAGAAATGTCCTAAAAGTCAATTGGTGAGGACAAAGAACTGCCATGAAATAAGATGTCTGGGTCTCCATGTGTAGATCCAGAAGAATTTTAGATGGGAAAAGCAAGTTGCAGAACAGAATCATGGTATAATCTATTTGTTAAAAAAAAAAAAAAAAAAAAAAAAAGAAGTGGATGGGGTGCTTGTGTGGCTCAGTTGGTGAAGCGTTCAACCCTTGATTTTGTCTTAGGTCATGACCTCAGGGTTGTACGATCGAGCCCCACGTTGGGCTCCATCCTGGGCATGGAGACCGCTTGACATTCTTTCTCTCCCTCAGCCCCTCCTGCATATGTGCTTGCACTCTCTCTCTTTCAAATAAATAAATAAACAAATAAATAAATAAAATATTAAAAAAAAAAGAAAGAAGTGGAAGATAAATGAATATTTATGTGAGATCCAGGGGAATCTGAGCCACTTTGTGGCTCTGTCATCACAATACAGTGATGTATTTCAAGGAAGCTTCAGCCTGGAATCTTAAAATCACAGAGCAGCTTAAATCTTTACTAAAGTTTCTTGACAAGGCATCCGTGGGGAATTCCACTTAAAGCGCACAGCCAAACCTCAGAACTCCTCCGCTCAGATCTTCCTCAGAAGTTCGCAAAATATCGTCTCTGTCCTCAGTCTCTAATCTCATTATTTTCTCAAGAGATCCCCAGGTGTTTTCCCCAAAGTCAGCTTGTCCTGGTGTGTGTATGTGTCTGGAGGGAAGGTGCACTCAGACTGGTGGGGGGATGGGGGTTGAAAGGGGGGACACCTTCTTACAGGTTCTGCCCCCACCATCATTACTTATGGATGTGTGTTTCATCATTTTAACCCTTTGTCTATGATATGAGTTGCAGGTTTTTTTCTTGTCATTTGTCTTGTTACCCTGTTTTGTGCGTTTGGGGGCACACGGACTTTTGTGGGGGGGTTTCCTTACCTATTTGAATTTTAAACAAGCCTCAACAAATTTATAAGGATTGAAATCCTACAACATAGGTTCTCTGATCACAATGGAATGAAATTAGAAATCAATAACAGAAGGAAGTTTGGGAAATTCACAAATATGTGGAAATGAAACAACATGCTCATAAGTAATCAGGTTAAAGTAGAAATCACAAGAGAAATTAGAGCATGCTTCAAGGTGAATGAAAACAAAACCACAACATATTAAAATTTAGGGAATGCAGCTAAGTAGAGCTTAGGAAATCTCTAGCTATGATCATCTGTATTTAAAAAGAAGGATCTCAAATCAATAACCTAACCTTCCATCTTAAGAAACTAGAAAAAGATGAACAGACTAAACCCAAAACAAATAGAAGGAAGAACAAAGATTAGAGCAGAAGTAAATGAAATAGAGACTAGAAAAACAAGAGAGAAAATCAGCGAGCCCAAAAGTTGGTTTCTTAAAAAATCAACAATATTGGCAAACTTTCGCTTAAAATGACCAAGAAAAGTAAGAGACAAGGCTGAAATTACTAAGATCAGGAATGAAAAGGGGACATCATGGCCAACTGTACAAAAATAAAAAGAATTATGATCGAATACTATGCACACTTCTACACCAACAGATTCAGTAACCTAAATGAAGGGCATAAATTCCTGGAAAGATAAATTCCATCTAAACTGGCTCAAAAAGGAATGGAAAATCTGAACAGAATTACAATAAGTAGCTACATTGAGTTAGTAATCCCAAATCTCCCCCAAAGAAAAGCCAGGCCCAGATAGCTTCACTGGTGAGTTTTACCAAACATTTAAAGAATTAACATCAACCTCACAAACTCTTCCAAAAAGTAGGAGAGGAGGCAACACTCCCCAGTCCAATCTATGAGCCCAGAATTAACCTAAAACCAAAACCAGAGATACCGCAAGAAAACTACAGACCATTATCTCTCTATGAATACAGAGGTAAATCCTCAACAAAATATTAGCAAACCAAATCCTGTAATATATAAAAACATGACTAACTGGGATTTATCCAAGGATTGCAACCTTGGTTTAATATCAAGCAATGTAAATATCATAGTAGCAGAAAAAAAGGAGAAAAAAAAAAACCACATGATCATCTTGACACAGAAAAAGCATTTGACAATATCCAACACCCTTTGATGATAAAAAAAAAAAAAAAAATTCAGTCAACCAGTAATAGAAGGGAACTTCCTCAACCTGATAAGGTACATCTACTAAAAATCCACAACTAACATCATATTTAATTATAAAAGACTGAAAGCTTTCTCTCTCACACCAGGAACAAAACCACAATCTCTAGTGTCACAAATTCAATCAACATTACACTCAAGTGTCAGCCAGCATAATGAAACAAGAAAAAGAAATAGAAGTCATCCACATTGTAAAGAAATATGTAAAACTATCTGTATTTGGAGATGACATAATATTTTCTACAGAACATCCTAGGGAATCTACCAAAACTTAGAACTAATAAGTCAGTTCAGCAAGTTTTCAAGATATGGGATCAAAATGTAAAAATCAATTGTAGTTACGTATACTTTCAATGAACAGTCTGAAAATGAAATTAAAACACAGTAGTAGTAACACCAAAAAGAACAAAACAATTGAGAATAAATGTAACAGAATAATTACAAGATTGATACACTGAAAACTATAATGCATGGTTGAAAGAAGTTACAGAAAACCTAAATAAGTGGAAAAACCATCCTGTGTTCATGAGTTGGAAGACTTAGTCATGTTAACTTGGCAGTAATCCCAAAATTGGTCTGCATATGTGGTCCTTATAAGAATCCCAGCTGGAAGAGTCACAGAAACTGACAAGCCGATCCTAAAATTCATGTGGAAACAAAAGAGACTCAATAGCCAAAATGATCTTGAAAAAGAAGAACAAAGTTGAAGAACTCACACTACCTGATTTCAAAATGTGCTACAGAGTCATAATAATCAAGACAGTGTGGGATTGGCATAAGGGTAGACATATAGATCGGTGGAATAGAATTAAGAATCCAGAAATAAACACCTGCATTTACGGTCAGATCATTTTTGTTAAGAGCACTAATGTAATTCAGAGGGAAAATAATCATTTTTTCAACAAACGGTACTGGGGCAGCTGGATATCCATGTGCAAAAAAAAAAAAAAAAATTCACACATCATAAATTCACCACTTTAGGGCGCACAGTTCAGTGGGTTTTAGCATATTCCCGGCATCATGCAATAGTCATCAGCCCTCTAAAGGTAAAATACTTTGATCCCTCCAGGAAGAGACCCTGTACCCAGGAGCAGTCCCTCTCTACCTGTCCCTCCCCCAGCTGATAACAACCACAAATTGACTTTCTGTCTCTGTAGCTTGGCCTGTTCAAGACATTTCATGTAAATGGAGTCAGCGGATTTTATGATGTGTGAATTATACTTGATAACACTGTTATACTTAATAACACTATCGTCAGGTTTATTAGTCTTTTATTGCTACTGGGTTTTGAGTCACAGTTAAGAGGCTATACCCTCCTAGGTTAAAAGGGACAGTGAGCATTGGATCCTAGCACCTTTCCCTGGAGAAAGTATCAATTTGCTGGTCAGGCTTTTGATTATAACCAGTTTTGGGGTTTTTTGTTGTTGTTTATTTGTTTGTTTGTTTGTTAATCACAGTCATTTCCTAACAGAGATTTTTACAGTGATTAACTGAGCAGTTAACTCTGAACACTGCCTCCAGAATTAAAAACTATATTAACTATAAGGTTACCTCTTACGTGGGAATATTATTGGGCATTTCCCATGCTTTTAAGTAAGATCATTGCCTTGGTCTGATGTTTGTGCCCCTGAAACCTTCATCGCCAAGGTGATGGTATTAGGAAGTGGGTCCACTGGGCCTTGACTGAGTCACAAGGATGATAGGATTAGTGTTCTGGTAGAAGAGACCCCGCAGAGCCCCCTGGCCCGTTCTGCCATGTGAGGATGTAGTGAGAGGTCAGACGCCCAGCCTAGGGTTCTCGCCAACCATGCTAGCACCCTGATTTCAGACTTCCCGCCTCCAGAATGGGGAGAAACAAGTTTCTGTTGTTTACAAGTCATCCGGTCTGTGGTATTTGGTTAGAGCAGCCCTGACGAACGGAGACAAACTTAAAAGAAGAGCTGTTAATCAAAATGAACTCTAAAGCCCCTTACTTGAACTTGGCTGATCTCATTCAGCAGCATTTTTAGACAAGGTCACTGCCAGAGTAAACAATAGAGGCCCCTTATGTTGGCCAGTAGCATTTACATGCCTATTTATTGAGCTTCAGCTGGGTGCGAGGCAGTGTGCACGGGTCTGGCTGTGTCCACCGGCATACACCGCCCTATCTGGAATTTGGGGTGCCCAGACATTTGGGGTGCATCCGTACCCCTGCTCCCCCGCAAGCTCAGGGATGCTAGAGGCAAGCCCTTTTCTCCCACTGCTTGGCCCCCACTCACATCTGACCCAGAGTTCAGTAGAGCAGATATAGAAAACCACCAGCTTGTCCATTTGAATTCACATGATTGACCTCAGATGCCAGAGGACTTAACAAGATTCTTAGACACAGGCCACATTTCACTTAATTTCAAGTGAAGATAATAAGAGCTAGCTAGCATCGATCTAGAGCTCACTAGGGTCTGGTCGTGTTCTAGCACTTTCCATGCTAACATACTTCCATTCATTGGACCCTACAAGCACCCTCGTGAGGTAGGTGCTGCCGTGACCTCCAGGAGGCACAAGGGGGTGATGTAGAGATGCTTGCCCAGCTGGGTACAAAAGGCGGGTGCCAAGGCCTTTCCACTCTTCCACTCCTGCACACGGCTCCGTGTGCCCTGGGCCTCCCCCTCCCACAGCGTGTTTAAGTCCTGGGATACTTTCATGGACTGGAAAGCCCCAGAGTATTATCTTGAAACAGTCTAGATTTTGACCTGACGTGAACCCCGCTGCAGCTTTGCGGGAGCAGGTGGCGGGGGGGGGGGGCGTGCAGGCAAGGCCATCGGGCCAGAATGAAGCCATTCATGGAAAGTAAATCCAGAAGGGCCTGAAGACCTCCTTCTCTTCTTTTACCCAGAGAAGTCGGTGCCCCCCGTGCACATGCTGAATGATACTGCCAGTGAGCAAGAGTATAGGGGAACCCCTTACTGACAGGAGGAGAGCTCTGGAGGTTCAACAAATTGAGTGCAAGGAGCTCTGGATGAGCACCTACTGTGTGCGTGACACAGTGCTAGGCCCACGTGACTCTGAGCACCTACTGTGTGCGTGGCACAGTGCTAGGTCCATGTGACTCTGAATGAGCACCTACTGTGTGCATGGCACAGTGCTAGGCCCATGTGACTCTGAATGAGCACCCACTGTGTGTGTGGCACAGTGCCAGGCCCACGTGACTCTGAGGAAGTAGGCCCCAGGCTGCAGCACTACTAGGCAGAAGGGAGGGGGTTCAGGCACTTCACAAGAGGATGGTCTTGGCCAGGCAAAAGAAGGAGAGGGGAGCCCATGGAGAGCTCCCCCAAGTCTTCCCTGGGGAGTAGCCACGCCTGGAAGCAGGAGGAGAATTTTGATAAATGGTGAAGGGGGATGGCCTCCTTCCAGGTGGGAGAGACACAGGAGTGAAGGCTGAGGGAGCCCAGAGTCCACGGTGGGAAGGAGACTCCAGTGTAGGGCAGGGAAGTGGGAGGAGGAGTGTAGACTTCCTGCAAATAACCCCCATTTGTGAGCCCATCTTTTTTTTTTTTTTTTTTGGTCATGAATTTTACAGTAGTTTTTTAATGTGTCTTTTTGTCATTGTTTTTACAAGAGGGGACAAGATTCAGACATAAATCCTTGCCAAGACCATGCAGCCATTAAGCAGCCAAGAAGCTAGGACTTGAACCCAAGTCTTACCATCCGAGTTGAATGGCATTTCCATCAGCATGTTCTAGCATTGTTCGTAGCTTTGGAGATGCCTTTGGAAAAAATCTGGGTGCCTCATGCTTCATTTCCCTCTAGGTTGAGATCTTTTCTCCCTTCCCTTGTGCCCATCCTTGTTTAGAGGAAGAAGTTGGATTCAGCCAGAAGTTCTACTTTGCTAACCTGAAAAGTCTATTTTTAAAAACCACTCCTCCATGTCAGCAGTTCCAGAAGGAACTGGAAAATAGAGCAAAGGGAAGGGATCCCCTCAAATTCCACTACATAAAGAAAAAAGAGAGTTATCATCTTGGGGTCTTTCCTGTCAGTCTGTCTGACAGAAAGACAGTGTCCCTCTGTGTGCTCAACACCATAAGCATTTAGAATGCATTAGGTCCTTGGCATAACCACCCTTCTTTGCTCTACAAAACAATCAGTGCCTTCATGCTTTTTTTTTTTTTTTTTTGCATCGTGTCTTTAAATGTGTGGAATTATTCCCTTGGAAATCAGTTCCCCAGAAGCCGGACTGGTGTGACAAGGGCTGGTCTTCACCCTCCGTGTTTATAAACACAATCCTCTCCCCCTGGTGTGACTGATTTCTATTTCTGTCTTCAGATTCTGCCATCTTATATTAAATAAAGGAACTGTCTTACTTCTGTGATTTTTATTTCCCCAGAAGGATGGTTCCTCTTTCTTTGACCAGGGCAGGTCCCAAGTCTCTCGAGCCTGGTTTCTGTGGTAGATGTTTAAAATCTGGGAAGAAGATAGCCTCACACGCTAGCTTTTCCTTCCGTTTCCATCCAGCTGTGTCCCCGGGGTGTAGCTCAGCGTATACCGGGTGTATGATATTTCTAGAATGAAGGAGCAATAAATAAATGAATTTTTGGAAGAGGAATTCAGCAAGGAAAGAATTTGTCTCTGTAGCTCTGTACTCTGTATTTCTGTGTTTCTCTTCCGCTGTCCCAGAAAATTCATGGAGGAGTTGATGTTCATCATTTCCTCTGGTTTTTGCATCTAATGAGATAGGATCATCTCACCTTTTAGCTCCTATGTGTTTGCCAAGCACATAATGTTCTGGAGAGGCAGGACACGTTTGGCTGAGAGCACACAGCCTGGGGAGTTAGGGGTCCGACTTGGGTGGCAGGTGTTGGGGACGGGTCCAAGTCCCATCTCCGCTGTGGGGAGCTAAATAGGAGTTTCTCTGATGCCTCAGAGCCCCGGGCAGCTCATGGAGGGTGGTGATGACATTTCTTACATCATCAGGCAGAATTCGATAAATGGCACTGATGACTGGCATACTAAATATTATTACTAGACCATTTTATTTTATCTTTAAAAATCTGCGACGTGCTTACAGATTATTGTCCCAAGGGATTTTCTTGTTCTCTGGCTTTTCCCAGAACTGAAACAATTGGTTTCTCCAGTAGTTGGTTCCTTCAACGTAGATAAGGCCATCAAGTAAGCCAGGGTGGAAGCAGTCAAACTTGGGCTGGATGTCTTTCATCTTGTAATTTCTTTTTCTTCATTTCAAAGTCAATGCACACTTGGTGAGGAAAAAAAAATACCGGAAAGCACAGGAAAACCCAAATGTAAAAAAAAAAAAAAATCTCCATTCATTGCACTGCTAAAGGCAGGTAACATACATGAGCTGTTCAGGCTTTCTTTCTAAACGGAGGGAGAGACAGACTCAGTGTTTATAAACGAAAATAATAGACTCTGCCCATTAGAAACCTTTCTTTCTTTAATCCCATATAATCTACCAATTTGGAGTAAATTCTCTTACTTTGCATATTTTCAAATGGTGTCACTCAACTGTTAGGTATTTCCCCGTGATGCTTCCGTCTGTGCCCATATCTTACACTTTTAAGTTAATGTTACGGAAGCGTTTTTCGTTTTTAGTCTTCATTATTATCTGTTGTAACATCTGCATCCTGGCCTCCCTCGTCTGTAAAATGGTAGCCATGCAGAGTGTCGCCGTGAGCATTAGATTAAATGACAAAAGTCGAGCACCAGTCAACACTGGGCACCTGGACGTTGCCTTTACCATAAGCCATTCCCTAATTCCCTAATATTGGCCATTTCCGGGGTTAGCGGGTTCTTCCCTCCGATGTTGTAGGTAACTCGGCTGGGCTGTGTCATACCTTAGGAGTGGCTCTTTCTGGGTGTGCTCTGTTATTTCTTCCTAGAACAATGGGGTCTTGTTAATATTGTCCTATTGCTTTCTGAAACAGCCATACAATTTGTCCAGCCTCCCACAATGACAAACGTCACCACACTCTAACCAGCCACGAAGGTTAGAATTTATTAGATTTTTCGCTGTGCCCGGTGGGCATCACATAGCACCGGGCGGTTAATTGTATTTTTTTTTTTAATTTCTAAAGAAAATAGCACTTTTACTTGCAATTCTCCCTTGTGTGAGCTGTTTGTATCTATAACTGCACATCCCCCTTCTATTAACAAAAACCCACTTGGTGAGAAGATCCACAGAGAAGTTGTGCATCTGTGCTGCGAGCCTCCGAGGTACGGGAAGCACTCAGCCTCCCTTGCCGGAGCCCAGCGCTGTTCTGCGTGAGCCATGAGCCAGGATGCCTTCGCTCCCTGCGCTTTCTTTGCTGGTGCTGGTCCATCCAGGCGGCCCTGCGCGATGGGGCTGAGCCCCGACCATCTGGAGCTGCTGAGGAATTATCATTGGGGGTCACCCTGGGGGTCATGTCGCCCTCCACACCCCCCAGCCTCTGCCTCTTCCTCGAATAAATAAAGGGTTGGATTTCACCGTAATTCGACCCAGAGATGAAAACCGCTTACTGAGGCTAAAATCCTAGAGTAATAATAGCTGCAGAGAAAGAAGCATCCCTCCAGCTGAAGGCTGGGGAACCTGGGGCTACAGCAGGTGAGCCCCTGCAGAACCAGGAGGGTATCCCCTCCGGGGAGGGACGGCCCCCGCCCCCGCGCTCTGGCTGCACAGAGACTCAGAGGACTATGGCACGGCAAGGTCCTTGAGCAATTGTGACCAGGTCAGTAGCATCCTGTAGTTTACTTTTGCTTGCTTTGCTGTGAACTAGAGCTTGGTAGAGATGTTTTTACTTTTTGCTACTCTATTGATAGAGATGAACATAATAAAAAAAAATTCATGGGTGTGCAAGTAAAATGTGTCTTTTCTGGGATATACCGAGCATGCAACAGATTTTGAATTGACAGACAACATTGTCTTTCCATCATATGTGTTTTCTTTGGAGGGGAAGAGAGAATTAAGTATAATATATGTTATATATGTCTATAACATAATCTATATAACTATAACATAATTATGTAATAGTAATATAATTATATATTGTCACATGATCATATATATGTATGTATGTATCTATATATTCTCATATTACCTCTCTATTGTCCTAGATTTGTAGGGAAAAAAAAGTAGAGAAAGAATTTTATTCTGATTTTTGGGTCGGGAGGGATGACTTATCAAATGCTGTTCTTAAAGGAAAGGTAAGACTCTCCTTAGGATATAAGGACAGAACAACAACAACAAAAAGGATGTAAGAACAGGACAGACTCTACACCGACAAACAAAGGAGGACTCTTTAAGGGGGGACGTCCACAAGGAACTGTGCATGTAGGGGACATGGCTTTTATAGTGGACATCACTATAATATTCATGGAATTCTATTTTACTATTTCTCCCAAATAAGAGAAAAATTCCTATTAGTTTTCCTATAGTCAAAATAACCTGTATTTCTAAAACCTGAATTATAGAAATGATATTTAGATACCCAGTCATCGGCAACCAAACCCATTTCTCTTCGAAACGCCCAAATCTAGAGCACATACAGTGTTACTGAAAGTATTTCTTTATAAATAGAATATTAAATGGAAAGTGGTTATCGAGGACTAAATAATGTCCTCATTGCAGACTTTTAAATACTGTTTTAACCCAATACTTCTTCACATAATGAACTTTAATTACTGTCCCTGTCCAGCATATTCAAATATTAAATACCATATTAAATACCAGGCTATGTAGATATTAACATTTGTCACCAACCGCGGATATGTTGTCCACTTACCCCCTCATGGCTGACGGTACATGTTTCTTGTCTTCTTAATAATTCTACATGGGCTGAATCCGTAACCCCAGCCATCCACTGTATTTGCAGTGTCCTCTCACTAACTCCTACTTCTAACTAACGAACTCCTAAAATCAAGCAAGTAACAGTACCAAAAAAAAAAAAAAAAATTGTGCTCTTGGTTTTTTCCCCTTCTCCTCCTTTACTTGGTAACTTACTTCACTAAGCATATTAATTTTGCATTAAAAGCAAGTGAGATGCCTATTTGTAGTGTATGTCTCTATCTATCTATGGAATGTTTATTGCTATATAAGAAAGTAATGATATTGTAATGGAGAACTGAAAAGATTTTTTTTTTTTAATTTTGAAGCTGAGTCATTCTAATGTTCTGTGATTGTTTTCCTATGGGTTCTAGTTGCTTCTTTGTCACATTAATATTTTATTGAAATAGAATACATTTTGAGTGTTTATATTTTTAATATGAGTTGTACATCCATGTGAGAAAAATATTGAGAACTGTCCTATTTTACTGAATACAAGAATATAATATGGACAGTGGTTGAGAAATAGACGCAAATCACTAAATAATCTCTCATAGAATAAATACATCCCTCCACTTTAAGTGTAAATCAGAGATCACCAGTTGTCAGCTATATAACTGTACTATTTGGAGGAAAAGTACTATAAAAGTAAATATTTACCTCTAAGAAAAGGTATATGATCGTGGGGAAGAGAGGTTTCTGCTTTTTCCCTGATGTAGTTCTGTATTTTTATTTTCAGTGAGAATGTGTTGTTGTATTACTTGTGTAATCTTTTTAAAGTTTAAAATAGTTTTATTTAATTCCATTAAATAAATTCATTTAATTCCATTATGGGGAACTTGGAAAATAAAGAAGAAAAATCTTCTCTAATTCCATTATTCATTCCATCCCAGCCCACCCTTAATACTCACTATTAGCATTGTGGTCTTTTTTTTTTTTTCCTTTTCTTTTTTTTCCTTTTCAATATAAATATATGTTAACCATTCTCTTTATAATTTCAGAAAATTAAAAGAAATTGGCAGACTAAATTAAATGCATGTCCACAAGGAGACGTTTCCCCATAATGTCCTCCCAACAATTCGATTGCCCTAGAACCCCCAGCTCTCAGCCTCAGTGACGGTGCACCTGCGCCGTCCACACAACCTAAGAAAATCAGATTCAAAACTGAAAACACCGCAATATTAAAAAATATATAAATAGTATCGAGCAGAGTCTTGGCTCTGATTACCTCATTTACTGCACATATGCTGCATTATTTAAAAGTCAAGTGAAAGTAAAATCCCCCGTGTAATTTTTTTTTAAGATTTTATTTATTTATTTGACAGAGAGTGCAAGTAGGCAGAGTGGCAGGCAGAGGCAGAGGGAAAAGCAGGCTTCCTGCTGAGCAGGGAGCCCTGTGAGGGGCTAGATCCCAGGACCCCGGGATCATGACCTGAGCTGAAGAAAGCAAACACTTAACTGACTGAGCCACCAGGCACAAGAATTTGACGTGCACCCTAATCCCTGGGTTCTGCCTTCTCAGGCAGATATGATATGGGACTGAAGGTGAACTGTTTTTATTTACGTTCCTACAGTAAACAGAAGAGGTCACTTCATACTTGCTTGTGCAAACACACGCGCACGTGCGTGTGCGCGCGCGCGCACACACACACACACTTGTATTTTGCAGAGATAAGGGAAATACTTAATTTTTAAAGATGAGCAATGACATAATTAAGTGCCTCTTCTGATGCATGCTGTTGCTTTTGATTCTGCCTCCTCGCAACCTCCCTCCTTCCAGCCCGCTCTCCGATGTCCCAGGGTCTCTGACGGTGAATAATTAATGGAATCCCTAGCGTGTGATGGGGAGCAAAGCTGCCTTACTCACAAGTGCGGCCACTTACACACTGAGTCGTTTTCTGATTCCTCTTTGCAAAAATACTCGGACACGGCCGTCTTGCACTGGTGTTTCGTGAATGGTGCAGAGTGTGTGTGATGCATTAGCCACATAAGTGAACGGTTGTAAAGGCCCCGAACGGGTTCAAGAGCCTTTACAGTAAGCAGATTGTCTTTGCCTTTCTACAGAGCAGGATTTTTTCCTGCCCCATTGGTGGAGCTCATTCAGGATGCCATATGGTGAGCTCTGCATTTAGGGTATGACATTTTGATTCACTTCTCTCTACATTTTCTTACGAAAAATGTTAAACATAGAGTTGAAAGACTTGAACCATGTACATCCGTTAGCCACCACCTAAAGTCTACCATTAACATTTTCTAAAATTGCTCTCTCACGTTCTGGCCATCTGTCCATCCCTTTATTCATCCATCAATCCAATATTTTCAGTGCATTTCAAAGAAAGTGGCAAGCATCTGTATACTTCCCCCTCACAATCTTCGGCATTCGTGTTTTTGACTACAGTTCAATATTGTTTATATAGCATTTGGGGATAAAATCTGTATAGAGCAAAATGCACAACTCTTCATTAGACCGTTTGGTCAGTTTTGACAGATAACACCAGTGTAATGAAAAAAAAAATCAGTTTCCTTGTGCCCCTTCCCTAGTAAACTTCATACCTGCCCCTGCCTCCAGGAAGCACTATACTGATATATTTCCCCACCCGTCGATTAGAATGCCATATAAATGGAATCATCTTGTGCAGTCATTCTTTCACTCAGCATTATGTTTTGAGATTTCCTGTCACTCATTTCACAGATCAGTATTTCATTCCTTTTTATCGCTTAAGAGTCACTAAACCACAGTCGTTGTTAATCTGTTTTTCTGCCGATGGACACTTGTGCTATTTACAGTTTGGAAATGCTATGAATGAAACTGCTCTGAAAATTCTTGGATAGGTTTTTTAGACCTATTTCTCTCGGGTAAATATCTGAAAATAGATGTGCTGGATCGGAGGGTAGCTGTATATTTAGTTTTATAAGAAACCACCAGACTTCTTTCCAAGCGGTTATACCATTTTATACTCCAACCAATAAGCTATGAATGTTCTTGTGGCTCCGTATCCTCACCAAGTACTGGGAGACTTTTTAAATGTTAGTAATCCTGCGGGGAGTGGACTGGTGTCTCCTTCTGGTTTTAATTTGCATCTCCCTGATGACTAATGATATTGAGCATTTTGTTTTGTTTTGTTTTAAGATTTTATTTATTTGACAGAGAGAGAAAGTGCACACAAGCAGGCAGAGGGGTAGGCAAAGGGAGAAGCAGACTCCCCACTGAGCAGGGAGCTCCAGGTGGGGCTCAATCCCGGGACCCCAGGATCATGACCTGAGCCAGAGGCAGATGCTTAACTGACTGAGCCACCCAGGTGCCCCGATTTTGGGCATTTTAAATATCTTCTTCTGTTCCAATCTTTGCCCATTTTGTATTGGGCTATCCTTTATTATTGAGTCTTAGGAGTCCTTTGTGTATTTTGGGTACCATTCTCTCTTTTTAGGGGGTGGCTGGGGGGGTTATGTTTTATAAATATTTTCTTCCAGTATATGACTTGCTTATTCATTTTTAAATGGTAGAGCAATCTTTTGATGAGCAGAAATTTTAAATTGTGGTGACGTCTGATCCAGCAATTTTTCCTTTCATAGTTATCGCTGTCTCTGTCCCATCTAAGAAACCTTTGCTTCCTCTCAAGGCATAAAGGTAGTTTAGGTATTTTTTTTTTCCTAGAAGTTCCTTAATTTTAAACTTTATGTTAGGTCCATGGTCCATCTCAGGTTAATGCTTGTGCGCGGTGGGAAATGGGAGTCTGAGTTTCTTTTCACTCGTTGTAGACGTCCAGTTGTTCCAGCGCCGTTTGCAGGAAAGACTGCTTTTCTCATAATATCTTTGGCACTCTTGTCCAAAACCTATTGGATGTACAAGTATTACAAGTATGAGTGTATTTCTCAACTCTCTTTGCTGTTTCATGGATTTATCTGTCTATACTGGTACCACAATGTCTTGATTACTGTAGGGCTTTTTTCTCTCTCTCTCTTTTTTTTTTTAGAGAAGAGAGAGCATGAGTTGGGGAGGGGCAGAGGGAGAGGGAGAGAAAGAATCCCAATCAGGCTCCACACCCAGTGCAGAGCCTGACATGGGGCTCGATCCCACAACCCTGAGGTCATGACCTGAGCTAAAATCAATAGTTCGACACTTACCCCAATGAGTCGTCCAGGAGCCCCCTGATAACTATAGCTTTATAGTAAGTCTTGAAATAGTCAGTCTTGAAATTCCCAGTGGTATACATCTTCCAGTTGTATTCTTTCTCAAGATTACTTGGGATATTTAAGATCCTTTGAATTTCCATACAGACTTGAAGATCAGATTGTTAATTTCCATTTTTATTAAGAGATTTTATTTACTTATTTAAGAGAGAGAGAAAGATAGCAAGAGAGAGCACAAACAGAGGAGAGAAGGAGAAGCAGACTCCCCACTGAGCAGGGAGCCTGACGCAGGGCTCAATCTCAGGACCCTGGGATCATGACCTGAGTTGAAGGCAGACACTTAACCAGCTGGGCCACCTGGGTGCCCCCAGATAGTTCATTTCTATCCCCAAAAGCCTATGAGAACTATGGTTGGGATTTTATTGAACCTATAGATAACATTGGGAAGAATTACCGTATTAAGAATATTGATTCTTCTAATCCATGAACGTGGGATGTCTTTCCATTTATTTGGGTCTTCCCATCTTTTGTTAAATTTGTTTCTAAGTATGTAGTTTTATGCTATTGTAAATAAATTAATTTTTTTCCCCAAAAGTTAGCTGCTATAGTGTGATTTGCTTCTGTGATAGGAATATTTGGAAGCCAACCTTCTCAGCATGATTTTCACATGAGAAGAAGCTTCTTTTTTGTTCATTCCTTCAAAGAGGCCACAGAGAGATGGAAGGGGTTCACCCCAGCCTGAGAGCTGGGGGACCAAACTTCTGTTCAGGTTTGCCTTTTACTGACTGTGTGGACCTGGCCAAGAATGGTTGGACTCTCTCCCTATTTCACTCAACATGATCAGGACATAACTCCTCGTTCTTTGCAGTCTTTTAAGGAATACTACTTAGCTCTGTGAGTGCAGGAGCTGACTTCCCGTACTTCTGCATCTTCAGTACCCGGTACAGTGCTCGGCCCATCACAGCCACTCAGTAGATGCCCCAGCATTCTGCCTCTTGGCCTCCTGCAAAGCTGACCCCTCCTCCTAAATAGTGCCAGCTGCTCAGTTGTCCTGGAGCAGCCTGGCCCACCCTCCACCCCATACAGCCAGTGTCCACTATTAGAGAACAGCAAGATACTGACCGATGGCTGAGCCACATTGCAGATAACCCAATGGCAGAGTCAGGAGACATCCTAGGGACACCCTGCGCCAGGGTCCCAAGACCCAGAGTTTCAGGAGATTGCCAAGATCATAATGTGGCACACCTGTGCAAGGGCAGTTATGGATGAGGGCTGCTGATTCTAAATCCCATGCCCTTGGTGGGGTTTTCTAGGCAGAGAAGGGCTAGATTTCCAAATCCCTAGTATGAGGCCTTTCTTTCTACCACCACTAGATACTATATCCCCATGAGGGAGACAGCAGGGGGATAGTTTGGCTGGACCACCCATTCTCCTACCAAAGTCCCTGCTACTCTGTTGCTGTTAGAGAGATCAGCCTGGCTGTCACCAGCCAGACAACCACCCTAGGTGTCCTGGACCCCCTCCATGACAGCACAGTGTGGCTGTGCAGACAGCTCGGCTGAGCACCAGCCCCGCACTGGAAGTACCCCCCATCCCCCCACCCCGGCCCAGGGCTGCAGGCCCCGGGGTCTGCTGTCATCCATGACACTGGCATTATTTCAGGCCCATTCCTTTCTCTTTCTAAAGCCTCAGATGGATGTCATAGAGAGCACATGCTGCTCTCTTCTCCAGTGATCCCCATGAGCAGCCCTGGCCAGTGATGGTGACATGGTGTGTGTGCTTCTGTCTACCTAGGTGCTGAGGACATGGGCAGCAAACCGTCCACACCAGGCGGTGACCCCACAGCACAGTGCCCCAGGACAGAAGGCATTCATGCTGCATACAAGCAAGGAAACCCCAGCAGGGCCCGGCACCTGCTCAGAGAGGCTTGTGATGAAAGCACATCCCAGCTGGAGAAGGTAGGGTCGATGCTGGCTCCTCCAGCCAGACTGGGGATCTGGCTTGGATGAATGTTACCACTCGGATTATTTCTTTTGTTATCATCATAATCATAATGGGGATCTTTTTAACCTCCTTTCACATGTAAACTTATGTTTGCTGGTCCTTTCAAACCAACTTCTCAACCTGCCACCCATCCATGCACACCCTTTCACCTTCCCAGAGGACAGAGGAGTAACAAATGTGAACACCAAAAGGCCGATCTGAAGGTTCAACTTACTGTAGTCTTTTACACTTGTCTTCCATTATAAAAATAGCACATGCTCAAAAAAAGAAAACTTAGAAATATGTAAAAGTAGAGAGGAAAAGAAAAAGAAAGTAACCTAATTCTTAATGCATCCAAACAGTCCCACTTAACAGTTTCGTTATATTTTCTCTCTGTCTGCTGATCTGTGCATATGTTGTTGTTTCTGATATAGATACAGTCATATTGTATATATAGATTTGTATGCTGCTTATCCTTACATAATATTACATCAAGCATTTCCCATCTGGTTATAAATTCTGTAAAGGAAGAAAGGTTTTTATACTTTACTTGAATTGATAAAACACTGAACCAGTGGAATTATTAAGCTATGTATGTAATACCAGGAGCAACCACCTTAACAATACAAAGAAATACACTCAAAACCACTATTGACCGATCAAAATGGAATTTTAAAAATGTCTCAGAAACCATAGAAAGGCAGGGGGAAAAAATCAGAAAAATGAAAGAGCAAACAGAAAACAAAACAAAAAAATTGCATGACAGACTTTAGATTTAACATATAAATATATAGCTATATTAACATAATTAGTCCAAATACATAAATGTAAAGAGATTTCAGAGTATATTTTATTTTTTAAGACTTTATTTATTTATTTGACAGAGACAGAGAGAGAGAGATATCACAAGTAGGCAGAGAGGCAGGCAGAGAGTGAAAGGGAAGCAGGCTCCCCGCTGAGCAGAGAGCCTGATGTGGGGCTTGATCCCAGGACCCTGAGATCATGACTTAAGCCGAAGGCAGAAGCTTAACCCACTGAGCCACCCAGGAGCCCCTGCAGAGTATATTTAAAAAAAAAAAACACGAGCAACTATATGCTGCCTATGAATAACTCACTTCAAATAGGATATATGTAGGTTGAAAGTAAATGGATAGAAAAAGATATACCATGCAGATATTAATCAAAAGAAAGGAGTGGCTAAATATCAAGTAAAGTAGACGTCAGGGTAAAGGAAATTACCATGGACAGGGAGGATATTTCATAATGATGAAGGGGTCCGTCCACCAAGAAGACATAGCAATCCTAAATGCGCATGCACCAAACAACAGAGCTGCAAAATAGCAAAACAAAAACTGATATAACAGAAAGGAGAACTAGATAAATCTGCAATAATAGTTGGAGAGTTTGATGCCCTCTCTCCACAAGTGCTAGAACGACCAGGCAGAAAATCAGCAAGTACAGAACTTAACCACCACCAACCAACAGAACTGAACTGACATTTCTGAAACATTCCACACAACAAGAGCAGAATGCATCCTTTTCAAGGGTCTGCAAACCATATCTCAAGATAGAGTGCATTTTCTAGGCCACAAGGTAAACCTCAGCACATTTAAAAGAATTAAAACCAGACAGAATATGTTCTCTAACTTCAGTGGAATCAAACTGGACATTTATAACAAAAAGATAATAGGAAAATCTCCAAGCACCTGGAGACTAATCACAAACTTTGAAATAATCCATGGGTCAAAGAGAAGGTCTCAATGGAAACCCCCCCCCCTCAAAAAGAACTAAATGAAAACTAAAATGCATGTCAAAATTTGTAGGCCGCAGCTAATGCAGTGCTGAGAGGGAAATTTATAGCACTAAATACTTACATTAAAAAAGAAGAAAAGTCTAAGTAATAATCCAAACTTACACCTGAAGGAACTACAAGAAGTCACAAAATGAATCCAAAGCAAGTGGGAGAAAGGAAATGCCAGAAATAAAAGTAGAAAATTAATGAAATTTAAACAGAAAAACAATAGAGAAAATCAATGAAACAAAAGGTATTTTTTTTTAAAGATCAACAAAATTGACAAACCTCTAGCAAAACTAACAAAGAGAAAGATCACTCATATCAGGAAGAAAGAGGGAATATCTGTACATACCCTGCAAATATCAAAAGGATTGTAAGGGAACGATACGAACAACTTTACACACATAAATTTGACAACTTAGATGAAATGGACCAATGCTGGAAAAATAGAAACTAAAGCATATCCCATATAAAATACATAATTTTAATAACCCTTTAATTATTAAGGAAATTCAAGTTACAATTTAAAACTTCCTAAAAAGAAATCCCAGATGGTTTCATGGGAGAATTCTACCAAATGTTTAAAGAAGAATTAATACCAACTCTAAGGACACTTTCCAACATTTCTGTGAGTCCAGTCTACCTGATACCTAAAGCAGATAAAGACAGTACAAAAAGAAGTTCAGACCACTGTCCATCTTGAATATAGATGCAAAAAATCTTAACATATTACAAATAGATTTCAGAAGCATATAAAAAGAGTATTACACCGTGACCAAGTGGGATTTGTTCCAGAGATATAAGACTGGTTCAGTACTCAATAATCAATCAATGAAGTCCTCCATTATTAATAGACTGCTATGGACTGAATGTTGATGTCCCCCCAAAAATGTGTATGTTGAATAATGTGATGGTGTTTGGAGCTGGGGCCTTTGGAAGGTGATTAGGTCATAAGGCTGGAGGTTTCCTGAAAGGGGTCAGTGCTCTTATAAAAGATCCCATAAAGCCCCCTAGCCTTATTCTGTCACATGAGGCTACAACAAGAGATCAGCCATCAGGAAGAAGGCCCTCACCTGAACAGGCCAGCACCCTAAATCTCAGACTTCCAGCCACCAAACTGTAAGAAATAAATTTTTGTTGTTTTTGTGCCCCTTCATCTATGGTATTTTGTTACAACAATTTGGATGAATTAAGCCATAAACTCAAGAAGAAAAATCACATTATCATGACACTTGATGCAGAAAAAGCATTTGACTAAATGTAATACCCTCATGATAGAAACTGTTAGACAATGAAGAACAGAGGGGAACTTCTTCAACCTGATGAACAGCTAGAGAAACCTACAACTAACTTACTAACTTTATACTTGATAGTGAAAGACTGCTTTACCCCTAAGATTGGGAATAAGGCAAGGATATCTGCTCTCAATATAATACTAGCAGTTTTATTTTAGAATAATTATACATAATTATATTCTGTCTATTACTGGAAGTTCTGGCCAGTGCAGTAAGGTAAGAAAAAGAAATAAAAGGCATACACATCTGAAAGGAAGAAATAAAACTATATTTGCAGATGACATGACAGTCTACATAGAAAATCCATAAAAGAAGGACACCTGGGTGGCTCAGTGAGTTGAGCATCCAACTCTTGGTTTCAGCTTAGGTCATGATCTCAAGATTGTGGGATTGAGCCCCGTGTCAGGCTCCATGCTTAACACAGAGTCTGCTTGAGATTCTCTCTCTCCCACTCCCTCCCCCCACCTTGCTCATGCCTCCTCTCTCTAAAATAAATAAATCTTAAAAAAAATAAGAATACCCATGAAAGAAATTATCCATAAAAAATTGATAAATTGGACCTCATCAAAATTAAAAAACTTTTCCTTTGAGAAAGACTGTGTTAAGAGAGTGAAAAGACAAGCTACAGATTTGGAGAAAATATTTGCAAATCACCTATCTGACAAAGGGCTCATACCTAGTTCATACATAAAAATCTCCCAATACTCGACAATAAAAGCAAACAACCCAATTAAATAATGGATGAAACAGTTGAAGAAACATTTTGTTGAAGAGTAAGCACAGATGGCCAATAAGTACATGAAAAGACTTAATGATTGTTCAACATCTTTAGCCATTAGGGAAATGCAAATTAAGACCGGGATGAAATATCACCGTACATCTATTAGGATGGCCAAGATTTAAAAAAAAAAAAATAGTGACAACATGAAATTTTGGTGAGGGTGTAGAGAAACTCTCTCTCATACACCATGGTGAGAATAGAGAATGGAACAACCATTCTGGAAAATAGTTCAGCAGTTTCTTAAAAAACAAAAAATACATTTACATTATGACCCAGCATGTGCATTCCTGAACATTTCACCTAGAGAAATGAAAACTTATGCATACACAGAAATCTGAGTGTGATCGTTCATAGCAACTTTACTAGTAGTAAGAACTGGACACAGCATAGAATTCCTAGCAGATGAATTGTTGAACATACAATGGAAAATAATATAATATAGATGTAAACCGTAAATATATAAGTATATAAAATATGCAAATATATAAAATATGTAATAAAATATATAAAATATTTAATATGTAATATAAACACTAAAATATGTAAAATACTACAAATATAATATAAATATAATACTAAACATTATAAAGAAACTCTTTGAGAAGGAGGAACCCTCTTAACACTGTTGGTAGGCATGCAAGCTGGTAAGGCCATTCTGAAAAACAGTATGGAAGTTCCTCACAAAGTTCAAAATAGAGGTGCTCTGTGACCCAGCAATCGCACTACTAGGTATTCACCCCAAATCTACGAATGTAGTGATCTGAAGTGGTACCCGCATTCCAGTGTTTATAGCAGCAAGGTCCACAATAGCCAGACTATGGAAGGAGACCAGATGTCCACTGACAGATGAATGGATAAAGAAGATGTGGTGTGTATATGCAATGGAATATTACTCAGCCATCAAAAGAAACCCCGAAATCTTGCCATTTGCAATGATGTGAACAGAACTAGAGGGCATTATGCTAGGCAAAATAAGTCAAAGGAAGACAATTATCATGTTATCTCACTCATATGTGGAACATAAGAAACAAAACAGAGGATCACGGGGGAGAGGAGGGGGAAATAAGACAAAACCAGGGAGGGAGACAAACCTTAAGAGGCTCTTCATCATAGGAAACAACCTGAGGGTTGCTGGAGGGGTGGAGGGTGGGAGGATGGGGTAATTGGATGACGGGCACTAAGGAGGGGACATGATGTGATGAGCACTGGGTGTTCCGATGAGTCACTGAACACGACCTCAGAAACAAATAGTACACTATATGTTAATTAATGGCATTTAAATTTTAAAAACTAAAAAAAATAAAGAAACTCTTTGAAATACACAACCACTCAGATGACTCTCGAGGGCATTATGTTGAGCAGGATATTAAAAAAAAAATCCCAAAAGGTCACATTCTGTTCGATCCCATTTGTATAACATTCTCAAAATGATGAAACTATAATCGAGATGGAAAAGAGATTCGTGGTTGCTGGGGTTCATGATGGCGGGGGGCTCCGGAGAGGCTGATCTCTCAATGGAGTAATTCTACCTGGTGATGATCACTCAAATGTATACACACGTGACAAAAATGGCAGAACGATATACCCACATTGTACTAATGTCAAATTACGGGTCTTAATCTTGAACTGCAATTGTGTAAGCTGTCACCACTGGGGGAAACGGAGTGACAGAAATATGGATGCCCCTCAGGACCGTCTTTGCTAAGAATCTCTATTTCAGAGCAAAAAAGGGGGAAAAAAAACAAAAAAATAAGCAAAGTATAATTCCTCTTTAATAATATATAAAAACTGGCAAAAAGTGATCTATGGTGTCAGAAGTCAGGGTAGTGGTTAGGTCAGGTAGGACCGTGACCGGAACGGGGCAGAAAAGGGACTTCTGGGCACAGATAATCTCACATCCCTGGTCTGGGTGTCCCCTACATGAATGTGTTCACTTTGTAACCATTCGTGAGACTGAACACAGTGTGTGCTCTTTTCTGTAGGGCTGTTATACGCCAGTAAAAGTTGTCATGGGTGAAGTGAAAAAAAGCGTTTGGTTTCATGTGGGATTACCCATGTGTGGATGTAGATGTACACATTCTGGAAGGCTATGTCAGAGCAACTTCCTTTGCAAAAGGGCGTTAGGAAGGAGAGGCATGGAGGGAGGCCTCCTTTGCATTTTAAACTTTTCTATGCTGTTTGAAGGAAAACAAACAAACACACACATACCATTGAGCCTCTGGGCTGTCTCTAGCCAGAGGGCCAGCCCGGACCCTTCCTGCCTTCTGGTTCCTTTTGGCCTCTGGGTTGGCTCCTGTGACATCATCACTTCTTGAGGACGGGGCTTTTTAGCTTCTCACCCGCTAGAGTCTAGACAGCTGTTGGTTGTGTGTGGTGAATCATTTAATCAGTCCCTGTGGCTTTTCTCCCTAATGCAAGTGCTTTCCTGGAATGGCAGGCCTAGGGGACCCCACCCTGGGCAGATTGGCAGGCCAGTGGGTTTTTCTTTCCTGGCCATATGGAATGCATACCTCACATGACCAGCTCATTCATTCCACTTACACAACGCGGGCCTCCCTCCAAGTCCCACATTTCCTGGGAAGTCTTGGACAGAGTGGAGAGAACATAGGCTTTGGCTAGACCGACCCCAGTTCAAATCCTGGCTAGTTCTGCAGACTGCAAACTCCCTCCTTCCTCAGCCACAAGATGGAAACACAGTGTGAAAATAAATAAAGGAAACCTTATTTAAAATGGGAGTCTGGAAGCCCTGAAGGGCAAGTTCTCATGCATCACCACTCACCTTAAGAAGCAAACCTTGCATACCCAGGGAGAAGCAGCTTCCTTTCCATACCCCAGCAGGAAGAAGGAAGAATTTCTCCTTGCCCGGCAACAGCCCAGCTAATGGGAACTCAGTAAAACACCCTCCCAGTTTCCTCCTTTCCCTTATAAAACCAAGTCCCTTTATTCTGTTCTCCGGACTTGCCTGTGGTTCACCGTAGTCTCCTGGTCCTGAATTGCAATTCCTGGCTATTCCCAATTTTTTTTTCTTTTTGCAGGTAAAATAACTCTCTCCTTTTTTTTTCTTTAATCAACAGCAGATAAGACGGTTAAGACTGTTATCAGGACTAAGGTTGACTATGTAAATAAAACGCTCCATGCAGCATCCCACACATGATAAGAGCCTACCTAATATATCAGTTCTCATCCCTGGGATTCTGTTGACCCATCCCTGCCTGTCTCACCTGAAATTGACTCCTAATACGCTTGTATTAGGAGTAAAATATGCTCGCTTGTGTCTGTTTTATGCAGATTCCAGACTCAGATTTATCTGTAAACTCATGAAGGTCACGGATTGCCCCGGGTATCCTAGACACAGTACGTCCTTGGTAAATGCCAGCGCTGGCACAGGCAGCCTAATTCCAACGTGGATCAATTCTGCATCCGCCTCCTTGAACCCTACAGATGCCCAAGTCCATCGGAACTAGCCAGGTTTCAGGAAGACTTAAAGTTTCAGTAATGCAGCCAAACTCTGTACATGCCAATCCAGCATTTTTTTTGCAGACCTAGCAAGCCCATGAAAAGTCGGGGCCATTTGTACGGTCCTCCAGAGCCATTTCTAGCTGTGTGATCTTGGGCGAGTCACAACACGTCTCTGAACCCCCATGTCCTTGTCCACATATTAATACACTGCTTCAGATGGGGATGCTTACTCCCCGGCCTTGTGAAGCTTAAGGCGAAGAGCAGTGCTGTCCCGAAGAAACAGGATGGGACCCACATTTATATCGAATGGTCTAGCAGTCACATTCAAAAAGTAAACAGAAACAGGTGAAACAGTCATATTTTTTGATCTGAATGTATGAAAGATCGTTTCAACACGTCCTCCGTAGAAAACTGATCGACGAGATAGTTGACATTTTTGCACTAAATCTTTGAAATTGCATGTGATTGGACGCTTCCAGCCCCTCTCACTTTGCACGAGCCTCGTTTCAAGTCCTCAGCAGCCGTCCGTGACCCTGTGGCGTGATCCCAGACAGCCCGGCTCCAGGCTCGCCCGTGGGCTTGGGGAAGCATGTGCAGTGGATTGTCTTGGCTGTTCCCAACAGCGTCCACCTCACTGAAGTCCTGTCCCTGCTCTGTGTCGACCAGGGCCAGCTTCTGAGCATCTCAGCGGCCTACGGTGACCTGGAGACTGTCCGGTATCTTCTCACCGAGAGACGGGTGGAGCTGCCCACCGAGCCCACCGACGACAACCCAGCTGTGGTGGCGGCTCATTTTGGGCATACGGACGTCGTGCAGGAGTTGCTCGAATCTTTGCCAGGTACATCCCAGGCTCTGAGCTCCTTGCCCGCCTCTCGGGAATCACCTCTTCTCAGGAATCAGACAGACCAGACAGACGTTTGCCGGTGGGGGTCAGGGTGGGGGGGCGGTGAGGGTGGGCGTGGGCTTTCTTGTTTCTTTACGCTTTCACCAAGTGAGAGAACCAGATTTCTGGGCCATCACACAGACAGTCCACAGTAAAAAAAACCCTGCCATCCCCCAAGTCTCATTTCCTTGAGCTGAGGAGGTTAATTTTCTGACGCCATATTTGATAGAAAATATGGACCTATGTCCCTTTTTAAAAAATTTAATAGTTTTTGTCCTTAAAGAAGTTTTAGATTTTTGGAAATGTGGATGTGGAAGTAGAGAATGCCCATCTACCTTTTAGGTTAGCTTCCTTCACCCGACACCATGTATTGAAAGTTCCTCCATGCCTTTTTATGGCTCGGTACCTCATTTCTTCACAAGGCATTATTACCTTAGCGGTGGTCTTTGGGAGTTAGGGTTTTGTTTGGGAGCACGGCCAGCGTCATGGGTGTGCAACAGTGTGGGCCCTGCCCTCAGAAGGCTCGTGCTTGGTTCAACACTCCATGGTCGCCATCTTGAAATTTTTGATGTTTTTTTTAAACAAGGGGCTCACCTTTGTATTTTGCACTGGGCCCCACATACTATGTAGCCGTCCTGTCAGGAGTAGGGGAGTTGTCCCACAGTGTGCTTTTTTGTGGTCGGACTTGGTTCTAAGCCAGTGCCCCCTTCACATGTCTAGAGGGAGAATGAGGTTAAGGGCAGAAATCAGGACTGTGTTATGGCTCACAGGTGCATACTGGGTCCAGTGAAACATAGGAAGGCAAGGAGGAGCTTGGGTGTCCCTGAGGGCAGACTCCCTCTCTTCAGGGATCCCCAAGATTAGCTCTGTTCTAGCCCCAAATCATCCACACCGGCTGGCTCATGACCTAATTGTGCATTTTGAATTTACTGAACATTCATCCTATGAGTCTCTCACTATTGCCTTCCCGTGCATTCTGAAAAACTTAAGAGATACACAGACTTCTTTACAAAGGTGATCCCAGATCTTTCATAGCTCCTGGCTAAGCAGAGACAATAGAAGCAGAAAGCCCAGTAATTCTATGTAGTGTAATCATGGTGAGGGTGAAGTATTTACACAGTGATCTGGGAGCACACATAGAGAATGGTCTTTTCTGGTCTTCATAAGGAGCTGACGCCTGAGCTGGGTTTTTGCAGGGTTCATAGGTGTTTACTTGGCAGACCAGAGAGGGAAGGGCTTCGGTCGCCCACTTTCGCAAAGCAGGGAGCTTGGCTGGACATGAGCATGGTTGTCAGCTGCTTTGGGGCATCCTATCTTCACCTCAACTAGGGACAGAGTTGCTGAGGACCAAAGGAGTCTAGAACATCGTTCTAGACCCTGCAGGAAGTGCAGAGATGGGCAAAACAGCGAGTGTCCCTATGAATTCCCAAACCGGGGGGAAGGCAGCCACTGTCAGGAGTCTGTCTGTGAAACCAGAAGACACACAAGACAGAACTTGAGAACAAGGGAGAGTTTGAGAAGAGGAGAGATGAGAGGCTCATAGGGGTAGGCACATCATTGTGTAGTTGTGGATGTCATTCCAAGTACGTCATTATCTACTGTCTGGTCTCCGTAGCTGAGTGGAAATGGAGCAAAGGAGGAAGAGGAAGGATGGAGACCCTAATGGGACTCTCCCAGAGTATCATTGGATTTGGGCCTCAGAAGATACGTGTGGGGTTTATATGGTTAAGAGAGCACCCTTTGGTTTTGAGTGTTTAAATCCTTTAGCTTTGCAGGGTTTACGTCTTGACTTTGTCATTTACCAACTGTGGGGCTTCTGGCAAATTCCCAAACTCCTCTGAGCTCTGATTTCCTCATATTAAAATCATGGCTATAAAATATAGCCTTAGACAGCCTCCTCGGATGGGTAGACATCCATCCTCAACAGAAGTTAACAGCATGATGACTGCATTTCTCTAGATACAGTTGCAGGAAGTGAGTTGGAGATCACTTGTTAATATCTGTTGGAGTACCACCTCCTTTGAATTGTTAATTCTAGTTATCAGAGGGAGAAGAGGAGGCACTGATTAAGCATCTGCTGCAACCCAGGCACTACGCCAGGCACCCTCTGTGCTGGATTTTCATTTCTTCCATCCCGACCTCCCCTCTGCTTCCTGGTCAGTTTCCTACCATGGAGGCGAGGGTCCCTTTCTCCCTGCTTGGGAGCACTTGGGTTCCTAAGGACTCCCAGCCTCTGGAAATGAGACAATGCTATGATGCAATTGGGAAGTGTCAGCATGGAGGATGAGATCATTTTTCCATGGCCGCTACATCCAAAAGACATTGCATTTACTTTGAACTTGAAGATACTGTAATACTTCAGCCCACGCTGTCCCTGTTCCTTCAGCGCGCTAAGTGTTATTTCCTCCTGGAATTAAGTAGGCGGTTCTTGCAGGGAGTAATTTGCAAAGTTTTAGGCTGGATAGTTAGATCGCTTTCTTTCACCAAAGCCCTTTTTCTTTCATTTTTGAAAGTAATATATGTACTCATGGATAATTTAGAAATGCAGGAAAGTGTTAGTACTCTAAAAACATAATGACAAATAATGAGTTAGAATGTTTTGAGCTGGGCGCTTGACATACATTATGTCATGCAATCCTCACATTAAAGTTGGGAGGACAAGTGCTATTATTCCCATTCTATCAACAGGTAAACTGAGTCAGGGAGAAGTTAAGAAATTTGTTTAAGATTACACAGCTAAAATATTTTAACCCTAAGGTGCTTGTCTCCAAAGCCCATGTCCCTGTATGTAATGCTGTTCTGGGCATGAGGTCAGGACTGGGGATGGGGAAAGGGGTGAGGGGAATGATCACAATCCCTGCTACCGAGAGATAATACTGCAACACGGGGTAGTACCTTTTAGTCTTATTTCCACACATGCATTTTTTTTATCCGGTTACAATCGTACCATATATGCTGTTGGGAATGCTACTTTTCCTCACTCGGCATTGTGTGATGAGGAGAGGATTTATAATGATATGGGAAAATGGCATATGCAATTCAGAGGGACTGTTCGAGAAGACACTACTGACTTGACAGAAGCGACTTTTGGCTGGAAATAGGACAGCTCAATATTATCAATGGTCCGAGGGGAGATCAGGGTGGGAACAACCAAAACCCCAGAGTGGCACCTTCCGTTTGTCCTGTCATCTCCTGCCAGGTCCCTGCAGCCCCCAGCGGCTGCTGAACTGGATGCTGGCTTTGGCTTGCCAGCAAGGGCACCTGGGGTTGGTGAAGCTCCTCGTCCTGACCCACGGGGCCGACCCAGAAAGCTACGCAGTCAGGAAGAATGAGTTTCCTGTCATCGTGCGCTTACCGCTGTACGCAGCCATCAAGTCAGGTGGGTTCCCCTGTCAGTCCCACCCATGGGAACCCTTGCAGGTTGGAGATGTGGGACCCTGTCTTTCTCCTCCCTTCTAGCTCTTGAAACACCTGTGTAGAGACATTTGCAAACTCCATTATTTGCCTCTCTCTCAAAATGTCTGCACCTTCCGTCTTTGGCCCCACTTACCCCTGCAACGGGATTTCAGTGACAGGTACCAACTGTGGCAAATGGGACCATAGTAGGAGACACTCCACGGGGCAGAGTGCCACAAAACGCCTCCCACGAACAGGAATTTGCCACCTCAAGAGAAGTCATAGAGAAGGTCCACCAGCACAACTACCCTTTTCATCCCCATTTCACATATCAGCGTCTGCCATTTTGGACCAGCTGCGACACACTCGACATCTGAATGCCATTCTCCGTTCTTTAGGAAATGAAGACATCGCCATATTCCTGCTTCGGCATGGGGCTTTTTTCTGTTCCTACATCTTACTGGACAGTCCTGACCCCAGCAAACATCTCCTCAGGAAGTATTTTATCGAAGCTAGTGCCTTGTCCAGCAGCTGTCCAGGGAAAATGGTGAGTAGCCACTGCCCGTGGATAAATGGATAAAGACCAGGTGGTACATATATACAATGGAGTATTTTTCAGTCATAAGAAGGAAAGACATCCCGCCATTTTCAGCAACATGGATGGACTTTGAGGGCATTGTGCTAAACGAAATAAGTCAGATGCAGAAAGACAAATACTGTATGATCTCACTTCCATGTAGAATCAGAAAAAGCCAAACCCCTAGAAACAGAGAGTAGATGATTTGCCAGGGGTTAGAGGGTGCAGGAAATGGGGAGATGTTGGTCATAGTGTACAAACGTCAGTTACGAGGTGGCTAAGTTCTGGAGACCTAATACACAGCTCTGTGATTATAGTTAATAATACTGTGCTCTAGACTTGAAAGTTGCTCAAAGAGTAAACCTTAAGTGTTCTCACCACTTGAAAAGAGTGGTAATTAGATAACATTATACAGGTTTTAGCTTACACTCTGATGGTAATCATTTTGCGATAAGTGTGTTGAATCAGCAGGTTGTACACCTTCAACTTACCCAATATTTTTTTAAGATGTTTCTTTTGATGTGAGAGAGAGAGAGCATAAGCAGGGAGGAGGGGCAGAGGAAGACAGAAAAGCAGACCCTCCCGCTTAGCAGGGAACCAGATGCGCCTGGATCCCAGAATCCTGGGATTATGACCCGAGCCAAAGGCAGTTGCTTAACCAACTAAGCCACGCAGGCGCCCCACCCCCACCCCACTTACCCACTATTATATGTCAAGTATATCTGAATAAAATTGGAAAAATACACAGGACATAGTTTTAGTTTTCCTTTTATTAATAAAAATAGTGTTGTATTATTCACATTATCTTCAACTTGGTTTTTTAAATTCAGCAATCTATCATGGACTCCTTCTAGATAGGTCACTGTGGCTACAACTCATTCTTTAAATACATGCCATAAATCTATAGATGGAACATAGCTTAGTCCTTTTCCCATTGGTGGACATTTGGATTATTTCTGGGTTTTGCCCTTTGTTATACAACCTGGTTTTCTGGGATATTGGCTTCTGTAGATCAAAGTCCCCAAAGTGGGTTTTTTTGGGAATCACTTCCCCCCAAAGCTATGGTGATTCACTTTCACCAGCATTATGTGGGAATCTCTGTTCCCAAACCTTGGCCAGCATTAGATGTCCAGGAACCCTTTAATATTATCAGTCTGTTGGATGAAAATGAGATCTCCTTGTTTTGATGTCCACACTGTTGTTATTAAGAATATCGAGCATCTTCTCCTATCTTCATGAACTATTTGCATCTCCCCTCACTTGAGTTGCCTGTTACTGTTTGTTGATTATTTTCCTGAACGGTTGGTCATCTCTTCCTTCTCATTATAAAGGATCTTTTTTGTATCTCAGACTTTAAACCTTTTTTTGTTTTTAAATCATACATGTTGCCAATATTTTCCCCATCCCTGCTTTTTCTTTTGTGATAACAAAGATATGAGAATATGTAATCAAATCTCTCTTTTTTTTTAAGATTTTATTTATTTATTTGTCAGAGAGAGAGAGAGAGAGCGAGCACAGGCAGGCAGAGTGGCAGGGAGAGGCAGAGGGAGAAGCAGGTTCCCTGCAGAGCAAGGAGCTGGATGTGGGACTCGATCCCAGGACTCTGGGATCATGACCTGAGCCAAAGGCAGCCGCTTAACCGACTGAGCCACCCAGGCATCCCTCAAATCTCTTTTTTGTTCTAGCATTTGGGTTATATAAGAAGGTCATTTCCCCCTCAATTTTATATAAATATTTTCCTCCTGGAATATCTCATGATATTTTTTTTTCTTTTAGTTTTTACATTTTAAGCTTTAATTTTTCTGGTATTTATTTGTATGTGAGGTATGAGGGAGAGAATCTAGCTTTCATCTTTTCTATATGGCTGATCAGTTATTCTAGCACAGTTTTAAAATAAAGCTTCCTCTCCCTTCTGAATTGAGATGTCATCATTGTTATTTTCCCCAGTATCTATCTGTATGCATTTTGGGATTCTCCATACTGGTCCACGGGCCTATTAATCTGTTTCTAGGTAAATGCCATCCTGTTTTGAGAACAGACATTTCATTTAAGTCTTACAGACTATTAACGCATGTTTTCTACTTGTTTGTTTGTTTGGTTTTTTTTTGGAAAATATCTTGACTGTTATTAGACATTTTTTCTTTCTTCTGTGCATTTCCCTGATGACTCTATTTGTGCAGCTTTCAGCTTATTAAAGAACAACTTTCATGTTCTTTAATAAGGTTTTGTATTTTGTTTATCTTATCTATATTATTTTATATATATATATTTTTTTTAAATTTCTTTTCAGTGTAACAGTATTCATTGTTTTTGCACCACACCCAGTGCTCCATGCAAAACGTGCCCTCCCCAATACCCACCACCTGGTTCCCCCAACCTCCCACCCCCCGCCCCTTCAAAACCCTCAGGTTGTTTTTCAGAGTCCATAGTCTCTCATGGTTCACCTCCCCTTCCAATTTCCCTCAACTCCCTTCTCCTCTCCATCTCCCCATGTCCTCCATGTTATTTCTTATGCTCCACAAATAAGTGAAACCATATGATAATTGACTCTCTCTGCTTGACTTATTTCACTCAGCATAATCTCTTCCAGTTCTGTCCATGTTGCTACAAAAGTTGGGTATTCGTCCTTTCTGATGGAGGCATAATACTCCATAGTGTATATGGACCACATCTTCCTTATCCATTCATCCGTTGAAGGTCATCTTGGCTCTTTCCACAGTTTGGCGACCGTGGCCATTGCTGCTATAAACATTGGGGGTACAGATGGCCCTTCTTTTCACTACATCTGTTTCTTTGGGGTAAATACCCAGTAATGCAATTGCAGGGTCATAGGGAAGCTCTGTTTTTAATTTCTTAAGGAATCTCCACACTGTTCTCCAAATTGGCTACACCAACTTGCATTCCCACCAACAGTGTAAGAGGGTTCCCCTTTCTCCACATCCTCTCCAGCACATGTTGTTTCCTGTCTTGCTAATTTTGGCCATTCTAACTGGTGTAAGGTGGTATCTCAATGTGGTTTTATTTTTTATATTTTTAATGAGATTTTACAACCTGGACCTGCCATGTTTATTTGTGTCTTCTTTCTTGTTTCTGCCACTATATGAACTAAATATGATTCTTTTCCATTTCTATTTCCAATCCAATGTTACTGATATGGAGAAAAGCTCCTTTGTTTATTTATATTTTATCAAGCCCCTTTACCAGCTTCTCTTATTAATTCTAATCATTTTCGGAAGAGTTCCTTGAGACTTTTAGGTATACAATCAAGTCCAAATAGGTTTGTCCCTTCTTTTCTAATATTCATATAACTTATTTTATTTCCTGTCTCATGGTATCATTAGGAATTTCAAAAGTTGAATCATCATGAGGATAGCAGACGTATTTCTCTTATTCCTGATTTTAAAGGTCTTGACCTCAGCAATTTATAGGCATTTGCTGTAGATTTTTGGTAAATAGACTGTTGTTAGATTTAGATAGTTTCCGTGTATTCCTTTTTTGCTTAGGAGCTGTTATTGGGAAAGACTGCTGGATTTTGTCAAATCCCACTTTGGAAGCTATTGATATATTCATGTGGCTTTCTACCTTAACGTGTTGTTATAATGAATGATGATGATATATTTTCCTTTTCATTTATGATGTCAGACAGTTTTACTTTTTCTCTTTGGAACTTAATCAGACCGGCCAGGGATTGAGATGTTCAAGTGGTTTTGTCAAAGGACTTATAGATTTTATTTACTTCTTTATGATTTGTTCTGTTAGTTCATTAACTTTAGCTTTTATCTATACTAAAATCTTCATATTTTCTTCTTCAAGTATTTTATTTTTCTCTGAGTATTTTGGGGTGTTGTAGTTAAGGTAAGGGCATGGCGTTGAGACTTCATGGTCTGCTCTGGGTTCTGGATCGTCATCTGATCACTTTACCGCTCTGTGTTTTGGTTTTCTCATCTGAGAAGTAGGAAAAAGAGAGAGAAAGTATCTATCTTGGAAGGATACTTGACAATTAAATGTGGTAATAGTTACAACATTCTAAAACCAATGCCTGGCACATGGGAAGTACCTAACAGATGATAGCTAGTATTATTGGAGTTCTTTTTTTAGATTTATTGGCTTAAATATTTTTCTTTTTTCCTCTAATTTTATCTTGTCAGTTGTAGATGCAAGTCTTTCATGTGCTGTCGATTTGTGCTAGCTTTCTTTATCAGAATCTGAAATACACATGTGACATGTGACATGTACACATTTACATATTTATAAATATACATATGTATGTATATATATATATATACATATGTATTTCCTACTTGTTATTTTTTTTTTTAGTTCTTCACATTGTTCTACAAGTTTTTGGTCTACAGGCCCGTTTAATGGCTTTATGCCCCCTTTTGACTTATTTCATGATGTCAAATACCTGCTTTCATCCTGTTCATGCTTTTGTCCTTAAAATTGGGATTTGTGTCTTCTTTGCTCTTCACACGGCCACCCTGCCTTCTTTTTCTTTGCATCAGGATTGTACAAGTTTTCCCAGACATTCATCTTCAGTTTTTTCGTTGTCTTTGGTTTATTTCTTTATTTTTTTAAGATTTTGTTTTAATTTATGTATTTGACAGACAGAGATCACAACTAGGCAGAGAGGCTGGCAGAGGTGGGGGGGGGGGTGGGAGCAGGCTTCCTGCCGAGCAAAGAGCCCAATGTGGAGCTCCATCCTAGGACCCTGAAATCATGACCTGAGCCAAAGGCAGAGGCTTTAACCCCCTGAGCCACCCAGGCGCCCCTCTTTGGTGTATTTCTTATAGACAGCATTTAGTTTTCATCCCATCTGAGAGTGTGTCTTTGAGGAGTCCACTCGATTCACATTTGTGTGGGACCTGACATAGTCATCTATTACTCACATCTTTTTAATTATATTTATTATATTTACTGCTATTAATAATATCAATAATATTTATTATATTAATAATATAACATTATTTATATTAAATATGTTATTTAATATATTTATTGTGCTTATTTATAATATTTTATTATATTTATTGCTATTTCCTTTTAACTGTTCTCTTGATCTTGCTGGTTTCCTAGTTTTTAAAGAATGCAAACATTCTTATCAATAGCAAACGTACAATAAATATTTAATATTCGCCTCACCTTGTAAAAGGAAATAGGGACCATGCAGCCCTTTCCTTTATATTGTGCTTGGTGTTTTTCCCAACACTTTCCTACTTGATCGCTACAACACCTCGGTAAGAACTGTGGGGAACAGAATGTTTTCCTGATGAGAATATTGTGGTTTAGAGACATCCTGTTACTTGTCCAAGGACAGCAGCTGCAACACAGTTATACTCAGCCCAGAACCCGAGTCTCCTGAACTCAGGGCTTTTCCCATTTCATGATTCCTGGACTATCCCTCCCACGTACATCAGTAGTTGTCACACTTTTCTGTACACTGACTCCCTGGGAACTTTTAAAAACCCCAGCGCTCAGGTCACACCGGACACTAATTGAATCTAAATCGCTAACGGGACCTGCCTCAGTTTCATTTAAAAAAATTCCCCAGGTGATTTCAGTGTGCAGCCGGGCTTGAGAGCCAGCGACTTTGATTTTCTTGGCTAAAGGTTAAAAGCAGAAGTGATTGGCATCTCCGTCCGCCGTTGTTTCCACTGAGCGACGTTTGCCGAGATAGAGCATGAAAGTGATCGTTGCATTTTAGAAGGAGAAGACAAAGAAAAGACAATGTTACTTTTCTTCTCCTTGACCTAGAAGAGAAAATGAAATTACACTGCAGGCTGAGTCAGGAGGCTGTTTTTGGGGCTTCCCCAAAGCAGGTGGTATTCTGATTATTCATATGAATTTCAAAGGCCAAGGGCCTTGCAGTGGGTGTGTCTGGCTGCCCGTGATCTAGAACCTGCGATAGCACATTCCTTCAGTGCTGCTGGCAGAAGACAGGGAGGCGGGCTGCCCAGAGGGACCCTGCCATCAGGAACAATGACTCAGGAACCGCAGGTGAGCCCTCTTACCTTCCCAGGTGTGCAGTGGGTCTGACCTGGCATTTTTGGTTCCAAAGAGTAGACAAGGGCAGCCATGCAAAGGGTGCTTTGCTGCCCTGAGTACACAGCCTGAGAGCTCCCTTGGCCTTGCTGGCATTCATGGCAGTGACCTTGCTGCATTAGTCATGTTGTCTTGGGTGTGTGTATGCTCTGCCTTCTCCACCGGCTAGGAGGGTTTTATTTTGTTTTGTTTTATGTAATTGCTGCTTTGGTGGAAGCCACCACCAGGGAAGGTTCAGAGCCTTCCTGCGTGCCTCTGGGTCAGGCGTTCCCTCGTTCCCAGGCTGCCACAAGCCGGGGCGGCCGGGGCGGGGGGGTTGGTGCGGGGACTGCAGAGAACCCCACATTGATGTCCCATGGGCAGGAGCAGGCCATTTCGGTTTTGTTGGCGTTTGGTAAGCCAGGTCCGAGAGCCCACACCACGTGGTCTGGACATACTTTCAGAAGAGCAAACCCAAAGCCAAGTCGGACCTGGCCAGAGCTGTTTCTTGGCTCGGGTTGGCCGGCGCCCCTCTTGAAAGCTGCCAGACTCTTGCCTGAACATGGAACAAGACGGCTGTGCTCGTGGCAAGAGCCCGGTCGCCGTTTGCTTTGTTTCCATGAGAAACAGCAGCATTTTGAGGTTGGCATGCCCAGAAAGGAGCAGGAAAACTCCGAAATGCCAGGAAAGGCCGGCCCAGCAGGTCCTGGAATAACCGTGGTGTTTGTCCCCATTCAGCAGTGAGAGGGCTTTCTGGGGCTGTTCTGAGCGTTGCAAGGAGACAGAACTGGACTGAATTTTGAAACAACCCAATGGAGAAATTACTAATATCCTCTTAAAAGTCCCTAACGTTTTAAACCTGGTAGCTCACCTAGAGAGGAACAGGTATCATTATGACCGTCATCGTGGCTTCTTGGACCAGCTCTGGGCTTGTGTACTTTAAAAATTCCCGGTGGCCCCACCATTCAGATGCCTGTGTCTGTGCTCAGCAGGAAACATCCTGGCTGCACGTTTTCACAGCCGAAGCAGCCTTTCTCCACCCACGTGACCTGCTGGGTCTGAGGACTTGTGTTCACAGGATGCTTGGAAAGGATAAGAAGCAGCAAATACGGCCTCGCGGCTGTTGGGGGGCGGGGTGGACCTTCGTGCAGAGTCGGCCGAGTGGGGGCTGCGTGTTCCCGAGAGCCCCTGAGGCACCGTATAGGCAAGCAGCCTTTCCTGGGGGACCCCAAGTCCTCTGGGGAGCACTTTTGTATTCGGTTAGGTCTACTGCTTGGCGCTAAGAGTCTTTATTCCAGAGCTGTATGCTTTCCAGAACACTTGGTCCTTCACGCCTCACAGCTCACAGCTGCCCGCGTAGTGGGGTCGGAACCCGTGTCCCCAGAAGTCAGTCTCTGGAGGAGCAGCAGTGCCCCGCAGGTGAGGGACAGCGCACGGTTCCGACCCAGTGCCCGGACCCCGGCCCTTTCACCCCTCACTGGTGGTAGAGGAAGAGCGAGCCTGTCACCAGCTCCTCAAAAGTTGTAAAAGCAAACTCAGGACCGTTCCGGCCTCCGTCCATCAATTCGGCTTCTCTTGCGCCCTGTTCCGCACACGTCTGTTTCCTCTGGTTTCCAAATACTGACTCTTCCCTGCCCACTGAAATACTACAGTCCCTTCCTCGTTTGGATGCCCTCCCCGTGGCTCCTGGCCACGCTGTTCGTTCTCCTTCAGAGCCTGACATCAGGCAGCAGGTGACACAGCAGAGCCAAGGAGCAGAGTCAAGGAGCAACCTTTCCAGATGCTTGCGACGGGCTTCCTGCTGGATCTTTTTTTTTTTTTTTAAATTTTAATTTTTATTATTTTTTAAAAGATTTTATTTATTATTTATTTGACAGAGATCACAAGTAGGCAGAGAGGCAGTCAGAGAGAGAGGAGGAAGCAGGCTCCCTGCGGAGCAGGGAGCCTGATACGGGGCTCGATCCCAGGACCCTGAGATCACGACCTGAGCCGAAGGCAGAGATTTAACCCACTGAGCCACCCAGACGCCCCTTCCTGCTGGATCTTAAAACAGAATACAACACAACAGGGGGCGAAACCGCTTGCACTTAGTTCAAATGGGGAAAATCATGGATGAAACAGAGACGCAGGAAGAGTAAAACTATTCTTTGAGCTTAAATGACAAACCGGAAAATACAGTCGGGGAAGTATGAGAACGGGGTCCAATGTCAGCACAACTGTGGATATCCGTGTAGACAGTTGCGTCTCATTACATTGGTAATGATACAGATCAATTTCAAACAGGTAAGGGGTAAGCACTGGAAAGTCATCAGAATATATTTTTAAAAGGGCATTTATCCCAGTTGTAAAAGGGAGATGATTACATTATTATTATTATTATTATTTATAAATTTACAAATAGATATAAAGGTACATCGTCAGAAATAAGACGAATGCTTTATATATTAAAGCAAAATACTTGCAGGAAAATATGGTTTTAAAAAGAAATATAGGGATATCTGGGTGGTTCAGCTGGGTAAGCATGTTCCTTCAACTCAGGTCTTGATCCTGGGGTTCTGGGATTGAGCCCCACATCAGGCTCCTTGGTTGGTGGGGAGTCTGCTTCTCCCTCTCCCTCCACCTGCCTCTCCCCCTGCTTGTGCTCGCTCTCTCAATTTGACAAATAAATAAATAAAGTCTTTAAAAAAAGAAATATAAAAGAGCAATGGAAGATTTTTGAAAAAAAAAAAAAAAAAAAAAAAAAGAACTCACCAAAACACAAATAGATCATGGATACAATGTACATGTCAGTTGATCATTGAATTTCATTCAGCCAATGTTTATAGATCACCCACTAGCGGCCCAAGACTCAGCAGTGACCAAGCCAGGACCGTGACCTTTGCCACCACATTGCTCACAAATTCCACCAGGCAGGAAGAGAAATGAAGAGTTAATTTACCCAGAAGGGGACCAAGGCAGTATATCATGGCATGAACACAGATACAACTTCACTGACAATTACAGAAATTCACATTAAAGCAACTCGAGAGTACTGATACAAGCCTGTGAAACGAGCAAAGATAAACATGACTGTCGAGTAAGACACTTGGCAGGGTGGTCGAGAAATGGGCACACCGATCCCTTTACTGGCACAGTCTGTTCCATATGTGCGGAAAGTCATTGGCATCGTGTGACAAAAGCCATAAAACTCATTTCTCCCAGGGAACTGTTCTGAATGTGTATTTCGTTTCTGAGAGATACCTCTAGGACATAATTTGAAGGGGAAAAAAGAATTCCCACAAACATGGTCAAAACACTGCTATTCATAATAAGAAGAAATTAGGGGAGGGGCGCCTGGGTGGCTCAGTGGGTGAAGCGTCTGCCTTCAGCTCGGGTCATGATCACAGGGTCCTGGGATCGAGCCCCACGTCGGGCTCTCTGCTCGGCGGGGATCGTGCTTCTCCCTCTGCCTCTGCATTCCCCCTGCTTGTGCTCTCTCTCTCTCTCTGTCCGTCAAATAAATAAATACAATCTTTAAAAGAAGAAGAGGAAACTAGGGGACGGAACCAGAAGGGTCCAGCTGCAGGAGGAAACGGTACCATCCATGCTGTACCTTCAGGGTGGACGGCACAGAGCCAGGAAGATCCCTGCCTGTGTCCTCAGCACTCAGCACACCACTGCTCCTTGACCAGGACACCCTTGAACTCTGAACCCCACACAACATCCTCAGGAAGCCTTCTTTGACCCACACGCCTGGTCGGATCCCCCTTATATCTCCCGGAGCTTCCTGTCCATTTTATTTATAACAATTAACAAAGTTTGAGGTTGTCTGGGTGACATTCTCATCTAATGTCAACTCTCCCATTTAAAAGGAAGCTTCTCGAAAGCAGGGGATTTAGCCAGGTTTGCTTACCCCGGTGTAGGGCTGGAACAGGATGATTAGCATGGACGGGACGAATGGATGGTTGAAACTTTATATATGCAGTAAATCTCCCATTTACGTAAAACTTATGAGCTGACAAAGGACTGTGCCAATGACTTTAATCACCTATGCAGTCCAATGAGGTAAAATTTTTGCCTTTATTTAAAAGTTGAGGAAACTGACGTTTCTCTCAATAGTAAGCTAAGTAGTTTAGTTAACTGCAGACATTTTATTTCCTGCCCCCCCCTTCTCAAATAGATGTTGGCAAAATTAACTTGGAACTAGTGATGGAATATTTCTTGTAAGCTTCCTATTTTTAAAAGGAATGACTGAAATACTACAGGGGAAAAAAAACATAGTGCTCTTTTTTAAAGATTTTATTTATTTATTTGACACAGAGAGAGAGAGTGCACAAGCAGGGGGAGCAGTAGAGGGAGAGGGAGGAACAGGCTCCCCGCTGAGCAGGGAGCCCGATGCAGGACTGGATCCCAGGACCCTGGGATCATGACTTGAGCCGAAGGCAGACACTTAATTGAGCTACCCAGGCACCCTGTCAGTTTTTGTTTTGTTTTGTTTTGTTTTTTAAGGAAAAAAACCTATCTATTTTTTAAAATTTTTTTAAAATTTTTAAAAAATTAAATTAAAATTTAAAAATTTTTTAAAAAATTTTTAAAAATGAAGAAAAGGTGATAAATTTTATTAAACACTTTTTGGCATTCAGATATTCTTACCTATAGAGCCCAAACTGATGGTTACCAGAGGGGCGGTGGGTGGGGGGATTCAGGAGGACATTTGTGTGATGAACACCGGGTGATGTGTGGAAATCCCGAGTCACTATCTTGTACATCTGAAACTACTATAGCACTGTATGTTAGCTCCACTGAAATTTAGAGAAAATAATTTAAAACTCAAGAAAAACGTTGGGATACAATACTAAAAAAAAGAATTACATTGAATTAGGAGCCTCGGGGGAGTGAGTCTCTAGTTATTTTCCTTATTTGTCTTTTATACATTATTTTGTTTTTCTCTTTTTATGTCACTTTGAGAATTTTTCTAAGTAAATCTTGCATTTCAACATCATTATTTGGTTTGTTATCAGCAGTGGCCAAGGACAACCCCTCCCATAACTTAAACATTGTTTTTACATTGGTCATCAGATTGTCATTTTCATTCTTAGATTATTAGTTACATTTAAGTCTTTTTTTCATTTAGTCAATTGCTTGTCGACTGTTATTTTTTTCAAAGACCTTTGAATTGGCTTTGTTTATCAACTTCCTTGTCTTGACTTCCCTCTGGTTTCTCTATGCTTGGTCTAATTGTTTTAACTTTCCTGTTTTCTTTCAGCTTGCTACTCTAAGTAGGGCGGGGTTGCCTTATTATGCCTCATTTTTTCTGTTTGTAACAGCGATCGGAGTTGTGCGTTGTCTTTTCCATTACTTGTAATACTTTTGTTGTTCTAAAAATATCTTCTGTTGTGACTTGGTTTTCCTCTCCTACACGAGCATGAACTAAAAGGTCATGTTTTCACGTTCAAAGGATTGGCCACCTTCTAATTCTGCTTCTCTCATTGGTTCTGCCTCTAGTTTGCCTTTGTCCTCCAATAAGATAGAGTGGATGTTTGCCTCTCCCTGCACTTTTTCTTACTCCCTTTTCCTCTTTACTTTTCCTTCATACTCAGAATTTAATAAAAAAAAAAATGTGCAAGTTCATATCTATTTGAACACAGGATTCATTCTCCTGTTCCCCCCCCCTTTGGTGATCGCTCATTTTTATGACAGTGCGTAACTCTTTAATTTCTCTATTCATTGCATCTTTGATCTATCGTAGTATGCCGGCATTTTTCTTGAATTTGCATTAGTTTTTCTTTTACCTTATATTGCCCTGGGTGGAATGTAAAGATTTAACATGGTCATATTTTGAGGTTATGATCGTTTGAGCATCTTGATTGCTATCAAGGAGCCTTGGTTATTTCTCTGAATGCCTTAGACACTGTGTCAACTTTTCCCCGGCCATGGGAAGGGAACATGTTTGTCGGGTAGGAAGGGACCAGAGCGTCAGGCACCTGAATCACCATCTTGGTTCTGCTGCCTTTGAGCAAGTTGTCTCTTTGAGGTCCTTTTTTTTTTTTTTTAAAGATTTTTTTTAATTTATTTGACAGAGAGAGAGATCACAAGTAGGCAGAGAAACAGGCAGAGAGGGAAGGGGAAGCAGGCTCCCTGCTGAGCAGAGAGCCCGATGCGGGGCTCGATCCCAGAACTCTGAGATCATGACCTGAGTCAAAGGCAGAGGCTTAACCCACTGAGCCACCCAGGCGCCTCTCTCTGAGGTTCTTCACCTGCCAGACCTTACAGGGTTACTGTGAGGGTGAGCTGAAAAAGTGGCCACGGAAGTCTGTGTGTGCATTGCAAAGGGTCAGCGAGATGGTGTCATCATGAGATTCACAGCTCAGTTTCCCTACAGAGGGTTTCCCTACAGTCTGACCTTGAGTGTGCCCTTGGAGGCAATAGACTGTTCCATGTCGACGCTTTAAAATGCCATCCTAGCTTTGCTTCTAAGTTAGTTTTGTGCTTCTATTTCCCATTGATCTGGTTTCTATGGTAATATTTCCTTTTGTTTGTTCACCTTAAATCATAGTGGCAGCTAACCACTACTAATTTTGATGTTTACAGTATTTTGAGCAGAGGTGCTTTTTCAGCGCTGATTACCCCTTTTTTCTCATTTGGTCATTCATTAACTAAATCATTGAATTCATCTTCTTCCTGAATCTGGGAGGAAGGCTGACCTCCCCCTTTCTCTTATCTCTCCCTTCCTTTACTCCCTGTAATCATTCTCAGGTCATTTTCGAAGCTCTCCTTTACACTACGGAGACTTCACAGGCTTTTTGACCTGTTTAAGGACCAATATTACTATTCTTTTCCTTACCTGTTCACTATATTTCTAATCTACTTGTCTCAACAGGCATCCTTTTGGCCTTCAAGAATCTCTGTTTCTTTCGTTTCCTCTCTTTAATGCGTGGGCCTCTGTCCATGGAATGTTCTGGGTTCTCGGGTCTTGACTTCTGCCATCTTTATTTGACTTGTTACCATCTGTATCAGTGCTACAGTAACAAAGTAACAAAAATCGGTTGGCTTAAAATAACAGAGATTTACTGTCTCAAGTTCTGGAGGCTAGAAGTCTGACATCCAGGTGGCAGTCGCAGCAAGCTTCTGCTCCCTCTGAGCTCTAGGGAAGGGTTCTTCCGTGTCTCTCCCTAGCTTCCGGTGGTGCCTGGCTGTCCTTGGCATTCTTGGGTCATAGACCCATGACACCAGCCACATGCCGTCTTGTCATTGCACATCTTCATATCATCCTGTCTCTGCACTTACCTGCCTTTGTGACCAAATTTCCCCTCTTCATAAGGACACCAGTCATATTACTTGGGGACCTACCTTAATGACCTCATTTTAACTTTATCTCTCCAAAGACTCTCTGTCCAATAAGGGCCACATTCAGAGGTACTGGGGGTTAGGGCTTCAACATATCTTTTATGGGGAACACATGTCAGCCCATAACACCATCCTTGTGGCCACCGTTCCATTGCCCGTGGCCTGGGTCCCTCGGTCACGGTCACCTCCCCTGCACGGGTGGACGTCCGATCTCCAGCTCATCCTTACATGCTGAATGTCCCATCTCTTCTTGAGAGCCTTTCCCTGCCAGAGCTCAAGGACTTGAGCAGCAGGTGTTTGGAAGTGTCACACCAAGGGATCCATCCCCCCGGAGGGGCAAGGAGGCGGGCATGGCGGCAGGCGCCGCCGGTCGGGTCTTGTGCATCGTAGCCCTCATGTGCACGAGGAAGCTGGGACAGAGCACTGTCTCCAGTGTGCCGATCCTTTGTCTAGCCAACTCCCTGTCCTCCCTGGCCTCCTCGGACAGTCGGGGTTCCCGGAGAACATTTGTAGGCGTCTTCATTTGCAGGGTTTCTTTTGACTTGTTCTTCAAGCTCTTTGCCAAGTTCATTCTATTTCGGTTAGATCTGTGGGTTCTGCCGTGTCTCCAGCCATCTGGGTGCTCTGACTGCTGCTTCCCATGTCAGAAGGTGGCTCTTGGCTCTCTGGCTGGCCCAGCAAGGAGAAGGCACCCTCTGCCATCATCCCAGGAATTTTTGCTTAACCACCAAAAGGAAGGCTTGGGTTTTATGTTGCCGGGGATTCACAAATACATTTTATTTATTTATTTATTTATTTATTTATTTATTTATTTCAAGATTTTATTTATTTTTTTGACAGACAGAGATCACAAGTAGGCAGAGAGGCAGGCAGAGAGAGAGAAGGGGGGAAGCAGGCTCCCTGCTGAGCAGAGAGCCCGATGCGGGGCTCGATCCCAGGACCCTGGAATCATGACCCGAGCCGAAGGCATAGGCTTTAACCCACTGAGCCACCTAGGCGCCCCTCACGAATACATTTTAGAAGATTCTCTGTCTCCCCCATCCCCTTTGAACATGTGTGTCTTGATGGAACGGACTGTTTCTATAAGCTGCCTTCTCGGGTCATGCCTTTGTGTCATGGAGCTCGAGTTGGTCCCCTCAAGGGATTTACAGCCTCAAGGAGGGAAGGTTCTTACAGAGTTAGCCATAGGCCAAGGTCAAACACAGACCAACTGATAGGAACCATGAATTGGCAACACAGAGAGAAGACCGAGTTCCGCTCTGCTAGCTCTGTAGAGACTGGGAGGAGGTGAACGTGAAGCTCCACTCTGGTGAGGCTATCCCCCACCTAACCAGTGGCAGAGGCACACAGCCCCCTACCAACCCCCAACTGTCAAGGTCCAAATCCGGGCTGAAAGCATCGTAGACCCTAGCCCTTCGCTCACCAATCATCTTTCTTCGACCAGTGAGGGTTGTACTGGTGTAAAAGCAAATCTAAGTGATATAATTGTGGCGGACTGGCTCTTCCACTGTGATGGTTTAGGTCTGGTGGCTTCAAGAAAGTTTGTGTAAAGTCCGGGAATTGCTGTCCCCTCCCCCGCCCCCTGGATTGCAGCCCCCATCGCAGGACAAGGAGGTCTTTGGTACACAGGAGCACCCCAAGCATCGCTCTGTGCTGAGCCATGCCCTTCCAGACATCTAGGCCTTCCTGATTCGGTCCTCATCATTCCCACTGCCTCGGGAAGCACGTGTCTAGGTCAGCCCCCTGTGCCTTCTGGAAGAGCGATACTTCCTTCTCTGTTGCCCGACATTTAGAGGGCTCGTGCTTGAGGACAAACATGAGTGTGTTTCCGTCTGTTTGCTCCAGAGGGGGGGTGGGGAGGTGCCTTAGCCACAGCACTGGTGAATGGGGGCGGGGGTGGGGGGGTCCTCCGCATCCAGCTGTCTTTGATTTTGCAATTCCACGTGCATGGCTTTCATTATGCAAGCGCTGGCTTCTCTCCCTTCGGAAACTTGTTTATTGTGATTCTTCCCCGGGCTAAACACAAATAAGTAACAAGGGCTTCGTGGCTCGTCCTGCTTGGTTTCCACGTCAAGTGTCCTGCCATCTGCTGAACTGTGCGCCTGTTAACTTCCCTTCTGCTGCTTTGTAAACACTCAGACACCCTGTCATGTTTGGGCACCAACAGGAAAATCACTTCTGTCAATGAAAATTTTCAAACCAACCCAAGACGAGGTAGAAATCTCACACACATTTTTTTTCCCAACCGTCAAGCCCAGAAATCCTTTCCCAAGGATGTCTAGACTCCGAGTGTATTGTTCTGTGTTCAGACTTCTGCTTTTGACTCATTCTCCTGGGGCGTGAGTTTAACAGATTTCCACCCTGCAGAAACTCTGGCCGGGGGGAGGGTAAGACCTAGAAAGAACTCTCAATTTTAGGAAATGGTGGCATCTGCTTCCTCCACTTCCCCGTGTCTGGTGAATTCGGCGGCATGCACAGCCACTCTCTTCTTCTCGATGATTTTCTTCTGCTAGAACAGTGTCCTCCAAGTGAAGCAAGATGGCATCGCCATGACACAGACCCTCGTGGGAGACAAGGAGGCAGTCCTGGCACCAAAGTTTGCAGGATGGGCAGCATTTAGACAGGAAGCAGGAGGGCTGTGAATTCCAGGGGAGACAACCCAGAGCAGGGTGTAGAGCCAGTGCGGGGGCAGACCTGGGTGTGAAGGCAGAGGCCAGCCATGCCTGCAGAAGCTTGGACCCTCAAGAGACCTCATGACACCCACCGTCAAAACGAGGCTGGTTTTCAGGAATAGCTCTCTTAGCTCCAGGCCCACCAGCCTTGTGCTTCCCACAGTGTCCAAGCATTGCCAAACCACACACATTCCCAAGGGGAGGGTTGGCAGCTCCCCAGCCAGCTCCCCCCCTGCCCCCCACCCCCAGCAGATGGGCCAGTCAGTTACTGACGGTGAGGCCACACTCTCTGGGTCCCCACAGCCTACCTGAGAATCTCAGCATCGGGTCCGCATTCTGAGCACTGTGGTTCATTCATGAACAGGCAGTTTCTGTGTTTCATTGACATTTTTTCCTTGGCCTTGACTCCTCTGCTCTTGGGAGCACACCCATCCCCCAGTCGCTTCTACCTACAATGAATTAACTCCGCAAGCCCTCTGCCAGCGGGAACGCAGAGAGCAAGCAGAGGGCGGGGAGGAGACGATGAGGCAGACAGCTGGAAAGTGGCTGGGGAGACTGGCAGTGTGGGGGCTCCCCAGGGAAGGAGTTCGGGGGCCCTGCTGAAGGCAGCCTGGGTGGGGGAGGTGGGGGGAAGGCTGAAGGGTTGTGACATTTTCGAGCGATCGATCGGGTTGGAGGTGTGAATGGACGGATCGCAGTTCTCAGTGGTTGGATTCTGGGCCAGTGCACAAGCATTTATTTAGTGTCTGCCACACGCGGGGCACGCTGCTGACCACCTGCGACTGTCGGCCAGGGCTCTGTGCGGCAGGTGCCCACGGGGCAGGCTCTGGACGGCTGCACTGCCTGCTAGGGCACACGGGATGAGCCCCGGGTCTGAGTTAGCACGGAGCAAAATCAGCAGGCGGTCTCCTATAAGGGGAGATGAGCCAGACAGAGCCGGAGAAGGTGTCCACGTCTGCTACAACTTGGCCGAGGACCCACATAGAGCTAGGCAGGCAGACGCCAGGCTTGGGGCTCCTGAGGTTGAGGGCCTGCTCTTAATGGGATTATAGGCTGCAGCTCAGGGCTCCCAGAACATGACAGAAATGCAGGAGAGAGACCGCAATCAGGCTCATTTCTGGTTTGTTAGGATTTTTGATGGTCCTGTCATTTGATTTATAAGACTTTCAGTAGACATCTAAGATGTGTCTTAAAAATCAAAATCAAAACCATCCTCCTTTTCAGCTTCCTTTTGGCTGCTGGGTCAGTCCAAGACAGATCCCCTTGTTGTTGAATGACCAGAAATGGCCACACAGGGTGAGTGGAGAGTCAGACTATGATCTGGGCCTCTTGGCTTTGTGTCCAGCTGTCTGGTCCTGGGCCCGGGACCGGTGTGTGTCTCCAAGAACCCAGGAAGAGGAGGCCACCAGGCCCTTGGAGGGCCCTCCTTGACTGGGCATTGCAGAGCCTGGAACCTTCCTCTCAGCCTGCCCGTGGGTCAGCTGTCATGCTGATCCCAAGGCTCCATCCAGGAGCACACTCTCCTTCTCAGCACACAAGCCAGGGAGAATCCTGGGTCCAGAAGTGACCTAGACATCATCTGGCTCCAACCACTTCTTTAACAAATGAAAACCAAAATAACCAGACCAAGGGTGATGCAACTACAAATTATAGAAAGATTAGGAAGAAGCCCATGTGGCTGGATTTGAACTGCAGGCATCAGGATTCACTCCTGTGAAATACAGAGCTGTGTCGGATCCATGGGCTGGGAAGCAGCGACACCCCAGTAGCACTGGGCACACCTAGCACCCAGATTCTAGTTTCTAAATACCATTTTCTGCTCAAGGGAATCAGGGCAGATTCTGGGGCTGGGGCTTGGGAAGCAACAGAAACGGGGGTGTCAGATTTTGCCAGGAAGTAAGGAAATACCCCAAACAGGTAGGAATATGTCAAAGGAACACCGGAGCTCCCTTGATGGGACTCCCACTGGCCGAACTGGGGGTGACCAGAGCGGCAAAAGACATAATGATAATAATAATTGTAACACTTAGAATAAAGAAAGAATCCATGAGTCCATAGTGATACTTAAAAGGGGCAGGGATACCCCCTTCTGTACAGAAGAATGCCAGGTAACAAACACAGAAGGAATGGTAGTTTTAGGAAAATCACTGCTTTGTAACCATCAACGTACTGACTGAGCCAGGCTAGGCTCAACAATGGCCGCTGAAACCGCTGGGTGAAATGATGTAGGAACTCAAGACATTCACTAGTCTCAGAATATCACTCCACACATGCTTACGAATCACAGAGTAAAATGCACCTTTACAAAGGGGGGGTCCGACGGACACTACCTTCAACAAGGAAGCGGACTTGGCATCATCAGTAGCAGAATAAGCTGACAGTAGGTGACCTCTAGTGACGTCCCATTGAGAGGACTCACGGTTGTCTGAGATGCTTGCCAGAAATGCTTCCCTTGAATCGGAACACGAGGGGGAGCAACTGAGTAAATTCAGATTCTGGGGTAGTCTACGAGACCACTGGAATGACTTGAAAAACTGCATTGCCAGTGTTGAAAAAGACATAAGAAGCCACAAAGACTTGGGGCGCCTGGGTTGCTCAGTGGGTTAAGCCTCTGCCTTCGGCTCAGGTCATGATCTCAGGGTCCTGGGATCGAGCCCAACATCGGGCTCTCTGCTCAGCAGGGAGCCTGCTTCCCCCACTCTCTCTGCCTGCCTCTCTGCCTACTTGTGATCTCTCTCTCTGTCAAATAAATAAATAAAATCTTTAAGAAGCCACGAGGACTCTTCTAGATTAAAGTAGAGGGACATGCAATGTGTGCTTCTGGATGGGATCCTGAATCAGGACACAAAATAGTTATAAAACACACTTTTTTTTTAAGATTTTTTTTTAAAGATTTTATTTATTTATTTGACAGATAGAGATCACAAGTAGGCAGAGAGGCAGGCAGAGAGAGAGAGAGAGGAGGAAGCAGGCTCCCTGCCCAGCAGAGAGCCCGATGCGGGGCTCAATTCCAGGACCCTGAGATCATGACCTGAGCCAAAGGCAGAGGCTTTAACCCACTGAGCCACCCAGGCACCCCTATAAAACACAGTTTTGGGATAACTGGGACTATGTGGACATGGACGGTGGATTTGATAATATTGTATTGATTTCATTTCTTGAAAATGATCAGTATATGGCGGTCACGTAGGAAAATATTCTTGTTCTGTAGAGACATGTGCTGAAGTATTCTGGGGTGAAGTGCCACGATAGCTATAAATTACTTGGAAATGATACAGCAAAAAAGGAAGAATGTGGGGCCCCCAGCGGGTACAACTAGTTAAGCATCTGAGTCGGTTTCGGCTCAGGTCATGATCTCATAGGTCACGGGATTGAGCCCCGTGTGGGCTCCGTGCTCAGCGTGGACTCTGCTTGGGACTCTCTCCCTCTGTCCCTCCCCCTCTAAAATAAATAAATCTTAAAAAAATAAAAAATAAAAAATAAAGTGTGTGTGGAGGGAAAAGAGAGCAAGCAAATGTGGTGTCAGGTTAACAGTGGAATCTAAATGAAGGGCATTTCATGCGTATTCACACAGTTCAGCTCTTCCGCAGTTCTGAAATTTTTCAAAATAAAAAAGTGGGGGAAAAACCGTCATCACAAAGGAAGCAGCAGTAGAGTGACCTTGTCTTCTTTAAAAAAATCAGCTGAGGCTAAAACTTCATTCTCTTAACCCCAAATCCAACAGAGCCTCACCTGTCCGTCTCCATCCAGGTGAATGGAGAGACAAGACAGAGTCAGTCCTTCACCTCCTGGGTCACAGAGTTTGGAGAGGGTGTCCCAGACCCACGCATTCCAATCCCGGCTGCGTTGCTAAGGAGATAAAGACCAGGCACACATCGCCATCTAGTGGCCACATAAGGAAGCGTGTCTGCTGCTGCCTATTCTGAACCCAAACTTACCCCACGTTACTGGTCCCCCACCCCGCCACAGGCTCCTGGCTTAGTTGTTACATTTTCCCGTCGGCCAAGCACTGATTTTTTGTTTCTCTAATTTTCTCATATGGACTTCCAGTTGCTTTAGAGAAACAAGCCAAAAAACTGATTTCCTGCCCCCAGAAACCGAATTGAGACCCAATCCTTTGAGAATCCAGAAAAAAGAGAAAAGCCCTGCTCATGTGTATTTAACCACCGCACCCCAGCAAACCACTGGCCTTTCCTGACTCCCTCTTGTGGAAATAAACGAAGGCCAACCAAATGAGAAAAGCAAAGGCGATTTATTCCAAGTTTGCCGTAGCAAGGGCGTCAGCTACCTTCTCCTGCGTTTTGGCAGAGTCGTGGGAACACTTTCTGGTGGGAGAAAAGGGGAAGCCTCAGGTGTGCCCCCCCTCCCTGGGGGGCCGTCAATGGGGAAGCTGGAGACAGCTCACGAGAAGGGAGGTTGTCCTGCATGATTGGTTGGGGGAGCACTTTGGCTTCCTCTAGCTCATTTAGTTGGGACGTGGGGACAAAGACTGGGGAAGCTGCCTGTGATTAATCAAGTCTGTTACAGATCTGTTACAGATTGTTGCAGAAGTTACTGGATCGGTGCTAGCCATGGTGGGCTAGCCATGGTGGTGTGGCTCCCTACAAGTCTGGCTCAGAGCGGGCTGGCTTCCTGGGCTCGTTACTGTAGAGAAGGGGGTTAGTTTCCCAGGCAGGTTGCCACAGGTGGCGCGTCAAAGTTCTGTTTTTTATATACGGCCTGGCCATTGTCTGTGTATTTGGTCCTTCTCACTCTGGAAGCAGCCCATCCACAAGCTCCCGGTGTGGGGTCCGCCATGTTGCAACACAAGCTCCCGGTGTGGGGTCCGCCTCTCAGGGGGGTCGGGACACCCAGGTTGGGTCTTCTGTCCTCTTCTCCAGTCTGGGGAGACCCTTCCAAGCATGGGTGGCTCTGTACAAAACAGCTGTCAGTCCCGCGGATTCCGGCCCTGGAAGAGGGACTACTCATGGACCCCCTCCCCCCCCCCGACAAATGGGCTCCCCCTAGAGTCTGGAGAGTGGGGGGGCGGAGTTTTGCAGAGGTCACTTGTGAGATGCAGATGTGGATGGAAATAGGTACACCCCCCACACACACCCAGTGCCAGCCACTAGGTGGCCAAGGTCCTGACACTCTGGGACTCCAGCTGAAATGAGCAGAAACAGACAGACTCATGGTCGAATAAATCACTGCTCTATTCTAAGGCGACACTGGCCCCTGGGCTCCCCGCCCGCGGGGGCTTTTCCCCTTTCTCCAAACCCAGGCTCTCCGTGTGAAGTGGGCCCACCTCAAGCTGCCCTGGGTGGATCTCGACTGGCTCATAGACATCTCCTGCCAGATCACGGAGCTGGACCTTTCTGCCAACTGCCTGGCTTCCCTCCCCTCCGTCATCCCCTGGGGACTCATCAACCTCCGGAAGCTGAACCTCTCCAAGAACCACCTGGGGGAGCTGCCTGCCGTGCAGTCATCGGACGAAATCATCTGCTCCCGGTGGGCACCCGCCCCCTCGCAGGCCCCTTGGGGTGTGCACGGGGACCTCCGAGCCCAGCATGACCCCCGCTCCCCCCCAGTCCTCCTGCTACATATTCCTGGATCAGAGTTTGTGGTTGGAAATCCAGTTCTCCCTAAAAGGAGAGGAATTCTGCTGCCCTTACACAGTTCCGAGGAATACGGTCCCCCCCTCCTTTCCAGGGGAACGCAGAGAAGTCTGGGGGGGGGCGGTTTGTCTCGGCCCAACCTTATACTGTGCATGGTGGCCGTGCCCGCTGCTCATCCGAGGCATCCCCTCTTGGTCCTCCAGATGGAAATCCAAGGAGGCTGGACACTGCCTGCCTGGGGGATACAGTGAGGTCCAGGGGCGCCCGTTTTTATTTGACCTCCCAGGGAAAGTGGGGAGGGCCTCCCAGAAAGAGTTACCCCGAAAGCGCTCTGGCAGCGGGTGGATGGCGTGGGCAGCTCCTGGTTTCCTTTCTCAGGAGGCCTTGGGAGGAAGCCTGAACGTGGCCCCTGGAGCTCCATGACAAGGGGAAGGGCCTTACCTTCGCTGACGGGCGGCGATCCTCACTCTGTAAGGATCTGAGCCCAGTTCAAAAGCTAAGGCTTCACTTAGAGTGAGCTAGGAGAGGATGCTGCACAGAGCACAGGGTCAGGAAGCAAGCCACAGGGAAGCCACACAAACATTTCAAGAACGAGGGCCTTCTGAGTGGGGGTCCTCAGCCAGGGCCGGCCGTGGGGGTCCAGGTGGCTCGAAACACGGCCCTGTGGCCTTCCAGCAGCTTCGAGGGCACCAGCTGACTTTGCTATCATCTCCTGAGAAAGGTTGGCATCCCTACTAGGCAGTGAGACCGGGGCCCACCAAAGACACGTGTGATTTTCTTCGTCTCTGCGGGACGTGGTAACAGTTAATGGGATGAAAAGAAGGTCTACCGCGACATTTTCAGTGCACGCTCTTCAGCACTGCACGAGGGGAAATACAGAGAAACATGTCGCAGGGATGCCTTTCCTCTTTCTTCTGATGCCCTGACTGCCTTCCTTCCCAACCACAGGCTCCTCGAGATTGACATTTCCAGCAACAAATTGCCGCACCTCCCGCCGGGTTTCCTGCACCTCTCCAAACTCCAAAAACTGACAGCTTCCAAAAACTACTTAGAAAAACTGTTTGAAGAAGAAGGTGGTACGTTGTATCATCGGCGCCCTGACCTCAGTTGTCATTTTGTTCTTGGCCACCGTCTTCTTACCGTGTTATTTTCTTTTACCCCAGCCACTAACTGGATCGGTTTGCGGAAGCTGCAGGAGCTCGATATTTCTGACAATAAATTGACAGAACTCCCTGCACTTTTTCTTCACTGCTTCAAGTCACTCAGTTTTCTGAACGTCTCCAGAAATAACCTGAAGGTGTTCCCAGATGCCTGGGCCTGCCCTTTGGTGAGTATTGTACCGGAAATCAGGAGAGGCCGGTCAAGCCGGCATCTCACGTGAACCAGAGCTCCGGTCGGGGCTCTGTCTCACTTCCTCCTCTTGGTGACCAGGCTGGGTAGCAGCACTGCTGTTCCCTTGTTACCACTCAAAGGTGTCACTGGGCATCGAGCTCCTGAGTGTCTTAGGCAACTCACCTGAAAGCCAGCCCTGGCTCCTACCCCCCACCCCATCCCGGGCCCAGCCCCCAGCTTGAGATTCCTGCCATAACCCCCATAGAACTTTCCACCGTTACAGCCTGCCCATCTGGCATAGGAGGAGTTCTGCCCAAAACGGAGGGGGGGGGGTGGGGGTGGGGGGTGGTTCCTTTCCACGAGCTGTGAAATAAGAACAAAGAAGAGAAGAAGAAATAATTCGCCTCCACCTCCCTGCCAATTAAATGGTGTTTTTGTTTCTGGGGAAGTTGGCTTGTTAAAACAGATGGGCCAGCATAAAGAATGTTTATGTTTTATTGCTGTTGGTTTCAAACCAAGAAACTCGCCATCGCTCGCATGCGCTTTCTGGCTTCAACAGATGTGTGTGGGAAACCCGCTCGTCCCTCGAGCTTGATCCTGAAGGATGCCGTTATTTCCAAGGACCATGGGCCAGATGTTCTGGAATGAAGGGATAGGAGCAGGAGCCACCTTGGTCTCCCTCAGGAAACCGTTCCCATCCCTTCCTTGGAGCAAGGACAGGAACGCGGGACAATGACAGTTTGTAGCCTCGTAACCGTGTTGTATTTATGACAGAGCCTTAGCTGTCGAGTTCTGATTTTTCACGTCAGATTTGGAAAAGGCCTTTCACGGCACTTCAAAAGCAAATTAATATCTCCTTCTCTTTCTCATCAAACTCCTAGAAATGTTGTAAAGCATCCAGAAATGCCCTGGAATCTCTGCCGGACAAGATGGCTGTCTTCTGGAAAAACCACCTGCGGGATGTGGATTTCTCAGAAAATGCTCTCAAGGAAGTTCCCCTGGGGCTTTTCCAGCTTGACGTAAGCCTCATGGCCCTCTCTTTCTCATTGTTGGCTTTTGTGAGGAAGTCAGTCCACGTCGCAGTACAATCTGTTGGCTTCTCCTGAGCTTCTGAGACCAAAAAGAAAAAAAAAAAAAAAGAAAAGAAAGAAAGAAAAAAGGTTCAACTCTCAAAATTGTGCGTGTTTATGAGCACAGATTGGGAGGAAGTGAGCATCATGAAGACAGCTCTGTGGGGGGTGGGGGGAGAGCATAGGTTGTCATCCTCTAGGACTCTTCGTTGTTGAAAAGCGTGAGCATAGCCCCACAGCCCTGTCTGGCCTTCTCCGGCCTTCTCCGGCCTCTGTCTTTTGGGGGCCCCCGGGGGCCCACCCCTCCCCCACCCCCCCAAGGCCTACCGGTGTGCAAAGCCGAGGGAGGACCCGTGGGGCGGCGCCTTCTTGCCCACCTCCCTCCCCAGAGGTGGCAGAACTGGAATTCCTGGGGCTCAGACTCTTCCTTGGCTGTGAGCTCAAGAAAGTGCCTTTTTCCAGACCCCCATGTCCCCCCGACCCATCCCCCCGGGGCTGCTTTCCTGTCTAAGGTGGTCTGCCGATCCGTCTCTGTTCTCCCCACGTGGACGGGAGCCCCTGAAGGCCAGCATAGCTCGTATTCATCTCTTGACACCCAGGGCCGCCCTGGCTCAGGGCCTGACCAGTGTTGGCTGAAGGCACCCGGGCAGCCCGGGGCAGAGCACATCTCGCCCCCACCCCCCCTGTCCTGCCACGCCGGCCTCATGGGCCCCCCCCACAGGCTCTTGTGCAGGGAGAAGCACAGCTTCCCCTCGTGTTCAGGGACCCCTGAAGGGCCAGGAAGGTACCTTCCATCTGTGTGTTCTCGGGGAGCAGGGCCATCGCGTCTCAGGCCCCAAGGCGCGCACACGTCAGGCGGGGCCCTGGTAGGTGAGGGCGTAGGTCACTGCTACCCTTGGTGGCCCCCCCTGGCCGTGAGTTGAGTCCCCTGCTCTGGGTCAGTTTCCTCATTTCATGCCAGCCGTGTGCTGACTGGGTTTTCTGGTTTCCACTGAGGCCAGAAGCAGGAGATCCTGAGGGGAAGAACGTTGCCCAGGACTTTACCACTCGGCTCTGTGGGACCTTGTGTTTGCTCACGGGTCTCCCCCTCTGGATGGGGCTCCTGGTAGGCCCTGCATGACCCCAGGGTTCTGGGGCCTGGCACGTGCACGGCCCTATGAGACATTCGGTGACAAACTGGTTGTGACAGCGGGGAAGGCCTGGACCCCCCCTTTGACACGGAAGAGGTGAGGGCACGGAGTAAGGAGTATAAAGTGGTCGGGGGGAGCCCATTCGCACTCCTGAGCCGTGGCCGCTGAGGACAGGAGAGTCCGTGTCCCTAGGGAAGGCGTCGAGAGTTTGCAGGGTGCCCCCTGTGCTCCCACTGAGGTAAAATATGTGACAAGTCCAAGGACGGAGCTTGTCCCCCATAGTCCCTGGTGGACAGACAGAGGGCCAGTGGCCAGGGAGTCAGCAAGGGGCACCAGGCCAGCAGGGGACACCGGGTGTCCCCGCCACCCTCCCCTGCCCAGGGCATCACCTGAGGAGGTTACGGGAGGCAGGGGCGCCCCACAGTGTGCTGCAGCCCCTCCCCTGTGTGACACCTTGGCCCCCAGGACCCTCAGCGTCGGCCGCTGCTCCCGGGATGGGCCCGTACACAATTGTCACTCTTCAGAGGGCCCAACGCTGAGACGTACTTGTCCTCCTTTCATTCTGGAATAACTGCCTCACATTGATCGGGAGGGAAGGCTCGTGTACAGACGGCCCCGTTTGCTGCATTGGGTATAATCTCGCGAGTTTTAAGAGGCTCTCTTGAGCCCCACACTATGGGAATCTTCGCGAAGGTGAATCGGTCGTCATCATTTTGCTGCATTGTCTCAGGGAGCTGACCCTTCTCCCTGTGGTGTTTGATGGTGTCTCTGCGTCTCTCTCTCTCTCCCTCCCTCTCTCTCTCCCTCTCTCTCTCTCTCTCTCTCTCCAGGCCCTCATGTTCCTGAGGTTACAGGGAAACCAGCTCGTGGCACTGCCCCCTCAAGAGAAGTGGACCTGCAGGCAACTCAAAACCCTGGATCTTTCCAGAAACCAATTTGGCAAGTAAGCATGGAGGCTCTGGCAAGTTCCAGAATGCGTGTGTGACCGCAGTCCGGCAGCCCCGTGGGCCGGTGTCTCTGTTGGTTTGTCAGGGCGGCTGTTACAGAGCACTGCAGACCCGGGAAGGGCGGGGGGACTTCACCAGGAGATATTTATTCCCCCCACACACCCAGAGGCGGGAAATCTGAGGTTAAGGTGACAGCATGGCTGGTTTCCCCTGAGGCCTCTCCCCTGGGCTTGCATAGAACCCGCTTTTCCCCGTGTCTCAAGTGGTCTTCCCACTGTGCATGCCTGTGTCCAAATCTCTCCTTAGAAGGACACCAGTCAGACTGGCTTAAAGCCCACTCACATGGCCTCATTTTAACTTGTTTACCTCTTTAAAGACCTGCCTCTGATTACAGTCACATTCAGGTCCTGGGGGTCAGGACTTTAAAACATAGGGGCGCCCGGGTGGCTCAGTCGGTTAAGTGTCTGCCTTGGGCTCAGGTCACGAACCTAGGATCTTGGGATCAAGCCCCACATCTGGCTCCTTACTCAGCGGCGACTCTGCCTCTCCCTCTCCTGCTCCCCCTGCTTGTGTGCTCTCTCTGTGACAAATAAATAAATAAAATCCTAAAAAAAAGACTGCAAAACATAAGTTGGAAGGGGAATCACAATTCACCCGTAACAGCATCCTTCCATTTCTAATTTGTAAAGGCTCCTGGAAGATCTTCTCACATCAGCCTAACCTGTCATTCTATTCTAAAGTTTTGGCCAAAAAATGCACCTCCATTGAATAAAAGACAGTCCCAGAGCAGTCTAATAAAAGATGAAAATCTTGGGATGAGCACAGCTTGCCTTTGGGGTCCTGGAGACCAGCCTCCCTATTTCACTTGCTGAAGCCCACTTCTTAGCAGGACTTGACCTCCAAAAGGGAACCCCCACCCCCACCCCCACCCCTAGGTGAGAGTGTGTGATGTGGAGCAGCGACTGGAATGGGCCTTCTTGCCAGGCACAGAAATGTTCCCACCTGCCTGTAATGGAAAGCTCAAGAATGGAAATCACCATTGGCCATGCCAGCATTAGATCACCTCCTCTGGACATTTTTTCCCCCAAAGACTTAAGAGCATAATCAGTGCAATTAGTAGGCAAGGGCTGTGCTTACATAGTAGCTGCAGGGACCCAGACACCTTCCTGATGGAATTTTCTCCTTTATCTCCGCATGGCTCGACATCATATAGTCACAGCAAAAATTGTCATGGTCTCCTCAAAATCTGATTTTTTTTTGGCCCCTGCAGAAATGAAGACGGACTGAAAACAAAGCGTATTTCCTTTTTCACCACCAGAGGGCGCCAGCGTTCTGGGACCGAGACAGGTGTGTGTCCGTGGGGGCAGATGAGACCGCCGGGCGGGCAGTTCCCTGGTCCACCACCGGGAGTCGCCCTTGCATGCGGTTTTCCCGGAAAAACCTGGGCGCGCCCTGTGCCTCATCGGACAGGTTTGGCCTGCATGTACCCTGAAACCCTCTCTCCTGTTTGCAGTCCGATGAGACTGGTTGCTATATGTGTGGATAGCTCTATTGTGAGTGAGCACCGCCGAGAAATGGTACACCTGTTAGTGCCTTTCTGTAAGGCTCATGGCGTGGGGTGTGGCCTGGCGTTCCCCCATTTTGCAGATGAAGAAACGGAGGCCATGGAGTTGCAGTCAGCTCAGTCTCCTGTAACAGAGAACCACAGACTGGGCGGCTGAGATGCTGAAAATGTATGCTCTCACAGTTCTGGAGGCTGGAAGTCTGCGATCAGGCTCCTCTTCTTGCTGTATGCTCAGAGGGAGACAGAGACAGACAGACGGACAGAGCAAGCTCTCTGGTATCTCTTCTAAAGGCACTAGTGCCCTCATGGGGACCCTCCCTTCATGACCTCATCTAAACCTAATTACCCCCCAAAGGCTCCAATTCCAATTATCACGTTGGGTAGGCTAGGGCTTTGGGGGGGACACAATCCAGTCTGCAGCACAGGGGCTGACTCACTTGCCCAGGTCGTGTGGCTGCTCGGTGACAGAACCAGGCGTCAGCCCAGCACTATGGGACCCCAGCACTGTGCAACCCCAGCCCCGAGGTCGGGAAGAGCAGCACCATGAAGTCCTCACGGCCACACTATAGCGGCTGGTGAAGGCCTCGTGGGAACACAGCCCCACTGTCCTGGCTAGCCTGAGTGTCTGGAGGGGCTTGGCCTCTTCCCCCAAACTCATCAGAAATAGGACTATTGCTAGAGTGTTCTGACTAGTCTCACAACCAGGCCAGATCAGCCAACCATATTCCAGGAAAGCCACTTCTTCTCGTTCATCGTCTTCTGGGAGGTACGGGGGAAGGTGTGGTCCTCAGCCAGCCCTCTTTTTTAACCCACAAGTGAAGACTTGTAAAGCCAGCTATGCTCACAGAAATATCCCTCAAGACACTGTCCCGGAGAACAGGAACCAGTATTGAGGTCATCCTCAATGTAACATAACTTTCTTCTTTGGCTCTGTTTCTGTTGGCAAAGCGCTCTTTTAGTACAGGCCGTGTAAGACGGGGACGAGAAATGCCAGAGGCCAGGACACATTTGCAGGAGGTGGACCTGAATCGTCTGTCCGCCGGTTACACTTCTTAATGACCTGATACGTGTGTATATACATACGGTATCCATATGCATCAGTCATGAACGAGTGTGTGTGATTTTTTACGTGTGATTTAAAAAGAACATGTCATCAGCGGAACAGACCTAAGTAAATAATAGGGATTTAGGACATGACAAAGGGGGAATTTCAATTTAGTGGGGGAAACACGCTTAATTGTTTTAATAAATCCTGTGGTGTACCTGCCTGTCCAGTGGGAAGGGGAAAGTCACCACACTGGATTCCCTACTTTACTTCTCCTGCAAAAATGTGCATGTAGGTTTCAGATTTAAACAAAGAAGAAAAAGAAAACTATCAACATTTAAGAGAATATAGGTATAATTTGTGGATGGAGAAGTCCTTTAAAACCTAGGCGGGAAATCCAGAAGTCACTAGAAAAAGACCAAAACCTTGGGCTTTGTAAAAATTGAAAAGCCTTGTTCAGTAAAAGGCACCATAAACCGAGCCATGATGCAGACAGACTGAGAAGGAATATTTTCAACGCAAATTATTGCGACACAAATTGGCTTAAGTCCCTGATACACAAAGACTGCTTACAAATTAATTTTTTTGAAAAGGACAACTCAATTGGGAAAAAAAAAAGGGGGGGGGGAGGGCAGTGGGTATAAACAGTTTGCAGGAAAGGAAATCCAGATGGCCCAGAAACGGATGAGAAGGCCCCAAACCACACTCATGGGGACATATCATGAGGAATTTCATAACTCATCCTTTTTAAAATGCGGGGCCTTAGGACTTTGGAAACTGAGTCCAAACATAGGGATTTCACTTGGAAGGAAGGACAAACACTTTCTTCTCATTGACACCGAAAGGGTATACTGCCCGTGGAAAGGGTAGCTGGGGAATGGATCTCGGTCAGGCTTCTGTTACTGTCGGTTGAGCCTCGTGCACTCGAGTGGGTCAGAAAGGTGTCTCCAGGATGGAAATGCAGAAGGGCAAGAGGAGGTAGGGCCCAGCCCTCAGTGGGACCAGACGCTTCCTTGCAAAGCTGCCAAAGTGCAAGGCCAAAGGCATGCCACGAAGAAACACGACAGGAGCGTGTACTAATGTTCTGGAAAACGGCTTTGCCGCTGCCTGGCTGGAGCCCATCTGGGGAGCCAGGTGAGGAGGCCGTGCCCCTTGGAGGTCTCCCTGGCAGACGTGGGTGGTGGCTTTGGCCCTTGACAAAGGCCTCTTGAGTTTGTTCATTTCATCTCGAAAGTCGAGGCCCACCCCAGCGTGAAAAGAAGGAGACCCGTTGCAAATTCTTCCCCCGTGGGGCTTATCCTCCGGGGGGGGGGGGTCTCTGATCCTCGGGTAAGGAATGACCTGTAAAAGCTAACTTGTTTGCCGATGGATAGTAAAATTCCAAGGAGATTTGTGTACAATGAAGGAGTCCTATTTGTGCGGCGGCCTCGTCCAAAAATAATTTGGACAGCCGTTTTTACGGTAAAACTCAGACCAGCGGAGTCATAAATAACTTAGGAATGATTGCAGTTCATAAATACTTCGAGCTGTGCTCTCCCAGGCCCGTCGCCGCTCGGGGCCAGCGGCTCTGCGACAGGTGCTACCTCTGCAATAATAATTCCTTATTCCATCCGCCCGCTACTTACAGAGGCTTCATAAACACCGAGGGACGACTTGAAAATCAGAAAACACAGGGGCCAGGTGTTCTGAGTGTGTTCTCGGGGAAGAAAGTCAGCCTTTCTTCCTTCCCGTGCATATTCGATCGGTGTGTGTCAGGGCAGGCTAAAGTGAATCGTTCTTTATCATTGGGGACAAAACAGTCCTTTTGAACATTTTTCTTACGTTCAAAGCCGTCTTTAAAAGTCTGCAGCACCTTCGTTACATTCCAGGAGGCACTGCACTGGCCCCCCTCCCCCTTCCCACGGGGGCCCGCTGGGCTGGTTTTCCAGGCGCCGATTTTGGGATTCCGTTATCGCCTCTTCTGGAACATTCTCCGATGCCAGGTTACCCCATTAGCATTGATACTGCGGGTGACATGTGTGGAGAAGAGCCAGAGCAAAGGGAGGAAGTTGTGATTAAGGGCAGGAAAGTGGCTCCAGCCCAACTAAAGAATCCTGGCTTCTCTATCTTGCTGGGCTGGCAGAGGGCCGGAAGAGAGGGCTTTGGGGCCGTCTTTTATCTTGAGTTCTGGGAGCTAGAGCTGAAAGGCACCCTTGCGGGCATGGAGTCCTGCCCCCACCCCTTACCAGGGAGGATAAGGCACTTTGGAGATTTTGCTGAAACCTAAGCCTCTGATCCCCATCAGTGTGTGAGTCCAAGCTCCCGGCCCCGGTCGCTCTCGGCTCCCACGCTCTGGTGCCCGAGGAAGGAATACATATGACACAATCTTAATGGGAATCCCATAACTAACCCCATTCACGAAGTCACTTAAACACTAGAGAGTTGGCTGGCTTTTCAGAGAGTGGCATCTTAGGAAGCATAAAAACCAAGCCCGTTGTATTATTTGCTAATGGATTGGCTTTTTTTTTAATTGAAGATGTGTCTGCGGTAAACAGAATTTTTGAATGGTATCAAATGGTGTGGCATGAATATCCAGTCTCCTAGTCACTCCCCTCCCAAGAGATAGCGGTGGGATGCGTTACCGTTATGTTTGTGTCTAACATCCGTGTACACACATGTGTGCCTGTGTGTGCTCACATGCCTGTAGCGGCGGCATGTAACGTGCACACACATGGGGTGCGTGTGCACATGCCTGTGACATCGTATGCCTGTGGCCCGCATCACGTAGCATCTTTATGTATATAAAATATACACGTGAAATGTACATAGGGCACGGGCTGTGCGTTTGCTCCCACACCTGCACACACCCGTTTTCAGCTCACCGATAGCTGTCGAGTGTTGCTTCACCCCCACGTGTAGACCTGCCCCGTGCTTTGCAATAATTATATATTATCCCTGTCGCTCCTCAGCTGCCTCCCTGGGTGGGGGGAGGGCTGTCTTCTGTCTTTGCTGTTACAAACAGTGTGCCCGGGAGTGTCCTGCCCTCACAACCTGGCCACGCATGTGCAGGGACGTCTGCGGGACCAGCCCCTAGAATTAGAACCCCTCGGTCAGGAAGACGAGCGCCTTACTCAGGTCGACTTGCCAAAATGCCCCCCAGAGGCTGCTGCCAGCTCGCACACCCGGGTGCCTCCCATGCCATGCCAGGATGGTCCAGAATCCTCTGCCAACGTCCCCTCTGCTTTGGCGTTTCTTTGCAGCGGGGGTGCTGGAATTTCCGGCCTTCCTCAGTGAGTCTTTGGAAGTCCTTTGTCTGAACGACAATCACCTGGACGCCATCCCTCCCTCGGTTTGCCTCCTGAAGGGTTTATCGGAGCTCTACCTGGGAAAGTGAGTACCCAGCCGGCAGGGGGAGGCGGAGCGTGCTTCTGTCTCCCATCTGAGGACACAGACCCCCGGGGGTGAAGGAAGCCATCTATGTACGGGGAGCCAGCAGGGGGACTTTGAGAACCGGGCTTAGTCAAAGAGCTGGGAGAGGGAAAGGCAGGGGCCCTGATGCCTGATGCCTTCTGTCCTAGCGAGAACTGCTCAGTCCTTCATCCTTCCATGCACCGAATCCCTCCCGCCGGGCGCCGCCGGGGGGCGCGGCATGGGGACAATGAAAATATCAATTCGGTTACGTTGCCTTTTTGAGAAGAGACACTGATAATCTTTATGGCGTCGTAATCGATAGAAGAGAGAGGATGTTGGGGGAGGAAATCTGGTTCTAAGCCACGGGGCTCTGCAGAAGGCAGAGCTGGCTTTCCAGTGAGGAAGGCTTCGGAGTTAACTGCCTCAACGGAATGCTCGAGATATTGGGCTTGGGGTGCAGGGCCCAGAGGCTGACAGCCTGCCGCGTGCACGCATGCGTGTATTTCTTTGTGTCCTCCCGCGGTGTGTGTGTCCCCTCAGCAATCCTGGCCTCCGCGAGCTCCCTGCGGAGCTGGGGCAGCTGAGCAACCTCTGGCAGTTGGACATCGAAGACCTGAACATCACCAACGTGCCCGCAGAGATCAAAAAAGAAGGTAGGCTTTTTGAGGCAGCACCCCTCCCCACCCCAACCGCCCCGGGAAAAGAGGACTCGAGTCTAGTCGTTAAGGACCTGGGCCAGAAGCAGCTTAGGCTCCCGTGGTTGGGCAGGTGCAGAGAGATGACCCAGAAAGTGATGGTGTCTGAGCACCATTGTGCTGCAGTTAACCACATGATGAAACTATGATTCTGTGGGCAGGAAGGATACCGTCTTTAGGTCCTTGACTTTTGGACTCCACTTTTGGGGTAGTTATGACCACAGCTTCCCTGCACCATCCAACCCAATTGCCCTGTCCACGTCCCCCATTAGAACACGTGGAAAGCGTTCCTTCAAGACAGGATTTTGTTGCGAGCATGTTCTCGTCCATACGTCAGCGGCGTCTACCTTCCCCGCTCTGTGATTTTGCCCAGGCCCCAAAGCGATGCTGTCTTACCTGCGCGCTCAGCTGCGGAAAGCAGAGAAGTGCAAGCTGATGAAAATGATCATCGTGGGTCCTCCGCGCCAGGGCAAGTCCACCCTCCTGGAGATCTTACAGACGGGGAGGGCCCCCCAGGTGGTGCACAGCGAGGCCACCATCAGGACCACCAAGTGGGAGCTCCAGAGGCCAGCTGGCTCGAGAGCCAAGGTCAAGGATGGTCGGCGCGCTGAGTCCCCATGGGTGGGAGGGAGATTCCCTGGGCGCCTTCTCTCTCCCCTCTCCAGAGAGCCTGGGATTTTCACAGCCTGGAGCCTCAGGCCCCGGATATTTACAAGGGCCGCTGTCTGCTGTCTCTGACCAGCTCCTGCCAAGGGTGGTGAATAATTTCTTAATAATTTCTTCACATGACCTCGTAGTTGTTCTGTTATAGTTAAATGGAGGCTTCAGGCCAGCGGTTCTTCGTCTTGGCTGTCCATTAGATTTCTCTGATGAGCTTCTAAAGACAGCAGTGGCCAGGCCTTGCCACTCCTGGCCCTAAGGATGGCATTTCAAAGCGTCCAGAGTAGCTGTCCCCGAGAGCAGAGAGCAAACTGCTACCATAGGCAGCAAGACACAGCTCACCTGCCCCTGATGGGGAGGCTGAGGGCGCCCCTGGAATGAATGTCCATCCCCGCTGACACCGGCTTCCACCCCAGGTTCTGAACAGTCGAGTTCTTAAGCCCTATTTAAAACGAATCCTCTGGCGACCCCATTCATCATCGTGTTTTCCGTTCAGTATGAGACAAAGAAAAAGGAACACGGGCTCACCTTGGAATCAGGGGAAAAGAGCCTGTGGAAGAGTTGGGGGGATAAGCACAGCATGAATGCTTAGCTCTTTCTCCCAGCTCAGGGAAGGAATGCACCCCCATCACGCCTCCCTTAGCCTTCGCCGTATTTGTGGTCACACGGAACCACACCAGCACCCGGGTGCGAGGAGGCTGTTTAGGGCAAAACCGACGGGCCTTGGGGCCAGAGGCTGCACGATGGCCCCCCACGGCCCCCAGCACGGGGCCAACTAGAAACAGCTTCCCTTGCGGAGTCTTCTGCACAAGATCACTTGCCAAGTCAGGCTTTCTAAGTTCGGGTCATTAAGCATTTAAGCTATATTATTTTTTTTTAATATTTTTAATTTATTTGACGGACAGAGATCACAAGTAGGTGGAGAGGCAGGCAGAGAGAGAGGAAGGGAAGCAGGCTCTCCGCTGAGCAGAGAGCCCGATGTGGGGCTCGATCCCAGGACCCTGAGACCATGACCTGAGCCGAAGACAGAGGCTTAAGCCACTGAGCCACCCGGGCGCCCCTAAGCTGTATTATTTTAACAGACTCAGACACCAGTTCTCTAGAGAGCAGAGTTCTGCCTGGTAGTACCAGAACCACCACCCCTCCCCGCCCCAGAACTCCCCAGGAGCGAATCTCACTAACTCATGTCCAGAGGCTCTTAAAAGCCACCCAGGATCTCTGGATTCTCTCCTGTTTCGTTTTGTTGGGTTTTGTTTGTTTGTTCTGTTTTGTTTGTTTTTGTTTTTTGAGCAATTACTCAGTGTCACTTTCTTCCAGCCGGTCTTTAGCAAATGATTGTCCGAGGTCCGAGGGGTGAATTGCCGTTTCCATCTTTCCTGTCCCTCGGCCCCGCACTTCCTTTCAGCCGGTGCTATAATTTCCCCTCCTTTGTCAAGGGACCACCAGCACCTGATCTCTTGAACGCGGAGGCCCGTCCCTGCCCGTGTGTCTGGGCCCTCAGCCAGTTTAGAACAGCTGTCCGTTTTCATTCCTTTGCAAAAGCAGGTCAGCACGCCTTGTCTCGTGCCAACGTGCTACGTCGTGGAAATGACCCTTTGCTGCAGAAAGCTGCCGTCTCTCTGCTCGGGCCAGACTCTGAGCTCACAGGATGATAGAGAAACCGCCGTTTACACAGCCTTTCCCGGCAGCACCACAGCTAATCTTTTGTTTGATTCCTACAACGGGGAGGCTTCCCATCCCCCTCGGGGGGCGGCTTCCCATCGTCCTCATTGGGCGCCGCGCTCTGCTCGAGTCCTCGGCCGCGCCCTCGCACGGATGGAGGTTAAGCCTTGACGTGAGCACCGACGTCAGCCCCGGGGGTTCCCTCCAGCAGGAGGTCTAACCGTCTGCTGCAGAGACAGAGACACGACCGTGTCCCCAGTGTTCCACAGACATAGGTGGACGCCAACACCCCAGCCCACGGGCACCCGCCGTCCTGGCCCTGTGCTCTGTGAGCGGTAGATAGAAGCTTCCAGAAGTCCCACCTCGGCGCTGCTGGGTCCCTTTCCCTCGCTTGGGTTCCTTGATTCCCGAGAGAGGCAGCAGGACCGGCCAAGCCCTTCCATGGCTGTGCCTTTCTTAGGCCCCACGCGCAGCACCGGAAGCCGTCAGCGACCTCAGTGTGGCTGTGACTGTGGCTGTGGTCCTAAATGCGGCTCTTGTTGCTCAAGCAGGTGGAGTCTGTGGAATTCACCGTGTGGGACATCGGCGGCCCCGCGAGCATGGCCACCGTCAACCAGTGCTTCTTCACAGACAAGGCCCTGTATGTGGTGGTCTGGAACTTGGCTCTGGGTGAGGAGGCCGTGGCCAGCCTCCAGTTCTGGCTGCTCAACATCGAGGTGAGGAGACACCAGACCCTCAGGTCGCGGGCCGCGGAGCCTCACGGGGGGCCTGCCACTTCTCTGAAGCATCGCCCTTTATTGAAAAAGAAAGAAAGAAACGGTCGGGGAGAAACGCTGGGCATCATGGCGGGCGTTAGGAGGGCCCCTGATTCATAGGTCACCGTGGAGTCCTTAAAACCCTCCTAGGCCAGATGGTTGTCCGTGCCCTCGTCATTTTCTTCTACCTTAAATTTAAGAGCCCACCCCCCCCAGACCCAAAAGGAAGACAGAGCCCCCCCTTCCACAGGTAAAGATGGTAAGAACCTGGATGCAGGCCAGGTCACAGGTAGCACACGCACTGGCTGAGGGATCCGAAATTCAGCCCATCTGGGATGCCTCCTGGAACCTCTCTGTGTACAACATGCCCTCGAGGTTTCTGGAGGTTTCCCGGGAGCTGTTTCCCAGTCCCGTCTATGCTCAGCTGTGGGGCTGTCTCCGGCAGGCTAAGGCCCCAAACGCAGTGGTGCTGGTGGTCGGAACGCACCTGGACTTGATCGAAACCAAATTCCGAGTGGAGAGAATCGCAACGCTGCGCGCCTACGTGCTGGCGCTCTGCCGCTCGCCCTCCGGGTCCCGGGCCACAGGCTTCCCTGACATCACCTTCAAACACTTGCAGTGAGTGTCCTGCTCTCTCGCACCTGGTGCCCGGCGGTCGCTGGGCCGGTGGTGCCCTCACGTGTCCGTCTTCCCCGCCCTGGGTAGGACAAGCTCCCACCAGCGGATTGGCAGAGCAGAGCCCGGGCACCCCCTCCCCAGTGTATGGGTCCCCCCTACCCCATGGACCCTCCTCAGGGTCCCCTCCTCGCCTGTGGCCTGTGCTGAGCATGCACGGCCCCCGTGGGACCCAGATGTAGAAACTCGTGTACCAGCTGTCACATTTGCTGATCTCAGATGGATCACAGACCCCCCCAATGTGGTCCTCGTCCTCACGTTGGGTCTGAGCGGTCCAGGCCAGTGCCAGTGGGATCGGGGCCCTGAGCTTGTTGCTTCTCTCCCCTCCTGTCCTTGGGCTCAGGACAGTCCCGTGGGTTACGGGGATCATTGTGCCCACTTTACAGATGATGGAAGGAGCTCAGTGAGTTAAGCAAGCAAGGAAGCAAGTGTGGGTTGCTATGCTGTGCTGGGGGCTCTCGGGTTCCCTCCCTTCGGGTGGGGTGCCGCAGCCTTGGTGCAGGGATGAGCCTGGGGTCCCTTCCGCTTGTCTCAGAGCACAGGATCGGACTGACCCTGATGCAGAGCTTCAGGACTCCCTCATGTGCCCTTGAGAACACCCCTGAGGCCTGCGATAACAGGACCTGGGTCCAGCCTGCGTCTGCCTTTCCAGCTTGTGTCCTTGAGGGTCACCTTGCACCTTCGGGCCTCACATTCCTCCTCTGTAAAATGGGCACACTCAGGACACCGTGTGTCGCTCCCCACACAGAGCGTCGCACCAAGTGAGCCCTTAATACGTATCTCTGCGTTCACCTTTCCCGGGTCCTTTTAACATGCCAGCGTGAGAGACAAAACCCGGGGACACAGAGATGCTGCCCAGCTTGTGGGAGAGGAGCTGTGTGGCGAGGGATCACGTTCTGTTTTGCACTCGCAGTGAGCTCTCCTGTAAGAGTCTGGAAGGCCACGAGGGGCTGCGGCAGCTGATTTTCCACGTCACGTGCAACATGAAGGACGTGGGCAGCACCATCGGCTGCCAGAGACTCGCGGGGAGGCTGGTGCGTGCTCAGGCCTCCGGCTGCAACCCGGGGGGGGCTGCTCCCCTTCTGTCAGGAATCCCAGCGCGTATGCTGCGTGCTCAGTCTCGCTGGTCCCCATGCAAGCAGTTTTGGGGGAGGGGGTGCAAGGGTGAGGGGGAGCCACCGGGGAGCGGGGGCAGCAGGCAGGGCCAGGTGGGTGGGGCGCGGCTCGGGAGCTGCTGGGGCCCAGCCAGCCCGCCTGTCCCCCAGATCCCCAGGAGCTACCTGAGCCTCCAGGAGGCCGTGCTGGCCGAGCAGCAGCGCCGCAGCCTGGGCGATGACGTGCAGTACCTGACGGACAGGCAGCTGGAGCAGCTGGTAGAGCAGATGCCCGACAAGGACATCAAGGACTACGAGGACCTGCAGTCCGGTGAGCGGGTACCCCGGAGGGCGGCGGGGGATGGGGCAGGGGGAGCCCTGGGAAGGGGCAGTCCCGTGTTTCACCGCTCGGCACCTGTCTACAAGTGACCGTCAGAACACTTGGCGTGGTTGTGACACGAAAGGGGGGTCCATGGTTTAAAGAGTAGGGACGTTTGCAAAGATGGGATCCACGAATGCTGGAGGTGGGCAGATCGGAGCTCCCCCACAGGCTGTCAGGTCAGCACACTGGCAAGAGTTCTGGGGTGCCACTAGGGCACCCGGGACGGGGCAGCAGAGCCATCTGCAGGGCCACGTGTGCCGGGGGCATTGCTTACTTCCCAAGAAGAACCAGTGACCCAGCCCCCTAGGGACTAGGTTACCCCGGAGTCCCTGTCACCTTTTGTCTGACGCTGCTTCTGTCCCCCCCTCTCCTGGGTAGCCATCAGCTTCCTCATAGAAACCGGCACCTTGCTTCACTTCCCGGACACCAGCCACGGCCTGAGGAACCTTTACTTCCTTGACCCCATCTGGCTGTCCGAATGTCTGCAGAGGATCTTTAACATCAAGGGCTCCCGGTCGGTGGCCAAGAACGGGGTGATCCGGGCAGAGGACCTCAGGATGCTGCTGGTGGGGACCGGCTTCACACAGCAGACGGAGGAGCAGTATTTCCAGTTCCTGGCCAAGTTTGAGATCGCCTTGCCTGTGGCCAACGACAGGTGAGGTCACGGCCGGGCCGCTCATGCTGCGCCCCCAGGGAAGGAGTGGGGCTTGGGGTCCCTGGGGGCTTGACCAAGAGCTCCAGGCACGGGCCATGGGGACGGATGACCAGCCCGCCTGGGCTGGCCTCTCTTTTTTGGGCCCTGGGGGATTTCTTTTCAGGGGCTTCAAAGAAACGCATTCACTGAAAAAAAAAAAATGCAGGAAAACAGGCGTGAATGGCATTAAAAATATCTTGCAGGGTCGGGGGGCTCATGTTTTAGAGAGTGGATTACTTGGTTATTTGGTGAATGCAAACGGGGTAAGTGACAAGGAGGCACTAATTATACAACCTGGTTTCCAAATGCAGGGGTGGGCAGGGGCCAGGGTGGGGGTGGGTGCACATGGGTCCCATCCAGTGATGCTACCTCTGAACTAGCTGGGCACGCAGGGCCGCCATGTCCCAATTTCAGTTTCAGCCGCTTCCTGGGTCTGATGCTGATGTTGCCACGAGGCAGTCACCAGGACCCCAAGCGCACAGACCTTTTCCATGCACCTACTGTAGACTGGGTCACCACCTGCCTCCCTAGAGCTAGAGCTAGTCCTAGAGCTCTGGGCTCATGCCCACTGGAGATTCCTGGGAAGCTGGCCTGGACCCTGTGTGGCCAGCCCAGAGACTCCACCTGCGTAGACTGGGCCTCTAGGAGCCAGAGCTGGGCCACCGTGCCTGAGGCACCCCGCAGATTTCCACTCGATCTTATAACTGTGGGAGAGGGCCTCTTGTCGCTTCAGCCCCCTGGGAGCCACGAGGGGGTCCTAAAAGGAGAAACCCCAAGGAGGGATTGAAAGTCTGCATGATCCCTCATACCGTGAATAGGGGGTGTCTTTGACTTTGGTCCATGCAAGATGAGACAGCCTCTAAGTTTACGGTATTGTCGAAATCAGAGAATTTTCCAGTTATTTTACCGACAGGTAAGAGGAATGAGGGGTTACCAGGACTCAATAAAAGCAAGTTGGTTCTGCACACATGTATGACCGGTGGAACCGTAAAATCAGGCAGGTCATGGCCGAGTCTTCTGGAAGGCTTATAGTCCAGTGCGTGAGACCACGGGGCCAGAATGCTTGCATATGAGTCCCAACTGCCTTTCTTGTCTCATCTGTACAACGGGAATAAGACTATCGTCGACTAGTGTTATAATTATTGTGAGGATTAAATCAGATAATACATGTAAAATATGAGAAGTGTCTCTTACCCTTAAAAGCTCCAACGATGGGCCGCCTGGGTGGCTCAGTTGTTTAAGTGTCCGACTCCTGGTTGCAGCTTGGATCATGATCTCCGGGTCTTGAGATCAAGCCCCAAGTCGGGCTCCTTGCTCAGCCCAGGGTCTGCTTGAAATTCTCTCTCTCCCTCTTCCCCTCCCCCTGCTTGTGCATGCGCACACATGCCTGCTCTCTCTCGCTCGCTCGCTCTCTCTCTCTCTCTAAAATAAATAAATCTTAAAAAAAAAAAAAAGAACTCCAAAGACATCAGGTGTCATAAGCATTATTATTGTTACCCTCCCTCTGTGTTAAGTACTCAAAGCCAGTGGCATCTGGTTCCATAGAAAGTCACGAATGTCCGGGCATTTTCCATTTTAGCACAGGTGTAATGGTACCCTTGTGCCCTAGGCAAGTTCCCTCTCCTTGCACGTGAACGTGTATTTGGTTAACAGTGCTGCCCAGCATCTCTGAGAGCTCCTGCCCCACGGAGGCAGTCGCGGCGGTGTAGCGTGAGCCCGCTCCTCCGTAGAGACACGGTCGGTCCCCCCCACCCCAAAGGTTTTGTTCAGCAGACACAGGAAGAATCTTGCTGACCGTCTGGTCATCCCCTGGTTCACCCTTTCGCTGCGAGCGATGGCTTTCCAGCTGGTGAGCCGGTGTCGGTGGTCTGGAGCAGAGCGGCCATGGTCCGTCGGCTGGCATCGCTCCTCTCCCACACTGGCTTCGGAGTGGTCTCTGCCTTTGACCACGTGGAGCGGCTGCTCAGCGTGGGATGCGCTGTCTGCCGGGGCCCCTGGGCGCAGAGCCCACTCCCTCCCCTCACTCAACACCACCCGGGAGAGAAGGAGGCTGCAGGACCGTGTGAGCTCCGTGCTGAGTGTGGCGTGGGCAGAGGAAGGGGCGTAAATCATGGCAAGGCACTGATGAGGACCTCATCAGTGGGGAGAGACAGGGAGCAGGTGTACAGGACTTTTCAGAACATGAAGGACTAAGTCGGGCTTGGGTAAAGGCCTGGGGGTGGAGGGAGAGACACTCTAGCTGGGGTGATTGAGAAGGTCCTCTTACCCCAGACCCGAAGTGGCTGAAAAGGACCTGAAACCTCACTGGCTTGCCCCGCCGGGGCCTCCCCTCCACAACCCTGTGGGGCAGGTGTCTTTCTCTTCCCATGTCAGGAAAGGAGAGTCTGCACGGGGTTGCATGGTGTGCTGAAGGCACAGAGCCGTAATGGACGCTTCTACGATATTTCCAGGGGTCTCTTCCAGAACATTCTAAAGGCACTTTATTGGAGCTAAGCTGATGTATTTAAAAGCCTCAGGGGAGCTGAAGGCCTTTAAGCCACCCCGTGCCTGCCCCCGCAGCTCCCCGCACACAGAGGATTCTGGGTTTCAGGCACGCTCTTGGAGGGGCTCCCCAGCTTCAGCTGTCGTCAGCTGACTCGGTGACTCAGCACTTTTATGATGAGCAAGACGGCTCTCATAAAACATCCCTCTGTGCACAAACAGCCTCATTCTAACTTTTAAGGCAATGGTGTTGTCTCAGCCGTCCAAGAACAATAAATAGCTTCGAAGGCCAGAAATATGACTCTGACCCCAATGTCTGCATGGCCCTTGGAACTGTGCGGCTGTATTTGTGTTTCCTTCGCCATCCAAAGTTAATTTTAAGCAATTCCCCAGTCACAGCCCCCTTTGCTGTGAGCGGACTGAGACTTACTATGTCTGATGTGTTTATGACCACAGACATTCTCGTGTCTTACCTTAGCATATTCTAGTCGCTGTCCTAGAGGTCTTTCAAGAGGTACCTTTATGTCCCCTTCTTCATTTCCTCTTGGAGCATTTATTCTCAAACACAGAAACTACCCTATCTTTCTAAAAGTAAAATTCCAGGAGCACCTGGGTGGCTCAGTGGGTTAAGCATCTGCCTTTGGCTCAGGTCATGATCCCAGGGTCCTGGGATCGAGCCCCGAGTCGGGCTCTCTGCTCAGCAGGGAGTCTGCTTCTCCCTCTGCCTCTGCCTGCTGCTCTGCCGACTTGTGATCCCACTTTCTCTCTCTGTCAAATACATAAATAAAATCTTTAAAACAAACTAAAAAATAAAAGTAGAGTTCCAGAGGCTCTGCGAGGGGGAAGGCACCGGGGCCACCGGGGCAGTGGGCCCAGGCCAGGCCACACCATTCACCTGTCCCCACTGATGTGTTCCAGCTACCTTCTGCCGCACCTCCTTCCGTCCAAACCCGGCCTGGACACTCACGGCATGCGGCACCCCAAGGCCAACACCATTCAGAGAGTGTTTAAGATGAGTTTTGTTCCTGTCGGCTTCTGGCAAAGGTTTATAGCACGGATGCTGATCAGCCTAGCGGAGATGGACCTGCAGGTAGCGGCCGTTTCTACGGGGGGGGGGGGGGGTGCACACAGGGCACCCAGAGCTGAGCTCTCCCGGCAAGGAGAGGCCCTTTGCTGGAAGGGGTTGACTGAAACCCCTTTTTCTGTAGCAAAGCTGCTGCCTTAAGCCCGGGAGGCCAACATGAGCACAGCTACCTTCTCTTCTGTGGCTGGCAGACCCCTTTGCGCCCTTCTGTGAATAAGAAACCAGCCCCTAGCTGGCTCAGAATCCACATTTTAGGAGCTCTGGTTGTAAACCAGCCCCCATCAGAAATCCCCTTGTTAGAACAGGATGGCCGGGCCCCCTCCGAGGTTCCGTTCCGATGCAGTGGGTGTGGACTGGGAACCCGCATTTTGCGTGTCTAACCATGGTCCCCTGCAATGCTGTGGGTTTGGAGACCACACTTAGAGAACCATGGCTTTGCCATTCAGGCAGGGCCCTGAATCACCTGGGGAGTTTCTGACAGATACGGAGAGAGTGCAGGCTGCCTAAATCAGACTCTCTCGGGGCGCCACCCAGGCACTGGGAGTTTTTAGAACTTGCCAGGTGATTTCACTGTCAAGTCCAAGAACCACTTGCGTGGATCTTTAACTTGGGCTGGAAGCAGTGATGACCTGACCCAAGGAGTTCCTTTCCGTGGATTCACCCGGTAGGGGGTCAAAAGGAGTGCTGGCTTTCTGCCACCCTGAATTTCATGCAAAACAGTAACACGAAAGTAGTATTTGTCTAGAATGGCGTTTCTCAAAGTGGGATTCCTGGACCAGCAGAACCTCACCTGGGAACTTGTTAGAAATGATGGGTATTAAGGAGGGCACATATTGTCTGGAGCCCTGGGTGTGGTGCATAAACAATGAATCTTGGAACACTGAAAAAATAAAATTAAATTAAAAAAATAATAAAATACAATGGTAAGGAAACAAATAAATATTTAAGATTTCTCAAAAAAAAAAAAAAAAAAAAAGAAATGCAAATCCATGCCTCTCCCCACTACACACACCCACTACGTCAGAAACTCCAGGACAGAGCCCAGTGCTCTGATTTTCACAAGCCTTCCAGAGGATTCTGACCCAGTATGAGCACCCCTGGCATAAACTTGGAATATTTGATGCTAAATTCAACATGAATAATTGTTGAATAATTGATACTAAATTCACTATGAGTTTCATTTTTGCCACATTCTAATGAAAAAGGCCCTGATGGAATTAACAACCCTGTGGCTGACTAAAGATGTTCTTTGATCTTCCGAACATTTTACTGAAATGTGTTAAAAAATCAATACAAGAGCCTGAAAATCGTAACTGCTGTAGCCCATGTTGTTGGGTGGGGGGCTTGTTTGCAAGTCTTGGGGGGGCCCACTGATGATGGTAAGAGTGGGTACAGGAGCTGGCTGGTCTACAATTCTGATTCGGTCACTCTGCCCTCCCTTTGAACTGTCCTCCTGCCGCGTTCTAAGTGGGAGGTCACAGAACACAGCGTTGCTGTCAGCGTGGGAGGCCTGAGCTCCCAAGGGGGCTCTGTGGGGGAGGGTGGGGGGCCCAGCTGGGCGTGGGGGCGGGCGCCCTTCCAGGCGGCAGCCCTCCCTCCCAATGAGAGGAGAAGTCCCATTAAAATTCAGATGAGGAGGAGTTCACTCTCAAAAGTAGTCAGAGGCATACAAATGCAAGCAACAGATGAGATGCTGACCACTTCGCACGTCTCAAGCCCCAGACTGAAGCCACAGTGGGCGGCCCCAGAAGCAGGACACGTTCCCATGCCGTGGCCGGTGTATATACGGTCGAATTCTTCCCACAGCAGCTCCTCGGTCCATATCCAGAGCCTAAAAAACGTTCAGACCCTTGGGTGCAATAATCCTACCGCTAAAAACGTGAGCGAAGGGAATCACTTGAAATCAGAGAACGCTTTGTGACTTTTCATGGATCGTTGGCCTGGCCTGCTTGAGGGAGTGGACGATGGGAACAACCCAGACATTCCAAGAAACGAATGATCAGGAAGTCACTATACTTCACAAAATACTGAGCTTTAGAAAAATGACTGTTATGTGAGTTTTTTAGTGGCGTAGGGGAAGTGAAGTTTTTTGAAAGCATCCAAAATGAGAAATTTAGAAAATTAGAAATACAAAATTAGAAAATACGGCTTCAGCTGTTTTCCAAACGTATACATAGAAAAAAAAAATCCTGGAATAAAAGACACCAAAATCTCTCTGCTTAGTGTTAAGTGTTTTGGGGGGTTTTATTTTGTTTTTTTGTATGTTTTCCTGTATTTTCTACATTTTTCTAACATGAATTTTTGCTTGTCAAATCAGGGAGTGAAAAGGTTTGAAAAAGAAGAGCCTATTATCAGTCCTTTGGGAAAACTGTGCTCCCAGAGTGTCGTGGGGACCCCCCTCCAGATCGTGCAGTGTTTAATTTGGCAGCGGGCAGTGCGGTGCGGGAGGAGGGAGTGGGGAGGAGGGGCGGCATTTATCACGACGGGACCAGGCGGGCCTCTTCAGAGAGAGGAGGCTGGAATGCGTAAGCAGGGTCTTGTCTCTCTGTCTTTCAGCTCTTCGAAAACAGGAAGAATACTAAAAGCAGACACAGGAAAGTCACCATTTACAGTTTTACAGGAAGCCAGAGAAATCGCTGCAGCACATTCAGAGTGAAAAGAAATCAGACCATCTATTGGCAGGAAGGGCTCCTGGTCACTTTTGATGGGGGCTACCTCAGGTAGGAACGGTCGGGAACGTGCCTGACTGGGTCACCGTGGTGCCATGGGAGCAGCCCCCACGGCGGCCTCCTCCAGGGGACCGTCTGCTTCATGTCCAGAGTTCTTCCAAGAGCAGCTTGTCGTGGCAGCCTGCCGGAAAGAGGAGACCCTCCCCAGCAACTGCCCCCATCTCCTCTCCCCTCCTCCTCTCCCCTGGCAGGACAGGAAAGGTGAAGGGAGGTGTGGTGACCACAGCCCAGGACTTGAGGGAAGTGGGTAGCCACTGAGCTCTGGGGTAAGAGATGCCGGCAACCCCGTGGTCACTTAGGGAACACCTTCAGGAGCCTTGCTGCCATCTGGCCCTGTCCCCTGGTCCTAAGTGATGATGGCCCAAAGGACACCATTGATCCCCCACGTGACATAACAAGATACATAACTTAGCTCCCTTTTCCTGGTTTCTTTCCATTTTTGAAACACAGAAAGACAAAAGCAGCTCAAGAGGTTTGATAAGTGACTTTTAATCAGCTTTAATAAACACACAAGATGGTTTCGTATTTACACTGAATTTTTCAAAATATTCTTCAGCTCCACGAGAGGGGAGGGAGAAAGATCTTCTTTTGAGGGCCTGACTTGAGCCATTCTCGGTGGCTAGTGTTTTCATATGGATGTTCCCAGAGGCACCTGGGTGGCTCAGTCGTTGGGCATCTGCCTTCAGCTCAGGTCATGATCCCAGGGTCCTGAGATCGAGCCCCACACCATTCTGTATCTGGATCCCTGCTCGGCGGGAAGCCTGCTTCTCCCTTTCCCACTCCCCCTGCTGGTGTTCCCTCTCTCGCTCTCTCTGTCTCTGTCAAATAAATAAATAAAACCTTTAAAAAAAAAAAATAGATGTTACCATTTAAACCTCACAGCTGCCACCTAGCAAATGAGTATCTTGTAGTTCAGAGAAGGCGAGAACCTTCCCCAAGGTCACCCCTAGGGGTCTATCCCTGCCTGAACATCTCTTCCTGCAAAGTCCCTGTGATGTCTGCGTCACTGGGCTGAGAAGTGGGGCGGGGACAAGGCAGGGTTACACGTACAAGTACACAAACACAGGGGTCCCCCTGACTGTCCTGCCTGGGCACAGGGTCCTGGGGTCAGGGTAGGGGTGAGGTGTTCCCTGGGGTTCGGGTCTCAGCCTGGAGGCAAGGAGATCATCCCAGGGCCCTCCATGGCGAGATCACAGTGGGCTCTTCCTTTCGGGTTGCAGTGTGGAATCATCAGATGTGAACTGGAAAAAGAAGAAAAGCGGAGGAATAAAAATCATTTGCCAGTCAGAAGTGAGGGACTTCTCTGCCATGGCATTTATCACAGACCACGTCAACTCCCTGATTGATCAATGGTTTCCCGGTAAGAGAACATTCTGGAACCAAGTCTTTGTTCATGTTAATATTTCTTTACAAATCAGGGTGGGGCTCGTTCTGCGGGGAGCAGAAGTCTCACTGGGATTCAGCCCACAGAAACCAGAGAGGTCCTAATGGCCTTTTGGCAGAATCTTGATCCCTGGCGAAGCCCGGCTATGACATGGGTTTGGGCACTACAGGGAAGACATGGGCCCAGACCCCACAGGGTGTGTGCAGGCCTTGGCTTCCTGGCTGCCCACAGTGTTCGGGAAGACAGACAGGCCTGGGTGCCCCGCCTGGTCCAAGGAGACCCTCAACGGATGCTTCACACAGGTCCTGTTTACACAGTGAGGACGCTGCTGAAATCTGGGGGGACCCCATGGATGGGGTGAGACGGCAAGGGAGCCACACCTGTCAAGGACCCCCGTTTTCCTTTCCTGCCAGCTCCCACCCCCAAATCCCAGAGGTGACCAACCACCACATGGCCCTTTGATCTGCTTCTTCATTAACAATCCACCCAAAGAAAATGCTTTTTGAAGTGAAGTTTCTGAGGCCCTCTGTTTGTTTTGCTACCAGAGTAGAGACAAACCCATGGGGTGTCCTGCGGGAGGAGGCTGCGTGGGGCAGACCTGGCAGCCTCTTCCCCACGAGCCCCCAGCCTCTGAAGGCTGGCGTGCAAGAGAGTGGAGAATGGGTGTGGACACCAAGACCTGCTTGGCCAGGACCCTTGCCTCCCTGAGCTGGCGTGTCTCCTGCAGCCATCGCTGCGTCCCAGGCCAGCCTCAGGAGGGGTGCTTAAAGAGCATAGCAGACCATGTTCCGGACTCATGGTCTGGACACCGGGGACTGGAGGCCTTCCAGGGCTGATGGAAAAGCTGACCTATAAGGAAAAAAGCTTAGAAAGGGGCCCACGAGGGACACCTGGGTGGCTCAGTCAGTTAAGCATCTGACTCTTGGTTTCAACTGGGGTCATGATCTCGGGATCCTGGGATCGAGCCCCATGTGAGGCTCCGTGCTCAGTGGGGAGTCTGCTTGCGATTCTCTCTCCCCTTCCCCCCTTCTCTCTCACTCTCTAAAATATATAAATAAGTCTTTTTAAAAAATGAAAGAAAGAAAGGAGCCCTAGAGAAGGCATTTGACTTGTGGCAGTTTGGGTGTCCTTGGTCATCCAAGGAAGCCTCTATGAGGCTTCCCATAGAGCCTCCCATATGAGCCTCCCTGGGCTTTTGGGATGCCCCGCCAACCGGTGACCACCCCACCCCCCCACAGCTGGTCCTAGGGGAGATTTGACAGCTGGGGGTGGGGGAGGGGCATTCCATTATCACCTGAGACAGGGCTGCTTAGGAGACAGCACCACGAGCCAGCGGGCAGGATGTGTTACAACTGGGCCCACAGATATAAGATGTGCCCAGAAGGTTCTAGAAGTCCCCCCTCCGACCCTGCGCAAGGCAGGCCATCAGCTCTCCCTGAGGCCCCTTGGAGGCTACTTCTTTGCACCTCCTTTCAGAGGCATGCAGAAAAGCTGTGTGTCTCCTGCCCCGGGGACCCCAGGTAAAATGACGGGGTTCTGTCTGTTATAATTTGTACTCATTTCTCCCCTGCATTGCCCTTCTAGGAGGGATCATAGTAATTGCAAGCCTTATGTTTCTAATTTTAAGAATGGCTCCTTATTGGTTGTGGTTCAGTTGCCGGAGCGTGGCATAGCTCAGACACAGCCCGAGGCATCCTGTTGGGGCCCAGCTGTGCAGGAGGGATCCCCGACCTCTCAGCCCCTCCCTAGCCAGCCTGCTGAGGGTCTAGACCACCCACTGTCTTGTCCAGTGCATCCCTGACCTTTCCCGATGCTGAGCTTTCAGGATCTCGCTCTCCAAAAAAGAACCCAAGGACACAGTCATGGTTCAGCCACTCCCTAGGTCCAGGCAGGGGCACCCGGATCCCCTCCTATGAAAAGCCCACCCAACCTGGACGCTGCTCGGGGACCCACCTGTGGCCGCCTTCATGTAAACCGTCTCCTGGTCTGTCTGCACTTAGCCCTGACAGCCACAGAGAGCGACGGGACCCCGCTCATGGAACAGTATGTGCCCTGCCCGGTGTGCGAGACCTCCTGGGCCCAGCACACGGACCCGAGTGAGAAGGCGGAGGGCGTGCAGTACTTCGACATGGAAGACTGCGTGCTCACGGCCATTGAGCAGGACTTCATCTCCTGCCCCAGACACCCCGACCTACCCGTGCCTCTCCAGGAGCTGGTCCCCGAGCTGTTCATGACCGACTTCCCGGCCAGGTAGGGCCACAGCGCGGCTCCCCTGATTCCTGCTCTCCTGCCAGCTCTAGGAATAGAAGGAAAATTCTCCTTGGCCTTCGAGAAGGGGGTGCTCCCTGACCTACAGCCTCGTTTTCCTTTCTTGGCAAATGCAGGCTCCTACGGCTGCCCCAAGGCTGGGCGTTTGGGTCCCCTACTTCTCTGTTCCTGCAGTTAAGTCGACCTATAACCTCAGATAATGACTTTGGAGAGAAGGCTGGAGAAATAGAGAAGGCTTTATGGTCCCACCCAACAGGAAAGGGTCACCAAATCCAAGTGCTGGGTCAGAGAGGGGCTGTTCTGTAGTCGTGGAAACCAGAAGCTCTGACTCGGTCTCCCTGGAGATGATTTGACATTGGCGGTGACCCACTATTTTGCAGTTATGAAGTCCCGTTGTTGCCTTAGTCAAAAGATGGCTATACCTGGCTTCTTTAAAGAAAAGTAAACTTTTGGGTGGTGGCGGTAAGAATATTTATATTCTCATTTTTCCAAATTGCCCCTATCCCGGAGAATCCATGTGGAGCAGTGTGAGATAGTGCAGGATATGGGTCAGTCTATCGAATTAAGAAATTGCTTCCTACATTGGAGGATGTCACCCCATAACCCTTTCCAGGTGCCCCAGTTACCTTGCTGGTCGAAATGATAATTCTGCAAAACGAGCTCCCTTTATTCCTAGAACCCTAACGTGAGGGTTATCTTTTCTCGGAGACCATATCCAGAGTTGTATAGAAGCACGGATCAGGTTTCGGAGGGGCGCCCAATGCGGCAGCCCCAAATGTTAGGATTTTCATTTATTTGCTGAACCTTGTTGGGTTTTTTGCCTGCACTGAATCTGGGCTGGGGCACCTACTGTATGAGATCAGGAAAGCCTGCTGGGTTTGGATCGAATGGCAGGCCGTAGCCTGGTCCTTCGCTGAACGTACCTGGCGGCTAGTTGAAAAGCCCGACAATGTGGACAGGATTCCCAGCCCAGCAGAGGCTCCCTGGAAATTTGAGCTGGGGCCCAGCTGGGCGCTGAAGCATCGCACCCCCCACACCAGGAGTTTGGGCGAGTCGGGGTTGGGGAAGGAGTTACCAGGCATCCAGGGAGCCCTGTCTGGTGGCCCTGAGTTTATAGGAGTCCTAACAGAATGCCCCGAGGGGACTCCCCAGCATTGCTGCTGCTCCCCACAGGCCCACATGGCCCATGCAGGCAGTTTTGGGGGGAGGGCACTTGGAGAAGAGCCCGGCTTCTCTGCAGCACCCCCCGAGCTGCCTGGTGGGCTCAGCCTGTGCAGCCAAGACGGCTCCAGGGGAGACACCTGGCTTAGGCAGCCTGTGAGGGACCCAGACAGACTTCAGCAAAGCAGGGTGAGGCCCCGAAGTCAGAGGGCCTCTGGACTGCCTCCCCGTCCCTCCCTCTATCATCCCTCTCTCTCTCTCTCCCCCTCCCTTCCAGGAGTGACTTAGTCTTCCCAAAAGCCCAGAAGGAATCTCCCCTTTACCTAGAATTGGAACACACCAACCAGGAGGGTCTAAACTCCCTGCCCTTGGGTGAAACCCTAGCCAGCGACTGCACACAGAGCTCGTGCCCCTCAGAAGCCCTCCTTGGCCACTTACATCATGCTCCACTTAATAAAAAGAAATAAGGAAACGATCAACCTAGCAGTGGATGAATGTATTTTGTCTGATGGGTGCTAGCCCTCAAAGCCCAGAATCTTTGGGAGGGAAACACCCAAAAGAATTTTCTTTCCACGTGGGCCACTCTGCAAGACATCCCCCTGTGCTATCCCCCCGTGCCACCAGCACACCTACGAGGCAGTTTCCATTATGAGCCCACTTTATGCAGGAGACCTAGGCTTGCTGAGGCTACGTAACCTGCCCGCGGCCATGGCTTATCCTAGCTCTGCCCCCATGGGTGGCTTTGAACTATGACTCCCTGCTGTGGGAGAAATGACCAAGGCTGTCCTCGCATCCACCCATCCTGGGGCTGCCCCCGCCTCAGTAGGCCCCTCTGGGGGACGGTAAGGAACCAGCTGGGGAGGTGCAGTCTGACCCACGTGTTGTGCTTCCGGCAGACTCTTCCTGGAGAACAGCAAACTGGAGCACAGCGAGGACGACAGCAGTGTCCTGGGCCAGGGCGGGAGCGGCACTGTCATCTACCGGGCCCGGTACCAAGGCCAGCCTGTGGCGGTGAAACGGTTTCAGATCAAGAAATTCAAGAACTTGGCCAACGCCCCAGCGGGTAAACGGGGCCCCGTGTCGTTTCTTTCGAGACCCGTGCTCCCTTGGTCCAAACTTGCTGCCACCTCGGGGAGACTGGAGGAGGAGGGTGGACGAGGCCAGCGGAGGTCCCTGGGCAGCCGATGTGCCTTGTTCCTGGCAGGATGTGGGACAGGCCTAAAGGTCAGGCTGAGCCACGCTTGGAAATTGGGAGATTATTTTCTCATCTAAAGGCAAGACCCCAAGAGCATGAGCCATCCTTACAGTTTCCATCGGCTTCGCGGCCGACGCAGGCCTGGCACGTGATGGGTGCACACTCAGACGTCAGGTGGACCCTCATCCTGCAGGACCCCCTCAGCCATGTCCACTAAAGGAAGGAAGGTGGGAGGCCAGGTCCAGGTGAATGGATGGGGAAGCCAGCGTGGGACGGCTTCTCAGCCACCCACAAGAAGGAGGAAACCATCTCTTGCTTTGGCACATCCAGGCCCAGACTCTGTGTGCAGCTCAGAGATGTCCTCTACCTAGAGCAACCCATCACCACTGTACACCCGGCTGGTGCGGGTACTGGGTGACCCCCTCACTCCCAGCCGGCTGGATATCACGTGTCTCACTCCCCTCCCCGCCCGGCTCAGCGCATTCATCCTTATGATCATTCAGGTCATTTACACGCTTGGTAGGAAAATCAGAATCAGAGCAGTACCAAAAAAAAAAAAAGATCAGAAAGGAAAAGACTAATTGTTACTCTAGGAAGAGAATGACTTCCTGCACAGAAAAATCCCAGAGAGTCTGCTGACAAATGTGAGAACCAGTCAGAGTTTCCCAGAGTTGCCAGACGTGAGCTCAACCTCAGAATTCCGCAGCGTTCCACGGACGGGGAAGGCAGCAATTAAAGCGTCCAGTGTGGAGGGATAACTAGTGTATATCGTTCAGTTCTCATTTAAATCCCAGTGAGGATGTGCGTGCCTGTGTGTATGTGAGAGAGAGAAGGAGGTCTCACTCACTGACTCTAAATGTGTATAAAATGGCAAAATCCCCCAGAACAGCTGAGAGTCCTAGAGAGGGAGACAAAGGAAAGAGACCTGCCCAGCAAGATCCCTGATTTTGAGATTGAGCGTAGGGGAGGTACAGATTGGGACGCAGGAGGACAAGCAAGGCCTGGTCGAGCCCACTTGGTGACCTCAGGGCCAGCCACAGACCAGTGGGTGGCATCTTGCCCACCCCCCAACGTGGCAGGAGAGGCCCTTTGGGGGGAAGAAGGGGACCCCTTGGGCAGCCACCTTCCGGGGGTTACAGCACAGACCGGAAATTGGCCACTCCTGCCGATAGATGTTGCTCCTCTGACCTGAGATGACGTGTCACAGGCCCACGGCAGCCCCAGGTCTCTCTCTGGCTGAGGAGAGAAAGCTGGCTCTGTCTTGCCTTTGGAGGTCCAGGCTACCTGCGGGGAGTCAGGTGGGCCCGCCCTCAGCATCCCTGTGTGTGAGCAGTCAGGGCCCAGTTACCTGCCCGTCCTGGGGTTCGAGCCAGGCTCCAGGTGACACTCAGGGAGGCAGAACCAGAATAAGCCGCCGCAGTGACCCTCCGGGGGGCCAGCAGGGTGGTGGTGTGAGGGCTCCGAGAGTGACAGGATGGCAGGGACACACGCAGGAGGGGGGACAGGAACCGCCCACTGTGTTGGGATGAGTTGAGCACCTGAGGAGGAAGGGGCCCGGTACTAGACTGGAATGCCTCAGGAACACCACCGTCTGGGGCCAAATTCTAGGGGACAGTTTCGCAACCCCTGATGTGTTCAGTACCTTAAAATGTTAGTGCTGCCCCCTCAGCCCCTCCGGTCCCCGGTCCCCGTGGGGCAGCTCTGAGTGTGGCAGGACCCCACCTGAGTGGCCTTAGAGGGGCTCCCCAGACAGCCCTGACGGCCGCACCCTCCCTCGCAGACACCATGCTGCGGCACCTGCGGGCCACCGACGCCATGAAGAACTTCTCGGAGTTCCGGCAGGAGGCCAGCATGCTGCACGCCCTGCAGCACCCCTGCATCGTGTCGCTTATCGGCATCAGCATCCACCCGCTCTGCTTCGCCCTGGAGCTCGCCCCGCTCGGCAGCCTCAACACCGTGCTGTCGGAGAACGCCAAAGGTACCAGTCGTGCTCCAGAACATTCCCGGGGCATTGCCTGGGGCCCGGCCAGATACAGCCACCCCGCCCTGGGAGGCTGGCAGTCCAGACCCCGGGGAAGCTGGATCCCCGGGGGTTCCCTCCTCCCACCCGGCCTGGCTGTCGGGGGCAGAGCACCGACTCCCTGTGGCCCAAGAAAGGCACTTCCCCAGGTCTACACTGAGTGGTGGTGGTGTTGGTGAAGCTGGAGAAGCTTATGGCTTAGAGTTGGAGGGAACCACATTCCAAGTCGCGGTTCTCTGCTGTAATCCTGTAAGTGCCTCGTGTGCTGGCCTGTAAAAGGAGGGTGATAATAGTCCCACTAAGGTGGGGGGGCAGTTGAGGGTCTCAAACGAGGCAGCCCAGGGCAGCCTGAGCAGCAGCCTGGTGCCCACCCGCCCACCAGCCACGTAAAGCTCTCCTTTCCCCGGAATGCACAACGTGCGTCCATCATCGCTCAAAACAAACAACAAACAAAACAAAACAAGAAACAAACAAGCAAACAAAACACTGAGGTCAGGTTTTTTTTTTTATTTTTTAATGAAATTTTACAATAATTTTCCTCAGGAAATGAATAGGGAACTAAGTTCCAAAGAGTGGACAGAAGGAGAGAGGTTGTGCTCTCGTGACTCAGGCAGAAGAAACACACTTAAACTCAAATCATGTCTCCGTCAACGGAGGAGAACTTTTTTTGAATGAAACTCTTACCCCGCAGCCCACCCCTTGACAGTAGCATGAGCTTGGCCTGCGATGAACTCTAGGAATTTTGAATCCTTGCCCTTTTAGTTAAAAACACCACCAATTCCAGGCATGAAGTACCATGAATGACGCTGTAGAAATAAGCATCTCTCTCCTAAATACTGTTTTATTTCAGAAAGTCCCTCTCTGTCTCCGTGGGCATCCAGCATGGAGAATGAGAAGTGTCCATAGGATATAAAGTATCTGGGGAGAGAGAAGGTGAGAAAAGACTGTTGTCGTAATGGTAGTTTGGTATTTTTTTTTCCTTTGCAAAGATTCTTCCTTTATGCCCCTGGGACACATGCTCACCCAGAAAATAGCCTACCAGATCGCGTCCGGCCTAGCCTACCTGCACAAGAAAAATATCATCTTCTGTGACCTGAAGTCGGACAACATTCTGGTCTGGTCTCTGGACGTCAAGGAGCACATCAACATCAAGCTGTCGGACTACGGGATCTCACGACAGTCATTTCACGAGGGTGCCCTCGGCGTGGAGGGCACCCCCGGCTACCAGGCCCCAGAGATCAGGCCTCGCATCGTGTATGACGAGAAGGTACCCACACCCCGGCCCACTGCCGGCCCCCGGCCTCTGGGAGGCCAGCCAGGCAGACCTCATGGCAGCCTCTGAGCTCCGTTTCCCCAGACACATTCCTCTCCCTCTTCCGTGCTCGACCAGGGGGCTCTGGCTTGGATCAGAAATGCACAGGGGTCTGTGCCCACTAGGAATGTCAAGGTTAAGTTCTCCTTAGCTTTAGGAACAGTGAAGTCTCCCACCTCTGAAGTCTCTAACCTTGACTCAGAAACATAGTCAAGGTGAGTCCAGGACAGAAATGGGTCTGGATTTGGCTCCCAGCTCTGCCATTTAGACATATACAGTGGGGACAGTGGACCAGCCTCCCCGGGGCTCATATGGAGCACTCAGAAAAAGGACAGCAAAGGCTCCTGGCCCGTAGGTGCTGTCTACAAGGCGTTGCCCAAGGTCAGTGCTGAGGCAGCATCGCCAAAGCTGGGAGAAGAGAGTGAACTCTAACAGGACAAGAGTGGACTCCCTGAGCCACTGCCTGGCCAGCCTCGGCCAAGATGTTAGCTGAAGGTTTACCTTCTTCCCTGAAAGCCGCTTAGTAGCGGCAGGCACAGAGACAACTTAGACCCATCTTCTAGCTAGTGCCAGCCCTGGTTCATCAGTCCCCCAGCACTGAAACTCCCCTGGTCTACAGTTTTTCATTATTTGGTGATTTACAGATGAGTTATTGCCTGGTTGCTTCAAGAATGACCTAAACAGACCTGTAGTCCCCATGCTGTATGTTACCTCCCCACGATATTTTATAACTGGAAGTTTGTACCTTTTGGCCACCTTCGTATAAAAAAAGGAGAAAAGAACGACCTTAGTGGGGCACCTGTGGGGCTAAGTCGGTTAACTGTCCAACTCTTGGTTTCGGCTCAGGTCTCGATCTCAGGGTCATGAGATTGAGCTCCACTGAGCTTGGGATCTCTTTCTCCCTCTCCCTCTGCCCCTCCTCCATCCCCCTAAAAAAAAGAATGACCTTAGCGTGTGGGCTAACTCATCACCTGTGGCTATTAACCAAAATAGAAAAGGCAAATCACAGTGATAAAAATAAGAGCTTCTTAAGTGGCAGGTGACACAGACCAGGCACCTCGAAACTAAGATTATAACAGGAACCTTCACATTGAAAACTCTCAGGTCTGTCTCAGCCATCCTCCTGCTAAAACGTTATCTATCTCTCGGCCCTCACGGAGGCCTAAACTAACTTCTCCTTTTTGGGCCCTTTGAGGACATTAAACTTAGAGGAGTCAACATTTTGTGATTTAGGAGATATTCCCCCTTTATGATTTGCATACACTGCTCTCCTGGTGCCAAGCACATTTAGCTGAGGGTCTTGTTCTCTTGCCTTTTCTTGATTCTCAAGGATGAGGAGTGTAGCATCCTTGGAGCCCTTAACCTGATGGCTAGCAGGGTCCCCGTGTGTGTTTATTGGATGGATGGATGAGTGGATGGGTGGATGGTTGGGTGGAAGGAAGGAAGTATGGGAGGATGGATAGGTATGTGGACAGAAGAACAGATCACCAGATGGATGAATGGGTAGACAGGAATATAGATAGATAAATATGCAGAAGGATAGGCTGTCAAGTGGATGGATGGATAGATGGATGGATGGATGGATGGGTGGTTTGTTGGTTGGATAATGGATGAAAAGAAGAAAGGGAAGGAAGGAGGGAAGGATTGGAAGATGGATGGCTAAATGGACAGAATGATGGTCAGATGGTTGGTTGGAGGTTTGGACAGGTGGGGAGTGAGGGATGCATTGATGGATGGATCGATGACTGTGTCCCTTTGGGCAGGATCCCTGGTCCGATTGGTCTTCTGCTCCCTCCGTCTCAGGGCCAGCTTCTGAAAGCTGCTGGGCCCGGGCTGGGGACCTGACTTGGCTTGCCTCTTTGCCCAGGTAGACATGTTCTCCTACGGAATGGTGCTCTACGAGTTGCTGTCGGGACAGCGGCCAGCGCTGGGCCACCACCAGCTTCAGATTGCCAAGAAGCTGTCTAAGGGCATCCGCCCTGTCCTGGGGCAGCCGGAGGAAGTCCAGTTCCATCGGCTCCAGGCACTCATGGTGGAGTGCTGGGACACGAAGCCTGAGAAGGTACCCAACGGCCTGGGGCCTGGGGGCCTGGCCGCTCCCGCCCCTGTGGTGGTGGAGGCTCTGGATGTCCAGAGCCCATGTGTATGTCTCCTTGCCCATCCTTCACTAAGGGTCTAGAACAAATGGGGCAACCCTTATCCGCAGGAGTCATAATATTTTAAAGCTTAGCTCTTTGGGGCAAGAGGCCAGGGGTTTCAAGGTTAAATAAAATGCATTTATCAAATTAGACAGTATGGATTTAATGTGTTGGGAGTAAAATAAGGTCTGAGGAAAATTCTCCGCAGGATTGTACATCCATGGGCATGGGGGTCATAATATCGAATTTAAGCTGACAGGACCGCCTAAGTTCAAGTTCGCATGGAGAGTGAGGACCCAGGCCACCAGACACTCTGGCACCCGGAGTTGTCTTGGCCTCTTCTTCTGAACAGCTTCTAGTCCTTCCTCCCTTGTTCAAGACCATCGGTTTCATGGACAGGGTAGGCGTCCATCTGGCCACAAGCGACCCTTGCTCACGGCTCTGGTGGCCTCTCTCCCTCAGCGACCGCTGGCCCTGTCGGTGGTGAGCCAGATGAAGGACCCAACCTTTGCCACGTTCATGTACCAGCTACCCTGTGGGAAGCAGACGTCCTTCTTCTCCTCCCAAGGCCAGGAGTACATGGTGGTGTTCTGGGACGGGAAAGAGGAGTCCAGGTAATGTCCTGAGGCTGGCCGTGCCCTGCTAGTATCGGGGGGAGGGGGCGGGGGGGACTGTGGAATTGGGGAGCAGTCAGGGATGACCATGCTGAGAGGCGTCTAATGGACGGCGGGTTGAAAGCCTGGTGGAGTTCGCTCCAGAGAGAAAACAGAGTCCCCACGAATAGAAAGGCGTGTAGGCGTTCGCAGTTGAGAGGGACAAAGAGAAGGGGTGAGTGGGGTCAGCAGAGGCCTTTGCTCTTGTACTTGTTTTTTTCCTTCATTCCATCCCCTATTTCACCCACCCACCCCCGTCCCCCTCCCCTCTGGCAACCACCAGTTTGTTCTCTGTGTTTAGGAGTCTGTTTCTGTTTTATTTTTTCTTTTGTTTTTTAGATTCCACATGTAATTGAAATCACATGGTGTTTGTCTTTCTTTGACTTCTTTCACTTAGCATAATGCCTCCAGGTCCAGCCCTGTTGTTGCAAAGGCCAAGATGTCATTCTTTTTTATGGCTGAGTAATATTCCGTGTGTGTGTGTGTGTGTGTGTGTGTGTGTGTGTGTGTGTGTACCACATCTTTATCCATGTGTCTGTGGGTGGACGCTTAGGTTGCTTCCATATTTGGCTACTGTAAATAATGTTGCAGTAAACAGGGATGCACATATCTTTTCCTTTTTTTTGTTTTTGTTTTTATTTGAGAGAGAGCACGAACAGGGCTGTGGGGGTGGCAGAGGAAAAGGGAGAGGGAGAAGCAGACTCCCCACTGAGCAGAGAACCCAATGCGGGGCTCGATCCCAGAACCCTGGGATCATGACCTGAGCCAAAGGCAGCTGCTTAACTGAGCCACCCAGACACCCTGTGAAGCACATATCTTTTCAAATTAGTGTTTTCATTTTCTTCAGGTAAATACCCAGAAGTGGAGTTAATGGATCCTATGCTATTTCTATTTTTAATATTTTGAGGAACCTCCATACTGTTTTTCCAGAGTGCCCGCGCCAGTTCATATCCCCACCAGCAGTGCGCGAGGGTTCCCTTTCCTCCGCAGGCTCTCCAACACTTGTTGGTACTCGCCTTTTTTTTTTTTTTTTTTTGGTTCTTGTCTTTCTGACACGCCCTTCTGATAGGTGTGAGGTGATCCCTCACTGTGGGTTTGATTCACATTCCCCTGATGATCAGTGATGTTGAGCATCTTTTCGTGTGTCTGTTGGATGTCTTATTTAAAAAAGAAATGTCTATTGAGGTCTTCTCCTCATATTTTATTTTTTTTAAAGATTTTATTTATTTATTTGACAGAGATCACAAGCAGGCAGAGAGGGAGGCAGAGAGAGGGGAGGGAAGCAGGCTCCCCGCCAAGCAGAGAGCCCAATGTGGGGCTCGATCCTAGGACCCTGGGATCATGACCTGAGCTGAAGAAAGAGCCCCACATCAGGCTCTCTGCTCAGTGGGGAGCCTGCTTCCCTTCCTCTCTCTCTCTGCCTGCCTCTCTGCCTACCTGTGATCTCTGTCTGTCAAATAAATAAATAAAATCTTTTAAAAAAAAAAAAAGAAGAAGTTTTATGGTCTCAGGTCCCCCCTTTAGGTCTTCGAGTTTATTTTGAGTATTGTGTAAGAAAGTAGCCCAGTTTCATTCTTTTGCATGTGGCTGTCAAGTTCTGATTGAACAACACTGATTGAAGAAACCATCTTCCCACCCATTGTGTATTCTTGCCTCCTTTGTCGTGGAGGAACTGACCACATAACTATGGGTTTATTTCTGGGCTCTCTATTCTGTTCTGTTGATCTGTGTGTGTTTTGGGGCCCGTACCATTCCGTTTTGATTACTATGGCTTTGTCGTTAGGGTTCAAAATCAGGGATTGTGATACTTCCAGCTTTAGTCTTCTGTCTTTCTTTGGCTTTTCCAGTCTTTTGTGGCTCCAGACAAATTTTAAGATTATGTGTTCTCGTTCTGTGAAAAATGCTGATGCTCTTTCGATAGGGATAGTATTGAATCTGTAGATGGCTTTGGGTAGTATGGACGTTTGAGTAATAGTGACTCAACCAGTCCATAAACATGTGTCCCTTTATTTGTGTCCTCTTCAGTTTGTTTTATCGATGTCTCAAGTTTTCAGAGTACAGGTCTTTTGCCTCCTGGATTAACTGTATTCCTAGGTATATTATTCTTTTCGGTTCAACCGTAAATGGAATCATTTTCTTAACTTTTCTTTCTGCTAGTGTGCAGAAACATGACAGATTCCTGTATATTAATTTTGTACCCTGCAACTTTACTCAGGTCATCTATTAGTTGTAATAGTTCTCCCATCCTGGGAGGATTTTGTTTTAAGATGGGTGCTATTCGCAGTTTGATGGCAGAAGAAGCAAATGATGCCGGGGGTTAGGGAGAGAGGACGGTGACTGGGGTGGGGTTGTCGAGCAGCGAGAGGGGCAGGGGACCCAGAGCTAAGCAGGACTGGTGCCCTTACGTAAGCAATTGGTGGGCCTTCCCTTCTAGTCGCATCTTTTTCTCAGTGAAGTGACAGGAAGGATGAAGCATCGGGAGAGGTTTTGAATATTCGAGAAGACGACGTCATGTGACATGAGCATGGGCACATGAGACCAGGGTGGTGACAGGGCAGCCCTGAGGCCCTCTGGCACAGAGGTTATGTGCCCCCAGCATGCTTTGCTGTCCCCAGATTGCAAGCTGGGCAACAGTTGGTTTTAAGCAGAGTTGGGTTTTTGGCAGGAGGGAGAGAAGGACATGGACAGTGGAGGTATTTTCAAAAGGGTCATAGTAGAGATGGATCATAAAATGATGGGGCCATAAATGGATAAGGAATAACGGAAAGTACCAGAGAGTCCTAGATCTTAGCAGAGTGTGAACAAAACCAAAAACTCTGTGATGTTATGGTAGTGGGTGGAATGTTCTGGAAAACTCAGGGGTAGAGGTCAGAAAATAGATTCTTGACACTGAGTGGGTGGGAGGGGTGCAAATATTAGTAAAGACGGGATCCGACACGCAACTTTGAGAGAGGGTGGCTGGGGTGAGCTGAGAATAAGATCACTGGGAAATGAACAGGAGGTCACAGGAACAAGATGCCAGGGTATTGGAAAGATCAACTTTGCATGCGCCATCTGGTGTGAGATCCTTCAGTCCTGGTCAGGGTATGAGGTCTTTCCCACCCCCTCATGGGACATCTTCAGAGTCACAAGAGCATTTCATGGCCTGAATAGTCTTCTAAGCCTCATGGCAAACATAGGCAGGTGTCACAGTCGAATAAGGCTTCGATAAAGTGGAGCTTGAGACACGACGAGGTAAATGGAAGAACTTTGCCATTTTCCTAAGATCCGTCCAGGTGACGTTTGCGCCACGATGAATGCCGTGGGGACTGAGCGCTCTGACGTAAGACATGGTCTAAGAAACCATGCCCTAAAGAAATATGTATATTGGTGCGTGTGCATATTTATTTATGTTTACTAATATTTATATATGTAAATATATATTTTTTCAGTAATTACATTGCCAGGCATTACACATTGTGATATTTGGCATGCAAAGTATGAAAGATAGATTAAATTTAAAAAAAAACAGTACTTCTGAATTTAGATTTTTGGATTCATGATAGATTTTATCTTTAAGAAAAATAAACTCATGTTTCCTAGCCCTGCCCATTGATAAGGCCTACCAGTAACGACCATTTAGCAATCATGACTCCCGGGACCCAGATGGTGGGTCTAAGCACCCTAGTACTTAGTACTCTAAGTATATAAGGAACCAGGGCTTATTTGAGAGGTGGCTGACTCCAGGTCTGGGACAGGAAGATGGCCGGAACATCTGACACACCAGAATCAAGAATGCCATCAGATACTCGTGAGGGGAGATTAAAGGGATTTAGGAATCAACCCAAAGAGGTTCCTGCTGGCCAAGGATAGGGCAGTTGGCCATTAGTAAGAAGAATTGCAGTGGGTTGAGACACGTCAAATTTTTTAATTTATGTGTTTCTAATGCTACTTAATAAAAACAAAAAATAAATAAATAAAAACAGACAAACTGGGGTGCCTGGGTAGCTCTAGTCAGATAAGTGTCCAGTTCTTGATTTCAGCTCAGGTCATGACTTCGGGGTCTTTGGATCAAGCCCCACATGGGGCTTCATGTTCAGCGGGGAGTCTGCCTAAAACTCTCTCTCTCTCCCTCTCCCTGTGTCCCTCCCTCTGCTCACACTCTCTAAATAAATTAAGTCTTAAACAAAAGCCCCTCGTTGATGACCACTGAGGGCTCCGACCCATTATTTTGAAAACTAGTATATTCAGAAAGAATCGCGGTTTTATTCTGCCTTTTCTATGTGAACTCTACCCCAGGGTAGCAAAAGAGAGAAAAGCAGGAAGTTTCTCTTTTTAGAATGAATGAAGCTAATACATAATAGTAATACATAATACATAATACATAATAATACATAATACATAAATAGACTGCCAGAAATAGAATGTCAGCCTTTTGCAATCTTTATTGCAATAATGGATATAAGGCAGTGATCATTCATGATCACAAAAGGAGCGAGAACAGGACATTCCCAATAGAAATCCACACCCCCAATGAGGAAATGTTCTTGCCTAAAAAAAAAGCAGAAAGAATCTGATCAAGACTCGAGACTTGGGGCAGGGGGGAGACAGATGACACCCCAGGGATGTGCGGACTGCACAGAACACCCCCAGCATCCTCAGTACATAAACTGCCAGAGAAAAAAGAGAAGGGGGAGGGGAAGCCAGTCTATAGACTGAGAGACACAAATGCGCAAAAGATGTGTGTGACCTTGGTCAATAACTTCAGTCTCCACTTCAGACAGTGAGGACACGGGATGCCCACGGGGGACAGTGGGGAGACAGAAATGTGAGGGGCAGGCCAGTTCCATTGAGCAAACAGCAGCCCTTATAAATGACAGCGTATTAGTTCTCAGAGCTCTCGTGTTGGGGGACGTGTTTCAAGGACCCCCAGCTTACTCTGAAATGCACCCATCTGTCTTTAGCCTTGACTTTGTCTGCTCTGATAAGGAGGGTCTCCCCTGTTCCTGGGTGGTGGCAGGTATGGCCAGCGGGAGGGGTGAGTGGCTTTGATGGAGATGCGGCCACCTGTGCCCTTCTTCACACCGGGGGGCAACTTCTTGGACCCTCCAGTGTCACAGACAGAAGAGAGCCTTTCTTCCCATTGGGAATGCCCTCCCACGGCCTGAACGTTCAAGCAAGGGAAACAGAACCCACCTGCACCCAACGCCGAGAACGGTTCTCGATTCTCTCAGAACGTGGCCAAATTCAACCCTGGGTTGGAGGGGCTGGAGGAGGCAGCTGATGTCCTCCCCCAAGGCTGCTCAGGCCAAGCCAAGAGAAGGGAGGCAACCCCCGGTCACCGTGCGCTGACCGCACAACTGTCCCTGACTCTAGAAACTACACGGTGGTGAACACGGAGAAGGGCCTTATGGAAGTACAGCGGATGAGCTGTGCGGGAATGAAGCTGAGCTGCCAGCTCAAGGTCCAGAACTCTCTGTGGACGGCCACCGAGGTAAGTGCCCCCGCGCAGGGCTCTCATCGAGCTGGGCAACACAGGGCGCAGTCCATGCCGCGTTTGGGGGGGGGGCGGGATTTAGCAAATAGGAACACAGGATGCCCAGGTACGTGGGATTACCAGATAACCCCAGCCCGCACGTGTGAGACCCCCAGAGCAGTGCCAGCAGCCCTGAGAAGAAGCAGCAGCGCAGCGTGTCCCCAAAGGCAACAATTGGCCTTGTCCCTGGCGGGTGACCAGGACTCAGTCGAGAGAAGTCTCAGGTGTGGGAACCCCGAGAAAGGAGAACTCCATTAGGCTGGTGAAGTCACTGGGTTTCTCATAGCACTGCGGGGTCTCCCCAGCCAATCCACTGAGCCCTGAAGGCATTTTGCCTTCACATCCAGGAAGTCATCGGAAGGCCCGGGGAGCTGTCTTCTGAGAAACCCAGAACCGCACAGCGCAGTGAATGCTCTGGAGCTCCAGAACTGTGCGGGGCGTGGCGAGGGGGCGTGGCGAGGGGGCGTGGCGAAGGGGCGTGGCGAAGGGCGGGGCATTGGTGCCTCCCGCCCCGCCTCTCAGAGGACAGATACGGGAGTCTGCCGGAATGCTCATCGCCGTGTAACTCCCGGTAGCGAAAACTTGGGAACAGACTGAGCTCTGACAGCAGGTTAGGCTGTGGACCCCCAGGCGATGGGCAGCGCAGAGGCGCTCGAATTCCCTGGCGGGCTCACACACGCTTCCCTCCACCTGCCGTGCGTGGTTGCGGGAAAGGTGAGGGAACAGCGCAGTCAGCCAGTCCCACTTTGGCCAGGAATGCAGAGACACACACACAGACACTCAGGGGAAACGAAGTCTCCGCCCCAAGTCCCCATGGTGGTTTTCTCCAGGTTACAGGGTAGGGGCGATTCTGTGTTTCTTCTTTAAACTCTTGTCATTTTCAACATCTCTACAAAGCAAAGGAAGATGCAACCAGCCAACCAGAAAGGCCCGATCAAGGTTGCTTCCTAAGGCTCAAAGGGATTCCCAAGGCAGAAGGGACCCTGAGAGAAGGTGGCAGGCACGTTCCCACTGGGGTCTCACGTTGGGTTGTCTGCCTCTGTAGGACCAGAAGATCTACATCTATAGCCTCAAGGGCATGTGTCCCTTAAACACACCCCAACGGGCTTTGGACACCCCGGCGGTTGTCACCTGCTTGTTGGCAGTGCCTGTTATTAAAAAGGTGAGGTCGGGGTTGGGGGAGGTGGATGCCCTTCCGTTGGGGTGTCCCCCCTCGGCTTGGGGGCGGGGGTATGAGGAGCGGGAGCAAAGCCAGGCCCTCTTGGACCACCGAGCCCGCGGTCAGGTCCCAGTCAGCTTCAGAGAGCCCATCATGAGTGCCTTTTCAGGAGCCCATGGAACTCGCAAAGCAGAACTCAGGGCTGAGGGGAAAGCTTGCATTCCACCTGCAAATGCCACAGTCCCATATTTGGGTGAAGCGCTTTTGGCGTACAAATGGTATAAAGAGCCGTTGCGCGTGTGCCCTTCCCCTTCGGGTAGCAATGGACAGGTGCAGGCAGCCCTGCCCACACCCCCGGGGAGCAGCCGGCTCCACGTGCCTTTGGAGTGCCCACGGTCAGCCCCAGACCTTGGGTCCCTCTTTGTCTTGATCTTCTAGCCCCCACCTCTCTGAAATGGAGCCCCAGGTGGTCAATCCCCATAGCCTGGGTCTCTGGCACCTCTGCAGGGCGGACGAGCCTCCCCACCCATCCAGCACCGCACTCTGGGGTGACCCTTCTTGCTAGGAATGCACCTCTGCCACGCCACCTTTTATTCAGTTCTCAAGGTCAGGGACACCAAGCCTGCTCTGAGAAGCTGCCCCAGCCCTACAGTGGTGCCGTCTGGCTTCTCGGGCCTCCGACCCCAGGCACTGCTCTTCTGCCTTTGCCCCCTGCCCCGCCGCCTCATCCCCTGCTGGTCCTCCCCGCTCCTTGTCAACGCTCAGGGTGTCATTATCAGTGGTGTTTGGTTAAAACATGTTGGCTGTCATCATCCAATTTCAGTTTTCCCATCTGGAAAATGAGGATAAGAAGAGGTTGAAAAGGGTTCTCTGAGCATAACATCGTCCAAGCTCTGGACCCATGCACTTAGGTAAATGTGAGAGCATTATTATGACTTCTTAACAGTCGTGAAATAGATACGCTCTTTGCCCTACTACAGTCTATTTCTTTAAAAAAAAAATCTGAAATGAACCCTAGAATCATTTACGACTGTGCCCCATGGGCGAGGCTGGGCAGCTTGGGACCCCGTCTGCCCAGAGCCCAGGAGAACATGACACAAAGCGTTATTTAAGGCCACTGCTGGCCAGAGCCCCCGAACCAGGGCACCACCACCCTCACGACCAGGGGGAATAAAGCGGGCTCTGTGCGGAGCCTCCCTGTCAGCATGCCTGCCCCTCGGAGGCTGTGCTGCCCCGTGGCCGCGACGGCAGGCCCCTGCATTCTTGCACGCGCACATTCACACCCAGCCGGACTGTGGGGCTCACCGCCCTGACTGAGGCCCAGAGCTGGGATTCAGATAGAGACGCTGCTCCTATTTGCTTTGGCTGCCTTCTTCCCGAAAATTCTGAGGATGGATTTTGATAAATGTTCTTAGGGCTCATTGACCTTGCTGTTGTGCTCTCGTTACCTTGCACAGCCTGGCCTCCCCAGTTCCCAGGTAGCTTCAGGTCCCAGAAGGGGGACTTTCTGCTGCCCACCCATGCTGGCATGAAGCCTGGGTCCCTGCTCTGTGGTGGCTTCGGCTTTATTCTCCTGAACTCCTCCCTCCCACCTCAGCCCTTGCCAGGCATCTGGGCTCTGCAGCTGCCCTCCGTTCTCGGCTCTACAGAGGTGCTCCAGGGAGGCCTGCAGTGGGCCCAGCATCCAGCACTGTCCCTGCACCTTTGGCTATAGAAGATGGCACGCTTCACTGTGGGGGCGGAGGGCAACCCCAGGACCCTAGCACGGCTATCTAGGCATTTCAGAATAGGTGTGGGAAGTGGGGAGTGTAGGCACAGGGTCCAAGAAGCGCCTCCATGAGAGAGTTGAGCTGGAAGCGATTTCTTCAAGGGTAGGCTCAGCTGCACACATTGTCTGCTGGAGCAGAACACCAGGTGGATTCACAGAGATGGTCGAGACTCAGCCCTTCCACGTGGCAGGCCCGCACCGAGGAGGCAGTGGCGGGCACACCGAGCCTGCTGTCATGGAGCCCCCGTCTGGTGGGGGCAGCCGGCAGGAGGTGGCAAGCACACCCACATGCTGCCCACGACTGCTGTCACATCATCAACAAGCAGAGCTCATGGGAAGGAGGGAACCACGTCCTGCCTCTAGGGAGGCGCGTGTGACCCGAGGCAGAAGGCAGGCCCTTCCTGCTCACACTGCCGGAAGCCAGCCTGAGTGCAGGCAGGCCCCTTGATTCAGGGCACACCTGCCCTTCCCCCATGTGCCAGGGACCACGCTCTTCCCCTGCGCGCTCCTCTCCTGCTCCTGGCAGGGAGGGTGGGTGGCTCTTCTGGGCCTGAGTCGCACCTGCTCTGGGAGCATGCCCAGAAGGTCCTGCTGGCGGCCCTCTGCCTTTCTGGGAACATCGCTCCTCTGAGGGTGCTGGGGTCAGTCAAAGAGGAGTCTTGTGCCCACTCCGCTTCTCTCCCAGCCTGCGGGAGGCTCACGGGCAGTCCCGTCTTCTCCTCGCAGAATTCCTACCTGGTGCTGGCAGGCCTGGATGACGGACTTGTGGCAGTGTTTCCTGTGGTGCGGGGTGCCCCGGACAACAGCTGCTCCTACCTGTGCTCACACACAGCCAACAGGTCCAAGTTCAGCATCCCAGATGAAGACACGCGGCAGAACCCCTACGCCGTGAAGGCCATGGAGGTGGTCAACAGCGGGTCCGAGGTCTGGTACAGCAACGGGCCGGGCCTGCTGGTCATCGACTGTGCGGCCCTGGAGATCAGCAGGAGGCTGGAGCCCTACTCGGCCCCTTCGGTGGTCACCTCGGTCGTGTGCAGCTCCGAGTGCCGTGGGGAGGAGGTCGTCTGGTGCCTGGACGACAGGGCCAACTTGCTGGTGATGTACCACGCGGCCACCTACCAGCTGTGTGCCCGGTACTTCTGTGGGGACCCCAGCCCGCTCAGAGACATGTTTCCAGTGCGCCCCCTGGGTCCGGAGTCCCCGGTCAGCCACGCAGCCGGCTCCAAAGAGCCCGAGGGGGACTCCATCGCGGACGTGAGCATCATGTACAGCGAGGAGCTAGGCACACAGATCCTGACGCACCAGGACTCGCTGACTGACTACTGCTCCGTGTCCTCCTACTCCCCGTCCTCCCCCCACCGGGCCCCCACGTCCCCCTCCAGCCTGCCCTGCTCCCCGGCCAGCTCTTCCAGTGTGCCTTTCTCCACGGACTGCGAGGACTCTGACCGGCTGCACGAGCCCGCCTCGGGCTCCGACAGGTCTGAGCACGACCTGACGCCCGTGGACGGGGACGCCTTCAGCCAGCACCTGCAGGCCGTGAGGATCCTAGCCGTGAAAGACGTCATCTGGGTCCCCAGGTACGTTTCCCCGCAAGTGGGGCACGCTCCCATACCGCCCATGGGAGCTGGCCGAGGCCGCTGCGCTCCCTGTGTTCTGGAGCCTGGAGGGGTCTCTTTAGAAAACCTGAGAAGGGCCCCCACGAGTGCTCATCTGCCCCCCGAGGACCGCCAGGCAGAGCCCCGGTCTGCAGTGATTCGGTTTCCCGCTGGGAAAGGCTTCCTGGGCCCGGCAGTGGCGCCCTCGCGGTAACCCAATCCGTTCTCACAGAGACGGCGCATTTGTTGCCTCCCCTCTGTGCACGCCGTCCCCCCCCCCACCCCTGAGAGCATGCCCTGGACAAAACGCTTCCCCTTCTCGGGTTTGGTTTCGCAGGCGCGGCGGCGATGTCATTGTCATCGGCCTGGAGAAGGACGCGGGGGGCCAGCGGGGCCGCGTCCTCGCCGTCTTAAAAGCCCGGGAGCTGACTCCACATGGGTAAGCCTGAAGGTGCCTCCTTTAGGCCCCCCAGCTGTGGTGCGGGGAATCCGGACCCCTCTGCCAGCACCCGCTACCCACGCAGGGGCTTCTCACCCTTCTGTCCTCCACCAATAAATGCCATGGTGGCCAGAAGGCAGAGAAGGAACAAGATGAGGTCCTCCAGGCAGCTCCTCGGAGCTCAGCAAATACTAGCTGAACCGGGCATCACGGGTCATGGGTCCACAGATCCTGGCTGGCTGTTTCTGGGGTTCCCAGTGCACCTGTGGACTGAGGGTCCTGCCTGGGGTCTATATGTCCAGGGCTGGAGTCCAGCTGCCATTGACATGGGGAGCTGACTGATTCACTGTCCTTCCCACCGAGTAGGAGGGCCCTTTCTGGGGTCTCCACCTGCCCAGACAGCCCCTAGGGGAGGCACAGACCTGGCACACACCACCCCTCCCTGTGCCCAAGCCCAGGCTCTGCCATGGCTCCATACCCATCTGTCGGGGGGCCCTACCAGGATGCAGACCAGACTCCACCATGAGGGTTGTTCTGGGGCAAGACAGCCTATCCGGATGCAGTGTGCGTGGCTGTGGGCGTGGGAGGCTGGCACTGGCCAGTATCCCCAGAGTTCCCTGCCAGCCAGCAGTACGCACACCTCACTTTGTCTACTGAGCCCCATCCTGCAAACCTCCTTGATGGAGAAATGCCATGAGGCTTGTTTGCCCTAGAGCAGGATAACGGTGAAAGAGGAAACATCTGTGGCAGGTCCCTTCCCTTGCCCGAAAACACGGGGCATCCTCAAGGACCCACCAGAACCACTGACCCCTGGTCTGCCACTGATTCCAGAAACAAGATCTGGGATGCATTGTGTGTGTGTGTGTGTGCGCTGAGCCCCAACTGAGTTTGTGGGTGAAGTAGTGACCACATCACAGGTGAGGGGGGTAGGGGAGCTTCTGGGGAAGCAGGCACGTCTGTAGAGCCCAGGCCTGTGGACCTCACCTCGCCCATCATTAGTGTCCTTAAGTTTTTCACTTGTGGTATTTTCCTGTGCAGCCTCCAAAGGCAGGTTTACTGTCTTGTAGGGAGAAAGCAGCCCAGGCAGCCAGCTGACACTGAGGGGCATAGCCCGATCCCACCAGCCTTTTGCCATGCATCTGAGACATTGATTCTCTTGGCAGATAGCTAGTGAATGCCTGCAGCGTGCAGGGCCCTGAGGTGGCCAGAGGCCCTGCATGTCATACCGGTTTGCACGCTGGCCACAGGGCAAGGTGGTGAGTGCTGGGACATGGGCTGCCCAGTCCGGCTGAGGCCTAGCAGGAAACCTATGGTGTGTGCACAGATCGGCAAAACAATCCACAGCCTCCGAAAACAAATGCGTATAGTTAGGGCATGTTGGCACGGGTTTCCGTCGGTTATACCACCCTGGATTTCCTAAGCACCAAGAACTTAGCGTGGGAGGAAGAGCTGGGCCTGAGCTGACAGCAAGGAGAACCGAGTCAGTGCTTCAAATCCGTTAGTGTCCATTGACAAGCAGCAGTCAGAGGTGATGGTGCTTTCTGGACACTTGGGGGTCTCGGTCCAGTGACAGAGGCTACCTGCTCTCTGTGGAGTGAGTCCCTTACAGACGGTCCCCATGCACATGAAGGGATGCCCTAGGCTCTTCTTTAGTTAGGAAGCCTCCGCCCACGGGCCAGACCCCTGGGGGAAGCAGGTGCAGCAGAGCACAGCCTGCTGTCGGGCTAGGATGTCCAGATGCCCCCCCTCAGCCAGGCTCCCAAGAAGTTGCACACTGAGGTTCCTGGCCCCAACCAAGTGGGGACCCCTGTAGATTTTCTCAGACCTCTTCTTTCTCTGTAGGGTGCTTATGGACGCAGCCGTGGTGGCAAAGGACACAGTCGTGTGTGGCTTCGAGAACGAAAACACGGAGTGGTGCCTTGCTGTCTGGAGGGGCTGGGGCACCAGGGAGTTTGACATTTTCTACCAGTCCTATGAGGAGCTGGGCAGGCTGGAGGCTTGCACGCGGAAGAGAAGGTGATTCCTATGGAATGACAGTCGTGGAGACCTGGCTGCCCCGGGCCACCCCTCCGCCTGCTGCCTGCTGCCCCCTGAGGACCCAGAAGACCAACTGGATTTGCCCCTGAAACATTTGCTGCTAGAAGTGCCACCACCACTTTGGCCGTGGTCTGGGGGGCTCCCCGGTTCTCCAGGGCAGAGCTAGTTGCCTACCTCCATTCTCCCATTACGGGTTTTACAACCCACGAGAAGACGGTGGGGCCTGGTTGGGAGCAACTGCCCCTGCCTCCTCTCTGAAGTCCAGGAGCAGGGGAGGGGGGCCGCGCTCCGGCCTGGGTCACACAAAGCAGGGCTGGGTCTTCCCGGTCCCTCCCCAGGTCTCAGATGGAGTTACGCTAGAGGCTCTCAGCTGGGGAGCAGTTTGGGGGCAGGGGCGGGAGGGGGCCGTGACCTCTGCCCCTTCCCCCAGTGGTCTCCAAGCTCTCAGCCCATTTCACAAGTCCCTGGGGCTCCGGGGCCCCGCTTGGGCAAGCTGAGATCAGATGTCTCCCGCTCAGGAAAGTCTCTGCCTGAGAAGCCCTCAGAAGAACGTCGGGGAGGAGCACTGCCCAATCTGGGGGATGAATGAGTTCCTTTAAGTGACACAGCCAGAAAGCCAAGAGCTCGCGCGGGGCCCGGAGCACCCACTCGGCCCCTACATTCTTCTCCTGCCGACAAAAGGCCGGGGAAACTCAATCAGCGGGACTTCAGAAAGGGCCGTGTGTTTATAGCTTCGTACAGTAAACTCAGACGCAGCTGGAGCACAAACCCTGTCTGTTTGCACGTAATAATCTTGTTTATCACTTTAACAAATTAAGTAATAGCTCAGTGGTTAGGCCCCGGTTGTGAAATCACCTCGTGCGGGGCTCCCACCAAATCAGGCGTTGGCTCAGCATTGACGGCACTCGTGGACAGCGAAGTCTAAGGAGCGAAATGGTTAATGGGGGATGTATGGGTCTGAGAGCCACCCTTTGTGTAAATTAGTGCACACACATGTGCACACGGACCACGTGGCTCCCGAAAGGAATCATCTGAGGCCACTGGACCCGGAATGGTGGTGTGAACGTGAGCTCTTCCTCTGGTTCAAGTTGTTGACCTTTTTCTAAAATTAAGTTATGCAGATCCGACTTAAGATTGGCTGGGATATGTGGGCAAAGGTGGTTCCTTTTATTTGAAAATAAACCAGTTCTCTTGAGAATGATGTCAGCCTCTGTCTGTAGAGCGTGTTGGAAGGACCCAGGCCCGGTCGCTGCTGGGGTGGAATGGGCAGCACCCCCCCGCCGCACAGCTGTCCCCATGCAAGCAGCCCCATCGCAGCCCCCCACCCCCCCCCAAGTGCACAGCTGTCCCCATGCAAGCAGCCCCATCGCAGCTTCCGCGAGCACAGACAGCCGCTGCATCAGCCTCAGCCTACCCACTTCCTTTCGCTGCTGGCCTGGGCATCGAGTCCAATGGGGACTGCGGGTCTCTGCCTCCCACCTACGTCACCACCACATCCTGCTGTGGTCCCTCAGGTCGGCCTTGGTACTCGTCACTCTCCTTCCCTTGCCATCCCGGCACCCCACAGCTGCCCGCTGCTCCCCACATGCAAACCGGGTCCCATCCTTCCCCTGCCCCCATTCCATGCTCTACCACCTGCAGCCAGACTGCTAGGCCAACGCTCAGGGCCCCCACCATCCAGTCCTAACCCACTTTCTGACCTGGCCTCCTCCCAGCCTGAGGCCCAAAGCTGCCGCGAGGAGAGCCCGGGCGTTTAGCCCATGGCCTCACGGAGCCGGCTTAGGGCACCTCTGCACAAAAGTCAGAAACCCGTGCAGGAAATGGTTTCACTACATAAAAATTAGAAACTTAAACAGAAAAACTACCACAGAGTCAAAAGACAGTCAACTGGAGAAAAAAATATTGGTGACAAATGAGAGCCAAATGGCTAATTTGTCTTATATGCAAAGAGTTCGTACCTATCTATAAGAAAGAGAAAACACAAAAGGAAAACAGGAAGAGGACATAAATAGCACTCACCCTCCCCCAACAGTTAGGAAGAGGTCATGAGGACAACAACAAAATGTCCTTTACCCCTCATGTTGGCATTCCTGTGGGGATCCAAGGATGCCATGTTGAAAGGTCCACCTGTGCAAAGGCCCTGTGGCAGGAATGAGCTGCTGTGCCAGAAGGACAGATGAAGAGCTGGTGGGGCTGGAGCATTTGGAAGAAGGGGGTGCTCAGAGGCCTGCTGGGCATGGCTTTGTAGGCATGGATCTCCATCAAAGCTGCTGGTAGTTTTAAGCAGGGATGTTTGGTGACCTAATTGTCTTTAACTCTTTGCTGAGTGGCAAGTGGGCTAAAGGGGAGCTAATTGACAGTCAGGCCACCCCTTGGAGGGCATTTTGGCCATACCCATCAAAATTTCAAATGCACATACCCTTTGACCTAATGGTCCCATTTCAACATTCGATCTCAAATCTTCCGTGAAAGGGCCCAGTGCTACAGAACAAGAGTGTCATTGTGGCATCACCTATAGTGGCCCCAAACAGGAGATGACCTAAACCTCTAGCAAGAGGAAAGTCAAAAATGTCTGACCTGCCAACCCTGCCGTCCTCTGCAGCTGGTCAGAGAACGGGGCGGTGCCAGAGGTTCTACTCCACCATGTTCTCCGGGGTGTCATAAATGCATTGTTTTCCTAAAAAGCAACTCGCAGTGTGGTGTGTATATAGTTACTATTTGAGTGAAAAAAGTAAAGCTCCACGGGTATGCACAGGGGAAATATCCCAAAAAGTGCCCAGGAGTCTGGCAGACATTGGCTGCCCCTGGGGAGGAGAGTCGAGGGCTGGCATAGAGCAGGAGGTCCCAGGTTTTGTTTTATATTTCCTCACTGCACTATTTAAATTATAGATAAGCCTTTCCATGACGGTGAGCCAGGCTGGGAGGGACTTCTCCCCTGGGCCCCAGGAAGGACACTCCTCGACCTTGGTGTCCAGAGGTCATAGGAAGTCCCCATGGAAAATATCAGGTCCCAGGGGCGGGGCCAGTAATCTGTCACATCCACCTGACCCCATGGCTTGGCTCAAACAGAAACCACGCCCCCTCGCCCTGCAGTCTTTGGGATGTAGGCAGAGAGTCCCAGGCTGAGGAGGACAGGTGGGAGGGACTGGGAACAGTTGACAAAGGCCAATGGACTCTGTCCCCGGTCTCCCCTTACCCTGGTGTTGTGGACACGTGCAGCCCAGCTGCAGGGTCAACACCCACCAGATGAGCACCCAGCCTCCTCCCACCTCCCGCCACCGCCCTGCACCAGGGAACGCAGCAGCCTCTCTGATGACCAGTCGTCAGCTGGTCACTACCTACCGGGGCCACTGATCACTCAGAGTCTGCAGTGGCCCTACCTGGAGGTGCCCTAGATCCCACCTCCCTGCACAGCCCCTCAGACTGTCCGCACCTCTTGCAGACAGTATCTGCTGACCCCCCCAGAGGAGGCATGGGGATGCAGACCACACCCCCACCAAGGGTACAGAAAGACAGCATGGTGAACCCCCTCCTCTAGATGCCAGCAGACCGATGCCCCAGAAGAAGCCACAGTGTCTGACATATCAGGGCCCGGGGCCTCAAACCCTCTGCCTCCCTGAGCATCCAGTGGTATTTCCCATCCTGGGCTGAATGGAGCTGCCTTGAAGGAAATAGGGGCAGGAAGGTGGGGGCAGTTAGTTAAAATAGCACTTGGAGAGCCACTGGCAGCAACTGCTCAGGAACAGACCCTGCTTTTGTTGGCACATCGGTTCTCAGCCTCCCTTACAGGGAGGGGTGAGGCTGGGATGGAGCTCAGCTGGGGATGGTGCGGAGATGGCTGAGGAGGGCTTCAGGGAAGCACTATCGGATGGCTGACTCAGTGGGAGCCCCTTCGATCCCGTCCTTCCCTCCCCGGTCCTCCACAGAGCCTGAGGGCAGGGCCCTCTAGGGATGCCAGGAAGACCTGGGGACAGCAATGGGGAGGCAGCCCACCATGCCAGCCCGAGATGCTGACCTCTAGCCTCCTCATTACCTCATGGACCAGGAAATCACTTCCTGGTTCCAACTCTCCACTACCAGCGGCCCAGTGCAATTCCTAAAAGTGAAGGTACATTTTCCACTAACACAACCCGAGCCCCGTGGCAAACAAGGGATGCTCTCAGGCTGGTCTTCACAAGTCTCTGTTTAAGCTCAAGCAGAGGGACCTGAGCAATGATGAACTGGAACATTCCATGGCCAGAACTGCCCCCAAGAGCTTACTTCTGCATCATGAGAGCTGGACCTGGTCTATAGTTCTTTTTCTTGGAACAACCACAACCACAAAGAGATTCAGGGTTGCACCCTAGTCACCCAAAGGCCAGCTTTGATGTCCTGCAAATCTAAACCCTCAACTCTGAGCAAGCTATCCCACTTCTGTGGCCCTGGTTTCTTTTTTGTGAAATGGCATGACAATTCCCACCCTGTTGGGATCAGGAGAGGCAGTGTACATGACAGCCCCAACCCAGCGCCCTACCCTTGGCCAGGATGCCCTCCCCTGCCTCCCGGTCATGACCACCCTCTCCCCTGTCACTACAACCTAGGAAGGCTCAGAAACGCTTGGAAGAACTATGGCTATGAATAAGAAGGGGGCTCATCTGGAACAAGGAAGGTGTGAAGCTAAGGCAGTGGATGTTGGGTCTGTTTTATAGTAGTACTCAGTTTTGTAATAGATGTAGCATTTTATGTATGTTTTATCTGATTCTTGGGGTCTTTAAAGCACTGAAGGTCAATACCCCATTTTCAACAATGGACAGATCACCCAGTCAGAAAGTCATTACAGAAACACTGGGCTTGAACTACACTTTGGACTAAATGGACCTAAGAGACACACAAAAAATATTTCATCCACCACCATCAGAATACACGTTCTTCTCAAGTCCATACAGAACATTGTCCAGGATAGATCATATGTTAGGTCACAAAATAAGTTATAAGAAATGTAAGAAGATTGAAGTCACATCAGTATCTTTTCTTACCACAATAGTAAGAAACTAATGTTAATATCAGGAAGAAAACTGGAAAAATCACAAATATGTGGAAATTAAGCAAAACACACCTGAACAACCATTGCATCAAAAAAGAAATTGAAAGAGAAATCAAATATCTTGAAACAAACAAAAATGGAAATACTACATGACAAAACTTACAGGACACAGCAAAAGCCTTCTAAGGGGGGAATTTACAGAGATAATGCTGACAATAAGAAGGAAAAAAAAAGATTTTAAATAAACAATGTAATTTTACACCCAAAGAACTGGAAAAAGAATAAACTAAAAAATAAAGTTTACATAAAGAAAGAAATAACAAAGATCAGAGCAGAAATAAATGAAACAGAGACTAGAAAAATAATAGAAAACATCAATGAAAGTGAACTTGCTTTTTGAAAAAATAAACAAAATTGGCAAGCGTTTAGCTAGACTAAGAAAAAAATACTCAAATATATAAAATTAGAAACAAAAGGGTAGATACAGATTACAACTGATACCACAGAAATACAAAGGGTCATGAGAACCTACAAGGAACAATTATATCCTAACAAATAGGATAAGCTTGAAAAAAATGGATAAGTCCCTAGAAGCATACAATCTACCAAGATGAATCATGAAGAAATAGAAAATCTGAACAGATCAATAATGGGTAGAGATTGAATCAGTAGTCAAAAATCTCCCAACAAAGAAAAGTCATTCACTAGTGAATTCTACCAAACATTTAAAGAGGAATTAATACCAATCCTCAAATTCTTCCAAAATATTCAGGAGAAGAGAGCACTTCCAAACTCATTTTTTAAAGCCAGCAACAATCCTTATACCAAAGCCAGACAAGTACACAACAAGAAAATAACATTACAGATCAATATCTCTGGTGAACACAACTGCAAAAATCCCCAACAAAACAAAACAACCCTAATTTAAAAACACATTAAAGGGATGGTACACCATGACCTAGTGGGATTTATTCCTGGAATGCAAGGATGTTTCAACATATGCAATGTCAATAGATTACATTTAACAGAATAAAGGACAAGTATCATATGATCATCTCATATGGGAACATTTGACAAAGTTGAGCATTCTTTCACGATATAAAGATATTCTCAACAAATTAGACATATAAGGAATATACCTCAACATAATAAAGATCATGTATGATAAGCCCACAGCTAACATCATACTCAGCAGTGAAAAGCTAAAAACTTTTTCTCAAAGACTGTGAACAAAACAAGGATCCCACTCTCACCACTTCTATCCAACAGAGTACTGGAAATCCTAGCCAAAACAATTAGGCAAGAAAAATAAATGGAGAGATCCAAATAGGAAAGGAAGTAGTCAAATTGTATTTACAGATAACATGATGTTATGCAAAGAAAACTCTGAAGACTCCATATATAGACAAAAACGGTTAACACTAACAAATTCAGTGAGATTTTAGGATACAAAATCAACATGCAAACATCAGTTGTGTTTCTATACAATGAAAATGAACTACCCCAAGAAGGAATTAAGAAAACCATCTTATTTACAATAGCATTAAAAAAAATAAATTTAAGCCAAGAGGTGAAATATCTGTACACTGAAAACCAGAAACACAGGCGGCAGAAATTGAAGAAGACATGAATAAATGGAAAGATACCCCATCATACATTAGAAGAATTAATATTATGAACACTATACAAAGTGATCTATATAAATGCAACTCCTCTCAAAATTCAAATGGCATTTTTCACAGAAATAGGAAAAACAATCCTAAATTTGTTTGGAACCACAAAAGATCCCAAATAGCCAAAGCACTCTTGAACAAGAAGAACGAAGCTGGAGTCATCTTCCTGGTATCAAACTTCTTGATATTACCAAGCTATAATAATTGAAACAGTACGGTACTGGCATAAAAACAGGCAGATGGACCAATGGGACACAGTCAAAATCCTAGAAATAAACCCACCCATATACGGTCAACTAGTCTTCAAAAAAAAGCCCCAAGAATACACAATGGGGAAAATATCATCGCTTCAGTAAATAGTGTTGGGAAAATTGAATATCCACACATAAAGAATGAAACTGGACCTTTGTCTTACACAATACACACAAATCAATTCAAAAAGGATTTAGACTTAAATATTAGACCTGAAACAATGAAACTCCTAGAAGAAAACAAAAGGGAAAAGCTCTTTGACATTGGTCTTGGCAATGGTTTCTTGGATTTGACTTCAAAGGCAACAAAAGCAAACACAAACAAGTGAGCCTGCATCAAAGTAAAAAGCTTCTTCCTAGGAAAGGAAGCAATAAGAAAGTGAAAAAACAAGCTATGGAATGGGAAAGAATATCTGCAGACCATGTATCCAATAAGGGGTTAATATACAAAATATATATAAGGAAATCGTACCACTCAATAGCAAAAAACAAACAAACAAACAAAAAGAAAGAAAAAACCCCTCCAAACAACCTGATTTATAAGTGGGCAAAAAAGAAGACGTACAAATGGCCAACAGATCTATGAAAATATGTTCAATGTCATTAATCATTAGCAAGTTCAAATCGAAACAATAATGGCATAGCACCTCACTATTAGGATGGCCATTATAAAAAAGTCAAAAGATAACAAATATTGGTGAGAATGTGGAGAAGAAGGAAGTCTTATACATACTTCTGGCAGAAATTTCGATTGGTATAGCCATTGTGGAAAACAGTATGGAGGTTCCTCGAAATACTAAAAATAGAACTACCATCGTATACAGCAATCCCACTTCCAGGTCTGTTTCCAAAAGAAACAAAATCTCTATCTCCAAGAGATATCTGTACTCACATTCATTGCAGCATTACTCACAGCTACCTAGATACGGAAAGAGCGTGTCTGTCAACAGAGGAATGTTGATGTGGTGTGGATACATATATACAGAAAATTAGTCGGCCTTTAAAAGGAAACAAATCCTGGCATTTACCACACTGTGGATGAACCTGGGGGACATTAGGTTAAGTGAAATAAGCCAGATACGGAAAGACAAATACTGATTGGTTTCACACACGGAATCTGATAAAGTCAAAGTCAGTAACAAGAGAGTAGAATGGTAGTTACCACGGGTTGGGGGATAGATGGAAACCCCTCTCAGGTTCAGGTGCTGATCACATGGTACAAACTTTTTCTTTCTTTCTTTCTCTCTTTCTTTCTTTCTTTCTTTCTTTCTTCCTTCCTTTCTTTTTTTTTTTTTTTAATTTTTTAGATTTTATTTTTAAGTAATCTCTACACCCAACATAGGGCCAGAACTCACAAGCCCGAGATCAAGAGTGACATGCTCCTGGGACCAAGCCGGTCGGGAGCCCCAGGACAAACTTTCAGTAACAAGTTCTGGAAACCTCATGTACAGCATTGCAACTGTACTCAATAGTAATACACTGCATGCTTCAAATCTGCCAAAAGAGTAAATCTTTAGAGTTTTCACCACACAGAAAAAGTAAGTCTGAGGTCATGGATGGTGATTAGCTTGATTACGGTATTCAGTTCACAATGGACACCTGTATCAAAACGTCACACGGGGCGCCTGGGTGGCCCTGTCGGTTGGCTGTCTTCCTTTGGCTCAGGTCATGATCCCGGGGTCCTGGGATCGAGCCCCGCATCGGGCTTCCTGCTCGGCAGGGAGTCTGTTTCTCCCTCTCCCTCTCCTTCTGCCCCTGTTCATGCTCTCTCTCTCTCTCAAATAAATAAATAAAATATTTTTTAAAGTCACATTGTACACTTTAAATACACACAATTCTTACTTGCCAATGATACTTCAGTAATGTTGGGGAAAAAATAACATCAGAGTAGGGGGCGGGGCATGTTCTGAAGCTCCAGGACGGCCCCAGAAAGCTTGTCCTGCCCTCCCCCACCAAGTACACACTGGTCCCTCAGGAGCTCTGCCTGATGGCCGGACTTGCACTGCAGCCAGACACGGAGCCGGCTTCTTCACTTCCTCCTCAGGTGGCCGCCCAGATGTGCTATGTGCTGCACGGGGCAAGGTGACATCTTCCCCATGGGCCCCAAACAGATCCTTTGTCTTCAAGGCCAGCCAAGGTCAGCCTGTGCCAACCCTGCTCTCAGAGCTGTGTACTTCGCCACAGGTATGGCAGAGATGAAGGGAGGAAGGGAAAGAGGCGGGTGGGATGGAAGCTTCCACAGAGGAGACAGTCTATGCCTGGGAGCTAGAAGGTTCCTCCACCTCTGTGATAGCTGGGACGGGACACGGAGGCCTCCAACCAAACCCAGCTCAAGAAATGAAAGTGAATTCACATTTCAGCTCAATTTCACTTATTAAAATATTTTTACTTGTACCTAAAGCACGGTAGGTGTTTGTCGCCTTCTGTGGAGCCGAGTATGGGCCGGAGCTTAGCCTGCGTGTCATGAGGGAGACCTCCTTCCAGGGGGGTCTGCGGGGCGGGGACCCCTTCCAGCCCCTGGGCCGCCCATCCCCCACACTCCTGACCTTGACGCTGCCTGCTAGCCGTTTGCCTTGCATTCACAGCCACGTTCAGAGGTCGGAATTGAGAGAGCAGAGAGAGTCACACTGAATTATACCGCGTGGTGAGGAGCAGCAGGGCGGGAGTCAGGAAACTCGGCTTCCCTCCGTCTACCCCCGCCTGGCCTCGCCACAGCGGCCCCCTGCTCCTGGGACCTCCAGCTCCTGTCCCACCCACCTCCTGGGCGGTGACCCAGAGCCCGTAGTGAGCGCTCAGTACAGCACTCAGCCCCAGCATGGGGGCAGGGCGGTCCTCGGAACAGGAAAGCCCGGGGAAGGGGTGGCCCGAGGTCTCTGACAGGTCCTGTAGTCAGCCTTTCTAAACCCCCAAAGCCAAAGGACCGAACTTTCACCCCAACCTTCCCTTTCAGGGTTGCTGAGGTCTAAAGGAGTAGCTGTTCCTCAAAGAGGTGGCGAGTGAGGGGTTTGGAGACCCAGGTTCAAGTACTGCCCTTGCCCACAGCCCTGAAAGGCCCAGGAGAGTGTCTCGGCGCTGTGACTCCTGTTTCCTCATTCACGGAATGCAAGGGCCACTTGGGGACCATGACAGGCCTTCGATAGAGTCAGAGTGAGTGTCTCTGACCCAGCAGCGTGGTGCCCAGTGGGGTGAGTGTGTATGTGTCCCCGGAGCAGTGGCTGGGTTTGGGGGGCTCACACAGGCCTGGCACAACAGGTTGCGAGGGTATGTTCGTAGGCCGACCTTCCTGAATATTCCCTTCAGGACCAGGACCCCCAATCCTCCCAGAGGACCTACAAGTTAATGGGTGACAGGCAGGTGGACCCTGAGCCAGGCAGTGGAGAGGGTGGCAGACGCTTTCTCTGCACCCCAGCAAGTGTGCCACAGTTATGGGGCCCTCTCAGAAAACCAGTCGGCCCCAGTTACGAGAAGCTTCTAGATGGTGCCTGTAACACCATAGGCAAGGCCAGAGGTGGAGACCCGCCTCTCACACAGCACAGAGGCGACACGGCAGGCCATGGTGGCCAGCTGCTGGGTGCTCAGCCAAAGGATATGCTGTTTCCCAAAACAGAAGAGCCCTTCTCCCTCCCTGGAGCCCAGGGCAGGAAGGAAGGGGAGGCCGCCTCTCCACCCCCATTCCTCACAGCCACCAGCTCCCCCGGCAAGTTCGAGACTCCCCGTGGTGGTTCCCCCACCCGCAGCCAGGGGGCGCCCTGCGCCCAGAGGCCCGGCCCTTGCCCTCCCCGCCTCGATGGGGCCTGCGGAGAAATGGATGTCTCCGGGCTCCTGGCCCTCTGAGGAGAGTTTGTGGGCTTGATGAGTTTACTTTACCAAGTATTCCCAAGTATGAGCCCATCTGGGGAAGAAGGAACCCTGTGGCTGCGTGTGGACCTATGTAAATAGAGCCGCCCGAGCTGCGGGGGTGAGCAGAGGCCCGGAGGAGGCCTGGAGGGCCTGGGGTCCTGGCGGGCCCGCTGCGGGAGAGGCGGCGCCTGTCTTCTCCTCCGGACTCCTTGGAACTTTCTGACCGACAGCTTGCGTTCTCCGTGTAATAGAAATTTTTAAGAATGTAACTTGGCTTTTCTGCATATGCCGCAGGCTTGTGTGGAGTCTTTTCTCTGTGTATGTGGGGTGCATGGGCATATGTGCAGAGGGTGTGGTGTGTGTGTGGTGTGTAGTGTGAGTCCCCATGTGAGGGAGTGTCTGGTGTACGTGTGTGTGTGCATACGTGCGTGGTGTGTATGGTGTGGTATGCGTGTACATGTGCACGTGTGATATGTGTCTGCACACATGGGTACGGTGTGTGCATGTGGGTGTGTCCATGTGTGTGGTGTGGCGTGTGTGTGCATGTGTGGTATGTGTCTGCACACATGGGTACAGTGTGTACATGTGTGAATGTGTGTGCATGTGTGTGGTGTGGTGTGTGTACATGTGCACATGTGGTCTGTGCACGCATGGGTACGGTGTGTGCATGTGTGAGGTGTGGCGTGTGTTATATGTAGTGGTGTGTGTGTGCATGTGTGCGTGTGAAGGGTGTGGGTGTGCGTGTGGTGTATAGTGTGTGTCCTTGTATGGTGTATGTCCTTGTATGTACATAGGTTTGTCTAGCGTACGTGTGAGGTCTGTAAGTGTGCATGTGTGGCACATGTAGGTGAATGTGTGTGTGCTGTGTCTGGTGTCTGTGTGCAGGTATGGGTCTGGTTTGTGGATGTGTGTCTATCTGGGGGGTATGGTATGGGTGTATATATGATAAAGGGGTGCGTGTGTGTGTGTGTGTGATGTGAGTGTGGAAGTGTACGTGTGTATGTGGCCCGTGGTGTGTGGTGTGTGGTATTTGGGGGGGTATGGTATATGATGTGTGAGGAGTGCGTAGTGTGCGTGTGTGTGGAATGTGGTGTGTGCAAGTGTGCGTGTGTGGTGGTTGTGTATGGTATACCTGTGGTGTGGGTGTGTGTGGTGTGTGGCATGAAGTATGTGTCACCATCTAGGTGGTAGATATGTACATTTGTGTGTGTGTGTGTGTGTGTGTGTGTGTGTGCACAGACACACAGGCTTCCATCCCTGGCATGTTGCCCACGGCCAGGTGCAGGCCTGAGTCAGACCCCATGTCTACTCTGGGGATTGCTCGGGGCAGAGGGTGAGCAGCACATGGGCAACAGATAGAGAGTGGGGGGGGTGGTCTGGAAAATCCAGAGAAAACTATTCCTGTGAAAGTCTCTGGAAAAAGTAGCTTCTGGAACTACAAAGATGCCACAATTCTCACAGCTGGGACTCACTCTCCTTTCCCGGTCTGCAGCTTCTGCCCCAACGGCCACAGGAAGCGCGTTGGCAGCTCACTCGGTCTCAGCCCCACGGACACGGCATTCCACAGAAACGACCTCTACACAAATAGGAAAGGGCATGTCAAGGGCTCTGTCCCAACGCCCCTGAACCACAGCTACGGAGGGGGCTTCCATCCACAGAGGAACCTCTGGACCACTGAGGGGGCTCCTGGGCCCCCAAAGTGAGGCTTTGCCTGGCTTCCCTCATTCCAGAGCCTCAGGTTAATAGCCAAGAAACACAGGACCCAAAGCCACATGAACGGCCACAGATACTGAGGCAGGCAGGCAAGGCCAGGCCACCTGGGATCCTTCGAGAAACCAAGTGGCCCTCTGAGCTCCCGTGAATCCTGAATGTGCCCCTTGAGCGCAGCCTCGGTGAGAATGGCAGAGATGCAGGGACCTCCCCCGTCCTGTGAGGCCCGGCTCACTATTGGGCCTGTGAAGGACCTGCCCGATCGCTGGTCAGGAAGGGAAGAAGGCATGGGAGAGGCCTGCTCAAGGCCGCCTGTGCAGCTGGACCATGGCTGGGGCAGAGTGAGAGGAAAACCAATGAGAGCTTTCCAAAGATGGCCACGACCGCCTCCCATACCACGAGCCTTGACATCCCTCCTGTGAAAGAATCCAGTGGACATGATGCCAGGAGACTGCCAAAACTCAGGCAGAAGAGGCAGTGAAGCCGGGTGCTCGCCTCTGGGCCCGGAGCCACCATGTGAGAAGTGTGGCTATGACAAGGCCGCCATGTTGTGAGGAAGTTCAAGCTACGTGGTGACAACACACAGAGCTGCCCTGACCTCCAGGCCCCGCCAGCAGTCAGCATCCTGTGGGGGAAACAAGAGGGAAGGTGCCTGCAGATGATTGCCCACTGTTTCGTCATGCGTAGCTGTCGCCTGAGGCCTCAGACATCACAGGGTAGAGGCAAGCCAGCCTCCTGTGCCCTGTCCAAATTCCAGACCCACAGAACCGTGAGCATTGGTGTAGCTGGTTATTTTCTGACAGAACCTGGAACAGGTGGCCAAGGAGGGCATTCTGAAAGCTGGGCCAATCCACCCTCCTGTCCTTTTTCCCTTTGGTGAATGTCGCCAGGGCGCAAGAGGCCACAGGTCCCTTGGAGAGTTGCCCCTCGCCCTCTCTAGCAGCTAATGACCTGGGTTCTGGGCCATGGGAGCTGCCTCCTATGACACAGCTTAACCACAAGCCCCCGAGGTCCCAGGCCCAAGGAACCGGAGTCAGCAGGTCCCATCAAGCAGAGCTGGCCTGTGTCCTGCAGGCCCGAAGAAGGCATTGGTAGCCGAGAAGTGACCATTGACGCTGGCGGAGCTCCAGGGCTGGATCTGCCGGGCTGTGCTCAGTGTTTCTGAGCCTGACAGATGAATGCAGCACCTGGGTCCTCACAAGTGGAGAGCAAACCCCTGTCACCACCGACTGGTGAACTTAGAGAGGGAATAGGCTTTCCCCCTGCCCCTTGCTGTAGGCCTGGGCTCCGCGCCCTCCTCTCCCTCAACTACTCTCACTGCTCGGGAGAGGACAGATGAATGGAGGTTTCCAGGAACGGGGAAAAAAGATGTCAAGTCCCCGGGGCTGCATAGGTGGGGCTGGGCAAGGGGCTGGGTCTCGTGGACAAGGGCTCCCAGTCCCAGGGACCCGAGGGGTCCACAGCCCTCAGGGCCCCAAGATGGCCGCCTTTGTTAGCCACAGATGATCTGCTCCCCCCAGGCCTCTGGGAAACCAGCAACACAGATGCCTTTATTCTTCCTGCTCTGTTGCCCACCAGGGAGCCGGGGGTAGGTGAGAGGCTCCAAGGTGTGGGTTTGACTTCTCACAATGTGCGGCAGGAAACGGCCTTGACCTTCTCCCACCGCATTGCGCAAAAGAGAAACAAAGGCCCAGAGGAGCAGCCAACCCAAAATGTGTCGTCACCAGGGGCAACCTGGCCGAGGGGCTTGCTTGTTCCCCAGCCTGGGAAAGAGTTGTTGTCCTGGCCCAGTGGGGGCGGGTATTTGTTTTGTTTTAATTTTTTTAAAAGCCCGAACCAAATCAACTTTTTAAAATTCTGCTCCAGGACCCAGTCCCACGGCAGACGGCCCGAAAGGGGCTGATCCAGGCAGAGCGCAGACACATTCCAACAGAAACCCTTGCAGATTCCCAGACACCCGTGCGCAGCTCCTGCCCGAGACCAAAGTTTCCTCTGGGTATTTGTCCCTTTCATTCCCACCAGCAACTTTTATGCACGAAGGAAGTTAAAAGATGGAGTTCTTTGCTCGTGATCTGATGCAGTTGCCATATTTTCTCTTCTCTGGACAGTAAGAAATCTCCAAGTGGAAGGGCCATTTGTCATGATTTCATGTTGTCACACACATTCGATTAATTGTCACATCAGACCAAAGAGCAGCGCTAATCCAGCTGCGTGGGACATGACTCCAGATTTCTTTGTGAGTCATGGAGATCATTAGTGGCAGAATTCCAGCTTCCCTCGTTTCAAAAGAAATCAAGTCAGCATCGCCCGGCTGGAGGTTCCTTCTACTCATTACATCCTGAGCATTTTGCTGGGACAAACCTGGAAGCCAGCCAGACTGTCCAGGGCTGACCACCTTCTCTTGACTCCCAGCCATCGCTCCGAGCCCCTATTCCTTCTCACAGGGCTGCCCTGCCCTCCTTCTCCAAATGACCCTGAGACACCTCAGGTCTGAAGGAGGATCACAGGGCAGCTCCTGGACACCCATCTGCAGGGCTGAGTAAGGGAAGACGGGGCAGCCAAGCAGAGGGGAAGGGGTGCTGTTTCCTGTCCTTGCCGAGGGCTGACCACAGGGACCCAAGAGACATCTAACGACAAGACCTTAGAAATCTCGTTACCCGCCATATTTCCCCCCAATTGATTGTCAAGTTTTTAAAAGATGAATAATATTAAATATCAGTGAGGCTGTGAGGAAACCTTACCCTTTGGATACTGTCGACAGAAAAGTATGTAAGAACAGCCGCCTTGGAGAACAACTTGACGGTAGCCTTTAAACATTCAAATCCGTGTACCCTTGGACACAACTCTTCCATTTCCTCAAAGGTTTTTTTCCTTTTTCTTTTTATAAGATTTGTTATTTTACTTTATTGTTATTTTTATTTTATCATTTTTAAAATTTTATTTTTAGAGAGAGATAGAGATCATGTGAGCAGGGAGGGACAGAGGGAGAGAGAGAATCCCAAGCAAGCTCCACACCCAGCACAGAGGCTGACACGGGGCTCGATCCAATGACCCCAAGACTGTGACCTGAGCTGAAATCAAAAGCTGGACACCTAACTGACTGTGCCATCCGGTGCCCCTTCATATTTTTTTCTCTAAAGAATATGTTCAGGTACTGCATATGTAATAAAAAATATTATAATGAATGAGGTAGAACAGGGCAGACAAATTTTTTTAATTGGACATGAGGGTTCCAGAAAGTTAAGAGGCACAAAAACACACCTTTAGGATAGCTATTGTTTAAAAAAAAAAAAAAAAGCCTGAAAATAACAAGTTTTGGCAAGGATGCAGAGAGAAGGGAACCCTTGGGCGGTGTGGGTAGGAGAGTAAAAATGGTTCAGCCGCTGTGGAAAAAAATAAAGCAGTTCCCCAAAACATTGGATGTAGAATTCCACGTGATGCGGCATTTCCACTCCTAGTTATACGCCCCAAGACCTGAAAGCACGGACTCGAAGAGGTGTCTGTACAACCCTGTTCATAACAACATTATTCGCAATAGGTAAGAGGTGGGAACAACCCAAGTGTTCATTGATAGATGAATAGACACACAAAATATGATAAAAGGTGGAATATTATTCAGCCTTTAAAATGAGAAATTCTGGGGCGCCTGGGTGGCTCAGTGGGTTAAGCCTCTGCCTTCGGCTCAGGTCATGATCTCAGGGTCCTGGCATCGAGCCCCGCATCGGGCTCTCTGCTCAGCGGGGAGCCTGCTTCCCCCCCTCTCTCTGCCTCTCTGCCTACTTGTGGTCTCTGTCTGTCAAATAAATAAATAAAATCTTAAAAAAAAAAAAAAAGGAGAAATTCTGACACAGGCTGCCATGTTGATGAACCCATGGGGCCTGATGCTCAATGAAAGAAGCCAGTCATAAAAGGGCAAATACTGTATGATTCCTCCTCTATGAGGCACCTCGAGTAGGTAGATTCATAAAGAAGGAACATGGGAGGTGCCTGGGTGGCTCTGCCAGTTAAGCCTCTGCCTTCAGCTCAGGTCATGATCCAAGGGTCCTGGGATCGAAGCCCATATCAGGTTCCCTGCTCAGTGGGGAGTCTGCTTCTCCCTCTCCCTCTGCCTGCCACTCCCCCTGCTTGTGCTCTCTCTCTCTGTCAAATAAATAAATAAAATATTTAAAAAGAGAAAGAAAGAAAGAGATGAAGGAAAGAAAGAAAGAAAGAAAGAAAGAAAGAAAGAAAGAAAGAAAGAAAGAGAAAGAAAGAAAGAACGAACATGGACTAAAGATTACCAGGGCCTGGGGAGAGAGGTAAATGGGAGGTAAGTGTTTAATAGTTTGCAGATCCTGGGGACAGATGGTGGGGATGGTTTGCAACATTGGGAATGCATGCATAATTGCAAATTATTGCCATGGGATTGTACACTTTTTAGTTAAATGGTTAAAAAGGTAAGTTTGGCATTACATATATTTTACCATAATAAAAAAAACTGAGTTATGAGGCAATCTCACCTCTGTGAATAAACTTTCTGGGAACCCCAGAGGAAGGCAAAATGAAATAGTGTGGTTTTGCAGAATGCAGCACCTGTAGAGTCAAGGGACTAAGAGGTGGCAGACCAAGCTTGGCCCAGCCACCCCTCGCTGCTTCTTCGGGCAACTCTGAGGTTGGGGCTGAGTCAGTCAGGGCAGAGGAGTCTCCATGCGCTCCCTGGGAAGGCCCGGATGCCAGTCCTTCATTCCCACAGCCAATGGGAGACATGAGCCATCTGCCGGCACCTCCTTCAGACTTGGGGCTGGAGTTCATTATTTCCCTGCTAGACCATGATTCTACTTTGTAACAAGCATGGTCTACCAGATGTCTGTCTGTGGGCAGCCTGGAGGAATGCAAAGAACACCGTGTGAGGGGTCAGACTCCATACAAGTCCTACCCCTCCTCCTTACGTATTGACCAATCTTGACCAAGACTGAGCTTCCTCCATTTTTTCCCAGTAAAATGGGAAATGGTACCTCACAGGACTAGTGTGAAGATCACAGGAGAAAATGTATGTAAATCACTGGGCACAGTAGGTGTTTGGTAAAATGCTACTTAGTTTCTCTTGTCGATTCATGAGTTCATGAAAACTTCATTTTACGTGTGAAAGCCGGAAGTCGACTCCCTCCCAATTAACACTCGTCCTTGCAACATCTAGTCAGGAACCTTCCGTGTGGTAGTCATAGGGCTGAGGGCGTGGAATGGAAGACACAATCTCTGCAGTCGAGGGGCTGGGGACTTTGTGCCAGAAGAAAAAGAGTAAGTCACCCAATGGGGCCAGCCAGTGGCCCCCGGGACAGTTGCCGCCTTCGGGGCAGCCATGATGCTCGTGACCAGCACCAGAGGCGATCCAGTGTCCAGAAACTACTCAGCATACAGGTGCTTCCTACTGCCTATCGTGCAAACAAGAAAACCCAAACTCGCAGAGGTTGGGTGGCTTGCCTGTGATCACACAGTGAGTGGCGGCCTCCAAGCCCAGGCCTCTCTCCAAATTCCACTGGAAGAGAATCCACATGAGAACAGGAATCCTACATTCAGAGCTGGACGCAAAGAGTCTTTCTCTCAGGATTCAGTAAAGTGCTTCAACAAGCCCGATTTGGCTGCAGCTTCCGAAAAGAAAACTGGGCTCTTTCTCCCTGTCATGCCGGTCCCTGGCTGTGCCAAGAGCCTTTCTAAGTGGATGGCATGGGGAACTGCAGACTGTCCCGCAGCTGGGCCTTGGCACGGCTTCCGCGGCGGAGCAGAGAGGACCGATGAGCAGCTGGAAGCCTTCTTAGCCACTCTTGGGCCTCGGGACGCCACTGTCCCCTCAAACTAAGTGGTCACGCTTTTTAGGAGGACAGATGGGGTCCACTCAACTCACACCGGGTCTGACACAGACTCCAAGGGATACTGGTGGCTGTCACAGCCTCTCCTCGTGAGGGGAGGCCGTCTGGCACGGGCCCCTCGGCTCCTCTGTCGGCTGGGTCCCACCTCCAACATTGGCTCTGGAGCTCCACTCCACCCTGATGGCCATGGGCCCTGGTACCACGGGACATGGGACGGAGACAAAAACTCTGGTCCTCCGGAGTGCAGCCGCCCCAGGATGAGGACATGCAAGATGAGATCTCATTCATTCCAGGCCAGGGTGCCTCTGAGGGGTGAGGGCAGATAGCGGGGACAGTGGGGCCATCTGAATATTGTAGAAGTGTCCTCTGACACACCAGGACAATCGATTTCACATTCTAGCAGAAAGCGTGAAGGTACCTAAACTCCTCGCCCACACTGAGGGTCAAAAGCCCAGGGATCACAGGGGATGGGGTGGAGTTTTGGAAAGAGTCACTGATGTCCTGTGAGTCCCCTCTCTACTCCCTGCAAAAGAGAAAAAGAGTCAAGAAGTATTTCCCCCTTCCCCTTAAATTTCATAAGCAGAGCCCCGAGAGGAACCCTCCGAATGTTCATATTGTCCCCTGCAGCACAAGACACACAATGGGTCGACACCTCCTGGACAATCTGAGACATGCCATGGGCCAGCCCACCGCTCAGATGGCAGAGTGAGGGTGAGGGGGGACCACACCCCCAAAGTCAGTCCAAAGGGTAAGTCCCGCAGGCCACATGTGATGGAGAGCCACTGAGGGGCCCAGCTAGAGACAGGCTGGGCATGCCAATCCTCGAGGAAATATGCTTACTGAGGCCAAGGGCACTCAGCAGAGCCTACCCCAGGAAGGATGGGGGTAGGGTTCCCTGGAGAACTCAGTGCTCAGGAAAGCGAGTTCTTTAAAACAAACAAACAAACAAACAAACAAACAGCCACCTGGTCCAGGGGGACCCCATGTGAGATCACAGTGACAATACCAGCCAACTGATGGCTTCCTGACTGGCATCCCCCTCATCTCCCTTCTGCCCTCTGAGCAGGAGGGCATTAGGACCTGAGCTAGATGAGGAGCTGGAAGAAGAGAAGATGCCAGAAACGAGCACCTCGCTGAACCAGGCCGGACACCCGGGGCTACCGAGGGCCATCTGGGCAGAGGGTGTCAGAAAGGGCAGAGGGCCTGGCTTGTGCGGTGGCTCTGGGGCCGACCCGAGGAAGCCAGACGGGGCTCTAGATTGGCTGTGTTCGGGCAGCAGATGCGGTGTGGTGGAGAGTGTCCCAATAAATTAATGTCATCTGCCGGGAGGAGAGCCTAGAGCAAGGGGAGGGGGCGGCGGTCACCTGTTTTAATTGAGAGAGGATATTTGCTGTGTTGTGACATGCACCGCAACCCTGTTAGCGTCTGTGCTTAGACACGGCTAGGAAGTGGCCTTGTCCTGTTTCACTCTGTCATGGCCTCGGGGACGGCACCAGGGGCTGCTGTTCTCTTTCTCCATGAAGACAATCATTCTCAATGTGGCCTTCAAGGCCTAGCGACCTGGTCCTCCCAGCTCTCCAGAGTCCTAGCCTGTCTGCTATGGCTACCCTGGTCTTTCTGTGCCCTGGACAAGCCTTCCTCCTCCAGCGACGGCCTACCGATCCTCCAGGACTCAACTGTCCCTCCTCAGCATCCCCAGGATAAGATGTTCTAGACCCACTCCTCCTTCCCTGTACTGTTGGTGTCATTGTGCATGTTTTCCTGGGAACCCCTCACCCCCCCAGTCCCTTCTTAGACTGTAAACTGTGCTAGAGCAAGGATTTCATCTCTTCGGCTCCACGCCGAGTGCTGCTTGAGCGACCGTGTCCGGAAGGGTGTGTGAGCCAGGCAGAGGGGCTGTGATCGGTTGGTGTTGTCTGCCCCAGGCGTGATGCTGGGAGGGGGTGGCCCAGATGTCTGCCCCGAGAGTCCTCCTGGAACCACCATCTTCAAACCAAAAAGCCCAGAACATTCTCCCCATTGGACACAGAGGAGCCAGACTCCAGGGAGATATTCCCCATACCCACAAATTGTATTCAACCGTTTGAAAGGTGCCCTAATAAATTTAAAGGGTGCGATATTACTCTCCCAAAGAGGTTTGAGAGAGGAAATCCACACTGATTTTGCTGGGACGGGAGGTTTTTCTTGGAAATGGCTGTCTGCTCTGAATGCTAATTAGAACATTGATTTCTCGCCAGCATTAGGGGATTTATTAAGCTCCTTTCAAAGCCCCACATGCTAATAGGAACTGAGGAGGCATGCTCCGTCAGTTCCAAATTAAAGGCAACTTCACTCTCAGACCTACTTTGGAGTTGCCAACCAATCTCAAAGCCAAATGCACAAGCTGCTACAGGAACACCCCCCACCCCGCAACACACACACACACGCAGCCTTCAGAGCTCTGAGTGCATTCATGGGGGTGGCTCCCTTTCCAGGTGTTAGGAAGCAAACGTTGTCATTGCCAGAAAGGTAGAAGAGAACACGCAGTTAGCCCAGCCTTTTTTAAATGCATGGTTTCTGTTTGTTTGCTTGCTTTTTTGTCACGATCCAGAAGCTGGGCTGCCCAGGGTCATTACCCATCCAAAGTCTGATTTCATTTAAAGTCTGTCCCTGCAGGGAAGCCTCGTGGATAAGCACAGGACTCTCTCTCTCTGGACGCCCAGAAATATGCCCACCACCACCACCACCCCCGCCAGCTCCTTGAGAGAGACAGTTTAGGATGAGATTAGCAGACATCCAAGCTTCAACCAAAAACCCTCCTCTAAGGGACTCAGCCACCTGTTCTCAGACACCTGGACACAGAGACTCTTCCAAGGCTCCAGACACACTAGAAAGCCTCCCTCAAGACCCATGCCACAGATCAGACAGAGGCCCTGAAGAAGAACCGTGACATTCAGGCTGGGATCATGGGGGACAGCTCCCCACGGGCAGAGTCTCTCCAGAGTGTCCCATGCCCCACAAATCCTTGCCTGGTGGTGGTCTGCCTGCAGCTGGGTATCTTGCACCAAAGTGTTCCACTCTCGGCCAACTAATGCTGAACCCTCTGTTGTTCATCATCTGATTCCACTTGGACAAAAGTTGGCAAGGGCTGGCAACGACCTGGGTTTTCACCAGGAAACCCCAGCGTGGCCTTCCACAAGCAAATGGCCCATGGTTCTTGGCTGGTCCAGGGTCTTGTCCGTGTGTTGCAACTAGACGACTCGCGGAAGCCAACTCTTGATGAAACAGAACAGCCAAACGATCGTTCACACTGATGGGATGCTCTTTTCAAGGGGCCGACATTAATTGATGGCCCAGAAGGATTTCTGGCTAGAATTTCTAGAAAGCCAAGTTGTAGGAATGGTGGCCCTGGTGAGCATGAGCTCAGTGTGCACAGGGGTGAGGAGTTGTGGGAGTTCCTGCGTCCAGACCAAGGGGATGCCTCGTGAGGGTTCCAACCCAATCCAGCATCAACCCCCCCGACTTGAAGGATAAATCCAAACAAGCACTTGTTCCTTTGACTTTCTCTTTCCAAAGTGTGTTTAGTAGTGACTGTGTCCCCTTTAAATACATAATGGGGCACCTGGGTGGCTCAGTTCGTGGAGCGTCTGACTCTCAGTTTCAGCTCAGGTCATGATCTCAGGGTTGTGTGAAGAAGCCCCACGTCGGGCTCTACACACAGCAGGGAGTCTGCTTGTCCTTCTCCCTCCCCATCTGCCACTCTGCTCTCTCCTTCTGTCTCTCAATCTCTCAAATAAATAAATAAAATCTTAAAAAAAAAAAGAATGCATGTGGAGGTTTTAGTAAAAATCGCTATGGACTAGATTCTTAAATGTTTTGGAAGATGTGAATCAAGTTGGAAATTACGATCTGGGTTGTGTTTCTTTCAGTACAAGCAAGACACAGCTTTGGGTCTGGATGCAATTAAAAATCGAAGGTTATGGCTGGTGGCTCCGTATCAGCCTTGTTTTCCAATTCTTTTTTTTTTTTTCCTGGCTATAGAATTTTAAGGAAATTCTGATTCACACAGGCAATTAGTTGCAAATGGTAACCGTTGTTAACAAGTTTGTCAGAGACATGGAAGAAGCTTTATTTTAAGGTTTGCATGAAATCAAGCGAACCCAGAAGTACGGGTCAATGTGTTGGTGGCCGCCAGTGTGTACATAGCTGGTCACACTGAATGAGTGTGCATATGTGTGCGAGAAAGTGAAGAAAAGAGGGAGAGGAGGAGGAAGGCAAGGGGGGAGAGAGGGAGATATTTTCAAGACAATTTACAAATACAAGGGTTAACCCTTGAATAACACAGCTTAGAGGCACCAACTGTCTTGCCCACAGTCAAAAATCCGCATAAAATTCTTGACTCCCCTAAAACTTAATTACTAATAGCCACTGTTGACCGGAAGCCTTACCAATAACATAAACAATAGATTAACATAGATGTTGTGTGTTACAGGTATTATATACTGTATACTTACAGTAAGATCAGCTGGAGAAAATAAAATGCTATTAATAAAATCATAAGGGAGGGGCGCCTGGGTGGCTCAGTCTTTAAGCGCCTGCCTTCAGCTCAGGTCATGATCTTGGGGTCCTGGGATCGAGCCCCGTGTCAGCCTACCTGCTCAGCGGGGAGCCTGCTTCTCCCCCTGCCTCTGCCCCTCCCCCTGCTTGTGCTCCCTCTCTCTCTCTCTCTCACTCTCTCTCTCAAATAAATAAAACCTTAAAAAAATAATAGCAATAATAAAAAAAGAAAATTATAAGGGAGAGAAAATACACTTATGGGACTGTACTTTAAAAAAAACCCACATATAAGTGGACCCACACAGTTTGAACCCTCACTATTCAAGGGTCATCTGTAGTTAGAAATACCTGATAAATGAAATTCGAATCCAACATTTGGGCCGTCTCCCATAGAACCTCAGGATTCTATAACCCACCTCGTGCAGACCGACGCGACTTCCTTCCGCAAACCGCCTGCTAACCCCCCATCTTTCTCCTGTCCCGCCTCACCCACCCAAGTGCTGGCTGATGTCAAACCAACAGATAATTCCAGAATTCACTTTAATTAAACCACTCCCCCCTTGTCAGCAGATTTTAATGATTCCATTTTCAATTGGTTTCCTGGGGCTGCCATGATAATTCCTACAAACTTGGTTAACACCAAGTGGCTTAACACCACGGAAATTTCTTCTCTAACAGTTTTGGAGCCGGAAGTCCCAAGTTAAAGGGTCCCAGGGTCATGCTCACCAACAGAGGCTCTACGGATGACCTGGTGACTCGGTCACCCTAGTCTTGGCCTCCCTGATCACATGACCTGTGCCTCCTCTGTCTCTTATAAGGCACCTGTCGCTGGATGAGGGCGACAGAATCATGCAGAATGATCTCATCTTAAGACCTGTAACAGAATTACATCTGCGAAGACCCTTTTTTCAAACAAGGTTGTATTCACAGGTTTCTAGGGAACTAGATGGAGACAGATGTTTTGGGGAGCCACCATTCAACCCGATGCAGGGGCCAACCTTTCCCCCATTGTTACTGTTTGTTTGAGAAGCAATCCCCACAATTCCTGGCACTCAGTGTTGGCTCAAAGATGTCAGATCTTACACGCCTCCCCCCCAGACGTCCCATATTCTCAGAGTCGCTCCAAACCCTACCCGTTCATCCCTTCCACGGAGACAGAAACCTCCTTGGGAAGTTAGTCGCTCGTTCTCTGTTTGGCTGACTACACTTCCACACGGGGCTGTTTTTCAAAACCCGTCTCTTTGTTTAATGTCAGTTGCCAACTGGCTACTTTGCTTGCTACCAACATCAGCCAAGTGATACTGTCATGATCCATTTGCAGACAGTGGATCTAACATCTCGAGAGCAGAGTTCCCCTCCCCTCGACACACTCCACACACTCGTGCCAGGACCGGACTCTAAAGCCACGAACTCATGGCACCATCTTTCCTGACTTGATGCCCCTTCGGAAGTGCTGCTTAGCATACACCCACCCCCTCCCTGACCTTCTCAGCTCCACTTCCTGATGCCCGCTGCAGCCAGACACCAGGAAGGAAAATATTCATGATACGATTTTTTTTTCCCCAAAAGCAGCACACCCATGTTCACAGCAACATTATTCACAATAGCCAAGAAGTGGCCAAAACTCGTGCCCACTGACGGATAAAAGCATAAACTAAATGTGGTTGATCCATCGATGGAACATTACTCAGTCCTGAAAAGGGAGGAGATTCTGGTGCCTGCTACAGTGTGGATGCACCCCTCCCCCTCCCTCCTCCCTCCCTCCCCGCCCGGGAGGCCCTGCCCACCTGAGCCGTCCTGGGAGGCTCAAAACACAGAGGAAGCCCCTGAGATGTAACCATGAGGGCGAAAGGAGCAGAGACCAAGCTGGGGGTCCCGGCTTCTGCCGGGAAGCAGGCCCTCTAGCCAGGTCCCGACCTCGAGACCTGTTCTAGGCGCTGGTCCTCCCTTGATTGCCAGCTTCCTCGCTGCCCCCACCCCACCTGTGAGGCAGCAGCAGCTGCACCTGCAGGGACGTGGCTGTCCCGTCTCAGTGGGTTCCAGGGAACTGAGCCAGTTCGCAAGAAGCCTGTGGGCTGTTTATTCATTCAGCCGGCAATCTGTGAACAGTGACAGGAGGCAGCAAAGGCAGTGTGGGGACCCCAGGACCTGCCGCGGAGAGGAGCCTACTCGGCACTATCCCTGGGGCCTGCTCGGGCCCTCTCCCAGCGAGGCCAGGAGCGAGGGGCTGCAAGGGATTGGCCCACACAAAGCCCACGCCCCAGAGCCCAGAACCCCCCACCCTATCCTCACGGGCCTGCCTGGGCCTCTTGCCAGACCTGTCCGTTCTAGGGAGGCCACACCACTAACGGTGCACGCTTGGGCCGCACACCACGGAGGGGCTGGATAAAGCTCGAACCTGTGGGTTCGTGACCCCTCACAGACAGAGCCTGGCGTGGGAGGAGGAGAAGGGGGCAGGCCATGGCCGGGCTCCAGGGCTCTCCTCTCTATCCCATTCTCATGCAGCAAGATTTATAAAGCATTACAATCCCTAATGTGAACCAGGCCTTTCATATCGTTACAAAAATATATCTACCCAGGTGGGAGGGAAGAAAATATTTCCTCAAAAAAAAAAAAATAATAATAATGGAATGGGACACCTGGGTGGCTCAGTCATTAAGTGTCTGCCTTCGGCTCAGGTCATGATCTCCGGGCCCAGCATCGAGGCCAGAGATTGGGCTCCCTGTTCGGTGGGAAGTCTTCTTCTCCCTCTCCCATTCCCCCTGCTCGTATCCCCTCTCTCACTGTCTCGCTCCCTCTCTGTCAAGTAAATAAAATCTAAAAAAAAAAAAAGGAAGTTAAAGCTTGTCAATGGTTCTGCGTATCGTATGTGGATGTCCCTTTGTGCCCTTGCCTCGGAGCCTGGAAATATTCGGGGCAGGCCCAAGGGAGCTGAGGCCACTAGGGGAGGAATGTAGCTTGCTCCCACCTTGTGTGACCTCCCTGGGTCATTTTCCCCGCTAAGCAAGGAATGCCGCCAGGCAACAGCAGGCACATGGCCTGGTGCAGAGTCTCAGAAGGGTGGATGGAGGTACAATGGGGAGGGGTCTGCGCCCCCCCAGCCCTAGCCCAGGAGCCTGCCCCTCACGAAGTCCATCTCCCAGCTGCCCTTATGGCATCCATCCATGGCCCCGTGACCCACAGGTTAATCTGAAGATAAGAGAATTTCAACCTAACCAGGCTATGAGAGCTGGGGGGAAAGTTTCCGTTTCAAACTTTCAAATGTCCCATTCACAGACTCATTCTTGGCAATGGTCCCAACATTTGCTCATGTCATGTCATTCTTGTGGTTTTGTTGACTGGGTCACAAAGCATACTTTGATTTTATGCCTCTATTTTTTGGCAAATCATAAATTTGTGAAAATGATTTTGCAATATTTAGACCCAATTTACAAATCTGAAAACATATATATATTTTTTTGCCAGATAAGGATGTCATATATGTGTCCTGAAAATATGACCCTTCTTCATGTATTTGTTTATGATGCATCTGCCTGAGATCTCAAGGAGGAAAGGAACACAAGGGATGCTGGTGTTGTGGCTGCAACTTGTCGGGGGCAGGGGTGATCTATGACAATAATAACAGAAATATTTGAGGTACTTATTGCCTTGATGACATGCTGTGACGTTGTTTATGTAATTTTTAAAAAATATTTTATTTATTTGAGAAAGAGAGAACAAGCAGGGAGGGGGCAGAGGCAGAGGGAGAAGCAGGCTCCCCACTGAGCAGGGAGCCTGACACAGGACTTGATCCCAGGACGCTGAGATCATGACCTGAGCTGAAGGCAGAGGCTTAAGTGACTGAGCCAACCAGGCGCCCCTCATTTATGTAATTCTTAAACATCGCTACATTGTTTCCAGCCCAGGGAAATCAGGAGCCAAGGTATTAGTTGTTGTAGTCCAAGAAAATAATATTGGTGGGTAACAGGGGACTTAACAGGGTAACAGGGGTCCAACTCACCCCACAGGATGCCAAAGGAGAGGACTCCTTCACAAAAACCGACTTTTTCTAACAAGTGGGTGGCACCCAGGTCATTCCTAACTACGGCGCGGGGGTGGGGGGAGGTGGCGGGAAAGGAGCAGATGTCCTTGTTCTCTTTTACCTGTGAACTAAAACTTTAACATGTCCTGCCTCCATTGGGGGTTCTCCCGGGATGAACCACCTGCCTCTGATTTCTACACTTCTACTCTATTAGCCCTTTGCACCTGCCTAGAATGCAGCCTGCTCCCTTCGATACCCACAGCGCAGCTGTGGGGAGAGTATTAAAGAGGAAACGCAGAGCATAGCGCCTGCTCCCCACGAGGCAGTGTGAACTGGGAGCACCCCGGGATTGGAGCAAGCAGACCCTAATCCTAAATCCTCGTGACTTGGTGAACCTTGGTTTTCCCCAGGTAAAACGTGGAGAGAATCCCGACCCGTCCTCTGGTTAGATGACAGCAGCTCCCGAGGCGAGCTGGCCCGAGCATCCTGCCTCCCACGGGGAGTTGTGTCTGGGATGGCGAGGGTCCCACGATTGCGGAGAGTTCCCTGCACCCCTGCCGCTGGCCTCTTGGTTGATGTGGAAGCTGTTACTGCAAAACCCCACTTTCCTGCCTGACGGTGTGAGCGGAGGGGCCTCCCCTGAGATGTGGTTTCCACAGAGTACCTCTAGCCTGCCCAGAAGGTCACCAGGGCCCGTGACGGCTCAACGGCCAGAGCCAGTGTTTATCAGGGAACACAACTGCTGGCGGCGGTGACAGGCCACCTAAGGAGGCCATTCAGGAGCCTCGGGAAGTGCCATTTCTGCAAAGCACCCCCCCCAGCCTTGGAAAGGGCCCCTGTATCAGCCTCCATCTGGGCCTGGTTTCTGCTCTGAAATGCCCTGAGAGCAGGGCTCTGGAAAGATCTGGAATCTTGGAGCCAGGCAGGGGGGCTCTGAGAGACCCTCCTTCTCCTCCTAGCTTTGTAAGACTCACACAGGGGCCTCCTCTCCCTGCTGACACAGGGAGCTCAGGGGCTCTTCCCACAGGCCCAGAGGGAGGTTTTGTTTTCCTAAAGCCCCTCCCGCTCCTGCTGGCAGTTCCCTGCTCTGTCCCAGCGAGACCCTGGAGCGGCAGAAATGCATCAAAACACATCGGTGACCTCCCAAAGGAAGCTCTGGCTCCTGGCAGAGGGGCAGACAGGTGGTCCTCACTGTCATTCCAGCAGCCGCCACTCCAGGGTGGAGAAAACCCTACGGCCAGGACGGGCACCTGGGACCCACCACTGTGCCCCTACCCCATCCCCAAATTCCGACGCTGTTGTTGCTGGAACAAAACCTGGGGTGTTGTGAGTGGCAGGCTGTGGACCAGGCCGGCAGGGGATGGCAGGGAGGGGAGGCTCCACTGGGGGCAGGCCCCAGGGAGTGGGTCTGAGGTCTGAGGGTGTGGTCTGGGCCACAGCCACTGCCTCAAAGACTCCCAACCACACATGGGTCCCGGGCCAGCTCTGTAGTCAAGGATGCCAGCATCGTCTCTGAGGGCCTCCATGGGCCTGCTGTGTCCTAAGACCCCAACGATGCTGGCAACTGAGAGCCCCGTGGTTTGGCCTCCTCCTTGGGACCACCATGGTCGGGGAGGAGGGGTTGGGCCGCTGAGCCGAGGTTCTGGACATGCTGCTACTCAGCTTCCTCCAGGATGCTGGGAACGAGCCCCCCACTGTAAGAGGCATTGTGTAGGACTGTCCCCTTGGGATGAAAGCTGGAGTCCCAGCCCAGGGCCCACAGTGCTGAGCCCTTGCCCCTCCTGCTCTCAGCGAGGGCCACACCATGGTGGTGGGCCTACATTAGGCGAGGAGCAGGTGCCCTGAGAAGGCTCTCTGACCTTCAAAAGTCTGGTTCAGCCAAGCAGTGGGTGCCCACCTCTGTACCTCTGAGCCAGTGGTCCCAGCCCTGGGCTGCACTCCCATCAGACCACTGTGACTCCACTTTCCAGAGGGACAGACAAGACCCAGAAAGGTGAGCCACCCTGTTAGAGGTTGCACAGGATTCCGGGCTCTGAGCCTCCTACCCCGACTATCTCCTGGCGCCCAGCATCTCCTAGGCCTAAAGGGCACCCAGGTCAGTCCTTGGCAAACTTTCTTTGAAAAAGGCTTCTCCCTTAAAGCCTGACCTGGACATTCATTCAATCAGTCCAAGCTTCGGAAGGGTTGGAGCGGGCGTGGGTCCCCCGAGACCTGCCCACGCTCTTATGAGACCCTCTGAAGAGCCCCGGAAGGCCCAGGAATGGAACAAAACCCTCTGATTTCCTTCTAGTCTGGGGTCTGAGGACCCTCACGCTCTGGGTGGGGAAAGCCAGGCAGTGGAGGCAGAGTGTGGACCGTGGCCGCCGGGGGAGAGCCGCTGTGGGCTGCCCCCCGCAGCCTGCCTTCGGCTCACACTGGAAATCCATTCACATGGGCTTCTGCGGCCGGCAGACCGCACTCGCCCTGGCGTCCCACATTTCTGGTCGGACAGCCAGTAAAACTCAGTCTCCTCCTTGTCATCGCCAATCCGTTTCCCGTTGGAGAAGCTGACTTTGAACTTGCGGAGAACAAAGACCCCTTTGTGAGCGGCTTTTGGGAAGGGAGATGGGGGAACATGGCATAACTAATATGCGGAGCCGCAGCCCCAATTCTATTTTGTAACCTCCCTGGTGAACATGAAATAAAAACCACTTATTCGGAGAGTTGTGGCAGAGCCAAGTTGCTCCCTGCCTGGACGTGGGGGCCTCCGGGCCAGCGGGACAGTCGCGGGGCTCTTATGGAGGGCGGTGGGGCTGGCCGTGAGCACACCGGGCTGCTGGGGGGCCCCGTCCCACCAGGTGCCGCGTCGTCAAACACAGCATTAATATCTATTTTCCAGATGCAGAGGAAGTCCCACTTGTGCAGGAGGGAAGTCATTTCTTTACCATGAGGAGCTGGAAAGAAAGTGACTACATCCCTCCCTCTCCCAGCCATGCGTGTCCCCAGGCTTCCCGCGGTCTCTTCCTGCCAGTGCTGCCCCGGGGCCCCCCGCAGGAGCCGGGCGGAGGCTGCAGCTGTCTTCCCAGCCTTCCCGGCTCAGGGAACACCGGCTGCCAGCTCCTGGCCTGGGGTTTCTGCACATACTCCATGTCCTGTCAGCTCCTTGGTCTGTGCCCACAGGTCCTCCTCTCTTTCTAGCAAAACCCCATCTCTCCCTCAAGTTTGAGGCTCATGTCGCCTCCTCAGGGAAGCCCTCTCAGATTCACTTCCTCTCCCCGCTCCTTCCTTCCTCTGACGCTCAGCACTGGGTGGTATGGATTCATCTCACATCTGCCCCCTCAGCAACCAAGGTGCTAACTGAAGATCTAACTTGTCTCTGTGCCCCTGGCGCCTATCCCAGGGCCTGGCACAGTGGTAGCCTGTGAGTGGATGGGTGAGCAGGTCCACATACTTCTTACTGCGTAATGGTACTGGTGGGTGGTCAGGATGCTTTTGGCTAAAACCACCTCTGTAAGAAAAGTTGAGGGGGCAGGGATGGGGTTGCTGATAGGAAGGGAAGTTCATATAACAGATATCTGCGTATGTGGCTTCAGGCATGGCTTCATCCAGGCTCTCCTCTTCATCTCTCCATCTCAACCTTATCCCAGGCAGGCCTCCGTCTTATGAGGGGAGCTAGAAATGTATATCCTGCCAGCTTAGCAACCCCGTAGAAGGACAGCCCCTCGGTCCTCATGGTTGGGCCGTCAATGCTCCGTCCCCATCCAGATCTGAAAACAGGCTCTTTCCTGGGAAAGTAAAAGCTCTGGCAGCTCTGATAAAACAAAGCTCGAAAGAGGCAAGTTTCAGAGATGTGGAAGACTATCCCCTGTGGCTCACTGTGCTCCCCAGGACAGTTCTGGGCATGAAAACCCTTGATATAATATTTTGCATCTTCTTAATAATAATTTACGTGTCATCTACTTCCAAAAGAGATCCAAGGCCAAAAGAGATTTGGCTTATTTGCAGTCCTTGCAAAGGGTTTCCACTGGGTGCCCATGTTGAGCGATGGAGGCCAAAAAAAGTGGGGGCCCCCAGTGAGCAGAACCTCCTGCCTAAGGTGCCCTGTGACCCGACCGAGGTCAACTAAAGTTGAGTTGCTTTTCTTCCCCTGCTCCCCGATGAAACCAGGAACAGACACAGTGAAAGTGTTGTTGTGTTGTTGGGTTGCTCCTAAGGCTGCCATTTTGCTCCAGCTCCTTCCTCCTGGGGTCACGCGGCTTCGGGTCTTCTAGGGAGGCAAAGCCTGGTGCCCCCAGGCCCCTGGAGAGAAGCTCGCGGTTATTTTAATTGCTGCGTTTTTAGCTTGCTTATAAAAGAACATCCATGTCTACACACGTATGTGTAATTGCACACACATACATGTTACAGGTATGTCTAGGTGAATTAGAATCTAAAGCAGAAGATCCTTATCCCCTCGTGGAATTCACACATGGACCCATTTCACAGACTGAGGAACTGCAGCCCAGAAAGATCGACTGACAAACCCAAAGGCCATCGGCTAGTAAGTGGAGAGGCTTTAAACAGAAGGCCCAAGAGACAAAGGGTCTCACACTTGTTGGCAGCCCCATTCCATCTGAGAGGGGGCTGAAGGGGGTAACCGAGAGCAGAGATGGAACAAAGTCCATCCCTCGGTGTGGGGTTCAGATCTGTGAGCCAGCCGCGCGTGACCTGCCATTCCCAGGTTGAGAACAGGGATTCCCTACCCCATCTGCCGGTCGCATCCTGGGGCCTGTAGGGTCATGCTGTGCTGACCCTACATTCTCAGAGACAGACCGGGACTGGTCGGGGGCAGTGAGGGCCCAACAGGACAGAAGTGGCCGGTGGCCCAAGTGGCCCATTCCTGGGGGCCTGCCACCTTTCCTCTAGCCAAAAGTTGTCCCCTCCTGTCCTCTGCTCCAAGCGCAGGACTCCCTCGTCCACCCTGGGCGCTGAGGTCCCTTGCTCCGGTCCTGCTCCAGTACCGCCCTGGCCAGCACCACGTGTCTCTGGGGCTTTGCTCAGTGACCAGGGCCCAGACCCCAGCCTCACCCCCATGGTGTTCCGCGGACCAGTTCCCGGAGAGTGAGGAAGCTCCTGCCATTATCATACAGAGGACGTAGGGACTCTACTGCGTGACATGCTCCAACGGGCTTCCCAGCTCAAGTACAGGCACTAGGGGGAGACACCACAGACCAGGTGGGTGTCGCCCTACCTCCATGAGGTTGATGGCCGTCGTCGGAGTCTCTTTCTTCTTTTCATTTTGTCTGTGATTGGTGAATGGTCTTGGGGGTCTGGGTCCAGAACAGCTACAAGCATAAGGGTTATGCCCGTTTTCATGTTTTTTTTTTTTTTTAATGTATTTAAGTAACGTTATAATGAAAATAATTCAGATCAGTCCTAGGGAACCAAGATAATGCTTTTCCTCCAAAAGGCGGGTGGCGGCAGGGCCTACATTATTTGGGTTTAAGAAACACTGTGATAAAATAATCAATCCAGTCTGCAGTAGGGACAAGGGACAATAAGCCAATGAGAAGGTAGCCTGGAAAAGGGTCAAAAACCCAGAGATAGTTTTGGGTTTGAACCCACATTCCTATATGAGCTCTGGGAAAAGGGACTTGGTGGCTTTGGGCCAGTTTTCACAGCTGAAAACCAGAACAGGCGTTAAGATTAGGTGGTCCCTGACCTTGGGGTATCACCCTACCCAAGGTGGGCCGGGTGCACCCAGACTCCTTTGGAGAAACATCTTGAACCAAGAATATCCCTTCTCTGGTGGGGATGCCAGGCCCCTGACAAACAGGATAGGAGATGGCCTGGCTGCGGGCTCTGGGGCAGTGTCCCCCAAGACCCACCAGGGCCAGCCGCCCTTTCTGCTGGGGGGCAAAGACACCCCCGCCCAACCTGACACTCTCAAATCCAAACCCAAGGGTGAACTCAGCCTCCCCTGAGCCTTCCAATGCTTTAGCACAAGAGAAGCTACCAGAGCCCTTGACCTCCAAAGCCAGCTTCAGTTGGAACAAGCAGCAGGGCTCTGGCCGGTATAACCCCAAGAGCTGGTGCTGTTGGTTCATACAGATTTCCAGAACATCTAAGCCAACAGACTCTCATGTGTCTCTCCAAGCATGTAGGACCTCCTGATTTGAGCCAGGGTCAGAGAGGTCAGCTAGTGCTCGCAGGAAACCCAAGCCCCCAGTCCTGGTCGACAACCCACCAGGTTCTGGGGGCCCGTGTGGGGCAGGTGAACTGGGTGCTGGCCGGGAGGCTGGAGAGAGAAGGTCTGTGGTCTTCCCGGTGAGGGGCTGTGGTCACCACTGGCCTGGCTCCCTGAGGGGCCCTCAAATCACGAGCCTTGATGGTTGCCCTGGACATTTGGGGACTGGGCTCAGGGTCCACCCAGCAGGGACTGGTAGTACTTCCTGACAAGGCAAAGATTTCATTTATTTTTACTTTTTAGGGTTGCCCCCATCAAAGGGAAGGCTCTATTTAACTAGTGGCCACTAAAAATAAATACTGAAACACCACATTTGTGTGGCTGAACCAGGCAGTCCCGGGCCTCAGAGGCACGCCATTGCCCTCGGCCAGCTGGGACAATGACACTCTCGTGCCCCCAGCACTGGAGGGGCCGGGCAGGGCCAAGAAAGAGGACAAACCCTGTGATGTCCACACACATCCCTACCTCCCGGCATCTGGGGAAAATAGTGACTGCCGAGGAAAGAAGGTCAGAAGGAGACCAAGAGAGGCCTCTCCAGAACATTCTCCCTCACACTGGAGGTGGGCAGGCCTGCGAGAAACGCCCTCACGGTCCACCGCATCCTTGATCTGCTCCAGCCGTGTGGGCCCCACTGAGACACCAGACACCACGGCCCTGGCCACAGCGAAGGCCAGAAACCACACACGGCAGGGGGTCCTGGGGGCAGGGCCGGCTGGGGCCTCCAGCTGGACAAAGGCCAGCCTGGAGAGAAGAAATTCCCTAGCCTGCCAGCACCCTTCTGCTATTTTCCGAGGCTGGGATGTCCAAAGGCAGCTTTGCCGTTAGGAGTCCTGGCGGTAGGGAGGGGAAGGCCCCTGCGTCAGCCGCTGGAATGAGAGAGAGAGAGAGAGAGAGAAACGGAGACAGAGCAAAGAAAGACCCACAAAGAAGAGAGAGACAGAGTACACAGGGAGAGAGACCTTCTAACTCTCAGACAGGATAAGGGCAGCTGGAAATCACAGTGAGGTGGGGCAGCTCTCTCCGGAACCCCTGGGTTCCTGACCCGCCCTCCTGCTGGACTAACTCCCCAACCAGCACGTGAGCAGAGCTCCCCGCTTCCAAGGCCCGGCTCCCCTCTCCTGGCTGACCTCCTTCCCTCCCTCTCCCCGTCCTTCCCCCCTTCCCTCTCTTTTCTTAATATATTGAAAGGCTCCAAAAGCAAGAGCGGCCAGGGCTTGCCTCCACATGAGGTCACCTGGAAGGCTAGCGTGGCTCCGGAGATGCCCCGGCTGAGAGCATGACTGTTTTCCTGTGGATTCCATCACCGGCCCCAGGCCCTCGAGCAGCCCCAGGGAAAGCCCTGTATGGCTAAATGCTAAGACCTTTGAACCCTCTTGCCCCTTAGAAGTCACTGGAATCAGGGACCCTGAAAGGCAGGGGAGCCTGGGGAGCCAGCTGGCACATGAGAGGTCCACCTAGCTGGGGCTGAGAAGCCAGAGAAGAAAGGGGATCCAAAGCAGGTGTTCAAGCCCACCAGAATGGACTGGCCCAGGTTTCCAATGCAGAGCCCGTTTTGGGTAGCGGGAGTTGGACACTAAGGGAAATGTGGCATTCTTTTTTTTTTTTTTTAATTTCATTTACTTATTTGTCAGAGAGAGAAATAACAAGCAAGCACAAGGAGGGGGTGGGCCAGAGAGAGAAGCAGGCTCCCCACTGAGCAGGGAGACTGATGTGGGACTTGATCCCAGGACCCCAAGATCATGACCTGAGCCAAAGGTAGATGCTTAACCAACTGAGCCACCTAGGCATGTGGAATGTGGCATTCCTGATGCTTCTCCCTGGCCCTGATATAGCTGGAGATTATTACTAAAGATGTGGGTTGTTTTGTTGTTGTTTGTTTTTTTTTTTTCTGTCTTCTCTCACCCTCTGAAAATATCTTGAGAGAATTGCAATGATAAGCAATAGTTCATCTCTCCCATCCCATAATATAACATGATTACATATTTTATTCTATTTGGTGTTCAACAGCCCCACTTCTCTCCTGTCACACTGGTCTCTGTGTTGTTCCTTGAACACACCAAATGCTTTCCTGTCCCAGGACCTTTGCACATGCTCTCCCTCCTGCTTTTAGCACTCTTCCCCATGTTGTATTCCCTTCCTTTGGGCCTCTATTAAATGTCTCTTTCCCTGAAAACTCTGACTCTACAACCATGTGTAATCCATATGTAATCCACAATTTCCTTGTTCTTAGAAAATACACAGGTGTGTTTAGAGATTGTTGTGAATTAAAAATGGCCACAGATTCTTCGAAGTTTCTTTGCAGCTTCTACCAAAAGGCACAGTCTATTTCCACACCCTTCTAATAGATGCCAACTTGTAAACTTGCTTTGAGCAGTAGAGTGTAGCACAAGTGAAGCCATGCGACTCCAAGCAAGAACTCAAGGGACCTTGCAGCTTCCACCTGCATTCATTTGGAACTCTGGGAGGAAAACCGAGTCAGCCTGCTGCAGGGAGCATGTGGAGGACAACAGAGGCACCAAGCCAGCAAGCCAACCAGCCACCAGGGTTGTAAATGGGGCCACCTGTTGACCCATTTAGGAAGAATTTTTAACTGAAACAAGAGGGAAGAGTCAAGGTCTGCAACTTACATTTTTCAAGATAAGAAGAGGGAGACCAACAGAAATGAGGCATCAGATAGTTACATATGGTCAATGGATGCTTTACCAATGGTGCCAACACAAATCAATGGGGGGGAGGAAAAGTCTTCAAAAAATAATTTTAGGACAGCTGCAACTGTATATGTACCAGCAAAGAAACGAAATTGGACCCCCAACTCACACCATATAAAAAAATTAGCCGAACATGGATCAAAAACCCAAATGTGAGAGCTAAAACTGAAATACTCTTGGAAACAAACATAGACATAAATCTTGATCTTGTATTGGGCAAGAGTTTCTTAGATATGACACCATAAGCAACAAAATAAAATAATAAATCAATTGGACATCATCAAAATTAAATTCTTTTGTGTTTTAAAGCACACCATCAAGAAAGTGAAAAGACCCAAAGAAAGGGAAAAAATATTTGCAAATAATATGCCTGATAAGGAGCTTGTTTCTGGATTACACAAAGAATTCTAAAAACTCATTAACCTGATTTTAAAATTGCAAAGAATTTGAATAGACATTTTTCCAAAGAAGACATACAACTGGCTAATGAGTATTCGTACAAAACATGTACAAAATGATACTTGACATGGTTAATTATTAGGGAAATGCAATGAAAACCAGATGAGATTCCACTTCAAATACATTAGAATTGCTATAATTTTTAAAAAGCTGGGGTTCCTGACTGGCTCAGTTGGTGGAGCATGAGACTCTGGATCTTGGGGTCATAGGTTCAAGCCCCTGTTGGGTATAGATGTTACTTAAAAATAAAATCTTTAATAAATGAGTAAATAAATAAATGTAAAAGGCAAATAATAAATGTTTGCAAGGACGTAGAGAAAGTGGAACACTTACACTGCTAATGAGAATGGGAAATGATGCAGCCACCTTGAAAAGCAGTTTGGTGATTCCTCAAAAAGTTAAACACAGAGTTACTATATGAGCCTGCAATTTCATTCCTAGGTGTATGCCCAAGAGAAATGAAAATATTTCCCCACAAAACCTTGTACATGGATCTTCATAGCCACATTACTCATAATAGCCAAAAAGTAGGAACAACTCAAATATCCATCACCTAATGAATGTATAAACAAATATGATAGATCCATAAATGGAAAATCACTCAGCCATAAAAAGGAAAGAAGTGTTGTTACATGCTACAACGTAGACGGGTCTTGAAAATATGCTAAGGGAAAAAGCCAGACACAAAAAGTCACATGTTACATTATTCCATCTATATTACAGGCTCAGAATAGGCAAATCCTTAGAGACCCAGACTACTAGTTGTCAGAGACTTGGAAGGGGAGGAATGAGGAGTGACAGCTAATAAATGGGGTTTATTTTTCAGGTAATTAAAATGTTCTAGGGGCACCTGGGTGGCTCAGTCGGGTAAGCATCCAACTCCTGATTTCAGCTCAGGTCATGATCTCAAGGTCGTGAGAGTGAGCCCCACATTGGGCTCCACAGTCAGTGTGGAGTCTGAGATTCTCTCTCTCTCCCTCTGCCTCTGTCCTTCCCCTGCTCATGCTCTCTCTCTCTCAAAATAAATAAATAAAATTTTTTCTAAAATGTTCTAGAATTAAATAATTGTGATGACTATTAAACCTTGTGAATAATACTGAAAACCACTGAATTGTAGACTTCAAAATGGTGAGTTTTATGGTGTGTAAATTATATCTTGGCAGAAAACCCCAAAACATCTGAACAAGATAAAACTTGGGCAACTACTACATTTTTGGTAATATTTAATTTTCTTGATTTGTTCTTCAGTTTTATTTCTTCCTTCCTAGTTTATATACTTTTATTTCCTTTTCTTGTCTTATTGCATGAGCTAATACTTCCAATATGATGTTGAAAAGGAGTAGTGAGAAGAGAGGACATCTTTGTCTTGTTCCTGATCTTAGTGGGAAAGCTTCTAGTTTCCCACCATTAAGTATGATGTTAGCGATAGGTTTTTGTAAATGTTTTTTATCAGGTTGAGGAAGTTCCCTTCTATTCATAGTTTACTACATTTTTATCATGAATAATTGTTGGGTTTTGTCAAATGCTTGTTCTTCGTATGATCGAGTGATTTCCCTTTTTAGCCTTTTGGTGTGATGGGTTACATTAACTTGCAAGTCTTGAACCAGGCTTGCTTCCCTGGGATAAATCCCACTTGGTCATGTTGTATAATTCTTTTTACATATTGTTGGGTGTAATTTCCTAATAGTTTGTTAAGGAATTCTGTGTCTCTGTTCATGAGATGTATTGGTCTGTAGTCTTCTCCTCTTGTAACGCCTTTGATGGTAAGCCTTGTCATTTTTCTTGGTAGTTGGGTATGATGTACCAGGTAAAAGGAATTGCCATAAGTAACCTTTAGTAATGTGGTCAGATGTGTGGGGAGGGGAAGTGTTCTACCGTCCTAGTATTATGTCTCAGTCTTTTAGTGAGACTGTCTCTCTGGATTGCGAATCTCACAGGAGTGTCTCGGGTTTTTTCTCCCCCTAAGTTGGGACAGGATGGCTATAATTTCCTGGAGTTTATTACTCCTCTTCCCCAGAACAGTTGGGTTCTGATAATACTCCAACAGCATAGATCTGGTTAATGGTTTTCCCTGACAGTAGGCCTTGTTAAAGCCTAGAGTGGATGAAGGGCCTCAGTAGGGCCTGGAGAGGAGGCTGGGGAAGGACAGAGCCTTACACACTCTGGAAATGGGTCCTGTCCTTCTCAGTGCCCTCAGATGCTTCCCTCCAGACTGGCCAGATTTACCAAGCTTAACACGTGCCAATTTTTTATCATCGTCCTCTGAGACCTTATGACTCATTATGATCCTTCTGCACAGAGAGATGAGGGAATGGGCTTGAGGGAAATGTATATCTGTTAAAATAAAAAAAAAAGGTTTCAGATTCCACTTGATATCATCCAAGGTTTAGTTGCAGGAAATAGAAACCACTCAAACACTTTGAAGCAAAAGGGGGTTTAGACAGGAAATTATGGGCTTACAATTTTATTGAAAGGGCTGGAGGAGCAGGCCTATTGGAGAGATGCCCGGAACAATGCCTGGGGACCAGGCGGCCGGATGCTGCTGCCTCAGCCCTGCCAGCCAGGTGGGGGTCAGGAGGTCACCACCGCTGGTGACTGCACCTGCCTCCAGACCTCACAAAAGGACCAAGTGGACCCTGGGCTGCCGTTGTTGCAGAAACATCCACCACAACTCTGCTTGCCAGCAGGAACAGCCAAAAGCAGAGGGGGGATGCTCTTGGCATGGAACCATAGTAGCGTGTCCCTACGTGGCAGAACTGGGCATGTGCTGGAGCCAGCTCCCCCCACAAGGGTCAGTGGTACACAGCATCCCAATTTCACGTTCAGTGGCATCATACAAATAGCTAAATGGAAATAGACAACTCTGGGAGTATTTACACCATGAAAATCAGCAAGAACTACAAAAAGCCTGAGTGTACGTTATTTATTTATTCTTTTATTTATTTATTTATGTATTTATTTATATGTTTGTTTTTTGGAGAGCTGGTTGTTAAGTATTTACCAGCACACCACTCTAGCTGCAAGGGAAGCAGGAAATGCAGCTGCTCACTTTCCAGCCTTTGAAAGAACACTAAAGGAAAGGTGGAAAGGACGCTTGCTGCCAAGCCACCACCCCTCACCCACACTCCCGGGAATGCACTTTACAGTAGACTCGCACACATGCGAAATGACATATGACCGATGATGTTGCGGGGTTGTTCGTAGTGGCGTTGAAGCAAAATTTCCTAGCACAAATGGCTTCGGGCCTATGTCAAAGTTTATTCACCTCCCAGCCAGGGAATCAGCAAGGTGACAACGCAGTATGTTGGTTCGGAGAGGGTTTTTGTCGATGTGGATCTCCAGTGGGGAAAGAAGGCTTGCATAAGCAGCTCATTAGGAAAAGAGGCGGCTAATAAGGGCAAGATTACGGTTTCATTTACCACAATCATCGACACTTCTGTATCAGCTACAACCAATGAAATTCCAGGACCAATAAACCTAGAAGCCATTTCTGGAAAGACCTGCTATTCATCAGAAATAACAAGAGACACATCCAAGACACCCTCCATCTGTGGCTGTTCGTTAAACACATAGTTACACAGTTCCGTGGCCCAGGAGCTGGAGGAGGGCCAGTCAGCCCCAAGAAGGCAGCAAGCATGTCAAGCAGAGGTCAGACCAGAGCACCAGGCAATCAGGACCTGTGTTGTCTCCTTGGCCAACACGACCTTCTGGTTCCGAGATGCAGAACAGGCAGGTTGCCTAATCCTCGGTTTTGTTTTTTATTTGATCATAATCAAATACGGAAACAAGCTATATGGACTGACTTGTGTTCCCCCTGAAATTATTATATTAAAGCCTTTATCTCCAGTGTGACTGTATTTGGAGATGGGACCTTTAAAGAGGCAATTAGGGTTAACTTAGATCATAAGGGCGAGGTCCTCAGCCAGTAGGATTGGTGGCCTGATAAGGAGAGAAAGGGACTCGGAGCTCACTCACTCTCTGCCATGTGACGACACAGTAAGAAGGTGGCCGCCTGCAAGCCGGGAAAAGAGCCCTCCCTGGGCACCAACCCCAGCCACCTAGATCTCAGACTTCCAGACTCCGGAACTGAGAGGAAATCGATGAGCTCTGCTTAAGCCTCCCAGTCTATGGTGTTTTGCTACAGCAGTTGGAGCAGATGAATCATGGGCTAAAAGCCCATTAATAAGGAATGGGTCAAATCAGTTATAGCATATCTCTCCAGCATTACCCTGAATACCACACTGGTACCTCCCTGGAGTTGTGCAAAGAACAATACTGCCTGCTACATTGAAATACCATGCAACCATTAAAATGAAAGAGGCAATTCTACAAGCACAAGGAAGAATCTCCATTGTATGGTAAATGGAAAAACAAATCATGATGCATATGGTAGGCTGCCATTCAGGTTGAACGTGGTCAAAGGAATCTATAAATGTATTTACTTAAGTAAGCTAAATTATCTTTAGAAAGACACCTAAGAAAATGAATCCAAGAAAAGGGTTGGCCTCCAGGGGAGAGGAGCTGGAAGCAAGGACGGGAAAGGAGATTTTCACTATGTGCCTTTTGATGCATTTTGAATTTTGTACCAATGAACAACTACTGCCAATTCAGAAATTTTTTTAAAAAAATGGTTGCAGAAATATAATACACCACCCTATGTGCCCGTTTTCCTACGGGAATTAATGCCGGACTTCGTGGCACTCAGGGGCCAGGGGCCTGTTCTGACTTTGAGAGAATCACTCATCCCCACACCTCAGAGTCTTTCTGTGCGAACACCCAGCCTGGGAGACACACAGAACCTACACGTGAATGCACAAACCCAGGTGTGAGGTGAGTTCTCTTCCCAAGTGAGGCAAGGGTGCAGGTGCTCCTTGTGGCACAGTCCAGACTGGACCCCAAACCAGACACATCTATAACCACCATGACCCCCGGGCGTCCGCAGGAAGGCCACTTCTGATCTCCACGGGGAGGAGAACCAGGCAAGTGGTACAAGTGGTTAGTAAGAGCAGGAGGCAAATGTGGGCTTTGGCCCACCCCTTGACTGTGTCTCACCTTGGCCCAATGGACAAGCCTGGGTCCATTCAGCCCCACTCCACTGGGGACTGGAGGGGACATGGCCCTTGGAGGGGAGGGCACGGGGCCGCACAGAGAGACTCATAAATGCTGACCGCTGCGATTCCTCGGCCTCAGCTCTGGCAAGGAGAGGCCACCATGGCTGCTTGGTGGAGCCCCTATGACCAAAACATGGTACAAAGCTAAAGGCTCATTCAAGGGGAGAGATGGCTTAGCCTCAGAGGTGTGCAAGTCTCTGTGAAACGTGTATGGAGAGGCCCTTGGCTGGCCTTGCTGGGCCCGGGGAAGGGAGGCCCAACCCAGTTGCAGTTCCCACGATGGCCCCTCTTCCCCTCTTTCCCACTCAGAGCCTGTCCTCCTTCCCTTGTGGTTCCCCCTCCACACCCAGGCAGAAGCTCCCCTTGCTCCTGAGCTCCTGTAGCTGCCTGGAGGGTGAAGGGGATTGAGTGCGACCAGCTAGAAGGGAGGGGAGAAATGCAATGTCTTCACCGAGCCTGTTCCAGGAGGCCCATTGGCTCCGACCCTTTCCCCCTCATCGGGCCATGTCATTCCATGATAACCCCTTGTGGAAGGTGAGTGTTGTGACTGTGCTTTGTCCACCAAGGAAAGGCCGCCGAGCCTCTCTCACCTAAATACCCCCCACCAAGATAGGAGCAAAGTGACAGGTCATGGCTTCTAGGGTCTGAGCTGATCTCAGACCCCAACCCTCACCGTCCCTTACCTCTCAACACCTTGCCTGACTTGGTCTTCATGGCAGCTCTGAGGTCAAGGATAAGGACACTAAAGATAAGGGCCATGGGTCCAAGTGACATGATGGGGGGAGCACAGTCCCCCACACCAGGGCCTGATGAGGGGTTGACTCTCTACATCCCAGCAGCCCAAACCTGGCCACTATGTCCTAGAAAGAGGCTCTGGCCAGCCCCCCCGGAAAGCAGCCAAGCTGTCCAGCCTGGCCCAGACCCAGCCCAGCACCACAGAGGCCCTTCTCGACCAGCAGCAACTCTTCCTTTATTTATGAAATATTCTCCATTTGCTCTTTTCAACGTCCTTGAGCTCCCTGACCTTTCCCCTCTGCCGTCCTGCACCCCAGCCTCATGCTCCTGCTTGACAGGCCCCTGGGGTCCCAGGGTCTGGGTCTGGCTGGGCCATAGCTGCTGGGTGCCTCTGACACCTTCCCATCTGCCAGGGCCTCTCAGCCGCATGTTTCTAATTCCCTGACACTCGGGCCATGAGGTGGGAAGGGACAGCCCATGCCCACCCGCTCCCAGGCCACTGGTGGTGGGGGAGGGAGTGGGAACAAGAAGGGGCTGCCCACTCAGGCCTGGCCTGCCCCCAGGGAGCTCCTGCCAGGGTGCCCAGAGCCACCAGGGGATCAAGGAGTGCCCAGCAGGGCCGGGGCTGGAAGGGGTCCTTCCCAGGCTGGATGCTTCTAGAATCTGGCTTTGAAAGGTCCTGACACAATCCCACCCGAGAGATAGGCCTGCCCAGTGTTCCTTTAAGGGAAGCCCAATGACCAACTCATTTCCCCCAGAGCCTGCGAGGTAGAGCTGGGTCTTTTCTGTGAATGTGATTCTCGTTCCTGGCTCTCCACTGTGGCCTCTTCAGTTGTGGAATCTGTAAGGGAGGCCTTTACCGACAGGCATGGCCTGATCATATGGGGAGGAGGGGCCCTTCAGGTTGAACTTCTTTTTTAAGAGTTTATTTATTTATTTATTTATTTGAGAGAGAGAGAGAGAGAGAACGCGAGCAGGGGGAGGGCGGAGGGGGAGGGAGAGAGAATACCAAGCAGACTCCGTGCTGAGCCTGGAGTCCAGCATGGGGCTCGATCTCACGACCCTGAGATCACGAGCTGGGCCAAAACCAAGAGTCAGATACTCAACCTGCTGAGCCGCCCAGGTGCCCCCAGGTTGAACTATTTTTAAATCAGATTTTTGAGATGTACTTTACCTATGATAAAATTTGGCTTTTTAGGCATACAACCTGGTGCTCTCAGACAAGTGCCTAGTCATGTAACCACCACCACAGTCTAGATAAGGAATATCTCCATCACCTTGTCCCCTTGTGGTCATTCTCCTTCCCCCATCCCCAAACCTGGCAACAGCTGATCTCTTTTCCGTCCCCAGAGTTTTGCCTTTTCTGGAGGGTCATCGAATTGGAACCCTGAAAATTGTGGCTCTAGTTTCTTTCATTCATGTTTTTGAGCTTCCGCCGTATCACTGCGAGCTTCGGGGCGTCGCTCTCTTACCTACACCGGGTAGCGCCAGCGTGTGAGGCTACGCCGTGCTGTGTTCATTCGTTCACCAGCAGATGCACGTTTGGGTTTTTCCGCTCCATAGGCGCGGCGGATAATGCTGCTGTGAACAATCGCGGACACGTTTTTGTGAGCGCACGCGTTTTCAACTCCAGGGTGAATACCTAGGTGTAGGACCACCGGTCGTATGGTAGGTTTTCTGTCTACCTTTGTAGGGAGCAGCCGCACTGGTTTCCAGCGCGGTTTTACGGCTCCCGGTGCCCACCGGCAGCGCGCAGAAGTTCCAGTTCCTCCACGTCCTCACCAGCACGGAGTGCTGTGAGTGTTTTTCATTTTAGCTGTTCTAACAGGCGCGTGGTGGCATCTTATCCTCGATTTGTTTTGCGTTTCCCTAACGATTAATGACATTCCGTCTTTCCACGTCCTGATTGGCTATCTGTGTATCTTCTTTGATGAAGTATCTGTTCACATCTCCCCCCCCCCCACCTCCCTACCCCACTCTTTAAAAGGCTCGTGAAAATGTCGAAAGGGTTCCCTAGCATTTGGGGGAAATGAGTACATGCATGTCATGAACACAGCTCTGAACCCTGGCCAGGGAAGGGCCCGTTGATGTGGCAGTGGGCTCTCAACTCAGGGCTGTGAAGTGTCCACATGTCATGCTCTCTCCTGACCCCTGGACTCACCTCACAGGCTGTACTAAAGTGAGAGCTTGCCGCAGGCTATGCCCTGCCTTTCTGGTGGGCAATGCCCACAGGGGCCCAGAGGGGGAGGAATGCAGAGTTTCCTGAAAAAGTAAATAATAGTACCTATAAAGATGAATTAGGACAGGGGGCACCTGGGTAGCTCAGGCAATTAGACATCCGACTCTTGGTTTCAGTTCAGGTCATGATCTCAGGGTCCTGGGATCGAGCCCAGGGTCAGGCTTGCCCTTAGCAAGAGAGTCAGCTTCCCTTTTCCCTCTTCCTCTGCCCCTCCCTCTGCTCATGTGCTCTCTCTCTCTAAAATCAATCAATCAATCAATCAATCAATCTTTTTTTTAAAGATTTTTATTTATTTGACAGAGAGCTAGACAGACAGCATAAGTAGGCAGAACAGCAGGCAGAGGGAGAGGGAGAAGCTGGTTCTCTGATGAGCAGGGACCCCAATGCAGGGCTCTATCTCAGGAGCCCGGGTTCATGACCCGAGCTGAAGACAGTCACCTAACCGACTGAACCACCCAGGTGCCCCCAAATAATTTTTTTTTAAGTTGAAGACATACATATAAACATTGAGTCCATGCCAAGCAACCCGCGAGTGCTCATTGTCAACGTTTATCATTATTATAATCTGCTAATTCAGGATTTCATTGAACCTGAAGTCCAGGCTCCCAAGTTAGAGACCAGCACTGGATGGAGGTCATCCAGGTGTCATAGGCCCCCCAGACCTGTCCATCTCAGCAGAGCGGGGTCAGCTCCCATGCACTGCCCGCAGGATATGATCCCCACACCCACAGAGAGACTCTGAGGGCTTCTGTGGTGTCGCTTGGTGTCACCTGCCCTCTCCTAGAGGTCTCAAGCAATCCTCCATCTCTCATACACACAGACTGGCCTCATGTGTCTGTCCCACCAGGAGGAACATCTCATCCCAGATGCACTGCATCTTCCAGGAAGACTGTCATTCCTCTGAATCTAGGTTCAGCATCTCCTGGGTAGTGTTTGTGGGCTGTGGTGGCAGGGCAGAGACCAAGGTCTGAGCACTCGAGGAGGAGGGAGCAGCCGTTGTAGCTGGCACCAGGCAGTGTGCATAACAATGCCCTTGGGATCAAGGACACAGGGAGGGCAGGGCTGAACCACTAAGAAGAGGACTTGGGTCTCTTTCTGGGCTGGAACAGGAGGGGACGTGAACAGGGAGCTGGGCGTCAGTGCAGGAGTGGAGTGGAGGGGCAGCATGGAGCCTGGAGTGGGGTGTGGGAAGAATGTGGGTTTAGGAGAAGCCGCTTCCAGCTGTGGGACCTTGAGCAAGTCCCCCATGCTCTCTGAGCCTTGCTTTTCTCCTCTGTGAAGCAGGACTCACAAGCCAACCTGCTGGAAGTCAAGAAGCCCACAGCTGTGACAAGCTGTGTGAGCCGGGAGGGGACACAATGTGGAGAGTCCCCCGGTTTGCGCCAGAGAAGGGAAGGTGCTGGCACCAAGGTGGCTGTGTGGCTTCCTGAGAAGGAATGTGTTGGGAACTGATCCGGACACAGACATCTAACACCCTGGGACACATAGCACCTCTTCTATATGATTCCTGGCTCCACACACATTCCAGATTGCTGGGCTTCCTGTTTTATGCTTCTGATTCTGTAGGTAACATACAAGGACAGACCAAGCCAGGTACTTACAGGTGTGCATGTGTGCACAGGCACACACACACACACACACACCCCAAACCTGTGCTTCCTGCCCCCTATCAGTAGCAGAGTGGGTTGGGTCCTGTTCTTCTACACTTAGTACCCATACGCTCAGCACCCCAAGTGAGGAGTGTGTGTGTGTGTGTGTGTGTGTGCATGCGCACATGCACCTGGGAGATCTGTTCATAGCATATGTGTTGTTCCAACTTGCTTTTGTTACTTAACACCAGGACTTAGGGAGGTCTTTGTTCCGACTGGACATCAGAACGTCCTCTGTAGGCAGGTGCCCCTGTTAAGCGGGGTTTGGATTATCTCAGAACTCACTCAAGACAAAGAAGGACAGAGAAACAATAATGACAGATTTCTATAGTATCTTTATTTCTTAAACTGTCCGAAATGGGCAGGGGTGTTTTTCCAGGTTTAGAGACCGAGAGGTCCAGAAGCCACACGGTGGCCAGAGGATAGAGTCAGAACCCCAGGGTCCTGCCCACCACACTCAAAGGAAGCATCAGCTCAGAGGAAAGCATCTATCAGGAGCACAGCCCCTGACACCGTGGACAGTGGACCCTGGAGCCCCAGACCCCTGAGCCACACACATGACCAGACTCACTGCCCTCCACTCCCGAGGACCCACGGAGGGGTCTGGGAAGCTGGGGCAGGGACCCTCACTCAGGGCAGCTCTTTGTCCGCTCAGACAGGGCTCTCTCTCTTTCCCAAAGGGCGGGTGTACTTCTGTGATGCCAAGTTACCCATAGGGTGATATTTTGGTGCCCTGTGAATACCCCAGTCCCCAGCAACCTCTCACTAAATGGTTTCAGCCTCCACCGACGGCCCCGGCCTGAATCAGTTACACACTGAGGGTTGCAGATCAGTGAGTTCCTGATTCTCTCCAACTTTCTGCATTGTTGGGCATCCTCCTGTGAAGAAGAGCTTTCCTTACTCCCTGGGAGGGACAAGCGTTTCTCTGAAAAAGGTGTCATGCTCACCTGCAATGGTGGGAAATGGGCTTCTCTTCCTTCCCACCCTCTCTCCCTTCCTTGTCTTTTTTCTTTTTCTTTTTCTTTTTTTCCCCGATGATCACCATGGGCCTATGATTTGTATGTACTGTTCTTTGTGCTCAATTACGGTCATTATGCTTTTCGATGTCCCAGTTATCCCAGAAATCTCTCGGCACTTGCTTGCTTTCTGGCACAAGATGTCCCAGGCCTGCCTCATGCTGCCCCTGCCCCAGGCCTAGCACCAGCTGGCCTCCCAAAAAGCCTCAGGTCCCCCACATGGGAGAAGGACTTAGAACCCAGGATTGTCCTCTCCCTGTGCTCACTGCCCCAAAGGTGACCCACTTCCCTTTACAGAAGTAAGATCTGACAGCAGAGAGGGGCTGGGGCCCGCCAGTTCCCACAGGCAGCTGGGGCGGAGTGGGGACTAAGCTTCCAGCCTCCCGACTCTCCACAGACTCTCGGGGGTGGGGAGAGGTTGCTGGGCTGGTCCGTTCTAGGCGTACAGCCTGGAGCTCATGGTCATCCCGAGAGGCCTCATGAAGGTCCTCTTCATATACTTGGTCTCAGCGCTGCCGTCAGGGCCTTAAACCCAGACGATGAGTAATTTCAAGGGTAGCGGAAAAGGCCAGACACCGAAATCGAGCTGTCCACCCATTAGCTGATGCCTGAAATCCCACCATGCATTCTTAAATGTGGAGTAGATCCCTGTTTCTGCACAACCTCCCTGAGGAGCTCACTTTAAGGGTTCCGGTGTTCCCAAGAGCAGACGTCACCGATGGGACAGACACCCTGAGGTGCCTGGGCCCTGGGGTTGGAAAGAGGGCCCCCCCCCTGCATTGGGGAGGAACCTGGGGACTTAGACAGACTTCGGGGACCGTCTAGGCCTGGGCTCCACCTCACAGACATGTGTCACAATCTGGCAGCCCCAGCCCCCTACCCACCCACCGCTCTAGGAAAAAAATACATCACCCCCGGCAACTTCCAAGACCACCCTCCCAGGGCTCCTGGGGCTAGCTGCAGAGCCCCCAGCTTCTGCTGGGGCACCAACGCCCTCTATGGCTCTAATACATTGAACTCATGATGGTCAATGGTCGGCAGTATGTGCGTGCGTGCGCGCGCGCGTGTGTGTGTGTGTGTGTGGAGGTGTCACGGGGCCTGACTCAGGCTGCATCTGCTTTGAGGAGTAGGTTTCTTTGCTCACCCCACCCCTCCACTCTGCCCTTCCCACCTGTTCCCGGTGGGATCCGAACACATTTCAGGCCAAGAAGTCTCTTCCTCCTTGACAGAATGAGGGAAAGGGGTTCTTTTCAACTCACACGGAGCTATTTCCGTTCGTGACGGAATACTACTCCGCCATATTCATCTAAGGGCTTTGTTTCCTGGCTGGGGGCTTTTGGTACTTCATGCTACTCCATCATTCAGCCCCTTCAGACCGGAGGTTATTTCACACCGGAGGTCCTCATGGTGGGGGTGAGGCAGCAGAGAACAGAGCATGCGCGGGGAGGTTTTGGCGTCCGCTGCAAAGGGGAGACTCGGGGAAGAGGAACAGGAGATGCCCAAGCTCAATGTTCCAAGAGCCCAGATCTTTCGAAAAGGAAAGTTTTGGTTTTGTGTTTTGGCTTTGGTCCAAAAAAACCCCAGAGGACAAGGGTTAGACCACAGAAAAGAAAGAATGTGTTCAAAGCCAGTGCTGCCTCCTGGAAGAAGCTGGTCCAGGAGGACAAGGGGCGGGGGGGGGCGGGGAGCAGGAGCTGCGACCACTCGGAGCCCCTCAGCCCATGTCTAGATGGTGCGCATGCGTGATGGATGCATACGGCCGGAGCTTCGGGGAGTCCGGCCATATGTCCGGAGAGCAGAAGAGAGTCAGGCCCTGTAAGCTGGGTCCTGCCAGGATTATCCACCACAGGGGGTGAGCTCGTATGCTTAAATAGGGAGGCGAGGCCACTTGGGCTTTCTCCTCCATCATCCCTGGCTGGGGAGGGTGGGGAGGGGGGACCCCTGGTTCTCATTACAGGTGGTGGAATTCTTGCATCACATCCATGCTCCAAGCAGCAGAGGGAGAAAAGAGGAAGGAGAGCAAAGGCCGTCCCACAGTTGTGTCTTCAGGGTACTTAGCACTTCTACTTTTACCCTTTCCATAAGGACAGACACCCACCGAGTGTCAGAGAGGCTGAGCCCAAGTGCGGTCTTATTTCAGGAGGCCACAAGCCAGCAGGAGATGCTCAGAGCCTGCCCTGTGAGACTCCAGCTTCTGCACCACAGCGGAGGGCATCCGAGAGCCCAAGACGGTGCCTGCCAATGTCTTTGCTGTAGCAACGTCTCTTCCCCTTGTCCGTCCTGGGTTCTCGGGCTTAGGAGGCAGGGATTCTCTCTGGCCTAGGACTCTTCTTCGGATGAGGTCATTTTAGTAATAAGAGCTGATCTAGCCCACCAGAGCTGGGCCTCCTCAAATGGTCAGCCACTCCTCGTCTTTGGCTGTTGGCATAGAAATTTAAAATGAATTAAAATCAAATAAATGTTGGTGCTCAACATCACAAATCATCAGGAAAATGCGAACCCAAACCACAATGAGATGTCACCTCTCAGACATGAGAATGGCTGTCGTCAATATGACGGGAGATAACCAGTGTCGACAAGGAGATGGAGAAAAGGAAATCCTTGTGCTCTCTGGGTGGCAGTGCAGATTGGCACCGCCGATACGGAAAACAGGGAGGAGGCTCCTTGAACAATTAAACACAGAATTACCACATGACCCAGCGATCCTTCTTCTGGGTATTTACCTAAAGGCAGGGAAATCATTAACTCCAAAAGGTATCTGTACCCCCATATTCACTGCAGCCTTATTTACAAGAACCAAGACATGGAAGCAACCTATGTGTCCATCAAGAAATGAATGGGCAAAGAAAATATGGCAAATAAGTAAAAGGAGTCAGGGAAAGACAAATACCATATGATCTCACTTATGCGTGGAATCTAAAAAACAAAACAAACAAACCAAAAAACCAAATTCATAGATACAGAGAACGGATTGGTGATTGCTGGAGTAGGGGGTGTGGAGGTGGGGTGAAATGGGGGAAGGTGGTCGAAAGAGAGAAACTTCCAGTTATAAAACAAGTCCTGCGGATGTAATTTGCAGCATGGAGGCTATAATTAATAATATTACGTTGCATATTTGAAACTTGCTATGACAGTCAGTCTTAAAACTTTTCATCACAAGGGTCGCCTGGGTGGCTCAGTGGGTTAAAGCCTCTGCCTTTGGCTCAGGTCATGATCCCAGGGTCCTGGGATCCAGCCCCGCATCTGGCTCTCTGCTCAGTGGGGAACCTGCTTCCTCCTCTCTCTCTGCCTGACTCTCTGCCTACTTGTGATCTCTGTCTGTCAAATAAATAAATAAAACCCTAAAAAAAAAACTTTTCATCATGAGAAAACAATATTTTAAGTACGTGTGGTGATGGATATTAATTAGACACACTGTGGTGGTCATTTCACAGTATAGACAAATATTGAATTATTATGTTGTACACCTGAAACTAATATAATGTTATATATAATTATATCTCAGTAAAAAGTTAACAAGAAATTTAAATAAAAAGTCAGCTCCTCTATCACACTAATATTTCAACATTTTAAGTGTTCAATAGCCACATGGGGCTGGTGATTACCATATTGGGCAGCACAGACATAGAACATTCCATCATTGAAGAAAGTTCTGTTGGCAACACTGCCCCAGAAGGATGAGGTTCAGAGTCCTCACGTTTCCACTTGGGGAGCTATAGTGGTGGCCCCCATTCACCCACCCCCTTGCTTCTTCCCTTACCACAATCCCCGCTTCTGGTGACCAGAGTCACACCCTGGCCCCATCACACCAACAATGGGATGGTGTGGGGGCCCAAAGGGAGGAGAGACCAACAGAGACAGGAGGAAGACAGTTGAGGAGGATGGGGGGTGCTGTTGGCCTCTGTGTTGGCTGACGGGGCAAGTGGAAACAAATCCTCTATCTGCTCTCAACTTCCTCATCTACCCACCCACTCATCCATCCACCGGAACATCGACCCACCCCCACCATCTATGCACCTGACCATCCATTAACCCATCCACCCACCACTCATCCGCCCATCCACCCACACATCCAACCACCTATCTACCCACCACCCATTCATCCGCCCACCCTCCACTTGTCCATTCACCCTTCCACCATCCGTCTAACCACCCACCCACCAGCCACGCACCATTCATTTAACCCATTCACCCACCCACTCATCCACCCATCCATCCACCTACCCATCCACCCATCCATCCTTCCATCCTTGTGTACTGCTTTCCATCGGGTCCGTACTCCTGCCTTCCAAGCATTGTGGGCACAAAAACAAATGAGCCAGTCTCCCACCTCGATATGAAAACCACTAGCAAAATAATAATAACAACAACGACAACGGCACAGCAGCTGTCAGTGGTGGGACAAGTGCTCTGACAGATGTGGAATGAAGGCCACATGGAGACACCGTAAATGGTAAAAACTGATGAGCACCGAGGAGCCCGCCCAGGCCCCTCCTCCCCTAGGAGACGGTGCTCCCCTGGGGTGGGCTGACGCTGTGATCCACATGCTGGGACTGGGCCCAACACCCTAAGGGAAGCTTGTGGGAGGCTGAGTGACCTCCCAGGACCTATTTTGGCCAGGCCACTGGGTCAAGGCGGGGCCCCAGCCAGCCCCCCACCTGCCTGCCCTGTGGCTCCCACTCCCAGGCTGCCAAGTCTCCACCCCCACAAGGGGAACAAACCCAGGAACCCCCAAGGGGTGACCTCACCTGCAGAGGAGCCTGGCCAAGGCTGCCTTTTTGGCTTCAGCTTCCCTGCAGAGGGTTTAGAAAAGGTGGGCCTGGCCACAGTCCCAGCTCTCCCACTCTTGAGCTGTGGGGGCTGCTCAGAGCTCGAGAGGCTCTGACTACAAAATGCAGACCCACCGGCCTTGAGGATAGTGTGAAGACCGCACACAATGTGGACAATGGCCTCCCTGGGGAATGGCATACAGCTGGCGCCTAGCAAGTGCTACGCATGGTTACCATTCAAGAAGGGCCCCCTTTCCACTCTCACGTACTCTACTGCTCTCAGCTAGTGACTCGAGGCCCACAGGATTCCTCCTATAACTTCACAAGCCCGAACAAAACCATCCTGCTCACCGTCTCTGGCCTGTACCCAACAGGAAAGGGCAACACGTCATAAATCAAAACACCTTTGACCTGCCTGGGAGATCTGCTCCCCCACACACTTCACCTGAGTCTTTGGAGAATTTTCATCACTCACATCAACATGCCAAACAACCAGGAGGTCTGAGGCCTCCGGGGAGCCACCTTTTACAAGCCTGTGAACGGCCACGGAGCCTCAACTCGTGGAGGGCGGGAGAGAGGGCCTGTGCCCCCATAGGGCCAGCTGATTGGCCGCATTTCACCGCTGGGCAATTCCTTGTAAATGCCGTTTGAGAGCCGAGTGGGCCACAGGGTTGACCAAACCCTGTTTTCCCCACAGGAACACCTGCTACAGGCAACATCTGCCCAAGCAATCCTGCCAGATGAGTCGAGAGAGATTTCTGGAGCACCAGGGACTGGGCTAGGTTTGAGAGACAGAAAAATCGTATTCAAACAAGATGAGTTTATGGAGTGCCCACTTTTGCAGGGACTCTGCCGGTCAGTGAGTAAGACAGGGCCGGTCTCCCCGTCATGGGCCTGGTATTCAATCTGAGAAGCAGATAAGGAGACAGTCAAATAAATAAGACAATTAGGGACCAGTAAATGTTCAAGCATTGCAAAGAAAATAAACAGACTGAGACGACAGTAACACTAGGCGATCAGAGTCCTCTCTGACAGCATGCCATTTCAACCAAGATAGGGAGGATAGGGAGTGAGCCCGTGGTGGAAAGAATGCAAGGGAAAACATGACAGATAGCAACTAGCATGTGCAAATGCCCTGGGGCGGGGAAAAAGTTGCCGTGCCCAATGCCCTGAAAGATTAAGGCAGCTGGAGCAGGAAAAGAGAAGTAGGAACAGATAGCTGAGGCCACCTAAGCCATAAGGAGTGTGGATTTTATTCTTAGCTATGTAGGAAGCTGTTGGAAGCTCTTCGAAGCACAGGGCTCCCACGTAAGCTTGAGGAATGGCACTCTTCTGTTGCTGTGCGGAAAATGGACTGGAAGAGACACAAGTGGAGCAGAGAGACCTATTCGTGAGAGCTGAGGCCTAGCTAGATGATAGTGATGATAGCAGGACCGAGGGAAGGGCAGAGAATTGGGCTATTTTTGAACACAGAGCCCAAGGCAACTTGCAACTGGGGTGGGTCTGAGATTGGAAGGAAAGAAGGAGCCTGTGTGGCAGTTCCTGCTTGCTGCCTCTCCAGGACCCATCCCACCTTACCTTTCCCGCTAACAGAGTCCTGGTGTAGAAGGAAGTATAAGGGTTTCCTAAATACTCGTCTTCTCTGTTAGAGGTGGCCACGGACGCAGGTCTGGCCATCGAAATGTGGCTTTCTGGGGAGAAGAACCCTTTTTAGATAACAAGTTGAAGCTTTGCTAGAAGAAAGACTACCTTCATTCCTTTGCCTGTCCCTCCCCTCTCCTCTTCCAGCACAGAAAGGAGAGGTGATGCGGGTGAGGCAGCAGCCGTCTTGGGATGATGCGGTGTGACGGGAGGTCATCAACCCGTGTGAGGAAGCCAGAGAGATGCGGGAGGTTAGGAGAGAGGGGAGAGGCAGGAAATGGTGGTGAGTGGGAGAGCAAGCTTGCCAAGAGCGTCAGATACAACCCCACTCTCAAGGAACCAAGGCAGGAAATGCTAGGAGAGGAGCACACAGCACTCTGGGAACATAAAAGGGAGATAGACAAGGAGAGGAAGGGCGAGTGCAGCCCAAGGGAGTAAACAACCTTGCTAAGCATTTTCTAATACCATCTGTTATCTAAGACAGGAACAACACTTCGGTGATGTGATATTCACAGGGCAACGATCTACACACTGGGAATTCTCCCAATCTATTTAAGTGGAATCGAAAAGCCAAACCAAAATCTAAATCAACATTAAATTTTTATGGCATTCATAAATATTTCACTCTTGCTTTGGCCAAGCAGGCTGACTTTTCCTGTAGAACAGGGAGGTCAGCAAGACGTGTAAATTCCCCAAAGGCCCTTTTGGGAATTCAGAGGTGACTCTGGAAGGAGAAACTGATTACTGCACAGGGGCGTGTGCCCTGGACTTGCAGGCTGGCTAGTCCCCAGTAGCCATCTGATGAAATGATGAGACTGAGAGCGGGACATCAGGCAGCTAAACCACAGGTCCTTCTGGTGGGCAGGGAAGTGTCGGGAAAGCATTGTCCTTCCCCCAGCACCTTAGAGAATTCCAGAAGGCACCAGCCTTGTGCAGTAGAGTCTTACGGTGCTGAGTGGCTTTGCCTCTTCCAACAGCCTCATGTGGCAGCAGGCATTGAGCCGTCACTGTTTTGTGGGGCACCCAGGCCAGTTCAGGGACCCTCAGCAGACATAAGAGAAGGAAGAGGACTGGGGCTGGGAGCCCACGCTTCCTAGGTGTCCACCACAGCCAGGGGGCTCCAATGCTGCTCAGGGTCACAGATATGATCTCATTTAATCCCTCCAGTCTCCCCGTGATGGGGGAATTATACCCATTTTACAGATAAAGTAACAGGTTAAGAGAAACAGAGTCATTAGACGACATTGCTGGCTGGCGAACCCCGGTGCTCGCAAGCAGCCCCAGTGCAGGTCTGGAAGCCACCACCGTGCCCTGCATCCAGCTGTGGGCCACTATGCATTTCTTTGGAGGAGTGCATGTGTGTGCATTTGTCGTCTTCCAAAACTGAAGGTGAGTAAACTCACAGGCTGGCAAGATGGCCAGTCTCGGCGCGGTTCCCGATTCCACTGCTCACCGGCTGAGTGACCCGGGGCAAGTTTCTTAACCTCTCTGTGCTTCAGTTCCCTGATCTGGAGGATGGGGGTCGGGAGAGTTGCATCAGGCACGCAGCTAGACCCTGTAAGGTGCTCAGAGCTGTGGCTGGCAGGTGGGCTATCTGCTTTTGCTCTCTTATGATTTCTGGTGTTCTGGAGAAAGCCAGGATGGGTGGAGGAGCCCCGAAAACCATGGGGCTGGGCCAGTAAAGGGGGAAGGCGGCCAGGACCCAGCCGACCCTAGAAGCCCCACAAGCCCGCTGGGGCCCCGACGCCCCAGGCATTGCACACCCTCCCCCCACATACGCAGGAAGTGGTTTGGTTTTGTATGATATTTGTTCTAAGTGTGCAGACCTCTCGGGTTCCTGTCCCCACTGAGCTTCCCACCCTGCTCCCCGAGGGGAAGTGAACTGTGGCCGTAGTTTTGTCCTGAGCAGACCCCTGCTGAGGCTTTGACCTCTCTCTGGGGGTGGCCAGAAGAGGGGGTTTGGGGTCACACCAGGCACCTGCAAAAAGATCGGCCATGTCTGATGGAGGACACATGTGGGTCTCTGGCTCGGCCAGTGTCAGGCCACCTGCTCTTCGTCCCTGCGCTGTGGGTCCCCGTCAGTCCTGAGAAGGCCCAGTCACCAAAGGCAAATGTTCTGGCTGACTAGCCTGCCCTGCTTGCCTGTCTGAACCTCCCCCTTCCAGGTCCCCAGCCTGGAGCCCCACACAGCAGGCACTTACACTGGCCAGGAACAGTCCTCAAAGAATCTTATCAGTCCAGATAGCCCCAGAGCCTTCCTGTCCCCACAGCCAGACCACTCAAAAATAGCACCACTGATTAGAACTTTCCCAAAGCACTAAGGCCAGTGCCCTCCGGGGTGCCAGAGAGACAGCCTGGTGAGCTTTTCCTGCCTCGCTCGAGCTTTACAAAAATTGTAAGAAACTCATTTGCCGTTTTGCAAATTAGCACAGCATCTTTGAAAAGAAATTTGCCACCATCTGTCAAAGGCCATAAAGAGTCCATCCCGTTTTACCCAGCAATCTCATTTGCTGAGAATGTAGCTTAAGGGAATAATTAAAAGGAAGGAGGGAAAACAAAAAAAGGCATAGTTTAAGCTACCCACTGCAGGGTTTGACTGAAACTTCTAAGGTGACTCTGGAAATGGCCTTGTGTCTGTCCAGCACTGGAAGGATGGCTGTGTTTGTGCATGGCTGTCAACTCCATGGAGCCCTGTGTGGCTGTTACAGATGACGTCTGTTTCACAAGGATAAACAGAGGAAAACAAATCAGCTGGTGGAGTAACTGACATGAAATGCACCTACCGCCAGCAACCTGGAAGGAGGTTGCGAGCTGGGATGTATGATTGCAGGGGACCCTCCCTCCCTCCTCCGCTCTTTCCTTCTTTGCTTCCACTCCCTCTTCTTGCCTTTAAAGGAGGCCATTGGGGTTTTCTCCCTGTCCTCAAGAGGCAGAGACCAGAGCCTGCCGCCTGGGTGCCTCCTGATAAAGATAGGGGGACCTCCTTGCTCTACCTCTCAGCCCGTGTGTGATCCACACAGCAAAAGGGCATCGTCATCAGCACTGCCCTTGTCATCAAAGCCAGAACCATGCTAAACCACATTTGCCCCCAATAAATCTGTATTTTCAGAGACTCCAGCCCCAGAGAGACCACCCCTGTAAGGCACCATGTAGCAGTCACAGAGATGGATCCTGGATTGTATCCCAAGGAATACAGGCCAATCCCACTATGGGGAAGCCTGTTAGAAAAATCAAACTCTAAGCCCCAAGGAAGGGATGATTATGGTGTGTGAAGATGGGGAGACCCGCCTGGGGTGGTCAGCGGAGGAGACAGCATCAACATGTTCCTGGCAGGTTTGGGGACACGCAGGTACGTCCCAGGCTCACTCTGGCCTTGGGTGACCAGTTTGAGCTGGCAACGCCTCAGGGGGAACAGGCTAGGTCAGAACCTGGGCACCAATTCTTGGACCACAACTCATTACCCAAACATCTGAAAGGCTGTCTGCGCCCAGGCAGTGCGAGGACTGAGACTTCAGCCTGGGAAGCTTTCTCAAGCAGGAAACAAAAAAGCACCAGCCTTAAGGGAAATACTTATTTGACCACACAGCAACAGAACGTCCGTTCTCAAAAGGCATCATGAAGAGGGTAAACACAAGCCCCAACCGACAAGATCCTCAGCAATTCGAACTGACAAAGAGTTCGTAGGCAAAGTATAGGAAGAACTCCTCCAATCCATGGCAGGAGTCCAGTGGAAAAATGAAAAGACAGGAGTCCAATGGAAAAATGAGCAAAAGCCACAAAGAGGCATTTGCAAATGTAAGAGCTCACATCCGAAGAAAGGAAACATTGTTTAACCTCAAATGGCAAAGAAAGCCAATTTCCAGATGGGAATCTGTTAAATGGGAGAGTGTTTCAGCACCATGGTCCCAGAGGACAGTCTGGCAGCGTCTAACGAGGGGCTACCCACCTGCCCTATGATGGGGTAAGTGATCCAAAGCTCAGAACACTGGCAATGATGCAGATCATCCCCAAATGTAGACTACATCATTTTTGAAATGTGGCACATTCACCCAATGGCACCTAACATTCATTACATGGCTAACTCTCAAAAACATTTTAGGCAGACTCTTTAGGAAAGAGTCGCAGAATTTAAAAAGGGTATATTTAATCTGATCTTATTTCTAGAAAACACAAAACAAGAGAAAACCCTCCAATGCATTCATTTGAGACACCCACATACGAGGGTGCTAGCTGCCTGCCTCAGTGTTCGTTTTACGACTATTGAAGATGTCCCTAAAATGATGTTTGCACAGCATGACTCGCGCTACTGTTTGCAAGAGCGAATGATTGAAACAACTCGTGTCCGTCCATCGGGACTGGCTCAGTAGATCGAGGTTCACCACGCATCATGGTGGCAAAGCTAGAAAGCAACCACCCAAAATGGGATCTCTGCGTGAAAGATCTCAGGGATATTGCAAAGGAGGAGAAATAAAATCAGGGAGTAGAAAAGGCAGTGCGCCATGCCTTCCTTTTTTGATTTTTATTTTTTTGTAGAAAACAAGGAAAATAAGAAAACATATTTTCTTTTGCTTGCCTTTGCCTGCTCTTGCTCCCAGAAATCAAACAACCTTCCATCCCCATTCTAGTTTGTCCTGTAGTCCTGGCGTCCCATGGTGATATCTTTCCCTCGTGGTAAGGTCCCAGTTTGAACTGTACATCCCACGGGTCACCCTGATCCAAATCTAGAGCCGTTTCTTCTTTGTCCTGGGCACACAGCTGGACTGTATCTCTCAGTCTCAAGTGAGGTCAGGTTTGGCCATGAGAGCGACTTCTAGCCTGTGAAGTAGAAGTGGAACTTGTGTCGTGACCCTTAGGCCCGGCCTGTAAAACTCGGCCGTGGGAGTTCCTTTGCCAGCCGGCTGGGTGTCAATGCCAAGGGCAGCCTCTAAAACCCTGAGCTGAAAATAGCAGAGCCATCCCCAGCCAGGATCCCCGAATGACTTCCCACCCTCCTCCCCTTGGCTCTGCTGCCCATGGACTGCTCTGGTGAGTAGAACTCAGAGTCTTCGTGGTTTAGCCATTAGACATGTGGGGAGTCCCTGTGTTCTAGTAGTCACCCTAATGAATGCAATTAATTTCTAATTAAAAAAAGAACAAAATAAACATACAAATATATTGCACCTGCTTCTTCCCCTGCATATATCTTACAGGGAAAATTATTTAAGACAAAGATCCTTAACCACAGGATTCTTGTAAGAATTTTTTAAAAAATGGGGCATGTGTGTGGCTCAGTCGGTTAAGGCCTCTGCCTTCAGCTCAGGTCATGATCCCAGGGTCTTGGGATCGAGCCCCACATCAGGATCCCTGTTCAGCAGGGAGCCTGCTTCCTCCTCTCTCTCTCTCTGCCTCTCTGCCTACTTGTGATCTCTGTCTGTCAAATAAATAAAAATAAATAAAAAATCTTTAAAAAAAAAAGAATTTTTTAGAAAATAATGCCATTCAGGGGTGCCTAGGTGGCTCCGTTGGTTATCTGCCTTCAGCTCAGGTCGTGATCCCAGGATCCTAGTATCAAACCCTGCCTGCTCAGCAGGGAGTCTGTTTCTCCCTCTCCCTCTGCCCCTCCCCTCTCTCCTTGAGCTCTCACTTTTCATGTGTATGCTCTCTCCTTCTCAAATAAATAATATCTTTAAAAGTAATGCACATAAAGCCCTCCTCCATGACAGGACCAGATCAGGCCTCTAATATCTGTAGCATCTGGGGCGCCTGGCTGGCTCAGCTGGTTGAGCGACATCCAACTCTTGATTTTGGCTCAGGTCATGATCTCAGGGTCGTGGGATCGAGCCCCACATCGGGCTCTGCGCTCAGCAGGGAGTCTGCTTCTCCCTCTCTTTCTGCTCCCCCCTACCCGCTTTTATGCTCTCTCCTTCTCTCCCAAATAAATAAATAAAATCTTTAAAGGTAAAATAAAATAAAATTTGTAACACCTATTTCTCTGATTGTTAAATCAAGGGCCGTTGTCAGGGCGGGTAGCTGGACGGTCCCATCACCAAAACTGGTGCTTCCATCCTTTCTGGATGAACGGGTCCCAGCTCCCCGAAGCATCTCCAGCAGGCACCAGTGCAGGGCTCAGGGGGAGGCCCTGCCGACCTCTCTTTGGGGCAGGGGCTAGTGGGGCAGTGTGGGCCTTCCCGGTCTTCCGATAAGCCCCCTGACCCTCTAGTCCATCCTCGAGACTTATCAACTGCGACCTTGCTCACTGGGACAAGACCCAGGCCCCGGGCAGGGGAAGGATGAGATCCAGACAAGTAACTCCCCATCCTCTCCCTTCCTATTTGCTTTTAGATGCTTGGAGTATCCTCCTCTCTCCCCTCCAATTATTAAAGTAACAAGTGCTCTTTGCAGGGAATTGGGAACGTATATTAAGGCTCAAAGAAAAACAGGGAGATGACCGGAATCCCACCCATTCCACCAGAGACAACCTCAGGGTTTCTCACTGAGATGCAGTGCTGAGGGGCAGGGCCTGGCTCCTGTGTGTGTGTGTGTGTGTGTGTGTGTGTGTGTGTGTAACTATGCACAACAAAAACTGACCATTTGTAGGGGCGGAGCGGAGTGGAATTAAATACATTCACATCCTTGCGCAACCATCACCGCCGTCCATCTCCAAAACATCTGTCACCTTCCCAAACTGAGACTCTGCCCCGCTACAATCCCTCCCTGTTCCTTCCTCCCTGCAACACAGGCTCTGGCAACCACTGCTCCACTTTCTGTCTCTATGAATTTGCCCACCCCAGGAACCTCACGTAAGTGGGATCGCGCAGGATTTGTGCTTTCGTGACTGGCTTCTTTCGCTCAGCCTCACGTCCTCAAGGTTCATCCCTTTGTGGCAGGTGTCACAATCTCCTTCTTTGTCTGAGACGGAATCCTAGTCACCTGTATGGATAGACCGTATTTAGTTTATCCATTCACCCAAATGCTGAGGGTCTTCTGCGGACTTTCCTCCCCTCTGCGCTTATGGGTGTCCTGAGGGTCATGTCTTCCAGCTCAGGACAGAGTCTCCAAGGAGGTGTGAGAGCAAGAAACAGAGAGATGTGGGGACACCCTCGCAGGGTCAGGTGAGAGGTCGTCTCCCGGACACTGGGAGAAGGGAGAGGTGAAGGTCAGCGGGGGTCATCACAGGGATGGGGACTCTCCCGTGACCTGGGCCCGGAGGTGACGTGCTGGAGGAGTGGGGGGGCAATGAAGGAAAGGCCCTGCTCCGACAAGGGGACAGGAACCAAAGCGGGGAGTGTCTCAGGAATCTTCCGAAGAAAGACGGGGTGGACACGTGACCTCTCTTCCACACTTGGACACATGAGTAGCCAAACCTGCTGGCAAGCAACAGGTGGGTGGGCTAATTGAGAAAGATGGTTGGAGTGGGGAATCATAAGACCACTCTTTACAACTGAAAGCTTCTATCTGAAAACACACTTCGTAAGTGCACCTTGCTCTAGCTCCCAGTCCTTCCATTTGACGACGAGCCCCGGGGTAGAATTCCACGTCTGCTTTTGGTGTTTTGCATACATCATAACGGTGATGTTTCCATGACTTTCAGCTCTTGTTTCCTCCAAAGTGGAGCCAGACCTTGCAAGGCGGAGTGAAGCAAGCTACTTGTGGGCCGGGGCCCTGTGACTGGGTTTCTCTGGTCTCTCCCAGCTGTCTTGCCCACATCTCTTTGGACAAGCATTTTTTACAAGGTGACTCACCTTTATTGACTGTTTCAACCTACATATCATAAAAAAAACAATCCATTCTTATTACCCTCGTATCTCATTAATTGACATCATATTTAATTAGATTGCTTCCTTATTATAACACGTGCAGCTGGCAGGAACAACACTGGGAATAAACCCGCAGGCTCTTGAGGTGGCTCAGCGTGTTTTCCAGAGGGGAGGGTGAGCCCTGGCTCCGGGGGTGAGTGGGGGGGTGGGTGTCGGTCGCAGCCCGTGCCCACCTGCAGAGATCACAAAATCCCTCTAAGCACCCACTATTTGTGAACTAATACTTACAAAGTGTTTATTAAACTAGTCCGTGGGGTGCATGAGTGGCTCAGTTGGTTAAACATCTGCCTTCGGCTCAGGTCATGATCCCGGGGTTCTGGGATCAAGCCCCGAATCAGGCTCCCTGTTCAGTGAGGAGTCTGCTTCTCCCACTACCCCACCCTTCTACCTGTGCACGCTCTCTCTCTCTCTCGTGCTCTCTCTGTCTCCAATAAATAAAGAAAGTCTTAAAAAATAATAATAAATGAACTAGCCCCTGACCCACACAAAGCCCACCGTCAGTGTTATTAGCGATTACTGTTACTGCTAATTTCACCCTCTTCGAGCACTTCTCCCAGGCCAGACTCTCGATGCCCTGGACAAGTCAGAGCAGCAGAAGCAGGACTCAAAAAGCACGAGCGAGGAAATGGAACAGAAACAACCTCAAGCTAATAGCCCAAGTACACTGCCAGTGGTCGCAACAGCACTAGCGACAGCAGTGAAAGACGCCACGTGATGTACGGACCTATGAATGTGCAGCATCTCAGAACGTGCTCCGTAATACCTGGGTGCTAGAGACATTTTTTTTTTTGCTTCAAATAAAAAGTTTTACACTTAAAAATAAGAATTGTCTTTGAGCAAGTCATACCGGAACCCATTCATAGGATATAAGCCCCAAACTACGTAGGTGTGGGGACTTGTTCCCCCTGAGCCCCCACGGCCCAGAGGAAATGCTGTCCGGGGGTGGGTTGTTCAGGGTGCTGGACTCACCCTTAAATAGGACTCCAATATCCGTCTCCTTCCCATCTCTCAGGGTGGCCAGGACATTCCCCAAAACCTCTGACCCAAAGCACCACCCTCCATCCTGTTCCAACCCTCCACGGGACTGAACCATAAAGACCAGTGGTTCCCCATGGGAGCAGCCCAACCCTTTCTGACACCCGGGGGTGGCTTCCCCTTCCTGGGCTGGAGGTGGGAAACCCTCTGGGGAGAGCACAGCTGCAAAAAAAAAAAAAAAAAAAAAAAAAGGCACACACTTGAAACCCACAACAAGGAGACACCAGCTCATGTTTTCTGCAATTACTCACCTTTTCACACCCGCCCTCCGTAAGTCCCTGTGGAGGACACGTTCCTTGGCTGGGGCTGGACCCTGCCCAAGGCTGTCCCAAGGTGTGGGTGGGGAATGTGGAGATGCTGGATGTCTCCCTCCCAAGTTCACATCAGCCACCACAAGGATTGTTTTTCTCGTAAAGGCTCACCCTCTGACACAAGGCACAGATGACAAGTGTATGATACAGAAGGTCTCTCAGAGATAGGGCAGGCAAAGAGTTGAAAACCGAACACTTACAAAGCCACCTCCTTACCCCTTGACTGCTGGAGATCCTAGAAGAAGCAGCCCTTCACCCAGACACAAAGGAGAAGAATGCAGATCTGAGCTGGGTGGGGATGCTGGTGGGTGGGCACACTGTGGGACAGACAGAAGAACTGGCGAGGGGGCTCTGTATTCCTCAGAACTTGTTGTTGCCATTGACAAAAATTGTATTCACACCAGCTTAGGCAAAAAGGGAATCTATTGCCTTATGGATTTGAAATATCAAGAGGGTGCGAGTTTCAGGTATGGCTGGATCCAGGGACTCGAATAATACCATCCTCTTATTCACATTCTCTCTTCACTTTCCTTGTCTTGACTCATTTTACATTGTGTGTTGACTTTTTCTTTCTTCTTACAGAGAAGCCACAAGTGGTCCAGGCTTATACCATCCCGGCTTGGCAAGCCAAGGAGAAAAAGACACTTCTCTACTAGTTCATTTGCTCACCAATGGTCTCTCACTTTACCCTCCAACAAAATCACCAACAGACACAACTTGGGGGTACCTGGGGACTCAGTCGCTTGAGTGAACGACTCTTCTTGATTTTGACTCAGGTCATGATCTTGGGGTCATGAGATTGAGCCCCATGTCAGGCCATACTCAGTGGAAGTCTTCTTGGGATTCTCTCTCTCCCTGTCCACTCTGCTTCTGCCCCTGTTCTCTCTCTAAATAAATAAATAAATATAGTTTTAAAAAAATCAGCTATAGATACCACTCAACAACAAAATCTGATTTTAAAAATGGGCAAGAAACTTGAGTAGACATTTGTCCAAAGAAAATACACAAATGGGGGCACCTGTATAGTTCAGTCTGTTAAGCATCTGCCTTTGGCTCAGGTCATGATCCCAGGGTCCTGGGCTCGAGCCCCGAATGGGGCTCCTTGCTCAGCGGGAGCCTGCTTCTCCCTCCCCTTCTGCCAAACCTCTTTCTCATGTTCTTTCTCTTTCTCTTTCTCAAATAAATAAATAAAATCTGAAAAAGAAAAGAAAATACACAAATGAACAGTAAACCCATGAAAAAGTTCTCAAGATCACTCATCATCAGGAAAATGTAAGTCAAATCCACGGTGAAGTATCACCTCATACATTGGGAGGGCTACTACCAAAAAAAAAAAAAGAAAGAAAGAAAACCCAAAAAACTAACCAACTAACCAACCAAACAAACGAAACAGAAAATAACAAGTAATGGTGAGGATGTGGGGACGATGGAACCCTCACACACCATAGGTGGGAATGCAAAATGGCCCAGCCACCGCGGTATGACAGTTCGTTGGAAACATTAAAACAGAATTACCATATGATCCAACAATTCCATATCTGATATCTACCCGAAAGAACTGAAGGCAGGGTCTAGAAGAACCATTTGTACACCCGTGTTTACAGCAGCATTATTTCCAATAGCCAAAAGCAACCCAAGTATCATTGTCTGATGACTGGATAAGCAAAATGTGGTCTCTACAAACAATGGAAGGCTATTCAGTTTTAAAAAGAAAGATCACTCGGACACGGGCTACAGCATGGGTGAACCAGGAGAACTCGAGGATATGTGAAAGCAGCCGGTCACAGAGGACAAATATTGTATGGTTCTACTTATGTGAGGTCCCTCGAGCCGTCCAATTCAGAGACGGACAGCAAAAGGGGCAGAGGGAGGAGTGGGGAGTGAGGCTTTACTAGGCACAGAGTTTCCAATGGAGGGAGATGAAAAGTTCCGGGGACCGGAGATGGCTGGTCCCGATGGTGGCACAACAGTGTGGGCGTGCCTGTCTCAGGCCCTCGGGCTGCTGTTCCAGAATACCGATGGGCTGACCCAGCTGTCAGACCCTTACTTTCTCAGCTCTGAAGGATGGAAATCCAAGAGCACGTGTCAGAGCGGACAGGGTTGGGTGAAAGTAGTCACACGCTGTGCGTTCCCGTGGCCTTTCTTTGGTGGGCGCTCACAGAGAGAAAGCCACTCTTCTCTTCTCTGAAGGACACTAATCTCATCGTGAGATCCCCACCCTCCTCACCTCATTTAAACCTAAGCACCTGCCAAGGGCCCCACCTCCAAATACCATGGCAACAGAGGTTGGGTCTCCAACATAATTCGGGGAGGATATGAGGATTCGGTCCATAATCGTACTTAAGTCCACCAAACTGTACCCTTAAGAAATGGCTAAAATGGTAAATTTCATATTATGTGTGTTTTACCACAATATTTTTAAATATACATATACAAGTTTAAGACAAAAGTCACCCAATGGAGGGTTGGGTGAGCCTGGTGGTGGGTATTATGGAGGGCATGTATTGCACGGAGCACTGGGTGTGGTGCATAAACAACGAACTCTTGAAACACTGAAAAGAAATTTTTAAAAATAAATACAAATTTTTTTAAAAAGTCACCCAAGAAGCGAGTTAAAGTCCTCGGGTTCCCCCACTGGAGATCTGACTGCTGGGTCTGGGAGGGGAGCTGGGAGGGGCTGAGCTTTTAGGAGCTACAAACACATCTGAGGCGCACAGTCAGGCACTAGGGAGCCATTAAAGGTTTTGGAGCAGGGCTACGCAGGAGGCAAGGGGAAGGCTGTGTGGCTGTGGCCGTGCGGCTCGGAGGAGGAAGGGGATGGAAGAGAGAGAAGCAAGGCATGGAGGGAATAGGGTGTACAATCCCCAGAGAGGTGGTGAACAGATCCCCACTCACCCCAAGGCCATTTCCAGTGCAGCCAGCAGCACCCTCTCCAAGGAAGGGGAACGTCCGCTCATTCCAGCTTGCCCTTCCAGAACCACCCTGACCGAAGTACTTGCAACAGGACCTCTGCAGACACAGAAAGAACAGCTTCTTCCGCTGGAGAAAACCAGCCGGCATCCCTGGGGCCGGGCCAGGGATGGAATCCAAGCTCTGGAGCAACCAGCAGAGACGAAGGCCTCCGCGCTGTCCCGGCCAACACCCGCTGGAAGGGAAACACGACACTCTCGCTGGGAGCCACAAGGCTCTGCTCCGACCCTCTGGCCGGGGATGACCGCTGATCATTCAAGGGCACGATCCCAGCAGGGTGGAGGGAGCCCGGGCCCTTCCAAGGCTGGCCTCTCGGGAGCCATTCCCACTGCCCCTGGAGCGGCGACACTGCGGCAGCTCCGTGAGGAAGGCAGGCCCGTGTCCCCACTCCGAGGCCGGGGCTCTGCCAGATCAGATGGAGGATGCAGGATTCTCACAGGCCCTCTGCCTGCTCTCCCGAAGCTTTCCTAGGCTCGACGCCAGACCCAGAATAATAAAGGGGTGTGGGAGCTCCGGCCCCCAGGGACCGGCCCCTTCCTCCCCCTCCAAGGTGAGTCCAGCCAGATGACAGCTGGATTCTACCAGAGAAGGTAAAAAGAGATGGGACAGACAGTGTAGGGGGTCCTCCCACACAAGATAAAACCCCTCGCTGGTGCAGAAGGCAGATGGGGTTTTCCGGTCAGTTCCTGCCTTCTGCTGCCGACAAAGCGATCACCTGGAGGAACATTCTCCGAAGGCTGACATCTGTGGCCTTGGGCCTCAAGCATTTCCCCAGCATCCCAGCCTCCACAGAGCCCGTCCCAGAGCAACGTACTGTCAACGTCTCCATGAGCCATCCGCAGAGAATCTTGGGTTTCCCTTTTCTCTCCACTAGATGTGCTTTTCGTAAGAAACTTGAATGTATGGTTATGGGCTGAATTGTGTCGCCCTCCCCGACTCCTGTGTCCTGATCCCCAGTATGTCAGAATGTGAGCTGATGTGGAAACAGGGTCGTTGTAGGTGTCATTAGTTAAGATGAGGTCACACCGGAGTGAGCGGCCACTGATCCAGTGGACCAGTGTCCTTATAAAACGGAAAGTGTGGACGCAGATATACGCACAGTGGAAAGACCCTGCGAAGACACAGCCATCTATAATCCAATGAGAGAGGCTCGGAACAGATTCTCCCTACGGCTTCAGAAAGGACCAATGCTGCTGAGATGCCTTGATCTTGGACTTACAGCTTCCAGTGCTGAGGGGCGCCTGGGTGGCTCAGTGGGTTAAAGCCTCTGCCTTCGGCTCGGGTCATGATCCCAGGGTCCTGGGATCGAGCCCCGCATTGGGCTCTCTGCTCTGCGGGGAGCCTGCTTCCCCCTCTCTCTCTGCCTGCCTCTCTGCCTACTTGTGATTTCCGTCTCTCAAATAAATAAATAAAAATCTCTATTTTTATTTATTTAAATATATAATTAAATATATATAATATATAATTAAATATATATATTAAATATATAATTAAATATATAAAAATCTTTTATTTTTATTTTTTTAAATAAAAATCTTTAAAAAAAAAAAAGAGCTTCCAGTGCTGAGATGATACATTTCTGTTGGTTAACCTACCCAGTCTATAGTAGGGAGCCCTGACATTACATCCACAGGGTATAAAGTACAAAGGGAAAGCGGGCTCTCTCAGCCACCTCTATTCCAACCCCCTTGAAGCGGAACCCCAGACTCCTACCCCTGGACTCACTGATGAGAGGCATCTATGTGCGATCTACGAGGTGGGACTGAGACGGAGGCCAGCACGGGGCTGCTCTGGCTGCTGGCAGACATGAGGCTGTAGCTGTCTGTGACCCCCGGAAACCCACGGCAGTATCCCCAGATGCTTCATGTGTGTGGGAGGTGCACGTGGCTGTGGTGGCCTGGACATGACTTTGGAATCAAAGCCACAGTGGTGTGCCCTCCCTCAAATCCATCTGGGGAGAGCCTCTAGCTCCTCCTGCCTTCCCAGAGTACAGCCGACACCTAATCCCCTCTATTCAATACCTTTCCCGGAAGTGCCTTGAAGGGCTTCCGTTTCCCACACTACATCCCGATTGATAGAAGTAACATGGTCAGTCACATGTCAGACACTTCTGCAGAGAATTTACACAACATATATTGGTTTCCTATTAAAACTAGAAAATTAACACCTGTTCATTGCGAAAATTTGGGTATCGCTAAGAGCATACAAAGGAAAGGAATCGCTGATCGCGTTTTCTTCGAGGTTTTCCCATTAGATCTTTTCTCTGGGAATATATACACTCCCCCTCTAAGCTTTGCTCATGTGGTGCATATGGTTTTGTAACTTGCTTCCTATTCTTATTAATATATGAACCATGTCCCATGTTGTGGAAGATGAGGGTTTTTTTTAAGATTTTAGTTATTTATTTAAGAGAGAGAGAGAGCACAAGTAGGCAGAGCAGCAGGCAGAGGGAGAGGGAGAAGCAGACTCCCCGCTGAGCAGGGAGCCCAATGCGGGGCTCGATCCCAGGACCCTGGGATCATGACCCAAGCCAAAGGCAGCCGCTTCTCTGACTGAGCCACCCAGGCCCCCCAGTAGATGAGTTTTAATGGATACAGCATATAGGGCCATGGGTCATTTCTTCTTTTCACTCATTTCTTTTGTGAGATGGTTAATAAATATAAAAGGGACCATTAGCATATATACATTTAAATAGTAATTATAATTTGAATACTTGGGTAAAGCAACAGAATCTGTACAGCACCCCAGAGATCCTTTTCTTAACAGATTCAACAATCAGCCTATCTTTATGGTAATTCTTTCCCTTTTATGCTTAGTAGTTTTACCATGTTTGGATTCATCTCCAGACAACATTGTTTAATTTGGCCATTTTTTGAATTTTATGTGAATGGAAACATACAGTAATGTCCTCGTGCTGACTTTTCATTCCTTGGTGGATTTGTCTAGGGTTGCACATGACAATAGTTTATTAGCTTTTGTTGCTGGATAGTATTCCTTATCTCCATATATACTACTCTCTTCATCTACGTTTATTGTTTGGAAACCTTGGAGTTATTTCCAATATTGACTACCGTGAACAATGAACATTATAGTGAGCATTCTTGTATATGAATCCTAGTGTGCACATGCATTTCTTCTGGGCACAGAGCTATGAGAAGAGTTGCTCCTAAGACAATATATGTGTCATCATCTTGATGAGATAACGCCAGACTTGTTTCCAATGTGTTTGTCCCAATATACATTCCTGTCAATGGTGGCTCAGCCCTCATTCCTCCCTGTGTTCACCAACACTAGGTATCATTTATTAGACTTGAAAATGTTTTATTCCTGTATTGGTGTGTAAGAGTATCTCATTGTGGCTTTAGTTTGGGTGCTCCTGATTACTGACAAACTGGGTGTCTTTTCATGCTTATTGGCCCTTTGAATTCCCTTCATGGTAGAATTCCTGTTGAGATCTTTCTCCCATTTGCTATGGGTTGCCTGTCTTGTTCTTATTGATTTATAGGAGTGCTTTATGTATTCTAATATAAGTATTTTGTCATTTACATGTGTTTCAAATATCTTCTCTTGGTTTCTGGCTTATCTTTCTGTTCCTTTTATGATGCCTTTTGATATGAATGAGTTTATTAGCTTTTGCCTTTATGGTAAGTTCATTCTTAGGATCTTGTTTAAGAAACCCTTCTTAGCCCCAAGATCCAGAAGATATTCTCCCATGTTACTTTCTTTAAAAGTTGTATGGTCTCGTTTTTCACATTCAGGTTTTTAATCCATTCTGCCTAGGGCTTAAGTTTGGAGTCTCATTCCACTCAACTGTCCTGGCACCATTTGTTGTGAAGTCAGTCCTTTCCCACAGATCCGCAGGTTACCCTGTAACAATTCCTATGTCCATGTGTGCAGACCTGCTTCTGAGCTGTCTAGTCCGTCCCAATGATCTATCTCTCTGCCCAGGCTTTACTTAAACAGTCCCTATTGCAGAAAAGTATGGCAGAATCATGTTCTGAAGACAAGTGTTTCCTCCTACACCACTATTTCTGGTTACCCCAAGTTCTTCCCTCATTCAAACAGCAGGCCTATGAGACATCCATTTCCTCAAAGGATGGTTGTTGCAGCAGAACATAGATGATAAACAGCCAAGGTTCTTGACTTTTCATTTTGGAAAGGATGCGGATAAGTCAGAGCCAGTATCTCATGCTCATGGGATGACATAAAGCTCCCTTAGATGAGGAGGAGGAGAAGCAAGGGGTAGAGCAGACATTGGAGTGGGCTTCCCGCCTGAGCACCGTCTCTCTTGAACCCTTAATTTCTTGGGACTCTAAGAGCAGAGGGAACCAATGCCCCCATCCCGAGTAGGACTGGAGATATTAGCAATATCCTTCTGCCCAGCAGTGTTGGAACAGTGAAGCTGAGAGGCTCAGGGACACCTGGGTGGTGCAGTTGGTTGAGCAGCATCCAACCCTTGATTTTGGCTCAGGTCATGATCAGGAGATTATGAGATATGCCCTGAGTGCAGAGTCTGCTTGAGGCTCTACCTCTCCCTCTGTCCCATCCCCCACTCTCTCTCTCTCTCTAAAATGAATAAATATTGGGTGCCTGGGTGGCTCAGTGGGTTAAAGCCTCTGCCTTCGGCTCACGTCATGATCCCGGGGTCCTGGGATTGAGCTCCGCATCGGATTCTCTGCTCAGTGGGGAGCCTGCTTCCCTTCCTCTCTCTCTGCCTGCCTCTCTGCCTGCTTATGATCTCTGTCTGTCAGATAAATAAAAACAAAAAACAAAAACAAAAAAAACCTTTTAAAAAATAAATAAAATGAATAAATACATCTTTTAAAAGAAGAAGAGGCCCAGAAGGTCACAAATATGTGACCTGACTATGGTTTCCTGAATATGGCAAGTGGCACAATCAGACTGAGAAAGGGTGTCCCATGAAGGGAGGCCTCACAGTGAAGGACACAAGAGTGGGGCCTACAGCCAGAGTCCAGTGGCCGGGACACCTCAGGGGACATTCTGCTCTACAAAACCTCCTGTATCTTTGTCAGGTTTTGGTATAGGGGTTATGCAATGAAATTGGGTTCCTCCTCTCTCCTAATAGTTTCTGTGAGGTTGGTTATCATTGAATTTTTTTTAATGCTTATCAACAGGCTTTGTTTTTTTTTAATTTTTTAAGTTTTTCTTTATTTTTTATTTTCTTTGTTTTTTGAAACATATAACGTAGGGGCACCTGGGTGGCTCAGTGGGTTAAAGCTTCTGCCTTCGGCTTGGGTCATTGGGATCGAACCCCACATCGGGCTCTCTGCTCGGTGGGGAGCCTGCTTCCTCCTCTCTCTCTCTGCCTGCCTCTCTGCCTACTTGTGATCTCTGTCTGTCAAATAAATAAAATCTTTAAAAATATATATAATGTATTATTTGTTTTAGGGGAACAGGTCTGTGATTCATCAGGCTTACACCATTCACATCGTGGTTATCGTTTCTTTATAAAATATTGATATAATTCACCAGGGAAGCCATCTGGCCTGGAGTTTTTCCTCTGGCCAGGTTTTTAGTTACAAACTAAATTTCCTATGGGATGAAAGACTATTCATCTCACATCAATTTTGGTTGTGTTTTTAAATGTGTCCATTTCATCTTTGTTATTGGATTTATTAGCATAAAGTTACTATTCTCTCATTCCTCTTTTAACAGCTGTAGGATCTGTAGTGACAGTCTCTGTTTCATTTCTGATATTGGTAAATTGTGTTTTGTTCTCTTGTTTTCTTGATCAGTTTTGCAGTGGTTTGTTAATTTCTTTAATCTTAAAAAAAAAAACCACCAAAACTTTTTATAATTTTCAATATGCTATTACATCTATCCAGTGAATTCTTCCTTCAGATGTTGTATTTTTCACCATACCCATGAAATTCTTTTTTCTATTTTCTATTTCTCAATTAAGATTCTCCATATAGTCATTCCTTTAATATTTTATACTTGCTGTATTAAAGACATATCTGATAATATGCCAGATATAAAATATCTGGCTTATTTCAGGGCTGTTTCTACAGCCTGAATTTTCTCTTGACCATAGGTCACTTTCCTCTGTTTTTTTTTTCACATATATCTCCTAATCAAAAGTTACCAGTCTGGTGTGGCAGCCAGACAACCATTAGATCTTGATAAGAAGCTCCCAGTTAAGTATTAGAACTCAGCAGGGTGTGGTGCAAAGGGGGTTCAGAATGGGAATGGGGAGCCAGACCTAAAACTCTGCCCAAGGCACTAGGAAAGATTTGATTGAGAGCGAAATTCTAGACCTCATATATGACGTTGTACAAACTCTGGAGTCTGTTATCTTCCTCTGAAGAGTGTTGATCTTTTTGAATACCTGTTACATTCCTTGCTGATCATCTCGATTTTGTAGAGGCTTGTTTTTCACACTTATTGGGAGAAATCGATTTTGATTTTGCCACTGGTCGTAGGATAACTCTGAGACATAGTCTTTGCTCCGAATACACAGCCCCATTTGGAGGTTTGATGAAAATACCCAGGTGTTTGTGAGGCTCCTTCAATAAGTGGGATTCTAACTCCAAACTCTGCCTCCACTGCAGTGAGAAGCAGCTGAAATTTTCCAATTAGCTTTTCCTGCCTGACAACTGTTGCCCTACACCGTGTTCCTTGGAGTCTCCCCACTGCAAACACAGTACAGGAGGAGTTAACTCTGGGATCAGAGTCGATGTGTGGATTTGGGGCTTCCCTTCTCCACATCTCCCTGCATCCTGGGGTTTCCTTCTTCCACTGCCAGCTGCTCTGTCAGCTCTAAACTTCATTCTCTGACACCTCAAGCCAATAACAGCTGAACTTTCTGCATCCCTACCGCACCTCCCCTCTTCCTTCCCCCACCCCCTGTGGCCAGGAGGATGCCCTCCAGGAACAGCAGGATAAAATAACATGTGTAATTACAACAATATGTAGTTCTCGTCATTTAAGGGGCAAATCCCTCCTGGTATCTGCCTGATTTTTGTCACTCTAGTGCATTCAAATCTTTAAATAGTTTTTTCTGCGTGTGTGCATGTGTGTGCACATATGTGTGCGTGTGCGTGTGCGTGTGTGTGTGCACGTTTGCTACTTTGTCCGCAGTTTGTCATCACTATCCCTGGGAGAGTGAGTCTGATACAAGGCACTCCACCATTACTGGATCTTTCATTCTTCTGAATACTGTGTATTTTGAAAAAAAAAAAAAAGAGAGAGAGAAGTTTTTACTGTATCTATGTTGAATTGTGTATTTGGGGAATCTTAAAAAAAACTCAACATTTAAAAAGGTAGAGAAAAAGCAAAAGATAAAGTATTTATGCATTCTGCCCTTTTCTGTGGTTCTGAAAACACACTCATTCAGTGGGTTCCCACATCCTGGTACTCTAAATCGAGCACCGTACATTCCCTGACAAGGAGATACACTGCCTTCCTCTCCGTCTCCACCCCCTGAGACGTGGCTTTTGAAAAAAAGGCTGATCTGGTGTGAATTTTGGATCCGCCGTTTATTAGCTCGGTGACCTTGGGCATGTCCCCTAAACTCTCTGAGCTTCCATTCCTCCCCTATAAACTGAGGTCAGAATACTGATCTCACAGGGATTGAGGGAACAGCCAAGGAAGTAACATATAAAGTGCCTGGCACTTAGTACCTCTTCCATAAATGTCCGTTTCATGATTCAAGAGGGAGAGCATTCCACGTCTCTGAAGTAAGGTTCTTGTTCTTACAGTTCTTACTGAGAGCCGTTTGATTGTTTTCACCTAAAAACTGAATGTTCCAGGCTGTCTGCATAGAAATACTTCATCTTGGTTGTTAATTCCCTTTGGCAAATAAGCCAGCCAAGAGCCTAGAATAGAAGTCAAGGGAAACCGTCGCTGGCTACACGGCACGACCGGCCAGGCCCCTGGTGAGTCACAAAGGTGAGCGAGCCTCGGTCTGGGCCAGTCTGCTGCAGGAGCCAAACAACCCGCAGCGGCAGAGCAGAAGCCCCCAGCGAGGAGCCAGGGCCTACAAAGGTGGGTAAAGGGGGCCTCGGATGGGTGCAGGGGCAGGAGGGAGCTCCACCTAAGGGGACCAGACAGGCCCAAGCCCGAGGGCCACACCGTCACAGAACCCGCACATTTGCCAGAAACGGGGCAGGACTTCCAAGCGCAGAAAGCCATTTAGGCCAACTGGCCCTTTTAAGAGCAATTTCCTGTCTCCTCTTGGGTAGGGAGGCGTGGTGATGGGGGCAGGGGTTGCTGGGCTCAGAAAAAGCTGGAAAGACAGAGGAGAGGCCAGCCAGGCACAGCTGCTGCCGTGGGGCAATCAAGCCTCGATGTCTGGACTGGAACCGGGGTCGCCTCTAAGCAGAAGAGGAAAGATATGGTTTGTCTTTTTTTAAGAAGAGTCTGCTGGCCGAGAAGCTGCCGGACCGGAGGAGCAGGAAATGGGCAGGACCTGCCGGATCCCGGCAGCTTTGTGGGGAGACGATGGGGCTGGGGTGGGGGGCGCACCCTGGTGACCTTAGCTCCGGGAGGGATTGTGGGTTTTGATGAATCACTGGATATGGGTCTGGAAGGAGTTTGGAGCAAGTGCAATTTCTAGGTGGGGACACGGTGTGTGTGGGGGGGGGGCTGGCGGCGGGGGCCGGGGGGGGGAACATGTTAACTGAAACAGAATGACAGGTGCTGAATGAACCAGGTTCTGTGAATTCTCTCGTCAGGCTCACGAGGTCATCCTAACTGCCCGCTTCAGAGCAGGAAGCCGGGCCCTGGCCCTGGGGACATGCCCGAGGTCACGTGATGGCTGGCAGAGGCACCCAACGTCTGTGGGCCTGACCCCGACCAGTGCTAACCAGTTGCTGTGCTGGGAAGGCCAACTGCAAACAGACATGGAAAGGAAAGAAGTCCTGACATGCACCTTTCACCGTCTCCAGAGATACAAACACTCCCACCTCGGGCTGATCCCAGGCTACTGGACCCACGTGGGGTCACCGAATGTGGGCTTGGGGAGAGCTGCCAGCTCCAGCCCACCACAGACCCAAACCCAGCTCTGCCTGGTTCTGAGACCGCGCCTCTCCCCGCAGTGTGCCAAGCCAAACACCTCACCATGAGCCCAATTCTTGGTATTTTTATGCCCTGCTCTTCATCCCGAACTCTCCCAGGTTTAGAGCGGGGCATCAGCTGGGTTGTAAGAAACAGTGCGGTGTCATCACTGTCCCACATCTGTCCCCACCACCAGCTGCGAATCTAGCTCCCACGGAGAGACATTTTGCTGAGCGAGCCCAGGGTATAGTGCAGGGCACCCCTCAAGTCTGGTTCCCATGTTGCCTGAGGAGCCCTGCTCGGGGCACCCCTACCTACATTGGCAGGATGGAGGGGCAGCTTGCCATTCGGAATGCTGCCATGGTGACATCTCGTCCCCAGCAGGAACAGCGTTGCTGCTGTCCCAGGTCACACATGGGTTTGGTTTGCACAGCGCCTGTCCCCAAAGCCGGCAACTCTGTATCCTTTCCAACAAGTCATTCTAAGACAGCCTGTGGCCTCGGAGCGTTCACAAGCCTGTGAACGTCGGTACGTGTCACATGTTCTCCCCAGTCTTGCAGTTTGTGGCCATTTTTCTCCTAATTTGGGACTGTGTGGAGGCAGAAAAAGGCAAACACACGGAGCCAGAACTAGGGCAAGCAAAGCCTCCCACCCTCCACCCTGACTATGTACTTCTGTGGGTGATGAGGGGACAGGCTACAGTGGTTCTGTGATAAAGTCACCTCCCAAAGCAACTTGGGGCTAGCTGTTTGCTGCAGCCATGACTGGGCGGGGAGGACATCGTTGGGCTCTCAGCTGGGAGGTGAGAGGGAGTGACATGACCCTGTGGGGCGTGAGCTAACTGGAGGGTCCTCATGGGGTGGGTAGTGGAAGGTAAGCATCCTCCCAGCTCGGGTAAGACCTGGCAGCTAAGACCAAGCTCCTGGGCAGGCCCGGTGGCCAAGTTGGCCCAGCGACTCCCCACAGGCCCATGGGACGCTGTCTGGGGCTGGACAGGGCTCTCCCATCCTGCCGGGCAGGCGGGCTGTCAATGTCCCGTCCTCTTGAGGCTGTGGCCCCGCCACGGACTGTCCTGATCACCTGCTCAGGGAAACTGGTCCTGACGAGTTTTTGCCGGAAGGCACGTCCTTTGGGGGAGCAGGAAAGGCCCATCCCCAAATCTAATTTTAAAGAAGGCCCATGAATCGTGACCTCAACTGCTCGTTGCCAATGACTGTATGTCGAGCCACCTCAGCCCTCGGTCCTCTCCAGCCCAGGGACAATCCTTCCTGGAGCCCAAGACCGGTTCTCAGAGATCTCTGGCTCACTGGGGCTGACAGAGAGGGGTCTCCCGCTCTCCTTTGCTAACTAGGAGACGCCACACGCACATCTCCCTTCATCTCCGGCTCTCCAAGCCCAAGCCCTAAACCAGCCCACGTCCAATACCACCTTCAAATCTAGTCGTGCGCTTTGGCTTCCAAGCACCCCAGATGTCAAGTGACAATAAATTATAATGATGACGAACCAGCTCAGAACATGGGAGAGTGCTTGGTGGCTTCATCTTTGAACACTGAAACTGATTCAAGTGTACACGTTGCACCCCTCCCCAAAATGCTGACTCCCTTCTGGCCTCACGTGCAGAGGGAGGCTTGGTGCCTCGGGTCACGTCCACACCTCACCCGGCGCGCCCACTGGCTCTTAAAAGAGCCGCTCTTATCACAAGCCAGCCAGGCCCCCTCCTGACCCCTGCCCTCCGGGCCCCTGGGAGGAAAGCCTGTGGCCTGGGAGATGGAGAAATGTACCTTGTTCCCAAACAGGCCATCTGTCTGGAGCTCGCCTCCCTTCAGTCGCTGATTCATCCCCAAATCCGTCTGCCTTTTCTCTCACTTTGGAGTGACTCAGTGGGGCAGTCACCAAGTTGGGTTTGTGGTCCTGCCGTTCTCACGGGATGGTGTAGCCAAGACTCCGGGTGCGACATTGCCTTAGTCTTCCCTGAAGGTCATTTCAGGGAAGTTCAAGGGGTTTTTTTTGGTTTTGTTTTTTTTTTTTAAAGGTTTTATTGGAATTGCTAGTAGGCACAAAATGTCACGGTTGACCACGTCCAATACCAAATAGGTTCGTGTTACGTCAAATAGCCGAACGCCAGGTCCCTCATCCCTAGAGGTAGATGTCCCACTTCTGGAAATCTGCAAGTCTGGTGGTCCAAGGACAAAACGGGCTGTGTGCCAGCAACGCTGCCTGCATTGTTTGTTAGTTGGGATAGAATACGGGGCACTCGATGTGGTCAACATTGGGAAAGTTCTCAACTCTACCGGAGACGGCAGCCATTAATGATGATTTCCAAGGACCAAAAGAGAGGTTTTAAGGGTGTGGTGGAGGAGCAGGGAGCAAGCTGCTACACTGCATGTACACCATGGCCTCAAAGTCTATGTTACAAAAACCCCAGAGGAATTTGCCAAAGCGGGAACAGGATGGTGGAGGAGGAAGGTCTTTCCTTCTTGACTCAACTTCTCAGTATGCATATTTTCATACAGTGATTAATGACATGGTTATTCACAAAGGGAGATGGACTTAAAAAATACAAAATGCTTCCTTTCCAGCTCCTTGAATGTGCAATTTAGGAAATGTCTAGCTTTCAGAGGACATTTGGATACTGTGAGTAAGAGTTCGCCTTTAGTTTTGTAACAGGAAGTGAGCCTCTGCCTATACACCTGAACTTCATTCAGAATTATATAAACGTAAAGGTCACTTTGAGATTTGGCTAAAAGTGTTTTCCTTTCTCCAGAGGGAACGTGTTGGCCGCATCGAGCTAGGCACGAGGTGGGCTGTGGCCCAATTTGGGTGGTGATCCCTGGTAAATCAGCAAGAGGAAAGGAAAGGTGGTAGCCCAGAGGTGTCGCTGGCTTAATTGTGACAAACTGCTGGATGGAGAGAAATTCATCACAGATGCCTCAGCCCCCTATAAACAGATTCCAGAGCTTGTCTAATTTGCATTATTAAATGACTTGATCAATTTCTTGTTACATTTTTCTCATTAGAAATCAGTCAGGCATAACAACTCATCATTTTAAAGGAAATGCAGCTAGAACGTTTTTTAAAGGACAAAATTTGGGTTTTGATTGTCGTAGTAAGACAGGAAAACCGTCATAACCGGAATATAATAAATGGTAAATTAATGCATTGAAAAAGTATCTGACGACAGGCACCTAAGTGGTTTTGCTGCCCTGATGACAAACCAGCCCCTAATCTCACTGGCCTTTTGGTTTCTGGTTGGAGATTTTTCGATTCCCACCTCCCTATTCCTCCACCAGCCCCATGCATCCCTGTAAAAAGCTCTAAACCCTGAAGCACAGCAAAACTAACAGGAGGTTTTCTCCTACTGGAAGTCATAGAAAACGAGTTGTTGTAATCTGATCTGACGCATTGCAACATTTACACTTTCGCTGCATTTATAACCAGTTTGACTAAGCAGGTTTGGTAGGAGCAGCCTTTTCCTTCAAGTGGAACAGAAGCCTATCCTTCGAGGGCTTGGGAAAGCACAGCGGGACCCACCGAGGTACGCAGAGCCCTGTGCAGCCACGTTAGCAGACAGATCCCCTCCCCGCAGGCCCCCAGTCACTGGGGCACATAAGCTCCTTTGCAGCAGAGATTACAGCAATTTGTACGCAGTGACACAGCCTAATCCCCCAGGGCGGACGCCGGTGCAGGTGCAGGAGGGCTGGCCCTCATTTCCCTCCATGACAAGAAAGCACAAGGAGAGAGGCGGAAATCTGGGGCCAGCGCAGCGTCCCTGGGCAGCTGAGAGAGTCCGGCGGGCAGGCAGTCCCGCCTTCCTGGAGAACAGACGCTGGCATCAGAATGCCTCTGAAAACCCACCATTCCCCTTCCCCGCTGTCCTCCTCCAGCTGACCCTTCAAGGGCACAGGATTGAAGCAAACCGTGACTGTCATCGTGCTCGATCACACACGACAAAGGGTCCACGTCCCTAGTCTGTGGGGACTGAAGACTCGCGTTAGCCGTGTCCCCCGCACCTGCGGTCTGAGCGGCAGACAAAGCACAAGCCCGCTGAGCTGGGGCCGAGGCTTGGTGAGCTTCCTGGAGAGGAGAGGTCAAAACGCTGGTCAGGAAGGGGGCACAGAGACAGAGAACTTGACCCACTGGGCTGGTGGAACTTGGGGAGACTAAAGAAAACCGTTTCGGAGGGTCAGGGCTACTTCTGTGCCCTGAACTCGGGAAAGGTCCCAGCCAGGGTGCACCAGCAGCACCTGCCCCTTCTGCTCTCAGCACCTGGCAAGAGGGAACGCGCCTCCCTCCCTCCCAGGCTGCCAGCTTTGCAGCCAGAGGGGGACTGTCCCATGACGTGTACTTTGTGACCGCAGCCCTGTCTCCAAACATCAAAGTCCTGGAATGCTAGGGTCCGTGTGCATACTGTGGCCTCATGTTGGCCCAGAAGAGTAGTGCTGGGAAAGCGATCCCATCTCCCAGAGGAGAGGAGCACTCCACGTCTACCCCGCGAGACAGGGCTCTCCTACTCCCATCAGGCAGGGCTCCCACGCCACGCGCACACCCACAAGGCTTGGGAAGCCCACTCGGCCCCACCTTGCCCTCCAGAAACATGTCCGCCAGGTCATCAGAGCTCCAGGTCCCTCTGTCCAGCAGCAAGAGGCTCACTGGGGCTCTCCTGTCCAAGCAAACAAGCATGTGGCTCTCATTTGCATAAATGAATTGCTTAAAATGCTACCGACCTAGTTCATCTAGGGTTCACACTGCCCCTTCCCCACCAGGCCACACAGACCTGGTAGTTCTTCATGGGAGGGCCCCCAGGGCTGGATGGCTGGAGGGAGGAGGAAGGCTCCATTTCACGCCTCTACACTGGTGCGACCTTCCCCCTTCCAACCATCCTCCCCAGGAGTCTTCCTTTTTAAGTACTGTTAACAGGAGTTATCTGGTTTGTGGGGTTATGGGCCTTTTCAATAATTTTCTGTATTTAAAATACAGTAATCACACGAAGTATAAAGTAACAAGTGAAACAAAGAGTACAACTGGAAAGCCTTCAGACCTTTGGGAGAAGCAGCCATTATTTCCAGGTCACGAGTGTGCGTGGGCCACATGGCCACAGTGAATGCAGTGGCGGGGAGGTGGGCCACGTGGACTTTCCACTGCAAGGAACACACAAGATGGAGAGGTGTGTGGTAACGGCAAGGCTGGGGACAGTGGAGGACACGGTCCTCCTAGACAAGAGGGCTCGACATGCCTGGGTACCAGGGGAGGAGTCCACTGATGAAGACATGATCACGTGACCACAGAATTAAGTCCAGCTGTGTCACCTCTGCACTGAAAGGGTCTGGGGAGGCACCAGCGTGGATGATGGGAGAGTTTCAGTTGGCTTCTGGAGGGTCAGTCCAGTTGGCCAGCAGAGTAGTGTGCAGGGAGAGTTCCAGACTGAGGTCTGAGCAGGAAAGACCCTGATGTCCCCACGAACTCGGGAGCCCAGTTTGGTTGGAGGGGGTTCCTGAGGAGGGGGCCTACAGGGCCCACTTTCTGGGCAGGAAGGCACTTGGGGACCCTGGCCCAGCTGAACGAGGAGAGGCCAGGAGGAGAGGGAACCAGGAGAACAGTGGGCGCAGAGCCCAGGTGTGGCACGACCAGGGGAGGGGACCAGAAGGAAGGGGTCCAGTAGCCTTTCTATTTTTTTTTTTTTAAAGATTCCATTTATTTGAGAGAGGGGAGAGAGAGAGGGAGCATGCAGGGGTGAATGGTAGACGGAGAAGAACAAGCAGACTGCCCACTGAGCGGGGAGCCCAATGTGGGGCTCAACCCCGAGATCATGACCTGAGCTGAAAGCAGATGCTTAACCAAATGAAACACCCCGGCGCCCCTCAGCAGAATCTTGAGGAAGGGAGGGCAGCATCTCCATAAATATCCACATGGCATCAGGAAGAGGAACAGACTTGAGCAAGAGTGGGAGTAGGAAGGAAATGGTGTACTTTAACAAAGCGTCACCGTGATGCTGGACAGACATTCAAGCTCGGCAAGGGCACGGCTCATACACACCCCGTCCTGAATCCCGATGGCTGGCTATCATGATAGAGAATTTAAATTACTTCGTCATCAAGGTGTATACTGTGCTCTTCCTTACTGAGGAATAAAAATGTGCTTCTTTCCGAAGAAAAACTAAACATTCCCACCAAGTAAATGACAATTAGGCTAAATGACAGCAATTCCTACTGAGAGCACGATGTTATTATACTGGGTCTCAACTGTCATTACACGGTAAGTAGCTGTCCTGGGAGGGGGACTGGCTTCCACGAAGCCTGCTACCTTGACATCAAAGGTCTTACTTTTTTTGATTCTTGGATTATATAGCAACTGTACACAATTTATCCGGTAGTTAGATCGACCCTAAAGCCCCGAGAGTGTTCGTGCACACAGCCTCACGTGGGCGGCTGTTACGATGCCGGCTCTAATGGGCCCAGCCGGGTCCACCCTGGGGGCAGGAAGATGCATGCGTACGAAGAAGCCAGATGAGGCTGAGAATGGGTTTGAAGACCCTTGTTCTAGGGAACACAGATTCGGCAAGCTGAGGAGGAACATGGGACAAACTCATTCCACGGGAAAACAGAGGAAGAGGCACTTGGAAGTTTCATTTCACACCCCAACGGCAGTCTACACAAAATATTCCCCTCAAATAACTTGGAAACCTTTAGAAATCAGTGTTTCAGTTTTTTACTCTCCAAATGTAATACAATTCTTTAGCTAAAACGGGAGTAATGAGACAAAATGGTCCTGAAAAGTACAATAGAAAAATACTGTTCACTGGTTTATTTTCCCGAATGAGAAACAGACTATTTACAAATGAGCAGATCTCCAACGATGTGCATTAAAATGGCAAGTCTATTACTGACTGAAATCTAAATGAAAAAACAAAAAAACAAAAAACAATTTATTAAGGCACATTTGATCTGTGAGTTGAAAACAAATAAAACGTTCTGGTGTCATGACAGACTTCATTTCACTTTTGTCCCCAAAACATGCGAGCACCGAAATTGTCAAAGAACACTTAGTATTTAGTAAAACAGGAAGGAATGTAAAAATTGAGGAGGGAAAAAGCGTTTTCAAAAGGAAATCTTTGGAGATCAGTTTACTGCAAATAAAAGAACACTAAACACACTCCTGATACACATAAATACTAATAACTAGCAGGTACTGGAGAAATGACAGAGCTCTAAACAATGGATATTAAATAAATTAAAGGTATTTTGGATACAAAGAATAAAACAAAACAGTAATTAAAGAATGAAACAACCATCTCCACCAATAATGTAACACAGACAAGATGAAGTGAACAAAACCAAAATACATTTTCCCCCAATGCTTCCATTAGGGCGGGTTTTTGTTTCTGTTTTAGCTTGTGTACGTTAGATTTATTACAATAATTCTTCTTTGTCATTCTAAATATTAATAATAGTTTACCCTTTAAAGAGAAGGGTCAGGAAGAGGAAAAAAACAAAAAAAAACAAAAAGACAACAAATCCTTCTTGGAATTGAATGCCAGGTCCGTTAAGCCACACGAACGACCACAAGAACAGTCACACATCTAACTGTGCCGCTCCTTCTCCCCCTGCTTTTAAAACAATACGTGACCATGATGAGCACAAGTTTGGGGGAAAGAATCAATTTTGGAACACTCTCCCGATGGTGAGGATACGGCTATTAATCACATTTCCTTATTTTACAACTGGAACACGTAATGGCTTGGGAAAAAAAACTGTCATTAAAAAAGACAAAAGGTAGAATCTGTGCAATGTTAACAGTTACAACAAAACATTTACCAGAGTTACAGTGTTCTGTTACAATAATACTTTGCAGAACGGTCATGTTTTCTGCCAGAGGACTGGGGTGTGTGTGTGGGGGGGGGGGGTGTCGTCTGAAAAGGAAATGCGTAAAAGAACAAAACCAAACAATAAGTTTTGTTCATCAGGTACATTTCAAGTCATCATTAAGCAGGTCTGCTACACAACGTTCAGCAAGAAAATGTGTTCAAAGGCAAATATGATCACATTTTTGTTCAAAAAGCTCAATCATCAAGGAGTCCTTTGTAAGAAAATCATGTGTAAAATATATCCTTGTATGGACTTCAAAAACTGATCATACAAAAAAATTTTTGAAAAATAAATTAGATAATTAAAAACATCTCTTCCAGCAGAGCTAGACGTTAGGCTGTCCTCATGGAGCCATTATTGCTGTTTTTACTGTAACTTGGGTCATGTTTTTCCAGCCACATCTCAGCTAGCTGCTGCGTGGACCCATATGTGGATGCTTTGGACCCCAAGCACATTTTGTACTGTTTGGGATCGAGATTGGGATCACAAAAGACAGGATGGTGGATGTGGACCACTCCTACTTCTTGGCTTCTGAACGTCTTCAAACCTGCCTGGACAACCTTGTTGAAAAGGTCCACATCCTCGAGCCCCCAGCCCTGGATGGAAATGTCAAAGCCACCAACTCGGACAAGATCGCCCTTGTAAATGCAAGTAATGCCAAACCCATAGTTTCTCCAGAAGCCAGTTTTCTGAGTGAAGGCAAAATGGTTATCGCTGGGAGCTTTCCCGCTATAAACAATCTTTGGATCGTACTGGCTAAAGATGATTGGAAAATATATTTGTTGGCCCAGAACTGTATTTGCTCGACACCGCTGAAGGAACTCTGTAGTAAACACGAGGTCAACATCACAGAAAAACAGCAAAGATTCGTTATTGAACTGGGAAGACCCCACTTCAAGGGCCAGAGCTCTCGAAAACTCTCCAGACACGGGCAGAATCTGCATGTCCGCTTTGGGGTACTTGATGCGATAATCTCTCATGAGTTCAACCTGTTTGGCCTTGTCGGGGTTGGAGTCAGAATTGAAAAGCAGGACCACGAGCTTGACGTTCTGATTGGGAATGAGACACGTCTTCTCAAAGTTTCCCATAAACCTCACAAACATGTCGAAACGCCCGGACAACGGAATCAAGATATTTATCTTTTTCTCTTTGGGTTCTTTGTGCTCGTTCTTTGACCCAGAGAGCTGAAAGGGCACGAGCTTCTTGAGGGAATTGGAGAGAAAGGACAAGGACCCGGACTCCTGATTGATCTTGCTGGCCAGCTCCGCGGCGTCCAGCTCCTCGTGCTCCACGAACTGGATCCTGCTGAAGGTCTGCTGCAGGTACGCGTGTCTCCGCACGGGCACGGTCATCTTCTTCCCCTTGTGCTTCCTGTAGAGGAGCAGCAGGTCCAGGACATACTCGGCCCCATACATGGGGTTCACCCGGCGGTAGCCGTACTGTATCTCCTTGAAGTCGATGATGCGCCCTCTGGTCTTGGCGTTGGCGTTGATCATCTCCATGACCTGCATGACGATGTCATCCAGGGCCTCCCGCTGGGCGGAGTCCATGCCTCTGCGAGGCGGCTGGCCCTCGGCCGCCGAGTACAAGTACTTGCCGGTCAGAAACTCCCACTCCAGAATCTCCTCCCGCTGGCGGGGCTGGAAGCGCATGAAGGAAGGCGGGATCCCCAGCTGGAGGTCCTCCTTGGGAACCTGGGTGTTGCTGTACCGGCCCATGAGCACGACCTCCCGGTGCAGCTGGACCGTGCGGTGGCGCAGCTCGGCGATCCTGCGGCTCAGCACGTAACTGTGCAGCCGGTACTGGTAGGGCGGGCTTTTGTTGGGGTGCAGGGTGATGGCTCGGTGGATTTTACTGTTATGGAGATCCCGAATGTAGCCCTTCTTGTTCTGTTCGTAATTCTCATAAAAAAGCTGCTGCATCTGTTAAGAGAATAAACACAGAAATATGGCTATTTTAGTGTTATGTGACTCTGTCCCTCTATTTCTGCCGTTCCTTACAAACCTGCATGGTCTTTAAAAAAAAACCAAAACTCTAAATATCAGAAATCTTTGCAAATGAGCCACAGCATACCGGAGGCCTGAGGTAAAGCCCAATCTCCCGCAGTCCAATGAGATGAGAAGAAGAAGAAATGCAAACTGCTTCAAGAAAGAAGGCTCATCGATAAGCAGAGCTGGCCGACAGAATTCTGCGGGCAAACAGAAGTGTGAGAAAGTTTTCTTACAGGAAAAGGGTGATCCTGAGACTGCAGGGCACTGAGGCCGTGCACCTGGAGGAAAGGCCCTCTGTGTCCCCACCATGCCCCTGCAAGGAACCCAAGCGCCAAGGCCCCCTCCCCTCACTGAAGGCTGGCACCCAACGGGAGCCGCCATCCTTCTGGAACAGCAGACCCTGCAGCGAAGCGGTCGAGGAATAAACTGCACTGACAGTGAAAAGGAAAGCTCCCGGAGTATGACCTGACCCAGGATTAATGCCGCTGCCAGTGAGCTAAAAAGAAGGAAAGAGGAAGAGGCCGGCCATAGGGAGGGGGATGCCGTCTGTGACACCAAGACGCTGCTCACTGGAAGTGCACGTGCTGAAAATCCTTTCAAATCCCTGCGAGTTCCTGTGTCAAGTGTGCCCCTCCCCCACAGACTCTGTGCAGGCACGGGTGGAGGGGTGGGGTGGGGGCGAGGGGTGTGTCCTCTGTGCTCAGCACCAGCACAGCGACAGGCTCAGAATGTTGAGGTAAGAGGCAGGCAATGCGAGGGGACTCATTATTCCACCAACTCGCCCCCTGTCCTACGATACAGGTTTCGGGGCAGGGAGGACAAAGGGTGGCGGTCCATCAGCCCCAACGGGGGCATGTTCCCTCAAATTAGACAGGGAATGTACTTAATTCCCTTGTACATCCGAGCAACAAGATGATTGATGAGTGTCTACAACACCTTCTGGAACAAAGAATAAAAACCTACAAAAAACATTACAATGAGTCCCGTTGCATTTGTGGTTCATTTTTGGGTTTTGTTCATATTGCTAAATGCTAACTCTTGATAGGGTGATATGTATTTGAACCAGGCAGTTTACTTATTTACCTCTGGAAAGTCGTATTTTTTACTTTTTTCTTTCCCAACACACAGCAATCACCGTAACAGAAAAGCGCAGGTTAGCATTTTTACATCCCATTTTCTTCTACGCAATACTACAGGCTACCACTAAATAAAGCCAGTAAGACTAAAAAGAAGGGAAACACTTCAAAGAATGAGAGAGACAGAGGGATACAGGCCAGATTCTGTGCGAAGCCTCCAGCCACATCCACTTGCTCGCTTAATTCTCAGGGAGCTGAGAGCCTGGTGAACGCTGACCTTCTCAAGGTCAGCTCTCTCCTCTCCTGGACACCTGCGGGTCTGTCCACAGACTAGGACTTGGCATGGAATGACACCATCTCAGAAGGGCCCTCACTCTTTTCAACTTTGCTTCCCACATGGTCTGTGATTAACACAGGACATGGAGACATGGAATTAGCCACTCAAATCATTTCTAAATTTTACAATTAATTAGAAAAGGCAGTCAAAGTTTAAAAGAAGAACGGAAGCGCAGCACATCCAGCTCTGGAGAGCAGCCCTGCCTCTCAGCGTGCCAGGAGGCGATGGGTAGACGCAGGATGCTCACGACCCACGTGCAGGGGCTGCTCAAGGCCTCTGCTCCCAGCGGAGGGCAGCCAGCACAGGCGGCGCCTTCCCACACCTCTGATCTACAGTAAGCTGCGGGACAGCCCGAAGCAAAGCAGCAGTCTGGAGTTTGCTTAGTTGGGAAAGCGTGAAGCAAGGGAGGCCTGAGCTTCTCCAAGGCCTGGCTGTAAGGCCACAGAGTTGAGCATGGAGAAAAACTACAGTAACGTAAACACCCCATGACAGGGGCTGGACAAGAACCCGATCATTTGCCTTTCTTTTTATATGGGTTACAACAAAAGAGGTTTCAGGAACTTCCTGCCCCAGGAGTTCACATTCATCTTCCAGCCGGACTGCCTCCTGGGTGCCAACTGTATGGCTGCAAGGACAAGTGAGTGTCCTGTGAGGTTGCCAAGCCAGGAGAAATGAAATCTGCCTGCACGTTCTAAGGTCCCACCCCTTACCCGCCCCCCCCCCCCCCCCCCGCCAGACGCCTGTGTGCCCCAACAGGAGCCTCTTCTTCCAGGTTTCGCAAGGTCAGCCTTCAGGACATGCATCCCACAGCAGGCGTGCTATCTGATCCCCAAACCCACCTGAGGACACCGCCTGGGTGCGGGGGAGGGGGCGGCGAACAGACTACGCAAAGGCCACAGCCAAGAAATCAGCACCAGCTCAAGACTCCATGACTAGAACCACTAAAATAACTACTGAATGCAAGATGATGGAGGGCTACGTAATCGTTTTATAGACATTTGTTATAATTACATATTATTTTCATTTTGTCTGCTTATAATTTCCAAATTTCTAACAGTGAGCATGAAGAACCATGACTTGTTTTAAAGGTCCCTCCATTTCCAAGAATGTGAACACACTGAACCTTACAGGTTGCTTTTCAAAATTAAGTCAGAACAGCCCACCCAGCCCAGCTGGGCTCGGGGGAGGGGAGTCTCAGGCCCTGCTCTTCCCAGCAGGGCTTCCCTGTGGGGCTCCCTGCAGAATTCTGTCCTTCCCTCAGGGCCCTTCGACACAGTAGCAAGAATGATCTTCTTAAAGTACGAATCAGAAGCCTATGGCTAAAAATGAAGTGGTAGAACCCACGATCCTCTCTTCCCAAATACCTTCGGAGAGAAGAAAGAAAAGAAAGAAAGAAACTCACAAGGACCAAGAGAATGGGAGAGGGAGACATGCGGGGTGGGGGTAAGAGATGACCCCAGATTCAGAGGATATGAGCTTGAGTGAAGGAAGAGGACATCTTTCGCCCTTCAAAACCCCAGGAAAGATGCTGCGAAAGGCAGGGGTGAGGCCCAGTACCGCACCCAGTGGGACTGAACGAACGTGGAAGCCATGACACCCCCCATCCCCTCCCAAGATGGCCAGGGGATACTCCCCTCTCCCCATCACAGGAGTGGGGGAAGGAGGGTGGGGGCACATGTCCAGCATCTTCAAAGACAGGCTCCGAGTTACTCTGCCATTTAGACGATGGGGGTGTTGCCAAAATTCATGCAGGACTGTCTCCCAATTGTTATAACTAAGTCAGGACAGGCAAGGAGCAAATATCATACCATTTACAGCAGTTATTCCTGAACATAACTGCCTACAGGTCCTTTCCCCTACTCTTCTTGGGTTAGTTCACTGGTAAGCACGTAAACCTGAACTTCAATTTCTCCTGCAATCTGAAACCTGGACAGGGTGATCAAGGTGACAACCCGGAGGGAAATGGAAAGTCTAAAGAGAAGGGCTCCCAGCCCTTTTCCCAACTGGGTCCCAGAATACTCACCCTCCACTGTCCATCCCAAGCAGGGGACTGGATCAACTAAACAGGCCATACACATCTAGAGTCCTCCCACAGAAAGCACCATCCAAACAGCCGGGTCACTACGGCAGAGAGAGCAGGTTAGGAAATCTCAGCTACAGAGCTTCCGGCTAGCTTCCGCACTGCTCTTGGTCTTCCCAGGACCATCCACAGCCACGGACCATCAGGCACCTGAAAGCCTGGTCCAGTGGGAGAGATGGAGACAAAACAGAGAAACAAGAGCTTGCTGGGAAGAGAAAGAATGTGGTGAACAGAAGGAAAACTCAACAAGAGAAACAAAAGACAAACCTAGAAGGTATCCACACAAAAGATAATACACCCGTGCAACCAAAACTGAATACCGTAAGAAAATCAGAAAACCGAAAAGGCTCTTGAAAATCAACATAAACTAGCAGCACAAAAAAAAGAAGAGTAAAATTTGAAAATAAAGTTGAAGAATATCCCAGAAAACAGAAATGATAACAAAACCAGAAAGCAGAAAAGTATTCATTCCACCACAAGAAAGCACACCAGGGGAGAAAATAACAATACAGAAAATGGGTTCAGAATAAAAGGACTAGTTGCCTGAATTAAACCCCAACAACATGGTAGAAAGAATACAAATTCAGAACACCACAAAGAAAGCACTCTGAAAACATCCCAAGACAAGAAAAAAAGGCCATCTAGAAATAAGAGGGAGGGAAAATTATTCCCAACGAACAATTCTCCTCCTAACCAAATGATCCATCAAGCAGGAGGGCAGAAGAGAGATTTTCAGGCTCTGGAGGACTGTCCTACCTTTTACTCAGTCTTTCCCAGCTCTGAAAGGATGTGCCCTTCTAGAATGAGGGACTATATCTGAAAGGATGATCACACAGCATCCTGGAAACAAGGGGTTCAACAGAGAAGAAAGAGAGCCTAAAACGACAATGCAAGGAGGTCCCACAAGGAGAGTATAGGACTGGATGTCTGTATCCCTCCAAATTCACACGCTGAGGCGCTCTCAGTGTGAGGGGTGTGGTGTGGCCTTTGGAAGGGAACTGAGTTGAGATGAGACTGTAAGGGTGGGGCTCCCATGGTGGGATGGGGGCCAGAAAGGGGCTTCGAAGACGGGACCAGAGCACTCTCTCCCCACCGTGGCAGGATGCAGCAAGAAAGCAGCTCTGTAAACCAGGCAGAGGGTCCTTACCAGACCCTGACCCTAGGGACACCTCCACCTCGGACTTCCAGCCCCCAGCACTGGGAGAAACGCACATCTGCTGCATCGGCCACCCTGTCCACCGAACTTTCGTTCTGGCAGCCCGAACAGACAGGAGAGACAAAGGGCTCTGGAGTGGCAGAGGGAACCAGCGCACGCACGCTCATGACCTTGATGTTCAGAGTCTAGCTCAGGCCTGACACGAGATGCTCAGCAGGTATTTGGTGAACTTATGGCAAACAGGTCTTTAGCACAGCAGGTATCAAGAAATTGCTGCATGATTTCAATGCAGAAAAGCACAGCTGATGAAGACTGACAGATAGGATAACTAAGTGGTAACTAATATACCGGGACAGGGCTGGGGTCCTCTGGCTAGAATATATTTTTAAATGCAAAATCAGCAGTATATTTGAGGAAAAATAAATATCCTTCCAGACAAAGGATGTAGTTGTTATTTGTCCTTTACTCCCTAGAAAACCAAATAGATAACTGCACATCTTACTCTCGGCTATCAAAACCCCACCCGCGGCAAGCGAGCTCCAAGGTCTGGTGTGGAGTGCAGGGTCTGCCATGCGTCACTGGTTCTTCTTACCCACTCCCCAGGACACCACAGCCCCAAGCATTTTTCAGGACTATGATTCTCAACATCTTTTAGAAGCTGTCTGTGGCCACGACTTTCACAGTGACTGACGTCTAGGTAAGCTTTACCGGAAACACAACATATGTGTGCTAAAGGGATAAACACAAAGAAAATTGTTGACAATGACTAACGGGGTTTTATGGAAGCCTTAAAACCCCTGGAGCCATTAGAGACCAAGAACTTGAACTGTTGTAAAGTTGTTGTAGGTACCTTCTGGCTAACCTCCACAAGTCTGAATGAATGTTGTGTTATATCCTTTTTTCTTTTTTTTTTAATGAAATCTTTTGCAAGATAACAGAGAGGGGTGGGGAGCGTGCAGGCGTACGCGAGTGCAAGCACGTGCACATTTGGGGGAAAGGACTTGTTTTGTTAAAAATAAGGCCAAGTCTATGTCCAGACTAGCTGGTGCCCTCCCTTCCTGCATCACCCTAATATCATCACAAAATAAACATTTTCAACAAAGAAGCCACGCACCTGCTATGATCCTAAGAAAAATCTCAATAAATGCCAATGAACAGCTCCTCTTCCGAAAGGGCAGATGTGGACACAGGTACCGTAGAGGGGAAGTCGTGCACCTCCACATCAGGGTATTAATGGTGATACAAAGACCCTGCCCAAGTCAGTTTCTAGTGATACCTTTTCAGTCATTCAGAACATTCACCAATGCCCATCAGTGTCTATACAAAGCCTTATTATAAATGGTTTTGGTGGAGAGGGAGAGAAAGAGAGAAAAAGAAGCTTTTTCTTTTTACTCTCTATGCAGTGGGGAGAGAAAGGGGGAAATGCAGATTTCAAGGAAACTTTTTTTTAAATATGAATATGAGTTACAAAGCACCTTCAGAATTTAGAACAGGGAATATAAAGTGTAATTCGAAGCAAAAATTTCAATGAGGCAGACACTAAGGCCAAGTTAGGGACAAATGATCCAGAAATCATCTGTGGTTCCTGCCACGGAGATGGGGAGGGAAATGCCAGAAGGGAAAGCTGGGTGCTGGTCCCACTGATCAGACTTCCGTGTCCACATCCCAACAGGCTGGGTCCTGGGCGCAAGCTCACAACACCTTCCCCAACCACCAGCTATCCGTCCTCCACTTTTACCCCAAATCACCTTTTCTACCTGTTCACATCAAGTGATCTTAGTGCTTCTGAATCTCATTTCTGCCTCTGTAGTATTGTAGGCATTTGCTTTTGTTTTTCAAATCCTTTGCAAAGTTCTCCTCAAATCATCCTTATTTTTATCTTGACTGGTTCCTAGCTTCCTTGCGATTATTTGGACTTTGCCTACCTTTTCTTTTTTTCCCTTTAAAGATGCCTGTTGCATTTAAGAAGGTGTGTGCACTGAAGGTGAGAAGAAATTGGACCACTCTGCTCTTGGGCCCTTGAATGAGAAACAGCTGGATCATGATGCTGAACATCTCCACCTTCTGTCCATTACACCTCTTCTCTCCACATTATAGCCAATTTTCTATTCACTACAATGTTCCCCATTAAGCAAGTAAGATGAAGGTAAGATTTAATTTCTGGACTCCGGGCAATTTCCCAGATTCAACAGGAATGAAGTCCCCTACACCCTTAAGAGGTATAATTGCATGTCTAAAGTAAGTGTTCAGCAAGTTAAAGCTACTATTTCCCTGGGAGAAAGTACAGAATGTAACAATGTAAAATAAACATTAAGAAATAAGACTACACGGAAACATTTACTGCCTTTATGCTACCAGTAAGTTGTAAGGTCTTGGGGGAGTCACTTGAATTTGTTGGATCTCAAGTTTTCCCATTTATAAAATGACTATATCGTACAAGAGGTTCCTTCAACGTGAAGAATTCTAAGATATTATGTGATCTTACATGCTGGTTTTATAAAACAGTCACATATAATTCTAAAGTCATGCCCTAATGTTCTTCTACCCACTCGCTCTGATGTGGTCAAGGGTACAGTATTCGAATGTTACAGGCTCCTACCCTCACTGAGTCAAACTGTGTTTGGAGCATTAGAAGAGAAAGCCACATTGCACCCAGTTAACTTTTTTCATCTTATAAAAACAAACTTCCAATTCTGCTATAAATAAAAATAGTTAAGGATAGGAAATTTGTAATGGTTCATTTTAGTAATTCCATGAGTGGCAAATAGGAGGTATTTTTGTTATAAAGAATATTTCGAATGTCAACAAATTTGAATTTTAAAAGGACTTTGTTAAAGTATTTCAGTAATCTATAATTTGGTACATTCTTTCAAAGAACATTATAAAATGGGAGGTTAAAAAGTACTGCAGAAGAAAACACGAACTTGGTGTACATACGGGTTATTTTATAATTACAAAGTCATTCCTTGGCTAAAAAACACCAAGGAAGCTCTTTTAAGATGCATACAGTACCCCTGTGGTTTCATTTAATTTCCAGTGTCCATAGAACAGCCCCTAATCTTTGTTCTAAAAAGTACCCCCATAATCCTGGACTCCATATAAGCCATCTCCTGCACTGTGACATGCTTCAGGACCGTGACTCATTTTATGGTAAATCTGAGAGGGGCTAATAAATATCAAGGTCATGCTATTCCCAGGAACTTCCAGCCCAGCTGGGAATAACCATCAACTACCCACATCTAATCCTCAGTTAACAAACACGGTCTACGGTCTACAATCTGCATTAGCAAATGTCCTTGGCGTCCTCTGCAATGAAGGCCAACATTCTCATTAAGTCATGGTTCTTCCCAGTAACTGTTCACATTAATGTCCATCATTAAATATGTATTTCAACCACATCAACAGTCACTGCTCCAGATCGATAGTTATCTCTTTATTCTGATTTGTGCAGTGTTTTCAATTCTTCGCAGAGGATTTTTTTGTATCCTTTTGTGCTGAAAAATGCTTCACAGAAAATATGGGTTGCTAAATATCAAGAGACCATACCTGGTAATAGTTTCAAAATAATCTTATTCACAAGTTTTAAGTATTTAAATTAATATTCTCATATACCTAGAAGTAGGGCCTCCAGAGAATTTATTGTCTGGGGCTGGGCCTTTTGAGATGAAAGAGAAAATCTGTTAAAATTAGGCCAAGATCGGCGGCATATACTGGCCTGGCCCTGGCTCTCAGGACATATGGTCCACTACAATCCATATTAGGTCTCTCTCCTAATTCGTTTTGTATAGGCTTTGCTGATTTTCATCCAATTAAGTTTGAGGATTAGGTGCTTTGTATTTTAGAGTCCATTCAAAAAAGCAGATTTTTTATGGGAATTACACTGGGCCTCTAGTAGTAAAAAATGAGAGCTGTATGTTTGTGTCTCAAACCAGCAGTGTCGAAATCTGAAATCTAAACACCTTTTTGAGAAGTCGGACGCATTTCAAGAGAACTGGGAATTAAGCTTGGCAAAGTATGGCAAAAACTGTTGGTAGTAATTTGATCCTTGTACGTAAGACTTATTAAGCAAAGTGATCACACTGAAATCAAGAGTCTGCCGGTGGACAGTTGGCAGTGTGAATGGTCAACCGAAACCATGGAAAGAGAACACCCTTATGTGCAGTCAGAAAATGATCTAAACTCCCATTTGCTGCCCTTTAATAACATTTGACCTTGCACGAGTCAATTAAGCTTTCCAGACATCCCCTTTCTGCTCCCACAGATAAAGAAGTAAACGTGGCAGCGTTAGGAAGAATGAATGTGTGCACAACTATCTTCAAATGAACAAGTCTTACGTAAATGTGGCTCCAAATACTTACTGAACGCTCACATTAAAGGCACTCGACCAGGCAGGGAACATCTAAAAGGTCAAGTACAAAGAAAAGATAAGCTTGCACACAAAGATAAAGCACTGAGTGGGCAGCCGGACAAGCCCAGTCCTGGGCCTGCTCATGGGGGAAGGAAGGGGGAAGGATAGGAAGGGCTTTCTCTAAAGGTGTCTCCTAGCAGGTGCACGGGTACGGTCACCGCAGGCCACCACAAACGCGGCCCCTCACGGTGCTCCTTACTAATGCCAGTCAGTGTGAACACATCCAGCTCTCACACTGGAGCAACAATCCACAGCAAAACCGACGTGAGCCGCAGTCTAAGGGATCACCAAAGAACAAACCAAAACAAAAACAAAGCTAAAAGCAAACTTACGGGGGCAATATGGGGGAAGTGCACCAGGTTGGGGAGGGACATAGGAATCCAGGCCCAGTGGGGTCAGATCTTCTGATTTTTAAAGAAAAGTGAGGAAGAGGGCTATTTTTGTGTAGAGCCTCCTAATTTCTAAATGTTAGCAACGAACCCAAATTTTAGAATGAGAGACAGAGAAATATGAGCCAAAATAAATCTGTGGGCCAAATATGGCCTACAAACTCATCTTCTTCTGGGTTTTTTTTTGTCAAGATTCCTGATTTGTTATGGAATCTCATTCTAAATAAACACATTTTGAACCATTTTAAGTTACCATGTCTATCTGGTAATATCGTACACCCACATACTCGCTAAAGATCCAATCAGGCTTCGAATGATGAAGGTCTACTGAGTTAGGGCAACCCACTGGAGTTGTGGTCACAAGGTAAGGCCACCAGCGGAGGGCAGCAAGGTCAGTGATGAGGCGAAACAAGAGCACAGCCCAACTGCTGTCCACCCAAGCCTCTGAAAGTCCAGCCCAATGGTGGTGAGGGAGTCTGGTGCGGGGATGAGGACGGAGCATGTTCTGGATACCCTGGTTTACTCCTCCTGCAGTTCACCCCATGGAAGTCTCAGAAGTGACTCTCACTCTACAATTATCATACAAAGGCTTGAGCTCTTCAAAGCTTTCTTGAAGAAAAGGGGAAAATGGAAGAAAAGGGAATGTTTGGGGGGAAGGGTAGCTCTTATTGCTCTAAGTTTTAGAGTATTGGGGCTCCTGGGTGACTCAGTTGGTTAAGCCTCTGCCTTTGGCTCAGGTCATGATCTCAGGTTCCTGGGATCAAGCTTTGCGAAGGGGGTTCCCTGCTTAGCGGGGAGTCTGCTTCTTCCTCTGCCCCTTCCCCATGTGCTCTCCTCACTCTCTCTCAAATAAATAAATAAAATCTTAAAAAAAAAAAAAAAACCTCTATAGTATCAGTTTCTAGAGAAGTGATAGAAATAAACATTTTCTAAACACAGGCAACCAACAAAAGAGAAAATACAATGAAGGACAGAGAGTCTTTTCAGCACACCCTGCCAGAGCAACTGAACAGTCACGTGCAAAAACACAAAAATCAATCCGGACCTCAACTTCGAACCCTTCACAAAAATTAACTCAAGATGGATCACAGATCTAAATGTAAAACACAAAACTATGAAAGTCCTTGGAGATAACAGGAGACACCTAGACCACCCTGGGTATGGAGAGGACTTTTTAGATACAACACCAAAGGCACGATCCACGAAAGAAATAACTGAAGTTGAAGTTCATTAAAATCAAAAACTTTTGCTCTGCAAAAGACACTGTCAGGAGAATGAAAAGAAAATCCACAGACTGAGAGAAAATGTTTGCAAAAGACATCTTGGATAAACTACTGTTGTCCAAAATATATTAAGAACTTACTCAACAACGATAAAATAAGCAACTTGATTTAAAACATGAACAAAAGACCTTCAGAGAGAGTTCACCAGAGAAGATACACAGATGTCCAATAAGCATGTGAAAATATGTTCAACATCGATATGACATTAAAGAAGTGCAAATTAAAACCAGCCACCACTACACAACTATTAAAACGGCCAAAACCTAAAATACTGACAAAACCAACTGTTGGCGAGGATATGGATCAAGAGGACCTCTCATTCATAGATGGTGGGAAGGCAAATGGCACATGCTCTAAAGACAGTTGGCAGTTTCTTACAAAACAAAATGTACTTCTACATTAAGATCAAGCAACTGTATTCTTTGGTATTTATCCAACTAAACTGAAAACTTCTGTTTACACAAAAACCTGCACACAGATGTTTAGAACAGCTTTATTCATAAATTCCCAAACTCAGAATCAACCAGTATGTCCTTCTGGTAGGTGAATGCGTAAAGTGCAATACATCCAGACAGCAGAAAATTATTCAGTACTAAAAAGAAAGGAGCTATCAAGCCAAGCAAAGACACAGAGGAACCTCACATGTATATTGCTGAGTGAAAGAAGCCAGTCTGAAAGGGCTACAGACTGTAGGACTCCAGCTATAGGACATTTTGGAAAAGGCAAAACCAGGGAGACAATAACAAGATCAGTGGTTGCCTGGGGCTAGGGGAGAGAGATAGATGAATGAGAGGAGGAATACAGAGGGTTTTCAGGGCAGTGAAACTACTCAACACACTGTAATGGTGGATACGAGATATTAGAAATCTGTCCAAGCCGAAGAATGTGCAACGCCAAGAGGGAATGCCAATGTAAGTTCGGGACTTGGGTGATGCTGATGTGTCTGTGCGGGTCCGTAGACTGTAACAAAAGTACTGCTCTGTGGGGATGCTGGTAGCGTGGGTGATGGAGGGGAGGACAGGGGTACACAGGAACGCAGTACCGCCCGCTCAATATCGCTTTAAACCTAAACTGCCCTAAAAAAGAGTTAATTTTGGGGGCGCCTGGGTGGCTCAGTGGTTAAAGCCTCTGCCTTCGGCTCAGGTCATGATCCCAGCATCCTGGGATCAAGTCCCGCATCGGGCTCTCTGCTTAGCAGGGAGCCTGCTTCCTCCTCTCTCTCTCCCTGAATACTTGTGATCTCTGTCAAATAAATAAATAAAATCTTAAAAAAAAATAGTTAATTTTTAAAAGCCCATAGGCAACCTATTAGGAAAAAAATCCTCAAATTATTTATGTCAAAGTAGATTCTAGAGGAAAACAGTTAATTAATCCTTTTTCTCTGACTTGTTATTTATGATCAGTTCCTTTGTACTTCCCTTCACTCATCTGTCCACTCCCTGCTCTAAGCAAAACCAAACCTTTAGAGGAATACGTAAAATACTCTAAACGTCAGATCCTTTGTGCAAAGAAATGGGTAGAAACAAAGCAGAAGTGCTTAACAATTCACAATGAGTAAGATTTTTTTGGTCTTTAAGACAGTAAAGTAAAAAGCCAAGGGATAAAAAGGAGAAGAGATTTTTTTTTTTTTTTTTTTTTTTTTTTGAGTCTCTGAGCATCTACCATGAGACCTTTCTGGCCCTTCTCCCTCTCCTCCCTCCCGCCCCCCCACCCCCACCCCCCGCTGACCCAAGCACACACTCATCGAATCCTCACAATTTTAAACCCCTTAAGGGTAGAACCTACTTTTGTCCTAGGAGCCTGACATAAGTAATTATCCAATAAGTACTTGCTGAACAAATGAATATTATTTCTCCCATTTTGAGAGCGAGGACTAAAAGATGAATCACTTAACACTGTAAGTGGCTCCAAACAATATTTAAACATCACAATGAAAGAGAAGCACCACACTCCACAGAAGAGCTAACACTTTAGAAAAGAGAACATGTTCAGCGTACCACAGCTGTCTGCCAAGTAAAGGTAGCCCTTGCCCCCACCCCCCAACCCCAACCCTGCGCCTCATACTCCAGGGCAGACCAGCCCAAGGCTGACACCCTGTCAGCCTCCACCCGGTTCCCCAACTCCCAACAGATATGGCAGCAAGACCTCACGAGACAGGCCTCTAAAATACAGATTCTATTCTTGGAGACATGAAAGAGGGAAAGCATCCATAGAAGAGAATCATCTAGAATTCTCAAAAACTTCACTTACTATCAGGCTCCACTGGACTAAGGGTTTTGGAAGGAAGACCTCACCCATGTTCCTGCGGCTCCAGCGTGGAGCAGACCCCGGCACGCAACGGATTCGCTCAATAAACATTTACTCAAAGGATAAAATGTTAGTAACAGAGCATTTTGGTGTACTGAACAGATAATCATCCTATATTTCCAAAATAACCTACCCGACTTACACAACCATCAACATAACCTTTCCGTTGGTTAAATGTTAGGCAACGTGTTTGAATGGAAAGCCTGTCCTTTAACCCTTCAGAGGTACCTGATTTTTTTTTAATCCTTATTACCACCAATCCCAAATGGAAGTTATAGCTTCTGATTTTACGACCCTGATGAGCGACATCTCTTGGAAGCTCTTCGGGTACTTCCCACGCACTCACTCACTGAAGCCTATGAGGTGGTGCCCTTAGTGTCCACACGTGCCAACCAGGAGACTCGTGTGCAGCAGCTTGCCGGGTGCCCTGCTGTCACAGCTGCCTGAGGGCTAGTACTTGACAAGCAGAGTGCCCTCCTGCAGGCACCACTCTGGGCACAGGGCACATGCAGAGGTCAGGGGGCAGCAGGCCCCCTTCTCCTGCAGCTCACACTCCAGAGGTAGGGCGGGCGGGGAACTTGGGAGCCTAGGACCAGAGCCCTGAAGAAACCCTCAGGGCAGGGAGTGGGGAGGCAAGGGAGAGGAAAGGCAGGGAAGAGGGTAGGCAGGGGAGAGGGGAGGGGGGTGAGATCTCAAAGGCTTGGGTAGGGGAAGGCCTCTCTGGCAGGGGGAAATCGTCCAAAGTAGAGACCCAACAGAAGCGAGGAGGAGGGAAGTGCTCCAACCATGGGTCAGAGACTACAGGACACACGCTACTCCCTCTAGAATGTCCATTTCTTCAGCAAATAGGACCCATGTCCTCTGTGCAAGGCCTGCATCTCGGAGCAAACAGCAGGAACCGTGGCAGAGCCACCTGGCCTGACCGTCCACCCTGGAGCTCTCGAGCCAGGATGGCAGGTCCCCTCCCAAACTACTCATTCCACACCAGCCTTTCCACGCCGGCTCATGGCAAGACTCGTTCATGTGTGTGGTGGGGCTCCTAAGCCTGGGTTTAGGAAATGGAATGTGTGTGTGGCGGGCGAGGCATTTTAATGGGATCATCAATAAGGCTTAAAAGCCACCCCAAACTTTCTGACCACGTATGTAAACTCCATGGAACCGAATTCTGGTCAGATGAAGCCTAAGAGCAAACAAGAGTGGGGAAGCGACAACGCCAACATTCCCGGTGCTGGGGAAGATCCGTGACAGCACCAGTCTCCCCCACACCAAGATGACGTGAACCTGCAGGAACCTTCACTTTCTAAGAAAACCCACTCTCTTGGCAAAAGAGAGCACAACGGGATCGTTTTCACGCTGTCAGTGGTCGGAGGCACGGAGTCCCAGTAATGGGGAGGAGAGCCAGGGGACAACCCTTCCAGGGGCAGTGTCACTCGCACTCAGCACGATTTCCACACCTTTCTCTCCACCCACTTCCTCCCTCACTTACCGGCAGCTGCTAACCGCCCTGCCCTGGCCCAACACCAGAATGAACTGGGATCCAATCCAAATGCCAGCCCAGCTGTCTTTTAAAGTGGAAGTGCCTCGAAAGGACTAAGCAGCTTTTGCCACCCCCTCCACCCCCCACGCCCCCACGCCCGCTTGGCCCTCTGGATGTAGCTACCGTGTTTCCAGGAGGAAAGCCAATACTAGTGATAGTCCTCAAGTGATCTTGAATTTAGAAAAATGAAAATAAAAACCACTCCTAAAAATAAGAATGGCTAGCTGGTTTTATTATTAACATTTATTTACACATGGGCCTCCAGCACTCTAAGCTGAAAGGAAACAGAATGAAAAAGCTCATGTAGGGGCACCTGGGTGGCTCAGTGGGTTAAAGCCTCTGCCTCTGGCTCAGGTCATGATCCCAGAGTCCTGGGATCGAGCCCCACATTGGGGTCTCGATCCCAGAGTCCTGGGATCGAGCCCCACATTGGGGTCTCTGCTCAGCGGGGAGCCTGTTTCCCCCTCTCTCTCTGCCTACTTGTGATCTCTGTCTGTCAAATAAATAAAATCTTAAAAAAAAGAAAAGAAAAGAAGAGAAAAAGCTCATGTAAGGTAAACCTACCTCAACTAATTTAAATGGCCTACTCCACTACCCCTTTCCTGCCCCGTTCATATGGACAAACACATTTTGTGGGGAGTACCTCAGCAAGAAACTGTCAAGCAGGGTAGGTAACACTTTAAAGTATTTCAAAAACGATACAGTTTTACTACTGCATTTTAAATGATAATGGCTAAGTTAACTTGGCTCTGAGTTTTGTGGCCAACACAGCTATCCAGCCGTCATTCTTGCCTGTCGAGTCCTTTTTTCCTGTCTAATATCCTGCACTATTAAATAACCAATAATCCAGTGCTAGAAAGAGTAGGGAAGATCTAATTCTACAGGTCAAAGGCACTGGTATTAATCAGTCACACCCAGAACTTTCTACTCCTGCTAGACGCACTGCACATGCCCAGTCCCCGAGTCTCTGCACACCCTCACTTTCGTACCTTGCCTCTACTTCTAAATCAAATCGCAACTGTGTGGACCTGTGTTTAGTTGGGGAAAGGAGACGCAGTGAGAGCCATGATGGGAGGGGGGTGGGAGGATAACCACTGGGGGCTCTGAAGGTCAAAATTCTATTTTCAAAAGTGCACTTCTGAAAAGGATGCCAGAAAGATAAGATCTCATCTACTTCTTTGCCCAAACTTTCCATCAGATTCCACAGTATGTACCTTATAATAAAGACAAGTACAAGGAAATAAAGGGGGACTTCGTGAATGAAGCGCAGTCATGCATACAGTATTTCCTGTCTGCACCAGAAGCCATGGGATTCTTAAAATGCCATCCTGCAGAAATGCTTAAATCACCTATGATTACTACTTTTACACTTTTTTTTTTACTTTTTTTTTTACTATTATAAAGCAGTATGCATTCATTATAAAATAGTGAAAGGAGGGAGAATCACTTATAAACCTACTCGGGGATATTTGAAAAATATTTGTTCCAATGCACATATATAAGGCAACAGAACCAAATGTACTCTGTAAACTGTACAGTATGTATATATTTAAAAGTATATCCTACCTGAGTAATAATTCTACTTCAGACCATCTTATTTTCCTGAAACAGTTAACAACACTAACTGCTAACTAATATTAAGAGGCGCCTGTGTGGCTCTGTGAGTTGAGCCTCAAACTCTTGATTTCCGCTCAGGTCATGATCTCAGGGTCGTGGGATCGAACCCCGCATCAGGCTCTGCATTCAGCGGGGAGTCTGTTGGAAGACTACTCCCCCACCCCGCATTCAAGCTCTTGCCCCCTCTCAAATAAATAAATCTTTAATAAGAAATAAAATAAAGTCAAGCTATTCTATTATTTGTCAATCAGAACTTTTTAACCAAAGAGAGAGAGACACTAAAGTCATAAGCTACAAGAAAAGCAAACATTTCACAAAAGTGAGAAAGCTGGAAGGTTGATATAAAGGAATAAATCATATGTCGACTGCAGGGTAGAAGTACAAATTTTTTCTTTTCTTTTTTTTTTTAAAGATTTTATTTATCTATTTGTCACAGAGAGAGTGGGAGAACACAAGCAGGCAGAGTGGCAGGCAGAGGCAGAGAGAGAAGCAGGCTCCCTGCCGAGCAAAGAGCCCGATGTGGGACTCGATCCCAGGACCCTGGGATCATGACCTGAGCCGAAGGCAGCGGCTCAACCAACTGAGCCACCCAGGCGTCCTGAAGTACAAATTTTTTCTTAAAGGGAGGGTGGGTAACGAGAATTTCACACAGAAGCAAATTCAAGTTGCATATTATCTTGACCCAAGTTAGTCAACATAAATTACCTAGAAATATACAAAACAGATGCATATGTGACATAAGCATACTCCAAACTAAACAATATATTCCTCGTCAAACTCCATAAATACGAAATTGTACTGGAAGATGAAAATCTCCTTCTTTCCCAGACTCTCGGTCAGGCATTTTCTGGTATTCCATACTGATGTTAAGGCTAGGTGTAAGAGTATACAGTATACTGTGCCAGTGCAACAACAAAAAAATAAATAAAATAAAATAAAAATAAAAAAGGAGAAGAGTGAAGTTTTTACACAGCCCGTGTTCACTGCTCAAAACCAGGAAAACTCCAAGAGGTAAAATGAAACAAGAATTCTATTCTTGACCCCCAGCCCTTCCACTATTCCTATCTTAGGTTCCAACTGATGTCAAAATAAATTTAAATGCGAATGCCCTGGTTTCTTTTCAAATGCATTAGCCTACCAGAGCTACAGTGTTGCACTGGGTGTATGTAAGCCTGGCAATTCCCAGGGAACAACAGGCCTATTCCTAAAATACTAAAGAGCAATACATGTTTACTTTTAATTCTTTTACTCTCTGTTTTACCTTACTCACAAGTATGTAACTAAACAAATACGGAAGAATCACAAACTTTGATTTATTTCTTCCCACAGAAGGTGGCATTAATCCAATTCGAGATTTTCCTTACTTATTGATCAATTTGACTGCAAGCCCATTAAATATACTCCTTCTTTAAACATCAGGGTAAGCTGTGGTAACTACCAGCAAGGCATTTCCACATTCCCCAAATGCAAATTTAATCACAAACATTCCCAGTCTCCATGTTATGGTAGGGCCAAAGCTAAAAGCAACATACTGTAAATTTAAAAGGAGACACCCTAAGGGAAACTTTCCCATTTGGACTGATTTGCTGGTTTCATACTATATTTTGAGAATATTCCCAGGTCCTTCTACCTTCTACCATTACAGACAGAATGATTTTCCAGGAGAGAAAAATTTAGGTGAAATATCCACAGACACCCCAAAGAGGGCATTTATATAAAGTTAAATTATAAGAGCACCACACAATACAACAAACATAAAACCACAATGACAAAGAAAATTTACTGATGACCAATTTGTAACAGGCAATGACTCTTGCCAATAGAAATGCCTGAGAGAAGCCTATTTGCTATTTGGATCTCCTATTAGGAGCTTTTTAATGTAAAAGTTAAAAACTAAACTGCGCTGCACAATTGTAGCTCTTCAACGTCTGGCCTCTGTACACGGCCACAGTTTTCACCAGCGATATTCCATCGCCTTGCACCTACAACCTGGGAAACACGAACTCCATCCCCAAACCCACAGAAGGGTGTACCCTGGATGTAGAGGTTCGGGACGACATGTGAAGTCTGCTTTCAGTCCTGTGGCACCAACTGTGACCTCACTGCCAGGACCGTCGTCCTCCCTTCCTCCGTGGTGACAAGCTGTGGCTGGGCCCGGCCGCCTGCCCAGCTACTTGGGCGTGACCACACATCCAAGTCCTCTCCCGCAGAGTGCAAATGGAAGCCATGGGCTCGCCCTCCAGCCTGTGCCTCCTCAAGGCCTGGCTCTGTCCCCCCAGGCTCTTGTCCCCTCCTCCTGCGGCTCTGGTCCTCAGAGCACCGTAACCATGCGGTTGAGGATGATGCCACGGGTGACGGCAGAGAAGGAGCAGCAGAACCCGGGTCCCTAAATGACTGTAAGGAACAGAGTCCCTGCTCCCCTGGAACAGCGACTGTTCCTCAAGAAAGAAATCAGCGTCTCTCTCTGCTGCATTCCTCAGGTGTCTGTTACAGTGGCTGGCCCTTTTGCAAGTCACAGAAGTTATAAATTTGCCTTTGGAGTCAATGCATGAACCAATGAATAAACTATGATTTATATGCAACTTGACAGGATGACATCTCACACAAAATGTGGGGCAACTGCTACTATCCTCTGAGTATGAGCTTACATATCATCTCATATACTCTCATGCCAGCCCGGGTACAGGTGACCTATAAACAACATGGGTCTGGTCTGCCTGGCTCCACTTACATGCAGGTCTTTTCAATAAATAGAGAACAGTCCTGTAAATATATTTTCTCTTCCTGATGATTTTTAACATCTTCTGCCCTCTAGCTTACTCTATTTTTAGAATACAGTAAATAATACATATACAACACATAACATACAAAGTAAGTGTTAATCGACTATTTAGGTGAGACTTCTGATCAAGAGCAGGGTGCTAACAGCTAAGTTCCGGGGGAGTTAAAAGTTGTCTTTTCAACGGCAAGTGGATTTTAGACAGCTAGGACGCCCTGAACCGCCTGCATTGTTTAAAGGTCAAATGTATTATTCCCATTTTACAAACCGTAAAAGGGGCTTTGAGAAAGTGGCTGAACTGACAAACAGAGTTAAGAGCAGAGTCAGGAACCAAAACCCTCAGGTCTGCAACCAGAGCAGAGGTCAGCAACTTCCATCCCCAGGTCAACTCTGAAATTGACCTGCTACTTGTTAAAAGTTTTGCTGGAACATGGCTCTGCACCTTTGCTTAGCTTTTGTCTCTGGATGCTTTCGTGGAGACAGAGACTTTATGTCCCACCAAAGCCTAAAATATTACTGCCTGGCCCTTGACAGAAAAAGCCCACTGAGCCCTGACCCAGGCCCATTCACCATCACAGCACCTCCACCAGTGGATAAAGTCCAGGCGCATGCAGACTGTCTAAACAAAACGCATTTCTGATGCAGTGTTCTCCCCACGTGGTTCCCCTTCCCACGTACAGCTGACTGTCCTTGTTCTCTGCTCCCTGACCCCAGACCTCCCACTCTTGACCAGCGTTAGGTTGTGTCTCCCTAGCACATGGTGTTATGTCTGTGGAACCCGACACCTCTGGTTTCCTACCTTTTTGGTGCTAACAAGACTCCTTCAAAAAAGAAAAAAAAAAAAGTAATTTCAAACTTAAAATTTTATGTAAGTTGTTCAAAAACCAACATATTTGATTCAAGCTAAATTAAAAACCTGAAAATAATAACACCAGAAACAGAAAACACAATGAATCAAATTCTGCATGCCTTATACTTTGTGGTATACAATCATTCTACTTCAGTTCTGTGCATAAAAGGCAGTTTCAAGAAACTAAAAACAGACACAGCGCTCCCCAAAATAGAACCCTCAAAGACCACGAACCAGCAGAGTACGTTCATTTTATCCCTATTTCTAACCAGCTTTCCAGCTGCATCAGCAACTGGATATGAATGAGTCACAAAAGCTCTCGGAAGCATCACTGTGAATAAGGTACAAGAAAAACTGACTTCATACACACAATTCATTTCACACAAGTCTTTCCTGTCTACTCACCACACACCAGGCAGAGCTGTACAGTTGTCCAATACTCTGTAGCCTGAAGTAACTATTTTGAATTCCAAATACTCATCATCACTCAGGTGAAAAGCTAGGTTGAATAAGATACAGTGTTTTCACCACTTGGAGTCATTTCATGAGCCAACTTACTTCCAGAATTCATTTTTTTAAAATTTTTTTTAAAGATTTTATTTATTTATTTGACAGACAGATCACAAGTAGGCAGAGAGGCAGGCACAGAGAGAGAGGGGGGAGGAAGCAGGCTCCCTGCTGAGCAGAGAGCCCAATGCGGGGCTCTATCCCAGGACCCTGGGATCATGACCCAAGCCGAAGGCAGAGGCTTTAACCCACTGAACCACCCAGGCGCCCCACAGAATTCATTTTTGATTTTGATTATGAGTTTCAAGGTAAAAAAAAATGAGACATTTCAACAAAAAAGGAATACTACATTAGTTTTTGATGTAGAGTTCAATGGGAAAAAAAAATCCTGTGATCCCACCCCTGCCACAAAATTAAGATTATTAGGGTTTGCTGTGCTGTAATGGCGAATGCAATGGGTAAGTATGATGCGTGGCGAGCACTGAGACCAGAGCTTGCTCTGTGCCACCGGTGGTCTGACCTTAAGCAAGTCCCAGTTTAACTGGGAGATAAAGGGGGCTAAACATAAAAATCCCTTTCAGGGCTACAATCTAAGGCAAATTAATAGTAGGGACAAGACTTGAAAGATCATTTGAAGACTGTTCTCTAGTACAATAAAAACAAGCATTGATAAGGACAACTGGCCGCTCCCTGCCTCCACCTGCACCCCCAAATCAGTGACCAGACTCTCGGCAATGCAGCCCAAGTCTTTCCAAAGCATCCATAGTCCCACAGCCCACCAGCAAGGCTCTTAGTTCATTCTGACCCTCCTTTTTACTCACCTGGCTACAGCACAACCTCCTGTCCTCCCCGCTCCCAGCCTTACCGTCCCCCAAGCCTGCTGGGTTGCTCTAGCAAATACAGAATCCCGGTCACATTGCTGGCTTGCTGGGAATAATTCAATCCACCAAAAGAGCTCCTCTGGGTAACCCCTAGGTCCCCTCACATTCTAGCCGCCCCCACCACCAGGCCCAAATTCGTGTCAGCTCAGTGACTGGGCCAGCGGGTTCCTACTCTCCATACATGTCAGTTTCTAGGCATGGTCAGCCTCCCTGGGACTTAGCCCTTCTCTCAGCCCCAAAGGGCCCGTGCACTTTCTGTCACACAATATGCCATTCCCTCCCAGGATTTCCCAGGTGTGCCTACAAGGGAGCTGTGTGTGTCAGGAGAGCTTACGAGGAGAGACAGAAGATCAGTCTCCTCTGCCATCTTACAGCATACAGCATGACTCTCCACCATCTGGAATTCCGATGCACATCCCTGGCAAAACCCACCACATAAAGATATAATGGGGCTGGGGTCTGGACAAAGGGACCTCAGGAAGAGCTGCCTATTCCTTCCCTCACCCCTCCCATGAATACCAACAAGGAGGCACTCTGGTAGGAAGGACCACCTCTCGAATCCTATGGAAGAAGGTGGGGAACAGACTAGAAAGCATTACATAAGAAAGACTGGTTAGCAATCCCAGCTGCAATTCTTAGCATCCTTTTGGGGCCAACCTGCTGCATTTAATGAGTGGAGAAGTGGGGCTCCTTTCCAGCAGACCATGGGGCAAGTGGGGAGGGCTGGCAGGAAGGCACCAAATCAGAGGAGCTAAATCTCAGCTCAAGGTTACAGTTGTGAGTCACGGGATGGAGAGATTACAAGAGGTCAGAAGTATCAGCGGCAGGGAAGAAACATAGACGGGCGTTCCCTGGCAGCTCTGGTGGCCCTGGGCTGGGAGGGACTAACCCTTTTTTTTTTCATATGAGGGATGTATGTATTCTCAGGGAGACCAGGCTAATCCGATGAAAAGGAAGGAAAGGAGGAGTGTCACCTTCCACCTCTCCTGAGCTGAGCCCAAGAGAGAACTGGAGGTTGCCTTCGTGACTGCCTGGCAGTGACGTGATGGGTTGGCCGTGATCTCAAGTCAGCAGCAAGCCAGCCGGGCCCATCACCGCAGCGGAGGATAAGGCTCAGCTCTCTGCTCGCCCTGGAGCTTTCCATCTGAGTCAATGTGATGGGTCAGACGGCATTCCGTGAGCTTTAGCAACTCCAGAGATCGCTTCTGACAAGTTCTCCTACCCAGCCTGCCAGGGAGGAAGGAGGCAGAGGTCTGGAAGGGGGCAGTGGGGTCTGAGGCTTATATGTACAGTCTGCAGTGAAGGACCAGAGCATCGGGGACTGCTGGCAGCACTCACTGGTACAGATGGGACAAGGTGACCCCAATTTAGGGTGTTGTTTTTTTGTTAATTTTTTTTTTTTTACACTTTAAAAAGGTTGATTTATAAATAGTTTGCATGTTTGGGAATTTTGGAGAGGTAGTTGAAATTAAACAATAAAGATTATAAAATGAGGATCAATAATTAAGAAGAAGCTAAAAAAGAAGGAAATCAAATAAGGAAAAAAAAAAGTGGCACAGGTTGATTTTGTGTTTTAGATGGCTTTTTTCCTACGAGCACGAACCAGCTATAACTCACGGAGGAAATGCCATGGTCTGCATTTATATTATACATAGACCTAGATTCCCTTTTTTTTTTTTCCCAAATCTATTTTGCACTGCATAGAAAGGCCACTTGTTTCTAGAAGAAAACATTAATAGCATCACTTAACATATAAAAATTTTAAAATATGTGATAACAGGATTCAGAAACAGCTATTTTCAGGTTAAGGAAACAAGAAAACAGCCACAGATCAACTGTAGTAAGAATTGTATTCCCAAAACCGAGCTTTAAAGTTGAATGTGCTGGGTTCCAGAGCCATAAGCCCCTGAAAGAGGTAAGGGGAGGGGGCAGAATATGGAACAGCAGAGCAGGCACCCAGGGGGCACTCAGAAATCCTGTCCACAGTCCCCCCAGCAACACACCAGGTCCACCAGTTCTACAGGTGGAGGACATACACCGAAGAGAACAGAACAACAGAGGACAGGACAGACACAGACACCACTTAATTTCAATACAAAGGCTTCCAAAATTTAGAGTCACTCAAACTACTTCTAAGAAAGTAAACAATTTCCAAAAGCCCCCTCTTTAAAGCTGCTGGGCATGAAAACTACTGTCTGATGGAGTTAAGAATACCACCATTTGACAAACAGAGTAATCAATTCAGGTTAAGAATCATCAATGGATGCTAAAATTAGTGGATGGCCAGTAGAGGAAGAAAAGGATGGTTCTCAAAAGATCTCCCTATAAAATATGTATTAATTAAACAGGGAAACAGTAATCTTACAGTGGAGACTTAGCAAAAGACCAGTTAATTGTGCCTACTGGAGTCAAAATGACATTGTGTGCACCCTGATATGACGCCCCAAGTAGAACACACATCACAGCCAGGGACCTAACCTATAAACCCAAACTGAGGGATGCTGCAAGATAACTGGACAGTACTTTTTGACAATGTCAAGGTCATGAATGTCAAAGGCAAGGTCAAAATTAAAGGACACCTAAGAGACATGTTGAGTGAACGCTTTATGTGACCCTGAACTGCACTCTGGATGGTATTTTTTGTTTGTTTGTTTTTAGTTTGTTTTTATTTTTGCTATCAAGGATGTTATTAGGACACTAGTGATATATAGTCTGTGGATTAGATAACAGTATTATGTCAATGTTAATGTCCTGGCTCTGACGATAACACTGTGTTTATATAAATCAGTATCCTTCTTAGAAAATACACACAAGTATTTAGGGGCAAAAAAAAAGTATTATGTCTACAAATTACTCTCAAATGGCTCAAGAAAGAATATACACAGATAGAGAAAAATGGTAAGGTTGATGCAGAAAATGTTAACAATCAGGGAATCTGGATGACGGGCATATCAGAGTTCTTTGTACTGTTCTTGAAATTGTTCTAAGGCTAAAATTATTTCAATATCTAAAAAAAATTACCAAGGAGAGAGGTAAAAATGATAGTGATGGTTTTCTGCAATTCTACATACTCTATCCACCCACAAAAAAAAATCACGAACTATGGAAAAAGGTTTCTTAAACGTTCCTTAACAGTTCAAAGAAATTTTTAGCAGTTAAAGCAAGAATCTTTTGATCTATATAATCTGTTTTAGTAAGCCAAAGGTTTCAATATTTTACCTTGGATCTTTTTTTCCCTTTTTCTTTTTTTTTAAATAATCAACACGGCAATACTTCATTACATTCTTTGAGGTTTCCTGGACAAAAACCTGTTACTATTTCTGTCTCTAATTCATCCTTTTTTGCCTGCTGTGTTGTGAGCATGACATCAATTTATTATAACCAATAATTTACAGTACCTCCTAGTCACTAAATTACCACCATACACACTGATGATTCAGAGGGGGAAAAAAACCCAGAATGTACTACTAGAACCAGCACATTCATCAGCTGTTCAAGAAAAAGACTGGTTCTTACATTTCCCCTTAATATAAAGTAGCCATCAATCTACATGCATTCTACAAAGCTTCCTGATAAGTAGAAAAAAGTGTGTATAGCTCTACCAGATCCAATTTTAGCTACTCGCTAAAAGATACATATTCAAACCTAAAGGGTCCTATGACTACAAAACATTAGGAATCTGACATTTCTATTGAGGACTATTAGTATCAGCCACTCCAATACTCAGATACACAAACCCACATACACTTACTCTGCTCAAAGACCCATATACGCTTACTCTGCTCAAAGTGAAGAACTTTAATTTTGATGACCGTTTCATAATAATTTGTTGTCTCCCCTGTCAGGAGACATGGTTTTGTTTGCCTTTTCAAGTACCTATAGCTAGTAATATGTTCCACTGCTAAAATAATAGTGTTTAAGGGCATTTCATTTTTGATGGTTACGACACAGTGTTTGCATGATGAAATGAGAAGTTTAATTTCAAAGCCAAACCCAAGCCTGCCCTCCTTTCTGTCCTACAGGCAGTCTCTGGGCAAAGAGTTACAATCCAGGAAACAGACCAAGGCCACAGGGGCATGGTCAGGCCCACATGCCAGGCATGAGCTTATAGACAGAAAATGGAAAACTTAGCTGGCCTCAAAGCAGCAGGAGCACCAGTTCCCGGGTGATTGTCTTTAAAGAGTCATACAGTCCATGAAAGAAAGCAACTAAGCCACGGAGACAGGGTGGGGGACAGGAGTGGGGTGGAGGACACCTCGCGACACATGGGGCAGTGAGTAAGCAGCTCCGCATCCCCGGCTCTGAAGACGGAGTTGAGCTAACTGCTGGGTCACAGCTGAGACTGGTTTCCTACAAAAATGGTCTGGAACAAAGCACTTCTGCACGCCAACTGCATACAAGTAACACTTCAGAAAATAAAGTTATCACAGTATTCACTGGCAGAATATGGTGCCCTACATAAGTTAGGTGCTATGGAAACCAGAAACGAACATGGGGTTAGACCACATCAGTAAACCGGCTACAGAAGAGAAGCAAGGACTAAAATGTGCTATACGACCTATGAGAAAACAAGCGTAGTTTTTTCATTTTTTGCACACAGAAGGACCCCAAGGGTGGGGTAGAATGAATGCACACTCCCACAGTTTCGAGGCATAGCCTAAATGGTCCTCTGATAAATATTAAATTTCTTTGTTCATTTTTACTCTTAAAAATGCATACAAGGCAAGTTGGTACAACCACTCTGGAAAACAGTACGGAGGTACCTCAAAAAGTTGCAAATAGAGCAACCCTGCAACCCAGCAATCACACTACTGATATTTACCCTAAAGATACAAATGTAGTGATCCACAGGGGCAGGTGCACCCGAATGATTATAGCAGCAATGTCCACAATAGTCAAACCATGGAAAGAGCCTAGATGTCCATCAACAGATGAATGGATAAAGAAGATGTGGTACATATATATAATGGAATACTATGCAGCCATCAAAATCCCAAAATCTTACAATTTGCAATGTCTGGATGGAACTAGAGGGTATTATGCTAAGCGAAATAAGTCAATCAGAGAAAAACAATTATCATATGATTTCTCCGATATGAGGAAATTGAGAGGCAGGGAGGGGGAAAAAATGAAATAAGATGGGACCGGGGAGGGAGACAAACCACAAAGGACTCTTAATCTCAGAAAACAAACTGAGGGTTGCTAGGGGGTTGGTGGGGGAGGGATGGGGTGGCCGGGTGATGGACACTGGGGAGGGTATATGCTATGGTGAGTGCTGTGAATTGTGTAAGACTGATGATTCACAGACCCGTACCCCTGAAGCAAATAATACATTATATGTTAATAAAATTAAGTTAAAAAAATACTACAGGTAACTGCTCAAAAAAAAAAAAAAACCACATACAAGTTTGCATTATACTCTCTGATACCCATGTCTGTGTCACTGTACAATGTCTCTCTCTCTCCCAATCCTGACACACCACAGTGTTCTGGGGCCTTAGGCCACATTTATCCTCTGGCTACTGGCGTAGATCAGCACATACCTGGATACCATTTTGGAGAAACCTGATTCCAAAATTAAAATTTTATGTCAAAAGCAACAAGACCAGACAAAACAAAACAAAACCAAAAGCAAAGAGACAAAATTTGAGGAGGGGTGAGGTCTTAAATGGGCTATCTGAAACAAATCTGTCTAGTCCATTTCTCAAAAACAGTCCACTCCTGACAACTGTTTTTCATATTAACAAAGCATTTACAGTCAAAAAGAAAAAGAAACCACTCACTACCTAAAATGGGAATAAAAGGCTTTTCTTCTATACCTCATTTTTTGGAAACCGAAAAAAAAAAATCTTTGGCTAAAAGAAGAGGAAAGAGTTACACCCATATAAAACTTCAGAATGGGAAGAATTAGTATCACCAAGTGCTTCTCAAGTTTGCCAACTAACAACAGTATTTTAGAAATTATTCATTCCAGTTTTGAGAGTACAACTCATGATGCTGGCTGGCTGCCAACAGCTATAGACTCTAGTACTTTACACAATATTTCAATTTCAATGTTAACAGAATACTTTTCTTAAACCTCAAGGTATCTCTATCATATTCCCTATCCATGCTAATTTATCAAACATCTAAGTGCCTAATGCAGAAGGCTCTTAGAAGAACACAGAAATGGTTAAGACAAGACCCAATCTACCAGGGAAAAAAACCAAGTCAAACATCGATGCAAAGAAACACTCAAAGAAATCTGATCTTCAAAGACCATATTATCAAAACAGGAAGACCATTACTAAATTTACCAATAGTTGTAGAAATCCTCTTAAAAGGGGGACTATGCTGCTCTGTGACATGGGCAGGTATTACCCAAAGGAACTACAATTATACAAGGCTATCTCAAGATGGATTTAGGCTTCCTGCCCACCCGCCCTCTTTTTCTTGGAGTATAAGTAAAAAGTAAAAGCCATCAGTGGGACTGAGCAAGACAGGGTCCCATCATGGGGGGAGGGCTGCCAGGCACACTGGCCCAGCAACGGGTGCTGGAGCCTGAAGGTAAGGTGTTCACGAGAGTCACAGTAATAGCGGACTGACCATGTACAATGCAAATTAATCTAATGAGTAACTATATCTGAGGATAATGGGACTTAGATGACTCAACTGTCAAAGAACGGAGATAAAAATATGAGAAGGGAGATAACAGGAATAAATTCTTTAATGCTGAAATGGGATTTGGGGTATCAGTATGAACTCACAGATGTGTGCACGCGCACACACGCACACACACATTTTGTCTGGTTTAGTTCCCTGAACAGCGCTGGGAGCAGCAATAACCCCAACAGCACTGAGCACACCTAGAGCCTAGAGGCCTAGGCTTCTAGACATTTTTCATGAAAAGGAACCAGGGTCTCTTAGAGAAATGGCAGACTGCAAAGCTGTGGCAGAGAAAAATATAAAAGCCTGAGATATTCTGCTGTGCCAGGAGCAAGAAATCACCCCAAGAATGACAGAGACATGTCAGAAAGACACAGAAACTGGCAAGAAAGGGCTGTCTGTCATTGGATGAATCTGGGATGATTTAAACACAGAAAACTAATAGTAAAAGATTATAACCCAACAGCCAAGATATGGAAGCAACCCAAGTGTCCACTGATTTGATGAGTGGATAAAGTTGTAGTACATAAATCCAATGGAAGATTACTCAGCCATAAAAAAGAATGAAATCTTGACATTTGCAACAACACAGATGGAGCTAAAGAGTATTGTACTAAGTGAAATAAGTCAGAGAAAGAAAAATACCATTGTGATTTCACTCATATATGAAATTTAAGAAAGAAAACAAAGGGAAAAAAAAGACACAAACAAAAAAGAAATCAGCCTTTTAAATACAGAGAACAAACTGGAGGTTGCCAGAAGGGAGGTGAGTAGAAAGGCAGGGTGAAATAGTAAAAAGTAAATAAATGAATAAAGCATTGTAGCCCACTGAATAAATGAGGACTAAATGAGTCTATACTCACACAAACACACACATGAATAGATACATGGGAAAAACAAGCTTTTCCTTACTTGCAACTAATAAAAGCAGAAAGAAGGGAAACAGAAAAGCACCATTTGGCAATCATTATAATAATACTGTATTCAGCCAAGAGACATCAAGGGTTGCTAAAACTAGCAGCTGTGATTTTGATGAGGAACAGGATATTTACACAGCCTTAAAGTATCTCTCCACAGGACATTTCTTAATGAGAAAAAGAAAGTTACTTTACAGTAAAAAGCTGGCAGATGCCACCTCAATCAAGTGATCGGTGTTAATACCAGCAATAACAGAACAAATCAAAATCATGACCTGCTGGAATAAAAGATGAGCACAGCATCGCTTTGGTAATATTCCTGTCCAAAATGCACAACTTGGATCTAATCAGGAGGACACAATAAACAAATCCAAACAGCTAAACACTCTACCAGCTTGTAATCCCCCCGAGTGTCAAGGTCTAAACATCAAGGCAAGAAAGGCTGCAGAACTATTTCAGATTGAAGGTGACTAAAGAGAACATTCAGAGCACTGAAAATGCCATCTATTTTAACAGAACCTCAATTCATACAGACTTTAGAGACATGACAAAGGGATATATACCCGGAATGCCATGTAGGTTTTTCTGTTTCAAGGAAAAAGGGTTAAGTTAAAAATCTTCATCACTGAGGCTTCGAGACTGGAAATTGTTATACAAATTCAGCGTTCCATAGGAAAAAAACTGCTAAACAAAAATCATAAACACAAAGTCAGTTGCTATGCAACAATAATGAAATATGTTTGCATGAAGTCAACAAAGGAGAAGAAAAGGCAGTGCAAAGAAATCTTTCTGTATTTTCTGTGCTATATTTCCAGGATCAGCTGTAAACGAATCAGAAACTGCTCCAATACCAGACGTGTTTGTTTAGGATGCACACAGTAGCACGCTCTAGCTTATGGGAAGGCTGGGCAGATACAGGGCTATGTTAGAGACAAGGCTACTGGCACACGATTAATCTGCACTAAAAAACAACTTAAATGGCAAGACCAACACAGAAAATATAAAAAGTGCCTTCAACTTTGTAATTTCGACTCTTTAAGATTCCTGCGGGTTAGTGCTTTTAAAATGCCGATCAAACTTCTCCAAGTACTTGTCTTTGACTTTTGGTCTAGTATTCCTCTTCCCCCACCTACCCACTAGCCCTGGAAAAACTCTCTGAATGCTTCTGGTAAAAACCATGCAAAGGGAAAAAAAGGATTGGAGCAGGGGTGGCGGGGGGGAGGCTCAAAACCGAGCTCTGTTTTTAACGCTGGAGTAAGATTTGACTGTAATTACTCATTAAACAGTTTGCGATCAGACGGTTTCTTTTATTGGTCAGGGCTTTGAAACATGTGGCCACAGGCACACTGGAATGGTAAGATCGCACGGCAGAAAGCTCAGGAGGCCAAGAGGCTGAAGGCTCTACCACACCTGACACCGACCTCTGGAGACCGTACTCGTCCCTACAAAAACACTGCAGTTGCCAGAAAAATGCACTCTGATGTAACAGTCTAGCAGTGATACCAAGATACCTACATGGGTGTTGGGAAAGTACTGCTTTGAATCTCAAATCCTCTTTTCTTAAGTTTAAAAATCAGAAGTAGCTACTGTGAGCACCGACAAACTCAGACCTGAGTTGTAACAAAAGTATCACGGTAAGGAGGAAGACTGCAGCAGCGAGACGGGGGAGGGACAGGGGAGTCCCTCATGTCAGACACAGGGGTGCGGTGGAGAGCGGCAACTTCACGTCACCAGGCACCTCATACTTCCCCTGTCCCCACAGGCACTGGACACAGACTTACCAGGCCTATTTGTATCATAAAGCACTACCATTTTTATATACCTTTTTCGGGGAGACACTGACATAATAGCAAGGTCTGCATCAGTCTCAGCCCCCAAGTTCCTTGTGTCTCTATCCACCATCTTAAAAAAAAAAAAAAAATGACTGGGTCACCTGGGTGGCTCAGTGGGTTAAAGCTTCTGCCTTCAGCTCAGGTCATGATCCCAGGGTCCTGGGATCGAGCCCCGCATCGGGCTCTCTACTCAGTGGGGAGCCTGCTTACCTCTCTCTGTCCGCCTCTCTGCCAACTTCTGATTTCTCTCTCTGCCAAATAAAATAAAATCTTTAAAAAAAATGACTATTTTCAGTCGGTACATCCTCTAAAATTTTAATAAATTTTTATGTACTTTGGTACGTTAAATAATGTACGAAGAGCTGAAAATACTAGGTGAAGACCATCACTCATGGAGCCAATGATTTAAAAGATTTTCTTGGAGTATACCAAGCCTACAATCAGAGCAAACTGAAGTTTGAAAGGCCATTAAAAAATGAAGGGGTATGTATAGAATCTTTAGTGACTACTGAGTAAGACTTTCAAGGGGCTGCCAGGGCACAGACTCTCACATAATTTTAAAATAGAGAGGAAAGTAAATTCTTTCAAAATAATTGTTCAAATCAAAATAATTTCCAACTGTAAACAGATTTAGAGTATTCTTGTGCCAGCATTTTTTTAAAAGATTTTATTTATTTATTCGAGAGAGAGCATGACAGAGAGAGCGCACGCATAAGCAGGGGAAGGGGCAGAGGCAGAGGGAAGAGCCGATTCCCTATTGAGTAAAAAGCCCAATGTGGGGCTTGATCCCTAGATCCCAGAATCATGACCTAAGCTGAAGGCAGGCGCTTAACCAACTGAGCTCTCCAGGTGCCTCTCTGATGCCAGCATTTTTTTTTTTTTCTAAGATTTTATTTATTTATTTGATAGACGGAGATCACAAGTAGGCAGAGAGGCAGTCAGAGAGAGAGGAAGAAGCAGACTCCCCGCCGAGCAGAGAGCCCGATGTGGGGCTCGATCCCAGGACCCTGGGATCATGACCTGAGCCGAAGGCAGAGGCTTTCCCGCTGAGCCACCCAGGTGCCCCTGATGCCAGCATTTTTATTACATGCTTCTAAGAGACTGCTGTATGACCTTGGCCATCCTCTGGGGTCAATCAACAAGGCTTTGGGTAAGATTCCCACCTATGTGGACCTTTCCATGCCACCCACTCCTCCACCCCCAGAGTCTGTCACTGGTTTCCTAGAACACCGTGCCCCTGGCTCTGTTGGTACCACCTCTCTGAGAGATGTGGGATTATACACCATCTCTCCCCTGAAGGACTAGAGGCTCCTTGAAAGTAAGGTTCTTGTCTTTCATCTTTAATCTGCTGCCTGGCTAAAAGAAGGGGAATGTTTTTTACTCGCACGTTAGTCTGTGCTGTTTCTATCAGGTGGTAAAAATGTCATCTAAAAAAAGCTAGTCTCTGCGAGAAGTACTTTGAATTATACCACTGGGCACTCTATTTATCTATGAAGAGGAAGGGGTTGGGCACTGTAACACTGTAACACTGCTTGCTGGGAGAAAATCATCAGGATGAAAGCAAGCTGATTCTAAGAACATCCCAGGCACTACTACCTGACTACACTCAACTTGGCTCCTTCTACTTCCTACCTTCCTCATCCTCCACCTCCCAGTCTGAACCTACTGAATTCATAACTCATCCTTCAGACACTCCTTCACAGAGACGGCCCTGCCCCACCAGCCCAGGTCAGACCTTCCTGCTCTTCTTGCTAACAGCTCTCTGTACTTTGTCTTCGTACTACAGAGAACCCACGCTGTAAAGAATGCAATACTGCATTTGCACAGATGTATGCTCTGGGGTGCGGGGACCTCCCCGTTGCTCACCCCTGACTTCCCAGTGTCAGGCACATAGGAAGCACACACCTTTTTGCTAAGTGCTGATTTTGCTGAGTGTTGAATGAATCACAGATGTTTATATATTTTCTGTCTCTCCCTTTAGAAAATTCCACAACGGCAAGGATGGGTATAGGTTTACTCAGCTTGGTACCCCTGCTCTACCATACCATCATCTCCTGGGAGGCATTTATTAACTACCTGTTGAATGAACAAATGATGAACCATTCACGTACATCTCTTCAAAATCACTCTCAGCTTTTGTTAATATTCACCTCGGTATGAAACACAGAATGTGATCATCTTCTGTTAAGCTGTTCAGACTTGTTCTGAAAACTTTTGCCATTACCGTTAAGGTTAAGTGCTCTGCATTAATATTCTAGATGCCTAAGGCACATGAACAACCAAAAAAAGAACATGGAGGGGAAAAAAAAAAATCAAACCCAACCTCAGAGATCAATTTGACAATTTTCCATATCCTCATTATAGTCAAGCACAAACCTGCCCAAGTTTAATATTATTAAAATACAAAAATGGAAAGAGCCCCTTGCCCAGATTACAAATGGTTAGAACAGTAACAAATAAAAGCACATCAGCCTGGACTAACCATTAAGTAGGGTACGAAAACCTCCTCCTTGACCACTACACACCTATTAAAATGGCTAGATCCAGAACACTGACGACACCAAGTGCTTGAGAGCCTAAGAGCGGCAGAAACTCCCATTAATTGCTGGAGGAAAGGCAGCGCGGGAGAGCCACTCTGGAAGACGGCGGCGGCTTCTCACAAAGCTAAACACATTATTACCGTCCATCCAGCAATCACAATTCCAGATATTTACCCAACCGACTAACAACGTATGCCCACACAAAATCACGCACGCGAAAGTTTTATAGCAGCTTTATTTGTAATTGCCAAAACCAGAAACAATCAAAATGTCCTGCAACAGATGAACAGACCGTAGAACATCCAGGCAATGGAGTGTTATTAGGTAATAAAAAGAAATGAGTTATCAAGCCACAAAAGAGGTGGGTGAAACTGAAATGCATACTCCTAATGAAAGAAGCCAGTCCAAAAAAACTGCATACTGTATGATTCCAATTTTATGACATTCTGGAAAAAGCAAAGCTGCAGAGACAGTTAAAAGATCGGGGGCTGCCAAGGACTTACGAGGGTGGAAGGTGCAGGGGAGGAGCACTGAGAACCCTGGGATCTTTTAGTTCAGGGAAACTGTTCTGTATGATACTGTCATGAGGGACACATGACACTGTGGACACAGGGATGGACACATTATACTGTACACAGTGTACACAAGAATGATGGATACATATTGATCAAAACCCACAGAATTTTATAGCACAGTGAACCTTAACATAAACAAATTTTTTTAAGTCATTTAAGAGGAGAGGGGACTCCAGGATGGAATGCAGCCAATGACAAAAGAAACTGTTCTACAAATGTATGAGACAATCACACCAAGGGGAGGGGGGGAAAGGTTGCTGACCTAAGTTTGGAAAGGAGTAGAAACCAAGACTAAGGGAAAATGAAACTGTCCAAGAGCACTGTGTCTGATAAGGTTTCTCATGGGGACACATGTTAGATTCAGAAATCACTCTACATGTACACTGGGACTGAACAATTAACTAAAGGGATGGTGGGTGGAGACAGACAGGGTTCTCACTGCTCAAGCAGGAGATTACAGTAAAGCAAAAGGAGGGTGCCAGAACAACCCATGTGCTGACGATCTGACCTAGAGACGTCAGATGCCTAGTACGTAGATCCAGGAGGTCACACTCAGAAATGGTTACACATTTGTGCATACACATGGGCCAGTACACACACAAGTCTCCGGGCTCTGTCATACGAGTGGACCTAGAAGCAACTGACACTCCAATAGCAACAAGTACACCGAGTATCCAGATCTTGGTTTCTAGTGCCATTTCCCAATAGGAGAGTGGGCTCCTTGAAAAAAATGGCTGTTTCCAGGACTTCAGCAAAAAATTTACAAGATGAGCCTGCAGTATCTTCTAGTGCCAGAGACTAAGGGAAGTGCTCAAAAGAGGAAGGGAAGGAGGGGGGAGGGGGAGAAGGGGAAGGAAAAGGTGGGGGGGGGGGATCCAACTGAAAGAATTCCCAATGGACAGGGTGGAACAATTTTAGCAACCAAATTAGGTAGTGTGTAACCTGAAATGTAAAATAAACATCTATGAGTCCTCACTGATATAAATGAACAGCTGAATAGATAAATGGGCAAGAACAGACAAATCTGTGCAGAATTCTAAATAATACATGTAGTCAGTCCAACCTCGGGTTGTGGGAGCATAACTCCTCACTCCTTATGTGTGGACTGTGCTTAATGCCTTCCTTCCAGAAAGCATACTCGGGAAAGGGGAGGAGAGAGTTTTTACAGAGGAGAAACCTAACACTCCCTCAACCACTTGTCCTAACGTCAGCAGTGCTAAGTCACCTTGATGGTATTATTCCCGACACGATGAGCAGAGAATGGCACTTCACCTCTGTGGTCTTCCTCTCAAACCCCATAACCCCAGTCTGATCACAAGAAAAACGTCAGATAAATCCTAAAGAGGGACTTTTTACAAAATACCTAACCAGTATTCCTCAAAAATGTCAAGGTCATCAAAAACAAAGAAAGCAGAAGAAACGGTCACAGACCAGAGGGGTCTAAGGAGATGCAATGATTTAAAAAAAAAAAAGGACAGCAGGTATAGACTAAAAACATCTAAATAAAGTATGGCTTTTTCTTCGTGATAAAGATATATAAATCCAAAACTCTCCTAAAGCCAAAAGTTTATTTTAAAACAAAACAAACCAAAATCTCTCTCTCCTCACTGTTCTGTAAACCACACCAAACCTTAGCCCAGTGATTCTCAAAGTGTGGTTCCTGGACCAGCAGCATCAGAACCGCCTGGCAACTTGTTAGAAATGCCAGTTTTCAAGCCCTGCCCCAGACGGGCTGGATCCGGTCCAGGGATGGGGCTCAACAGTCTGTGTTTTAGAAGCCCCTCAGGTGCCTCTGCTACATGCTAATGTTTATCCGCACAGACGCTCCGATTTCTGATGGGTGGGACTTCAGAACCAGGTGAGGACAAACCAAGCACTAAGAATGGCCATTAGGGAATGCTTACCATCTGTGAAGTACTTAGCGCAACATGACCCACAGGGAGAAAGAGAGGGGTCTCCCTCAGGCCACAGCAACATGATGGGACTGTGGAGCCTCTGTCCTGCTCTCTCCAGGGGCTACATGTCTGGGTTACAGACTGTACTCATCTGCGCAGCTGGAACACACCATTGTAAACTAGGCGGCTTAGAGCAACAGAAATTCACTCTCTCAACCTTCTGGAGGCTGCAAGTCTGAAATCCCGCAGGGCCGTGCTCCCTCTAGGGAAGACTATGCCCCTCACCTCTTCCAGATTCTGATGGCTGTTGGCATTCTGGGCCTGTGGCCACATCGCTCTAGTCTCCGCCTGTCTTCTCCTTGGTGTCTGTGTTATTTTTCTTTGCTTCTCTCTTATATGGGCTCTAGCAATGGCATTTAGGACCCAACTGGTTAACCGAGGGTAATCTCCTCATCTTAAAATTCTTAGTTTAAATCCATCTGCAAAGACTCTTCTTCCAAATAAGATAGTATTTACTAATTTAAGGGATCAGGATTTGGTATCTTTGGGTGGCCATTACTCAACCTACTACACATACTCTAAGTCAAGATGACATCAGTGGATTTCCCCTACAAAATTATAGCCGAGAATGAAGACTTCTGACCAAAGATCTGGCACTATTTTTCTTCCTAGAATGATGGCCACAGAATACCACATAAAATCAACTGTGAATGCAGAATATTACCATCTTCTATACTACCTAAAAATTCAATTATACCATTAATAAACACCTTCATCAAGGCCAGAGAATTCAGAGGACTTGTTTCAGGAGACTGATCAACCAGCATCTTTAAAGTAACTTTTGAGAAATTTTAAGACTATCTTAAAGATCCGAGAAACTGATCCAGGAGTGTTTGCTCTGCTCCTGTCTTTTGCATTAAGAACTTCCTAAATCTAGGGACTGGAGAGCAAGCACTTCTTTTGTTGGTTCTTGGGTTGAGGTCCACCACTTCAAACCCACTTAAACCACTGGTTTCCAGCTAGACATTTACACTAGCTTGGCGAGGGTCTAACAAATCAAACTTACAGAGTACTATGGGGTCTAACTGCTACCCACTGAAAATCATCTTGAACAGTTGAGTATACTGAAAATATCCTACCAAAGAAATGCATGAGGCATGGAAGTTTTCCCTTTGTCTAAAATTGTCAACAACTGAACGTTACTCGTTCTCTTTAAACGACTCCTGGCAACACAAACAAAAGGTAGAGTACAGTGCAGTCTGATACAGAAAAAGAAAATAGAATTGCATTAGAGTTAGATTGCAGGCTCTGCAATTAGACTGCCTGGATTCAAATTCTGAATTGGGCACATTAGCATCTGTACAATCCAGGATGCATCCAACAACCTGTTTTCAGAGAAAAGGGAACCAAGGCTTGGGAGAGCACAGTTTAGACACATTTTCTCACCACAGCAAAAGTGCAGGATGTCCTTCAACCCTCATCCTCTCCAAAACCAAACTATTTACTACAAAGGCTTAACTGAATCAATGTTCAATTATAACTTTCTCCTGACATTAACAGTGATTTCTGCCTTCCTGGTAAGTGCCCACTTGGAAACTTATTAATCTACTGTAACTATTACAAAGTGACTTAGATCACTTGGTAATCAGCAAGCTCTTCGTCTATTGGAATTTTATACGTCAAAGATTATAATAGAAAGGCTAGATCTCTGGTACATTTCTCTATCAGTTAGTTACAGATATGAAACAGCTGCACAATGCATGCATCTCTACAGAGCGATTAGCTTATCGTTTTTCAAAATAAGCAAAACCATGCAGATTTAAATGAATGTACCGGAATGTCAAACTCCATGATAAATATGACCTCTGTATCACAGGGACACAAGCCCCACTGCTTCTTACTCCAAGCAAACAATATTCCAGCCTCTGCCCAGCTGTGGCCCACCAGTCATCTGTGGCCCACCAGTCCTTGGCTGCCCCCTGAGCTTTATCACTTTTAAGAAGTATTCCCAAGCATCAGTCATCAAGAGATTTAAAAGTCTGAATAGTGAGTGTTCAAATACTTCCAAGTTCAAACTAAGCTAATGTCAATCAAAGGTAAGGCCTTCCTCCTAATTCCTAGCCTCCCTGGCTCAGTCTCCTTTGCTGGATTCCTCTTCATCTCTGACTTCTAGGCCCTGAAAGCCCAGGGCCTCAGCCCTAGACTTTTTCTCTACTTCCACTAACTCCCTCGGTGATGTCATTGCTCCTCTGGCTTTTAATACCATGGAAATAAATGCAGGTGACTCACACTGGTATCTCTAGCCTGAACTTCCTCGTCTTTCCCATCCCTGTAACTCCATCCCTCTGACTGCTCAGGCAACCTTCCTATCTCCCACATATCATTGCTCAACAAGTCCTATCAGCTCTACCTTCAAAACTCATCCACAGGCTGATCACTTCTCATCACTCCCACTGCTGCCACCTGCACCAAGCTACCTTTCCCTCTGAGTTCCCAGAAGTGCTTGCTCGCCAGTCTCCCTGCTCCCCACTCCTGCTCCCCTACAGTGTATTCTCCACACACCAACCAGAGGGGTCCTTTTGAAACAGCTCCCTGGACTCCACTGTCCTAATCCCCTGGTGCCTGCCCAGCTTACTCAGCACAGAACCCAGAGCCTTCACTGGGGACAGGCCTTATAGGATCTGGCCCCTTCCACTTCTGTGCCCCAGCCACCAGACTCCTTGCTGTCCTCATCACACACACCCACACACTTCCTGCCTCTGGGCCTTTGCATGCCCAGTTCCCTGTGCTAGAGATGGTCGTCCCTGGTTCACTTACACTTTCCCAGCTGGGCTGGCACTCCCCAACCCGTCTACCATTCTATCCCCTTACCATACTGTATTTCTTCAGAGAGCTTAGTACCACCTGCCAGTATACATTCGTCTCTTCTCACGTCCCCATAAAGAAGTAAATGCATCAAGGGAGCAAGCTTTGGGGCACCCGGGTGGCTCAGTCAGTGAAGCATCTGCCTTCGGCTCAGGTCATGATCCCAGGGTTGTGGGACTGAGCCCCACATCAGGTTTCTTGCTCGGCGGGAGCCTGCTTCTCCCTCTCTTCCCTGCTAATGCTCTCTGTCACTATCTCTGTCACTGTCTCTCTCTCTCAAATAAATAAATAAAATCTTAAAAAAAAGAAAGAAAGCTTTGTTGTGCTCACTGCTATAGCCTCAGTGTCCAGAGTGGGGCCTGTCAGAGGGCAGGCATACCGGTGGCTCATTTAAGGAGTTAACCATTTTAACAATTTAAGTGTTTTTATATCATTTGGGATACTTCAATTTCCATACCCATAACAAAACAACCAGAATTCTAAATTATTGCAGAATCAATTCATAATATAAAAAGTAAACAGGCATTCCTTTGGTGGTAAAAAACAAGAATGAACTCATCTTTCTGCCTTAAGGAAACCACATAATTATAAATAAAAGTAAGTCTTCAGTCTTTAAATTGAATATTCCTGTTGAAGGGGAATGCACAGGGGTTAACGTATACGAAAGGAAAAGTAGCACCTACAGTATTTTTCAAAAGCAAAGTCTTTGAAAATAAGTGCCAGACAGCAAAGAAAACAAGCTTGTACCAATTTCTTTATCCTCACAAGGGCTCACCGAGAGAAAACCCAGTAACAAAACACGATAGGGTTAACCATGATGACGTTAGTAAGAGCGTTAGCATTAAATTGCTGAGTGAATGTTGAAAGATTCTTTTTAGCAGGGGAAAAGTTTTGCTGTCATGGTACCATTACAAATTTCTTACAGTAATAACACGGTACATTATAAGCCTGCTCAAATGATAAGCTCTTTATGAGGGTTAGAAGTCTGCAAACCCTCTCAAACAAAGACCTTTCTGTCTCGGATTTCCTAGAAGTCAATAAGCTAAAAATCACATCCTGCACAATATCCACTTAGACTCACAGAAGATCCAGTCTTCTGTGGCTTCACCCCGGTTCCCCAGGGCACCAAGCGGTCAACACCATACACTCCACTTCTGTGTGTCCGATTAGATCATCTCTGGGGTCTAACTACTTTTTATTTTGAAATAATTTCAGGTTAATAGCAGAGCTGTAGAGAGAGAGATCCCATCTCTTGACCCAACTTCCTCTAATGTCAACATCTTATGTAACTATACTCTACACTATGCATATTAAAACTAAGAAATTGACATTCGCACGCTATTAACTAAACCATAAGCTTTATTCAGATTTCATCAGTTTTTCCATGAATGCCTCGTCTCTTCCAATTCAGGACCCTGTAATGCATTCAGCTGTCTTGTCTCCTTAGTCTCTGTCCATCCATGACAGTCCCTCAGTCTTTCCTCGCTTTTCATGACCTCAGCACTTGGAAGGGCAATGGTCAGGTATTTTGTAGACTGTCCCTCAGCTTGGGTACGTCTGATGTTTTCTCATGACCAGACTGGAGTTACGGCTTGGGGAGGACTAAGGCACAGGTGAAGAGCGATCTCATCCCATCCCATTTGGGAGTACATGATATAAATATGACTATTTTAATACTGCTGATATTAAGTGGGTGTCTGCCAGGTTTTCTAGAAGTTACTATTCTTCCTATTCCCTACTCCATTCATTAAAAATGAGAACAGCCTACAGTCAAGGGGAGGGAAATTAAGCTCCACCACCAGGAGAGAAGATTATTCCAAACAACCTGTGAATGTTAAAACCACCATAGTAATTAATAAAGACTTTGTAACTCCCTCTTTTTTTTTTTTTTAACTGACATAAGTTTGATTAAACAAATCACAAGTTACGGTTCAAGGCAAAAGCTGAGGATAAAGAAAAAAGGCAAGCTAAGGCTCAAGGAAGATTTATAACCAGACCACATAAACAGACATTTGTGAAATCATCAATTGCAGAGACAAAAAAGATCTTCAAAAATATCATTTGGTTTTAGCTTTAAAGTGTTTTTCAGTTTAATCTCTGGCCAAAAGTTCTCTGTTTTCGTCATCACATCAAATAGAACTTCTTCCCTTGTCATTACTCAAGATTTACTGCTGACCAGCACTCACCCTCATGGACTTTCATCCGGCTACACAACTCACTGCAATTAACATGGCTTAAAGAAGAGAAGAAAGGAAGAAAGATTATAAAGCATTAGTCTGTCAAACATATGAGGAGGGACATGCCAAGTTTGCTTCCCTGCCCACTGGACTAAGTCTCATACTGGAAAGACCACAGTCCAAACTCCCTTTTCTGTCTTCTCCACTACCAGGGCAATGCTCCACATAGGACAGGAGCTAAATGAGATGCCAATTAACCAAAACATAACTCCAACCTCTACCTAGTACCAAAGTATCACTGGATCATAAGAAATGTTGCTGAGTATTCATGGCATCTATGGTTCTCACAGACGAGGAGGAAGAACTATCAGAGAAGCCTATAAATAGTGCAGATCGTTGGAATCTACCCACCAAGAGTCTGGTTCTCAGTTTGGGCCTGGAAACCTGCTCTACAGCAAACACCTCAAGTGATTCTCGTATAAACAGCTTCCCTTTGAGAAAGAGCAGCCTAGTGGAAGACCGATGGACCATGTTAATGCTTGAAGTACACACTCACTTACACACTCACACACACACACACACACATATTCCCATGTCACTGAGTCTGGAAAACTGACGTCCAACACACCCTCTTACGCCTGAAGGAGTTTCACCTCCAACTGTCTCTTCCTGACCCAGACAACACGGCTACCGTCGGGTTCATTCTTGCCTTTGTTCCTTCACTGGCCACTCTGTGGGTGCCAGATGGTCTGACCGGTTCAGTTCAACAAGGATGATTAATTATTGGAATTAAAAATTTTACAAAGCTTTGTTGTTGCCATCCCTCGACCTCTTACAAATGTGAAGGGATACCATCCTCATTGTGCAGAACAGTCCAGAAATCCAGCCACTTTTAGAGATGGGGGTGACCCAGATAATGCAAGCCTCCTGTGCACTATCCTCCCTACCCACCCATCCCAGTGGCTCCCCAGCCCTCCACACTGTCCTGTGTTGCTCACACTATTCAGCCCTGATTTGTTGGTTTACTATTATGAGGTAGTACAGTATTTTTCACATACATTTGTCCATTTCCACATACTGATAGCAAGTCCTTAAAGCTCATTTTACTCTTATTACCTCAAAATGGCTCATACAGCACTATGAATACTAATGTGATTTAAAAAGTAGACTGTCAGTTTATCACAGGAAATTAGCTGATGACATAAGTGATCTCAATCTTTCCAACTATACAGAAAATACTATTCAGCTATTAGCTTAAGATAAAGAAAATGATACACTGATCCCACCGCCTGATAACATGGCTAAGGAGCCCTCTCCTGTCAACCTAAGTTAAACATGTCTAGCAGCGGCCTTATCACAAGAAAGGTGACTAACATGTAAAACCTAGAACATCTTTAACACATTCCTACCAAATTTGAACTTGGTGAAGACCGAGCCCTTTGCCTTTAGATCCACACCTCCTCCCTTGCAAGCACAAGACTCACAGCCCAAACAGAGAAACCATTTCAGAGATGTTGATGTACTTACAGAGGGTTTTGTTTTGCCAGTTTTGACAGGTCCAAAGCAACTAACTTCTCCATTTTAGGTCAACCTTGACTGGTTCCATCAGAACAGTCTTCTCTAAATTTTAAAAGCAAAAACCAAGAAGTCCAACACCACAGTGTTCCTACAAGTCATATTCAAGTACCTGTTTATACAGGTCAAAACCTATGCGAAGTCCTCAGGGAATGAGCTCTGAACGGCTTAGTTTTTCAGATACTTGAAGTATTTCATAAGCCCTCGCTCTGTGCCAAGCACTAGCTAGGATTAATACGCAGCATCTCAATTTATCCTTGAAACATTCATACAAGGTAGGCAATTTCTTATGCCATTTCTGTAAGGAGGTAAGGGTCCAGAGAAGTTACGCAGCTCGTTGCCTGGGATCACACAGCTGGTAAAGAATGATGAATGAATTGTGGAGATTCCAGCCCAGGCCTACTGTGTCCTAGGGCACATCCTCACCACTCACTCCCGTTTTCCTCGACATTTGTGCCACCTGGCCTCATCTTAACACCTCTCGCCCCTTGCTCACCCCATTCCAACACTTGTCCCCTTGCTATGTCTTAAACATCTCACACATTACACTTTACTCTCTGTCTCTTTGCAGCCCAGCCCAGCCCAGCCCCAACAGAATAGGAGAGAAGAGGGCCTCCACTTTCTGAACTGTTGTGCCCCCAACTAGAACAGTGTCTTGATCTTACCGGATGTTCAAAATTTATTTGAAAAATAAATACACATATGAATATTCTGATTGGTTGAAAGTTTTTCTAATTTTTAGAGCACAATTCCCTGACTTCATAAGCAGAAGATGAGGATATTCAGAGTGATTTATACAATTGGAAAAGGCAAATTTTAAGCTGTGAAGCTAAGGCTCCATTGTTGATGGTCTTAGGTGACATCAATGAAAATGATGAAGTACAGACATCCAAAAACTCTCTCCCCCATAAAAGCAAAGAGAACATGGGCAAAAAACAGCTTCAGGCAACCTTTTCAGGACCTGGATATTAGCCAAAGACTTAGAGTAACCCAGGAAGGGTTTATGCAAGAAAAACAGTGAAATTTTAGTAGGAATAGCGAATCCTGTGGCCTTTTAACTTGCCCATTCCTCTTCCCTGTTGCCCAGCAATGTGGTAATCTTGAAAACCAACAGTCCACAATCATGGTGAAAGCCAGCAGCCTGACAGCCACTGGAAGGGGACAGAGCAGGACTGGAGCTCCTTCAAAGCCCCATTCCCAGAGAACTGTCATTATCTGACCTGCCTAGTGGTTTCCTAGAAGACCCTACTTATAAGACTGTCTTTATTTGTCCCGACTCAGAGCCCTCCTTTTCCAAAAAAGCTCTTGGTGGGGAAGGGAGGAAATATTTGTTAAAAACGATCATAGGCAATTGTTGAATATCATGCTGCTTGAGGAGGTGGCTAACAGTATGAGTAAAACACAGGCTAACCAAAAAGCTTAAGAAGAAAAGTCGGGGTATGACATGTCCATAAGGGGCTTTGATGAGTTTCAATATATTCGTGGGAACCTGTGCACATGCCCAGGGATAATCAGAGAAGGCCCTAAGCTCTCACGTCTGGTTGACTGTGAGGCTCTGCACAAGGAAGAAATGAGGCTAAGGGAGAGTTTAAAACTGCACAGTGAGCGTTGCAGGCAAGCAGCAACAAGTACACAAAGCCCTTAACCAAAGACAGGGAGAGTTCTTAGTTCCAGATCTCTAAGGACATCTTTGTCCAATCATTAGCTGAGCATGAAGCAAACCAAGCAGATTTTAGTAGTTACACACACAAAAAAATACAGACTTTACAAAATCCCCCCCCCCCAAAATCACTAACCAAATAACAGCCACATCATCAAACCCTGGGGAGGGGGCAGAATCTGATTTCCAGAGTTGCTATATTATTTTAAATGCCTTGTTTCCAACAAAAAATTATGAGACATACAAAGCGGGGCGGGGAGGGGGGGGCAGGGAGCAGCCAATAAAGTAGCAGAAATTATAAAAAAAAGAACTAAGTAGAAATTCTGGAGTTGAAAGTCACAGTAACTGGAACAAAAAAGTCACAACAAATCTGAACTGGTAAAACAAAGGATTTGTAAACTTGAAGACAGGTCAGTTGAGATCATGCAGTCTGAGGGACAGAAAGAAAAAAGAATAAAGAGAAGAAAAATAAACAGAACCAAGCATATGCTATGGCAGTTGCATAATGAGAAGAGCAATAAAGAGAAAAGGACAAAAACATCTGAAGAAGTAACTGCTGAACACTGACCAAATTTGATGAGAAACAATCCACACACCCAAGAAGCTCAATGAACTACAAGCTCAGAGAGCCACACCTCGACACATCGTAATCAAACTACTGAAAGCCAGAGTCTCAAGAGCAACAAGAGAAGAGACTCTTCGCATATGAGAGATCCTCAGTGAGATGAACAATTGATTTCTCACCAGAAGCCATGGGAACCAGAAAGCTTCCATCCAAAGTGCTGAAAGAAAAAGACTATCAACCAAGAATTCTCTACCAACAAAACCATTTTTCAAAAGTGAAGGAGAAATTAGCGCATTCCCAGATACAAAAAAAACTGAGAGGATGTGTTACGAGCAAACCTGTCCTATGAGAAATATTAAAGGAGGCCTTTTAGACTGAAAGGAAAGGACACATGACATTAACTCAAACATGTGAATAAAGGGCCCAATAAGGGAAACTACATAAGCAAATAGAAAATTTATAAAAATATTTATAAAAATTGGGACGCCTGGGTGGCTCAGTTGATTAAGCCACTGCCTTCGGCTCAGGTCATGATCCCAGGGTCCTGGGATCGAGTCCCGAATCGGGCTCCTTGCTCGGCAGGGAGCCTGCTTCTCTCTCTGCCTCTGCCTGCCACTCTGCCTGCTTGTGTGTGCACGCTCTCTCTCTCTCTCTCTCTCTGACAAATAAATTAATTAAATCTTTTAAAAAAATTTATAAAAATATAAATATATTGTTAACACTTTTTCCTCTAATCTGATTTAAAAGACAACTGCACAAAGCAGTAATTACAAATCAGTGCTGATGGTCCTATCACATATAAGATATAACTTGTGTGACAATAATAGGAAGGAATAAGAAGAAAATGGAGCTTTGTCAAAGCCCAAGATTTTGTATACTATAGTTATTAAGCTGGCATTAATCCAAACTTCTTGTTTATCAGTTAAGATGTTAACTGTAATACTTAGGGTAGCTTCTTAAAAAATAAAAGAAATGACAAAAGAGTGAAAATGTATAAAAACCACTTAACACAAAAGAAGGCAGCACTGCAGGAACAGAGAAACAAAACAGACATGACCTAGGAAAGGAGGAGCAAAATGACAGACACAAATTCTACCCTATCAGTAATGACATTAAATGTAAATGGATTAAAGACCCCAATTTAAAACTGATCCAACTACATGCTATCTACAAGAAACACACTTTAGATTCATAGACACCAATGGGGCACCTGGATGGCTCAGTCAGTTAGGTGACTGCCTTCAGCTCAGGTCATGATCCCAGGGTCCTGGGATTGAGCCCCACGTCTGGCTCCCAGCTCAGTGGAGAAGTCTGCTTCTTCCTCTGCTCCTCCCCCCATCTCATTCATTCTCTCTCTAATAATTAAATAAAATCTTAAAGACACAAACATTGGGGTGCCTGGGTGGCTCGGTCAGTTAAGCATCTGACTCTTGATTTCTGCTCAGGTCATGATCTCAGGGTCATGAGGTAGAGCTCTACATCGGGTTCGGCGCTCAGAGCAGAGTCTGCTGGGGATTCTCTTTCTCCCTCTTCCTCTGCCCCTCCTTCCATGCACACACCTCTCTCTCACCAAAATAAAATCTTAAAAAAAAAAAAGACACAAACGGGCCAAAAGCAAAAGTACAGAAAAAGATAAAGCACACGATAGTAACTACAAGGTACTGGAATGGTTATACTATCAGACCAAATAAACTTCAAGACAAAAACTGTCACTTAAGACAAAGAAGGCGTTTTATAATGATAAAAGCACATATGCACCTAACGACAGAGCCCCAAAATACATAAAGCAAGAAACAACACAACTGAGAGGGAGAAACTGACAATCCAGAAGTATCAGAGACTTTACTATCCCACTTTCAATAATGGGTAGGACAAAGAGATGACCAGGGAAAAGGACAATCAACAAACAAATCAACTAGACCAAAGAGACATCCGTAGAACACTCAACAGTAGAACACACTCTTCTCAAGTACACACACAACACTCTCCAGGGTAACCATATGTAGGTCATAAAAAGTCTCAATAAATTTAAAAGAACTGAAACAATACAATGTATGTCCTCCAACCATATGGAATGAAATTAAAAATCAATAACACAATGGTGGGTCTTAGACTGCTGTGCTGTTTAGTCTCATTTCATCTTATTTTTCACAACTTCTTTATGCCCTTCCCATTCACTGCTGATAGAGTCTTTTATGGCAGCGCCCTTTTTTGGATGACAATTTGCCCTTATGATCTATTAAGAGCTTGGAGATTGAACCATCAAGCCAGAACAAAAGGCTCTGTATATAACCACATGGGAGCTTTGCCTCAAAGAACAGCCAGCGACAGTGATCTGCATTTGGAGCATCTATTCTAGCTATTTAGGGCCCTGCCTGGTTCTCAGCCAGGTAAGGGTAACAAGCAGCCTAAAGGTGTGAAGAAGGCACCACTAGACACAAACCAGCTCCATGACAACCAGCAGCTGAAACATTATCCCTTCCAACATTAAAGAAAAAAATTCCCAGGCTTCTGATACAAAGATATTCAACATTCCTTTCTAAGCCAGTCAGACTAACAAGGAAAACCTTCTCTTTTTACATATTTTGCTCTAAACTCCCAGTTTCCCTTGATGATATGCCTTCCTTAAAAAGAACATCACTGATCTTACCCCTTCCCTGTACTGTTTTATCTTTAAGATCACTATCACAGGGTTTTTACACGTTTACATTTTTCTCAACCATTTCATAAATATATTAGTCTCCTCAATTATATGACAGCCCTTAAGGGAAAAAAAACGGCCGTTTGTGTTTTGTGCTTTTGTAGTTTCCAACCTGTTTAGAAAGCCAGTACTGGGCTCACTAATTCTTGCTTAATGAATATTGGCTAACTCAGAGCATCACGCTGGTGTGTCTCAGTATATACTGGTGTATCCCAAACACTCTAGTTGTGCCAAGATGACAATCCCTTCAGGTCTGGGGTCGAGGAGTGCCGTGGGTAGAGGGTGGGGTAGCAGGAGCCCTGTGGGGCCCCACATACCTCAGTGTGTGTATCATGATGTGAAAAAGGTCGGAAAACACTGGGTTAAGGGACTGATTAGAAACACTGCTGAAAAGAACTGGAAAGAGCTTGAATGTCCATTTAAAAAAAAGACGAAGATTCTTATGTAGCAACTAGAAAATCTTAAGACTTGGGAGTGAAAACCAGCAAGATACGGATAGTAAGCAACACATGTGGGAGGATATACAGACTTTGTGGCTTTTATCTGCACATGGAACACTTGTTAAGGCTGCACCACCGTGGTGGACTCTGAGGGGAACCTGGTGGACAGTGATGAGAAAACTTGTCCTGATAAACTCTTTCAGCTTCTGAATTTTCAGCCACGTGATGGCATGAAGTAAATCTTTTAAAGTTGCCAAATCTTCCTATGCCTAGCTCCCACTTTCATTACTAGCAATTATTTTCTACTCGAAATATCTTCATTACTAGTCAAATGTTGAATTAAAATAAGAAAAGTCAAGATCTGGTTGCATTTTAGTGGATTTTAAGAAAATCCACTGAGCTCTACACTTACTGATGATCTGTGCACTTCTCCATAGGTATAACATACACTTCAGTAAAAAGTCAAAAGTAAAATGAAAAGATTACTTAAACCAATTGTCTTTTTATTCCCTTATTAAAATAGTTGTATGGTATTTCATTTATTTTCCTACGTAAATTGTTTCAAATTTTTCAATAACGTTCCTCAAAGGGCACCTGGGTGGCTTCATTGTTAAGCACCTGCCTTCAGCTCAGGTCATGGTCCTGGAGTTCCGCAATCTCGCCACATCCCTGTTTCTCTGCTCAGCGAGGAGTCTGCTTCTCCCTCTCCTTCTGCTCCTTCCTCCGCTCCTTCTTTCTCTCACTCGTTCTCCCTCTCAAATAGATAAAATCTTGAAAAATAAGAATAGTAATAATACTTCTTCAAAAAACCCCATGTAACTTGAGTTATAAGGCTGAGCCCGCATGAGACAAGGGGGAACCAGGTTTCCCTGCTCCACTTTGCCAATACTATTAACAGCCTCACAGCCCACATTCTCATTCTGGGCTGGGGGGTTTTGGTAAGCGTTGAGGAGCATTACTAAAGACCACCTCATGGTTTACTATACGGTAACCACATTTTTTATTATGAAAATAAAGCATTTAAAGCCACTTATCGAAAATGCCAAAGTCACAAGAGATAAAAGAAAGAGACTTGTGCAAAGGGTCTGGACTGAAGGAGGCTTTAGAGGCACGACAACAATCAAATGTAATCCCTGGCCCTGGGCTGGGTCCTGTGATGCGGGACCGTACCGCATCAGCAGATAAAATCAGAGTATCAACACTAGGTTAAAGTTTCCATGTGTACTATGGTTACATGAGAGAATTTCCCTATTCTTAGTCAAAATACATCGATGTGAGTTCAAGTAAAGAGCCACAATGTTTAGTTACTCTTAAATGAGGGACAGCCCTATGTCCCTGTACGCGGGATTAGGGGGAGACACTCAGAAACAGAGGCAAATGATGTAAAATGTTAACAGGTTAATCTGAGCGTAAGGTGTACAGATGTGCTTTGTGCTATTTTGTTTTTCCGTAAAATTAAAATTACTTCCAAATAAAGTTTTTTAAAGCAATATATTAATAACCACCAATAAAAATCAAAACAAGCTTAGAAATGAATCTGGATTTTGATTGTGACAGTTGTTTCTTGCGAGCCATTTTAATTAAGTGTAATCCGAAGGCATTATTTCAAACTTGCCAAAAAAAAAAAAAAAAGTACACCCTCCGTCTAGATTTGTAAGAGCTAAATAAGCACCTTCTGAGACCCAAAGCTTAACATAATCGTCTTTAACGTAAGACTCCACCTCAATCATTTCTCATAATGTGAACCTTGATGGTTTTATTAAACTTACAGGAAGTTTAATAAAAGTTCAATAAAAGTTCTCATCCACGTGAGGGATTATTCTCGCCTGAGTGGTGAACACAATGATAAATCCTAGTAATGACACATTAAAAGGACTTAAAGCACTACCAAAAAAGCAAAGAGAAACTTAAGGTCTAATAAAATGGTACATGTGCCCACAAATATAATTCTTAAAAATGAAAAAGATGAAGAACTGCACACAAAACACAAAACTTTCAATCTGCAGAAAAATATGTAGAAGACAATTCCTGCCCCCCCAAGGAAGAGAAGGATTTCTTACACAAGGCACAGAAAACACAAACCATACAGGAAAAGAAAGAAACTAGACTACGCTTAAAATTCACAATTTGCATGCTGAGTATCACATTTAAAGCGAAAAGACAAGCCACACTCTGGGAGAAGATAATCTCCCACAAAAGGAGCTCACAGAAGGGCAGTACCTAGGAAAAGCTGTCATTATCGGACGCTTAAACACAAGAAAAGCAGCAGGGACACCGCCCCCACACTGCCCACAGGCCTCCACATTCCACTCCTCGGGGATCCTAGGCAGGGATGGGGAACCACCCAGGGAGGGAGCTTCCTCCTCCACCAGATCCCTTTGCCAGGTGCTTCTAGTCAAAGAGATGGCTCCCAGTGTCCAGAAGGGACCATTTCCAGCATCCCAACTTTGGGCCTGAGAGAATTTTGGTTCTTACAAGATAACAGGGGGAAAAAAGTGCTAAAACTATCTCCCAGTCCCTGCAGCCCCCCAGGACGATACTTTCTAACGTCTTGGCACTAACGCTAGGTCAGAGTTCTTGATAACAAGATACTGGCTCTGCGGCTGTCTATCTAGCAGCATGTAAGATACAACAGCACTACAACACTAAGACAGATATTTTTAAAAATTCTCTCTCAAAGGTAGGCCTATCCTCCACAATTCCAGCAGGAAGGGTAGCTTCTCAGAGGTCAGGAATAGCATAAAACATCCCAAAATACACAAGGCACTACATGTTTTAACCATAATGAAATATGCTAAGGTTGTAACTACTAAATTAAGAATGGGGAAAATGGAGAAACACTGCCTTCTGTATTCTGCTGGAAACTACAGGACATCCCTAAAGAGGCTTCCTCGCTGCAAAAATTCATGACCACAGCGACCTCCCCCCTAGATCCAGTGACCAATCCTCCCTGCATGCAAGGTGGGGGGTAGACCCACAAAGATCAGAGGTTTCACTCCAATCACATTTGAGATTTAAAATGTATCTTTTATAATTAGAAATGAACATGAAAACTACTTCCTGTATTCTTGAAAATGTCCACTTCCCTAAGAGTTCAAACGAAAGAAACAGTTATTAGGAAACCTTTAACAGCAAGTCTGGAGGGGAGACAAGTACGGGCAAGAATACTTTCTTCACTCAAGCACTTTAGAAAATTAACTCATAACAAAAGCTAACAGTTTACATCAGAAAGTGTGTTTCTTTTTCTTGGGCAAAGGTCTACAAGTTCCCTCTGTTCCTCACAACTATGGGTAGTTTATCAATCTAAACACAACACAACCTAAATAATTTTTTCCACTCTGACTAATATCAGATCCTGTAACTGCAGGCAAGAGGTACACATCTGCCAATAAAAACAGAGAAAAGTCAAAAGCGAACTCATGTTCTCGAGAACATTTAAAAAGAAAACCTCTACAAGTAGACTTCCTACCAAAAATTGCACTTGTGTGTCAAGATAACTCCGAGACTGCCTACCAACTATTCGGAAGAGAACAACCATATTGCAAACTTCCAGGTCACAAATAACTGTCTAAAAAGTCAAGGTTTTAAATAAATGCAAAGTCAAATGCAATTGGCTTTTTTTTTTTTAAATCATTACTCATTTTTATGAATTCTAAACATGCTGAGTTTCGAAACTGCATGGGTCAACATGACCAGAAAAGTCAGGCCTTCGGGAGAAGAGGGAAAGGGAACCTTGACACACTTAGAATCCCACCGGCAGAATCAGCAGAAGTCAGATTAGATGAATGTTCTGGATAATCATGAAAATACTGCTGTTACCTACAGTGAACCGTATCATTTCTTTGGGCTCCAAATGCCATTATTTATTAACTAAGGTATCAGGTCAAAGAATAGAAAGCATGTCCTAAAAATGAAGGATAAAAGATACAAAGAAGGAATTCAAATTTTAAAAACTTGGGTAAAAATGTACAATACCTTCATACCAACTTCGAGCCTTAAAGAAGATATCATCACTCGTTTCCTAGGATTGGTTCAGAACTAATGATGAAATTAACAGATTTTTTTTTTTTTTCTGTTCTTACCTCATAAGACCAGACACACTGCACCCCCGCAAACCTCCGGACACATCTTCCCACCTCCACGTCCTCGTGAGTTGTGTACATTTCCCGGAGACACTTTCCAATGTGTGGTACCATTCTCCGGAGAACCTCCCGGCTCATGATCACACCGGGCCCCCCCATGCAGAAGTTCTCACCGGGTTCCAGGGCAAGTTTCCCCATTTCTTCCGTGGTGCCCAGTCCTGTCTGCCCGAGAAAGAGGGGCTCACTGCTATTCAAACTCCTCAGAAAATTCTCCAGACGGTCTCCTTTGATATACACGTCATCATCTGCTCTCATAAACCATTCATACTTGTCCAAGTAGTGGTCATGCATGTACTTGAGCATCATGAAAGACTTCTTCTGGGGTGGGTAGGAGTCGTCCACGCCCCGTAGTGGCACTATCGGGATTGGTATCGATGTGTCTGAACCCTCACTAGAGAAGAATTCGACTTTCCCAGGAATTGTCTTGGACCATGTTCTGGAATTAAAATAAGTATCAGTGAGAGAACAGTTTATTTCAAGCTTCTCATTTCCAGAAATTCACATATCTACTCATGCTGAATGTGTGTTCAAAAGGAATGATAAAAAACTACTTGATCTGTTTGCCTCCCCTTAACGGAAACCCAGGCTACAGGGTATTGCAAAGCCCCAATTCATTTTCAAAAGAATCCCAACAAAAAATAATGATGAAGTGTTCAAATATTTCCAGGATAACTAAGTTTTAGCTGTGTCTGAAAACCAAATTGGCAGGGCACCAAGGTCTAGATCTCCCCGTTAATTTTCTGATACTTATCAAGTCCCTACCCACAAACTTCTCCACTCTGTAAGATAATCAAAAATCAAATTCTTTTTGTTTTTTCCTCTCTTCCCCTATGATCCTCTGGTTTTATTTCTTAAATTCCACATATGATAAAATCATATGATAACTGTCTTTCTCTAATTGACTTTTTTTCGCTTAGCATAGTAAAATAAGAAGAAATCGGAGAGGAAGACAAACCATAAGAGACTCTTAACTATAGGAAACAGACTGAGAGTTGCTGGAGGGGAGGTGGGGTAACTGGGTGATGGGCATTAAGGAGGGCACTTGATGCAATGAGCACTGGGTGTTATATGCAACTGATGAATCCCTACACTCTACCTCCAAAACTAATAATACACTACATGTTAATTAAATTGAATTTAAGTAAAATTACATTTAAAAAAATCAAATTCTTCATTCAACAAAGCTTCTTTAAATGCACATCAAGTGCCAAGTATGTGCAAAGCCAGGGTGATGCACAGTGAGCAAGCATAACACCGACAGCCAACTCACAGAGTTGTCATCAGGAGAGACAGACATTTACCAAGGCAGTCACACACCAATGTGCTTACTGGTATGAATTAAAACCAGCACCCTGAAAGAAAGGTGCACGGCCATGAAGAGCATACAGAAAGAACACAAAGTAGACATACAGTACACAGATCGCTTCCCCAAGACCCAAGTGAACATCGAGGATGAGAAACAGGCCCAGAAAGTGGCACGTGGGGACAGGGCAGGTTGCCGCAAGGGGAGCAGGCCCCCTAGAGCTGGGGCCCCTCAACAGTACCAGCTACCGAAAGCATGGGGCAGACCAGATGCGGATGAAAGCTGGGCTTCCCACAGTCCTCAGAGGTGGAGGAGCCGGCTGAGTCCACCAGGAGAGAACTGCTGCAGCCACCCAGACATGGTGTCATCAGGGCTAACTGCTCCACCCACTGCAGAAGGAGAAAGTCAGGACTCCTGCTGCTGAATAACTGATTTAAGGCCACCATGTTACATCTGTCCCTGTGCCTTCTTTATACTAGAAGCAGTCCAGCTACAAAATACACTTACATAGACCACTTCTAGGAAAAACATCACAGAATGTGAATGAAGCAGTCAATATAGCCCTAATAAGATCAAAAAAGGACCCCTCCCAGGTGACTGTCTCCCCAATATGTTTTTATTTTACTTATCTGTTACACTTATATGTATTGTGGTGAAAAGTGAACTTGACGGGTCAACGAAAACCACACATATCTTAAATGGAAAGTCTTAGGGAGAGAAATAGTCAAAAAAGGTACACACCAAACCTCTGGTGAAGGGGTACAGAAGTAGGGAAATGGGAAGGATGGGGGAAGGGATAAAGAGAACTTTATTCTGTGTATCTCTAAATGGAGGAAAACTTTTATAAGCATAATATTACTTTTTTTGGAAAAATTTTTAACTGTCATAAAATATACATAACTTGAAATTTACCATCTTAACCATTTTTTAAGAATAATGTTCAGTGGAGCATTAAACACAACCCCATCATACTTCAACATCACCACCCTCTGCCTCCAGAACTTTTTCAGCTGCAAAACTAAATTTCTAAAGCACAGTATTATTTTTGTAATTTTATAAACAATCAACAATGATGCACTTAAAAAGAGATTACTGGTTTTTAAATTCAATTCCTAACCCAAATTGCAAGGAATACAAAATGACTTCAAACTTCTCTCATTCAAATAGAGGAAGAATTCAACGAATTTTGTCAAATTCTGTCAAACATGCTTCTCAAAAAATCTGAGGAATACACATAGTTTTTCATTAAAACTAGCATTTCGACTATGAGATACACCACTGTTTTTTTGTACCAATAACAAAGAAAAAAAGTGCCATTCTTAATCACATGATGCAACTGTAAAATGCATCCTGATTTCAGCGATGTTAAAATGTGGGGGCGGGGAAATGTACATCTCAGAATGATGTAAGACAGTAGCAGTAATGTTTTTCCCTTAATGCCTATGGATTTAAAATGGACCTATAGAGTCTTGGGCCATTTACAAAACTCTTTAACAAAGAATTTGGCATATATGGACTCTAGATGCTGTCCCAGGGACTGTACTGCATTTTCACAAAGGATAAGCTCCTGAAAAAAAGGATGAAAAGTGAACGTGGCCGGAGCAAGGCCATTAATTCAAAAAGAAACCAACCCTTTCCACAAAGAGACAAGTCTCTTTCAAAAATGAGAATGAAAAAAAAAAAAAAGAGAATGAACTACAACCAACACAGAATGTACAATACCCTGAAGCCCCCCTTCTGACGTGGTATCTAGAGGGCAGACGGCTTCCCAACCCCAGGAACTTGGTGACAATGAAGACGTACTAAGAGGACCCCCAACCAGGTCAAGGAGCCCCGATTCCTTCCTTCAGTAGAAATGATTTTTGCTTGGCAGTCACAACAATTCTTTGAAAAAGTAATTAATTTCAATAGTTGGCACAAAAAAGAAGTCAATACATCCTGCTCACTTGCATGAAAAAAGTGACTTAAAGTGTCACTTTCCATAAGACACACACTACCATCTCCTATGATCCCTACACACTGAAAAAGAGCCTGACTTACTCAAGCCACAACCAGAAAACAATTATTAAGAGGTAAAATTCACAGGCGTGATGGAGTTAAAATATACTACCGTTCATAGTACTTCTGAAATCTAAGTTATAAACAGTTTGCATTATCTCATAATTGATTATACATGAATGGTGAATAAAATCAACCTAACTTTAGCTTCTACCCCATTGCTTCTGAGCTACAATGTGATTAATAAAACAGACCAAGTTCGAAACGGTAAGTACAGAAGGAGCCAACCCCAGAAGCCATTAAGATACTAAAGCACCATGACATTACTGGAGACGCGGGGTGGGTAAGACAACGTCTGCCTCCAAAGGAACCACCTCCTCAAGAGACAACACACAGGGGCGCCTGGGTGGCTCAGTGGGTTAAGCCTCTGCTTCAGCTCAGGTCATGATCTCAGGGTCTTGGGATCGAACCCCACATCGGGCTCTCTGCTCAGCAGGAAGCCTGCTTCCTCCTCTCTCTCTCTGCCTGCCTCTGCCTACTTGTGATCTCTGTCAAATAAATAGATAAAAAAATCTTAAAACAACAACAACAACAAAAAACAACAACCCCCCTGACATCAGGCTACCGCAGGAATATACCGTTTAAAAAAAAAAAAAAAAGAGACAATACACAGGTGATGGTTCAGAGCGTGAGTTCTAGAATCAGGCTCCTGGAGTGAGAGTCCTGGCTCCACTTTGGGATAAGCCACTGTGGGCCTCCCCTTCCTTGTCTGTAAGCTGGAGATAATAACACTACCTGCCTCATAGGGTTGCTGTGAGGGTCGGTGGATTCTTCGACCTAAAGTGCTCACACATCCGCCCGGCACACAGGAAGCATTATATAAGTGCGACTTATTAGGGAAGCCAGGAGTGTGCAAATAAAGACAGTGAAAGAGAAAATGAAGGGCACAGGGGAGTGTGGGCTGAACATGCAGCAGTCGGTCACAGGACCACAACCAGCGTGCAGACATTATGGAAAATGCCACTCCTCACACTTCTGGCTAAAAACCTGACACTCGAGCGATCTAGGAGAATTCCGTTTTACTGTCAATCTTAGACAGCGTTAGGGTAGAAGCCTACTGAGACTTCAACTTTTAAAAGTGTTTTCACTTCTGAACGCCAGAATCCCTCCTATTAGCCCGAGCATCAGAGTGCGTTTGCGTCTGGACTCCTACCTGCCGCAGCACACAGGAGGCGGACAGCAAGCGCCATCCTCTCTCGCGAACCACCCTCGCTGAGGCGATTAACGCCTATACCGTGACTTGAAATCATGTAATTTGTCCAAGAAGAGAAACCAATTAATTTTAAAAACAGACAATCTAACCTCAAACCATCCTTAAAAGCCTCTCTGCAGTTTTATGGTAACTCCACCCAATTATTATCTTTTCCTTTTTAGGTAACCCAGGGAAAAACCTCAGGCTGCCCTTTTCTGTTCTAAATGACTGGTGGTTGGAGAGAAATCTCTCAAAATGAAGTTTCTGTAAATCCTCCAACCTTAAGAAAGTATGATCTTTTCATTTAGGGTATCTTTGGCTTCAAGAGCTCAGGAAAGATCGAGTGTTCTGGAATGGGAATCATGATTCACCATTCTGGGGAAGCTGGGGGGGCGGGGTGCCTTAGTGATGGGAAAGAAGTAAAGGAGACACTGCTGAAGAAGCAAGCTGGCCCTCCTTCCGCGACAGAAACAGGTCAAGCTCCTTATTTTCATAAGCAAATGTCAACTTTGCCATCGACAAGTTTGTTACCGGGAGCAAAGAGTTCTCCCTTAATTGAAACCACAGAACATTTGCAGAGGCCCTTGCCAGCAAGCTCAATTTTCAATGCACGGATAACCAACTCTTGCTAAAGCACAGATACGACAACTGAAACTGGAGAGAGCCAAGTAAGCTATCATCTTTTCCTCCGGGCCTCTAAACACTATCCCTACACTGAGTTAAATCACAGTTAAGTGATGCAGCTGGACAATATTAGCTTCGCTAAGGAATGCCTTTGCTGACTCAGGACTTCATAGTCTCCCTTTCTGTTCGGTTATCATTTTAAGAAAAACTACCTAAAATACATTTGTGTACAAAACTGCATCCACAGCCATGACTCCTGTCCTAGGTACACATTCATAATACATGGGTAAATTTAACAAGTAAGCAAGAGTACATCCCTGTGATGTGTACTATTAAGGGAACAAAAGTACACATACAAAAATAAAATATTTTACAACTTTACCCCAGAGTGTTTACTGTGGTTATTTTTGGATGGAGGATCAGAAGACATTTAATTTTCTTCATATTTTCTACATTTTCTGCAACAGATAAGTATAGTTAGAGCTGGGGGAAAAGTTTTTTGTTTTTTGTTTTTTTAAATCTGGAGAAAAACTTTAAGCTAAAAAGCATCCAAAGAAATGAAAAGATTTGACATCAGAAAATGCTACTTTTGTAATAAACATTTTTTTATTCTATACAATGGACAAAAACTAAAAGAAGAATGGAGTAAGATTGAGTACTTTCACATTTTTAAAATTTTAATAGCTACAGTAATTTTTACAAGTAAAAAGGGGAGATAGTCTGTGATTTCTCCAAAATGACAACTAAATATATTGCCAGACAGTTATAGTGGTAAGTTTGAAAGGACTCATACAATCAAATCATCTCAGAATTTTGAGTCATGGAAGGGAGAACATCATTTTTTCCCCTTGTAGAACTGATAGATAATAGGAATTAAAGGTATATATTTATATTCTTCCTTATAACAGAAGAAATTTAATAACTTAACCAAAAGGAATATAGCACGAAAACATGAGCAAGAAAATAAAGCCAAAGAAAAACAAAAGTAGTCAGAGCGGGGTACCAGTACGGGTACCAGGGACGGCGAAATCCTAGTAGGAGCTGCCTGCTAGGCTCTATGCCCATGGGAAACAGGGAATGAACTGGAGTCCTCTGAAAAGATGCCACCCTGAAGTGGGGGAGCCCACATGGTGAGTCAACTGCCATCACATGGTCTCTCTGTCTGCTAATGGTGGGCCCCAACCAGCAGGCAACCAAGAGATGTCGCTGGACCTGACAGAAACTTCTCCCGCAGGGTCCAGGGGAGGGAAAGAAGGGCACATGTAGTGAGCGTCCTTATAGGACGCACAAGTTTGATGGAGCAGCAGTCTGAGCTCACCCTCCCAAAAAAGTACATGGAGGACAATTCTTTGCTACCAGTCAGAGCAGCCATGCACTTGAACTTGATCAGGCCTTGGGAAAACTCAGAGGTCTTCCAAAGCTACCAAGTGATAACTCAAGGCCTCTCCTGGAGCTTAAGGAATGCCCTCGGGCCGGATGCTGTAAGCATTACTCAGTCCATTATCTCTGTCCTGTGTTGGTATGAGGATGGAGCGTACTGAGCTGGTTTCTCTTCCTCTTATGTGGTTTCTGGATACATGGCTTCCTCTTTTAAATTCTCTAACTGCCTTACTGCGTAAACTTATGACGTGAGCAATCTCAATTCTTTTGGAAGTAGGTGGGGAAAGAGAACAGAAATCATAAAACGGTGGGAAAAAAATTTTTTTAAGACAAATCAAATTATACTCTTTACCATTAATCCTAAAAAGTGGACCTAAGGTGAAAAGAAGCAGTAAGACTTTTTAAAGAAGCAGTAAGACTTTTTTTTCCTCCTGCTGGGTAGATTACAGCTTCCCACCTCAACAATGGCCTGGGCACTAGCCCAGGAGGCAGTTCCAAGGTATTAAGGGCTACCAGCAACCCGTCCTTTGAGCCCAGGTTCACAGCAAACAATGGAAATACTCATCAGCACAGACCACAAAAACGCCCTCTTTGAAACCTAAGAATTAAAATTCGGAGTGTTAATAATAGAAGGCGAATTCTGGTCTCATGATACATTTCCAAAGCTTCAAATATTGGAGAGCAACCTTAGATGGTTTGTTTTGCCTCCATACATTTAAAAGTGTAAATATGCAACTAAATCCTAATCATGCATGAACAAAATTCATTTCAAATTTAAATCTAAGCAAACAAAGCCACACAAAAAACAGCAGCAACAAAAAATGTTCTTTAACACAAACAATAAAACCACCCTGAACCCACTTTGGCCGACCGCTTTTGCAAGTCAGTCTCCCTGTACCAAGGCACTTCCTGGTATCAAGCCACTGAACAGCAGCCCACAGCCACCCTTCAGCCAAGCAGTCACCTGGTGCAGGGCACTGCGCTGCGGGCATGAATAACTCAGCCTGTGACAATTCTATGCAGTGTGCGGTACCGTTACCCACATTTCACAGATGGGGCGCAAGGCTAGGTAAATAATTTCCCGAGATCATAGAGCTAATAAATGTTGAAGCCAGAACTCAAATGGGGTCTGATTCCAAAGCCTCCGCTGCCGCCTTCATCCCGCACACTTTTTTCCAGGTTATCACCCACGTTTCCTTTGCAGTCCCTCCTCCATTGAGAAGGCTGAGAAAACAGTCATCCCGGAAAAGGAGGGCAACCTTACACCCACTTCAGCCACTTCCACTGCGTCTGCCTGGCAGAAACCTGTCCATTGAGGACACCTCTTCAGAGTCTAAGCTGGATTAGTTGAAGATCAGTCAGAAGACTCTACTCGGAAGGTAGCTTCTGAAAGCCTCATTCCGTTTGGGTCCCTTCACAACTGTAAATCCTGCCAGATCACTTTCCAGCAGTAGGCTGGAAACACACACAGAAGAAAATCCCAACACAAAAGCAGCCCTCACACCTAGGCTCAACTTACAAAGCAGTTGTTTTAATGCCATGGACAAATATATTTTCAACAATCCTCAGGTGCTGGGTTTGCAAACGCAGGGTTGACACCAAACCAGCAGAATACACCTTAAAAAAAAACCCCACAAAACTTTTTATTTATTTATTTGGGGGGGAGGGGGAACCATTTGCAGGGGAGGGCAAAGGGAGAGGAAGAAGCAAGCTCCACACAGGCAGGGCTCAATCCCAGGACCCCAAGATCATGACCTGAGCCAAAGGCAGAGGCTTAACTGACTGAGCCACCCAGAAGCCCCTACACCTTCTTTTTAATCATCCACAAACCAAGGTACTTGGTTAAAGAACAAATACCACAGCTACAGAGGTTTTAGAAATGACACTGAGTTAAGGTGAGTAGATGGGAAAGCTTCACTACTTTTAAATCGTAACTAAATTTCTTGTTCCCTCAACTCCATCCACATGCAGGACAGATGGAGACACTGAATATTTACATCTGTGTGTGCAAGCCAGGGCCCTCACATTAAAAATTCTGTCACCTGATTCTCCCAAGCACTACCTGGAGTTATGAAGTTACGGAACTAAGGTAAATATAGTTACAGTATCCAAATACTTTATCAGGACAGGATTAACTGCTACTTACTGAAACCAGAATGATCTCGGACCCAAGCCCAGGGCACCACCTGTGCCCAGCACCGTTGCAGGCACCTACCTACAATTCAACACACTCAAAACTGCACTTCCATTCCCTTCCAAGAGCTGTCCTCTCCTCCTCCTCTTTTTTTTAATGCTCTAGTTCTGTAGCTTTACTACAAAATAAGTGTTCACTGCAGAAAAACTCAAAAGAAAAGGGCCAAGAAGAATATGAAAGATCACTGAGCATCACTGTGTATACATTCTGTCACATTTTCTTTTCTATACTACACATGCAGATTATTTTGTTTGATTTTAAACAAGAGTAGCTTCATACTCAGAATACAATTTTATACCCTAGTCTTGCTTAACTTAAAAATATTGTGAATCTCTCTTCATTTCAGTAAACATATTTCAGCCACATCATTTTTTGTGGCTAGAGAAGCAGATCACAATATGGATAAATCAGCAAAATCAATTATGGTCCACGGTTCATAAGGCAGGACACCAAAGACACTATGAATTTCCGGGCGCCTGGGTGGCTCAATCATTAAGTGTCTGCCCTCGGCTCAGGTCATGATCTAGGGTCCTGGGATGGAGCCCCACATCAGGCTGCCTGCTCAGCAGGAAGCCTGCTTCTCCCTCTCCCACTCCCTTGCTTGTGTTCCCTCTTTCCCTGTGTGTCAAATATATAAATAAAATCTTTAGAAAAAAAAAAAGAAAAGAAAAAAAGAAATTTCCACTCCATACATATATCTTTGAGCACATCTTTAAATCCCTTTGAAAAATTCTAGAGAAAATGCTAAATTTCAGATCCCAGCCTCAAAATGCACAATCCCCCTGTTCCTTCACTACTTCCTGCTCTTCCACGTTTCCAGGAATCTGTTGTCTATGCCTTGAAAACTCCTTCAAGACTAAGTGAGGGAAAGGGGGCAGGAGTGTGTGGGCGAGGCCCTTCCTGATCCCCTTCAGTGCAGGCCTCTTTGTCCTGTGTCCCCACAGCAGTTAAGGCCCAGGCACCCTGTAGGCCCTCCTCATCCGTATTACCATTTCTTTCCCTCCCTAGAAGACACACCCTGCCAGGATAGAATTATTAATCTGTTTTCAATACAGAGCAGCTTAATGAAGGGACAAGGGAAGTGAAACTAGCCATGTGATGAAAACACAACCATGTATAAACTTCTGCTGACAACCACAGCTACCCTTACAATATTCTAACTATTTGAGGGCACCAAGATCTGGAACCATGACATAAAAAGCTAAACTCACGTTCAGGACTGCACAGTCCTCCAGTCACCTTAGACAGGTAATTCACAACGTGAAAGGGGCTGTGCTCCAAAAGTTCATTTACAGGTCAATTATCTGGATTATAGAAGGCAGCGAGTTTTTGCCAAACTGAATTCTAGCTGAGAAAGTATTACTCTAAACTGTTTCAAGATAAGCATGGTTTACTGAGTTCAAGAGTAAGAAAAGGGACTCTGAGGTTTGCTCATTAAGGTTGGTAAAAGAACAGTGTGCCTTCACTGAAAGCATTCGGAAGAGGCCATTAACTACTACAACATCTTGCAACAAGATTCCTATAGCTACAGCTAGTGTTTCTCAAACTTTCTTCCCACAGTTCCCTACAGACTGATGCTAATCTTTAATGGTGCCCTTTATCACTCCCAGGGCAAAGAAGGGAAACCATCCACCGCTTTCCTCTGAGAAAGTAGAGAAAGAACAAAACCGTTCCCCATCTTCAGCCCAGGGGAGGTAAAAACCAAGACAAATATAAGGTGTTGGATTAGCTTAGAGTTCTGGGCAAAAGAAAGGACTAAAAAGCAAAGTATGCATGTTTTCTCTTTTTTATCAAACCATTAATTAAAAAAGAAAAGCCAAATGGTATCAAAACTCCCCCGGCAAGAACAGGTAAGTGTAGCCAAGAAATGTTTGAAACAGAAGAGGAACAAAGAGGAACTTGTCTACCGGATATTAAAAAATTATTCAACTTCCAATAATTTCAAAGGGTGGTACTGGCATAAGAACAGAGGGAAAGATCACTGGAACAGAATAAGAAGTCCAAAACATACCCAGGAATTTTGAGTATGATGAAGATGGCATTTCATACTGGTAGGGAAAGGGGAGCTTATTCAACAGATACTGCTAAGACAATGTACTATTTGGGGGGAAAATGAGATTGAGATGATTTCTACCCTTTCTAGAATCAGGAAAAAAAAAAATATTGCTTTTTAAATCTCTCCAGGAGGGCACCTGTGTGGCTCAGATGGTTGAATGTCTGCCTTCACCTCAGGTCATGTTCTCCAGGTCCTGGAATAGAGCCCCACATCGGGCTCCCAGGTTGGCGGGGAGCCTGCTTCTCTCTCTCCCTCTGCTTTCTCCCCATGCCTGTGATCTCTCTGTCTCTGTCTCTCCCTCTCAAATGATTAAATAAAATCTTGAAAAAAAAAAAAATCTCTCCAGGGCATTAATTTTTTGAGCTTGGGACAGGGAAGGGTGGGGGGAACACCAAAATCAGAAAAGTAAAAACTGAACTACATGAATTTCTATCAAACTAAGAACAAAGGAAAAAATACGGAAATAATATGAACCGTAGCTAGTAACAAAAGACACAAGGAACACAGGGGATCTGATGATCTGTTACTACCTGGCACAATACATCCCTCCAGAGGAATCAGGTACCATTCCGAAGTGAAATGACCGAGAATACAAATACTCTGTAGATGAGTCCAAACAACTTTCCTCATGCATTTGCAGAACCCCAGCAACCCAGAGGCCTCTGGCAAGCTTAACTCCGAACAGCTTCAGAGCTCCAGCACCATAGCCACCTCAGATGTAAATCTTTTCTCAATCTCTTCATAAATTCACTGCATTTACAAAGCTAAGGATACATCCACCTGCATGTCTAAAGGCCTTCTTCAAACTTTTCCTGTGCAAAACCAGACCTGTTGACTCACCTCCTTGCCCAGCTCAGTAAGTAATACAACCACTCACACTCTTTCAAGGCAAGACCCTGGAAGGCACTATTGATGCCTCACCACTCAACCCGCGTTCAGTCAGCACATCTGACCTCTGCTGCAGCAGATCCCCTGGAATTCACCACGTCTCTCCATGACCACGGCCACCACAACCACCCCCTGCCATCCCCACCTCCAGCCAGACCACCTCCTAAAATCTCCCTGCTTCTCTACAATCCGATCTCCACACAAAGGGCAGAATTAACTTTTAGAACATAATGCCATCACCTCCCTTTCCTGTAAAACCTCCAAAGGCTTTCTAATTCACCTAGGAAAATTTCCAGGAGACCAGACATTATCAGGCCTCGTCTGCTTTCTTTTATTTACCTTCTTTTATTCCCTTCCAAGATGGTTGCTGTCTGTAACCTATCAGCTCTTCCCTCTGCTCCCCTGCTCCTCAGTGATACTCACACAACCAGTTCCTCACCACCAGGCTGCAGCCCAAATCCTAAGTTCCCTAGACACCACACCACCCTTTCCTTACCGTTTTATTTTCTCCATAGTGCCCATCATTAACTCTTTCAGCATCTTGGTTCCCACTAAAATAGAAGCGCCACGAGAACAAGCATCTTCACCATTGTGTCCTCGACAGAGTCTCGACCCAGAGGACCCATGTATATATTTGTTGAATAAAGGGATGAATCTTAAGTGTAACTGAGTACTTTTATGAACCAGGATCACTCCTATGAACTTAACAGCTATGGTGTCTGCTCAGGGCCTATGGAAGAAACTAGCCCTGGTCAGACTCTGATCAGCTACACTTTGAGGTTTGTTGTGTCTGGTTTTTAAAAGCTGTTTCTTGGGGCACCTGGGTGGCTCAGTAGTTAAGCCTTTGCCTTCAGCTCAGGTCATGATCCCAGGGTCCTGGGATCAAGCCCCAAAGGAGGCTTCCTGCTCAGCGGGCTCCCTGCTCAGCAGGAAGCCTGCTTCTCCCCCTCTCTCTCCCCGCTGCTTGTGTTCTGTCTCTGGCTGTCTCTCTCTGTCAAATAAATAAATAAAATCTATATTTTAAAAAAAAAAGCTGTTTCTTGCATGCTATCAGCTGTCGCTGCACTGCTAACACTTCTTGGTGGCCCTTCTCCCCACTTCAAGCATTTGGCAGGTCAAGAAAGTACAAGTCTGTAATGATGGGGCTGTTCCATCATTAAAATGCACTAACTTTAGTGCAGACAGGTACAGCTCATTGAATTTCCCGAAGGCTTTAGATTTTCCTTCTGGACCTCAGACAATTACTAGTCCCCAGACCTAAATTATGACATTTTCAGTATCTTAGCATAAAAGTACACCGTACTGCCATTTTACTAAAAATGCCAGCATCTCCTTACATCCATAAAGCCAAACTAATTTTCTTTGAAAAGAAAAAAAAAATTAGACTAAAAAACATTAAAGTTGTTCTAAAGGTATAGAATGAATTTGCCTCTTAGGAGAGAAGTTAAAACTGAGCACATCCAGTGCCAAACTGCAGTTCTACCCAGCGCTGTTAAGATTCAAACCGACTTTTATGCCAAACGGCGTGCAACTTCCATTTTAAGAGCTGAGTGTGGAGTTTCGGCCTGGGCTGCAAAGCACAGCAGAGCCATAATCATAAGTTACACACTGTATCCTCCATCCCAATTCAGGCCTTCCCCCAAAGTTTCTTAAGACTAAAACCGTATTGTGCCATCTCCTGCAAATGGCCTAAACAGAGGCTTGAGGCAGAGGATCTTATCGGGAAAGCGAAGTCCACCCCCAAGCTTCAAATAATGGGACTTTTTGAGATCAAAAGATGAAAGAGCTGCAGGAAAGCTGACAGATGCCTGGATAGGATACACTGTTTCCTCATAAGGGTTTTCCCTTTATCAGAAAGGCAGAGTTGTCACAAAGGAGGAAGAACTGGGGCCAGACGGCAAGTTGTGTTTCTACTTCCCATTAAGTGTCCAAAAGAAAATAAACAATGAGATAAAAATCCTACATCCAAAAAAGATGAGGTAGGAGACTTGGAAAAGGAGACCAAAAGTCAGAGTGTCAAGCATGGGCTTAGGGAAAAGATAATCTCCAAGTGTAGAAGAGTAGGTCCAGTTTCCGTTACATTTTCTGAGTATTGCTGGTATACCAGGACCCCTACTGGTTTGTCTATACTGACTCTGAATCCATGAAAATATATCTGTTTGATGGGCAATCTAGTATTTGTCCAAACTACTTTGATAATCGTCTCCAGAGTTGCAAGTTTGCAGGGCTTGTCACCCAATGGCAGTCATGTGGACTTACATTTCAAAACCATTCTCTGAACAATTTATACAGCTCATCCCTGATTTCAGATGTAGCCATTTCTCTTGGCAAAAAGAACCATCTGCATAAAATTCCAGGTAATTCATGGGAGATCTAGGAGTAAATCTTCAGCTGGGGATTCCTAAATCACTAACACAATCTAATTTTATATTAAGAGGCTACATTCTAAGGTTTTTCAGGCACTCAGAATCCGTCCCATAAATAAGATCCTCACAGAAAGATGCAGGAATAGGGAGTCAATGCACTGAAAGTGCTGACATTCTCTATTGCTCTTTCGTCTTCTTTTTCAATCTTGTATTTCTTCCCTTAGAGAAATAAAGATCCATATATGTTTTTCCCTTCATATCTAATGCCTTCACATTTAGACCAGAACTAAATTTAAAAGCCAAAGTTTCAAAGGTATTGGTTATAAATTAAGAACCAACAGCAACCAGGGCACCTGGGTGGCTCAGTGGGTTAAAGCCTCTGCCTTCGGCTCAGGTCATGATCTCAGGGTCCTGGGATAGAGCCCTGCATCGGGCTGTCTGCTCAGCGGGGAGCCTGCTTCCTCCTTCTCTCTCTCTGCCTGCCTCTCTGCCTACTTGTGATCTCTGTCTGATAAATAAATAAAATCTTAAAAAAAAAAAAACACAAAAACCCAACAGCAACCAGCTTGGCCTTGCTCAGCACTGACGGCTCTAAAAGTTCTTTCTCAGAGGACCTCCCTGCGTTGGTTTGTTCTGTGGCTGGATGAATCCCAAATCTTCTCCACATGGAGAGCATTTCTGTACTTCACACGTACAAGGTTCCATTAAATCCCTTTACTGGATCCACACCCTTCTCCTACCTCAAATTCACTCCAACACAAATCTGCCATTCCAAAATCATCGCCCTTCTAAAGGTTACTTCGGTTAATCCCTCTGTTAATCCTGAACATGATTCCAGTCACTTTTATGACTCATATGGCCAACGAGGACCCAGATACTGGATAACACACACACTTCCCTAAACCGAGATAGCTAAGCCCGAATCTACCATGGGCCAAGAACTACTTTTCCCAAGGTTCTCTTTCCATTAACTCAACAGACTGGTGGGATCGAGTGTGTAGCAGGCAGCCCCTTGATATCTACAACCATGCTATGGAAGGGCTCTAACCACATTAACTTACCTCCCCTCTCGCTCTGCAAAGGTATCTATTTCAGAGAATCAAACGATAACCATCACTGCCACTACTATCACAGATATTGTGTGCTAAGATTTTTCCCAATAACCTTTCGAGGGAGGTATGTTCAGTCAGACCTATTTAACAAAGAAGGCGGCTTGGACGTAGAAAGCTGAAATGCCTTACACAAAGTCAGGCTGAGGACCACACCCACGGGAGCCAAACTGGTCCACCTGACCCCAAAGCCCATACTCTTGGGCGTCGCATTCACCATCCCGCCTCTGACCTCTGCTTCCAATGTCGGACATCCATAGCCCAAGGGGCACCCCGATCCCACAGGAACCCCGGGAGCTTGGGGTCTGGAAAGCAGGAAGAGACTCAAGCCAAGGGAGTACCGGCAGGGCCGCCCACCGGGATGCTGAATACAGGAGTCGGAGTCCAGGCAGCAGGCACTCACTCACCTGTAGGCGGCCACGGCGCGGGTCTGCAGGTATTTCTGGGCGGTCATGACTCCCACGAAGAGAAAGTTCCTGTCGCGCGGGCCGCCATCCGAGGCCGGGCCGTGAGGCCAGAGCTGCGCCCCGCGCGCATCGCCGCGCGCCCCGCCGGCCTGGGAAGCCGCCGCCGCCGCCTGCCCTGGCCGGCAGCCCTCGGGGCTGGCGCGGCGCCGCGGGCCCGCTCGCTTCAGCTCAGAGGCGCGGGGCAGGACGAGCCGCGAGGCCAGCACGAAGCCCAGCACGAGCCCGAGCAGCACGCTGAGCCAGGCGCGCCGGCCGCGCGCGGCCATGCCCGTGCCGCTCTGCCCGCCGGGCCGCCGCCGCCGCCGCCGCAGGCTCCGCGCGCCCTCAGCCCGCCGCCCCCGCCCGCGGAGGCCAGCCCGCCCTAGCGCCGCGAGGCCCGGCCCGGGCAGCGCCGCGGCCGCCGCGGGCCCGCCGCGCCCATCGTGGCCCCCGAGCCGCCCGTAGGCCCCACGCCGCCGCTTTGTTCCGCACGCCCACCCCCACCGCTGCGGCCTGCGCCTTTAAGAGGGGACCATGCCCAGCGCGCGCCGGCGGCGGCTCGAGCGCGACGCGGCGGCGGCTCTTCCCGCTCGCGCGCGAGGGCGCGGGGCCAGCGCGACGGCGACGGCTGTGGCAGCGGAGTCCGCACCCCCGTCCCGCCCCGCCCGCGTCTCTCGGCTGGCTCGGCTCCGCTCGCGCTGCGCCCGCCCCCGTCTTCTTCGTGGCCGGCGCCGCCGCCGCAGCTGCACATCCTCCGGCTTAGCTCGCCATTGCAACAGGAGCCCCTCACGTCACGCACGGCGCGTTATGAAGGGGCCCCGGCGGCGGCGGAGCCTGGCCCCTCTCGGGATCCGTCCGCGCCGCCGGATTGGCGCAAAAGTGAATGGGGGGCGGTTCACGTGGCCAAAGTTTGACCAAAAAAAAAAAAAAAAGCCTCCCGGCGCGCGCGGCCCCCGCCCCGCTCCGCCCCGCCCGCACGATCTGCGGCTCGGCCGCCGGGGCGGAGGGGGCGTGGGGCCGGGCCAGGCTGGGCGCGGGCGGGGGCCCGCACCGCGGCGCCCTGCAGCCCGTTATCCGCCCGGCGACCACGCCCCCGCCGGTCCGCGCTCGGACTCCTGGCGGCGGCGCCCAGCACCCGCCCCAGGGTGTCCCCTCCCGGGGACCGTGCCCGCCAGGCGGCCCCATCCCGAGAGATGCACTGCCAGCGCGAAGCTGAAGAGGGATCTTTGAAGAAGGGGCTTCTTGGTCCCCGAACTCGGCACGAAGCGCTCGTGCCCTCTCTGAAACTGTCCTCAGATAAACCCCGCTCCCCACGCCCTGCCCTTCAGCCAGGCGGACCTGACCGTCTACCTTGTCCGCGTCTTCCCGATTCACACTGTACCTTTGTTCCCGCCGTTCTGTGGGCAGGAGCGAGCGCATATAGAATAAACAGTTCAGGAGCCGTTTGAGACGTGCATGCTTGGAGAGTGAACCGTGAATTCACTTACCTGTTCCCTGCCCCTAGTTTCTAAGTTAAAAAAAAAAAAAAAGCCATATTTAATGTCCAAGCTCCTAACAGTGCTAGCATTTAATGGATGTTGGAGAAATGGTAGGTGATGTTAATCCTGTGGATGGTAAACACTACTTTTATTTACATTCTTCGTGGGCAGATAGTCGGTTAGTACCCCAAACCTACCTGAATCTTTGTCAATATTTTTACACAGTTCATCCATAAAAATGCCGTGGATTTCTAAGACAGGTTTTGAATAACGGATTCTCTAGGATGGAGTTCAAATTTTATACATTTCTTCTTTAGGAGAAAAAAAAAAAAAAACAACTCAGCTAAAGCTACAAAAGCTGAGAAAGTGTCCATACAACAAATGTTTGTATAGAGCAAATATTAGTCTGTTACCTAGTCGCCAATACGTTGGGGTTTTCTAATGAAACTCCTGGAGAGCAAAGTGTTTTCCTGGGCCTGAGAGGTCCCCTTCATTTCCCCCAAATGAACCCAGGAATTAGGGACAGAAAGAAAGCATGCTTGGGGAAATCCTCTGGATCTTTCCTCGTTGTTAATATGACCAAATGTTTGAAATATTACACAGCTGAACGTGGTAAGTTGTGGGAGATACAATCACAATCTCTGCAATTGAATGGCGGTCACTGTTGTTTTATTCCTTGGATATTACCACATTCTTTGGCACTTATTATTTATGTCAAAAATAGTTCATTACCCACCTTCCCCGCAGACTCCCTCCCTAAGAGGTGATCCACATCTAAAAATAAAATACTCATTATGCAGTGAACACAGGACTCCAGCAGTAGTCTCAGGAAAAATACAGAACATATAACCATGAATTATAGGCTCGAAAACCATCCAAAGGGGTTTCCAGTAAGACCATAAGCCACAAATGCCAAGTAGTCACCAGATGCCCCAAATTCAGCAACAGCCCCATAATTCATAATGATTTCCATAAAGCAGGAATCTGGCAAGACACAGATGTTCAATCTGGTGACATACTGAATGAGTTCAATATTTTCTAACCTGCTTTAAACGTCTCTATATGTCCTTTTCTAGACTGAAATCTGATGAAAAGTACATAAACGTGTGATGGAACTTAACATTGTGAGGATGTGGAATGTTTTGTCCTCCTCGATTCCTTTGTTCCTACTTGTCCCTGTGTCCCTAGATAAATATCGTCACCTGCCTCATCTGGGGTCTCAATGGAAGTGTCTCCTTCATGATTTAGAAGACTCCCTGTTCTCCATAAAGCCTGGCCCTGAAGGTAGAGCAGCCTGGACCAGGAAAATAGGACACAGGTGAATTCCTCCAAGGAAAAGCAGAGGAATGCCAGTCCAAGGGATGGTGGGAGGGAGGAGCCAAGGTCCTATAGAAGTCAGCGAGGGGCCCCAGGAGCCTCCATACTGGGGCAGGGGCCACTTCCCTCCATACTGGGTCAGGGGACACCTCCATACTGGGGACAGAGAGGGGAAACAGCAGCTGAATTGCTGAGGCAATTCTCCTGGGGAAGCTTCTAAAGGTGTCCTACCCATCGACGGCCCCCTTTGAGGCCTGAATCAGGAGGCAGAGCTGTCCTGGGTAGGGATTTCATAGCCGGAGGCCAATGCCGGGAACCAAGGACTTCAGTGACAGCCAGAGACCCAAAGGGCCAAAGAGGGTTGGTAAGTCCAGTATGGAAGCCTGCCTGTTAGGTAACAGCCCTGTCAGTCCCTGCACCACCATTACCGGCAAGGATCTAGGGAGATCGGGTTTCATAGGCATTTTGCTTCAGTAAACTGAGGGAGGAACTATTTCTCAATTTCACAGCACCAGGAGCCCTCTTAAGTTAAGGGACTCATTGACCATTTTTCTCATTTAAAAAAGGGGTAGTAGGGCACCTGGGTGGCTAAGATGGTTAATCGTCTGCCTTCGGCTCAGGTCATGATCCCCAGGTCCTAGAATTGAGCCTCATGTCCGGCTCCCAGCTCAGCGGGGAAACTCTGCTTCTCCCTCTGCCTCTCCCCCTGCTTGTGCGCTCTCTCTCGCTCTCTCTCTCTCTCTCTCTGTGTGTGTGTGTGTCTGTATATCTCTCAAATGAATAAATAAAATCTTAAAAAAAAAAAGAAAGAAAGAAAGAAAATAGAGGTAGTGGTGGGGCACCCAGGTGACTAAGACAGTTTAACATCAACCTTCCGCTCAGGTCACGATCTCAGGTTCCTGAGACCAAGCCTTGCGAAGGGGGTCCCCTGCTTAATGGGGACTCTGTTTCTCCCTCTGCTCCTCCCCCTACTGGTGCTCGCTCTCTCTCCCCCCCCGCCTCTCTCTCAAATAAATAAATAAAATATTTAAAAAGAAAAAAAAAAAAAAGAGCAGTGTTAACCACAATCAGAAAAACTTGTAAGGGAAACCCCAAACTAGAGAGTTATTGAAGGATGAAGTCTCCTCACTGCATACACCCCACCTGAGATGGGGGCCGGGGCTGGGTCAAGTACAGAGTGGGCGTTCCGGTCTTCCTTCTACAAGAGGAAGTCCCATCGGGACACGCTGTGTCCCCACTCAGGGTCTCAGTGTTTTGGTGTCCCAACGGGTCTTTCCACGGATCTCGTTTTAAAAGTTCCTTCTCAGTGATTCTCGACTGACATTTAGAAATTTGCTCCAAAAAATGCCACATTATCTAACTTCCTGTCTGCTTTCATGCAGTGTGATTCTCTATGACATGTAATTAAAATTCATCTCCACCTACGTTCCTGAACACTTTCTCACAAATTGCAACTCTGTCTCCACACGCGTTACATTTTTTTCTGTTGCTAATACATTGAACGCCTGTAACAGGTATAACATTTCATATAATTTGCAGCAATTTCTTGGAAACCCTTGGTAAATACCTCAATTGTCTATTGGCAGCAAGCCTTGAGCAACTGACAGAGTTCCCTGTAAGGGCTTCTTTAAAGACGCAGCCCCTGGACTCCTGCCGCAGACGGGGGGCCCTGCAAAAAAGGGTGGTAATCATTTTTAAAACCTTTAGAAATACCTCTTTTGAGAAAGTGCAAATGCAGGAGAGGGAGTTGTAATAATCCGTCTTTTCAGAAGTTCTGTTCAGTGCCTGCAAAGAAGAAAATCTATAATGACCATTTTACTAAGATTGCCACTTAACCTCTATTAACCCAATAAAACTTTGCTTTATTATTAATGCCACTATTAAACAGGCATTTAAGGTCCTCATTAGCTAATTACTTTGCTCAATATTTCCTTCTGTTTGCAGCATTTCCAGGCAGACGCAGGAAAGGGCAAGCGACTGTGGCTTATGTTCTGGCTTCCAGATGGGAGTGGATCCGACACTGGTCATGCTAGAATGTTCTTCATGCTTCTTTGGTCTGCTTATCAGCTTTGTCCATTCTTTCTGTCAGATACTGAGGCATTATGTGTGTGTTTGAGAGACAGAAGAAATTCAGCACGGCTCTGGGTGCTGGCCGGATGGGATGTAATCTTACTAACTAGAAAACATTGGCTGACGCCGGCACAGGCCGCTATTGAGAAACCGCCTGAATGTTCTCAGGGAGATAACCTCCCCATAGAGGCGCGGGACAGTTTGCTTCTAGGCTAAGACTTAATCCCTGAATAGCAGAGAAGTTTGCCTTTCCCATCCATTGCCAAGAAATGCCATTTATCTTCAGAGCGGTGCCAGAGTTTCCACAGCTGGAAAGTTTGCACAAAGACAAAGCTTCCATTCCACAGGAGGGAGGGAGTGTCGCGCCCCCACCCACCACCAGAACCCAGTCACTGGTCAGCTAGCCAGCAGCATCACCACCTGAGGGCCGCATACAGTGGTCAGGCCTGGGCGCCTCGCGGAAATGTTCCATCAACGTGCAGTTTGGACTCTCTCTGTTTTACTCACGGCCTAATGAAGCATAAAATTGCTTGGGAAATAAAATATTCAAGCTGCAGAAGAAGGTTTGAGCTCTGAATGGAGGCAGCAGGAATTCAGATCCACAAACACATGAAGGGCAAAGCAAGAATGGGAAAACATCCACCTGCTCAAATGACCCCATGCCTTGACCTTGCACACATCCTGGAGTCATGCTAGGGTGCCCACGCCAGGGTCATAAACACTCCCATCCCCCATCTGATGAGTTAGAAGGATGATTATCCAGACCTGGTAGTAAGGTCTCTACGGGAGTTCAAATAAAAATGGTGCATGATGCACTCTGTTGGAGAGTGTGGAGGAAGAGGCTTTCTGACAGTCTGGGAGCAAAGTCATACCCACTTAGAGAGCGATTTGGTCAAAACGGCAAGTTATGAGTGCATTGAGTTTTGACCCAGCAATGCCACTTCTGGGAATTTGTCATCCTGCCATACCAGTACAAAAATGAACCTTGTCCATAGTTATTCTCTGCCGCCGTGTTTGTGACACTAAAAGATGAGACCCAAGTGTCCGTTTCATTTCGTGGGGAATGGACAAAGAAACAACAACCAGAGAATGAAATCATCTGCCGATGTAGAACAGAGCAAGGAAGCACTCCTTCCCCCCGAGAGGGGAGGGGGACAGAACAAAGAGCAGACAGAATAGGAATTTTGGTAGGGTTTTCATAACAAAACACCAGAAGGAGGCACAAGAAATAAGAGAATAAAACCTCCAGGTTTCGGGGTACCTGGATGGCTCAGTCCACTGAGTGTCCAACTTTTGATTTTGGCTCAGGTCATGCTCCCTGGGTCTTGAGATCAAGCACTGTGTTGGCAGGGAATCAGCTTGAGTTTCTCTCCCTCTGTATCCCCCCGCCCCACTCACATGCTCACTCTCTTCCTCCCTTAAATAAATAAATAAATAAATAAATCTTTTTTTTAAATTAAAAAACAAAACAAAACAAAACAAAACCCCTCCAGGTGTGGGGCTTGGTGGTTGAAAGGAAAAATGGGAGTGAGATTTCCCAGCAGCGACTTAAATATTCATCTGTTTTTTGTTACGTGATTTATGATCTCTCAAACCCTCCAAGGAAAGGTACCAATTTCCCACCAGTTGAAGCCCAAAGATAATGTTAGCAGAGCACTGATGACCAAAGACCATGGGTTCTCTCTGACACCTGATTTGGTGCAACAGCCCTTGTTTAATGGAAGTGGGACCAGGCACCCAGAGAGATAAAACCAGGTTAGCCCTGTGGGGGCCGCCACCAGCCAATTAGCCAATACCCCAGCCCAGCATGTCTCAGGTTCTAGGCAAGAATACCCCAAGTTTCGTCTCTCACCCCTTAAGGATCAGTGAAAGTGGAAATTTCAGAGATCTAACCAAAATTTTACTAGGCAGCTTTCCCTAACATCATTACAAGTGTTCTACCAGCATGGAAAAGTATTAAGAGCCTACTCAAACCATCAAAATGCCTATACTTCTTTCAGAATCTATTTCTCCACTTTTTTTTTTTAATCCTAGTTCCATCTTGTACTTTACTCCTGGTTCTTCCATAATCTTAGGGCCTCATGCCATGTCTTTTGTGTGTGTGTACCTTTAAGCATACAAAAGAAAGAATCAATCTTTCCAAATTATTTTAGACTAACACAGTCTTAAACACAACAAAGGGGGGCCTGGCAGTATCAGAACATTGTGACAATCGCGCCCTCTTGTGGTGTATGCCTATTCCTGGTAAGTGCAGATCTGTAATCTTGGATTCAAAGAGAATAGTCAGATTTTTTATTTTATGGTTACTAATTACCTGTTTCTAATGACCTGACTTGACCAGAATCTTCCAAGGCGATACCCCGGTCTTGTATTTGTGGCCAACCATTTGGTGGACTGTGACATGAGAGGAGTTGAGCTAAAGGGCCAGTTAGGATCGACCCCTTGCATCCCGAAGCTGAATGAGAAATGGAAGTGTGACTGGTGTCTGTTGTTTTAACGAGCTCCCCCATGAGATTTTGTTACTCAGAGAGTTTTGAGAGCCATGGATCTCTGCTTTCATGTGGGAAATGGGTCGATTTCCCCCACCCATGATAACGACGAGCCAATGTAAACGGACTGCACGTGGTAGATGCTAAGGGAGAAGCTTTCTCCTGCATCTGCCTGGGATCACAGCTGCAGAGGAGTTCATACTGCAGAAGCTCATCTGCCGGCCCTCGAAGCCGATGTTTGAGGTCCAAACCTCGTCTTCGCAATTCTCCTCCAAGCACCACCTTTAACACATTTGCACTCGTATGAACTGTGGGTGATGTGGTCATCTGCACATGCTTGCCTTTGTTGTGTCCCCCCCCCCAAGAAAGGCCCCCCACCCACACCTGAACTCAGATGGCAGCCTGAAAACATGCCCTTTGGCCTGGCAAATGGAGGAGGAGACTCAAAGGTCGCATGCTTTATTATCACAAGCTAGAAGTGGTCTTTTTAAATATCATTTGTTTCCATCATGACAAGTGTACTCTAGAATCCCCATTTCCTATTTTCCTCATCCCCCTACCCACCTCCCCTCTGGGAACCTCGGGAGACGTATGTCAATGTCGGAGAGATTGCTGCCTGAGCTCTCTTCCAGGATTTTTATGGTTTCAGGTCTCACATTGAGGTCTTGAACCCATTTTGAGTTCATTTTTGTGTGTGGTGTGAAAAAGTGGTCCAGTTTCATTCCTTTGCACGTAAATGATCAGTTTTCCCAACACCATTTTTGAAGAGACTGTCTTTTCCCCCATTAGCAATTCCTCCTTTGTCGAAGACTAACTGGTCATATAATTGCGGGTTCATTTCTGGGTTCCGTGTTCTATTCTATAGATCCATGTGTCTATTTTTATGCCAGTACCATACTGTTTTAATTACTACCACTGTGCAATATAACTTGAAATCTGGAGTTGTGATACCTCCACTTTTATTTTTCTTTTTCAAGATTGCTTTGGCTATTCAAGGTCTTCTGTGGTTCCATACAGATTTTAGGACTGTTCATTCTAGTTCTCTGAAAAATGCTGCTGCTATTTTGATAGGGATTGCATTAAATTTGTAGAGTGCTTTGGGTTGTATGGACATTTTAACAATATTTCTTCTTCCAATCCACGAGCCTGGAATGTCTTCATATTTCTTTATGTCATCTTGAGTTTCTTTTATCAGTGGTCTGTAGTTTTGAGAGGACGGGTCTTTCACCTCTTTGGTTAAGTTTATTTCTAGATATTTTATTGGTTCTGGTGCAACAGTAAACGGGATTTTCTTAATTTTCACTTTCTGGTGCTTCATTAATAGTGTATAGGAATGCAACAGATTTCTGCTCATTGATTCTGTATCCTGCAAGTTTACTGAACTCGTTTATCAGTTTTAACAGTGTTTTGGTAGAGTCTTTAGGGTTTTCTATATATATTATTATATCATCTGCAAATAGTGAGTGTTTTGCTTCTTCTTTACCAATTCAGATGCTTTCCATTTCTTTATGTTGTCTGACTGCTGTGGCTAGGACTTCCAGTACTGTGTTGAATAGAAGTGGTGAGAGTGGACATCACTGTCTTGTCCCTGGTATTAGGGGAAAGGCTCTCAGTTTTTCACCAGTGACTATGATGTTAGGTGTGGGTTTGTCATATATGCCCTTTATTATGTTGAAGTATGTTTCCTCTAAACCCACTTTGTTGAGGGTTTTTATCATGAATGGATGTTGTACTTTGTCAAAGGCTTTTTTCTGTATCTATGGACATGATCGTAGGGTGTTCTCTTTATTTTATTTTATTTATTTATTTGACAGAAAGAGACAATGAGCGAGGGAACACAAACAAGAGGAAGCAAGAAAGGGAGAAGCAGACCTCCCACCGAGGAGGGAACCTGACACAGGGCTGGATGCAAGGACTCCGGGATCATGACCTGAGCCGAAGGCAGACGCTTAACGACTGAGCCACCCAGCAACCCCAATCATATGGTTTTTATCCTTTCTCTTACTGATGTGATGTATCACACTGATCATTTTGTGAATGTTAAACCACCCTGCTTCTGGGAATAAATCCCACTTGACCATGGTGTGTGATTTTTTTTTTAAATCTATTGTTGGATTTGGTTTCCTAGTTAGGTTGTTGAGGATTTTTGAATCTTGATTCATGAGAGGTACTGGTCTGTAGTTCTCTTTCTTTGTGTGTCCTTATCTGGTTTTGGAATCAGGGTGATACTGGCCTCATAGAATGAACTTGGAAGTTTTCCTTCCTCTTGTAATCTTCGGAATAGTTTGAGAAAAATGGGCAGTAACTCTTCTTAAAATGTTTGGTAGAATGTCCCTGTGAAGCCACTTGGTCCTTGACTTTTGTCTGTTGAGAGTTTTTAATTACTGTCTCAATTCCTTTGCTGGTGATTGATCTGTTCAAATTTTCTATTTCTACTTGTTTTGGTAGTTTACATATTTGTAGGAATTTGCCCATTTCTTCTAAGTTGTCCAATTTGTTGGCATGTAGGTTTTCCAATATTCTGTTACAATTGTTTGCGTTTCTGTGGTGTTGGTTGTTTTCTCCTCTTTCATTAGTAATTTTGTTTATTTGTGTCCTCTCTCATTTTTTAAAATGATTCTTGCTTGAGGTTTATCAATTTTTTATCAATAAATAATAAATCAATAAATCAATAAATCAAAAATAATTTTTTATCAATATTTTTTTCAAAGAACCAGCTCCTGGCTTCATTGATCTATTCTATTGTTTTTTAATTCCCATATAATTTGTTTCTGCTCTCATCTCTATTATTTCCTTCCTTTTCCTGGGTTTGGATTTTGTTCTTCTTTTTCTAGCTTCTTTAGCTGTAAGTTCACATTGTTTCATTGAGCTCTTTCTCACTTTTTTGAGGTAAGCCTGTGTTCCTATAAACTTCCCTCTTAGAACTCCTTTTGCTGTATCCCAAAGATTCTGGAGCATTTTGTTTTCATTTTCATTTGTTTCCATGTAAGTTTTTATTTCTTCTTTGATTTCCTGGCGATCCTGTTCATTCATCATTTAGTGCCGTGTTATTTAACCTCCATGTATTTGTGGTCTTTCCAGATTTTTTTCTGGTAATTGATTTCTAGTTTCATTGAGTTGTGGTCAGAAAAGATGCATGGCATGACTTCGATGTTTTTGAATTTGTTGGGGCTTGTTCTGTGGCCTAACGTGTGATCTATTCTGGAAAATGTTCAATGTCCACTTGAAAAGAATGTGTACTCTGTTGTTTTAGGATGGAATGTTCTGAATATGTCTGTTAAATCTCTGGTCCAGTGTGTCATTCAAAGCCACTGTTTCCTTGTTTTCTGTTTGGGTGATCTGTCTATCAATATAAGGGGTGGGGGGTGTTGATGTCCCCTACTGTTTTTATATTACTACTAATTATTTCTTTTATGTTTATCATTAATTGTTTTATGTTTTTGGGTGCTTCCATGTTAGATGCATAAATATTTACAATTATTAAATCTTCCTGTTGGACTGTCCCCTTTACGATTATATGGTGTCCTTCTTTGTTTCTTGTGACAGTCTTTGTTTTAAAGTCTATTTTGTCCAATATAAGGATTGCTACCCTTTCTTTGGCATCCATTTGCATAGTCAGTGTTTCTCCATCCCCTCACTTTCAATCTGTAGGTGTCTTTTGGCCTGAAATGAGTCATTTGTAGGCTAGAAACGGTCTTAAGTTTCAACTAGCCCTGCTGCCAGACAGAATAGTTCAATCATTTCAGTGAAGCTGGAAATAATGGGGAGGGGCCACTTGGTGGCTCAGTCAGTGAGACGTCTGCCTTTGGCTCAGGGTTCTGGGATCGGGCCCCACATCGGGCTCTCTGCTCAGTGGGGAGCCTGATTCTCCCTCTCCTTCTGCCTCTCCCCTTGCTTGGGCTCACTTTCTCTCTCTGACAAGTAAATAAATAAATAAATAAATAAATAAATAAATCTTAAAAGAAAAGGAAAATAATGAGGAAATTCTACTGACCTAGTATAATTTGTTTTCTTTTCTACGTGTTCTGGGTTCCCTGACATTTTCCAATAAATGTTATTTCATTAAATAAGAGAAAAACATCTATGCCATTGCAAAATCCGTTCTATTTCTAAATTTTATTCCTTAGTAATAGAGCCAAGTGCTTGGGTTAAAAGAGGGCAAACATCAGAGGCAAACATGAGAAGCTGTGACATATGCCTGGAACATATACCATGCCCAAACAACCTCTGTCTCACTCCTTCATGAAATTTTGTGATGTCAAGAGAGCAAAGCTGACAGAAACTCAAAGATCCCACAGAAAGCTCTGATCCAGCCCAGGACCACCTGTGCCATCAGGGGCCAGTCAGGGGCCAGAAAACTGGCCTGTTGTTTGAATAAAAAAGAATTTTTGTAAACAGTTTTATTGAGGTCTATTGATATTTGTTCTAATTGTACAATTTGATAAGTTTTGCTGCACATATTATCAAATCATATCGTATCAGTGCTGTGGTGTGAATGTTTGTGTCCCTGCCAACACCAAATTCGTATGTTGAAATCCTAATCTCCAAGATGATGGTGTTAGGAGGTGGGGCCTTTGGGAGGTGATTCTGTCAGGAGGGTGGAGCTCTCTTGAGTGGGATTAGTGTCTTTATAATAGGGACCCCCCAGAGCTCCCTTGCATCCAGGTGAGGACATGTCAGGACGTTATCAAGAGGGCTGAGATGTGGATGTGGACCCTCAGCCAGCCTTGCTGGCATCCAGATCTCAGACTTCCAGCCTCCAGAACTGGGAGAAATAAATGTCTATTGTTTATAAGCCCCTCATTCTGCGGCATTTTGTTATAGCAGCTCAAATGGACTAAGACAACTACAGTCAAGACTGTAAGTCAAGACTTATCTATCGCCCTCGAAAGTTACTCCCTCCCTGCCCCCAGCCTCCATCTCAGGCAACCCCTGACCTGTCCTCTGTCACTGTAGGCCAGTGTATATTTTCCAGAGATTTATATAAATGGAATCATACAGTATGTACTTTCCTCATCTGGCTTCTTTCACACACACACACGCTAGTTATTTTAAAATGCATCCTTGTCGCTGCGCATGCTAATTGTTCATTCCATTTTATTGCTGGGTAACATTCCATTCCACGAACATACCGCTGCTCATCCATCCAACTGTTGATGGACATTTGCACTCACTGAGATTTGCACGCTTACGCATAAAGCTGTTATGAACATTCACATGCAAGTCTTTGTACAGACATACGCTCTCATTATCCTTGGGCAAGTACTTACGAGTGGAATGGCTGGGTCCTATGGTTGGTGTGAGTTAACTTCTTAAGGACCTTCCAAACCATTTTCCAGTTTCCATTCCTACCAGAGCTGTGTGAGAATTCCAGCTCTTCCATACCCTTGCCAATACTTGAAATATGGTCCAAGGTCTTTCTAGCCTTTCCAATAAGTGTGCAGTAGAATCTCATGGTGGTTTTAATTTGCATTTTCTTCATGACTAATGATGGTGAGCATCTTCTCATGTGCTTATTGGCCATCTATAGGTCTTCTTGGTGAACTATTTAAAGCTTATGCCCACTTAAAATGTTAGGGGTTGTTTTTCCTTTTTCTTTCTTTCTTTTCTTCTTTTTTTAATTGCCTTTCAGCTCCCTGGTTAAGTTTATTTCTAGGTATCTTATTCCTATTGATGCCACTATAAATGGGATTATTTTCTTAATTGCTCTGTTTGCTCCTTCATTATTTGTCTATGGAATTGCAGCTGATTTCTGTATATTAATTTTGTATCCTGCAACCTTACTGAATCATTTATCAGTTCTAGTAGTTTTTTTGGTGGAATCTAAGGTTTTCAATATATGGTATCATGTCATCTGCAAATAGTGAAAGTTTTATTTCTCTCTTACCAATTTGGATGCATTTTATTCCTTTTTCTGTCTGATTGCTACAGCCAGGACTTCCAGCACTATGTTGAATAAAAGTGGTGACCGTGGACATCTTTGTCTTATTCCTGACCTAAGAGGAAAAGCTCTCAGGTTTCCCCCATTAAGGATGATATTAGCAGTGGGTTTTTACATATATCACCTTTATTATATTCAGGTATGTTCCCTCTCAACCTACTTTGTTGAGAGTTTTTATCATGAATAGATGTTGTACTTTGTCAAATGTTTTTCTGCATTCATGGAGAGGATCATACGGTTTTTCTTCTCTCTTATTAATGTGACATATCGCATTGATCGATTTGTGAATATTGAACAACTTGTAGGAGGGCTGACAATGTTGACTCCATCTTTGGCCCACCATCTTGCTCATGCCCACACAACGACCTCCCTTGGGGCTATGTCCTCCAGGTCCCTTAGAGATTAGTGTATGCCCTGACCAGAATTAGGGAAGGCTTGTTCTGATCTTCCCTAAAGTGGCACACAGAACGTGCCACTTTAGATAACTACCCTTTGACCTCACCACCAGGATCCCCTCACTCTGTAAGATGGGTGAATAAGGATCCAGATGGGGATGGAGAAGGGCTATGTAGAATCTGGAACACTATCCACCTGATCACCCCCTGTCAATAGATTACTGTGAATAAAACTCTGTGTGAACAGCAGGGAGTGATTTGCTTCATTTTGCAGTCTCAGAAGGCTCTCAGTCTGGAGGACCCTTTACTGTCCCTCCTCCACCTTCTATTAATTAACGAGCTGGCAGACCAAAAATGAAACAAGCATGGGTAAAGGGACTGGGCTGGGGGGAAGCCAGATGTCCATGGGAGAAAGTTCGGGGTGGCCAACCACCCCTATGTAGGGAGCCAGGTTTTCTGAGCATTTTGGACCAGTGCATGAACATGGGGATGCCTCCAAAACTCCCGTGGGATTGTTTGCTATCCTATCCAAGGTGGTGGGAAAGAAACAGAGAAGGGAACATGAACAAGCAGTTGCAGCCCCAGCTTGGCCATTGATCTATGCAATAGGAGACATTACAAAAGGGATTTCCCAGTAAGGAGAGAATTGGAACATACCAGAGACGTGTAGGCTTTAGAAAAGGATATATGAGCTGCATATCCCTCTAAGATGAACATTATAATGGAGAATAGTTGAAAGAAAGGAAGGCAGGGGGCAAGGGGCCCCATCCTAAGAGGAAACTATCCACAAAAGGAAAAAAGACCCCATCCTGCTATTCTACACCACCCTGGACAGAGGCCTCCACCAGATGAGGCGGTGGTCAAAACCTGATTGGATGACAGGCACATGGAGGGCTACTCAGATTAAAACAGCCCTCCAGAAACAAAACAAAACAAAACAAAAAAACAGCCCTCCAGCAGTCCCATAAAAACCCCTAGACTTAGGAACTCCAAGGGCAACCTTCTGGGGTCCACTCCCTCTTTGGGAGCTCTGTACTACTGCTCCATAAATTTTGCTTTGCTGCCCACCACTCTTCATCTGGTCTACCTCTTCTTTCTTTGAAGTGGTGCGACCAAGAACCCTGGGCACTAAAGGAAAATAAATCCTGAAACAATTAGGTCCAAACGAATCCAACAGCAGGAGGAACACCTAGAAACCACGGCGTGTAAGATGTTAAAGATGCATGGATAGTGGTTATAGACTACCATGCACTAAAGTGAGAAACTATTATATCTCAACAGAATTGGGACCTAAAGCATGGGATTCCCCAGGAGAATGACTCCTCTGATGAGGAGGATATTATCATAGAGGAGGAAAATGACTCACAGGCACACCCTTCAATTCAAAGACCCAGTCCACTCATGAGCCTGGGGATGACCGAGAAAAAATTCCCAGTCATCAGAAAATGACTGTGAGGGAATATTCAACCCTGAATTAGTGGCATTAACTGGCCTCTTTAAGCAAAAAGGCCAAAAAGGGTGGCAGCTTGGAAGTTACAACTGGAATATTGGAGGGGATGACATAATATTAAATGGGTTTGAGACATCAAAAATGGCCTCCATCACAGCTTAATTTACCTTGTGCCAAAGATAAACACTGCAGGCATGGGTGAGAGTCGCAGGCATTTAGCTAATTTGATGGATTGGATAAATGCTAGCATAACCTGGCATAACAAAGGGGATGTTCCCTTCTCCCTACCCCCTGCCCCTATTACACCGGACCTCTACGGAAGAACTACAAGAAATTATATGTGAACTGGGAATAAAACGTGCCATTTATGCCCAGCATTTTAGAGGCCCAGATGAAGAATTATCTCCCCCTCGTATGGAAGACTATGTCTTACAGTCAGCCCTGGGGGCATGGTATGGGACTTTAGTATCTGTTCTTGCCCCTGTGGTTAAACCAACCCATTGCTACAGTAGCTGCTATGATGGCTGATTTAATGAAATTGAAAGAATTTGTCATCAGGGAAATAGATGGGTTAAAAAACAGACAAAAACAAAGGATCCTGCCGATGATAGAATGGCAGAAAGAGGGCTCATCAAGGTCTCTCATAAAACAATTGTGGCAAGATCTAGTATTATCTGGGATGTCAAGAGAAAATATAGACAAACAACTCAGTTGGGTCTTGCTAAGCCTATAGAAGGCATCACCCCAAGGGCATCTCCATAGTCCCACATTTGTCATGGGATGGTGGATTGAAAAAAATGGATATTGCCAGAGGACATGATACTTTATCATTATACAGATGATGTTATGTTAACTTGTGATAACTAATCCTCCCTGCCTCAAGCAGCTGTGTCATTATAGGCAGATTAAAGTCATGAGGATGGCAGCTAAGTAACCGACAAGTTCCCAGGGCGGGGTCAATCAGTAAAGTTCTGGAGGCATCATCTGGGCAGGTAAGACAAAAGTGATGCCAGAGGTGGTCATTGATAAAATACAAGCCTTCCCAGTCACTAAAGTGGAAAAGGAATTACAGGCTTTTGTTGGTTTATTGGGTTACTGGAGATCTTTTATTCCCCATTTGCACAGATATTAAGACTTTTTTATGCCTTGGTTTAGAAGGGAAGCATAGGGGATTGGGGTGTTAACCAAAAGGAAGCTTTCTTGAAGGCAAAAATGGTAGTTAAACAAATAGAGGCCCTGGGGATATTGATACCAGATGTGAGTTGTGAATTAGACATAAAGTCATATCCAGAAGGGTTTGGCTGGGACTTGTGGCAATGACAAAATGGGAAACAAATCCTATTAGGATTCTGGTCTTAATTATGGAAGGGAACAGAAACCAGGTACAGTGCCATTGAGAAATAACTAGGAGCTGTGTATCTTGCATGGCAACAGACAGAAAGATTAACTGACTTGCCCATAACGACAGGAACCTCCCTGTCAGTAGGAGGATAGAAGTAGGACATGTTAAGCAAAGCTTAGAGTACCTGTGCCCTTACAGAAAATGCACGCTTACTTACAGCGGAGGAGTGCCTAAATACTAATCCGATGTCTCATGAACTACACTTGTTACTAAGGCCAGTCATTTCACATTGACCCAGCCCAACTTCCAGGAGTTGCTGACATGATGCATCCCACCTCCCCAAGTAAATGAAGGAGTAGCCTTGCCCCAGTGGATACATGGTACACGAATGGCAGTTACTAAGGAAGCCCCCCTATTTGGCGTTCCTCTGCTGTCTGACTGGATTCTTACAACTGGGGCCCAAGGGTGCAAGGGCTCCTGGTTCCGGGGCTCTAACAGACCAGGTTTGGCCACCTGCACTGACAAAATCCGAAGGCAGAGAGATGAGGGGTGGTGCAGGAAGAAAGGAATTTATTTCAGTGAGGCCAACGGCGGGACGGCAGAGGACTAGCGTCTCAAAGACTGTCTCCCAAGTACTGAAAAATACCTCAAGGTTCATATAATGGAGAATGTGGAACAAAGGTTGGTGAGTACTTGCAAGTGGGAAGTGAAGATCAGGTCATTGTCTCGGGGTCAATCATGCAGGGTCTTGCTGGCATCAGGGCAGTGCTTGCTGTTCCCATCATGGGATGCTTTGCCCACCAGGTCTTTGAGTTAAAGATAAGCTGGAAAGAACTGAATCAGTTAGAAAGTACAGACTCAGGTCAAAATGGAGGTCATTGACATCCTCTTTCATTCTGATGTACTTTGGTTTAAAGTAATAAATGAAATAGTCAGTGGGCAGGATTGAGAGCAGTGTGTGTTGCCTTTGCCTCTAGAAGAGCCTATCAGGCTGCACTTATAAAGGGATTAATGGAACTACAGAGCAAGTACAGAACACCAATTCAAATAGTGATCAAGGGACAAATTTTACTGGCCATGATGTCCAAGAATGGGCAGAGGTTTGGGATATATTATGGACTCTCCACCTGCCATACAATCCTACTGCCATAGGTCTAATCAAAAGGATGAATAGATTAATTAAAAAAAAAAGTTAAAGATGTCACCAGATGGCTGTCTCAAAGGATGTTCTCCACGACTAACAGAGGCCACATGACTCCCTGATGCCACACCCATCGCAGGACAGACATTGGCATGTGAACATCTAACCAACCACACCCCCACAGCTCAGGTGCAATGGGTGTAGATAATGGCATGAAGTTGAGCCTCTCTGGTGGGAAGAGGAAGTCTTTTTGTGATTGCCACAAGGCTTCCCACCTGGTAAGACTCTAACTCATTGGAAATTGATTTGGGTTAGGGTTAGGTGTCCTAATCCCTTGAGGCCAACAGCTCACATCCAGTATTATTCTTAACCCCTTGTTCTACATTGGTCTGGGTCCAACACTCATGCAATTAACTGCTTCTGAACCCCTGACCCTTGGTACTACAGTAGGGTTGTTAGTATGGGTGCCAGTTGAAACGCCTACCTACAATATGGACACACCTTCTGATGATGTTAAGGAGCAAAATATATGGTATCATCCCCAAGGGAAAATACCTAAGCCAAGGGTGGTATTGGCTCATGGGGACCAAATTGCTACTGTGTAGTTGCTAAATGAAATTTTGCCATATTTTATTGCCAGTAAAACATTTGTCTTATCGTCATCACTTACGTTGAAGTTCACAATCGCTCCAGCTATTGGGTCTGCGGAGAGGACTTCTTTACAGGGTTGCTGAGGAAGCTTGGTTTTAAGTATTTTCTTTGTCTTATAGGTATATTAATATTGCTGTTGTGGCATAGGGATGCAAGTCCCCTCCTGATATCTGGCTCTACCATCATCATGGAAGAATGGCATGTAAAGATTGTACAAACTACACAGATGAGAGGGGTAGAGGACAGAGTGCTGACAACACTAACTCCATATTTGGCCCTCCATCTTGTTCATGTCCATGCAATTACCTCCCTTGGGGCTACGTGTTCCAGGCCCTGTGAAGGTTAATGTATGACCTGACCAGAACATGGGGAAGCTTGTTCTTATCATCCCTGAAGTGGTACACAGAAGGCCCCACTTTAGATAATTACCCTTTGACCTCACCACCATAATCCCCCCACTCTATAAAAGCTGTGGGTTAGGGTCAAGATGGAGGCAGAGAATAGCTGTGTAGCCCCTGGATTGCCACCCACCTGATCCCCCTGTCAGTAAGTTAGAATTCACAGTAGAATTCTGTGTAAATGGTATGAAGTGATTTAGTTTGGTTTTTCAGTCTTGGTCTGAGGGATATTTTACCGTCCCTCCCCCACCTGACAACACCCCCCCACTTCCCTAGAATAAATCCCACTTGAATGTGGTGAATGATTTTTTTTTAATGTATTGTTGGATTCTGTTTACTGATATTTTGAGGATTTTTGCATGTATGTTCATCATTGGCCTGTAGTTCTCTTTTTCTGTCGTGTCTTTATCTGGTTTTGGTATCAGAGTAATGCTGGGCTCATAAGGTGAATCTGGAAGCTTTCCTTCCTATTCTATTTTTTTGAATAGTTTGAGAAGAATAGGTATTAACTCTTCTTTAAATATTTGGTAGAACCCACCTGGTCCTGGACTTTTGTTTGTTGAGAGTTATTTGATTACTGATTCCAACTCATTGCTAGTAGTAGTCTGTTCAAATTTTCTACTTCTTCCCAAGTCAGTTTTAGAAGGTTGTATGTTTCTAGGAACTTAGCCATTTCTTCTGGGTTATCCAATTTATTGGCATAAAATTTTTCATAATATTCTTATAATCCATTGTGTTCCTGTGATGTCCGTTTCTTTTATCCTTCATTTCTTATTTTATTTATTTGCGTCTTCTTTTTTTCTTGATGAGTCTGGCTGAAGGTTTATCAATTTTGTTTATCTTCTCAAAGAACCAACTCCTGGTTTCATTGAGCTGTTCTATTGTTTTTTGGTCTCTATTTTACTTACTTATGCTCTAATCTTTACTTTTTTCTTCCTCTTACAGGCTTTGGGATTTGTTTATTCTTCTTTTGCTAGCTCCATTATGTGTAATGTTAGGCTTTTTGAGATTTTTCTTGTTTCTTGGGATAGGCCTGTATTGCTAGAAACTTCCATCTTAGAACAGCTTTTGCTGCATCCCAGAGATTCTGGGCCATTGTGTTTCATTTATCTCCATTTATTTTTTTTATTTCTCCTTTGATTTCTTGACTGACTCATTCATTGTTTAGTAGATGTTATTTAGCCTCCAAGTATTTGTGTTCTTTCCAGACTTTTTCTTGTGAATAATTTCTAATTCCATACTGTTGTGGTTGATTTCAAACTTTTTAAATTTGAGACTTGTTTTGTGGCCTAACATGTGATCTATCCTGCAGAATGTTCCATGTGCATTTGAAAAGAACGTTTACTCTGTTTGGGGATGGAATGTTCTGTATGCATGTATTAGGTCCATCTAGTCTAATGTGTCATTCAAAGCCACTGTTTCCTTAATTTTCCTATGGTTTTGTCTTATTATTTCATTTGGAACATAGTCCTCTGCCTCATTTTATCTGACCCTCTGTGTGTGTTTCTATGTATTAGGAAGGTCAGCTGTGTCTCCTGATCTTGAGAGTAGTTACCTATGAAGAAGAGGTTCTGTGGTGCCCTGTATTACACTGTCCCTGTGTGGGGCTGTCACAGGCTTGCAGTCAGTCATACCAGATGCTTGTCCTCTGTCCATCTCTTAGGGCTGTGGTCACGACAAAGTGCAGGACACTCTCCCTGGGCTGCCCACTGAGGTTGTTAGTGTTGGGCAGAGCCAGCAGTCAGACCAGATACCTACACCCCCACACCAGTCTGTCTACTGGAACTACAGCCACATAGATCAGGGTGCTCCCCCTGTGCTGTCCTCAGACAGATATTTGCTATAGGCAGGGATGCAGTCAGACCAGATGTCTGTCCCCAATCCATCTGCCAGGGCTGCTGTCACTAATGGACAGGGCACCCTCTCTGAGCTGGCAGTCCCTTATGGGGTTGCTTGTAGGGTATTTTGGGGCAAGAACTGCTTTGGAGGGATGCCTGTCAAGTAGGGCAGAATGTATGGGATGGATCCACCAGGGAATATGGGGGTGGAGTGCATGGTGCTAGCAAGACAGGTATAGTTTTCTGGTTGGTTCCTGCTACTGCCCCACTGTCTAGACCTGGGGAGGTTGGAGGGAGAGAAATGGCGCCCACACTAGCACTTTTGTTCTTGAAGAAGTCTCCTGCCACTTGACTGCATATTCTGAGATTAGTAAATAAATCTCCTTTGTGTGTACCGTGGGTACTTCTCAAACTGCTGCTTCTATGCTGTCTCAACTAGGTTATTTATTATGCTGGCTCTTTAAGGGTGGGGCTCCATTTCCTATTGTCTTCCAGCACTCTCTGAGCTAGACCTGATCATTTTTAAAGTGTCCAGAGTTAAGCACCACTGATTGTGAAAACTCACAAAGTTAAACCCTACTAGATTTCAAAGCCAAGTGTTATGGGGATTCATCTTCCCAGTGTGGGTTCCCCCACGCCTAGGGTACCTGGTGTAGGATCGAATCTTCTCACATCTCCATGCTTATGGTATCCTTCTGTTTGTGATTAATCTTGCCAGGGGTCTGGTTCTCAGCTGCACCTCTGTCCTCCCTGCCCTTTTTGTGGTGGGCCTCCTCTTTACAATTAACTGTGGGAAGTCTGTTCTGCTAGACTTCCATATCATCTTCAGAGTTAGTTGTACATATGTAGCTGTTATCTCAGTGTGTCCATGGGATGAAGTGAGCTCAGGCTCCTCCTGCTCCACCACCTTCCCAGCTGGTCGGTTGTTTGTTTTTTTTCTTGAGTTTTGAGAGTTCTTTATATATTTTGAAGAAGAGTCCTTTATCATATATATGATTTACAGATATGTTCTCCCAGTCCGTGGATTATCATTTTGTTCCCTTAATAATATCTTTTAAAGTGCAGACATTTATAGATTGTGTTTTTCCTGTTGTAGCTAAGAAAAATTTGCATAGCTCAAGATTACAAAGGTTTTTCTTATATTTTTTTCAGAACTTTTATAGTTTTAGGGTTTGTGTTTAGGTCTATGAACTCTTTTTTATTTAATTTTTGTAGAAGATTTAGACCAAAGCTCATTTTTTCCCCAAACAGCTTTGTTTTCAGCACTCTTTATTGAAAAAGACCATCTTTTCTCCACCAAATTGCATAGGCAACTTCATTAAAATCAGTTTTTCATATATTTGTGTGTTTATGTCTAGATTTTCTAATCTACTCCATTGATCTATTTATCCATCTCCATACCAACATACCATCTTGGTTATTATAGCTTTATAATAAGTCTTGAAATCAGGTAATCTTAGACCTCCAAGTTAGTTCTTTTTTCTTTTCTTTTCTTTTCTTTTTTTTTGAAGTTGTTTTGGCTATTCTAGATAACTTTACATTGTATGAAAATTTTAGAATCACTTTGTCAGGTTTTACAAAGATGCCTGCTGGAATTTTGATTGATATTGCCTGGCACCTTTAGTCCAGTTGGGATAGAAAAGTCATCTTAACAATATGAAAACTTCTGACTTATGAACATAATATATCTCTTTATTTAAGTCTTCTTTAATTTCCCTCAAAATGGTTGATAGTTCTCAAAATACAGGTTTCTATATGTTTTGTCAGATTTTAGTATTTATTTTTGATAATGAGGATATTATTTTTAAATTTCAGTTTCCTGCTATTTGTGGGTAGTATATAAAAATACAGTTGACATACGCATATTGATCTCAGGTTCTGTAAGCATGTTAAATTTATTTAGTAGCTCTAGTAACTGTAGTTCCATCCAGTTTTCTGCCTAGATGATCATGTCATCTGCACATAATAATAATTTAATTTTTAATTTAATTAACTTAATTTATTTAATTAATAATTTTTCCTTTCCAGTTTGAATAGCACTGTTTTCCTATACTTATTTTGTTACACTGACTACAACCTCCCATACAATATTGACTGATCTTGGTCTGATCTTGGAAGGAAAGCAATCAGTCTTTTACCTTTAAGTGTTGGGTTAGTTGTAGGTTTTTGGTAGATGTCTTTTATCAAGTTGAGGAAGTTTCTTTCTATTCTTAGTTTGCTGAGTTTTATTAGGAATTGATGTTAAATTTTGTTAAGTGCTTTTTCAGTGCCTATTGAGATAATCAGATGATTTTTCTTAGTTTTTCAGTATAGTGAATTATACTGATTGATTTTCAAATGTTAAACCAAGCCCACTTGATTATGACATCATGAACACCCTACTTTTTAAAATTATAGTATTTTATAAAATTCAACTTCATAAAATTTTCTTTAGAATTTCAACACCTATGTCCATGGGGGGTGTCTCAAGGATGTGGGTCTGTAGTTTCTCTTTTTGTGTTTTTGTGATTTTCATTTCAGGGTAATGATATCCGCATAGAATGAGTTAAAATATATTCCCTCCTCTTCAATTTTCTGGAGGAATGTGTGTAGAATTTTTATTATTCTTCCTTAAATGCCTGGTAGAATTCACCAGTTAAACCATCTGAGCTTGGGGTTTTCTTTGTAGGAACGTTTTAAACTACAGATTCAATTTCCTTAATAGATATAGAGATATTCAGATTATCTATTTCTTCTTGAGTGAGCTTTGGTAGTTTGTGTCTTTCAAGGAATTTGTCCATTTCCTTAAATTATCAAATTTATTGGCATAAAGTTCGTAATATTTCTCTTTTATCCTTTTTAATATCTATTGAATCTGTAGTGTTACTATCTTCCTCACTCTTGGTAATTTGTAATTTGTGTCTTCTCTTTTTCCTCCCTGATTAGTCTGGTTAGATATTGTTCAATTTTGTTGATTTTTTTTTTCAAATAATCAGCTTTTTGTTCCATTGAGGTTTTTTTTCTATTTTTGTCTCATTTTTTGATTTGAGTTTTCATTGTTCTATTATTATTTCTTTTGTTCTTTTTACTTTGAGTTTAATGTTATTTAATCTTTTTAAATTTTTTTTATTTTAAGATTTTATTTATTTATTTGACAGAGAGAGAGACAGCGAAGAGAGGGAGTACAAGCAGGGGGAGTGGGAGAGGGAGAAGCAGGCTTCCCACTGAGCAGGGAGCCAATGCAGGACTTGATCCCAGGACCCTAGGATCATGACCTGAGCTGAAGACAGACACTTAACAACTGAGCCACCCAAATGTTATTTAATCTTAATCTAGTTTTTTAAGCTGGGAGAAGTAGCTAATTTAAGACCTTTTTCTTTCCTAATACAGGTGTTTAATACTATAAATTTTTCCACAAGTACTGTTACATTAGCAGCATCCTACAAATTTTGAAGTTGTGTTTTTGTTTTTATTTAGTTAGAAATATTGTCTAATTTCCCCCATTATTTTTTGATCATTGATTATTTAGATGTGTTATTTAGTTTCCAAATATTTGGGGGATGGAGTCCAAGTATCTTTTCTGTAATCAACTTCTAATTTAATTCTATCACTGTCAGAAAAGACCTATTGTATGATTTGAATCTTGAAATGTTTTTGAGATTTATTTTATGGCCAGAATATTGTCTATTTTGGTAAATGTTCTGTGTATGTATGTATGCTTGAAAAAAATAATGTATGTCCTGCTAATTTGGGGTGGAGTATTCTATAAATGTCAATTAGGTCAACTGGGATGACAGTGTTGTCTAAAATATCATTTACTGATTTTACTTATTCAATCAATTATTGACAAAGAAGTATTGACATCTCTGACTGCAATTATGGATTTATCTATTTATTTTTGCAATTCTATCAGTTTTTCTTGCAAAACTTTGTTACTAGATGCATAATTATGTCCTTTCGATGAACTGATCCCTTTACACTTGAACTGTTTCTGACAATAAATCTATCATCCCCCCATCTCTGTTCCTTTTTTTTTCTTAAGATTTTATTTATTTAGTTGACAGAGAGAGACACAGCGAGGGGGAGAGGAAGAGGGAGAAGCAGGCTTCCCGCAGAGCAGTGAGCCTGATGCGGGGCTCAATCCCAGTACCCTGGGATCATGACCTGAGCCGAAGGCAGACGCTTGATGACTGAGCCACCAGGAACCTCCCCCCATCTCTGTTCTTCTGCATGTACTATTGTCTTTTCCCCTTAAGCTGCTTTTAAGATTTTCTCATATTTTACTTTTTTTTTTCATTTTTACTTTTTTTTTTTTTAAGATTTTATTTATTTATTTGACAGACAGAGATCAAAGTAAGCAGAGAGACAGGCAGAGAGAGAGGAGGAAGCAGGCTCCCTGCTGAGCAGAGACCCGATGTGGGGCTCGATCCCAGGACTCTGGGATCATGACCTGAGCCGAAGGCAGAGGCGTTTTTAACCCACTGAGCCACCCAGGCGTCCCATCATTTTTACTTTTTATTTAATGTTTATTATTTGTGTTCATCAACTTATTTATGATGTGTGCTGGTATAGCTTTCTTCGTATTTTTTTCCTGGACCCTTGGCTTTATACTTTTCATAAAATTTAGAAAATTTTGGCCATTGTACCTCCAACAACTATTTTTTCTGGCCTCCCCCAGCCCCAGGACTCCAATTGTGCATATTAATATAGCTGTTTGAATTTGCTCCAAGGCTCGATGTTCATTTTTCCAAAAGGAATATTTTTTTCCTTCTGGGTCTTATTTTGGATTGGTTTTATGGCCCTGCCTTCAAGTCCATTATCTTGTCTTCTGCAATGTCTAATTCCATTGTTAATTCCAGTGTTAATCCCATCCCATCTCTTTTCTCAGACATTGTAGTTTTTATCTCTAGAAGTTCTATTTGAATCATATATACATATAGGTATATGTATATATATATAGATACATATATGTAAAATCTTCTATGTCTCTACTTTTTGAATATAGAAAACACAGTTATAACTGTTCCAATGTTCTTTCTTGTTAATCCTAACATCTCTGCCAATTATGGGTCATTTTCAACTATTTTTTTCCTCATTATGGGTCATGTTTCCCTGCATCTTTGCATGCCTGGTAATCTTTGGATTCCAGAGATTATGAAATTTGCCTCCTTGGGTCCTGAATATTTTTTTATTCCTGTAAATCTTGTCCTGGGAAGCAGTTGAAAGTCTTGGAAGCAATTTGATCCTTTTGGGTCTTGCTTTTACGGTTTGTTAGACAGGTCTAGTCCAGACTCATTATTTTCTGCCACTGAGGCAAGACTTTCCTGAATACTTTATCCAATGTCCTATTAATTATTACATTTTCCACTCTGGCTGGTAGGAACAGGCTTTCTGTTAATATTTGATTCTTTGCAGATTTCAAGAGTTTTGCCCACAGTTATCTTTCTTCCCGGTACTCTGTCTTGCAAACTCCAGCTGCCTGGGTCTCCCCCAACTTTCAGTTCAGTCTATTCAACTCTGGGAGTCACCTAGGTCCCACTTGGCTCACTCTTCTTTTTTGCTTTTAAAGATTCTATTTAAAGTAATCTCTATACCCAATGTGAAGCAAACACTTACAACCCTAAGATCAGATTTGCATGCTCCACTGACTGAGCCAGCCAGGCACCTCTTGGGCTCACTTCTATATTGTATCTTGGAAACTCTCTGAAAGCAGTCACTGGAGCAGCCATATGACCATCTTGCCTGTTCTCATTTATCTAGGATCACTGTCTTTCATTACCCGATGACTAGTATGTTGAAATTATTATTTATTTGATTTGGTTGTTTCAGGTGGGTGGGTAAAAGCAGATACTGCTATGCCACCTTGGCTGGAGGTGGAAATCCAAAAAGAAAGAACTGGGCACAGTTAACTGGGCACAAAGTTGTTAACTTGTTAACCAAAGGGTGAGGGGAAACACTATGATACACTATGAAACACTATGATATCATGGAAGTGGCAGCTATGGAAGGACCTACTATTCATAGGACTGAGGGAACATTGGGAGGAGGTTAGGATTCTTAAGACTTAGAATCTTAGAGGTGGGGCACCACAGAGCTGAAACTCAGACATCTGAGGACAAGACCCTGGACAGTGTTAGTCTCTCCTGTGTCACTGGGAAAACTGAATCACATAAGCTGCTGCTATAGGAAGGCACTGCCTCGGCTGGGATGAAGAAGCATGGCTTGGGTAATGCTCATAGGAAAAAGAGGCAGACAGGAGAGAAAAGTCCCTTCACCTCCCCCTACCCCCTTAGCCTTGCATCCTCCCTCTAGAAGTCTCACCATTGGCAGTGACTGACAAGGAGCTTCTGGGTAAGCAGAGATGTGTTTTGCCAAGTCCCGATCCACACATCACAACCACCACCCACAGGAGAATAGGACTAAAGCTAAGAGAGAATTAATAACCAGCATGGCAACCAAGGGAATAGTGACTAGACCTCTCAACTAAGTGGAGAATGCCAGCCTTTCTGAATACTTTAGTTTGCAGAACATGTATCAGCCCTTAATGTTAACATATTGCACTGCAGGCATTATCAGAATATGTCATCAAATTATCCGCAAACCATGGCTGGCAAAAGCTTGACTAGATTTACTGTAAAGATATATCATGTCCTGATTATAACTGCAAGAAGTTGGAAACAACCTAGATATCTGCTAATAGGGAAGTGGTTAAATTATGCTATAGATAAACAATGGGATACTATATTATTTTGTAATGTATATTATGTTGTGATACATTATTTTTACAGTCATGAATTTGCTCACATTTTTACCTCTTTTGTTGTTCTTCATTCCATCCTGCTTTTCCAACTTCCAACCAGGATCATTTTCCTTTGTATTGAAGAACAACTCAGAATTCCCCTGGTACAGGTCTGCTGATTGTAAACTTCCCCAGTTTTTGTCTAAAAAAAAGTCTTTATTTTGCCTTAATCATTGAAAAATAGTTTTCTTGGATACAGAATTCTAGAATGGCAATTATTTCCCTTCAAGTCCCTGTAGATATCATTCCAATGCCTCCTGGCCCCCAGTAGTTGTTCTGATAGAAGCCAGCTATCAGTCTAACTGATCATCAATGATAAGCTCCTATAAAGATATCTTTTTCCTATGGCTGATTTTTAAGTTCTTTCTTTGTCTTTGGTTTTCAGTAGTTTTACTATACTATGTCTAAGAGTCTTCGTATTGATTCTGATTGGGATTCTGTTGGGTTTTTGAGTCTGTGGATTGATGTCTTTCATCAGGTCGGGGGGGGGGGGGGGATGTCTACCATTATTCCTTCAAATAACACTTCCGTCGGATTTTCTCTCTCCTCTTCTACTGTGATGACAATTCCAAATATGTTAGATCTTCTCTCTATATCCACTATGTATCAACTACAATCTTTACCTTGTTTTTTGTATTATTCAACAATTTTATTTCTCTTTGCTTCATTCCAGATTGTTTATTTTGACCTATCATCCAACTAATTCTGTCTTTAATGTTGACTAATCAGCTATTAAGCCTGTCCATGAACTATTATTTTCAGCTACAACTTGTTTTCAACCCTAAAATTTACTTTTAAAAAAAATCCTGTGTCATTTCTTAATGTTTTTTGCTTCCTTGGCAAATATTTCAATCTTGCTTTTTTTTTTTTTAATTTCCTAATACAACATACACATCTCTGTTTACAGAATGTATTATGGTTGTTATACTGGGAGTGTTAATGTCTTGGATCCCTGAGAGTCCAATGCCTGTTGTTTTTCTGGTTCTCCCTTATATGGTCTTGTCCCCTCATGCGTCTAATTATCTTTGATTGTGTGTTGGCAAGTACTTAAAAATTATGTGTGGAAGTAATTTGAAGTGTAAGATGGGCTTACCCTTCTTCAGAAAATATTGTGATTGCTTCTTTTAGGCATCTGGGAACATTTACAGTTCATGACTACCTTCATTCTGGTGCCAGGCTGAGGTTTCTCTGAGCCACCAAGATGACATGAAGTCAGGCTGCAAACTCTGCTCAGGCCTTTAAGTCAGGGTGAGGGATTTCCAAGGTTCTCACTCTTGGCAGGCACCAGATTCAGACAATGTTTTCTCATCTTGAGAGGCCAGAAAAGAATGCAGCTCAGCCTCTCAGATATCTCTATAGGCTGCCAAATGTCCCAGGACAAAAATGAATACTAGTGCTCTTTGTACACCTTTCTGTGTTACTGCACCTTATTCCCAGATGTTGGCCTAATAATTGCATGATTTAAAAAAAAAAAAAGTTAAACCAATCTTGTACAGTTTTTTAAAAGTTTCTTTTAGAAGGAAGCCTGGCCTGAATCACCCAGTCTATCATTGCAGGAATACATTCAAGAAAAGGGAGAGGGTGCTATTTTAAGTGCCTAGTCTATTCTTTGCTTGAGAGTCACAGTAACCAATGCCAATTCTGAGGCAAGTACAATGTAATTTTTTTTTTTTTAAACTAAAGAGGCTCTGCCACTTATTAGCAAGTCACTTTGCTTTTCTGAATCTCAGTTTCTTCATGGATCTCAAATGACAGGAATAACCTATTTCACAGGTTTAGAGCAGATGATGGATGTGAAATTGCTTTGTGACAAAGGAAAAAAAAACAAATATTATCATTATTATTCTGGTGTTTTCCAAATGTAATTTTTCTTTTTACAAGTTAAGACTCTAGCTCTAGAAGTTTGTGAGTGGCTGAAATACATTTTTCTTTTCTTTTCTTTTCTTTTTTTTTTTTTTTAAAGATTTTATTTATTTACTTGAGAGAGAGAGCATGAGAGGGGAGCAGGTCAGAGGGAGAAGCAGACTCCCTGCTGAGCAGTTAGCCAGATGCAGGACTCAATCCTGGGAGTCCAGGATCATGACCTGAGTTGAAGGCAGTCACTTAACCAACTAAGCCACCCAGGTGTCCTTTAAATATATTTTTCAAATAAATAAAATATTTACTAATAATAGTCAAGCTCTTGAAGTTTGTGAATGGGTTATATCTATATTTAAAATAGTTTGGGATTCTTGGTTACTTGGGTGGGATTAGTTTCTAAAAACTTACTGAGCTGTATATCCACAGTGTGTGCATTTTTATGTGTATGATTTTTTTAATAAAATGTTTAAAAACCAAAAACATATCTTATTTGAATGGGCAATGTATGTATATGGGATAAAATTTAAAAGATAGAAAGGGGTAAAAATAATTTTTCTTTTCATCCTGATCTTCAACCTTTTGGTTTCACTCCTGAGCAACCACCACTGTTGGTTTCTTTTGTATTGCTCCAGGGATTACATGATGCATATCAAAGCACATGTGTGTGTACAGGTGTGTATACATGCATGATCCCTCTTTTTATTTATTTATTTTTTTAAAAGATTTTATTTATTTATTTGACAGAGAGAGATCACAGTAGACAGAGGGGCAGGCAGAGAGAGAGAGAGGGAAGCAGGCTCCCTGCTGAGCAGAGAGCCCGATGGGGGACTCGATCCCAGGCCCCTGAGATCATGACCTGAGCCGAAGGCAGCGGCTTAACCCACTGAGCCACCCAGGCGCCCGATCCCTCTTTTTAAATGCAATATCAGCATCCTATACATGTTGTTCTGCAACCCACTTTTTTCACTTAATATAAATCATTCTGTAGTTCTACTTACAGATTCATTTACAGCTACAACTACTTAGTATTCTATTGCATGGATATTCTATAATTTGTGTACTAATATAAGATATACCACTCTTTTGTACTATGTACCTCAGAATACTATCTGCACACCATTGTGTGAATATATTTTAGGACATCTTTCTAGAAAAGGAAATGCTGATTTAAAGATTGTGTCCAGGGGTGCCTGGGTGGTTCAGTTGGTTGAGTCCAACTCCTGATTTTGGCTCAGGTCATGATCTCATGGGTTATGAGATTGATCCCTGAGTGGGGCTCCATGCTCAGCAGGAAGTCTGCTTGAGATTCTCTCCTTCTGCCCCTCCCTCCACTTGTGTTCTCTCACTCTCTCTCTCTCTCTAAAATAAATAAATAAATTTTAAAAAGATAGTGTATTTAAAATTCTGATATATCCAGATTGTTTTCTGTAGAGGTTGTACTAAAATACACCCCCATCAACAATAAATGATACTTGAGAGTGTCTGGTACCCCATACCCTTGCCAATATATTAAGCTTCTTTAAGTTACTAAGTTTCTTTCCATTTGCCAGTTTGATAGGAAGAAAAAAAGGGAAACAAAGATACCTCCTTGCATTCCTTTTATAGGGGTGAGGTTGAACATCTTTTCATATGTTTAGAAACAATTTTAATTTTCTATGAAGCTTACCATTTGTGTTCTTAGTGCATTCTTCTATTGATCTGTGAGACTTCTTTTTTTGGTTTGGAGTTTGCAAATATTCTTTGCTAATTTATTCTTTCACTTTGTGGTTGTTTTAGCCACAGCATGTTTTATTCTTATGTGGCCATATTTGTTAATCTTGCCCTTAGACATAAAGATTTCATAGTATAAAGATGTTGATTTTCACAAAATTACTTTAAAAAGAAAAATATAAACCCAATAAAAATACCAATGAGTCTTTCTTCTTCCTGCCTGCCTGCCTTCCTTCCTTCCTATTCTGAAGTACTGGGGGTTATAACTCTAACATATCTTTTTGTGGAGGGGAAGGGAATGGACACAATTCAACCTATCATTTGAATGCATAAATAGATGCATAAATAGATGTCCACAGAACAGAATGGAGACCAAAATAAACCTGAATATATTTAGGGATTTGGTATAGTATAAAAATGAAGGGAAGATGGAACTGTATAAGCAATTTTGGGGGAAAAAAGTTGGATCACATTCTTCCCTTTTTATACCAAAGTAAATTCCAAATAACAAACCTTTGATCAAAGTTTTAAAAGAAGTACTGGGAGAATGAGGGAATCTTAGAGTAGAAAAAGCCTTTCTAAACATGACCTAAAACCCAGAATCTACAGGTTTACTTGTAAAAATGGAAATTAAAATAGATATGACATTATCCCTACTGTGACAGCACTTCCACTCACTTCTGGTTTCTGGGGTGAGTGCAGAAGGCATATAGTTACAGCTGCCCTGTTGGGGACTCTGGGTGATCCCTGGGCATGCTCATGGGTGCTGCAGGCAACCAATGCTGAGGTGAAGGCAGTGGAAGACTGAAAATCTCTGATAGGAGAGGACAAGCTATCCATCACTCTGCTGAGTGTTGTAGACTCTAAGACCAAATGTGACCAGTGGCCCATATCGACTTAGACCAAGGTTGGCAGATTTCCTCTACTCACACCTCCATTCCTTGCTCCCCTGCCTGTGGTAGCATCTAATCCATCACAGCCCTGGGAGCCAGGTGATTCTCAACACACCAAACTCCAGGGAGTTACTACCTACCAGTAACTGATGAAGCCTACTGGCCCTCCTGGGCTTGACCCATTACGAATATTGCCTCCACTGAATTATGCATGAATGTGATACCCTTAACTTTCCTGTTTGTCTTTTTAAGAAAGACAGCATTCCTGGTTTGTTTTTGAAAACCACATTTGAATTTACTGTAAACCTGTTCTTAGGCACATTTATGATGTCTTCTAGCATTGATTTCTCTTCTGTTGAAGTCCGATGTTTGAAATTTATCTTACACTTTAGCGCCAGGATCAACTCTCTTCCCCCAAAATGCCTGGCATCTTTTTTCTAGTAACAAGAAGCAAAAAACTTATGGTTCCCTGTTGGCCTTGGTTACTGAGAAGCTCAGAACAAAATTAAAAGTTCAATAACAGGAACTATATGTGGTCCTTTTCCTCCTTTCTTTGTCCTCATTTTATATGGCTCTTTTACTAACCTCACTGTTCACATATGCTTTACTGTAAACCACCTCAGAGCCAGAGAGCATTTGCAGCACATGGTACAGGCCACACTGTCTGGGCCCCCTACCTCTTTGGAAGGCTCCAGCTCTGTACTCTCCTTGCTGCCTCAGGTGTGGCAGTGAGGATGACCTCCAGAGTGTTGCCAGCCCTGGGCCACTAAACCCCACGTTCTTCATCTCCCTAAACCCTGCCCATGCTTTTGTATGCAGGGACTGCATACAAAAGCATGGGCAGGGCTTTTCTTGATTGCCCAGTTCATGCAGGCCATCTTTTTCTAGCCTAGACCCTGTCTGCTACCTACAGTGAATGTCCTGGGAGTGGGTGTGGGGAGCAGACCCTCAAAATGGGACTGGGGACAATTCTGCATTATTCATATGTTTAAGGAGTGAGCAACAGGGCACTGGTAAGCCACGGCATGTAGTGGCATCTCAGGCATTCAAGGTGTCACTGGTGATGTCACAGAAGAGAGCAAAGCAATAGGAGATCCAAAGGCTGAGAAACAGTCCAGGTGGTTAAACAAACAAACAAAAAAAGGGACTGGAAAGACAGTGAGGTCACTTGGCCTCTTCTGATGGCCCCCGAGTGTATAGGGAGGACAGGGAGAAGGACAAACCAAAGGTAGTTACTTATGGTCAATGCCAAACCCAAGTGGGAAATCGGAAAGCCCTGATGGAATTCCTGCATTGTCTGGGTGCAGGAGAGAAATGGCTGTCCAGGGCCTGACTGCAAGGGTTGCAGAGTTGCATTGCCAATTAAATGCTCAGCCGTCTGGTCTCTCATGCTAAGGGCGCTGATGGGTAAGAGTGGGACCCCGAGCTCTGTGTTGACACAGAGGAGGCTGAATACTTTGACCTCTAAATCCCTTTGCCTCAGCCCCAGCCAGCCTCCCCCTGCAGAACATCTTTCCATGAACACACCTGGGGCAGCGGCCTCTCCTGCTGATGCCCATTACAGCCTTAGGCCTCAACCCTCACCCTCTTCAGGGCCTCCAGGCTGTAGGAAGAATTTGATCCTAACATAGCCCAGATGGAAGTCAACAGGCCTGCAGTGGAAGGGCAGAGCTATACACTGAAATGTGTGGCAGGACCTCATCTATCCGTGCTGGCTGGAGTCTGGGAAGAATCCTAGTAAGGGACTCCAAAGGTGTCAGGACAATGAATTATAAAAGGATCGCTGGAGCCAAACTTCTCAAAATGGAATCCATGGTTTAGCGTTGGCTGGAGCCCCAGGGAATGGTGTTCAAATCGGCTGGACTGCTTATCTCAAGTCTGTGGTCAAAGTCGCCTAGTCAACACCCCCAGGTAGCGGCATGAATGGACTGCTGTTGATGGCTCCCGGGAGCTCATACAGGTCAGACTTTTGGGGCAAGAATGGGGTGGAGAGCGGGTATGGAGGGGGAAACAAATTACCCAGCATTCTCACGATTTCTATCCTGGATACTGATAAACACGGATGCCTCCTTGTAAGCACTGTTTTTAACATGTTGATGAAGGGCTGTCCTCAGGGCCACCTCTGGAGGCCATCTTTAAGGCCACTCTATTAGCTTCCTCTGGCTGCCCTAACAAATCCCCGAGAACTGGGTTTTATTCTCTTACAGTTCTAAAGGGTAGAGTCCAAACTGAAGCATGGGCATGGCCAGGCTCTCTCCAGTGCCCTAAGGGGAGGATCCTTCCTTGTCTTTCTCAGTCCTGGGAGCCCCAGGCATTCCTTGGCTTGGGGCTGTTTCACTCCAATCTCTTGTCTCTGTCTTCACATGGTGGTCTTCTGTGTGTCTCCTCTTATAAGGACATCAGTGTTATGAGCTGAATTGTATTCCCCAGAACTCACCTGTTGGAGCCTTAACCTCCAAGTACCTCAGAATACGACTGCATTTGGAGATAAGGTCTTTAAAGACATCATTACATTAAAATGAGGCCTTAAGGTAGGCCCTAATCCAACCCCTGACTGGTCTCTTTAAGAGAGGAGATTGTGGGGGAGGCTAGGGGGCTCAATGGGTTAAAACCTCTGCCTTCAGCTTGGGTCGTGGTCCCGGGGTTCTAGGATCGAGTCCCGCTTTGGGCTCTCTGCTTGGCGGGGAGCCTGCTTCCTCCTCTCTCTCTCTGCCTGCCTCTCCCCCTGCTTGGGATCTTGGTCTATTAAAGATAGAAAGAAAAGAAAAGAAGAAAGAAAGAAAGAAAAGAAGAAAGAAAGAAAGAAAGAAAGAAAGAAAGAAAGAAAGAAAGAAAGAGAAAGAAAGAAATAAAGAAAGGAAGAGAAAGAAAGAAAGAAAGAAAGAAAGAAAAGAAAAGAAAAGAAAAGAAAGAAAAGAAAGAAAGAAAGAAAGAAAGAAAGAAAGAAAGAAAGAAAGAAAGAAAGAAAGAAAGAAAGAAAGAAAGAAATAGAGGAGATTGGGACACAGACAAAATCCTTTGTGCCCACCCACAAAGAGAAGACCCTGTGAAGAGGCAAGAGGGTGGCCATCTCTGAGACAGGAGGAAAGCAAGCTTCCAGACATCCTTGACTTCAAGCCTCCAGAATCATGACAGAAGAAAGTTCTCTGAAGCTACCCAGTCTGTGGGGCTTTGTTAGGGCCGCCCCAGCAGCTGGTAGGCAATCACACTGGATTCGGGCCCACCCTCATTCAGTAGGACCTAAACGAGCTCCTTTTAACTTTTTTTTTTTTTTTTAAGATTTATTTGAGAGAGAGGGAGAGAGAGAGAGAGCGTGCACAAGAGAGACCATGAGTCGGGGGAGAGGCAGGAGAGGGAGAGGCCGACTCCCTGCCAAGTAGGGACCCTGATGTAGGGCTCCATCCCAGGACTCCAGGATCGTGACCTGAGCCCAAGGCAGATGCTTAACTGACTGAACCACCCAGATGCCCCAGACCTCGTTTTAACTTGATCACATCTGCAAAGACCCTATTTCCAAATGAGGTCACATTCACAGGTCCTGGGGGTTAGGATTTCCAATGTATCCTTTGGGGGACGTAGTTCAACCTGTAGCAACCACCGGGGGATCAGCTGACCAGTTTAGCTGCCATGTTTTCTGCAGGGATTCCAGGTTTCAGCCCAGTTCAGCCAGTGAAAGACGCTGGCAGAGACTGGTGGGTGGGAAAGTGGGGTCAGAGGACTTATTCTGGTTCCTTCTCACTGGGAAGTGACAGTTGGCTCGCTCTACTGCAGGCCTGTCAGGTGGCTTTCTCCACACAGGCCCTCTCTCTCTAAGGGTCCTGGTAGCTGTTCTTCTCGTGCCTCTTCAGGCTTGTGTGGTGGGGAGAGGGCATCATCGGTTCCCAGTGTTGCTGGCTGCCCCCAGTCTTGTACCCTCCCTCACTGGTTTCCCTAAAGCCCACTACACCTTTGCAGTTAGCTCCTTTGCTGACTCCTCAACCTGTCTGAGGGAGCCACGTGTCCTGTCGGCCCCTGCCGATCACCAGGCCATTTTGCAGGCTCCTTCTGGGATTGGGGAGTGGCAGATTTATCAGAGCTGGATTCTTCCCCTTTGCGAGGCAATTCTCTTGCTTGTAAATCTTGGGGATGGTCCTCAAGGATCAAGTGAGGGCAGCCTTGATCCAGACTGGGGATTTCACAGGCGGAAAGATGGATATTATAAGATCCAAGGGGATTTACAGTATTTCCACTGCAAATGGCCAGATTCTTTCCCTTCTCTGCATCTTGTGCGTGCTTTTGGCTTCCTCCTTTGAGAAGCAGTCTTCCTCTCCCCTTTGCATTGGGCCTGGACTTAGGAATTGCCTTGGCTGATGGGATGGTAGGAAATGTGATGCAAACAGACTGGGAAAGGTTAACACACTATTCTTAGAACTGAACCAGCCCAGAAGGTGAAAGTGAACAAGCCCAGCTGGGCTGCCAGAGATGGAGAAACACAGGGCTCAGTCACCTGCTGCCCAGCTGAGCACCAGCCAACCAGTGAGTAAGGTGTTTGTACAGGTGCAGTCTCTGCAATGCCACTGACATTGGTTACCTTCTTGCCTCTTCTAACCTCCTCTAACTCCAGCATTCAGAGGTCAGAAAGTGAGAAAACAAAGCACTGAGGAGTGGCCAGAAAGGTAGGAGAAAACCAACACGTGTGGAGTTCTAGAAGTCAAGAGAACAGTGTTTTTCAAGGAGTGCTTAATTATCGCAGATAATACTTGCTGAAGGGGAGTATCGAGAATGATCCATCAAACTTAATACCACAGGGGACCCTAAGAAGAGTGTTGGTGAGGAAGAGGAACAGGAGAGAGAATACAGAACACTTTGGCAGGGAGGGAACTGCCAAAGGGAGAGGTGTAGGCAGTCGGGGAGTAAACCCCAGTGTGGGGGTGCTACGGCAGACAAAGGAGGGTGGCGGGCAGGGGCCAAGTGCTACCAGGCCAGGTAAGCTGTGACCAACAGTCCCACCAGTTTGAAATCCGATGACCCAGTGAGAGCCTGGTGTGAAGCAGAGGGCAGGGCGAGAGGCGGAGGACAGGCGGTGACAACTCAAAGCTTGCGCTGCAGGGAAGGGCACCAGATGGAGCCGGGGCTTGGTTTATTTGATACGGCCTTGTTCTGGTCTGAAGGCAAAGCATGTGAATATTGGGTGAAGAGCTAGCAGAGATGGCAGAGGGGAAGGGAGAGGAAGGAGAGGCAGAAGTGGAGTCCGTGAGGAGGGGATAAGACCCAAATGACTGTCTTTCTCCCCATGTACAGAGGCAGGTGCGTCGGCCAAGGACAGAACTCCAGCTACCAGAGTTTCAACTGATGATTCACATGTATTTTGCCCAAGAATCTACTAACGTTGCCCCATGATCAGGAAGGACTGGGTCACAAAGTCATCACTGAACACTTGTGCCTCCCGTGTCTAGCACACCAGTTCCAAGCTGCCATCCCAGCTGTAGCCCCTCACTGAGGCATGGGCAGCGTCCTACCCAGTTCGACATGGCTCCTCCATGGCCCACTCCGTGCTTCCCCGCAGGCCTCGGGTTCTTGTCCCACTTCCTCATCCTTTCAAGAGGAGAGCAAGACTCACCATCCCTGGCTTCCTCTGTCTACCCTTTTGGAATGCTTTCTGCCCTAGGCTTGCAGCACACGATTTTCACCCATTAATAATATTAATTAACAACCAAATACTAATTATTAATAATACTATCCCATATAACTTTTCATTAGCCAGACAGCTTTCCACCCTGGTTATCCATAGCCCTTGGCTGTTAGGAACACAAGAGGGAAGTCGACCATGGCGATCAAGGCTCAGAATTCAACCATCGTTTCTTCCTATGTGCTCATGACTAATTTCTAGATTTATGGAAAAAATGAGGCTTGAGGGAGATGAGTCACATCTCAGAGTATATCAAAACATGCCCTTCTACTTCTAAAATGAATCACAGAGAGCAACTTAACACGTTTTCAGCTACAGAAAATACATGAAGGAAAGAATTATTAAGAAGTTTCTTTGGGAGCCCACAAGGGAATCTCTCAATGTAAACAATGAATCTGGATGAAATACTTTAATCCAACTCTGAAACTTCCCATGCTGTAAACCTTCTATGCTGGTTAAAAGCCAATCTAGTTAAAAACTGGGAACTGGGATGTCCTAAACCTCACAAGCCTCACCCTTGTATTCACTGACCTTCTCATCTGGAGCCCCCGCTGTCCCCACCCAAAATTAAACTCAAATGTCTTCAGACTCGAATTCTTAATCCGGACTATTCCAACCTATTTGTAAATACACTGTTCTTCAAGTGTCCTGTTTCTGTTCTCCCCAACCCTCTGCAAGAGACTGTGAGTTCCACAGGACCAGACTATATTTGTTCCTTTATGTATATCAAGAAGACCTTAGAATCCTTCACACATACCAGATACTCAACAAATATTGACTAATTTAGACATATGAGACCACTCTAGAATACTTTTCTGGCTAATTACCACTATCATGCAGGTTAATTTTGTTCCTTCTTATGATCTCGACTTGACAGCAGAATCAGTAAACTACAGCATAGAGGCTGAATCCAGCCCATGAGCTAAGAATCTTTGGTTTTGTTTTCAACATTCTTTAAGAAAAGTGTGCAAACCCTGGGTGATGGACATTAAGGAGGGCACGTGATACCATGAGCACTGGGCATTATATAAGACGGATGAATCACTTACCTCTACCTCTGGAACTAATAATACATTTTATGTTAATTAAGTGGATTTAAATTTAAATAATTTTTTTTTTCTAAAAAAGTACACAAACCCAACACTACTATCCTGCCCAGCCTGAAATATTTACTCTCTGGCCCTGTATAGTGTACTCCAGACAGAGCCTCTAGACAAGAATGTAACAAATGAGTCATGGTGTGAGGGAATAACCAAAAGGGCCCTTAGAAATCTGGTTGGCCCTCAAGACACTTCTAGACAAGATGTTTGTTTATCCTATTAATTTAGCAACTCAGCTCCGAGCACCCGATTCTATGGACAAACCCCAAGGGATCTGCCAACTCTGGGGATCATTGTAGCTGACTGTCACTCACCTCGTTCACCACAAGAGAGAAACAGTGAGTAGGGAAAAGAAGTAGCGATAGGAGCTTATGGTGGAATGATAAAAAGCTGTTTAACGTTTGGCAGACAAATTCAAGTTCATCAAGAAATTTCCTTGAATTTAAGAAAGATGCTAAAAATGTTTTTTTGCGTTTTTTTTTAATATATACAGTTTCTTTTTTACAAAGTTCTGTACATAAAAATAAATATACAGAAACAACCCCATCAACTGTCTGCATCAGTAATCCTCGCTGGTGGGCTCACCATTTACAAGGAAGACATCATTCAACGCAACCCGTCACAGAGACTGTCCAACCAGCAAGGACTTCTAACCTGAAGAACCATCACTAGGTCTCTTTTACCAAGACTGTTAATCACCTGGAGGGCTTTATCTACCAACTAGCAATTACCCATGAAATCAATGAGTGCAGTCACTGGCTTAACTGAAGTGTGACCGACTGTCACTACCGCTAGTGGTGACATCTATATCCCATGCTGGCTTCAACCATTAAAGACGCAGTGTAGTTAAGAGCAGAAATAAACCCCACTCCCCTTGGCTAGTCACTGTGAAAAGTGTGCGTAAGGCAATTGAATTCAGGGTTACCGATTCATCTTGCTAATGTCAAAAGCGACACTAGCAAGATTCTTAGCCTCATCCACCAGATGACGGGCCTCTGCGTCCGGGTCTCCAAGAGCACGCTCCACCTCCTTCACCAGACAAAGGGTTGTAACCTGGGATAAGAAAAAGGAAACAAAACAGTACTGGGAACATTCTGTACAAAACATAAAACTGTGAGCCTGACACACAAAGCACTATGAAGATATGGATGCTATTCTCACAGACCTTTTCATAAAACTTTCAGCTGCCATGTGAAAAAAATACTTTATTCTGTCATTGCACCTTGAACTGACTTTCTGGTGGGAATAAAAGAAGCCATCTAACTTCCTGGTCTTAACTCCTCAGAAACATAAAAACTTCCCCTGTGCGGAACTCAATCCAGGACCCTGGAATCATGACCTGAGCCAAAGGCAGAGGCTTTAACCCACTGAGCCACCCAGATGCCCCAACTTCCGGCTGATTTTTTAAAAAAAGATTTATTTTAGAGAGCAAGTGAGAGAACACACGTGTCTGGAGTGGGGGTGTGGGGCAGAGGGAGAGGGCGAGAGAATCTCAAGCAGACTCCCCACTGAGCAAAGAGGTGGATGCGGGGCTTGATCTCACAACCCTGAGATCATGACTGAGCCGAAACCAAGGGTCGGACGCCTAACCAACTGTACCACCCAGGCGTCCTGAGAGAAAGTTTTAAAACAGCATTTTCTCCTCAGATACATCGCTCCTCCAGCAAACCAGCTCTGGGTTCCTGACACAAAGGGGATGGGGCTCAACCTTTAAGGGCGGCCCAGCTCGTGTTCGCGCTGCCTCAGAGCCCACGTGCCAGTCTCCCCAGGATCCCCCCATGACGCCAGCCTCTGCAGGACCTCTACAGACAGCCCCTCCTCCCACGGGGAATAGAAGCATTCAGCCTACAACTGGTTCCTCCACAAAGCGTTCTGGCGCCTTTGCCCTCTCCTCCCTCAGGCTCCAGGTGGAACTGCTAGCAGATCATAAACATGACTTATTTTCATTTGTGTGTGAGTCACATCTTCCCAAAAGGATGTGAAAGACCTCAAGAATGGGATGGAGATAGAGAGCGACCGCATCACCTAGAGTGCAGGGGGCGGGGGTTGCGCACAGAAGAAAGCTCTGAATGAGCATCCGTCCGTGTCTCCTTGAGAAAGTTATTTGCAAGAAACAAGCTGGCCATGGCTGGGAGGACGAAAACCACTGTGTTCTAGCCCTGTGACGCTCCTCTGCAATGGGGGGCAAACTATCCCTCGCCCCTCTGCTTACCTCTCCCCTGCCAGGGCCACGTGGGACAAGGGTGAGAGGCATACATCCGAGGAGCTGTGACTGACCTCCCTTTTCCATTTCTTATTCAATGTTTACTTTTTTTTCTTTTTCTTTGCTGACTGGACACTGAGGCCCAGGAGGTTACAGGCCTCCTGGAAGCAGGACCTACATCCACATCCTTGCCCTGGGACACTGGGCAATGGGGGCACTGAGCTCACCAAGCTGGTGACCGCTAGCTATAAAGGGATGCTTTGCATGTGTTTCTTTTATTTATCTTCATAATCCCAAGCTTAGGAATTAGCTTCAATTTACAGATAATAAAAGGAAGAAAGAGAATCTTGTTTTTACAAGGTAAACCTACCCTGTAATTGCTCGGAATCTTAGTGTCTGGTACTCACCACCTCCCCGCAGCGGCTTCCTGTCAGCTTTCCGTTTTGGCAGGACTGATGAAGTAGAAGGCCCAGGACCGTCTTCTGGAGGCTTTCTTGCATTTCCTTTGTAACTTTTCCCTTCTTGCATGCTGTCCCACATTTCAATCTTCTGTCTCCTTTTTTGTTCTTCAAGCTGAGAAAGAATTGCCCAAGTAACAGTATGAATTCATAAGCTGACATCTTTCCCATAGAAAACACTAATTTTGGTGATTTTTTTCATTTTAAAGTCCTTTAAACCAAACCTTCACCTGCGTTTTCTTTAGTTAATAACACTGCTGTCATCTAATGGTAGGAACTTAACTCACAGAAACTTTTTTTTGAGATTTTATTTATTTGAGAGAGAGAGAGAGAGAGAACGTGAGTGGGGAGAGGGAGAAGCAGACTCCCCACTAAGCAAGGAGCCAGACTTGGGGCTTGATCCCAGGATCCTAGGATCATGACCTAAGCCGAAGGCAGAGGTGGAGGGCAGACGCTAACCAACTGAGCCACCTAGACACCCATGTTTTTATCAACTATTAAAGAAAGCAAGAAGTGTCATGGAAAAAGAATACCAGTTCAGTTCTTCTGAAACTTGCCCACAGTAGGACATTTTTCTTTTTTAAAGATTTTATTTATTTATTTGACAGACAGAGATCACAAGTAGGCAGAGAGGCAGAGAGAGAGGAGGAAGCAGGCTCCCCGCTGAGCAGAGAGCCCGATGCGGGGCTCGATCCCAGGACCCTGGGATCACGACCCAAGCCGAAGGCAGAGGCTTTAACCCCTGAGCCACCCAGGCGCCCCCACAGTGGGACATTTTTGTAACACGGAAGAACTCGCACTTGGAATGGGTGAGCGTGGCTGGTAGGCCTGCTCTGGTGCCGCCTGGTGGAGGTACCTAAGGAAAGCCGCTCACTCCCTCTGCTTTGCAGACTGTGAGGCTCCAGTGAGAACAGATGGGAAAGCACTCTGAAAGTCAAGCACTACTGGAAACAAAGGAAAATTAGTTTCAGCGGAAAACTGTGCACAATGAGCACTTGACAAAGCTTGTCAGCACACAGGGAGCAGGCTCCCTAGGCGGGAGGGAAACCCAGTGCCCTGGACCTTCGCCTCTGTTCCTGCTCCTTATAAAGCAACATGCCTGCCCGACAGCCAGGCGCAAGACTGCAACCTGCCTGTGCACAAACCTCTGTGCCCTACACTCCTCACTCCCCAGGGAAGCCAGACCCGAACTGCTGTTAGCTCTGTTCCAGTTAACTGTCATGTCACGGGGATATGTGAGGAGATGCCTTAGGAAGCACATTTCCAGAAAATTTCTCCACGGCTTTCAGGGGCTGCTGCTGCTAACCCCCAATACCTGACCAAATGCTTCCACTGTCTGCAGGGACAAGAGGCCAAGGAAGAAATCATCTCTTGACCTGAAGGCTAGTCTACACTCCTAGCTGATATGCAGAACCCCAGGATGGAACACAGCGGACAGGTCCTGAGATAGCAGGCAGGAGGGCTCATTCAGCTGTGGGTCGGACGGACTCATTCAGTTTGTTATTACTACTCTGCCTATAAGTAGAGGAGACAGAACCCCATGTGCTATAACAATCTTAAAACCGAACATAGGCTTTTGTCCCTTTCCCGATTTTGGGGGGGGGGCACACTACAATTTTAAAAAGTCTTAATAATCTTTTAAAAAGATTATTTTCAGCGACATCAGCAAACTGCGTAAGAGATCAAGCTATTTTACTAACACACACAAAAAACTCAGATGCTGAAGTCATGAGTTCTGACACAGAGCAGGAACTCAACCTAGTCTACAGCTCTCGGAACAAAACAGTAATAATGGCTGGAGATCAACAAAGAGAAAAACTAAAATAGAATGGCTCAAAAATGGCATCTATGTATACTACGCTGCCATTTCAATGAAAAATTTCTACGTGTGTTTGTATTATAAATATTTCTAGAAAAAAAAACTAAAAATCAAACATGGAAAGCCTGGGCAGCAGCAGGTAGAGCAACAAGGAGATCAGAGACTTCATTTTCATGGTACAGATTTTTATAACAATAATTTTTTTTTTACTTTGTATGATTTTAAAAAATTAAATAAGTAACAGTAATGTGCTAGTACACTCTAGGTTAGTGACTGCATTTAAGCCGAAAGGACGCAACTGAACAGTGAAGAAGGCTGCCAAGACCGGGTGACGAAGGAGGAGGAACGTGTGGAGGAGGTGTGGTCTTGTTCTGCCCTTTCCTCCTGGGTTCCAGCCAAGCTGGGGAGACCAGCCACGTACTGGATGACCATGCAGAAACCACAAGGGCCACTAGCGGTGGCAGAAAGGCACAGGACCCTGGAAACACCAGAGACACAGGCAAAACCAACAGGAAAGTCAACTTCTCTGTTGCCTTAGAGCACGCAGACACTTTCTTCTCAGAAGATGAAGAAAGGCCAGAAACATCTGGATCGAAACTTCTTGGAAAGCAGAATCTACAACCTGGTTGTTTCAGTTACACAGAGGTACAAATCTGGTGGGTGGCCTTGCTTCTGTGAAGGGTGGCACAACCCACCAGACTGTTCAGGTCACTTCCAACAGCTGTCCTTGGCTCTTCCTTCCCCCTCCCCTCCTACTGATCCCCAACCAAACCACATGCCTTTAAAAAACATCTTTCAAAACTCCACCTCCTGCTCCCCATCTCACTCCTGGGTTGGGCCCACTGGCGACCTCCCCCCGGCTCTCCCTCAGTCCACTGAACAGCCCCACCAAGCTAGATTGTGTGAGAGATGAGGCCTGAGACAGACAATGGAGCAAGAGGCTGAATATGTACTCTGTGTGTCCAGTGGCATGGCAATGGGACACACAGTTTTGGGTGAGAATACTGTGAAGAGACCACTGAAAAGTAAAAAGGGTAAATAAAGGAACACCTTTTTTAAAGAGTATTTATTTATTCCATAAACAGTTAAGGTATTGCACAAGGAAAGGATGCTGACTGATACTGAGCTAAGTGATTCTGCCATAATTAGTTGTTTCCAGTACCTCCCCTAAGGGGGAGGGGTGGGGAGGACATGCAGGCAAGTGTGCGTATACACACACACACACACACACACTCTCTCTCTCTCTCTCTCTCTCACCCATGAAACAGCAAAATATTTCTTAAGAGCACATACTGAAATTAAAACCAGCTCATACCTGTCTTAGTTTTTCCTTATGCTTTTCAACTTGTGCATTTAATTCTTCTTGCATTTTCAAACGAGCAGCTGCTAAAGCCTCCTGTCGTTTAACAACAACATCAGGTTCTAGAATGTCAGGAAAAAATTTGAGAAAAAAAGAAACTCTTGAGGTCCGTATTATTAGGAGGATACAGAAGTACTGATGTTAAGCAGTGTAAAAACATGTACTTTACATGAAAATTCTCCTGCTGTGCATAAATTTTGCTGCTTATGGGGGCAGAAGACTGTCCTACTGCCATGGTTCTTAGCCCCCCCCGTTAAAGGTCCAGGGCTCCAGATACCCCTGTGAGAAACACGTCTTCTGAGCTCCCTCAGCAATTCCCACTCAGAGAGTCTGGCATGGCCCCATGACTGAAATGTAAGTGGTCTGAGGGGTACCCCAAGATTCCATTCCACAACCTGGGCTTCTAACATCCAGTCTCCAACCTGACAAGAATTGGAAAAGATAACAAGGGAAGATAGAGTTTTCTGACCACTAGCCATCGCTTATTTAGCCCAGATCCATACCACAAAGAGGTAAAGATCTTTAGGCATTTTTCGCTTGCTTCTACAGAAAAGAAGAATCCTTCCAGTTAGTATTAATGGAAATGAGCTCCCCAGTTTTATCAACATTTTCTCTGATTTGTTTTATATAAATACACTGTCAAGCTCTCTACCTGCTCACCTTTTCAGACAACCCTGTCCAGAACCACCTCAAGGCACACACACAGTGGTGTGGCCATTTTTAAAGAAAACAAAGTAGAACTATGTGTTCACATCAGCACTCTCCAAAAGTATAAGCAACCATCACTACCTACACAGTGGTGGAAAAAAGAGCACTTAATTGAATCCACATAAAATGGGCCAAAGTGTTGTGGTCCAGGTAGCAACGGATGTGTGGGTCTGTGCTTGCATGGTGGGAGATATGACTAGAACTTTATCTTTAGAAACAAAACAAAATCATACTTCTACTTCACAGAAATGTAAATTTTGGCAATACTTCTAACTTTCAGGTCATTCTTAGAATAAAATCGAATGTGGATTTTTTTTTAACCATGTTCCCTACAAAATTGTACAACAGCACAACAGAACACTTCTGACTGCACGCCTACTTTTTGCAGTGCCTCATGGAAACAAATAAGCCTCTCTAAAAATGCCCAGCCTATCGTCATCTTATAAACCTACTTTTCAGCTGTAAGAGCGGTCTCACCCTGCCAGCATGACACTTGTAGAGATGGCTTTACCAGGCGACCGACGCTGTTTCCTACACCCCTGCCACCCTCTTGAAATCCTGCATTTATGCAAGATGTACACCTGTAATATGTAGTTTGTTGTTGGAAGTACAGCCAACAATCAAAAAGACTGAGAGAATGGAAGGACCACAGAATTTCATGGGAGGAGAGGAGAGGTATGTTTGAGAGAAGGACATTCCTAAGTCTTTCTGCTAGTGACTCCTTTTGTATTACCACATTTGCTTTTCTCCCCAAACTCTAACCATGCTGAGTCAGAAGAATGATTTGTATTTAAGTGAGCTGCCATTTCTCGAAGTGCTTGACGTTTCTTTTAGATATGTCCTCAGAAACTAGCTTCTGCCTAGTGAAAAAGGCTACTGTTTTCCAAGGGAATATGTTTTCGAAACAACCAAGTGTAATTTGAAATCAGATCTGATGAGGAAGTAGTGAAAATCAAAATGTGGTGGGTATAAAGAACCATGGCTGAGTTTTTCCTGCCACTCGCCATGGTTCTAGAGATTCAACAGGCAGACCCACAAGTATGGAGAAGCTGTGACGTTTTCATTTCAATCCTCACTATAAATGAAAAACCATTTAACAGAATATGCAGTGAGTGCTCTACCCACCATCAATCAAGTTTTCCACCTCATTAAAATCTCTGAAATTAAAAAAAAAGAAAGAAAGAAAAGAAAAGCTACCGCACATTCCCCAAAATCAATTACAGAGGCAGAAAATGGCTTTCCTTTCACACAGATTAGAATCGTGAATTTCTTGCTCTTCCTAACAGACTAACTTCTAAACACTAACCCACAGCGGCCGCGGCTCGGTCCAGCTGTCTCTGTCTCAAGGCCCTCAGCCGGGTGGAAAGCTTCTGAAACACCACGTAGAGAAGGATGCAGCTGAAGACGATGTACCAGCCATAGGTGGCTAGCAGGGAGCCCACTGAAAAGAAGCAAACAGTTTTCAGGAAACTCTAAGTCATACCACACTACTAGACTATTCCATAAAATTCAACGAGGACGACGGGAAGTGTAGCTCCTGCCCTCAAAACCCTCCGGGTCTAGCGGAGGAAATGGCCTCCTAAGGAGGCAGTTAGAATAGAAGCGAGCACAATTCGGGGGTCACCGAGAAGGGACTCCTCAACCATCTGGGGAGTTGAGGGGCAAGTCCGGAGGCTGGAGGGCACTGCAGAGCGGGTTTTGATGGGGGAAAGGAAGTTTATTCGGCTCGGGAGGGCAGAGGCCTTTCAGACCTCAGGAACTTATAAAAAGAGGTGGCCGCGGGGGCCGACACAGCGCCGGGCGTGGGGTGACGCGAGACCTGGAGGAAAATGCCCAGGGCCGAGCGGCTCCAGTCACCGCAACCCGGAAGGGCTTGCTTCGCATTAAGTAAAGGATTCGCGCAAAAAAGAGCCCGACGGCCCCGCCCAGAGCACTGTGGCTCCGGGAGGGCCTCCGCGCGCGTTCCAGGCCCTCCTCCCGGACCTGCGTGCGGCGCCACCCGGCTGCCGGCCAGGCTTCCCCAGGCCTCCCCAGGCCGGGCCCGGCGCGCAGCAGAGGACGACCCACCGAACATGGCGGCGCCCGGGGGAGCCGGCGGTACGAGCCCGTGGCCCGCGGCGACTCACCGGTGACGTGCAGGTAGCGCAACCCCTCCGTCTCCAGGGCCGGCCGCGCGGACAGCTGCTGCCCGTCCCGCTCCATGGCCGCCACTCAGCCGCGCGGCCCGGCCGCGTCAGCTGGAGCCTTCGCCTTCCGGCCCGCCCCTACATACACGTGGCGCGCTCCCGAGCCCAGCGTCCCGGAGTCCCGGCCAATCGCGGCGCCACCCCGCCCTGAGGCTCAGCCAATCACAGCGAGGGCGTGGCCAGCCGGGCGGGGCCGGAAGAGTGGGCGGGGCCGTGGCAGAAGGTCCTGGACCTGCAGCGCGCGGTGTAGCCCGGCCGCGTCATTGCTCGCCCGAGTGCAGCCGCGTGACGGGTCTCCGGGCCGACACCGGCTGGCATGTTTACGTTTGTACTGATTGCACACCGAGGTCACGGGGTTAGGGGCCGCCTGGAAGCAGGATTTGCGCCCACATCCTTGCCCCGGCCCCATTGGGCAACACAACTAGGCCGGCAGAAACCAGGTTGATGAGAGTTGCCGCCGAGATCCTCCCCCAAGGCGTGCCCATGAACCCTGGCAGCCTCCTCCTCCAGCTGCCCCGGTTCCATTTCGGGCTAAGGAAGTCCGGTGGACCGTCACGGTTCTCCTCCCCTCCAGAGCCAAAACCTCCCGGGAAAGGATTAAAGCAGTAGCTCTAGCACGCATCCAGTCCAACACTACTAGGTGCCACAGGGCGGTAGGAGTTGTTCAGAATAGTTTCCTGGCCGGTTTTTCCTCGCCTGCAAAGCCCTCCTCCACCGCCTTCCACTCCTCTCCCTCTCCCGTCACTACCACTCCCAGACCTACCTTGACCACCGTATCTGAAATTTGAGCTTGAGTGTTTTTGGAGAAGCTGTTGAGGTGAACACGCCTGTGTCTCGAAGGGAGGGTGGAGAATCCGGAATACAGTCGTGAAAAGACAGCAAAGAGGGGATGACGTCAAGGCTCTTCTTCGCCTTGAAAATGGGCTCTTGAAATGGGGAAATTGAGGACTCTGGATTTTGTCAGTTAAGGCTGTGAAGACAGCCATTGATTTGATGAGTTTAGGAGGGCGACATTTTATTCTCTCCTTGATATTTTCCTCTCACTTGTAAAAGGTGATGTACCATCCTTCTTTGTTTTGAAGTGGTTTCTCCCTCCATCTGGTATCTTGCAGGGACCTGATACGCTAGAACTGAACTATTTTTTGGGATTATGACTGCAATACTTGATTTGGGTTCAGTTTTAAATATACCTTGTGGGGGCCCCTGGGTGGCTCAGTGGGTTAAAGCCTCTGCCTACAGCTCAGGTCATGATCCCAGGGTTGTGGAATCGAGCCCTGCATTGGGCTCTCTGCTCAGCAGGGACCATGCTTCCCTCTCTCTCTGCTTGCCTCTCTGCCTACTTGTGATCTCTGTCAAATAAATAAATAAAATCTTAAAAAAAAAAAGAAAGAAATATACCTTGTGTATAAATAGTGATAAACTAGTCAGGAGATGGGGTTTGCCTAGCTTGTTTGGTTATGCTCTGGACATAAGGTACCCAATATGGTAGGAATCACTGTTCATGGAAGCAGTTGATGAGAACCTCTCTTGTCTCTCAGAGCGTTAATATCCTGAAAAGGGATCGGGCACAATTTTCTATTAATGCTTGGTAAGTTCATTTTTTCTTACAGTAACTTAGTGGTTAAGATTGCTGCTGGTGTGGGTTGGCTAAGAATGCGCTTTTTTTTTTTTTAATTTTATTTATTTGACAGAGATTGAGAGATCACAAGTAGGCAGAGAGGTAGGCAGAGGGGTCGGGGGGAAGCAGACTCCACACCGAGCAGAGAGCCAGATGCAGGGCTCGATTCCAGGACCCTGAGATTATGACCTGAGCCAAAGGCAGAGGCTTAACCCACTGAGCCACCCAGGTGCCTTGGCTAAGAAGGTTTTTAACAGATACCTCCCTACCTTGACAGAAGGTGTCACATTAAGATGTGAAAGCTTCGAGAATGTTGTCGTGAACATCATTTCAGAGCTCACAGTGTAGCTCAGGAATTACGATATTTGGAGTAGCTATGGAGGAAGATCCTACCTCATAGAGATCCTGCCTTACTGTTGCCAGCTTTCAAACCAAGTCAATGAATTAAGTCAACTTGCATATCATAAAAATGTCAAAATATTGTATATGGTTAAATGGGGGAGAAGAGTTTGACTTTTTTGCCTTGTATACCGACCCTGCCCTGCAGTGTCTGCAGGCATGAAAATGGAATAAATTTAACATTTAATCTCTATCATTTAAACAAAAATACTGAATAATTCCTCTCACTCAGGACACTGTGATATAAAATAGAAACCAGCACAACAGTAATGAAAATAATGCACATTTTTAAACACGAAGAATAAAGTACTTTTGCATACTATTATAAACGAGTCTCTGTTTACATATGTATTCACAGTATTATGAATAGTATATTCAACTAAAATCTAATAGATTTTGAATTATGAGGCTGCAAGGATAAAGGGGTTCTGCTTCGGTTCCTAGCACAACGCTGTTCTTAAATTCCCATTAATAGAAGGTATTCTTCCTACCCTGGCTTATGCATTCCCTTTGTCACTTTAATCAGGGTGTATCATCTCCCCTAGCTTATCTAGAACATAGAGTTATTTCAATATACACTTTGTTCAGTATAACTGCTCAGGGGTTATTTGCAAAAACAGAACAAAGATATCCCAACTAGTCACAGACCATGGTAGACTAAATGACTGGCAATTCATCATTGCATTGTTTCTTGCAACATATCCTTGCAATAGCCTCAGGGTGGAAGGAGTATTATTTGCCCACCCTTTGACTTTGGACTTGACCAGGTGGCTTGCCTAGGTTAATGACAAGTAGGCAGACTCAGCAGTGAGTCAGTTTTCAGAGAAGGTCTTAAGAAGTCTCTATCGTTTCCTCCTCGTGCCACGGCCAAGTTAGCTGACTTGCCCAAGGACAATGAGATATGCAAAACTGAGCCACCCTCGTTAACCCACAGACCTACAAGGAAAAGCAAAGCCAGCTATGAGAATAAATGGTGGTTGTCACTTAAAAACCTGAGTTTTGGAGTGGTTTGTTAGGCAGCATTATTGCGGCAAAAGCTAACTGGTAAACTGCCTAACCTCACCTCCTCACAAAAGTATAGGGAACAAGACAGGATTAAAGGTGTTGGTAGCTAAGGGGGATTACAGAGATGGCAATCAAACAATAATGTTTCTCAAACTTGAATGACCCTTTCAACGACATTCTTGTTGATTCCTACTGTAGTATTTAAAGATTTTGAGACAGAGAGAGAGAGACAGAGAGAGAAGGAGAGAGCTGTGTAGAACTGGCGGGGGACATGCGGCTTGATCCCAAGATCCTGGGATCATGACCTGAGCTGAAAGCAGACGTAAACATGTAAAACTATGTATGTGTATATATAACTACATATATTTCCTAAATGTATAGTTCTTAGAACCTCAAAACCTAATTACAAATGCTGTTACAGGACTTCCTTCTTCTTCAGTGCCCCGGTTCTTGGTTATGCCACTCCGAAAAATGAAGACGTTGACCAGATGAAGAGAGCTGGAGAACAAAGCAAAGACAGTGAAGTGACAGTACAAAGCTCCCAAAGAGGAAAGGGTTCCCAGACAGTTGCCATCCAGGTTTCTAAGTCTAGGGGTTTTTATGGGCTTTGTTGGAGTGATGTTTTAATCTGATTTACCCTCCCTGCACCTGTTATCCAATCAGGTTTTTGTCATCTATTAGGTGGGAAAGGTTGGAGGGCCCCTTCCAGGGTGGTGTAAAATCCTTCTAAGGGTGGCTTCCTCTTGTGGGAGGGCACCTTGTCCCAGAGTGCCTTTCTTCCAACTACCCTTCACCAATACTACAAAACTAGTAATATTCAAATCAGCATCTCAATGTAGTTGCACAGAAATAATTATTTTGTGTGTTGCCATGACTATGCCACCGGGAAAAGTTCCTACTATAAGATGATAGAAGTTATCTTTGAGTGAACCTCATGTTCTGCAAAATTGCACATTGAAACCATCGGGCCTCTGGGAAAAACTGCTTTGAGACAATCCCCATTTTTCTGGTCCTGAGATTAGTGGAGCTCTAAGCAAAGGAGCCCTCACATTCATCTTGTCAATTTCTGCAAAATCCTTACTTGGGACAACAGTGTAAGTACTGTAACAAGACCTCCTTTTGTTTTCTCTTGGCAGCCTGCAAATCATTAACCACGGGCCACTAAACTGTTTGGTGCCACAACAATCCTGTTTAGTGTAGATCCACTCAGGCAACCGCACCAGTCTCGTATTATTTAAGGACTGCTCACACTGAAAGCCGGGGCCGGAAGTAAGCTAGAGGTAAGGAACGTGACTGAGGGAAATGATCCGCAACCAGTTCCTTATTACGGAGGGTAGTGACCAGAGGCCCATTCAGAGTCCCCTTGATAGGTGGCTCATAAATGGTGGGAGCGGGGAGCCTCCTGACTAGGATGGCAACAGCTTCCCTGGATCTTAAGCATGGAGGAAAAAACGGGACTCATTTTAGCTGTCCTGTCAGAAGCAGCCGTGTCAGGTCAATGTGCACTGACAGGCTCTGTGGAAGCAGAAAAGGCAGCCTCATGGCTTCTGTCATGAAAGACATTGTAGAAGCTAAATTCTAAGCCAGCCCCGGAAGATCTCTTAAGACCACCTCCCCACCCCGGAGGTCTTCTGTTCTGATCGCATGTATACTTAGTAACGCTCTACTCCCAGAGGGCACCTTGGTGAGGTGAACAGCAGAGCATCAATTGCAGGATTATCTTCCTTTCAATTAAATTAAATTAACTTCTAGTGGATAAATCCATCTATTGTCTATTTGGGTTAGTTCCTGGGTGCCTGAATGCCCCAGGAGATCATTAAAAAACATCGGCCTTCCAGTCTGTCAAGGTGAGGGTACAAGAAAAGCAGAGCAATGCACTCTGGTTCTGGCCAACAATAAATGGGTCATACAGGACTGTTCTTGAAGGAGTTGAACGGCGTCAGGTAGATGTTAAGGAAGTAGTGAGAGGGGAGACTGGAAATCGTCTGGGGAGTGTCATCCTCTGAGGGACAGCACCTGAGAACCTACTGGAAATGCAGCCCCAGTTCCCATGATCTGGCTTTTGAACACGGTGCCCTGAAGTTCATAGCACATTGGGGTTGGAAAGCACTGGTTTATGGCCATACTGAGGAAATCTGTAGGCCAAATTCTCCTGATACCCAAGCTCCATTTCCTTTCTGAATGCTCTGCCCTCTTCTTTTCTACTGCATGCAGGTTTAGCCCCACTGTTGCCCTCAGTTCTGTCTTCCCAGCTAGGCTGTCAGCTCCTTGAAGGCTGAGTTCCTTCATGGCTTATGCATCTTGTGAGCACTTTACAAAAGCGAATCCGGCTGGCAGCACGCACCCACGACTGTTCAGGGGTCTACTGACAAGAGTGTTTCTCACATTTCTCACCCAAACCAACACCCGCAGATGGAAAAGACTGCACAGATGGAAAGACGGATGGTGAAGACACTCACCTCCACCACCTTGTTTTTACAATTAGCCTAAATTGGCCACATCAGGGTGTGAAAATGGAACAAAGTATCTAGAAGCTGTGAGTAAATTGCCGTAGCCTGTTCACTGGGCCAAGACTCCCCCTGTCCCCCAACCATGTCCCAAACATTGGAATGTGCTGCCCCTCTGCTTGGATTCCAACAAGCAGAAGTTGCATTCCCCTATAATTTTTCAAATCAGTAATTAAAGCCCGGTTGCGTTTAATGAAGTTGTTGTTATCCTTTGTGTGGGCAAGAAATGCACCAGAGATCGGTCTTACTAATAACCACTGGCAGCACACAGATAATCTTGAGTTTTATTAAGAATTTAAAAATCTAAACATTTTATAGAGACCTGGGAAGCGTATCCAGAAACACCGCCCTCCGGCATTTCCAACATCCACACGTCCATATACCTCACTGCACTGCACCCCCCCCCCCCACCAAGACAGGCAACTTGGCAGCACAGTGAATGTCGCTGTGTTTTTACTATTTGTAGAAAACTGGCATTTAGATTTCAAAATTAATAATATTACAAAATTACCAGCAGCAGTCTTAAGCATTTCAACAATGCTTATGAACTCCACTTTGCTGACCCAAACAAAGCTATTATTCCAAGTTCAACAAGCAGGACTTGTCCCAAGGAGGCGTGTATACATCCTGCAGATACTCAGGCCACATTGCTCAGGACCCATTTGTGACTGTGTCTTCTTCCATCTCCTCTTCTCCATCATCAGTGGGGCCTGAAGAAGAACACAAAGCCATGTGTTATATTGATTTCAGAACACGTGCTCGCTCCCAGTGCGAGTGGCCATTCTGTGATGCTACTCCGTGCTAGTTCCTGGATTAGGTACAAAAACCTCAACCACAGCACCTGCCCTCAAGGAGCTTAGCGTCCAGAGACTACCTGTCTTTGGAGGTATGGGAAGGGACGGTCAATTCCTAGGGAAAGGGTCACAAAGGTATTTTATAAAAGTCAAACTCATTGTCTGACATTCTAATAACCCATTTTAGTTGAGCTGGTAATTCATTTTTTGTGACAATAAAAAGCTTATACTTTGTGTTTCGTTCTTAATCATGACCACAGGCAAAGAAAATGGGAATCCTCAAAAAACGTCTGGATACTACTACATGCCCATTAACGGGAATACTCAGTGACTCTACCGTCTCTAAGTTAGACAAAGTATGGCAACAACCCAAAGTCTTACATCTCTTCATCAATTTACAGCAGATATTTGGGTCAATGTATTCTGAGAAAGGAAATGTTTTAACTCTATCAGTGTTTGGGAAAATGACTCTTGTTTAAGGTTACTGCTTCTACAGTTAGCCCCAACTTCAGATTGCTAGATACAAAACTACCAAGACAAGAATGTCCGTCAAGTTTTAGTGTATTCAGAAGTCCAGGCCCACTGAAATCTACGGAATACCCTATGTCTCCCTTCCTCCTCCCAGTGAACCTCCAAATCATAGTGAAAATCCTGAGATTGTAAGGCCCAAATAAAACATTCTGGGGGAAACAAATCAGCTCAGTAATTCTGTCATAGCACAGTCACAACAAGCCACTGTGAACTGCCTCTTCCCCTACCTGTCACCACTGAGCCTTGAAAACCTTTAATAGACTTCTAATGCTCTCAGACTTAAGACTGCTTCCATCACTGTCTGCAGGGCTGTGTGGCCTGTGGCATGCTTCCTCTGTTGGCTTCACTTCACCACATTCTCCTTGTGCCTTGAACTTCACTCCCATTGGCCTCTTTCATTTCAACTGGGCAAGGCTCCTGTTTGCCACAGGTGCTTTGTCTGTGTAGCTCCCCCTCTCTGCCCCTAGAATATCACTCTCCCTTTGTTTACTTCAGCAATTCACACTTTAGTTTAAGACCCAAAGAGCTTTTGTTTATGTACCTTTATAAATACCGTATTAAATTCATCAACACTGTATTAGAATTTAAGATCAAGTATTTTAAAAAATTATAATTCATTAAAAAATGTCTTCATTAGAGCATCTGCCTTTAGGTCAGGTCACGATCCCAGGGTCCTGGGATCAAGTCCCATATTGGGCTCCCTTGCTCAGCAGGGAGACGCTTCTCCCTCTGCCTCTGTCTCTCATGAATGAATAAATCTTAAAAAAAAAAAAAAAAAAAAAAGTCTTCATTACATGTTAATGTTTGTATTTTTAAATATATATTAAAAAAAATAACATTTCCCAAAACAAAAATATTTAGTGAGAAGCTTGGCATTATTTTCTACTTTTGCCTCTCTCTGTCATGTCTGATGAAGAGCTATCAGCTGGACCCTGGTACTGGCTTCATCAGTCCACCTGCTGCCACACATCGTTTTCACTGAAGGAGACGAAGAAAAATCAGCCTCACACAGACATGCAGCCAGGAAAGGAAAGTGTATTCTGACAGTCTAACTGTGTATTTAGACAGTTGTGGGTTTTCCTGTTTGGTGCTATTCTAGAACTTGACAAAAGCGATAGTTTCTTAAGGGTTAGTTTGCAATGTGGAGTCTGAAACCTCATCAATGAACTTTTCAAACTCTCTTACTTGAAAATCCACAGATCTACCTCGTTTTCCTTTAAGTGACAAGTTCACTTCATATTCGAGAAGATGCTTGCCTCTCAACGAAAACAACTGCTCGAGTGCATGGAGACAACCATCCAACTTAGGCATGGGTTCATGCATACCCCCATCCTGTCACCCAGGATATCAGAAGAGGTGCACTTAAAAGGTGATATTTAATAACATTCATCTCTTTGCTTCGTGAAGGACGTTCTGAAGTGAAACTGGTATATATTCTGTTAAGAGAGTGCATAGCAGTTTAGAATGAGAACTTTAGGCCATGGCCTTGACCTGTGCCAAGGCCCCAGCAGTCTTAACCGCCATTACTCCTGCACCATCAGTGCAAATGTTAATAATAGTGGAGAAAGCAAGTAACACCTTAGTGTTATTATACAAAGTTTTGACCTCACAGATGCCCATGGGCTCAAGGGCAATATACAGTGAGAACTGCCGGTCTAACTAAAGTCTTACTCATTTTTAGCTTCCGTTCAAACATGATTTGCCCTAGGGAACTTTCCCTGAGCTGCCAGTCTAGGTAGAAGTTACATTCATATCAAAACTTGTAATACGTATTGTTTTGAATAGTTTTTACTTAACACCTCCGGTGCCTAACGTACAGTTGGCATTCAAATATTAGAACAGCTAACACTTACCAAAATATATGCTCATGTCAGACCTTGTACTAAGTGCTACCTATGAACTCTCTTACTTATCCTCCCAAAAACCTTTTGAAGTTGGTACTCTATTATCTCAAATTTAAAGACGAGGAAACAGACTTGAGATTAAGTAAGGATGAAGAAATTCACCTAAAAACAGAGCTGGTGAGGATAAGATCTGAGCTTCATGCTGTTTGGCTCTGAGGCTTGTGTTTCCAACCAACTACTAAGGTATCTATCCTACACACACACACACACACACACACACACACACCCCACACACATGGGTGAAAGTTCAATGGTTCCCTCTAATGTTTGGTTTCACTGCATGGCTAGGAAATAATGTATGCTTCAACTTTTACATCAAAAACCCTCAGAGTCCTATGCCAGAATATTCTACATCAAGTAACTTATCCTCAAAGAGCATATAAAGGGATTTTGCATATATTAGATGCTAATGTTCTTGGGTCATGGCATCTGAACCGTTCTGGAATCACTTCAAACATAACATTAACTGGGAAGTCTGCAGATAGACCACTATGTCCTGACCTGATCTGCGTTCCCTGCCAGGTATCTGCCCAGACTGCAGCAAGCCCTTCAGCCGCTCCACTTCAGCCAGGGTAGATGCATTCGCTATAGCGTTCTGGAGGACAGAAAACAACAGAGACGGACCATTAATTGCATCTGAGGATCAAACACACAGAAAACTCTATAGACGTCCATGGCAACTCTTGTGAGTTGGAATATTAAATAGCTGTGTTGGGGCAAGAATTTTATTGTCGTGTTGAAATCAACCCAAAACCCAATCATAAATTCCCCAAACTGGTAAACTGATGTGGACCCACTTTCAAGACAGCAAATAATCACTACACATTCCTAAAATTTTAGTGAATTAAAGCACTTAATTGGAACTATGTTACTGGATAATTTAGGAAGCAGTATTATGAAATTGGGCTTTCACACAGATCTTTAGGGCAGCAAATCTTTGAAAATAAAAACTAAGATAAATACTGAGACAGCATACTAAGTAACTGCTCAAAAAAAAAAAAATCCTGGGAAAATGAGAAGAACTAGAGCTGCCTCTGCTTTGACTTGATCACTAAGTAATTCAAGTCAAAGTCAAGTAACTTTATGCTAGTTCCTTCCTTACACGAAATACAGCAGGAATCTAAGCGGGCGGGGGGAGACTACAATGTTTAGAACTTGGTCTATTACAAATTTCATGTCCTAAACCCATGGCAACTCTCTCCAGTCCAAGAGTCCTAACAACTTATTACCTTGATTGCTTCTACATCTCCTGGAGATGGCCCACCTTTCTTTTTGTCAGTTGGCAAACCAGCACCTGGATTGAAACTTGGGAGGGGGAGGGAAGAACGCAACTATTAAATCCTGACCAATGGAAGTTGCTTCTCTTTTACTTTCAAAAAAGCTTTTGAAAGTAATTCAACCAGTGTAGTATCTTATCTTTGTTAACAAACTGATACAAGAAACTCTCTCCTTCAGAAACACCACCCAGTTCTCATCTTCCTCTAGAGAAGAAGCAGGAAGTACACAATGTTGCATTAAGACTGAGCACGGAAGGATTTGCTAACCTGGTAGAAATCTCATATGATGTGTGGACCACTGACGGTCACGGGCTATCATCACACAAATTCAATACTGTATTAGGCACAGGTGTTTTGTTTAATTCTGTAGGAGGCAAAAAGCCAGACAGATAGTGTTTCTGAAGGTGAAGTAGAGTGAAGTTGGATATCCGTATCTTACGTTTTGCTTCTCCTGGCAATATCCTTTGCAAGTTGTGCACCCCGTTTGCCCTTGAACATTTTCTCTGCTTCCTGACGCTCCTACAGCAACACCACACACAGAGTTAATGGAAATAGGAATACCACATGCATTTAGATGCATTCCTCAGAAAACACGGAAGAAAACTCTCCTGAAATACTCTGGGCTGGTAAAAATACCAAAAAGCCAACTTCAAATTAAAAGGAGACAAATGGCCTTGCCTTCTCTGCTGAGGCTCCCTGAAGGAAGTTTCCCCTCCTAGTTTCAAGGAGAGGCTCTGGAGGAACTAAGACGGTTTAAAAAAAAAAAAAAAAAGCCCCAAAACTAAAAAACATTCCCAGTAAGGGAAGAATCACTCTAACAATTAAAGCTGCTGAAAATGGCTTATATTAAGCTCCCCAGCAGGGAATGTATCTAGACAAAGTCTGCCGTCCACGGTGCTCACAGCGGGTCTGAGACCGTGCTGCCCCTGAACGCGTCCACACGAGACTGTGCTAACCCAAGTCCTGCTATAAACTCTGCTATGAAAAATGAATGATTAACATTTTCTTTCCCACATTTTTATCACAAACCAATAGTAAAACTCATTAGGCAACTGCAAAAATCCGTAACAAAAGTATAAAAGAAAACACATGAATCTACAATGATTTACAACCAACAGAACAATACTTACTTTTAGTTTCACCTTCTGGAAATCCAGTACTCTGACTTGCGGAACTTTATAAATTACATACAGTCTGTAATGCTTCTTATTTGTTACAGGATTTCTTAGAATACTACAAGAAAAGGAATAGCATAATGCCAATCTTGTTTGTAGCCCAGCACTCAAGAGGTCCATTTTAATAGACTCAAATTAGTACATAAACTAAGGAAAAGTTCACATTTTTTCACATTTCAGTGTGATTAAGTTAACATTAGGGACATTTTAATAGAGCAATGGACCTAAAGGAAATCTTTTCACTTTTTTTTTTCTTTTTTAAGATTTTATTTATTTATTTGACAGAGAGAGATCACAAGTAGGCAGAGAGGCAAACAGAGAGAGAGGGGAAAGCAGGCTCCCTGCTGAGCAGAGAGCCCGATGGGGGGCTCGATCACAGGACCCTGAGATCACAACCCGAGCAGGAGGCAGGGGCTTAACTCTCTGAGCCACCCAGGCACCCTCACTTCTTGTTTTTAAAAGGTCCTTCTTTTAAGGTCCTTCCCTAACTGCTTTAAGATCAAGGCCAGTAATGTGTTACTATAAAGGACTTCACTGTCACCACCACAAATCATTTCCATACCTTAGGTAAGTCAGTGATTTGAGAGATGCCAAAGGGTCCAGATCACCCTGTAAAAGAAATAGCCAGAGGTAAGAACACGAAAACCAAAGGCTATTTGAGACTTTGAAACGGCAGATCACTTTGCTAGCAAGGGCTCCTCTTATCTTTTATTTTTTTACTGCCCTAGCACCTAGTACAACACTAGCACAGCACCAATGTGTAAGAAATTACTACTGACCAAACTGGAAAGTAGACTTGAACTTCTTAAACTTACGATCTGAAGCTGTAACAGTTTCTGTCTCAACAGCAGAAGAGAAAAAAAAAATAATTTTTATTTCCTGTAGCAACCTCCAAAGGGCTAGCATTTAAACCAGTGATTTAGAAAAGAAAGACATGTTAAAGTTTACGTGACTTCAGAGGAAGTTTTCACACAGGGAACCTCAAACTGGAACCTGGGTGAGGGGGTTTTTCCCCCTAGTACCTGTATGCGCCTCGTGACACGGGCATCATGTCATCATTGGGGGCAGGCACCTTTATTCAAACCTCCCTCATATTGCTTTGGATAATCATTCAAGGACAAGGAATATAGTTAAAAAAAAAAAGATCCAATTATGGGACAAGGGCAGGTTAGTTTTTGAATCTTCTCACATTACCCCATAAAACATAGTACAGCAAGGAGAGCAAAAGCAAAAGCCTTCAGTAAACAGCTACGACTAAGAGATGAAAAGGCATTCTGGCAAGAACCCTAAAACAGGAGCAGGTAGGGACAAAACACCGAGAGCTGCCAAGACCTCCTGCACGGAGCCAGCATTTGCACAGGAAGCAGCAGAGGGAAAGCAGGGAGGCATCTGATAACCCAGGGTACTCCGACATGACCACTGGTCAGTCAGTCCAATAGCAGCCGCCAGCAGATCTGCACATGCCAGCCAATAAGAAGGGCAGCAAGCCTGGGATAAAGCCAGAAGGGGCTAGGCAACTTGGGCCCTCATTCTTAATATTAACCACTAGTATACCAATGGTTATATATACCAAAGGATATCAATGGTATCCTTTCCAGGACAAAGCCCTACAATGGGGAGAAACTGCTAGGACCAGACTGTGACTGAGCAGGACAGGGGCAAGAGGGACAAGGAGAAAAGAGTACAGATAAAAGCAAGAAGGGAAAGAGCCAGGAGGTTCAGAAAAGCAGCGGCCATTTTTAAACGCTTCACAAATAACCATCAGAGGGAGCGCTAGAGCACCTAGTGGCATATCACCACTCAAAGAGATACACAGGACGACCTAAAAAGGGACAAAGACAAACATCACATGATCTCACTTTTATGTGGAATCTAAAGAAAAAAAAAAAAAACAAAAAAACTCACAGCAATACAGAGTTCAATGGTGGTTACCAGAGGCTAGGGGGGGAGGGGGAGGGAAATGAGCTACTGATCAAAGAGTACAAACTTCCAGTTACTATGAGTTAAGTTCTGGAGATCTAACATACAACATGGTGACTACAGTTAATAATAATGTACTACCGTATATCTTAAATCTGCTGAGAACAGATCTCAAGTATTCTCACCATACAAAGAAGTAAGGATGTGATGTGATAGATATGTTAGTTTGGTAACAGTAATCACTTCACGATGTATACATCTATCAAAAATCACACTGTATACCTTAAATACTATATGATTTTTATCACTCATACTTCAATAAAGCTGCAAAAAAACGGAACGAATGGCAACTTTCGTTACACACTCACACACAGACACACACAAACTGTGTAAAACAATGATGATGTCTTGATTGGTTTCTTAAAGAGAATAAATAGTATGTTGGGAGGTATGGAATGTTTAAGGTCAGTATTGTTTAAGAAACTAAAGGTACTGGTTAACTGGAAGCTTTAATATGTATTTTTAATTCCCAGAATACTAAGAAGAGAAGTAAGTAATTCCTACACTGTTAGTAGGAAATGAAGAATGACAGAGAGAGAGAATGAACACAGTAAATGAGAGCAAAAGAAATGCAGAATGGGTGGATCAGTAACAACCCCCAGAATAGAGAAAAGACAAATTCAAATAACACCAGTAATTACGTTAAATGTAAACAGACCAAATACTTCGTTTAAAAGAAAGACTTCACATTGTATTTAACAAAACTATCTTATCATATGCTGTTTTAATCTAAAATATAAGGTACAGGAGATGGAAAAAATAAATTTTGGATGGAAAAAATTATCATACAAATACTAACTAAAAGAAAGCTTCTTATGGCATATTAGAGCAGATAAAATAGACAACAAGGTAAAACAGCACTATGAGATAGAGGGCCACAACGCAGTAATAAAAAGGTTAGTTCACCAGGAAGGTATTAACAATTTAAATTTGTGTATATCAACTAAGAGAATGTCAAAATATAGAAAACTAAAATGGACAGAACTCTAGGGAGACTATCTAATCCACTATCATGTGAGATTTTTTTTTTTAAGATTTTTATTTATTTATTTGACGGAGACATAGTGAGAGAGGGAACACAGGCAGGAGGAGTAAGAAAGGGAGAAGGAGGTTCCCCACTGAACAGGAAGCCCGATGACGGCGGCAGCGGGGGTGGCGGTGACGAGGGGCTTGATCCCAAGACCCCAGGATCATGCCCTGAGCCAAAGGCAGCCGCTTAACGACTGAGCCACCCAGGTGCCCCTCATGTGAGATTTTTAACACACCTACTTCAGTAACTGATAGCACAAACTCAGCCTTCATCTTTACAAACAATTTTAAATATAATTACAACATACACAAAAATACAAACAGCTCTGGGCACCTGGGTGGCTCAGGCCATGATCTCAGGGTCCTGGGTTTGAATCCCATGTCCAGCTCCCTGCTCATCGGGGAGACTGCTTCTCCTTCTCCCTGCTGCAAGTGCTCTCTTCTTGCTCTCTCTCTCAAATAAATAACATCTTAAAAAAAGAAAACAAAAAAACCCCAGCCTCTATCATGCCACAGATTTCCTATGAACGTGCATTTTGGGTAGAAGACCTCATATATTTCAGAAAAGACATGGCCTCAGACCAGTGCTTTCTTACTTCTGGAGTCAAGTACTCCTTTCTTTGAAAACCTGAAGGAGGCTCTGGACCCAGTCCACCAGGAAAGAAACAATCATGGAAACAGGAAGGGAGGCAAGGTCGTAACAACACAAAATCAAGTTATTTAATACAGACTTAGACATCCAATGTTTAAGTGAAAAATTTAGGTTTCAAAACAAAATTTTGAAATTTTGGTTTCAAAATTAAAATTTAGGTCTTAATTTTGTTAAAAATTACACATATAGAGCAGAAACATTAGAGGAAATAGGTTACCATAATTATACCCAAACGGAGAAAATAAAACTTGCCCCTTACACTGATCTCAATGTGAAGAGTAAAAAAAGTTTCTAGAATGTAACTGTCCAACAAAATTTAACATGTTTCATATGTAACTGAATGTTTTCTAGTAGACAATTAAAAGAAAAAAACAAGTAGAACTTATTTTATAGTATATTATTTAACCAATTATCCAAAATATTATTTCAATTATCAATATAAAAAAACTGATAGCTTACATTCTTTGGGGTACTAAGTCTTCGAAACCTGTTACGTATTTTACAGTTCTTAGGACATCGAAATTCAGAGTAGCTGCTTGTGCCTAGTGGCTACAATACTGGATACCGCAATTCTAGAAAATAACTTATGTTTACTGAAAACAACTCCTTCTGTAGTGGAAGCCTGACAGACCATCAAAAGTTACTAGCAACAACAACAAAAGACTGATAAATTGGACTATGCTTAAATTAGGAACTTTTCTATCAAGATACCCTAAGACTGTCAAAAGATGAGCTACAGAGTGGAAAAGGCTATTTAACCAAAAGAGGCCCAGATCTTTTTTTTTTTTTTTTAAGATTTTTTATTTATTTATTTGACAGAGAGAGAAATCACAAGTAGGCAGAAGAAGGCAGAGAGGCAGGCAGATAAAGAGGGAGAAGCAGGCTCCCTGCTGAGCAGAGCGCCTGATGTGGGGCTTGATCCCAGGACCCTAGGATCATGACCTGAGCCGAAGGCAGAGGCTTAAACCGCTGAGCCACCTAGCTGCCCCAAGAGGCCCAGATCTTGAATTACGAAAAACACAAAAGATAAGGAGATAATTCTCTGGATTTTCTAAATTGTCCATGAGAAGCATGTAGCACCTTTAACTCCTCCCCTCAAATACATTCCCCCCCGACCCCATCTGACTTACCAGTTCCACAAGACTATTGTTGGTGAGAATGAGTTCTGTCAGACAGGGTAGAGCCTGATCAAGTCCCTCACCTATACGGCTAAAGTGAAGAAAGAAAAAAAAAAAAAACTCTTTGTAAAAGTGAAAAAGTAGGTAAGCCAACAATTTTATCGAAGTCCTTGTACAGAAGATCTGAGACTACAAAGGTGGAAGAACTTTAGAGATCTTTCTTCCAACACCCTAACTGGGAGAGGGAAACCTAACTGGCAGAGGGTCACAGGGTTAGTTAGAGGCAGAAGTTGGATGATTTTAGAACCCATGCTTCCAGAGGGTTGCCTGGGGTTTTTTTCATTACCATTTTGTCTAGTGAAAACTGAGAGAAGAAACTCCTGCGTAGAACAAACTACTTAGCTAACTTCATGACTTTCGTGCAAGTAGCCCAGAAATACAAGTGATTCTGCATTCACAGCTCAGGTACATGACAAACAACTACACCATAAGGGAATGGTTAGCTCATGAGAAATATGCTTATTTTAAAAAAGCAAGTCACTGGGGTGCTCAGTCAGCTGAGCATCTGACTTCTGATTTTGGGTCAAGCTGTAATCTCAGTGTCCTGGGTAGAGCCCTGAGCCAGGCTCCATGCACAGCGAGGAGTTTGCATAAGATTCTCTCTTCCTCTGCCCTCCACACACTTGCATCTGAGTGCACGTGTGCTCTCTAAAATAAGTAAGTATATTTAAAAAAGTAAAATAAAATAAAATAAAAGGAATTAAAAGGCAAGCCACCACCTAGTACTTCTTAAAACACATTATCTATAGACCTTCAATAACTTTTTTTGATAAAATTTACTCAGAGGTGATGAAAGAGGGTTAAAGAAAACCCTAAATTTCAGTAAGTAATATTCTAAAAATCAGTTGTAAAGAAAAACAAATGGCAGAGAATGTGAGGTAGAGACACTTAGTCAAAAATATAAATGTGGGGGATGCCTGGGTGGGCTTCGTCAGTTAAGCGTCTGACTCCTGAGTTTGGTTCAGGTCATGGTCTCAGGGTCCTGGGACAGAGCCCTGCGTGGGGCTTCACACTCAGTGGGGAGTCCGCTTGAGGAGTTTTATCCATCTTTCTTTGCCCCTCCCCTGCTCTCATGTGTAGGCACGCGCTCACTCTCTCTAAAATAAATATGTAAATCCTCAAACGTACATATATATGTGTATATATAAATTGTTGAACTTTACACAGATTTTTAATATGATCCCTCTGATAATTACAATTATTGTTTCAGAAGCCAAAATATGTACAAAACAGCATGCTTGTAATTTAAATATCTATTATCATGAATATTTAAGTATTTCTGAACAGATGCAAATAAGACAAGACCAGTACCAGGTTAATCTCTGGACCTATATGGGAAAAGTGCAGCTTGTTTCTCATTTTAAGATATATGTAGGCTCAACTGGCAGTTAAGTTCTATGGCTTCTTCAGGGAACACTATGACATTCACTCTAGTGGAAAAAAATCACTTTCCACTAACAGTCACTTACCATATTCTATTGTTGTTTACTAATAATGTTTTCAGTCTTCTTAACAAAGGAAAACCATCCAGTTTCCTGATTTCGTTGTCAGAAAAGTCAATAGCATCAAACTGGTCTAAGGTAGCACCTAGATTTTCAATGACAGGAATTTTATACCCTGTAAAAAGGAAGGAAAAAAAATACACAAGTATTAATATGGTTAAAAGGTACATTGAAGCCGTAATGTACTACTCCATGGTAATTTGACTCAAAGCTTCCATTTATTCACAAAGTGTTTACGTAGCACCTACACTGTGCCAGACATTATGCAAATAATCGGTACATAAAATGAGAAACAAGAGTCACATGTCCTAGCTGCCATGAAGCCTACAGTCTAGGGAGCGGACATGAAGACAGTCATGACAACAAGGACAAGGGCTATTGTAATGAGAACACTTATTAATAGTAACATTGGTAGCTAACATTCTTGAGAGTACTTACAAGGTACCTCACACTGTTCTAACCAAAGCCCCAGAAATAGTTAAATGGCATAAGAATTTACACTGTAAGCTGCTTATTGCCAGTGTCCAAGTCTTGTTTATACATTGTGGACAACAGTTCTTAACCTCTTTTGCATTCCCACAGGCCACATTCATAGTAGCACTTACCAGGGTATCCTCCTGATATCATGACAGTTCCTCCCTACTCTATACATCCCCCAGCTCCAATGCAGAGTTCAAGGTCAACGGTTTACACAAAATAATAAACCACCCTATGAACAATTCAATACTCATGGATTTGTTAAAATGGGCCTAACTACTGTGCTAGGCGCTGGCAGAAGAAAGAAATGAACACAAGCCATGGTTAAAGTACATAATTCAGAGCTGCAAAGGTTACATCAAAGTAAGTACTACACCAAAACAAGTATCCTCAACACCCGATGCACTTGTGACACTTCAAACTTAGAGATACGACAAAGATCAATCTGCGCCAAGAGCAAAAGTGGTCAGTTACGTCTGAATGGAACTTTTCTCTAAACTTAATTTCAACCAAATAAAAGCACTGGGCTTTGTCAGCAAGAAATCCAAACTGAAATCAGAGCCCGAAGTAGTGCCGCACCTCAGCCAGTGTTGTCCCTGTGGATCCAAATCTCAGGCCCAAATTGTATTGTCTTGCTCCCAGAGAAACTGCTCTGCATACCCTTCCTAAACAGTCACTTCCTTGAAATACTGATTAGACAGCTGCACTCCCAATTTCTTAACAAGCCTTTCTAAGGTTCAAATGACATGAATTTGAACAGTTCAGAGCTTCCACCACCTTACACGGGGCACTCGTAGTGTAAGCCTCTCTGTAAGATTTTATTTGCGAGAGAGAGCGCGCAAGCAGGGAGAGCGGCACGCAGAGAGGAAGAGCAGCAGACTTCCCGTTGAGAAGGGAGCCCGATTTGGGGCTCAATCCCTGGACCCCGGGATCACGACCTAAGCGGAGGGCAGGTGCTTAACCGACTGAAACACCCAGGTGCTCCTAAAATGTTTTGATAAAAGGGACATATAAGGCAACTGAAGCTAGTAAGAAAGAAATCTTGCGGAAACACGCGCTTTTGTTCTCAGACTTCATATCCTCCCTCGCAAATTTGAGGTAATTAACATATATCCTATCTGTACTCCCACAGTAACAGTCCACCGTATTTACTGAGAATCAACGAGCCGCTGAGCACTAGGACCACAACTATTAACACTGTTCCAGCTCTCAAACAGTTCAGACTGCAGAACGCTCCAAGCAAGGCCTAGTTGAGGCCCACGGGTGCGCACAGGAAGCGATCAATCAATCGGCTGGGCATGTGAGCAGGAGCGGGGTAACTGAAACCTCAGAAGGGCCTAGGCATGGTTTTGGGGCAGCAACCGCAAGACTCAGCCTCCGCCCGGCTTGGCGCCCACAATGCAGGCCTGCTGGCCAAGTGCCGGCCCTCCGCGCACGCGGCGGGGCGCTCCCACCCGGCTGCGCGCGGAGGCCCGCCCACTTCCCTAGACTCACCCCGGAGGTCCAGCTCGCGGTCCCGCACGGCGTTGGTGTACTGAGCCGCCTGCTCGATCAACTCTGCCGTCAGTTTCACCATCCTGCCGCCTCCCGCTGCCGGTGCCACGGCCCGCCGGCTCTTCCCGCCGCCTCCCGCCCGCCAGACTTCCCGGCGTCCCTCGCGCCCCGCCGACAGGCAACACCAATCGCACGCAGCGCGTGCGCGCTCAGCTCGACGTCCAGGCAGAAGCAATCGAAGAGCCACGCCCCCGACCTCGTTCTCTTCGGAGGTTCAGGCGATCGCCGAACTTGTCTTGGGCTCTGGGTTCTTCCTTGGGGCGTTTGTGGAGGAGGGCCCCTGATTCCAGGTGTTTGTGTCCGCGAGTTAAGCAAAATGTGAAGGCACCCGAGTGGAACTTTCTCCACGCACCGATGAACCTTGAGGTGGGAGGAGACGTTGTGTCTGTCCTCACTCCACCCAGGAGGGGCGGGCATCCGTGGGATCCAGTGCGGGGCCCAGGACTTCAGATTCCCATTCCAGCCGGGTGCTTTGGACCCCCAGGCTACTACGTGAGAACCAGGGCAAGGTCAACCGCAGAGCTACTTCGCTGCGATCGTCCTACCGCCTCGGACCGAGCTTCGCGAGCTGTGCAGTTTTCTGTTAGGCTTGTGATCTCCAGACATTTAAATATTTAATGGAAGCGTGGTATACAGAAAAGCCCACAAACCAGGCATTTGCAACGTGACGAATAGCTACAGGCTGAGAACACCTGCGTTGCTGCCTTCCGGTCCAGAAAATGAATAGTTTTCTGAAAGCCTCCCTTCCCAAGGCAACCAGAAATCAAACACCATAGATTAGTTTTGCCTTAAAAAAAATTTTTTTTTTACTTATTTATTTGAAAGAGAGAAAGCACAAGCGGGGGAGCGTTGGGGGGTAGAGGCAGAGGGAGAGGGAGAAGCCAACTCCCGCTTAATAGGAAGCCCAACATGGGCTGAATCCCAGGACCCTGGAATCATGACCCCAGTGGAAGGCAGACCCTTAACCAACTGAGCCACCCAGGCTCCCCAACTTTTGCTTGGTTTTGATGCAAATAGAATCATGCAATGTGCTTTCCTTCGTGATTTCTTTGGCTTTGTATTAGGACTGGAATCCATCCAGGTCGCGTGCAGCAAGGGTTTGTTTCCTTTCGCTGCTATGTAGAATTCCAGTGTATATATTCTACCATAACTTAGCCATTCTGCTGTTGATGGACATTAGGGTTGTTTCCCTTTGGGGCTATGCTGAACAATGCTGCTATGCATTTTCTTGTACATGGATCCAATGCACACATACTTGAGCTTCTCCAGAAGTAGAACTTCTGGGACATAGGGTATGGTAATAGGTAATGCCTAACAGGCCAAAATAATATACATACTCCAGCTGTGTGTAAGGGTTTCCATGCTTTCAACTTCAGCCTCATTAGTATTGTCACTATAATTGTGGTGATTCCAGGGAGCCCAGGCGGGTCAGTCAGTCAAGCATGGGACTCAGATCAGGTCATGATCCCCAGGTAGAGGGATCTAGACCCTCTTTGGGCTCCACATGGAGCCTGCTTGGGATTATCTCTCTCCCTCTGCTCCTCCATGTGCACATGTGCTCTCTTGCGCGCATGGGAGCACACTCGTGCTTCCAAATGATGATGATGATAAAAATATTTTTAAAAGTTGTGGGAATTCTGGTAACTGTGTAGTGTTATTTCACTATTGTTTTGATTAGCTTTTTTCTAATAAGTAATGAGGTTGAGGACCTTCTCTTGTATGTTGTCTATTTAGATATCTTTTGCAAAGTGCTCATTTAAGTCTCTCGTCCATTTGTTTCTTTTTTTTTCTACTGGATTTGTGTGCCTTTTTCTTATTGACTTATGGGATTGCTTTATATATTCTGGATGTGAGCACACTCTGTGGCTTGCCTTTGCACATTTTTTTTTTTTTTTTTTTTTTGCTAAACTGCTTAAATGCAAAAGAATTCACAGAGACCAGAAATACTGTACTCACAGAAGTCACCAGTGCTGCAAAACACAAATTGTAATCCATTTTGTTCTGTTTAGGATAACATCCTATTCCCCAAATCACCAAGTTATAATCTGGGCTGCAATTCACATCAAAGGGCTACGAGAGGGGCCTCCTCACTCATTTTGCAATGGGAACAAGCTTTTTAGATGGTCCAATTCGAGAGGAGTCGAGAGGAGTCGTCAGAGGAAGAATTAAACTCAGGAAGCCCTACCCATTGACTGTCTTTTGTCCTCTTTTGTTCCGGGGTGTGGATTTCACTGTGGTCATGTAGGTCTGGGACAGGAAAAGTTTTTCTGCTTCTTAGCCTTTCCACTCTCAGTGGTATTGTTGGATGACTAGAAGTTTCTAATTTTTATGCATTTCAATTCATCTTTTCCTTTCTGGTTAGAGGGCTGTGCCCCCAAATATTTTGTTGTTGTTGTCTACTGGCAGCTTAATTGTTTTTCCTTTCACACGTAGCTCTACAGTCCCCCTGGAATTGATTCTTTTTGAACTTTTTATTGAATTATGATATACTCATAACAGAACGCAACCCAAGCACACCCAAATAACTGGCATCCGGATCTAGAAGCTCTCTTCTTGGCCTTTTAGTCACATGCTTGCCCCTGTGGTAACATCTTATATAGGTTAGTTTTGCTTACTTTTATATTTATGCAAATAAAATTATACCTTGTGTGTCTCTTGCTTAACATTGTATTTGTGTGTAGATGTAGTTAACCTATGATCCTTGTTATATAGTATTTCATTATGTGAATATTCCAGTTGTTCCATTCTGCTGTTGATGAACATTTGGGGAATTTCCAGTTTGAGGGGTGCCTGGGTGGCTCAGTGGGTTAAGCCTCTGCCTTCAGCTCAGGTCATGATCCCGGGGTCCTGGGATCAAGCCCTGCACTGGGCTCTCTGCTAAGCAGGGAGCCTGCTTCCCTTCCTCTCTCTCTGCCTGCCTCTCTCCCTACTTGTGATCTCTGTCTGTCAAGCAAATAAATAAAGTCTTTTAAAAAATCCAAAGAAGCATCAAAAGCTAAAAAAAAAAACAAAAACCCATGTCCTAATTATTAGTTTCTGCTACACTGAAATATAGTTGAAATACAATTTCAACAATTTCTAGTTGACATATAATTAATACTAGCATTGTATCCAGCAGTCTTGCTAAATTCACTTATTAATTCTAATAGTTCATAACCATTCTTTTGGGTTTTCTACGTACATAACCGTGCTATTTGAGTATAATGACA